>NC_087551.1:60434140-63392890 GCF_036250125.1 Pseudopipra pipra
TTTAATACTTTCCACTTGCTTAAAAAAAGTTGTATTTTTTCCCCTTTCACTCTGATTTTAAATGATTGATGCAATGGATTAGCAGTGATTAGACTCTGTAGGTTTGCATTCTTCAACAGCCCCTAATTAGCAAGGTAGCATGCTGCACAACCAGTCTGTTCCCCAAGGGCTCTGTGAGGTTGCTCTTCTGGGGTGCATTGCATTTGCACCATGTGTGTTATGGCAGCCATGCCTTCCCTTCAGGAAGAGGGCACACCATAGAAGCTGCCTCTCCAGAGCCTGAACAGGGCTTTCTTCTTGTCAGACTTTACAGATGAGTCCCTTGTCCCTGGTGAAGAGATGGAGCTTTCCATCTACAGTAGCTCCCCCAGACCCCACTCTCTCTCTCCCTCCTCCTCTTCCTCATTCACAGCTGTCTGCAACCACCTTGGTGGTGAGCAGAAATACTAAAAATGTGAGAAAATGTAGGACTGCAGAAGATATCCTCAAGCAAAAAGGCCTCTGAACGTCATAGACGTGACTTGACAATTGTTAATTCTCTGTGCTGATAACTCCAATTTAAAATGACAGGTTTTAAAACAGCTTTCAGATATTATTTTCAGGTTGGCCTGAGCCATATCTTTTTCTTTTTGGGCCATGATAAGGGCAAGAGCAATCTGGTGAATATGAATTTCAATCCTGACCCAGACTCCAGTAGAAATGAACCAATTAACAAAGCTGGAGACGTTCAGGGTGCCTGATTATACATGTTTCTGCCCTTCTCTATATGAATTAGGAATTTGTTTTTGTATGATCACTTTCCTAAACCATAAGTGTCCTGGAAACCTGAGGCTTGCAAAGAAAAGACTTCTGTGCACTCTCTTCAAGTAGGATCACTCCTCCCTTGGGGGAGAAGACAATAGAAGGCAAATCATTCCATAGATCTCTACACAAAATCCTTTTGCACTTTGTATTTTTCAGTTGGGTATTTATTATTCTCCTATTTTCACATCTGGAATTTAACCTGTGACTATGACTTTTGTCCCATAGGTAAGAAGACACTTTTTCTATCTTAGTTGCAGTTGTGCTTTCTTACTACTGTACTACTCCTACTGTCAGTGTTCTCTTTCAGCATGCCTGAGCTCTAAACTCATGCTCAGTACATGCCCTTCTCTCTTGGGCACTTACGCTGTTAAAGAACAACAAAGGTTATACTACCCAGCATTAATAGTACTGCAAGTGCCAGGCAGCCACTGGTGGTCCCCTCCACAACAAACGGGCAAGCAAAAAAGCAAATGGCTAGTGAAAAAGCAAGTGCTGTAGCAAGGGCTTCCCTCGTGCCACCATGTGCTGTGCAGGAAGACGAAGTGATGCAGTGGCACAAGGGGCTTGTGCAGCCCAGCTGAAAGCCCCAGACCCGTGATGTGCAGACAAACAGGGATAACTAAACCAGACATGTCTGCTCTGAGAAACATAACCTTGGGTTTGTGCTCCAGCAATGGATTGGCATAGTGCACTGGAAAAAGGTAGCAGAAATATCTAATATAAAAGCAGACATTCTGAGCACAGGGAGAATGAGCAAACAAAAAGGAAGCTTTGACAGGAAGGACAATCTGATAGGTAGGAGTACTCTTTGAGTCATAAATGTGACCACCCATGTAGCCAAGATATACAAGCCATGATAATTTCAACCCAGATGGACAGAGCTGTGCAGCAGTGCTTTTTTGTGCTACATCAATGAACTGGCAAGGCATCAGCTGGAGTCAGCCTGCAAGACAAGACCTCCCCTTGGCTGTAGCAGACATTCTTCTGTAAAAGGGCTCTTTTCACAAATTCTGTTTAGGGGATCAGCCATGTAATGCTGAAAATTCTGTCACCTAAGTATTGTTTTGTGAATTTCATGGTTTCCAGGCATTAGCAGAAAAGATCCATGCATTCTTCAGGTTCCATGTGAAAACTCCCAGCATGCTTTACGAGAGTCATGTATTAGATGCGAGAGTTCCACACATGATTTGGTTTTGCAAATTATCAAAATCATAGCTAACGCCCACAAAATATTCCTGATGTGTGGTGACTGATGAGAAAGCTTTAAGATCTCATGATCCCAAGGTCAGAGCACAGATCTGCAGTTTAACTACAAGTCTTCAGAAAGTAGTATTTGGATCTGTTCTCCAGTTCTTGAAAAGTTTGATTGGTAACAAGTGACAGGACGAGAAGAAATGGCCCCAAGTTGTGCCAGGGGAGGTTTAGAACGGATACTAGGAAAAATTTCTTCATTGAAAGAGTGGTCAGGCATTGGAAAGACTGCCCAGGAAAGTGGTTGAGTCATCATCCCTGGAGGTATTTAAAAGACATGTAGATGTGGTGTTTATGGACATGATTTAGTGGTGGACTCAGCAGTGCTGCGTTAATGCTGGACTGATAATTTTAGAGGTCCTTTCCAACCTTAACAATTCTGTGATTCTACAGTGAGCAAGCTGTTAACTCATCCACAGTTATTTAAATAAGCCTTCATTATATATAATACTTTTCTGCTAGTATTGCTATCCCATAGCATTGATCTTGTTATTGATTCTAGGAAATACAGATGAAACTTTTTCGGTCTAACAACATAATTTTTTTCTGCAAAGCATTAGGTGTGAGACCAAATGGTCTTCATGGTTAAGTCTGAAAAGCTCAGTGCACACCATGGTTATGGTATGATTGCATCTTTGCAACATATACCTGGAGCGTCCAGGAAAAAGAGCTGACTAGCAAATCCCAGCTGGGAGGGGGCCATGGCAGCAGGATTGGTACAGTCAGTGAGACTGATAAAATAGAGGGGAGACAAGTCCAAGGTGCTGGGTAATGCCCCCAAAGTTTTCAGGAGTCTGCAGCGTCCAAAGAGCAAGCTCAGCTGAATTTTCTTACTTGGATAAATAAAAGATTTGCCACACATAGCACCCCTTCATTTACATCATATTCAGCCATGTATGCTCTGCCCAGGACAAAGAGAGGTATTCCTTGGCTGCCAAGCTGTGTCATCCCACTACACAGCCTCCAGAGTCTCCTCAGGGCTACCACCAAGGTGATTTTCTTTACAATAGGAGCCATTGAACTAGAAACAGCAGGAATCCTGTCAGAGCAAACTCTTTTAATTGATACGTTTATGACACCGTAATGATGCCAGTAAGGCAGAAATAATCTGACCCATCCTTTACTAATTCAATCATCTGGAGCCTTCAGAAAGCTGACCCAAATGATCTAATCATGCCATGGGAATAGACTAATGAACCATCAGAGGTTAACAGCATCTCTTTTTCCCACACTCCCACTGTCTAACAGAGATGCAGGATGTGGCTCTTTGCTCTGTTCCTGGCATTCCCTCTCCACTTGCCAAGACAGTAGGCATCTCTGCTCTATTTGCTGGATATATGGGACTGTGGAATGTCTCTTCTCTAGGCTTCGAACCTTACATGTCTTTCAAATGAACAAAAAGTATTTGTCAGTGAGAATGGACAGCATAGCAGGAGATCTCTAATAATAGGACTTCTCTTAGGAAGTTCTGACTATTTTCTGTGCCTTTGGTGTCACCTGCTCACAGAAAGAGTTGGGAACACTCCTGGCAAAATGCATTTTCTTTTCACATTCAGAACAGAAACTAAGTTAATGAATATGTACAAAAATCTGACTGCTGTGTCCTTAGATTGCATGATACTCATAACAACAGAAAAAGCTTCTCGTCCTGACTATATACTCTTTATGTTACTTGCATGTGCTATTCAGCTGTACAACTGTGTAAATATTGGGCAAGCCTTGCATAGGTTTCTCTGATGTGTAAAATAGACCTGGGAAAAAAACCCAAAGGAAGACATTTACACAGTGTTCCAGTAATTTTATCATGCTTGCAATATTTTCCTTCCAATGCCCGAATCAATGGTTTAGTGTAACAGAGATATACATGCTCAAAGATCTGTTTCTCCTTTCAAGTTGTTAAATATGTCCTAAAAATATACCAATGAAATTGTTAAAAGCATGATCGACTTTTACCGCCAATAAGACCTCTTCATTTTATCAGTCCTCACATTGGGTCCAGATTCCCGTTATTATCAAAGAAATAGGCTGAATTAATGAATGATGAAATAACACACTCTGGTTTAGATCTTTGCCATTAAAGCAAAAAAACCCCAACATCAGTCCAAAGAAGAGCCTGAAGCAAAACTGAGACAGCATACTGAAGGTTTGTGTTAATGAAAGAATACGTACCCTTATTTTATGTTCATGTTCTAGACTGGTAGGACACAAGCCATCTGTAGTCTGGAAACTGCATACCTGTGACTAAATAGATGAGCCACAAGATCAAATTTGTTTACATAGTATCCAGACTGGACCTGCCTCACATTCAGTCAAGCTGGAGTGCTCAGAGTAGTCTGTTTCTGTAAGCATATGCTTCCCTGTATGCTTTGGTGGCTGGTATCCACTAGTTAAAAATAATCTTACTATTTTTAAAGTAATTTTTTTTGTTTTAAAAGAAAATGGATTATAAATAGATTCATTTCCTAAATAAAAATATTTTACAAACACTATACAATTATTTATTAAAGTCATAGTTTTAGAAACTAGCTTGACTTCTTAGGGTTTTCTTTAATATTCTTGCTTTTTTCCCCCCTTCATTTCTTTTGTCCTTTCTTTCTCTTCCTTCCTTTCAAATGTTCCTCCTTCCCTCTTTACTGCCTATTTTCTATTCTTCCTACCTCTCTCTGTTTTTTAATTCTTTATTTTTTCCCAAAAGATATTTTATTCATACAAGATATCTCATTTTTTATCCATTTCTCTTCCATGCACTGTAATCAGCTGGCTGGGACCAGGTTGTCTGCTGGGTCAGAGAAGCCATAACTGCCTTCTATGGGTCAGCACACTCAGCTTTGCTGTTGACATACTGGATAGAGTCAGTGATACCCTGTGAAGTGCATCCCTTGAGGAAGTGCGACTCCCACATTCATGTTTGGTTTTGTAAGGCCCCAATTCTTTCCTCGGGGGTTTTTCCATGTCTTTTTCTTGAGCCATCTGAATGCCACTGACTGAAGCCAGGCTGCACTGCACTCTCTGGTTTGGTGACCTTACCTTCCTCTGTGAGCAACCAGCTCACAAATTCTTCTAATGAGATTTTCTATCACCCCCCTTCTTATATGCTGTTCTGAAAACATGCTTCCCATAGCAACAACCACATCAGTAGTGCTGGATGTCATCTCACACAGTGCTGCTGGCTATGAGATCTCCCAGAGTTTTTCCCACAGCTGAAACCACTAACAAATGTTTCTCATGCCATTCGTAGCTGGCCTTTCCCCACAGATTGCCCCTCTGACATCCAGTGCCGCTGTGCCACACCTAGTTGTTTGAAACAAACTGTATGACTGAGATCACAAGTTCCAGTATTTGACTCATCAGTTACAGCAGGAGTATGGCAAGGGATGCTGCCCATGGATCAGCAACATAAGTCTCATCTCCCAGAGGAATGTGTCTGTAAATGAGCTTTTCTCTTCCAAGAATTGTGGTGATGGCCCTTAGGCTCTCTCAGTCACTGTAGCATCACTTCTGCTTGATCTCCCATGCACTGGCTGTTTTGCTCAAAGTGACACAAACCCCATGGATGATGTGCAATAAGATTAGCAATCTTGAACTTTCTGGCTGCTGTTGAAATTTCTGCCTAATACCAAAAACTAGAGAGACTTACTAACAAAAGTGGTTGCACTTACCTGTGAATCCCACTGACAACTAATCAACCATTTCATTTCTATGAATAATTAAAAAATTCTGCATGTTCAATACAGTTTTTGTTCTGTATTTGGAAGTAGGTTAAGATACCTGTATCCTATTAGGATGTCACTTGTAACTCCAAAAGAAGTTAAGAAAATTCAGGGAATAAATTAAATTCAGTTGATATAACCAATCTAATCCCAACTCCTGAAAGAGTTTGCTTGGAAGGCTTTTTCCTAGTAACAGCACAGAAGTTTCAGATGCAATGGAAGAGGGATAATATAGTACCAATAGTTTTCAAAAGACTATCTGTGCGCATGATGCAATATATGTATAGCAGCCTGCCACAATTCCTAGGAAAAGTAACAATGGAAAACAAAAATGGAGAATCATTTCTGATAGAATTTGTTCAGTCCATTTCAGTTATCAGATAATAACTGTGGTAATAATAGTGGTATGATTGCAGCATGAATGTATCTTTCTAAGTGGAAAATAAAAGATATAAAGAGTTTCTTTAATCTATCAGAAAAAAAAAAAAAAAATCCTTCCTGGAATGTGCGTCCAGAGAAATCCAATCAGCAATTAGGATCACATTCTTACCAGCAAGAGCACTTAGTGGGATAAGCTGCTATAGAAATGAAAGATTTGTCATCTCTTGATGTTTTCTAGAGAAAGCTGGAGGCATTTATAGAAAAACAAGGCTGGGACCTATGGCAGGTGTTGGCCATGCAAAATGAGTGAGATTGCATGGGGCAGGGAGACAGAGCCAGTGACAGCAGCCCTGTTGCACCACAGTGCTGGGCATGGGCAAGACAACTCTCCACTCTTTGGAAAGAGGAAAATCACCCTGTCCTAAAATCTGATCTGTTGTCTTTCAGCTTAGATGCTTTAGTCCAGGAGTTAGCTGATGTGTAAATGCTTTGAGGTGTCTGACAAGTGCTATTTTGGTGATCTACAGTCTACTTCAGATAAACTATTTCCCTTTTCTTAGGGGCTATGCACCCAAAGGCAGGACTTGGATGTCCTGGTAGTCCTGACACTCACAACTGCTCACATGCCAGATTCGTATACCCCGCCTGGTTTTGTCTGGGCAATCCTTCCAGCATATCAGTGTGACAGGACTCAATACACTGAGTATTCTGGGCTTGTTTTTCATCTTTCTCTTGATTATGGTCCATTTTCTGTGATTGTCCAGGGGTTTCATTTAATGCAGTGAATCTAAAACATGGGCAATGACTACAATCCCTTGCTCTTCTCTCCAGCACATTATACCTGCTGGGTTTGACCTTTGGAGAAGGTTTTAAATCTGCTACAGTGTGTTGGGAATGGCTTCCATAAGTCCCCTTCCTATCCATCCATTACTTGTATACAAGCTGGTCCCTCTCAGTTCAGTATTCCTACAAAGCCAGTGCTTGTGTGCAATGACTACAGCACAATGTTTTCATTGTTGTTTCAGCCTATCAGGAAACAGTTTCTAAGTTGCCTCTTAGCTCTGCCTTCCCAAAAGGTGATGATTTGGGTAGTTTGTTTGTTTTAGTTCTGCTTTTGTCATCCCACTTTCAACAGCCAGCCATGTGGATAGAAGGGAGAAAACATAACGCACACCATCTGCAGATCCTGAGTGTCTAATGGCATTTTTAGTCCAGAGCCCAGGGCTTCATCCCATGCCAAATAAGCCCTGGTGATTTCCTCTGCTCAGTTAGCTGCTTCCCAAAACAACCATGCACAATGCTAAATGCTTGCCACGCTCTGCACCAGGTGTCTGGCAATCCAGGAGCTATGTTGCCTCGGCCAGCCCACATCCACAGGGGATTTGCGCACTTGTTTTGTGGAGCGAAGTGAGGACAAAAGTAAGTAGAGGATCCTGAGCAGCTTAGCTCTGCGGAGGGGAGCTGAAGGAAAGAGTTTGTGCTGCAAAACCCTGAGCTCTTCAAAGCAGTAAGGATCATGCCATTTTTTCTCTGGATGCAATTAGAACTTCCTCATTTGTGCAAACTGCAGTACACCTGGTAGAGGACTCTGAGGCCACACTACCCCCAGAGACCTCTGTCCCTTGCCACTTACACCAGAGAGAGTGTGGGGAGGGAAAGAGGCACGTATCTGAAATGCCTAGACTTTGGAGGATCATCCGCTTCAAGAGGCCAAGTTGGTTCCTCAGTAGCTACGTGGACTTTGGGACCATGTTCAGCTCCTGCCTTACAACTGGTCACTGCTCCAGTAACTCACCTTAAGACTCTTAAATGCGAGTATGAACAATTTAAAAGACATGGTATGAATTTGTTAGGATTTACTGTAAAAAAAAGTGAAAGAAGTTTTTATTTTTCTCCTCTACTAGTGAGCATCTAAATAACACGTTCTCCTAGACCTATAGATGTCTAAGATGTTTCAAAAGCTCAAAACCCAAATAAAACAAAACATACCAAAACAAGTATCATAAAAAGAGTTGAAGTGAATGAGATTTTTAATTTGAAAACTGGAAACAGAAAGTCTTATTGTCTGAAGACCACAAAATTGGAGCAAACCACAAAACACAAGGCAGGTTGCTTTCAATAAAATATTAGATTAAAATGCTGCTTTAAAAACAACCAGGTAAGATTAGTATCCAATATCATCAAAATGCCAAAGAAACTATAAGAAGGTTTGGTTAAATAGCAAATAGCAACAGGAAATGTACCTCTCTGTGCACAGCAGGTAGGAAAAGGAACCCATCAATAGGGGACTAATGAAAGTACCAAACAATTAAATTGCCTCCGGCATTGCAAATGAGAGCTGTAGACAAGTATACATATAAATTCGATTTACAAGGTCAGAAGAGGACTCATGCAGCCTGCAAAGAAGTGGCATCAGATCACGCTTAAGAAATTAAGAATATTTTAACTGAACAAAGACACTCAGCTGGAAAAACTTACAGAGATGTTTTTTTCTTGGTATTTTCAGCATTTCTCCAAGGGAAAAGAGATCATTCCAAGAAAAAAAAAGGTGTGAGCAGCTTTTCTTCAATGGAAGATTTCTGCTTCAGATTTTAATTTCAAAATAATAACTGATGTCAAACAAATGTTATGGGATTTTTAGGACTTGGTAATTTTTGGTTTTTCATGTTTTGTTCTCTGTTTCACAGATGCTGCTAGGACTGAAAGTGCAGCATAGTTGTGTTTAACTCTTCCCAAAGTATTTTCAGAGCAAACAGAAGCAGGAAACCCCAGTAATCACAAGAAAACCTTTGTTCTAACACAGGCACAAGGTTTAGGTGCTTTGTTAGTTGCTTATCTAAACACCTGCTGTTATCTCCAAGTGGATTTGCCAGGATAACTTATCAGTGGCAGTTGTGGTAACTGGAGGCATGGGACTGTTGCATTTGTTTTGAATTTATTTTAAATATTAAGATGACACAATCTGTGAACGAAAGTTCAAGAATTTATACTCCTGCAAATGAGCGTTATGCTGTGGACTGTATCTAAATATACAAGAAAATTTTTGTCTGAATACAACTGTTCCTCTGTCATTGTGGAAAATATAACCATAATTAGGTACATTTCAGGTAGGCTTGTTCTGATGTAGAATAAACTCACATCAATAAAACTATATAGGCATGCACCAAAGATCTTCTCTAGTGCTGAATTTTGCATTTGAAAATGAAGACTTGAATTGGATTCTTGCATCTGTTACTCTTGCCACATCCCTTAAAAGGCTGATGGGACCTTGAGTCTTTCAAGTCTGCTTTCCATAGTGCTAAAATAGCAGGCAGCATTCCCAGTATACTTAGCAGGTTTGGGATCTAGCCATGGTTCAACTCTGGTTCTGTTTTATCACTAGCAGAAGGGAGAGTGCTATAACAGACTCCTTGCAAGGATTACACATTTGTCATGGCTTGAGGTGACTGGGTTTTTGGTAGCAAGGGGGGCTACATAGGGTGGCTTCAGTTAGAAGCTGCTAGAAGTTTCCCCCCCAATGAAGCCAAGGGAGAGCCAATAATCATGGCTCTGTGATAACATATTAAAGAACAAGTTGTTGCACAGAAGAATTTTTGAGCCAAGGGAGAGCTGACCGAAGCTCCCGGGCAGCCCTGCTGCCTCCCCTGCTGCCTCCCCTGCTGTGGGAGGGTGGTGGGGTGGTGGCAGCCTGACCCGGGCCTCTCAGCACCCAGCCTGGAGCAGGCACCGGCGGCCCCTGTGAAGGGGTGGTCGGGGCCGGGGCGTGCGGCCCCGTGGAGAGTGGCCCCACAGCCCCCAGGCCCACCCCACGAGCAGCCCATGCTGGAGCCCGTCCTGCCCGAGGAGCCAAACAGCATCGACAGCACCAAAGCCCCCAAGGTGAGCTGCGAGAGGTGTGGGGGGGTTGCCCTGCAGCCTAGGCCAGGGCGGCAGAGTGGCCCCTGCCAGCAGGCACTGCCATCCCTTTCCCCCCAGCCGAGTTGAGCCAAGCTGGGGCTGGAACGGCCTGCCGCAGTGCAGCCGAGCCCATGCTGGAGCAGACGGATGCATGGAAGAAGGCCGTTACCCCCTGTGGAAGGCCCAGGATGGAGTGGAGTCCTTCAAGAGACTTGTGGCCCATGGAGAGGAAAATCCACACCGGAGTAGGTTATTCCCGGGTAGGACTCATGGCCCTGTGGGGGATCCACATTGTTACAGCTCACCCTATGAAGGACTGACTGCATCCTATGAAGGATGGAGAAGTGACCCTCAGGACAGTAGATATGGAAGAACTACTGCCTGAGGAGTGGACCCATGTTGGAGAGTTCCATCAAGGACTGTTACCTGTGGGAGGGATCCCACGGAGCAGGGGAAGGACTCAGAGCTGTGTCCCCCCTGTAACCTGTGGTGAGGACCACGGTGGAACAGGCCGTGCCCTTGTAGCCCATGGAAGAGTGACTTAGGGGACAGCAGATTTAGAAGACCTGTTGCCTGAGGGGGTGGACTTGTCTCCCTGCCCTGCTGCAGGGGGAGGAGAGAGAACATGGAAGGAAGGAGGGGTGGGTGGAAAGTGTGTTTAAGACTGTTTTATTTCTCACTCTT
Source organism: Pseudopipra pipra (assembly GCF_036250125.1). Lineage (NCBI taxonomy): Eukaryota > Metazoa > Chordata > Aves > Passeriformes > Pipridae > Pseudopipra > Pseudopipra pipra. The sequence continues at coordinate 60,444,868 of NC_087551.1, forward strand.
TAGATCTTATCCTGTTAGTAATAAATTTTAGTATTAATCCCACGTTTAGTTTGTTTTGCCTGTGTGACCTCTCCCAGCTCAGAGCGACTTTAGTGGGTGCCTAGAATTCGGCCAAGGTCAACCCATGACAACATTATAGAAATGGAATCTCTGAAGAGAAAATCGGTCTAGTATTTGATGCTTGATATTTAGTCTTACACACTATCATTATTCTAACTGAGTTTCAGAGATCACTGTGACTAAGATATGAAGGTTACTGAGGAATGAAAAAATTTCCTGCTTGAAAACTGGAACATAAGTCCAGATGGTGCAAAATGGCTTTAACATGACAGAAAATTGAAAGCAGCTTTCTTTTGGAAGGCCAGAAATAAATTTTCTTGCATGAAATATCATTAACTTTAGCATGCAGGGTTTTTCTTTTCATTAAATTCTCTCTCTCTCTCAGATACTTATTTCCTACCCCTCAAATTGCCTAAATCTAAATACAGTAAAGAGAAAATGAGTCTAGACTCAAGCTACCATAAATGCTTGGAAGATGTCCCATTGCCTCCTTCCTAAAATGAAGAGCTGTCTGAGTTTGTGCTCTAATTTCACCTGCATGAGCTTTGGCAGAAGGATGAAAGGAGAGGCCCATGCAATTTGACCTCCACTAGTACCTCTATTCTCTCCCCTGAGGTGAACCCATTCTTGGGAACTTTCATTAGCCAAGTTATTATCTGAAAGAGAAGAAAGACTCTTTCTTTTTGCTTGTGAGGACATGCATGGTCCAAAGTTCTTCTGGTAACTGTTGAATTGAGAAGTAGACAGTTGCACATGAGCTCGGCTACTTGAACTTCTCATACAGCGAAATTAAGTAATCCTTGCCAGATTTGTTACACTTGTATTGATAAAGGATCTAACACAGTTTTCACAGCATATTTTGACATAAGGACCTCTAAAACCTTTCAATGGAAAGGTACAGTCTGTTAAGGCCACTGGATGCAGGTGCTTGTTCTTAGTACTTTCTGTCGAGACATTATAAGTAACATAACAAATCCAGAAGTCTTGGAGTTGAAAGCAACTGATGCAAATGAAAGGTGTTGCTTATCTGATGAGGTGCTAAATCTGCACTGCTTTTCCTCTGAAATGGAGCAATGCAGCAAAATAGACGTGGTGAAGTCTGGCTACCAGATCACGAGCAAATCTGCTTGACTCAGTCCTAGGGTGGTTTGAAATGAACAAACTGTACCCCATTGCTTAAAATTACCTCAGATCCTAAGGACTGGAAAGTGGTAAATGTGACATCAATATTTAATAAGACCCCTGGGGAAATTTGGAGAACTACAAGGAGACAAATCTGCCTTATATACTGAGCAGATTAATAGGAAAACATTGAAAAATACAAATATGTTATACATAGAATGAATCAAAATGGCTTTTAGAATAAAAGCTGTTGGAGTTATTTGAAGATATCAACAAACATACAACTAAGGATGAGCTAATCACTAAATCATTTTAACAATGTCTCTCCTCAAAGTGCATTAAGGAAACAAAACAATTATGATTATAAAATTAGTAGACTAATAGGAAGTGGAATAACTGTAGAACTCCATAAATGTTTGTAAGTGATCATGCAAATAATGTGAAGAATTAGGAGACACTTTTTGCTGATAACACTGAATTATTCACAGTAGTAAAAGCTAAATCTACCAAGACTCATGAAAAGATTTTGTGAGAATATCAATAAATAATGCAATGGTTGAAGAAATTCAATGCTGATAAATACAAATGAATGCAAAACCTGCCCTAATTACACCTAATTCACAATAATGGTCTCTAAATGAGCTATTGCTACCCTGGAAAAAGATCTTGTAATCCTTGTGAGTATTTCTCTGAAAATTTCAACTTAGTTCAGGGCAGTGATCAAAAAACCTAAACTGAATGTTAGGAATTATTAGGAAAGAAATAGGGAATATAAAAGGAAACATCATCATGCCAGACTGTATATGCCTCTGGAATGACAACAGTGTTTTCAGTTCTAGTCACATCAGCCCGGTAGGTCTGTCCTACAGCTAGAGAGGTGTAACAATGGGCAGCAAGGATAAAAATACCAAAACACATAACAGTTCCCATCTGAGAAGAAAATATGCTCCCAAATAAAATAAACTCAGGTGCAAGGGATGAAGGAGGATAATTCTCTGTGCCAGTGGTGGCAAAGAAACATGATAATCCCCTTGGGCTTTAGAGGAGGGATATGCCCATCTTATCACGTCCAACAGGCTCCCCTGAATTTACCAACCTTATATTTTTATTTGTAACCTGATCACAGATAGGTAACAATGCTTTTCCTGTACATGATCAAATGCATAGCAGAACAACTTTTCAAAGTCCAAGGAGTAAGTGTAACAAAGCTCACAGCTTTTACACACTAATCGAAATAAACACAAAATTTCATATTTTAAAAGACAAAGATACTTTTACAGTTGGGGCTTTCCTAAAGTGGATATGGTTTCCATATCAATCCACAGTGGATTTCCTGTCTAATTACTCATCCATTCATCCCCCTAAGCCATGTAAAGATTTTCCACTAACAAGAGCCTTCTGCAATAGGTTCCGCAGGTCGATTATCTGCTGCATGACAAACCCCTTCCTTCTTCTGTTTGTTTTGGGACTGCCAAGTTCCCGTGATGCCCCTTACTGCAACACAATATATTGAAAGGATCCAGGCTGTCAAAGCACCAAATAATAATATGCACCCAGCCTGTTGACATGTCTTTGAGAAGAGCCATAATTTAATAGAAGATAAATAAGAAAGGAACATAACAGAAAAGCAATATGAATTATACTTTCCAGTTAGCAGCTTTGGTGCACTAAGAAGAAACAGACTCTCTGTTAGCTGTGGCAATGCTAATTCATCCACAAACCCAGTGGAAAAGCAAAAGTATAATTTCAATTGTAATTATTATTCAGGCAACAATTCATCCTGACCTAATAGCACCCTAAAAATATTTTCTTTCAAAATAAGTCTTTATTTTCTGCAGTCACAGATCTATCATACATTAGCTATTTTATCTAATGTACTGCATTTAACTCTCTGGTCTAGTTGAAATACATTTCAATACATTTACCCTGGGAGGGTGTAAATTACCCAGACTGCCTGCCTGTGAGAAGGTGATCTTGCTAAAGGCACTGTGTCTGTGTCAAGCAGAACCTCATGGCTGTTCCTCAGCTGGAGGCCATGGAGTCTGGGCCTCCCAGGTGGCAAGGATTTGCAGAGTTCTGTCTTGAAAAACAGAGCTGTCCATCAGCTTCTTGTTGGGAACATCTTCCCGGCCTTCCTTCTTTCTGATTCAGTATGGCAACAAAAGGACAGCTGTCAGTCTATGTACCAAAGTGCTCTGGGCAAGGCTTGCTCCAGGATGCTAAGAACTATGGTGTACTATGTACTTTGCTATTCCCTCTGCACACAGATTTGTAGCCCATAGTAGAAGGGCATATTAGCAACCCAAACCACTCTGCATTTTGCAGCCCAGCTCTACTTTTGTGGGAGCTGGGACTATAGCAAATAACACTCAAATAATTATTGTGAAATAGGACTCAGTTTGCCTTTAGATTATTAGTTCACTTATGACTTCAACTGTCTTTTATTGTTGTCTTATGTCTCTTCTCTGGTCTTTGGAAATAATTTTCATTTTTGCTAATCAGGCTAGTAATCAAAGCCTCCAGTTCCAGATGCAAGTTCCCACTCACAAAGTCCCTGAAGGGTTGATTGCTGGAAACTGGGAGGATGTGCCAGGGAAAGAAACACTCAGCTGAAGCAGCCATTCATTGCTCTTATAAGCAGGAACATGGATCTTTGTGCTAAGTCAGTTCTTACATTTGCATGAGTAAAGCAGACAGGAGAATTTTTTAATTTAATACGTTAATGCATGTAAACTACAGCTCGATATGTAGCTGATATCTTTTAAGATAGGGGACAGATTTCCTATTCTCAATTGGCTCTGAAAGGCTATCAAATCATAGAATCAGAATATTCTGTGCTGGAAGGGACCCACAAGGGAAACAGTCAAAAACAGACAAAAAATGTTGAGTTCCCTTCCAACTCAGAATATTGTGTGATTCTGAGTTTCTTTAATACTTTGTTTGTCATAAAAACTTGGCTGATTATTCTTGCATAATTTTATGCATAATGATTTCTCATCCCATAAAAAGCAACAATGTGACTTGTGGAATGAATTTTTAAGTATGCTTGCAGGCTTATTTTGCTATTATTTAACTGTGTTTATCCCAGAGGCTCAGAACAAGAGTTTTAAAGGTATTCACCGCTGGCCTAAGTATACTTTCATGTCTGTTAATGCAAATGTGCCATCCTGCTTATGTTTTTCCTGTAGACTGCTGGACAAACTTACCTCAGTTGGGTAGCAAGGACATTTGCAGTTTTTAAACACACTCTAAAGTAGTCTGATTAAAATCAGGGCTACTTTAAACATCATGCCAGCAGCCCACTCTATAAATGTTTACTGGTTCAGTTTTGGGATTCTAATTCTCTCTCTGTCCTTCCAGTACAGAAGGCTGGGTGACAAAAGAAACTCCTGATGATTACTTTGGTTTGAAATCAGTTTTTCTAACTTTGGTGTCTCCTTTGGTTTGCATAGCTTCTGGGTGTGCTGCCACCCTGAGCCTCTTTTTCTCTCCAATACAGCACCATACCGTCTTCACACGAATGAGCAAAACCCTTCTTGTCATGTAACTTATGTGACGTGGACTTCTGAAGCTGCAGTAAAAAGCGGAGGGAATACAAGTGCTGTGTGCATAACCTGGCGTGTCTGCTTGTACCATTAATAAAATGTCTGAATAGCAGCTAAACCCATTGACAAGCTTTCCTCTCTCTCATTTCTTTCGAAAGCTTCTTAATTTATTTGTGTGATTTCCAGGCTAAGTGTTGGTAGGATATGAAGTTTCTTTGATATCGGGGGAGTGTAACTCAGATGCTGCAATGTGTTCACACCAGACTGTGCTAGGTCCTTGCTAGGCTTGTGTTTATTTTTAAACTGGTCTTTACAAACCTACAAATCTAAATAATGCAGTTAGTGAAGGATGAATTACACACAACAGCCAAACTGAGCATTCCCATGTGGTATAGCCTTTGCCAGAGGAGCACTGGATGACTCCCACGATGACTCTCAGGCAAACTAGAGAAAGGAGAAGACTATGTGCAATGTGGAGATTTTATCTGTGCGTTCAGTGTCCATTGCCCTAGGAATCCATTTGATTTTGGCCATACGCTTCCTGTGCCTCTGTGACTAACCCTCTGGGGCCAGCTGGGGCTAAAGCAAACTTCTGTTTGGATTTCTCTGGAGTGAGAAAAGGAGACAGGGTAAGAAAATGCCAAATACTTTGGCACAGCCAAGTGCTATGAGATTTCTTTCAAGAATAATGATTAACAAATGTTAGCTAACTCTTTGCTGAAACCTCCTTAATCTAATTCTTGCAAGGACCAGTTTGAGTCTGGAATACTAATAGTAACATTAATCCACCCCTGCACAGGCTAATGTACTATTTGAATGGAAATGTCTGCTGGTGTGAGGAATAGCTCACATGACAGATGTGGATGTGGCTAGACTGCTGAGCACATTGTGGCTCATGCAGCCTGGGACCAAGGTCTTGCACTGACATGCCACCCTGCGCAGCTCTGATTGAGGCTGACGTGAAAGATGTGAGACACTGTGGCAGGAGGTCAGCAATGTGGGAAGCACTGGGTCAACACGGTTGGTGCACCAGCAGGAGCAGAGAGGGTGGCAGGCAGCAGCTCAGCACCACGGACGTTTCAGTCCAGGTGGCTGCAGAGAGCCATCCCTCTCCTCCTGTTCGATGCCTGCCTGGCTAGCAGAGAGACTTTGGGGTGGGGAACATGTTAAAACTTAGCTTAGTAGTTTGTCAAATCCCATTTTTTAATGTGTTATGTGATAAATGATCACTTTATGCTTTTGAGTTGTGCATGTCCAGTTTGCAGTCTCTTTATGCCTGGTTAAAGATGCCCAAACAAATGGACCTCAAAGGGAGGCCACACCACATTTTAAGCTAGGACCTACTCATGTTCACCTTTGCAGTCCAGGTTTTCCTGTGCTGGCAATGTAGGTTGCTCCCCCAGCTTGGTGGAGCACATTGCTCTTCCAAGACATCAGTCTCCCCATATATGGTCTTCTAGTCTCTCTTCATGATCCTGGTGACTTCACTGACTACAGAGAAGATCCGTCTTCCCTTTGATCCCATCGCCTCCAGCCTCAGTTACTCCATCACACTCCCTGTTGTAAATTAGGGATATATGTAAATTATTCATTCACATTGATGATCCAGAAATGGTACAGTAGTAAAAAAACCAGACTCTTAGTAAGTAAGTAAGCAGTTACAACAGATGAAAAGTGGTCTTCCAATAGTCTGAAGTTACAGGATAGCAACAAGACAAAATGAGACAAATTGATCTGTGGCTATCTTCTGTGTAACCCACTAAATCCAGTGATGTCCCATAACTTATTTTGTCTGTGTTATTTTCAAAGTAATAAACCCTTATATACTGAAAATACAAGAAGTGTCTAGTATACAACTAATAAAGTTAATTTCTAGTCTATCAAAAAATGCATTACTTTATTTCCTTTTTCTTAATCTTAAGGTACAAATTAAGTGCATTGTCTGTATTTCAGTGCCTTTGCTGTATCTCTAGAAAAAGTATTACTATGAAAAAGTATTACTATGTTGACATGGAAAATTATAGAACAGATATGAAGGAAAAATGTCAGGTAACTGGCAATGTTAGCTCAATGAGCAATGAATCTATTTCTGTATGTCTGCTACATCTTCCACAAAATGCAGTTTTAGTTATGTTTCCTTGATTAACATATTTTTTATGCTGTAAGTGTAATGTCAGGCTTGTCCTGCACTTGAAGTTTTGCTGGGATGGATGAAGTTAAGAATATTTAGATTTACTAAAAAATTAATCTAGTTTTCCTTTTTGCACCTTCATTTTTGAAATGCCTTCCTTACCTTTGCAGTATTATTCATTTAGGATGGTGCTTCAGCTATTCTCTGCATATTCCCTTTGTTAGCAATTATTCTATGAACAACAGTATCCATCTCAATGCAGTGATACATCTCATTTTAGAGTATAATGGTAAAGCAGCTTTTAATTTATCCAGTTATCATATTTACCTGATGGTTCTGCCTGGTTTTGCCATGGACCTTTTTTAGTAATTAACCTAAATAAGTTTGCTGAGGTTTGTATTTCAATTTCCTGTACTTAACAAGAACAAAGCTTGATGCTGCAGCCATAGCCTTCATCCAATTGCAACTATTCAGTAATCCATTTGTTTTTGGAAGAAAGAAATTTGTTGCCCACTCTGCTCTGCTGGCTGGCAGCATGCATACCTCAGAATTTAAGGTCATTTACAATTAATTTCTGTAGCTCTCTGTGCAGATTTAAGGATTTGACTATTAATTCCACTTCTATTTCTAGACATAGAAGTTCAGAGGACCTACACAATGGTAAAATGTGTTAGTAAATGGAGTTTCAAAGACACGCCTTGTTTCTTTGCTCCTTCCTGCTCTGCTAGAGATCATCTCCCTGAGCTCTGCCTTGACTTTTCCTTGACTTAGCCTCTGTCTTGCAGTATTTCTTGTAGCCCTCCACTTCAGCACTCTGCTAGAGTTGTATTTCACAGCCACATGCTCATTCAGCCTTCCCCCTTGGATGTATCTGGTTGGAAAATGTGACTGGGAAATGGGACATTTGCCTGTACAGTACAGAGGAGTGACAAACACAGGTGTGCATTGTCTGACTGACCAGATGCACAGAACGCTATAATTTTGCTTCATTTCATCCTTTTTTCTTCTAAACATTTGCACTTATTACATTTTTTTTTCTTTTACACCAGCAGCTACCTTTGAATTTTATCAGTAGTTGTTGGTATTTCTTCTTGGCTTTGTTATTCTGTAATGTTTTGGTTTTCTAAATTATGACTGAAGTTAAATCATATTAGCATGTTTTCTTCTCTTCTACTGTTTCAATGCCTGAAGTTCTCTGTATGGCTAAGAAAAGAAAAAAATAAAAGTAAAAAGGATGTAATGCAATGCTTTCCCTGAGTTTTAATTCAAATTGTAATTTTGCTAAAAAAAAAACCCAGCAGAATCTCTGGAGTCAATCATGACCTCAAACCATCTCTGCCTTTCTTATCTGAAAGAAAAACAATTTTCATTTCAAAAAGGCTTCTACTGAAATCCTCATGTGTCTTTTCTTAATCATCTCCTTTTAACTACCTTAATTCTGCATTTTTGATTGCTTTAATCCTTAATCACCAAGAGCAAAAAGGGGTTTTAGTTTCCAGCAATGAGGAGAGTCTGTTCAAGCAACAGTTCCACATCCCAGGCTCTCTAATGCATTTCTCGTCCAAGAGTCACTAAAGAAAGCACATAAACAGCAGTGGGAGCAGAGACCAGAAACCAGCAGCCCAACTCCAGCTTCCTGCTTATCAATGCCAGAGTGCCCTTTTTGCTACGCCAGGAATGGCAGGCATATCACTTTTTGTTTTCCTATGTACTGTTCCAATTATTGCTCCACTATGTTTTATTTCTCAGCCCAGCCGTCTCTTGGGACTGATTTTCATTCAGTACAAATGTTCTCATTATAAAGACTTAACACGAGGAGAATATAAATGAGAAGATGAGTGCATGCTAAGAACTTGCTTATACAGAAACTGCATCGATCAAAGGAACAGCAGAGTAAAACACGTCAGCATTAACATGCTCCTATTTTCAGGGTTCGAACAGTTTCCTTTCCCATAAGAATAGTGTGATTCCTTGTCTCTGAAACCAGGCCAGGAAAGACTTTGTTTAACTGAAATAACAAGTGCAAAGTGTTTCTGTAGAAGATTATGGTACAGCACTAAAGAGCTCTTTGAAAGCAAGTGCATCTTCAACAGTTTCAGAGATTACCCCTTGTCACCATGTGAAAACTTACAAAAGAATCAAAATTCCAAAAGGTTTTCACAAATCAAATTACTATGTGATCATGACCTGGAACAATTTTCATAAAGCTAAAACACCACTTACTTTATCCAAGTGATCACTGATGACGCAGCTGACCCACTCACCATGTCGGTTCTGGGAGGGTACATCCCTCGGCAACTGTTTTTGTCCAGTGGTTTTGGGCTGTCTTCAGGATCAGACAGTACTCACTGCCAGATGAAGACTTCAGCAAACGGTCATGTAGGCCCTCCTCTGACTTCTGGCACTTTGAGTGAGACCAGAGGTGTCTCTGCAAAGATATCAATATCTTTGGGATTTCAGCGACAACTTCCCTCCCTCTTCCAAAGGGATGGAAAGAGCTGAAAGCCACAGTACCAGTTCAGCCCTTCATTTTTTCAGGCCAAGACAATATATCACTAACAGGTGAACAGAGGCAGAGGGCACTCACAGATAAAAAACTGTTTTGAAAAAGATTGTGCAAAACCAAGTACCGAGCTAAAACCCTCAAGTGTCTGGCTACCAGACTCCACCTGAGGCAATCAGATTCCCTTCTGGCTTCCATGGGGCTTCAGCTGGCTCTGCAAGTAGTATTTCATCTGCAGTGAAAAAGTTCCAGTTTACAATTCATTTCACAGGCATATTCTGAGACATAACTGAATTTAAGAAGCAAATGTATGTTTTTACTAAATTTCAATTTAAAAGCTCTACTGAGTGCAGTGGCTCTGCTCTTCTATTTTTCCTGCTTCCTGACTACATAAATATGTAGGAAATCTCTCAAGATGTCACAAACAATTTCTCAGTGGGTCATGGGCAATCCAAAGACTTCCAGCTATACTAGTCCTGGAAGCTGAGCTACTACTTTTAAATCTGTCAAAGAGAGCTCTACAATAAGCAGTGTGGGAATATTCTTGAAGATGAGCAAGTGAGAAGGTAGAACTGAAAACAAAACATGGATAACCTTGCACCATCTGTTTGAAATGCCAACATTTTCCCAGAATAACCTGTGCATCACTACCTTAAGACATTCCCCAAAAGAAGTGCTTATTGAAGCAATAGAATTGTCTGAAAATGATTTATGAGTGTGAGGAAGGCAACATATTTGTTCTGGTGGGTGCAGCTCAGAGCTTCACATCTGCTTATATTAGGTTCAGCTTCTATGTATCTGCATCCTTCAGTGCTCATCTCACAGCTCCGTACAACAGCTTTATCCTTCAATTTGGCAGCCAGGCCTCATTGACAGTGAAAAAAAAATAAAAACTGAGAAAACAAGAGGAAGGGTTGTCATAAGAGAATGAATCCAGATGCAAGTGTTTTTTTACCCCATTGTTCTGAATTTTGAGTAAATTAATAGTTGTGTCTTGTCAAAAGCAGAAATAAAGGCTATGCTTGGCATTTTAAAAGAACGTGAATGGTTCAGAAACAAAAGCCCTGTTGACTGTCCTGGCTCAAAACATCTGAATATTAAAGATGGGTTTTGGTTGCTTAAACATAGTTATACGGTGTCTTTTTAGAGGCTCTGGGGTGTCCTTTATCCCACAGTTCCTGATCCAGCAGAACACATTTCTCCTTTAGGCTTTGTGTCAGAGTCACTATAGCACATCTCAAATGATGCCTATGTTTAGGCCATTAACTCTCCTAAACTTTTTTTGGAGCCGCTATTCTTAATGCTATCCATAAGAACTGAATGAGCAGGGTCTCTATTAACGAGGCCACCTATCAAAGTGCCTGGACGTAAATTCAGTGATTAATTTCTATAGTTTTACTTGAAACGTGACAACAATGACTGTTACAAGCTGAATGATATAAAAAGGCCCTTAATCATGGTAATAGAGGCTTGCATAGAGGAAACGGAGATGACAACTTTCAGATAGAGGCTGATAGATTCAGGTAGAATACAATAAACTCCTTTCCTGTTTTCACAGCTAAGTGTCTGGTTTTGTGTTCTTAAGCACAAGTTGGATTTAAATTGCTTGATAGCATATGAAAAGCTACCTCTCAGTGATCTCCAGGGATGATTTCAGATTCAGATTTTTTTTTTTAATCATTCTAGAGTGTTTTGAGACTACTCCTTAAACACAAATTTGATGTTGAAGAGTGGACCTCTGGGAAGTTGTACTCAGTATTTACTTCTAAACCCATGCTTCCCAAAATACAAACTAATTGCTAGAGTTTCAAAGTTTGGCCTTGAAAACAATAATGACTTGGGTCTAGCTTCTGCATGATTCTAGCACCCAAACTCTGGATCAGTAGGTTGGCATGACATCTGCAGTTCGATGATGTGATTCATAGGAGCACAGTTTCTCTCAACCTCGTTACTTGCAAGTACTTAATTTTATTTAAGTCTATTTGGAGACAGGTGAAAATGTACACACGGTGCAAAGGAAAAATATTTTATTGTGAACATGGCATGTATGAAATGCACCTCAGAATATACTGCTATATATCAAATGAGATAAAAAAAAAATCTCTGACATGAGATAAATGAACAGTGCTTGAGACCAATGAAGAACATGCACACAGCTGTTCTAACAGCACAATTCTGATACCAATCACAATATATTATATAGCTTTTATGACAATGTTTAGAAAAAATGCAAATATTGGACCTACTCCTGCATTATTGTACATCATCCAAATCTTCGATGAAGCTTGCAGGTGTGTGAAGGGAACGACGAGAGCAAACTGACATCCCATCTCAGGCAGCAGAAGGCAGAGATGGAGGATACATCAAAAACAAAAGACAAAAATACTATTCTACAAAAGTAAAAAGGCAAATATTATCCCAAGGAATATTATTATTTGCACAAGAAATCTTAATTGCAGCATCCTGACTCCGTTAAAGCCAATGAGAGTATGCCATTGAGATCAGTGGAGCCTGAATTTCATACTGAAATTTAAAACATTCTTGCATTAGTGTAAACATCAGCAGAAAAAGTCAGCATCTGTACAAGTATTCAAGTGCTGTTTAAAAAAACAATAAAAAATAGACAATGCTAACCCAAAATGCCAGTACAAATCCAAAAGGCAGATAATTAAAAGAGGGGTTTTTTTGCAAATGTACATTTTTGAAGTATTTAAAAACATCCATTTCTTAGTATTTGTATATCATTGTTAGGGAACAAATATATGAGAAAAAAAATGAGTTATTTACAGTGATAAAGGAAGGGCACAGTGTTTGCTCAGATTTATTTGAAACCAGTATTTTTCCACTTTGGAGTCATGACATATACCTGCACACTCAAACATGTTTCAGAGCAGTGCTGAGAAATGGCTATACTTCATTGTTATGAAAGATAATCCTTCTGTGCAAGTATTTCAGTATGATTCCTCATGAGCCATTTACATCCATCCATATTTTGAGTTAAAAAAACCAATAAACCAACCTTTAAAATTTCTCGTAGAAGTATTTTTTTCTTTGAAAACCCTGATGAGATTTTACAGTCATGCATTTGGAGATTCAGAGTCAACACAACTTTCCCATTTACTGTTAGAGTAGTGCCTGTCTTCAAACAGTTCTTTGCTAATTTTTGTGCGGATCTCAGGACTGGATAACAGCGCCTTTATCTGATTCAGTCTGGATAACAGGGCCTGCGTTTCTCTGCGTAAAGCTTCTTTTGCTAAGTCTGCTTCATGGCTCTTTCCTAGAGGAAAGGAACAATATAATACATTTTAAAACAACTAATTCATTTAGAATCATTAATGTATGGAAAGAGATCGAATCTGGTTTGGACAGTATTAAGTGCTCAGTTTTTGACCATACTGAATTTTTATAAAAAGATACTTCATCAAAAAATATAATTTACATCAACAAATGCTACCAAAAAGTAAAGAACAGTACAGTGTCACATTTAGGAGAAATTCCTGTCATATTACATACTGTGTAATAGTATCTGCAATGAATATCTGTAGTGGTAATTTTTAGCTTGAGATTGACTGCTGTTGACTAGGAAACAGCACGTGCTCTCACATAGAGCAAGCAGCCCTGCGGCAGTGCCAAACCCTCAGGCGGAGGGCATCGCTTCCACTTATGACAAGGCCTTTTCCACAGCCATTCATGACAATCCAAAAGACAAACGCAAAAGGTTCAGTTTCTCTTCAAAAGCAAGGAAGGGATTCTTGGTATCAAGGGGAAGTGAAGAGTGGAGCTGCCTGCTTCACCATTCTTGTCCTTTTTCCATTGTCCATCCCTCCCAGCATTCAACAGATTTTCAGCAGTGCAAGCACTTATTAAACCAGTAGACAGTGTCCTTCAATTCAGAACAAACTTTTGATAAGCGACTCACAAAGTAGAGTTCCTGTCACCCAGCACCACTTAGCAAATTTCAGCAGGGAGCTGGGACATGTTTTTGTAGTTATTCTTGGTGGGATATTTGCTCCCGGGCATTTTGCACAGTGCTCACTTGCTGTTATCCTTGTTGCTCTCATTCTTACTGCCACTTGCTGTGTCTTCAGTTTTCATGGGGCTTCCATCAGTCTCTCTGGTTTTGTTTTGCGTTTCTTCTAAATATTGCTGTACAGCCTTCAGCACCGCGTTCTCCACCAGCCTTTTGCTGAGGCTCACCAACTCTGCATCATCTGGCTCTGCTGCATGTTTTTCACCTATGCGTCACAACAGACAAGAGAAGGAATTCATTGCCATGGAAAGAGAGCAGCTGTGATTGTATCAGGAGCCTCTGTCTGAGCTGGATTTTAAGTTATTAGCTGCCTCTTCCTGATTGTAAAAAGTAATTTCCCCTCCCTCAAGCTCAGAAACAAAAGTGTTCCATAAAGATGTATACAGTATATCAGATCAAAAAGATTTCACTGCTTATCTGTACTGTAACACTCCATTTAAAGCCAACAGCTTAACACTATGAACACTCATTCAGAAAAGTGTGCAAATTTAATTTCTTTTGGCCAACGATTGTCTGTGACATATGGGTAAAGATGAAGAACATGGCACAAAATAGATTTACACTTTAGTAGCATTTAGGTGCCTCCATTTTGTGATTTTGCTTAACAAATCCAACATCTATCTATTTACTCACTGCTTGTAATTCAGGAGTTTCTCATGGGAAAAATTACTAAAATAATCTAAGCACAGGTTAGAAATATTTTTGCAAACAGAGCATAAAACTTAGAAAAACCATATATTCCCTCCCTGCCTCTCTTCTGTCTTCTAACTTAAAGCTCTGATATCTGAGGATTGCAAGTTCCAGCAGTCTATTCTTAGATATCTGCTGACAAAAGCAAGAAGCTGGTACTTCCCTGCTTTGCTAAGACTTTGTATGAATAAATATTTACAACAAAACATAGTAAAGATTTGCATACATCCTGACTTCTAGTTTGAAATGGTACTTTTCCATGAAACATTTTCCCAATAAACTATATAGCCTACTACAGAATCCTCCTTTCATGAAGAATGCATTCCATGAAAAATAAATTTTATTGCCCAGTTTCCACTGGCTATGCCATTTGCCACTTCACAGTCTCCTGCACTAGGTAAATAATTGTTTTCCTCCATTTATATTTAAGGTGATACTTTTAATGTCCTCTTCTGGAGTTCACATTCTGCAACTAGTAATAAGAGGCTGCTTAGTCCTACTCATCTGGTGAAAGAGATGTTATTTCATACTCTCAACACAAAGCTTTGTACTGTTCAATTACCTAAATTTGCCCTTTTTCATTTATGGAAATTTATTCAAGTTTGCCTGCACATATAGATTACAGTTATAAAATACTTTTATTAGTCTTTCTAATGGATTGCAAAATCTGGGAGTGATTTCACTGATAAAACATAATTCATGTGGGGATTCAACGAGGGAGAAGTAAATAAAACTCTTCATATTCAGAGGCAGCACCTTTATTAGCTGAGCTTTATAACATGAGCATCCCACTCTGGAACAGCAAGACATACCAAACTCTTCCAGTTCTGGGACTCCACAGCACTGTTACTGTGGGGAAGGAAGAACTGCACTCTCCAGCTGAAGAATTAAGACTTTACCTTGGTAAAGCATTTCATTACATTTCAGAAAAAGTTTGGAAAAATTGCTCTAAAAATATTGAAAGGGTATCTATGTGGATAGTTTTGGCTAAAACCAAATTAAAAAATATATGAGAAAACATTAAAAACAGATTTAGAATTTCCAAGAAGAAACATTTTAGGCTAATATGCAAGTCCAACAGAGGCAGAGACACTATTCCCAAAACTAAACAGCTACATTCTCCATGTTCTCTGACTCACTGCTTACCATGTCACTACCTCTACATCCTGTGTTTAAGTCTATCCTTTAACTTACAAAAACAAAGGACTTAATTCAGACTCTTATCTTTCAGAACATCCAAGATATATATGAGCAGCATCTCCTCTCAGCTTGTCTGAACTGATCCCACAAGCCCCTTTGAATGCAGCCCTTTGATTCCTAATTTCCTTTGCTTTTAGCAAAGATGCTCGAAAAATGTGTTGGAAGTCCCAGTCTATTTATTCACTAGAAAAAAAAATAATATTGTGGTTTTCAGCTGCAGAGTTTCTCATTTTTCAGAATTGCTCATGGGTCACAGAAATCGTTACTCACACAGCACTAATGATCAGTCCACGCAACTCAGAACAAAATCAATGGGAAATATGGTGCTCAGCCACTCTTACATTTGACCCTCTAGTATTTAATATGCAGAATATGACTAATCAGTCACAGAGGCCTCCAGATACCACAAAACAGTAGTGACTGTATTTACTCAGAATGCAATTTTACTTGTAGTACATCATGTATTATTCTTACAGTCTTAAAAAGGACAGAGCTCTTCTCTCATAAATACTTTCTGCAAAACAGTTCTCATTTACATACATATGTATAAAATACATATATCTACTGTTGCATTTATAATTTCAAAACAAATAGATAGCATGCTTGTAAGTAATTTCTCAAGTATCGAAAAAGATTACTTAAAATGAGCCTTTTAAAAGTAGAGTTTATATAGCTACAGAAGAATGATTTTGCATTTTTTTGTTCGTTTACTTTTAATATTTTGAGATATTCATGGCTCATCAACAGTCGAAGCTCAAGTCTGTAGCACCTCCTAAGTGAGCTCTGCACTCCCACTGGCAAGGCATACACAACATCTGACTGACATGCAAATGCATGCACATCCCTGCATGAAGATTGTCCTTGGATTTATCCATCTGGACACCTTGGTGGACTGCCACATGGGGCTATATGATTCCCTGATGCTCTGTTTATATTCTCATAATCCTTAAATAGCAGTTGTGGGAGTGTCTGCAATGCTGTGGTTCACTGGCAAAGTAGCTGTATACTATTGTACCATTCCTACTCTTGACTGTTGATAAAAACAAACAGGTTATGTAATAAAAGTAAGTATTGATCATCTATATTTAACACACATATATGTCCTTTTATATCTCTCCCTCCATGATGCATCTGCTGTTTGCCTGCTTCTTAGATGAATACAATTCCTTTGCAGCTGGCAAATGCTTCTTTGTGTGGACTGTCTTACATTATTTGATTTATCAGAATATCAGTGAAAATCATTGTAGATATGAATGTTTAAGATTTAAAAAAAAAAGGTTTCAAAATTCAGACTTGCTCTGTTTGTAAACTCTGTTCTGAAAAGGGAACAGGTATACCACAGGATTGTATTTGCATCAATGCTGTGATACTAAATTCTGTGCCTAAGAATAAAAAACTTCCCCTGTCTTCTCATTCATGTGGTTCAGAATAAAAATAAAAAAACCCTTTCATTGTATCCCAGAATTCTCTTCTGTAATTTTCAAAATATAGAAACAAATTCATACCCTGTGAGTGTACCTCAGTGCATCCATGCTTAGCAGTGTTTTTTATTACTGAAACTGAAGCATACCCCTTGTCCTGAAATGACCACCATTTTTTACAAAGGGAGCTATCAACTGCACAGAATTATTCAAAAGGTGCTTTATGATCCTACAGCCAGATGCTAGCAGTTATAGACATGAACCCGATGCCTGCATTGAAATCCAAATTTGGATTCAAATTCACTGCTATATCTTTCTACTGGACCAGGTTTACTTTCCAAGTGTACACCCCCTTCCACTTTACAAGACCGTGATCTGAATTTTGAAAAACTGAATTGGAACAAATCAGGTATCATGGTCCTGGCACAGCATTTTCATGGCCCTGACACAGCTTAGAGTGTATGTAGATATCTCAAATTTGGAGAGAGGTAGGACTGTTACTTGAATTCCTCTACTGTTTATATGAGTAGTCCAGTTTTTTTGTGACAGATTTAATTGAAAGAAGCTACAGTGAATCCCATTCATAGAAAAAGCAGTTTTACAACCTTTTACCAGCTACACTCCAAGACAATGTTCTGCAATCCTTTCCTCATGGCCTCAACACCCTGGGTTTTGTTCTTCCTTCCAACAACCTTTCTTGACAACAAAATAATGACAACATGGGGAAAATTATAAAGGAGACCCTTAGTATTTTGAATAGGTGACCAAGACTAGTAGGGAAATCTATACGCTGGCAGCAGAGGTTCTGGTCTGCACCTTGGGGAGGGCTGTGGAAACAGACATGGCTCCATCTACCTTTTAGTTTATTAGTTTTCTAACACAGTTTTTACAAACTCTAGAAACAAAAAACCCTACATGGGACTCAGGCAATTTTCCAAAAACTAAACATTAAGAAATTCTTTCTGAATGATGGAAAACTTCATCTTTCTACTTACGCAGTACCTTATAACAACACCAAGGTGAGCCAAGTTGCTGTTGCATATAGACAAAGCTTTCACCACAAGATTCTCCTTCTATAGTGACTCCTCAGTGGCTGCAACTCATAATAATACCTCACTATAATTGACTATTAAGCCCCCTGTACAGAAGCAAAACTGTGTGTGCAGTACAACAGGACTGGAAGGAAGACACGAACTATGCTAACTACTGATGTAGTAAGAAACCTTCAGCAGAAGACTTGCAATTATTTCTGCACATGGTAGGGTTGGAGAAAACAAAGGAAGGATAATGAAACAAATGTCAGACAGATGTCAGCATGTAAATTCATACACTTTGCAATCTCAATGGTTATGCCTTTATCACGGTTCCCTATCTCTGTGTTAGAAGGAAAATCTAAGACTGAAGACATCATTTATACTCATAGTGCTCAGGCAGATGCAGACTACTGCAAGGCTTCTGTGCCCAGCTGCAGCCTGTGGAAACATCTAGTTTTTGTGACACTGATTCAAAATTAAATTAAACCTCATTGACTTCTGTGGGAACTGGATGAAGTTCCCACGCCTGAATACTGAACTGCAATGTCCTATGCATCAGACCAATGTGTTGAACACTTTCTTTACTGAGGACTTTCAGAAAAATTTGGCAGGCCATATATATTAACAGAACTACAGCATTAGAAAAATACCATCCACCTTCATCCTGCAAAGACAGAGAGTCCACAATCCATAATAAATTGAATAACAAGCTATAATCAGGCACCAGACCATTCGCTTCCCATCCTTGCAACAGGCTGCAGATGAGCCAGCATGGCTGGCCATGATTCAAGATCATGGTTTTAAAGTAATGAACACAAACATGAGCATGTGCCCATATCTAATCAACACAATAAGTACAGACAGGAAAGTCACAACTCTGAACATTTCCTTGTTAATTAAGAAGGACTTGCATGAAATATGTCTAAAGTGGCCACTTAAGGAATTGACACAAATAAGGAAAGGAGAGGAAGTGTGAAATTATAATCTCATTATGACATGATGGTTATGATATATCTGTTGCTGGATGCTACCACCTGATGTGGGAAATTTAACAAACTTCTTTAGGTTTACCTATATTGAAAATACAGGATTGTCTAACAAGGCAATTCAGGCAACACCAATCTGTCCTTCGTGCTGAACACATGGGTTTCTAGTTTGCTGGAAAAAGTTTTTATTTAATTTGGCCCACCATGCAATAAACATGATAAAATTAGGAATTTCTAGTAAAGAGGAAATTAAGGGTGTTGCAGCTATTCAGGGACAACGATGCTCTTGCCAGATTCAGTGATGACAGTAGGGAATACCTGCAGCTCCCTTCAAGCTGGAGACTTGGCAAACGTGGCAAAAGTTTGTTTTGTTTCACACAAAACCCTCTGAAGATCAGTGATCTAAAATTTCTGACCAACTCTAATGGCAGAAATGGGATGTGATCTACTAAACCTATTCTTCCTTCTGCAAGCACTGGAGGATGTGATGCCACAGGCATGAGCCTTCGGAATGAACAAAAAAAAAAGGTAATGTAAGACTCTAGTCCTGGCATACAGAGAGTTCTGTTAAATATCTTGGTTTTATTTTCCTATTTAAAGGCACCTGCTGACAGAGAAATATCCTGATTCCTTTAATGTAGTTTAATGCTTAAACTTAATGAATTTATAAGAAGTCTAGTGTAACACGCAGCAAAGATAACATAATGGCAGAAGGAAAGAAGGTGGCTTAAGAAGCTGTGAGTTTCACTCGATTTTCTCACCAATATTCAGGTAGAAAAAACAGCCCAAGTTACAAAAGCGGTTTTACATGACCACAGTAACATCCACTGTGCAAAGTGACAATGGGAGAACCAAAAGATTGAGGCAGATCTTGATAGGAAACATCAAGCCAACATTATTCATCCCTCTTCCCCATTCACAGTGCTGCCTGGTGCTACTAGCTCAAGGGAACAGGGCTGCTTGGGTCAGCAGTGTTATCAAGGAGAGCAGAAGAGCTCCTCCTCCCTCCAGGATGCAGCCAAGGGGCAAGCCTTCTGCTGTTTTCAGAGCCTGAGAGAGAGACTAGGTTTCTCAGTTTCCCAGGGAAAAGCTGTATTCTGGAACAGGACAGACTCAGCAGTCCCAGCACCTTCAATAGTCCTGCAGAAATAATACTGAGAATGTAACACACTAGGGGAGACTGTGCAAGTTGCTTCCCCATCAGCCTTGGTCACTACTGACCACAGACAGAGCCCGATGGTCTTGAAGGAAAAAAATCACCCTGCTAGGTCCCCAAGCTGAGGGAGGTGTAGGCCCAAAAAATGCAGCGGCTAACCAAAATATGATATACAAAGATTTTAATTGTCATAGTCCAAATCTTTTGCCAAAACCTCAAAGTTCCTGCTTATGGATCAGTCAACCATGAAAATCAAACGTTTACTCGTAAGCATGACAAGGGAAGTCTTTTAATAAACATTCACCTCCTGTTACCGTTTCCTATCCCGTCTCTGTGATCTTCAGTTTTAAATCTTCAGGATTCATTTGTTACTATACAGCTATTTTGGCTGAGACTTCTTCACGTTCCTGTCAATTACACTAAAAAAAGCAACCTTTTTTGGACTAAGACAGATTGTTAAAAACAAGTGTTAATAAGTGAATCTTAACAAGCTGATCCCGCATTGTTGCTCCTTCCGAGCTCAGAAGACAACTCCATGCAAACTCATGCTATCAGACAGTCTCTCACATAGTACATGTCTTTCCTTGGGGAAAG
The DNA here is from genome assembly GCF_036250125.1 of Pseudopipra pipra. NCBI lineage: Eukaryota > Metazoa > Chordata > Aves > Passeriformes > Pipridae > Pseudopipra > Pseudopipra pipra. Next base: position 60,465,340 of record NC_087551.1, read on the forward strand.
CAATTTTGAATGTATTTGTAAATTACGGAAAGAAAAGTCAGCTTTTAATCAACATGCGTTTTCATTTAATTATTTCAGTTACACTAACATGAGTGAAAGACAGCTGCATACTCCTTGATCTGCAAAATGAAAATGAAATCTTGTCAAAAAAAAGATTAAGTATAACTGCACTTCAAGAGGATGTCCAACAGCGTCCATAAAATACTGTAATAATTTTAATTTAATAATTTTAAATACTGTATATTTTTAACAGAAAAATGTCACTTTCAAGGTGCTTTTAACATCTCTCTAACCATACTTAATTAGATCCTGAACCTAATGGAAGAAGGTCAGAGTCACCTTTTTTGGTATGAACATCTCACATACGTTTGAACTTGCAGCATAATTGCATCTCAGGGCTGCCAAAATAGATGGGTCTAATCCTTTTCCCCCAGAATCTTCCTCTTGAAGAAATTGAACCCACTTCATAAGCTTCTTGGGTAAACCATGAAATTATGTATTTTTGAACATGTGAGTAATATTGTTGCTGTCTTTCATTGCATGGATCAAATCTACAGATTTGGACTGAATTTATTAACAGCTTTGGGAAGATTGATATAACACCCTTAAGTCAATTTGAATGGCATTTTAAAAAAACCCCATTAAGTACTTATCATAGCATTTCCTATCTGAATCTCCTTTATCCGTTATATATTTTGCCTTAAATAATGTATTTAGCTTTGTTCTTTCTTCCCTTTCTTTTGTTTGTCACATAACCTTCACTTTAAAGGTGTTTTTTTTTTTAAAAGTGGGAATTTGATATAAGTTTTCACTTTGATTTTGTGAGATGTAGCTGTATAAATGTCCTACCACACATATGTTTGTAAATATGAAATTTATTTTTGATACTTGGAGAGATTAGAAGTTTAGACCTTTGTTTAAATGCTCTGGCTCTGAACCCATAAAATTACTGCTCCTGCTCTTCTTCAGGACAACTCTTCAGGACACTCTTCCTCAACTTTCATCTCTCTCTAAAAGCCCACTGCTTACAAGAACAGTGAATCACAGAATCATAGAATGGTTTGGTTTGGAAGGGACCCTAAAGACCATGTAGTTCCAACTCCCCTGCCATGGGCAGGGAGAACCCTCCACTAGACCATTCTGCTCAAAGTCCCATTCAATTTGGCATTGAACAATTCCAGTGATGGGGATCCACAGCTTCTCTGAGCAACCTCACCACCCTCTTTCAGTTTAAAGCCATTACTCCTTGTCCTATCACCACATGCCATTGCAAGAAGTCCCTCTTGATGTCCAAAGAAAAGTATTCCACAGGCAAGATAAGCAACAAATCTGGACACATTTTTATTTGGTCATAATAAATTGCTCTGAGCCATGGGGTTTTTGGTCACCTCAGCCATATTAAATCAGAATAGCTGTAGATAAAGAGTTAAGAATGCTGAAGGTATGACTAGAGTTTGCTTAATCTAATTCACAGGAATCTAAAAATTGCTATAGTGTAACAAAATCTGTGGATGAAAAAACCCTGAAACGTTACCATGCCATAAAACTAAATTTAATGCAATTGATCCTTCTCATGAAATAAGTAGACTTTATAATCTACTGCAAGAAAAAACTGAAATAATATGAGGGGACAATACTAATTTTTTCCCATCCTGTGTTTTTTATGTAGAGTGCAAATATCCTCATTTGCTCAACAAGCACCTAGTTAGTAATCAAAATTAACGTTATGCTTGAGTCTCCTTCACCAGCAGAAATCAAGAATACTTTTTTAAACCAGTGGGCTTTACTTTCACATCCTTCCTATGCTAAATATCAAATAGTTATAAAAGCATTTTCTTTGTTGAAACAACATAAAGCTCCTTAAAATTAACCATTTCTCTACCTATTAGCAACACTTCTTTAGTGAAAGTAAATCCCTACAGCTCTTACACTGCATTCTATCAAAAGAGTAACTCCCCCTCCCTCTCTTTCCCTGTATTTCTACTTCCTCAAACTCAGTGAGTCAGACTGTTCTAGCAACACTTCAATGAAATCAATCCAGAAAAATATGTCTGCTGTGCCAAAAACTGAACTAATCATCACAACTTTTACCAACTTACACATAATGGATTGCTCATTACCATGCCTTAAAATCGATGGTTCTCTTCTTTTTACACTCCTTTTCCCATTCGTAAAATTTTATCTCTACCGATACAGTAGAGACAATTCCAATCCTTTCTCTTCAGCATCCCAGTAACTCTAAATCTGTCCTATTAACATGAGTGGAAAACTGCTTATTTATGTCAACTAGTCTTCTGGGCCTTTGTTTCTATCAGGCTAAACAGTTCTAATTTGGAGTTTCATATTTGTTTCTTCGTGCTCTTATTTTAAATCAGTATTTTTCTCAGTCTTTCTCCAATGCAAGAGTAAAAGAATAAAGGATGGATATTCATACCATAACCAGTTTTTCCATTTCTTTTCACCACATTCAGAACAAACTGTGTAATCAAAAGCAAGTATTTTAATTTGCTTTGTCTTTATGTTTTCCACACAGAAAAGTTCTCCCACTTCTATGTCTGGCTAGAGAGGCCAAGAAAAGTTCATTATAGATGAGGAGAAGGAAAGAAATGGGCAATGGTTCCTCCCAGGAGCCAATTATATCATTCATAATTTTGAGATTTCCTGAGACAGGTAAGCACATACATTTGCATGGCACCATGTAATGTGTTTTGAACTCCAAGAATGCAGGTATAGCTATACATTGAGGGTCACATCCTGTTATCATGTGGGTGTCAGAAGCAGGAACCTACAGCAGTTGAGAATTAGCCTGTCCTTATAGCCTGGGTGCAGCACCATGTTGATCCAGATATTCTGCTGCTGATGTAGAAGCTTATACTGGGACAGATCTTACCAAAAACATATCATGTTTTTATCTAAAGTCTAATCCTGTAATCTTTTCTTATTTTATGCCTTCTATAAAGACCACGGCTAAAAAAAAGGACTAAGGGAATGATAAGGATCTCTTAAAGCAAAATGATGATTTAAAGCGGTGAACATAAAGTAACATTTATTTCATTACATCAGATGAAATAAATGTGCTTCACAACACAAAAACACTACACCAAATTTCACTTTAACAGAGAAAGGTAATCTCAGACTTTAGAAGGGGGTTCAATCACTAGAACTCACATAGTCATAGGCTATATTTTATAGAACTACAAGAATAAAGTCTTCATTTTATCCTGGAAAAATGTCTCACATTGTATTAATGAGGCATATGTGAAAAGTAAAAGGCGAGCTGAGAGAAGAGAGGAAGAAAGGAAAACCTTTTTGATTGCATTAGGTCATACTGGATGGTAATGGATTTTTAAGACAGCAAAAAATGTTCATTTTTGAATGACTGTCCTCAGCCACAGCAAGTGCTGTAGAAAACATGGCTGATACTTAATATGTTTTTGCTCAATCCTTGTGCTTTGTACTAAAGTGAAAAATTGAATAAAGTGTAACTTAAAAAATTATTGCTAGGATGTGAAACAGAATAACACAATAATGGACCATGGCATAAGACAATTCTCTTAGCAAAAGGATACAAGCTCTCTAGTGAGTAAATGCCTGAGGATTTAAACTCGCATAAAACTTAGCAAATGCCCAGATCAAGTTCACTTGAGACTGGCAGATATTCAAAGAGATTAAGCCACCAGCAGAAATGATAAAGTTAATGGTGGATTTTGAGATCCGGGCACTGGGATCCAGAGGAAATACCTAATAAGGAGTGAATTTTCTCTACACCAATTTAGGACAGCAATACCCAAGGTTCATGAGAATAACAGGCAGAGTCAAAAGGCTGATAGAAGTTCAGCTGGGTATGCCAATATCAGAATTATGAGCCTAAAAGCACTGACTATTGTACAAGTTTGGCAGTGCCAAATTCATCAGTGGTACGGTGTATTTCTAGCTACTCAAGGCTTGAAGACACTCTGTAGCCAAATGTTTATCAATTTAAGGTCTCTAAATTCTAAACAATCTTTGTGGCACCCAGTCAATTTTCCTTGTAAGATAGGATAATTTCCAACCTCTTTCTCTGTAGATTTATAGAATGGTTAAGGTTGGAAGAGACCTTAAAGATCATCTAGTTCCAGCCCTTCTGCCATGGGCAGGGACACCATGCTAACTTCCATAGCATATGGAATATACCCCAAACCCCAAACTCCTCCAAATCCTAATCTCTTCCATCAGTTTTCCACTTTAGGCTTATGGAAACAGAATCTCTCAAATTTTAGGAATGGCAAAATGACTTGGTATGAAAAGTTATTAAACTTTCATTAATCAGCTGCTGAACAAGGTGCCAGTAGCCTTACTACGATACTTTTCAAGTTATCTTATTTTCCACTTCGTCTATAATAATTTCACAAATTATAACAGACCATTGTCATCTAAAGGACAATCCTTCACTGGATCAAGGACCTGTTGTTTGTCTTGCTTTCTCTGTTTGTCTGCCTTAATCTGAAAATCTTGGTCACAACATTGCAAAATGTAGACTCTGCAGCCCAGCATCTGCCACTTGACAGGAAGCTTTCCCTGAAATATATACAAAATGTTCTCTCTTGTTCTTATTTTACATGATGCAATAGAAGTAGTCCCATGCTATCCTAACAGTTGCTTAATCATGTTAACCAGTTCCTCCTCCTGCCTTCTGGCTTTGTATCTTTTTTTTTCAAAACTAGATAGGTCCTAATCTCAGAACTCCCCAAGATGTAGCTCCACAGCTCCCCAGAAATTTTCTGGAACTGCAGCCTGGGCTCCTACTTTACATTTGAAGCACTACGTTTTTTTGGAAACGCAACACTTCCTCGAAGCACCTTCCTCCTCTGCTCCAGGATTATGCCTCTTGAGTTTCCAGGACAAAAGTTACACTGATCTTGCCAGTGCAGGTGTAGCCAGCACTGTATGTGTGCCATTCTTGCTAAATGATTGTAGGTCTGGTTGCACATGATCCTGCTGAAGGGGTAAAAGATACAGATTTTGTTGGGTTTTTTTTCCTTCCCAGAGGGAAAGTTTTTGCATAGATGAAAGCTGTTTTCACCCCTTTTTCAAAGAGGACTGAATACAGTTTCCTGATTATTCCAGGTCAGTATAGAAATGTCAAAATTGAGAGTATGATTATTAGTTCAGATTTTAGTTTCTAAAGACCTTTAGTGAACCAAAGAACTCATCTTCTCTTTCTTAATTATATGGTATCTTTAATGAAGGCTGTGCAGACCAATTTTATAATTTTAAAAAAAAAATTTAATATTTTAATGGCTTCTGGAATCAAGATTAAAACATGCCTGCCTGATCCAGGAAGACCACTTTCCATTAGCAAACAAAGCACTCAATTAGCTAGCATTTAGCATCACAAATCAGACAGTATAAAGGGAAAAAAGCACATTTAAAACCTCAGGTAGACAACTAACACGTTTTGTTGTATAACACTTTCCTACTCCCAAGTGTGACTATTCCATTTTTGTAATAGATGTTTTTTTCCATATGCTACAATTTCTACAACAAGAGTGGTTCCACTCTAAACTCACAGGGATTAGGTTGCAGTATGACTTGTCATATAGCAATACAATAGGTCAAAGCAAATGAATTTCTAAATTGCAGGAGTAGCTGTTCATACCTAGTAACAAAAGGATGGTATTTCATATTTAGCATGTCACACTTCTTATTTGGCTGTAATACGGGTTTGCTCATGTATCATTTTTGAGCAGAGAAGGAAAACTCAGTTTGGGTTCTATGTTGACATTAGACAAAACATCTGTCCTCACAGTAACATGAAAAGCACCTCTGAAACCTGGTGTTTCATTCAGAGGTACCAGCCTATGCTTACATAGGTGAGTTCTACAATGCCAGTACTTGCTCTTTGGCTCTAAGGCCAATTAGCACAGAGCAATTCAGGTCCTATCCAGCTCTGTTGGCCTCTGAAATGCCACGGCTGCATCCAAACTGCCTGCTGGGAAAGCATTTGGGTTGGTGCTAACTTTTAACCAGTGCCCAGGAGTTTCTGCAGCATTTACATTTTTGCCAGGGCCAGAACTATGCCAGGGTGATGGTATGGGCACGGCAGTCCCAGTGTCCAGGTGCATCCCCAGACACCCCATCATGCAGTACACCAGAGTCCAAGGCACCTGGAGCGGTCTGCAGAATTGGGCTGTATCTGTAAATAGCAAAGCTGAGAAGTACATTGAGCCAAATCCTGCATTCATGGAACAGTTACTTCTCTGGATTTCTCCTGGCAGAGGTTTTGAATCGTAACTCCAAAGCAGTCCAGCACAAATGAAAACAGAAGTATGAACTAAGAACAGTTTCAGAGAGTAATGCAGCAGTAGCTAGAGTAACACATGTGCCAGAGGACAGGATTTGGCTCCTGACTCCAGTAAGGCTGTGGGAACAACAGAATTTTCATTTCCTCTTCCACTACAATGAGATCTTACTGCTGTAATTATGATTTAACCTGTAGAAGTAAAGAAATGGAAAGGCAAAACTTATAACTCTAAATATTTAGACTTTCCAATGCTTTCTACTTTTCAGGGCAGGCCTTACAACACTTCAGAAAATCATGCTGCTTGCTCCTTCTACTGTTTGGTGAACAACAAGTGGCACAGTTTGTATAGTGAGTTGAGAGGCACTGTGCAGAGTATACATGAAACTCAGTAAACTGAGAAAGGAGCAGGCAATAATGAATGAAAGTAATAGTACTAATGGGTTTTCCATAATACAGAATAAAGTATTTGGATGATGTTCACTGGGAATACAGGGCAGCTTTTAATATTATCTGACAGCAATGACCTGTAATTTACCCTTTGAAAATCAATAAAAACATAATACTGTAGCCTTTGCCTTATTCAACAGTATGCCAGGGTAAGCAAGCAGTGCTCCTCTGAGAACCCAGCCCTCCTTTCGCTGTGGCAATGGTGTTACTAAAATAACCTTTAAATCATCTTAACAGCTTAAAAGACAGAATATCTCATATCTAGGTGTATACGGGCTGGATAACAAGCATATTTTCCACTAATGAGCAATAGTGTTTAACCTGCATACTTAGAGAAGTATAAGAAATCTAACTTTCTCTTCTTAAGTGGAACATCTGCATACAAGACACTCAGGAAGTTACCCTCTTCAGTTCACCCAAGACATGTTTATGTATATTTACTTTCTCTTTTGGCCTTTATTCTCCCTTTCAAATCCAAAAAGGATATGGGATGGCAGCAGACACACTGCTTAAGCAACCTAGTATAAATGCAGAAGATTTAAAATGATCTTACTTTCCTCCCAGGCTCACTTGTGCTTGAAGAAATCATGGGAGCAGACTACCAGTTTGATTTTTAATGCCCAGGGCTGCACGAATAGCATTTTACCCGGGATCCTTCCCCTGCTATGTATGTACTTAGAAAGAGGATTCCAGATGGAGTTGGCAATTTGTTGGCTTGCCATCTGAACCAATCTTTCTGATATTATTTATAGAAGGTCTGCTTTTAAATGGGCTAGCTGATATTCTCATCCATCTCACTGCAGCCCTTGACTCCAGGGGCTGCCAGCAGACTGTCATAGCCATGACACTTGGCAGGCCAGGTCCTTGGCTGGTATAAATCAGCACTACTCTTCCTTACTGCTGCTAAGGGTTTCACTTGACATTTTCAGTACCGCTTGATTCACGCCCCAGTTAATCTGTTTCACTTTCATGGTTTTCCTTGCGTGTTTAGCAAAAATCCTTAAACACTGTTAGCTTGCTTCTAATTGAATATTCCAACTGAAGCATCCATTCAGACAGCTTCCAAGCACTGCAGTACTAAATGGTATATTATAATTGAAATTATTATTTTTAGTTAATATAACCATAATAAAATTCCTAGTTCAGTTACTGTACATGGGAAATTTTTCAGATTTTCTGACTACCAGAAAAGTATAATTTTTATTATACAGAAATGAATTTGTGGGCAAAAGCAACATGTGTTCTAACTTATGTTACATTGCAAATTGATAGACAATAATTAACTGGTGATTATTTCCCCTTTACAAAAGACTAAAAGCAATTAACCATTAGAGTATATTTAAAAAGAGTTATTAATTTCTATTCAAGCTTTTGTTTTAACTTTATGCTTTAAATTTACAAAACAAACTAATTGCATTTGAAAGATTTGGACCCATGAGAAATAGTATTCACTATTCTTTGGTCTGTATCACTGTTTGGCTTTTTGACCCAAAAATATAATATTAATATTAATATTCCAAATTCTTTTGGAATATTAAATGCAACTTTCAGCTGTAATCTGCCACTGTAGCTGGTGGCCCACAGTAATGCTCAGGGCTATTTGAATGCAGTTCAGCAGAACTTGCTCATATTCCAAATGATCGTAAAGCTTCTTTTTCCCTAGACTGCCATACGAATATTTTGGATATATTCTTGGGCCCTTTTACCTCCCTTATAGGGCAAGGAAATGACCTATGGTGGATGGAATTTAAACTGATATCTATATAACCTAAAAAAATACAGAGCTCAGTTCTGCATCTACTGAAGCTCCCTGTCTCCCCAAACTTTTGTCAATCAATTTAACCGATGTAGCATCAGTGTGCTCAGTAAGAAGATTAAGAAAATACTACTTTTCCTTTGAAATCTGCTCTTTTTATTCATGTGTTTTTTTGAATGAAATACCTTCCAGAAACACAGAACAAAATGTCTGGCTAGTGTCACAGTTAGAAACTTCTCCACATAAGCAAGTTTCCAGTGCATTACTTCTCTGCATGGACTGTCTGACCTTATAGCCAAGTGTACTGAAAAGTTACTTGGCCATAAATTTTAAAATAGAGAGCAAAAGCAAGAAAACAAATCACGGAAATAATTAATTGCATCGATGTGCAGTACAATAAATATTTTAGGGAAGGTCCCTCTGCTTGACAGAAGATTTTCTTCCTTTTACAGTGCTATACATGTAACAGCAGCAATACTGCATGGTACTCATCATCACTTCTTACTGTGTTTTATTTCCACCCAGAAAAACTCCATAACCATAGTATAACTAATAGTGCATTCTTCACACCCCCAACCAGCAGCCTCTTAGTCTGACAAGCGTGCTGACTAATTCCAGCAGTGTTGACCTTTGTATGGACTCAGTGAGATCACAGGCTCAGTTCCCATATCTGCAAAGAAGCCTTCAGCTAAAAACAAAACAATTTTAATGTTGTCTCTCATCTTTGATCAATGGAAAGTCCCATAAAAGAGTTATCCACTGCAGTACTAACATGATTAAATAGTGATTATTTTACCTAAAAATCCACAGCTGGCTCATACAATGCCCTTCACAGCAGAAATAAAGTTGCATACATTTTTTCATTTTCTTTCATGTCGCTTAACACATCCAGACTGGCATTAACTAATAATCTATTCTTTGTCAATAAACTAATTTCTGCGGTTCTCAGAGAATTATGGTTTTGCAAATCAGAAGAGGACAGGGAAGCATATAAATATGAAGATAACCTTCCTGTGAAACATAAGCATGATAAATGCTAAGGGACCTTGGAAGTTAGCCAACTAACAAGAAGTACAGCACTTTACTCTGTGGAGCAGCAGCCATATGAGGCAATACAACTGGGAAGGGTGGCAGAAGGGAGATACATAGTCCATACACTTCTCAGAGATTTGCCCTTCCAACTATTTTACTGCAGTTTCTGAAAAGCACTGGACTACAACCAGGCAGGTCCTCCTTGTTCTCTCCATCTGAGTCCAGAGTAGGTATAGTGACACCATTTTACTGTCCTGAGACTGCTGCGCTTAGCAGGAAGGTTGACCCATCTGACATTTACATGATTTAATGTCTGTTCCACAAGTATCAGTGGATCAATCTGCACAGATGCAGAGCTTATCACTTTAGACACAGTAAAAACCCTTCCATTTCAATAAGGGAGCAGTACAGTCTGTTGAGAAAGATGCCATAATCAACCTGTTCTGGTCAATGTCCCCTCTCCCCACACCGCTACTCTTTCCCATACACATCAAAAAGCTTCAGCTCCTTGCCACCCCACCATCCTCTGCCAGCAGCAGAAAAACAGCATCACCATATGTTTATGTGTTCACAAGGTATCAAGGCTGCTCAGCTCTTTTGAGGACTGAGCCTGTGTATTTCTGAAGCAATAGGTATTCTTCACTAGATCCAGTCATACAGTGGAAGAACTTATTGTGGCTATGCGACCCTTACCATCAGCTGTACCTGGCTTTTTGAGAATTCCTTAATTCACTTTGATCAAAATTACTCAGGTTATTCAGCTAAAGATGGCAAAGCGTTTAACCTCACTGGTGTGTTTTTGCCTTTATTAAAGGAGTGCTCACATAACCTGCTCTGCTATGGATCAGTGTACACAGAGTACATCACCAGTGCATGGTGTACATGACCAGAGATGGTGGCAGCAATGATTCCATGGGATCTGCAACTTTTCTGTCAGCACTTTTTGGCCTAGAAGAGGGTGCAGTTTTATGGTGATAGAGCCATTATTGTTTTGCTTATCTAACAAGTGCCAGCATAGTAACTTTGTCTACCAACACTTATCTGTAAGAAGTGAGGTTAACTATTATTGCTCACGATCACATAATTCTTGCTAGAACTCACTATGAGAGATGGCAGCTTGTAGCACCCTCCTCACACACAAAGTACAGGCAATGTTATCAAGAGTGTGGCCACTTTTCACCCTGGTAATCTTATGCAAAGATCACACAACTCTCACTTCGGGGGTAAGAAGGACTGAGATTATAGTGAGGGGGAAAGCAAAAGACAAGAGTTATGTATATCCCCCTCTGCCAGTCATTTAAACTGATACAAAAGATACTCTCTCACAATATGTTTGGGACCTAATACAGTTGCAGAGGTACTGATGGTAAAGCAATTGTAGCATGTGAATAGAGGTTAGGGCACTTGGCCTCAATGTGGAAAATAAATACAATTTCAACAATTTAGGAGGAATCTATGCAAATAGTTCTACAAAATATGATGTGTCACTTGATAGCTGAAAAGGTCCTTATTTTTTCCACCTATGCAAAGTGATGGTTTGGCAATTATGCTGACTGTAAGACAGACATTAAGCTATTTACCCTTGAACACTTAAGCTAACGGACAGTCTAGATACAACAGACAGGGACAAACTGCCCATAAAAACATCCTGGATGGAAGTTTGATGAAAAACTTAACCATCAGCGCAGGCATTTGCTGCACCAGCTCCCAGTGGCATCAGTGGAAGACAGGAAATAACCACTATATTGCAGTAACAGCAGGCTGTACTCAGCGACCTGGGCAGTTCTCATCTTACTGCAGTCACAATTCACTGGAGGCTGGTTCTCTCCTGACACACTTTTTTTGAAAAGTGATCATTAAGTTCATTAAAGTTCCAATTCCATCCACATGGAACCAATTTTATCAACCTCATCTCCATTTCAAAGTTTCTCATCAGGGTCTTATGAACTTCAATACTTTTTTTCTTTCTCATCTTCTCTTGGTGGGATCAAGAAGTATTGGTAACCTGTCCCATCTCGAAACTAGTCACTTATACCGATTAGCTAGTCCTGGTCTTCTGCTTGCTACAGCTGAAATGAAATCTCCTCCTTACTTCTCCTGGGTTATTCTTCAAGTCCTTTAATATAAATGGGTTTGATTAAGGCCTTGCCTGAAGTTTCTCAGTCTAGTGTTGTTATGGATCACTGTGGTCAACAGTATTCCAAATACGGCCTTCCGCCGCAGATGTGTCTTCATTTCATACATAAGTGCATATTACATAAAAATTAGACTTTTAAGAGAATTTACGATTTTCAGCATTTTAGAACAGTTACAAATTAACCTGGACATTTTTTGATTACAAACCACAGAACTCCCTGTCTTTGCTCATCTTTCTTTTCAGGAAAAGAAGCTGTTCTGCCATATCTCTAAATAAATAATATAATAAACACTTCTGCTTTTTCCCATCATCAGTAACATAACCTAATAGCATGGCAATCACATTTGACTTGATCCATCTCCAGAATTTCTAGTTGCAATATATTTTACACAAATCATCCTAACAGGAAGGTGGAAGGGAGCCTAACTTTCGCAATCTAATAGCTTATAACAGAAGACAGTCTGCTGCATACTCGTGAAGCAGTAAAACGTAGCCTATTTTAAAAATAATATAATTCTGTGTTTCAAAGTTCCTTATACCAAAATAAAAACTGGTATAAAACCAAAATTCAATAAGTTAATTTAATTTCTTTCCACAGGCCATATATGCTGCTAGGATTTAAATTTGGACTTACATATGTTTGTATCAAATACAAAGGGAGGAAAAAATATCAAATTTCAATTAAAGTCAAATGCCACCCAAAATTACTATAGATGAGACACTGGAGAAAATTCAGCAATATGTGTTCATATCATGTGGGACTATTTTCTAAATGCAGTTATTAATTACAAAAACCCCAATCAACAAACTCAAATAAGTTGAGATATTTAATTTCAAGGACCGCCTAAGACACATGGAAACATCCAATGCAATTTTAAAAACTCCCCGATTTCACAGTAACCAGAATTTTTATCCTCTTTACTTCGAGATTACTACATTACCCATTCTTGAGGCCACAAAGAGGCATCCACTGCTGAAAGCTTTCTAAAATATCATTCCTCAGATATAAAAGCCTTTTCTTCTATCATCCCCCTCCCTGATACCTTGCAATGAAGGCGAACTTAACTCCTTATTTTCTCTCCTAAATTTTCCTTAAATCTCTGCTTTCTCTTCGTCTTCACTAGTGTGTACATTTCTTCTAGCTTTCTAGCTGCATTGCTGAGGCATTATTTCTAACAGCCAATGTCAGTCCCAAGAATAGTCATACATGAATAGTCATTCATGATTCACAAACACTAATGACAGTCTTGGCAGTCTTCAGGCCTTGGTTAGGCTTATTGCCTTGGTCATCAAACCTAATGTTGGTTGCAGGAGGAAGAAGATTTCAACTTTGACACTAAATATTTAATATTTATTCAACATTTCATGCCAAATTCAACATTTGACACTAAATATTGAACATTTAGTTTTGGGTTGGACTGCTAAATTTTCTTTCTTTCTATAGAGAATGGAAACAATCTTAGCAATCTAATCACACGCACTCTGAAGTCCTACGAAGGAAAAAGACAAATAACACCTAGTTGTTATTCAAAATATCATTTCAAGGAATGCACCTTTCCTTAAAATTGTTTTTTTCATCCACATCATGCACCTCTTTTTGTATATCTTATGTGAACATATGTGTAGGAGTGAAGAAACATCATCACACAAGGAGATTGGCAAGACAGGAAAGAATAGACTCACTGGAAAATGAATGTATATAGGACTCACCAAGCTCAGCTGAGTGTGTTTTCACATTTCAGGAAGAAGGGAAAGCAATAGTGTCTTTATAGTTCCAGAGCAGGTATCACTTTGAGCAAGTAAGAGTTAAAAACTCATAAAACAGAAGTGAGAAGGACACACAACCTCCAGGACATGGAGCAATCAGTATTAGACAACCTGGCAAATGTACAAGGCCTGTTTAACAACAGGGATTGACTTACTATTTGTGGTAGGCAAACCTGTCCTGTCTCTCATGACAGAAAGCCAGACAATGAAACTTTTGTACTACAGCTATGTAAATGCAAAATCTATCATGGTAACTTATACCAAACTGTAAATTTGACCAAGTTATTGATTTACAAAGGTAACTTTCAGGATTTTCAAAATTAGTTTAAGACCCAAATACAGCAGTTGCATTCCGTTCACTGAACTTTTTTTACCCTCAAAACCCAATCCCTAGTTTGATAGAGCTGGACAAATTTTGGTCAGGCCCAAAAGACCTGGACTGCATGTCGCTAGCCTGGCTGTGTTGGAGCTTGTCAGCTTGCCCAGTTCCCATGTACAGGGTACACTGCCCCAGGCCCTGTATTCATTTATTTATTTCAACAACTATTTGCCCACATTACATTCAATATGCACCATGAGTAATAGTATATAATCAGAGGATCATAGAATAGTTTGAGTTGGAAGTGACCTTAAAGATTATCCAGTTCCATCCTCCCTGCTATGGACAGGAACACCTTTCACTAGACCAGGTTGCTCAAAGTCCCATCCAAACTGGCTTTGAACACTTCCAGGGATGGGGCATCCACAGCTTCTCTGGGCAACCAGTGTTTGTGTTCCAGTGCCTCACCACCCTCACAGTAAAGAATTTTTTCCTAATATCTAATCTGAGCCTACTCTCTTTCAGTTTGAATCCATTTCCCCTTGTCCTGTCACTACATGTCCTTGTAAAAAGTTTCTCTCCATGTTTCTTGTAGGCTCCCTTCAGGTGCTGGAAGGCCACAATTAGGTCACACCAAAGCCTCCTCTCCTCCAGGATGAACAAATCCACTTCTCTCAGCCTTTCTTTGTAGGAGCGGTGCTCCATCCCTCTAATCATCTTGGCAGCCCTTCTCTGAGCTCGGTCCAACAGACCAATGTCTTTCCTGTGCTGGGGACCCCGGAGCTGGATGCAGCACTCCAGGTCAGGTCTCCTGAGAGCAGAGCAGAGGGGCAGAATCACCTTCCTCGACCTGCTGGCCACACTGCTTTTGATGCAGCCAAGGACACAGTTTTCTGGGCTTCAAGTGCACATTGCCAGCTTATGTCCAGCCTCTCATCAACCAACACCCCCAAGTCCTTCTTGGCAGGGTTGCTCTCAATCTGTTCATAATAGCTATCAAACAACAAATTGCTTAATCTCATTAAATCAAAACATGTAAAAGTGCTCACATTGCTATGCTCTGCCCTCTCAAGTTGGAAATCACATTTTTATAATGCAAGTAAGTTCCACGTTGTATTTTGATTATATGGTCAGTAATTGTCTAATATGGGCATTTTGTATGCATTCAATATTTAACAGCCTTTTAAAGCAATTTCTGGCCAGTACAGTTATCAATTTGCGAACTGGGCTAGCGCATATACAGCTATAAGGAGGTGTAACAATGCTTATTTTATAAAGTGCTGTCTTTTATATCAGATTAAAAAGTGTCATGCTACGGAGTTAAAACAAACAGCTTTAGACCAAAAATTACAATGAGATAATTTCAAAAAGCTGTTAAAGATCATTTGAGACTACTTCCAAAATGAAAATTTATTTAGCATTGACATAAGCAAATCAATACAAGATCTAACAACAGGGTTAACAAGCAGGGAATTCCTTCATGATTTCAGAAATATAAAGCGTTGTTAGACTAAACACTGGCCTTTATTTGACATATACACTCTTTGAAAAGCCCTTCCTTGAACATAGCAAGCCAAATCTTGAAACCCCCACCAACTTCACTGGAACTTAACATGCTTAATCAGGTGTCTGCATCCCTGTAGAAAGCTCTCTCACCCTTAGAGAGGTTACATGATCTTTCACTGAGACAACTGAAAGAACAGGTTGTGAAGGTCCTACATGTCTAAGTTTTAACAGCCTCTACTCACGCTTTACTTGTGTCTTTGTCCCACAACCAGCAGTGAGAACAGATAATTCTTTCCTTTTCTTCTCTGAAGAATACCCTAGTTCCTTGCCACCCAGAGTACATTCTGATTTCCATCAAGTGTTGAAGAAAAACTATCTATTTAGTTAGTACTCAGTAAATATAATTGTATTGGTTGGCATGGCTAGTAAGGTTCTTTACAAAAAAAGATATTTAAGTCGTAAAGCTTCTTGCCAGAAGATAGTACAGATATTAAAAGTTTATGTGGATTCAAGATGAGACTAGAAAACATAATTAAAGACTTTCAATTATCAAGGATGCCAGCCCAGTTCACAAAGTCCAGAAGCCTTAAACTGCTGCAGCATTGGAACTTTACTTTGAGGAAACACCTTCTTATGCCTCTTCTTTTCTACTAGTTTTGTTAGGCATCCTGTGCTGGGGAGATGGATCTTAAATCTGGTCTAGAGCAACCACTCCTATGATCTTATCATAACCATAAAACTTGGCTAAATGTTTTCCAAGGTTATATATACCTCTATTTGAAGAGAACAGAAAGGGATGTGAAATACATAACTGTGTGTGGATACAAGATGTAAACAAGTGGCTGTTAAAACTTATTAATACAACTCAGTTTCCATTTGTCAGTACTTTGGTGCATTTCAGAAAATAAGAGATGCTTATGACCAAGGTTAAATAGTTTGGTTTTTTTAAACAATGCAGATTATTCAATGGGTTGAAGCTAAATTCAATTCAGACTTGATGTGAAATAGATCTAATCTCAAATTTTAAGAAGTATACCATGAAAGCAGGGAGCTTTTACCTCACTCAACACAAAAAATGTACTATGTAACAGATAATATCATCTGCAAGACCTTTTGAAACGCTTTACATGGATTGAAAATATTTCCTTACCGAATAAGTAACAAACCCTCAGGAATTCAATAACTGGTATTTGTCAGCTGAGTTCAACTTGAGGCACCTCAGCTGAAACAAAGCTTACAGGAAAACCATAATGAAGTTTGTATGTTTTCATATTCACTGTGACTGAAGTGTGTCACGTAGCATTGTGAGTTGCTGTCTACTGCAAATGCTTGCCTTTATAATGTACTTTTTGTTTCTTGCGTACAACAACAGCACGATCATGATTTGCACCTGCATGTTTGCTAGCCAGGATAATTTAGTGGCAATAAAAAGCCAAGGTTAATTTCCCACCACAATTAGGTTAAAGGCCACTGTCATAATATGATAAGAAAATGAAAAATGGATGTGAGACACATTCCCTTCTGCCCATTCCATTGGTCAGCTTCAAACTGTCTGTCTAGCTGGGGCACACCCATGCTAGATGCCCAGCAGTGCTTCCTCCCAATGCCCAGAGGGAGAACCAGATGTCGCAGAAGAGAGGGAGGGAGGCCAGACTATGCTGAACTGAGGGAAAAAACAATCATATCCACCATGCTCATCCTATACTTCCTCTATCTTTCCCTTTTTAAGATGGCTCAGTCTATGTTACTCCCCATGAACAGTGGTAAAACAGTGCCACATCTACTTTTTTTCCTCATTTCAGACACCACCTTCTTACCTCATCCATAGCCAGACCTCCTTGCTTCAGATTCCCATTATCCTATAACTATCCTTTTTTTTTCCTTCCACATTCTCAAGGGTTTATGCCACACCTTTCAGCTGCTACACGTCAAAAGCAGACCTCTTTCAAAACCCTTTATGACTTTGCACATACATAATGACACCTCCCAAATGATTTTTTTGACTACAAGCAGTTTGAGGTCATGCTATGATAAATGTTACATTCAGTATATGTTCTAGTCACTCAGGGGAGCACATACAAAGAAAGCTGGTGCATGACAGGTGATGGCAGAAGAAAAGTTAAAAAGCAGTGAAGTGAGAGGACTGACAGAAGCAGTATGCAGAAGAATATACTGCTTTTTCTTGTATCTTGTCTTTTGCCAACAGATCAATCTAAAAAAACCAATCTGTATTTGCTGTCTGTCTTCACCTATTTGTATATTAGAAGTAAGATCCACTAATTACTTGCTCTTCACATAAAGACATTCTGTACTGGCTAGATGAAAAAAAAGTTTTGAAATACTAAATACTCCTAGCCATTTCCTCAATGCAAAATTTATAATATTTACCCTCATACCATGATCTGGGAAGGAAAAACATTTTAAAATAACAGCCAACTCATCTTCTCGAGGCTGTCTTCTAGATTTCTTGTACTATTAGTATACACATTCATTTTTTAATTGATGGTATAAACTCTCACTTCATTTATGCCTAGACAGCTTCCTGAGTAACAAGAATGAAATATAAACCAGATCAGAAAAATGGATTTTCTAGCCTACAGCTAATGAGTTATGTGAATTTATTTAACACTGATTTCAGACACAATGTGACAGAAATTTGGCTGTATCTTCTAGAATAAAGGTTGACAATATTCACTGAGCAAGAAGTCAAGAGTAAATATTTTATTGTGTAACCAAATTTAGGACAAACATAATTTTCAGCACATAATTTAACAGAAACAACATTCCGGTCAAATTAGCTAGCTTGACTCACTACACCAAAGGATAAAGCGATCAGAACTGCTCTCTCTAATTCAACTTATATTTACTCAACTGAAAGCAAAACCAGATGCATACACAGAGATAAAGTGTGACTGTTCCCTCACTTGGTCAGCTTAAAACTAGACATCCAACCAACACCCAAATGGAAAATGAACCAATGATTTCCTTCGTCATCCATCAACATTGTCATCAACAAAATCTCCATCCTTTCTTTCTGTTGCTAATGAGCTTTGCCATTAACACACACATGCTATCAACATCAAAACCTTCTCATCTCTCACTCTAAGCTGCACTTGCCAAAAAGGAAAATGAAAATACTCACTTTGGCTACATTCGCTTACAGAAATGGACTGACAGAATGCTCATAAACAAAATTAGACATAATTACTTATCTCTATTACAAAGAAATCTTCATTTGCTTAGTGGAAATATTGCTTAGGTTGTCTCCACCCCTTCTCTAAAAAAAGCAAAAACCCCGCAGGAACGCCGGGCTGCTCCCCGCAGCTCCCTTCCCCGCGGCGGCGGCAGCCAGCGCCGCGCACTTACTGATCTTCTCCTCCCCCCTGGAGAAGGGAAAGCAGCAGAGCTGGCCCATGGCACCGGCCGCTTCAGCTTCCCCCTCGTCCTCTCCGCGTGCACCTCAAGCAAAACCTGCAGATCCGGCTGCGGTCCCTGCAGAAACTGCTTATTCTGCCCAGGGAGAGAGCGGGCGATCTGGAGAGAGCGGCGGCTCCGCCCCGCCCCGCCCCGTCCCCGGCACGGCACCGCCAGCCACCGCCCCAGCCCTGCCCCTGCCCCAGCCCCTTCCCCAGCCCAGCCACCGCCCCAGCCCGGCCCCTGCCCCAGCCCCTTCCCCAGCCCAGCCACCGCCCCAGCCCAGCCCAGCCCCAGCCCCAGCCGTGCCCCTGCCCTTTCCCCAGCCCGCGGAGCCGGGGATCACTCCCATCCTGCGCTTTCCTCCGTGACATCCAATTTGCTTTAAGACCGATCTTCCCGTCCTGACGTTACAGGAGGGACGGACGCTTGAGAAAACAAGCACCCGCCTGGCCACCTTAAATACGGCACCGGCCAGCGTGGCTGTGTGCCCCTGCCACCACTGCTCCTCTCCGTTCACAGCGGTGTGCTGAGAAACGGGAGAAAATACAGAGAAGTATTAAGTATTTATAGTTAATATATGGGCTCTCCTTCTTTCCCCCCCGCCGCAAAAATGAGGTTATAAGACTAAGGAAGGAAAAAAGCTGCTCAAGCTGCTGGAGGAGCAGCACAGAAGCCCTCGCCTGAGACGCTGAGAAACAAACTGGGATTACTGCTCTGGGTTTGGTGGGGATTTGCCACCGACTTCAGCAGGAACAGAACCAGTCACCTTCACTCCTGGTTACTAGTCCTCCTTCTCAACATGGTGTGTGTTACAAGTGTGGGTGATAAAGGTCACCTGGTGGATGTAATAAACTTAGGATTTTACAAGGTAATAAAATACTAAGGAGATGCAACAAGAGTAAAGAGCAAGTTAGTGATTAAAGATGAAAAATAATCAAAGGCAGTCCTACAAGTATTAGTGTAAGTCCCAACATTACTCAACACAATAATTAATTATTTGGAAGTAAATAAGTAATAAAACACCAAAGAGTGGAAGTCTGGCATACACAGTGAGACAGGACAGTAAATGAGCACAGCCTGTATGGCTTTGGCAAACTGAGTCAATTCATCCAAAGCATGTAAATAGAACCAAATGGAAAGACATATATTTTGTTTAAGTATTCTTCCATTCAGCAGAACCAAAAATGCCCAGCTTTCTACTTATTTTGTCTTGTGGTTCATTTAATTTTTAAAGGAATTAGACAAACACTACTGGGGTGCTCACACATTGTTAGCTATAAAAACATACTTGCCAGGTAACTCTATTGTGAATATCTCAGCTTTTGCTGCAATTAGCTGTCAGCACAAAATTTTCTGTTAGAGAACAAGGAATGTACATGACATATGTGTCTAAGAAGTAGCTCACTGGTGTCCAATAAACTCATATTGAAGACTGACCCATGGTAGGCCACTCATAATGACAAGAGTCCCTGGATGCCCTGTGGCTCTTAAAAATTGAGCTCATACTGCAATTTTCCCTTCATTGTGGGAATTAATAAAATCTCCCTCTCTTCTATCTGGATGTGTATTTCTGTTAACATGTAGATATTTAATATTTTGAGACTTTTAAATCTGTTTAATCTACCAGAAATTTGACAACAACTTTTAAAGTTTATGTTGTAATAGACAGATAACACACACATATACACACAGGCAAAACATGATCCCACAGGCCTTCTATCATTAGGCTAATAATGAAGGAACGCAGGTGTACACAGAAATTGTGGGATTACAGACTAGCAAGTCTGCACGCTGTCCTGGCGTTGGCTGGAATAGAGTTAATTTTCTTCTCAGTAGCTGGTATAGTGCTGTGTTTTGGATTTAGGATGAGAACAATGTTAGTAATACAACTGGTGGTTGATAATAATGTTGGTAACACTGATATTTTAGTTGCTGCTGAGCAGTGCATACTCAAAATCAAGGACTTTTCAGTTTCCCATGCTCTGCCAGCAAGCAGGTGCACAAGAAGCTGGGAGCGAGTGCAGCTGGGACAGCTGACCCAAACTGGCCAAAGGGATATTGCATACTGTAGAATGTCATGCCCCTCCAACTAGGGGGAGTTGGCTGGAAGGCACTGATCACTGCTCAGGGACAGGCTGGGCATTTGTCAGTGGCTGTCTCTTGGGTTTTATTATTCTCTCTTCCTCTCCTTTTTATCACCATCATGATCATCATAATCACAATAATAATTATTATTGTGATAATAATAATTATTATTGTTGTTGTTTTTATTATTATTATTGTTATTGTTATTATTTCATTTAATCAATCATTCTTATCTCAATCCACAGCTTTTACTTTTTTTCTGATTCTTCTCCCCATCCCACTGTGGGTGTGGGGTGAGTGAGTGAGCAGCTGTGTGGTACTTACTTGCTAGCTGGGGTTAAACCACGACACAATTTCCTGTCCAGGAAATCCAGGAAAATCATGGTGTTTCACTGAAAGATCATCCATGTGCACTGGAAAACCAGCCTTTCATGACTGCAGTCAGTTCGCTTTTGCAAGTAATTTTTTTACATTCAGAATGCAAAAAAAATCAGAAGAAACCAAATCCATAATTACTTTCCGTTTAAAGACCTAATCTTGCACACCTCCTCTGGAAATACATGCAGTCACTGGCACTTGGAGCACCATTACGGACAGCCTGTGACAGCAATAGTTCTTAACATTTGATATTAATATATTGATAGTAAAACATGTGCTTGTTTTCCTTATCACATTGATGAAATAAATTATAAGGCTCAGATGGCTTTTTAATTAATCTTGTTTATATTACAAAGACTAATATTTACAGATGAAAAAAGAATCCAGTTACCACAAAAATGAAGGTATGAATTCTGCTGCTACTAATCTGCACTTTTAAAATGTTCAAGGTCATATGACATGCTTTCCAGAAAGCCATTGATTTAACCAGAGGCAGAAGTTCTCCACAAAAATGTCTAGTGCTCCATATTCAAACTACTATTTGATTCAAGAAATTATATGTTTGTTTTCCCAAATGTAAGAATCTCCGGATGGAGAATCCTATGAATATTTCATCTTTTTTATAGAGATAAGACAGCTATCTGAGAAGAACAAGTGTATTGTATTTAACATATTTGTAAGGCATGGTTCGTTATGAAATTAAATTGTCTTTAGGATAAGTAATATTCCAAAACTATAATGCATTAAAATAAGGTTGCCAGGCAGTAATTTTTATTCTTTTCCATCACTACTCTCTTATTAACAATTATTAGATCATGTACTGTTTAAACAATGTATCTTCCAGTAGCAGAGACAAAAAATCAGGACGGTATAGAAGTTTTTAAAATAATTGTAAGAATTATTAAGTTCTATATTCAATGAAATTCATTTCAGCTGTGCAGTTGCCTCACTTGAGGAGATGCTGTCAGCCTAACCAAGAGCAAAAAGAAATGAACATGACCCATATTCTACAACGTAAATGAATTAAACATGATACTACAGGGCATAAGTGAAGACAGTCATCAAAGCACAGAGAAAGTATTTCTAAGAGTGAGCAGTATCTTCCATTCTGTTCAGAATCAAAACAAGAAGACAGGCAACATTTTAGTCAAAAACCCCACTTATTCTCCACCAGGTAAAGTTACTAAAAAAAAGTTCAAGTCATATAACAAACATTAACATGTATTTTTCAGTTTTATGTAAACATAATCTCCTTCCATACCACATCTATGTAGTACCTAAAGGAATACAAAACCCCTAGTGCTGTCATCTTTTCATAAGCATGTTTAACAAAGCAGCATAAGAAGCACAAAGTCCTCTTGTACATAAAACCAAGCGTCCTTCTGTTAAAACATGCAATAACCCTAGTTCACACTGATCACTTTCTGAGCAGTCCTGGCAATCCATGGATGGCAGGCTGACAATACTCTATTAAGCAATTCTGGAATAGTCACAACTAGTGACAGACCTCTTTCAGACATGTACAAGCCATCTTTTAGCCAAAACTAACAAAATAACATCAGCACAAATGTGGGTACAGGGAAAAAACAGAGGGTTCAAGGAAGGCCCTGGCCCTTTAACACTGGTCACATCATTGTACGTGCTCTAACTTCTGAGATGAGGATTGGGATCGTGAAGTCAATTGAAACCTCCAGAGCTGGATAGAGTCCATCTTAAATATTTTAAATATGATATTCAGTAACAAAAGTGGGCCTGATCACGTTCTCAGTGCCTTGCTAGCTCAAGGCCTGCCATTTGTTCTGACATCTCTTGAAATTTTGGTGAGATATACAAAGTACATTTAGACATAAGTTACAGCACAGCAGCAAAGCTTTCAGCTGTTTCAGGCATGTGACTGGATGCAGAATTATAATAACTCTAGCCATATGAGGCCTAAACAGCCAAAGTATTATTAGAAATGAACAAGCCCTAAAAGACACTGGTATGTATTTTGTTGGGAGTTAAAGAAGCTGAAAGGCACCTTGGGACTGAAACTGAGGGGTGGAATTTTTCCAGGTAAGGAATGGCAAGGTGCCATGCTTTATCAAGGATGGCTGTTCAGATTAGAAAAGACAAACTGGTGCCAAACCAGCAAACAGAACTACTGGCCTCCACCAAACAGAAATTACAGTTTTGAATCTCAGAAAGTCTCTCTCTTCACAGCAGATAAAGACTAAGAGAAACCAAAATATATTCATTCTAAGCAGAGGCAATTTCAGCCTTCTTAATGCTCCTGAATACTGTTCAGCTGATCCAGAAGGAACCTAGCAAAGCTTTTTTTAGATGATGCTTGTGGTGCAAATTATGTAAAAAGTGGGTTAGGAGGAAAAGCCGATCTGCATTTCAACTTAAAAGTATTTGTGCACTCAGAACCTAACTGTTCCCAAGTCTATATATAAAAACACACATACAGGGTGCAGAAGACAGTGTATCACTATAAGTTTTGTTTTGGGAATACCTACCAAATCAGAGTTACAATGTCCACTTAGAAGAAAAAGCAGGGCTAAACCAATGATCTGTTGGACTTGCTAATATGTACACATTTTCTCCTGTGTTTGACAGTGCAGACTATGCTCCCATTTCTTTCTGATACTTCATTTGCAATGCATTGTGTAATTTTAACAATTTTTCAATTGTGTCTTCTGAAAACACTTCCAATTCCATTTTTCTGGAGAAAAAGCGTAAATGACTAGCTTAAATTAACTTTAAAGTATTTTATTTTCTTTCAATGGCTTAAGAATAATCTTAGAAACATGTATTATACATTAAAAAAAAGACACTGATTTAGCATTTACATTATAAAACAGAAGTGCATATTTTAGCTATGCTTTTTAAAACCACATTAAAATACTCCAGGGAACTCTCACCACTAATATGTGTTTTACAACACTGCCTTCTAGAGATAGAATCTTGCTCCTACTCACTGTAAATCACCATTTCTATGAGTTTCATTTCCCGAACACAACTGTACCTTTCAGCAAAGGCTGGGATGCGAGCCGTCAATATGCCTGCCTTCTATTTTAAGTGGAACCTGAGGGTGAGGCTCAAGACCAAATCTGCCAACAGTCCAAGTTGTTACCCTCAGCAACGCCTTTAGAGACATGTTTAGAATAAGCCATACAGCACTTCTGGGTGAAAACCACAAACATACTCAAGCTCTGCAGAGTACTCACTGCATCCTTCTTTGGTGTATACGTCACAAGGTATCCCATCTATTCCTGCAGTGATTTTGCCTCACTGAGAGGGGGTGTACGAGAGGGACTTCATGCTGGATGCCAGTACAAGAATGTGTCCCCTTTGACATATGACTTGTAGATTAAGTAAGTCCCATGACAATGACAATGCGAAAAACTTAGGCAACGTACACCTCACACTTCACAGTCTTTCCAAGGCTCACCTTACAAACCTAAGTCTCTGAGATCTACCAAGCATTTATTTAATTCAATATTCAGCTAGTTCCTGCTGTTCCTGTGAAAAAGAAAGATTAAGGAATATATAAAAACATGCGAACCAGAAACTGAAGGATATGGTAGTTATTGTGGGGGAAACGCCCTTCAAAATCCTGAATCTCTTAATACAAATTATTAAATGCCATGTGTGAAAAAGCTGTAATTCAAGTCACAGGAAGATTTTTGGTACTCATATACTTTTTCTGTCGAAGATGTCAAGGCGAACTGAACGGTTGAGATAATGAGACTTGAAAAGAGTTATGTTCCTAGCGTGCAGTCACTCAATGATTCTACCAAGCAGTAGTAGCTAAAGAGAGCTATCATTGTCCAGTGATGGTTTACTGAGAGTTAACTTGACTGTAAGGACATTAAAGAAGTCTTAAGGAGAGTATAAAAATTTCCCCTAACTTTCAAATTATTTACTATAGTAAAATACTGATTTTTTTTCTTATGCGTATAAAAATTAAACAAGAGAAAGATGTGGTAGTGTAAAGGCTCTAATGATTACGTTCTGACATCTAAATCGGTAAACCTTGATTTCCAACAAATTATCACTATGCTGTTTGCCTTCTTTTAAGAAGACTTTTATTTTTCCAAAATGTTGTTGTGAATGTTTCCTTTATTTTTCTGGTTACAGGTAGTGTTTTTAAATTATCATTTTGAAGAACCAAAAACCTAGCTATGAAGAAAAAGAAGTCAGAGATCTGTTCTTGTGCATCCTTCCCTTGTTCTCCATTCAAACATGACAAATTTTTACATTTAAAATAAAAGGCATTATGAACATAGCACAGTGAGATATTTTTTGCAATAGACGTATATTTTTGATCACATTTCTCTCTGGAACACTGAGCGTTGCACATAGACTAGAAAAACAATTCTTGTTAAGAAAAAAACAAACTGAGTTTTCCACTAGAGCAAGTCAATTGGATGCATTTTTTTAAAGGAAAAAAAGAAATTACAATGAATTATGACTACTAATATTCCTTGCCTTCAAGACTGTTAAGAAAGTCAGTGAAATGCACTGACACTGTGCCACAGTGTTGTGGGTCAGATGTGCTAATGCCACTGACCCCAGTCAATATTTTATTGCTGATGCATTACTCTTCTTTATCATTCTTTACTAAAATTCTTCTCATGTTTGGAATACTTACATAAATAGCTCACTGAATGTGCCCAAAATTTAGTGGGCATAAGGTTTCACTGGGAAGTTCTGATTGCAGTCCCCTTTCCATTCCTGTTGCAACACTCCTCAGTATTGCAACTTTTCCCTGCTACCCATTTGGAGCTCCAGAGCCCACATTTGCTAATTTTCTGAGAAATGACAAAATTCCTTTTTTCCTGCTTGTTAAATCTGCTGGTAAGAATGCAAGTCAAGACAGAGTTGAGATTTAAGGTAGTCCTTTCTGTAAAAATTTTCATTTATTCTAGAAGTACTTGACAGTACAACAGCAGAAGGCTCCTTAAACATGTATTATTATAGTCTGAAGAAAAATTGAACGTCAAATAGACAGATGCCCTACGCTCTTCGAAGTTCTGGAAATCAGTAGTAAAAGCTTATTTTTTCTGACTTTTTAGTGAGAACAAACTCCTTGCAACAACAACAAATTCCCTGCAACAAACTCTGTGCAAACTCCTTTGCACTTTAATCTTCTGCCATATTATTCCAATATACCAGTGAAAATGAGGTCTTTGGTGCAGCACAAATAAATACTTACCATTAAAAAACAGAAATTAAAAGACCAATGCTAGTTACTGCGCATTACAGTTATGTTTTAAGATTGTATCAAAGGCTTTTCATGACTCATGAGATATTAAAAAAACCCCAATATTAATAAGGTTTTGATGCTGTCAGCTAGATTGGTGCTCCTTAATATGGTTCACTGAAATCTGCTGCCATTTGCTTTAGTAAACTGTACAGCTAACCACACCTTAATCAGTTTGTTCAGATTATAAAGAAAATAAATATTCTGAAAGAAAAGGATTAGCCCTTTCCTTTGAAACCACACATTTCACTTCATAACCTTCCAGAAAATCTCCAGATTTGAATATATCCTTAAATACACCCTTTTCTTTCAGTCAACATTTCTTCAGAAAGATCAGCCATAGTGGGAAGAGGGTCTTTGAATGAAGCAGGGAGAAAAAGGATGCTCCGACTACGATTAGGTTCAGTCCAGAAAATCCTCAATTTTAAGTGCTTGACTGGCTCACACACATGAAATCTGCAGGCAGTCAGATGGATGACCAAGATCAGTGCCCAGAGGAATTCTTGTTTCCTCCATGCCAATGAGATGAGAAAGCACCTTAGTGTGTCAAGCAGTTAATTCCCCCCACTGCTGGGGCTTTGGCCAGGCAAAACATCGTTGTCCCACACCTGCACCACATATCTGTGAGACTCCACAGGAACATTATCTTTTCCGCCTACCTAAACCTGTTCAGCTCAGCAAAGGGTCACGTGGGCTAACAGCCCATGCTATAATGGAGGCTGGACTATGGAACCATCTCTGGCTTTACACTTCATGTAGGTTCAATAGCTATATTTCAGAAACTCAGCAGTCTCCACCTTGAGTTTCAAACAGAAACCAAGTATGGATCTTTCAGGCCACCCTTGCTTGAATTGTTTTATCTGATTTACATGCAGCACTGTGGCTTTCATCTGACATGCACAATGTCACCTGAAGCAGTACATACAAGGTGAAGCCCAAATCTATGCCAGCTAAAACTGATACACAGAGAACAATCTTTGCAACTGCAGACAGCAATTGCACTAAACTATTAAGCTCTGCTTTGAGTACACCAGTTAAAATAAACTTATTTCAGGAAAAACTTTGCTCTCACTCCTTCCTAAAAAGACAGAAATTGGACAATGAAAAGTATTTCAAGATCTAGCTCACATATTCTTGAACACTGTAAACATTTA
The DNA here is from genome assembly GCF_036250125.1 of Pseudopipra pipra. Classification (NCBI taxonomy): domain Eukaryota; kingdom Metazoa; phylum Chordata; class Aves; order Passeriformes; family Pipridae; genus Pseudopipra; species Pseudopipra pipra. The sequence goes on from NC_087551.1 coordinate 60,492,872, forward strand.
GTCCAGCAATCATTTACTGGCTGTAATTTTTAAAAGCTGTTTCTTTCCTTTTACAATTTTTTGATTGTTGTTTTAATTTACACTATGAAAAGAAAGGGAGAAAGAGCATGAAATTTGAAATGCTTATCTCACAAACAGGTACAAAAAATGAATTAATTATTAATATATCTTTGCAGCAAGTGTAGTGAATAACCTGTATTTATCACTTCCAGGTGATCCCTTAGCATGTGGTCTACCAACACACCACAAACACTCCAATGGACTGAAATCTGGTAAATTATTGGTATAATTTTAACTAATACGCATTACACTGGCATGGCTGCCCGTGTGTGAATCTACCAAATTCATCACCACGAAGAGAAGTGCCAGATAGTCTCTGCTAAAAGATCAGAAGAGGCAGTAACACTGACTCATTTCTTATGATATTCTGCGCCAAGACTGTCTTGAGACCAAAGTAGAAAGCTCATTCTAAATGGAAAGGAAAGGAAAGGGAATGCCAGCCAACTTTTGCTTTCTCAGATGACTGTGAACTAAACTCATTTTGGTTAGTCATACACAGATTCTTATTATTCCTTTCATACATTCTTCTCAAAAAAATCTGAGTAACACAGAAGTCATGTCCTGCACCAAAGTTAACAAATTTTTTTCTAGAACCCTGTTATTACTTTTCTACAGATCAAGAGCCTCCTAATTTTGATTTAAACAAATAGTTCTACCAGTCTTTCATTGGCCTCAAATTAAGGATAACATAAAATATTGGAGTTAATTAAAATAATGTAGATCTAATTATAGTACTTTCCCAAGAGACTCAAACATTAGTAGAATATAATTACAGATTTAAAATTAAAAGACATGCATTTCCAAATAAATCAGTAAGTTATTTTTTGGGTCATATAAGAGCACTTACAACATTAATCTGAAAGTTATGGATACAGGGAAAAAGTAAAAAGTAAAGCAAGTACAAGTGAAGCAAAGATTATGCATTATGATTTTCTACCACATCTCTGTAAAAAGACGTAGCAGCGATATCTATGTAATATAAAGCCTGCAACACTGAAAATACACAATCTGAAAGTTCTAGAAATCTATGGAATCAAAAGTGAGCTAACAACTAGAAGTGATTTACTGTAAGGTTCTCAAAAAAAGCCAGCTAGCACTACATCTAAAAGACTTTATTGTATCTTCATCTAGAAACATGCTTATTGTCTTTCAATCTCAGTTTCTAAGATTTATGAGGGAAGTGTGTTCTGGAATTTTAGTTTTATATATGAACACCTATTACCTATTTGTAGAAAAAATATATCATTTTGAGAAAAAAATATTTTCATTTTTAAAAGGAAATTTAGGAATTGGGAGCTTTGACTGAGCTGCTTTAACAGAGTAAAATGTAAGTAACTGATGACACAAAATTCCTACAAAAGATATTCACCTACAACCTTTTTACTGACTTGTAAATTTTGTTTATACACAGACATATAACAACCCCCTCCTTTAATTCAAAACCTGCTGACATAATACATCTATGAAATGCTCTTTTCAGTGGGTAGACAACATACATTCACAGGCACAGCGAGTGTTATATTTCACAGTGCAAAAGACAATGGACCAGGACTATGGACCAAAATCTGTTTGCAAAACAGCCCTTGGGAGTCTGTAGACTGTAAATCTGTAAATCTCTTACTATAATTGCACTACTAGTACAAAATTACTAATATAACTGCACTGACAGATCATTACAGTACAAATCTGCAAAAATGTATACGTGACAGAATGTAGCCCCTTACAGATTCTTCCATATTAAATAAACCAATAAAGACATAAGTGTTCAAATAAAAAAGCTATAGTCAGAATAGTTACTGCTACAGAAGACAAACTTAGTAGATATATGCAGCTGACTAATTCCATGTGTTTGAGCAGTGCAACTCATCTAGAGTCTAGACAAGAAGGATGCTAAGTAGAAGCTCAAAAATATTCAAATATTCAAAAATATTTTGTACTCAACTAATGCACTCTACTGTACGATTCTTACCTTTAAATCTATTCTAGCACAGAGCAATATTCTCCCCAAATAATTTTCTTTTCCTTAGAATCTCATTAGGTAAGCCCCACAACCACTGGCCCTGTATCACTGAACTACCAAACTGAGAAAGAAGAAAAGGAGTGAAGGTGATTGGAGAGTTTAAAATTGAAAGCACAGATAATAAATCAGAAGGAACTAAATTTTTAAAACCTCTTAGCTCTTGTTCCTCATAAGCACCTGAATAAATACAGCATCCTTGTGAAAACTGGTCATATAAAGGCTCCGTGATACAGAGAAGAAGCAAAAATACAGATGACTCTTTATCAGGAACGTATGTGCAATAGTTCTAAAATAACTAAGGCATTATGATTTACACATGTGTATTTCAAATTACAGATTTAGGCTTACTCTGAAATGCATGGGATTTTATGCCTGTATAGAAAGACTTGTACTATAACATTGAAAACTCCATTTGGAGAAACAGTATGCCTTCATACTGTGTTTTGTGCTCTTAGAAATTAAGAAAAGCTGTCCCCAAGAATATAAATAACCACTAACTACATTCAAACCAATCCAGGTAATGAATTATGAAGAACGATACCAGATTCCCTATATTTCTGGAAAAAAAATATGAGAAGCTCTGACTAGATAACTGCAAGACAAATGGAAGAAGCAAATGAGGTAACAGCTAATCTGAATTGTGGATGGTGTGTTATTTAAGGTATTGTATGTATCAGGAAAGAAAATTTCAATGTATAGAAAGGAAAATTTACCAATAATAATGATCACCAAGAATTCAACACAATCTTCTAAAAGAGTACATCCATAAGCAGGTATATTTTCCATGTAAAATAATGATTGCTTTTACTTGTTTTCATGTGAAAATAACATTTTTAATATTAAAGATACACTAACAAATCTCCTGCCAAAGGTGGTATCACAACCTAATCAATTGATGCAAATTTTTAACATCGAATGTGTTTTGTGTTTGCAATACGATAGGACTAGGGAAAGAAAACTATAGAGCTTGCCTGCATTTGAAAGATAAGACAGATTAACACTGCCTGGGAATTTTAAAGTACTAAGAGCTGTTTCTGAATAATTCCATATGTGAACACTCTTATTTTGGAATAAGAGAGTGCTTTGTTCCTGTTCAGCTTGACCCACTTTCCCAAAGTATTTAATTAGGAACAGTTTTATGTATAAGAAAAGCTTTTGTTCTCTTGATTAAAGCAATAAAGTTCAGTATCTAGGATTTTTGATTCAAAGCACCTTAAACATTAAAAAGAATAAACAAGCTATGGAAACAGTGCCTAGGTATTAAAATGAAACTGTGGCATTTTCACTGCTTCTCTAAATAAATTTTTTTAAACGTGAAAGGTTTTTTTTAAACAGTCTTCAGTCAGCAATTACTTTCTGCTGTAATCTATAAGATGTGGATCAGTTATAACTTAAAAGCTCTATGGATTCATACTGTTGTGGATAAGGAGAAGAGGATGATTGAGAGGGAAGTAACCAATGTGATTTGAAAGTGAGAATTTTAATTTCAGAATAATATTTCATTGTTCTGAGGCAAATTCTAATGTTTGAGCTTTAATGTTGGCAAATGTGTGACAAACTTCATTAGAAAGTGACAGGGAGCTTCAAAGACAAGAACATGATGTTTAGAATTCTTTAAGACAAATCTGTTCTTTGTAAAGCATAAAGTAATAGCAAAGGCTTTTAAAAGTATGTGTGAAAGGGTCAACTGTAGTGTTTTGGGACTTCAGAAATCAAACTATTTACCTAAGGTAAAACCATGCAGTCTAGAGAAGACAAGAAGAGCTCACTCTTCCTGTACTCTAGCTAATCCAAATCCAGGTGAAGAGAAGTCTGTGGTGTCAAGCTCGGCACTTTGACCACCACATACACCCAGATATCTGCTCAGAATCCAAGCAGTGTGAATCCACTCTTGCCTCAGAAAATACAGAGTGGACAAGTTTAGAGAAACTTAAGAAATTGGAAGCCTCACTTCAGATGTCTTTAAGTATGTCCAGTAAGTGTGAATATGAATGCTTTGGTCATGTAAGCCTCTGAAGCTACTGCTGCTGGTGCAGAAATTAGAACATAGCTGAACACTATAGCATCAACCTAATAGCCAACACTTGAGAAGCAGGAAAAACAGCTGCATTTAGCATTGTCATCTCCACCTGATTCCAAGTGCCCCTTGTCAGTTCCACAGCACAGGCAAGTGAGGTACATTAAACCACTAAAGTTATATCAGACAGTTTATGCCATGGGTGGTTAACACATCTAATCTTGCAATGGAACAGATGAGGAATTGTCAGTAGCATGAAAGGCAGTGTAAAAAACCCACATTATTTCTTATGCATTGCTCAGCCATTTATTACTGGCTGTAAATGGCAAGGTTTGGCCCCCTTCTGCATTCAACCACATCCTCTGGTAAGTGCTCAAGATGTGGGACAGGGGGATTAAGCACAATGCTGGACTGTCTCCAGCTGGATGGCTGACAAATAAGGACTCACATGCAGACTCAGACATACTTCACTAAGAAAAAAATCAAAAGTCTTCATATATGTAGTATAGCAACCTGTTTATGAGTTGTATGTTACTCTCCCAGAAAGTTCTCTATACTGCATGAGGAACACCTCCAACTTTTCATACCCAACAGATCTGCCTAACTCTCCTATAAACAGAAAAGACGTTCAGTTCTCTCTCCTGTCATTAAATGCCAATTCAGATCCTAAATGTTTGATCTGCATTTGAAAAATATAAGATTGTATACTATGTATTCAGCAGACACTGTGATGACCCTTTCTGTTGTCTTTAAGAATAGATTAAAACCAAGTAACTTGGCAGACAATAATGTCATGTTTCAGCTTGTGATTGATGTAATCTTGCTCTTACATTCTACTGTTTCCATAAGAAACAGTGCATTGTGGCTTTCTAGGAAACACAAAATGACACTCACAGTAAGCCACACTAACAATGCGTCTTTAAGATCTGTCACATTTTGTCTTGAAATTATTTCCACTGAAAAAACTCTACTTTTACAAACACTAGAGGCTTCAAAAATATATTATGTAGTCTAAAATAAGAAAAACACTGTTTCTATCCTAGAAACACCTGTTTCTATTCATTGCTGAGTACTGTTGTGAAAGAGAAATGCAAGTTGTGGTATTACTCAAAACAAGCCCTTTTCCCCAAAAATTACATTTTTATGTCAGTGTTTGCATTACCCCTGAAGTACAGATCACTACTGATCCACAAACGTATCTTATTTTAGAATATCTCACAGGAATTAGGTAGGAAGCCTAGTAGACTCTTTGTGCAACCATGCAGAGCACTGGATAATCTCTTGAGCTCTACACTAACCATCAACAGTTGAAAAATCGTGACAATCGAACAATGGAAAACTGGTTTTCCTTTCACTCCAGATCCTTCAAACTACTGAAAAACACTCCTCATAGAATCTGCAGAAGAGCCAAATTCAGTTACAGTAAATCAAACATACCTCCTATTTGATGTTAAGACTATACAACAAATATGTGTCAAGAAAAATAATTTGCTAGCTAGGAAGATGTTAAGAATAAAAATTAATTATCTTTTACTGATATATTCAATGAAAGAATATTACATATTTCGTTTATTCCTCACCTAGGTGGTCTGTTTACCGTTTTGTTAATATATTGAAATTAATGCTTTGCATATTCTCAATGTAACTTTAATATATTAAATTTAGAAGCAAATATGTTGTTTGGACACCAAAGTCTGCTGAGAAAAATGTCTTTAAATCACAAATACTTAAGACACAAAAAAGCTGCTGGATGTTATTAAATTGTATTTTATAGCATACTATGTTATGTTATAAAAAATCAATTCTGTCTTTTTCATATACTCTACTGAATTTTCAGTCATGAATAACAGTCTTTCTGATGTCAAATAGGTTTTTGTGCTTTTCTGTTATTTACTTCATCAGTTTTATTCTATTGTTTGAACAGATTTCTGAAAACCATTTTAGAAAATCTTATTTTCACTTATTTTCAACTACTGATAACAGCTCTGGCACAAAAATAGATCACTACTTCAAATACTTTTTTGTTGATAAACAAAAGGAAAATAGTATTTTGAACAGAATTACATTTTGGTATTTTACAAAGAGAATAGCAAAAATTATGCTGTACAACAAAGCAAATTTCATAATCAAATACAATAAATAAATCTCATAATCACAGAAAGTGATGAAAAGGTTTTTTACTTACTTTCAGTATTAGTAGATGAATGATTGAATTCTAAACATCATGTTCTTGTCTTTGAAGCTCCCTGTCACTTTCTAATGAAGTTTGTCACACATTTGCCAACATTAAAGCTCAAACATTAGAATTTGCCTCAGAACAATGAAATATTATTCTGAAATTAAAATTCTCACTTTCAAATCACATTGGTTACTTCCCTCTCAATCATCCTCTTCTCCTTATCCACAACAGTATGAATCCATAGAGCTTTTAAGTTATAACTGATATTATGAAATTTATATTAAATGCTATCTCATTATGAAAAATGCTATACTAATGGTCAAGGTTTCAGTCACAGAAAATTACCAAATACAGAAGCAACTGCTCAATGTAGCAATACATAGATGAAATATATTGCTGTTATATTCTCATTAAAGAATCGAAAAATATTTGATGTGTGTAAGAAACCACAAATCACTGCTTTCTAGTCACTGTCCATAAAGAGCATGGTTTCTAGGTTAATAACCAAAATGTGAGTTTTTCTCTGCCATGTTTAAAAGAACCATTTTTATAAGTCAATATTCTACCACATGACTCTGTTGAGAAATAGTGCTTTAGGGAAAGACTTCTCTGATTAGCACACAATACCTGTCACTTTTTATGTGGGCAAAGACTTACTAAGCATACTGCATGCACAAAATTGAAGGAGTTCTGGATAAACTCAACACAAACAGTGAATTAATTACTAATTTCAAAGGTTAAGAAATAGCCCCTGGGAAACTGCCCAGAACATTTTTATCCAGAAGCAATATGACTGCTATTAATTAAAATTTAGAAGGAGTGCCACAGATATGCAACAAACTCAAAAAGAGTTATTCACAACCTAATAGGGTGGAGAAAGTAGAAGTTAGGCTACAAATAGACTATTAAAAAGTGAAAGAAACAGATCTACAGGTATTTTGAAATTACAGAAAAAGAAGGGCACATAACAGATAAAATCAAAGAACGATTCATTATTTTAGAAGTGATTCATTTCATACAATTAAGAAGGAAGGTAAAAAGAAACCAACACACAATATGTGTAATTTTGCAGGATGTAGAATCTGGACAATTAAAACAGGAGAACTACTGGTTACTTTTGCTCGTTCCAATGTGAGAAAATATTCAATTGCTATATGAATAAAATTAATCACATTTAGGTCAAACCATCTGTAGATGGAGAAGCAGGAGAGCACCTAAAGGAAACAAATGCCAGTCTTTTTTTCAGTTAAGCTAGTGTCCAAAAAGATTTCAGACAAACTGGGAAAACTTCATATTGCATTCTGTATTTGAACCCTCTTCTTCCTTGATGATGAAGATGAAATACTACTGTATTTTTTGCTTAACACTGTAAGTGCATTTTTATAAAGAGCAAACTGAGGGATGTTGACAATCTATCCAACTATCAGTTGGTTTCCAATTCTTTTATTTTCAGTCTTCTATTTCTTCTCAGTATTATTTGGGGTTCATAGAGTAACATTATCTATTTTCTATTTCATGTGCAGATGAGTCTCTTCTCCTGTTCTTCTTTCTTCTGTAATTCTTTCTTCCCTGTGGGTATTTCCAAACCTATTGCTGACAAACTTATCTTCAGTCTGTAGAGTTCATATACAAGGTACCACAAGAAGCATCTTGTTCTTTCTTTGAGACATGGCTGTTGAGCAGCTGCCTGGCTAACATCATAAAATGTAATGTGGAAGCATAAACAGCACCACAAAATCCTAATTAAGTTCATTAAACTAAAATGTTACTTAAATGTTTCAAATAGCCTAACACCAGCAATTGCAAGAATTACTTTTTTTTGTAACATGTTCTGTTCATAAAGTTATTGATCTCCCTCAGATACTTAAAGATTGCAAATATAATGTATCTTTTTGCTATTTAGTTGAAAATTTTATCTTCGTATATATATAATTAGCAAGAAAACTAATTAACAATATTAACAACTGTTCAAGCAGTGTATCTTAGACTCACGTTTGCCTTTCATACACATTTTTTAGATCCTGATTGTCTTAGACACACATTTTAGGATGGGAAGAATGACTTTCTGCAGGTGTCTCCCATCTTAGAGAGACTGCAGAGTAACCTGGTGACAAGGTCAGACTAGACACCAAACTTGTGGAAAGTTCCACTGAAAAGCAAATTGACCCTCTAATGTTCTGCAACTTAAAAAGGCATTTGTTTGAGGTATTATTTGAGCAGCAAGAAGTATTAACTTTTACCTCACTATTATGCTTTTATCCAGATAAAACAGATGTTTGTAGTCTGATATGTCATTTCCCATATTGCTACTGCTAGATTGCAAGGATTAAGGGGGCTTGTAATAGTACTTTAACCTGCAGCTTGGGCCACATTCCAGGTATATGAATTCTGATTGCGCAGAAAGTAAGAGTACCTGCTGGGTGGTTTCCACCAAGGAACAGACTTCTTTAAGTTCTTCTACCTCAGAGATAGTATAGGGGAAGTCTTCTAACAAGCCACCCAGGAGAAACATCACAGAAAACAGCTTGGCATGTGACAACTTTCTTTAATGTGTATACAATCTCATTTTACATTATATTACTATACACAAATTTTCTTTGAAACAAGTCTACAAAAATCTTCATTAATGGATTCTGAAAATATTTAAGTGAGATACTTAATGCTAAAGGCATATTTGACATAAGAAGATTTATGTAATGCTCCCTTTGACGGTCAGAGGGTCTACTGAACATCTTTACCATGATATAAAGAATTGACCTATTATTCAGGTGAAGGAGTATATATTGAGAAGCTCAACTCATTCCAGCATTCAATAGTCTTCTTTGGGATTTGAGGTGACATACAACAACTGCCATGAGGTAGGTAGTCTGGAGAAGGACACTGTTGGCTTGCTGTTTTGTTTGCTTTAAACAGTAAACTGAACTCTACTTCGAGTGTGAAGCTTCAACATTACCCTTACTGTGACATCAATTTTTAATTCCTGAATACATACCCTGTGGGGCTGGCACACAGATGTAGAGAAAACTTCTGGTTCAGATGTAGGCTCTGCTGAAGATAGTGGATGCTGCTACGTAACATACTGTAAAAGCCTGATTACCTGCTGTGCATATTGATGCAGTTCAGCAGGTGTTTTACTTGTGCCTTTATTCATATCGATCTCTTTTGGTTCCCATATTTTTAAATATGCTTTTAAAATGTGCAGCTGATATGTGCTGGCTTATTAGCCAGATAATCATAGAATATGCTGAATTGGAAGGGACCCATCAGGATCATCAAGTCCAACTCCTGGCCCTACACAGGACATCCCAAGAATCACCCCATGTGCCTGAGAGTGTTTTTCAAACTCTTCTTGAACAGGCTTGGTGCTGTAACCACTTCCCTGTTCCAGGAGCCTATTCCAGTGCTCAACTGCCCTCTGGCTGAAAAACCTTTTTCTAATATCCAAACTAAACTTCACCTGACACAACTTCATACTGTCTACAGAGTGAAGAGATCAGTACCTGCCCCTCTGCTTCTCCTCATTACACCGTAGACTGCAACGAGGCCTCCCTTCAGTCTCCTCCAGGCTGAACAGACCAAGTGACCTCACCTGCTCCACATATGGCTTCCCCTCCAGACTCTTCACCATCCTCACTGTCCTCTTTTGGAAACTCTCTAATAGCTTAGTATCTTTCTTATATTGTGGTGCCCAATACTGCACACAATATTCAAGGTGAGGCCACACCAGTGCAGAGCAGAGCGGGACAATCCCCTCCCTCAACCAGCTGGTGATGCTTTGCCTGATGCCCCCCAGGACATGGTTGGCCCTCCTGGCTGCCAGGCCACAGTAGTATGCAAGTCTTTGTTGTGTATGGATTTTTAACATTAATTCTAACCGGATTTTAGATCTTTTCGTCTTATTAGATGAGTAACATTCAAGTCTGACCAAACTCTAGATAAAAAGAAGTCAATTCTGTTTCTGTATTTTCTGTGCATTTCAAGGAAAGAAGATAATTGCTTGAGTGCATGTACGTGTAGAAAGAACTAGACCAGGATAGAGTGTTTTGTCTGTATTAAGTAATTTTCAAATGTCACTATTTCTAATGTATTAATAGAACTGCATTAACTCCCTCCTGTATTTATTTTTATGTCCTAGCTACCTAAAGTTACTAAAAAACTCTATTCAGATTACATTTTAAAACATTTTAAAATTTATTTTTCAAAATTCATTAAAATTTTATCTTCTTCTTTGAAATGAAAAAACAAGTCATTTAAACTCTGTTTCAATAACGCTGTTTTCCTTCATTTGTTTGCTTTAAGAAATATATATATTGACATGTACAAAACCAAAAAATTAAATGCATGTATTTCACCAAGATGCATCTAAGTCCATGAAAAAATGAGGATAATAATAGTGCATTTTCTTAGTCTGGTATCAGTGAAGAACATCCATTCAAATACTATGTCTAGGAGAAAGCCAGATGTAGTGCTCATGTAAAAGTAATTCAAAGGAGAGTTCTGTTTGGACTGTGAAAATGACACATAAATTCTTTACGCACTGTCATACCAGGATTGAGTCAAAGCCAAACAAATATGTGATTCTTGCTTTGAATACTAGTTGATTGACTGATGGTATAAACCATTTAATGGGACTCACATTCAAAAGACTTCTGAAAGACTGTCCCATTTTAGCATTCTGAGATGTCAGTAACAGAACAAGTTCAAGAAGAGAGATTTAAACAAATGTTTGGGAAATAACATTGTCAATATTTACAAACTGTACTGCTAAAAAGCCTTTTTTTTTGTAATGAGTTATTTAACGAATTCCTTAATCAGATATATATTCTAAAATACTCTGAGGTATATTTGTGAATAACAGAGCCTCAATTTCACCAAAATAAAAATTTTATATCATGTTAAATGATCTTATAATTTCTCTTTCTCTCAAGCATTTGGATGCACATAGATAATATTTAAATCTACAAACGTACAGAAGACATTATATATATAGTTATATATACAAATATAAACATAACTATGAGACATGCATAACACAAGGTAATAAATAAGATAGATAGATAGATAAATATGTATAAAAATATCTCACTTTCATTTTGACTGATCTGGATTTTGCAATAGTTTTGTCACATCCTACACTTTTTTCTTCTTTTGATTTGTTTTTTAACAGTCTATTTAAGCTAAATAAAGATGACCCTAAGTGCAAACAAAAACATTGACAGTAATTAGCATTTGTGAGACACCTGACATGTTTAAAGTATTGTGCCAGTATTTAATTACAAGTCCTCAAAACAATCCTCCAAACCAGTAAGCATTTCCACCAGCAATGCTGCAGCACAAGGAAAAAAGTTACCACAGAGGAGAAACCAAATCGTCACCAAAGCCCTACACACAGTCCTGGAAGCAGCACTAACTTTTAACAGTGGTATTTCTGTTCAGATAAAGCAGGAGAACACAACTGTGATTTCTAGCATTGTAATAATCTAGCAAGGTGTCACAATGTTTAAATGTACAATATTTAAAGTCTTAGAGTTATTACCAAATCTGTGGTAACACTGAAATTTTCTCTGTATACGAATATAGTCCAAGTAAGGTCACATCTCTGCGAAATCAGACATTTCACTTAGCTTTAATCATCTGTTACTGTGTCTAATCTAACTTAGTCACGCAACTCATCTTTAAATTCAACAGAGAGATGAGCAGCTCTGGAGAGTGATACATCTCACTAATCTTAAACACTCATTTTAGGATGAGAAATGGAATGGGATTCTGGGGATGGATAATTGAAAATAAACTTTAGCTGTCAGCGAGAATCACTGCACAGAGTTCCTGCAGAGCCAGGGCTGAGGGACAGATTTCTGTCAGACTCCATGGAAATTACAGGAATCGCCTAATGTACGCTCCATTAGAGTGTATATTAGTTTTTCATGCATATAGAAGTTTTTCAGGCATTTAACTCAGAGACACAATTGATAAGACAAAAATGAAGATGTACTTACCAAAAACAATAGAGGACTCACAGTAGTAGTAACCATTTGGTTGCTTTTTTTTCAACATGGAGCAAAGATCAAAGCGGTGCAAGATTTCATTTCCAAAATAATGGCTTTTGAAATCTTCATACAGGTTGGAGTCAATTTTTTTCACCTTTAAAAAGCAACATAAAATTCAATTAGGCATTCTACTAAAAGGCTGAAATTTCGTAGTGGATTCTTATAGTTTTCATTTTAATCAGAATTATAGTTAGGATGGAAAAGTACTTCAAGATGCAAAAAGAATACAAAAACAACAATGTGCCAAATCTCCTGTTTCAGGTAAGCACTGTCTGTTGCAGACCTTAAACAATGAAATAAAAGTGTCATTATTCCTCCTTTCTATCACTTCTTCAGTAGGAAGGAGGAAACAAATAGACATACACAATGCTACAACTGCTTTAATTTCCAATAGTTTGCAACAGTGTTCATGGAACATGTCACTGGGAATTATTTTTGCTGTCATCACTGGGCATGCTACTACAAGGAAGCATCTCAAATGTATGTCAAGGGCAGTTTTCTTAGTCTTTAAAATCACCACACAGGAAAATGTGGTTGTATTTTACCAGCACTAGACTTTTTAAACTCAATAAATCTAAAAACTTACCATAATTTATAATATTGGAATCGTGCAGTTTTGCATATATGAAGCATAACATATTGAATTTTCTATTAGGCTGTTTTCAGAAAACATAATTTCAGTAGTTATTTTAAGAGTTTAGGAGTGCGAATTCCTTTGCATCTTCAATTACAATATATGATCTCTGTAGAAATTCGCTATTTTCTCCTTCAGTCTACCTCACAATAATGCTGTTTGCTATTTAGGTATCATTAATATATGCTACGGGATGTTAGTAGGGATGGTACCTCCAGTATCTTCTGCCCAGGGCTCTCTACTGCTGGAGCCCAGTCCAGTGCCCCGGAGCCCCAGAGTCTTGATGGATGTACCTGCTGCTTTCACCTCTCAGAGTTACGCACACATGCTCAAAGGACATAGACAAGGCTGGCTACATGGAATGCCACTGCCCTCAACAGCACCCACATACAGGGCTCACAGCAGACACAGGTGCAGGTAGCCCCTGGCAGAGACAGAAGGTCAGCAGTGTAGGCACGCACGTGGCCCTCTCCATGCTCACATGCACATTTGTGCATCCCCAAAGCACGACCATGGTCCCTCTGTCCACCTGGCACCCCTGCCCAAATCGCAGGCCTCTTACTGACCCCACAGGTCCCCCACTTGCTGTCTGGTCCAGCTTGAGGACAGCTCCTCACACACACAGTTTGGGGAGGATACAGATATTTGCCTCCAGCAGTCAGCTGCTCAGCTCATCAGACAAGCATGCCCACCAGCCTTATTTTAAACAGACTGGTCCCTTTTGCAGCCAATTCTGTCCACTCCTCTTTTGTTCTTCCCCTGCACCTCCCACATCCCCCATCCATTTGCACAGTACAACCAAGCCCCCCCTCCCAACATCTCAAGACCCTCAGCTTTACATTCCCAACAGCTGCAAAGTCCCAGTTTGCCTGTAGTTTCTTGACAGGCCCTTAGTTAGTATGACTGACAAGGTTTGCTTCTTGGATTTGTGTGTTAAGTTTAACAGGTTTGTGTCTCTGTATATTTTGCTTCTGTTTGCCTCCTTTCTCTTACCATCTCATTTGACAAGGTCCTCAATCCTACTGCAATGAACATCCCCACACTCCACATGTCTTTATTAGTCTGTGGGGCTGACCAGCTTTGGCTCTTGTTACTACTTCCCTTATCATTTGTTGGTCAGGTTTGGGTCTCTGTATGTGTTTCTTAGGGCCTCCTCCTTTTCTTATTATCCCCTTCTGCACTGAAAAGGTCCCTCCTCACCAGACACCCTGAAAGGAGCATACACTGTCTCCTTCCTCACTATAACATTAAACTGTATGCATTTATATGAGCATTACATTCATGCATTTCTTGTGGTGCTTCATTTAAAGTTACACATATGCAAGATAGGCTTAGAGTTGGTATGTCTACTGACCTTTTACTTAGGTACAAAATTACTGGCTTCAGAAGGACTTTGCTTCCATAAGTACCCGCACATCTGGTTCTCTGAAGTCTAATTTAGAGACTTTTGGTCCCCATAATTTTACTTTAGTGAAGGTCAGAAATGATTATTTCCTTAATCTCGGAAATTATGACATCTAGTGGTGGATGTTTTTCATTTCAGGAACATGATCTTGGAAGACTACATTCATTCCATCCTCACTATCACTATTTGAAATTTGATTTCTATGGCTAGATTAGTCCTTATGTACTAAACTTATTTTGAAATTAAATCATCATTCCTTGCTTTTTGGCTGACAGTTCTTTGAAATCCAGTCAGACATCAATTAGTAATAAAAAAAGACCTTTTCAGCCAGGAGAACACTTGTCAAAATATGAAGCCTTGAGTACTTCTGGAATGAAATGAGGAAAAGATAAAAATCACAACTTCACGCTCCAATAGAAAAATAACATTTACAAGAGGCAGGGATGTTGCTTGTCAAAGGCAGATTGGTTAGGTATGAATCAAATGCTGAATGCTCAGGAATTGAGTTGTGCTTGTGATGCACTACTGAAATGTATTTGGAAAAGCAGCCATGGCAAAGTATGATATTTTTAGTAACTGGAGCAATTGCTAGAGTGCTGCCTGTGTGATGTGAAAGGATGAAACAAAGCAGGTGGATGGGAAGGGCATGGCTCATTTCTTAACTGAAAGGGTCTGGAGCAGTAGAGATGAAAGAGAAAAGTTGTTACCACATGGGAATAGTATAGATGCTGATTATAGAGATAAACCATAATGAGGGGGGTGAGAAACGAGTGCTTGAGAGGCCATTTTGAAGCGTTTGGTGTTGGGAGGGCAGGAGAAAGACATCTGCCTCTTGAAGGAAGAACTGTAATGGATGTATGATGCCTGTAAAGGGACATGGCTGTCAAACGTGGGCCTAGAGAAGCATGGCATGAGGACCTCCTGCAGGCCTGGCAGCGCACCAGGGACACAGCCTTTGGTAGCCCTGCCATGTCTGTTAACTCTGCCTATGCCTCCCCTGTGTCCACACCACGAAGGTGCAGCCTGCTGTCCCCAGCCTACAGTGAAACCCCAGTCCCCGTGGCTGCTCTCAACAGGCAGTCTGAGCCAGGGGCTGGAACCAGGTGTGGGACCAGGGGCAGGAGGGCTCAAGCGGTGATGGACCTTAACACAGACGCAAGCAGCCTCGAGTCCCATGTACCAGACCGCACACCCAGCACACTGCTGGGGTGCTCCCATCCAGCCGGGAGGCCGCCTGCAACTGAGGGTCTGTTCCCGCGGGCCCGGAGGGCTCTGCCGGGACAGGCCCCTCATGTGCGGCGGGGCGGCGGTGGGATAGCGGGGCGGCGGGGCGGTGGCCCGGCTGCGGGGGCGGGCCCGGCCATCCTGAGGGGGCCCGGCCATCCTGAGGGGACCCGGCCATCCTGAGGGGGCCCGGCGGCGGGGGGAGCCTGAGCGCGGGAGAGACAGAGGAAGGGGGTCAGGAGAGCACTTCTGGGCTACAAGGAGAGGCAGCAGCCCAGACGAGCTGCCCGCCTGTGGTGAGGAGGGTGAGTAGAGGGGGAAGAGGTGAGAGAGGGTTGGAAGTGGGGTGGTGAAGGGGATTAATATGGCTGATCCCTTATGTACTTGTATAGAAACGTGCTGTGTGATAGTGCTACATAAATACCGGGCTGGGACCCTGAAATGATGGCCAGGTTATGGGCTGCACTGCTGTGAGGAGCTGAGGTCAGCACACGCATGTCTCGCGTACCTCTGAGGGAGGATGATTCTGTACATGGATATATACATGCCCATGTACATGACTGTATTTATGGGTATTTGGGCATACATACATACTTTAAAAAAAATAAAGAATACAAAGAAAAACTGTAAATCCAGCATTGCTGGTAGTTTGCTCTGTTACACCTTGCTTGGAAGCAGATGGCAGCTGTATCTTTTCAGATGCTGGCTGCATCTTTCCACTTGAACATTTATTGTTAATGACTGGTAGATTCTTAGTTTCTCCAGAGTTGGAAGAGTGAGTGTTAACCTCCTCTCGTCAATTACAATTGCTTCTCAGGACCTTTTGGATGAGTTGTAAATAAAAATATCTCTCTCCAACAGAATGAGTGCCACATCATCCACAAGCCATGCCTTGCTACCACTGCTTGGGCCCGAACAAGAGGACCAAGAGGGCTCTGAGACACACATGTCTGTTTTGTGGTATGCAGGGCAGCTGGCAATTACTTATTATGATACAGAAGATTGCTCAGTCTACTTCATGCCTGAGATACCTGATAATGAAGACCTCAAGCTACTGCAAAAAGTGACTGGGGAACTTAATCCTCAATGCATAGTGACCAGTGCAAAACAGGACCAGAATATTGCCAAATTCCTGACCAACCTAACAGCTACTGCTGGTGATAAAGACATTGGAAAACCAGAAATTGTCCTGTTTCCTAATGTAGATTTTGGTCTAGAAGTCAGCAAGCAAAGGATTCTATCTAGGCAATTTCCATTTATCCCATCTCATATGACTGAAACAGAGAAAATTCTCTACTTGTCCTCAATCATCCCTTTTGAAAGCCCACTCATGATACGAGCCTTAGGGGGCCTCCTTAAGTTTCTAGACAGGAGAAGGGTTGGAGTTGAGCTTGAAGACAGCAGTGTAGCAGTTCCTATTTTGGCCTTTAAAAAATTTGTGCTGTCAGATACTGTGAATATGGACCAAGACACTTACTGTGTCCTGCAGATATTTAAAAGTGATATCCATCCTTCCGTGTACAAGCTGTCCAGTGGACTAAAAGAAGGATTCAGCTTATATGGAATTTTAAACCGCTGCAGATGCAAATGGGGAGAAAAACTTCTGAGGCTGTGGCTCACACGACCTACTCGGAACTTGACAGAGCTGAACAAACGGCTAGATGTTATCAGCTTCTTCCTGATGGCTCAGAACCATGAAACAGTCCTCACTCTTCAAAACTGCCTCAAGAATATTAAAAATGTGCCTCTTATTCTAAAAAGAATGACTCTTTCCAACACAAAAGTTAGTGATTGGCAAGCACTCTATAAAACAGCATACAATGCAGTGTGCCTTAGAGACACGTGTCGTTCTCTGCCCAACACTATTGAACTTTTTCAGACTATTTCACACGTCTTCACTGATGATCTGCACTACATTGCTAATCTAATCAGCAAAGTGGTAGACTTTGAAGGTAGCCTCTCAGAGAACCGCTTCACTGTTAGACCCAATGTGGACGCCACTATCGATGAGAAGAAACGAAAGCTGATGGGATTGTCAGACTTCCTTACAGAAGTGGCACGAAAAGAACTGGAGACTTTGGATGATCATATTCCTTCCTGTTGTGTGATCTACATTCCTTTGATTGGGTTCCTTCTCTCCATTCCACGGCTACCAGATATGGTGGAAAAGAGTGACTTCGAAATTGAAGGCCTGGACTTCATGTTCTTGTCAAACGATAAACTGCACTACAGAAGTGCTCGGACTAAGGAGCTAGACAGCCTGCTGGGTGACTTGCACTGTGAGATCAGAGACCAGGAAACACTTATCATGCACCAGCTGCAGACAAAGATCTTGGAGAAGTCTGAAGTACTTAACAGTGTGATTGAGTACACTGCACACCTAGACGTGCTCCTAGCTTTGGCAGCGATGGCCCAGGAGAATGGCTACTGCCGACCTCACTTTACTCACCGTCACGGCTTCCACATCAAGGATGGAAGACATCCACTCATGGAACTATGTGCAAAGACTTTCGTGGCCAATCCTGTGAACAGTGGTGAGGCTACCAGACGAATAAAGATCATCACAGGGCCCAACTCATCTGGAAAGAGTGTTTACTTAAAGCAAGTAGGTCTTATAGTATTTATGGCTCTTATTGGCAGTTATGTCCCTGCAGCAGAGGCAGAGATTGGAGTAATTGATGGCATTTACACGAGAATCCACAGTAGGGAATCAGTTTCTGTAGGGCTCTCCACTTTCATGATTGATCTTAACCAGGTTGCAAAGGCAGTAAACAATGCCACAGAGAGGTCCCTGGTACTTATTGATGAGTTTGGTAAAGGGACAAACACACTGGATGGCCTGTCCCTTCTGGCTGCTGTCCTGAGGTACTGGATCAGACAAGGAACGCAGTGTCCACAGGTCTTTGTCTCCACTAATTTTCACAGTTTAATGCAGCTAGAACTCCTGCCTGACACACCTCTTCTGGAGTATCTGACCATGGAGACCCACCAGGATGGAGATGAGTTGATATTTTTCTATCAGATCAAAGACGGCGTGTCCACTGTTAGTCATGCTGCCAACATTGCAGCATTAGCAGGAATGCCAGCCAAAATTATTGAAAGAGGAGTGGAAATATCAGAACTGATTCGCAATGGAAAACCTATCAAATGTCTTGATCATCCTTCAAAAGGAGATCAGATGGAAAAATGCAAGGCTGTTGTAGAAAAGTTTCTTTGCTTAGACCTTGATGATCCCCATGTGGACTTGGAAGAGTTCATGAAGAAGGAGGTGCTACCTTCTGCAGCCTCAGTCCTGTAACAGGTATGTGTAAATGCATAGATTGCATCTTATCCACTATGTTCAGTAGGAAAGTTTGGTAATTTAAAGAATGCTTACTGTGACATAACACCTCACAGTACATTTAGCTTTTAACAAACTGTCTGTAGTTAAAGCCTGCCTTCTTCTTGTTGTTTAAAGCAAGTACTTCAATATGGTGTACCATATGAGTGTAGAAAGAGGGAAAGAAGAGAATTTAAGAACCTCTTTCAGCTCTTGGGTCACCCAGTTTGTGCATTTTTTGTCCCTGTTGTTAGAACCACAGATTAAAAAAATATACTGTAGAAAAATCACAACACATTTCTACTGGTCTTAGAAGACTGTGAAAGCAAAATGCTTATTGTTTTGTATTGTGCTAAAGCCATTTTAGGATCAGCATCAAAGATTCCAAATAAGTATGTGCCTCAGATGCTCGTATCAGCAAGTAACAGTTGTCACAATACAAACCACTGACAAAGAGGCTGATAAATGGAAATACAGAGGGATTTAATGAACTCTGTGGCTTTTCTTTATACCATCATTTCTGTCCAAAATGCCAGAGATCTCAGCAATTATTATAAAAAGAATGCTGGAGGTCAGAATCACCAGGAACTGAGAAGTGCTTTGGTTTTCCTGAGAATCACTCTCTTCTCTAAGGTCCTGTATGATACAACTATGTGTCTATGCCACATGGATATAAATAAAATCAAAATTATAAATCTAGGAATGTAAGAGAGAAAATCACATTTTCTATTCTGTTTTTAAGTATTAAGTAAAACTTAACATTAGAGGTATAATATCAGAAGGGAGGATTCCCTTTCACTTCTCTTGTCATGCAGAGGATCTTTATTGAACACAGTATTGAATGTATGCATATGCAAGAAAAATACATTAACAAATTAATGACCCAAGAGCCATATCTAAGTACTATCAAAGTAATAACCTTTCCTGCAGCGAGGTGCCTGAGATTCCTCATGTAAATAAGACAGAAGAGACATTAGATAGATTATTGTCTGCCAAAACTTGCTCTAACTGCTTATATTATGGCTAATAAACACATCAGCAGACACACAGCTATATGGGATTTCACAAAGACAAAAATAATAATGTCACATAAACTACGAGAAAATTTACATGACAAAAAATTAATTCCCTTCATAATTATCAGTATTAAACGTGTTATCAGGTATGTCTACCTGAAGATAGCAAAAAGATGAATGTGACCACACATCAAAAATTTTTGAAGTTGGAGACACTGCTTTGAGTTTGTTTCAGTGTGTAATTTCCTCCTCGGTAATGAAGGAAACTATTATTATTACTACAAAATAAGCACCTTATGTTATCTCTGTATGAAACTGGAGAGTGACAAAAGTTTAACATAATTTACCTTAAAAAATACAATAATAAATTACTGAATCATGCATTTAATGCTGTTTCCAGTGCAATCATAATAATACTGTCTGCAAAATAATATCTAGTATCTCGATGATGTTACCATTGAAGTTGAATGGTAACAGTGAATCAGGCCTTGTAGCATGCTCACAAGTGTTTTCTCACTAATATATTCTCTTTTATTATCTGTACATACAGCATTCTAAAAATATACCATAGAAAATAAGATAATATACTAAAGATTCATAAATTATATTTTTGGCATTTTTTGTTGTCGGTCACTGTCTAGGCTAAGTATATACTCTGTCCTAATTAAGCAGATGCCATCAGACTAATTTAGCTGTCAGTCATCTTCTACTTATGAAATTCATTTAAGAGTATTTGCAGTTCTGGCAGCACTAGATATCAAAGGACCTCCCAGCATCATACAGCATTTATGAAGTGTGCCTCACAGCACACCCTGAAAAAAAACAGAGGGGTTGTGACTGACCTGCAGCAACTTAACAGGCAAGTGAGGGAAGCAGAAATAGAAATGTTATGTTCAAGTGCAAAACTCCAGTTACTTCTTTCACTGTGTTTCATTAGGTTCTTTGCATAGAATATAATGATACTAACCCAAGATTCTTATCATTCAAATAATTCTGGAAATAGCCAAACATGTGCAAGTAAATTATATCTCTTTATCTCCTTCCACAAGGACAGCTAGAAGCACAAGGATTTTGGGAAGTTTTCAGTGGCGCATCTGATCTCAGGAATGTCCCAGTAAGCATGAGGAATGGGTTGCTCCCACTTCTGAGTAGGTAGATAAGTCCTTTAATCTAAGAAGCTGAGAGGGGTACAGTAAACCATATAGCTCTTTTCTAATGAACTTTATTTCACGCTTTTATCCTTTATTAATACCTGTTTCCAAGTTTTTTGCATTTACCATTTTTAGCTTAATGCTTTAGCTTATTTCTTGAGATCTTTCCTAGTTCTGAATTCTCAAACTCCTTGTTTTGTAAATGTTTTTAACTCTGGGGAAGTTAAAATCTTTTCAGAATAAATGCATTTCAAACTGCCTAAAGCTATGTTACGGTTTAAAAAAAAGATTTTTTTTTTTCCCCAAAAGATAAATTTGGTGGAATTTAGATGTCATTGTAAGGAGAGTGACTTAAAAGAATATTGCCTCAAATAAGGCAACTTACATTTAAAAATTAATATAGTTATAAAGCTATAGCTGAGAACTGTACTGAACCACTTTACTACTGTTTGGTCTTTCATATGCTTTCACATGTAATTTTCATTCATTCCCCCTTCCTTGCTTTTCATATTCTTGTATGATCTCAAAATGCAACTAGACATTGTATTAAAACGTACTGTGAAATAATCGTTCCTTTTATGTTTCGTATTTGTATTTACTGCTTTCAGTAAAGGCATGAAACTGTCTAACTAAACGCATGTACACAATGAAACAAAAGATTATAGTAAAGATTAATGCTTATGCCTGACACTGAATTGACAGAGAAAAATTTACAGATTTTTAATACACAGTGTCTTTCTATACAGTATATCTTTAGAATACCATATGCATTATCCAGCATTATAGAGGGCTAAGGAAGATGATTTGGAATGACATTGACCTGGTTCTGTCAGCAGCAGTGAATATCATAACACAGAAAGTATGCATCCTGGCTAATATTTCATGGAAGGTAGATAAATACAAATGAAACAAAGAACCAGCCAAAAAACAACCAGAAAACAGAATGGCAAAAACCCCACCCTGATTGTTTTAGATGTTTAAACCAAACAGTTAAATTAGAACAGCTGATATTCTAGAAGAGCTGTGGATTTTTAAAATGAGTGTTTTTAAAAAACTGTTAATACAAGCAAAAGCTAATGTGAGCTCACAAATTTAGTATCTATAATATGCCTGCATCCATATCTATGATATCCACCTGCATCCTGTGGATAAGTCCTTATTTCTGTTTTAGAGCAAGTATGTGTGCCCTTGAAATTTCTTATGTATCTGAAATCTCACTGCCTTCTGTCTACTGATTTCAGAATACTACTTAATTAAAATGTGCACCTTCAGCATTTTTAGATATTTCTAATTAAATTTTAAAGTATTTTTCTTTAATGCCCAGTATTAAGGAAAAAATCAACTTAAAATATTAATATTATGTAATTTAATTCCAATTTAAAATATTTTTTCTGAAAATTATTTTCCTAGACAATGTTAAAGGATCACATAAAACATTCTATACAAGGTCAACAAAAAAAATTTATGGAGACATACCTTATGTTAGATAATACAATACAGTATTACAGTTAAATTAGTATGCAATAAAAATAGGTCCACTAGTATTGCTTCTATATATTTTTATGACAGTTATAACCTACTTTCATGTATTTCTGTAATTTGTCCAAAAAACCCTAATAAATAGGCAAGAAATAACTGCCTGCAAGAGAGAATATAGAAGATGGATTTCCTCGCTACTCTGAAATTCACCAAAGCATATTCAGTAGAGGGAACTGACAGTCTGCCTATTATGCATAATCCAAATAGAAATTTCACTGTTTACTTGCTTGTTTTCTCCTATACAGAAACAAAACTTTGCAAACAAACAGCATGCATATACAAACTACATCCTAATTAGAGTTCTGTAATTTTTAACAAGTACTTTTAGCCTTTGGTCTTGCCTAATTTCACAACAGAAAACAGACTGTGATATTAATGTACTGAGAATATCAAGAGTGGTAACTTACAGTACAGGACTAATGTTTATATAGTAGATGCACTACATTATTTTTATTAAATAAAATAAATATTTTTAAAGTCTTACCTCTTCAGCTGGTTACAAAGTAGAGGGTATGATGCTACAGCCTAAGCAGCACCTTTGTGCATCTCCAAATTAAACTTTCTAGATTGCTGCTGATCTACATGAAATGTGAGCTCACCTGCTTACGTAGCTCCATTGATTTTGACAACTTCATGAAGGTCAGATGTGGTTTAAAAGCTTTTTCTTCTCCTGCCAAGATCCCCTTTTCTTGAAATATCTTCTTCATAGTCTCTGAGGGGGGGAGAAGAGTGTAGAGGTACAAAGATATTACCTAATAGAATGCTTAAAAATGTGCTTTCAACTGTAATTTGAGTCACAGTTGCTTCACATGGAAGAAACAAGATGATGAGTACTAAAGGCAGGAAGATTTCTAATTAACTTCAAAGGTACACATTTTTTCAAAGGTGTATATTATTTCATGTGAAAATGGTCTTACATTTGCAGTTAATGCAGGTCACAAATTTGTCTTTACTAAAATAAAAGCAATTAGAAAGCTGTCCATTTTTTTGGTCCAAAAGACCTGTCTGTTTTTGCTATCAAAATAAGAATTCAACATTAGCCTTGTTCAAGAATCGCTCTCACTAAAGTTTTGGAAACTTTACAAAAACTCTAAGTATGTGACAGAATTGTCTTTCTTCAAAAACATTATTCTGTATTTGGGTAATCTCCCACTCAGACCAAAGGAAATTTGAAAGTGAAAGCTCTAAGTGTGGCCCTGGATTTACATGCCAGAATTGGAAAACATATCAGGTATGCTGATGATTTTTTATTTGGGTTTTTAAGCTTCACTGTTGCCTTCTAAACTAATTTCCTATTTTTAATGTACACTTTGATCTGTCTACAGTCCAAGCCAAAGCAGCTCTACAACACTGACCTACTTTACTATTTATTTCCCAATTTATCTGCCCAATATAATGTTTAATTTCTTGGAAATAAATTTCAGTATGACTCTTGAATTTTGTTCCATGTTGCCTTTAGCTAAAATACTGCATGTGAAAAATTTCTGTAACAATTTTGAAAACAGGTTTAGATAAAATTGATTAAACCTGTGACAAAAATAATACCGTTAAGTAGAATATTTCTATTACTGAAATCAGAAACACTGAAAAAAAAATTTTTTTCTTTGCAAATACAACTTTCAATTTTTCACTTGCTGTAGGTCTAGCTGACTCATACTATCAAACTGAAATTAAAATGGGAAAAAATAATCCTATCACATAAATTTAATCAAAGCTTACCATAACTGTGTATTTTCATTTAAGTGTATTATTTTTGGGCTTGAAAGTTCAACAGTGCTTTATTCTCCCACCTGACAGAAACAGCATTACACTGGGAAGTGAACAGCACAGCTGGCTTAAAAAAAAAATAGGGAAGGTCCAAGGAAGAAGAATATAGGCATATAAAGCTATCTAGCATAAGTCTGCCAGTTCACTCTCCTGTAACATGTTCATTCCAGAGTCCTTACTCCTACAATTTTTTGCTTACTTAAGTGAGCTGCTTTGAAATCACATTTAAGAGGAGATTTTACAAGTTTATGCATTACTTTGCAACATAAAAGTTCTAGAAGAAGCTCAGAGTATTCACTTGGGACCTGGAGATCAAAATTCACTTCCCTTTCTCTGTTGCCTATGATTTATAACCTCAGGCTCCATAGTCTATGCAAAAGTTGGATTTCTAAAGAAGCCAAGGAAATCAATGAACCGGCCCACTTGAAAGGTTTCTTTCAGCCTTCACTTCCCACCTATAAGATGCTGATACATTTTACAAAAAAGAATTAGTCCAACTTCTTATTCTAACTCACAGGATGCTGAAAGGACCACCTGATTAAAACCTTTGTAACTTTTACACAATGGCAATGGGGATCCTCTTACTATGGTGAATGCTG
Source organism: Pseudopipra pipra (assembly GCF_036250125.1). Taxonomy (NCBI): domain Eukaryota; kingdom Metazoa; phylum Chordata; class Aves; order Passeriformes; family Pipridae; genus Pseudopipra; species Pseudopipra pipra. The sequence continues at coordinate 60,517,849 of NC_087551.1, forward strand.
AAAATAACACAATGGTTGAGGTGGGAAGGGACTTCCTGAGGTCGTCTGGACCAACCTCCCAGCTAAAGCAGAGCCACCTAGAACAGGCTGTCCAGGACTATGTCTGGATGGGTTTTTATATCTCCAAGGATGGAGACTTCACAACCTCCATGGGCAACCTTTGCCAGTGCTTGGTCACCTTCACAGAGAAAAAATGTTTTTTAATGGTCAGAGCAACCCTCCTCCGTTCCAGTTTGTGTCCATATTCTCTCTCTCTCTCTCTCTCTCTCTCATCCCATGTATGTATATACAAGCATAACTGCTATATAGATAAATACATCTGGGTATCTAAATCTATACAGCTACATATCTGTAGCTGTAGACTAACTATATACCTATAGCTATAGCTATGTATCTATAGACAAGTACAGCCTACCCACTTCTCTTATTTTGAATTTTGTCTGCAGGAAACATTTCTAAATTTATACTGAATCCCCACTAAGCTACTGTGCAGCTGTGCACACAAATGCTGCTGAATAATGATTAACATATCAAAGCAGAAGAATACAAATACCCATTTGCTGCTTTTTCAAAATGAGATATGGAAGTTCAAATAAGTCGATTTAGTTATGGTGTGTGTGTATTTCCATGCATCCAGCAGCCTGCTTATTTTCTGATGTTAGAAAGTTAATAAAATGTTACAGTTATTTAAAACTGAAATTATCTGTAATAAAGCCATTTTCTGGTTCCTGTGTTTGGTTCTCTGAACTGCATCATTTGGGCACCTATTGACTTTGATGTTCCAGCAATGGGCAAGTCTTATCAAAATCAGGTTTACACTGCCCTGTGATATTCTGACTCAGTCCTGTGGATAGTCTTTTTTTCCCCTCTAAAAGCTCCAGGTTTTTTACACCATCACATCTTATGCCATGCAGTCTTATCTCCCACTCTGCAGTCAGGATCTGTACTGGTGAAGATTTGCACCTCTCTGGGTGTCCTAACTCCAGTAAGAGCTTAGTATCAGAACAGAGGTTTGCCAATGTGCATCTGATCACAGGACTGTAAGCCCGGGGTTCTCAACAGGGCAGATCGACCATACGGCACTGTGAATGTGTGGGACACTGGGTGGGACAGCTGGGCATCTACACTTTACACTGCTGAACAGCAACCCTGTGGCCTGATCATCTTCCTTTTGTGCTAAATAGCTTTGTTTGATATCTGCTCTATTTATCTTTCCAAATTCCTCTTTCTTTCGTACCTGGCAATTCTTATCAAGAAAAAAACATAATGAGAAGCCAGGTCAGAGGAGAGAAAACAACTTCAGAGAGAGACTGCAGTTTTAAGTGTAACAGATTTACATGTGTGTGTGTGTGTGTGTCCATGCACATTCTCTTGGTCATCAGACTTCTGCCACAGCTTTGCCAGGGCACAGACGTATTAAACATCACAGGCTCAAGACATTGGGCACACTTTCTGGTAGTACAGATAGCCCCAGTTTTTCAGAATTAGACATGTATGGAAAACATGACATTTTACTGGTTAAGGTGCCTTACAACCATAATTAGCAAAATGTTTCCTTCTTCAAAGATAATGAAAATAGACAGAAATCTGAATAGATGCAGGGGAAAAAAGAAACAAAGAGAAGTGTTTTCCTGAGAGCACAGGAAGGTTAAAAGGTAATGTAATGTCATTAATATCCACACAACTCTTTGAAGAAGTGGCTACAAGAAGGGATTAAAAAAAAAAACTGGGAAGGACACATGGGTGCTGTGGGCAAGACAAAGTTCCAGGTTTGTGGGACAGCATAGAAGTGGATTTGTAGACCAGCAAATACACAAAAGTTAAAGTTTATGATGGGTATTGCCTGAACTGAAACAAATTAGAGGCCACTGACAAGAAACCTAGACAGACCATGTCCATGGGTCTTAACAAATGAGGACCTCCCATCTTTTCTCCAGACATTATCATTACTACCTAGACTGAAAAATCAAAGAAGATCTGTTTTCCTTTAGTAGCCTCAGGCTGACCAATGTTTGCAGCTTCAAAGTATACCCTAGAAACATTAAAGCTATTTTTACAAGCTCAGTGACTTCCTGGAACAAATTTTTGGACAGCTTTCAGACTATCTTTCATGTACTTTGAAGTACTCTACAATACCATTTTGTACCTTATTTTTAAAATGCCAAAATTACTGAATGTAATCTGCCTCTCTTATACTGGATGCAGCTGAATCCATTAGACAACTCTTTCCCCATAATTAGAATGGAAATTTGACATATGAAGCTTACTCAGAACCACTATATACTGGAAAGGCTCAAAAATTCAACAGCTAGATCAATACAGAATGATTCAGTGAAAAATTGCATATTGAGCCATATTCCATAATAGAAATAGCCATCTTCTATTCCAAGATTTCATTAGATATCGAAAATTGTATGTTTTCTTCCAGACTATTAATTTCTGCTTTCTAAACCATGTTCCTTCAATTAAAAGCCTTAAAATTTAGAAAGAGTATTCTGTCTCTTCACTGAAAATTTTTTCAACTTTACACTTGGAACTGAAGAAAAGCTGAGCATAGATAACTTGCAGTGATAACTACCAGTTTAAAGCATATTAAAATTATTAAGTTCTTAGGTTTTTTTAAGAGATGTGCCAAAAGGTAAACCACAGTCAAGCCAATTTCCCAAGTTTTTCCACTACTACTTGGTTATATATTAGTTAGGCTTTTCTACAGTGAGCTGTCACTGTACCATAGCACTATCATATATCAGTGAGCTACACTGTTACTTCAAACACACACCAGGAGTATGTGCACTTTGTTCTGTTTCTCTCCATCGCCACACAGGTATATAGAAGAAAGATGTGCTCATTCATTGGATCAGTAAATGCCAAAATCCTCCCCCAAGATTTACTTTCTCCTTGTCTTACAAACAGATCCTCTACTTATTCCTGCTACCCTGACTTCCCTTCTAATAAACCCTTATTCTTGTGTCTGCCCTCCTGGTATCCTGCTGAAAATACCAATATACAGTCAAATCACATTTTTCTTAGCAAACTGAAAAAAATCTTTTTGACTCCTCCCACATTCTTAATAAAAATCTTAAAATTATGGGTGAAGAGCAGTAGAGTCAAAGGGTGGGAGAGTCACTGCAATCCAGCGTGCCAAAGCCAGGCCCCTGTCCCAGCCTACTGCTCTTCCATATCTGCTTTATCCTCTTCTGCTTGGCACATGACACACAAAAAAGGTGAGCTAAGAGATTTGGCAAGAGCACAGCACTTAATATTCTCATGCAACTGATCAAATGTCAGGCTCCAGAGCAAACTGTATTTACTAATTTACCCACTGGAAGTACAAACTCATAAAACTAACTGGTTTTATACTAAGGAATAGTGAGTGTTCATTTTCACTAAAATGTTTGCTCCTGTTGTTGGCATTTGTCTAGTCATGGGGCCTAAAACAAAGAAAACTGTCACATAACGCAAAGTTGAATTAGAAAAGGTTGCATGCAGGAAGCAAAAGGCATGAATGATGCTTAGGTCTGTTGGAACCAGTCCTTTATGTAAGTAAGTGCTATCAGCAGGAAGGTGTCTTGGTTCTTGTAGGGAAATCAACAAAAGAATCCTTAGGATTTTTTTCTGCTGGTTATCTTAAACACAGAATACAGCATGTATGTATTTAATGACATAATAATATTCTTGAGACTGCAGAACATTGCCACTTCCAACTTTGGAGCATGCTTCTCTTCTTGCTGTGGATGAATCAAGTTTCTACACAGCCCAGTAGAGTTCTGCTAAACACATTAGTAGGAACTATAACCAATGGCACATGGACGAGAAGAAAATCTGTCACAGCAGTACATTTTCAATGTAACTGTTAGCAATTTGGACTAGCAGCTTTTTGTTCACTTTGTGCAAATCAATTGTTTTAATGGAAAATTACAATAGCTTTGAGTTCCCAATTTTTTCATCATGTTAAATGACTTAAGAATAACTGACAAAATGCAAAATTCATTTATCTTAGCTTCAGCCATCTATAACTAAAGTGAACTAAATTAACTGAATTAAACTATTTCCCTGGGCTGTCTATAGTCAAGGCAATGTAATTCACCCTAAAATAGATGCTAAATGTGTGGGTTTGTAATCTTTAAAGAAGCTCATGAAGTACTATCCTTGTCAAAATACACCGTTCCTCTCCAGCCCCATGCCTGACACTGCTCCTATCTTTTGTGCTGACAATCATGTAGCTACACAGTAAACTGCACTGACAAAGTGAACAAGTTAAAAATTAGCTGGCAAAGGTAAAAATGTTAATTTAACCACAGTTGAATTCACCATGTGGCTGCACAGTTCCTCAGCACAACAGAAGGGGTTGGATTGCTTTGGTATGGTGGCAGTGTAAGCTTACACCCAAGTAAAACTGTAATGTACCTAGAGAAGAAGATGGGCAGTATGACTCGCTTTCCATTTCTCTCTCTGTTGTGGACTGTTGGGAAATCAATTTAGTGAGATTAAACTAAATGTCATTCATATAAAACTGAAGTAAAAGGAAACTACTAAGGTGTACTGCGTGCCAGTTTAGTATGGTCCTAACTCTTATTAAAATATTCAAGCCAACAAATCAACATTTCATAAAAACAAAGGACCAAAAGCAAATGAAATATTTATATGTAGAAGCAGAAGAGTAACTTTTCTGCTCATGAAATAGAAACTCCCTCTCATGGTCAGACAATAACATGTATCATTAATCCATAAAATCAAAATCTGCAAATCCTGCAGGTAAAAAACAGGATTCACTTATTCACTTCTATCACCTTCAAATGGCATTTACAGGATTCACTTATTCACTTCCATCACCTTCAAATGGCATTTACAATATAATTATCAAAATTAATATTGAAGCCAAACAATTCATTACTTTTTCCAAATTCACTTAGTACTTGTGGTGGTTTTGGCTTGGGTAAAGTTAATCTTCTTCACAGTAGCTAGTATGGGACTGTGTTTTGTATTTGTGCTGAACAGAAGGTTGATAGCACAGGGATATTCCAGTTACTGCTGAGCAGCACTTGCACAGAGACAAGGCCTTTTCTGCTTCTCACCCCACCCCAGCACAAGGAGCTGGGAGGGGACACAGCCAGGGCAGCTGACCCCAGCTGAACAACAGAATATTCCATACCATATGATGTCATACTCAGCATATTTAGAGCTGGGGGAAGAAGAAGGAAGGGGGGGACGTTCAGAGTAACGGCACTTGTCTTCCCGAGTCCCCATAATGCATGATGGAACCCTGCTTTCCTGGAGATGGCTGAACACCTGCCTGTACCTGGGAAGTGGTGAATGAATTCCTTGGTTTATTGCTTGAGTGTGTAGCTTTTGCTTTACCTACTAAACAGTCTTTATCTCAACCCACAAATTTTCTCACTTTTACTATTCAGATTCTCTCCCCCATCCCACCAGGGAAGCATGAGCAAGTGGCTGTGTGGGGCTTAGCTGACAGCTGGAATTAAACCACAACAGTCCTTCAAATATTCTGCATTAAATTAAGGAAATTAAGAGTTTTTTAAAAAAGTCCTGTAAGAGCATATGTCACTGATAGCACAGCATTTCTAAAGAGACTTGGACAAAGAGTGACTAAAATACTCCTCAAATTTCTGTCAGTACACTTTAGCACTATTCCTGGTAGATAATTAAATTATGCTAATGTATTTTAACTCACACTAGCTCTCCTTTTCCTGGACTTTTGTCTCTGGCAAACTTAGATTTACACTGGTATTAGCAGGCATGCTCTTACCACATTCAGATGTTATTACTATTGAACAATTTCCCATATAACTTATGGAACTAAATGGGCTCCTACAAGCAACTAATTTAACTTAATGTATTTTCTATTGCTTGTGTTATCAGTATTCCTCCTTCAACATTCATGTACAACACAAAATAACACATGAAGTCAAAATTCACTTTAGAGCATAGCACAAACCACACATAATCTTTAAGTAACAAAACAGTAGTTCTTTAATAAACTAAACTGAGGTTTTGTAAAAAATCAAACCAGCTGCATAAGTGATCTCTTTTTACTGTTCTATGGACCACAACAGAATGATTAGCATCCTGCAGGCAATACTGGTGTTTTTCATGTCTTTCTGCCAGTATCAGCTTTAAAATACCAGTTTTCAAGGGACACAAGTTATAACACAGGCAAGCTGGACTAGGAACCAGAATAAACTTGTGACAGGTAAATCTGTCAAACATATATGGCCTCACAGCAGTATATACTAAGAGCTGATAGCAGTCTTCACACAGATCCTCACAACAGCAGCCCAGCAGAAAAGAGTTTCCAATATTCTCTCTTGTAGCTGTCTCTCTAAAATTATGTATTCAGGTTACTATTCACAGAACAGAAATAACTTGACACACAGCCTGTTTTGAATTAATATATTAAATGTATTAAAGAAAAACTCAACAGCAAATTTCTGCTAATATGATTCTTTATATCAGAAGGTATATTTAATGTGTCAAGTACAGCCCAGAAAGTATGTCGTCTTTTCACCAGAATGCAACATCTGCAGTAGGTTTGGCCCTTAGAGAATTGTCTGCTAATGTTTTGTAAACATTGCATGCAAATTAAACTGTCTTGTAATTAGCTCACTACCTGTACTCTTACATTAAAGGAATTATACATGTGATATGCTTGGAGGAGTGGGAGAATTCTAAAGACTCTTGTTTACCTCATCGGTTCTAAGGAGTTCACACGGATTCTTTTGTTTAGTATTATTTCATATTCCAAACTGCACTGCCCTGAAGGACATTTGTGTAATAATAAATTACCTATTTTGATCATTATTTTTACATAAAATTCTTTGCAATTTAATACAATAAACACATACATAGAAGCTACTTAATGTATTAGTTTTTTTCTTAGTCATACCTGGCCTTTCCACTGATTTCATATGTAATTGAAAAATACTTCTATAATGTTGTGTTACACAATTACAGAGCTAAATTACTTTTTTTCTGGCACAAGCATCAATACAAAAATTGAATTTACTTTCATGAATTATAGGTTACCTTCAGAGAAGGAATATTAGCATTTCAAGAAGGCACAAAACGATAGTCTGAAATCAGTAGCAATTCAAAAGTTACATTTATGACAGTCTTTAAGAAATGTTAAAAGTGAAGTCATACACATTAAACATTTTCATTTATTTTCCCATTTTCTTCTGGTAAAGTTCATCTCTCTACCCTTTTTCAGAACTGAATTCAGAAAAAACAAACATCGCTGTATAAGTGTACACACAGAATGACAGCCCTAAGGCCAAGAAACTATCCATGATGTTGGAAAATGTAAGCACTGAAATAAGAAACATTTTTAATAAACAGCAGTATTAGGAGAAGGTAATAAAATACAGCTGTAGTTCTAATATAAGCAAAGAAAGCTTATACAAAGAAGCTCACCAATGAGTATCAGTAGGTATGCTTCACAAAGAAAACATAGGTTTGCTTGTTTGCTAAATTCAACTGTACTATGAATTTGTCTACTAAGATGGCTTGTCAAACTGAAAAACAAAGGTCGACCTCCGATCTCATCTCTACATGTCTAATTCTGACCAAAACCTGGTTCACTAATCTGTGTAGAAAATCACTCATAACAAATTCCTTTATTTTCTACAGTTAAAAAATACTTGTCTCTCCATGTTTACCAACTTAATTAATTTTGGAGTTCTTAACTATTAACTTCTCAAAATCAAAGGTTACTGTCACTATCAGAAACCATTCACCTACTCTCACAAAAAGTACTGAAAGGGAATACAGCTTATTAATTATCTAACTGTTTATAAAACAGGACAGATACCATTCCGTCACCTGTAAAAGAAATCTAAACACAAACTCAAAGACAAGGATGAGGAAGCATATAATCCAATAACTGAAGAAATACTTGGTAGATTCAATCTTTGAAGTAAGCATGGGATTATTTGACCACTGAAGCCTTTCTGGAACTGTAAGAACTGTTCAATTTCTACCATATTGAACATTAGAAATATTTCCCTATCAAGCACTGCATAAAATAATAAAGCATTGCCCAATAACAGCATAAGCAATTTGGTAAGCTGAAAAGGTCAGACTCTTCTATTCAATCTTCCTTTTAAATGTAAGTTAAAAAATACTAAATGTTTTCAAAAGGCACTGCAGAAATGAAACTAATGAATTGCTACAGAAAACACTTTATTAATAAATACTTTTTTCATTTTTCCTCTGTATTGGACTGCAAAGAGGTAGTGCTACAGCAGCAGTCTTTGCTACTCTGCAAAATGTCCTATATGGGTTATTGCACTATTAAAAAATGGTGTGACCTTACATTCCTCAGAGCACAAAAGATAATTCATCAATACTGAAAAACTCTTTAAAAGAGTCTTTCCAGGGAATAGCTGGAATTGCTGGGATAGTTTTAAAGGACAACAGTGAATTACAGACAGTACTGTTCTCTGAGAATTTTTATTAAATATCTGTAAACAGCATTGTTTAAGTATAGACTCATAAGCAGATAAAAAAATTGGACCAAAACAAGGTAGCATAGAGTCTTTACATCCCATCTACAAATCTGTACCCTGGTTTTTACATATTGAAATATAAAGATATCAGAGGACAGTACTGTCTGTAATTCATTAATATTCTTTTGAACTAAGCCAAGTATGCTAGGAAATTCGTTACGTAAAATTATTATTGGCTAAATTAGCACCAACTTATCTTTGTGCTCCATTCTCAGTTATCTAAAAGTCATCAAAGCACTTAAACTAAACTGACAAATTGTACCTGCTATTTCCATAAGTATAGTTGTATTTTCTACCAACTTCACAAATCCAACTTGATTTCTGAAGTGATCAATTCCTTGAAAAGACAAATCCACTCTTTTTCCTCTCAGGAGATCTTCTAGAAAAACCTTGCTCTCTGAAAGAGCACCAACTGCTCTGTCAAGAGGAAAGAAAATATCTATGTCAAATATATTTATACTATTAACATTGCTATTAATCATCATATCAAAAAATGTAATAAAGTTTTTTTCAGTATCAGTTTATTTTCTAAGGGACTCACAAGGATCATCAAGTCCAACCCTTAAGTGAACGGCCCATATGGGGATCAAACCTGTGACCAGTGACACTACATATACAATGACAAAATTATATGGAAACTACAATTAAGCTAATTGAGAATTGTACTATCTAAATTTATGTTTATTTTCTGTAAGAATTGAGGCATGCCCACAATAACTAAAGTAACAGGTACAAGCCTGGTAACCTTTTAATAATCATTTTAATTAGCCACATCAAGTGTATGTACAATTACATAATTACATTAAATTATTGTTTTGACCTGAACTTGAAGCGAGTCAAATGCTAAACAAAAAACACATAAACATTCTTAGTATTGTCTAAGAGATCTCTCACATGCTCAGAGTTTTTAACTCTACTCAACAAAACTGAATTCAATCTTTTCCCTAAACCAATGCAGACTTTATGAACGCTAGATGGCAGTAATAGGTTTAAAACGCTCAAATGAGGTAATTTTACTTTTTCTGTCCTAGCTGGACGAAAGCCATAATCATGATTTCTACAGTAAGTTACATTATATTATTTAAGCCTGTACAGTTACAAGCAGCTTTACACATGTTTTCATTGTGTTTAACAAGATGGACTCTTGATGAGAACTATGCATTAATTGAAACCTAGGCCAGGTTAAGAAAGACATTGAGGTTGCTTACATGACAAAATATCCTTGATTGATAAGAGTCCTGCTGTGGTCTTTTTACAGGGCTTTAATCTACAATCTAGAAGCGCTTTAGCTCCTGTATAACCACTTTAAACAACAATGCCATTACTTGTTCCTTGGCAATGATATTTTACCCTGAGCATAGTCTCTGTCACTTACCTACCCTTTTACCACTGTTGGACAAGCCTGTTCCTGTGTCTTCTCTATGTGCTATATTTCAAGATCTTTCAAAAACACCATCTAATACTGGTTAAGCCTGTCAGATTACTGCACATAATCATGTATAGATTTATTTAACAACATGAAACTGAAGAACAGATATTTCAGAGTCAAAGCTTGCAGTGTGCTTTCAAGCTGTGAATCATGCACATATCTAAAATCCATCTCTAGATTTTGTACATATAAGAACTGGTACACAAAGAGTCATGGAAAGCTCTGTTCCTCAGCTGAACAAAGATGTATATTTCCATACTGTAGGGTTGGCTGCTGAACTCACTCACCAGCTCAAGTCTACCTGATGAGCTCTGTGAAAGATCAATTCTAACAGTGCACTATGTTTTCTGTATAGCACTGTGGCACTGAAGATTTAGTTCTATTTTTTCTTTTATATATAACCTTGCAAATGCTAAAATATTTGGAAAAATAGTTGTCATCTCACTCTAACTATCTTGGGGTTTGTATTATATTAATCACTTGATATTGTCTAACAATTGCTTTGTAAGAATAATGCTCAAGGAGAAACAGTGCCACTGAAGTCGATAGAAAAAAACACAACAGTGTTATTTTCTTGTTATTCCATACCAAGTAGTAGTATTTACAAAGCCAACTAGTAGTTACACTCAGTGCAACTAACTCACAGAGATATCAAAAAGTTACAGGCATTTTGATTCAAAGTGAAAAAAGGAAATAAAAAAATTAATTAAACAGCATATTACCAGTGAATACAAACTAGAATTATAGGAGCAGTGCTTGTTTTCTTTCTATATTGTTGTAAATATTACAGCACTTAAAATTCATGTAGTTTCTTTTTAGAAATTTCTGAGTTCTTAATTTTGATTACTTGGTAGAAAAAGAAATCTGGCAAAAAAAGCCAAACTGAATTCTTTCAGCACTCTTATTTGTAAAGAAAAGGTGAGATTCACAAAATGTTTGACAGAAATCAAGCAAGAAAAGCTTGGCATGATAATCTCATATTTACTGCGAAGGCAGGCATCCTGATTTCTAGCACCTGACTATGCATACAGTTAGCACAGATTAGAACTCCTTTGCTTGAAGGGAATCCTGTCATGACTCTTGCTTGCTTGCTTGCTTTCTAGCTTCAAAATCTCACATTCTTGGTTTGATACAGTCCTACAAAAAGAGATGTAAAGTGTATTCATCAAGGCTAGACCACAGTCAATCGTTAGAAAGCTTACATGGGAATTGCAGGTCTGGATTCCCTTAGAAAGAGCGGTCTAGAATACAGATATTCCATTTTCAGGGTGAAAGCTGTATGTACTAAAATACCATACAAAGGGCTTTGTGCCGAATTGAATGTTATGTTTAGCACATTCTTATCACGCATTTTGACTTCAAATAGCATTCAACACATTTCATTTCTGTATAGACAGAGGCACTATTGTGCAAACACAGTAGAAAAACTGTAGATATCTAAGTAACTTAATAGATCCAAACCTAAGGATCTGTGAACTCTGAGATGCCGGGTTGACTAGCTACACTTTGTTTGAGAGACTACTTTCCCCCTACGTTACACACAAGTTCTTTTGCAGGCTGGATCTTGGTTTTTGCCATTAACCTGGTATAAAAAATTGGTGGAGCAAAGAAAGGAAAAGTCAGCTTTATACTCTGAGTTCTCCCAAAAGATTAGACAAAAACCCTCAGTTATGATAATAAAAAGAAATCCCATATAAAAGAACATGCAATCTAGAATACCTGAGGATAGCTGAGCTAGAAACCTATAGGAGGCATCTGGCCAGGGAAGGGGTGAATCTCTGAGGAAGCTGCTGCTGCTGACTAGAGGACAGTCCTTAGTGCCTGGACTGTAGAGTTCTGCTGGGAGAGGCAGAGAAGAACTCTGTAAGGCAGTGCTTCAGTGGCAGTCAGACAGTGAAAGCTGAGAAGGAGCTCAAAGAGTAGCAGGAGATCCAGAGTTTGAAAATATTTGTTTTGGTATACAGTTTTGGACTCTAAAAAGTACTTGTGAGGAGGCACACTTGCCTTTGAGATATGTTTTCGCATTCCCTTTTTCAAAAGTTCATACTTCAAACCCTTTCAAAATAAAATCTCGCATAAACAGTTGGTGGTTGTTCTCACTAATTTTCAGGTGCTATCACAGTTTGCTCATGAACTAGGCAGGAGGAAGCTTGTGTGCTTCCTCCTGGAAACAAAAGGCATGTGAAGAGGGGAGGGAATCCATCAGATGTAGTACCCTTTGCTTGCTTTCTTTTCTCTGTTCCTGGCTGTTTCTCTCCCTTTAGATCAGACTGGTTGGGGATAAAGATGCTGACAGATTTGCATCTTCACAGGAGAGTAGAGGCCTCAAGGATATAGCATTCAAGGAAACAAGCAAGATAACTGATTTTGATATACTGATCTCACGTTCCTTTAGGTGTGTCAAATGTTTTTAGTCAGAATACTCATACTTATCAGAAGCATGCCTTTGACTACTAAATGGCTCCTACATTCTATTTTGGATTTTCACTTTCTTATGTGCAATCTGCACTTTAATAGATTTTTAATTCCTGTGTTAGTGAGTTCAGTGTCCCCTATATCAATTAAAATAATTACTTTAGCAAACATGGGATTTGTGTATGCCAAGTTCAGCACACAGTAAGAAAAACACAAGGGAAAAATGCATACTTTGTTCAGAGCTCATGACACACCATAAGTTATGAAAATGGCTAATAATAATATTAGCATTTTAAAACCAACATGAATTAAATGTTCAGTAACCCTGTAATTTTGGGTTGCGTTTTGAAAAAAAATAAGTGTCAGTTAACTCTTCTTTTTATGAACACATCCAGAAAAAATACTAGTGTATACTTAATTTAACACTAAATACCTACGTGCTAATTTCTTCTTCATTGGATAAATGCATCAATAACATGGTGACATGCAATGAGCCAGAGCGAACCATTGCTTTGGAAAGCCTTTGATCCTTTTGTATTATTGCATCTTGGACAGCCTGAATACTGACAGTAATCTGGGAAGAAAGACAGAAACAACAGTTAGCCACTATAATTACTGTATCCCATCATGCAAGTGAACAAGAAAACAGACAAACTGAAATCAAACGTTTATGTAAAAACCATTCTAGCAGAAGAAAGTTTTATCCTCTGACAAAGATGTGCTAATTGACCTGAGTGAACCCCAACTGGGCACGAATAGAGGGACTGGACACTGCCCATCACATATTAATAGGAGTTTCCTTCTGTAAGTATGATAAATTACTGAAGGAGATTAAGATTATCCAGTTTTATGCTGCCAGTAAGACCAATAAAAAGCTTCTTCAAGGAATTTCTCTGCCCACTTTGCTAAACTTGTATGTTGATATGTGCAGAAAAGTGACTGGAAAAACAAAGAGATCTTTGTAGGATCGGGCACATACAAAAAATGAATATTTAGTAAATAACATGTAGCGATATCCGATTTGCAATTCTGATTATACTGTCCAACAGACTGATATAATTTATATACTCTTCAAATGTATTTCAACAAATTTCCATACAAGATGTATTCAGTTCTAACACTGACGGCCTTTCTCTTTAAAACTGGAATTACATTTTCGTCATTGAAAATTATTTATATGGTTATAGATACTCTATAAATTGTATCTAAAATGTTTACTGTGCGTGACATTATACTAGTTGTATTGTAGTGATTTAAAAAACAAAATACCAAAACCCTGCAACAATTCTTGAAAATGTTAGTGAAAATTAAATCAAATACAATAATCTTGACCATCTGACAAAATGAGATATTTCTTAAAGCACAGTAAACAAAGACATTACAGACAAATCAGTTTTGGTGCATAAAGTCTAAAACAAGCATGTAGAAAACTTCAGTTTGATTTTTTTGTTGTTTATTTATAAGAAACCAAGTGGCAAATGCTTCACAAGTATATACTGACTTCTATAAAATCAGCACAAGTAGCTCTCAGGTTAAAAATAAAAAAAAAAGCCTTGAGATATTTTGGTAGCTCTATTAATCTAAGGAACACATAAATTTCCTGGGAAAAAACTCACAATCTAATGGAAGTGTTCAGTATTTTTCTGATCAAATTTCTTAAGATGAGTTTTGCCATGCAGGAATTTTACCTAATGTGCCATAGATACCTAGTAGTGTAATAAAAATATAACTGAATTATAACTCAAAGGAACTAATTCTAGGGAGGTTAGGGAAGAGAAGATAAAAGCCACTTGCCAGAAAAGGTGATACGGCATCTGCAAAACCACGTGTCTTAGATAGTGTAAGACATACAAAGAAAATTCCACCAACATTTTATCATAAATCATATTTTAATATGACAATTTTCCTTCATATGTCAGAATTGGCCTTATCCTGGATAAACAGCACTTTTATCATCTCAGATATAGGAAAAATTTAACCCACGTTTAGGCAAAGAACTGGTAAGTGGAATCCCCAATAATTATGATGTATTGACTGAATAATTATTTCAGTTTATAAACTAAAGTAAATGCAGTTATCTTGCTAAAGAAAAAAAGAAACAAAATTCAAAACCTAAATAGACTATGATATTAATTATACTTTTATTTCATTTTCAACTATTGTTTCTAAATTTCATTTGCTCCTGTGAGCTGGCAAAGGAAAAAATACAGAAGACAGATGTGGAATTGTGTTCTCATAGCAGTAAAAGCCATCCTAGCTCTGAAAGAGATCAATGTTTTTCAGCATTTACATCAGCAGCCAATACCCCACATCCCCTTATCCACATAGTTTCCTTCAGTAGTATTTCCAGGTCCCTTCCTGCTCACGTCCTAAACTACCTGCAGCTCCCTCATGTAGTTCAGTTCTGGCTTGGGCAAGAAGCAACACATGCTGGCTTATCTCCATCTACAAGGGGTTGACTGGTTGACAAACATGCAGAGACTCATTTGTCAGCTGGCAGGTCTAGAACAACAGGCAATTGCCACACACACACTACAGTCTTCCACACAAGCAAGTTCTTTCAAGGCTTGCTCTTTTATGCAAGCACCAATTGCACAAAACATTGTACGAAATTAGTACCTCTGAGATGTCAACTTTTCTGTCCAAAACTGGACAACAGGTTGAAAACACACAAAAACCCAGGATAGGCTCACACCTGTATAAACTCCATTAGAAACCAAGCTAAATAAAAACCTAATGAATAACATGGCTTTGGAACAGGGTTAAGTCCAAAGATGGCCAGTTGGCAGTTCCAGAGAGAAGCTATTTCTGAACCTATGAGGAAAGTATGAAAAAACTTGCTTTTTGGACACAGGTAAAATAAAAAGAAGACTGAGCATGTTCTTTCTCTCTGGCTGAGTGACAATGCTCTACATAATCAACACTATTTGGAAAGAAAAAAATAATAAAATTCAAGTACATTTTTCTGAATTTCAGAAATTTCTTTTTAAGATGTTTTCTCAGAAGTTATCTGATCAAAATGTAACACAATAGATGTGCCATCACAATGTATATTATAACTTCAGATTTGTTTTGTTTTCTCTAATAAATCTAAGGTGCAATTAACATTTGAGTGTACTGAATTTTAATTAAGCAAACTAGGACTCTTCCAATGCTGTTATGACCCACTGCATAAATAAAAACTTTAAATTGCTATTAAACCTGCTATCATGCTGACTATTTTTACTTAAGATTTCCTAACTTAATTAAAAGAAATGTTCGAAGGTAGATTATATCAGTTCCCCCCCTGAATTTTTTTTAAAAATGCTCAAAAAAAAAAGGCCTCAAATACTGATTTCAAAGTCCCCTCTCTCATTACTTGAAATGTGTTATTCACAACAGTGATAGAATAACACAGTTTTGCTTAATGTAAGGATACTACTAGTAAGTAAATATAAAGACTGTAAGCTTTAAAGATTTAACAGATTAATTATAATTATAATCACGACTGGATAACCTGGAAAGGCTAACCTACCAAGTGATAACACACCATGTAAGTCATAACTTAAAAAAAAAAACCAAACCAACAAATGAACAGGAAAAGATACAATGATCATCGTCCATTTAACTATTTTTGCACAAGTAATAACACAAAGTTCAATATAAATTCAAAATTAATGGAACAACACCTTTTATTTCTGAAGATTCAAAACATAATTAAAATTCAAACAAGGAAACTGTTCAATTTCCAAGAGGAACAGTTCATTAAATGTTTCAGAAATATCCTTTATTACAAAATGTCTCTCTGTGTAAACCTTAAATTACTACATAAAACATGAAGGAAGAGTACTAATGCCTAAAATACTTCACTGGAACAAAATCAGATCTTCAAAAAAATAAAGGTCTCCCGTTACTAACTGAAATAACTACCAGTAACTGCCAGATTCCCTCTGGCTATCAAGGAACCAGGTGTCTCAGTTTTGGCTAATGTTGCCTATACAAATTTCAACGTGTATTTTTTACTTTCAGAACGACTGTACCTCTAAGGCAAGTATAAACAAAACCTTCTAGCAAAGTCCTGGAATTTCCAAATGCTCTGAGATTTAATTTACAGAGTTGTTTCTTTACCTTTGTAAATGATACATGACTAAAGTACATGAAATATAAAAAAGCATGCACAGATAAGACCTTTCCAATCAGCCCTTAAACATAATAACAATCACGAGCAGGAATTCTCAATTATCAGCTTATATAACCCCTACATTATTCTTGCACTTGTTAAGTCATGGAACAGACAGAAAAGATATTTTAGAATAAGATGGCACAAAAGATATCCCACAATATTCGTATCAGGGTATCCTGAATCCTACAAACCCAGCCCTTACAATCTTTTATTCACATAATAACTTTTGAAGAATCAAAGACTGCACTGTAATTTTCAAACCTACTTTGGTTTATTTTCATTTCATATTCTCTTAATCTTCTTTTACCTTCTTAAAGAACAGATAGTACAGATGTAGGACAATTCAAAATTCGACTGAGATAGCTCCTGATATTAAAAAAAAACAACTAAATTTGTAAATGATGTTAAACTGCTGGGTTCAACTTTTTAAAGATAATGTGCCTACTTTCCTTTTTTCAGACACATAAGGTATCAAAGACATACCAGAGATAACAAGCAGCATATAAAAGAAAAATCATTCTCATTTACTGCCTACATGAGATGACTCATGCTAACTGCAAGAAAATACATTTTCTTAAAGAGCTCTCTGCTCTTCTTGAATCCATTTGAACAACATCTAACTAAAACAACAGTTGTTTGAATTTTAAATAAGATGATCAATTTTACTGGAAAATGTTAAGCTGTAAACTGCAACGCTAAAAGAGCAATTGATCCAAATATAAAGAAAGCTAAAAATATTGCTAGAGATTTTTTTACCAAATTAAATAGGAATGTCTCTTATTCTAAGTGAACAACAAAATAAGCAATACCGTAATAGCACAGAGGGGAAATTTCAGCCAGCTTTAGTCAAAATAATGTGAAATCCATAAGCCTGCCAAACTGAATAAAAAGAGAAATATTTTTCCTCTAGTCTTTTCCAGATAAGCAATTTTATTCACAAAAATGTTACCTAAAGTTACTCTTTGAATAGGCTGCTAATGTTCCTTTAAAAATGCCTGAAAAAAATTGTTTGGCACAATATCAAACACTGTTCTTTTTATAAACAAAGTAATTCTGTTTATACCAAATTAGTATAACAAAGAATATCACCTGTGGATTAGTAATTGGAAGAGAAATGAAATAATTCGGCTGATACTGTTTATCCTTTTTCTTCTTCCTCTCGATGCCTTCTTCAATTTCCCTTCCAGTAGTCCTCTTTCTTTTCTTTTTAATATTTATTTCAGAGGTTGCATGCACTGAAGAAAAAAAAAATTTACTTTCAGCATACAGACATATCAAAACAAAGACACTCTTAATATCACACCAACAGGAATTGTACCTCCGGAGCAATTCTTCCCACTCATCAGATCTACCCATGCTTTGAACTGTCTGACTGGGATCCTACTCCAACTTGAATTAATGTAGTTCTACAAGTGGAGTACCATACTTGAACTAACAGCCTACACCTCTAAGCAGGGCTTAGAAACTGGTAACATAGACGTGGTTTCCAAACTACTGTTTCATTTAGTCAGTGTAGGCTGCACTGCAATAGACCTGCAAATTGTCTACACTTTACCTACAGAGCCTTTACAGACCTTCTCCCACCACGTGGCCTGATACATACCCATAAGCTGACCAGGCTGCAGACATCCCCTGTCCAATTAGAGGTGTACTTCTAGCCCCATGCTGGGAATACATATATTGAAAGACAGCTCATAAAAGCCATCACTTTAGAAGCTCATATACAGTAATGTAAACTGACATATGAAATGTCTTCATTCTGTGACTCATTGCTCCAAAGCATAACAAAAGGGTGAATTTTTCATATGCTCAAGTACTTGCAGGACTGAATACTAGTAAGATAGGCTATGGCCTGAAACCTGTTTGCAGGGAGACAGTTCCATGTGCACAGCCCACTTGTATGTCCTGTATTGGGTCTGGCTGAGCCGGAGTTCATTTCCCCATAGCAGCCCTCACAGTGCCGTGCTTTGCATTGGTAGCTAGAAGTGTGTTGATAACATACCAGTGTTTTGGCTACTGCTGAGCAGTGCTGGCACAGCACCAGCACTGTGTCTCAACATTCCTCCCCCACTCAAAAGAGGGCAAGACCCTGGGAGGGGACACAACCAGGCCAGCTGACCCAAACTAACCAAAGGGATAATTCCATACCATATGACATCAGCTCAGATATAAAAGCTAAGGAAAGGAGGAGGAAGGGGAGGGCATTCAATATTTACAGTGTTTGCCTGCTGAGAAACCGCTACATGTGCTGAAGCCCTGTTTCCCAGGAAGTAGCTGAACACCACTTGCTAACAGGAAGTAGAGAATAAACCTTGTTATTTTCCTCTTTGCTTGTACATGCCCAAACTTTCACTTTTGCTTTAGGAAACTGCCTTATTGCAACCCATGAGTCATCTTCCATCTTATTCTGTCTCGCCTCTCTGGCAGGGAAAGGGAGTGACAGAACAGCTTGGTGGGCACCTGGCAACTAGCCAAGGTCAACCCTTCACACATGCAAACAGGGAGGACCAAGAACTGAGTGTATGACATCTCTATACGTTCACATTACTTCCGTTTAATATACTTACTAACACATTCATCGTCGATATCTGTGTCAAGAAATGGCATTTCTGCCATTAGAGAGTCTACTGAATCGGAAGCACATGGCTCTTCTCTCTGTTGTGTCTTATTCTCCTTAAAGATTTTCTTTTGCTGTACATTTTCAAGCCCATCTGTAATATATTTAAAATAACACACTGGGTCTTATTTTTTAATATAAACAGCTAAGAGACATTATACACAAGCAACATACCAAGTATACATTTCTCTAATTTTCAGCAAATAAATATTGACATATAACCTCCTTAAGGATCCTATTCTTCTTCCTCGTCAACAGATCAGCAAAAATACTTTAACATTTTATGTGGAATAGCAAAAAAGGAGAGTTCAGCCTTCTATATTTTAATAACTTAAGGTTTTGTTTGGTTCCAAGTAAATGCAATTACATGCGAAAAGAATGCTTATAACTGAGCATAAACAAAAAAAAAAGTCTTCAGACAACATATAAAGTTCATTTTAGACAACAGTAATGGCATATGAAACTCAGAGCAGACAAACATTGGCAAATTAATTCCACTATAAACACACTGAAAATGAGGCATGGAGAAGCAGGAAGGGAATCCTACCATTCCACATAAAACAAAGGGTTCTCAGCTGACTACAACATTCAGGAATGAGATGATTATTCTATTCCTGCATCTCCCACACAGTATAGAATGTTTTGGATAGCAATGGTCTGAACCTGTCATTCAAAGAACTAACTTTTAGTATTCAAGCTAAAGAAGGAACCAATATAAATCAAAACACATCTTGCAGGTAACAAGATACACATGAAGCTCTATCTCAGAGTAATACCACAAAGACAGAATAATCTCCACTAACAAGTTTTTTAAAAAGTCTTTTTCCCCAAGAGTACCAGCTAAGCATGAGTCATTTCTCTATGTCTGCTTCAAGTTTCTGTATCAGTTAACTCTAATACTGGCATATTAAGTTATACCTTAAAAGAAACAAAATGTAAAATCTTCTGTAGCAGCAAACAATGTGCATATAACCAGGCACCCAGCAATACTCTTTTGGGACAACTCTACAATGGGATTACTGTAGTGGAAGAAGCCTTATGTCAGAAATGCAGTTTATTCCAGGTCAGCTCATTACTACAGACAATACACTTTCAAAGCTCCTTTTATGACCAGTGCAGATAGCCCAAATCTGGCCCAAGAGGAAAATTCAGAAGTAAAAGTGCATATTATGTTCTTTTGGCATGCAAGGCTATACATGTATAAAATCAATATTACAGACCCAATGTGGGTGATTATCACCCTGTGGAATGTTTTTCGCACATATCACTTTATGCTAGGGAAGATAAGTAAAAGTACAACATGATTAAATGCTAATTCACTCCAGGCTAAAGTAGGGAGGTATAAATCACTCTGTGGTTGTAGCCTGATACCTAACTTTATCCCCGAGGCTATTCAAAGGAAACAAAGTATTTAGATTTGTTGCTTGTTTCCCCTGTAGACACTAAAGAGGTATGCATAACAAACAGATGTTAAAACAATAATAAAATTATTACTTAACATTTAGATTAAAGTAAAGCTCAAACAAAACAGATTGTTGCTGCTGATCCACAAGCATGCAAAAACAACAACCCTGGATTCAAAGAGATCTCAAAGTGAAGGACAAGACAGAGGTGCATGAAACTGACAAACAAGTAGGTCAGTCTGGGGCAGAAAAGTTGGCAACAAGATTCAGAAATGCAGAATCTTAACCAGCTGGGAACAAAGGGATTTGTTAAGGTAGCATCAGCTACAGAACAAGGATTCACATGAATCTGAGGTGTGTATATTGCAGATTACAGGTTTCCTTTGCTCTGTCTGCTCAAAAAGCAACATACTTGTGCCACTTTGAAAAATTCTGCCTGCTCACAACAGCAAAGGCACAGCCAGTAATTAACAATGCCCCTTCTCACATCAGTTAGCTGAACTGAACAGGCACTGTGTCTAAATTATACAGGTTGTGCCTCTAGCAAAAAAGGCTCCCTCACTTTTTTAGAAATACTAATTAAAGAATTGCATTCTAGACGCTAAAACAACCTGAAAAGAAGGTTTTTCAAAATTCTTCACATGATGTTGATAATCTGAGACCTAGAGTAACAAAACAAGCTTCCACGGGAACTCCTTGACCACCAAGCTGCTACAGAATAAATTCTTTTTTCTTAATTGCATGCTTAATTTTATTAGCCTGAATTTCATAGATGAACAGGTGTATACATTATTCCCTTATTTGTATTTGTTTAAGTGGCTGATCATCTTCATCAGCATTTGTCATCTGTTACAGCAGACAAAAAAAATCATGATACACCTAGCTCATAAAGGGGAGAACACAAAAATAAGGAGCAATAAAACATTACTGGTTGCACTCTGTTCCCAGCTGTCTTCTCTCCATACTCACATTATAGTTTCAAATAGAATAATCTTCTATTGTTTGACACATAAACATCACAGATCACAGTGAGATTAGGTCTCCAGGCACTGTACCCTGTTTACTGTGTTTATGTTAATGTGTCTAAAATGTTTATCACAGAATCAATTAGGTTGGAAAAGACCTCTGAGATCATCATGTCCAACCTATGACCAAACACCACCATGTCAACTAGACCATGGCACTAAGTGCCATGTCCAGTCTTTCTTGAAACACCTCCAGGGACGGTGACTTCACAACCTCCTTGGGCAGCGCATTCCCGTATCTAATCACCCTTTCCATGAAGAATTTCTTCCCAGTGTCCAACCTAAACCTCCCCTGGCACAGCTTGAGACTATATCCTCTTGTCCTACTGCTTGTTGCTTGGAGAAGAGGCCAACTCCCACATGGCTACAAGCTCCTTTCAGGTAACTGTAGAGTGATGAGGTCTCCCCTGAGTGTCCTCTTCTCCAGGCTAAACAATCCCACCTCCTGCTGTGACTCCTCATAAGCCTTATGCTTCAGACCCTTCACCAGCTTCATGGCCCTTCTCTGTACTGGCTCCAGCAGCTCTATGTCCTTCCTGAATTGAGGGGCCGAGAACTGGACACAATACCCAAGGTGCAGCCTCACCAGTGCTGAGTACAGAGGAAGAATTACTTCCCTAGTCCTGCTGGCCACATCATTCTTGATACAGGCCAGGATGCCATTGGCCTTGGCTACCTAGACACACTGGTGGCTCATGTTCAGCTGGCTGTCAACCAGCACTGCCAGGTCCTTTTCCACTGGGCCACTTTCCAGCCATTCTGCCCCCAGCCTGTAGTGCTGCATGGGGGGTTATTGCGGCCAAAGTGTAGGACCTGGCACTCGGTCTTGTTGCACCTCATGCCTTTGGTCTCAGTTCATCGATCCAGCCTGTCCTTCTGCACAGCCTTCCTAAACTCCAACAGATCGACACTCCCCCCAACTTGGTGTCATCTGCAAATTTGCTAATGGTACACTCAATCCTCTCATCCAGATCATCAATAAGATATTGAACAGGACTGGGCCCAACACTGATCCTTGGGGGACACCACTAGTGACTGGATGCCAACTGGATGCAGCACTATTCACCCCTCTGGGCCTGGCCATCCAGCCAGTTCTTAACCCAGCCAAGAGTGCCCCTGTCCAAGCCGTGGGCTGCCAGCTTTTCCAGAAGCATGGCATGGGAGACAGTGTCAAAGGCTTTGATTAAGTCCAGGTAGACACATCCACAGCCTTTCCGTCATCCACCAGGTGCATCACCTGATCATAAAAGGAGATCAGGTTGGTCAGACGGGACCTGCCCTTCCTAAACCCCTGCTGGTTGGGTCTTATCCCTTAGTTGTCCTGGAGGTGCTGTGTGATCGCACTTAGGGTGATCTGTTCCATAACCTTGCCAGGCACTGAGGTCACACTGACCAGCCTGTAGTTTCCCAGATCCTCTTTCTGGCCCTTCTTGTGGATGGGAGTCATACTGGCCAACCTCCAGTCATCTGGGACCCCCCGCTGAGCCAAGACTGATGATAAATGATGGAGAGAGGCTGGTGAGCTCTTCTGCCAGATCCCTCATCACCCTAGGATGGATCCCATTCAAGCTCATAGACTTGTGAGTATCTAAGTGGCACAGCAGGTCACTGACTCCTTCCTCCTGGGTTACAGGGCATCTATTCTGTTCCCTGTCCCTGTCTACCAGCTCAAGGGGCCAGATGTCCTGGGGATAACCAGTCTTGCTGTTGAAGACTGAGGCAAAGAAGGTGTAGGTACCTCAGCCTTTTTCTCATCTTTGGCGACTATATTCCCCTCCATATTCAATAAGAAATGGAGGTTTTCTTTGGCCCTCCTTCTGTTATTAATCTATTTATAAAACCACTTTTTATTATCCTTTACAAAAGTGGCCAGATTAACTTCTGAGCTTTTGGCTCTCTGATTTTCTCTCTACATGACCAAACAATATCATTAAAGACTTTGTGTGTTGCCTGCCACTTTTTCCAAAGGTGATACGCCCTCTTTTTTTTTCTTGAGTTCCTGTAAAAGCTCCCTGGTCAGCACGCAAGTCTTCTTTCCCACCACCTCTTCTTTCAGCACATAGGGACAGCCAGCTCCTGCGCCTTCAAGATTTCTTTCTTAAAGTATGTGCAGCCTTCCTGGGCCCCATTTTTTTAAGGGCTGCTTCCCAAGGGACTCTCCAAATCAGTGTCCTGAATGGGCCAAAGTTCACTCTCCAGAAGTACAGGTTAGAGATTGTGTTGATGCCACTCCTTACTTCACCAAGTATTGAAAACTCCATCATCATCATTTCATGGTTGCTGTGCCCAAGACACCCTCCGACCACCACATCTCCCACCAGTCCTTCTCTGCTTGTAAACAGCAGGTCTAACAAGCCCCACCCCTGGTAGGCTTGCTTATGAGCTGTGTCAGGAAGTTGTCTTCCACGCATTCCTGGAACCTCCTACACTACCTCCTCTCCGCTGTGTTGAGTTTCCAGCAGACATCTGGTGGGTTAAAGTCTCCTACAAGAACAAGAGCTGGTGATTGTGAAACATCAGCCAGCCACTTATAGGATACTCCATCTGCTTCTTCATCCTAGTTGGATCATCCATCTACAACAGACTCCCACCAGGATATATAGCTTACTACCCTTCCCCCTGATTTTCACTCAACCCTACTGTCACTATCCTTGAACTCTATACAGTCAAAAGACTCCCTAGCCACTCCACCACCTCTCCTTTCTTGCCTGTCCCTTCTGAAGAGCTTATAACCATCCACTGCAGCATTCCAGTCATACAAATCATCCCACCACATTTCCATGATAGCGACTACATCAGAGCTTTCCTGCTGCATGATGGTCCCCAGCTCCTCCTGTTTGTTACCCATACTGCATGTATTGGTGTAGATACACTTCAGCTGGGCTGCCAATTTTGCCCCTAACTCTCACATGCCACCCCCAATCTCATCTCTTGTGAGCCTGGTCTCACCCCTTTCCCTCTTCAAACCCTCTCAATCAGCCCTGCCAACTCATGGTCTAGAATCCTTTTGCCCTATTAGACAGGTGAACCCCATCTGTCTCCAGCAGGTGTGGTGCTGTATAACCGCCCAT
The DNA here is from genome assembly GCF_036250125.1 of Pseudopipra pipra. Classification (NCBI taxonomy): domain Eukaryota; kingdom Metazoa; phylum Chordata; class Aves; order Passeriformes; family Pipridae; genus Pseudopipra; species Pseudopipra pipra. The sequence goes on from NC_087551.1 coordinate 60,542,496, forward strand.
GATCAAAAAAAACAAAATTCCATTGATGGTACCCATCTTTAAGCCACTTGTTGATCACATGCGGTTTCCTGTTCCTTTCAGCATTCATCCCTGCTACCAAAGGAATCGAGATTACCACCTGTACTCCTGTCTCTTCAACCAGATGATCCAGTAGCTTGAAGTCCTTTTGATTATCCTGGTACTTCTCTCATCAACCTCATCGCTGCTGACCTGGACAACTAGCAGTGGATAGTAGTCAGTGGGACAAATTTGTCCAGGGAGTCTCCTGGTAATATCCCTTACCCGGGCCCCAGGGAGGCAGCAGACTTCCCTGTGGGATGGGTCTGGTCAGCATACCCCTCGTAAGTGAGTCACCCACTACAACTACCCTTCTTTTTTTCTTAATACCTGCATTTGTGATCCATCTGGTTGACTGTGTTGATCAGGGAGACCCCACGCACAGACTTTCTTTTACACTGTCATCTGCTTGACCCCTGAGATCCAGGGACACAAACCTGTTCTGTAAGGACACCTGGGAGGGAGAGGGATGCCGAGAGGGGATTCTTCTACCTCTCCAAGCAGGGACCTGTTTCTGCCTGATGGCAAGAGGGTTGAGGCTCCTTTGACTCTTGCTGAACTTCCATTCGCTGCTTTGCATTCATATTTTTAATAAAAAATTACTTTGGCAACAGTTTAACTAAGAGTTTCTGTAGAAACAGATGGTTGAGTGTAGAGATATTTTGAACCTCCGGTGCTGGCACTAGCGTTTACAGTTAGGGAACACAGAAAAGAATAATAATAAAAATTTGGGGGGGAAAAATGATGGGTTTAGTATTCAGCCAGGTCGGCTGCTACACTGCCTGGCAAGCCTGGGGACTGTGCAGGGCAGGCAAGGAAGAGCTTTTAGCAACAGCGCACAATCAAGTTGGAAAGTTTTCCCCTACACCCCACCGCGACCCGCACGCAGGCGCCTGCGAGGCCCCGCCACTGCCTCCCCCGCCGGCTGCGGGCGATCGCGGGGCCTCGCAAGCGCCTGGCCTCTCTCCCCGCCCCGCAGCCTCTCACCGTGCTCCCGGGTCGCGCCGGCTGCTCGGGAGGCATCGCCCCCGGCCCGTCCCTCTCCCGCCGCCGGCCGCAGCGCCATGGGGAGCGCGGGCACAGCCCGCCGGGCGAGCAGGGCGCGGGCCGCCGCCGGCCGCGCCGGGCAGAGCGCGGGGAGAAGCCGCAGCAGCAGCGGCTGCATGCCCGGCTGAGGCGAGCGGGTCTGCCCGCTGGGAAGCCGCGAGACCGCAGCGGGTCTGGCGGAGCCGCCGCGCTCTTCGGGGAAGCAGAGGAGGAAGGGGGCCCCGCGCCCGTGGAACTACAGTTCCCGGCACTCTCCGCGCTGGGCATGATGGGGATGGGGGGCGGCTGCACCTTCATTCTCCTGTCGTCTTCCCCCGTGCGCTCGGCTGCGGTAGTGTTCGGCGGGGCCGCCTCGCTCACGGTGAACAGCGTGTCCTGGAATGGGAGATCTGCGTTTCACGCCTTGCTTTCACTCGGTACCTGAACGAGAAGTGGCTGCCCCAGCCCTCGTCCCGCTGGAGGTCCGCAGCTAACGGGAGTGCTTTGGGCTGGCGTCTCCCCAAAACAAGCGGCTTAGGGCTGCAGAGCAGTAATTAACATTAATTTAGCAACCACCTGGGGGAGAATAGACAGTCTTGCTCTAAATGTGCTTTAAACTCCTTCCTTTACACGACCCTTCGCGCAGCCCCGAGTCCTTTGACCGCTGGCACTAAGGGCTCTGCTCTGGCTGTGATCTCCTGTCGGGAATGAACCTCAGGGGTGTGCAGGAGGGGCTGCTTCTCTGAGGGAATGTCGTGAATGGGTGTTTTAAGATCGCTTAAAAGAAGGGGAGGAAGGGGAGACTCCTTTCCTGCTTAAATAAAGATTTGGTGCCTCTTGGAAGCCAAATTCTGTCATGGCATTCTCTGGGAGAAGCCAAGCTAAATGTCGCTTGGTACTTTTGCAAATTGGCCTGACCATGTAGACCAGATCTGAGGGAGCAGATTGTATATATTCATATAAAGATTCCTACTTTCATATTTAAAGACATTAGGGATGGTGTCACGACCCATCAGTAGGGGGGTGACATTCATTGTAAATTCTCATCGGGCTGAACAAAGACAGGGAACTTCAATGTTTTATAGTACAGTTGCCATAACTCCAGCCACCAGCCCACTCTATAGACTCAAGAAGTGTTGGGTAACAAGTGAACAAGCCCTTAAATTCTTACAATGCTCTTCCATAAGAGTGAAGGCTAAGCCCTTAGTTTTGTACAGTACACTTCAATAAGTTCGCAGCTCACACAACAAACTACTCAAAGGTGCTGGCTCACGAACCACAACATCACTTCTCAAAGGTGTTGGCTAACAAGCCACAACACACTTCCTCAAGCTCCCCACACCCACAACAAAGTTCAGTATGGAGTACGTGGTGGAATATGATAGCCATGCTTTTCCCAGGCAAAGCAAGGAGAGAGAGAAATAAAGACAAAAAAGGGACACAGTGAACAAAGAATTGGTCCTACTGTGTGAATGTTCTGAGGCTGGGGTTGTGAGACAAAGAAAGTGAAAGAGAAAGAAATGAGAAGGTCCAATCTGCTTCTTTTTACGGTTAACCTGGTGTACGTCTCTTACGTAAACTAGAAGGGTTCTTTTCAATGTTTTGTTCACATATGTGCAGCCAGCTCTTTGAGCTCTTCTCAAGGAGGTCAGTCCAGGGGTTGGGCTGAGCATGGTGGAGCAGGAAGCTGGGGCAGAACAGACCCACCTTCTCGTGTGGTCTTCCAATCATACCTTTTCCAGTGTAACAGTCAGAATGTTTGAGACAAAGTATGCTTATGTTGTCCACAGATGGCAAAAGCAAATAAATAAAATAGGGTAGTTATGATAGGGAGGAAGCAGCATGGCTGCTGGATGTTAGAAGCTGAATGAAAGAAGAGTGAAAAATGAGGCCAGTTTCTGTATTTGGCTCCTCTGTGCTTTTCCTTTGTGGGAGATAAAATCTGTTTGGAAATATTTTATTACTGTTGATCCATTTTGAGATGTGTTTGCCATCACTGTCTTTCACACAGTATTTTTATTTCATCTGCATAGTTTTGTGGAGACCAAAGGCTGGATGCAACGCCAAAGTCCAAATTCTGAGGGATCCAAGAAAAGCTTTAGGACGAGGCTGCTGGCAGTGTTTCTTATTATACACATTTCATTTGAATATCAACTACTGTTAAGATAAGTGGTCACCTCTTCCTAGCTTGTTTACATTGTCAAGCACAATACTTCCATAAAAATTTGATTGTAGGTCCACCAGGGAGGTGGTGGATTCACCGTCCCTGGAGGTTTTTAAGATGAGACTGGATGTGGCACTTAGTGCCATGGTCTACTAACCACGGCAGTGTTGGATCAAGGTTCGGACTTGATGATCTCAGAGGTCTTTTCCAACCTGGTTGATTCTATGATTCTAAATACCAGGAGAAAATATTTTTGGTATTGTCTTTTTAAAAATATGAATTTAAAAAGCAGATTTGGATCTGAAACTGCTCCAAATCAATTCATCAAGTGTTTCACAGAAATATCCAGCAAGAAAACTCTAGAAAAAAAACCATTTCTGTTTGTACGATTGACAGGGGAATCCAATACAATGTTTAAGTAAAGGTGGCATTTAATGGTACTCTTAACAAATGAAACACAGTGCATTTTTAATGGAGCTAAAAATTGTCTCTAACTATTACCCACTAACCTTGCACTAAAATGTCAATGTGTTCCTTGGTCTCACAACGTACCTGAATGTACTATCTTCAGGATGAGAGGAAGTGAGAAATTAAAAGTACTTTAGCTGGAGCTGGTAACAGTTCCCATGAATTGTCCTACAAGTCACAAAAGTGGTGTTGGAGGGAAATGTTCATTGGAGGACTAGAAAATTGAAGCAAGAAGTTGTGATTTTTATGTTTGCCCAAATGCTGTGCAAGTTTCGTAGAGGTCACTGACCTGGTGCCTGGCAGAAACTGGTCTTCACTACCGCTTAGGCTTGGGCTAAAGCCAGCAGTTTATCAATTTTCTGTGGCCTTGTCTTTTTAAAGAGGGTTTCTGATTAACCTCTCAGCAGTACAGTTTTCCCTTTGAGGGAAAAAAAAATCACATTATGACAGCTGAGTGACGCTAACAGAAAGAGCAAGCACAATCAGTCCTATAATTGTATGTGCTTACACAACTGCACTGCCTGTGCCTGTTAGCCTCTCACCCACCTTTCCATCTCTTAATCCAACCCTCTAACTTCAATCAAATTCTTTAGAGTGTAAGAGGATTCAGAGGTAAGATATTCCCACATCTTTCCTAAAAAGTGAGTGATTTGGGAGAAAAGAGAGGCTTATTTAGCTCCCAAATGAGGTAAAGAAGAAAGAATGCTGTATGTCTGTTTTTCCATGAAACAGTGACTGGCCATGCGTATTGGTCAGCTCATTAACGCGATAGGTCACAGTACATATTATCGATGCATATTATGTCTTATCTTAGTCAAGCAAGAGATATGGGGGGAGCTAGGAGTATTTGGGACATGACTCAGTGTGGGAGGTTAGGTAGTGAAAGGGCAGGAACAGGATGTGTTGCAGGGAGTCATAAAGGGGACTGGGATATTGTGTAGCATGTGGGAGGGAGTTGAAGGTACTCTAACGAGGGGGCATGGAAACTATAGGGGAAGCTTGGGTTATTGTGATAAGAAGGGAGGACATAACTGATACAAAACAAGTCTTCATTACCATCACTGCTGATACGACATCTTGTTTTCTAACAAGCGAAGAAGAATAAACTATGATCTGGTAGTAATAAAAGATTTGCTAAAGACACAAAGAGAAGTGTGAGCTGCAGAACTACAGATAATGGAAAATGAGAGGTAGAGGACTGCCTGATATAAGGTGATTTAATGCAAAGATCAAAAAGCAAATAGTCTAGAGTCTCCACAATAACTGGTATAAAAGGAAGAAGTACATGAAGATGCTATCAGATGTAGTTAATGAAATAAACTGCATTTGATTGACATCTGACATGAAAAAGAATAATATAATTGGATATTTTCATGATCTGTTGATCACAGGAAGTTCATTTACATTTCAGAAGGGGGGAATGGAACAGTGGAAGTCAGCTGAAAAATTAACTGATTACCCAGAGCGGCAGTTCTTCACTTGCTACCATCTGAATAGCAGTGTTGTGAGGGACTGGTTTTGAGGAACATTGGCTAAAGATCCACACAGATAATAACAACAAATGCTGTTACTCTCCGTGTTGTGTTTCACACACTTCCGGGTTCTTCCAGGCTTTTTGAGGAATGATGATTGTTGGGTAGAGAGAGGATTCACCTAATAAAGTGGGACAAGAATATCTTTGCCTACCGGCTTGCCAGCCTTCTGTGGTAGTTTGGTCTAGGCCTTCTTTGGTGACCAGTTTGTAACCAAGGAAGGGTCCAGATTTACCCAGTATTCCCTACGATTTTTACGTAAGCCAGGCTATAAGAAGAAAGGAGGAAAGGCCTTCGCTCTCCTTCCTTCCGGCGGCTTGGAGGTGCAGGTTCCCTGCTGTTGAGTCTGCCATGTTGGGGAGCGAGGCCTGGTTAGGCCTTGCCGACCCTGGGAGGCGGAGGTTGCCGGCGATCGTTCCAGAGTGACTCTCGGTTGTCCCAAGGAGAGTAGTGAGATATTTCTTTGCTAACTTTTTTTTAGTTGCTAGATATTGGGCTACTAATCGGGATATATATATATTTTATTTTGGTTTTGTTCCTTTTCCCTTCCCCCTTCCCTTTCCCTTGTGAAATTGTATATATATTTCAATTGTATATAACTGTAACATAAGTGTAAATATATTTATATATATATTGCTTTAGCTGTCTCTCTCTTTTTTCGGTTTTCTTGGTTATTTTTTCCCTCTTCTCCCTGAGGTTGGGGGGGGGGCGGGGGAGGCAGGACGGACTTCTTGTGGTAAGGTTTGGAGACTTGGCAGGGAGCCAGCTTCAAACCATATCACCTTCTAGGGATGGCTTTAAACTAGGTTATTGAAGGATGAAGAAGCAGTCCCATCAGACCTGAGCTGGAAGAGAATGGGTAGAGCTAGAAGAGATGTGCTGACAGAGAGTTAGTGGTAGATAATGGGAAAGCAGATGCAGGATAGCATGATGGCAGAGATTGTCCCTCTTTGCCTGAGCAAGCAGCCTGCTTGGGAACCATCCCAAATGCAAAGCCTGGCATGTAGTGGGACCTCAACAGGCTAGAGAAGTGGAACAACAGATGCTTCTTATGTGAAGTTCAACAAAGACAAATTTAAAGTCTTGCATCTAGGACAGATGGCTTTTGGCAAAAATGTCTGTATGCACATCTGCACTAATTTAACAGTCCATGACATTTTTTACTAACTTGGACTCTGCACAGGGTGTTATTGTTAGGGTGTAATCCTTTGCTCCATGAACAAAGCATTTATTAGAGCTAGTTCCTTTACCCATTTGCTCTGCAAATTGTATCTCACTGACTAGATTTAATACTTGAAGCAGCAGGCGTAGAATATGCTTTCCTAATCTATGCTTTTCCTAATCTATGATTTTCCTAATCTAATCTTTCTTTCACTTATCAGCACAGAAAATCCACCAGAAATCACCTAGGAAAATCCTCATTCTACAGCAGTTACATCATCCTTTTATAGTAAACAAAACCAGTCTTCCCTGTGTTGCTCCAGTATCAGGTTAAAAGAAGCTATTAATTTCTTTAGCTTTGTTTCAGAAGCACAGATTCCATCAACTTGATAAACGTCACTTCATTTTCCAATATATAAAGTAACTACAATGCAAATAAAATAGTGGAATACTTCTACTACTTCATATTTTGTGATGTGAGTAGATAGCTTTCTTTTTACTAAATATTATTCACACACAAAATTATAAAATAGAAAATAACTGTGATTTTGATAAGTGCAGTCTTGTTTCTCTGATTCTTGACATGTGTAATGTGTATTTAAGTAAAAAGTTGCATGTTCTGGAGGCCATTAAGTATGGCAGTCTGCAAGGTGAAGACACCATTCAGTTTGATAGGAAACCATCACAGATTTGCAACATCCATACACCTAAATAAAATCACATTTCTCTTTTAGGAACTTTACTAAACCCGCTGGACTTTTTAGCTCCAGAGGTCAAGTTAGGTTTGATCTGGAATATCCAGCTTCCTGGAACTGTTCTTATTTTCTGTCTGAAGCAGAGGTTTTAAAACAGTATATGCAGGAGAAAAGTGGACGGAAAATGTTTTAATTAAAAAGAAGACACTGCCTGCAATTAAAAAAGTTTGAGTGAATATTGCCAACTACACGCGGAAGTCATACAGCTGAGACACTAACTAGATCCTGCATTTCCTGAGCAAAAGACACTTTACTGGGAGTCTTAGGCAAGTAAAGAATGCAGTTTCGAATCCAAAATTCATATTATTCCAGATGTGGGTGGGGGAAATACGTATTCACTTACTAAACCAAAAAATCTTCATTTTCTGCTGCTTGTCTGTTGTGTTTCTTGCTCTCCTCTTCCCTCTTGCTCTTCTGTCTCTCCCTTTAACCACAAGCTTCTTTTTTTAGCTCTGGCTTCTTAACTTCCCAAGCTCCAGGTATTGCACAAACACAGTATGTGTTTGTCACCGCTATGCAGGCTTTGTTTGTGGCCCTGTATCTATTTCCTTCTTTTATCTATGGATTTTCTGTAAAGTTAAGGTGTCTGTGGAATAGAGGCACATTTAATGCGTGTTTGCAGAGCCCAATGTCCAATTAAAAAGAAACAAATCTAAGCTTATTCCAGGACACAGTACAATTCTTCCTGAAGTTCAGATCATCATTCCTCCCTCTGTATGCATTTCTGGTGTGTGCCTGCCTTTTTTACTAAGAGGAACTGAGACATTAGTTCACAAGGACTACCAGAGCTTCAGGCAATTGCTCATTTAGCCTAAGGTGTGAACATACCTGCTCTGGGACTCTTCACCAGTCAGAGGCTTCTCCAAGGGGAATCTCTTATTCACATAATAACTAAACAGTTGTTCTAGAGACGCTCTACTTTCTCCCCAGACAACCGAAATGGCCAGGACAACTAGGCTTGTGTCCTGCTTAGACACAACCTCTAACCTGCGTGTTGCTTAGAAGGTTCAAGTTCAGTGAAATGGATTAAGGCCTGAATTTTGTGATCACCTGGTTGAGAATTAGGAAAAAACTTTTGTGTTCTAGCCTAATAATTCATGCTCTGGCAAAGCCTCTTAAAGCCCAGACAATTAAATTCAACATCTATTTTATAACTGGAGGCACTTGTCAAAACATCCTTTCTTGAGTGTTATGCTAACGCTCCTTGCGGTTTGTAAAACCCTGCTGATGGCCGTGACTAACGCTGCAAAGTTCAAGTGCTTAGAAAAATTCAGGCAGTGTAGGATTCTGCCAAGTTAGAGCCTACCTAGGAAGAAATAATTAAGCCCTGTCGATTTATGTTTTGCATGAATTTTGAAATTGGTTTACCCCTGGTGTTGCTGGGCCCAACTGTGCAAAAAATTGCATTCGTTGCTTTCACATCCGCAGTCTCCTAAGATATCTGTTTATATTTAACCTAAAATTTAAAACAAAAAACCAGTGATGCTCAAAATACCTTTCCTACGAGCTATTCAGGGAAACAGTAACTTATTGTTTGAGGAAGAAAAGTGTTCCTGACCTCAACAGAAATGAGAGATCTCAGTTTTAACATTGGTTTAGCTACCACTCACACCTGGAGCAATGTGATCTGGCATCCAGTTTCTGTCACTGAAATCTCTCGCAGTTATTGGATCCATCAGTATGTATGGCTCTGAGGGTATTCACCATCTCTTTGCTGACAGTGGAGTTTCCTGATCCTCTTCTTGAGGCTCAAGGTTTTAACGTATGAAGTCACAAGGATGAACCAATTCAAAGCCCCCTTATTTACAATCATCATTTTTACTTACAATGGATGAAAGACATTAACTTGTGTCTGCATTCTAATATTATGACAAAGCATGAAAAAGGAAACAAATACAATTAAAGAGCAAGAGAGAGTATTAGGTAGACTGACTTCCCACAAGATGTGGCAGCTTAAGGGGCCTTTGTCCTTTTGAAAATAACTCTGTATGTACTTGCTTTTCTGGATGTTACATGTCTTACCCATTCGGTCTCAGTCAATATGCTATTTACATTTACTGTCTAAACTTTTACAAAAATTGCATGTTTTACAGTCCAGTGTCTGCCTTACATCTAAACCTATTTTCACCCGTCTCAAATGACCCAAGTCCCATCATTATTTTTTGTGGCTGGTTTACATCTTTCAAATCATGGTCGAATTTCTGCAAAATTGAAATCTTGTCTTACTTGATTTTTACGACAACATTGACTCATGATTCTCTTGTGTTTTGGCATTGCCTTTTTGAATGCCCTCCATCTTACCCTCCTTCATCTAAAGCACAAGTTACTGTCTTTATCAAAATCACTCGCAGGTCTTTCTCTCCTTCATATTTTTCAAATTAAGATCTTAGCCCAACTTTGACAATCTGCCTGTAGATGTCTGGCTTTCAGCCTACATGCAACATCATTAAATCCAGTTCGTCCTCCCTCTCCGTACTCCTTCAGTCACAGCTCCTGTCTAGCAGTTAGTACCCATCGCATAGGCATTATGTTTGTCTCAAGCCTCTCAAAGCTTTTTTCTCAATCTGTCGTAAGATGTGTTAGGCAGAAGTTAACATTTTATCTAAGATAGAGTCTAGTCAATGTAAACTGTAATGCTTACTGTTGAAATTCTTGTCCAGATCTGCATCTTACATCTCAAGTACTGAAGCATTCTTTTTTTTTTTTTTTTTTGGTGACCTTGAAAAACACAGTTTAATTTCCCTGTGCAGTAATTTAGAAAGTCTTTGGAGACATAATTTTTCTACAGTTTCAACTTTGGCAATATGATCTATCCTTAATTCCTCCACAGCTTCTGTATTTTAACAAACAAGTCAAATATCTTGACTTTCAGTCTTTCTGGTTGATACCTGCCTTAATTATCTTTTGTTTAGTATTGAGAAGGTTGATTTCTTTTCTGAAAGGTTTGTAACTTTATTTCTAAACAGGAGCTACTACTTGTGCCTGTATAGCTCAAGAGTAACAGAGTCCAGATCTTAACAACCAGCCTTGGGTACTGGGAACTGGATGGCTGTGTTTACTGTGGCTGTACATCTGGATGAATATATTGTGCTTCTTAGCCAAGTGAACAGCCCAAAGATTGTACTGCTTCCAGTACAACCTTAACTCATTCAGAAGCAGCTCAAATTATCTGTGAACAACATTACATTAGTACCGTGCAGACATCAAATCTGTATTTTTTTCCTATGCTCCTTCTTCTGTTTGGACAAAAATTGCTGTTAGCACCAGCAAAACTACATTGTTGTTCTCCTTTAAACTGTTATTTACTATGATATTGCCAGAAAAAAAATCCCAAACAATAACAGCAATAATCCATACAACTGCTGAACTAGTAATGCATGAAGAAAATCTTCTAAGGCGTTTAATGTTTGTCATATGGCTCCCTGGTATATATGCCAGTCTATCCATCTCAGATGGAGTTTCTCTGCTTTACAATTAAAAAGTCACCACCACAAAAATCTCTCTAAAGAAAATTGGACAAGATAACTTCTTGTTTGTATGATAAATACCATCATTTCAAGCCTTGACAAAAGAGCTGATATCCTTTATAAACCTTTATTTTAAAATCTCATTTTAAATTACTAGTAGATCATTTCAGAAGGAACCCAGAGGAATTTCAGTAAATCATATGTCATAAAAGACACATCTTCTTGCAAATACATACTCCTGAATCTTTTAAAGTTTACTTTCCTCCAAGTATATTTCCTAAAGTTGATTTCTGAGTGACTCTATGCATCCAATACTTTTGAAAATGATCCAGTTTAATTACATGAGATGACATCTATGCTGGTAGAAATCCAGGATGTAAAGCTGTATAGAAGGAATTACCTAAAGAATTATGAAGTGGTTTATATTTTATTTAAATGGGCTTTTTTGAAAGTGACATTTTCATATTCTTTCCCTAATTTGCATCATAAAAAAGGAAATGTATATATTGCCCCTCTACAAGGAGGACAATAGAATAAGTCCTTTGCAGGCAAAAGGGGTATATGCTTACTGTGATTATGTTGTATATAGATTTTACAGTTACTACAAGACTTCTAGCCAACTGAAAGGAGACAGTAGCTTTTAGAATCCCAAGGCAATTTCTGCCAAAAATACTGTCCTCTTAGGATTAGAAAAAAGCACTGTTGGTGGTGTGTTCCTGCTTTCAGCCATAGACTGTACATGCCTAACAATGAGTTGAAGTTGAGCAAAAATACATTTAACTGAGTTAGCTTATTACAGTTTCTTGACTATATTGATATATCTGGGTATAAACGAAGGATAAAGTATCTACATTGTTTGCAAGGTGTATTTAATGTATTTTTCACAGGCCTTATTACTGAGTATTCACTGTGAGGGTTGCTCTACTCTCCTTACTCAGGGAAAAGGAATCTTTGCCAGAATTAGGACTTTATAAGCAAGTCCTGTATGTTACGAACCAGCACATGGAAGGTCATTAGGAACTGGCTGAACCCTGCACAATTCTTTTTCTCTCTCCTTGTATATTCTGCCAGCACCTGTTTTTTTTACATATCTGAAACTTGTGTTTTTATACTGCCAAACAGTGTACATATATGGTGTTCATACCTCTGTCTGCCCAAATGCCAATTTTATGAAAAACGGGTCGTGATCTGTACTAATTGACATTGGTTTTTAAAAAAAAACTCACAACAGGAAATTTTAAATACTCTCATAAAATATTTGCCTAAATGACGCGTATAAATGAGGGTACAGTAGAAAGATTTGGACAGTTAAATATGGAGCAATTCTAATTATATCTTTTGGCCCTTTAATAATTCTTTTTCCATAGTTATGATTGGAATTTGTAATGGCAGGGGAGATTCAATCCACAGATAACGTTTCACAGGTTTTACTGCTATCCTAGCATGGAGTTGCAGCTACTGGAGTTTATTCAGTGCCAAGATGTTGAATTCATGGGATATTTTACTCCTGATGTTGGTAGGGCCTGGATTCTTGCCTTTGTGCTGTGGCTGCACAAAATGAGATTCTATCAACCCTGCAGTAAAAGACAAACTTGCTGGTATTTTCATTCAGGACAGAATTTCACACTTCATGGGTAACTCAAAAAATTAATTCTGCTGTGGTAGCAGATCTGCTTGAAAACTCATCTCCTAGCTCTTCTCCCCACTGCAGCAGTGTACATTTGCCCTTGCACCACTGAAGGAGATGAGAATGAGAACATCGCAAAATTTGGATTAACAATACCTTAAAAAACTCATCTCATTTTGTGGTTTTTTTAGTGGCCATCATTTTAGCGAGCCACTTTACCCCAGGGTCCACAGACAGCTCTGTTCACACAGCTTTTTTGTGGATGCAAAGTACAATGCAGATTTGATCAGATTGGGAACAGTAGAACAGAGCCCACCAACTTGACTTGAGCTTTGCTGCCAAAAGCAGTGCTACATAGATCCACAGCCTTTCTGTGTAAAGTAGCTTGTACATAAAGGGAAAAGATGACATGTTCTTTTCATGATATACAGAGAAGAAGGAGAAGTTGAAATTTTAGGTAAGAAGATGGTGTTTGTTGGGGTTTTTACTTACACTCCTTGGCTATCATGGAGAACATAACCAATGGTCAGAGAACTGTGGTCAAAAGTACTGTGAATATAAAATACAAAAACACATACTAGAAATTATTTGATAGCCTAGTTTCCTAAGGCACATTTGACTGCTGTCAGCCATTGGCCTATAGCTTTTGAAGTCAGTGACCAATTTCAGCCATATGTGCAAGAGGATAATCATCTTAAAGACAATTAACATCTTACAAGCTTTGTAAAAAAACCTCACAGTTAGCTAGAAGAGAAAGGAAATCAGTTCTTTAGCAGAGGAAAATGTAGGCTCAGCTCCACTAGTCCTTCCTCCAGGTTAGCTGCAGTCCGTGCTGTCTTTTGTCTGGGGCAGGTCCCAAGAAGAGTACCTGAGATCACTGCAGTGGGGAAGGAGATTTCAAGAATAAAAGACATACATCTTCACCAAACCAGACTATATTAATTGTGCTGCTCAGCCAAACATGTTGTTTCCTCATTAATGGCTACAGAACTTTCGTGATATGAGTGTAGCTGAAAGCCCAATTGCTCAGGATTCTCTGTCAAGGCAAAGAAACTGATTTTCATTGTGAGGTAAAAATAAAACCATTTAAAAACAAGTAAAGAAATTACTTCCTAAACAGCTTGAAGGAAATAGGAGAAAAGACCTCCCTTTTCTTCTGCTTTCCTCTTTGCTGGATAGAGGGGTCCCAATACTGCGAAGCATAACACCTATGAATGAGTGAAATCTGATAATCCATTTTTAATTACTGCCTTTATCTGCACTTCTGTAAAACAAACAAATTAAAAAGCCTAAAGCTGGGCCTGCACAGGGAAAACCTAGGTGTTAGTAGGACTGAATTCACAACACTTCTCTCTGCACTGTTTCTCTTTTCTTCATTCTGACTTTTGAATCTGCCCTGATGCCCTCATCTGACACAGCAACTACATCAGGGAGAGAGAAAACAGGATAGGCTTTCACTTTTGTCTGGCAGCACAAGCTTGCATTCTGTGCTTTGGAGGTTTTCAGAGGCTCTTTATTCCATGTAATGTTCCTGGAGTGGAGAAGCGTATCTTTTGTTCTTCCTTATAAAAGGATATTTTTATACACAAAGATATACAGTACACTGAATTACAAGAGTTTTTATGTATTAGATTGTGAGGCTTTAACACAGAAATTTCTGATGATTCTTTAATTCTGCCTTATCCAAACCATTTAACTTCAAAACCTTTAAAGCATAGATGAATCAAAGCTTCAGAAACCATCCAACACATCAACTAATTGTAGTGACATCAAAACCAAAATGAGCCTTTTAATTTAAACAGATTTCACTCCTAGCATGCTAAACATGCAGCCCATGTATATGTGCTAAGCTGCATTATCTTGGTGTACATATGTGTGGCTTTATATACTTGCAAGTAAATAAAATAAGGGAGGATAGACGTATATCTTCCCTGCAAAAGAAATAATTCTTTTCCATTTAAGCGTATCTCTTGTTTTAAATGTAGTTTCCACATTTTTGCTGTGGCACACTGTATGTCCACAGTGACGAAGCCTGTATAGGTTTTCTGATTCCTTTAATATCGTTTCCATATTAGATAGCCAGATGGTGGAGAGCGATAATACTCTGTACTAATCACTTAGGAAGTCTACAGAGTGGTGCTTTGAGATTTAGACCCACAGCTACTGCCATCACTCCTTTGATGGGAAGCCGCAGATACTATTCCAACCAATTGAATGTTTTTAAATATATCAACACTGAACATATTATCTAAACAGGAAAAAGACTGACAAATACCATTCAGTGCTAATGAAGAGAGGGTTTTGTCCAAAGGAAATAATTGCTTTCACAATGATCAGAGATCAACATGGCATTATGCAATAGTATTTATACACATCTGAAAGAAAATTTTTTATAGCCACAACAAATAGATGTGCATTGCTAAGTTACTTTACAAAGAGAAAAAAAAGATTAAGAAGCAGAATCATTATCTCAATGAATTCCTCAGTGTTTGATTTTTAATTCCACACTGAACTTCTGTTCTGCCAATTTTAAGATTCCAACAGATCAATTAGCAGAAACCTTTTTTCCTACAGTAATATCCATTTATGTACAGGAATACTTTTTTGCTTGTGTTTCTACCTTGAAAATACTTGGTTTCTTTTCTGAATGATGCATTGTTAGTCTGTGGGCGCATTTTATAGGAATTAAATGTCAGATGTCCCCATTCCTGATGTCATAGACTTTTTCATATGCTTGCTGCAATTTTTACATTTAAAAAAAGGGAAAATATTTCTCTGTGAATTTTACTTTTCTTGTTAAGCCTTTTATAACAACCCACACTGCAGGATCTACTCCAGGCTGGCAACCAGAGGCTCTGGGAAAAGAGACTGAGGCAGCACTGATGGGCGCTCAAATATGATAAGCAAGCAGACTAAACATGTAAACAAATCCTGTGCTGAGTGCTTTGCTTTGGTAGCACCGGTTATCATTTCAGTAGAGGAACAAACAACCCACTTCAGCCTATCTGGTTACTAATTGTAGAACACTTTAAATAGTAAAGAAAAAACACGAAATAATGTTAAGCAAAAAAGGTTTGTAACTGGGCTGCTCTAGCAACAATTTTCATAGAGTAGCAATGTTTTACTCCATCCTTAGAGTAAAATGGGCGTCTTCATTGTCCTAATATTTGTACAGCATTGTACCAATGTTGTAAAGATGGTGGACTTCATAGAATTGAACCATCCAGCATTATTTTTTCAGCACTAATGAACAAATATTTGCTCAGCATTTCCAAAAATCAGACTGTTCAATACCTGAGAACAGAAAACTGATAGTCATTATTTAAAAAATAATAACATATCTGCTTAATTCAATGTGTATTTTTTCTCTTATTATGCTTAGTAAAACATATAGTAATGTTTCGAATTAGACTATTAAATTGCTAATTTTGATTAGATTTTTCTCTCCTATCCTAAATCCCTTAGTCTGTATTATAGTATGTATCACTGTAGATTCATTAGTTACATTATCATGCAATGTGATATTTCACCATGCTGCCCAATCAGCCTGAAGCCAGAAAGCCTTATTTTAACCTTGAATGACTTCATGAAGTTATTCTTAATACACACTAATATATTAAAAAACAAACACTGGATCATAAATTGTATAAAACCAGCACTCAACACATACAGCTGTTACAGCATACAGTTGTGAAATATATGTGAGAAATAAATAAAGCATTAAGGAACTTCTTTAAAATGAGAATGGAACGGGCACACGGAGAGGAAGAACATGTAAACAAGTGGTGGAAAAGAACAGATGTGTGCTGTTTAGACACACAGGCAACTTGCCCGAGGGAAGTTTGGATTATTGAGCTAACATGGCAAAGATATATAATCTGTTCACATTTAAATCTTAAGAGGGTTTATGCATGTTGTGTGAATAGTGTTGTCGCTACTTCTCCAAAGTAGATGAATTCTTAACGTATGCCAGTCATATAGCCAATTTACAGTTTAGTTTACCTAAAGATTTCCTCAGAAATGCTGTGAAATGCTGTTAAATGCTGTCTAATACAAAATTCAACAGAGATGCAAGTCACAGAAGCTTCTCCAAGACTGCTGCACAGTCAACCAAAAAAAATGCTTCAATAAGGATAATAACCTCAATAGGCATTATTGGTTTGCTTCCACAGATGCAACATCCCTGTATTAAACCTTTACATTTTTCAAGGAGTAGAGAATACAGTTCAGTGCTGTCACTACTGTAGGCAGGTGGTCCTGGATATACTTTTTGTTTCTGAGGCCAGCTTCCCATGACAGTTGTGCACCATAAAAAAACCCAACTGCTGGGTTCCAAAGGGAAGTAGAGAGACAGGTAATATCTCCTAACACTGTGATGGAAGTAGTCCAGGGATTCATAGACAACAAAACTCATCTGACTTAACTTTCCTGCCTTCACAGTAGTTACAATCCCAGCAAAAAAATAAAACGGACCAAAGTGGAAGCTTAAAAAAATTACATCCACGCTAGGAGAGAAGAAAGAGATATCTCCTTCAGTTCTGTTTAAAGTCTGTTGATGAAAAATGGTACATAGAATATGACAAGACACCAGAGTACCTAGAGAAGGAGAGAATCTATTATATAGAAAGAACATAATGAAATTAGTGTAATAGCTGAAGATTATAGCAATAGTCAGTAGTTCACTGTCGGAAAAACTAGTCTTCCGTACAACTCAAGCTTGCAGTATCTTACCTGTGTCCAAATCTCCCCTACGCTTGTCCTTGCCACATTTTATGACTTTGCTGAAGCTTTAGCAGAGTGGAGACTGAATACAGTCTTTCAGCAAGTCAGGCAGGAAAAGGAAGAGAGGAAGGAGGCTGCAGATGAGAGAGGTCATGTTGATTGAGGTGCAAGTTTTGAAAGAAAAAGGGGTGCCCTGGCTGAGCCGTGAAGAAATGGACAGACATGACTTTCCCCAGGAACTCCAGGTATAGTATTTTCCATTCTTAAAGAAGAATTTATGAGGATTTTTAATGTAAGTGTTTGTGAAGTATGCAGAGCTGTTTGTGAGCATTTCCACATGCTGCTAGCAGACTCTTAGGAAGGCATTTGGTTATCCTTTCTGCCTGCATGATCACCCCCCCTTCCTTCCACAGCACCCCATTACTCCTCTTTGGGTTTTGCACTTCACAATCCACTGCTTGGCTCCAACCCTTCTTACTGAACAAGAGAAAACTGTTCAGTGCTGTCATCCTTCTGCGGGGCCTGTGGGTATGTTTTTACATTTGTGATGGCAGTGAAACTGCAGACTGATGGAGTGGAAGGGAGAGGAGAGGGGCCACCACCAACCTTAGGGGCCAGACAGGAAGACCAGAAAAAATTTGAAGAGCCTGGCAAAGGACTCTTCCAGTTCTTGCCTACAGTAACTTATCCAGTGGCTCACCACAGAAAAGTGAAGGAAAAGAAACAATATGATGGTGATGGGTAGGGAAGAAGGCAAACAAATGGTGAGATTAAAGGAAGTCAGTGCATTCTGTGAATTGCTCCTCCTTTTGAATTAGTCATGACCACTGTTGAACTGAGCCATGCTTGGCAGAAGACTACTAGTAGACCTTACAAAAATAGGGTGATTGATGCCTTCAGGAGCAGGGAGTCTAAGACCATCAGGCTTCCTGTAGGATAGAGACTTACAGATTTTATTTGAGAGAGGAAGAATAAGTAATGCTGCTAGGCTGAAAGCCAAGCCACTAGAGAAGAGTTGGGGAGTAAAACGGAATCCAAGCAAAGTCCTTGAACACCACTGCCTCCTGACAGATTTGTGAGAGGCTGCCGTTGTGCAAAGGAATATCTGAATGCACCAAGGATGTGAAAAACTGACTATAAGTATACATGCAGTATGCTGTATAAAACTCTATGGTGAAGTAAGCATAACACTATTTATACCTACTTTTTATATGCATACTAAACAAGGTTGACAGTACGTGAGATTGCAGACCAATGCTTGCCATGGGTTAAACTGCATAGGGTTTGTAAACAGTGCGTAAATATACTATATGATACAGCAGGACGTCATTAATCCACAGTAATGCAGGGAAGCCCCAGTGCAGATTAGTGGGGTTTGTGGATTACGGACTGGGAGGGCATTTGAGGGGAAGTCAGCAATGTCTCAGTGTAAACTCCCTGTTCCACTCAGTAGCGCAGTGGAACACTGGTCAGTGGAAGGAGCTGCCAGGGCCACCTCTGTTCTGCTCAGCTCCAAAGGACGTCACAAGCAATGTCGATGCCACTATTGCTTCTTTTTCAAACGCTATAGTAGCCCTACTCCAAACAGAGGATTGCATTCCTGGTCTCACTGGAATCAGTTTAAACACTTAGCACACACCTGCTGTGCAGACACTTTAAATCAAATAAAAGTGAAATTACTTGGTGCATATGGATTTTGTAAGAAATTCTAACCTGCTCGAAGCACAGCTTGCATGGACAGGTGTTACTCTGTATGTGCAAGACCCTGAATGCAAAAGTTAGTTTCTGAGGGTTTCTGGGCTAAACAGTAGTGATGTCAACAAATACGTGGTGTCTCTGATGTTATATATATAATGGCTATTTCCACGCATCTAAAGGACAACATCACTCCCTAATTCACACTAATCTAAAATTGCATACAGTATAAACATTTTTTTCGCTAACAATACAACCAATTACATAAATTTTTAACAGCGAAGGATGCTTTTACTTGTATAAAACTGAAATACTGCCAAATGTCATATGGATAATAGTCAAGTTAGTGTCATGATAAAATATCAGTACAGTAACCATTTTGATTAAACATTTTATGAATAGATGCAATATTAAAGAATTTTAAATTGGGCATTTGGACCCAATATTGATATTCATTGTAATTTCTTCCTTTCAAGAAACAAAATGAATAATCTATATTGAAAAAAGAAGAATGTGAAGCTTTTCACTTTCTGTCAGGCAAATTTTACATTATCTGACAATCAGGATATTCATTATTTTTGATGCAAGACTTCACAGACATCTTAGCAATGTCATGGCTATACACGATATGCTTTTTTAATGCTAAAAACTTACCTGAGGCAAACACTTGAGACAGATGATTTTAAAGAGATTAGCTCTTCATGATGCACATTTTCCCCTCAGCAGTCTGTAAGCTCAAAAAATGAGTTCGTGCATTTTAAGTTTATTGACCTTTGTGAATATAGTACTTGAAAACTGGTAACAGATTTCTTTGAAAATCAATGCCAGTTGTGAAGCTGGGGGTTTTTTTCCAATGTTTTTTCTTGAGTGTGATTAATAATAAAGAATATCATATAAGTGAAATTGTAAAGTCAAATTGATTAAAAATGAAACATTCATTCCATTCTTCTTTGGAAAAGCAAAATGAAAAAGAGATGGATGTTTTATCTGGATCTACATATATACTAATGTAATTCATCACAGACCAAGAAAGTTTCTATTAGTTAATTCTGAGAAAACATTGTAGGGAATTTTAATATTACAAACAAATGCCCATACAGTAGTAGAACAAAAACATCAAGCTAATTTGTTTCTTCAACTTATTTTGCTCTAAGGTCTCAAAGCAGTTGATTCACACTGCTGGCCATATTTCAGCGTAAAACATACAGGATAAAATTCAGGCCCCTTTGCTGTCAAGAGAGGTTGATTCATAGTGATGGGGTGAAGCCAGGATTTGACCTTGGTTTCTCTCGTCACCATTAGTGTCCTACATGGAATAGTGAGAATAAGAGCATCAACATAAGTGACAATTTTTCTTTAAAATACATTTTTCCAATACGTTTTTCCATTTTCTTACAGCAGCACACATGGCCTTTTCTCAAGCGGTTTGCTATAAAGGTAGCTAAGCCACCTCCCAGGTGGCTGCATGGGAAGACTCTTGAGGACAAAACTGGTTTCTAGTTCTGCAAACAGACATAAATATGAACTAGGTACCAAACTGTCTGCAGGACCAATCAATATAAATGTAAAACCCGGTACAGGGTAGCTTGTCAACTGCCAGGTTCCCCGAATCAGCTGTGGTTGTAATATAGTTAGAGCCCTCTATGCTATGCAAAGAAAACATCGCAAAAGCCGCTTGCCATTTAATGATTGCATTAACACCATTGTCTACTATTTAATCGATGCTGTGATTGACAACTTTGCAAATCAGATTAGCTTTCAGTCTGTGTATGAATGTAGCGTGGATAGGAATGGAAAATTGCTTGGGCACCAATTTGTGGCAGATGAACAACATTCAAAGGTGTAAACCAGAAAATCACTGATACTGCAGGTTAGTCGTAACAACTATACCCCAAGATATATTAAAATCATCCCTGTGATTTTATTCACATCTTGCATCGCATCACTCCAGTGCTGCTCGCATACAGTGAGGGGAAGTTCCCACCCAATGACATCATAGTTTGTCTTTGGCTACAGCCAGCTACATGTTTTTAAAGAGGTCCTGTTTGTTCCAAAACTGAACTCTTCACCTTTTGATTATATGGTTTGGGGAGGGGGGGAGGCCAAAGGGAAAAAAGCCTCCTAGTAAATTTACTTGAACTTGGCATTCACAGGCTCAGACTTGGGTGGGCTGCATTCCCTCCTCCGGTTACACCCTACCTGAAATTCTCGTATGTTAAATCACTTGACTAGTTCAGCCTTAATGATTGGGTCATACCCTGGGAAGCATGTTCAGAGATACTGGAAATGTGTGCTTACAAAAACACACATCATTGTAGAAAAATATGTGGATAAACTAAGAAAGGAACACTGAGATTGTGCAGAGAAAAGAATCCCCACAGTTATTTGGAAGAAAAAAATTATTCTTAGTTGAAATGAAGTGTCACAAAACACACATAAAATGCTACTCCTTCAGTGACAGATTTTTATGAACAAAAATAATGCCCTTACTAATCAGGAAACTTTCAATTATTTTTACATACTAATACCAACCTGAATATTCCTATCTTCTTCAGCTGCTACAAATGAATTCTCTATTAATTATATCTTCTTTGTTCTGTCAAAGGCTTACACAAATACAGGAACACAGAGGAGGAGATGGGTTATCACACAAGTACAGGTATGAGAAAAAGATATTTCTGTAAACATCTGGATCTTCATAGCAGTGATGTGAGCTATTGATAAGCATGAATGTCATGATCATGAATGTCACATCATGATCAAGTGAGGAGGATTTAGTATTAGTTACAGACATACAACTTTTTTGTTTTCCCTTGTAGCAATCCCCAAGATGGGATCAGCAGGCAGTTTTCTCATGGTCTGTAGATAATTGATAGGATGCATAATGCTGCTTTCTTGCTTCCAGATACTTGGAGGAGTAGCCAGGAAAAGAAAAGTCAGGAATCTTATTTAAGCGCTTGGAATGGGACAGAAATAAGTATCATAATTGCCTCTTGTATGCACATTCTTGCAGAGAAAGTGAAGGCCAGAACCACAGCTGGAACAGTTAGGAAAGAATAAATTTTTTCTTAATATTACTTTTCCATTGGAGCTGTTGCTGTGTTTGTCTCTGTTTGTTCCACAAATGAAACAGGAGATGATCCATGCCACCAGTACTCTGTGGTCCTCACTATGGCTGGCAAAGCTTGCTTTTAAAGATCCTCACCACATATCCCAAAGGAGAGAAGCAGAGCGGATAATGTATATGTTTTTTATTTTGAAAAAGTTATAGCTTTCAGAAAACAGATAAGTGGTTGGATATGGTATCAAAGTTGTGTGTGTGTCCCTTTGCTTAAATTGTGAGTAGAAATGTATAAGTACCATTGCTACTTGGAGTTTTTTGGTGGTTGTTTTTTAGAGGGGATTGCTGGTTTGATTTTGTGCCTATGTTGTGAATTCCTAGCTTTTTGTCACTGGAAAATTTCAAAACTTAGCAGGAAAATAAAGTCGGTGAGTGACAGAAAGTTAATTTTTTTTTTTGAAAGCAATAGTGAAAGTAAAGAAATATTCAAAACTCCTGCAGGAATTTGACTTTATTCCTTTACAAGTATTCTGGTACATATTTTGATTTGCCTTTGTTGAATTAGTGATGCCAAGGCTCCGACATAGAGTTGTGGGGTTAACATGTAATTAATCTAATTAACCAATGTCCTCTTTTCTCGTTGTGTGGTCTGTCACATTGCAGTATGCTCTTTCCAAAGCATTTTTATTGAATGGTTTGGCTTCCTACCATAGGACAATGTGATACAAGAATTTATTTAAATAATCCTGGTGAGTCTATTCCTATGAAGTGTTAACTGATTTATACTGAGTTACAACTAGTCTTAGTTTCTTTGAACTCTGCTAAGTGGCAAGGTTGCCCACAGCTTGATCTCAGATTGTTTATCTGGATGATTCTAGGAATATGTACAATAGATACTATGATGATGACATAAATATCCATTTTACCATTGAGGGTAATGGGACCAGGGTGGGACCTAGCCTATTTGGCACAGCTGTCATGGGACTTCAATATAAATAAAAACATCCCTCCCAGCCTACATTTTCCGAGATTCCATTTATCAGCCCCATGAAAATACCTTTCAAATATGATAATTATCCATAGCTTTTGTCAGCTGAGAGCCCTCTCTCACACAACTCATCTGCTTTCTCTGAAACTGCAAACTAAAAGTCAAAACCAGAAAATCTTTACCCTCAGGAGGAAAACAGATTAGTGTGACCAGCATTGTCCGTAGGCCTTTTGTAGCAACAATTTTTCAAGCAGGAGTGGAGATTAGAGCTAACACTGGCACAGAGAAATCTGATGAGGCAATAGCACTATGCATGTCTCTGCTCAAAGAACATGTAGGCTACTTCCTCAAATTATCTTAATGGAATAACTATAGAACGAGCCTCTCCAATTTAGATGATGATGATTACTATTACTGTTGCACATTCATCTATTTTATCTATTCCTTTCCACACTAACATTGATATCTTAGCATTTTCTTCCAGTCATCTCTTTTATATTCAGCTTCTTTCTTCTGTGCTGTACGATTGACCCAGCTGGTTTGTCCTCTTTACAAAGTGTTCAGTCTCTCATCCCAAATGCTTTTCACTTTATGGCCTTAACACGTAAAAGATGTAGCTGGTGCATATGTGCCAAATTTATCCATCCTGGCTTTCGACTTGATGAAGACAAACTCTCTCCACCCAGAGTCCAGAAGCTTTCATCAGTACTTAGACATGTTAACAGAGATTGTATATGAATTGAGAATTATCAGCTTTGCAATTGAAATCCCAGATATGCAGCAATCATGTTTTTACTAAGTTACAAAAGATACCCATTCTTTGCTTTTCTTAAAATTCCCTCAGAGTCTCTGTTGGTTTATGGTGCAGCTGCGGAATAAGTAATTTATTTTATTTCTTAATGTCTTTCATCCTCCACACAATAATGTTTCAACTACATTTCTTTAGATATAACTGATTTTGAGCCCTAGTTGGCCTGCCAGGTTGGATCTTTCCATCTGTTGTGGATGTTTGCTCTACAAACAAAATCTAGGTCTTCAGCAACACTTGCCACTTACCCATGCCAATATTTGTTATCCGCTTCACTACCCAGTCGGTAGCAGTGCCAAGCAGCAATATCAAGAGAACACAGGCTTTTTACATCAGCAATCACTTTGAACTACTAGTTGTCTTTTGCTGTTTGGTGGAATTTATGTTGTGGCTTGATACTTAACAACAACACAGAATCAAACAAATGGGAAATCTGAAGACAAAAGACAAGTATAACCTATGGATATCCATTTCATGATGAATATGGTGTATTTTCCATGTGATTTTTTCCTCCTGCCCACTTAACTCTGGTTGAATAAAGAATTTAAATTCACTGTGTTTACCTTACATCACATACCGCTAATCTTCTGGATTTTTTGTTATTTTGTGTTTTGCCTTTAACACTCCAAACTCTACAACTTCTATTGCTATAAAAGGCACAAAGGCCCTTAAGGTGTACCTTTTCTTCCAGAAATAAAAACAAGGTTCTTTTCTTTAATGGTATGATGTGACAATGCTCATCTACAGAGGCGACATGTCCTAACTTGAGGACAGCCCTCAAGCCAGTGTAGCAGTAACGAAGAAGAATCTTAGCAATTAAGAAGATGCAGTCACAGGAAAGAGTCCTTTAACCAGTAGTGTCTGCAAGATCAGAATCTTAGTAGTTCCAAACTCCCACAATAACATTTATCAGCTTATAATCACCATATAGGAGCTGTCAGAGTGGGATTGCTGCATTTGTCCTCCCTGTCAGCACCACAGCTGGGGTGTGAGAAAACTCATGCCTTCACACTGCAGCAATATAACTTGCCTCTTGTTTTTGACTGTCTGATGTGTGAAAACCTGGGGCCAAAGGGAATCCACTGTGCTGTTATACTGCCAGAAGCAAAAAGCAGAATCACACATTAAAAAGTACCCAGTTGGAAGGGGCATTCCTCGACCAGCAATCAAATGTAGTAGCAACACCCACTCCTGCGATGCCAAAGGGTACCTTTCACATTACTTCACTCATGGGCATAAGTCCTGTAACCTCGAGCTCCAGAAGCTGCATACAAATCATATTACTTCGTGGGCACATGAAATCTTCAATGCCAACAGATTGAAAATATTGTCTGTGATGAGTGTCTTCATCAATTATGCAGTTTTATCACAGTAAAATTGCAGGTACAATGAGCTTCTTTTTCTAGTGCATATTTTTATGCTTAGCACATTTTCTATTAATTATGGAAGATATTTTCAGGCACTAATCCAATACCTTGGACCCTTGCTGAATGCCAGTAGACTTACCAGGAAACTAACCTCTGGGCAAAAAAGAAAATACATTTCCTTTCCACAAAACAGCCTTTTAGAAGCTTATTCCCCTCTGTAAGAAAACTTTATGGAAGAAGGAGGGATAGACTCTTTCAGGACCAGCTTCCAGCCCTCTCAGGAATTTACCCATTAAAACCCAAAATGATGGTGCTGCGTAACAAAAGTCAAAGCCACTAAATATAAATAACTGAGTATAACTAAAGGAGATATATTATTGTACTAGTAATAGATTATGCAGTTTTATTGTGTTTACTTCAGCCATTTCTGGGATCTTTTTTTCGTTCATTTTTTCTTCAAAATCTTTAAAATGAAGACATCCTTACATACAAGAAGGCAGTATAAATATTTTTCCTTATGCCTTTTCTGTTAACCTCAAATAGTTTATAATTAGAAATGGATATTTTTTCCTTATTTTCTTTTGTAACAGACACTGTTCGTGGCTGTGCCATCAGGTTAATGTGGAGACTGCAGAATGAACATTATAAAGGTGTCATTTAGGTAAAGCCAAGAAGCCAACTGGTGCAAGAGTTGTGCAAAGAGCCATTTTGACTACAGATTTACTTACAGCTCCAATACTGCAGTCTTTCTATCTGTTAAACAGTGCGTTGGTTGTATCAGCACTTACAAGAAATTTTGCATATTGAGTGCAACAACAGATTGGTAACAGTTCTTATCACTGTGGCGCCTACACAAAATTTACATATAAACTCAGAAGAGTGGAAAGGGGATGGAGAAAAGTATTTGAAACTACATTAATGGCTTTTCTTTAGTGCTAGTGCAGCAGCAGTACATCTCCCAAAAATATTGTTGTTTGTTCCACCTGAATATGAGGAAGAAGCTCTTTACTATGAGGGTGGTTGTGGAGTTTCCCTCACTGTGGAGATATTCAAGAAATGTCCTGTGCAATGTGCTCTAGCATGACCCTGCTTGAGCAGGGAGGTTGGACCAGATGACCCACTCTGGTCCCTTCCAACCTTACCCTTTCTGTGATTCCATGAAAACTACGCAACTGTGAAAATCACCACCTGATGTGCTGCAGACAAAATGACACAGACTTTATTTGGCCACCCATATGTTTCATTACTTTGCTTAAGAAATTGTCTATATCCTTCTCCTCTTTATGACATGTTTGTCTCACAATAAAAAGAGTTAAGAAAAAACACACACCAAAAAATGCATTACATTTCATATTGTTTAAAGAAAAGCAACATAGATTTTTAATTCAATGAAACTGCCAGACTATTTATTTTTCCAGAACTCTACATTGGAGGAGGAAAGTTTGTCATAAGGCAGTAGATTCCTCCATAAAGAAATAGCCTAAAACCAGTGTGAGAAGAAACGTCAGTGTAAATAAACCTCTCTGGGAAGCACCTCTAACTGGGATCCTGAGCAGAGGAGTCCAAGTCTTGTTGAGGAAAGAGGAAAAAAGCAGTGGTTTCTTTGAGGTCTTCCTGAATGTCCTTACCTAGGGAAATTTCATTACAGGCATTTCCACTGATTTTAGCAACATTGGGAACCTTATTGAAGACAAGATTGCTGCAGATGCAGCTGTTTTTAGTACTGCATCAATTAAACTTGCTCAGGCCAACGGTATTAAATACTGGCAGCCACACAAGTACTAGCAATAATAAAAAGCAGTTTGGATGGTGCAAACTCAGGTCGCCTCAGAAAGCAGCAGAGATCAAGTGTCCTGTGTCACCTGTAAATTAAGCCTTTTATAGGTCATAGTTACTGGTTGTAGGCAGGCATGTGAAGCTGCTGTATTATTGTCTTGAGAAACTGGCACACGCTCTGCTATCGTTCCTTCATGCTTAGTGATATTAAAGCATCTGAGGAATGAACACAGAGTTTTAGAGTCCGTTCTGCATATAGAGAGCATCTAGAGGTAAAACCCTAACCCAGTAGTGCCGTGGTAATTGTAGCATCTGCTACATTGAAGAGAAAAACACAGTGACTCTTTTTCCTGAAAAAGAAAAATGATACTCCATCTCCTCTTTGAGTCAAAGGCTTTTTAAATGCTGTTTTTGAACGTGGAGCAAGAGATACTAAAAATAATTCATCAGCTTTATTTAAATTATGCAATGTAATACATAAAACATGAAGATTACAACATCAAGCAATATAGCTGGTACAAATTAAAACTGCTTGTGCACATGCATTATAATTCCTTCTTTAATTACTGGTCCCTACCCTCTTTCAGTGGACACAGAATGGACAATGCAGAATTAGGCACAGATATCTAATACTGCTTGCTCTCTATTCATTGCCGGCTCATTGCTTCTCTGTGTGCTTACATTAATTTCCTTTAACAGCACTCCTATGAGCTGCACGGTTGCTTTTACTTCTGAAGCACCAAGATTGAAGAAAAAAATATTAATCAGTGTCAAACAGGACTTAATTTCTCGATCTTACACATTATGAAATACCCAGAATATTCACGGTCTATTGCCTGTTGACTTCATTTTCACTGGTAAGCTACTCTTAATGAAATCTCAGCATTTTAAGATTGGCGTTGTGAAAACACATCCCTCAGTCTCTTCACAAAAATCAGATTAAAGCTATGTGGCACAAGGCATCATGCAGAAATTTTTGATAAAGAAAATGTAATATCTTACAGTTTCTTCAGAATTCTGTGAAGAACAGTCAGCAGCCTCAGTCATGATCCTGCTCCCCTACTTTTAATTTTCCTAGAAATTACACATGGATTACATATAAAATTTCATATTTTACTGCACAGCTCTGCTCCAAAGTAGAAAAATCAATTCTGTGCACTACAAAAAAGGAGTGGCCTGGTACGCATGTGAGGGTTAGGTGACAACTCTGTGGTTAATTTTAAGTTATAAATGCAGAAAAGGGATGAACTTGTACAGGCAACACAAACTGTGTGCTGGATTTTGCAAAATCAGTATGACTGCATGTAGTATAAATAATTTTCTGTTTCCACAGCACTCCCAGGGCCTGCAGCCTGTGCAGCACAGCACTTGCCTCCATCAGGTTTTCCATACCCAGGCCTTTCAGCAGTCAGCATCCACACAGGCATCCAAAAACCTTAGGTAAGTGGACGATCATCACGAAATCCAGGTTGTAAGGAGGTCTCTAGCTTAACCTGTGTCCCAACAGCAAGACCGGCTGCGTGGTCAGACCAGGTTGCTCAGGACTGTGTCTGCCTGGGAGCAGGAATCCCCCAGGAGTCCGCTCCCACAGCCCAGCTGTCCTCAGCATGAAAAACCTTTTCCTTACACCCAGCCCCAACCTCTCAGTGCGCCTCACGCCCCGTTGTCCCTCAGCAACACAGGGAAGCCCCTGGCTGCCACTCCTCGACCACCTCCCCACGGGCGCTGATCCCAGCCCCGACGTCCCCTCTCGCCGCACGGGGCGGGCGCTCCGGCCCGGCCGCCCCGGGGACCCCGAGGGCTCCCTGCGCTGTGTCTGTGCCCACAGCGCGTGGGTGCCCGGCTGGACGCGGCACCTGCCGAGGGCTGCGGCGAGCCGGGAGGGCTCACGGCCTCCCCTACCCGCGCGCACAGCCCGCGGTGCCGCAGGAGCTCGTTCCGTATGGAGTCACCGCTGGGACAGGCGCCGCGGGACAGGGAGAGCGGCACCGCAACGTGCGCACGGCCAGTGCCCTGCTCGGAGTCGCCCGGGGCCGTGACTAGCCAGCGGCGCTCCCGGGCAGGCGTCTCCCCAGTGCGGTGCCCGCGCTCAGGCGACGCTCCCGGACCCCATCCCGGCCCCGAGCTCCAACTGCACCCCCGACGGGCAGCGGCCGTTGGACACGACCCAGGAAGGGCGGACGGGGGCGCAGCGTTCGCTCCGGTGATTGACGGCTGCGGCAGCCAATGGCGGCGGACGTGGAGCGAGGGCGGGGCCGGCGCGGCCCGGGCGGGCAGGCGGCGGGGGCGGGACGCGAGGGCGGGCGGGGCGCGGATTGGATGGGGGGCGGGGCCGGCGGGGTTTTCTCCCGGGCTGGGCTGACGGCGGTGGCTGGGGTTTGTGGAGTGTGTGGCGCCGCGGCTGCTGCGTACGGGTGGCAGGTACCGGGGGAGCGGGAGGGATCCTGCGGGAGTGCGGCTTACGCGGGCGGCGGGGAGTGGGGGGCCGGGCAGCTGTAGCGCCGCGGGGGGCCGGCGGTGTGACGGGGGGCCGCTCTGCCCCGCATCCGTCGGCGTTTTCCCTGGTCCGCTCCGTTTGCTGCGGGATGCGGAGGCCGCGGGGGGAGGCAGGGCCGGGTGATCGGGCAGCGCTGCCCCCTCCCTCCTTCCTTCCCTCCCGGCCCCGAGCGGCGGCTGGGCGGGCGGTGGGGGGCTGTCAGCGCCAGGGCCGGCAGGGGGCGGCAGCGGCCCCGAGGACGCGCGGCCGGGGGCGAGCGGCTCCGGGCGGCTCCGGCCGCAGCCCCTCCGCCCCGGGTGGGCAGGGGCTCGTCGTGCGGGGGTTGGCTCCTCCCTGCCTCCTTCCCCGGAGCCTCGGGCACGGGTTCCAGCGGGGCGAGCCGTGCGGGGCCGCTACTCGCCGCTCGGTTCCGAGCCTCCCTCGCGGGGCGGGCGCCGCGGGCGTTGCTGTGCCCGGCGCCGCCGGGGATCCGCAGCTTGCGGCGACCCGGCTGGGGCTGCGCAGGATCCCGCGGCCGTCACCGCCTCTGTCGCGCTCTTGGATCCTGGCCCGGGGCCAGAAAGAAAGGGTGTTTTTCCCCGAAAACCTGTCCCAATGGCCATCGATGGCTCTCCCCCACCCGTTGTGTGAATTCTGCATGACGAGAGACGGTTTCCTATTCTTTTTTTCCTCCCGGAGCACCACTCCTCGTTCTGATAACTTCATCTGTTTGCATCTTGGGCTGTTCCTCTCTTTCAGCTGTAAGTGAGCAACTGCAGAAAAATGAGCTAGATAGGACCCTGCTCTGAAGCTGTTTATCCTTAATTAGGTAGGGGGATGAAATCGAGGAAGATTTTACATTCCTAATTTCCCTTCTCTTCAGGGTTAGGATGATTCTACACTTATTTTTCTCTTGTATGTTCTGTATCTCCCGTTTTAAAGTAATGTAGACCGCCTCTCAAGATGTGACAACCTGGCCTCTGAGCATTATGCACTGAGATATTTTTTTAAAAAATGAGATGTTATTTATAAATTTAGGTCCAAAGTTCTTTTCCTTTTGTTCTTTTGTAAGGCTTTGATTACAGTACTGTGAAATCTGAATCCTCTCAAAAGAGCTATTAACACTGTGGTAACTTATTTCAGTGCAGCATATTTCCACAGGTGAAGATCCCACTGAGTTGAAGTTCAGCCCTTTTGATATTAATAGTACTGTGCATGTGTGTGTATGGCTAGAATGGAAAGGAGGTTACTCTGTGAATGATTGCTGATTGACATAAAGGGAGTTGGTTTGAGGGCTTGTCACCTTAATGATTATGCTTTCCACCTTCTGAATTAAATCACTGCCAGAGAACAAGAAATAGCTAGCTAGAGTAAACTTAGATTAACATACTTTGATACCAATAATAAGTAGCAAGGAGTTCAACTATTATGTTTTTTACTTCTTGTAAAGCTGTCCAAGACCGATTTTCAATTAAAATCATATAATCTATATTTTTTTAAAAGCACATGTAGTGCTTTGCTTAGTTTTACAGCCTCATTTTCTGTCTGCTAGCATGGCTTCCAGAGTGTTAGTGAAATGCAACAAGCATGGTTCTACGAAACTTAGCCTTCAGCAAATTCTCATAAACTTTGTTTTTCCAGTCTTACAGAGGTTGAAATGAGAAAGTGCTTCTTTAATAGAGACTATCTAAAAGAAAAGCTGCATCCTTTGGTGTCGTTTTTTGTACAGCAGAAAAATTCAGTCGCTAAGTTGCAGAGCCAATCAGTTATGGAACAGACCACTTTTTGTGGCACTCTGGGTTATGCAGGAGCAGCCCTGGAAGGGTATTCAGCAAAAGTGTCCACTTCAGCTGCTACTCTCTTCCCTTCCAACAAGTTTCTGTTTCTGCTTGCCATGCTGTTTTCTGTCTGATGTTGACCTCTGTGGTGGGAAGCTGAGCTGCTTTCTCTTTCGTAAATTGCAACATTCTGCTGAGTTTGATTACCTTTAGGCTCAGAATATGATCTTCCTTTCTGTGTTTTCAGAGGTTATGGGTGTCACAGTTTCTGTCAACCATTTGTACCTGTGGCAGATGAGCTTGTGTTGTAAAAATATAATTTAAAATGGCCTGGATAAGACTTTCAAAAATATACATGTTCTGTCTGCACATGTGTTGAAAGTGGAGAAGGAGGGTTCAAACTTCTTAACATCCAGGGCCATGTGGACTAAAATGCCAGGCTTCATTTACTGGGAAATAGACCTTTTGTTACACTTCTAATTTGATAATTTTCCAACAGCTGCAGTCAATTAATCAAAAACTTTTAGCTGTATTATCACTTTTTGATATAACTTGAAGAGTTGTTGATGTCTCAACGGGGTTTTGGTGGCAACACTGAAGAGCTCTCATTTAGAAAGGGTAACCTGAAGAGTAATTGGATTACTTATTGTATTAAATAAGATGTGAGTCACTTTGTGAGTGTGGATTTAGGCAAAATACTCATTTTTTTCACGAGTCCAGCTCCTGAGTCACATGTTTAAGGATGAGGAATGTGGGCCATAGGTGGAGAATGAGAGTGTTCTGCAAAGTAAAGACATTTAGAGAAGCTACTGAGGGTTGTGATGAATAATAATTTGGACATAAGTTCTCTTTAAAGTGATGTTCAAAAACATCAAACTAGGTATATAAACAACATTTTTTACCTTGTCATATGTTTTAAATCTTTCTGTAGCTGGTGCTTTTGGGATTCCTTTTTGAATTCTCTGTTTACTTTCGGCATTAATCTGGGAAGCATGTTTTACTACAAAAGATTGATCTATTTAAGGAGTAAAAAAGGAGGGAACAAAACAAAATTATGATAGATGTACATGTAACCTGGACAATAGCAAAGAATAGTGGCTATGAAAGGAGTCAGTGTCAGGAAAAGAATCTAAGTGGTTTACATTTTTAATTGTTACGTCTGTAATGCGTAGCATTACTCTGTTGAAAGAGGAAGTTTTCTGCATTTTAGTTTACCATGTATAAATTTCAGCAGGTTAAAAGTAATTTTACTAAAGGTTGTAGTATATAGCATATTTGCCTTAGAGGTTTCTAAAGCAAGGTTGAATGCTTTCTTGAGAAAGATGTACTAATTCAAATGGCGGTTTCTTTCTGGAACTGATCTTAAGTAAGGGGTAGTGAGAAGAGGGAAGGTGGGCTGTCTTCCTCATTGCAGGAAAATTAACCCAAAAAAAAGCAGTGTTGAAAAACTGTTCATTGTATACTCACACAATGGCTGAACACAAGAAAGAGGATGGGAACAAGAAAAGTGAATGTGGGAGTGTGTGATTGTGTTATAGCCTACATTATACAAGAAGTCAAACGGCATCTTAAGGGGTTATTTCTGGCCTTCTAATTTGAAAGAAAAGACTCCTCTTGAGTTTAAGAGTGTTAGACTTTAATTTTGTCCCTTAAAAAAATAGAAGTCTGGCAGTTTATTATAAAGTGCAGGTTAAAAGATTGTATGGGTTTTTTTTCTCTTCCTATTTATGCAGATGTTCACATTTTTGAAATGTTTATCATTTAAGCACAGTTAATTTCACTAATCTGTTTTTTTAACTTGGTTGGTGAGATAATTTTTTGGTGTAATTTATTGAATTTATCTCTTATAGATAAAGAAGATATTGTACTGTTATCCAGGTGTCATAGTTGATTGAATTCTACAAGTCTTCAAGACTTCCACTGGAGTGGAAGGTAATTTGTCAACTATTTTTTATATATCAGAAATTTCACTATAGGAATTTATTAAATAGGCAAAATTCTTTGTTCTGTTTCACTTATTTTTGCTGTTGATGTGATAAATTTACATGGTTTAAGTTGTCAGTTTTGTAATATTATATAGGAAAGAAGATATTGATGATATAGTAAATATTTTGACTTTTACATAAGAAGTTTGTGATATAAACTCTTCTGTGAAAGTAATTTTACCAGTAACTTGTTTCCTCCATAGATTTCACCTTGTCTTTGAGTCCTTTGTAAAGATTTACAGAGGAAGTGAAGGCCATATCAGCAGAATATTTATTAATTACTGTTGGATAATCCAAAAATAGCCATTCTGTTTGGTTAGTGAAATGAGGAAAGTATGTGCCTTATATGGTATGAAACTATAGACTTGCATGTACTGCAACTGGGACAGCTCAGCAAGAATGCAGGCTTGTTTATTTTAACAGACTTGGGGAGAAAAAAGTAGTTTCTGTTGCAGTAGTGTCTGATGTTTTAGTGGCACTACACAAACACTTCATTACAGCAGCTCTGCAAGTTGGTCTCAAAGGAGAATGTCAGATGCCAACCGTTTACACTACACAACTCCTTCGATGGTATAATGTTTCATGTCCAGACTCAAGTATGAGGTGCTTTGAAGGCCTGACTTTGGTTAAGTTGGCCTCTAGTATAAAAACTGATTAGCTCTGCAGATTCTCAGAAGCATATAGTAGTATTTTGCTTGCTTTTTTGTTTCTTTGGTTGGTTGGATATTTTTTTTTTCTTAAGGGAGATAAGGTACTACTATTGTTCACCACCAATGTAGTGCTTTTTGCAGGAAGATCCTCTCTTTAATACTGAC
Source organism: Pseudopipra pipra (assembly GCF_036250125.1). Classification (NCBI taxonomy): domain Eukaryota; kingdom Metazoa; phylum Chordata; class Aves; order Passeriformes; family Pipridae; genus Pseudopipra; species Pseudopipra pipra. Next base: position 60,576,224 of record NC_087551.1, read on the forward strand.
AACTTTTTTGGCAGTGTCTAAGGAGTTAACTGGGTGTTCTCCTTGATCTTGTGTCTACCATGGTATTGTGTTCATATTTATCTGTCTTGGTTTCTCCTCCCTGTCTTCTTTCTGAACTGTGTGATATGGCCTGTCTTTTACCTTACCTTGCTGTTACTAAGTGATGCAACCTGTGTGCTCTCTCTGTAAGGTCATTTTTAGAAGATTTTGGCATTGAATAGTAAAATAAGGTTAGCTAAGGACAGTTTGAAGAGAACTATGAATTGCTTTGGTCCACTAGGTTTGAATCTTCTCTTTTGCTTCTGACGTTATCTATGCGGTTTTCTGTTTGCAAAGCAGTAGTTCTAGAGAAGTGTTCCATAGGAAAAGATGTTCAGTAGCCAAAAAAATAAAAATAGATTCAAAAAAAGAACTGTGGACTCTGAAAGATCAGTTTCATCTTAAATTGCTTGTTACATTGATGACAAAGTCGAGTTTAACTAAATATTTATTGTTGAAATTACTCTCTAATTAGTAGTGTTGTACAGCTAAATGTAACACCAGACTTTACTGTAAATTACTGCTATCCCATTACTGTGGCTTGAGAAGTATAGACTACAACTGTGGTATTCTTTTTAGTGGCCTGGATAAGAATTTGACTACAATGTTTAAAGAACATAGAATGTTATTAAAAGTACAAAAAACTTCAGTATGTATTTAAAATGCATGATGTGCTCTCTTACCACAATGGAAAAGTGGAACAGCTTTTTCTAATTTGAAATATTCAGTTATCCTGTAGATGGAATTTAAAGTATATATTCTTACTGCAAGTTTTTGAGTTCATACTAGGCAGACCTTTAAATTCTGATTGACTCAGCATATGTACTCTTACTTCTGAAAATCAAACAAAAATTAAAATCTTATGATAAAAATATGTGCTTGGGTTTCACATTTGTTGAAACAAAGTTATTGCTTCACGTTGCTCACAAAAGAAAGGATTCCTCAATAAAATAATTCAGAATATACTAAGTATGTCCCGCAAACTTCTTTGAACATTTCAGCTTTGGATCTGAAAGTTCTTGTTACATTTCCAAATACAGTGATTTGTGCTTTGTAGACGCTATTTGTACATGATTTATTTGCTTTTTCCTCAGCTGAGAGAAGCTGTTTTATCCTGTTTGGTTTACTTCTTTTCAAGTTTTGTAGTACTTAAAAGCTGTACTTACATAATACTGTAAATGCTGCTGTTTCATCATCAAACAATTAAAGAAATGTGGCCTGTATATCACTGATCTTGTCGTAGAGGACTGGCTCCTTTTTCTTGTATGGCTTTTTTGTGTACTTTGTCTGGTAGGGTATTGCATTATGGGACCACAAATCTGAAGCAAACCCAGTGTCTGGAGGAAAAGAGGTGGTGGGAGGGCAGGGTGGGGAACCCACAACTAGAAACAAGGAATATTGTAGCATTAAATTCATACTTCAGTCTGTGTTTGGTCTTAAGGATGCCTTGTCCCTTCTGTAGCCAACACTTATGTATTGAAGTAATCCTTGACAAGAGGTTATCTTACATAATGGTCACAGGCAGCTGCTTGGATCGAGGTTGGGATTGCTACATACCAATGTTACTACTCCTTCTTTATAAATCCCAATTGTAAGTGATTTTGGTATTAAACCTGTTTTGGACCTGTAATTATCTCATTAACTAACTTAAGCTGTTGAGTATTTGGCCTCACTTTTGCAGAGTGTTTTCTTGATTCTGTATGCGCTCAAGGATGTCTTAGAGAAAGCAATTAATGAAATCTGTGCAGTTACAGATTTATTTTTTCCTTCCCCACCCCTCCCCAACTCTTGAGTATGATACTTCCTTATAACGTGAGACCATTGTAACTTTTTGCAAGTACGTTGAGATATTTTCATTCTGAAGGGTAAGACATTTCTGAAGCCTGAAATCACTGTTCTGGTTTTTTTTCTACTGAATTGAATTAAAAGATAAGTAAAATACACAGCATATTAAAACATTACTTTTTTTTGTCACTGTTGAATTTAGTCCCAGTGACATTTCAGAAAGTAAGAATGCTATTTAAGTTTCATCGCATAACTGCAGAGTAATAACTTACTGTAGAGACCAAATAGATGAGATATTGGGGGGGGAAAGTTTACACTGTTACCAGAACATTATTCTTGTACTGCAGCAGAAATTAAGCTATATATAAGTGAGGTTGGGAATATTTCAACCCTATGTTGTAGGTCAGAAAATTCTTGGAGAAAAGGTACCTTTTTCATAAAAACACTCAGTAAAATGAGCTCAAATTCCAGAGAGATCTATATTTAAAAACCTGTTCTAAGGAAAAATGAAATCTTGCTACAGAACGGAATGGTTTTATATATATACATATATATAATACATATAAAATGGTTTTATATATATATAAAACCATTTTTTTGCTTTGATAAAAATGCAGCTTGTTTGCATTTTTCAGACCTTTTGTTCCGTTTTCCCTGATTTTTAATTTTTTCTTTTTCTAAAGTTGCATTCCAGACAACACCTACTATGAAACTGGTTGGCTTATCATAAAATTACCCGGTGGCCAGGCAGAAAGGGACCTGGGAGTGCTGATTGACAGGAGGCTGAACATGAGCCAGCAGTGCCCAGGTGGCCAAGAAGGCCAATGGCATCCTGGCCTGTATCAGGAACAGTGTGGCCAGCAGGACCAGGGAAGCGATTCTGCCACTGTACTCAGCGCTGGTGAGGCCTCACCTGGAGTACTGTGTCCAGTTCTGGGCACCTCAGTTCAGGAAAGATGTTGAGGTGCTGGAGCAGGTCCAGAGAAGAGCAACGAGGCTGGTGAAGGGACTTGAGCACAAGTGCTATGAGGAGAGGCTGAGGGAGCTGGGGTTGTTCAGCCTGGAGAAGAGGAGGCTCAGGGGAGACCTCATCACTCTCTACAACTCCCTGAAAGGAGGTTGTAGCCAGGTGGGGGTTGGTCTCTTCTCCCAGGCAACCAGCAGTAGGACAAGAGGGCATGGTCTTAAGCTGTGCCAGGGGAGGTTTAGGTTAGATATTAGAAAGAAATTCTTTACAGAGAGGGTAATCAGCCATTGGAATGGGCTGCCCAGGGAAGTGGTGGGTTCTCTGTCCCTGGAGGTTTTTAAGATGAGGCTGGATGTGGCACTTAGTGCCATGGTCTAGCAACTGTGGTGGTAGTGGATCAAGGGTTGGACTTGATGATCTCAGAGGTCCTTTCCAACCCGTCTGATTCTATGATTCTATGGTTGGTGCTGGTTTAGAGTACATCATGTCTTGAAAAAAGGGTGAGATGTGTGCTCTATGTAGCAGTGTTAAAACTTTGGAATGGGACTAGATTGTTTTTATTGGATGAACTATTTAGTTACTGATTTTCTGACTTAAGACATCTTGGATCCATAAACTGTTGAATGATGTAGGAAGATTAATTTGCCTGGTCAAGTTATTTGCAGAAAAAAAAAAGGCAAAAAAGCTAGCATGTTATAGCTCAGGTGTTAATTTGATTGAAGTCAAAATCAGCCTGCTTTGTTGTTCTACTACTGTATGATCTTGGCTTGCTTGTAACATACTAAAAAAATCTGTAGGTTCTTTCTGTTCAAAAGCTCACAATGGTCTTGTTTTACTCATTTTAAAAACAAGTCAGTTTTCCTTTAATTGGTTTTGTTAAATGTTTTAAGACTTGTAGAAAAATCTGTTAACATAACTACTTCAAGTGTTAGTTTTCAAATTCTAAGTGGATTTTCACGTTGTATTGCTCCCAAGGTTAACAACCGCATATGATGCTTGCTAGAAGGCTCAGCATATAAGCAATTAAATTAACAGGACAAGAACTCAACAAATGATTTTTGTATTCTATGATTATTTTCAGACCTTTGGTTATGTCAAGAAGGTAAAAGCATAAGCATTTAGTTTGGAAGAGTGTGGTTTTTCTCTGGCTGATTCGTTTTGGGTGTTTGGTGGGTTTTGCCTTTTTTTTTTTTTTTTTTACCTTCCTGACTGAAGCTTTGTTTCAGATAACTGGGGCAGTATGTCTGTATGTGTGTCTTGGTAAACTGATCATGAGGGTAGCAACTCAAAGGAAATAAAGGTCATATTATCAGATATCCTATTCAATGTAACTTTATTTATTGCTTAAAAAAAAACAAAACAGCAAACCAAGCCCAAACAAAACAAAGGCTATAGATCTGTTGGCACAATAGAGTTAAGTTATGAGTAGTGTTGTTCCTGGCTATAGGTTTCTAGGAGATACCTCAAGATTTAAAAGCATTCCCCAAGAACAGTAAGTGTCAGGATGTTGTTGGAGACTTGAGAAAATGTGAAATAAAAAAATTGTCAGTTAGGTGTGGGGCAAATGAGCTTCCTGCAGTTTGGAGTGAAAAAGAACATAAGGAAAGTTGATTGAAGTATTGTATATCTTTTGTATTGTCTGTTTTGTGGGTCATTGTTAGGAGAGATTATTAACTAGTGCTTTTATTTAAGAACTTTAAAGGTAGGCTGGTCGACATGAAAATGCTGTTGGTAAAAACTTCTTATACATGAAATATAAAGTTTGTTTGTTTCTTTTTTACTTCACATGTTCATGTTGGAGGTGAATTCTTTGCCTTTGTTGGTGTTATGGGTAAATACTTTCCTGTTTTGTGTTTTATTGCAACAAATTGTCTCAGTAAAGTTGTGACTCAAACACTTTAACCTCTCTCTTCTTTGTTTTGCCCTCCACTATCAAAAGGGGACAGGTTTAGTAATCTCAACTTGCCCTGCTGTTTGGTTTTTTTTGTTTGTTTTTTTTTTTTAAACGAGCACAATGACAGACTTTTACAGCCAACTTCTCTACCTGGGCAGCGATGTCTTGCCACAGTTCAGCTGCTCAGATGGGCTACTTCTGCACTGCCAATTGGTCTTCTTCCATTAGTCTAGCCACCCCCACAGAGCAGTGGCTACCATCCACGAGTCAGTGTAGAGGTAGAACACTGGCCATTTCTCTTGTTCAGTGATACTTAAAGCCGGCTGGATGGTTTTCAGTTCTGCAGCCTGACTTGATCCACTCTATCCCTCAATAGCTTCTGTGACTTGCCGCATAGGACTCCATAGGGCAGCTTTCCATTTTCATTGTATCCCTACAATACGGCAGGAATCATCAGTGAAGAGTGTGTCACTTTTCATGTTCTGGTAGCTGGTTATATGTCACGCTCTCCTCCTCTAATCATGATAATCTGAAATTTTCACCTTCAGGCCAGTTCATGATGACTTCCGAGATCCCTGGGCAATTAGGATTTGCTATTTGAGCTTGCAGTGTGATCAGTGTGACCCACTTATTCCCCAGAGCATGAGTGGCATGATATGTAGAAGGGACTTTCCCTTTGAACATCCAACTCAGCACTGGCAGTCAGGGTGCCAGGAGGAGCTGTGCTTCGGTGCCAGTCCCTCCTCCTGCCAGTCCCTGCCAGACCCTCATAAGCTGCCAGGATCTCTCGGTTGGAGTGTAGCAGGCCTCAGATCCTTTGTATCCCTGACTCCAGAACCCCAGATGTCATCCTCGAGTCTCCCCAGGTACTTTTTGCCAGAGGCTCTGGGAAGGTCCATTCTCCCTGGCTGTGGTGTACAGTACATTTTTCACATCTTGTCCTGTCCTGACTGGCCCAAAGGCTGAATAATCCTGTTAATTTGTTCAAAAGCTTGTGGTTGTTCAGGACCCCACTTGAAATTGTTCTTCTGGATCACTTGATAGAGAGGGCTTACAATCCGACTAATCCGGAATATTCATATTCCAAAAACCCACAGCCCCTATGAAAGCCTGTGTTTCTTTTTTGCTGGTTGGTGGGGACACAGCTGCTATTTTGTTCACCACATCTATTGGAATCTGACAATGTCCATTTGGCCACTGTAATCCTAAAAACTGAATTTCCTGGCAGGTCCCTTGACCTTACTTTGCTTTAGGTAAAACCAACATTCAGAAGGATGTGGATTATCTTTTCCCCTTTATCAAAAATCATCACTGTGTTGCCCCACGTGATGATGTCATAAATGTACTGCAAGTGTTCTGGATTCTCGTCCTTTTCCTATGCAGTCTGGATCAGTCCCTGGCAAACAGGGGACTGTGTTTCTGCCCATGGGGGCAGTCGGTTCCAGATGTACTAGATGCCTCTTCACGTAAAAGCAAACTGTGGCCTGTACTCTGCTAACAAAAGAATAGAGAAAAATGCACTGGCAATATCAATGGTGGCACCTCTTGGCTGCTTTGGGCTCCACTACTGAATCTCCAGCATGTCCAGCACAGCAGTACTCAGTGCTGGTGTGATTTAGTTCAGGCACGATAGTCCACTGTCAATGTCCACTTCCACTAGACTTACATACTGGCCGTATAGGACCACTAAAGGGTGAGCAAGTCTTGGAGGATCTTCATATTGCTGGAGTTGGATAATCACCTGAAGCACTGTTTGTTCTCCTTCTTTCATTGACATCAATGCCAATGAGTTGGCATACGATGATGGTGCATTCTGTACAAACTTCCACTATCTTAATGTGGAGAGTTTCTTGTTGCTTCCTGTGAAAGTGATCACATTGAGGCCTTTTGCTGAAATTAAAGCAGTCACCTCAGAATGCTTTCTTTAAAAATAGGCAACATAACTATTGCTGCAACGAGATAACCTAAATATAGACCTTACATCAACATGATTGGAGCATAAGGACTCCTCTGTAGAATCACTTGAAGCTGAATGTGCTCCCATATTCAGTCAGTGCTTCTGACCCTTTGTATTGAAAACAGCTATTGCTCCTTTCACCCCCTAGACTGAGAGAGATGCCTCATTAGCTATTAAGAGATATCTTCCTTTGCATGAAAAACCTTTTAATTTACGGACCTGTTTTTGTACTTGAAAAGCACTGCCATAGGCTACACTTACTTTTCAAGAGGATGCAGTCATTCACATGACAACACTGTCATTGCTGGTGCCCTGAAGGGCTGGTAATTCTGCAGAGGGCTAAAATACTATGGAAGAGTTTTACTAGTAATTCAGTGCTTTACAGCCAAGTGAGTGCACTATATTCAGTTTTCCAGTTTGATCCACTGATTTGATTGTAGTTGCTTTTTTGAATCATTTGTGTGGTTTGTTGTTTTGCTGCTCTTCTTCAAAACACACTTGTGAATTTTAGTGTAGAAGTTTGGCAGAACTGAACAGAAAGATCAAACTATTAGCTTGCTGCTGCATGTGGAGAAGTGATAGCAAGGGAGGAGTCACTAACTCGTGTAGAGTGCATAGGTACAAGATCCTGAACTTTGACCTTTCCATTTCTGATTACTATGTAAAGGGGGCTTAACTTTTGTGGTGAGAAGTAAGATAAAAGGAGGAATCTGAAGTTGCCTCTTTTTTTCCCTAGGTAACTATGTTTTTTGTTCTGCAGTCTTTTGTACCCTGTTAAGATAAGTTGTACTTATTTCACCTGAGGGGTAAATGCTGCTAGTCTTTTTCCCTAACAGCTGGTGGGCTTTGTGGCTGTTTTTTGAGCATCATAGTGCAAATGGTGATATTCAAAGGTCTGACTAGGAGCTAGTTCCTGAATTGCGTAAAGTACAGAAAGTGAGAAGTAATCAGACTTGCAGTCTGATGTAATGCAATGACATTGCATTATTGTGGTTTTGTGCTCACAAGACATTTGAGTCAGCATAGCATTGTATGATCAGTAAAATCAGCTTTGTCTCCTGTGGATGGTTTTATTTCCTCTTAATGCAGAAGATTTTAACTTAAACATTTAATTTGGTCTACAAAGTTAAAATGTTTCTAAAATATCTTTACTGATTGTTGCTGTTGACTTAATACTCCTGGTTTTCTTACGTGTTTTTTATTTTGCAGAACTAATATCTTTTGGTTATGATACTGTCATTGCCTACAGTAATACCATATTTTTAAACTCCTAGTTCTCAGTTAAAGAAGTTCTTGCATCAAAATGGTTAGTTGTAGTGGTTTTCTAAAATCACTACCAGCAGTTTGCATAAGGAAGGGCACTGAAATAAAGTGGTTGATAGGCAGGTGGAAAATACCTTTTTGAGAGAATTTAATGTAGTGAAAATAATGTTGTTGTTTTTTTTTTTTTTTACCCCAAAAATGTAAAGATGGATGCACTGAGATTTCTGAATGTTTTATAATTTTCTTTTTGGTGGTTTTATGACTGTATTATTTGTGTTCTGTAGCTTATATAAGCATTAGAAGACTAGAGTGTTGTTAAGTGTGAGGTATCTCCTGACTTTTCTGAAAAGGTTGAGATGCAGAACTCTGGAGTCTTATTCCAAGAACTCAGTAGATCTGATTTAGAACTCTCAAAGACCCTTCACTTTTTTCTCTTCCCCATAGAGTCTGAAAAATATCGTAGTTTGATTTATATTTTTTTTTCTCCCAAGTCAAGAAACTTAATTAAGCAGCGTAAGCTCTACAAAGCCTGGAAATGAACTTCTCTCATGTGTTTTGTGATAGAGACTTCTAACGTAGCCTACTGAACTTGGTATGCTCTTCAAAAGATTATTATATGGAAGTTGGTTCCATATAGTCAGTTCCCTGGGTTACACTGAAGTGCTTTATATATTGTTTATTTGTGAAGATGTGTCTAAGCTGTCATTGCAGCTTTGAAGTTGTTCATTAGTGCTCATATTGGCAGTAGATGGACTACCCAGCTGTGAGTGAAGGTTTTGATGTAGGATGTGACACTTCTGTTTCTATGTATAGTGGATGTGTTCTTTGCTTCCAGTCTTAAGAGTTCACTATGCCCAGTAAACTGCAACAAGTTCTCTGCTGTTGTGACAGGACTACAGAAATGAGTTATTGTAATCTGAAGAATTGCTGCTGCCAAAATTTCAGGATGACCGTCCAAAGTATTGTGTTCTTAGATTTGTCAGCGGCAACAGTTGAGGTACATTGATAATCAGTGTGAGCTGACTCAGTTTGAATACTTGCAAAACCAGCGTAGATATTTGACTAAAATTGTCAAACTAGCAATTCAGGAGACACTTTTTTTTTTTAAATCTGTGTCGTCCTCTTTGTGTTATTAGTTCATATACCTGCAGCAGGCGCAGCTTTGCAGTTCTCCCTGCGCTTTTTTGGTCAGCTGACTGTCCACATGTTTGAGTTGCAGATTCCTTGGGTTAAAAGCACAAATTAGTTTACATTCTGAGTATTATGGTTGTGGATGGGGAGGAGACAGAACAAACCCAGAGTGCAAAACTCGTGAGTCCTGCAAGCTGAAGAAACTGGATTTAGAGATGCCATTTATCTAATATCAACTGAAATTGGTTTATATTGCTGGATTTTCTTCTGATAACTTATGTCAAAAACTTTCTAATAAATGTAGTGTGGTAAAAGCAAGACACGAGGAGTAGAATTTTTAGGTAATAATCAGTGTTCCGTGTATTTGAAATACCATCCCACTTATGTTCTTTCTCCTTTTTCGTCCCTTCATGCTCCACTATACAGTAATAGTTACAAGTAGTAATATGGGAATGATGGCTTTAAACTGAAAGAGGATAGGTTTATATTAGATGTCAGGAAGAGATCCTTTACTGTAATGGTGATGAGGCACTGGAAGAGGTGCCTCTTGCCCAAAGACATTGTGGATGCTCCATCCCTGGAAGTGTTCAAAGCCAGGTTGGATGCCCTGAGTGCCCTGGTCTAGTGAAAGGTATCCCTAGCCCATGGCAAAGCTTTGGAACTAGATGATCTTTAAAGTTCCTTCCAAGCCAAATCATTCTGTGAATACTGAAATACTAGCCTCTCTTAGCTAGTGGTAACAAATACATTGTTGACCTTCTTGAAATGAATTCTGAGGAAGATTATGCATTTACTTTAAAGCATCAATCTTTCAGTATTGTAGACTAAGTTCTGGCAGAAGAACTCATGAGGCGTCATCTTCTGTGACTTTTTCTTGCTCTCTTTTATAACAAAATGTCAACTTTTTTTTCCTATCACTAGTAAATGTTTGTCTTGTCTTTACCTCTTTTCTTTATTTTCTCAAGTACTTTTATTTTTTCAAGGATGCGTTATTCCCTAAATATACTTGATGCAGAACCATTCAAATATCACTAGGTAAGTGTGTATTTTGTCTGGCTGGTAAGTGCTGACTGTAAAGCTAGTAATGCAAATAGAACATGTTACTTATGGATTTATACTAGACGGTCTTCACTATTCGGGATTTATTTCCCTCCAAACTGGCTTTGCTTGTCCTGTAGTAACTGAGTAGTACTGAGACCCATGGACTGCTACTAAATTTGGTTAAAATTGACCGTTGAACTTAACTTACTAGAGAAGGATAACAAGCAGATAAACAGGCAGTATGATTGCGTAGGTCTTATTTCTGTAGGAAACGAGGCTAGCAGGTGTAATGTTTCAAACAGCATTCTTGTTGGAGTTCAAAAAATATTTGTCAACCTGTTCCTAACACATTTGATGATGGTTGGTATTTCTTGGTTTTGGTTTGATTAGGTTAATAGCTGGTTTGAGGTAGGAATTCTAGGGTTATTTTTGTGAAGTACTTGGCATTTGTCATAGGAGAACACAAGGGCATTCTTGTCTTAAGTTGACTTTCCTTTTTCTTCCTGCATGGCTTGGAGAACATGGTTAGTTATTTTATTTGTTCCCAGAGTTATAGAATTGTTGAGGTTGGAAGGGACCTGTGGAGATGGCTCAGTCCAACACCTTTTCCTGCACCATGCAGGGTCACAGAACCTTATCTAGTCATGTTGAAATACTTCTGATGATGGAAATCTTTAACCCTTTTGCCTGTTTTTTACTTTAAGAACAGTTAATACTTTTGGTAACACTGAGTACTTGTAGACTGCCTTTTGCTGTCAGGCAAATCTTGCTGCTGTATAAACTCTGTTTATAGAGTCATAGAGTTGTTCAGGTTGGAGAAGACCTTTAAGATCATTGAATCCAACTATTAGATTAACACTGCTATGTCCACCACTAAACCATGTCCCCGGGCACCACATCTGCAAGTCTTTCAAATACCTCCAACTACTTCACTGGGCAGCTTGTTTCAGTGCCTGGCCATCCCTTCAGTGAAGAAAGTTTTCCTTGTATACAATCTAAACCTCCCCCGGTGCAACTTGAGGCTGTTTTGCTCTTGTCCTCTCACTTGTTGCTTGGGAGAAGACAGACACCTCGCTTGCAACCTTTGCTCCAAAAGCCGTGTCAACTATTTTGCTCTGTCCTCTCTAAGCTTTTATGTCCATTCAGCTGAATATATCTTATTTAACAACTGAAATTTCTGACAGCTTGTCATGAGTAAAAGGTCTTATTTCCTCCTTTTTTACAAATAGGAAAAAGATGTTAACTAGAAGGATTTTGCAAGTCAGGGAAAATACAGTCATGATTGTTACCTTAGTTACACTTAAGTAGTTTGCTGGGTATCTCGCAGTACTTGGAAACTCTTATGTGTTAGATGTAATTGACAACTGATTTCTTTTTTGAAAGCCTTATTATGAAGGCAAGAGTTTCCTTAATTGCATTAAAATTATTTTTGGCACAAGGTTTTAATGTAGCTATTAATACTTCCTTCATGTTGGTTCTTCAACAAGATCTTTAGGATGTATTGTTAGCTAGCCTTAGTTTTTCCTTAACTCTTTTGAAACTCTACCTTTGGTTTGTGCAGTATTTTACTGGTATCACTTGTGGTAATATACTAAATTAATTACTAAACATTGCCATGCTGCAGTAATGAAGTAAGCTTGAGGGGCTCAGCTCTGTAGCACTGTCTGTACTCGATTCCCTGACCCATGTATTTTGCTCTTCTTGCTGTGGCCTTTTTAAGCCTCAGAAGCCATCCCTTAACCTATATGTATCCTGTTATCTAATTAAAATGTCTTACATGGAAAGTTTTGTAACAAGCTTCCTTTCTCTCATTTTAAACAAGGACATGCCATGACTCAAGTGCAAAACCTGTAGTCCTTCACAGGTATTCCCTTTCTGTTTCCAACCAGGAGAGAACCTCCTAGTAGAGCATACTGCAGAGAGAGCCCAGCAATGACTGGGGCCATATCCTCCCACAAATCTAATCCTCCAATATGTTTTGCAGTGTTTCATGAGTAACAGGAGACAGAGACTGTTAGATTCCAAAACTTGTCTTGGTGATTGTCATCAGAGTTGCTAAGAAAATACTTGATGCTTGATCTTGATCAAATGAACCTGAGTATTTCAGGCAGAGAATTAACTGCCTGTCTTTTCAGTGTGGAAGCTATGCTGTTTCTTTTTCTCTGACCTTAAACACGTGGGAAAGAAGATCGTTTCTAAGCAAAGGGAAAAGGAAATTGTCTCATTTATTAAATCCTTTTCCTATCAGGAAGTATGCATCAGGATTATATGCTTGGCAAGCAAGAGTACATATTTTGGCACATACTTCTTTCTTTGTAACTTTAACAGCCTGCCAGCATTGCAGGCAATACTAGCAGCAGTCTGTGTCCCAGACAGTTTTGATTATAAATCCCAGTCTCTGCATCAGGACAGAAAGCTCTATGGGGATGGGTCCTATTTAGTCTCTTTGGCTCCTTTTCCTTCCCTAGGGTACTGGGGAAAGAGAAGGTAAGGAATAGCTGGAGAAGGAAAGATTATGGTCATGCTTCTAGTTCATGCATCCTAGTTAAATATCCTGTGAATATTGTCTAAATTTGAGAACAGTTCAGGCTTGTTGTGATGGAACCAGTGGTCTGCAATCTAATTGTATCTGAAAGATCTCCTATAAACCATTGTTTGAGTGCACCAACCCCCAGAATTACAAACAGTGTTGCCCACACAGGCATTCCAGAAATTTTGGACTCTGTCTTTTCTTGCTTATCAAGTGTAGAGTTGATAGCTAAATATCTAAGTTCTGCTGGGGCCAAAGTGTCATGAATTTTAGTCCTTAGTCAGTAATCAGACCTGTATTACTAACTGTGCCATTTGAGATGACAGTGGTTTCCTCATTTACACTAGAACAGGGGGAAAAATAGTTGAGCATATTTGTTTTCTGTTAAGACTTTTTGTGAGTGTGATGACCATGCTACTCAAATAACTTAGAGAGTAGATGCCCTTGCGTGAGCAAGATTCTGAGGGAAAGACTGGATGCCTAGCTATCCTTTGATTTTTAAGAAGAGTTTAGTACTTTCAGTGCTTGGTTTGTTGTTGTCTTTTTTTTTTTTTTCCAGATACCCAAATTGTTAATATAAACATGCTTAATAAGGTAGCTAAAGTATTACATTAATGCACGTCAAATGTTTTATGTCAACTTCTTGTTCATCTAAATCACTTGAATAGAACACAGTTCTGAAATTTTATTCCCTCTATAAATACATTTTATCATAATTCTGTCAATTGAATATAGAGAGTGGCAAATCACAGAATTGCATGTCTTTCCAAATTAGGCCTTCAAGCACATTTTAAGATAATTAAAACTTGCTTTAAAAAGTGTAAAGCTTACATCTTAAAATCTAGAATATTCCCTTTAATATTAAAGTCAATGTTTTAGAGGATGGGGGACAAATGTATTAGTACTATTTTGAATAGTTTTTTGACTGTTAACTGCTTTTATAGAGCAGTTAAGATAGATATTCTGTTTTGTTCTTAAAATATGGTGATCTTCTTTGGAAAGATTTTTTTTTTTTTAAAGCCACTCATTTTTTTCTAATACCAAGGAGATGTGTTAAGTTAGCATCTTAACATGGAATGGAAGCTTATCTACTGACATTCTTTTAAACTTCATGTAAGCTATATATTGTGGTCTATTTTTATGGCATGTAAATTTCCTGTCTACCTGTTTGGTTGTGTGAAGTTTCTGACTGACAAATTGTTTGTGCTCTTAGCTCAGTTTTATGACGTGTCTGTTGGTCTGTGGTTTGATCTCAAAAGTAGCTTTTTAAGTCTGCAGCAAGGAAAGCTGAAGCTACAAAGAGTACAAACTTCAGTTACTGTGCATATAGAAGCTGCTCTCTGTAATGCAAAGGAATTGGCTTAGTACAATAAATTATTTGTTTTTCTTTGAGGGCAAACCAAACTGCTGCAAATGAAAGAACTATTGAAATAAATGCGGAGTCTTCCACAGTTTCATTTGTATCTGCCACATACAAAGTGTTTCGTATCGTTGTAGAACCAAGGTGTTGAATGAGACTTTGTCGTGAAGATAAAGGAGGGTTGGTTTTCTTATCTAGCATGAAATCTGAAATTGGGTTCATAACATCACAAATGTGTCTATGGCATTTCCTGAAGATATTTTACAAGGCTAGATTTCTCTGTACAGAGATTCAAAAAGTGAATTCCCAAAGCAGTAACAGATTGTAAAGATTGGTCTTTATCTCTAGATACCTATCCTGAGTCCAGGATCCTGAATCTCATTTCTGAGAACTTGGAATTTGACAAGAGATTTTAACTGCAGGCAAGACAAAACAATTACATTACTGTTACTGTTTGCCATAATTGTATCATATAGGTCATTCATTGAGTTGGTATTAATTAGCAGAAAAAGATTATTGTTGATTTCACAGATTAAGTCTCTATTGTCTTTATAGCATAAAAAACAAACAGGCTTGATTACTTGTAATTCCTTTGGCAGCAGTTCTCCATTTAGGAAGCTTCTGCTACTGTACACACTTCTGTATTCCTGCTTTCCCTTACCATGTTAAGTGACTGCTTTCTTCACAAATCCTACAGAGAGATTGTTCTTTGTTTATTTCCATTAGCTGTTCTCCCTAAGCTACGTATATGTAGTAGTTCATTTTGCATATCAGCTGGGGAGACACATATTAAACCAAAATTGTAATGAGCAATTGTAGCCTTACTAGATGGTATCTAACATCCTTCTTCCAGGCATGAAACTGCTGTTCATACTTGGTTAGGAGTGGGCACACTTGATGTGCACTGCAGTGAAAAGTTGAATGAAAGAGCATTGTAAATAATTTTTATTTTAAGGGTATCCAGATTTAACTGGATAGAAAGAATGATTTTAAAAATGCTGCTATCTTACCTACCGGTTCAATCATGCACGTCTTTGGTATTCCTGAATGAAAGTAACAATACTTTTTGCTTTAATAAGACACAAAAATAACTCTTCAAAATTATTATTGAAAGTACTTTATGCCTATGACATAATTCTGGCTAAAATGCAAAGCTCTTAATGACTGACATTGTGGAGAATGGTGGAGAACAGTTTTTAAACACTTAAAAGAATGAGCCTATGGTTGAGAAGTACTGGCAAGTTGAAGATGTTGCAGATATCAAGAAGAGTGTTGAAGCGAAAATGCAGATGGCATACAATAGTTTTTAAAATATATGTATAGCCAGAGTCTGTGTAAAATACATGTAGCTGATGGCAACAGTTCAGTTAAGTGAAGCTGCAAACAGAGGGACAGCTGTAAAGGGAGGAAGAATTTATATTATAGCTTTGTAGTGAAATTGCAAACTTAATGCAGAAGAATGTCTCCTGAGGCACTTCAGGAGGTTCAAGTGAAATAATTCAGACAATTCAGCAGTAGCTAGAAACATACTAATTTCTTTTTGTTGCGGTAATAGTAGTAGCCTGTTTCCTTTCTCTACCCACCCTTACCTCCCCCTCCCCCCCGAAGAATGAGTTTAACCGAAGTGCTTAGTTTAAACTCTTGTAAGGGCTAATTGGAATGATTATACAAAAATTTGCCAAACAACTGAGATTTTTTTTTAGTCAAAAGTTAATGTTGGGGACAAAGTAATAGTTTTAATGTTTTCAGAAGGAAAAGGTGTGAACAAAGATTGCCATGTAACAGTTTTTGTTACTGAATTGATCTGTAGCATGGGGGCTGATAAGGGCAGAAAAACTCAGTCTAAAACCAATGAGACTCTCTGGGTGAAGGGTCTGTTTTGTCTGCTCTGTCACAAAGGCTGCATGAATGGCTCAGGATGCTGACACTGAGTGTGGTCTGCAGCCTCCTCCTCTGCCTCTGAATCCTGCCCCATCCTGTACTAGCATTTGTTATGAGAAGGGAGGGTAAGATAACAGCATGTCGTTGCAATAGCTCTCTGTTGCAAAAGGTAGAGGCAAGCTAGAGCAAAGCTTAATTCCTGCAGTATCCTTAGCTCTGTTTCTGTTCTGGTTGCAGTCCTACTGTCTGCATATTGTGCTCTTGATTTCTTTCCATCCAAATTCCTGAGCTTTGACAGCTTCCCAGAAATCTGCTCACTTGCGGTCGTGGCAGTGATGCTGGGGATGTCACTGGGACTCCTAAGCTGTGGAAGAAACGATGGAAGTTGGAGCTAGTACCGTTGCTGCAGCAAAAATAAATTTGATGGGAAAGAGCTAATTTTGTCAGTACTGCTGGGAAGTCTTTAATTCGTGCTGCTCTGTCTCTAAACTGTCAAATTAATTAAATGACTAATGTCTTACTCAAAGTGTCTTTGATTCAGTTTTGAAAATGCATTCATAATTTATATGAATCTCCTCTGATAGCTTTTATTTTCTTTAAAATAAATTTCCTTTTGATTTTTCAGCTTATCAGGATGCTAATAGTAGGGTAAAGGGTTGAAGAAACCTTGAAATCTTAGTGTTTCAATAATGTGTGCAAAACTTAAAGCTGAGGTAATTTGAGAAATGTGGTGTTTGACCTATGATATTGCTCTAGCTTGCTGTTGGAATTGGAGGAACTAGCCAAACCAGTAAATCCACTGTGTAGAAAACGGTATTCTGGAAAAAAACCTTCAACACATCCTCTGTAAGTTAACTACCATTAAAGTCTTCTGTTTTTCAAAAAAGTCAACGCAGAGTAATCAATCTAATACTGGAATAAAGATGGTTGTGTCATGGCAATACAAAACTTCTTACTACGGAAGATTTCACTTGTTAAATTTGTTTCCTTCTAATATTTCTGGAGATAGAAAATGTTCACTTTCTAGACTGTTTTCTACTTATTCTGTAGTACAATCATTTGAAGCGAACTGATTGTTAGTATTTGTTGTACCTGACATATTACTTGGATGACGGTTTTGGGGTTGCCCTGACAGTGAGTTATGAGATGGCCAGTACATCTTCTTTAATTTTTAATGCATGTAGTGTCATAGAAGGATATTTTTCAGTTTCTGCCATACAGGTTACTTCAAACTGGAATTGATTATATATTTATGTTCTAAAGGCAACCTAAGGTTAGAGATACTGACAAGTCAGTCACTGCAAAGTAAGGTGCTGTGTGTCTCAGGAGAAAACATTTTTTCTTTAAAAAATTTATTTCTGTGGAATAACTTATTCACTGTTTTGTAGAGTCTTATGCAAACAGTTGCATTATGTCAGTCTATTAGTATTTTGAAACAACGATTAGAATTTGTCTTGAGTACAGATTTAGTAATTTCTTTTTTTCTTTACAGCAGGTATTCCTTTAATTATCTTGAAATTTTCAGAAATACCCATAATTTTAAATAGACATTGACAAGGATCTGTCAGTAGCAAAACAAATTGTTCATAGTTGTCTAGGGCCATCCTAAAGTAGCACTGCTATTAAATGATGCTAAACTTTGTTGCTCTGTGATTTCACACCAAAATGTTTGTTTGGCTGAGAATCCAGGAGTTGCACACTTTCTTAGACTGAAGCATCAGCAGTAGTTCCTGAGTGGGAATGCTGAGTGCAGTGGATCCACATGGATTCACTGTCATCTCAGGATGATGCTGTGATGTCCCTATGGCGTGTGAGGATTCAAGTGACCATGTTTGTTCCTGTGATATCCTGATATTAATTTGGAAGGGAACCCACTTTTAGGCTGCTGTAGTTGCAAGACCATCTGGGATCACATTGTTACTCAAGGAGTAAAGTGGAGTCAGACTTTTTAAAGTCTTAAGCATGAGACAAATATATCTATAAAAATAAGTCCACAGAACTGTTTTTGAAAACAAGCACTACATGTTAGACTTAATTATGAAACTGAGGACTTCTGTGAGAGGGACAACTGGCAGTTTTTTGGAATTTATAGGTAATAATTTATATTAAATATCTCTATAAGGTGTATATAGTGAGGGACATTGCCATCAGTGCTTTCTGATAGGAAACAGCTTGTACGTTGGGGAGGTAGCAAGGACACAAAGTAAAAAAGTTAACAAAAAACCATTGATCAAACCCCACCTTTTTTTTGAAGAGAAGCCTGATAGCCTAACTTAGCAGGTGAGATTGATGGGGTGGATTTTTGTGCTATTTTATCTTGTTCAGAATGTACATCTATTAATATTCTAGTGGCAGAATTACACTTTCAGGGCATGACTCCCAAACATCAGTGTTGTTGAGTTAGAGGTTCTAGCCATGGCAAAGACTGAGTGTATTAGCTAGTGTTTGCTTATTGAGGCACTAGTGTGTCTGACCTAATTGAGTAGCAAATTCCAACTTTTGTTCTCAGCCTCTTTCTGAGTGCTCGTCAGACTGTAATACTGACCACTGCATGAAAAATTGCTTCTCACTGACTACTTTGGAATATTTAACAGTACTAACCTTTGGAACCTGAAAAGGTTTCCTGTGAAGTATTGGCTTCATTTAAAGTTACATCAGTTCTTTTGGCTAGTTGTGGTGCTGCTCTATTGCTTTACTGTTTTGACACCTAAAAGTTGAATGCTATAGTGGTATGTAGCGTAGTGGAAAAGTAAGCAGGAGTTTTGCTGTATTAATGTCTTTGTGCTTATAAAGAAATAACTCCAAGTATGTAATTTTCCTTTAATTGGAAAGTCATATTTTGTGATACCAAATGCTTCTAGAGGCTAAACTAAGTTTCTGTAAAAGGGGGAATAGACATTATGTTCTTCATACTAGTCTGTATGTGTATACATTTATATATAGATACTTTCTTGGACAGCTGTGATATGCTGTGGGTTTCTTATGGAAGTCACTTTATTAATTTTCATTGTAAAAGCAGTTACATTCAAAGCAGGCTTTCTTTTAGCAGCCAAAATTCACTTCAGGACAGGGAATACCTTAGCAGCTGCCTAATACATTGACTTTATTAATTAACTGAAATGCATTGTATTACATGATTGAGTGTCCATGTGGAGGATTAATTATACTCTAACTGGTAGGCAAGTCTTACTGCAATAATAAAAATTTATTTGTGGTTTTTCTGGAAATATTTTCTGGCAAAGTTAGAGAAATAGCTAATTTCTGTATGCTGTGAGAATTGCAATGCTAGTTTGGTCAGGTACATTATGGAGCACAGCGTAATACAAATCAGTGCTCCAATTTCTCAGCATGTGTTGTACTTCTTGATTTTTCTCCAGATAAACGTGTGAGGCTTTGGCAGGATGTACAGTGATGTCTGCCATGTCTCCCACATAGGTTGCTCTGTAGCATCATACTACTGCCAAAAGGTTGGGTAGGTGAGGCATCTCCCTCAGTGTAGCTTGCCAAGGAACTTAATGGCTGAGTGCTCCAAGTGATGCTGCTTTAGTTGGGTTTCTTTCTAAACTTAGTGGTAGACCATTCTTAGGTTTATCTGCATATCCTGACTAAAAATGCTAATACTGGAAATCTGTGCTTTTTAAACCACTATGTTCTTAATTATATCCTATTTTTAAAATGGGAGAGATGACAGAACTTTTAAGGCTGGATATTGTGCAAGTGTTCTGCATACGGCACATAAAAAGGCAGGATTCAGTGAGTTGCTCTGGTTAAGAAAAAATTTTACACATTCAGTTTCGGCAGTTATCAGTTAAAAATTCTTAAAATGCTTTAGGATTTATTATAATCTGAATGATTTCCTGACAATCTGCATTATAATGGAAATTTCTATGATGTTGCTTATAGGAAGGTATTCCCTGGTGAATCTTTGGCTGTA
The DNA here is from genome assembly GCF_036250125.1 of Pseudopipra pipra. NCBI lineage: Eukaryota > Metazoa > Chordata > Aves > Passeriformes > Pipridae > Pseudopipra > Pseudopipra pipra. Next base: position 60,596,006 of record NC_087551.1, read on the forward strand.
TGAGAGAGATAAGAGTATAGTATGCAGAATTACGGAATGGCTGGGGTTGGAAGGGACCTCTGGTGATCACCTAGTCCAACCTCCCTGCCAAAGCAGATTCACCTGCAGCAGGTTGTACGGGATCGTGATCAGGCATGTTTTGAGTATCTCCAGAAAAGGAGACTCCACAACCTCTCTGGACAGCATGTTCCAGAGTTCTGTCACCCTCACAGTAAAGAAGTTTTTCCTCATATTCAGATGGAACTTCGTATGTTTGAGTTTGTCCATTGTTCCTTGTCCTGTTGTGGGGCACCACTGAAAGAGTTTAGCCCCATCCTCTTGACACCTGTCCTTAAGATATTTGTACACATTGATAAGATTCCCTTGATTGTCTGTAGATGGAACAGTCATGGCTCTGAGAGACATGCTCCTGTCCTTTAATCATCTTTGTAGCCCTCAATTTGACCCTCTCTAGTAGTTACTTGTATTTTTTGAACTGGGAAACCCAGAACTGGACACAGAACTCCAGATATGGCCTCAGTAGGGCTAAGTAGAGGGGCAGAATCACCTCCTGGCAATGCTCTTCCTCATGCAGCCCAGGATACCATTGGCCTTCTTGGCCACAAGGGCACTGCTGACTCATGAACAGCTTGTTGTCCACCAGGACCCCCAGATCCTTCTCCATGGAGCTGCCACAGGTCAGTTCGTAACTTATACTGATGCACTGGGGTTATTCCTTGCTAGGTGTAGGACTCTAGTCTTTGTTGAACTTCATTAGATTCCTCTCTGCCCAACTCTCTAGCCTGTCCAGGTCTTGCTGAATGGCAGACATACATGTGTGTACAAACATCTAAAAAATGTGTGTACTCACATGTAACTCCTCAGTCTGTTTTGTAACTGCTAAAACATAGCAACAGTTCTTGAGTTAGAAACATCTGGATCTCTTAGAGCTCATAGCTATTACTTATATTACTTGCATGACTTTGTTAACCTGGCACTGTGAGCAGGGCTTGATAAAATGCATGCATGTGTATTGGTCTGACTGCTATTTGGCAACTCCTGGTTGTTGTGCAGCCCACTAGCTCCCAAGCCTTAGTGTACTTTCTATAGCTCCTATACTTCCAGTGGCAGCTGTGCTTTTGTTCTCTCAGCACAAACAGCTGTGCTGCTTATGTGAGATGTCCTGTGAGCTACAATGATATTAAAATGACACTTTCTTCCATCAGCACTTGATTTGAATATTATTACTGTAGTTTAATATTAAAATTTGAAGTTTTAATTAGCCTACTATCTGTGTGAGCATGTGTTGAAGTAAACACTAGAACTGTTACTTGAAGGCTTTCCTTTGTTTCTTCTTTGAAAATAGGATGAAAAGACTGAGACTTCTAGATTTAGCCTATGGATAATCAGAGGAAAGCAACTTGTTTGTTCACAAACTTTCCAGCAGCTCTGTAATGGATCTCTCGTGGCTGATGCATGTGACTATGTTGCTCGTAAATTGACCATGCTTGAGTGCACTGATGATAAAATAAATGAGTGGATTATTTTTCACAATAGGCTGTTATGACTGACAGTGATTAAATTATGAGAGAGTGCAGAACACATTCTTTGAGTGGGTAAAAAGAGAGTTGTCTCTTCAAAGCAGCAGAAAAAGTACATTGGGTTTCTGTGTTCCTATTCTGAAAGATTAAAGTGGTGCATAAAGGAGATGCTGAGCACTATGACATCAATGTAAGTTGACAAAGTCCTAGTTTCAGTTTTGGTGAGAGTTAGGATGTTTGAATTTATATATTAAAGACTTGGAATAAGTCTCCTGGGCCATCAAGAATTGAAAATAAACATCACCTATTTCAAGACCTTTGCAAGTGCCATTGAAAGGTTGCTTTGGTTTGTTAATCCTGTTGCCTTTTAGGGAAAGTGACCCCAAAATCTCATTCATTTGTTGTATGAAGAAAAAATCCACTTCATTTGTATTTTGTGTAGCTAGTCCAGAAACTTATAACTATTCATTTTTATATCAGATTTTCTCAATTAAGTTGTTTACAATTTCTTTCCACTGTAGCATTACTAAATAGTAATAGGGGAACTCTGAAAACTGTTGTAGCTTTTGCATTATATCAAACAAATGAGGGGGGTGTGTGTGGGTGGGTGGGTGGGTGTGTGGGGGGGTGTATGTTTGTTTACAACATTCTTTCCTTACTCTTACAGTAATGTTGCTTTTATTGAAGTAATGTGATACTGAATATTCAGTAAGTCAAACATATTTAGAGTTCATTAAGAATTACCATTAATCACCTTAAACTTCTTGAGCTATTATCATCTGTTCTGATGAAAAGCATCTTGCCTTTCTTACTTTCCTGAGAAGTGGGGGTTGTGTGGCACTCTGTCAAAGTGCTGGAGCAGAGGGTCTGCCAGCCTTGTGGAGTACTGTTTTGGAGTCAGTATCTTAAGGTCCTGAGGTGTCACAAATAAAGGAAGAGAGTATGGTACGGAGGGGAATACTCACCTAACTTTTTTTGTCCAAAATGTTTAATGTTATTGATAGATTTGATAGTTTAAAAATATATTTTGACATTAGTGTCAGGAAATATTTAAATTGTATTGCACATTGCCAATAAAGAGGAATTAATCTGTGTGGTCTCCTGCACTGTGCAAAGCACTAAACCGGATAGGTTCTTGATACACTTAGCTGTAACTATTTGATCTGCAAAAACCAGCAAGAAATCTTAACGGCTGGTGAGAGGTCAAGAAAATAAAAGGTTTTAAAAAAAAGGGTTGTTGGTGTTCAGTCTTAAATTCATTGTGCAGTTACACAGCTCCAGTGCAAAGGGAACTTGTTTGAAGTCTTTTGCAAGGTGGAACTTCCACATGCACTTGCTTGTGGGCAAAGTTGTTCATTTTACTTCCATGCTATTCAGGATTTTTATGAAAAAATTCCTTGGAGGACTCATGATCCTGAAGTAGCAAAATACATTGGATATTGACATGAGATCTGCGTGAGCAGCACTAAGTGGGAAATCAGAGCTAATAGTTCTTTTAAAACTCCACCCTGTTCCTTTAGACAGTTTCAGAATGGAGAATCTGGTTCAGTAATAGTTTAGTCATTATTTTTTCTTTCACATTTCACCCACTAAGAGTACACATGATTTCAAGCATGACAAGAAATCCCTGTATTTAAGGGAAGGTCTGCTGTGCTGCTCAATTTATTAAACATAAATAAGATATGAATAGGATAATGCCTTGTTCTGCTGAAGTTTGGGTTAGAAAAATATGGAGATTTGGTAACATATCATGTAAGGATCAGAACTTGCTGTATCTTTTTTGGCACTGGTGATATCTAGGTTAAAGCTAGGGGAGGGTGTGTTATTTATATAGTAGTCATGTGTCTTGTTCATACTGGAAGTAAATCTGTTGGTTCACTAAGATCATCTTTGACTCAGTATTTCAGTCAAAATACTCTTATTTCTGCCTAGAGTTAGTCTCATTGCCTGCTTGCTGATTACATTTCTGTAATTTTGTGAAGGTAAGGGAAATGAAGTTTGACAAACTTTCTTTCCAGTGGCCAAGTGTACACTATGTTTGGATGCTTTTAGGGTATGTGTTTGCTCTACAGTCAAAAATGTGACTGCAGCTGCTGTTGATATAGCTAAGGAATTTGGAAGGATTATGAAAAATGCTGGAATTTGGGGTACCAGCCCCAAAATGTAGTGATTATATCTGAGTTTTACCGTTCTTCCTTTTAAACTACTGTTAGTTTCTGAATTAGTTTGGGTGTATACAGATACATACTTCCCGCTTTGAGATACTGGAGAAAAGCAGCTGTGAGAACTTATATTTTCTAGAGATTTGTGATTTTAAAAAGGGAAGTCATAGAATCGTAGAATATGTGGAGTTGGAAAGGACCCATCAGGATCATCATGTCCAACTCCTGGCCCTACACAGGACATTGCAAAAGTCACACCATGTGCCTGAGAGTGTTGTCCAAATGCCTCTTGAACTCACAGAGTCTTGGTGTTATGACCACTTCCCTTGGGAGCCTGTTCCAGTGCTCAACTGCCCTCTGGGTGAAAAACCTTTTCCTGATATCTAACATAAACCTCCTGTGACTCAGCTCCATGCCGTTTCCTCAAGTCCTGTCACTGGTCACCAGAGTGAAGAGATTGGTACTTGCACCTCTGCTTGCCCTTGTGAGGAAGTTGTAGACTGCAATGAGGTCTCCCCTCAGTCTCCTCCAGGCTGAACAGCCCAAGTGGCCTCAGCCACTCCTCATAAGGCTTCCCATCCAGACCCTTCACCATCTTCATTGCCATTCTTTGGATATGCTCTCCAATAGCTTAATGTCTTTTTATATTGTGGTGCCCAAAACTGCACACAATATTCAAGGTGAGGTCACCCCAGTGCAGAGCAGAGAGGGACAATCATCTCCCTCGACTGGCTGGTGATGCTTTGCCTGGTGCCCTCCAGGACATGGTTGGCCCTCCTGGTTGTCAAGGCACTGATGACTCATCTTCAACTTGCCATCAACCAGGACCCCCAGGTCCCTTTCTGCAGTGCTGCTCTCCAGCTTCTCATTCCAGCTTCTCATTCCCCAGTCTATACAAACAACCAGGATTGCCTCATCCCAGGTGCAGAATCCATCACTTGCCCCTGTTAAACTTCATATGGTTGGTGATTGCCCATCTCTTATTTGTTGAGGTCTCTCTGCAGGGCCTCTGTGCCCTTGAAGGAATTGACAGCTCCTCCCAATTTAGTGTTGTCAAGGAACTTGCTTAGTATTCCTTACAGTGCTGTGTCTAAGTTGTTAATGAAGATGTTGAAGGGCACTGGGCTGAGGATGGAGCCCTGCAGAACCCCACTAGTGAATGGATGCCATCCTGATGTTACCCTATTGACTATAATATAAATGTTGGATAAGAAATTCATTTTTCAGCAGTACCATATTTTGTGATATGGATAGATCAGCAAAATAGTGTGTTAAGTACTGATGCTTTTTATTATTTACCAATCTAAAGACAAGTTGGGATATAGCATGTTCTGTCTTCAGCTGTATGTAGTTTGGGACCTAAATGCTGCCTGTGAAGTATTGATATGAATATAGGTATTTGGACACAAAAGTTATATTCAGAAGACGGATAGCTCAAACTTTGGTTGGATATGTCTATGTTAATAAACTAACCCATTGTCAAGCTTCTACCAAGCCTAGTAGAACCTATAGTACATCTTCTTACTGTTCAAAAAAGGGTGATAGACTGCTAGTGCTGTGGCAGAGCTGTAAAGGACCAATGGAATTATCTCATATGTATGCAAGAGATTAGGGAGTAGGCGCTGGGAAAAGACCTTGCTGCTTTGTGTACTGTAAGTGACCCTGTGGGTCCACCGTGTGGGTAACTGAGTATCACAACAGCAATGCCAAATGAAATATTACATTATTGTTGAAATAAATCCATTTTAACAATTGTTGAACAAAAAGAAATTGATGTTTTTTGAGAAAAATCATGAAAAAGTCTATGTGCAGGCATATAGAGCAGGCAGGATAGAGCATTACTGCCAACCAACTGAAATCAGAGGACATATTCTTTAATGTAGCTTTATCATCAAATTAGTACAGCCTGTGTGTTTAGACAATGCTGAGAAATTATGCCCTTCCACAGGCTCTGCTGACCTTAAGAGATAACAAGTTTTTTCACCCTCTTTTTGGTAACTTGATCAATGAATACTGACTGCAGGGCAACTAATTTAAGAGTAGGATGTGTAACATATTGGAATACTTGTTCTAGTTGTTTGAGAAATACAACTTTTCTGTTTTAATCCATAGTAATTTCTATATTTAGAATATACCTAAAAGTTGGCATCTAACCTTGAGGTTTTTTGTTGCTTTGCCATACATAGAACTTATGGTTCTTGGTTATTCTTTTCAGAGAAAAACCTCACTTTATTCCTGAAAGATTAGACTGAATACTTCAGAAGGGCTTCATAAATGTCTCAAATGTCAGCTTGGAACACTTTTAGAAAATGGCTTTATGGAGTGTTATAGTCACTTCATTAATCAACTTGAACATTTTAACATTTTAAAACTAGGTATCAGATCTGTTTGATTATCTGTATAAAGCAGCCTAGAAGAATTTCCAAAACACAGCAGTACAAACTGCTTAACAAAATAACTTATTTTTTTCTCTAAAAAGCATTTTATAAATATTAGCTTTTTTCCATGAACCTAATGTTTAAATGTTAAAGACTTTTCTTGGATCATTCTCAAAATGCTCAGAGGAACCAGAAGAAGGAAAACTTGCTCTAAGAGAGCTTCTTAAAATTTGTTTGCATTCCTTTTATTCTTGCTGTGTTTCCTGAAGGGATTAAACACTAAGTAGAAATATTCCACATCTTCCAAGAGACTTCAGTATTCTTCCTTTTTCTGCAGGCTTGTAATGCTAGGAATTAGTGAAAAGACAAATGGCATCTTTCCCTCTTACAGTTTTTCTTTTGATAATTTATTTTTGTTCCTGCTGGGTTTATTTTCATTTACTGAAGGATATATTTATTTTCATATACTAAAGGATTACTACGGATTAGTTAGAGCCAATTCTTAAAGTAGTGTCATGGTCAAAATTGAGAGAAGAATGTGGCATTTCTACCACCTCTGCATGAGGTCTGCAAACAGTAGAACCTGTTCTGAATTGAGTAATGAAGACTATATATTCTTGCTGAAACTATATTTATTCTTCAAACTGGAAAATTTACTCATTAAATAAACACAGTCCTCAGCTGGAGTGAAGATGAGGGATATTCTTTGTCTAGTGGGCATGAGCAGATTGCAGCTCTCTGTGTATCTTAACATGTACTGAGATTAACGTAGCCTGTGCAGCACAGCATGCTGCTTAAACCCTGGCTCAGATTGAGCAGTCATAAAATGGATTGGTGACTTAGGCTATTCATCCCAGCCATGACAGTTTAAAGGAGGTCACTGAAAACGTCAGCAGAGCGTACAATCCTTTTCTTCTGCATAGGCTTTGCCTTGGGTTTTTTGTCAGGCAGAATCAGAACTATTTAGGCCTTCCACTTTCATCTCCATTAATCAGGGGCTGTTCTGGAAGAGGTTCCTTATGAAAGGAAGTCTAATGTTAGTTTTTGATATCTGTAATCCCTTTGGTTAGGGAATGTGGGGGTCTTTGTTAGGCTATGGATCAAGAACATAATCAATCTGTGCTTTTCAGAACAAGATGCTTTGGGAGATTAGAGCAGAAAAATCTGGTGATTTTATTATTCTCAGATTTGACGATCTCTGTTTTAAGAATATATCTGTAACTTGCCCAATTATTGGGGATGTTGAGAACACTAACTGGAACATATATTGTGATGCACATAAGAGGAAAAACTGAATCTCTGTTTCAGCCTCCCAGGACATCTTTGTGATATGTTGGCTATACTGGTTTCCAGTTGCTTTAGGCAGAAAGAAATTTCCAATACTAGGTAGTAGTAGAGTTCTCCTTAAATTAGGTGTAGAAAAGCACTTATTTCTGAAGCTGTTTCATTCATATTATGTATTTGCCTCTGGCTTCACTTGTTATTAGTTGAACAGCTTTTAAGTACTACATTTGAAAAATCTTTGTTTTGATCAGTTGCCAAATAAAGGCCAACTGATCAAAACATAATTTTGTGGACATCTTATTTTGCTTGTTCTTCTGTGGATATGATTTTAAAGAAAAATCCAACTTGCATATTGAATTGTTTGTTCAATATTGAATCTTTTTGTTCAGGTAAGTCTAAACTGTCTGGATGTAAGCCAGGCTTTTGACACAGTTTGGCACCCTGGCTTTCTAGCAATGGTGATGGAATTAAGAATAAGGCATAGTACTTACTTGATAATCAGGAAGATTCTAAAAAAAGCAAGTACGATTAAGTGAAGGTACAAGAGGGGAGGGAGAAGAAAAGAGGATGAAAGAGATGCTTATACCTGAAACTAATATGAAGTAAGAAGAGTTTCATCGTGTTGCAAGTGGCAAAGCCCCCACATCTTACCTTAAAAGAGCCTTGTTGCGATGTCTTGGGAGTTTTAGGGAATCTGTTTCCCACTATATGATTATGGAATCTTCTGCTCCAACAGAGTTCTTTCTTCACCATTTCCACTTAAATGTCTCATGATTATGTGACTGTATATATTTAAAAGGCTTAAATGTGCATCTTAGCATAGAGTAACACAAGCTGGTAATTTTCAGAATAAGAGTTATATAGATCACTTAGCAGCTTTTTGAAGTTGTTTTGGATAGCTTAGCTTACTTTCCATTTTATGTGAAGTGTATGGTATGATATTTTGGTTCATATAACCTTTGAGAGACAAAAAATTGTCTCTTCATCAGTTTAAAACTCTTATTTGGATGTCACACCAAGTGTGCTGTATTACTTATCTGTATATCTTAAAAGGAATGCCTTCAGTTTCATTCTGTTTCCCTTTTCCAGTAAGTTTAATATTTAAAATTTTTATCTCGAGTGTTGCACTGTATTCTGTAGATGTGCAGTCTAAAATTCATTCTCCTTTGTTGAAGACAATGAAACATTGTTTTAATTGGCATGAGAAATGCTGCAGTTTTCTTTGCGGAAAAAAGACTGCATATTCATTTTGCTTCAAGTGTTGAATTGTTTCTGTGCAAATGTGGTCATGATGATTAATGAAGTTGCCATGACAGCAGTACCTCATAGAAGATATCTGCCACCACAAAATTCTTTACCTGATGAGGATTTAGTTCATATGTGCACAGTTGTAGTGAGATCTCATTCTGCTGAATTGGAATGTATAGTTAGTGTTGGCTGTCTCCTCCAGACTTGAATTGGACCTCAGATTATTAGTGATGTCACAAAGCATGAATTAGCGTGGATGTTCAACACAAAAATGGTATATCACTTGATGCACACAAACTTTTAGCTTGTGTAATAGTTTTCAGTAGAAATTGAGCTGGGAATACTTCTGTTTTAGAACTTTAAAAGTAAAAAAGCTCATTTCATAACTCTTTGTAGGTTTCATAACTCCCATGTAAACCAATTCTGACACTCTGTGCATGTAATACAATTCTTGTGCATGTCTAGAGGATCTCATAATGTAAACACGTCAAAAAGACTTGTCTCTGCTTTTTCTTTTCTATATGGATTTGAGAAGTATTGTTATTGTCTAAGGAAAACTAAACTTCCCCTGTGGGACCATCAGCCTTGTATTTTTGGAGAAAAGAGACCTCTGGGTTTCAACTGAAAATAAGGGAAAGACTACAGTGTTATCTTCTTACATGGAACATCTAGAAGTACTTGATGTCAATATTTAAGCATAGAGGCCTTGAGAACTATTTTTGGTTTTACTGCTGTCTTAGTGAGCGTGTCTTGTGTGTTGCTTTCTCCTCATAGTGTTCAAGTTTCTCTGTCTGTAAAATTTTTTGCTAAAATCAGAATATTTTTATAGATCGGTCAGTTTTATAACTACCACAAAACACTTAGCTCATCTTCAGATAGATATTTTTACAGAGGTGTTTGGTCTTCGACAAAAAGTAAAAGGGATATAATTCACAATGTGTTTTAATACCAGAAAGAAGCCTGCTGTGTAGGAACTGGTGAGCCAAAGACGTATATTTTGCCTCTAATCTTGGTGTTGAATGGAACTGAAACACTGAAGGATATGTAAATAAGTCAAAGAACCAAAAGTGAACTAATTAGAATTGTCATTTTATGGATTTGGAGATACAGTAACCCAGTTTTTCCAGGAAATACAACTTTTCACTTAGTTCATTAAACAATCCAATTGCTACTTAAAAATAAACACAGCAAATAATTGCAAGTGCAAAGGAAGGAGCACACTGTTTAAATTGTACAATAGAGAAACAAGTCTTGAAACTTGTCAGGAAATAAATGTACAAAAATGAAGAAGCTACTGTGAAGAGTTTTAAAAGTGAGGGGCATATAGTTGCTGGATGTCATGCGACCTAGCACTTGAAGGACCAGGAGGCCCTGTGGGCTGACCAATAGCCTCTATGGTATAACTTAACCTGTACTGGGATTCTGGTGTCTTCCCGCCCTGCCCCCCCTCTGGCTTCACTGCAGTTTTTTGGCTGTTAGACAAATCATGACCTTCTTTCCTGTTTTGTCTTCAGTGTCTATTTCCTGTTTTTTCCTTCCCTCCCCCACCTCATTTTTTTTGACTCCTGACTTTCTTTCCAGTGGTGTCTTTACTTTCTTTCACTACTAGCTTGTTTTTTTCACAAGTTTTTTCTTCATAATAAAAGAGGAAGTAAGAGTTGAGAGCTATAGCATCAGTCTTTCCCTTTTAGTGAGTTTCTGTATCCTCTTGTTATTTATTGAATGTTAATTTGCACGGTATTCATACTGTTTCCCAAAATTCAAGTATGTCACATGGATTTATTTCTCCCATCTTAACACAGAGCCAGACACATTCATTTTCTAAGTGCTAGAAGTTTTCATGCTTTTATTTGTTGAGGTTTGTATGTTTAGGCAGACTTTTGAGACTAGCACACCTGAGACTTCATCTGGACCAGACCTCCAGTCCTTGGTCTGTGACATCTCACTTTGGGAACTAATGAAATAATCTTGATTTCTGAAATAACATGACGTCATTTTAAACAGGGCCAAATCTCTTGTCTTTTTTGTTAATATGTGCTTTCTATTGCTTCTACACAGGAATAGGTTATACTGGTTGTTAACCAGTATATCGTGGTAAAAAAAAAAAGGTGTTAGTTTGGTCTATTTGTGTGCTTGTACCAATTTTCCCTTTCTCATTGCTTTATATTTCAAAGTACTTAGGAGTTAAAAAAATTTAGATAGGATGGGGAAAATCCATGACTGTGAGCTCCAGCATGATCTTGGATTTCACATTTAGTGCAAGAGAAGCATACCCATAGAGAACACCAGCGTAAATATGCTTTCAAACATTTCTTCAGTCAGCACCTAAACTGGTGAGGCCAAAATGAGGCAGAGAAACCCCCAAGCCAATGGGGACTGGAAATTTCATTCAAACAAGTCTTTGGCATGGAGTTCATAATGTCATGCTTTGTGTTTGTGTAATAAAATTAATTGTAAGATGATAAGTTGTTGTCAACTTGGATTGGTGTTTGCATAAGACTGTTTCCAAGCTTTGAAACTTATCTGGATATACAGAATGAGAACTGAAAATGTAGCCAAAGAAGGCAGCATAAAGCCTCTACTTGATTTGGCCTGATAGCTTACTGTAATAATTCACCATCCCCATTTTTATGTGGTCATTAAAAGGCTTTTCAGCAGTGGGTGAGGCTGCTTTGGTAAACTGCAGTTTGTGATATGTATTCTTATATTTATATGGGAATGTCATTGCAGTTGTGGTCAAGATTCTTTCTTCCTTGTCTACAGGACAGTTCTAAATACTCCTCCCTGGAGTTCTTGGTGTTCAGAAATGAATTATTCTTTTAAATGTTTCTTATCTGTTGTCATTCCCTAACTCTCCAAAGAAAACTTTGTTTAAATAGTTACTCCCTTGGGACTTCCATGCATATCCTGTTATCTGTTTTATATTACAGTCTTTCATGCTGGGAATGTCCTTCCAAAAAGCTCAAAACAGCTAAAGCACTTACATGATTAATAAACATGTTAAGTGCTGAAGTCTAGGGACAAACCCAGCATTATTAACACTATCTTTTGCCTTTTTTTTCCTCCGTTACACTTGTTTCTGACCTCTAGATTCAGAAATTAATTAGACTTCTTTCACTTTGTCTAGCCCAGAGATGTGGCAGTGGTTGCAGTGTTAGTTGTGAAGCCACTGCCGTGAAAAGCAGGAAACTTTTACAAAGTTGCTCGTGTTTTCACTCTTCTGATCAAATACCAGCATTCAGAAGAGCCCATGGGAGTGATGAAGTTTTGGCTGCCAATTTTATTTGCTCAGCAAAGAGGCATCTCCACTGCTTTTTGTTGCTTGGGATTGGCAGGGTTAATTCCCACAGGAGCAGTAGATGCATACTTTTTCGAAGAGCAGTATTATCTGTAGTTTCAGTACTTTATGTGTTCCAGTAAACCTAAGTGTGTAGGAAATAGTTTGCAGTGTTGTGCTTTACATATATCATTTGAGGTGCATTATAATTATTTGGAGTAGATGGGAAACACTGAGCAAAATTGCTTCTGCTTTTTCAAGGAAATACTTCTGTTCCGGTAGCACCTGAAAGAAGACTCAGTTAACTTATGCTAGCTGCAAACATGAAAATTGAAGTACTGACACAAGACATCTTAAGGTGGCTAACCTCTGAGTTTTGAGGAATGTGGGATAGTAGTCAGGGAATATGGAATAGCATTTATTCATTGCAGCAGGAGCTGAGAATTATCCTATTTTAATTATTTTTAATTTGTCGTGTCTGGGTTTTCTTTTTGGTTGTGTTTGGGTTTGTTTGGTTTTTTGTTTTTGGTTTGGTGGTTTGTTTTTGGTTTTGTTTTGTTTTTTTTTTTTAAATGTGGTATACAGTTAGTAGCCTGGGTTTACTTACTTGCATGTGCATTAAAATCTCTGCAGGTCCTTCACAGTTGATTCATATACTGGTAGGAACATACCCAGCAAAGAGACAGCTACAACGTACCTGCAGAAGTCCAAAAATACTTCACCATATAGCCTGAAACTTTGCACTTATTTTGAATTTGGACTAAGCTTTTTAAGATTAATTGCCAGGTACGCCATTTAATCAAGTATTTGACTTTGTTATTGGTGGAAAGTGGTAGCAGTACCAATTTTTGTGTTTAAACTTGCATCCTGATTCAGGAAAATGGACATTAAAAAATTAGTGGCAGGAGAAGATTCTATACATGTCCTCTGTATAAAAGACTTTATAATTTTATTGTCACTTTTTCCAACTTTGTTTCCCTTGATAATGGCAAACATCAATCAGTATTGTTAAAGTGGCTTGCTGAAGAGAACTGTGCCCTCTATGATGCAAAAATAAAGCTGCCTTTAAAGTGGAAATACAAAATTGATGTTGCTACTAAAAAAGATACTTTTTGTGGCTATGTTTACATCCTAAAGCCTTTGTAAACAGCATTTGTTTATTGAACTCTAGTCTTGCACATGACAGAGTAAACTTTCTTAATACATTTTTTAGTTGGTTTCTAGCCGATGTTCCTAAGTTGGATTAGATGAAATAAAAAGCTAACAGGCGTTTTGGATGTGATCTCAGTAGTGTCCACATCTGTATGATATTCAGCCTCAATGTACTAGTGAAATAAAGTTACTGGTTATCTCTGCTTATGGAAATGACTTTTAAATGTGCTTGTTCAGGTCTGTCACTACCAAAAGCACAGGCTAGTTGCTTCCTGACATTGAATCCTGGTATTGCAGAGATTCCTCTTTTTGCATGCTGTTGTACACTTCCTAAACGTGTGAGAGGGTAATAATTCTCTATATGACTTCCACCAAAGAGGAAATAGATACTTGTCAAAACAATAATGCACATCTGGAATTCCAGCATCCGGGAACTTTGTTACGCTGAGGCCTCTCAGTTTGCGGTACAAAAAATACTAGTACGTTATTTTTCGCTGAGTTGGGAGGTGCTTTGATTTACCATGTTATTGTAAGTGCCTTGGAAACACACTGTATGTGAGAGTGAACTTAATATTGTCAGTATAAAAAGAAACTGTTTTTAGTTTTGCCAATACATTATAAACAGAAAGGATGAAAGTCGAAAATGGAATTTTTTTTTTTTTATTGTGGCATCTAAAAATCAATCACCTCCAAATCAGAACACGGTAAATAATTTACAGAACCCAAACAGGATTGTTGTCGTCCATCCCCCCGGTTTCTTTAATAAGAATTGGAAAAAAAATGTATGTTCATCTGTGCTTCAATGAAACTGTGGTACTGGTTTGGTGAGGTGGGATAAAGAAGGATAGGAATGGAGATTGGAGGTACAGCATTCCTTAGAACAAATGAATGCTCACTGCTGGTTTTAATCTCTAAAATTATGGTTGTCTTGAGCGTTTAATGCGAACACTCAAAATCCACCGTAAACTTGCAAAGTTGATTTTAAAAATAGAGAGATTTTTCTCAAAGCCTGTGTTGTTCTTAGTTTGTTGGACAGATAACAGGAAAACAGAGCTGTCGCTTGATCCATGTTCATTTTCTGGCTGCTGGAATGAATTTGGAACTAAATCCCATTTTTCCACTTGAGCATGTCCTTCTCTAGCAGTGTCACGGCCTGGGTGGGGTCACTTGTTCAGTACAGCTTTTCAAAATGACTGTTGGATTCTCATCAGCTTACAACATTTCTTTCAGTGCTGGAGAACAGCACAAAGCTAGCTTCGTAAACAGATTGTATATTTGCATATGTACTCTGGCAAAGACAGATTTCTTGATTTAAATGAAGTTGCTCTTTGAGACTTATTTTTTTGCCTTGATATAACAGTGTATTTGTAGATTGAAAATACAGAAGGAATAGATTTCTGTTATGTTTGGATATAGTATAGGTAGCACTAAGAGCTGCAGCATGTATATTTGCTTAAATGTAATCTCAGATTCCAATAGGGACATCACAGCTTGGCTCTGTAACACTTAAAAGGTATTTATGTTCTGATTTTGTTGAAAGCTTTGGGGTTGAGCTTTGTATGTTCTGTGGGTCTGTTACACAGATGATGCAGTTTTCAATGCATTTTATTTAATCTGGGAAACAGCACTTTCTAACATTTTCTATGTTTTATTATACATTTTTACATTGCTACCTAGTGTCAGGAGAGAAATTTTAACAAAATAATGTTTCAAGAATTCTCACTTATTTTCATGTTGCATAATATTATATTTCTGGAAAGATCAGAAGTATCCCTTCAACTGACTTATCCATTAAAACTAAACCTTTGAAGTTGTGTCTGGATTGCAATAACCAAGTTATTCACTAGGCAAAATGGAGACAGCCTGCAGCAGGTGTTTTATGAAATGATGAGGTGCTTGAGTGATGAGTAACAGATATGTGTTGTGCTGCGTTAATGGGAATAAGAATACTGAGAAATAGTAATGCTCCTGGATGCTGATTTGAGTTTACAAAGTTTAGGTGACTTCCCTAGGGTTGCTTTACAGAAATTTGTCAGCATAATAGTTTTATTGTGAAAATATTCTATCAAAATTGCAAATACTCACTTTGCAATTTTAGACAGAAGTAGCTTTCTCTGTCACATTTCATCTGCTATCTAAAGCCTTGATTTTTTTTTTTTTTTGTCTTCATAGCAATTTTCAGAATTACCTGTCTTACATTGTTGTTTCAGAACTACCTTTTAAGTTCTCATCATCCTATATAGGAAGTTGTCAGTGTTTTTCTGGTAAGTTCTGTGTATTCTGTGGTGACATCTACAATTTTCTTGCAGTACAAAATTAGTTCTAGGTACTTAATGATATTTCAATATTCATATAAAGACAAGAATGTATCTGGGAGAGAAACATTACATGTTTGCAAATAATTAGGTGTGTGATGGCATGAATGTATGATGGCATGAAGGCTAATGAAATACGTGTTACTTTGAATAGTGATCTCACTATCTACATAAAAGGATGCTTATGAGTATAGTTGCTATTAACTCTGAGGCTGCTAGCCACTGTGATATGCCTGTAATTCCCTGGAAACTAGATTTGATAGGTATAGGATCTTTTGGGAAGACACAATTTTGTGCCATTTCTGCTCTTGGAGATCAGCTTAGATATCATGTGAATATGTGTATATATTTAGAAACACATGTTGCTGTATTAATTAGTTACTAGTGTAACTAATTTGTATTGTCATGGACTTGTAATTCACTGTCTGGCTCTGAAGTTATATTTATTAAAATATGTTAATACTCATTATGTTAACACATCTATGAAAGCATTCCATTACTTGTCATAATTCGGGAATTACATTTGAAATTGGAATATTGTTGCTGTTTAAAGTTTGACCTTTTGAAACATGCTACTGATTTTTAGAACTATTATGGCACCATCTGCTGACCAATATACAGACTGGCAATGTCACCTGGTTACCTCTTTGTGAATGAGCTTCCAGTTTAGGAAGCAGAATCATGAGGAGAAAGGGTGATTCTTTTAGTTGGCTTACATTTGGGAAAAATTATTTTTAGTAGGAGATATTATTACAAAGGCAGAAGTCTGAATCATAACACAGGTTTAGTTGTCTAGGTACCTGGATTATTGCTTAAGGCTTCTCCGTGAACTGTAAAGCTTTAAAAGAAGGAATTTGAGGGGTTTTTTGCTATATGTGGCATATAGGATTGTTCTTGTTTATCAAAATGTTACCTTCTAAGCCTACGAAGTGGAGCCATAACAGCATAAGATGAGTTCAGGCCCCAGCTCCAGTGGTCTCGTTGCAGCCTGGGAAACCAATGGGCTTTGACAGCCTTCTGCCCTGTGGCTACTGCAGAGATTCATAAAAAAGCCGACTCTACCGTCTGTCTCTTTAGTTTCTACAGTTAACCTTGATTTTTTTTTTATGCACAGTGGTCATCAGGGAAGGAGCAAACTGAAACAGTGTCACATTTGGTGTGTAAATACCTAGAATTGAGTTTAATTGCTAGAGATCATCTTTGAATAATCATTCAAAAATAGGTGATTAGATTTTGTGCATGTAAGACATACCCGTTTCCTGTGGGTTTTCTGTTGTAAAATTTTTTTATCGTGTTAACTAGTTTGCTAAAGTGTTGATCTTTGACTTTAGTCTCATCTATTTTTTTTTTTTAGGAATGTGCTTAAAAATGAATGTAATCCAAATTATTAAATTCAATTTTCAAAGTATATTTGTATGTATATATGGTTCTGTGTCTTTATAAATACAGATAAGGATGCAAGTTCCCATGGGAGAACTGGGGCTCTCTTGGATTGATATTTGACCAGAGAACAATATTTAATTGGGAACCATGTGATGTAAATGTCAGGTTGATATAACTAAGCTGATTTCAGGGATGTTTTTGCTTTCTTAAGGATCTCAAAACTGAAAACTGCTTTCTTGAGTTGTTAATTTATTCCTTTGTGTTCCCAACACTCCATGTCTTTGCAATTGTAGTAATCCATCTAAACAATAACTAAATGGAGAAATTAGATTAACCTTTTGCTTTTTCTGCTAATAGAATGTGTGCTGGTTATATTGGTACCTTCAGCAAAACAGTGCTACACAGAACTATGGGATGCCATGAGTTTTCTTGTTTATATACTGGTGATAAAATACAAGTTTTAAAATTTAAAAAATCTAAAATAAAGTTATTTAGTTAGTACATTCAGCCTGATTTGAAATATAAATTATTGTACTCATCAGAAAATAATTTATGCTTTTGAAAATATCTTCTAGGTATAGTACCTGGTTTCCTCAGGTATTACCTACTGGTTAAACTAGACTCTTTTATGCTCTAAAATTTGAATGACTATTCCAGCCAGGATTTTACTTTTTTATGGTTTTTACATCAACAAATCTTATGTGTTGAAAGCAGCAAGCATATTGTTGATATAAATGATGTGTCCTAACAAACTGCGAAATGCGGAGCAGTCTTCTGCTGTGCTTCGGAGTATTTGGAATATTTATGAAGGTAACGATTTTAAAAATAAATATGGTGCTCCAGGAAATTACATGGCTTTTAGGTGCACTGAGCTATACTTTATTTCAGAAGAAGTAGGTTGATAATTTCTTTTTTTTTTTTCTTCTATGACATGATGGTTTATCTGTGAATCCTAGTAGACTAGTGGAGGTATAACTATGAAAGCAGTTTTTATTTCTTGAGTTTGCTATAAATTTCAGTGGCAAACTGAAAAAAGAAAAGTTTACGACTACCTCTTTCTACTTTTTTCTACTTTTATGTACTCAGAAAATAAGTAAAATGAGATCCAGAAACGTATGGAAAAAGGATTTGGTTTGTTCATCTACGCTGATAAATAAGAAATGCCATAATAGAAGCAGTGAATTAAAACTTGGATCATCACAGAAAGCTTCATTTCATGGCAGTTGGTTTTAGCTCAACGTTGTCTGTGATCTTGGAACTATTATTTTTTTTTTTCTTTCCCTTTCTCTCGCCTTTTTTTTTTCTTTCATATTATACTTGGTATGTCTTCTTTTTATATCTTACCTATAGTGTTAGGAATCCTTCTGGTCAGAAAACTGCATTTCAAGAATTGCTGCTAGGAACTGGAAGAAAGGTATCAACCAACTGACCAATCTGTATATTTGAGAGGAGAGAGTGGTAAGGAGAGAATTTAGCATTCTGTTCAGCCTTCAGGCCTCAACTCTGGCCAGCATTAGTATCTTCTCAGTGGAATAAAAAATGGAGAGGAAGGGATGAATGGAGAGGAGAGAGAATATCTGTTGTCCTTAGTTGCTTCCTGATCAGCACCCTTGCTTGGGGAAGTTGTAGAGTTAAGATTAGGGCAGATTATCTGCTCCCTGATAAAGTGTGACCTGTTTTAACAAAGTCATTTTCTCTTCAGCAATTGCCACATTGTTTCTAGTACTTTTTGCCATCCCACCCCCACCTTGGTCCTTGCAGTTTGGGTAGACATTCAATCTGCATGAGCCAAGTCTTCTGGAGGATTACAAAAGATACAGGTGTTATCACTTGTTTTAATGTGCATGGGTTTAATGTCAATTGCAAAATCTATCAAGATTTTTCCCTCTCTGTTCAGATATTGGTAATACTTCTATTTGAGCATCTCCCTTAAGATTCCTTCTCTGTTGTCTACTCTTGCTGCAATATTCTTATTCTCTTTTCTCAATGGAAAGTGAAATATGGATTTAAGTTACCTTGCAATACAAAAAAGGTGAGATGAGGAGAACCCTATCCTGCTGCAGCTGTTATAGAGCTTAAGAAAATTATAGGGGCAAAAATATATATTGTGCTTAATACTATGTAGTAAGAGCAAATGAGAGTTTACTTGGAGACAGGAGAGGAAGAGAACACGATTGAAATTTAGAACTCTGAATTCTCAATCTAATTTGATTTATTTCTTCTCAATCTGAGACAAATGCTGTCTGCTTCTTATTTCCATTTTCTTTCTGGCGCATTATTGGCTGGGTGGGATCTTGTGAGATCTTTGCTATCAGTGCAGGAGGGGATCAGGAAAAAGCCCGTTCCGGAAAACGGTGATTACGTGATCTGCTTGACTACAGTGAAAGTAACATCAGAGGCTTTACAAACTGCAGTAGTAGACTGATGGCAGAACTCCAGTGTTTTGTCTCTCCTATCTCTGTTTTTCGGTGAAGTACAACACTGGAGGATCAGACAGAGCATTGAGATAGGGAGTATGGGGAGGGTAGGTAGCCACAATTTTCTGTTCCTCGAAGGGTGACTAATCCATGCTAAAATGCAACTCTAGAAAAAAGGTTATGTAGTAGAGAAGGTAGGCATTTTGGGAAAACTATGCCTTGTACTCTTGGTCAGTGCCCTTATTCAGTAAATTCATCTACTTCTTCACAGTTCATTCAGACTACTGGGAGTATAAAGAAATATATAGGCTTAGGAAACAGGTGTGTTTTGTTTTGTAGGTATTTCCTCTCTATTCCTAATTTTTTTCTCCTTGGAAATGAGTTTATATGAAACTGAGCTCCTGAAAGAAACTGCCTTCTGCTGTGGGCATCGAATGAAGGCTTTAAGTGGACATGGACAGACCTATTCAGACAGCACATGGGCTGTAACAAGGTTCCCTTGTTTCTGCAGTATAAACCCAAGTTCTCCTTTTAACTATAACTTTATGAAAACCTGGACACATTGAGATGCAGAGCCTTTATTTCACACTGAGCAAGTTTGTACCACCCACTGCTTTCCTGTCTAAATTTAATCAGTTAAGATGTGTAAACTTGATGTCCTCAGTTTCTTTTATTGTTAGAACAATATCATAGCAATGTGTTTACTTTGCTCAGTTCAAAGGAATTTTCTGGAGATGTCTTCTTTTGACCATATAACCAAAATGTGATCTTAATTTTGAGAGTGGTAGATAATGAATTTTTATTAGTTTGTACATTTATTTTATGCATTTCTTCATATTTTGAAAAGTAAAAAAGCATGCAGGAAGTATAGTGGTTTTCCTGTACTTCTTTGAAGATTTGCTTATCAATTTTTCTGGAATTGTTTTAGCTACTTTATGAGAAGGAATTAGTTCTATTTTAGAGCTATATGAGAAAAAAATCACCACCATCTCTGTTAATAATGAAACCTGAATTTATTAAGCAACCTGGATTGTTATTCACTAATCAGCAGAAATTTTGATTTTTCTCTCAGGAAAAGTTGATTTTGATTTTCTATATATATTTATTTTTTGGTTTGATAACAAAATTTTACATTATAATATTAAGATAGATAACCTACCATTAGGAAAGAACAACAGCATTTCTGTGTAAAATTCCAAGGTGATAGCAAAATGTAATTTGACTAGTAGTAACTTTAAAAGTAACATACTAGTACATGGCTTTAAACAGCAAATTCTTGAATCTCAACCATCAAATGGAAAGCTGCCTTTCAGAGGCCTGTTACCTCTGAGATAAATAATACTTATATGATGTTTACTACTCTATCACAACGAGCTTCATTAATATTAATAAAACTTCAAGTATTTTATTAAAAGTGATAGAAATTACATAACTGTAATACTTAAGCTTGAAATATATTTAGAAGTCTCTAGTGTACTAGTAAAGATACTCACTTTTCATTTACATTTCCCCATAGGGGAATGTTTTGGTTTTAGATGGTGAAATGCTAAGTGCTGAACAAATTACTTAATATGAATTTGTAATAGTTCAAGGCTCCTGTGTCTAAGCTTCTTTATAAGGTAACTGTCAAGATTTTTTCCTTTGGCTTAGTATTGTTCATCTCTTTTGTCAGAATGGCTTCTCTTGTATATTTTGGCATCTATTAACTTCCTTAATTTTTTCCCCCCTCCTTGGGAATAGCTTAGTTTAACTATTTCTGACTGCCTGTGAATGTGATTTGGAAAGCTGGAGGCAAAGTATTGCTGCTGCCTTATGACCTAAACTAGTTCCCAGTTGACTTCAAGTGCAGTTAAAAGTGTTGAGCGAGTTAATTGCATCCAGCCTGAACTAGATAACCTACTTGACTCTTTTTTGGGCAGGGGTGAGGCAACAGCTGTTGAGTTTAGCAGGAGTCCTGAACTAATAGCCTCTTGACTCTACAAGCATGCAGTGATCATCATCAGTTGTAATGAAGAGGGTCCAGTGTTGTAAAGATAAAAATGTTATGTTGTAAGTAACCTGCTAAACTTCAGGCCAGACAAACAGACCATCAGTTTAAAATTGTTTTCAGAAGGGTGTAAAAAAAAATGCCAGTAACATCTAATGGAATCTAACTATTTTAAACTTGTGTTGGACCCTCACATGCTTATTTTTGTTGACTCACTTCAATACATTGGATAAAAAATAGTTATATTACATTTTCAAAGCAATGCAGCAAAATCCAGTGCCGTGCAGATAACAAAATTTGTTCATTTTAGTTAATGTTTTTTCAATACATATTACTAATGTTAAGATTAATTATTATTATTGCATATCCTGTTGTTACAGTATTATGATCTGTCTTTAATTTCACTGAAGGAAGAGTAGTTAAAAGTGATCAGAGTATAAGCATTATGTATGATTTTTTGTTGCTTGATATGAACTCCTGATTAAGAACGCAATGTTAATGTAAAAAAGTATGCTTGCCAGCATTATTATTAACTTCAATAGTATCACTGACTTATAACTTTCAATTTTTTTTATATTCAGTCTAGTGCTCACCATCCTTTTGTCCTGTTCTTTGGTAATCTTGCTCTTTCATTTTCTTCCAATAATTTCTTTCAAATTGGTAAGCATCCCTGAATAGTAAGGGGTTGTATCTGCTAGTTTTACTGGAGAAGGTGGATACTCTTTGAAATTTTCAGTTTCTGGGTCAGCCGAGGCACCAAGTAGAAAGAGAACTGAAGTTACATAAAGGACAAATGCATTTCAGTGAGCACACTTAAATTTTTATCAAGGAGAAGGAAACTATTTGTAGATGTATCTGTCTAGCTTGGTCTTTTACAAGTCTGTACCTGCAGAGCACTAAGTTTTAGTGGACTGGTTTTACTTGTGAACTGAGAATTTGAAAAGAAGTATTTCTTTAAGCCTAATAAGTTTAATAATCTACAAGAGTTTCCAAAATACTGCAAATAATTAGTCAGTAAAAGTAGTGATGCTGTGTAACAAAACTGTTTTTGTTGTTGCTTTTTTTAGTGTCGGTTGTGACAATGACAACTGAAGTTGGCTCAGAGACTGAAGTAAAGAAAGATTCTGAGCAGCTGGGACCAGACAAAGCCAAGGACAAGCCTGAAGAAGCATCAGAGACTCCAGAAAATCAAAAGTCCAAGGAAGCATCCTCTGAAGAAGCTCAAGATTCTTCTCTCCCAGAACCAACTAGCCAAAGTAGTCCAAGTAGCCAGAAGAAGCAAAAAGCTTCACCTGAAAGCAAGGGTATTTCTCGTTTCCTTCCCCCCTGGCTTAAGAAACAAAAATCATACACCTTGGCAGAGCCCAAGAAAAAGGCCACAGGGGAAGAACAAGTAATTGAAGAAAGCGAAAGCCAGACACCAGAGGGGGTGGCTCAGCCAAG
Source organism: Pseudopipra pipra (assembly GCF_036250125.1). Taxonomy (NCBI): domain Eukaryota; kingdom Metazoa; phylum Chordata; class Aves; order Passeriformes; family Pipridae; genus Pseudopipra; species Pseudopipra pipra. The sequence goes on from NC_087551.1 coordinate 60,618,572, forward strand.
AAAGAGCTTGGAAGAAGCAGCTGAAAATCACCATAATGCTAAAGCAGATGACAAGGAAAAACAGTCTGTCAGCAGTGCTGAAACACCACAGGTACATGTGGGGAAATCTCATAGATACTTTAGAGTAATTTTAATGAAACCCAATTCATGACTTATGTAATTCATGCAAGGCTTTGTTAGTATCATACTGGGGGAAAAAATTATAGCTACTCCAGTAGCTAGGCTTCAGTATTGATTCTTGTGAAGTTGTATGTCAGTTCTTAACATTCAAACTTCATATTCTAGGTTGCCAAAGATAAGGTACATAGAGAATGTTTTATATGAGGAGGGGCTGAACAGTTGGTACTAGTCAGCCTGGGGAAGAGAAGGATCAAGGGGAATCTTACCAATGTTGTATGCAGTTAGATAACGAAAAACAATGGACCCAAATAAAAACCATGACATTACATCTCAAATCTCAAACAAATTCTTTTTACTGTGATGGTGATGGGACCTTTACTTGGTAAGGAAAGGATGTAGCCCAGGTGATGATGGTGCAGAGGATAGGCCTCCCAGGAGTAATAAAGCGATGGGTCAAACATTGAACTAGGTCGTGGATGTTGTGGAGTCTTCTCCTGGGAAGAAAATAAAACCTCAACTAGATATGGTCCTGGGTAAACGTCTCTACGTGCCCCTAGAGGGGCCCTAGGCAGTTGGACTAAATGATCATTGTAGGTCCCTTCTTCTTGCTTCTTCCTTTCTCTAGCAGTACATGCTGAGCAAATTTCTGACATTTCTTCCCAGTACTAGCAGAAAGGATTGAATGGGTAATCATGTCTCGTGATTACCACCACCAATGCCACAGCCTAGGCGTTGGCTCTATCTCTGTGTAGGGAGGAAGCATGTTCCTTCTTATGAGGGTGAGACCTATGAATCATCTGAAGAAATTTGAAACAAGCAACAAAAAAACCCCAAACAAACAAAAAGAACCACCAGAAAAACCCAACAAACACTCAACCCAAAAACAAGTGAAGTACAGTTTTTGACAAACTATGTTTGTCCAGTTTAGCTGGATTTCCAGAGGGATGGCAAACCCCCACATCTCTACTCAGAGATCAGACCCTTAGCCTGATGCAGGATGTGCTCCCAAACTGAATGAGTGCAAACATTTTGAGGTGTGAAGTACCTGTTATTTCCTTGGGGAGGTTTTTTTTCTTGTTGTACTCATTTTTAGAAATGCATGAGCCATTTCCCTCAGAGAAACGTAATAAAACAAGAGTTGGAGAACAACAGTATTCCATCAGAGTGAGGGTCCATCTGGCCCAATACTTGGTCTCCAAAGTGGCTAACCACAATGGACTAGATGATCATGAGGTCCCTACCAACCTCAACCACTCTGTGATTCTGTATCACTTGTCTTTAATGAATGCTAGGTTTTAGTTAATTATAATTCCTGGAGCTTCTTGAGTTCTTTCTCTTAGGAAAAAAAAGGCAATAAAACATAGAAAAATTATCTAATTTCAAGAAAAGGAAAAAAGGCACCTTCTGTGGTTTGAGAGCTAGAATATCTGGTCCCCAAGGAAGACCTTAATACTTGTGCTGGTTGTTGTGCTTCTAGTATGTGCATAACTTTAATGAAAAAATAATGTCTTATTTCTTAGTAGCTTACAAAAGAAATGTACAAGTTAAAAACATCCACCTTCCTGACTTGCAGTCATTGTTTAATTGTGTTTTATATAGCTTGTCAAAGAAGATGGTAAAGAAATGGAAGTAGAGAAAGTTGCAGAGAAAAAGGAAGAAAACGAAGAAGAAAAGGAAAAAAGGGAAACAAAAGAAGTGCAGACAGCTGAAATTAAAACAGATGACATTCCCCAGAAATCTCCCAAGAAAATCAAAACTGTGCAGTGTAAAGTGATGCTTCTGGATGGCACAGAATACAACTGTGACCTAGAGGTAAGGCATCAAGTCTCTATATAAAGAGCTTTTTTCTGCAGAGAAAAGGAAAATTTGGTTTTCTGTAGTAAGTGTTTAATGCTATCACTAGAGGTCAGTTAACATTTCAGTTTAAAGCTCCATCGTTAAGACTATATCAGTTTATTCTTAAAAATGCCCTCTGAGGTACACGAACAAATCCTTTCAATGCTGATCACTTGATAGCTCAAACTAGATTTTTTTTGTGAGACATTAAAATTTTCCTGGAGATGTAGGGTCTCATGTACTAATGAAGTTTTTTTTGAGTTAATGCATTAATTTTTTTAAAGTTATCTCAGCTGGAGATCTGAAGTTTAAAAGAAGTTCTCTTCAAAGAGAAATTCTGCTACAGGTATAAAACGTATTCATTTTTAAAGCTATGTTCTAGTTCTGAATTTTCATAGTTGCGTGGATTGCTTGTTTACAGCTGTAAATCACTGGGTTAGATATTTTATATATATGTCTATTAAATCTGACTTAAAATCACTAATAGAAATAGGGATTTTGAGCTGTATGGAAAAGAGCTACTTGACTTTTATGGCCTTCATACCCTTTGAATATATGTGTCCAAGTTCTAAGTCAAATGGTAGCTTTTTAATATTTTAGACCAAGACGAAATTGCAAAATGTGTAACTAAAGGAAAGTAGGAAACAAGTTGCATTTCAATCTTATCTTAGTGAAATAAGCCTTGGTTTGAATTCTGAGAATTTTTCTGTGAGTAGGTAGTAAGATTACTTCAGGCTAGTACTGTTCTCAAGAGGTGTCAGTCACTTCAGTACAAAGGTGTCAGATTGTTTTCTATTATGAAGTTCAGTTGTAATCACTTTTGCCAGTAGGAGATGCAACACTAACTGTGGTAAACTGCAGGACGTCTTCAGGCACACTTTCTGAAAGATCTGGAATTGTTTTAACAAATTCCCTATTTTATGCTAGACTGATGGATACCCTAGAAATAAACTCATTCATTTAATACTGGGATATGATGTCCCTTTGGAAAGAAGACAGTGCTCCTTATAAGACAGTTGGTATTTGGAAACCAAACTTTCAGCCAGTCAGTTGTAAGAAACAGTAAAATTTGCATAGCTCTGTTTTGTAATTCCATTAACCTTTGCAAACGCTTGAAAACTGTGTTCATAGTGCCTGAAGGCTTCAGCCTTGAGTCTCAAGGATTGTATAGGTGATATTTTCAGAAGTTCTTCTAGCTAGTAGCACCAAAGGCCGATACTAATAATGAGTCTTGGTTCCCTTACACAGCTGCATCTTAATCATAAAAGACTATCTGCTTTTCAGCAGTTATTTTTGCAGGTCAGAGCTCTAAGCTGTTCTTAGGTCCAATTATTTTTAAACTTTGGGGAAATGAGGAATCCAGTGAATTAAATAGCTGGTGAAGTCTGTTTGGTTTTCTGATGGTTCATGTGTTGCTTCCAGTCAGTCATTCTCTTTGTGAAATGTCTCATTGGTAGTCATACGAGATGGCTCTAAGGTGATGAGAAGTTTCCATGGCCAGATAAGCTGCTAGTTTAGAATATCATAATTTCCATTTATGGGTTCAGTAAGCTAAAGATGTGATGATGATTCAGCATGTTCTGCAAAATGGTACTTGATGCAACACTCACAGCAAGTAGACTTTAAAGTGAGTGTTAGAACCACAGTATGTTGGTAGTTATGTACAGAATTAATATTTTTTTGTAAGAGGTGATAATTTCCTTACTCGGGTCAATTCCTCCTTTACATTTCCCTCCTGTGTTTTACACTGGAATATCTGCTTGTTTGAAATGGAGGGAAAGCAGTTGTTCTGGACCACACTCCTGAACGTAGTTGTTATATTTTGCATGGTGAAAGTAACTGATCTGCTATGGTGCCTAAGCTGAATATCTGAGTTAGAAAGAAAAGTTAAAAATCTCTGCCTTTTCGAAAACTAGTCATCTAGATATATCTTCCATATTGATCTAAGGACAAAACAGTGCCAATGTTATGGCATTTCCTAGACTGAGCTGATTTCTTGAAAATATTCTGATTTTTGTCTAATGTAAATTATTCAGTTTTTGATGTAGTAAACACAACACAAGCCACTTGGTGGTGCAGGCTTCTGATTGAAGCTTTTTGTCTGCTCTTGTGCTGTTTCATTTTTTCCAGTGTCTATCAGTCAGTCCCAATGCTGTTTGATTGTGGATTTCTTTAGACTCCCTTAGTATTTTAATTGCTTCCTGTGTACAATTCCTTTTGTTCTGTGATATAGTACTGGATGGGTACTACTGAACTGTTCCTCCGGATCTTGCAAAACTAATAGACAAGACTAAAAAAGATGCCTGTTTTTTAAGCCTTTTAGAAGTTTCATAATAACTTAAATCTTATTTCATGCATTAGTACAGCTTGCTTTTTAAACCTGTTCTCTAATAAAACTCTTCCTGTCAGCAAAAAAACTCTTATTTGTTGTTTATCAATGTAAAATACTCCTTGGGAATGTTTTGCTGCAGTTTGATGGAATTTTTAAAGTTTCTGTTCTATAGTTGATACTAATACAGGCTTTCTGAGGCTTCCATTTATAAATTTCTATTCTTGATGTTAAAACTGAACAATTTCAGTGTATGTTTCTTAAAATACAGTATTTTAATCCTACATGGATCTTCCTGGATCGTGTCAAATACAGAACACTGCACCATAAATTAAGTTGACTATAAAAGCAATAGTGAAGCCTTCATTAATGTTAGTTAGGCTTGCTTATTTTTTATGCTGTGGCTCCAGTAGAACATGAAAAATATACTACAGAATAATTGCTCTCTGCAACACATTGTGTAGGGAGTTACGTACTTATGGTCTAAAATTGCAGGAATTTTGTCATGAGAGGTTCTTGAAAAGTTTTTATTTATGTATTAGTATCAATATGTATGGAGAAATATATATATATAAATTATATATAAACCAAAAATTGACATAGATACAGTAGTAACCCTGGAGTAATTGTTGGTTTTGTTTGGTTTTCCCCCCCCTGCATAAATTATGTTTATATCTGCATGGTATCTCTGTATATTAATTAAAGGCTATATGAGGTTTATCTTCCTGGGCTTTTCCCCATCCTAAAATGAGACTTAAATGAAATTATGGCTTACCACAGAGCTAAGATACCATTTTGCATTTATAATGAAAAATTCTATTCTGCAATATTTTAAGTCTGTCATGATTCAGTTAAGTTGTTTGATAAGAAATATTTTCTTATTACTTGCAACAAGAGTTTGTTGTAAGAACAGAAGAAAAAATTAATTAAGGAAGAGAACAATGTGGTATAGAAACAATTTGTTCGTATGTTCATTTAAATCATTTGTAGGATATGAGCAGTGCTGACTGCAATTTTATAGATGAATTCATGTTCTCAAATACACGTAGAGTTTTTTTTATGTTGTACTACTGTGCCAAAATATGTAGTGTCAGAAGGCTGCTTCAGTCCTTGGGAAGACTATGGTACAAAACCTTTTTTAACTTTTTCAGGACAAAAAGATGTTTGGAAGTAGTCAGGATGGATTTACAAAGTGGAAATCATACTTTCTACAATGTGGTGACTGGTTCTGTGGTTGTGGGGCGATCTGTGAATATAATTTCAGCTTTAGCAAGACTTGACATTTTCCCCATGGTTGTTCTAGGCATAGGTGTTCTAGACATGTATGGGCTAAGTAAGTGTACAGAAGGGTTTGCCAGAAACTGGCTTAAGTTGTGATCAGCAGCTGGAAGTGTAGCTGGAGGCATTAACAGTACTAAAGGCATTGATACCAAGGCAGTTAACGATCTGGATGATGGCACAAAGTGTGTCCTCAGCAAGTTTGTAGGTGATGATAAATCTGGGAAGAGTGGCTGTGATATATCACAGGGACCTGGATGAGCTGGAGAAATGGGCATGTAGGATTCTCATGAATTTCCACCAAGAGGAATGCAAGACCCTGTACCTGAGGAGGAATACGACCAAGTAGCAGCACAGGCTGGGCTGACTGTCTGGAAAGCAGCTCTGCACAGAAAGACCTCTCTGTGTGTGTCCTGATAGAAAAGGTGACTGTGGGCTAGCAGTGGGCCCTTGCAGCAAAAGTCACCAGCTTCCTGGCCTGCAGTAGCTGGATGCTGGCAGCAGGTCAAGGGAGAGATGGTCCCTCACTCGCTGCTCAGTACCTGGAGTGATGGGTCCAGTTCTTAGCTGTCCAGTGCGAGAGAGACTTGGACATTCTGGAGACAGTCCAGCAAAGGACTACAACACTGATTAAAGGCCTCAAGCATCTGATATCTGGGGAAGGACTGACAGGAGTGGAACTGTTCAGCGTGGAGAGGAGGAGGCTCTGGGATGTTTTAGCCTTGTGTATAAATGGGGGATGAGCCAGGCTTTTCAGTGATGCCAAGGGACAGATTGAAAAGAAATGAACACAAACTGAAGTACAGGGAATCAACTGAGAAAATGAATGTGAGTGTATATCAACTGAGGGTGACCAAACACCAGAACAGTTTCCCTAGATAGGTTTTGGAGTCGGCACCCTCTGAAATCATCCAAATCTTTTAAGACAAGGCCTTGACCAGCTCACTGTGAGCAGGAATTTCAGAATAGATGATCTTCAGAGGTCTCTTCAGACCTCAGCTAATGTACATAATTGTAGCTATATTTCACTGTTGTAGGAGAATAACTCAGGAATTATTATAAATGTGTTAATAATTTAGTCTATATAATGCACATGGCACATGTACTGTCAATTAAAAACTGATGATAGCATGAATAGTATCAACATGCAATTACTGTTAAAGCAGTAAACCCAGTGGCATACCTGTAACTTCATTAAGTTGACTAGCAATGGAAGAATTGGAGAGCTGGTATGCAAACTGCCCCTAAAAATATTGCACAGATTCCTGGTGAACACTACCATCTTGGCATTCTGCAAGGAAGTATCTAATGTGCTAGCCTAGTAACTCTTCTTCCCGTACCTGGTCTTGGTGATTTGAAGCTCTGTTATGTTGGAGGGTCTCACCTACTGCCTGTTATGGTGTGGCAAATTTATTGAGGTGAAATGATGTTTGAGTTAAACACTTTGAAGTATTAATCTTCATGCCAGCTGTGACTTAAAATTTTCACCTCAGAAAGATATTTCAGATACCTTTGAAATAATTAGGTGCTATTGCTGAAAAAATGAGTGGAAAAACAACATGTTTTAAAGTTTAGAGTGTAAATGGAAACTTTTGTTTATGTCATCTTAGGTTCTAAAAATTCATAGTTTTGTATATTGCCCTTTTAGCAAGATGGTTACTTCTCACCTTTTTCTGCTTTTAGCAAAAAAAGAGTTCCCTAAAATCTCAACTGTTTGTCACTGTTGTCCAAGTATCTGTTTTTATCTTTTTTTTTTTTTTTTTTTTTTTAATTTGAAGTAAGAAAATAAATTCATAAATAATTAAGAACAATTGGAAGACTGCACTTTGAGACTTCATACTGTCTGGGAGGATAGATGACTTCAGGCATAATATCCCTAGCAGTTTGGATTGACAGCTTCTAAAATAGCAGCTCTTTTGTTACTGCTCATTGAATTCCATGATCTATGCCAGTTGTTTAATCTGACAGCTATCTCTTTTATTTAATTCTATTTTCCCTTATTTTAAAAAGTGATCTTAGAATAGATTCAGGTTTTAGCTGTGCAGTTCTAACAGTTGTTTTACTTTAATTTCCGTTCTTTTCTCTGTTCATCTTGTTTGTATTTTTTCCTGAAAGAACAGAATATTCTGTGTGCTTAGGAAGAAATGCCATTTCAGTAGACCAGAAACTGCTTGCTAAACTGCTGTCCACATGATAGATTTCTATCCTGCTTATATTCCCTTTTGCTTGGTGACATTAATTTAGTTTTAGATATATTTGTGGCTACATTTCTTCAGCTCCAGTGCTTTAAAACACTCACTTAATTTTTTATAGCATGAGTTTTTAATTTTGGATACGGAAAGAACAAAACCTTGTTTCGTATAATGTCTTGTAAAAAAAACATGTACAACCATCCCCTGTCCTCACTTTCCCCCACTCAACACTGAAGCTGATTTTGTTCTTTATTTTGCTAGGTGACATGTTCAGTACAAATTAAATTAGCTAAATTTCTTGAAGATGACTGGATGTAAAAAGAATTTTTCAAGCTTAAAAATGGATATTTCAACTCAATAAGGTGCTAATAAGCTTTTAAAGAATACGTAAGACAATTGTATTGGAAAAAAGGTTATAGTTTTTGCTTAAGTTTGGTGTTTGACAATAGAGTTCACCTGGAATTATTTTTTTAAAGTATATTATTGCTGATATTTACTGTAAGCAGCAAAAGCTCTGTAGAGGTTGTCCTGGACCAGGCTCTCCATGCTTCACTGAATAGTTTTAGAAATTTAGTATTTATCAAGTGGGAAGTGGATATCCTAACTTGCTGAAAATTGAGTCAGCTTGTGTTGGTTTATAAGTAAACCGGTGGGAGAAATGAACCCAACTCAAGAGAGATTACAAGTCAGAGTTACAATTTACAAAAAGATTACAATAAATGCAATGATACAGAGAAAACTGGTTTTAACCCACAAAGACAGGTGTATAACCAGCACCCTGGGACAAGAACAGAACGGTATTTGTCACCCCCCTGTGCTGAGCACCACGTGGCCACACTGGGTGCAAAGTAAATGAAAAGGAAAACCTATTGGTCTGGATGATGGTTGTGGTCCTGTTGAAGTGATGATCACAGTCTTGTCAAGAGTGGCAGTCACAGTCCTGTTGAAGTTCTGGTCCTCCTCTGGATCCGAGGAGTGGTACCAGAAGTCCCAAAACCCCAAGATTACGTATGCTCAGGTTCAGGTGGTACCTCTCCCAGGGCAGGGAGTTTCACAATGGGTGATTTAACTCTGAGTCATGGGATATTTTTGGAATCTTTGGTCTAGGTCGTGTCAGCTGCCTATTATGCCAGTTCATTATGGCCCGTTAGCAGAGATGACCCCTCAGGCTGGGTGTGAAGGTGGTAATGCCTCTCTGGAGGGGAGTTATCACAGCTGAGTCATTGGTGTGAAGACAAAAAATACTCCCCACTTGTAGTCTAAGGTGTCAGGTGTGCCCCGCGCAGCTGCTGCAAATGATCCATTATTAACAGTCCATCAGAAGTGACATAGAGGGTATAAAATACACAGTTTTGGTTATACCCACATAGTGATAAACTGGTCCTGGCCCCTGTAACTAGAACAAGCTATATTCTGAAACATTTGAGTTCTGCAGTACAAAACTGAGATAGGTAGAGAGATTAATTTAAGTGAATAGGTGAAGTCCTGTAATTGTAGAATGACTGAAGCCAGTTTGTGTTTGTTGACATACTTGTTTTATGTCCTGGCTACCACAGAATGGTATTTGTAATAATAATCTTCTTGTTCTCAAGAGTCTTTTTGTCTTAGCAAGATGACATTCCCTGTAAGCAAGGGTTAATGGTACATTATTGTCAGCTGAAAAGGGCAGGGGAAGTAGGTTTTACATAAGGAAATCATATATTATGTCACTGTCACTTTTTTTACCCTGGATTCTTCAGAAGAGAGTTAAATTTGGGAGCAAAGATAAACCAGTATAAATTGCAATCCAATTATAAATTTAGTTATAGCACTAAAAAAATTGCATGGATGTACATTTTGTTCTACCTGGAACAGTTTCAATTTATTTGGAATGGATTAAGTAAATGTGGAAACTTACCATCTATTACGTTAATAAAAAGGGATTTATTACAATTTAAAGTCCAGATAAAATAAAATTGGTGTAACTTCTGCATAACGAGGCATTTTCTCAGAATCTATATTGAGTCAAAGCACTTCTTGGGGAAAAAAGTATATGTGACATGCAGAATGCATTGAGAGATACATTAGATTGAAGAAAAACTGATTTTTGGGACAAAGCCTTATGAAAGTGAATTCCTGTGTATATCTTCTCTCTGACATGTTGTATAATTTGCTGGTGAGTGGTACAAAATAGAAATGGATGGGAGATGCTCAGTTAGAAACAACACAGCTTTAGGATGTTGAAATAGTAAGCTTATGCATGAAATTGTGAGGAGAAAAAAGAACAGTTCATGGTGAATTAGTTTTCAAGGTGATATAGAAACATCTTTGCAAATGACTATAATTTGATGCTGTTCTTCCATAGTTCAGAATTTGTCATCAAATGTAGTTGTAGGAGCACAGGTACATTTGTACCCTTCTTGTTTCTTTGCCATTTGTATGTTTTGTATTATTAATTACTTTAAGCTTTTTTTTTGCAGCCACCTAGTGTTCTTTAACAGTGGAGGTATTTTTTCTGGCTTGTTTCTGCATGTCTTTCCCATTGTCCAGGGCATGCCTGACATGGTTATGTTTGGCTTCCAACATAAAGCAAATCTCAGATATTTGTCTGTTTTGAAGGTTACTTTGTAAATTAATTTATCACCTTTTGAAAGTGATCTGTTCTTTTGCCCCTAGAACTCTTTATTTTGCCTTAATAGATCTTCTGACTAGTATCAACTTGCCGTTTTGAATTTTAAGTCAATAATTGTTTATCTATGGAACTGTTCAAATTGATATTTTGGTCTCTTTTGTGATTATTTTTTTTCCCATCTGTCTTTGTAATTTTACTTTCATAGATACAAATTTGAAGGACCTAGTTTAGTGCCTTTCTTGAGTATAGCTTCTCTCAGTATGCTTGTCTGAATGACAGTTCAGATACAACGCCTAAGGTGTTGCCCAGAAGTCCTTAACCTTGTACCAAGTGAAACCTGTTCCTCAGTTCATTGTTGTTTGAAATTCTCACTGTAGTGTTCTGTGGTTTTTGATCTTTCTCAGAAGTGAACTGCAGTCAATTCATCAGTGCTGCGCTGTAATCAGATGTAATTCAGATGCTGATTGTAATCTTGGATAGTTGATAAAATGTCTTGTGGTGTGTAAATAATTATTATGCATCTTGGCTACTTGCTCTGAGGAATTAAAAACTTTGAGTGGGAGTAGTATTGTGAACTTTGATACCAGCCACTCTTCAAACTTACTTTATATTGGTTTTTGGAACTTGTAAAGATTCATGAAACAGCAGAATATCCTCCATTAAAGTGTTATATTTAATTCCTTTAAGTTTTATCTTCTAGTTCCTTAAGTCCACAGGTTGCATATTAACAAAATAGATTGATTTTCTGTGTTCTGTAGCTTTAAAGGAATCTTTAGAAAGAAATCACAAAATAGTATTGCATGCAAAATACTTAAACGTGAGTTACATGTACACAATATGTGCATTCATAAGGCATAAGCAATTCATTTAATCATTTTAAGCTTAAAATTATGGTAGCTTTTAAAGATAATTTCAATTTAGCCTCAGACTCTTCAGAGTTATGTGTGAATGTCTGGAGAGGTGGAAAGAGGAAGAAGCTATTGTTGAATGGTTCTGGAGCACCATGACTTAATTTTCATAGGCTGTGAACTGTTAAAAAACTTTGTTACTCTTCATTACTTGAAAGAGAGTTCAGTTTACTTACAGGAATAACAGTGTGTAAGTGTATCACAGGCTTGTAGAAGTACTGGAGGATGAAAGATATTGAGTGGTATTTGCCAAAAATTGTGACCCAGTTGTTCTTGTTTGAAATGACAGAACTGTGTTAAAGGATAAAATAACCTAGGATCATGATTCAATAGTGTCATGTTTGAGATCTAATGGCAGTTGAGATTTAATAGCTTGAATGAATAGGCTATTGGAATGTTTGACTTAATTTCTAGAACCAATTTTAATTATTTTTTTAACACAGTGCAAGTGACATATTTTTGACCTACTCCTTTTCTGATAATTGACATCTGTGGGAGGTGTAAGTTATTAATATTTTATGGTGCTCTGCATGTGCCTCTTATTTTCATGGGGGGAAGTAAACTTCCTTTTTTTCCTCTCCTATTCTGTGGTTTTCTAGATAGTCATGAGGAAATTGTCATTAAATTTGGTATCTGCAGCAAAGACCCGTTCAGATTTTCTGCTTCATATATAAACTGTGTTTTAGTGGAGAGTAACAGTTTAAACAAACAAAAAGAAGTGCTAAGTGCATAATGATTACTAATTAGAAGCAAATGAAGATCCTATTGGGTTTGTTTACTGCATTCAGTCAGTGGTCTAATTAAGTATTTATGACAAAAGGCATTTAAAGGATGCCAGCACTGACCGTATTTTATGCACGTATGAACAAGTGAAATATATTGGAGTTGACATAGACTCTGTGGTTGCCTACAGTTTGCTAATACAAAGTAAAAATATATTTGCTCAATGTACAGTTAAGATCAGTCTTTAACCCTGAATTAAGAAGAGTCTGAATGAAGTTGATACGGAACAGATGTTTAATTATAGTTGAGTTTTGATTTGCAAATCTTTTTTCTGACTGCTCAGATGTGTAGACTAGGTTTATTCAAACACTAAGTGGTCTGTTTAAACTATGACATCTTTTATTTAGAAAAAAGAAAAATAGGGATGATGTTAAATTTGGCACATTTTTTAAAATATCTGTCTAGATTCAACAGACATCACTGGAAGTAATGTTTATGTGTGAAGTCATCTCAGTCCCTGGATATTCTACCTTCCTCTGCAGCATTGAGCACGACCCCTTGCCAGGGCTTGTTTGGGCCATTTTACTTAGGTTCTTTCCCGCTGCTCTTGCACCTCCAAGGCACCACTTAAGCCTTGGCTCTCCCCATCTTTTTGCCATTGCTAGTTTGTAGCAGGAGAGAGCTCCTCTATTCCCTTGGTTCTGTTTTCCCCAGAGGTTCTTGCTTGTGCAGAGCAGCCTGTGCTTGAAAGGCTTCCAGGTTGGCTGCGCCATCAGGAGCTGCCACTTTTCAGCTCTTCCTGCAGGCGGTAGAAGTGTGGGACAGGCATGAGAGCACTTTTCATGCATCACTGGCCTAGAAGCACAGCAAAGCAATTTTTTGGAGCCAAAAAAATATGCTTGTCATTGATAGGTATCATACTTTTGAAAACACCACAAGCTGTTGCACCTCTCATGCTCTTTTGTGTATGATCAGTTTCCTGAGACTTGAAGAATAAGGATTGATAGAGAGAGTGCCTGGCCCATATTCCTGCTTCTTCTTTCTGTGACCTTGCCTTTGCCACACTGCAAGGGACATTTATTTGTTCGTTTGTTTTAAGTAAAAATGAAGAATGCAAGGAATTCAAGGACCTTCATGTTCTTCTTAAAGTGTGGGCCCCAGAACTGCTCACAGTACTCAACGTGTGGACAAACCAATCTGAATACATCAGGATAATCACCTGGCTGCAGATGTGGGTTGTGTTAATGGTTGTGAGCATTGGCTCTTACACAGATTGAGAAAAATAAAATGAAATCAAATCCCTTTTCCACCTGTAGCCTTCGTGATATGTGTCTTTGAAAATGTTTTTGGAGCTGAAAAACCCTTGGCATTTCAGGCAAATACCAGTCTGATAATTATTCAACTCATGGTGAACACAGGGAATATAATAATTATGCTATGTTATACATATAGCTATGCATGATAAACTGTGTCTATCCAGGAGAGCACCTCTCTGCAATGCAGGGCCCAGGCCCATCCAAGAGATGGGGGCAGACATGGCACACCTACAACATAGGCAGGGACTGAGGGCCCCAGGCTCAGCCAAGACACATCCCTGGAGCTCTTGGCAGGGAGATGGTGTGGGTCTCCAGGGGGAAGGCTGCTCCCAGACACTGAGGCCTATGAGCACTCCCAGGATCTTGGCAGAAGTAGACTTGCAGTGCTCATGTGCTTCCCTTTAGACATTTGTGGCTAGACTCTTTGGAGACCAAGTATTAGGCTAGATGGACCATTGCTCTGGTGTAATACAGTTGTTCTCAGACTCTTGTTTTATTACATTTCTCTGAGGGAAACAACTCAGGCATTTCTAAAAACAAGTACAAGGAGCAAAAAAACTTCCTGGGGAAATAATAGGTATTGCAGACCTCAAAATGTTTGCAGTCATTCAGTTTGGGAGCACATCCTGCATCTGAGTAGAGATATGGGGTTTTACCATCCTGTGGAAACCCAGCTAAACGGAGTGAACACAGAACACATTCAAAAAATTGTGCTTCACTTGTTTTTGGGTTGGGTGTTTGGGGTTTTTTTTGGGTTTGTTTTTGAGGGGTTTTTTCCAAATTTCTTCAGGTTGTTAAATTGTCTTCAGGTGAGCCACAACTCTCACCTCCATAAGAAGATATATGCCTTCTTCCCACACAGAGACAGAGCCAATGCCTACACTGAGATGTGATTACCCATTCAATCCTTTCTGCTAGTGCAGCGCTGGGAAGAAATGCCACATACTTCCTCAGCATGTACTGCTAGAGAAAGGAGGAGGCAGGAAGAAGGGACGTACAACGATCATCTGGTCCAATTGCCTGACCACTTCAGTGGTCAAAGCATGTCCAAGTGACTCTTAAACACTGGCAGACTTGGGGCATCAACCACCTCTCTAGGAAGCCTATTACAGTGTTTGATCACCCTATTGGTACAGAAGTCTTTCTCATGTCACATCTTCCTCAGGTCACAACCTCCGCTGGTGCAGCTTTGAACTGTTCCCACATGTCATATTACTGGATCTCAGGGAGAAGAGCTCAGCACCTCCATCTCCTCTTCCCCCTCCTCAGGAAGCTGTTGAGAGCAATGAGGCCACTCCTCAGCCTCTTTCTCTGTAAACTAAACAAGCCCAAAGTCCTCAGCCACTCCTCATAGGACACTTCTTCCAGCCGTTTCATCAGCTTTGTTGCTGCCCTCTGGACACATTCAAGGAATTCAAGGACTTTCACATTCTTCTTAAATTGTTGTCCCCAGAACTGCTCATAGAACTCAAGATGGGGACAAACCAATCTGAACACATCAGAATAATCACCTCTTTTGTTCAGCTGCTTAAACCGGATTTGCTGCACCATAGGATGGAGTTTGCCCTTCTGGCTGCCTGAGCTCCCTGCTGGCTCACACCGAGCCAGCTGCTGACTAGCACCCCCAGATCCCTTTCCATAGGGGTGAGCTCCAGCCAATCCTCTCACAATTTGTACTTGTGCCCAGCATTATTCTGTCCCAGGTACAGAATCTGGCACTTGTTATTTCATGCCAGTGATTGCCCGATGCTCCGATCTATCCACATCCCTCTGTAAGGCCTCTTGTCCCTCAAGAGAGTCAACAGAACCTACTAGTTCAGTATCATCAGCAAACTTGCTAATGGACCATTCAACTTATGCATCCAGATCATTGATAAATATATTGAACAGAACTGGTAGCCGTGTTTATATTGCATTTGTAGCTGGTAACTCTTGTATAGCCAAATAGATCCATAATATGCTAATTCCCAACTGCATAGAAATTTCCGTTGTGTATGCCTGCTGCATTTACTTTGCTCTGGTTTGCTCTTTTTGTGGGAAGGAGGTAAAGGACAGAAACATGCTGCCTCTGATTTTATGAAGTGGTTGCTTTATGAGGTGGCATCTGTGATGCCTAAATACAGGCTTGAAATTGGTATAACCTTGGTTACATGCATGCTTTCTATGTTCTCAGTTAAAAAGACATAAGTTTGGGGCAATTTAGAATACTGCTGTTCTGAGTACTGTTGTGTTTTAAACTTCTGGCTCTGTGAGCATATCCTCATTTCTCAGCCTCTTGGTATAGCTAGCTAGGTTCAATACGCTCCTGTTCTCGTGGGAGCCAAATATGAACTTAAAATTTTACTGCCATTTCTGTGTTAGAATTTGGAATATGAAGATTTCCTTGTTTTCAGTGCTAATGTTTGTTGTGCTATATACACATAGGTATGTGGATGTACCTATATATGAATGTATATCTCTCTATACATATCTAAGAATAGTGATTATAATTTTACACATTGGCTGAGACTATCACGTAACATCTTAACCACATGGTAGAAAAAGAAATGGAATCCAGTTTAAAAAGTAACAACCTGTGCAAACCATGATGCTGCCTTCTTAAGAGTCCCCTGCTTTTTTATTAAAAAATTTCTGGATCACAATAGTTGTTTTCGGTTCTTGTTTAGAAACACTCTACTGTCTCTTGAAGCATGGCCTTTTCTAGAAAAGGCATATGTTATCATATAATTAAAACTATGTGGTAAATGCCTGTCCCCAAATGGATTACAGAGAAATTGCACTTTGTTTTTGCAAGTTAAATACCTTTTCATATTTTTAAAACTATATCTCAATATTTATTTATAAAATTTAAATAACCAGGGGTCTTAGAATTTTACAAGTAGGATCTTATAATGAGAACCATTGCTGGTACTGAGAGGCTTCATGAATCCATAACAGAGCTCTATAAATACCAGTTTCTGATACTATGTCTTTGTGCTGCTTTGTGCTGCTGTCTAGAACATCAACTAACATAACTTAGGCTTTGTGGCATGGTGGTGTCTTTCCTTATGTGGAAGAACTATAAACTGACAAAAAGATGTTTAAAGATACTGTGGACACTGCTAATGTATCCAAGTTCAGTGTTGACTATGACTTTGTAAGAAGAAACTGCTATATTTTACTGTTACACTTGCAATATATTTCCTCTAAATTTGTCTGCTTTATGTTTCTATATGTCAAAAGCTTTATATTAACTGTGGGATTTAGTATATGAACTTTATAAAAAGGGCAAGTAATTCCAGATATGGACTTAATGATAGTTTATATTATTTTTGCATTACTAAATATATTTCCTTTACTGAATTATGTATAACTGGAACTTGCCTTTGTGAGGTGTGATGACTGACCTGCACATTGACTTGGGGGAAAAAAGCGATATCTATTACATGCATCTAAGCAGGCTAAGATTCTTCAAACCTTCTATTGCTTATACTTTTCCTGCTTTCAATTTATTTCTTTTCTATATTGGCAATTTTTCTTCTAAAGGGGAAGCTGTCAAGAAAATTAAGTCGTTACTTCAGACACTTACAGGAAGTAGTCATCTGTCTTTCTGAAGAGTAAGATTTTTGAAAGTGCTGGAAAAACTTAAGATTCCTAGCTCTGACTTCTGAGTTCCACTGCCTTGTTGTGCTACTTGTGCTATTGAATGTGTTCGTTTTATAATTTTGTTTCTTTGAAAACTTTCTGATCTTTGTGAGTAGAATGTCTTCTGGACAATGTGATTTTGAATAAATAAAGCTTTGGATTCTTGGGGAATAAACCAACAATGCCATCACTCTTTGTTCACTACATGCTTTCTTTTCTCCCCTCTTCCTCCCCTCTTGGCCTTTAACGCCCTGTGCTGTGGAGCTGAGCTGAGGACACGTGCTGAACTGGGGCCTGTTGTGAGCACTCTGCCACTGTCTGCGCAGACAAGGGCTGCAGTGTCGCCAGGGCTGCCTACACAGGGGCAGTGGATGGTGTTTCTGTGGAATTGCAGTGGTGTATGGCATCTACTGAAATCTGTAGGATAAGCAAATACAAGAATTCCTATAAGCTGACAGGCCTCTGAAAAGGCCATGTTGTGGCCTCATTGATAAATGCCACAAATAGCAGAGCAGTCATGAAGGAGTTGGTTTAAACTGGGAGGCTGCATGCCGTTCACGTTCAGATTTTAACTTCCCACCCTTGAGTATGTGGTGTGAGCTGTTTGCTCTAAATCTTTGTCTCCTGTTAGCTGCCATCTCTAGCACAACAGTCCTTTTCCTTAAAACCTGGCACATAGAAGCAGGATCTGGGACCTGCTTTTCATTACTGACACTACAGACATATGGAATGCCCTTGTTTACATTTCTAGAAACATAGAATGATAGAATGGTTTGAGTTGGAAGGGACCTCAGAAATCTAGTTTCAAGCCCCCTGCTAGGCTGGGACACCTTCCACTAGGCTGGATAGCTCAAAGCCCCATCCAACCTGGCCTTGAACACTTCCAACTTCTCTGCTTCTAGAACCCTAGCTTATCTGGGCAAACCCGTTCCAACTGTCTCACCACTCTCACAGAAAAGAACTTCTTACTAATAACTAATTTACACCTATTCTTTCAGTTTAAAGCTATTACCCCTTGTCCTGTCACTACATGCTCTTGTAAAAAGTCCCTCTCTGCTCTCATATAGGCCCCCTTGAGGTACTGGAAGGCTGGTCTAAGGTCACAAGAACAGATAAAACTTCAACACTAACTGCAATTTGCTTAAAGTCTAGTAAGACTGAGCTACAGCAAGTGGCCTTTTTAAGACACTTTTTAAGAATGTGTTAAAAGGATGAGTAGTCTTTGATTATTATTATAAAGTAGCAGACTACAATACTGAAACTAACCACAAATAAAAATGTGTTCTTAATTTTATTTCTTTGTTACAGACTTGCACAATTAGTATTTTTAGGAAGACTAAGCTTCTGGAAGACTTGGGGTTTTTTTTTGAGTGTCTAATGGAGTCGTTGGGTACTGAGAGAGTTCATAAATATAGAGATGGAAAGCAGTCCTCATTTTCTGCCCCTCAAAACCACTGCAGTATGGAGAGCTAGACATACTGCATATGTTCACCTTGCGCCTGTATGCTACTTCTCCTGGTCTGAGCATCAACTTTTAGTGGTCTGCTTGTTCTTTTTGTCTCTTGAAGATGAGACCACACTTTATTTTTTCAGTGCACTCATATCACGTGATTCAGAAGTCATTGAGATGTATACCAAAATGATAGAGATGCTAAAGTTAATAGAAATGAACACTGTAAAAACTGCATTAATCTTTAGAAGATAATACAGAGGAAGTTGGCTCAAATAAAGAAGTCTTCCATTATTTTAAAAATGAAGATTTACAGAAACTGAGACTATTTAGTGGTACTTAATAGGGCAAAATATTTAAATTGATTTAGGTACTGAATTTTCCTTGTGTATTCAAATAATTTTTTTTTTAATATATTGAAAAAAAAATTGAAATGTCTCTGTTTTTGTCAAGGATATTTATAGCTTTCAAATACGGTGAACAGTGTATTGTAAGAAAGCTTATAGCTTTTATAACTGCTTTATTTATATTTTAAGTGTTCCTGAATAATATAATCAAATAACAGTACCTGTAATTAAGGACTTTACTGATTTACTGATAGCAATTTTCTCTTTTTTCCCCCCTGTGTTTTTCCTTGATTTTTTTTTTTTCTTTCTATACCCTCCCACCCCCAGAAAAGAGCAAAAGGACAAGTGCTGTTTGATAAAGTATGTGAACATCTCAATTTACTGGAAAAGGACTATTTTGGGCTGTTGTTTTATGAGACTTCAGAACAGAAGGTAAGCCTATATGAGGTTTTTGTTTGTTGCCATTCACTTCAATAGCTTAGTGAGGTATGTTCTATTAAATGTATACCATTACAAACACTTGAGTGAATTTTGCTGCCTTTGCTCATATATGCCTAAGAATGCTTTATTCAGGAATGTGAAGGAAATCTAGCCCCTAAATCTGTGACTATCAGGTCTTTGATTTCTTTTCTTATTAATTTTAAGCTTAAAGAAAATTTTGGCATTTGTAAAGAGGCTGGAGGTGACCCATGACTGGTACTGGATGCTAATTTTACAAATGAGTGGTGTTTGATATGACTATGTTCAAAAAGATCTCTTAAATACCATTTGGTAACTTATTTTCAGTCTTCTTTTGTACTTGCTGATATGCTAGATAGTTGAGCACATCTAGATTGCTCAGCTGAGAAAAGTCTTAAATGAATTGATGGCATGTGTTCCATTAATTATCAAAACCAAATTTGTCTTTCCAGCATGGGCTGGCTGATGCTTTCTCCATGAAATAAAGATATATGTGCGATCAACTTTATCTTCATAAAAAAACCCAGACTAATAACTGCAAATTGAAGTGGAAAAAAATTGTATTTCTTTTTGATCTGTATTTGTAGCAGAACCATCATTACATTATACATAGTCTAGAAGTTTTTGCTTTTTTTCTATCATCTTCTTTTTCTTTCTATCGTGTTTGAAAGTAAGTCTAGTTAAGTGGTCTGAATAAATCTGAATTTCTGACAACTTCCATTCAGATAAAGCTGTTTTCTAGAGTTATTTGCTTTGTTGCAAAGCTTTCTTTGCAGTATTAAGCAAAATACTCAAAATACCTGTATTAAGGATCCCCACATACAAAACGGACTTGTATTTTTACTTAGGTATTTAATTTTTGTTTTTGATTTGTAAACCATTTCTAGAAATAAAAACTTTTTTGGTGTAACAATGAAGAGCATCTCAGTTGATCTTCTGAGTAATATTATAAACCTAATTTTATCTGTTACTTTAACTTGTTATCCCTTTATTTCTGCTGCTCACTATTGAAAAGCTATGCTGTAAATGCACAGCAAAATAACATAAAACAGCAGTCCGATCTCTGGCAAGAAAGGAAAGGTCTAATAGCAGACCTGGGATCCTCAAACTATTCCAGGAAATAGCCCACCTGAGTAGATCCTAGGAGGTAGATAGGGAAGGGAGCCTTTGGTTTTTGAAAGTAGAGCAGAAAAGTCTGGATTGACGTAGAGTTAAGTGTTTCTCTCTTTTTTTTTTTTTTTTTTTCCCCTAATGTACCTCTAATTGGACTAAGATTTTCTTGGTGTTCTTCAGTCATGTGAATGCAGGAGACCAGAATTCCACATTTTAAAAAGAGCCTTTTTTTTCACATGTCTTTATCCACGGAGATACTAAAAATTTGACTGGATGTGAACCTGGGCAACTTGATGTAATTCAAAACTAGCTCTTAAATTATACTTAGACCAGTTATCTCTAAAGGTCTCCCTTAGCCTGAATGAATCCTTGAGCTTTCCATCCAGTACTGTGGAAGTGTTACTGTAGCAGCACTTATATATTAGGTATTTACGTAAATTAAGTGAGAAATATCTGATAATGTGGTCCTTCTTTGTATGTGGAGTCTAAGTCAAGCACTTATTCAAAGGAAGAGCAGACCACATCTCACCTGAATTAATGGGCAGCAGCAGGCTTTTATTTAAAACCTTCCAGAGAAATCTGGTCCTATCTGTTATGAGGACTGAACAACCACAGTTGTTGGATTTTGTCTTTGTCATACAAATAAGTTCTTTGTGTTATTTGGAGAAACTTTAAAAAGAGTCTTCTCTGGCAAATTTGCATTTCCCACCTCCTACTCTCACAGAACTTTTTCTGGGTTTAGGGCCCTGGGTTTTTTTTTTTTTTCATCTCTGTAGTAAGTTTGAATTCCTTCAGTACCAGTTCTTTCTGATGCCTTTTTTTTTCTTCTGCTGTTATGACTGTTGCCTCTTCAGATTAAAATGTCACACATCTCTGACCTCCAGGCCAGTCAGTACTAAATGCTGAATGATGTGTTTTTCCATTCTTGTGGACTCATCACAGCCACCCATTTATTAGCCAGCTGTTGAAATCCATGGCAGCTGTGGTGTGTGGAAACTGAATGCCAGGCACTCTTTTGAGCTGCTCCCTAATGCACCATTGGGGTACCATTGGAGGAGGAGTCCCATTAACTTTTCTCCATGGGTGTTCTCTGCAGCTGGGAGAGATGTTATGTCTTCAAATCAGACTGATTTTTGTTAGCTTTAATACACACTTCAAAACTATTTAAGTCAGATAGTCATTAATTATTTATTTCTTTTTTACAAATGTTAAATTTATTAGTGTAAAGTTCAGTTAGGGATTTCATTGCATTGGACCCTCGAAAGTTCATGAATGCTCCATTCACACTGTAATTGTTGTGCAGAAGTGTTAGAAAGCTTCTGCTCTTACTCTCTGGGTGCCAGCTGGAAATGCTGCCTTTCTGGATTTGTACAAAATACTTTTGTAATTGTAGAGAACATTTTGTTGTTCTTTGACAATACATTACTTTGTCTCATCTATAACCTTACCGTTCACAAATTAAACAAATAGATTTCTGCCTAGTGGAGCAAAGTAGTGTGTATACACTTTGTCTTTTGCTTTGAAAGACAGACCTGTCTATTCTGCATTAAGAGCTCTAATTCAGGGTAGATTCTTTCATGGTATTTGTTTTATCTGTCACAAAAGACACAGATGCAAAAAATCCTACCTCTGTAATTATGCCTATAAATGGAATATAAGCATCTGATTTTATTTGACAGAACAGTAATGAAAGTTGGTGGCAAAGTCTACTTCCAATAAGCTTATTTCAGACTTGGAAAAATCAGAAAATTAACTGTTTAACTTGTGTAAAGAAAGAATTATTCTTCTCATCCTCCACTATATTCTTTTCTCCTTCTTTGTAGTGATAAAAGATAAAGCATTGAAAGCAACATACACAGGAATGCTAGTTTTCTGCTGTAACTATGCCATGCTGTAGTCTTTATTTTTTTTACTTTATGCTACATCTAAAATGTAAGAATTTAAGCTACTTCTAGTTATCTTTGTAATTGCAAGAATATGGCTGTGTGTAATTTCAGAGTGGAATTCATGCCAAAACTGAAAACCTAGGATGATAACTGTAGCTGAAGTGAGTCTCGGTTAAAATTATTTGAAGACTTATGTTGTCTTCCAAGGCCTTTCCATGTCAAGGTTCTTTCAACAGATAGCAGTTTTTCTGACTTAAGCAAAATAAATAGTATCCAGAATTTTGGAGAAGCTTTGTAACGATGTTATGAACTGTGCCACCTCTGGAAAAATCATAGTAGCTATGAAAAGCAGAGGTCACAGACTTCTTAAAGCAAGAGATGTGATATTCTCTTTTTTTACATTAAAATTGTAAAAAATTATAAAAAGGGGTTTTTGCATTTGATTTATAAACAGTATTTATCTAATATATACATGCTGCACTTGTGATGAAATCTACTTGAACGAAGGTCATTTACAACAGGGAACTCAATATTTTGGGTCATATTCATAGGAGCCACATTTTCTATTAGCAGAGGTGATCTATTTTAAAGATTTGCATTAGAAACTATGCAAAAACATAGTTTCATGTTCTCCTAATCCATACAGACCTATGAAACTGTAGCCTAGCATATTTGTCTCTTTCAAGTGAATTGGACTTTTGGTGAATTGGCCTGTAATAGAGACTGAGGGACATGGTATTGGGAAACAGTTTTGCATCTGGAATTTGTTTGGTACCATAGACTGAAAAAGGTGAGTCACGTTATACTCAGTATCCACTAGTTAGGCAAGAAAAATTGGTAGAAGTATGCCTTACTCAACATTTGTGCTGGCACTGAGGGGTCCATTCAGTCTTTAAAGCTGCTAATACCTGCAGTGGTTTAGGAAAAAGCAGATATTGTCCTTGACCTCACAAGTGAGTTTATAATTCTTCCCTACCTTGCGCATTCTGTCTTTGAAATGTTGCAAGGCCTGCTGTCAGGCTGACTGTATGCAAGCGTGTTTCTTCCATATATGTGCTTGAATATGTACGTCTGGCCATGATAAATAAAGGTTCAAACACTTTATGAAGTAGCTTCTCAGTAACTGTAGTTAAAAGGCTTATGTTTCTAGTCTCTCACACAAATTGTTTTCTAACATGTATGGGTAAAATTAGTAAACAGGAGTTACTGATGAATATATGTGACTGATTTCTTAGTCTCACTTCCCAAAGTTAAATTTTTGGATGATCTGTCACAATGCCATCTCTTTGCATGTATCAATAGTAACTAAAATGCTATTTAATAGGTTGCACAGATTATATTAAAGTATTTTTGGTATTGAGGATTTTAAATGCTGGCTGTGGGGGTTTTATCTTTTTATTTTTCAGAACTGGCTAGATCCTTCGAAGGAAATCAAGAGACAAATTCGAAGTAAGTACTTCTGTATTCAGATGTTATGCTCCTTTTATTTCTTCACAGAAATGAAGATAAACTTAGTAGCCTGGATGTTGACTAAATTGTATACTTACAGGTTTAAAATAATTTTTATCTGATAATGGTGTATTCAGCCTTAAAAGAGAAAGCAAATCTTCTATTTGTCTGCTGTCTAAGAAGGGCAGAAAGAGTCACTCAACTTTTTGCTGTAGAAGTTAATTATTTTGCTGGCTATTGCCTCAAAATTTTCCTTTGTTGCATGTGACTAATGGTTGATATTTTTGCATTCTGAAACAGTAGATGCTTTCAGCTTTGTGCTGAAAAGTTATTACATGGAGAATGTCGTCTTGGAAAGGTGGTCGTGATTGTTGCCATAGGACTTTATAACTTCAAAGACTCACCAGAAAAATATGAAACTCTAAAAAGAGAATTAATATGTCTTACAGGAAATGTATACTCTTCAATACTGATCAGTCCAGCATTGACTTTTGTGATATGTCCATTTCCATAATGGAAATGGAATAGAGAGCATAATCTCTGAATGTCTCACTGCAATGCTTTTCAGACTGAATCTGTCTGAAATGCCTTTCTACTTCCTATACTCAATACATGATGAGTAATTTATTTTACCCCCTTAGCATAAGAATTTGTCAAAGCTCTTCACTGCCTGGGGTACCTTCTTCATGGGGACTTTATGGAGAGTAAATTTAGGTGATACTCTGCCTGAGTCTACATATCACAAAATAAGTGGCCACTAAAAAATGCTAGACAGCCCATTGCCCTTACTGAACTTCTTCCCATTGCTTTACTAATTTGTGGCCAATCCAGGGCTTTTTACTGATGTTTTGTTTTTGATGGAAACCTTTTGGTAATACCTGTTAGGAAACATAACTGGGGAGAAGAGGATGATGACAATATTTACATGCCTACACTTTCAACACAAGAATTTAAGTTAAGGAACTGAGAATCTAAGTTAAGGAACTGACTGTACTTGTAATTAAGAACAGCAGGGTGTTATATATAATGATAAATACATGGTTTCTTTACTATTGTTGACTCTACTGTTTTAAGGCAACACTCAATTTTTCCAGAAATCATAGTGTTGATAATTTTGTTTTCTTTAGATCTTTGCATATTGAGGAAATCCCTTACTAGGAAGGTGTGGTTTATATTTTCAGTATAGAAATCAAAGTTACAGAAGCTTCCTTGGAAACTGTTTTTTTGATCTAACATATATATGTTGTATAACCAAACTAGAACTATTAAAATGGTGAAGATGGAAGTAGTAACCATACTTCTAATTAAGGAAAAGTTACTGGTGTTGTAACTTCTTGTTCTGCAGGTCTTTAGTGAAAATCTGTTAGTTGTCCAAATATGTGCACTAAAGGCTGTTTTGTTTTGTTTTTAATAAATGACAAAATATTGAGGGTGTTTATACTTTCTGTATCAACTTTGTTGATACAAATGTTGTTGATACTTATTTGTCTTCTATAGTGATTTGCATGCTATCTGGCCTACAATTAGTGTCAAAAATTTGAAGTGTAACAATGGACCTGAAAATTTTTTAATTCACTACACAGTGGTTTTTTTAATACTGTATCATATGCACTACCAAAAAAAATATTTTAAGGGGATGTGATTTTTCATACAGCGTGAAGACCTACATTTTATACTAGAGAGCAAGTCCAGTTTCTTGAATTAGGAATCATGACCAGGTTTTTTCTCTTCAATCTATAGTATTTCAGAGTTGATAGGCATAATAAAGCAAACAGACAAGTAACAACAGAATTTTAAGGATTTTAAAATGAAACTTGCTTACACCAATTTGCAGGTAATTAGCATGCTGTCAGTCATTTTCCTTGTAATCAGTCTGTTAAAGTTTCCAGATATTGGAATGTACTGCAGACACATTAAATCCCCCAGACACATGGGTATCAAATAGTGAGACTTTTCTTTGTTTCAGGCCTAATTCTAAATATATTTGCCTTTGAATCAAGAATGGAAATCTTATGTACAAAACTACTCATTAAATTTAAGATACCCATAAAACCTTAGTCCATTCGAAGAAACTAATTTCTTTTTCTCTCGTGTAGCACAAACTGAAGCACTTGCATGCTAGATAAGTGCATCTAGACAAATACATTAATCTGAGCACACAACGGTGACAAATTTGCAAGTGTAGTTCAGCACATTAGTCTGCAACATGATATTTATAACAATCTCTGTCTCTTCTAAATGCAAGCAACACCAATACTCTGCACATTGGGCATGTATGCAGCACCTGTGACTTGGGAAGATGAAATAATAGTCCTATAGTCTCCCCTAAGTCATTTTCTGCAGGCTGTCTCTTGCTACATCACGGTCCTCAGGCCCTTTGTGTGATCTCTTATTTGTAGAGGTTGGCCTTTGGCTGGGCAATTATGTGGGATCTCAGCAATTAATGATGTTACTTTGGCTAATGAATGTGATCCACAAATTACTGTCTCTGTTCTCAGGGCTACAAAGGTGACAAAAATCTTGTTTACTTTCAGCCAGCCTGATCACTTCAGGAAAGTGAATTCTTGAGTTTTTAGCTCATGTACTGGGCTGTCCACTGGCATGTGTTAAAACCTCTAATTACTTCTTTCAGGGACAGGTGGGTAATTACATTTCTGTCACTTCTTCTTGAAAATCGCTACATCTAAGGTGGACTCAGACTTTTGCAAAACTGAGAACTTGTGACAGCTTGAATCTTGTGATGGTACAAGCAGTAGCAACTCACCTTGGAACAGTCTACTCTCAGACACAGAGGGTATGGTGGGTCACCCTTATAAAAAACCTCAAATTGGGTTTTTATCAGTTTAAACCAAAGGTAATATTATGTCAATTAAATACTTTTCTAGTCTGCAGCACAATTAGTATTCCTATTCCAAAAAATACTTCTATATCACATATTCTCTGTATATCTTATGAAATGGAGAGGGTTTAGATGTTGTGAGGGCACAATAGACTGGGATACTAAGGGAAGTTTGAATTAATTAAGAAAGAGCTTGCATTTTAAATGTACAACTCTGACTGTCAGTCTGATTTTAATGCTAACAAATGTATGGTTATGCGCAGGTACCAAAATATGGTGGTCACTTTATGGAGGTCCCCTTTATTTTATATTCATTTATTTTATATATATAACTATATATTTGTAAGAGTTGTAGCCAATTTTGATCTAAGCTAATTACACTAGAGTGTAGCTTGTTATTGTTGAAGAGAACTAAGTACCTGTGCCAAGGGAAGAGATTTCCTGCAAAAGCTGACACATGAGAGATCATGAGTAAAAGCCAGGAAAAGCCTTTACTGGAAAAAAAACCAACTTAGTGACTTTTCCCGTTTAAAAGGGATGAATCATGTTAATTGTATGCTGCTAGCTGGTTTGTTCTGTTGTATTCTTTTTCTCTAAGAATGTGCCTAAAGTTGCCACAGAAGCATTTTTGATGTAACAAGCTGGCTAGAAAAAAATTTGACATTTCTGTAGCCCATACTACTAAACATCAAAACACAGAGAGCCTTATCAGGGACAGAATGCTAAATATAATTTTAAAACAGGGGTGTTTTTTTGTCTTTGCTACCAACTCAGTAAAAAACCAGTAATAATGTGCATTATTGTGTGAAGGCAATTATGTTTGTATGCCTGGGCTGTGCAACTATAAAACAGTATGCTTTAGTGAGAAGTATAAATATAGACTGTGTACATTGTATTATATTTGCTAGTCTATATTTAGGGGATAAATGTGCTTTCAATAATGAGACAAAATTTATGGTCACAAACTGTTCAGAAAATATTTAGTACAAAGTCAGCTTCAATATTTTTTCAATAAATTAGCAATGGAATGAGTAGACACATGGAATTTTTTGAAGTCCACACACTCTGAGAATTTATGGACTTCTTAGCTTTTTATAGAAAATGTGGTTTTTAAATTTTGTTTTTTATTCAGACCACATCTAGGTCTCCTGCTTTCTGAAAGTTAACTGTAGAAATGCTGACAGGAACAACAATGGGTTAAATAGGAATTCAAATATGACTGGTTGAACTGCAGTCTTAGACCAGGAAAAATTGCTTCATGCCAGGAAACACTGCTTCATTCCAGGAAAACTTGAAGACTGGTTTAGTATCTGTGTGGAAGAACACATCCTTCATCCAGTTCTCCACATCCCACAGCCCTGTTAAGATTACATTTCTCCCTTAATGCTTTTTGCATAGATATTTTGGCCCAGTTCCTAATATTCATCAGTTTGGCTTACTCAATATCAGCATCTTTTCATTAAATGATGCTAATTCTCTGGTAGTTAAATAATGGAAGTAGGTAAATCTATTCCAGCTTTAACTGTGTTTATTATGCTGTATGCATTGATCAGTGTTAGACTTCTTTTTTAAAGGTATTTTTGTCTTAATTCTCTTTTGCACTGTATTGCAGTAGATGATGCAATGATAAATTAGGCCTTCTCATTTAAGGAGTCTTGCCTTATTTTGTAAAGAAAATTGTCATTTTTCTGACAAAAATTTGACAACTGGCAATGTTAAGGTACAATAAAACCCTGAGCTCTCAAAAAGATATAGTGGCTTAGCAGCCAGGGGCAGAATGAGGTGCACTCTTAAACAGAAATTGTAGTGCTTCAGTGAATAGTCCTGTCTGAAAAACCAAGACAGTTTTTGAAATGTTGGAAGACATTAGGAGTTTTGACACAAAGCACCTCTTTACCTTTAATAGTTATGAAATTTTAGAACATGTTTTTTTAAAGAAAATAACCTTAAACAAAAATGTTAGCACTTTTTTCTAGCATTGTGTTGTATATCTGCCTTGTACTTAGTAAAACCTGTTAGAATTAGGGATGTTCTATGTTTTGTAAGGTATTGGTACTTTCCAATTACAATACTGGTAGATCAACATTCTGAAAATGTATTTTAATTATTGATGTATGACTTAGTTTTCAAATCTTAAAAATTTATTTAAAAATAGAGTGAGGATTAAAGGCAGCATTTAATGCTTTTTCAAATTATTAATCTAGTATTAAAATTTCAATTTTAATTGAAAATGGAGGAAACCTGAGCAAGAAGAATTTAATGATAAGTGGGGATATGATTTGGGTGGGAGGTAAGATGTGAGTGATGGTATTTGAAAGAAGCAAGTGGTTTATTGTCAGTCTGCTGCTTTAATTTAATCACACTTTTGCTTAAAAAATTGCATGTGTTGTTAACAATTCTAACACACGAGAATTGAAATTTAAAATACCATTGCTTTTGTAGTTGCTAGATGTGTTGTTTACCAGAAGAATATTTTAAAGTAGGAATGGCTAATATTTTTTGTCTTCCATGCATTCTCAATGAATAATTTATTATCTTTCTGTTGTATACAACACAGATCTCATTTTGACATCTTGTTCAGAGTTACTGTACAGTCTCTCAAACCAAGTCAGTTTAGACAGGACAACTCTGTTATCCTTGGAGGAGTTAGAAATAAACACAAATTCAATTCAAGTGCCTTTGAACACACAATAGCTTAAAAGTGTTAAAATATCATGATAGTTTTCAAATTAAAAATGTCTTCTGATATTTGCATAAGATACTGTAAAAAATTATCTTAAAGTAATTTTTAACATGCTAATCTTTCACTGTGTGTCTGAGTTTCTACTGGCTAATAAAAATAATCTATTCTTCTTACTAATGTCCTGTAAAAAGATAGAAAAAAACATTCTTCGAGATTTCAGTGATTAAGATTTATGTGACTGGCTAACATTTTTTTTTTCCATAAGGTTCTCTCTTTACTTGCTTCAACATATTTGAAATTAACAATCAGATATTCTCATGTTTAGGTTTACCTTGGATATTCACCTTTAATGTGAAGTTTTATCCCCCTGATCCTTCACAGTTGACTGAAGACATCACTAGGTATGCACAGTTCCCAATTTTAGACTTAAAATTACTACAAGTCTAATTGAAAAGCCATATAAAATGTCTTCTTCGGTTTCTGGATGCTGTACACTGTAGATGTTCTTACATACATCAACTGCTTTTTGGAACAAGGTTGAAAAGGTAAAGTGAAAACTTCTGGAGGAAACCTGAGCAAGAAGAATTTAATGATAAGCGGGGATATGATTTGGGTGGGAGGTAAGATGTGAGTGATGGTATTTGAAAGAAGCAAGTGGTTTATTGTCAGTCTGCTGCTTTAATATAGAACAAACAAGGGCATTGGTGGTTTTGAGCGAAGCTCAGGGGATCCAAGGCACTTCAGTAATAATCTAGACTAGATTGGTGAAAATGTGGTTTTACACATATGGATTAAATAAAGCCATGAAACATAATAAAATGTGAAAATAATTATCTTCCAAACTTCTTAGATAGAAAATACTTAGAATGCAGTGGATACTAGGCACCTAAAATGTAGCATTGTAAGAGTAACATAATTGGGGACTGAGTGCAGGGAATTGACTCATTTTTTTTCAGGAGTTATGGAAAACCTAAATACTTAGTTTTAGTTTAGTTAGCTGAGACTGCTGAGGCAGGATGTATGTTACTACTACACATTGCATCGGATCAGTCTTCTGCACAAAATAAGATAGTATGCAGTTGATATATTGCTACAAATAGTCTAAGACATTCAGTACAGAGTATATTTATGAGAAGCTGTGTTTGAAAATTTTCAGCAAGTTGGTTGGCTTTTCAATTGTGCATTCAATTGATAAAAGCAATTCTGTTATATCTTAAAGCTAAACCCCTTAAAATTTAAGTTTCACTAGTAAGACTTTTTTTTTCATTTACATTAAAAACTATATGGAGGATATTAAGCTGATTGCTAACTTGTTAATTTGGTAGAACATTGTATGTAGTTCCTGAAATATTAAATTCTAATACATACATGGTTTAAGGAAGGTAATTATGGTTTCAGTACTAAACTGGATTTCTTTTGTACATTACCTGACTTGATTAGCTGGTGAACTGCAAGGGATGTAAAAGTTAGAGTTTTAAAGCCAAAGGGACATGTCAAAGAAATGCAGAGCTTTTTATTTTTAAACCATAGATACCCACAGACTACAATGTGAACTGAAGGAGTTCCTAAGTAAGCTTTTGTTTAAAACTACAATTACAATTTACATTGGAAATCAGAATTTTTCCTGCTTTTCACACTTTTTAGTGAAAGTAATATTGACTCTTAAAAATAAAGTGAAATTTACTGTGTGATAATAATGCTCAAATAATGTAAGGTGTAACAAGTTATTAATGCATTGACTTACTTTAAAATATTCTTACATGATTACATGCATCTTGATGAATTCTGTCATATCTCTTATTAATTTGCTATTGGTAACACTTTCTCTATTCTTTGTTTCCCCCACCCCCTCCCCCTTCCTTTGTCTTCCAGGTATTTCTTGTGCCTACAGCTTCGTCAGGATATTGTATCTGGTCGACTGCCCTGTTCTTTTGTGACTCATGCCCTCCTTGGTTCATATACCCTGCAGGCTGAGCTGGGTGATCATGACCCAGAGGAACACCGCAGTGATTATATCAGTGAATTCCAATTTGCACCCAATCAAACTCAAGAAATGGAAGAGAAAGTGGCTGAGCTACACAAAACACACAGGTGTGTCAGATACAGTGGGATTAAATGAAGTCATCATGCTTTGTCACATTTATGTCAGTTCTGTTAAGAGTATGTGTAAAACTGCTGAGCTGAAATTATTGTTACTTTGGAAATTGTTTGTTATGTAACCAAAAGGTCTTAGTTTTACGTTTTTGAAAATTTCAGTTTGAAAAATAGTAACTTCACTAAGATCTCGGAAGAGAACTTTGGGAGAAAATATTTTTATCTGAGCACATCAATTAGTTTAAGCAACATACAGCTAGAATATTTTGAAAGAGTGAAGGTGAAAATCTGTGCTCAAGGAAAATAATATGCTTTGAAAGAACACTACCTGTAGGGCAGTAGTGCTCTTGATACCTTATAAACTGAGGTTTTTCTATGTGTCTGAATTCCAGGATTGCACTCAGTTTTGACTCTCAGTTTTTTGTGAGTAAACTCAAGGCTTATTCAATGGTTTTAGGGGCTTGACTCCAGCACAAGCGGATTCCCAGTTCCTAGAAAATGCTAAGAGACTCTCCATGTATGGAGTGGATTTACATCATGCCAAGGTATTGGGGATTGGTTTGGTTTTGTTTTGTTTTATGATAGACATGCTTAGTATTAAAGAAAACAGTGTGTATATAGATTATTTTTTAAAAAAATTATATGCTTAATTCTTGGTTATAAGCTTTTATCTCTTGGTCACAATAATTACTCAGTTTATAGCTCTAACATTCTTAGAACTTGTTTTATGTCTAAGTTTATTTAGTACATAGACTTACGTGCAGCTTGGAAGTAATATTTTATTCATAAGAGCAAATAAATACATTTAAAATGTCAGATTTTTTTATGCCAAGGACATGTTGGGCCATAAAGTAAAGCCTGAAAGAAGATATAATTGTTTCCATAATACCATGAGAGTTGAAAACAGATGGGGGGGAGGTCTTGGGGGAGAGTGTATTTTGGTGCTTTTCTACTTCTCTGGGTAGGTCAAATCCAGAATCTCAAATCATTAGGAAACTGAGGTATGCTAAGCATATAAGTCATACATTTAAAAAAGGAAAAACAAGACTTCTAAGTACTGGAGAAACATTGTTTAATTTTGCTTTGTTAGTTATGCCGGTGAAGGGATCTTGATGACAGTGTTGGCATTTGATGTAGTTGTTTTGTTGTTGGGAAGGACATGAGATTCTGCTGTATTGTGTGGGTATCAAAGCATGATCAGTAAGTGATTAGTTTTGTGGCCTGTAAAACTTGCATCAGATGCTGTCAGTGGAAGAGAATGCTCAGAAACCTTTCTGTTACTTCCTGTATCTTTACTGGAATAGTAGGTGACTGTAAAAGATCACCTTGATCACCAACTTGTTCAGACTTACACTGACTGCTTTAAGTTGGAAAGGCCTATTTTTAATTTTTCTTCTTTTAATATTTGTTGAAATTATTGGTAGCACACACACTGGCCATACCCTTCCTTGCTTTTATGTTGTTAAATTAGTCCCTATTACCAGAATACTGAAGAATTTCCCAGAACTGTGGCATATGCTTTGGCCTATGAGTGCCAAAAGCGTTCAGTTGGAAGCCTTTCCTAAAAAATTAATACACTTGGCTATTTTTTATTTAAGAATCTCATTGTCAGAGTCTTCCAGGATGGAATATGAAACATGTCCCAGTTACATTATTTTCCCTCTAGGTACGTCAGCAATAATTGTATGGAATGTTATTAAACTGATTTTTATGAAATTGTCTCATACATGATAGGATTCTGAAGGTGTGGATATCATGCTGGGTGTATGTGCTAATGGTCTGCTGATTTACAAAGATAGACTCCGGATAAACCGCTTCGCTTGGCCAAAAATCCTGAAGATTTCTTACAAGAGAAGTAATTTCTATATCAAAGTCAGGCCAGCAGAAGTAAGTAGCATCTTTCTGTCTTATTTCTTTTGTGAGATCATTTCTATCCAGCAAAAAGAAAACATCCTCATTTTTTCCCCAGTTGCCCTCAGAAGCTTATGAGGGATTTGAGCAGAACTTAGGAGTGTTCTTTTCAGATTCTACTGATTGTATTAAACACCATAATTAGTAAATGCAAACCAAGAAGAAAATCTGTTTTCTTTTGTTAATAGATGTCATCTTGTAATTTTATGGGTTTTTTAATGTAGAAAGCTAGTTACACTGGCCATGTTTTTACTGTCTATACAAACCTGCAGTCCTGGGAGAGAGACAGCTTCTCTTCCTCTTCAAGTATAACTGTTCACCAAATGTCAGCAAATCTAGTTTGTGGCTGTAACCAAAGGCTTGAGTTCCTGTAGGATGTTATAACCCTGTTAGCTGCTGTGGAAGTTGTGGATTCAACTTTCTTTTCAGTTACTGACAAAAGTTTGTGAGAGTTGTTGGGGGCGGGGCAGGAGGCTACATTTTGAACACATTGTAACTGGAAATTTAACAAAAACCGAAAATGTCAAACACTGTAATACTTTTTTCAGATTACGCTCTAAAATATTTAAGGTAGCTTTTACTGTGTGAATAAATAAAACAAAAGAGAAGTCATACCAGTTTTACAATACTAGCATTGTAGTTTTGTAAGTTTTGGAACACAGATGTATTGTTCTTGCAGTTCCTGATGGTGTGCATAGATGAAATACTTTTGCTAAGAAACTGTTATACAGTGAAACAGATCATATAATCTTAACACTGCAGTATGCATTTCAGACTCTTATTAAATCCAAGGAAAGTGTGCAGCACATCCTGCAGTACCATTGCTTCATGCAGTTTAAGTACATTGGTCAACTAGTCAGAAAATCAGCAAGGAACACTGAAGTATTATTGGATTTCTCAAGAATCATTAATACAGATTAGGAAGTGATTATGTGATTATTACCCATTATGATTTAGCCCAACAAGTATAATTCTTTTAAAAGGCTGGAAATTCTGATCTTTTTTAGATTTATGGTTTTTTAATCTTATAAAGTCTCATGACAAGAATGTTACAGCTTGATACAGTAATGGAACTATCTGAACTCTACCTATTAATTAATAGCCAGCTTAAGGAAATGCGTTAATTTATTTGTGGATTATTTCTAGCTGGAACAGTTTGAGAGCACTATTGGGTTCAAACTGCCAAACCACCGGGCTGCTAAAAGGTTATGGAAGGTTTGTGTGGAGCACCATACTTTCTTCAGGTAAATGATAATTCTCTGCTTCCCCCACTTAACAAGGTATGCTCCCCCATTTTAAAGGATATGAGGAAAGTAGAGATTTCCCCCATCTTTGCCCCTAATTTTTCAGTCCAGTAACACTTCTTAGAAGACACCCTGACAATCACTGACTCCAAATTACCAATTCTTAAAGTCTCAAGTACAATTAACTGCTTTATCAAAACTTTCAGAGTGCTAACAGGATGGAACTAAACAAGTGATTGTGCATCACTGGAGATATTCAAGAGTTTTCTGGATGACCCATCATGGTCCCTTCCAACCGGATTCATTCTATGGTTCTGTTATAAGATTTCCTGAGAGATTGACTCTGCAGAATGACCATCTAGAAAGCTACTCTACATCTTCACAAGAAGCTCTCAGGGCTTGACAGTAATCTTCATTCAATTAGCTTTAATGTTAATATTCAATTAACTTGAATATTCTGCTGAGTGTAAATGCTTACAGCTGAGTTTTTTCTTATTTATGAGCTGGGCTGAGTTCACAGTCATTCCTCGAAGAAGATAATCACTTTAAAAATAGACTGTTGTTTATAGTCTGCATTTTTTTTCCCCAGCAAATGAGGAACACCAAAAAATTCTGAATTGGTCACTGAAACTATCAACTATTTGTAAATGAGCACTTGACAACAGTCTGCTTCTTCCAGGGAAAAGGAAATTAAAGAATCTTCATTTGATTTTATAATAACACACATTCCATAAGGGAGTGCATGTGCCCCATGCAGCCTAGGAGTCACGGATGTAGGTTGAATCTCTTATGGATTGGATAGGCATTAAATCCGAGTTTCTTGCTTTAAAGCACAGTAACTAGGGTATGTAAAGGGTAAGCTTTCTCTATCAGTAGCCTGTTTGTTTTAAAAAAGAAGTTGTGTTTTAAGGTAGACGCAATCCTGTTACTGAATATACTTGCTAGATTGAGAACTTCAGAAAACTTGGAGACCAGGAGACCTAAGTAGTTGATTACTGGAACTGTCTTATTGGATGGCTTTCAGTATTCAGATTTTCTTGAATGCAATGTTGGAATTTATTCTGATATTGGCAAATTTCAGCATAAATCAGTCTTCAAATGCTTAATTTAGAAGCACTTCTATTTTAAATCCTGATCAGAGATTTTTTTTTTTCATGTTGATAGAATTCATTAGCTATGTTAATTAACATAATCAAGCATTCTATTCTTCTTGAACATTTTAAGTCTGCTTTGGCTGGTGTCCATTACTATAAATAGCATGCAGTTCTGTGCACAATGAAAAGGTTTTATCAATACTCTTCAAATAACTCATGCAGTGATTTACTTTGCTTGTAAACTGTATAACCTAGTTTTATAGTAATAAAATAGACCCGAGTAAAGAAAAAACAAATCTTATTCAAGTCAAAAATCCTAAACTGACCACTACCATTTGCAAGTATGAAAGTTTTCAGGAGCATTAATAGGTATGACATGATCTTATTACAGAAATTCTGACATAATAAAAATAAGTGGATTTTATTCCAATCAGAAGTGGCTTTTCCTAACCAGGAATGACATTACAACAAGAATTATGTAATAAATACTTCAACCATTCTGTAAAATCCATATACTCCACTGATGTCATCTGACGGAAAATCCTCAGAACGTCTCATCCCGATTTAAAAACAGTAAAATAAATCCAGCTCTATTTTCCTCCAAAGATAAAAAGCAGAAAGCAATTGCTGCAGTGTGTAAAGCTTGTGTATGATGCCACAGTAAATTGCATACAGTTTAGATGTATATTTTTAGCTTTCAAATTTCTTAGCATGCCCTGTATAACATGGTAAGATTCCTTGTGTTGTCTTATGTAATGTTTCAGTTTTTCTCAAATAACCACCTTAAGATAGATTTTCTTATGTGTAGGAAATTCAGCCAATATATGAAGTTATTTTAAAAAGTTGCAATGAAATACTGAAATATTGAAAATGACAACCAAAAGGCATGGTACTCACTTATTATCAGCTCAAACTCATGGGATTCCAGTACCCATGAGTAACAACCTACTTCAAAAATATAGTCAGACTATATATCTACATTAATCTTTTGAGGTAAGCTCAGCTGGCAGCTCTGGATCTTAACCAGCATCTGCAGAAACCTGCTTATATTTACACTTTATGGGATTTTATTTGAAATTTTCACAATTGTTTGTGTCTCCTCAGAATACCATAAAGTGGTAAAAGCATAGTTTTCAGTTATTTTATGTAATTAAGCCTGTAATACAAAAAATCCATTCAAGTGCCCTTAATCAGGAAGTAATTAGTTCTCTTGTTTTTTCCACATTAAAAGATTAAAAGTTTATCTCAGCAGGGTGGAAGATAAAAATGGCAGTTAATGCTGTAGCCTTGCCAAAACTGGAAAATCAGGAACAGAAGGAACCTTGGAAAAACCCTTTTAGCCTTCTTCCTCTTAGTGCATAATGCATTCTCTCTTGGAAATAATGGGGAGAAAGACTGTTTTACAGAAGCAATGAAAGTGAAGCTCCAGATAGTTGCAATTTTATTACATAAGTGGCCTTAGTGCAGAAGAGTGGATGAGTTTGTGTTGAACTGTTTCCTTTAAAAATGTGTTGGAACAGATAAGGATTCAGGTGTGTGCCTGTGCACCTTAGGCATGGGGGATTGGATCCTTCTGACTAGTGCTATTTCAAAGCCATAAACATACTCTCTTAGAGAAAATGGTAATCTGCTGAGCTGTATTGTTTGCATGGCAAGGTTTTGGTAGTGGGGGGGCTACAAGGGTGGCTTCTGTGAGAAGCTCCAGAAACTTCCCTTATGTCTGATAGAGCTAATGCAAGACAGCTCTAAGATGAACCTGCTGCTGGCCAAGGCTGAGCCCATTGGTGACAGTGTCGATGTATTTAAGAAGGGGAAAAAGCTACTGTGCAACAGCAGTGGCAGCTGGGGAGAGGACTGAGAATATGTGAGGGAAGCAACTGTGCTGACCCCAAGGTCAATGAAGAAGGAGGAAGAGATGCTCCAGGTGCCAGAGCAGAGATTCCCCTGCAGCCCTTGGTGCAGACCACGGTGAGGCAGGCTATCACCCTGCAGCCCATGGAGGTCCGTGGTGGAGCAAACATGCACCTGCAGCCGGTGGAGGACTCCATGCTGGAGCAGAGGGATGCCTGAAGGAGGCTTGAGACCCTGCACTGAGGAAGGTTTGCTGGCAGGACTTTTGATGGCATGGGGAACCCATTATGGAACAGCCTGTTCTTTGAAGGACTGCACCCTGTGGAAGGGACCCTTGCTGGAGTTGTTTGTGAAGAACTCCAGCCTGTGAGAAGGGCTCATATTGGGACTTTCCTGGAGGACTGACTCCCATTGGAGGAACCCTACTCTGGAAGAAGGGCATGAGGAGTCCTGCCCCCTATGAGAAGGGAGCGTCAGAGACACTGATGTGTGTGATGAATTGACCACAGCCTCCATTCCCTGTCCCCCTGCCCTGCTGGTGAGGAGGAGGTAGAGCAAATTAGGAGTAAAAATTAAGCCTGGGAAAAAGGAGAGAAGTGAGGGGGAAGGTATTTTTAAGATTGGGTTTATTTCTCATTATCCTACTCTGATTTGATTGATAATAAATTCAATTAATTCTTCCCCAAGTCGAGTCTGTTTAGCTCATGATGACATCTCGACCCATGAGCTTCTTGTTGTATCTTTTTCTCTCTGGTCCAGCTGAGAAAGGGGAGTGGCTTTGGTGGGACTCTCGTATCCAGCCAGGGTCAACTCACCATAGTAGCTCACTGTCTTTTTGCTAGGTATCTGAAAACTCTTCAATTTTACTGACATATCTTTAGAACAACTGTCATAGTTTTCAGAACCCACTACTGGGTACTGTTTTAACATATGTTGATCAGATTCCACTGACACAGATATTCCTGTCCAAATGCTTCAAAAGAAGAGAACAAAGTCAGCATCCTCTGAAGTCTCACTTGCTAATCTGTGCCATCCTCAGTGCAAAGGCCACAGTAATTGCTGGTTCTGCTTGAAAGAAGCTGATGTTCAGTGAGCTGCTCATTCTTTGCAGATCCTCAAATCAGAAAGCTCTATTTGCAGTAATCTGATAGTTCTATATAGAGAGAGAATAGGCCATGGAGACTGCCTTGCTAGGTGACCATGTATTTGCAGCATAACATTGATCCAGGAAATTACATCAAAGGCCTTGCCAGAGAAGTGGGGACTGGGAAGAGTTCTTGCAGTGATGACTGTTTATCTTATCAACAGGGATGGCACAGGTACAAACAGTATCCTCGGTGTTGCAGTTGATGGCTCAGATTTCAGAAACAAAGTACAAGCCATGAGGGTTAGATGAATATGAACTTTGAAATCCTCAGACTAAAGGAAATTCAGGGAGGTATAGAGGATTTGTCTTCAAACTCATGTGATGTCAAAACCTGGGGGAACAAAACAGAATCTCTTACAGCCAATTCTGCCACATTGGTACTTGGACTTTCTTGACATTGACTCCAATATTTAAGGTACAAACATACATACCCAGCATTAACAGTACAAGTAACTGAAGCTCTTTTTCACCCCTTTCGCAGTATGTTTTCCCCCCCACACTCCTTATATCCAGCAAACATCAACCTATGTAAATGTATAAATGACTGTGAAGAAACCAGTCTGACTGTAAACTGTTAGGCTACTTACTGTTGGGTCACAACTCTCCAGCCATCTCAGTCTTTTTGCACTTGATACAGCATTTTATACAACTTTGAGATGCTATTCCCTAACTTTGAGGAACAAGTGCTGTATTGGTACCTCAGAATATAGGAAAGACAGTGGAAGTGAAATGTACAGTTTTTACTATAAGTAACATTCTAGGGAGAGAGATCTGAGAGGTATTCTGCATGGACCTATAATGGCCTTGGCTTTCTACAAAAAAATACAATTTAACCAAGATAGCACCATGAGAATCCCAGACGCTTAGTCATACTGTGGAAAAATGTGATGGTTATCAGTGTCACTTCAACTCCAACTGCAAATAGTAAATAACATGCATTGTTTTGGAAGGTCTTTGAAGAGTTTGCAGTAGAATCCTTTCTTGGAGACCACAAATTATGCACATGGACTGAAGCTGGAATACAATAACTAGCTTTAAAGTACCTAATTAAATACCTAAAATAAAGCCCTTTTAACTGACTTTCCTCATACTTTCTTTCTAGACTTGTATCACCGGAACAGCCTCCAAAAGCAAAGTTTCTAACCTTGGGTTCCAAGTTCCGCTACAGTGGACGTACGCAAGCACAGACACGGCAGGCAAGCAACCTCATAGACAGACCAGCTCCGTACTTCGAACGCACGTCAAGCAAACGTGTTTCCAGAAGCCTTGATGGAGGTATGAAATTTGACATATTTTTTCAGTGTAATGATTACATTGTGTGCTGTCACTCTGATCTGACCAACATTGAAAAATATCGACAATATGGATGGCCAGAAGGTCAACTGACAAAATTTATGAATTTCAGTTTCTAATGGGTGATGTGTGAGGAGTAGCCACTTTGTGTATTTATCAATGTTAGGGGACCTAAACAATAAGTTAAGTCTCTGCTTAAATTGTATGGCAATGCTGTGAATATATGGAGAATTCTATACTGGGTACATAGCATCCGTGTACACTACTCATATCTTTTTTTATGGGATAGGCATGCATTATAGGCTGTTAATCAGAATTGTTTGGTTAGTGGCATCTTTTGGGATCTAGGTTGGCCTGAGTGTCTCTACAATAAAAATAAAAGGATGAACAAGTTTTTTTCCTAGTTTTCTATCATTTAGTTCAGTATATTGCTATTCTTGTATAGCTTATTCAATACCTTAGTGTTTAGTTAAAAAATTTTATGTTGACTTTGAACAGCTAAAGGGTTTGGGGTTTTTTTGTCATTACTAGAGTTTGGTTTCTTTGAGCAGAAATACCATCTGGTTTCCTTTATTGGAAACAGGAATTCTTTTCAAAGGCAAGTATGCCAGCAGTAAGTGTGAGAGATATATAAGCACATGTCTTACTCTAAATGATTTCTGTAATTATATATAATAGAATAACTCTTCAGCAAAATAACATGAAGCTTCACTGGAATAAAAGTGAACCATAACAATGATGTAAGTTTAGCTACAACTGAGCTGTCAACTGCACCTTATTTTCTTAAAAAATCTTCTACTTACAAGAGTTTTGCTTCTGCAAATATTCATTCTTCTCTACTATGACAAATGAACAAACTCTGACACTTGCTTGGGATACCTACCAAGTCTTACCTTCTGAGAACCAAAGTAAAAATAAGAGGCAAACATGCTTGCACTGACAGCATGTGATGAGTCCATGTGGCAACCAAAAGTCTTGTCACCACATCAATGTTACTGTCTGACTCTGGTTTAGTTCCTCTTCTTCTTTGGGTTAGAAACAATTTAAATTCTTCCCAGCTCTCAGAGGTTGTATAATAAGACTTTCTGGGATCCATTGTACATCATCTACAGAATACAGGCGTGTGTGCACGTGTGTTCAGGCCCAAACTTTCACTCTTACAGAAGCATCACAGTCAAAATTTTGAACGTCATGAAACATTGCTCTGAAAGCAGCTTTGCACAAAAGGATCTGAGGATTCCCATGGAACAAGTTGAACATGAGTCAACACGACTGTGCCCTTAAAGCAAAGAAGGCCGACTGTATCCTGGGTTGTATTAGCAAGAGCACAGCTGGCATATTAGAAGAAATTATTATCCCTCTCTATTCAGTACTTCGTGAAGACCATACCTGAAATACCGTGTCTGTCTTTGGGTTCTACAGTATTAGATGGGCAGTGACGTATTACAAGGAGCCGAGTAAGGGCCACAAAGCTGGCCAGGAGCCTGTGATATATGAGAGGCTGTGGGAACTGTGATCTTTCAGCTTTAATAGAAGAAGGCTGTAGTGACATATTGCTGTTTACAGCTACTGACAGGGAACATAAAGACAGAGTTGTGTGTTTCTTGGAGGTGCCCAGTGATAAGGCAGGGGGGACTGCCTGCAAGTTAAGACACAGCAAATTTTAGTTACAAGTAAGAAATTTTTGTTTCTTTGTTTAAAAAATACCTTGGACATGCTCAAAACTCAACTGGACAAGTCCCTGAGCAACCTGGTTTAACTGGACGTTCTCTGAACAGGAGTTTGGACTAGCTGACCTCTGGATATTCCTTCCAACCTAAGTTACTCTGTGATTTGTCAAAAGTTACTTCTGGAACTTCAGGGTTGTACACCCAAAAAATGCTCTATTTGCACCCAAGAAGGGATCAGAAGCTTAAGTTGCAGAACTTACTACTTATAGAGGCCCCCTGAAAGCCTAACATCCCAAATGCCACATTTTCCATTAGCTGGTTTTGACTTCTCTGCAGCTTAAGGGCATCTCTGGTATGGAGCTCAGACTTTTCAGAAGAGGATATCCCTCAAAGGTACTCCAAGAAACACCTCTTCCTCTCAACTTTTTGCAATTTGGCATTGTAAAGCAAAGGCATATGGAGGTATTATAGGACATTACTAAATAAATTAAGTTTATATCAAAGTTGTGTTTATTAAAGCTCCTTAATTTAATTGAATTGTCCTCTATTTCATTACTACTATTTTGACTAAGCTAGTCATCATGATTTAAAAAAAAGAGCCATCCTTCTCATCCATCCTATTACTCTGAATCAAATAAGAGGAAAACACCCCTAGTTTAAGGCTTTTCACTCCCTTGTGCTTTGACTATATTCAAGTGTACATATTTAGTATTTCCACTTTCCATTTTTTGCCAGCATGTAGAGGGAAGCTCTTACTCTCACCGAGCCCTTTGTGTGGTTTTGCTAAGGTTCCAGCGAAAAATACTGTTACAGTTACATGCATAGCTATTTCTATATTGCATTAAAGTAGTCCTCTCAAATAGTGGATTTCCACAAAATACTGTTGCTTATTTCTTTTTTTTTATGGTGATTTACACAGTCCAAAGAACAATACCTTCAGTTTATTTTCCAAGACTAATCAAGAAGTTGATAAATACCTGTTTGATAATGTGAGGGGTTTTTCCCCTTGCATAGTAAGTGCACATTTTACGACGAGGGCACATTGCTGTTCGTATCAGTGCAATGGGAACCATAGACTTTTTATAAAGCCAAGAAGCTGACAAATATTGTATCACTCAGTAAGTAGTTTGTATTACTCATTGCTGACATCATCATAAACCACTTTTGTTAAGAAGACTTAAATCCAAAATGTTTCAACTTACCCCAATTAACCAAAATTATTTTGTTCTCCTATAGCTCCTATGGGTATCTCAGACCAAAGTCTAAGAGACTTCTCTGCTACTGGAGGCCAGGCTGCTGGAGATAAAATCATTGACACTGAAGCTGCTGGTCAGGCCAATTTAAAAGAAGGTGGCAGAGAAGAAGATGGAAGCCCAGTCAAAACTCCACAATTAGAATTGACTCAGGATGGAAAGGTATGGCTGACTTTCACACCAAAATTATTTGTTCATGTGGTGTTTGTCCATGTGTGGCTATTTAGTGTCTATTGCTTCTGAACATCATACGGAACATCATATTAAAATATTCAAGTAAAATAGTCAAGTGCTTTCTGTGGGTTTACCTTCATGTAAGTGTATGTAAGCAAAAGAGAATACAAACTTCTAAATGGCACTGAGCTAGGGTTTCTTTTATTGCTTTACATCTAATTTGAATTCTTAGTAAGCTTGCATGAGTTCTTGAATAACTGTTTCAAAGGGTAAATAATGTTATTCATTTCCTTAGTTTGTTCAGATTTTAAAAAGAAATGCTAATATATGTCCACAGGTGTGTACATTCTACAAACTACAGAATTTTCTACATTCTACACCCAACTACAAAGTTGGAGATATTATGACTGAATTTAATTACCATAGGTAATAGTATTATTTTAGTAGCCATTTGCAGAATTATTTCATCCTTTAAAAATTTGTATGTTGACTAAGGTGTAGATTTCTGCGAAAAGTTGAGTACTGTGATCTGTTCTTGTTGCACACATTTACTTGTCTTGTTTGTTTGAGCTATAAGGGAAATAGGTCAAAAAATTAAATTTAGATTTTCTATGATTTGATGCAAAAATTTTCTCCTAAAGTGTCAACTAAAATCTGCTGCTCTTTCTCTCTTACGGATAATTTCTTTTTCAGCAATTCTCCAGAACTTATTTTAATATTTAAAGAGTAATTTTGTCTTCAAACATTTTTGCAAGTTAGCTACCCATTTTATTCCTAGCGAGACTGCTGAGTTTCTCTGTACAGTTCATATGTTTCCACTGCATTCAATTCTAGGAAGACAACAATACCATAGTGGCATTTTTTTTGTTTGCTGGCAAGTTGAAATACTTTTGAATTAGCCTAGAAAAAAGACACACAGTTTCTTCATGCAAGAAAGATGGTAAAATAAATGACTATGTTTTGCCTTTGGGCTTGATAATGGTGATACTCCCTTGTTTGGGTATCTTTCAATATTTTAATCAGAGGAGAGGAGAAAAAAAAAAAAGAGGCAGTATTTCAGGAAGTTGTTCCAGGAAGCTGTTCAGTAAGGTTTGTTACACATGCCTATTCTGTGAA
Source organism: Pseudopipra pipra (assembly GCF_036250125.1). NCBI lineage: Eukaryota > Metazoa > Chordata > Aves > Passeriformes > Pipridae > Pseudopipra > Pseudopipra pipra. Next base: position 60,662,582 of record NC_087551.1, read on the forward strand.
CAGCTTTCTTTTTTCCCTAGCGCGCAGATCTTTCTTTTTTCTTTCTGGCTCTCTTAAAGTCTTAGAGAAAATAGTTATAAAGCCAAGAATCAAATACCAGTTTGCCTTTTGTGTACTGCACTGTCCTCTGACCTTTCTGCCAAAGCTTTGAATGTCTGTCTGCTTCCATCTGTTTTGTGACTATTACAGTTCAAAAGTGCACAGTTCTTTACAGCCTGAGAACAAAAGATTCGTAATGGGTTCCTTTCATAATTCACAGAAGTAAACAAGTTGGCTGCTTATAAAACACAAGGAAATTTTTGTTTTTATTTCTATTGCTTTAGTAGAACTATCCCTTCTTCTAAGTAAAAGTTTTCACTAACTAATAATTTCTTTTTTTTCCCTCTTCACGTGCCTTCAAACTTGCATTTTTTGTTGTGCTTTCATTTTCCACTGTGCACAGAATTTTTTTCTTCAGCTCACTCACATACACCCCTCATCACTACCCATCCATTCTGTGTCATCTCATCTTACATACTTGTCACCTGTCCGTGAGATAGACATGCTTTCAGATATTTCAGAGGAAGATTCCTTTGGAGAGCCCCTCCTTACCATCCCAGACATTTCAGAGTGCAGTTCAGTGGAACAAACATCAGATCATAATAAAACTAAAACAGCTTCACCAAATAATATCTTTGAATCTATGAGACCCCTAGCTAGTCGAGGCTCCCCTGCTGTTGAGGGAAAAATCCATACAAATGACTACAAAAGCACTGAGCTGTGTGTCTCATTCAGCTTCTTCAGATGCCTTTCTTGTAGTTTCCGTTCGCTGCTTGATGAGGATGGCTATATTACTTTTCCTAGCCTTCCTGATGTTTGCATCTCTTTCCTCCCACCTGACCTTCAGCACTATATTCCTATTACCTCTCCTTCCTTCATCCCCTCTTTTCTCCTTATCTTTGTGCTCCTTCTGTCTGCTTTCCAGTCTATTCCTTTTTCACTCACATTTTCCCTTCCTCTTGCTCTGTCCCTCTGCTACCTGGAGCCAAAGGCGACCTCCTTTAGTGGCTCTAATGGCAGTGACCTGAATGACAAAGCAGAGGAAGAGGAGGTGTGTAATTTTGTTGCTTAAATGTTGACACTTGCACATGGCTTTTAGGCTTGTTTTCCCAAGGCTTGCTCAGTTTTGCACACTTCCTAGTATAGAGATATGTCTATGTACATGCCTGTAAATATATATATAAATACACACACACATGCACGCACATGTGTATATCTGTATCTTTTTACCATCTTCTTTGTGAAAAATTGCCATCATGGGATTTTTAGTCAAAAATTTTTTGCTTGTGGTTTTTCTGCCTGATTTCCTTCAGCATGCATAATTTCATTCAATTCTACAGACACTGAGCTGCAGGTGGACTTGCTTTGTAGTTCAAAATATTTACGAGTCCATAAATCTGAATACCGAAAGTCCTCTGTGTAATAACAGATATGTTGTTATTTGATACTATTTGCAAGTTCTGCTTGCACTATCAATTTGTTTTAAAATGCACGTCTTCCGCGTGCATTGACTGGAATGCACATCTCCAAAGTTCTATTTAGATCTGAAAAGTCAAATTCCTAAAAGCTGAAATCAGAAAACTGTGAACACTTTAAAATCAGCAAATCAGTTTTTTGTTATTCCAGATTTCAGATGTTTCAGCCCTGCAAGGCTGTGTGCAAAGTTGAGTCTGTCCATGGCACTTTTTCTTTTTGTACATGCTTTGATTAATTTCTAGCAGCAGTTAAGGTGGAGACTGATTTCATTCATTAGCTGGGATTGCAGTTTGTGTCAGATTGAATCACTGAAGTCTGAACATTCTTTGGAATACACTGCTAAAATTGCTGTACAGAAGCCTCAGTCACATTGATATGTTGCTCTGATCATCTGGAATGGCTGACAAAATGCCTCCTTTCCTTACGTCTGCTGCGCATGTTACAGCACTAGGAAAAGGTCTTTTATTTTGATCCTCACAGGAAATGTGAAACCGAATATTATAGAACGAAAAAGGAGGAGGGCCTGTTTAATGATACATTTAACAAAGTTTGCTAAACGGATGTACATGTTAAAAACACAGTTAATATGATATGATGTCATTATAACACCAGTCTAAGTTTTTAAAATAATGAAAAACGTGACTGTAAAGATTTTCTCAATGTTTCTGTAACCTAATTCAATCCATAATTCATGACATAAAGTTACAGAAAACAGAACTCAAGATAAGTCAGAAATTAATAAAAATGCAAAAATGTGCATTCACACAGAATCCAAAATACAACAGTATGAGCAGTAAGTAAACCTCTCTTCAGATTTACATACTTGCAGAGTGTTGACTTCGACATGCATCTTTTCTAATCTGAGCAGTTGATATTTGTATTTGTGGAAAGACTGGGAAGTGGTTTGCTGTTTAAAGGATGCTGTTCCTTAAGGCATTCAGAGTACTTGGAGAGAAGATATGAAGGTTAGCTACCATTTCCAACAGAGTGCATTGCAGTTTAAGAAGGAATATACTCACCTAAAAAGGAGGAGAGGGGTATAAATAACTAATCCCAAAACAGCAACATTCCTAAAATATTGAGACAGTTTGTAGATACGGTATTCAAATGTTTGACTTGAACCCTAGACTTTTCCCAAAAGAACTCCTGGATTAGATTCCATTTTCCCATCAACTTGTTGCAGAATTTCAGTTGCTTACCATAGAAATTATGCATATCATTTTTCTTTGTTACTCATTCTTAAATTTTCACCTGAGAAACACTTAAAAAGTACAGCAAGAAAGGGCCGCAGGGTGAAACTTCCATTTTTCATGTCGCTTGTGCCAAAAATTACTTCAGCCATTCTACAACAATGTAGGTGAAAGAAGACCAAAGTCGCTTAATTTCGACATCTGGGGCCGAAACAGTAAAGGTCTGTAAATACAGCACGCTTTGCAGCATTTACAAAGAGATGAAGCCTCTGTGTTAGTCTGTAAGCATATGTTAACACTTCCTTTTCTTGATAATTTGTCATGTGCTCACATAGGTGGAATACGAAGAGGAGGAAGCACAGCAGAAGGTGGTTGGTTTTTTTGTGGTTGCTTTTTTACAATTGAACTTGGCCGTAGCTGCCTGCCTTGTTAGCACCCTAAATTTTCCGTGGGTTCTGTCTGTATAGTGCCTTTTCACCTAACCATTTTTTTTCCTTTTTTTAACTGTCTGATTATAAGGGTCCTTTTTTATTTATTTGCTGGTCTATTTTATGTTTCTTTTTTTTTTGTATGTGGTTTAATTTCACAGATCAATTCCTTGAGAGTAGACGGGGAAAATATTTATGTCAGACATAGCAATTTAATGTTGGAGGTTTGTATGTAATGTGAAAAATACTCTCCATTCTCACGGGCTGCCAGGCTGCATGGGATGGGAGGTCACTTGCAGGCTGTTATGGACACAGTGCATGAAGTGCATGGGGAAAACCAGCTTGGAAATGTTGCATGTTATCATTCTAGTTTCTGAGTTTAAATTAAAAAAAAAATAAACAAACAAATCCAAAAAACCCCACACCAAAACCTCATCTTGAACCTTGAATGTATAGTTGTATATTTTTGCAAGATGTCTTCAAGGTGGCAACTGGGAATAATAGCCCTATTTAGATAAAGCAAACACATGGGTCCAATTCACAATTCTAAATGGATTTTTGTACATTACTTCTCAGTGTATGCATCTTCTGTGAGCAGGGTTTCTAGCTTTTGCCAGTTTAATCAACCTTTATCAAATACATTAGCTGAATAAAAGGAGTTAGTAAGGGTCAAGCATAGAAGTATAGAAAACTAGTTCTGGTTCTGACACTCATTGATCTTAGGAGCGTTGAGAAATGATGCAAGGATCAGCTATTCAAAAGTAATGTTTAAATATCTTCTGAAATCTTTGCTTTACTTCCATTTGAAAAACAAAAAATAATTTTTGCTTCCTGAAGGTTGCCTTTCACTGAAGATGCACAACAGCAAAGCTCTATGAACAGTATGTTCATGAGTAATGCTTAGTCACTGAAGTAGAGATGTTTATTATAAGAATTTTCACATAGACTGCTAATCTCAATTATTTAATCAGAGACTGTCTGTAGTTATAATCAGTATAATTTAACTTGTAGTTAATAACTTAAGCTAATAACTGAAGATATTTTAGAAAATTCTACTGCTGTCTTCATTCATCCAGATGGGGCTATAAATAATTCCCTTTGTCACAAAAACGGTCTCTTTTAAAAAGTCAGTGGTTTTGTTCAGTAAAATGGAGTTGTACGGATCGCAGTAACCCAACTAATGTTTTATGGCTTTTTGCAGCTTTTGATCACTATTGAAAATTTGCTTGTATATAACTTACTAAAGCACTGGAAGTGCGCATTGCATAACTGTGCTTTGATCAAGTCCAAGAAATGTGCCTTGTGTCAAACCAAGACAGGTTTTAAAATAATGACATGATTGTTGTATAATAGAATGCCTTTGGCATAAGATTTTACTTCACTCAGGAACTACAGACTTTAGGAGGACATATTTATGTCTTATTTGTTAGTCCAGGGTGAAAAGTGGTCTTGTGAAAATACAAGCCTACTGAGCTGCCAGAAGGGGAGAGGTTCAAGTGTTCAAACTGCACATGGGATTATTCACAGAATTAGGAAATAGATGTGCAGCACCAAACCCTTACTGGTGCTGAATATGCAAATGAAAAGAAATTAGAACTAATGAATTTGGGGGTTGGGTTTTTTATGACCTAATGTGAGGCATCTTTGCATTGTGATCACTGATAATAAAAATCCCAACTGAGTTAAAGTAAGATTTCAGAATGATCTGCTAAATAGTATGTAAAATCTTTGTACAAAATCCAGATTCATTACCTACATTATTATTTCTGATTACATTCTTTTGACAAAACTTCATTAATAATTGTCTGCAGTGATAATATTTAATTTTAATCTTCTGTCCTTTAATTCTTTACTGAAAATGAATTGGAGGCTTAAACTTGAATTTAACTACAGAATACTGAAAAAATCTTCTTGTGTTAGAGTGAGCATAGGCAACACAGGCTTTTCTCAAGACCTAGAATACTGGAAGGAGGACACATTATAAAAGCAGGGTGAAATCTGCTCTCCCCACCAAAGCCCAGCCATTGCATTGAAAGGATAATGAATTTCCAAGAAAGCCAAGCAGATACATTTTCATCTGATTACCAGAGCAGTTATGTTTCTGCATATCTCCTGAACCTTACCTCTACTTTGTATCTGGTACAAAGTGAAAAACTAGCTTGTAATTATTTAATCCAAGGTGCTGCAGTTTAGCTTCAATGGGTCATCACAAATCTAATTTGGTATTCACGCTGTGGTGTCTTCTTTGGCATTGGCCTATGGAGGTGCAATTCAGAGAGATCATTTCTTTGGTATTGCCATGCACAGAAACTGTTCCTACTTGTGTCTGTCTGCTGCCAGGTTCTTAAATGTGGAATTGGCAGATAACAGGTTTTAAGTCTTTAAATCTGATTCCTCCAGTAAGTTTAAGCCTACATGAGAGGCACAATGAGTAGTCCCTCTGAAGCTAAGCAGGTGTTAGCTGCTTGCATATTTGGCTGTGTAGTACTGTGTTCACAGAAGTAAGTATTTTTCATGGAGCTTGTAATAGCAAGAAAGATGCATTTTTATGCTCCTTGGGTTCAACTATTTTTACAGCTACCTTCAGTTATGTTAGCTGTGCAGTATTCTGAAACATTTGCATCTGTACTTGCAAATTTTAGATGAAAGCAAACAGCTACTGGAAATTATTATTGTTTCAAAGAGCTAATAGTTTCATATTTTGGATGAAAGTAGCCCTCTGTTAAATAACCATATATGGCATTATTCTTCCTTTGCTTTAAAATATGAAAGAAACAAAACAAAAAATCTTGGTCCCTTATATCCTTAAACTTTTTTTATTTTAAGGCACTCTCCCGAAGGTCACCTCTTCAGACACAAGGCACTTTCCTTGGTTTGGTTGCTTTTGTTTCCTTTTTTTTTTTTTCCAGTTAAGTTTGCTTTTGTTGTCGTGTTTTGTCCTACTTTGTTTTATGTTGCGGGTTGCTAGGACCTGGATAAGACCCAGGACGACTTACTGAAACACCAGGCTAGCATTAGTGAGCTCAAGCGCAATTTCATGGAATCCACACCCGAACCACGCCCAAATGAGTGGGAAAAGCGGCGTATCACACCTCTGTCCCTACAGACACAAGGGGTATGTCACTGCAGACACCTCTCCGCATGCGTTCCCATACAACCCTGTATGTAATACAGTAAATGCAGTTTGTCCTTTAGATTAACACTTTATTTGTCTAATGTAGTGTTGTTTATACTAAGTGTACATTAACTTTTTTACCACTTACTATTGGGCCTGACTTTAAATAGTGTGTGGAATTTTATTTTTCTACATGAACAACTGAATCAGAAGAAAATGGAAGCAATGGCAATATTTTCCGGTATATTAAGGACATCTTAAATTTCACTCTGATTTACACAGATTGATGGAGATAACTTTTCAGCGACAGAACTTTTCCCTCCTTTTTGTCTCGTTAACTCTTCATAGACAGCTTGTGGATAAATACACAAATAGTCTGTGTGTTGTTTCAGAAGGACCTTTACATGATCAGTTAATGTACAGTGTTGACTTCTGTTGGGCACATTTAATGCAGTTCTTAAAATTTACTGTCTTAATCCTCAAAAGGCTATAAAACAAATGTATCTACTTTTTCTCTATACCTTCTTTCTGACTGAACATTGAAACAGCAGTATGGAAAACAGTTTTCTACAAATATCATCCTGAATGCTCGTGGCAAGAAAACTACCCAAATAAATTTCTCTTGCTGTTGTGAAACTTTTAGTTTTATTGGGTTATTTGCAGCTTCTTTCATAGAGTAGCAGAGCAAATCAGTCTTCAAAAACAATCAGTTTATGTTGTATTGTTATTCTTTTCTATCAGCATGGTTCCCACCCTTCTCTCCTTAAATGTATTGTCATATTTCCTTAAATTTTTAAGCATTCTTTTCAGTCCTCAGAGAGGTATGCTTTCATTTAAGCAGGCTTGATGCTACCAAATTATTTTTGTTAATAGGACACTATTTCAGTAAGATATGTAAGCAATCTGAGCTGTATGTCCATACAGATAACAGTTACTGACTCTATGGATCACTTCTTTAATGGCTATTTTGTTAATTTACGGTCACTGCCAAGAAATTCCTCAAATTCCGGAGTAGTACCTTAATATTTCTATACATAGTGCTATCTGCACAGGTACAGATGTTGGTCATATTTTCAAATATTCATGACACATTGGTTCATTTAATAGCTATATAGCTAAATATATTTTTGGTTAAAATAGACATTTATGTAGAAGTGTAACTTAGTTTTTATTATGTGCATGTGTGTATTTTTGTGTTGATTTCTTTGTATTGAAGTTGAGGCCTCCTTCAAGTTATTTTATCTGTTTGTTTTGTTTTTCCTCATCTAGTATGTTCTGTCACTTTCAGATGATTTGGTTTTATATTATTTATAATGTATGTCTGTCTCATTGCTTGTTGATTTACACTGGTTTTATAAAATGAAAATTAAATAGAAAAAAGGGGACCACATTTTCCAAGTGAAAACGCTTCCTGGGAAGGAGAAACAATGGATTGCAATGCCATGGATTGGTGGAGCAAAACCTGAGGAAACCGATAAGGTGGCTGCCCTGAAACCTACTGCCTTTTTGCTGTATCTGCTGCGGGCTAGCTTGGGTGCTTCTTTCTTTTCCTTTTTTTTCTTGATGGAAATACCTTTTTAAAGCCAGTACTGAAAGGATAATGTCAGGTTGTAAACCAGGATCTCTGTGTGTGTATCTATATATATACACACATATGAATGCCAGCAACATTTTGCTTAAACATCAAACTAACGGTGAAGTTCTGAATTGCTACTATTGGAAAAGAAAAACAGTTCTTCACTGGAAAATTACTGTATTTGATGTGACAAGGATGACAGCAAAATATGTATTTCCATTCTATATGGAAATAATTGCCTGCAGTTATTTGACACTTCACATAGGAACCTTTTGCTTTATGTGTTCACTGTCGAATCATTATTCAAATCAATAATGCTTTGCTTCAAAGGCAACCCGGTTCTGAGTACCTCCACACTTCTGTACCTCTCTTTTCATCCAGGAAAAGAGGGAGGTTTTGTCCTTGATAAGCTGGTTTAACATCTGTGCAATGAAAAGCACTATATAACCAGTGGGACTAGTAGCAGTGTGATAGTGATGATGAGTAGCAATTGTGATGTTGCTTTTTTATGTCACTTTTGGTCTATTAGGTTAATGTGAAGCTGTCAGTCCTATTTCAGTAACACATAAAAATATGATGATTGGTAAACTGTACTTCCATCCTGAATTATTTGTTGATGGATACAAAGAAGTCTGTGTTCAAGTCTTTTGTTATCCCCAATTTATAAATTTGCTGGTATTAGTAGACTCAGTCATATCTCTGGACTTTACGTATTACCTGTCCTTTAGGATAGTTGGACAATAGACGAGAATAAAGCAGGGATACCACTGCTAATATTCTTTCTTTTCATCCTTCTTTTGCTCCAGTAAAAATACTTGTAAGCAAGTAATTTTCTGTGTATGAGAAATGTTGCTTTGGGTAGACCTCTTTTGTGCCACTATTCTTCTATGTCACTGTACTCTTAAAAGCGCACAGCATCTGTGACTTAATTAAACAAAAATCATACCACATTGAGATGTATGTCACAAATAAATACATTAAATGTTTTTATTTTATGGATACCTACAATATTTTTTTTCTTTACTCCATCTTCTGCAGCTCGTAAACAGTATTTCATGTCAGAGTGTATGACTGTGTACCAGAAGGAATTTGCCAGGAATTTAAACATCTTGGCAGGCTGATACAAAATTGATGAAAAGTGCCAATTCTATCATTTAATCATTTTTACTAAATGCCTCCTCCGGGAACAGGGGTTACATTATCAAACAAATTGTGTGACCAGGGTTTTCCTTTTAAAAGACTGGAAGACCCAAAAATTTGAAGGTGATAAAATTCAAAGAAGTGGGCAGTATGTATCTCTTTAATTGTATATATATATAAGGGGTGAGGGTGAGAAAGAGAAGCACACAGCCTAACCACATACCAGATAAAGATTTTGGTTTTCCCTTGTCTTTTTTTTTTTTTTAAAACTGCTTTGAGTGGTCAGAAAACAAGGCACCAGAGCATGGTAAAAGGAGGATCATGAACATTTTTGCCTTTTAGTGTAATATGTTAATAGATGAATGTTTACTGGGTGTAGTAAACTAGGGAAAGAAAGTGGGGGTGAGGAACGCATTGCCCTGATGGATATTCAGTGTTTCATTAAGGCAGGTTTAATAACTTTTCTTAGCCACATTTGAGATAAACTTTAAATTTTGTTGTAGGGAGCACAATATAGGGGTTCTTTCTCTTTTCCTTCTCTGTTCTTCTGCATGCCATATATGTTGCAGGATATGCATAGTAGCATGGTGTAAGTTCTGTTAGTTTTGATTTTACATCACTACTCCCACAGTGAATCCACACAGGCTGCAGTTGTCTGCTTGGCACCTTGGCTTTCCTCTGGCATGTGCTTCTGCCATGATTCTCTGTAGTGCCCTTTTCTAAGACTGCAGTGTCTCTTACGGAATGTTGTCAAAATGTGTTATGTCCCTGTTCAGTATTTGTACATTGTTGGCTTTTTATTTTAACATCTTTTACTTCTAACTTCTTATGAGAGCTTGTGGAAAGAAATCTGGAATAAAGAATTTAGCCTTTTCAGAGGGCTTGTACCCCCATGAATTTTTAAAGTTTGCTTACCCATACAGATTTATAGTCTTACAGAAAATAGACCAGACTGTAAACATAACTTACGCTTTAAAGCAATTATAGACTTTTATGTATGTTTAAATAAAACTAGTTTTCCCAGTAAAATGGGAAAGGGTTTTTGAAAACAGATTTTTAATAGACACGAATTTGCTTAGGTTATTTAAGCACTTGAAAAGCCTATATGTAACATTTATTATAAATAAATAAGAAGTATTTTAACATTTCAGCATTGTGTGTATGCATTCCAAGCAAACGTGTCTGACAGCTCTGGGCTCTGTGCCAGTTGGGCATTAGGTGGTGTCAAAAATGGATTTTTAAAGGGGGACAAACCCCCAGCAGTAAATACGGAGTTACCACCTAAGTAAACTGCTCTGTTTGGGAAATCGGTGTGGACGTCGATGTTTTCAATTCCCGTAGTGTGTTGTGCATGGTGGAGGCGCGGCTGTGCTGTGTCCCCCCCTTGTCCTCGTCTCGCCCCGGGGCGCCCCGTGCCCCGCTGCTCCTGCCGAGCCTTTCCTTGCCTTTGTCACGTCTCTCTCTCGCCAGACCTTTCCTTTGTAGGTGGCTGCCGCTCCGCTCGTCGCTGTCTAATTCTTTCCTTTCCTTTCTCTGACCCGTCTAGAGCCTAGAAGAGGAGATAACCTCCATTTTGTTTAGTAAGGAGGGCTTTGGCGCCAGCAACAGAGGGCCCTTCGCCGCCGCCAGCCCGGGGCCAGCAGAGGGCGCTGCGGGGGAACAGACCAGCGCCGCGGCCGCGCCGCCGCCCCAGGTGCTTGGGCGTGGGGTCAGCATCCCTCCGCTCCCGGGGCACGGAGCCCCGCCCTCCCGGGCCGGGATGGGGCTGCGGTTGTGTGTCCGAGCCACTGAGCTGCCTGCTTGCATTAGAGCGGAGAGAGATCCAGCTAGAGAGCAAAATTCTGAATCTGCAGCGCTCCAGAAGTAGGAGGGAGTCGGTGCTTGTTTAAGCTCCCTAGGTGCATTCCTTGGTAAACAGCAATAAAAGCTAGGATTAAGTCACAGATGATGTGTGATTTTTTGTGTTGTTATAATTTGAGCTCTTTAATTTTGCTGCAGACTGTTCACTAAAAATATCATGGCTAGGCTTCGCAAACTAAAAATACATTAGATTAAAAAAAACCCTACCCTACCTACCTAATGTTATCATTTACAGTGGGTTCTCTGCGATATCCATCAGAGATCATTTTGTTACAGAACAAATACTAATATAGCTGCTTTAGTATCATCATTTTGCCTCCAAACTGAATTCTAATGGGATCTTCTTGGTAGTCATGTATTGCTGTTCTCACAGCTTGCCTCTCTAAACAGTCTTATCTATTAAGTTTCATAAAGTAACAGACCAAAGATGAACAACTCTTAAAACCATATAATAATGTATTCCATATCTTTTTTAAATTATTATAAACTGCTAGTAGAATGTTAAATTATTTTTTCTTTTTATTTTCCCTTAACATTATTTGTTCTTAATTCCTGATTTAACTGAGTGAAGTAACTGCCTTGGTAGCATCACAGGCCAATGCATTCATGCTTTTTATTTTCAGGCTTTCATAATTCAATTCTTATGCCAATTAATAATATCTGCAATTCTTACCTACTTTTGATTAAATATTTAAAAGAAGTGTAAGGAAATGAGCATGGTTCTATGTGAATGTTGCAGTGAATGTGCAATATCTGTCTAGTATCATGTATATACATTCTTAAAAGCTTGCTTGGAGGGTGTTGCACTGTTGAAAAGGGTTATGCATTGATTTTTGTCCTCTGATTGCTTTTTGTTCCACAGAGACATGCTTCCAGAGCAGAAGGGCCTTGTACTGGAGTCAGCAATGCTGATAAGGTTCTACAGATTTTTTTTTCCATGACTAAATTTGGCTCTTAACTCTTCCAATCCATCTTCATTCTTCCCTTCTTTCCTTTTTCAGTTAACCATCACAACCATCTTTTGTCTTCTACATGACATGAACCAGCCATCAGCTAATTTTGTTTATTTCATTTTTATTTATTCATATGCTCTACTTTTGTTTTTTTTCCCCTCATCCATGTTTTTTTGTGCAGAGTTCACATGAGACTCTGGACATAGTGGAGGAGAAGAAGCAGGCAGAGTTTGGGATAGAAGAAACAGTAGTCGTAGACGAAACCAACAAAGGGAAAATGCAAGTTGCCACTGATGCTGGGGAAACATGTAAGGTGGAGCATCTGTCAAAAAAGGACTCGTCATCATTGCCATCAGATAGTAGCAGCAGCAGCAGTAGTAGTGAGAGTGAGGATGAAGAGGTGGGAGAATACCAGCCACATCATAGGGCAATTGAGGAAGTCATCAGGGAAGAACAGGAAGAAGAGGAAGACATGAAAAGGAAAGAACATGAAGAAAAAATACAGCATGTGGAAGCCACACCAGAAGGCAGTAAACTAAATGTGCCAGTTGAGCACACACAAGTTACAGCTGAAGATTTGGTCCAGAAAAATACAGTTACCGTAGCTACAGAAGAGAAGAAATTGTCAGAGCAAGTTAAGCAAGATTTAGGTCAAGAAAAAGAGGAGGAACAGCTCAAACTCAATGGAGATGTGTCTCATGTTGACATTGATGTTGCACCACAATTAATTTGTTGTTCTGAGGTAAATGGTAGAACAGTATGACAACTAGATTAAGCAGAGATATATCTTGGGGTGAAAAATATACCTGCCTTTCTTCTTCTCCTATTCCTCCACATCTTCTGGCATCCAACAAGATTCAGATCATTTGGAAGGGGAAACCATTTTTGAGCAGTGAAATTCTGTCTCCTTCAGTTATGGTTTCTGACTTTTTGCTAGAACTGAGTGAGAATCACCAGTAAGGCAAACCTTCCGAAGACTGATATCTCTTTTTTTTTATCTCCTCCTTATTTTATATGCACTTACATAATGTATATTTATTATTTTCATGTTTCAAATGTTTTAAGTCTTGTCTTGTCTATTTGTCAATTGTTTTTGACAAGTCCATGACAGGTAATTGTGATTGGAAAGCTATTGAAATTAGCAATTGAAATTAGAAAACAATCGTCACAAATTTTTGTTCCTTCTTCTCCCCCCCCCATTAGTCACTGCTTTTCTTGCCTTTTTCTTTTTTCTCCTTCTATATTATGGATTTATAGGCTAGAATATGTATAGCTAGAAATTGCATAGGTGAGAGCACTGTTAAGTGATGAGACACATATAACAATGTTTCTATGAAGTCTTCTAGTGCTGTAGATTTTAAGGAAGAATGCATGGATTCTAAAGTTCATTACTGGGCAAACTTTATAAAGAAGCAGAAATGGAAAAAATTAAATGCAGAGATGTATGTCTTTGTAAAGTTGTCATGATCTCCTGAGTTTTTCAACAATTAGATGATTTTTTTGGTAGTTATCTACCTGCTTGTTCTTGTAACAGTGGCAAATTTTTTTCGTTACTTTTAAATCCAAACAAATTCTTTGCATACACAGCTGTTATGATTAATGATGTGAAAGAATTAGTTTATTAGACCTTTAAAATTTGCAGGCACCCATGCTTCCTAATAGCGCATAGTTTAGGGAAAGGGGAGAAGAGCTGCTGTGTATGCAAGAGTGTAGAGGGAAAGAAAGGGGTTTTTTTGTTTTTTCCTGGGATTTCACCCCATGTGTATCCAAAATCAATAGGAGATAGCAGCTGATGCATCTAGAAAAATATCAAACAGCTTTAGTTAATAAAAATATTGAAAATCTGCTCCAATGAGATAAGTCATGAGTTCACTAGCTTAGAGACCCTGGGTTAATTGCTTTCTTTGTGATGTTGCAGAAAACACCACTAGCTAACTCTAAATGGCTTTGTCAAAAGAAGTGGTTGACTTACAGAATTCTTACATTGAATGTAGACTGCTTAAAATCCAGTTGTCAAAGGTGTTCTTCTGTTCCAGAAGTAATACATATCATAAAGTTAAACTTTTATGTAATTTCCTTGGAATTTCTAGTCTTGATTTGTGGACTAAAGAATGATAAGTATTTTCCCAGATTCATTCTAATATGAAGTTTATCCATCTGAGCTAGCTATTATTTCTTTATGCAAACTAAGATTTTTTTTTTCCCCTAGTGATGGCTTTTACACATTTTCGGTACATGTGTTGCAGCTTTGTTTTAGCAGTTGCCCTCTATGATATGTACTGTTGGCTGAAATACTGAATTTGGCAAGGTTATTAGGACGTTAAATTTTCTTACAGTGTTACATAGATAGATGTTATGTAAAGGGCTGATGTATTAATCTTCATTTCATTTTGTTTATTGCATGCTTTTTGATTGGGAAGCCAGCCAAATATTTATCTTACTATTATGATTTTCTTGAGCTTTTGGTTGTGTTTTCTTGGTCCACTTTACAAACTTCTTCTATCTTTTTGAATTGATTGATTATTTCTTGCATCACAGCCTCCAGTAGTGAAAACAGAGATGGTAACCATTTCAGATGCCACGCAGAGAACTGAAATCTCCACTAAAGAAATTCCAATTGTGCAAACAGAAACTAAAACTATCACATATGAATCTTCACAGGTATGCTGACTGGCTTGTTATATTGTTTGCGAACTTATTTTTATTCCAGTTATGTAGATAAAAATAGATAATGTCCAAAAATGCTTTTCAAAAGCACATACTTTTTTGCTAGCAGATAAGATTATACTTTGGCTATGAATTAGGTAAGTAGACAAAGCAGTATTACTTCAGAAGTTCAAATTTTTTTTTCTAAATAAAGATTTAGTTGCTGTCTGCGAATGTGTAACTCGTTTTTAGTCTTGGAAACTTGATTAAAATATCTCATTGCTCCTGAAAGGAACACATAACTGTGATCATGAGGTTTCCACAGGAATGAGCCATGATAATAGTCTTACATGATTTTGTAAACTTAGATAGTTTCTCTTTAGATTTCAGTTCTAATGGAACTAAAGAGTATGTAAACCAGCCTTTTCTCTTGTGAAAACAAAATTTTTAAATGCCAAAATACAAAAATACCTTTTTTTTTTTTTTAATTACAGCTTGATGGCAGCGCTGGTGGCGATGCCGGCATGCTGGTGAGTGCACAGACAATTACGTCAGAGTCCGTTTCTACTACCACAACTACACACATCACAAAGGTAAAATATATTTAATGCCTTTCTTAACTAAAAAAGACATCAAACCCTCAAAACACAGTCTTGCATGAAGTTTCTCATCTATCTGCTAATTCATCGAAGAAAAGTGACTTAAAATGGAATGGATTCATTCCAGGCATGTGTGAGAGTTAATCTTTCTGTACGCAGATTTTTGAACAGAGAAGCCTTAATAAGAAGCAGGAATATCTGGGAACAGGACAGGGAAAGGGGGAAAAGTATCATTAGTGTTTTTTTAGTATTTCATATAGGTCTTATTTCAGTGTTTGACAAATGAGTATGTAACTAAATTTCAGGACTGAACTAAGTTTCAGTCCTGTCATCACTTACTGACACCCTACAGGATCTTTACTAATGTAACTGGTTTGTCTGAGGTCTGCAGGAGCCTTGCTAGTGGCATCAGTTTAGAAGGAAGAACTGAAACAAGTTTTCTCAGCCTTTGCATTGATGATCCTTGTGCTCCTAGGTTTAGAGCTTATTTAAAAACAGATCATTCCATTAGATTACTTTGCAAGCATATTTGAGTGCCGAATTATTTACTCTGCATTCCATGCTTGGAAAGGAAAGGAAAACTCAAGTGTTAACAACATATCACATCTGTTTCAGTCTCATATACCGTTTCATACCAGAGTATGTTAGAACAACCAAAGTGTGATGATGATTATTGTTAATTTATGTAAATATTTGTCAAATTTTAGGCATGCTGTGGTGGGTTGACCTTGGCTGGATACCAGGTGCCCACCCAGCCACTCTATCACTCTCCTTCCCAGAGGGACGGAAGAGAGTAAGGTGGGAAAAAAGAAAACAACTTGTAGGTTGATATAAGACAGTTTATTTAAGGCAAAAAGCAAAGTGAAGGTTGTGCGTGCAGAAGCAAAAGATAGCAGGGTTTATTCTCTACTTCCCATGAGCAGTGATAGTTGGCCACTCCCGACAAGCAGGGCTTCAGCACACATGATGGTTTCTCAGTAGGCAGCCAGTGGAGACAATGAATGCCCACACTCCTACTCTATGCCTTAGCTTTTATATCTGAGCTGACGTCATATGGCCTGGAATATCCCTTTGGTTAGTTTGGGTCATCTGGCCTACTTGGGTCCCCTCCCAGGATCTTGCCCTCAACTAAGGAAGGAATGTTACAGTGTTGGTGCTGTGCTCAGCAGTAGCCAAAACACTGGTGTGTTATCAACACCCTTCTAGCTACCAATGCAAATCACAGCACTGTGAGAGCTACTGTGGGGAAATGAACTCCAGCTCAGCTGGACCCAATACACATGCCTAACCAACACAGTTATGAACTCTTGTCTTTGAATTCATAACGTCTTTTTCCAAGAAAATTACAGGAAGCATTGTTTAAGGTAAAGAAAAGGGAAGAGGGAAACAAAGTGTGAATTTAGGATTTCTCTCCCTCCCCCAAAACACAGAAGTTTCACAACATGGCAGAATCGAACAGTAATTCGCTGCGCACTGGATGTTCAAAGATTAAAAGTTGTATTCACAAAATTAGTGGAAAGATAATGTTGGAAAGAGAATCACGTAAAATAAGGAATCTCAGAATTGAAAATGCATATGCTTTGCTATACAGACTAGTTAACAGGTCCTTTTCGGTCTCCTGCTCTCTTGGAATCGTTAAGCCACCACCTTTTTAGGAAAAAGTCCTTAAAGTTACTTTTTACTTTAGGAAAAAATAAATTTAACCACACTTTTGAGAGGAAGTTTATATTTACTTGTCAAGTTCAAATGTCAAATAATCCTGCTTTTTGGAAGAAACCATTAAAGAAAATAGTTTCAGTCTTGTCTTCTACTAAAAAAGTTACTGGGATTACCATGATGCAGCAGATCCCTGTCTGTTTTAAATTGATGATAAGTGGTCGGTAACAAGATTTTGAATTTTCTAAACTAACTTCCTGTTTTACATCCCAAACTGTTCATTATTGATGAAGGGACCTGCTAAAATAATTTCAGTATTTTAGTGGTGTTTTTAACGGAGTGATCTTGGATCTTTTCTAGTATGATGAGAATATTTAAGTAGTAGTTTATTCTTTCCTCATATACAGGCTGAGTGAAAAGAAAGGCAAACAATGTTATTTCTGTGAGAATTTTTTTATAAGCTGATCAATAGAGTAAGAATATAAGAAACAAAGCACAAAATTATTCAGCAATGTGAAATTGGTTGAAAATATCTCACAAAGATCCTTGAATGGCAGAATTGAAAAACAGATCGTCTTTGTATTTAAGGGCATAGGATTATGACTGTGGAAAAACCCATGATAGGTCAGTTGACATAAAAAGAGAAGACTGCTGAAATTTCCGTATTGCCAGATTTATATGGTGGAAGAAGTTGGAATTACAGTTTGTCAAACATGAGCTCCAATAACAGAAGTAATTCTTTACTGTTTGATTTTTCTCAAGTTTAGCAATTGCTAGAATGTGACTAACTGTGTAACTGAAAAAGGAAAGGATGATTTAGCACTAAGAACATTTATTACTAATTGTAACTCAGACACAGAAATTTATTTGCTTCAGTGCAGCAGAAAGGAGTGCTATTATTCTGTGGAAGTACAGAATAATTAAAAGGATTTTTTTTCCTGCCATCTGTAGATGGTAAAAGGTGGAGTATCAGAAACAAGAATTGAGAAGCGAATAGTCATTACTGGAGATGCAGATATTGACCATGATGAGGTGAGTATGTAAACTGTTACCACTGACAATGTGTTTTTTGTAGTCCATGAGACCTAGATGATATTTCAGAAACCTGAAATAAGGGAAAGTTAGAGAATAAGAGGAATAAGAGGATATAGAAAGACCCTAAGACTGTTAATTGTGCCCGAGTTATTAAGCAGTCATGTTTTGTGGATAAGGAGCCTTTTGAATATAAGTGAAAAGAAAAAACAGCATTTGTAAATTTGCGTCACAGATCACGTGAATGGAGTTTTACTATTTTTAAAAGATTGCTTTTTTTGGAAGAGACTCAGTTTATTTAATGCAGCTTTTGCCATTGGGAGGAAGAGCATTACTGAAATAATCTTATTTTGATACGTTAATCTGGATAGATGGGAGTCTTTACTGCATTGTGTCAGCAATATCTGAATGCAGCACTCATTTTGACTGAAAGCTTTGGAATACATTAAAGCATAAACTGCTTGAATTTAAAACTTAGTTTTTGACCTGTATTTGTAGCAATATGTGTAACAGAAGTGATTGTTGATCTGCTGGAATCTTGTGTAAATACGTTTCATATCCATCCATAGTGAAGCAGTATTTTACAATGTGTTAGAAACTAAGGTTAAAATCACTTCTGCATGCCCAATTAATAAGGCTGAATTTAAGCAGTACACAGGAAAATAATTGAGAAAATTCAATTATCTAGTTTTTGTAGTGATGATTACACAATTTTTGTTTCATCTAAGAAACTATGGTAACAGACAATCAACAGTCACTGGATAGTACAAATGGAAAAGTCTACTTTCTGCATAAAGTTGCAGTGAATCGGTTTCTAACTTTACGAAGGCTACACAAATCAACATAACACAACAACTTCAGAATTGTAATATACTGAGAGTTCTCAAGGAATTTATTTTCACATTTCGATTTGCCTCCAGAAAGTGGCTCTTGACAAGTTGAATCTCTTCTTGAAACTCTTAATTAAATGACAGGACTGTTTAGCATCAGGCATGACTCTTGTTTGCCATGACACAGATGTCTGGAAAGGTCTCAAATACCTGTAGTATACCAGACAATTTTCTAAGCCCTTCTTTATTTTAAAATAACTGAGTAATGAAGTAAAAAAAAAATGAAATTATAAAAAAAGGAGTACAAATTACAATTTTAATCACTGAAGTTTAAAGCAGCAGTGAGCAGCTTTTAAGAGATTTAAGAAATATCTACCACTTCAGTGAATATGGAGCTCCTTAAATGCCCAGACTACATGCTGGATGTCTTTTCTTTTGTCTTTTAGCTCCCTGCATCACTAAAACAGTTTTCAATAGGATAATAATACTCTAATTTGGAGTCTCAGAATACAAATACTTGTATGAAGTTGTTGTAATTTAACAGCTGGAGACAGGGTTTTTCCATTGTTTATGGTTTGATGATAAACACTGATTCTTAAATCTTAACAGGCACTTTTTTAGAAATCTCGTTTGTTCTACAGAGTTTACACTCAGCATATTGTAAAAGAGAAACTAGTAAAATATAGTTGGGATTAATAATTCAACAAACATTACTAGTGCCCATGTACCATGTATGTACCACATGCATTCTGGATGTATTTCCTTAATAGGACTTCAAATTCATTATCATATGACAGGGTGGCTAATGTTGGTGTTTTCAATGTCTCTTCAGGATTTCTTCTCTCCTTAACACCTATAGCTCAAGAAATTGTCACTTTTCTAAATTAAGATAAACCTTTTTGTTGCATTATATTTTTCTTGCTCCTCAGAGTATTTTTGAGGGGTTTTTTTAGTTGTGGTTGATACTAAGGTGAATAGTGAGCTTACTGTTGCCTCAGAATGCCTTCCATTGTCTTCTGTTTTTTTCTTGTGTTAGGTTCCAGCAGTAATACAGCTCACGGAAATAAGATGTAGATGAGGGCAAGGAATAAAAGGTCCCAGGTGCTTTCTTGCCTGTTTTGACTCAGAGGCTGCTCTTATGTGGTTGACCATGATGTAGAATAGACTATTACATTTCAGTTAGATGGGACTTAAAATGGTCATCTAGTTCAGCTGTGTATATTGGTACATCTCTTCGGAAGATAAAATTTCTTAAATGTGGAGGAAGGATTATAAGAAAGTGAGTAATACTTATTTGCGCTTCCCTGAATTAAGCTAGAGAAATTTCTCTTTAACTAGAACAAAGAGAAAAATGAAGTTCTTATGCTGAGAAAGAAATTTCTGTTATGATCTCTTTCTAGAGTTTCAGTACCATACTTAGTATACATTCCAAAGAATCTTTCTATTTTGTTCAGGAAACTAAAGGGAACTCCTATTTTTCCATCCTGTCTTACATTCTTGTTAAGGCTTTGTTTGCTGAATCTGTTGCAGAAGTTCAAAGACTTCTGAGATATAAGAATACTTTTTTTTCTCCTGAAATGAACTAGAAAAGTTATCTTACAATTTTATGGTTATTTGTTACTTCCCGTAAATCTTGGTAAATTTTTAGTATAGTGGGGTGGGGTTTTTTCCTTTTGTTTGGGTTGTTTGGTTTGGTTTGGGTTTTTTTTTGTTTGTTTGTTTTTACCTTTGATCCCTTCTCAAGTTTAGGAATTTACACTTCTGAAAAATTATGACCAGATTTTCCAAAGCTACTCTGCCCTTCTCTGGATCCACATGAGTGTCCTTTTGGTGTTGTTGAGTTTCATATTTCAAATACATTTGCAGGCCCTGGCACAGGCAATCAAAGAAGCCAAAGAACAGCACCCTGACATGTCTGTGACAAGAGTGGTGGTGCACAAAGAAACTGAAATTGCTGAGGAAGATGAAGAGTAAAATAAAAAATGTCCTCAAGCAAATACTTCAGGTAAGCTTATATATATAATTACCATAGGAAAATTTAACATCAGTTTTCTGTTGCATTAGTGTCTTTCAGCTGAAAATATGAGGCATCTTTGAGATATGCTATCACTAAAGGGTGAGTTGAAACAGGTCCTAATAGAAGACTGTTAGTGTAAGAATTTTTAAGTCCAATATGACATTAATTTTAGTTGGAAATGTTCCTATATATGTCTCCCAGTCTTGTCACAGTACTCTCATGGCATTTCCTACAATGTTGGAAATAAAAAAAAAAAAGAGAAAACCAACAATACTGCCCTTTTTCATGTATTCAATAGAAGGATCAGAATGAACACTGAATAAATCTGCTGATGCACTTTTTATAGGCTATTGTCTTAAAGCTCAGTAACCGTTTGGGGGTGTAAAGCTTCAGATTTCCTTTGTTTGTCACACTGTTGATATGAGACTCAAGCTTCAGTTTTTTTCAAACTTGATGGTTTTTGTTAATTGTAGATTCAGATTCAAGAAAAAGGTTTTGTGTGGGATGGTTAAATATCAATGGGAGAGATTTATAAAGAAATAAAGTTTAAAAAGCAGTGGTTTAAGTCTTCATAGGGAGACTTCTGACTTTTGCTGACTCTGTATTTAGCTAGAAGAGCAGAGGTGTTATTGGCACACCTCAAGAGAGATAATTGTTTCAGTACAATTGCAAGCCTTTAATATGCGCTCTGATCAATGTTAATGTAGGAGGAGACAAGGTAAAAGAAATACATTTTGTGTTTTTTTAAGGAAATTAGAGTAGTCATGATTCTTATTTCCTCAGCTTGGCACTTTATACAGTGGTGGTTGTAACCCGTGAACAAGAGACTTCTAGGTCCTGTGCAGGCATGCATTCCCTTAGTATCAAACAAAGCTTTTTACCAAAGGAAACTAACTGTCAAAAATTTCGACCTGCAGCTTTGGCAGACTACTAGACATCATGAGCACAGTCACAAAGTGCCAGGAATATATGGAAAATGAGACACTGACTTGATTCCAAATTTGATGTAACCTACTATAGAGGAGGATGTCTTTCACATAATCCTGATAATTCCTTATGTTGAAAAGTCTGCTTTATTCCTGTGCCTGAGTTTCCTAAGAGATAAAGATTTCACTGTCGAGTGTCACTTCTGGGATCCAGAAGAGAAAAGAAGCGAGCAGAAGTTTGAGAGGATATGAAGTGCATCTATTGAATGCTGTTCCATGAAAGATGACCATTATCAAGGAATTGGAGTCTTCCTGAACTAGTCTGATGCATATTTTCAGCTGAAAGACATAGACTAAAGCCTTAGTTTATTTCATCTATCTACAAGTCTCTCTTTTCTTAACATCCGGAGGTGCCTATGTGTGGCTGGGGAAAGGGAGAGCTAGAATATGTTGCCAGCTGTTGACATGTGTATGATCTGTTAAGAGACTGCAAGTGGTGAGGTATTAGGGAGAGAATTTTTCTCATCTGCTGGCAGAATTGTTGGGTCTCATTACTGCACATTTCATTTCTGGGAGTTTGTCCTGAATTCCTACTACGTGCAGCACTGCATAGAGCAGCAGTGTTGAATGCCATGGAGAAGCCTGTGAGGATAAGAGTAGGATGCCTGCTCTCTGCCTGTGGACAGAAAGTTTATTCACCTTCTCTGTCAAAAGTGGTTCCAGTTGCCTTTCCTGACCTCATAGAGATTGTGCTAGAACTACAGTGTTTGTTTTGATCATGTGTGTTTAGACAGTATCTTCTGGCCAGTTTTCCTCTGAGCTTCTCAGAGTGTAAATTTACATCATTTTCCAGGATGTAAATCACAGTGGAACTAAGTTTGAGCTGCCTGATAGATTTGGTCAGTTTATTGTGTGTTTGGAAAAGAAATGAATAATTTTTTTTCATAAATGTACAAATCAGGTAAATAACATGGATCAAGTTTGGAAGTGCTAGGTCAACACTCGTTTGGATATTAATGTTATAGCATTAATACTTTTTAAAATTATTTTCACATTACATAATTCTAGAAACTGTGGAAATAACAAAGGACGTGGGAGTTACTTGTGAGAAAGGATTGGGAAGAGCACCAGAAATGAGGCAGCATTCAAAGAGTTCCTTCCATTGTCTGAGGGTGGGGTTTTTGCATTTTTTTTGAAACATACATTGTGGAATTGTGTTTGCAATGTATCGGAGTGTGTCAGATGTTCTTGTCTGAGTTTGCCGGTTACTTTACAGGCTTGTGGTCTGAAATGCTTGCGAGAGAATAAAAGAGAACATTTCTTCATGCTGCTTTGGTGTCTGAGGCCTGGGGGCTTGTTTGACTGATGATGCCTTTCAGTTAAACATTACGGAAAAGATTTAGTAGTCTAAACAAACACAGGCCACCTGAAGCACCTTACGTATCTGTCAAGAGCCTTTTGCTCTCCTGTAGCAGCAACTAAAGGGCAGGTGGGACTGCAGAAACAGCTCTAGAAATTGTGCTTAGGCAGTGGAGTCATGCCACAAATTTTGAATAGTTGTTTCTAAGGTGTCGAAAGCTCTGCCCTTGTGACTACAGTAATATTGGTTTTGTAGACTTGTTTTCTCTAATGAAAGCGAAAGATACTGCAGTCTGATTCTGAGGGATTACTAAATAGAACAAGTACCTTTATTTTTTATTTATGCACTAGGTTGTGGATTAAAATTTTCAGTAAACTGTGCAAGAAGACACTATTAAAATAACGTGAGAATTTTGGGGAGCAAAGATTAGTACTTGAAGAAAAAGTAGTACTGTTTGCCTCATGGTTGAAGTGGGTTTTAGTCAATGCAGCATTTTTTTTATGAAATTACCTTCTTCCCCCCCCCAAACCTCCTCTATAGAAAAAATTACTTCTTGACTCTGAAGTGGCATTCACATAGTATCTGTGACGAATGGTTATGTAACCTTCTGCCTCATTTTCTCTTCCAGAAGTAAAAATGATACTGACCACGAAGGACTGTAATCATTCCAAGTCATCATTACTCTACCGAATCCACCGAGGCTAGCAACGATGACCAGATATTCACGACTTAAATGCCAATACCAAACTCCATTTTAACATCTTTGGTCTATATTCACTTACAATCTTTCTTGTTTATTTTTTATAACCAATTCTTAACAATCTTAGAAATTTTTTTTAAATGAAGTTATAGAGGGTATGATCTTCTTTTGCACAAATACTTGTGTTTTTGAAATTGATTCTTAAGTATATGAAAGTGAACAAAAGAAGCTGGAAAGCATTGTTCACTGGAGTAGGTGGTAATTTGTGCCGGAAGGAGGATCTTTACTAATTTAGATATAGGGTTTTTTCAGATATTTCAAGTGAAATCTCTTACTGGAGTAATTTACAGAATTTTTTTCAGACTATTCTGGTAAATATAATGATATCACATAATTAAGTTTTTTATAAAAATACAACATTTGCTAAAATTTGAAAAAATATATTTCTTTGAATAAATTTTATACTGGCATCTCTGTAACTCTTTCTGTTCTAAGGTTCTCCTCTCTGTGGAGCAGAGATGGTATGGCAGTTTATAGAGGAGAAGGAGTTGCAGACACATTTCTTCCGACTGAGCACTGTGTTCTTTTTGCACTTTGGTGCCAATGCTCAACTTCTTGCAGACTTTTTTGCTGTCTGCAGCATTCCAGATAAGGAAAGAAGGACGAACAAAATATCTTTCTCTTCTTCCAACAAGAGATGATCTAGGCAGCTTAAAACCGTAGTGCTTTTTTTCTTACTGTGTCCCAACTTCAGTACTTCCATTATTTGAATACATGTGTAGAATGCTCGCTTGCTAGTAAACTCACTGTCTTCATGTTAGAACTGACATTTCTGTTACAGAGAAGGTATACATTTCACATGCTTCCTCTAATGGTTAGTGCAGGTTTTTAGGATACTGAGTAAAAGTGTAATATGGACTCCATTCATAAAGTAATAAGAGAGTACCATCAGTTGAGACTGCCGTTGAGAAAACCTGTTAATTATATTGGGGTTTATTTTTAATTTGTTCTTGCAGAGGGGTTGGTTGTTTGGGGTTTTTTTGCTGTCAACTCTGTGTATAGTTAAAATGCCAAATTAGATTTATAGCAGCTTGAAGTTGTATTAAGTGATATTTTGCTTTCTGTAATTCTGTTATAAAATAAAGTTGTTTATTCTCTGTATGATTTTTGGCACTCAGACGTAAGATTGGAGGATATTTAAAGTGAGCAGATTACTTATAAGAACTGCAGTTCTAGAAGTCACAGAACCTTGAATAGCAGGGATTAGTGCAAGTGGTCTGCAGGGCTGCCAGAAGGGTGGCACAATTGCCTGGCTCCTAATACAGATACTAAAGTATCAGTGTTTTTAAGACATCTTCCAATAAACATCCTGGTTTCTGTAGTTTAGAGAAGAAATCCTCAGATGCCAAAACAGAGGAGATTTGGACATCGCAGTACAAGTTAGCCTCAGTCTGCAAATGGACATACTATGGTCTTCAGATAACAAAACACATCTAAAGCTTCTCCCTACATTCTTTTTCTCTTCTGAGCAATGTATTTTTGGTCTTAATCTCAGTTTAGATGGCTGCCATCTGTCAGCATGCTTGCATAACAGAAGTTCTTATTAGTTTTGACTTTGTATAATTTGGATAACATAAGACAACAGTAACAGAGATGTTGATTTCTATACGCATATGGGTGTTCTCAGTCACATCCCACATTACCCAGAAAAATAGCAGATAACAGGTTCACCTGCTTTTCTTCAAAACCTCAGATGTTCTGCCTTTCAAAAGGGGAAAGAGAAACCCATCGGGCCTCATAACATAAGGGCATTGTTGCAACACTGTAAGAGAGTTGTTGAGGAAGTGGCAAGTTTGGGATATTTAAGTGTAGGTAAAAATAGATACACATTTTGAGGGATGTCTTAGCAGATATTCCTATAAAAGGATGTAAGAAAAAGCTATATAAAATCTTTAAGGTATTTTTGATGTGGTGTAGTATTAGTTGTAGATCTTGTTTGATAGTAGGAAAGCATATTGAATTCCTTATTGATTTGGATCATCCTGATTAGTTAGACACTAGAGCAATACTTTTTTGCAATTGTATTTAATCCCTAAAACTGCAAATATAATATTATTGAAATAAAGATGTTTCACTGAGAGATGTCTTTCTTCAAATACTAATGAGAACCTTTTGTCAGGGAAAAATTAATAGTGTTTTCAGGTCAGCATAGCTTGTGCGCAGTTGTTGCTTCCATTGATTAAATATGTACTAATTAAAGACCGATTGTCATGCATCAAAACATAAGCCCCAAGTGTGATCAGTCCTAAAAATAGTCAGGTTTTACAGATTCTGATTGTATGTAATTATTATTAATTGTGCAATTTTGATGAATTTTCATTGTTACTTTTTTAATATATGATATATCTATAGCAAAAACTGCAACATGCAACAAAAGAAATTGTTCTCAAGGCACTTCACAAGCCAGCTTTATAATACACGGGCAATTTCAAATACAATTAAAGGGCCATTCAGCAATTAATTCTGCTGAAATACTTAGAAAAGCAAGTCATGTGGGTCCTACACAGAGTACTGAAATCATGATCACCTAAGGGTTTGTAATGAATGTTGGAATTGTTCTACAGAGTGTTTCCTAGATAAAGGTTTCATAAAGGACAAGCATGCAACTCCAGTGACAAACTTTTAAAAAACCAAAAGATTTATTGCTTAAAGCAAAGAGCAGCTGTAGTACAAATTGTTTCTTGTAACATTCTTCTATTTGACAATCAAGCTGAATAACAACTCTTAGTTTGGCCACAGAAAACATCAAATAGATGTAATAAAATAAATACCGTGACAGATGTCAAGAGTCTGTGAGATTTGATGGTGATCAGAATGACAACTCACTGTACCTTTGGCCAGGATGCAGTGGAAGCTTTTCAGCTTTTAGGCATGTTAACCATGGAAATGTGTTACTTGGAACTGCTGTTATCCCACACTATCAAACTGACTACATCTGTGGAAGGTTTGAAACTTTGATTTTCAGGCTGCTCAGTTGTTTGGGATTTTTATACTGCACTTGAATAAAGTTACTTGGAGTAGTAATACTAGTACAGACTACAAGCATTAAAAATATGGATAATTCTTGTACTGTTAAATCCTACCAGAGTTTTTGGAGGTAAGTATATATGAATGGCTGTACTGGACCAGGCTAAGTGACTAACTCTCCCATGTCCCTGACTCTGAGGCTACTGGTAGTTGCACGTAAGTATAAATACTGTACTACAAAGTACTTGCCCAAATATTCTTCCAGCTTTCAGCAATTTTTGAAGACTTACTGGGCTATCAGTCTTCTGTATTTATCTGCCTCTGGATTTTTAGCTAATTGCTTTTTGAAAATTTTCTCTGGCAGGCATTTTAACCATTCTGTTTCTTAACCAAAAGGAAAAGAACCAAAACCACCTTTCATGTCTTTTGAACCTGCCCCTGCTAGCTTCATCTGACAGCATCATTGCAGATACTAGAATAGACACCTAGCAGTCATTCTCTCCAGTCATTCCCCTGCCAACAGCTATTCCACAATTCTTTATCATTTTATCATCTTTTCTGTACCTTTCCAACTTAAATGTTGAGACTTTAAATTCTATTCTGGGAAGTGAAGAAGGAACAGTCACAGGCAAGAAGGTTTTAAACATGCTTACTGGTTGTAGATGGAATGGAATACTAACTTCACATTATTGCTAGTGACAGGAAGACAGAGAACTCCTCAGTAAAATCAATAATTGAAGACAAATTATTTCCTTGCAAGTACTCTTTCCATACATATATTTAGATAAAGCTTTTATAATTTATCTAGTGAAATACTTAGTTCTATGGTGTTATTTAAATACTTTTTTTTCCTTTTTGAAGGAATTATATAGGATACAATAATGTGTTTCATGCCAGTAGCATGAAAACAAAAATATTTCTTGCTGTTATTCAGTAATGGAACTGAAAACAAGATGGCCTGAGAATTTTCTTTACATATTAGTTACTAAGTCTTGAATGTCAGATCCTCCTACATGTTAGCAATTACAGCTCAATAAGCAGTTGTGTCAAAGGCATCCACTGTATCTGTGTGGCATTATCTTTGGTATCCATACCACCATTTTAAGATAAAGTGGTATTAAAGAGTGATGTCACTTCTTGACATTTCAGATCTTTCCATTCTTAGACACTTTGTGAAATTTAAAAAATCAATTTTTGTAAGCCTTGCTAAAACTTTCATTCTGCATTTTTATATGTGATCCTGGCCAATCTGTTCTTGGGTGGTGAGAGAAAGGGTGTTTGGAATTGTGTATGTTACAACTCCTTTAGCATCTGATCAGTATCCCAGATCATTGCTTTAAGAAGGCAGCATCCTTAAATGGAGAAAGTTAAATTCTTTTCAGTGGCTGCCTCAACTTACCTGCAAAAGATTGTATTTTCAATTGCAAACACCTGGTTCTTCACCTGTTCAGTGCAATGTACTCTATGTTATTTGCGTAGTGTTATGAATTATGTAATAATTCATGTAGTATTAAAATGGGAGAGGACTGTTAAGTATAGTAAAGGTACTTGCTCTTTCAGTCCTCTTCACTTCTCATAAACTTTGATAAATTACAGTGTTTTTTTAAACCTGTGGTCATGGTCTCATTAGTGTTTTTATAAAATGATTACAAGGAGTTCTTAAAAGTCTGTGAGAACCGAAATTGTGCAAACTCACACAAAATCTCAGACAAGGCATTATCCACTCTGTTCTTGCAGGATTGGAAATGACAAGCAGCTTTAATGGAAGTTAATTACAGACAGCAATCACTAGCAGACAGGGACAGTAAACATCAGGGACAGTAATGATAGTCACTCATTCTTCATCAATTTGGGTTTAAACTTGAGAATCAGAATCAGAGAAGCCAAAAGGCAATAGAGCTTTCAAACAGTTTGAGTTGCATTTTTGTGGGTTGTCTTCCACAGCCAATATGAGGTACACCATTACTGTATATTTTGCTTCCAAACTTTATAGAAAGCGTATTTTATAAAACTTACAATCTTTCCCAAAGTGTACAAGCTAATAAAAAAATCAGTTCCCGTTCATCACTCTTTTCAATTTCCTGGATGTCAATGCTTGATATGACCTTGCTATTTATGCATCTTCAGTTTAAGACTGCCTGCCTTGTGTGCACCAGCTCAGCTCTCTTAGGAGCTCATTACATGGCTTTCTTCTTGGTTGGCCAGGGAAGGGCTCATGTGCAAGGTGCTGTCCCTCCCCCCAGATCCTGTGTCATGTAAGGGAACTGATACAGCTTGTTGCAGGAAGTCTGGTCTCTGCTGAGGTGCACGAAGTACCACTTGCTTGGGCCCCTGAGAAAGCAAAATGGTTACAAGAACTTTTTGAATGGCAGCAGCCATTTCATTTGTACAGCACAGCACTAATTTCTTCTCTCTGTTTTGTTTTCCTCTGTGGTATTTATCTACAGTTGGTTATTTTTAAACTTGCAGACCTGAGTACTGTGTTTAAGCTTGCTTCCTGAGACGTGAGACTCCCTTAAATGTCCTTGAGTTCTTGTATTTGTTGTCTTTTTGTCCAGATCTCCTGGGTTTCTTCCACTGTCCACGGTGATTCAGGAGGGCATTTCTGGGGTCTTGTGCCATGGCCAGTTCCTCATCAACTGAAAAATAAACCAAACAACACAAAAATTCCATAAGAATATGCTGATTTCCTATGGCAAATTTTTATAAAGAAAAGGAACTAGCAAATATTAGTAAGAACAAATTTATTGAAATTGAAGGTGTCCAGTAGCACAGTAATATGTTTGCCCGTGTTCCTAGAAGAAAGTCTTCCAAGTGTGAGATTGGAGCTGTTACTATGCCAACTGAAATACCAACACAAACTATTTACATCAGCAGAAATACTCTATTTTCATTTGCCTCCATCTTTCAATCAGACTAAAATGGTTAAACAACAGCAAGGAGTGTAGTTAGCTTGTGCAGGCAATTCATATTCTGCATCACTGTGGCTGTGCTGTGAGAACTTCAAATTGGCCTGATCATTCTGATGCTGCCTGTGGTACAGACAGACGAGAAAAACCCACATAACTGGACATCTTCAAAACAGGATGGTGCTGTTGGAGGTTTGGAGATTATTTGAAGAGAGATGGAGAAAAAGAACAGAAAAAGAATTAGAGAAAAAGCCCAGTTAGCATAAAGCACTTGTCATTTCTCGTTGTTCAGGAGAAGTATGTGCTGTTTTGTTTGTTGATTTGGTTTTATTTATAAACTATCTCTGTATTGATATATTTATGCAAAGCCTCTCTCTTGCTGCACAGAGAAAAATTAAGTGTTTATTCAACAACAAAGCAAGACAGCCTTGCTTTTAGTAATGCAAATTTCTCTTTTTTTTTTTTAAGACAGCTAAGGAAATAGGTGCCTAGAGCCTGCTGAATTTCTGATGTTCTGTCAGAGAGGGAGTTGGTATTTAAAGGAGTCTGTTCTCAGGGTTATCTGTGGTTAGTTTTTTCTCTCCACCTGATGGTCTTAAGCTGAAGCTGGTTCTGCTTGCTTGCACAGGGAGGGCTGCTCAGGATGTTTTGTGTGAGTTGGCTGTAGGCCAAATCAGTAGGTTGGACTCTTGACAGTCTCAGCTCAAGAAAAAGGTGGTCTTGGAGATAAGGCTGGGACTGTGATGCCCTAAGTATTAAATAGCGAGGAATTCATCTCACATCCTCTTGAGAGTCCCAGCCAGAACACCTGTGACCGGCAAACTGAGCGTCTCCTTCCCTGAGGCACTGAAAAGCCACATGATTCCCTTCAAGCATCCTTCTCATTTGTGAGAGAAGCACAGCAGCAATATTCCTATGGCAAATTAGTCTGCCAACTACTTCATTCACCGCTCTCTTAGAAACCTTGATTGCTAATCTCAGAAAATTTAGGAAACAGTTGCTTGCTTAAACTCCTTACAAATACAAAGCTAAAATTTCTGTGCTTTAAGAGAAGCAGGATTTAACACCTGGTGCTGTAGATTATTTGCAGAGAAAGAAGGTAGGACAATTGATCATGCATCATGAATCAAATGTCTGTGGGTTTTTATCAGATGGGCTCTTCTGGCTTAATGAAAGTATTGTCTGAGCCTCAGCAAAATAACTGAACTAATGGAATCTGTAACCCACCTGCTTTTCCTCTTTTGCTTGATCCTAGCTGGAAGAGCTGCAAGAGCATCACCAGGTAAGAGGAGTCCGGTAGTAGCTCAATATTATTTAATAGTAACTGGTTTCTGACTATCCCATATGAGCACACAGATGAAATTTACTGAAAGGGAGAATCTGTGCTTTTATTCAAAGTCAAAGGCAATAATTTCATTAGCTTCCATTTCAACCATTTTCAAGCTCTCAGTACTTAGCCTTCCCATTCCTTCATAGATATGGAATTGTATGATGTCTTGGCACTGCACTGTTTTTTGGTTGTTGTGAAAAACTCAGCACCTTGCTCTTAAGGATAATCTATAGCTAAAGGCAGGGCTGGGTTAGGCATGCAGAACAGTCTTCCCTAGTAGATTAATTCAGCATCTGAAAGCACATCTTGAATAGGAAATGTTTGAGTTTTTGCAGCCTGAGGGTAACTAGTGGTGTATGCTCATATAAAAACAAACACCCTTCCTCTCTGTTAAAGCCTCAGATCTAAATGCCTGGAGATATTATACAAAACAGGAACTTAATTTATTTTACATTTCTGGGTATGTGTGGCTTTTCTTAGTTTTAGAACTGTTAAATGGCCTAAATTTCAGGATTTCAGAGGACTGCAGGATAGAGTAAACTTAACAAGTGCACAAGTTACAGTGCTTGGTCTGGTATCTAAGTAAGGTTTCTTTCCTAGCCTTGCGCTGGTGGGCAGATCTAGTCATCTCCTGTTGGGCTGTTGCACCCCGGGGCAGCTCAGTGTGAGGGCATCAGCTTATCTGCAGAGCCCTGAGGTCAGGAGTGACCTGTCTGCCCCAGTCAGGTCTCTGCTAAAGCTGAAACATGCAGTGTGAGCATTGTGGACCATTATCCCAGGCAGGATTCTCACCAAGTTTCTGAAGCATCTGAAGTTTACAAAGAAAATCTAGGCTGCCATCTTAGCTCTCCCGGCACTCCCTATGGGAAAAAGGTTCAGAAGACAGATAATCTGAGGAAAAAGCTTAGCCCAATGTCTGCGAGATGATGTTTTGGAAGGGCTGAAGGAAAGAAAGGTTGAAGACTCTAATCTGAACGTGCCCCAAGGCTGGCCTTGGCAGCTGGAACCCTAAAACAAAAGCAGAACATATGTGAATCTGCTGCTGCAGCTGAGACCCAAACCTAGAGGCCATGAAGATCATCCCATTAAAACTAGATGGTCTGATGTAGAGGGTTTTCCCTTCTGGAACAACTTGCCTACAACAAGTGAAGCCCAGTTGTGCTCTGTGAGCAGCCTTGATTTGCAGTACACAGGTGTGTTACAGTCACTGCACATTTGTTTTGGCGTGGGTGTTTCTTGTTTTAGTTTTACTCTGAAGATGGATTTTTGAAGTGAGTATAAGCTGATTTAAAATAGAAAAGGCATCATGGCCAATGTGCATTTAGGTACAAAGTAAAAGCAAATACATACTTTTGAAAGAACACAGACATGCCCCCAGTAACCAACTACTTATGGGTGTAACTGCTGCTGCCTGTCTTACTGAAGACTTGCACAGTTTAAGCACAGAAGAAAATCATCTATACTTTAATTGCCCTATTCTTTCTCTCCATTTTGGTTGCCCCTCCTATAGTGCAGAACAGTAAAATCTTCTATAGGATGGTATGTAAAACTGTGGAGTTTTGTGAGGGTTCTAAACAAATACCTGTGGTATTTTTCAAATAGAAAATGGTCTAAAATGCAGTACAACTTCATGAAATTGTTTCTGATCATAGTTCTCTTCAGTTTAGTTAATGGTACAAGCGAAAGTTGCCTGTTGGATGAGAAGCTTTCTCTGTCCCCAAGTCCTGACTCACCTTCCCTTAATTTGATCCTGAAGTAGGCAATTAGCAGCAGCAGGAGTAAAGTCACAGGCATAAAGATCCCAGCAAAGAGAACGTAGCCAGGCAGCTCCCTCAGAAACACCGACAATATGTAACTCATGCTCATTTTCCTCTGTGGCAACCATGCCAAGCAAGATCCTTAAGATCTACAAGTTTGGACCTTATTTATCCTGCTTTCTTCCTTTCCCCTCCCTCCCCCGATCTGCATTCTGCCCTTTGCTCAGGCCATAATCTCTTTTTGGACTTTGATTTGTTTGTGTAGGCCTGTGATCCCCTTGGGATTGGAGTTCACCCACAAAGTTACTCAACAACAAAGTCTGAAAGTGCATATTGAAGTAATGTAGGGCTTTGAAAGCTTTGGATATGTTGGGCTGAGCAGAGCTCGATCTGTAAGGCTGCTGCCTTTTGAGCAGTATGGGTTCTGTCATCTGTAAACACTGTACAGACCATTTTGAATAATAAGCACTCTCTTTCTAGATATATTATTAATTTTACGGTAGATGTCAAATTCTCATTCAGGGTGAAGCCCTTGTTACACATACTGCACAGGCATAAATGTGGTCTCTGCTCTAAAGAGTTTTCAGACTGGACCATTGCGACAAGGAGCAAGTGACTGAGGGGGTGCCATACCAACAGCATCTTTTCCAAGGAGCAGCTGCAGAGCAGTGAAACTCAGGAAGGTTTCTTTCTTAGTTAAGTTGAAAATACATGATTTTGAGAGACCAGATGTGCCAAAGAATTCAAGAATGTTTTAAATGTCCAAGTGACTGTGAGATGTTCAGTTTTTCCCATCTGATCACCAGCCTGTAGTAGAACTGTGCCTAGGAGGCATTGATCATCTTAATCATCTTTAAAAAGATGATTTGTCATTTTATAGTCCTTCTCTACACATTCAAAAGACCTGCAAAATTTTGCAAAAAGATCTATTTAGTAGACCTGACACCTTGGAAGTGCTATTACATGGGCATGCCATTGCATTGACTTCACAGAGGGGCAGCGCAGAAACAAAATGTTTGGCCTGCCTCTGTGTGTGTGTATTGGAATTCTTGCAGAGACATACTTCGGGTTGTCAGAACAGTTTAGTCTTAATGAATCACAGAATCATTTAGGTTGCAAAAGACCTCTAAGATCAAGTTCAACCTTTAATATGAACTTTCAGTCTCTGGCTTATCAAATCTGATGCCTAATGAAGGCCTAAGGTTATATTAAGCGTTGTGGGTTTGGGTTTTCAGCAGCTTGTTATGACATGGATGAAAAAATCTGTCTCACTTCATGTCCATGTGAGAGATAGTAAGGGTTTTATTTGTTCAATATCAACTAAATCTAAAACTAGATCATGAGCTCTGTGTGAAAACAGGCATTTTGTGAGCAGTTCTCTCCAAGCATCCAGAAAGGATATACAAGATTTGCTTGACTAATTGGGTAGGTGGGTAGGCTGGAGCCAAGAGGAAATGCAGTTAATTTTTAGACTTGCAGGGAAAAGAGGTATTTCTCTGTTCACCTTGTTTTCTTCACTTACTGTTCTCAAAAGACAAACAACGTCACCTAACAACTATTTGAATTTGCGATTTTTTTGAATTGTAACATATTTGACATCCTCCCTTTTTGACTCTAAGTGATTGAGAATATAATGTTTACAGGCAAATTCCTTGTTTTGTTAATCACTTGCTGTTGTAATTGAAAAAAGAGCAAAGAGAGTGTGCCTTATTTCTTGCTTGTATTTGTTCAGCTTCAGCTTTTAACCTTTTTGTCTAATTCTGCTTTTTCCCACAAGATGTTTGACCTCATTTGTAAAGTGCTTTATGATCTACTGATGAAAAGCATGGATTAAAAGCCAGATGGTGAGAATATTAATATTATTATAGGCCCATCTGTTGCCAGATAATTCCTTCCTTGAATAGATACCTGTCAGCTGTGATCAATAAATTCCTTAGACTTTTTTTTCTTTGTGCATAAAAAGTTCATTCAGATTTTTTTTTAGACTATCATGAATGTTATTGTTCTGGTTTGCAAAACAGTTGCAATGTTTTGATGCACCCTCTTCTGGATTATTTTTTAAATTCCATCCTAACTATTGTTCTTAAATAAAAATATCTTGAGTAATCAAAGAGCTCAGTCTTCAAGAGTGAATGAAAGTTTGTGACTGAATTCCAAGCCTGTGACATTACAAAATGAGCCAGGAGGATATTTCTCTTTGATATATGTGTTACCACTCACAGTGATGTTAATGAGAGCTAAATACCTGCATACAAGGGCAAAACAGTCACTTGGATTTTTAAATTGGTTTTCTTTGTGTGGCTGTGATACAATTTCTTTCTGTCAAATGCAAGTCAGGGAGAAGTGATGAAGTACGTAGCTGCCTTGCTTGTCACACCTGCCTGTCGTGGGACTAGACAGCTGATGGATTGGAAGTGATTAATTTCTGCCAAGCAAGAATAAGAAAATTCTCAACCCTCTACATTTGTACAACCTCTTTGTAAAATGGCAGGTGCCAGTTCTGGTCACAGCAGTTTCATGAGGAGCAAAACTTGGCTCGTGGCTGCTCAATGTGACAAACATGTAGTGCAAGTTTCTGTACTGAAGCAAGACAAATGCAGGTGGAAACAAGGTTAAACACATTTTTACCTTGAAGGCAATTCCTTTCCTGCCCGAGTCAGCTGGGATTGTTTGTATAAAGCCAAGGGGAGCTCTGGTGCCACACAAGACTTTGGCAGCTCGGGGCTTCTGCCCTCCAGCAAGCCCCTGTCTGCAGCAGCAGTGCCTTGTGCTTCTCTGCTGTGCAGTCTCATCTGTCACAACCAGATGAAAACTGGGAAATGTGGGCCAGGCATGGATTAGTAACACAGGAACATATGGTTTTCTGGCTGATCTGTGAAGTTTGGGTGTATTTGAGAAAATAGATGGATTCACAAGCTTTGCAAACATGTCACTGATTTCTCACCAGCTGGAAAAAAGGAACCGATTGCTCGTCACCCCTCTGGTATTGCAGGGTGGGCCTGCTGAAAGTTTGCTTTGTGGCTAATAGGGATTTCAGCCATTTCAAAGTTTTCCTTCTGTCTTGAATCAGAAATTTCATTCCCTGTGAAATGGAATTTAAAAACCATTAATTTTAGGGCCACTAAAACTCTTATTTCAGCTGTGTCATTTTGATTATTTACATAAAATATGAACACAAATGAATTCATTCAAAAGTCAAATTACTTTCTATTTCCCAAACCTGCCAACTAACATTAGAAATTATGAACATCCCACCTACCTTGTTGGAAGGAATTACTTTTACTGCTCATCTTTTTGTGTGTGTTAACCACAAGTTTTCTTGTTGAATATTTTGTTTTAATTACAGTTTCCAAAGGAAAGCTTTTTCTTGAAATTTCGAGATGACTTTACAAGAGAATATAAAAAGGCAAGGAAGTACATCAGCAGGTCGAAACTCCTGTTCCTCTCTGAGCCAAGCGTCATGATTGGCCCCACAGGGCTGGATATTCCCACAGGATGGGTGTTGGTAAACTGGGTCCAGTGCTTAGGAAACACATTTTGGATGGAAAAAAAGTATCAGTTCCTTAGACTATCAAGATAAAGGTCTTCCTGAAAAGTGTATTAATTTTATTAAATTTAAATGCTAAATGAACCTTTAGATCTCATCTTTGTCCGGATGTTCTGCTAGAACACCAAAATCCTTTATTCTCCTATTCAAGATAAATTCAATAAACACTATTAGATCAGGTAGTTTGATATCTTTATTATTACAGGCAATTTCATTTCCTTCCATGTCCTTTGCGGAATCCAATATATTGATTAAAGCTTCTTTTTCCAAAAAGCATTTAGCCTTCATTTGAAAACATCAAGAAATGGAGAGTCATCTGTCCTTTCCATACCTTGTTTATGATGTAAAACACTCACTTCATGCCTGCTTTAGAGCTTGCCATGCTTCTGCTTTCAGTCACTGGTTCTGCTTGTGCCTTCCTCACTGTGTTGGGAAGTTTTAGGGGACCAGTTATTTTTTCCCCTGTGAAAGTACCTATGTCTTGCAATGTCACTTCTCAGTCCCTTCCCTCTTAAGATACACATGCTGTTCTTTAAATTCTTATGGCAGGAATTATGGGGGTTTTACCCATCCTTGAAATATCCGTGCTGTTTTTCTGTGCATTGTCTAATTTTTAAAAATATCTTTTGAAATGTGGTTGCAATCTCATAATAGTGTCACCTGGGACACTCCTAAAAGTAAATTCATATCTTTATTCCCACTTGCTATTCAGTTTTTCACTCATCAGGAGGGCTTATGAGTCCTGATTGCTGGAGCATTTGGTGACACTTGCTGCATTACACACCTGCTCTGGGTCTCAGTCTTCTTCAGGATTATGGTTTCCTAGGGCAATTTTTTGCAATTGCATGTTAATCTTTTTTCTAGACGGAAAATTCTGCTTTGGAAATGTTGCAGTAGCTTGTCTTGTGATAAACCCAGCCTCTCACAAGTGATTCAGGTCATACAGCCTAACTGCTTATTACTTGTCCTTATTGTTTAGCATCAAGTCTTTGATCACCTGCACTTTTTAGAAGTGCTGATTTTATATCAATTTTTACTTTGGGTCTTTTTCCTCTCCTACTTTGCCTATTTTCTACTTTGTTGCTTTACTAATACAAGCATTTGTGTCTTCATGTGGTAAATTACTTCACATTATCGATCCAGCCGAAAAGCTGCATAAGCTGTTTCTGGGCTTTGAGGGAAAGTATTAATGAGATTATTTTGAAACTGGATCTGTTTTCTGACTGAGTTTGAAAATGGAAATGGCTCTGCTGCCAAATGCCTAACTATCCCCTCACCAGAAGCACTGCAGCGGTTCCCCTGTGGATATGATTTTTAAGATCCCTGCAACAATTCCTAATTCGTTATTTGTGTGCTTTATTGATATAGAAAAGTGGTTACTTTTTAATGAGCACATCATGTGTTACTAATTCAAATGCCTTAGGACATCTAGGTGTATTGAAGCTGTGAGTGACTTAATCAAACAAACCTGTAATCTCATTAACAAAGCTATTTTGCATAAACTATGCTAAGTAGCTTATTTATGTTCTGATTCTCATTCTCTTTGAACAATCTTTGCATTCTTCCTCGCTTGCATTTTGGTTTTTTACCTATAACTAGGCCAGATCACTTGAGCGTGGGCAGAAAATTAGTGAGTTTCTATGTTTCTCAATATTATGCTTAAAATTTATGAGAAATTAGCATAAGTTTAAAAAAACAAAACCACCACACCTTCTTGGCCAACTTCTAGCCCTCTTCCAGGCTTCTTGATTTTCAAAGTTAAGTGCTGGTTATTTAAATTTCAGCTTCTATACAGAAACATCTGGCAGTGGTACAGGTGGATGAGCCTTCTTTTTGAGTACAAACCAAGACATTTATTGAGAGTAATATGTCCTATACAGTATTACTTAAACCACCTCTTTATGAGGTGCTGTGAACATCTCTCTTGCTTTCAAAATAATTTTTAAAGAATGAAAAATTCTAATTGTTCCTAATCCTTTACTGTTATTCTTTGGGTTTTTTTCTGTCTTTCCTTTTACCCGAGAAAATAATGTTATGAAATCACAATGTTTGCCCTCTCTAATGACTCAGCCAATTTAAAAAAAAAAAAGTTGAGAGGCATAGAAAACTCAAAGAAGGTTACTTAACAGTACTGTGAAATCAGTGACTCTAGAAGAAAAGCTGCAGTTAGGGCCCAAATGGAGGGGAAGGAGAGCAGAGTTCAGCCCCTGTGTGTTCCCCAGCTCCATTGTAGGAGCAGGACACCAACCACTGCCTCCATACCCATTGGCCACACCATGCCAGCATCTGTAGCCACTCACCCCCTAAGGGTATCACAGGGGATATGGGTCCAACAGTGGAGTCATTGCAATAGTAAGGAATATAGTATCAAAGGGTACAAACTCATAGAAAACTAGGCTTCCCTGCTGCTGCTGTTTGTGGGGGGAAATTATTTCTAGTTGCTGCCTTTCTTATTTAACCAATAGTTACTCAAAGTGTGTTCTAAGTCATGCTTGTCCTTGACTTGAAATATGACTCAACAGATAGCCAATAAATGTTTCTTTTAGGATTATTATTTGTGTTTCTGTTAAATACAAACTTTAAAGTATGTTGGATGTGTTATTAAGTTAATAAATATTTACCCTTTCCATCAAACAATTTCACTAAAATTTTGGAAATAGCTTAATTTCTAATGCCTGGTTTAGTGTTTGTATTGTTTCTTGTTAGAGTTGCCCACTGTTCATCTGTATCTAATCGACTGATTCCCAATGGCTGCTCTGTAACCAGCTGCTCTTCACCAGTTCCAGTGCAGGGATTATCTCACCTGTACCTGGCATAATCTAGTCCTGCAGCATCCCTCCCAACTGCTGAATTCCAGATCTTTCTGTCAGATCATTAGAAGCTGTATGACAAATGCTCTCTGCGTGAGACTTCGAGCAGCAGTCTATTAAATTGAAGAGTGTCTTTATCTTTTTAATTAAACACTGCAAAACAAACCCAATCTCTTTCTGTCTCATCTCATGGACAGCTAACAGCTGCCTGCCAGTGTGCTTTTCTCCTTCATTAGTAAAGATGAAATCAATGTAACCTTTAGACACTGTAGATAAGAGCATGACGGGTGATAAATGGTGCTGCTCTGATACCCCAGAAAGGCAGAGCAAGGTTGAACTGGGAATAGTTGTGTGGTGGTAACACAGAATTGTCTTTTTATCTTACCCATAAGTCACAGTCCCAGCTATGATGGCACTTTGCTGTATTAGTTTGCTCAAAGACAGGTCACTTTTCACATAGCAACAAACAAAGCAAGATATGCTTCTAGAAACCAGGGTTCAACCTTCATCTGGTCCCCTGACTTGTAACTGATCTTGAAACCACTATGTGAAGGTCCATAGAAGTATTCAGAGCAATTGTAAAAGCTAAGCTGACTTATTTTTTTAGCTGGCTTGGTTTCAAAGGTGTTATGCCCTTTGTTGCCTCTTGGTTAGCTAACACTCATTACTTTGCACCATCACCGCTGCCCTAGTGTTGCTACCTTACTGTACCTCAGGGAGTTTTGAGTCACCATATAACCATACAGAAAAGCACTGTTTTAGTCTCCCCCACAGTAAAAGATGATGGAGAGCAGGCTATGGTGCCAAGATTTACAGTTGTGCCCTGCCAGCTCAAGAGGCTTAACTGGAAATGCCTTAGATGCCTCTCCGTGGGCAGCCTGACCCCAGCCTTGGCTGATTTTTGGAGTTGGCCGGTGCAGAGCCAGGAGCTGGACTCTGTGAACTTTTCCAACTCAGAATATTGTGTGATCCAGCATGGGGCTGGACTACTGCAGTGACACCAGGATGGGGCAGCCACAGCGTGGGTAGTGAGGAGGGCTGCCCAATGACACAGGTTGGTTTTAACCCCTGTGAACAAGTTACATGGGGTGGTACTAATGCAAAAACTAGTTTTATTCAGTGGGTAATCATGCAAAATAAATGTGTAGCTGTGTTGAATTTGAGACATGGCTCTGCAAAGTAAAAAAGTGGCATCTTCCATATCAGAGTGATTTTTAGGAAACGTTAGCTTATTTGGGTTTACTTGTGTGCCATAAGTGACTCGAGCTATGTCGCCTCAGCTGCTTTTCGGGACATCTTGAGGGTTTTGCAGTATCTCAGTTGCAAGGTCCTTATTAGACATACTTGAAAAACAGCCCAGGTTTTCATAGAGTTGACAGAGCTGCAGAAAACTTGGAATCCACATTAAAAGTATCTGTGCCACTGTTGCCAGCAACCTGTCTTTTCAAGTTATTCGTTACAAGCCTGGCAGACATTTTATGTAGGTTTTCCCTGCAAGATTCCCTTGTAGCAAGCTGAACTGTGACTCCCTCCCACTGCATGGCCTCCTTTCCAGGAGAAACAGGGCTCCTCCGTGCAGCCAATGCCAGGGATACAAGCTGCTGGTTGAATAGGGGTAAGCTTCAGCTTCTCGAGTAATTTATTGGGCTAAGGCCTAATGTAACCTTGGGTGAAAATAATTGACAGTGAAATGAACAGTATAGGAAGTTAGTAACCCTGAAGAGGGGGGTGTGTGTGTGCACGGCTGCCTCCTCTGTCACAGCATCTGTAAGGAAATTAAATCTCTGCGTTAGAGAAATTTTCAGCTACTGCCAGCAAAAGCTATGGTTAGTTTAATGCATTTTGTCAGTTATCTAGTACTCAATTAATGTGACATGAAATAAAATGGTGTGAGGACATGTCATTCTCTGTTGTGTATTTCTGGTGAATGCTAATTAATTTGTCATTCCACTTTCCTCACTGTACATTTACCCAGTAATGAGTTGCAGCCATCTGCTGACATGAAATGATCTTTTTTTTTTTTTTAGCTCTCCCCAGAAAGGAGATAGACAGACAGCCCTTCATGTTTTTCCTTATACTCTAACATATCCAGAAAACCTTATGCTTAACACTGACACTGGTAACAACAAATGCTAATTTACACATGCAACTGTGTAAGACCAAGGAAAGAGTTTTTAACACTACATTGTTCAGTGATTTAAAATAGCTGTTGTGAATGTTCTGCCTTAGGGAGCTTCACATACTGTTTTAAGAGAGCAACAACTGCATTTTTTTCCCTGAATGAGGAATGCATTCTAAGGTCTTTTACTCAGAAGAGTGATAAGGTAAATATAGTCCGTAGTCATCAGAAAACTACTCCATAGACAGCAGCTTCTCTAGCATAAAGGAGCTTCTTCTAGGATAAAGGAGCTGCAAAGTGGTAAAATAGAAAGAAGGGGAAATAATTGCAACAAATATTTCCTGTTTGAGAAAGGCATGGCTGCTTTGAGGATCTACTGCCCCAACTTGCTGACTTTTCACATTTTGGGCCAGATTGGTATTGAAAATGTTGATAGACTCTATAAGATTTGATTGATATAATGGCAAATATATCTGTAATGGGAGCCAAGACTCTTTATCTGTTTTGTACAGCTATCTTAAGACACTGGTTGCATAGTTGATCCTGAAGGATGAGAGTGAGGGGAAATGAGATCTCTTTTGCTTAGAATTCCAATAAAATGTTTAATGACTCAGGACTAGGGGATTGATGAAGACATAGTTTTCTTATCTTGTAAAATTTGAAGCTCATAAATGCACTCTCTTCCTCTCTTTTTGAAGTTAAGTTTAGACTAAAACTAAGCAATAATCTAATGGTGATATGAGCACTCATTTATGATAACATGGTAAGGCATTTTGGGTTGACCAGAAGCTCAACCTGTGAGGCTTCAGAACCCATTGTATAATCTTCCATTGAATTACAACTGGTGTTGGCAACTGAAAAATCTCCATAAAATAATGTTTTTGACTAAAGACTTGCAATCCACCCCTATTTTGGTCCATTTTCATACCTTTCATAAACCTTCACTGTTTCTTAGCCAGGTGCTCAGAGACAGTGAGTTAGAGATCAAGCAGAATGCACAAATACTGTTCTTATGACATTTTTTTGGCCACTTCAGAGATTTGTAAGAGACTATGCCCCTTTGCAGGAGTCATGCTGGCTTTTCCAAATCAGGTTGTATTTATCTGAGAATTGAGGAATCCTGTCCTTTTATTTGTTTGTTAGTAATTCTACTAATTTTCCTGTTACAGACATCAACTTTACTTGTTCTTTTACACTAGAGTTCTCAAGGTCTCTTGTAAAACTCAGTGTTCTTACTACGCCATCAGGCCCTGAGATAGCAAGACAGTTTTAACCAGTTACCCACCACTGTTGGTACCTAATCTGTTTCATCCCTGATTTCTCTTAGAACTCCTCAGGAACAATGGGAATACCTTAGTGCTAATTTTCAGTTTTTTCAGTAACTTCTACAGCTACTTAAAATTTCAGATATTTGCTGCCCCCTCATTCTCCACCCAGGAATTCCAGCATGGGAATCTCCCTGGTTTCTTCCAAAGTGAATACTTACAAAAGGAATTCATTTAGCTTCCCTGCAGCAGTGGCTTGGCCATGGGCTGCCCTCGTAGAGATGTCTG
The DNA here is from genome assembly GCF_036250125.1 of Pseudopipra pipra. Lineage (NCBI taxonomy): Eukaryota > Metazoa > Chordata > Aves > Passeriformes > Pipridae > Pseudopipra > Pseudopipra pipra. Next base: position 60,705,177 of record NC_087551.1, read on the forward strand.
ATCTTTATTCAAAAAGTATTTAAAAGTATTTAAAAAGTATTTAACATTAACTTTTTAACATGAAAGTACTTTGACTTCTTGAAAGAATAGAAGTCACAAGTGTCAAGAAGATCAAATTAAAAGGATAGGCAGGAAGAGCTGTGGGTGTGCTTAATACACTAAACACACCAAGGACTCTACCTCACAGTGTGCTATCAAGCAAACTTTAGTTCATATGGATTGAAAAGTGTATGAATGCAGAGCAGCACTCTGACTACTCAGTGGGTATGTGCCCCCAGGCAGATTTTTACCTGCCCTGTCAACATGTGGTGTTCTACTGGCGAGCAGATGCCTGCCTGGGCAGTAATCAGGGAGCAGCTGTAAATTCATAGCCTGCTCTACTTGGTGACATAGTTTTGTCTTGTGTGTGTGTGTGTGTGCATGCCCAAGAAGGCTATGATTTATCAGTTCTTGAATGTCTGGGCAGTTTTATTGTTTACAAAAACAGAAACAACATGCCGTCTGCAGAGCTGCAATCATCTGTAATTATTGTTGCAGCATACTTCTTCTCTGGTAGATTGAAAGGCTCAAGAGAAAATAGTGAAAACACGTATTTTTTAAGTTTTCTGATTCATTTTCTTCCCCCATCACCCACATACTGTTTCTTCCATTTTTGCTGGCTTTATCTTGGTGGCATTATCTATTTTCACTTATAGTTAGTTGTGTGACAGCAACCTGCTGATTTTTCAATGATTTCCAACAGCATTTATTATCTAGCACTCTTCTTCAATCAGTGGATTGCAGAAGTACAGTGTACTCAGGGATACTCGGATAATGGGTTACAATCAACATTACAGAGATTTGTTCTCCTGTCCCTCTGCAGTGCTTATTTGTGCATTTAGCAGAGTCTTAAGACTGACATTTTAAGTTGTAATAGGGCTTTCTATCTGAGGGTCCCCAAGTGCTGTGTGAAGCACTGATAGATTCGCTCTCTTAAATGTGCTGGGACTGCAGCACCTCCTGGGAATGCTGGAGTTAGTGATTCTAATTTTACAGTAACAAAAGTAAGATTTTATCCTATCTTAACAAATTTTTAGTAAGAAAGAAACTTCTTTATCTTCTAAGCGTTTCTTGAGATCCCCTTGATGGATGGCACACAGGGCAGCTGTAGCTGGCAGATTTCCCTGGAGCTGGTTGGAGGCAGAGATTAATCTCATTTAATCAGAGTGGCAGAGTAACTTACTGTATATTTATTTGGTCATACCCAAAGAACTAAGGAACATCTCCTTTGTCACAAATCCATGGGGAAAAGGTGGGATGGCACATTGACAGAAAAGAACTGCGACTTTCTCTGGGCTCCGAACACAAGGGAAGGCAATGGCAGTAGTTTGATGGGGTCCGTTTGTCTGAGTGGGGAAGAAGCAAAAGCAGAAGATGGGAGACTATACAAGGAGATGAATTAAAAGAAGTCTTTGTGGCTTAGGCCTGAGAGAAGTTGTGTTAATGGCATTGTTGGCTACTGAGAATTTGGAAAAGCAAAGCCCTCTTATTTTTTGATTACTAAACAGAGTCATGTATCTCAGAAATAAATAGACATTTCTGTCCCTACTTCACTTCTCTAAATCACAATGTAGCTTAGATGTGCTGACTACTAGCTGAAGTGGAAAGAGATGAAAAGAATGACTTCTAAAACTTACTGTGGTAAAAGAGGGTGAGGAGCACATATGCTCCTCCCATTAAGCTCAACTCTGCACTGGGAGTAAGAAAACCAAGTTTAAATACTAGTAGCTAAAATTACAAGGAATTGATTGTGAAAGCAAATCACTTATCTTACTGCTCCAGACATTATTTGAAGTTACTGGGAGAAGTAGTGTTAAAGATAATATGGATGGACTACTCTATCCCAGATATTTATTAGCAGTACTCCAGTACAATTTGGGGAAATTTACCTAAATGCCAAGTCTTCTGTCACTGTTGATTTTGTTTAACAAAACAAAGTTTACATCATCAGGGTGAAAAAAAGACTTAATTGAAGTAATTTGCTGTACCTTTATGAAAGTTCACGGAGTATTGAGAAGCTTTCAGGGTAGAAGTGTATCTTATAGAAAGAATTTACTCATAAAAATTAGGCTTATTTTAAAAACACTTGTAAAAGTTGATACTGTGACCTTCTTGTTGACTTGTTGTTGTCTCGATGAGTATGAAGTATCCTTCTCTATAAATTTGTTGTTTCTGCTGAAGAGGAAGGATTCTTCCCTCAAATGCATGAACTATTTTCTGCAGGTAACTGCTGAAGGGAAGATGAGATAGACATTGTTTCCCTAGTAACCCTTTGGAGATCCGCTTATTTTACTTGGTAAATTATTATTTTTCTCTGCGTAAGAGTGTTTCTTCTTTTAACTCCTTCACATACACATACACCACCACCCCCAGATGGTCTTTATCATTCACTGTCCCTCTGCTTTGATGATCCCATAGATACAATCTCTGGACAGGTATAATTCTCACCCTAGGTGTTTTCCAGCATTTGAGAGTACTGTAAAAAATCAACAAAACAGTACAGAAAAAGTTTTCAGGAAGCTGTCTAGACAATACCCCTCCTCTGAGGCAGGGTCAGGAACATCTGTATTTCTTGAACATGTAAAATAACCTATTCTTTAAAACCTCTGAGACTGAGGCTCCAGTAACCTCCTGAGATATTTCCTCCCTGGGGTACCATATAATGAGTGGTATGCTGAAACTTCCCTACTATCCAGCCTAAATGTCCCTTACTGCAAATTAAATGAGTTATTGTTCTATCTTTCAACAGCAGTTGATTGCTATCCTTTTTTGGCACACTCTGTAATTTTGCACTCTGGTTTATTTGTCTTTCCATTCCAGTTCTGGAAAAAGCTGTTTCCCTCCTCCTCCTCCCACCCCACTCCCCCATGTGTATACCTTATTTTTGAAAACTTTATAATTGTGGCTGTTCTCTGAATTATGCCCAGCCTTTCTATACCTTTTTGAGAATAACCCACTCAAACTCCAGCTGGAGGCCTCAAGTATTCCCCAGAGTATAATAATTTATCTAGCAACATTTGTTGCTGATACAGTCTTTATCCTGGCCAGAACTGTCCATTTAGGTGTGCCTACCATGTCTGGCAAGTATGAGCCACTAAAAAGGATGAGCATAGTAGAAGAAAACCAGCTAAGGAGGAGAACGTGTAGGTTGATCCTACAAGGGGGATCAAGAGGAAAGTGACCTGGATACTGAGGCAATGCTAGAGGGCCTTAGACTGTCTGAAAAGTGAGTCATGGGGCAAGAAAGGAGAGTGGGTCTGTCTTCAGAAAAGGAGATCTTGAAAGCTCAGGAAGGGGAAATGTCTTGGTAACTGGAATCATCCCATACAATATGTATGAACAACATCTTTAGGGAGAGGTCAAGTAGGAGAAAGCCTAAGGAAGTGTTGTGAGTCTTACAGAAAGCCAGACTTGTATAAATTCCTAGGAGCCATCTTTCTGGGATTAGTCAGTCTAGTAGGCCTACAACCCTTGGAAAAAGTGCTCCTGAAGAAGAGTTCCTATGGAGAGGAACAATTGGATAATTGTTGCCTGGGGGAAAACTCATGGAGTTGTACCTACAGAATGGCTTGGAGAGGAAATAACAGATAGGAAAGAGTGGAAAAAGAGCTGAGGACACTGTCACTAACCCCCTAATGGAGGAAAGGAAAGGTGGTTCTGGTGACTCAGTCCATCCCACTTCTGCAACAGTATCTCTTCACTTTCAGGTTTGGAGCCACAAAACCCCGCAAAGCTGAAACGTGTCTTGGCCATTCCCCATGTTGTATGTATGTCATTCCATTTTACTTCTAGCATTTTATTTCTTTCTACTTTGAATTTTATAATTTTCAGACTATTCCTCCAATTGTTCACATTCGTTTTAAATCCTAATCTTCTCATTTTGGCATGACCTACATGCTAACCCATCACCCAAGTCATTGATAGGAAATTAGCCTTGAGACAGACTATGTGACCTGACTTTAATGACTCTCTCATTTAAAACATGTAGGCATTTAACTTATAGGCTCTTTTCTGAGAACAGAAATGGGACTGTATCAAAGGCTTGCTAACATCAAGACATAGTGCATCAGTAGTTTTTTTCCCTACATGAGACTAGTCATCTTTTCAGAGAAAAAGATGAAAAGGTTTCTCACAGCTTGTTCCTGCCAAATGCAGTGTTATTGAGGAAGGACCCACTTTCAGGGTTGGAAACTGTGCAATGACATCAGTCAAAATTGTGGATCATCATCTTCCTTGATAAAAAGTTAGTGGTTTCTTTCTGCACTCATATCTTTAGACAGATGCAGTTTTGACATCCTCTTTCCGTTTAATTTCTTGTCAAACACGTATACTAGCTGAACTACAACCATTTTCTGAATATGTTAGCTAGCCCATTGACATTAATGGGGGATTTTCAATTGCTGTAATTGGCCAGGGCCCTAACTGACTACAGCTGAAACCATGATTGCATGCCAGCAGGAAAGAATAATTGTGCTCAGCAAACATTACATCCTGGCAGTTGCAGCTGAGCCCTGTAGCTCAAGTCTGTTTTAGCCTATATTGGTTCAGTTAACAGTTATTTTATCTTGCAGTAACTAAGGTGGTTATAAAGCTATTTTGTCCTTGATATTAAACTATATAAATAATACAAATGAGCTGAAAGTATATTTTAAAACAAGTAACCAAGGACCTAAAATATCTTTGAGTGCCTTTCCTGTTCTCCATTAGCATACACAATAACATTTACTGTCCAGTTTGCATGGAAAGAGGTAATATTAGAAAACCTCAGGCAGTTTTTAAATAATCTCCCTGTATGTTTCCTTTCTCATGTGTTTTCCATTCACTTTTTGTTCTTGGAGTTTTTCTGTTTGTTTGGGGTTTGGTTTTGTTTGTTTCTCTTCCCTTCTGCTATCTTCTTATCCCCTTGTTTTTCAGTTGAATAGTTTGGTGTGGTCCATTCCTGGTCTGGGACAGTGGAAGGAAGGAAGTACCTGGAGCTAGAGGAATGGCTCATCAGAGATCAGTGTAGCAGGGTTTATATTACACCCAGTGGAGTATAGAAGAGCCCAAATAGTCTTGTAATGGGATGTGGCCTGCTCTGAAGAAGCTGTTCACTGCCTGGTGCAACTTCTTCTGCCCCCTCTGGTGCAGGAGCTGGCTCTTAGCTTTTCAGGGATTTTCTCATTGCTCATGGATGCAGATGCCATCTGGTCACGGGGCTGTGTTTCAAGGGATGAACTGGAAGTATCTGATACAGGTCATTAGCAGTAAAAGTCAACTGTACTTCCATCCAGCTTCACACTAAGGTAAAATATAAAGCCCACAATGTGTTTGTGTACTTCAGAGGGCAACAATGTCTGTTTTCAAGATAAGTCTGAGGAGTAAAGCTTGGATAGCTTGTGAACTTTTCTATGCAAGGCTAAAAGTTCCAGAGCAAGCCTATATTCTTGCTGAATAGCACACTGCTCCTAGAAGTAGCTTTTGTATAACTAGGTTTCTCCTTTCTCCTTTCTGCTGCTCTACTATTATGTCTTCCTGGACAATACTTACCCTTTGTCTGTAATCACATCTGTTAGGAGGGACATTGCCAACAATACTTTTGATGGCATATGATGCTCTTTAATTAAATGTACATATTCATAAATGTGTATAGAGTGTGCTCTAGTTTCTAGGCCTACACTTATCCCCCACAGCTCCCTTTATTCATCCCTTCATCAGAAAACTAGAAGGCTTTTTTCCTAATACACTAGGCATAAAACAAACAAACAAACAAACAAACGGAACCTGAAAGTGAAATAATGGAACTATGTGGTGTGGCTTGCAAAGTGCAATGAATTTGAATCTTGGAATGGAAACCTGCCCTCCCTTGCAAATTAAAAAAAATAATTAACTAGGTATTTCATATAGACAGATGGTCACCTTCTTCTAAAACCAGGTATGGGACAGTTGTGAGCTGAAACATGGTCATGGTATCCAATATCTGGTAAAACTGTGAGCAGTAATGTAGTAATTTTTTATTGTTTTATTTTCATTATTGAATTGTTTTCTGTGCATGGAGTGATTCCCTTCTCAATTTGTACTTTCATAGTGATCCACTTCTCAATTCTTATTTTCTTCTCTTTTTGAAATACCTGCTGCGGGAGATAAAGGGTTTTAGTTTTGCTCTCTAGTATTGCAAAGAGAAGTATTTTTACCAAAAAAATAGCAAAGCTTTACTTTTTAAAAACTTCATGAGTGGGTCATGCTGGTTTTTACATGAACACCAACAACACAGCATGCAGTGTTGGTTGAAAACATTTTGTTGTGTTGCATTAATCTACTGCCTATCATGGACTACGTGTTCAGGAAGCTTTAAATAGAGCTAAATAAAAAAAGCGGCCTCAGGGCCTGCATAACCCAGGTACAGGGCAAGAGGAAAAAAAAACCCCAGTAGACCACAGTAGTCAATCTCTAGCACAGGGACCCTGGCTTTTGGTAGTTGTCACAGCAAGGAAAGTTTTAAGAACTAATCTGAATGCAGTTACGGAGGCAATTTTAAGGTGCTATCTTCTGGGTCACCTTCCTTACATTAAAATGTAGTAACTTGAAACTCCATGGGGATGTGATACAAACTGACACTGTGAGCCTATCAATCTCTTGGTATTGCTCAGAAAAATAGGTCAAATAGGTGGGAAAAAAACCGGGATATCTTGGAAGAGTGAAGAAGTAGCCAAGACTAGATGCTCTATAGCATATGAAAGAAGCAGCATGGATAAATTGCAAGATGAGATTCCAGACTGATGCTCTAGAAAGCACTCTTTGCAGGTGTGCTCTGAATGGAGACAAGCAGATGAGGGAGAGGGCATGGTTCTGCCAGGAGGAGGAAGTTGCAGAAACAGATGAAAGACTGTCATTATACACACGCTCACAGATGCCTTGTAAGATTTTCATGGCTTAAAGCTTCAGCTGTTGCAGTAATCTTTCACAGATTAAACCACTGTCACTGGAGAGAAAATTAAGGGCAAGATGAGCTCACAATGTTAGATTCACATTTTAGTGTTAAATCATAAACAAGTTGAGATTTCGTAGTGGAATATTTTCAACTTTACTCTTAAGGGATTCACAAAGAAAATATCTCTTGAAAAATTTAAATTATGTGCAATATTGGCATTGTTTTATGAAGAAAATTGCAAAGTTTATGCTAGGTTTCTGTGTTACAGACTTGGTTTTACCCAGAAGATAGAAATTTATCTGGATGAAGTTCTAGTGACAAGATGAGTTTTGGGCTCCCCTGGAATGAGAGGAATAATTTCACCTTGCACTAGTCCCATAAAAATTCACCTACTGCCATGCTTACAGCAGCAAATACAGCAGGAGGGAACAGAGCCCTCCCTCTCTGCCTGCTCATTGAAGCTGCCCAGTCTGTGAAAACAAAATGCTTTGGAAACGAAAACCTCAGAATTAAAGAAAAATTGATGTTAAGTAGAACTTCTATTTAAATTCTTATTTTCATGTTTTTGTTTGAGTAATTTTCTTAGCTCCCACATGATTTGCATATTAATTTCAACCACAAACAGCGCTTTCCATTGCCATGCAAAGAATTTGGCTGTAAATTATAGATCTCTGACAATTTGCTTTTTTTCTTTATCCTAGTGACATCAACCTACTTTATTACCTCTAAGTCAAAAATGCACCACAGTTTATCCAGAATTTCATATTGATGCATACAACTGGTAAAAAACAACCTTTTTTTTTAAATTATTATTTTACTGTTTTGTGGTCTTGGCTTTAAAATAAACACCTGTCTGAAGATCTGCATTGACTTAATATTTTCAGCTATGCATTTTTGAATGGATAAATATCCTGTCTCAGATTATTGACCTGGATACAGTATAAAACAGATCTTAGAAGCTGAAAGTTAACTTTACTTCATGGTATCCGTATGCCAAAATCTTGATCATGTGTACTGGAACAGCAACTAGTCCCATCATTGTCATATCAGTCTTAAAGAACTTAGCATCAGTCTGTCCTCTAATGAAACATCTGTCAAATCAAGAGACAGTATGAAACCTTGCTGTTAAATTCAGTTTAGCTTCAACTGCTAGTTACTTTGCATTGGCTTCCAAAGAACTAGAAATGTTTCGAACAATGAAATTTTCAGTAAAACTTGGTAGAAATTCAATGAGAGAAGGAAATTCAGCACACATCTCTTCTAATTGACGATCTCGCAGGTCAGGCATTCAAGTCAGTCTTTGGACTTTTCTAAATTTCTGGCAACCACCACTTTGACATGAACTTGCATATAGGAAGTGATTAGATGAATTCAAAAGGTACTATACAGTCCAGTACCACTTTTCCTAGCATATTTGATGTTTTCCTTTAAAACACACCAATGCTTAAAATTGTCAAGGATTTCTTTCTAATTATATACATCTTTCTGAAGTATCTATTGAATGACTTTATTAAGTATAGTTTGTCACTTAAAAACATTTTGTAAATAAACTTGGGAAGGAAATGAAGGAAATTCCCAAGGAAGGGGAAGGATTTGCAATATACCATACTATTAACTAACTATGGTTTTAATGTTACAACAATGTCTTGGGGTCCAACAGAGTTGGGGAATTCTCTATATTAAACACTTAACAGCTGTCCCCATTCTGGCTGCGTTAAGGACAGAAGGCAGAGACCAATATTTGAAGGAAAAGGGAGTACTGCTATCTACTTTTTACATGCAGTGGTCTGGTGGAGAGAGGCTAAATGACTGGCCAAAGGTCAGATGGATGGACTTTAGTTACAGTCAGAAATAGAAGCATGATGGCTGGAGCACTTAGTCCCTAGACCAGCCCTACTCTCTTACATCCCTGATTGCAGCTAAGACGCTTGTTTGTAACACAAAAAACCTCAGAAAGTTTGGTTCAGATAAGCATTCATTCCTCTGAGTGCTTATCTTGGCCTGACTCAAACTCTCTGACTCCTCTGAGCCTGCAAAGTGCATGTCTTGCAAGAACTTTTTAAAAATACGTTTCTGTATTTTAAAAGCCAGTTGGAAGTGAGTGCTAACAGGGATGAAAGTTAAAGAAAATGTGAAGTGAATAAACTGGCTTGCAAATCCCGATATGATTTGGTCTGTATGATTGTCGTGAAAGTCATTCTGGTTCCTCTTTTTTACTCCCTCCCATGCATTGGAAAAAAAACTCATTTACTTCCACATTCACTAGAACTGAAAAAATTAGAAAGGAGATGTTTTGCATAGACTGTGTGCCTAAAAGACTGCTGGCAAAGAGCTCCAGTCCTCATAATTTCTGAAGCAACCAAACTGCTTGTTTATAAATTTGTTATAAAAACATTTTAAGTGGTATTTTTATGGTAATACAAATAGTAAATAATGTGTAATGTTTCATTAGTAGTGAGGTTGGGTTTGGCAGCAGAAAAGACGCAGCACTATCATTAGCAGCACAGAGGTTTTATCAATCTGATTTAGCTGTGGCTTCTGGGAAGATTTATTTTATACTGGATATGCTTAGAGGTTCAGTGCAGGTATTTGCAATCTGTCCCCATGATAAGTCGTAACAGGCTGGTGGTGCTATTCAAAGCTAATGTCACTGAGAACTTCCCATTACACAGACTATTTTCACTTGCTTAAACTTCACAGAAATAGAATCACTGAATCAAAAAATTGTTTAAGTTGGAAAAGACCTCCAAGATCATCAAGCCCAACCTTTGACTGAACACTACTTTGACATCTCGACCATGGCACTAAGTGCCACATCCAGATGTTTCTTGAACACTTCCAGGAATGGTGACTCCACCACTTCCCTAGGCAGCCCACTCTAATGCTTGACCAGCCTTCTTCCTGATGTCTAAGCTGAACCTCAAGCTCCCCAGGTGCAGCTTGAGGTCATTTTGTCTTATCCTGTCACTAGTTGCCTGGGCAAAGAGACCGACCCCCCACCTTGCTACAGTGTCCTTTCAGGTAGAAAAAGAACATGCAGTGATTTAGGCCTCAAGTGGAGTAGGAATTTTCAAGAGATCTGGAGAGGATCAGGCAGCAGCAAGAGTTGGACTTCTGAAGAACAAATGGAAGAACCTCTGTCCACCTGCCTGTCCTCTCCCACAGCTGCAATGAAACCTGAGATTCCCAGTACGCAGCTATTTGAGCCATGACCTGGCTTAGTATCCCTCTGATCAGCTTAACATCTGGTCTTATTAGACCCCCCATTAGTTATAGAAGCAGAAAGAGTGATGCCCACTTGGAAGATAGGTTGCAGCTCCACAATTCAGTTCATATTTTAAAACTAGTCAAGAACTTCAAAACAAAAACAATATTAGTTTTTAAACGTAAGTTCATGTGCCAAGCTAATGCATATAACATCTTAATGCTAATTGCATCACAGCCAAGGTAAACACATCTGCATCTTTTTTTAAAGTCATGGAAAAAAAAGAAAATAATAATTAAAAAATTTTAAAAATAATAAATAATTGAAAAATAATAAAATGTGAGAAAAAATGTTATTGACTGGTAAATTAGACCATATAAGAGACTGATCTAATTTCTGAATCAAATGGACTTAAATTAGCCAGGCTTTTAAGGTGCTTTCAAAGCTTCTGACATCTTTCTATTACCCTGAATCAGTTCAAGCATTGTTTCCACATTAAGAATAACAGTTTTACTCTGTTTAAACATGTTTCAAAATTTTTTCCCTGTAATGAATCCGGTATTTAAATGCACCTTGCTAGTTCAGCTGAGGATAATGGCAGGATTTTAAGCAGTATTTTTACTGATAGAAAAGTTTTTGCAACTGGAGTTTTTTTTGTTTGCTTGGAGTTTTTTTTAATTTTTGCAGAATATTTTACTGTCATACCCTCTATTTCCTGCAATAAAGTAGAGTTTAAGTGTTTCTCTTGCCATAGAAAATTAATGCAGATAAAATAATATCAGCTGTTTGGTTTCTCTCTTCAGTTTTGATGACCTCCCTCAGGTATGTGACTATATTTTGTGTGTATGGACTGCTATTGGGTACTGGCATCTAGTGTGATGCAACTTAAATATATGTTGGTTTGATCCTATTTCTATTAGTATTTCCAATCTCTTGTTGGAAATCTGTAAGTGCAATTTCTTTGCACTTACAAACTTGACTAAAAATTTAAGGAAAATTACCTTTATACTTATCTAAGGTCATAAATTGATCAATGTACCTCTATAAAAAAGGCCTTAACCTTATTTGTCAAATGGCATTAAATATTTTTCATATCTTTACATACTGTAAGGAATAGCTGTTGCTGGGGAGTCTTGGATGCTTCCATGTGGTTAGTGATTGCTGATTTCTAAATGGTGACAAACATTTGTTCACAACTTAGATTTAAGAATCCAGTGTCATAAAGCAACATCAGAGACCTTGTGAAAAGTGGGGGAAAAATTTGTGGAAGCTCTGCAGAAAATCTGCTCTATGTTGTACTTTTAAAGTTTTTTTAATATTTTTGAGATTTTTTGAAAGGACTAAAATGTTAGACATCTCTGCATTTCTGTGCTATCAATTCCCCCCTTTCTGAGCCTTAGTCTGCAAGGACTGGAGTTATGGTAACAAGTACCCACAAAGCAGTGAGAAAGCTGAGATAAAAGGACTCTGATCAGAGAAATTGAGACTCTGCTCTGCCTCTTGAAACCTTTCAGTCCTTAAGTATGGTCAAATGGTGCTCTGTGTGACTCTTTCATCCAATACTTTTCCCTAAAGGAGATGGCATCCATCCAAAACCTTGAACCCTTCCCCTGCCCCAGAACCTCTTTGGTGAGCTGTTGCCCTCCTTGTATTGTGAAGTACTGACTGCTGTTGTCTAAGATGTCCTGATGGTCTGAGGGAGGAGGGGTTATTTCACCTCAATAAAGGCTCAGTTCAAAGCCAGTGTGACCTATGGATCAGATCCTGCTGCAGGATGTGGCAATCACAGATCATGATTTGCTGACCCTGTTTTGTGCTGTTCCAGCACAAAGCAAAAGCTCATATCCTGCTCATTGGCAGGTTTCAACTCAGCTTTCCTACCTTGTCTCAAAACACCCTCACCCCTCTTGTTAGACATCAGAAATGCCATAACAAGTTCTCATAATTCCAAGGCAGACTACTTTTCTGAAGGGACAAGACAAAAAGTCAATTATGACGGTGACACATGTAGAGATGAGTTGGTGTGTTTGAAAGCAACATTTGCTGAGAAAAGCTACTGCCCAGTATGAGCCATTCATTTGCCATTCCTGTTGTTCCTTTTCACTTGAACTGCTCCTGGAAGGACCTCCCTAAGGGATGTAGCATGACTGCATTGCATTTCTTCTCTCCCAGCCAAACTACAGGATAGGACTGCATATCACTCTGATTTTTGGGTAACATTAGCCCAGTCCAGCTGTACAGTTTTTATAGATCTCTTCCTCTTCAACTGCCTTTTGCATCATATTATATGATAGCTAGTGGAAGGCTGTGTGTTTTCCTGGGTAGGGATGGGACTCTGAGAGATTTTTCGTCTGCAAAACCATCTTGGGGAAAGTGCCTTGGTCAAGTATTTTTTTTGTATGTGCAGAACAGCCTTCCTTAGAGGATCTTGAATTGAGATGTGCTGTAATAATTGCTTTGTCTTTACTATCATTGCTGAGCATTGGCCTTAAAAATAACCTTAAAATGCCTTTGTACAACTTCCTTACCTTTTCTGTCCTTTGAATGCCAAGATCTCCTTTGAATATCTCTGAAATATCTTATTTACTTGACAGTCATATTTTTGGGTACAGACTTATGGGATGTTAAATGCTCTTTGTCTATGGTCCAGGCCCCATGGTTATTGCAATACAAGTACCTTTAAATTAATAAAACCATAAATTCATGCTACTGACATTGTATAAATATTGTTTATAGGTGAATGCTTAGAGGGAAATACAACCCTCTTTAGCAATGATGTAACTGCTGCAGAACCTTTCTCACCTCTATCGACTTTCCATTTTTTACATGTAAAGAAAAAATATTTTCAGTGCTTAAATAGTATACTTTGCCTCAGGCAGGTGTTAGCCATTACACTATTAGCCTATCTTATTCTTCTGACATATGTCCTGACAAGCAAGCAGGATTATTCATAGACAATTTAGTAGTCAAGGACTAGAATTTGTCTTATAAAATATTTTTTTTGCTTAATAAGTTGCTATTAGGCAGAAGTTTTCTGAACCTTTTATTTTTTCATGACTGAAGTGAAAGCTGAAGCTCATCAGCCATAGATAAATAGTAGACCTGCAGAGATCTGCTCTACTAAAAGCTCTGCAACTAGAGTATCAGCTTCCTAAGAGGAGCTCTGCCCACAACTATGTGTTGTCCTATCCAAGAGGAAAGCTCCTTCCTGTGGCCTCTGATCTAACAGTTGTCAGTTGAACGACTTGCAAAGTTGGTCTTTGAAATTACAGTCTTGTCAAGACTGTATGAACTATGAAACTATATTCAAATTATATTCATTGCTCTTAGTTTACTATATCTGTATCAGTAACAACATTTTCTTATTAAATATTGCTCCAGCTTTATTTATTTTTTGTGAGATTTGCATCAGTAATAGGAAGGTACGCTGACAAGAAGGCTAGATAATTCCATCTAGGCAATTCCATCTTAACAAACCATTGAAATACTATCATGGTTCCTTAACAATTTATAAGCTAGGAATGCAGCACAAAATTTCCTATTTAGACCACAGTAGTGAAGTATTTTCACGTTATTCTCTGAATATGTTTCAAGTATCTATCAAAAGTCAAAGTGGCATTGAACGTTCTTACTTAGCCTGCTAAATGTACTGAGAAATACAGCACTGAAGCTAGGAGGTTTTGTTGCACAGGAAATATGAATTCTTGCTGTTAATGTCACCTTACTCAGCATTGCCCACTTACTTGCTTGCTTTGTGTACTCTCTTTGTGACCATGCCCACCCAGCCTGCATCTCAATATGACAATGTACAGAGAAAAAATGGCAAAGGGTATGGGAAATCAGCCCTTGAGAGCTGCTGCAGGAAATATTTTCAGCCTGAGAAGGCAGTACCTGGAAGCTGCATGCAAAGAGAGCTCTGGTCCTCCACCACCCGTGCTTGACCCTGCTCTGAATCCACGGCTCTTATGGTAAAATTTTCCTCTCACCCTGCCCTAACTTTGTACCTATTCATCTCACAGGGAAATCTCTGAGACAGTGCTTTCCTTGGCTGTTTCTAGGTTCAAGCTGAAAACTGAAAGCAAAGTCAACATATCCAACACAGCTCCGTACAAATGAACCCTCACCACTTCAGTGGCAGCGGCAGTCCTGGAGATTCCCTTGAGCCCCCTTCCTTTGCTCTCCTCCTTTTGTTATCTTAATCGTCTGGAGGAAAAGCTACTCTTAACTTACCCATATATTTCACTTTAGTTTATCCAGTTTTTCTCAAATTTTGAGATACGTTTCTGTACAGCGGACAGTGGGGATAGGAGATCTTGACATATTTACTATCACAAAAAATGGGACAGCTCATCTCTGCGATCTCTGTGGTCTCTATGAACCAGAGATGCTGTGTGACACAGTGTGTGTGTGTGTGTGGCAATATGTAAGCAGTAACTCTCTTCTTTCTTTCAGAAACTCTTGCTCAGAAGGATCAGACCCTAAGAGGGGTTTGGGTGACCTTATAAATCCACCAGGATATTGTCTTAGTGAAGAGATGAGTCTCATGCTGTGGTCTGAAAATTGAGGAAGGGGAATTTATTCTGCTACTGTCACTACTGAGTGCCAAAAATAGCAATGAATGCTTGAACTGGTGAGAATAACTTTTTCCATAGAGAATGTAGGGCCCTGTCTCTAAAGAGCTGCTGTGAGTTTCCAGTATTTTTGCTCTGACTTGCCAAGTTTTGCCGTGGGTAAAAGTGCACATGGTATGTCTTTCAAGCATACTGCTGGGTATGGTGACTTCAAGGGAATATGTCATTTGTCATCATTATGGAGTATAGGAAACACTAAAAGGATTACATACTATTATAGCTTCCTTGCAATAATCACATTACAAATTTTCTTTTAGTAATTCTGGGCAAAAAAGCAATTTAGAAAGCTGTAATAACTGCTCTTATGCTTGAAATAAATTGTCAGAGCAGCATTAGCACATTTGCATCTTAGTTTTGAGGTGTTTTGGGCAATTTACCATGTGTGTATGATCAAATGAAGTCTCAAAGTAATACAAAACCTGTTTTTGGATTAGGGGAATGATAGCACTGATACCTGGAAGAGAGCTTTTCCAGAGAGGGCCTTTCTGGCTAGGCTCTTTATTAAAAAAAGCTATTGTGAACCAGACATGTTTGTAGCCTTCAACAAGAAAGACTGAATGCATGGTTTGAACATACATTCCCTAATGGTGGTCCCAAAGATTGGGTTGAGGCATATTCCCATGCAGGGGCAGAGAAGCTCCTGTTGCCATTAAAGAGTCTAAGAGGTCTGCTCCACTAAGCCAGTCCAGCACCTTTACCCTATCCTTAGTGGAACAATGTCAGGCATAGTCAGGGTACAACTCTGTGTCTCAAATTGCTTCTCTTCTTTCCAAGACTTATTTTCAAGATACCACAGTGCAACCATAGCTACTCGACAAACCTAAGATGTCAACCTCCTAAACAAGTTTTAAAAATAAATTATTAAATTTGCATAAATCTCAGAGCTAAAAAAAAGCTGCTATTGGATTAAGTACACACAGCTGCTTAGTCTGTTTGCAATCCCGTTTCCCCTATGGTATCTGGCAGTCAGACCATAAAAAAGGCATTCTTGAAATTAAGTTATTTCTATATACAAAAGCATCTGGATACTTGGGACTGAAAAAAAAAAAAGGGAAAATGAATGTAGCACAGATATTGCGGTGCTGACTAAAAGATAAATGCTTTCCAGGAATGTACTGCTGGTTAATATAATCTTGAAAAATCTTCAGAAGACAATAGATGCAGAGAAAGAAGACTGCGTATGTGGCACAACATTTCCTTTTAATCCACCCTTTCTTGAAGCGAACAATATTCTAGGTTACTGATTCCAACTGGTTTTCTTGGAAGTCAGGGTTCAATTTACATTTATAGCTGCCTGAAGCTATTTTGAGGAATTCAAATCAAAGAATAGCTAACCTTTAAAGCTGTCTCAGAAACGACACAGAAAACATTAAGCATACTTGTGGCTTGCACTTGTGTCGTTTGTTATTATCAAATTTACATTGCCTCTGGTTTTGAAATCTCAGGGGAACATTTTCTCTGCAAAGTGGTGACTTAAAATGTAAATGTGTTTTCTGAAATGCATTTTGTTATCGTTTCTGAAATACTTTTGATCTTTTTTTTATTTCTTCTTTGCAAAACCAAAAAACCTACAGAAAACAAACATGTTCATTACCCTTACAGTGGCAGTTTAAGAAAGAAAGAAACCAGCCAACCAGTAAACTGTGTTTGAGACTGTGGAGTTGAAGTAATTGTCATAGTAGGTCTTAAGAAATGACAGATTTTGAAGGCCTTCAAGAGATATGGATGAGTTTGAAATATGCTGTAAAACCACAGCAGGTCCCACACTAAAATAGGGCCAGCTGGCAGGGACTAGGTCTGTGGATCTGACTAGCAGCTGCACACAGGCACTGCACCTCCTTTTCAGGAGCACACTAAGCACAAGTGGGCCTGGACCTCTGAACGCTGCCTGAATGAACGGGAAGGTGTTTCTGCTGCTTCAGGCAAAAAGGACCTGACAGTCTGTATTCTGGTCTTATCGTGGCAACAGTGTCCTGGAACAGCTATTAGCATGTGCACTCATGTATTCCCATTTCCAGTCAGGAATAAAAAAAAAAAAGAGAGAGAGCATCTAGTGTCTGATTTTACCCCAGTCTCGAGCAGTTTCAGTGTATGTTTGAATTAGCTGATAATAACCATTAACTCAGAGGAGTTAAAGAGGGCGAAATTTGGACTTACTTTATTTCTTTAAGGTCCAAAGATAAGAAAAGTCCTTATTAACAATGTATCTTGTTCAAGATTTTTTTTTTGTCTGGAAAAGCTCTACTTGTACCAATCACAAAAGGCACTGAATTCTCTGTAATCTCAAGAGATACTAATTTGCAATTTATAGGGTATTGTACAACTCTCTGTATGTTATAGAAGCACAGCTAAGAAATTTTTGTTCTCAATCATTTATTCACAGTTTCCTCACTTGAGCTGATTCAGCTTTCTGCGAGACTGAACTGGGAATTGGATTGCTGAGATCATCTGAGTTCAAAAAAATCCTACAAAACAAACCAAGAAATAAGTCAATGGAACAATTAGTGTTTAGCTTTGACAGCAAGGAGCAGAGAGGAGCAGGAAGTTTTGCAGCCAAAGCAAAGGTACATAAAACGGCCTGAATTTAGACCTTCCCCTGACCTTTAAAGAGAGACATTGGGGTGAAGGGGAAGGGAGGCAAACAATGCAACATAGTGCCACAGTATTGAGTCCCTCTTTTTAAACTCATCCAGGCTCAATATCTCATCCACAAGGAGTATCAAACTCAGAAGTTTTAAAAACACTTTAATCACTAAACATGTCTAGTTATACCTCTCCATGGTATTCCCATGTGCCTGGGCTAGGACAGCATATGCTTTCTGTGTTAACCCATCAGAGATTTTTGAGTGTACAGTGGTGTTTGGAAAAGCAGAAGTCAAAGGAATAAGCTTTTCATGCCAGCTGCATCAATTATAAGCAGCTGAAATGGAAGATAATGAACATCTTTGGACAGCTCTTTATCAGTGTAGAAATTCTGATAGAACTAAGTGGGGGGACCCAGACCATTTTTCCATCTTAACAGCAGTTTGAAAGCCATTGCATATTCTCTGTTGAATGACAATAGCCCTTCTGAAACTGAAATTTGTGGAAGTGCCTTCTTTCCATTCTTGCATCTGTCTCCATCAGCCTCCCGAAGCCACCACCAAGGACTAAAAGTGATCCCATTGTCATGCTGCCAAAATAAATGAACATGAGCCACAATTATCCATAATAACTATTCAGCATTAAAGCAGTAGGTAATTAAAGTAATCCTTGCTCCCTGGTGACACATGCAGCATGACTGAACAGAGGTACCACGGCAGCAGCAGAACCTGTCTTATTTACTTGCCGCTTTGGTGTCTTGTCCTGCAGACTGATCATCTGTTGAATTACTGACAAGCAACTGAGTTAAATTAGAATGAATATTTGTGGTGAAAACGTTACCTTGAAAGTATCTGGTGTGATAGCCCATAAAATAAAATCAATATGCTTTCAGATTCATCATGTCTCTCCTGGGTCTGTGGTTGATATTGCTGTGGTTTTCCAGAAAGTGAAGGTGCACTGCAACTCAGCTGCCGGACTGAGGCTGGGAAGCTTTAACCTGGACAGGTCAGAGAGCAAATATGTTGCATGCTACAGAGTGGGTTGCTCTGAAACCACCTCCACTGAGTGTTACATCAGCGGCTCTGGAAAGGGTACTTTAAAACAGAGAAGGCAGTTAGAAATGGAACAAAATGTTGATTTAAATTATCTGGGCCAAGCTGGATAGGTCCTAGCAGAGGTGTGCCTTCTTTAGAATACCAGAGAACCATAGTACCACAGCTTTCTGGAGAGAGGAAGATCTCCCTCCTGCTGGACTAGCTCTGCTTGCTGCATGCCTGATTGTGGAGTTTGTCCGTACTCAGCCTTCCAGGCCCTGAAAAAACATCATACAACAAGCAGGAGTTGTGCCTCTAGCCTCCTGAGGCCTGATTCAACAGAAAGATTGCTTCTTCTGTGATTAAAAGTCTTAGTTTAAATAATAGGTTGAATTCAGAATAAGTTGATGAAGGGCAAATAATGGGCACTTTTATTTTTTTACTTGTGAGATTTCTGTCTTTTTGCATTCATACAAATGATATGATATCATTCATACAAGAATGATATCTCTATCCTTTATGCTTTTGTACTGTTCCAGTAACATAGATATACACTGAAATTAAGAAATACAATGTGAAATGCTCTATATACTCAAAAGATGCTATATGACAAAACAACAGTTTGAGATAAAAGATAAAAAAAAAATTATTGATGAGTGAAATCTTAGGCCAAAGTAGCTGCTTAAAAAGACTTTGGAAGATGGAGACTGAGCACACTTAGCAAGGTCAGTACTGTCCTTCCTGCAGTGTGCTGGGTGAATAAGTGAGTGTGAGGAAGTACAAAGTGAAAGCAGAGGTGGAGATGGGATTACACTCATTCTTTACAATGGTGGTAAGGAAAAGTTTGCATTCAGAAAAAATGCCAAGAAGCCAACAAATGAAGAAGGAAACAAAGTTCATTTTAGCTTTAGCATAGTTTGGATGGGAAATTAAACTGAACAGAAACAATCATTTTTTTCATCTCCTTGGTGTTTCACAAGATGGTATGCCAGACAGGGCAAAAGCCTGGCAGTTGTAAACCTTCATCTCACAGTCTGCTCTGCACAGAACTTTTGTATGATTCTGGAAACACTCTCTTTCTCTACATGCTTCTGCCTTCTCCATGCCTCTTGTGACATGAAGGTAATAAATTCCTGAGGATAGGAAAGGGAAATGTGGATACATGCTTCAAAGCTTCTGAAGCACTCAAACACAGTAATGTGTTCTCTGCTGCTAAAATTCCTGTGTTCATTTCTCCATTAGTTAATTGTAGTTAAGGCATCGCTGTTCACTCATGTAAGCTAAGTGGAAAATAGTTGCTCATTCTAGATGTGCAGCTCCATGAAGACAGGAATTTCAAAGGCTAAACTATGACCAGCTGATAAGTCTACCTGGGAAAGGAACAGCTACTATTGTTGAAGATATTATTCGGTTGCTATAGAAACCTCTACGGCATGGAACGTCTTATATGTGAATGGTATAGATGAAGAAGTACAGAAAAACATTTTAATATACAAGACCAAGAAACATGCTCTTTCTTTTTGTGCTTATGGGAAAGAGGAAATATATTTTCAGCAAAGATTGCAGTTATTTTAAATATTTTGTTACTGGGGCATTTGTCCTCAAGCACTATCTCCTCCAAGTTTTGAGAAAGGAAGGCACCACCTCCACTCTGATTGCAAGCAGTATCCTTTAATTCTTTCTCAGCAACCCTTGAAAGATCTTTAAAATACTTAATATTCACTCCCTCTGCTCAGAGTTTCTAGATTATTTAAATGACTTGAGGAAAAATGCAATTTAAGCCACCTCTGTGCGTGCAGGTGCCTGGACAGGAGCTCAGCCAAAGAAAACCACAAACAAGAGAGCTTGTATTTTCCAAGCTTTTTTAAAACTTCTTAAAATGCTCACAGCACAACTTCAGGTTCTGGGTCCATATGCAGATGAACATGGTGGCCACAGTGGGAAGGTAGTTCAAGCAGGCAGAACCCCCCAAAAAAGTTTGATTCCTCCAATTGTTTCCCTAGTTAAAATCCTGCATGAGGGGTGAGGCAATCTGCCATGTTTCCTCCATTTCAGCTCTGATCCACTCGTGAAAACAACTCCAGGTTGTAAATGTCCCCAGACCAAACCCTCCTAAGCTCAAATCCTCAAGGAGATATTTGTGGTAGTTAAATTGTGCAGGCTGTAATTCAGCTAGAAATCATGCAGCTTCCCAAGAAGACAACCTCCTTATTTTCCTTTACACAGATTTGCATTATGCTTTGAATTAGATCTGCAGTGATTTGTAGCCTTCTGCTCCCAAGTGACCTGCAGCACTACTCTGACTGGGCACCACAGACTGTGCTTCAGTCCATCTTTCCAGATGTCAGTGTGTCTAAGCCAGCGTGGGAGGCAAATGCTTTCCAGGGTCATAAATGTCTGAGTTAAAATTGCCTCCTCAATATCAGTTGAGCTGTGATATCAGACTGTGCATGTCTCAGCCATGAAATGGGTTAGCTGAAATCATCCAAGGCAGTGGCTTTACTGTCAAGAAGTAAATTATATGCACAGTGTGTCAGTTTTGAATAAGCCTTAAGTTTTAAAGCAAACTTTGCACAAACCAATTGATGCTCAACAGTTTTCTCCCAAGAAAAATATTCAAAGTGTTAATGTATTGATTCTATTTTTAAATCACACTTCCCTTAGTGCACTTCAGTCTATGTTTATCAAGCCAGCAAAGCAAAAATGTTGTGATGACAATCTAGCAAAATATCTTGGTACGACAGATTAGTGGGACTGGGAAGACCTCCAGGCTCTTGGGTGCCAGCCCATCACCTGGAGGTGAATGCCCTTCCCCCCTGCCCCCCGGCACGTGGCCCGCAACCCCGTAAGGAGCTCACAGACCACCAGGGAGAGAAGGACGAAAGAGGAAGTTTATTGTGGGGAAGGGGTTTATAAGGCTTTTAGGAGGGTCAAAAGGGAACCAATTACAAGTTCAGGGGCACACAGAAAAAACCAGTCAGGTAAGGGGTCAACAGCCAATAGGAAGGGGTTAACAAGGACCAATGAGAAACACCTCAGAACACCTTCCCAGGACATTCCTGTATGAGAGACAAGTCCCTCACAGGGGGTGTCGGGAAGAAGAAGCAATGACCTTGCAGAAAATACAAAAAACCATTTTGAAACATGTTTAAACCACATTAAAAACTTCTGTTTCTATAACATTTGAGCGGTTTTCTTCTTTTTCTTCACTAGTCCATCTCTGACAGGACTTCTTCCATCCTACATATGGCAAATCCATTGCCACATCTTGGTTTCAACATGACCTCTACTTTTAAGAAGTCCAAATATAGTTGGTCTGTACTTAACTTCTGAACAATACCAGATTACTAGATACTGAGATGTCAAGAGGTGGTGGTTGGTGGTGGTGGAATGAAACTTTGTGTTTTTCAGGCAGCTTTCAAACTGGTCAGGTTTATCTCTGAAATCCAGAGACATCTCATAGAGAAGAAAGGCACCAGAAAATGAAAGTTTGATAAAGCAGGGAAGTATTCTTTGCTCTAGCTATCCATCTTCTGGCTTGATTGTTGCAGGGTCCACTGCTGTTCATACAGGGAGCAGGGTTTCAGGCAGACACTATCAACACTCAGCGTGTGCTTGAGACCTTTTAAGACACAACCCTGGTGATAATCAGATTATCCGCATGCTTAGCAATGAGATCAAACAAACGTCCTTGGCTGAATTCCCATTTTTGCCAAGATCAGGGCAAATGACTTAAAACACGAATTGCAGCCATGAATGCAGTTCTTCCATTTCTGCTCCCAAACACCCAAGCAGTTGATTCTCATATATTTTTTGCCTTTTTAGAGTGATGGAAATTCTTCCAAACTCCTTGTTAGTGTATTTCAAGTCTTGGATAGCTTGTGAGCCTTTCTGTGCCCTTGGTTTTCTGGACTTTTTCTTGCTCCTATTAAATTTTATTCTGGCTTTGCCATTTTCAATATGTTTTCTGTTGTTTGTGTGGGTAAACAGAAGAGGATTTAATGCTTGCTTTTTGTGTTATCGTGACATTCAACAGTCCACAGTCCATTTTCTTATACATGCAGAAGTAGATTTTGATCTAATTAGCTAAGTAAGCATATGGCAAAAAGCATAACTGATGTGTTTATGAAAAGTGGGCCAATGCTTGATTTAAATCAGAACACACACAATGTGCTCCGAAACTATTAAAATGAATTTTTTGGACACTTTGACTTTGGCTTCTGTATTTACAGGTCCCGTAATGCTTCTTACATGTGCCTTCAATTTTTTCCAGGTTTTGGTACATTAGTTTATGATACAGTAATATGGAAAGAAAGTTGGAGGTTCTTTCTTGCTTGTGTAAAGCAAATATTTTCCTGTTCACATATGGTGAAGCATGGAAGTATGCGGCCAGCTTTCAATATTCTGAATGTTCAGATAAAAATAGTTTTCTCAGCTGAGGTCTGAAAAACCACCCTTCTAACAATATAGTAGATTTTTGTTACAGTCATTAGAGTATTTCATGTTATGTGTCTTATCCATGAGGAACACCTATGAGCATGTTTCACTGACTAGATCCTAATTAACAGGGACCATGATTAGCCTTCTTGAAAATCATTATAATTACTATTGCTGAAGGGATTGACCTCTCAGCTGAACTCTGTGCTATTCAACCAAGGGTTTTGACATGAAGCAAATGCTTCACACTGGGAAGCACTACTTTAGCTGAGGCAATCCATGCTTTTAAAAAGACAGATCACTGTAATATTTACAGAGGTAATCTACTCTAATAGTTTCTCATATTTTAGTCATCACAGCTGAAGTTTGTGAGAGAAAATTCAAATTTTTTATCCCATCATTTCATCAAACAAAAGACTAGAAAAGTTGCTGGTGAGAGAAGTCCATTTCCAGATCAGAAATGGAGGTGGTAGTTGCTTAAATACTATTTAAGGACATATTGCTGCAGGTTCAGCTTGAGTATATTGACTCTTGGACCACCTGAGAGAGAAGCTAGTTGTTACTGCAGAACAGAGTTAGAGACTGGCACAGAGAGAAATAAATAGCAGATGGCTATGGTAGATGGCTGAGAAGAATGTATCCTAATAGAATTTTATGTATGAAACTGTTTTTATTGTTTTACACAGAATATGGTGCATAGTGCTTTCCAGGCAGGAAGGATAACAGGCTACACCTCTCTAATCTTGCAGAAGGTGAAGCTAACTATAGATTTGTGTTTCTCTAAGCAAGAATGTAATCCATCCTTGTTATCAAATTGGCTGTCACTTTTTACAGTGTTGTCAGTATAAAAAAAATTGTTGTCATTAGAAGACACTGAAATCACTCTTAATTTTATTATCCAGAGATCCAGGTAAAAGTATATGATATTTGAAGACACTTTTGCTTTTTTTGTTAATGTCACTTTTCTTCTGCGTATTGCAAACAGAGACTGTAGCAATGCAAGATTGCCTGTGTTTAAATCCCCTTGAGCTGAAAGCTCGATTGAAGGCTGAACTGTGATCTCTTTGTGCATGAAGAAAAGACACTCATTTATTTATATTAATGTCAAGCTTGTCTACTGCACTTTTTTATTCATCTTAATTGAATGTGTCTGCAGTAGCAGACAGGGCATGTGCTTAAATAGGAAGGACTAATTGGAAGAAGCTGTCAGGTTAACAGAGATTTAGCTGGAAAGCTTGCACTTCAGTCAAAAATTTTCCTCAGGATAAGCTTGCACCATTTATGAAGGCATATGGATGCATGAAGAAGAGAGTAGGTAGATACCTGTTTGGGAAATGCGTAAGGCTGCTATTTAACTACAGTGTGTCTTTTAATCTAGAATGAATAAAATACTAAATAGATGAGTTCCTTGTAGGTTTTTGAGGTTTTCATAGTTTCTTTTCATCTTATTTCGACTCCTCTGTGCTTTAGACAGAGGAGTTGGTTGGTTTCTTGTGTCACCACTGAAGTAACAGGCAAAAGCAGATACATTCTCCATCTGTTACGTCTCACTGCTATGGCTGCACAGCTGGGGAAGCTTGTTTCTACCATCAACTTACTGACAAAATATCTAGTGTTAGACTGAGTATATAAACACAAGACTAGTCTTGCAACTCTAAATGAAATTCCTAGAGAAGATAATGAACTATTTCTAATGCTAATATGTCCTTATTTAAATTAAACTCAAACTCTTTTTTTCCTCCCAAACATGTCTTTAGCATGTTATCATAATAACCATATAGTTTACTCTTTTAATAGTGGATATCTAAACACTGTTCAAGCCTAGCCTTATAAAAATGGTGGCATTGATGCAGACCTTCAGTTTGAGAGGTCTCAGCTGCTCACCGGTCTCCAATACGATCAGCTGTTTACAGGCTGTATCTGGCACAAGAATCTATTTTTGCTGATGCTTCTATAGTGCCCTAGCTAGCCAATGCAACTGCGGTATCCACTGGGAACAAATTCTCATAGTGTTTCAGGAATGGGAGAAGAAAAATGGCTTAGAGAGGCAAGGGGAGCCAGAAGAAGTACTTGCTGCTGACCTTTGAAGTGGACAGGGTGACCCATTAGCCAGAGGCATCCCACTCGGAGCGTGAAATACTGACTAGCATCAGAAGCTACAGGCAAATCCTCAAGCTGCTCTCAGCACAGTGACCCCTCCTTACATGGTACTTAAGTGCTGGTTTATATGGTGATACTTTTTATTGTTATGTTTGTAAACAGGAAAATAGTTAACCTATTTTTAGCTCTCATTTTATACCACTCTTTATAACAAGTGAGCTGCCCCCAGGCTCTCCGAATAAACAAGTGGACTGAGTGTGCAGTTTTCCAATGCTTTTATATAGATAATAGCTTTGAGAGAAAACTGTGTTACCCAGATTCTTCTGAAATGAGCAATAGCGTTCTTCCACTAAGAACAGGCTACCCGTTTGCATCCACATTCCCAGTTCTTACTGCAGCTACAGATCACCTAGCTGCATTGCTCTTTCTCAAAATAGATGGTATGGAAGCCCTCCTGTTACCAAAGGTTGCTTAGGCACTTCCAATGGAGAAAAACTTCACTACAATATTCATATTAGGAGATTCCTTCTCTGATACTAACAAGATTTTCAGTCAGCTTGATGGATGCAGTGCATTTGCACTAACACACTAGCAATTTTATTGTTAAAAAATAATGAAAACAGCTATTTTTATACTCAATGTAGTTCTATCTGGAGAATATTCGAAATATAAATTAATATTCTAGAAATGTATCTATGTTTATTTCTCCATAGATCTAAAGGAAACCATAAGGAAAATCAGCCCAGAAAATATTTGATGTAGCATTGGGATCTATATGCTTTCCCTTTATTTACAGGTAAATTCAAAAGACATCTGAAAAAGTTTGGAAAATACTTGTTTCACTTGGTTCCATCATACTGTTGCTTTTCAGAATCAACCATGGTGACCTCCTTGGATCTGGTAAAGTTCATAGGCTTACAAAAAGAACTGAGTGCTTTATGAAACTGCAGCCATGGTTTAATATGATTTAAGACTTGCAACATTTCATGATTACATTGTACTGGGAAGAAATGAATATTTCTGCTCCCATTAAATTATACTGGAAAGTAACATCAGCCTATTGGAAATTTCACCTTCCACCCATTGATTCTCTGAGTTAATTACTGTTATCATTGGTTCCAGCTCAGCAAGTCACACCTGTTGAGCAAGATATTGCAGGTAGATGGTCATAAAATAAAATATGTTCTTAAGCCATCTTTCTCCTTTGTGTTTCTAGTGTGCATTTGATGTTACACTGAATAGAGCCTTACAGATTTATATACATTTAAATTCTTGCTCTGTTGTGAACTTGTCCCCTACTTGGATCATTTAACATTTCAAACAGATAACACTTATTATTATTTTAATTTGCAAGATCTTAGTGCCTTAGCCTGTTGGAGGGCTTTTTTGCTCTCCCGCTGGCACTGGAGATGCCTATTCTGGTTTTCGTTTGGTCAGAAGTGACTATCATAAGTGGTACTATTCAATTTTGCCACTTGGTGGCACTAAGAAATAACACAACTGTTCTCGGAAGCGATGCTGTAAAACATGGCCAAGTGCCAGGTGATAACCGAGCACAGTGGCCCTCAGAAAGGAAGACACCAAGCGAGAAGAAATCCCGAAGCCGTTTTGCTTGTTGTAGTTGTTAGTACGTTTTTAGCATAGAGCATTCCTGCTGGGATGCTCCTTCTGTACTTGGGCATGAACAGCAAGTCCATTCCCTTGCTGTTGGCCCTGCTGGGAGGTGTTCTGTACTCCTTGTACATTTGTTACTTAAGAATCAGCTATACTTACGTAGGGGGGCTTTTGCTGGAAGTTGAGGAGGAAGAATTTGTAAAGCCTTAGTATCCAGTGCCTTAGTTCAGGCATTGCCAGAGAATTTTTCTTGGACCAGGAGATTTGCATGATTCTCTCTGGGGAACCCCCCAATGTAAATATTATTGCCTGCTTCATTAGAAGAGACACAGCAAAGCCATGTAAGGAATAAACTTACTCCAGAGTGTGTGTATATGTGTGTGTATGATTTGACTATGACTTAAAACCACTACTAGTAGAGAAAACAAAAGAACTGGACAGGTTCTTTCTCATCTTGGTGGATAATACCCAGTAAAGGTCAAGTGCTCTAGGAACTGATTTCATTTGTGGTTACATTCCATCTCCCTGGTGTAGCTTTTCTTTCAGATGTGAACTGAAAATTTGTTTTTCTCTTTCCCTCTGCACAAAGATTTTCTTGCTGGGATTATTTATTCAGAACTTTTTACAAGGGCATGCAGGGATGGGACAAGGAGGGAATGGCTTTAAACTAAAAGAGGATAGGTTTAGATTAGATACTAGAAAGAAATTCCTTACTCTGGGGGTGGTGAGACACAGGAAAATGTTGCCCAAAGAAGTTGTGGGTGCCCCATTCCTGGAAGAGTTCAAGGCCAGGTTGGATGGGGCTTTGAGCAACCTGATATAGTGAAAGATGTCCCTGCCCATGGTGAGGGAGTTAGAACTGGATGATCTTTAAGGTCACTTCCAACCCAACTCATTCCACAATTCTATGATTCTATGAATTCTGAGCTGTTTTTTCTGTTTGATATTTTTTCTTCTGTCAGATGTTCCTTGTATGTGTCTTTGAGTGCATGCTAGTTTTGGCTGAAGTAGAGTCCATTTTTTTCATAATAGGTGGTATGGGGCTGTAGTTCAGAGCTCTTGCTGAGCACTGCTTATGCAGAGCCAGGGCCTTTTCTGCTTCTCACCTCACCCTTCCAGTGAGCAGGCTGGGGGTGCACAAGAAGTTGGAAGGGTACAGGGTCAGGACAGCTGACCCCAACTGACCACAAGAATATTCCACACTGTATGATGTCATGCTCAGCACATAGAGCTGGAGGAAGGAAGGGGGGAAATTCAGAGTAATGGCATTTGTCTTCCCAAATCACTGTTACGCATGATGGAGCCCTGCTTTCCTGGGGATGGCTGAACACCTGCCTGTACAAGGGCAGTGGTGAATGAATTCTGTATTTTGCTTCGCTTTTGTGCACAGCTTCTGCTTTACCTATTAAACTGTCTTTATCTCAACCCACAAGTTTTCTCACTTTTCCAATTCTCTCGCTCATTCAACTGATAGGAAGTGAGTGAGTGTGGTGCTTAGTTAGTGACTGGGGGTTAAACGACAATAGAATCCCATTAAAGCTCCTATTAAAGAAAACCAAATTATAATAATTATTCTTAGCCTTTTCAACAGGGAGAGGTTTTCAGAGTGAAGAGACTCTAGGGATAAAAAAGGAAATAGACATCTGAAAAGCAGTGTTGTTATTTAATTTCCCTGTATTTCTAGAATTAAAGCTGTGTCTATACTATTAAATAGTATTATCAAATAGGATTACTTTTATAGAGCAGAGGAACTGGTGCTGAGAACTTGATGTGCAGTCCATGTACCTTTCAGAGGGTATGAGCTCAGGCTTGGGACTGCCCTGTGGAAGGACCACACCTCTCAGGTAGCTTTGTTTTGGGCAGAGTCCACTTCCTGCCCTCCCAGTGTTAACCAAAGGCTAGCAAGTGAAAATCCTTGGGACATTTACTACAGATGCGGCCTCCCAAGATGAACAAAACTGCTTCTGTCTTCTGATACAAGAGCCAAACTCTCAGGCTGTAGGTGATGTAATGGAATTGTAAATGGATGCTATCACAATATGTTAGTGAGGGTAATGAAATAGGCTGGCCTGCGAGTATATTACAGAAAAAAATATTCTTCATCAGTGATTTAAACATGGATAACTGGAAGTTATTACCAGCATCTGAGTATCTTGCTGGGTTAATATAATCAGTCCAGGAGAATGGTGTTCATGTAATGTATATCAAGCGTTGCTGGCAGTGACCCAGTCAGTGCTAGGAAGCAGATTTTTGTGGTTAGAATGTCCTGGATAACTATTTGGAAATTGGAAGAGCCAGAGATAAGACTGTAGAGTTGACAGACTCAAGGAAGGGCAGGAACAGATGCTGTGGTGATGGGTGGAAAGAGTTAAGGAGAGGCTGAGAAGCTGGATGGGAAGTTAAACCAGAGAAATCTGTTTTTTTGCCATCCTGAGCTTGAAAGCTTTCTACCCTGACAGATAAATGCATGGCCAGGAAAAGCTGTATCTGCACAGAACTGCTTAAGCTCAAAATAGGAATGATCCAAAAGTAATTGAAACTCTCAGAGTAGAAGCCCAAATGAATCTCTGCAGGCACAGCTGTTATCATTGGGTTTGTACCTCACCTGGACCTTGCCCACAGCAACTTATAGTTTCTACCATAAAGAGTGTTTGAGGCTAAATAAAAACAGTCATATCAGACCCATGTTATTCTTCTAAGAAGTAATAACTGAGTTAAAGACATTCTTGCAAGAGCTCCTCGGGTTTGGTGAGATGTAGTGTAGTTAATCACTTCATTAATTTATTCATCTGTGGCTTTTACGTAGCCCACCATAACTGATAATACTGATTACAAATGTCATGTCAGAAAGACAATCATATCACCGAAATGTGGATATGAAGTCATGACTCCTGAGTGCATTCCTGGTGTGTCAATATCTGGCTCCTAAATATTATCAGAACCTCAGTTTTTCAGTTTTACAACAATGAGCTGTATCTCTGTCAGCAGCAAACATCAGCTAAGAAAGAAATGACCTTTAAAAAAAAAGGCTTTTCAGAGGTTAAGTTGACTGTGTACTGCTGACACTATGAAAAGTAACCAACATATTGTAAAAATCACACTTTAAAAACAAAGGCCAGACAAAAATGTCCATTAGGATTATTCACTCAGCAAAACCAAAATTGCTGAAAGGTATTCCTATACAACACTGATGCAGTAGTAGGTTTACTTGGTCATAAACAAAAGCTGAGGCAATCACTTTGCCAAGCAACTCATTAATACCACAAACTGTCTTTAATAGTCAAAAGCAGTGAAACAGCAGGAGGGCTCTCATTAAAATGACACATTCCTCTTTAAAGCAGCCAGCTATTCAAAGTAATAGTTGTTTGGCAGTATCTTTAAGAAAAAAAATTATAAAACTTTCTAACATTTGATGTTCACTGAGCATGAAATTTCATCTGGCATACTTGGGCTGTGACTTTCTCCAGTGACTTGCTTCTTGTTTACATTCGATTTACATCTCATTTACATGGGAAATCAAATGTGTGAACTGCCTTTCTGTGAACTTCAAAGCAGACAGTTTTACATGTTGGAAGGGTTCACATCACTGTGTGATCATACTAAAATAGCAAGTAGACCACTAGAAAAAGATGCTTGCTTTACAAACTCCCTTCCTCCTTTTTGTTAATGGTGATGGAAACTACCTCCTAAAAACTAAAAGAATTAAAAGACTGCAAGATTACATTCACTCTGCTGTAACCCAGATCCATCATTAGCCTCAACAAGTATCAGCACCACCGTATCATCATCAGAAACTAAGGATGTTCACTCTTGCTTAATTGCAGTTGTTTGAAACAGCAGTGGGAACAGGAGCAGCCCATTTTTATAATGGCCACCAGAAATGATGGAGTGGTCTCCAGACAGAATTACTATAGGAAACACATTAAGATAAGATACATTTTTTCAAGCTAATTGACAACCATGTAAAGGTTAATGCTAAAATCAACTCTCAGCAAATGCTATAGGTAATTGCTGTGAACTTGCAAACGTTAATTATACCTCACATCGTTCTGTACAGAACATCCAATTAACAAATGAAAAATTAAGAGCTTAACATCCTGATCCTGCCCATACCTAAAGCTATATCACATTGTCACTGGTTCCAAGGTACCAGAAGCTTTAATGTGAAAGGAATGGAGGGTGGAAAGTATGACAAAACTTTTAAACAGCCACTGTTTCAAAGCAGAGATCACTGAGTCTGACTTCCATACTAGCAAAGCTAGAACAAAGCATAATAATAGAAAGGTTAGATTTTTGCAATGGCATCGAAATATAATAACTTCAGGAGTTCACTGTGGAAATATGCTGCAACCTGTGTTCCAAATGTTCTTGAAGAGGGAGCAAATAGAAACATGATGATACTTTTTACTATGGAAAAATCAGAGTAACCCAGGCTAGAATTAATTGAAACTGCCTCAGAAAAGTCACTCAATATTGAATGAATGGATTAAAAAAAAAAAGCTAACTGAAACATAAAGTGATACAGATGGAGGAGGAAATGATGCATTTGTGATGACAGACTTCATTATCTATTACCAGTCAGGAAAGAGATCTTGTCATCATTCTAGAAGCTTCTGAAAGCATCAGATCATCACTTAGCAGTAGCCAAAAGGACAAACAGTGTCCGATTGATTTTTAGGAAGAGAGGCAGAAAGAGAAAATACCTCAATGCCAGTATAGAAATCTCAAGTATTTTTCACATCTTCAGTGTTGTATACAGTTCTAGTTGCCTGCATTTCTGAGGAGATGGAGAAAAAGCATAGAGAAGAATATAATGGTGATTAGAGGTAAGGAATTTCTTCTGTGGATCCCAAGATTTAACCTCTTCATCTAAGACAGATTCTCTCTGAGAGGGAATAGAGCAGAGATTTATTAAAATGAGATTAATATGAAGAATGTGGTCATAACTCAAAGAAAGACACTAAATGAAATAGTTTGGAAGCAAATTTAAAAGAAAGAGAAGAAAATAGTTTCATATGTTGTTAGTCAATTGTTGAACTACTTCATTGGCACAGGAAGATTTGGACATCAAGAGGTTAAATAGACTCAGAAAAGTCATTAGTCAAATTGATGGAAGGAAGTTTGTCAAAGGCTGTTAATAACCATGATACATGCTCCAGCTCTAGAAGCCTCTGAACAGGGGCTAGCAAGGGGCTAGAAGTGGTGGATACATTATGTAGGCAGCCTTTTCTTGTCATCTCTAATCATAGACTGCTTCCCTTAATATCCTTTGACAATATCCCTTTGAGAGTAGCCTGTAGGTAAACCTTTAGCTGAAACAGTGTGGACTCTGACAGGGCCTCGAATCAATATTTTAGCCAAGAACATACCCATTTTTTTTGCAAAACAGAGAAAAGACAAGAGTCCTGACCCCTGTGGTCATTTCCACTCACTGCAGGGTGAGTAGCTGATATCAAACTTTGTGTTCGTGCTTCTTGGTGGGTTTGTTGGCGGTTTTTTTGTTTTGTTGGGTTGTTCTAAATAATTTTATGCATCTAGCTGGTAAGAGAAACAACCTTTCCAGAGAGAACTGAAACCTGTATTTGTTTGTATCTCCTGTAATCGCAAGCTGTGTTAAATAGGATACCACACACCAAGGATTTCAGGAAAGGGAATTACACTGTTCTATAGTTACTGCTTTACTCCTTAGGTATCTGCCATTTCCAGTACTGTGGTTTTCAATATTTTTTGTTGTTAAAACCTTGAGATTTCAGTTGACAGTTATACGCTTTAGGAAGAGACTAAACCTGTTCAAATTTTTATTCTTTGCCACTTTTTGTAGCTCATAATGTAACTAGTGTATTTGTCACTGAAGATACAGGGCACTGTAGATTTCAGCATTGAGACTAAAATGCTTGTAGGAACATGTGTTTTTAGATAACTGGATACTTTAGTATTTTCTTCCCATTTATGGAAGGGTTTTCTCTCTAAACATAGATAACGTTCACACTGCATGATTTGTATGTTATATTCCAGACTATTTAAATCCAACTATTTATTTGTACCTTTCATTATGCTAAATCCCTTGTTAGGGTGTGATTATTAGCATAAGACACACTTATCTGTGTGTATGTGTGTATCATATCGCTGAATCATTACGGCTGACATGTGAACCTTTATTTCTGGGCATTGCCAAAAACAATAATTAAGCTCTTTGACTTTTAGTCTTCAGCTGTCTGTGTTGGGTAGGAACAAAAACCAAACCAGCAGGTGCAAGGAGTGCTGACCTTCTGGTTATTTTCAATTTACCTCGTGGCCAAACAGATTAAATTATTAAATCCAAATAATGGGAAATTATGCAAAACTAAGCAAATGGATTTGAAGCCTGTATTCTCCTTTTTCTTCTTTTATCTGAATGTTAGAAGTTTCCCTGCCATACTTAACTGCACATTTTTTGTCTTCAGATAAAAGGCAAATGAGCTCCATCTATCTAGCTAGACTTTAGTAAAGCCTTTGCAACCATTTCCAGGAGCATTCTCCCAGAGAAACTGGCTGCTTATGATGTGGACTGGTGCGCTATTTGCTGAGTAAAAAACTGAGTGGATGGCTGAGCCCAGAGAATGGTGGTGAATTAGTTACATTCAGCTGGTGGCCAGTCACAGGTGGGGCTCCCCAGGCCTCAGTATTGGAGCCAGTCCTGTTTAATATCTGCATGGACAACCTGGACAAGGGGATCGAGGGCACCCTCAGTCAGTTCACAGATGACACCAGTTTGGGCGAGAGTGTTGATCTGCTGGAGTGTAGGAAGGTTCTGCAGAGGAATCTGGACAGGCTGGATCCATGGGCCGAGGCCAATTGTGTGGGATTCAACAAGGCCAAATCGACACTTGGGTCAAAACAACCCAGTGCAGTGCTACAGGCTTTGGAAGGAGGGACTGAAAAGCTGCTTGTCAGGAAAGGACCGGGAGGTGCTGATTGACAGCCAGCTGGACATGAGCCAGCAGTGTACCCAAGTGGCCAAGAAGGCCAAAGGTATCCTGGCTTGTGACAGAAATAGTGTGGCCAGCAGGACCAGGGCAGGGATCGTCCCACTGTACTCAGCAGTGGTGAGGCTGCACCTTGATTTCTGTGTTCAGTTTTGGGCCCCTGACTACCGGAGAGACACTGAGGTGCTAGAGCGAGTCGAGAGAAGGACAATAAAGCTAGTGAAGGGTCTGGAGCACAAGTCTCACGAGGCGTGACTGAGGGAGCTAGGGCTGTTTGGCCAGGAGAAAAGGAGGTTCAAGGGGACCTTATTGCTCTCTACAGCTACCTGAAAGAAGGTTGTAGCCATGTGGGGGTTGGTCTTTTCTCCCAAGTAAGAGGTGACAGGCTGAGAGAAAATGGCTTCAAGTTGTGCCAGGGGAGGTTTAGATTAGACATTAGGAATTCTTTTTTTTTCACAGAAGGGGTTGTAAGGTTTTGGAACAGACTACCCATGGAAGTGGTGGGGACACCATCTTAAAAAGTTTCAAATAACGTGTGGATATGGCACCTGAGGACATGGTTTAATGGTGAACATTGGGTGGTGCTGGATTGATGGCTGAACTTGATCATCTCAACAGTCTCTTCCAACTTTAATGATTCTATGATTCTATGATCTCCCCAGTCTTTGAAGATGAAGAAACAAGGGAAAAAAAATCTCATGGTCATTCTATTGACTTTCTTTCAACTCCACTTTAGAATAAACCAGCCTCATTTTTACATTTCCCCGTCTCCTATTTTCCATCATCCTCTTTCCTTTACAATCTCCAGTGCTGCTTAAGGAGTGCATTTTCTATGCAATAATTTGTGTGTAGGCCTATCCCTGCAGTATGCGTTGACAGAAGGAGACCAAAAATAAAAATCCTGTATCCCATCAAAATATGAGGCCCTTTTGCAAAAGAGAGGAAGGACTTCAAATCTTGATTCTTGTACCAAAATTTGTTGTGTCTAAAGAAAAAAACCAAAAACCATGGCATAAAATAATGTCTAGCATTTATTTTTTTCACTTTTGTAATGGGCTTGGTGCAAATAATGGGAATTGTCCTTACGGACTACTTTCAGTGTCCAGGAATATGAAAGAGACTATTTGGGTTTCTACAACATAGTCCAGTCCTGTACTCTTATTCAAGCTACTTTCCGAATGGAACTGATAGGAATTTTGCCTTGAATTAAAATGATATGTGTGGGAGGACTGTGGAGTGACACCCTGAGGATATTTAGGCATGGCAGACACTTATTATGCACCCAGAAATATTTCATAGTGAAATGATATAAATTACAGATGATAATATTTCCTTCTATACTGTTTCAGAAATAAAACACATAAAGAAATTTATCTGTAAAGTTGCTATTCTTTGTCCATTCCTTCCTTCAAATGGATCTGCGTTTCATAATTTGAAAATGTCTTAAGGTGACTGTTTCTCCCTTTTTTAATCTCCTGTTGGATACATCTATTTAATGCAAATTCTGGGAATGAGGGAAACATCAGGCTTCTCACTTAAAAGAAAACCATGCTGAGCTAATCAACATATCACTCTGAAAACTCATGTAGGAGACATTTTTGCCTTACATTAATTCTGAAATGTGCTTGAAAGCTGTTTTTTTCCTGAATCTTATTGTTGGAGACAGGTATCTTGCTAGAAGGTGACATTGTCTGTGACATGGGCAGATAGGGAGCCTCACTGCAAAGAAAAGTTGCCATTCTGTTTTATAACAAGTTGACTGCAATGGGAAAACATGACTTTGTGTGGTTTACAAGTTTCTGTGTAAAACACTGTGGGATTTCTTTCACTGAGCTTCACCAGTGGCTCCATTGACTCTATGGATGCAGGATAAGCACCCACATGCATCAGTCCCCCAGCTTCTGCTGGCTGAGATGGCAAAGTTATATAATGCACGGGAAAAGAATCAGGATAAACTGGTTTACTAATCCTGCAGTACGTATTTTTAGCTTTTGGCTTTTTATGAGCTATAGGACAGGAGATTTAAGGACAACTTGCCAATACACAGCTAGCAAACATGCCACAAGATCCTGCAATGGCATGCAAGGCTACCTTGAGAAAAAGAACTGAATTGTAAAATACACAGAACTCCCCTAATTCAAGTAAAGTAGTGCCTACTCTCGTGAGAGTATTGTGGGTGCCAGAGGTTTATATTATTTAGTGCTGAGAAGCTTAATAAGAGCCACGTATCTGACTGAAGCTGAAGTTGTAATGGCATTTCAGTGCCTCTTGGGTAGAGGATAAGACAAACACTGATTATGAGTGTTTGCAAAAATGATGACAGAGTGAAATGTAATGAGATTTGATGCTGAGGTGGCCAGAGTAGATGACACAATGGTTTCTTCTGTTTTCTCAGATGCTGTGAAAATCTACATGCTGTTGTTTAGCTACTTCTAGTAGTATGTCAGCATCTCGCTGCTGAAAATTAATATGCCTTGTTGAGAAATTTGGTTTGTTTCTTTTATCTTGCAAAGATAATTAGATAACTGAGATAACCAGTTGTTTGTTTCTGAAAAGGCTAAATCCAAAAGTTTTAATAACGTCAGTGAGATTTTCCTTTAAATTTTTAATTATATAACTTGTAGAAATTGGTCTAAGCTATAAATTTTGATAATTTCAAAACTTGTTTTTCCATGTAGGCAGACAATTTTGATAGCAAGGGATATAATGAAAGAGGCAAATTGTTGCACGTTTTTCTTCTTATCAGAATTTCTCCTATTTTTCCCTTTTAAAGTCTAACTTCGATGTACTGTTCCTTTGCATGAATCATTGCTAAATTTTGAGTAATCTGAAAGATCATGCTCTTTATATTTGATGCAATGAAGCTGTAGGGCTCCACTGGCAGTGAAAATATCAAAACTGGTAATCTGGCAGTTCATCTCCTCACAAGGCTTCAAACAGGCTAAAAGGATTAGGTGAAGTGAGAGCTTTGGTACTAAATAACCCAGTTTGCCCAAAACAATGCATTGAGTTTCATTGGAAAGGAGGAATTCAATTTCAGGGCATTTCTGTTGATGTCTAAAGCTCCTTAGAGCTTGACTTTTTTTTTTACCAATAGCTGTAATTTGTTGGCATGAAGAGATGCAGCAGGTAATACTTGTTTTGAATGGGAGAACTCATCACAGAAACAAAAACAAGTAGAGTACAGAGTCTGCTTCATGTTTCAGCTGAAGGTCGACATTCTGAAGTAGCCACAGCTGATCTTGGAAATATTGTGTATCTTCCTTTGGTTTATCAACTAGTTTACTTGAAAAGTGAAGATTAGAGTTAAAGATCCTTAGCATTGCATAATTTGCAAATACTGCTATTGCATTCTGTTTAGAAAACACCATCCACATAGATTAGTGATGATTCTACTGTTCTTGTTCTGAGAAGCATGACAGGACATTACTTTAGTATAAAATAGATGTTTTAAGTTGAAGGGGTTTATTCTTTAGGGAATAAAAATGATCATTGCATCTTTCTGAAAGGGAACTGTTCACATGAAGTGCTACAAGGGAAATTTACAGAACCTATGAAGTAGAAATACCATCTCTGAATCAGTTTCAATATATTTATTAATGATTACAAATGAGGAATAGACTTTTTACTTGCATTAAATACTACGAAATTTCTTTAGAGAGAAGACATAGGAATGCCTTAAAGCAGCTTGCAGGATAAAACTAAAATTTGTTGCCAAGTATAGCGGTACCTTCACTTTCTACAGCTGGCAATATAGATGCTTTCAGGTAATTCTGCTCCAGGATGTATTCATGAGAATGTAACTTGTGTATCTTCGAGGGAAAATCGGCATTTTGTAAGGAGGTTAGGTCCTCATGTCCTGATGGCTGAGTAATACAAGAGAAATTATTTCCTTAGCTCTTTTGGCATTTTCTTAAATTGCAGACAAAAGTAGAATGAGAATAAAAGTTGTGTATTTAAAGCCGATAAAAAAAAAGAAAATAGAGAACAAAAAAGAAAACGTCATTCTGTCATTGCAGAAATCAGTGGTTCTCTTCCTTCACGGGTAAAGTTGTTAGCTCTGGTCACCTCTTCTCTGAAAAGAGGCAGAAGAATGAGATAAGTTTCGGAGAAAGGCCACAGGCACTAAACATTTTCCACAGGCACTAAACATTTCCATGTGGAAATGTTTAAATTGTTTGGGAAGAAAAGGAGTACAAATTTGAGGATGACGTCACAGAGGTTAAATTATGAGTGCCATGGAGAAGATTCAAAACCAGAAGCAGATTCAAAACCAAAAAAATACACTCCTTTTCATTCAACAGATTGCAGCCCTGTCAATGGATATGTGATCAAGAAAGTTACAGGCCTTCTCAGAGAGACTATATTGCTGGTGAGCAAAGAGACAAACTACAAAAAGCTCAGGGAAACCCTGGAAGGTGGGAGGCTGAACAATGATTAACCAGGGGGTGTTTCACCAGCAGTAAAAATTATTCCCATTGACCAGGGATAATTGATACTTCTCCATCAGCCACTATGAATATTGCTGAAGTTACATAATATTGCTAAAGACAAATAAGACAAATGCTGTTTAGATTTCCTATTATTTAATAAATTTTACATTCTAGAATGAAGGATTCTGTAAGAACCCCAGAGGCTGACACGTCTACCACATATATCTGGACTTCTCAAAATCTAATCAATGTAATCTAATCCCAACAATGTGTTAGAAGAGGAATTCTCAATTTATTTTTACTTTGTCCTCCAGTGCTCGTACGAATATTTTTTACTTGCAAGCTTGCTCTCATAATCATGTTTGTTCTCTTTGTGTGGGGCAACCAGATGCATTGAGGAAAAATTCTGATCTCACCAATAATGAAAGAGGTTATTGAACTAAAATTAAAGCTCTTCATCCAAGGGAAAAAAAGAAGAAAAATTGTGATGAGTCAGTACTCTGCACCAGGAAGAGCTGTGTCATATGTTGTACTAATTGAATACCAAGCTTCCTTACTGAAAATTTTCCAGTGCACACTTTTTGTCGAGCCTTGACATAATCTGGAGGATATAACATAGATCATATGAAAGAATAGCACCAGATTTTGTGATTTCTTCTGAATGATTGATACATTATTTAGAATCATCACATTTCTCTTGATTACAGAAAACATTACCTCTGTCATTCTTCCCAGAAGTATCCTTTCTCAGATAAAAGAAATTAAATAAAAATAAAAAATTAACATACTGCATTACAATTAGGAATTAATCTAACATGATATTTTTCCTTCTCATTTACAACCTCTCCTTCAATATCTGCTAGGAACAGTCATCTTGGATTTCATTTTCCTAAATAAATTTCATACTTAATTGCCCTAATTACTTTGACTTACTAAGAAAAGTGACTTAGGTTTGCAGCTATTGACTGTGTAACTACTCATATGTACCCAATTACACCACTTATGAACCGCATTTTCTCTCTGTGGCTAGAACTAATAATAACTCAGGAAGATCACAAGTATTTAATGCAAGGTTCTTAAAATAAGCTCAGTTTCCATGATAATCTTTTGAGTATATATTTTATGCATAATTACTAGTTTATTTTTTCCTTTTTATGCACCAATTAATTTCACAGTTGTGACATTCATGTACCACATTTATCCAAGTATCAGGCCAGACTGGCTTTGCTGTTTTTCAAAAAAGTCTTTTTATGATAGGTGTTCCATATTATATTTGCACATATTCTTACACTTGGAGTCAAAGGTCATGAGTGGCAGCAACCAACATGGAAGAGAGGAAAACTGAGGACAATGGGGATTTAAAAGAACATAGGAACCATCTCAACTTCCAGCTGTCCTATGAGTGATGGATGTGGTCTCCTTTACCACTCATCTGCTCCATTTCAAGTAGACATTGCTTGTGAGATACCTGTCTCTTATTTATTTCTGGAGAGTGCCTGATGAACAAAAGGCAAACTTTTTTGCCATTTAGGAAAGACCAGAATTATGCCATAGCTTGGATAAATACGCTGTTTGTGTTTCATGAGTTAGCTCTGCAGGGCAGTGCAGTTATACTCCACAGCCTCTTCATAAGGCTCTCTCATATTTTTTCCCTGTCTTTTTGTGACCCTGCCCCACTTATTCTTTGGATTTGTAATTTAACTGTCATTAAATAAAAGACTCAGTCAATAGACTTCTGTTAAAGTAAGCTTTTTTCATCAAATCACTGTGAGATTGTGTGCCTTCAGTAGGAGGACAATTTGGACTGCAAATACTTCTACTAAGAAGTCACCTTATCCAACAAAGAACAAATCAAAATTAATCAGATGCAGGGATCTGGATGTTGAAAAGAAAAATCTCATCAGGAGCTATAAATGACAGTCACCTCATTGCAGAAACCTGCACACAAAAGCCTAAGGTACAACTGGCTCAGCATCAACTTTAGCCGGATCTAGGGGTATGTGTTCACCCCTATGGCAGTCAAAACCTCGGTAGCAGCAGCCCCTGAATCTGTTCTTCTGCCACATGCTGCTCACAGCAGAAATGGGGGAAAGGAGGAGGGAGGACTGTCCTCTCTGCAACTTTCCAGCTCCCTCACGCCAGCTGCTGCCAGCTGTTGAGCTCTAGCAGCCCAAAAGTACCCAAACGGTACTTTGAGTTTTTTAGTCTAAACATCTTGTTTGGAGCACTGCAACAAAACAGGGCATGCTGACTCTTTTTCTAGTATCTTAAATCTCTTGCAAGTTGAGAAATTAGGGCAAAGGTTGTATTTTGGAAGACATCTCTACAAAAGGGAATTTCATTGCAAGTTATCATTTCTTTTCTTTTAATAATCCTTATTAGAATTAGATCTGTAGGTATTTCATAGAAATAACCTGAAAATTAGCATTATAGACATTCTAGATCTGTTGGTTTTGTTCATATTTTAATACTAAAGGATCATGATATTTTGCAAAAATGTATCTGATTATTTTATTTGCAAAATCAGTAAAATCCTGACAGAAGGCTGGTGGTCTGCATTTCAGGAAATTACCTAAGAATGTCTTCTCTTTATCTGAGACAGACATGCATCAACATGGTCCCTTACATGCCTACAAAGTCCACTGAATATCAAACAGCTTCTTTGGATTTTATTTGGCCTTGCAGCAGGTTTTTCTTTTGCTTTAATCTTGAAAACCTCAGAAAAAGAGTTTCCTGTCTGATGTAATAGTACTTTTTAATCAGGTCTTTCATTATGAGCTGCCCGAAACTGAGTGTCTGCTTTTTTTAAGTGACAGGTAGATTGAAGGATGACAAGTTGACAAGTTGACAGGAGAATGACAAGTGTGATAAAAAAATTGGATAATCAAATGTCTTAGTCTGAAGGAAAGATAGATGTACTGGGAAAGGCTCACCTTAGAACAGAGATAGGAAAATTGAGAGGAAATATATAGAAAATGAAAACCAGTTTGTTTGATAGACAATAAAGGCAAATGAATAAACTTCCTGAAATGATTCAAAGAAACCTTTGGTTAATTTTTTTTTTTAACTGAAAAGGGATATTGCAAACAAGATGAAAAACTTCCAGAGAGGGATATTGTTAACAGAACCAATGAGAGTTATGAAAAAGAGATAATCATCAAATTGACAAACTGCAAATGCAGCATTTACAGCTGTGAAAACTCCTATCCATTCACACTCTTTTCGTATTAAGCCTCACTGTTGCAAATTTAAACTGATCTTTCAAGAAAGTACCTGAGATAAAAGTGGTGAGGGGTGTGAAACAAAGCCCATGCACTGGTGGCTTGCAGGATTTCTATCTGTACAACATCCACACAATGCAGTATGGACAGTAGATCTCTCCAAGAAATGCAAAAAGAGAAATAAAAGTGAATACACTATCTTGTAGCAATTATGTATGCTATTTAGAGAAAAGGCACCTGATGGCCAAGTATGAAAGAAAAACCTTAATTGACAGATTCATGATCGAAGACTGATAGCTGCCTCACAGCTATCCAAGTGCTATCCCACAGTCTAATCTAAAGTCCTCTGGAAGAAGTGAGTCTTTCCATTCATTTGAACAAGCTTTCTATCTAGCCTTGAGTCTCAAGAGAAGAAGTGTGTACACTACTAGTGCTAAAACCCAAGGAAGGCATCTAAGTGTTCCTTACATACCAAAGGATAGGCAAACACTTCTGCACTTTACATTTCCAAATTGAAAACTGCTAGGAAAAACCAGTGGTGATCTTGGATATTTAGTGGAAAGTAAAAGCGGGGTCTGACTAACACATTTTTATGTAATCATTGCAAGCTCTGGGGAAATTTGCCATACATTCACTGCAGCAATCTGTTGTCAAGAGCTTTATGCAGTGAGAAATGAGGTTTTCATGAAACTGAAGTTTATAGGTAAAAAAAAAAAAAGCTCACTTGCTTGTCACCTCAGATCTAACTTTACTGCACAGCACATTTTCAGTGACAGCTTGTAACGCAGATCAGATAATATGCTGAATGTCATGGAAATGATTCAAAATGTCAAAACAAAGCATAATTATTAAAACAAATCAGAGTGAAAGGGAAAGTGTAATAGAGCACAAAATGAGCATACCTATAAGAAGCTATTTTGGTCTGCAATTTTTTTGAGAGCAACATCAAAATGATAGCACTTTAGAGTGTATGTTTCTTTCATAGCCCTGGCTTCTGATTTTGACATTGCAAAATGTCAAAAATGTTTTAGAAGAAGTATATATATTATATATACTTAAAAATGTTTTAGAAGAAGTAATTTCAGGTTGCCTATACTTTGTACTCTTTTTGAATTGCACATCCTTTTCTGTAGAGGACTGGTCTTCATGACTTAAGTGAGCACATTGGCACAGCTTTCAATTTAGCTGATAACACATGCTGTTAACCCAGAAGGAGAGGTGCATAGCTAAAATGCTGCGAAAAATGCTAGAGTAGGTGGAGTTTATGGGCCACCTAATCAAGAATTTTTCTTATGGGATAACACAAATGTTTGTCTAAAGAGGCACTTAAAAATGAAAATATGACCCCCATATAATATACCTGATATAAAGGAAACAGCTACTTGTCTTTAATAATACTATGAGAATTGCTGAGACAAAGTAGAAGAGTTTTAGGTCAGCAAAAATTTCATTGCTGTTTTCATCGCTGTACAATAGAGCTGGACAAATCACAGAATCACAGAATATGCTGAGTTGGAAGGGACCCACAAGGATTATCGACCAACCCTTAGTCCTTCACAGAACCATCCCCAAAAGTCACACCATGTACCTGAGAGAATAGTCCAAATGATTCTTGAACTCTGTCAGGCTTGGAGCTGTGACCACTTCCCTGGGGAGCCTGTTTAAGTACCCAACCACCCTCTGGGTGAAGAACCTTTTTCTAATATCCAACCTAAACTTCCCCTGACACAACTTCAGGCCATTCC
Source organism: Pseudopipra pipra (assembly GCF_036250125.1). Classification (NCBI taxonomy): domain Eukaryota; kingdom Metazoa; phylum Chordata; class Aves; order Passeriformes; family Pipridae; genus Pseudopipra; species Pseudopipra pipra. The sequence goes on from NC_087551.1 coordinate 60,748,094, forward strand.
CTTGGGTCCTGTCACTGGTCACCACAGAGAAGAAATCAGTGTCTGCCCCTCCTCTTCCCCTCACAAGGAAGTTGTAGACTGTGATGAGGTCTCCCCTCAGTCCCCTCTTCTCCAGGCTGAACAGACCAAGTGACCTCAGTCCTTCCTCATATGTCTTTCTCTCAAGGCCCTTCACCATCTTCTTCGCGGTGCCCAAAACTGCACAAATATTCAAGGTGAGGCCACACCAGTGCAGAGTAGAGCAGGACAAATAATTTGCAAAATTTTTTCTCCTTGTCTGCTACTGGAATATCAGTGAAGATCATGATTTCCTTCAAATATATCCGCAGCTATATGCATGCATGTTACTGTGCCATGTTACTTACCAGAGAACACTAATCTGTAATAGACATGGTGTCAATGATCACCAAGGACAGAGAACACTGTGGTTCCCACCACTGTTGGTGTCAACCTTGTCAGGTGCCACTCTAGAGACATCAAGAACTCTAGAGTTAGAAAATTTACCTTGAAGCAATCTCAGTATTTAAACTGCTCTAGATGACCACAAGCTTCTGTGGTGAAGTTTTAACCAGGATTATGGCATCAAATTCAGATCACTACATTTAGCCTCATAAGTATGATGTCAGGAGTTGAAGCCCAGGTTCCTATGGCAACACACTCTACATAACATCTAATTGTGTTTCCTTAACCCACTACAGTCATTGCCACATCTTGGTCCTCTTCTATAGTAGGATCACACAACACAGAATACTATTTTCCATCTGAATATTTGTTTATAGGCTATACTGTCCTCGACAGTCTTATTCCACCTTTATCTGGATTCCTACTGTGCCTGGTCCAGTCTCTTTCTTATGGCTCTGGTAAAACTGGGTCACCAGCTTGGCAAGCCTCCGTGGGAGCAATACACAGGCACCAGAACTCCAGGGAGGGAGACCGGATGCCTCTTTGAGCTACATTTCAGTACAGCTCCTCTGGCCAAGCATGTGATATTCCTGTAGGCCTCCGGTGTGTGGAGGCAAAGGCAAAGAAGCTTGTCTAGTCTAAACAAGTGCAAAGAGTCTGCGATTGTAGCTATTTAAGTAATCCATTTAATCAAGCAGATGTGTGAGGTAATATACACAGTGTGCTGGCCTGCGTGTAGGTCTATGTTCCCGAGCTCAGAACAATCAGCAGAGCATTCCCCAGACCAAGGAGTGGCATCTGCTGAGTTAAGGTAATATTTATCAGTTGATGTGATGGCACTGTTCTTTATATTAGTGAGTTCATACTGATATATAGCTGTTCTGTCTGGTCTATATCCATAATTCATCTATATTTTGCATATTTAATTGGAAAAATGAACTGACTTCATTCAGGTAGGTGATCTGTTTCTCATATCTATGCCAGGAGACAAAGATATCAAACATTTTTTTTAAGCTTGCAAATGTTACAGAATAAAATTAAAAGTATGTTTGAGCAATGAGCAGCAGAATGGTAATGTTCTTCAAGAGTCTTATGTTCACTGCTCCCTGGGAAATAAATAGTGTCTGCTATTCTGGTATTGATTTTTCATTCTTCATCATACTTAGTCAAGCCTCTCCAAACCAAGCATCAGCTATTCTAACGAAGACTGAGCCAAGGAGTAGGAGGAGGGTGAAACGTATACTCAGCCTATTTCCTTGACTATCCCAAGTGACTCATTTTAGTAATTCTCTTTGCTTCCAAGTGACTTGTGTCACTGCTGGTGTTGCAGACTCATGCTAAACTCTTTAGAGGCGTGACTTCAGTTTAATCCCAGCATTTATTACACAAAATGAGTTATTATTTCACTCATTTTTTAGTTAATGTCTTGGTCTAATTTATATATAAGTTTCAACAAAGGAAAATAAGGAGAAAAAGCCCTAATGTGAAATCACATATTTACTTTAGGATGCCACCGTGTGCCACTGGCGTCATTACTGGGCTCCTCTTCGATACTTCCTTACCACAGGCTTGCACCATCACACTGGTGAGTGTGTACACGTGTCAGGGGGAGGTGGAGAATTGTCTCCCCGTTTTTCCCTTTGACATGGAGAACATGACATAGAGCTCTGGCAGAGCAGAAGAGCACTAAGCTGTCTTTATACAAACCCTATGTCGGATAACAGGATGAAAATTATGTCATAGACGCATTATAGTGGTGAGGATTTTGTGCTTTTTCTTTTAACAGATGGTTTATAAAACTATTGAATACAGCTACATCAATTCTGATATGGTGATAATCCTTTAAAAAATTAAAAAGTTAGTAGCTTTTTTGGCTCAGGGAACATGTTTTACATACTAGACATTCTGACCCACATAACATGTGACAATCATGGCTTTCTAAGTCACCTTGACTTTTGAGGTGAGTGGGAGTTCTGTCCATAGAAGATTATAGGAGTAGCTTGAAGGCACTTTTGGGGGAATCATGCAGCTGCCTACCCTTCTTGAATATGTTTACCTCACCTTCTGGCTCAGATGTGAACTCTTCTCAATTTATCTCACATACACATTAAAAAAAAACAAACAACCAAATCAAAAGAGGAGAAAGCCTGGTTTTTTCCTCAGTAAGGAAAACAATGTATTTAACAGGATGCTTCTGGCTCCTACATAACCTTACACAGACAGAACGGTTTACAGGAATGAAAAAGGTAAAAAGATATGAAAATATTTTAGAACAAAATTCTGTGAGGACCCACACTTCATAATCTCTAAAACAATACAATGATCATTGTAAAAACATCATCATTTATTCATTACTTTTTTTTTAATCCTGCAAAGTGATTCTCTGTAACTAATAAACTGTATACATAAAGATAATGATGGCTATTAAAAAGCCCTTAATGGTAACCACTATAAATTAAGAAGGACGCAAACACCAGATAATAACTGTGGCTGTGTTATCGGAAATTTTATTTCTCATTTTTTCTGAGGGCTCAACAAAAGGTGTGATTGTGCTGTCACTGAAAAAAATAATTACCCAATGATATTTACTGTTAAAACTCAGTAGCAAAAATATAGGTAAAATATCCCATGGAGACCAGAGGAGACCTGGCCCCCACAGCTAAACCTTGGGGCCCCGGGAAGCACTGGGGCTGAGCAGAATGACAGGAGGGATTCCCTCTCTCTCTAACTAGAGTTGCTTCACTAACTATTTCCCATACCTAATAACCCTTTTTCCAAACACATATGAAACTAAGCAAAAGTTTTTATCATCCAAGTTTTAACAAACTGTGTAAAGTTCTTCATATCTGGTTTTACATCTCTTCTGTCTACCGTCTTCATACTGCCCCTGACACTGATGCTGCCTTCTGTGTCTGAGCTGTGTACATGTAGTGCTGTAACTCCCTTTCCTCTGCCAAGGCTTCTCTCCTGTTTTCATTTTCAAATTACTACTTATTTCATCACTGATAAGCACTAGAATCCAAAGTTAATCCCAAATGTGGACTCAAATGTCTTGAAGTGGTTCATTTTGAGTAGAGATACTGATGACAGTTTCTTTCAGAATATGTGATGCTAGTGATTTGATTTTTGAAATGGTAACCTCCCACTGAGAATTAGAGGACTCTTGAGTGCTTGGCATGTGAATCCTATAATTCTCCTGAGGGAAACAGGAGGTAAAAGATACACAGAGTGCTTGAAAATATCACTGCAATCCCCTATTGCCAATAGGTTTTTACTGCCATTGAATAGCAATTAACCTGAGTCTTTAACCTGATGAAATATATGTTTGTGGGATATACTCTATGTTTTCACATGTTCTTCCTAGGGTCTCATCTTCTCATGTTGAAGCTCATGGGTAAATGTGAATAGATTAAATAAGAAGAAATTTTAGAATAAACAACTTTTAGCAGATACATAGCATTGGGAGTTGAGGCGTTTGTGATTCTGCAATGTATTTCCTGAGAAGCCATTAAATCTCTTTTTGCCTTGACTCCATTGCCTTCTTTAACAATAGTAAAAATATACAGATTTTATATATAAACATCTGGTACTATTTTTGTAATTTTTTTTTAGTTTCTCAATTTTTATGTTATTTTCTGAAAAATTTGTATTCCACTAGTAGTAAGAAAAACTTTTGAAAACCACTAGCATATCTGTTTTACAAACCTGCCATTTTCCTTCACTGATTGCCTTTCTTATTCATTGTGGATACCATGGTTATTCTTTCCTGAAAAACCTGACTTGCCTCCCTTGTTTTCTCAGTTTTTGTTAGGGCAATGTTCTGTTTCTTCTTTCTTTCATTATTTTTATGTCCCCTTCTTTGAGCATTACACCTTCTCTTTCTCTTTGACTTTTATTACTTATTCTATGCCTCTCTTGTTAGTTCTCTCATTTTATTGGTCAGAAAACTGAAGATACAGTGTTACCTTCTAAATTCTATTTGAAGTTATCTAGTGGACACATTATAAGTCAGCATAGCTCTCCTTTTCTTTGCTTTCCACTCTTTTGCACATCTAACCTGAAAAATTGCTCAATGAAATGAAGCTTATGAAATTCCAAATCTCTGAAGTAATGCCAAAAGAAAGAAAAAAAATTTAAATTTTCTAAGGAATTATTATAGTCTATTGTGAAACACTTGAAGAAAAGAAGAATTGTCTACGTGAATTCTCCAAGTAAAATACCTATTGCACTGAAAGCAGTCCAGATGAGTTTGCAGCCTGGGATTTATGATTGTTGAGTGAAAGTAGAAGGCAGCTGCAATTGATGCAATGCCTTTCTGAAATCTGTTGGCCTGGGATCATGCTGGAGAGCTCCATGGGGAATAGACACAGGGAAATTATTTCATCTCTCTTTTTCAAGCCCAAGGAGATTTCTAGAGAGGTGTTGCTTTTGATGAGGTGTCTTTCATGCAGGCTCTGCTCCCATGGGAGCAGATGGACTTGTACAGTATGGAGCAGGACCCGCAGGAGGAAGAATCCCATGCCATCAATGATGGCACAAAGCTGCTGGCTGAGCGGATGGAAAAAACGCTTCCATCTAGTCCCCAGAGCCTACAGGGACTGTGTGTCCATCTCCAAACAAAGTGGCAGAAAAAACCTTCCCACTTCAAGGAGACATCTGTCAGTGCATGGTTGGAGGGAGTACTACACAGCAATTAGGATCAAATTAGAAATAATTTTCTGCAGTGGTAACAAGCATCGTGCCAGGCGCAAATTTTTTTCATACAATCCCTTCTTATACTGATAGCAAGAATGAAGAGGTAAGCTGCAGATTTGGGAACATGTTTGTTTGTGCCTGCATGCTGGAATAGTCAGACCTGAGAGGGGTTCCCTGTGCAGTGGAAGTGTGTAATGCCTTACAGCAGTATTTGCTGTAGTTTATTAAGACGTTGGTGCGTAGAACTTCGACAAAATAAAACAAATCTCATACAAGTGAGTTTCCTTCATCCTCAATCACAGTGAAATCATAGAATCATAGAATTGTTTAGGTTGGATCCCTTTAGGATCATTGAGTTCCAACCATTAACCCAGAACTGCCAAGTCCACCACTGAACCATGTCCCTAAGCACCTCATCTACACAGCAGAGGCCAGATTAAGTTCTACTTGGGCTTAGACCCTTTTCATTTTCTTTCTACATAACTTCATTTCATCCTTGCACTCCTTCTGAATTGCCTACTCCTTGTTTTGAAGGTCATAAAATCTCTTTTTTCCCCCTGAATTACAGCTAGAGCTCTCTGTCCTGCCCGTAACAATGAACTTAAGTGCCTCAGTTTACTACAATAATATACACTTCGTGTTGTTTTCATCTTAGTCAGAGGCTGACTGTCCTAACACCTGCTATAGCACCAAATCTCCTAAGAAGGAGATTGTTTAAACAAAACCTGAAAAGTCTTAATGTGTAAAAAAGGAGGATTAAAAAAATAAAAAAGCAGGGGGAAAAAAAGTTAATTAAATTGGCCTTTGCTTAGCGAACTCCTTATTCTGGCCAAATCTAAAACTTCATTTGGTAGCATGGACTGAAGCTTAGCATTCACACCCGCTGAAGCATCAGTCATGGTGTTAATGTCATCTGAATATATACTCTAAGTGGAATCTATGTTACATCTTAATTAAGCCTTTATCACTGTCACGTTGCTGTCATTAAACAGAAACCAAGTCCTAGGAACTGTCCCAGTACAGTATGCAAGCTCCAGTTAAATGAACAAGCTTTCATGTTCAATATGCCTGGAACATGAGCCTTGGTGAGTATTATTAAATCCTATATCATAGCAGAAACAACCATCTAGTTCTAAACTGAGCAACTATTTCAGATGCAGGAAGAGACAAAGCATTTTAAATGGACGCTAGCTTCTTCCATTTATTTAAACCTGTATTATGTCTGCAGTGATGACCTAAAATACTCAGAAATGGAAACATTCTTCCTTGAGCTACCACTAGTCTCATCTATTCTATCACATTAACCTTCCATAAAACAACAGAATAAAATTAAAGAACAAAATCCTTTGTACTGTTCATAAAAATTAATTGCTTTCAGGAACACTGTGCACCAGCAGAAATCAATGAATGGTCAGGCTTAGACACAGCTTTCTGCCTTTTGTGATCTGTAGCAGCTTCGCTAAAGAACTATTATATTTATCAAACAGAGCACACAGAGAGAAAAAATAGCATCAAATATAGAAAATCCCTGTTCTTTGAAACTGAGAGTCGTTCTTCAATTATAGGGACTGATTTGGGTATTACTGCTACAAGTGGGATGTAGGCAGAGTCTGTAGACCAACATATAGGCGTACAGTGCCCATAACTCATGGTTCTCCCTCTAAGCCCTGCAAGTGTTCGAGAGTTCAGTGCTGCCCAGAAGGGCCTTTGGACACAGAATTTCCCACATTTTAAGCCAACAAGAAGGATATCTCCACCAAACGCTTAATTTATCACAGACTTTTGTCTAGAAGAAAGCAGATGGCGGCTGCTTCTGGCCTGGAATGCATTTAGAAGCACAGGGAACTGGGACACACAGGCTAATGTGCCCCCCACACAGAGCAAACTGAGGAGAGGCAGCAGAGCCAGTGTCACCAGCTCACCTTACCTGCCCTGCTGGGGTGGCAAACTCCAACTCTGTCTATGGCCACATTGATACAACTTGCTTCTGTTGTTCTTTGGATAATAGCAGGGCTGCTCAGACATACTGATAGGGATGGTTGATCCTGGCCAGTTGGCATGGGATATATCTGTTATGTCTCTATTGCCTTGCTCAAACCAAAGGGATCTCCCTGGGACAGCACTTGAGCTCGCTACAGAGAGGAATTCTAATTTATAAACCTTGCAAAGCAAAATGGAAGATGTTCAAATATCATATTTCATTTCTCTTCTAGCATGGAAGATGTTTAGGCAATGCACCATAATAGATCGTTAAAGACTCTCACGAAAATTATACTGCATTAAAAGATTTATGTTGATGAGTATTTCTGGGTTGTCTGATGAGGCTTACCACATTTTTGGCATAAATCTGGGAAGAAAATTACCTTTAAGCTTAGTTATCAACCAGAAGAGACAATGTTTTTGAAATCTTGATTTTGCATTTTTTTTCAGATGAAATACAGTCAGTTAACAATATATATTCTTTATTTTGCACCTTAATGGTGTTTCGTTAATTAAATACTTCATTAAACTGAATATTTAACAAATTTTATGGGTCAGATGATGAATCATTTGTGGAAGATTACTTGCTCGAGGTTTGTTTTTATTCCCACTGAAGTTAAAAGAATTCTTTTCAATTGCTTCAGTGGGTTTGGGACTAGGCAGTGAGATAAATTGATTGCAGCAAATCAGAGAACTCCATGTAAGGGACTACCATGTTGTTAGATATGGAATTGAGTGTCTCACGCAACAAATAGAGCCATAATGATTATTTATGTTGTAAGTGTTATGTAATTAAAAATCAGCTGACATTAATTTGATAAACTATTTTTAACAAAAGAAATGGCAGTATGATTAGCTGCGGAGAATATCAGTTTATCAATGTCTATACTGTTGAACACGAGGTGACAGGACTGCTTTTGTAAAATTAGGAGTCCACAAAGAGCTCATATTTTAAATGTATATATGTACATATACATATATTGAAATATTTATATTAAAAAATTCCAGCTACCCTTCAATTACCACAATCGGCAATAGAATTTTGTAATGTTTATGGCATTTTTTCATACTCCTTTGTCAGATGCTGTCCATGTGGGTATTTTCATCTCTGCCTTTTAATGTAAAGTACCTTTTATTTATACAGAAATACGAAATCAGTGGCAGTTTGTGAATTAAATTATTACTCACTTGGGGGAAAATGACCTTCTTATAAAGATTGATGGAACAAGAACCAGAAACTTAGAGAAATTACACTTACCATTTTCTAAATGATAACATCTTGAACCAATGCTGATGTTTCTGTATTTTTCATTGATCTCCAACTCATTTGTTTCAGGACAAAGAAAACAAACAGAAGTGGAGATAGACGTTTAATCGTTTGATGTTGTCATTATTCTCTTGCAACTTCCTATCTTTTAAACTTGTATGTGTTTATGATATGGCTCCCTACTGAGTAATGTAAATAACTACCTTTTTATGGTTATTTACAATCATAATTGTGGAAGCTTTCTTCCTTTTGTTGTTGTTGTTGTTGTTGTTGTTAATGTTATTCTGGAAGCACTTTAAAGCCCTATTAGAGATCAGTATCTTTTTGTACCACAAATCTGTCCTTGCTACACATAAATAGTTTCTATTCCCATAATTTCCACTTGAAATACCCACCACGGAGGTTGCAATCATGTGGTCATCAAAACAAGACATAAGAAAAAGAACCTGTAGTCAGGCATTCACTGGTCATTTTTAACTGGTTTCTTAAAGGTTAAAAAGCATATATCTCTGAGAGCTTCAACAGGTGAAGGATAAGTGGAAGAAGAGAGAAAAAAACAAAACAAGTGATGCAGAGGCAATCAATCACCACCTCCTGTGGGAAGGTGGATGCTCAGCCAGTTCCCAAGTAAAAGGTGAGTAACACTGCTAAAACCTCTTTTTTCCTCTCTGTTGCTGCTGAGCACAACATCATATGGTATGGAATATCTCTTTGGTTACTTCATCTCCCATTAGTTTGGGTCACCTGCCTGGTTGGGTCCCCTCCTGACCTATTGCACACCAGCAATCTATTCACATGGGGGTAGAGTGAGAAACAGAGGGGGCTTTGATGCTGTGCAAACACTGTTCAGCAAAGGTATAACATTAACACATTATCACTACTGCCTTGGTCAAAAATCTAAAGTGCAGTGCAGTATGAGCTGCTATGAAGAAAATCAATTATATCCTAACCAGGCCCAGTAAAGTCCTTTTAATTTTTCCCCCCAAATCTAGTCTTAATAGACATTGTGCATTGCTCCAAAAGGAATCTACATTATTCTTGCTTTTGCAAATTTTGGGTGGAACTTCCAGATGTTCAGACACAGCATACAGAATACAAAAATATTGCTTTCCTCATGGTGCGTCTTCTCTCTCTGGTGAAATATTATTCTTTTCTTTATTTGTCTATTTTTAAGGGGGACTATAGTTATTTCTCACTTTGCAACAGACAACAGATGAATTGTACTGCCTCTCTGAGACTGATATTACACATATTAATGTCTTGCTCATGGGTTGTGGAGGACCTCAAGAGAGTGGGGGATTCTCATATCCTTCCAGAATTCAGAACAGCTCTCATCCTCTAGTAGGCAATGCCTGACCTCCCTGCCAGCTGGATTGGAGAGCAGACCTCCTCTTGACATGCATGAGCAGGATGGGACCCTCAAGAGCCGTCATAGCCTTAAAATTGTCAGCCCACAAGACACAAAAGTTTCAAAAGGCCAGTGAAGAATCTAGAAGCATACATTTTGCACAGTCATGTCACATCAGATCCCCGTTGCTAGGGAAGTTATACCAAGCTGTGCATGGAGCCTACAACTGCTGGAAATTTCTTTCAGTTCAATATGATTCACAGGCATGAGGCCTAATAAGAACATACTGTATTATTAAAAAATATCAGCTAGACAGGGCTCAGCAAGTGCTTGTAGCAAGCATACCTTGGAAACAGGGGAAAAGACTGACTTCGTTAACTCTCTGCGTCTAAGCCTTCCTTCTTATCTGTGGAGAGAGGAAGAGAAATTACATGAGGTTGAGATTTTCATGAGAAGAAGCAGAGGACTAATGAAATGCTAATGAGTTCAACATAACCCAGTGTGCCACTGCAGGCTCTCAGTCCTCCCAAGCCTGGTAAACAAAATAGAAACCATTAATTTCCTTGAAGTGGATTAATGAATTTAGCAATGGAATTTAGAAAGCCTTGAAAAATGCCCCATGCATTCAGCAGTGGCACTGAATCTTTGGGTTTTTGACGTATTTCCTGAAGGTGAAAGTAGGGCCTTAATTTTCCGCCTGCCATGAGCTTGCTAAAATGGCTTCAGAATCAGCTGATTTCCACGTGGGGACAAGCAAATAACCAGACGGCTTCCACATGGTTTCTGCTGAGGTAACAGCTTTGTTAGGAAAGAGATGTGACAGAAAACTGGGGATGGATCATGGGTTTTCATGGAAAACATCAGTTTGGAAAAGGGCTGTTTCTCTAAGTGCTGGTACTTTGAGATGAGGGCTGGCTGCAAGAAAAGGGCTTTTGCTTCATGTCCATCAAGCTCGTCCCCCCTCCTTGGGCCCCAGCACTTTCCAGCCTACAGTAGATTTTCAGGCAAGAGTCCTTTCACTGTGGAATGTCTTAACCCTGGCCCCAACAGCCTGTGTCATAAAACCAGAGAGCTAACAAAGTGGGTTGAAACTATTTTTAAAGCTCTGTGATCCAAAGGCGATCTTTGTCTTACACAAGAGAGAACAAATTTCAAGCTGTTCTGTTTTGCTTTGGGGTTCTTTTGCAGCCCTCAGTAGCCCACACTGCTCCACAAGGATTAATGAGACACAGAGCCATGGCTGTCACTCATCCCCTTTCCTACAAAAGAACTTGACTCCACTGAATAATAATTTAACTCAGATCTCTCCCGGTACAGAAACAGCCGAAGGCACTACAGATCATGTCCAAAATTACTTTTTCATGTTCCATCAGCTGATTTCTTTATTCACAGCTCCTAAAAAACCCCACTTTTATATAAACTGAACTTCGAGTTAGGTTTCAATGTTACTGTCCCTCACAGCTATATTTGCAAGTTTGGGGCCTTATTATAAAGGACTTAAAATTAGTTCTAACCTGGATGATAATTATTGTCCTAGCAGCTACCAAGACTACCCTGAATGACTTACTTTCCTTTGGATCTTCCATTTATAGCATCAAATTAAAAATTCCAAATATTTGTTCCAGACAAATTGCTTATTTCCCACGGGGAGAAGAAAAACACAAAGAAAGAAAAGAAAAGCAGTCCTATAGCACACCTTAAAAAATATTTTACCTTGACTCTGTCTTGTTCTAGGTGTTAATTTTTGTTCTTCCAAGGAAGAAATCTCTTTCCCTTTTAACACATCTTTTAAATCATGCATATATCACAATAATTTAGCATACATTTCTCTAATCTTTGATTAATGCCTTACCTTTCACTTAAATACCTATTAACATGAAAGCATCACAGTAATTTTGGTTGAATGCTCATATCACTGAAGTACTGTTAGTGAAAACAAGATTAGCATTTGAAGCTTTCAAGGGATGATTGCTGTTTGGATTCTCTACTGACAAGATAGACTTGCTAATTCTTTTAAATGAGAAAAGAAGTATCCTGTGCTTCCAACCACACTTCCATGCTTTCTTATGTACAGAGTACCAAGTCAAGTGCACGGTTCACAAGAGTCAGGGATTCAATATTTGGGTGAAAAGTGTGCTCAGGTCACTGTTGGACATGCTGACCAGCACTACTTTATTATTTCTTGATTTTTTTCCCCAGCTTTTATGTATGTTTCCATCAGACCCTTGTCTTCTATATGTGTTTTAAAGAGTCTGGGGCAGGAATTACTAGTTATGGAAACACAAGGAACAACACATTTTATCTTCTAAAATTTCCCTTCCGAAACAAATTTCACCTTCATTTATAAGGAACCACATGCAAATTACATTCATACTAAAATGTTCTTTTCAACAAAAATAGTCCTCCATATGCCTTCATTGATTTAGTTACCTGCTTTATTAAAAATAAGTTCCAAGTGCCGGAATTCGGTGACTGCTGGTGCATTTGTGTTTATAGCAAAAACTGAAAATATTAAAGATGGCCCTAAGAATGGCAAAAAATTACATTCCCAAAGTCTCTCTATCTCTGTTCTCACATACATAAAATAAGAATAGTACTGACTTGACAGAACTACTATGTAAGACATGAATTCATCAGTATTTGTAAAAAACTTCAGGACTCCAAAGTGAAGTTCACTTAAACATGGTTACCTTAAGAAATGTTGGGTTTTTTCTCATCACTTTCTAACATTCTTTCGGAACTAGAATAGTGCAGTTTTAACCCTGAAAGACAATGTGTGCGTGAAGTATTTTTTCATGGTCCTGTGCTGCATTAGCACCTTTGTCCCTTTCCTCATGAGTCTTGTGGTCCACTTGGATGTACAGGTAAGAGTTGACATCACTGCCCTAGATGTGGAAAAACAGAGACCAGGAATTCATAGGGAGCCATGTGCTGCTGTTTCTGGCAGTGCAATTTCTGCATGAAGGAGCTCAGATGCTTTAGCTTTGAATGCAAATTGGGTCAGCTGCCGAAGTTGTCCCCTGATACCACTGCTGAGGTTTGCCACTGCTGCTTCCTTCTGCAGTATAGATTCATCTCTTTCAGATATCAGTGGGGGAGGACTGCTGTCTCAGACAGAGAAGAAGTCGTCCTTATCCACCTCTTGCCCTTACTCTGATTGCCACTGACCCAGTTTTTTTCCTAAGTGTTAATGAGGAGTGACCTATATTTTCCTTAGGGCAGGGTCTGATATTCATAGCACAGTGTGCTACCCCTGTGCTTAGCCTAGTTTAGCATAGTTGATTATATCATGTATTTACATGACTTTGCTACTATCCTTCCACTATTTAATTGAATGAAAATTACCTGAGGTTCAATTTGTCCTCCATACAAAGTGACTTGTATCATGCAGTTAAAAAAGACTGCTCTTTTTTGCTGAAGTTATCTTTGTTCTACGTTAATTAGGATGCCCATTTCACACGCCCACCACTGTAGTCCTTGGCCTGAGTACTCTTGTACCTGTTGCTTACCAAAAGAATGTGAATAGTTCTATTGAAGCAAAAGCTTAAATTACACAAGACTGTAATACAGCATTGGGGCTCTTTATAGATTATTAGAATGATGTCTTATAGGATTATGATATCACTTAACTCCTCAGTTTGCTCATCTGCACCTCATACCTCATTTTACTAGTTTGTAAATCAGTGTCCATCTTATACAGTCCACATCTCAGTACTATCTTAGCAGTATTATTAGAAGTTTATGCAATTCCAATAAAAGCAATGGATCTTTAAATAGTGTCACATGTATCTTAGACATTTAGTAGAAAATTAGATATTATAATAAGAAAAGCACCAGTCTAAATTTCACAATGATTCCACCCATTTTAAAACTGAAAATCCTTTCCTTGGCTGCAAGATTACAACTGGCCTGTGCAGAGGGGGGTACTAAGGTAACTTCCCAAAGCAGTGGAATGGTTAAATAAACCATAAGGCAGAGAACAGAAGAAAGCAGTTTGAGGACATCTTGGTGAAGACAAAATGAAGAAAAAAAGGCAATTTAGAAAACAGATTTCAGTGTAGTTCAACTTTAGTCAAGGGGGAAGAGGGCAAATGAAGAAACAATATGCTACTCATCTAGATTTTGTTATATCTAAGGCCTACATCTTAGTTTGTTTATTTTCTGGGATGCTTTCAAGTGGATGAGATAATTACCATTCCAGTGCAGATCATACATCTATGAAATCAATGTCTAAAATATCACCCTTTTGACATCTTTGTCTCTCTCCATCAATGGATCAAAAAATGCGTTCTGGTTTTGCTAGTCTTGCAGTGATAACGGTGCAAGCTTCTCCTTGCAAAGATTTCTCAGATTATTCTTACAAGTACTTATATAGGGTACATCAGAACTGAACTGGGGATGTGAAAGGCAATGCTGGGGATTTGTTACTTTTCAGGATGGTGGTGGATATGCTGGGTATTTATGGTGAAGAAAGCATCCAAGTATACTGCTTACAAAATATTTTCTACAAGATGTTTTTTCCTGTTTCCAGTCCACTCACATTCCAAAATATGAATGTTTTCGAATCAGACTTCACACAGAAAAACGTTACAGTCAGCAAGAAAATGGAATTCAGAGATCACCTGCCTGGCTTGTTAAACGTGAAAGGAGAAACCTACGACTAGAGATGAAACTGAGATCCCACCCAAGAGCTACAGCAGCCTTTAAAATACCTTCATACCCTTCCAATCTGGGGATACTCCATGAATAGTTGACATGATCTACATAATGCCTGAGAAATTAAGCATGGTCTAATATTCACTAGTTGTCTAAGGTCAGCAGCACTGTTTGAAGTCCTCTCAGTAGAGGTGCCCCATCCATGCCAAACTTCTGGCTCCCAGCTACAGTAGGAGTGTCTTGCATCTTCCGTACTTTATGCTGGAAGATTTGTCCCCCAGCAGTCTCTCCACACCTGCTGGGGCCCTGCAGATGTTTCTCTCTGGATTAAAGACACTGAATCTAACCTGGAAGCACCAAGTACCTGAATGTCTATCAAGACGTGCGCCTCTCACTGAGGCGAGGCCCACAAGCACCAGCTCATACCAGCACAACTTTTGCCAACCATGCAAAATTATGGAAAGGTATTGATTTGCCGAGAATTCACAAAATCTTGGTTTCTTGAAGAGTTGCAATATCCTGCAATCATAGGACTCTTCAGGCCTCAGCTAATCTTCCTGTGAGAGCCCAAAGCACAGCAGGTGTCTGTAGGGTGACACATGCCCTTTGCCTTCAAACAGAATGGCTCTGGGGATAGAGGGGCACAGCATGGAAGGCATGGATTGGCAGGACCGCTGGGTTATTTCTGTTGCTCTCACCAAAAGAGAGGAAAGGAGATACACTGGATTTTGATACCAAGTCCTCCCCTGAGCAGTGAGTGTAGCAAGATGGACGCAGGAACAGCCCTATGTGTTTGGTGGTGATGTAAATGGACAGCGCTGGCTCATGTGGCACATTTAAACTGTTTTCTTCTCTGACACACCTTCTACTTTTATGTTTTAATTTCCTATAATCTTTACACAGTCACATTGGGCAAGTAAACAGATTGTTTTCTATCAAACAGCTGTGCTGATTTATTGTACTGTTTAAAGCAAAGATTGAATATGTTCTTAAATATATGCAGGGACTGAATATACTGGAGGATAGAAATGGGTACATATCTCCCTTAGAATTAAAACATCTGCAGCAGGCAGGAGCCCGGCCAGCAAGCAGGGTTGTATGCAGAAGTTTGCCTCCTCCTGGATCTGCATGCAGAAAAGGTCAGGATTGTGCTTCCACTGTACATGGCAAGGAGTTTGGGCACAGCCATCCCCAGGGTGGGAGGTGGCAGACCCCTTCCCAGCGGGAGGCTGCCTTGCTCCCTCCTTGCTGCACTGCTGACCATTTCCCACTTCTTAGGGTACCCCTGGGGCTAGCAGGCAGCATCAGGTACTGCAGAGGGCCGTGTCTCTCCAGGCAGATGGTTTCCAGCTTCCCACATACAGGGCTTTCAGGGCCTGGCTTCTTCATGTTTTTCCCTCTTGTTCTGCCCTGTCTTCTTGGTAAGGCAATGAACATTTTCTTGTCTGGAGCCTGTGCTTTGGGTCAGAACACAAACAACCCATAACAGGTGATTAAATAGACACTTCACAGACTGGAGCTCCCAAGTTCTTACAATAGTTTATAAGCCACAACTGAGGCCAGAGCAAATTAAAGGATTCAGGGAAATGTCCTAGACCACAGAGCAGGTAAAATTAGTTTTGAACTCAGGGTCTCTTGCTGGTCAAGGTCACACGACTGTTTATGTAGCAATTCTGCCTTTTTGTGACATGAGGTACGATCTCAAACATATTGTTTTTCTATTCATTTGTCCTTCTGCTTGTAAGGCATGTCTTGGACCCCATATTTATTAAATGAAAAGCATGACAACTGGAAAGACATCATCTATCCTGTTGTGAACTGGTGCAGAAAAATACACATAAGAAATAAGTCTTTGGAGGAAATAAAAGGTTATGGTGAAGGGACTTGAGCACAAGTCCTATGAGGAGAGGCTGAGGGAGCTGGGGTTGTTTAGTCTGGAGAAGAGAAGGCTTAGAGGCGACCTCATCACTCTCTTCAACTACCTGAAGGGAGGTTATAGCCAGGCGGGGGTTGGTCTCTTCTCCCGGGCAACCAACAATAGGACAAGGGGACATGGGCTCAAACTCTGCCAGGGGAGGTTTAAGTTAGATGTTAGGAAGAAATTCTTTACAGAGAGGGTTATCAGGCATTGGAACGGCCTACCCAGAGAGGTGGTGGATTCACCATCCCTGGAGGTTTTTAAAAAGAGATTGGACGTGGCCCTTAGTGCCATGATATAGTAATTGGAGTTGAATCAAGGGTTGGACTTGATGATCTTGGAGGTCTTTTCCAACCCAATCTATTCTATGATTCTATGATTCTAAGATCAAGTAATATTTTTTTTAGTTTGACTTTTGTTGTCATTTTTGAGTTTATTCTCTGTTGCAATTCTCACATAGGATATTGAATCTTCTAAAACTTCCCTGAATTTCTGCATCAGGTTTTATTGAACATTTCTCCAAGGAGCCAAGCAACAAAATTACACTTGCATTTCTAATTATCTAATGTCACATGAGGAATCTTCTGCCTGTATTTACCGCTGCACCATGTCCTGACTACCCCTGACATGAAACAGTCTTAAGACGAAAGTCCAGTTAGCTTTCCTGGTAGGTAAGCTGCATTCTGAAAAACAAGTTTCAGGTTTCCCCTATATCTAGTCATAGGTTAGCAAGTCAGGTATTTTAAAAAGCAAACTGGGCTACAATAAAAATATACATATGTATGTGTAGCTGTTTCTGCAGGGAACTGGTCAGGAATGACGTGTTCTGCAAATTGTATACTGAGATTAAATGGTGTGGATAAGTCCCTATGCTGACCTAACCCAAGAACGTTAGGTAGGAAGACAAGGAAAAAAAATAAAAAAGAGAGAGCAAGCAAGAAAAAAGGAAACAGGTGGCTTGTTCTGGGCTTGCCAAGAACATTTTGGAGCCTTGAGAACATCCACTCCCCTGCTTGGCTGAGTGTCTTATCCACTGAGTGATTTCTTCGCTTTCCTACAACTTTCTTCTGCCATCAGCAAATAACCTGTTCTCTGCTCATTTTATCTGTTTCCTGGGGATAGACCTTACCATTTGATTCTTCATGTTTCCTCTCCTTGAGGTATATTCTTCCTGGTTTGCAGATGCCAAGTGCAGATAGATGATTGCCCTCTTTGTGCCCTCACCTTCTCTGTCCTCCTAATTCTTCACCCCAACCAAATAAGTCAACACCTTTAAAACATTTTACTTTATGGCTGAAAATGCTGCAGTTTCTGTGTGCTAATATTGGTGAATACAGATGCTTGAGGCAATCATGAGTGAAGGTATGGTCTTCCTCAGCTCACCTACCATCCTTCTTTGTCACTGAAAACCAGTCCAGCACTTACAGAAAAAAATATCTTTTCTTTTTACTTTATTATGAATACCAATGAGGTACTTAGGCTGCATCTAGTCCCCTGACTTTAATAAAAGCAGGCTCTCATTTCTCATCCATGCTTTAGAAATAACTAGGAGCGAATTACATCATTGACAGATCTGTATATGCTTTTTCTTACTTAGTAGTGGACCACATATTCCCTGAAATTCTTATATACTCCCAAAATTACCTCCATAAAATCTCTACTTCATCAATACATAAATAGTCCTTTCATATGTCTTTGTATGTCTTAAACATAAATGAACAGGCAAGTGCTAGATAACATCGTACAGTGAGGTCAGTGCATCCAGGACACACTGAACTCCAAAACATTTGTGTTATTCATTTCTGCATATGCGATGTCTGTCCATTTGGGATTTCCAGATGTCTGGAGCCTGGCCAAAGCTGCTACTTCATCACACTGGACATCTGGAAATTCCAGACAAGTGGCCAAAGCCCACTTTTTCTGTGGACAGCATTGTATGCTCATATCTTTCTTTTGAAGGATATGAGGAAAGTGGAGAGTTCCCCACTCTTTACCCCTAATTTTTCAGTCCGGTAGCACCTCTTAGAAACCACCCTGAAAATCAAGCCCAAATTACCAATTCCTAAAGTCTCGAGTATGATTAACCACTTTATCAAAACTTTCAGAGTGCTGATAGGATGGAACTAAACAAGTGATCGTGCATCACCGGAGATATTAAAAAATCATCTGGATGCAACTCTGTGCACTGTGCTGTATGATGACCCTGCTTAAACAGGGAGGTTGGACTATATCACCCACTGTGGTCCCTTCCAGTTTGACCCATTCTGTGATTTCTGGGGTGAGA
The DNA here is from genome assembly GCF_036250125.1 of Pseudopipra pipra. NCBI lineage: Eukaryota > Metazoa > Chordata > Aves > Passeriformes > Pipridae > Pseudopipra > Pseudopipra pipra. The sequence goes on from NC_087551.1 coordinate 60,766,644, forward strand.
AAGAGAACATATGCAGAAACCCAGATGTATTTATGCTACTTATCCAAAAACTGTTGACAAGGTGATGATGCTCAGTATGACAAAAAAGAGAGCATTAAAAAAAGTCAGCTATCTCCTACTGGAAGACAATAGGAGAAAAGTGCCAAATTCCTCTTTGAACCTCTCAAAATTTCTTCCTATCTCATTTTTCCTTGGATTTAATACACCTCCTTTCATTCCACCTAAACAGACACAGTAATTTCTTGCCTTTCCTCTTCACTGTGAAAACATTTCTGAGTACGCGTTATACAGTGTACTTTAAAGCTCTCATGTTTACCTCTCTCAGTATGTTCAGTACTAGTCCTGTTTTGCTGGTTTTTTCTTCTTCCATGCCTCTGTAACTTATGCTTTTCAAGGGACCTGTAGGCTATTTCTTACTGGCACACCACTCACTGAGTAATATGAGCATACCCCTTTGTAGTACTGCTATATAAATACTTGAGGTGTGCATTGCTTTATGAAACTACAATCTATTAGGCAATTGTTTCAAAACAAGGCTAGACCTATATCACTCCTAGAATTTTTTTCTAGAGTTCATAAACATGTCATGAACTGAGTTTAATTCGTGCTAAAAACATTGTGGTCAAAGGGAATATTCTTCCTCAGAATATTTGGAATGACTGAATATGCACAAACACTACAACTGTGGGATGAATCTAAGTTCTGATTAATGGATGTAACTTTTGTTGTTAGAATGACAAATTAGACAGTGACATTGCAGAGAAAACAATTAAAAAGAAATTATGGACCCATAGGAAAAACATTTACATAACGGAATCATCAATATAATAACAGAATGCTGGGTGTAATTTTTGGTCAGATGGTTTGCAGTTAATGCAAAAATTCTTGACCTATACATTAACAATTAATCATGGATACAAAAACACACTAATAGGAAAAAATCTGTAGATAGGTAAAATGTAAGCAGCATCAGGTTTAGGAAAGTGGGAATTATTTCAGATCATGCTCCTGTAAAGACTAATACTTGGAATTAATGTCACGACTTATTTGTAAGGCCTGCACTAAGAAATCTTTTGAGATAGCTAATTCTGTTACTCTTAGGTTGGTAATATGTGTTGAAACTTTTGTTATTTGCAAATAATAATTATTACCACTTTTCTAATTCTTGTCAGAATTTTCTTCTCGTATACTGTTCCATCTTTGAATATCGATATTATTTCTGGCTAGGACCCCTTGGTTTTTCCAGGCTGCTTTCGGTTATTCAACATTTTTATGGCCAAAGAATTGAGTAGCAGAGGCTGCAAAGAGACAAAACCTTCAACATCTCAAGTAGACAGAAAAGGATGTGCCTCTGTAGAGGCAGAATATTTGCATAGAAAGCCCCTTCATCTGCCTAGTCTGTCAAGTCCACTGCCACAGTTAGTTCCTACTAAGAGCTAATGAAGATGAAAGTAGCTGTCTGAGAGGGATACTGGAAGAAAAAGTGTGTTTGTGACACTTGTCTGGGATTATGAAAACTAAATTTTATAATCTGTGAAGAATTTCAGAGTGTCAGAAACCATTCACATTTTTCAGAGATGTTCTCTGAATGATGCTCTCAAGTATAAGTCCAAGTCTTTTGTTGCTAAGGTGACTGCAGTGTTTGTGTTGCTCTTGAAATCAAACTTCTTTTGTGAGGCTGTTCTTTTGGCTACTCTATCTCATGCTAGTCCAAGAAGAGAAGGAAACGAACAAGCCTTTTATGGTATCTTGAAGTTCTCTCAGCACCATCAGTGTGTACCAGATTGTTTGTTTTCAACTTTGTACAGTACCAGAAATTTCTGTTCCCTTTTTCCTCAGAAAAAGATTATTGGCCACTCATAGTGATGACCACTACACTTAAGTCAGCAGATATTTTGCTATATTAGATATCTTTGTTAAAGCCACCTCTAATGTTAGCTCCATGACTTGGCTGCAAGCTTCAAAATGTGCACACAGATAACCAGAGAGCTAAGCCATGGACTTTCAAGCAATAAGGAGGTTTATTTCAGGAACATTACACAGTTGCAAGAACTCACAGCTGGGTGGCAGAGACAGGTCACACCATAGGGCTTCTTGGCCAAAACATATCAAAAAGCCTAGGCATGCACAGTGCTGCCCTCTGAGCTCTTCCCTCCCCTGTTTGTGAGAAAGGAATGAGTTTTTTCACCTTCTCAGATAAGGGTTGCTTGTTTTATCTAGCTTAGCAAGGAAACAGCTCTGAGGGAAAGACAAAAAATAGTTGTTCTCACATATTGTCTCAAACATATATTTCTTTAGACACCACAGCTTTCTAGAGCAAAGAGAAATTTTCAAACCAATTCAACTCCTTGCTTATTTCTTGCTCAGGGTCCCCTCAATCCCCCCACTGGCCTCAGGAAGAAAGATCATCATGGCTAGGTTTCGCGAACGGAGATTTAGGAAGGCTCTATCCACGTTTGTTACAGGCACGCTGGTGGCTTATGAGGCCAATACGAGATAGTAGAATGATAACAGAATTCATGGTAATAGAATTCACCCTACTAAGTACTACACATTAGTACTGAAGTGCATGGACTATAGAAAGTGAAAGCTAACAATTCCAATGAGGAGGTAGGAAAGTGGCTGCTGAAATTTGTGCTAATGTTTCCTTTCTTGACACTTAGATCAGTGTAATTATTCTATTATTTTGAGAGTGGCAGAAAGCTTGACTCTTTAAGTAACATATTCTCTTTGACTTGTCTAAAATTTATTTAGGTAGAAATATAGATTTTTATGCCTGATTTCAATTTTCTCTGCACACCGTCTGATGTAAATCTGGAAGAAATTCAAAGTAAAAAAAAAAATCACTCAAAACCCAACAACTTTGTTCAATCTTTTTTAGATGTTCTTAGTCTCCAAAATGGCTGATAGGCTATACACATGCAGCCAAAAATAGTCTAAAGACCCAGGTTCATAATATGCCTGTACTTTTATTGATGGCCACAGATGAAACTAATTCAAGGGCTTTGATTTTTCTGTGGAACCAGAAATGGAATAATAAAAAAGAAAATATTCAGGGATTCACTTTTATGCAAGATCAGCTCCTGTTATGTAATTGGACTAATGGATAAAGTTAAGAAAGTGTATCCTTGCTGGTAATCTTGAAAAACAAGAGGGTACAGTCTTAAGCTGTGCCAGGGAGGTTTAGGTTAGAAATTAGGAAGAAGTTCTTTACAGAGCAAATGATTGGGCAATGGAATGGGTTGCCCAGGGAGATGGTGGAGTCACCATTTCTGGAGGTATTTAAGAAGAGACTGCATATGGTACTTAGTGCCATGGTCTAATACACAAAGTGGTGTTAGGTCATAGGTTGGACTCGATGATCTCAAAGGTCTTTTCCAAACTAGTTGATTCTGTGATTCTGTGAAAAAGAAATCTTTGTCCACATGAAAAATCTGTATGTATTGCTCCAATCTAAGACTTCAAATTACTGTACAAGAAATTAATTTATATTAAAAAACCCCAATTGTTTCTCATTAAGTTCTTGGAAAACTAAGTAGTTATAAAGGTCCTTTTGCAGGAAAGAGAGGGCATTAAATAAAGTATGGTGATTTTTACTGCAGGTCTGGTTAATAAACAAATTTCCATTTGCAGTAGGAACAGTAAAAATTACAGCCAAATAGAAATTAATGAATGGAAGTCTTGTCAATTACAGTAGGGGTTCTTTTGTCTTATAGCATCTCTTCTTAAACAAATTACAATAGCTGTACCTTTCCGTGGCATTGGCTGGATTGGAATTGTTATGAAGTGGGCATATATTAGCTGCAATTTCACACAAACTGTTTACATCAAAATTATATCTCGCAAGAACCTGGTTTGAAGCTGACCAGGACCTAAGAAATAGCATTTTAAGCACCTCAGGGATCTCTGTTCTGATGACCTGATCAGGTCAAATCTAGAACAGACAGCCAGGACCATGCAAGATGAGCTGCTTATTTTGCCATATTATAGGCAGCTGCAATTTCTGATTCATTTAATTGCCTGAGGTCAGACCTGATGTGTCCTGGGAATCTCTCAGAGCGTTAATACCAGGCTTCGAAACCATTTAATAGCTATTGTGTAGTGAAATTTATCTGTTAAATATTTCCTGTAGCTCCCAGAAATATTTTCAAAATTGGCTTGCAGTTATAGTGTAGCTATGAAATACTGTCCAGAAGGTGAGTCAGCAGCATATGCATTTAGAGATAATTTTTGAATGAACACAGCTATATTGCTTGGTGATTCATCGCTATGGTAGTTCAAACATTTATGTTGCCTAATCAGATGAAGTTCAAGACAAAGGCAAATACCTCACATTATAAATGGATTTGTTATCAGAACTGTTTAATGGGATCAGTCCATGGCAAATGGTTGGACTGTGCTTCCACTCCTGGGACAGTGATTCCAGGTGTACTGAACGCCCCTCCAGGTGAAAGCAAACTGTGACCTGCACTCTGCCGCTAAGGGAATGGAGAAAAACTACACCATTGCTGGTCTTGAGCATCATGAGATTCTTGCAGCTAAGCAAGACAACAGTTCTATCTATGTGAATGAAGCAAGTAATGAAAACTATGGTCTCTGAAAGCAGATTTCTGTACTAAATGCTTTTAACTCACTCCAGTCCTGGCTGGAGTCTTGTTCAGTCAAAGTAAAGGTGGACATCACATTCCAGACACTCAGAAAAGTAAATATAGGGTCAAAAATGTCTCCGTCAGCCTTCAGCAGAGCCACAGTTTGTTTGTGGAAGTGAAATTTTGTGTTCAATAGTGGTAAAATCACTGTCTGACAAGAGCTAATAGTGGGGTAATAGGGGCGATGTGTAAAGTGTAAATAAGTGTTTTACAGAAGTAAGGAAAGAAGTAGCAGGACTGCACTGTAATGAGTTATTGGAAAAGAAGATGAAGAAGACTATAGTGGTTATAGTGAAAAGCAGGGAGGGAGGAAAGAGAAAAAAGAAGAGAAGAGTAAAATGATAAGAAAGAAGGAAACACCAAAACTAGAGAGACAGACATTTTCATTTAATTTGATGCAATACAGAATAAGAAAATTTGTGTTATTTCCTATTGATTTACCCACACTCTATCTCCATTACCTGAATCAATATAATTTATAGCTCAAATAGTTCAAATTTTCAAGTGACCTTTGATATATAATTTCACTTGGGATTACTATGAATCTGATAAATTGAGGAAAAAAGTATACAGGCTTTTGCGGGCTGTTGGGAATAGCTTTCATAGACCATGTGCTGGCTACATCCAGCTGGCTAAGCTGGATATACCCAGGGGAAGAACCTGGAAAAGGCAAAAAAGGACTAAAGAAAAGCAGGTGAGCAGATAGATTAGTCTTGGGGAGGTTGCACAGGCAAAACCAGTTGGTTTGCTTTTACTTAATCCAAGATGATTCCTGAGCCGTATGAGGATATAGAAGATTAACAAAGCTACTAGCAGCCTGCTGATATAGCTCCTGCTCAGGAGTGAAATTCCTCATTGAATCATAACGTTTAGAATAGCTCCTAGAATTTCTTTTGTGTCTGTAACATTTGGATACTAATTAAACAGGATCATCAGAGAGGATCATCAGTATCCAGTTATAGAGAGCAATATTTTCAAAAATTAATTCACTTCAATTCACAATAGATGAAGTTGTGATGCTAGCTGCAGAAATAAGCACTAGTGAAGAGCCTAGGAGAGACACATGAGCTCCAGCAGTTACATCAGAAATGTTATATCATCAACTAAAATGGAAATAGTCTTTTAATGTACTCCTAAGTGTCAAAATATATTAGTAGAAGATATTCTTCTACTAATTACATATAAAACACTACAGGTCATTGCACTGGTGTGTAAGAAATGATTGTTAGGAAGTTAGTTTTTTGATAAACATGTATGTCAAGAATTTTTTGAGAAATAGTTTCCTCCTGTCTGTCTTTCAGACTAGAATCCTCAATGCAGCTCCAACTGTCATAGAATGATTTATGTTCTGCCATCTGTATGATGTTTTGAAACAATCACTCTGTGTGCATTGTGTGCATGAATGTGTGGAAGGACCCTCTGATCACACCTTTACCTTACTGGTTTCAGAGTCAGAGGCTTTCAATGTACTTCTGTAAGAAGAGGCTGAAGGTGGAGTTCCTTGAGGGAGGTTCACTTGCTTGGAATCTACTTTGTTTGACAGGGGTCTCATAACACTTTTTAAAACGCATTGTCTTTTTTTTCCCCTCTTTTTATTTGATTTTTCATGCTGAGATGGAAGAAGATAAGGTCTTACTATGAATAAGTAAAGAGTATCATCAGTTGCTACATGGTGCAAGTTCTGCAATTTTAAGGTTTTGTGTGGGCTCCCAGGAACTGCAACATACAATCAAACCTGCTCCTGACCTAGGTGACTTCCTCGCAGTCTCTGGATGATATGGTTATACCCATGGCATGGTTATACCCATGCCTTTGATGTCAGTGCCTGTGGGTAGTGTGAATAACCCTGATTTAGGGTTTCCTTCTGGGAGGGCTTAAGTAGTTTGTGACTGGAGTTCGACAGGTGACTGGTTGCACATTCAAATGTTCAGTGCTATTAATTCAGCCTATAGTTTGCACTGTACAATACTTCTGTAAGTTCAGTGCAGAGGGCTACAGAAGTATCATTGCAGGTAAAGTATACTATATTGTTCGTAAAGAAATGTATAGTTAAGTATGCAAACCATGGAATTTTCTCTATATCAAGGTACATAATGCTGCCTCTTCTGCTCCTGTGCTCTTGGGAATCATCTGATGTTTTGGCACAGGTTAAATCAAAACTAGTTCTATTATTCATGCTGTTAACTGGAACTGATGGAAAACAAGAGGACTTTCTGCATCATATTTTAACTTTGTGTTGAAAAAAACCCAGAAGATGAAAATTATTTAAAGGTTAACACTTCTCAGTATGAGTTTTCATGTTAATGGTTTGTTTTCCAACTAAACTCCAGAGTCTTCTTGGGCAGCAGACTGGCTAATGCCTTGACTCATTTTCAGCAAGGTGTGATTTGTCCCCTCGTTTGAAATCAGTGCACATGAACCTTGAAATAGTTCATGAACCTTGTTACATCCTATCTTTAAAATTGATTTTAAGGAATTAATCAGAATAATAACTTTAAACCTCTGATCCTCTGCATTTGCACATACTTAAGGTTTTATTCAACTGTGTGAATAACAGTCTGTTCAGGCCACACTCCACTGAATGATTAAATTTTTATAACTTATTGATGATTTCAGTTAGATATCATTAACATTTTAATAAAAAAACTTCAGAGAAAATCCAAAGCCTGAGCTGAAACACATCTTTTTATTTGTGGTTATCCTGAAAGATGCAGAGAAGTCTTTTAACAAAATTATTTGAACATGCGCAATAATATACCAGTACTTTTGTACAACATAAATGTCAATGAAAGTAATTGTTTCTGTGTGCCTGTATATTCCTGATGTTTCCTAGTATATGTGCCTCATGTGCACTATCTTAAGCACTTCATAGCTGTTGATCTTTAATAATTAAAGTTCACTCAATAATTTAGACATACAAGACAGCAAAGGATTCAGTCAGAGTATTTAATATCCTTGAAATAGAATAGGTGAAGTTCAAACAATTATAGTTTTAACATTTGGCATTCCTTCATGCAGCAATAATTCCAGTTCTTTCTCTTCCTCCTCCTCTGCCCTTGTCTCACTTCTGTATAGTACTGTGAGGGTTAAGTGGTTATTGCAATATGAAGCCCCTTCTCAGCACTGCCACAGAAAGTTTCCAGATAAATGCTACATAGCCAGCATATGCAAAATGTAATAAACCCATCTGTGGGCTTAATGATGGATGGTCTAATAATTCTGTTCAGTATAGCCCAATATTGTCACCCAGACTGTACTTGAGCATGTATCATCTGATATTAGAGTTAGTAAGTGGCTCCAAATATTTGCTGAAGAGATACTGAATGACTTTCTGGTTGCGAATTTTAACAAACTGTTACTTATTTGAAGGGTATGCAAGTTTACCTGCCATTAATTCCTTTTAGAAAGAGGAAAATACTGTTAAAGTGTAATTGGATAAGCTCTAATTTACAACTTGGGAAAAAAATAATTAGCCCACATTATAATGCACAAGACTAGATTCCACTCAATTATGCTGATATAGATCCACTGTAATTCCGTAAGTCAGAGAAGTTTTTCCAGATTAATGCCAAAGTGACTGCAATTCAAATGCTTCCAGTAATTTCGATTGTCATCTTGAAGCAAAAGGCATAGTCTCTTGGTCTTTTTCTCTCTGCTCAGACAGTTTTAAAGAGGGACTCAGGGAATGGTAGGCAAAGATGAATAGTACATCTCTACAGGGATTTTTATTATATGAAGGCAAAATTTTTAGATCCCTATATGTGAATGTAGAAATACTGCATTTCTACACTGTTTTGACAGGGAAGAGCCAAAAGTCATGCACCAATCCTCTTGCTCTGTACGAGAGACCTGAGCAGAGCACTCCAGACATGCTTGTCTGGCTCGGGGTGTTCCCAGTGGGCACAAGCATGCTGTCAGTTCGCTCAGCTGTTTCCCATTTGTGAATACATATGCTTGTCTTTTTCCAGGTGTAATTATGCAGTATCACCACTACTGTTTCTTACGTGCACCTAAAGCTGACTAGGCACCAAAGACTGCTGATTCCAGGCCTCTTTCTAGATAGTCATCCTTTAATTAGGTGCTTGCTACATTTTTCTAATGAAGTTATCCTTCAGCTGCCCAATTATTTTTTCCTAAATCAATCATAAGCAAAATACAGGTGAGATTTTGACTGTGTTTCAATGATGATGAATAATCCCTTCAGTATGACAGAAGATTTAGTCCTGAAAAACTGCAAAGCACTGTTATACACAGAAAAGCTATATTGCCTTTATTTTTTATGAAGAGTTAAATGACATTCTACTGCCTAAGGAGATGAATTTGAAAAATGGGGAAATATCTCCTAAGAATATTTTAAATTTAATTATCCTTTAAAGATGTATTTTATCAAAGTTTATCTGTATGGAGGGACTTTTTCAATATCAAGCATGCTTCTTCACTCCATACCAATAGGTGTATGTGCCCATTTTAGAAATTTCAAGAACCTTTAGAATGTAGTAAGTATAGCTGGAGCAAAATTAATGTAATGCTTGAAGCTACATGCTTCAGTCTTTCTCAGTTATACATTTTGGGGGGAAAAAGGAGCCTTTAAAAGAGACTTTTACAGTATATCTAAATTACATCAAATAAATGCTCACACTGACTGCTTTCTTTATGGCCATCACACATTACTTTATCAGGCAGTCACATGAATTTTAACTTCTATTGTTCACTTATTCACAGTTTTCTGAGGTGAGCTCATTTGGAGTTGAGGTTAGAAGTATAATCACATCAAATTGCTTCAAAAAATCTGGTCAAAACTTTCTGAAGTGATTATTGCTGTGAAAACTTGAGGGCAGTTGGTTCAGTTCCTTTTCCATTCTCCGTGTGCTATGAGAGAGAGAAATGTCTTTGCCTTATAATCAAAACCATTGGGTCAGGTGCTGTCACTGTGTGATATCAAGCATAGAATTAACATGCTAAAAGTGGTGAGACTGTGTGTCAGTTCTTGAAACGGATGGACTTCCACATTTGATATGGATAAAGAAATATCTTCTTATGCTATTTGCACTAATGCTCACACAGTTCACCTCCTTCAGGGAAAGAAGGTACATTTAGAAGCAAAGGTAAAGTCAAAGGTAGGTGCTTCAGGGTACTTATTTATCCAAGTTTCCTAGACTGATCTTTAAAACACGCTTCATCTTCCCCTGGAGAGATCTGACATTCGTTAAGACTTCTTCCCTTCCACTGTCTTAAACTGGAAGTCATTTCAATTTTGAGTACATTGATATTGATGAAAATATTCTAAAGCATAAAGTTCAAACTGAAACTAGGAACGGCATTAGAAATTTAATCTCTATACAAAAATTATACCACTTCAGGTCTATCCATTTTGATCAGACTTGATTTATGGAAGTTTGGTTTTTTAGTAATTCCTACTTTTTTTGGTTTTGGAATGATAAAATGATGTGTTGTTGAGCTTGAAAGATGTGCAGCTGTGCCTGTATACAGAGCAGACGCTTTGCAGTTAAGAAAATGTTGCCTAAGCAGTCATTGGAGAGATATTTATGATATGCAGAATCAGTTACTGGCATCAGAATTCACTCCCTTTAACTCAGCATGTTTTCTCTGTTATTAAATGTGATTCTTGCTAGTAATCCTGGCTAGCTTTAGTCCACAATATAAACTAGCTTGACAATGTGTCAGTGGTCATTCTGCTTGCTGACATGGAGCACAGCTGTATTTTCCCGAAGAAGCTGTTGTCACTGACACAGAATGGCATTCACCTGACATCTGCACCTTAGGAATTTATGTTTCTATTCATCTTCTGAAATTAGTGTTGCAGTGATGCAAATAGAGAGGCCCAGGTTCAAACTCCTTTCCTAGCAGAAAACTGTTAGATAGCTTAGGGAGTTTTAGGACTTCTGACCTCTTCTAAACATGCAATTAGTGTTTCATTGCTGCACATTTAGAATCTCTTAATAGAGCTTTTTAGGGAGTTTTGACTTCCAGGCGAATGTCTGAGAAACATGAAAGTAGAACTCCAAACATTAAAAAAGTGAAAGGAGGAATTTTGGTTTTTAGTTGTGAAACATTCAGGTTTTGATTTCATTTTAGTTTTCCGTCTGAATTATACTTTGCAAACAGTAAGGTGATCAATATTAGAGTGTGTGCTTAAGCATGAAAGCTTCTTCTTTTGGAAATAAAATGGTCTTAACTTGTTGTTGACCCATAAATCAAAGTAATTGACAGTTATCTACGAGAACATAGGAAAGAGAAGCTTCATAATTTTCAACCATTCGATAGCAGGGGTTTACATTCATTTTAGTCATTATGACCAAGGGAAATAGCTAGAGCATCACAGCAACATTTCCTGCCTTACCTTGTGAAATCAGGGTGAAGTTGCAGCCACATCTGTCTGTGGTAATGAAAGCATATGTGTCATACTCAAGTAAAATGTCTTTACTACATGACAAGTTGCAATTACGGAAAAGTTACTCTGATAATCTGGTTGCACCAGCAATTTCCTACATAACTAGAGAAGGAATTAGGTGAGAAAAGGCAGAAATGCACCCTCACACTTTCTCCATCTTTTTTTCTTCAACTCCTATTAAAATTTCACTAAAACCAAAGCAGACTGGAGTATGTAGAAAACCCACCAAAGATTTTATTTTCCCTACTAAACTATACAGTTCCTAATCTCTTCACAGTCTCTGAGACTCTAGTGATTGATAAGCCTTCACTGATATCAGTCAGTGATGCTTAATGGGGCATATAGCTGACCAAGTGATCTGTGAAGCTCTCCCTAAGTGGTTTCCAGCTGGGAAGAAATTCTTGTCAACCTCAAGCTAGAATCTCAGTTTGCAGATTAATTTCATCTGGACTGCTGTCACACTACATTAGCTCTCTGAACATTTCTAATGGTAGCAAAACACAGATTTGTGGCACAAAAATGACACAGGAAGATATGGATTTTCTGTTATTCAGTGACTCAAGTGTAATCACGGCATAAAAAAAATAATTCTCCCAAATTGCCTAATTGGTAGATTTAAACCCCTAACTCAGCATCTTAAAGCACAGGTTCTTCTGTAGGAGACAGTGGGTGATCTGAATCCAGCTGTGGTGGTGCGAAAAGCAGAAGGGCCACCTATCTCCACACTGTTCCTCTATGGGAAATTACTGCCCATCACACTTGGTGGCTGAACTGCTTGTTTTCTTCTTGCTGTGTGAACTGTCTCTTGTGTAAACTGTGCCTTACTTTGTTTCAATCAAAACAAATTTACTTTAACATTTTATAGAGTAGGCTCTACTAATCTGACTCCTGTTTGTGCAGTTTCACATGAAACTCAGGTCTGAGGAGACCATAATTCCTGTGGTTGGGATTAGCCAGGTGTAGCACCAAGGGGTGATAGAAAAACGCCCCCCTTGGCAATGATAGAGTATTCACCTGTCTGCATCAGTGCCTGATTATCGCTGGGAGAGAGCATTTTGTGCTCATACTGTTGGTACGCTCTGAAAAAAAGAAACAGACCAAAAACTTTCTAAAATGTCACTGAAATCAGAAGAAACTGCATATACAACAATTTGGGTGAGGAAGAAGATGCTGTTTTCAGATGCAGATATACCCTATATTTGCACTTTAACAAGACGCTATTATTTATGATCAGGGTTTTTACTCAGCCTTTCCATGGAACAGAGTCTTTAGTTCCATCTCACTCTTTGCAGTATAAAACTGGCATGAAAACATCATCACTTTCCAAACGCAGTGTTTTTCCACTTCTTTTTTCTTTGAGGCTGCCTCCCCTTGTTCTAGTATGTTTCTACTAGTGAAACCATTTTTGTTCCCTTCCAAAAGCACTGACAAAATAGGGCAATTGGAAATACACAGGGTAGGCAGCATTTTTCTCACTTAGACTTTTCTTACAATGCCTGATTTCTACCTTCAGCCCCCAGCACTACGGAAGGTCTGTTGCAGAGTTGAGCCTGTCTCAGTGTAATTTAATAGTCTGCAAAAAGTCTTTTTAACTACTGTCTTTGAAAACCAGGGTAATTTTCTTCCTTTCTTGACGTACATTACGATGTCATATCCCTGGTGTCAGACTTATAGTCATACTTTACTATCTTCCATTTAATATTACTTCATTCCTTTTCAAGTATCTTGTTCAAGAGTCTTTACATTGCAAGTTCTAAAATTCAGAATATGCCCAAACAAGATCTTTGCTCTGCACCAAGTACTTCTGTGGAGTTCAAAGCTTCAGTTTACATTAAAGGCAATTTTTCACGCATCTATTTTTGTCTCCAAAGTCATCAGATGGAATAATTTGTAAGAATTGAAATGAGACTCACAATTGCTTGTTCTTCTTTTCAGCTCTGCCTATAGCTCTGCTTATTTAGCCATATTACTCCAGGTTTACACATCAGGCTCAAGTAAATTCAATAGGAGATGACCTTCAATGTATAAAGATAAACATGCTGAAAAATCAGATCATAGGTATTAGTGTGGCCATTCAAGGTTACTAAGTGCTCTTGACCTTAAAATATCTGCCTTACATCCTAAGGGGAATGTTCAGGAAGACATTCAGAGATTAGCATCCAGATGATGTACATAGATAGAACTTCTGGTTTTTGCTATGCAGACAACCACTTATATCTTGAAAGTTCTGATTTGCATAAATCCACAGGTTAGCCTCAGCTGGGTTCACAAAACAGGCTCAACTCTGATTCAGAATTTCTAATAAAAAGGAAGAGGTTCTGGACAATGAGGTTATCATCAGGGAGACAGGATAGGTAGGTTGTAGTTCCTGATCTGGTGAAGTAGTAGTTATATAAAGTGGGCGTCGTAGGGAAAGACTGACAGTTCAAATTAATCTCAGACAGTATACCAATACTATAAGAAGAAATGTCTGCTGATAATAAATATATTGTATTCTGCTGTGATGCTGAACTGTCAGCAATGCCAGTTGGATCCCCTGTGCTGGGGGCCCAGCCCAGTCCTGCGCTGCCCAAACCTGCTGGCTCCTGGCTTCAACCCTCTGGTTTTTTGCAATGTAATTGATGGCAGTGCTGCCATACAGGCTTTCCTTCTGCATCCATAGTGTGGGGAGTCCAGAAAGCATTTCTATTCAGTCTGAAAATCCTTTGCCTTTGAGGGGAGAAGGGCAGAGTTTCCTAGCAAAAAATCCACAAATTCAAATCCCAGCTCCATGGCAAGAATGGAGCAGTGGGAGAGCAGTGGGAGAGCAGTTGGGGAGTGAGGAGTAAAAAACACCCTCTAAAACCATGTCTCACATAAATCTACAAGTACTGCAATACCTGGTGGTGTTATGACATGATAGATTTGTTTTCAATTTCAGTAGTGTCATATCCAATTAGGTTTGATTGAAATTAAATCTAGTTATGCAGAAGAAGGATTTAAATTTATTTTCTCTAGTGTAGATAAAAACTATTTCTTGCAGACTACAGAGCACAGGAAGAATGGAGCTGACTCCATTACCTGGTGCTCTCTCATTTATTCCCTGAGGTAGGTCCCTGGCAGTGAATCTTGAGTAGAATGGAAATCTCCCACTCTTGAAAAAACAGTGCTGACTCTGTTCACCTTTTGCCAATGCTTTTCCTTGGTTAGCTAGTGATGTTCTTTGCTCTGTTTGTGATGGGCCAAGAACTAAATGGCAGGGTATTTAAAAAGCAGATGCTACAAATTACATCCTAAATCCTCCAGGAAACTAATTCCCATGTCCTGGTTCTCAGTTTTGAAGATACTACTCCCTCCCACCTTGCATGGATGTTGAAGAAATATATTCAGGTCTAAGAGGCACTCAGATACCATAGTGGGGGGAAATGCAGCCTATAGGGCTTCAATTCCAACTTCAGAAGAGGTTATATAGTGCAGTAAATGACATTTGGTGAGCTACATGCTGAAAAACAACAAGAAAGCAAATATTAAATAGTTGCTAGCTGCATGAAAGTTTAAAAAAAAGGACATCATAAAAGTGTGTCATAGTTTGTAGGCACACTGAAATAATTAAAGTTGTACAGGCTTCCTCTAAATGTCAAATGTTTGCTTTTCTAAATTCTAAATTTTGTTCTGCTGTATGCAGTGTTTTTCTTTGAAAATGAAGTCATGTATTTCTCTAGTGAGCTTTTCCTCACCTTGCCCTAAGAAAACTTTCTTATGTAAAATTAAACCTGAAGGGTGTCCTGTTGAAGGGGTGGGGTAATTTATTACATTCTCTTTCTCTCTTTGTGTGCCACTTTTCTACAGGGCAGACCTGCATAGGCAGGTACCTACTGGAGTTCTGTGGTTCACACTATGCTCACCTGCTTCACCAGGCTACTGTGCCCCCTACCCGACACCTGTCCATGAATTGTCTGATGTGCACCCAGTAGTCTGGGCACACCCACTTATTCCTGTGGGCTGGCTTCTCCATTGCTCTCCACACAGGAATGTTCAGAGCTCAGCTGTCTTTAGTGGGTGCATTCTGTGTGTCTGCAACCAGCAGTTGGTTGAAGCAGATCAGAGAAGCTTTTGCTGGGTGGAGGTGTTGCTCAGTTGCCCACAGGCACTGAGCAGGCAGAAAAGTGTTAAACACACACATCTGCTCATCTGCATCCTGCCTACCTTTCTTGGAGCTTAGATGAGTATCCAGCTGTCTCAAGCACACACAGCTAAGTCCCAGTTTACTCTCCATTTCTGCTGAAGACACTACATATATACCAGGTATTTATACATATATACACATACATATATATATACATGCTTTTCTCTTCCTAAGTTACTTCTGTTTGCTCGCTTTCTTTTTCTCTTTTGTCAACATATTATATTGTTTTTTCAGGATGGCATTTGTCTGAACATAGTTTTGACCTCAGCTTGCATACCTTACAGCAAGCAAGTAGGTGTTTTCTAGTAACTAGCTCTCTTGCTCCCTGAAGGACCCTCATTTCTGTTGGTCATCCCTCTGACCGGTAACTGGCGATCTCAGAGCAGAAACCATCAGGTACAGAGAGATGCCATGCAAAACTCACCAACTTACTCCAGTCTGGGCAGACTTCATAATGCAGGGCAAGCACAGGTCTCAGTTTCTTTCCATCGTTACACTGTCTACTCAAATTCTTTTGCAGTGAAAGCTTTGCCATTTTGCGTCAGCATACCCAGGCTTTGGCCTTCGTCAACTTTAATTAAAATTTTGAAGAGCTTAGTGTGGTTCTCTTTGAGGTTGTCATGCTGATGTAGGAGGACTTAACAGATGACTCCTGCTGCAAAAGGCAGCTTTAGGAACAGTGCTGGCTAACTGCCCTGGCAAACTGATTGAAAAGAGAAGCTCTATGAGAGAAAAAGAAGAAGAAGAGACAAATTATTTTAAACGTCCTTCCAGTGCGTACATTGACTTTTTGTTTGCCATGAAGAGCAGAAGCTTGGAAACATGTAATTAACTTGTCTTTCTATGAATTTCATTTTCAAGCTATGACAGCAAACAGAAAACAATCTGGTTTCTGTATCAGATACTTCAAAGCAGCTCTTTTTTTTTTTTTTGCTTGAAACACACTGAAAAAAAGCTTCCAGAAGCAACATCAAGATATGAAGTCTGTGCACCACAATCAGTGTGCTGACAGAGTGATGCCAACCTCCTCTGTCTCAGAGGAATTAATAAAAAAGCATTGCTTAAGCTGGACCAAAAAAAAAAGGGGATCAAAGGAGAATTGTAGCTTGTGAAGTGTCCCACACTGGCTTTAAGATTTTTTTATATCACTAAGTCCAGACCCGTGTTTTACATCAAGCCTTTCAAATCATTTGTATCTGGATTATGTACAAGTCCTGAAACAGTAGCCAGAGCATGATGACTGTGTGGTTCCTGCATTTGGCAAAAGTAGCTCATCTTCCTTGTGTGGAAAAGTCCATAGTTAGTAAAAATGTCTAGTTTACCAAGCTCACTGTTTCCTACAGTCTCAGGTGGAACTGGAAAACACGGACAGCTCAGTTTTGGATTTGCAAAAGATACAAATAAATTATGCTTCAAAATTGAAAGAAAAATGATAAGAAAAAATGTACAGCTCCAGCCCCCTCTTAGTAAACCAGGCTTATACTTTTTATGTAGTACAACAGGATGCAATGACATGATCAGCTGGCTTTTTAGAGCCTAACATACTGTGTTCAGAGCATGGAGATGAAGAACTCTTTTTCATACCTTTCCATTTACGTGCCATTTACTTTGTTAGTCCTGAAACCTGAGAAGGCCAAGAGCAGCAATGACTTTAACAACATTGGTGTACAGAAATCAGTGAGCACTGACAAAAATAGACTTCAATGTTATCACATCTAAAAGTATCTCATGGCATAAAAAAAAAACCAATTAACCACAGGAGATATGAGTCAATAGATAGCCAGATGCATAACTTTAAGTCTTCAGTAGCTTTCTGAAATAGTGTCTTGTCATTTTGTTTCTACTGGATTATTCCAATTTCATAAGTTTCCTCTAGCTCTCTTTATTCGGGCATATAGTCTTTGAAGTCTTCAACAGCAGGAAAATATTTTTGGTTGTGAGACAGAGACAAAATGATAGCTCTGTTCTTTCAGGATGGTAGCAAGTAGTATCCTTCAAGACCAACTCAGCTAAAGGAGGCTATGGCTTTGGGTTTGATTTTTAATGGAAAAAATACCCCAGAAGAACCTGTGGGTAGGGGTAATGTTTTTCCTTACACTTTCATCATGAATTAGTGGAGAGTTAATAAAGCTTTAAAGAGGCGTATCTAAAGATCTTTAACAACAGGTGGTAAAACTCACTTACGCAGTTTACCCAATATTAGTTGTAAATGAGGGTCCCTCAGGAGAACCAGCCACAGAATGTCTCACTTCTTTAATAATACCAACCTCTGTTTCTATGGAAACAGCACATTGTGTTTGCTGCTTGCAAGACATGAGTTTAGCCCCTTTTAAAATAACTGTGTTCTCTTTACATTGTTTTTAAGACCGAAAAAAGCACTATCGTTCCAACACACAAAATTATTAGTGCTTCTTCTTCCCCTCTAAATAATAACTGAAAAAAAAGACATTGGATGTATAGCCTGTAGCTGCTAATTATTGAGAGTAGCAGTGGCCTTTTTGTCGGTAACCATTACTATGAACAGTGGATATCTTACAGTTTAAGGCAAGGCATTGAAAATTTTGGAATTGTGGCTAAAAACAAATATTATCCTGTTAAAAATGGTAACTGGTCGGCTTCAATAAGCCTGTACTCCCCTGCATGCTTTTCCATATGTTGGAATTTGGTGATTTGCACCACTGCACTTTGAAAGTGCTTTCTCTTAATATCGCTAGATACTTAAAGATACTAAAAGGCCATCTGTCAAATACCTGATGTGTCACATATGAGTGCATGTACTTTTCTGTGCTTGTACTGGACCAGCAGTTTTCAGCCTGAGTCACTAGAGAAATTAATGGGGTTTTCCTCCCCAGTTGTCAATATGAAACAGCACTGGGTAATCGTATTGCAAATAAAATAAGATGTTAAAAGCTGCAACTTCTCTGCATCATTGATAGGTGCTTAGATTGTACTGAAACAATTCTATAATCTGATGAATTTACCATGGAAGCTGGTTTTATAGCTTTCCATATATTGAGCAGCCAAAATAGACTGGTCTGTTTCAAGCTGTGATGGAATGAAGATTTGCAGAGTTTGGACAGTCAAAAGGATGGCATTATAGGGTTGTCAGAGTAACAGGCCTAGGGAATCTGCACTGTTTATGTTTAAAGGGAGAAGTCAGCTGGAGATAGACATCTGAGGCATGTTGGATTGATTTGCAGTTTAAAAGCAGATTGTGTTTGGGGGGAGAAGAATGGAACTCAGGCTTGCATCTGTCTCTCAGATTATATAACAAAAAGACATTTTCTTGATAAATGGCATGAACACAGCCCCGCTTCAGCATCAGCAGTAATTTCAAGCACCTAGGGAAGCACAGTCCAACCTTTGCAGTAAACCATTAGGAGAGAAAGATGGTGTCACGAAAGAAATCAGAGGAAGCCAGTCTAATCAAGTTAAAAATTAAAAAATAAAAAGAAAAGTTTTTTGAGGTTTAAAGAATGATACATCAGACATATTTTATACACCACTTCATGTGGTATCTGAATACCACTTCTTGAAGAATGGAAAAGATTTGATCCTACATTTCTCACTCAGCAAGCTACTCTTGTTGACTGAGGCTTTCTTCAATGCTCATGAGTCAAGTATAAAAGGATAATTTGCATATTGAACTTAAAAAACAGCATTGCGGTGAATATAGGCTGGGATGAGAGAAAAAACCTCACTGTAGAGCATTGCCAAGATCAAATTAAATCTATAAATTAACTCTCTTGATTCAGAATACAAATATGGCTGATAGAATATTAAATGTCTCTGTCTTTCCTTTGTGGAAAAAAGAAGTTTTACGGTGTTAGGAAGTTTTTGATACTTCTGTACTCCCATATATCTCACAGTTATTCTCTGTAATTCATTATCGCAATGGAATTCCTTGCCTGTTAGTTAAATAATACTGCTTCTTAGCCAACTTGTGAAAATCTGCAATTTCCTGTCTGCTGCTATTGTGCTAAATTGTACTTTGTCTCTTTTTACTGTAGCATTTTCAATTCTCCATTGATGATTACAGTGCACTGTCATTTGAAGGAGAACATTTTCACTTGAGTTGAAAAGGTTTTGTACAAGACACACAGTAATTTTCTGTTGAGGTGAATTGTCTTTCCCTCTACCTTGTTCTACATTATTTATCTGGGTCTTCTGTTTATAAAGAACTCTTTAATATGAGCTTTTAAAGACATACAGGACCTGTCTCTATTACAGCAGAAACTGATCAAATGGGTAGGGATATAAAAAACTTTTTTGGTCAATTCCTCATAGCTATTTCAACCCTCAATTCCACATAATCCAATATATTTCTAGAAAGAATTTTTATCTATAATAACTCTTTAGTCTACAATAACAATGTTTTTAGATCTCTCAATTTTAAGTTTCTCTTCAAATAAAAGAATTTTCTATATTCATTTAGGGATTTGTATGTAATTCTGTAATGGGGAATACATTCCACCAATGCCTTGCTCTCTTTCTATCATTTTTTTCCAGCTTTTTTGTCATAGAAGGCTGGGAAGGTTTCTAGCACAGCTACAGCAGTCTAAACCTTGTTTCTAAATTTTAGTGAACTGACGGTTTCTCTGCTGGTACCCAGACTGTCAAAAAACACTCTTCTTTCCTCTCAACATTCATTTTAAAAGTCAGGACTGGATGCAAAAGGAGAAAGTACAGGTAAAAAAATGCTTTTCTTTCATCAGCAATAGTCAGAGGAAAATATTTGGCTCCAGTTGTTGAAAAATATAACCCTCTGAATTAACTTTTTTTAAGTAGAAGAGTAAATATGGTTTTGCAAATGTCATGGAGAATTATTCTAGAATGTAGTTGTTAAATTATTTCTTCCAGCTTGTTGACCCTTAGCAAATTTTGAAAGGCTGGTATTTGGGTTCTGACACATGTTCAAAAATATCATCTGAAGTTTCACAAAGTCATCCCTTTTGATGCCATGAGATAACTATGATTATGTCGATCTTCTTTTTAAGATAAACCTATTAAATGTAAATTCATGCTGAAACCCATCATCTGTTCATTTGACTTCCTCAATCTTTCTTACATGATTAAAATCAGTAATATTTGTTCACTGTCAAGCAGTGCAAGGATTTCTTTTCATATTTAATAGCCTCTTTATTTTTTTAAATGTCTACAATGTGTATGAAATGATATGACAGTGTTTGGTTATACTCAGTTTGTTGGTTTTTTTTTTAATTTTTACACCAGTAATTGTAGTAATAGATGTTCGTCCCATCCACTGGCTGTGGCACAGCTGAGAACCTGTAATGAGAGTTTAGAAACTGGAATCCTCAGTGATCAAATGTGGTTCTAATACATAGTTTGGCAAGGAATAGGATATTCTGTATCCATGTTCAGAAGAAAATAAGGAAAAAGGGTCTTTTAATACTTGCACCATTAAAACATGATCAGCATTACACACCAACATTAAAGGGCAACTTCCATTATAACAACCATTATCACTGAGGATAAGAGGGAAAGAATAAGAAGAATGAGATGGGAGAAAACATTGATGAAACATTTAGATACAGATTTTTGCCATATTAATAATTTTCTCTTTTCCCTTTTATTTGAACCATGTGAAATATTCTGTGGGAGGATTTACAAGGACATTGGACAGTTGCAAGCAATAGGACAAGAAGCAATGGGCAGAAACTGATGCACAGGAAGTTCCACCTGAATATGAGGAAGAACTTTACTGTGCTCCTTCCAGCCTTCCCTACTACTATTCTGTGACCATAAGATAAATGACATTCAACAGTAACAGTTGATCTGGTTAAAATTAACTTTCAAATACACTCTGGTGATTTCAGCCAGAGGACTTCTCCTATTTCTAGAATCTTTCAGGTTATGATAATTTTTCACAGTCTTGAAGACCCTTTCACATAGATCTTGTAACATCAGTGGTCCATTTGGTCCTCATTTGATTTTTTAGAATGGCCTACATAAAACTGGTTCACAATTCCAAGAAGGCTTCTGCTATCTCAGAAAACTTAGAATAAAAGTCCCAGTCATGAATTTCATTTGAACAATCAGATGCAGCTCAGTAGCAGCTTCCAAAGCTAAATGTCAAGGTGGTGTTGCGAGCAAGCTGTGAACTTGATGAAGAGAAGATCCAGCCAAAAGCCATGACAGTCACTGCTGCTTCCTATGTCCAGCAAATGCACCCAAAAAACTAGACCTCTATTTCTGTTTTTTGGTTTTGCTCCCTTTTTCACTAAACGAAGTCTTCCAGTGCAAGTTTTTTCACACTACTTAATGCTTAACCTAGCTAGGGACAGGTAGTGACTGAGCAACCACTAGGATTTGAAGAGGGAGAAAATGGAAAATATAATACAGAATCCTTTGCAGAATGTAATGAATTAATGAATACAGAATTGTGATAGTGACCAGTGATGGTAAGGAAGCATAAAAATGTGAGATAAAACTTGTTGGATCCCAAAATACAATATCTGCAGAAAGAGATTTGAGTGGTCTTTGCAAAGAGCCATGGGCTACAGAAGCTGGGAAAAACCCTCTGCATTGACCTCATCCCTGTGGATTCTCCCTGCCTTCTCCAGCAGAATGTGAAGAGACTCTTTGCATGATGTTATCACATGCCCTGCAGAGCCAGAGAGTCTGCACCCTGATCCCATGAAACCTGTGTAGAAGGCCTATTGTACCTTATCTCTCCCTTTGTGTTCCCTGAATTCTTGCATTCTGTAGACCCAAATACCTGTTCCCCCCTCTAAAATCCCCTAAAATAAAGTGGGTTTTTCCTCATGAGGTAATTGTTAAGACCCCAGATTTGTTAATCTGGGTTTTTCCCTTATGTCATCCCCTGAAACCCCCTGTTTGTAATAAATTGTAATAGTTACAACCCCCTGTTGAATATGTAGACCCTAAACCCTTTAAATATGAACTTGTAATTCTAATAAACCATTCCAGTTTCTTGCCTCCCTGGGATCGTCTTAGCTTTATTGACCTCCACAAAAACTGACTTGAATGTCCCCATTTACTGAACAAAACTGTAATTATTTTCTTTGTTCTTCCTTGGTTGGAAGACCACAGCTTGACCCATACAAAAAATCAAAATCATACATGGTCTTATTCCTTTTTCTAGAGTACCATGCATGATTCAGCTGATATAAAAGGGGAGACTGTGAAAATGCCAGTTGAAAGGCTTTCCTCTTGAAATTTGTTATACTAATCCATATGATTTACAGTTTGGATAATATACTGTAGTCCCAGAGGCACTTCAGTTACAGCTAAAGCAGATGAATAATCAGTTGAACTTTGACAAGTTTAATCTCACAGACATTTATTTTCTTTCTTTCTTTCTTTCGTTTTCGTTCTTTCTTTCATTTTTTCTTTCTTTCTTTCTTTCTTTTTCTTTCTTTCTTTCCTTCTTTCTTTCTTTCTTTTTCTTTCTTTTTTCTTTCTTTTTCTTTCTTTCTTTCTTTCTTTCTTTCTTTCTTTCTTTCTCTCTCTTTCTTTCTTTCTTTCTTTCTTTCTTTCTTTCTTTCTTTCTTTCTTTCTTTCTTTCTTTCTTTCTTTCTTTCTATTTTTTAATAGAAACCTATAAAACCTTTTATGCATTTTATATAATACAGAGAAAGGTCCTGTGTTAGTGCATTACATTAACTCATCTCTTTTTTTTACTTTTAGTGTTTTCCCTAGGTCTGTACATTTTTTTGTCTGTGAAATAATAGAGGGAAAATTCAGTACTGCTTTCATGAGCATTATGAATCCCATGTAAACAGCAGCATATGTGAGTGTATGTGTTTGAGTAGGTTTGTGTGTGCCTACATGTGTGTATGTACTAAACCTTTATATAACAGGCTCTGACACCTTGAGGTTCCATCCTCTGCATTCCAGGTTCCAGGACAGGCAGAATGGAAATGAAGAATGATGGCAAAACATAACTATAGATATTTGTGCAAAGAGATTTAAATTTTCATATATAGAAATCCAACCACTGGCATTTTCCCATGAATCAAAGTCTATATCTTAATTCACAGGCAAAAAATTGTAAACGTAATTTTGCTGTTTATTCAAACAGACACTAATCATATTTGTCTTCTGATTTGTCTAGCTTACCTCTTTCAAATCTCTGTTTTCATCCTGACAAGATTTTAAAATTTATTTTATTTTTCTACTAATCTGTGCAAATACCTGTAAAAGTACAGTGACTCTAGAATGCCACTTCTATCTGAACAGCTTCTTGGGGAGAAACTGAAAAAAAAATTCAGGCTTTCTTTTAAGCCATTTCACCTATGCTAGCAACAAGATCTCTGTTGGGTCCCTAATTATTATTCTTTACCAGTGTTCATCAGCATAATTGCATCAATCTTCTTTTCTCAGCTTATTCAAAAAGAATAAGGGAAAGTAAGATGGAATTTTTATTTTCACATATCACAGACTTGCCAGAGACTAGAATTTGCAGTGAGGGATTGAGACTATGCTTGTTACATGACCGCTAAGATAAATTGCCAGGATCTCTGTTTTTAAAAAGACAGGATACTCATATTCTACCACCAGACTGGTGAAACCCAGAGATAAATGGGAACCTATGTATGCACCTCAAGGTGTAGATAATTCTGCTTTGCAGAGTTGGCTCTGCTGCTCCTTTTGTCATCCCAAAAGAACCACAGAAAGTGCTCCTTTTACAGGGAGGATTTCAACCTTGTACCTTTCTCTAAATGCATAATTTCAAAACTTTAGATTTATTTCAGAGTAGATTTCCTATGGGAATACAAATATGGAACAGTTCTCCTGATTCGTCAAAGCCAGTCCTCTGCTTTGTCTGCAGTCTCAGACAATCACATCATACAGTTTTAACAACTGTTTATGTGCCATCTTAAATCTAGATGCACTTAGATATTTTGTGTATTAAGAGAATCTCCCAAAATGGTTCTTGGGCTAAAGCCTCAGACTTTCTTAGTCTAACAAAGTAAAAGCATTTGCAACTGGATATATACTTTCATGACCCAGTAGGCTGCAAACTTTTCCCTGACTTAAAATCAGTCTTGTTTCCACCTCAGACTAGGTCATTTCCATTCCCCTTATTCATCCAGCCTTTGGCCCAGTGTTTTAATTTTCATATTGGTTCTTTCTTCACTCCTGCAATCTCTTTCTGTGTTCTTAAATATTTTATTTTGAGATGGCTTAAATATTTTGTGTAAATATTCTTCCTTTTTTGATGTGACTGAAATTTCAAACAGGCAATAGTTTAATCTTTGACTACAAACATTTGCTTTCGAACCTTTCAACACACCAGGCTCTTTCATCAACTTGGTTTTACCAACACTGTGATTCCACCCTTGTGATTGCTTCCAGGATTTGTAATTCAGCAGAAGAAAGCAAGTGTTTGAGTGCATCATGGTATGAAGTGTGAAAGTGTTAAGTATGAGGTGGAATAGAAAAGCTTTAGATAAATACACAACAATCTATCAGCAACAAGAACAATAGAGAGTGGACCAGAAGATTTGGCCAGATTTATCTGTCTATGTCCTCATGACTTAGTTTTTATGCTGCAAAGTTTGTTCCAGAGGAAGGAATAAGGAGGGCTGGCAAGATGTCACACAAGAGTCTGCTCAGTATGACCCACAGTTGCTTACATAGTCAGAAATACTCTGACTGAGGTGAGGAAGTAGCTGAAAAGGGTAAAAAATGTAAATTCAAAAGGCATCAAACTGCAATCTAGTACAAGTTCTGAAATGCACACACTGTCGGTCCCACAGCGCCCGCATGGTCTGGCACAGTCTCCAGGGCTCCAGTGCCTAGTCACTTCTTCACCACCTTGTCTTATAGCCTCTTTCTCTTAAACATAACAGCAGCATAAACTTGGCGCTGCATGAGACAATTCTGCAACTAAAGAAATTGAAAATGTATTTTCCCTTCAAATACATTGTGAAAAGACTGAGCTGCACAGGAGATGAATGACTTCCAGGGAGGCTTTGCCTTTTTATGTACTTAGTAGAATAGCAAATCTGTAGGGGTCAAGTTTTCTATCAGGTGAAGGAAATTGTATACATCTAATGCACACCATCTAGTTGAAGGCATAGTCACAACAGACAATTCTTTAGAAGGCATCTGTGTATTCTTTAAATGTTCAATTATTTAAAGTCTATGGTAATAGTATGTCAGGCTCAATTCTGCAATATGAAATACACTATAGTGCATGATTCAGTTTCTTAGGCTGCATCTCTCTAATATTTGAACATGGGGAAATGAGTTGCTGATTACTTTTCAGTCATTAAATTTGATTTCTTGGGTTTTGTGTATTTAATCTGATCTGATTTATTTAAATACTCAAAATTATGAATTACCTTGTGATTTAAAACATACTGGTTGGTGTTTAATACAGTGAACAAATCACTGTTTATCCATGTTACAGTTTTTGTACTGCTTTATATCATGGTTAATATAAATAACATAATTTTCTCTCAGTACTTCTTATTTTGAAGAGCTGTAAAACCTTTTCAAAAGTACAATAGCAACGTGGATTTTTGTATCTTCTTCATTTTACAATTGTAAAATAATGTTTTACTACATTAAATCTGCTGGCACTGTTCCAAGTTATGGTTTTTCCAGTATAGGCATACATTAACTGCTTAGTGTATAGAAAAATTTCCTTTATGCACAGAATGAGATCTGCTTAAATCTGGGGGAAAAAATCTTTAAGTTTGTTATACTAGTGAATGTTTTATTCTTCAAGCATTCTTTTTTTCTGCCTTTAAACATTGTAGGAATGGCACCATAGGTAGAAAACATATGTCACCAGTATAATAGTTTCTCTATTACCTTGGTCCTAATGTCAGTTAGACTTTAGAAATCTTCAGTTAGGTTCCCAAATTCTTCTAAATGACTGTCCTGTTGATGACTACCACTACAGATGCAATTTTGAGGAATTCTTCCTGTATTGATCATTCCATGGAAATGCAGTTAGAGTAGTTCCGATTGGGACAGATTGAGTTTTTTTATCATCTATTTCTCAAAATGAGGAAGAAAGTAATAACTCAGCATGTACCTTATTATATTGTGCCCTGTTTAAATTTTTTTGCAGCTGACCACAGTAAAATCATAGAATCATGTAATGGTTTGGGTAGAAAGGGACCTTAAAGATCATCTAGTTCCAACCCCTCTGCCAGGGGCAGGGATGCCACAAACTAGAATATGTTGCTCAGGGCCCCATCCAACCTAGTTTTGAACACATCCAGTTACGGGGCATCCGCAACTTCTCCAGGCATTCTGTTCCAGTGCCTCACCACCCACACAGTAAAGAATTTCTTCCTAACATCTGGAAAGAGCAGATGACCTGAAATCTTCAAGCTAAGAGTCACCACTACTGACACACTCTGCTACCAGTAGAGTCATTGAACAGTTCTGTTCCATAGGCAGTTCTGATACAATATAGTGCACAGACAGTGCTGTCTGTGGCCAACGAAAAGACCAGGTGCCTGCAGCTTGTTTTGATCACAAAAACCTCTGCTTCCTATACAGCATGTAGGCATACATATATTTTCTTTGTGGTTTTAAGAGGAAGGATGGTGACTCAGTATTGGTGATTACTGGCCCCATGAAGACTTTGGTAAAAGACCTTGATTTTAAATTACTGGAACTGGAACAAGCAGTAGTTAGCCTGGACTCTTATGGAGGGCCCACATTTTGCTCAGTGTCAGCACGGATAGTATCTGCAGGAACAGCAGTAGGATTTGTCTGCTTGCAGCCCATGGGAATGATCAGGCTTGCCTGAACTGAGGGAGTGGAACATCAATTTCATTAAATGATTGTGTTTGCAATGTGCTTGTACTGTATATTTGTCCATGGATTACAAAAATCATTCAATTCATAAAATGACTGGAATTACAGCATCAAACTATTTGACCATTCCATGCTGTTATCACATGACACTAAAGCATTTTGAGCATTGTATGTAATGTTATTGCTGTAATTCTCTTTTGAAGCCTGGTGCCACGATGTTTTACTGCATGAACATCCTGCTAGGTGGGCTCTTCTGCAGGAAAGAGAGTTCCTAGCAAGTGATCAGTGATTTTTATCATCAGACAAGCTAACCTCACCAAAAGCAGACTGTGTCTTAAGAAACTTACCAAGAGGAAACACTGCATTGCAGCTGTTCCACAAGTGAGCAGTACAAGTGGCTGTTCAGATGGTAACATTTTTCACCCCCAAGTACTCCCAAGTTCTGGGGTATGGCAATGGGACTGAATCCAGCAAAACACAATCTAAGAGCTTTTGTTGCTGAGCCCTGCTTGATCCATGCAAAAACTGGACATCCTTGCAGCCAGGGGACTTTCATGTGGGGATACAAAGGACATACTTGCAGCACTGCTAGCATCTTATCATTCAAAGGACTGGGAAATCCATAGAAAAGGCTATCCATGAAACTCAATAACTCAATCTCAGATTAGATACCTGTTTAATGTTTATTTCCCTGTGGATTTACTGGAGCCAATGGATATAAATGACCACCTACACAGGAAAGCTGTCCTGCTCTTCACACTCTTTTCTCTCTCTTCATCATCTGCTGTTTTTCAGAAGACTGACCTGTCTCTGTGCCTAAAACTGCTCTGGATTACCATGCTTACACTGATATTACTGTTCTCAACAAGGTTACACCATTTCCTTTTGATGAGTCTATGAACAGATTAACCAGGAAGTTCCTCACCTAGAATATCAGGAAAGCCTGTAGCTCTTTCCTGTATGGATCCCAGCTGCCTGACAAGCCCCTCACAGGGAGCACTCCTTCAGGAGTCATCAATCTTTGCCAACGAAATGCCACTGGGGAATATGAGACTATATAACACAAATTTCTGATACAGAACATATGGTAAAAAACAACCAACTCAGTGAACCTGGAAGAATGTGGTCTTCCCCATTGCCATAGCTAAGAGAGATAGCAGAACCTGTGCTGCATAACTGCAGGCACAGGTGAGCTTACCCTGTCATGAGGAAAAGTAGGTCTCCAGAGGATCAGTTGGATCATTTGACTTGTCTTGCCAATATCTGATAAGGATGAGACTATGAAGAGAAAGAAGATTATGTCAATGTAAGAAGCTATTTCCAGATATTTCGGCAAGAGAAGTTTTGAAAAATGTAGTGGAAACAGATTGAGAAAAAATGAAACAAACAGATGCAAATGTTTCAAGGCAAAACAGAAGGGGTTTTTTCCCTAATCAGGAAGTTAATCTTCACTCCATGAAGCAGAATTGTAAGTTTAGAAGTGAATATACAACTCCATGATTTTGCGCATAAATATAATAGAAAAGTAATTTTACATATTCTTTTGAACCAGAAATTGTCAGGAAATAGGTTTTTCAAGCTTCACTGCTTTTTCCTACTTCTTTTGTGGAGTATCTGAAGCTGTGGATTTATTAATAAGTATGTATTAGGTAGCAAGCAGAACCCCATAAGCATGAAATCCCTTTCTATGTGCAATCACAAATCTTAAAAGCACTTTCATCAGAAAAAAAAGGTAATGACTCATTTTGACTTTGTAAATTTGTACATCATCTTGGTGTTTTTGTGTTGGTTTTTTTTTCTCCCCTACGTATATTCTCATCAGAGGGTTAGAGCATTGTCTCTACCTATTTTTGTTCTCTAAATGCCACCAAATGTTTGAAGAAAGGCTGAAAGCTCAGCACAGACTAAGATAGCTTTGTTAGCTGGTCAGCTCATGACTGGTATTGACAGACCTCCCAGTAAAATGTTGAGATGCAGGAACAGATCAGATGGGGAATCTCTGGGAATTTTGCAGAGGGATGCACATGCTGTGTAGACTCTGCCCCATGTACACACCCCAGTGAGATACAGGAAAAGCTGCTGAGGAAAAATGGCACTTGGGAGCAAGATGCTACATCTGTCAGATTCATTCATGCTGCCTGAAGCTGAATGTCTAAGCAGGCAGTTGGAAAGAGGGTCAATGGGCCTGGTGATTAATTTTCTCAAGGGCTGGATTTGAATCATAGACTGTGGGCTGAGTGTTCCTCATTTTGGAGTGTTGGTTTGATTTCACCACAGGCCACTGAAGTCTAGATCAGTTTCAACTTAAAAGAAAGAGGCCAAAATGGCTATTTATGAAGTCAAAAGCATCTGTGTTTTTTCCATGAGTCACCTGCTTGGTGGAGATGGCAAGGGGGAAGTGATTTTAGCAGTGATTCCTCACTAGTGTAGGTGGTGGCTTCAAGCCAAGCTGGACACATCCCTGAGCTCTGTTTATGTCTGTATTTTCAGTGCCTTTGCTGTCGTCCTTATGTTTTTCTAAATTCATTCCCCAGGATCTTTGTGAATGTACAGATCATGATATCAGAGAATAATTTAGGCTGGAAATGTTCATTGCAGGTATATCATATTGTATCCTCCTTGAGTAAAAAAAATATAGTGATATTTTCAAATGTCATGAGTATAATTGGAGTGTTTGGTTTCCCTTTCTCTACACACAGCAAAATCTTTCATCAGAAAAAACTGTTTCTTAGAGATTGTACTTGAGGTCAATAAAGCACATTACATGATTACTGGGACCATCCCATTTGTTCCTGGCACTACTAGGCCCAACATTTGTATCAGTTGCACCATATGTCCTTGACTGCATGTGGAACAAGAAACTAGCTTTCATACCACTTTATTTTTTCAAAATTGGCTGAAAAAATGAAGAGTTCTATACAGAACCACAAACAAGAAACATCTGGTCTTGCTAAAGTAGTTCTTTGCCCTCCTACATAGTGCTGTGAAATCAGCCACAGAAGAAGTGTAAATACTTTGATTCACGGTATTTGTACTTCGGAATTTGAAATTGTAGTTTTAGTTCAAGGCTTCATCAAACCCATGGTGTTCTTCCGCAGACTTTGCACACAGAAGTCTCTAGCCCTCAAAATGCACACACCACCAACAGTTGTAGAGGAGACAGAAGGAGACTTGTTGTCAAAGAGATGCCCCGGTGATCACCTGCTTAGTGTGTTTGCCTGCTACTGCATCAGGCAGGTCCATGTGAATGTGATAGTGAAAGCTGAGGGTGTGCACATGATCATGGAGATTTAGAAAACACATCACATGAACTGTCAATAGGCTCATGATATGGGTCAGAGAATTGTACAGCCCAAAAATTATGCTGATGATGACATGATCCTACCTATTTGACTACTTGCATAAAATCTTATCAGAGAAACTTATCCTCTGATTTATCTAAAAAGCCTGGGGGAGAAAGTGGATGCAGTGTGACACTGGAAAATATGGTTTCAGCACAATACGCAACCCAATGTGCACGTGGCTACTGCTCAAATGAGAAAAAATTAGTTCAGAAGCCAGCTGGACACATCTTTTGCCCATCTGTTCTGTATTTATTTATTTTTTCAACATTTGATTTACTGTTTTATGTTTATATTTCTTATATTTTGTACTCAGTGGAGAACTACAAAAAGTCATCTGTCCCAGTTATCCTGAAATTTCCACAGTCAAACATGACTGCAAAACCAAGCACAAAGTTTGTCACAAGGCAGATTGGAGTTTAATTTACGTCCTTATAACACCTTCAATAACTGTGTATTTCCCAGCTATCTTCAAGTACTCATTACATCAGTAGCAGAATATTTTCCAGGATAAAAGAATATCTGATTTGACTTGGGAACGTTCTGCTTTCTTTTTAAAGAATAAATAAGTTTTTAATAGATGAACAAATCATAATCCTAAATCCTCAAACCCTTCCTTCACTTACTGCTTCAAAAGACAAGAAACACAATGTGTTTATTCTTGGAAAATTTAACAGATATTCTTGGGGGAAGAACCAGAGGGAAATGAATCCTAATGCTGAATGTGCCTCATAGGATGTGCCTTTCAGTTTCAATTTAAGTCAGTCATTGCATCTCTGGGAATTTTCAAGACTCCTAACCCGTTTTGGAAAGCAATTTCACAGATCCAGTCTCAATAAATTAGTTTAGTTTTGTTCTTACGAGACTGTTCCTTCATACTTGTTATTTTTTGTATTTTAGCTCTGCTCCTGGAGGGACATAAGAAAAGATAACTGGGAGAGGAAAAGAGTTACCAAGTGACCATAACCTTAATAAGCATTTAATGATAAAACAGAACTGCTAACAACCACCACTCCTGGCAGCACAGAAAGTTAGAGCCAGATCAGGTTGTTCTTGCTTAGAACAACTAAATCCGAAGCACTCCCAAACATCTCAGACCAGACATAGTTTGTTATCAACAGACCATACATGGTTTGTTATCATTTTTACTGCAGCTCAGCAGCGAGCACTGTCACAAGCCCTCTCTACCACTTTTGCTGGGTCAAGAACATAATTTGAAGTTACCAGTTTTTCCAGTGCTGCAGAGAAATATGATTTTTCCTGAAAGGAACAACCACTTGAAGTGTTATGTCTGCCAAGCAGACATTTCATTAATCCATTTCACACACCACTGTTTTGAAGGCCACAGTTACTCAGCTGTTACCTGCTGCCTGAATTTCTCATCTTGTATCTAATATATGGGTAAGAAACTGCATATGCAGGAAACAACCCACTTCTTATCTGCTGTCCTATTGTCATGCTCATGACACCAGTTCTGGTTTTGCAATTTCATTCGGGTTTGTAAATATCTGTTGGGGAACTGCAACAGTCATCCCACAGGACAAGGAAGGAGAATGGAGTTTGCATCAACCATGAGCACAGAGCAGGAGATGGCCAGAACAGCAGGTGCTCCAGCTATTACCATATACTGCCTGAGTAGCATGAATTGATAACTATCAGTACTATATATTTCTTTTTAGTTATTTGGTTATTTTGTTATTTAAAACATCATTAGTGAAATCATAATATCCAGTTCCTTTTGTTATGATGAACATAGGGCTACAGAACAATCCAAGTTTCCTGCTTTCCATATTGTACAGATCAAATCGTATTGTACTGTATTCCTGCTGTTTGCCTGATTTCCAAAATTTAGATGTATCATTATCTTCAGTACCTGGGCTAGGGCACACGTCTATAAATAGTGGTCACAGTACAATGAATTTTGGATTGATTTCCTCTCACTTAAAAGCATCTGTTCCACTGTGTTTCCTAAAAGTTTGCATGGTGTCTGTTTAATTAAATCTCTTCTGTTTAGGCTTCTCTTTTTTTTTTTTTTTTTTTGTACTTCAATGGGATAGCTTGCTTTCAGAAAAAGAAGACCCAGAGTGGAACTGTTTAGGAGCAGCAGTATATGTACAGCCAGGAGAGAAGGCAGCCTGGAGAACTCCAGTGGGACAGGGCTTCCCCACTGGATATTGTGGTACTAAGAAGCTGAAAATGCTCATGCCATTGAAGTTAGCTGGCCAGGAGAAACAGCACTAAAACAATTCCTAACCACTGAATTGCTGCAGGGCCTGACAATAAACAGATTACAGCTGGAGAAGCTGAGCAGGACAAAAATGGTCATAGGGCATATGTATAGTCCTGAAGATCTTGAGAATGATCTGAAAAGATATAGATATTTTTGGCATATGCTTAGGACAGCATCAGACCCACTCCCATTTATGCTAGTTGCCTGGCAATTGCAACACAGCAACACATGGGAGACATAAGTTTGGGCTCAGTAGGACCATGCTGCTGCAGCCATAGAGATGAATTCCACCTGATGCAGCTTTCTGCCTCTTAGCTGATCTCTGTAACAAGAGGAGGGCATGATTTAAAAAAATTCTAGTTTTTCTCCATCAGATTTCATGACACCAAGTCAAGGATCTGTTTGGGAATAGAAAAATTATTTTTGAAGTTAACTTCTTAAGCTTTGTTAGTGGTACTGTGCCAAGATTATCTTTATTTGTGTATGTCTAGGGCCCAAGAGCTAATAACATTTTATTTAATCAGCAGAAAACACTTCTGCAATTAACTTCATTTGGAACAGTATCTGACTTTATAATGTTGATTTTACACTTCATTGGTTTGTTTGTTACATTGCTGTAAAAGGACCACAGCATTTTATGTATGGTTACTGTTGTTAAAGACAAAGCAGAGCTAAAAGACTTACTCTTATTACAGGTAACTAAGGGAAACTAGAAATAACTGCAAAAATGAAAATCATAGAATCACAGAATATTTGAGGTTAGAAGGGAACTTTAAAGAGACCTAGTCCAACCCCACTGCAATGAGCAAGGACATCTTCAACTAGACCAGGTTGCTATGGGCCTCATACAACCTGACCTTGAACAATTCCAGGGATGTGCCCAGCTTCTCTGGACAACCTATTCCAGTGCCTCATTGTAAAAGATTTCTTCCTTATATCTAGTCTGAACCCACTCTCTTCCCTCTTGAATCACTTTCTCTATACCTGCCCCAACTTTCCTGCTGATCTACATGACTTTTGTCATGAACTCAAGCATAACTGATTGGATTTGATGCAAAGTGCTGGTGTTTTCTTGCCTCTGTATTAAGATCCAGCACCAGTGCCATAGGATGAAGGAGAAAAAACAAAAGCCCTGGAAAGAAATGGCAAGAATAAACAGTTCTTTCATACAAAGCCTGTGCCTATGCTTCCCTCCCCATATATCCCTCACAGATCAGCCTGGGCAAGGCAAGTACCAGCTGATGTGTAGTACCAGTGAATGAGTGTGGCTCACTCTGAGCACAGTGCAAGAGTCCTAACTAAGTTTAATGTACCTGAAGATAGCCGAGACTCCTGCACCCACTTTAGCCAACTTCTGTAGGAGGTATGAATGTAGGGGAGGGAGAAAAAGGATCAGATATTATTCCATATATTGTTCTTCATATTGTTAAGGGGGGAAAAGTTCTATTGTGTATTTTGTTAGAACACATTCATTAAAGTACAAAGACACACCGCTGGAAGAATGAAAACAGTGGTTAGAGAGGGTAAAATGACAGAATCACTGTAATCAAAAATGCCTAATTTATTAACACCTTAAAAAATATCCTAACCAAAACTCTACTTATATGACCAGGTTTTGTTACCGATTTGGTAACTTCTGTCCTAGACTGTGTTTACAGTCTAGGAAGCATTACTAGAAGCATTTTTGGATTAGATTCTTTTGGAGGCTAGGCCTGTATCTGTGCTATGTGAGTACACAAATAACTAAGAGCCAGGCTATCTGTGGGCAAATGGCAGTGTAATAGGATGTGGGGAAAAACTGGGAGCTTGGAGACACTGTTGTTCAAAAGAAACAAGCCCTTGCCTTGTCCAGAAAGTGAGACTACAGCTACCACATCCCTGAAATGAAAACAGCAGGTTGTGTGGTGGCTGGGAACTCTAGGACTTATCTCATGTGGCTCTCCTGTTTCCTTTCCTATCTGCCAAGATAGGAACATGCACAAACAAACCAAGAATAGTTACACATGCTTTTAAAAAGCTTGGGCTTGAATTGCTGCTTAAAAAACATATTTATACAGGCAACAAAGCCAACAATATTCCCAGCCAGTCAGTTGCACTCACTATTTTTTGTAAAATACACTCTAAATACTCCCCTACTCTCCCCAGTCAACCCTCCCTTACCACAGTGGCAGGCTGCTGGTGGCGGTTTCTTGCCCTTGCACTCTGCTTTTGGCTCTATTCGGGCAATATAAGAAATGCCATGCTCCGTCTTGTCACTGAGTTGATCTCTCTCCAGGAGCAACAGCATTCCTCTTTCATGCAACATGAAGCCAGGCTCAGTCCCGAGGGAAGGGGAAAAGAAAGTTTCAGGTAAAATAGTTTCCTGTATAAATCCACTCTCACACCCAATGCAGTAGAGCCCTCTGTGGCTGTATCCTTTAGAGTGCTTTGTGCCAAAGAGCATCTTGTGGAGTCTACTATGCTTCTGAAACATCTGCTGCACTTTGACGTTTAAAATCTTTTACTGGGAAGTAATTGAAAAGTAAAGAATTCATAGGCAGGAAAACACTGAACAATTTTCAGGACATAAGAGAGTCACAGCAGGAATTGACTGAAAGTTTGATTAGTCTCATTAGTCTATAGATGTTGAAACTCACTAATTAATACTGAGTGGTGATATAGATTATTTAATTAGTGGTCTCAAACTGCAGCTGCTGAATTTTTTATTGTAGTTATTTCTGACAAAAGAACATTGCCTTTCTTTCTTACCTCTTAGAAACAGAGTTAAGAAAAACTAAGAGTTTAGTGTAAGGTTGCAGAATAGCAATTCCAGGGAAACAAGTCTTCTAATTATCTAAAGCACCACAGTGCAAACTATCTCAATTGCCATGACAATGTGTCTAACATTGCCATGGAGAAGCCCAGTACAAGGTATTGAGTGTGTGTTTCATACTCCTTGCTTATTAAAACCATGGTCTCTGCTCAAACTTCCACAAGGGCTCCCAATTAGTGCCAATTGTGGTGATGTTTTTGACCATGTGTATGCTTTTCCTCCAGGAAATGGAGTGAGGTCCCACTGCAGCTTTGAAAGAAGGATTCCTCAGTAGAAAAAGCAAATCTAGGAGTTTCAAGAATAGCATCTCTGAATGCAGTTTAAGTTATATGTCTTCATTTTATTAAAATCCTTCAGATAGCGAGATTATAAAAAACGTATTATGAGAAAAACAGTGATAAACAACAATACCAAAATATATTCTGTTTTTTAAGATAGCGGTAGCAATTACTTTTCAGAAAACAGAGGAGATCAGTGATAGAGAGCAGTTAATATTAGTGACAGGCTGCAAATATGAGATAATTTTACACAAAGCCACTCCTATCACAAAGTATTACTTAAATTATTTGTATATTTTCTAAAATCATTTGGACCAGCCATAACTGACTCTTAGTGCATATCAGTATCTGTTATTATTAAAATAAATCAATTCTCCAAAGATATTGTTGAAAGAACTCTTTGCATTTCAGAGGCTTTGAGCAGTATTACTTGGGTTACTTCTGAAATTAAGGCATGTAAATGATGAGCATTTCAATAGAGACAGAATGACTTGAGGTCAATGTAATTTTGTCTCCATCAAGATTCATTATGCATATTGGAAAGTGTAACAATGAGAGAAGACTGGGAATCTTCAGAGGACATTTAAAGGTTTAGAAGCTTTCAGCTTGGCATCATTAGCAAATTCTTACTCATACAAATTGAATAGAAGAAAAACAGAGAAAAAGACTGGAAGAAAACTCCTGCATACATGCATGCTAATGTGAGCATCCAGGAAAGCAGGAGTGGCAGCAGTGGAGACAGAGATCAGAGAAAGCCTGGATGGCCTGTCAGCAGTCCCCAGCGTGTGAGACAGACCAGGTCAGAGCACACAGAGGTAAGTTTGCTGCTGCTACCAATTTCAGTGGTTTTGATGCTTCTTCTTGAAGTTTCAGACCTCTAAGTGTGGACTGGGAGGTGGTGTTCCTGGCAGACGAGGAGGGATTTGTTGTTGTTGTTGTTGTTTTATTACAGCAAAATCATCATCAGCACATTATTAATCAACATCTGGCCAGAGGTTCTGAGAAAGTCATCAAAGAGGCTCAGCTATCAGAGTCATTCATGGCTAGGCTTCGCAAACAAAGATTTGGGAAGGGCTCTACCCACGTTTGTTGCAAGCACGTTGGTGGCTAAAAAGGCCAATACGAGATAGGCATGTCTGGACAAGCTATGAGAGTACAAATTTCTTAAAAGCTCATTCTTCAAAAAAATTTTTTCATCCCTGGAACTCCCCTGCCCCCTTAATCCAGGAGCCTCATAGCAAAATTGTTCTTGTAAAATGCTAATATCATCCTAGTTGTAACAAACATGATATGTATGAGTAGGCATCACCTGGATGTTTAGGTCAGAGGCAAAAGGCCTCCCTATTTCCTACTTCAGCTTGAAAACAGGATGTCCTGTTTATTGAACCAGTAGGAACACCAGTCACGGCAGGAGGAAGGTGGGAGCTATGTCAACGCAGAGGGAGAAATGCAAAATTTCTTTTTGTCCCTGTATTAACTTTTTGAAACAGGAATTGCTCTGGAAACAACATAGTTTAATGAAATTGTGCCTTCTCATATTCACACCACATACTCCCTCTATATTTGAACTAAATCTGACTTGGGTGATCATTCAGATTGTCTATGCAACTAGTCAAAATAGTAGCAGCTGAAAGGGAAAGAAGAGCATACATTTGTTCTGGAATAGCTGTACTGTGGAAGGATGATCCAAAGACACCTGTAATTATCTTTTTTTTTAAGCATTGAGGAATACCAGATATTTTCTGCTTTTAAAACATTTTCATTCAGCATCTTTCTGTTGGTTTAATGATCTGTTTTATTTTTCCTCACAGGCTGTTCTGAAAAAAAGTTAGATTATTTGCTTTGCTTTAGAAAATCTAAAATCTACCAGAGGAAAAGAAAACTGACATTTCCACATATCCATTAAAACAACGGGTCAAGTAATTGGATTTATGCACTATTAGCTTAGAAATTGGAAGTTCTTTTTTCATTCATTGCATACAAACTTCTGCTCTACCAGGATGGCCAGTTCTTAGCAAAGAACCAGTTCTTATTAAAGAACCAGTTCAGTCTTTGCCTGAGCAAAACATAAATTTGGTCTTTTGGGCAGAGAAATATATGTTCAGTCCTTTTCCTCTATTGTACCAACCTCTTTGGATCAAACTACCAAGTAGATTTTGGTCATCTTACTTTCTTCCAGGTACATTCATCAAAGCGGGAAAATTCTGTCACATATCAGCAGTCCTGGACTTCTGCTGACATTAGATGTTCACAGAGACATGCTCAAGCTATTAGTCCTAAACAGGAAGAGATTTCTTCCCATCTCATCTTAGAGTGACTTCATCTGGTTATTTATGCTCTTGTCGCCACCAGATCACTTCACTGATCTTCAGGCCTAGGGATCTCTCTCTTTGAATAAGCATAAGCATCCAGAGATGCTATTTGTTCTCTGCTGTGGATTTTGATGGGATGGAGTCAAGTTCAGGATGTCAGGAAAAAGCTATGAACTTGCATCCACGCTACGTTTAGGCCTAGTATCCCTGTACTGATCAGTACACAGAGAAGCTTTTTGAGGTGTCCTGAATTGCCCTTCTAGATTCTACAGTTTACCTAGCCTATCTGGGTTTGTAGGGAGCTAAAGTGGGTTTTGCATGTAACTGAATAAGTAAGTGGGAATGAAAGCTGTTGACACTTACTAGACACTGGGCTCCACAGTGTCAAAGGCTAGGAAGGTGTCCATTTATTTATTCTTCCTGAGGTATTTCGTGTTTGTTACTTCTATGAATACTCTACATTTACTTGTATCTATGGTGTGTAACAGCCTGAACCCAGAGAAGCTGAAAATCACAGTCAGAGAATCAATTAGGTTGGAAAAAGCTTCTGAGATCATCGAGTCCAAGCTATGACCTAACACCACCTTGTCATCTAGACTGTGGCACTAAGTGTCACATCCAGTCTTTCCTTAAATACCTCCAGGGACAGTGACTCCACCACCTCCCTGGGCAGCCCATTCCAATACCCAATCAGTCTGTGAAGAACTTCTTCCTAATGTCCAACCTAAACCTCCCTTGGCTCAGCTTAAGACTGTGTCCTCTTGTCCTACTGCTGGTTGCCTGGGAAAAGAGACCAACCCTCACCTGGCTACAACCTCCTTTCAGGTAATTGCAGAGAGTGATGAGGTCTCCTCTGAGTCTCCTCCTCACCAGGCTAAACAGCTCCAGCTCCCTCAGCCACTCCTTATAGAACTTGCGCTCCAGGCCCTTCAACAGCCTCGTTGCCCTTCTTTGGATGCTCTCCTGCACCTCAATATCCTTCCTGAACTGAAGGGCATAGAACTGGACACAAAATTCAAGGTGCAGCCTCACCAGTGCAGGGGAAGAATCACTTCCCTGGTCCTGACAGTCTTATTCGGGAACGAAAAAAAATAAAATTGTAAGCTTCTTGCATCCATCCCCATCCTGAAAACACATACCTGTAGCTTCTTATGATAATAATGCCTAAAATATAAAATTAAATATTAGCCCAGAATAAATAAGGCCTGAAATGAAACAGCGACACTTGCAGCAAGCAGCTTAAATCTCAGCCTTGCTCCATAAGGTTTCAGGTTTTACTAGGCGATTGTATATGCACCTTTTAAATTTTATGTGCGTTGCACCTATTGTCTGTGGGAGTAAAAGATAATTTTTTCATGTCACTTGGCTACTTGGGAGAGGCCTTTGGGAAATTAGCTATGTATTTGTGGATAGTTTATAGTAGTGAGGAAAAATATAGTGAAAATTAAGTTGCAAACTCTCATCAAAGACAAAACTTTGGACAAAACAGATCGGACTACCCAGTGTAAATTAAGAAAGACAGGTTTTATGGCACAATGCAATATGCATAACTTCTAGCTCAGTGCCAGTGGAACTTTACTAGTTATGAAAAATAACACTTTCTAATTACAATTAATGTAAATAAAATGTACACATATCACTTTGCAGAAGCAAAATATTCTGGGTAAAATTCTGAAGGATTCTGATCAGAAATTGTTTTTAGTATGACTCTGGTTGGCAAGTCTTGGTTTACTAACTTAACTTCATGAAGAACACATTTGACCAAGAATTGCATAGTTTCTTCCCTGAAAGTGACATAAATTCTGAAAGGTTTCACCTGATTAAAAAAAAAAAAAAAAATCAAAGTAGGACAGGACTATATTGCAAGACCTTACACTCATTATATATATCATGCCATCAAGCAGGAAAGGGAACAAATCACTAAGTCATATTATCCCATGAGGCACAACATGGTTTGCCACAAGTAATGCAATGGATCATTTGAACTGCAAAGAGTTCATGTTTTAATCTCTAAATTACACATGTACTGATATGACAGAATTAGAGCTAATTTCCAAAGATGACCATGGGTTTTGTTATTAATAGAACTATTGTTAATATTTATATCAATTGAGTGTTTGCAGGTTCTTATTCAGGACTTTCTTACATCAAATGTTACAAACATGCACACAGTGATGGTGGCCCCTCACTGAAAGACAGACTTTCCTATACGTCAGCTTCAAGACAGAAACCATTTGCTTTTTAGGAGGTCAGAGCTGAACCCCTGAAGATGCGTCAGTAATAATCTTCCTCATGTTAATGCTGGTGAATATCTATTCAAGACCAGTTATATCACACCATAAAGCCCACTAATGAGAGTCTTTACTTCAGACTGGATTAATACCAGAAATTGCTTTACAGTGGCTTATACTTAACATTTTTACTAACTACATTTCTTAGTTGTTTCATTAGCTGAGTTATTAGCCAAACTCCATAATTAGCTTTCATTATTCTTTCCCTGGTTTCACTCTGTCTATAGTAATAGCCACTTAAATGTTAGAACATTACAGTTTTATTTAGTAAGTTTGTTTAAAAGCAAGACCAAAGCATCAGTGTCACTGGGAAAGTAAATGTTGTGGCTTGTTCCTAAAACGAACAGAGAACCTGAGTCAGCTAAGTTTTATATTCCTTTAAACCAGAAAGAAAAATGTATACTTCTTTCCATTCTGTTCCAACAAGCATGAATGTTCTCACTCACCCACAGTGGCAAGTGCAGGCATGGAGAAGCTGGTACTTGCAGCTGGAATACCTACGTGCCTAAAGATGTTGCTGTCAAAACAACAGTTTCTTTTCCCAGATGGCCATGAGATGATGGAGCAGATTCGATCCTGACATCCACTGCTGACTAACCCTCAGCGTAATTAGAAAGCTCAGATTAAAGCCTTTCACTTCTAAAATGAAATGTCTGCAAGGTCAATAATTATGAAATGTGAGTAATCAGGCATAGTGTGTGGAAAATGCAAATGCCGCAGAAAGTAGCCTGCAGGTAGCTGAATTATTTTGGCATGCCTGTTGAAATAACTGCTACAGCTGGCAGGAGGCTGCAAGCACTTAGGTCTGCCAGAACTGTTTTCTGAGTTTCATGGAACCAGTAAGGTAAATAAACAGGAGGAGGAACCTAGAGAAGAGGTAGAGTCAGAAATGAAACAGGAAGGCTGTATATATCTGTCACCCTCTCAGATGCCCTTCAGACAGGAGGTCACAGGAGACAGCTGCCTTCAAAGATTTGTAAACCATTTAGAAACAGTTCTCACTGGAACCCTGCTTCTCTTTTCTTTGTGTGCTTTCAGTACATTCAGCTGAAAAAGCAAATGGCTTCAAAAATGGCCTGGAATTGGCTAAAGTTCTAGAAAAAAAGTACAAGTAAAATCATACTGTGGTAATTAGTGCTGGGCAACTGTTTAAAGACAGAAGCATAAATAAGGAAATGCTCTGTTTGTAGTCAAGCATTATAAAATCCACTTAGTATGGTAGTGGTAAGGCAAGCTTAGGTGTCTAAGAAGATAGAAGTTAAAGCTGAAATTTTACGTATGAACTAATCAGCCAACATGGGAGTAGTACATTTCAATGTTTCATAGACTTTCATAAGGAACTAAGGGCTTAGACACACTTTGTTCTATTGTATGATCAATACAAGTGCAAACAGTGTTTCAGAAATCACAGCAGTATTTAGTTACTTTAAATTCTCATTGTCAATATTTCAAAGGGAATTTATTCTACACTAATGAGCAAACAACCTGAAAGGTTTCTCGTTTTTAAGTTAGGTTTGGTTTAATCTGGAGGAGTTGAAAGAAAGCAGCTATGACTACTGAGGATGTAGCATAGTTAATGGTGGTTTGAGGATTTCAATAATAAAAATATTAGCTTACCTTCAGATCCAGATTTTGGAAAACATTGCAGCAGTAACTCCCCACAACCGTAAGAGGAAATCCCAAGGACAGAATCTGCCTCCTCAGGCCATGTTACATAAAGCAATAACATGGATCACTTACTCTGAGCACAGGCTGCTCTTTGAAAATGTATAAAATTTACCATCCTTGACCCATGACAACCACAACAGGCTTCAAGTATGGAGGAGTATATAAAACATATGAGAAAATATTATTTACCACAGAAGAAAGTGGTTTCATACACCATAAGTCAAACCCCTGGTGTAACCACCAGAGTACTGAATGAAAACTGTGTTGTCTCACTCTGTTCAAGAGGATTTTTATAAATTTACTGAAAGTACCAGGACATGGAAGCCAAATGGAGAGGTGTGAGGACAAGGACAGCAGTGCACAGGACAGCCAACAAGCTGATACACGAATGGGAGAAGGGCAGAAGGGTCTGAAGGGAGAAGCAGACTTACTGGTCAATTTTAGGTTAGGTTTGACTCGTGAGCAAAAACCATGAAAAGAAATAATCATGAATAAGAAAGGGAAGCTGAAAATTACTTGTTCAAGTGAAGAAAAGCCAAGCAGAGGAAAGCAGCCTAGAAATCTACATCCCTGCGTATGTCAGAAAATGAGAGAAGAGAGTTGTAGGAGGGGAAGTCAACAAAAGGATTATACAAGGGGAAGGACAAGTATTCTATCAACTTTCTCTTTGAGGAAAGCTACAAGATCCCATGTAGCAAGAGAGAGAGAGAGAAAAGGAGGATGTAAAAGAAGTGACACAAATATAGTAGTAATAGAAGTGTCACAAACATAGAAGAAAACCAGTCATAAAAATGGCCGTGACTGAAGCTGCCCCCAGCTGCCCCCCATCCTGCCCCTCTCCCTGACTGGAGTCAGACAGACATGGCAATAGCAGTCAGGAATCATCCCACCACTTCCTGACCACCTGACCTGGTCACTAAACAACCTCATTTTTGCCAGTCTGGTAAGAGGTGAGAAGGACTTAATGACTTCCTAAATTTTGTTCTCCTTCACATTTTTCTGAAGTTTGCACTCTCTCCAGTGAGGAATGCAGTGACTGAATCTCTCACTCACTGCCTTATATAGCAGGTTCACCCCAGTGATCCTCCTGATGCCTATGAGGTCAAAGAGACCTGATTTGAAGTTGGGTGTCTCAATTCCATCAGCTTCTAGCTTTCATGGTCTAAGTATCTTGAAATAAGTCTGTTTAAAGCCCCAGATACCCCCTGCAATGGTAGCCTAAACTAGTCCCAGTGCATCAAATAATATTCCACCCCCTGAAGACATTCTAGCTTAGTTATCAGCCAAAAGTCTTATGCCACTAGCTACAAAAAACACAGCTGATTGATCATTATCAAATATTTTAAATTGATCCTCAAAGTTATATTTGGATATTTAAAATGTGCCTTTGTATCAGAATCAGGATCAGAGTATATGTTGATTTAAAAGAGTAGGAAAAGAGAATTAAAATGTGTTCTGGAAGTCTCTTACATAGTATGGAAGCAGAATAGATTAACCTATGGGGCAGTGTATTGTATTACTACTCCCAGGATTATTATCATAGCAAAAAGCACATTTGTTGTGGGATGTGCATTATTTCTCTCAGGAAAGAGTGCGACAAATTCCAGCACCCTTCCTTTAGCAAAAATGTAGTGGCCTCTTTACTCCTTGAGTAACCACTCCTTAGTCAAAGCCCTGGAAATAAAAACAATGGTTGCAATGGAGTGAGTTGAGATGAATTTTCACTTTACCCATTGCAGTTCTGAGGTGGGACTATATGGTGAATGTGAACCTAGACCTAGATTACCAATGTGTTTTACACTATAGGTAATCCCTTAGGTGAAGGTGTGTCAAGTAACTTTTGCCTAGAAAATATTTCAAATGTAAAGTCAACCCAATTCTCATTAGGTATTTTTCTTAAACAGTCCTTAAAGGTTCAAATTCTTTAAGAGTCTCCTGTGAAGTAGTGAGCACTGCTAGTTTTCACAGTCATCAATCATTTCTTCCAGCAGAGAAATTCAGGACACTTTCCCCTCTAAAGGCCATTAAGGTCAATGAGGAGCAGGGGATGGCATAAGGGAAAGACAAATACATGCAGAACTGCCACTGCTGATCTGGGGAACCAGGTACAGGGAATAGGAATCTAACTACTAAAGTAGTCATTGTTAAGAAACCTCCCGTAATACGCCTTTCTTATAACATCGGTGTCAAAATTTTGTGAAAATATATTCATTTCACTTGACATTCCTAACCCTATGACTGCTGTGTAAAATATTTAACCATGCTATCTATTAGAGCCTCCAAAGCTTCCACAGTCAGCTGAGGGCTTCAGTGCTTTCCATTCATAGTGTATGAATAATGCATATAGCTTTAACATCTCCAAAATCTTATTAGCCCTCCTATAATGGTGCTTCTTATTATCAGCAAGAGTTTCCATGAGATTTTATGGGTGATGAAAGTAACAATGCAATGTGAAATACACACTTCCCTGCTAAAACTAATAATCACTCAAATTTGTGCAAGTGAAGTCTATACATACAGAGGGAAAAGAATGTCCTGCCAGCTTAAGAGAATGCCTATCTTAACTGCTCTGTAATTGCAAAAAATGGCCATTATTCTTCATGTTCTCCCTTCTAAATGTGCTTTCACTCATGTATTTATTTGTCAGTCCATATGATGATTATTGCAAATCTAGTTCTGGGAATGTGCTGCTGGGTTTTAAGCAGCAAAGCCAAAAGTTGGTTGCCACTATGTACTTCCAGAAGAAGGAATGAGTGATCAAAACCCTGGCCTGAAGGTAGATTGTATGTACATAAAAATGGATCAATAAGATACCCAACATATTTTTATTTACTGTCCTAGACTAGAAGTCAAATATGAACAAATCAGGAAACCAGAGAGAGGAATACTGAGTTCTGCTTTCTGCTGTGGCACTGATTCACAGTGGAATGCCATCAGCTATGCCTGGAACCACATGCAGCCATTTCTTCTGCAAAGAAGGTCTTTAACACC
Source organism: Pseudopipra pipra (assembly GCF_036250125.1). NCBI lineage: Eukaryota > Metazoa > Chordata > Aves > Passeriformes > Pipridae > Pseudopipra > Pseudopipra pipra. The sequence goes on from NC_087551.1 coordinate 60,811,562, forward strand.
TCATACATATGCTTATTATTCTACACCCAAGTAGGTATTATAGGCATGGTAGTATTTTTTTACTTAGATGTGGTTTCATGAAGATTTGTTAAATTTACATTTTAGGTTCAGTGCTTGCATGGATAAAAGTTACCCTAGGCAAATAAAATAGTGTTTAAATTTCAATCAGTTGAATCCACACACTCAACTAATTAATCCTAGTCCTTATCAGCTCTATGAGTGAATAAACAATCTTTGCTATAGACAGTATCAAGACACAAACGAATGGAAAGTACTGTGAGAAAATAATTCTCATCAAGAAAAATACAAACAAATTCTTTTTGCATCCAAGTGATCTGTCAATAAAACATCATCGTGTAGAAATCATGGTTTGACCACTGACATCTACCTCAATATAGCTTATCTTTATTAAAGTCAGTGAGGCTTCTCATGAGTGGAGCAGAAAATCCATTTTAACCCCCTTGAAAGCAGCTGAGGTCTGCTCTTTGGAGCACTGAAAGCATCTGCTGGTGGTATTCTTGGAACTGAGAAGTTTCATTCAACTTTCAGTTGATAAATCATACATACATGGAAAAAGTTTATCTGCTTTTAGAATACATTCTTATGTTGACATATGGTTGTATTTTTTTAAGCAGCTTTCCTTCTATTTTTCAAAATAATGCACATAATCCAACAAATTGCTTCTTGTTATATATTTGTTATTGATCTAAGTTCTAGGATGGCCTTAGGAAACACAGAACATTGCACAAAGCCTTGATTTATTTTTAATATGCTATGTATCCATTTGTTATATAATTTGAATTACCATCAATATAGTATCATCCCATTACTCAGCAAGGGAGCTATCAGGAACATATGAGCAGATTGTTGAATTTTTCTATGGCATTTCCAGTATTTAGCATAATTATTCACAAAAATACTACAGAAGACAAGCAAATAGATTCATGGCAGTTGAGGCAGGGAGAAAAAAGAAAATGTAATACATTAAATTGCAGATCTATGAACACAAGCTTTTGAAGAATTGACACTATATATACATGCACCAACATCCCAAAATTGATTATTCTGAGATCAATGGCAGAGGGTCATGATAAGAATTTTGTTGATATAAGGTTTGGAGATCTTCAGTTTTGACCTGGTTTAATCTCTGTTGATTAAACTCTAAAATTATTTGTGTTTCAACTCTCAGCATGCAAAGTATGACAGAAACTTTGTTATTTCTTGCTTTAGCAAAGTGTATCATGCCACCATTAAACTCTTAACCAAGCCAATGTGCTGTACAGGCACTATTGAGAAGAGCGTAATTTGTAGAAATGTTTATGTATGTGCCTAATTTTCTGCCACAAGTAGTCTTGCTGAGGTCAGTGAAGCTATTCTCATCAGCAAAGCTAAACATGCACAAAAATGTAAGTGGTAACAGACTGCAGTGAGATTCAGACAAGAACTGAAGAGGGGTTGGGATGACTAGGACACAGGTTTCAAAAGGTATGATGCTCTCTAGTCAGAAATAGTTTTGGAATTACATTTCTGAATTTCAGCTCAAAAAAAGTTTTTGCAACATTGAGTACATCCTTTGTGTTCTCTGTATGTCCTCAAGGAAAATATTTAGCAAGGCTGTTATGAAGATAAATGACATGATTTTCAAAAGCACAGTGGGGAAAGGAAAGGGTTTTTTCCATCATATGAAAGAGAAGGAGAATTTCTAAAGAATTTTCTGTGCTGGCAGTAGACTTTCCTTGATTTTGGTGGGGAGGAGAAGATATGTTGACATTCATAAAGCTAGAGTATCTTGTCCTAGTGGAAGCTGAAAGAAGAACAGGCTCTTGTGCAGAATTTCTTGTCCTCTGACTACAACAAACCACTGCAGTGCATGCATGCTTCAGTGTGGGATCCTATCTATTACATAGATAAGAAAATGTGAGGCACCTGAGGAATAAATTGCAAGCCTTAAGGTATGCTTAGAGACCTTAAATTAGCAAAATCAAATCTAAATATAGCTCCAGATATGGAACACACAGATGGCATATCATTCTAGCTTCCATTGGAGCAACTCCACTGAAATAAATGAAAAAGATCAGTGCATATAAGAAGGCAATCAGAAGTGATCTACCATCCCTTCTCCCATGCCCAACTGCAAAATTAGATCAGCGGTTGTATTAGTGGAAAACATTTAGGTCAATGCAAACTGTTAGGATTCATAATAACATGAAGACATTTACCAAAAAATTCAGGACAGATATTTATTCTCTTGAAAAAATCTGATCTTAATTCTTGCCATAACATATTTTACTGTTGAAAATCTTGGCAAAAGCATACGTACCTGTGATAAAGCCTAAATTTAAGAACTTAGAAAATTTTTTAGTACAGGAAGAAGCCAGTCTTATTCTTGAGCATTTTGGGTAAAATTAAATTTAAAAATTGATGGGCAGAAGAAAGAGACAAATTTAACCTACAGCCCTTCCTAAGAGAAGTGTTTATTTATTCATTGGTGAGCTTTCCAATTTAATGAAGAATCATATCCTCCAGTTCATCTTGTTCACATGGTGAGTGGAGGTGGAATGGATTGTCATTGTCAGTGTCATCTATCTCCCTGCTCTGTAATACAAACAGACGTACCAATATCATTCATGACAAAAATTAAGTAATTCTTTCTTAAAATGATCATCTGCTGAAAACTTTCAAGCAGTGTCCCCTGGATAAAGTGGCAGAGAGGAAAGTGGGAAATTCTTGAAAAGGCATCAAGAAGACCCCAAAGAAATGAGCAGCAGCATTTTTTCACCTAGAAGTGAAAATGGGTTGTGAGCATTGGTTGTGACTGCTCATGGGAAGAAGGGAGCTGATAACTAACATTAACAGAGGCATGTGGTAATTCTTCCCAGGACGGAATGAACATTTTCAATGCAAGGCATCACATGGGAGCAAATGATCCAGAGAGAACTTAAATCTCCATAAACTTGAAGGAGCACTGGTTTTGGATATCTATTTTCTATGTAAATTTCTAGCCATTCTTTTCCTCTTAATTGTATTACAAATCGTACTTGCTTCAGTTTAAAGCTATTGCTTTTTACTCAATTCATGCTTTTGGTCTTTCCTGATGAGCATTCTCACTGCTGGGTTCATTTTAATTGGTCTTCATGTTTCTTGAACCATAGACAGGCAGTATGCACTTGCTCTTGTTTTTTTGTATAGCTGCATGTTAATTTCAGTGAGCATAAATTTTCTTGGATGCATTGTTTGAGCATGTAATAAAACAATTTCAAAACATACAAGACATCTACTACTTTTCTCCCACTCACAAAGCGTATTTGCTTGTCCTAACAGTCTGATGTGATTTGTTCTCAAAAAATCTTTTTTCCTCGTTATCTGCTAGTTCTCATGAATGCTCTGCTTATTTATTCCTGAATTTTCAGGACATAGTAATTTAGTTGACCAGAGCCAAAACTCTGGGTCTTATTTTCCTCCTTTTTTAAAGATTACCACATCTAGACTTTTCCCTTCTTTCACAAGCTTACCCATGACCCACAGTTGTTGTTTTTTTCCATTGCTCCTCTCATTGGGACAATTAGCGTTCACATTTCTGGTGTTACTATTTCTGGAACAATCAGTTTCCCTGAATCTAGTCTATCCAGCTTCACTCATGAAGAATACAAGCTAAAAGTCATCATAGTTATTCTGATATTTTAATACTTCGCCATCCTCTTTTCACTGGACACATATAAGATCACTTCCAGTGGTGGAGGAAAACCAAGGCTATTTTACTTCTGACTCTGGATGTGGAAATATTCTGTAATTGTACTCACAAATGGGGACACATATTTTCATTCTTTTAAACTTTCTAAAACCAGATAAGCATAGAAACATTTTCAACATTAAAAAAGAATAAAATGAATTCTGAATATTTGCCTAAAACTATTGAAGCATCAGCAGTGAAGAAACGTTTATAGTATCTCAAACCAAATTGAGTACTGGTGTCAATAACAATGCTGTATGTAAATATAAGAGCTCATTTTGGTAAATGTGTCATATCTCTCACAAGTCACTGTTAAATTTTAAACTTTTCATGCATCAGGAAAGTGCATGAAAAATTGATCCTTAAGAACACATAAAAGGAAAACTGAATTTTTTGCTAGTTTATGGTAGAAGTTCTTTGTACAGATCTAGCACTTTTAGGCAACTTATGTCTTTTGGAAAAACATGTTAATGTACAAGATTTGATATTCACTTCTTATTCATTAAGAAACTGAGAAATTGAATGATACCACAAGTGTTAGATGTGGTGAATGAAGCACAAAGAGTATTTTATTCATAGCATACCTAAATTCTCTAGTGGCAGTGCTAAAAAGATCTACTTTTTTTATGATTTTTTTTCCACAGACTCCTGTGAAATTAACATTTTATTTCTGGTTAAAACTGTAAAGCCTTGAAATAGTATTCTATTCACAAAGCTCCATTTTTGTAATGGATTGTAAATATTTTCTTAGCACCAGCTGATGTACTCTGATTAAGTATGAAAACTATTTATAGTTTGTATTGCTCAGAGTACCACAGATATGAGCAATATATGCTTTTACAAGACTACAAACAAAGCCCAAAAAATTAATGGAACTTCTAAATATTCCTAAATAGTCTTCAGTATATCTATTTACGTTCCAATGTGACGTGCATGACTCTGGGATGTGTAGTATATGGTTCTCTGTTTTCTCTTAATAATAAAGAACCAAAATAAAATAATATCCTTCTTAGGCTTCCATCAAGGGGTAGGAGGAAGAATTTGAGAAATATAGAGATATTTTTCTTCAGAGATGCTAAGCTATATTATACTGGGTCATAATTAAATCAGCAGAGAGTGATATCTCTGGAACACCCATTTTAAGTCAGACTGGTATTAATCATCTCCAAGGTGATCACAGTTACTATGGGAACTATGATATTTGTTTGTGTTCCTAGCACTGGCTGGTCTCCCAAGTTTGGCAGCCTCCTTATAGTAATCCAGCAGATTAGAATGTTAAGTCTCCATCATGAATTTTTCATTACTGCTGTCAGTATGAATCTGTCCTTTATAGAAATAATTACTAATTAATAAATCCTACTCTATGTTCAGATGGGAAAGGTTGCCTATGCTAAACCTGCCCTTTTGTAACCAACCCCTTTAAACCCTTTCAATTTTGTCAAGCAAAAAAAGCATCATTTTTTTTCACTTGCTAGGCTCTTATTTCAAAAAATGTGTAAACTCCTTGCCATTTGTTTTTTTCCTATGACTTTTAGAAATATTTTCCTGCTTCAGTGGATATTGTTCCTCTGTGTAGATGCCATGCTTTGCTTCCTTTTTTGTTTTGACAGGAGGGAAGTGGACAGACCTTATAAAGTCAGTTCCACTTGACTCATACAGAAAATTTGATCTCATTTCACTGTGAAGCAATATAAGCTCTCAAAGACACCTTTATTGTCATGGCAAGGTAAAGAGATATCAGAGTAACTTGTGTCGATACACTTTTTTTTCCTACAAAGACATGCTTATTCTGAAGAAGTTGCAGCCACCATACCCCTTCCCTTTTTATTCCAATTTCTTTTTTTTTCCCTTTAAAGGGCCTATTTCAACATTCACATCTAAACCTTGCTCTAGCATTTCATTTGATCTGATCCAAGAACAGAAGCTCAGGGGACTCACTAAGAAGACTTTTTGCAGGAACTGGGGCCTTAGTGACAATACTGGAGAGTAGTCCAGACCTCTAACAGGATGCCAAAAGAAATAAAAGGATGACATACAGAAGCTGGGAAAGACAAGCTAGGAGGAAGAGTCTGGGATGCTCTAAATGAGGGCACTTCTAGACAGAGTGGAAATTTTCATCTGAACTCTGTTGCTGATGTTTTGTTTTAGCCAAACAAGTTCACTGGCAGCATTTGTGCTGAGGAATTTGTATCTCCATTTAAAACAATGCTGTCTTCCAAAATGTTGTCTGAACACAAGGTGTGACAATTCTAAGCAAGACTCAGCCCAGTGTTTCAAGCCAACTGAAAGAAAATTTTGAAGTCTGAACATTGGAAAACCTGTACTAGCAGGTTAATTAACCTAAACGACCTGTATCACCTGAAAAAAACCCTACCCATAGGAATCCAAGAAATACGGTGTTAGTGTGGATGACTTTCATTATACTAGAAACTCTTCAAAGTATGACTATTGCACTATGAATACAACAATGTAGAAACTTTATAGTAACATAATGAAGATGGATTTATTCAATAAAAATGAAGACAAAGAATTTCATTCAAAAATGAGACCCTAAAAGGAAACTATAAAAATATTCTTGTGTAAACTTAAAAATACTTTTATCATTATTCTGCAGAAATAAAAATGATAATTTTTCATTGAGAATGAACTTTTCAGTTTCTTAACAAAGCATTTGATATTGCAAATTTAGCAAAAAAAAGTCTCTATTCTGCCACACCTTTCTGAATATTTTAATGTTGAAATATGTGAAGTGACATTTATTTAGAATCACTGCAAATGTTTACATCAGCTTTGTAGCATCACAGAAAAAAACAGAATAATTTACTTTTTCAGAGGCACAAGGGAAATGGCTGGTTAAATAATTGACAAAAAATATTTGCCAAGAAAATTTTACATAATTTATAAAAGCCAATAAATAATCACAGAGTTCTGAGAATATTGTTCCTTTACATATCACAGAGAACTGAAATTATCATCAAAACCACGGAGTAGACAATGTTATGGAGTACGTAATTTACACTTCTCCAACTATGTGTGCCACATATTATGGAGTTTGTTCTTTACTCTCATGAAATATTTATCAGGAAGATTATTTTATATTGTGAAACAGTCACAATTGTCATCTTCCTTTTTTTCTTTTCTATTAAAGTAGACTTAATCAAAACAAGTTTGATTTAATTTGCCTTGTTCCTTGAAGAAGGAGCTTTCCAAAGACAAAAAAAAAAAACCAATAGCCCCGCAGGCAGACACCTAATCCAAGGTTCCTGACCTAGTCCAATAGCTTACCTAATGTTACGAGATACTGCACCTCACTTAGATGTAATAAATTAGAACTTTTAAAATTCTTAATTTGAAAAGGCGAGGCATCCTCATAGTCACAATTCACAGAACTTTGTGCTACCAACAGCTCAGCACATAATTACATATACCAAAGAAATGCCAAAGGTTTATACCAATGTATTCTCTACATCAGCCTGGTCACAGATACTTTAAATTTAGATGCAGTATGTGAGTCAGACATGTAGATATGATCAAAGGAAAATTAATTAAGATCTGCCGTTGTTTAATCCCAGACAGCAACTAAGTATCACGCAGCCACTCTCCGAGTGATCCTTAGTAACACTGAGCATGCCACAAATCAAAGCAAATGTTAAAAAGAAAAACAAACTCATTTTCAAGTTTCTCTCGGCGGATGCCACACCATATGAACTAGGAATTTGGGTTATTCTCTGCTCAGCCTACCATATTTTATGCATGTGTTCAGTAAAATACTCACCGAGTTTCAAAACTCATTTAAGAGGTTATCCTCCCTCATGAAAAATAAAAGACTATATTACATGAATAACAATGAGACTGAAATTAGCTCTTGTTCCTTACAGGAACACCAGTTCCACTAGTTTAGAGGGACTTACAGAAGAAAGGTGATCCTATGTTACAATTGTTTTAAAATTAGTGTTGTCCACAGAGTGTGACCACTCACTGCACATCACTCACGCAAAGTACCCTCATGAAAAATAACCTTTTCCTGGAACTTCTTCAGGGAAAGAAGTAGCTGCGATCAGCTGTGAAAGGATTAAGCTGCTTAATCCTTTCATAATGAATTCAGTACATGTGAAATGTATCAGGTGAAAGGGTCTTCAGAGCTGTCTACCAAATTCATAGGTATGGCCAAACTCCCGCACAAGGGTCTGGCAGTGTGCCTGCCATCTACAGAGGTAGTCAACTTGCCTTTCTGCAGCTCACAAAATGGACACATCAGCTTCCAGTATCACATCAATAGACAAACTAGGATTGCATGATAACTATGAAATTTAGTATAGACATTTGAAATCTGTTCTAATGGCTAATGCAGTAATACCAGGCAAATATTTGTAAAAATGAGGTTATTGATGCATGGATGCATAAATGTATAAATGTTTGGGAGTTACTCTTCTTCATAAATGCCAGTATCTCCACATACAGAAAAGCTCACGTATAAATAAGATTATTCAATATTTGCTTTTTATTGCTCTTCTGTTTAAAAAGCTTCTGTCACCTAGGCAGACAACAAAGGAATTATGAATTGTAGGGTTTCTAAAGGCATCTCAGCAGCTGACTGTTCGACTGACATGGTGGTTTGCAAACTCTCATGAACTCTATTAAGAATGCCAGCTTGGACAAGCATTCAAATGTCTAAGTTATTGTACAACAACCAGCGATGTAAAGAAAGTCAGGTTTCAAAAACCACTCCATGGCTAAACACAAAGGTACAAACAGAATTTAATTAGTATTAGCCTACTTTTTGATTAGTAGTGGCTAACCAGGTGAACACCTGCCTACTGTAAGTTTGAGTATTTCTTGGTGTATTTCTTTTCAAAATCAATGTTGTATAATAAAATCATATTTTATGAAACAGATAATATATCTCATTTCAGTAAACAGATCTTAAAAGTAAAGGTGAAAAACTGGGAAAAGAAGGCAGAACATTACCTAAAAACTGTCAGGAAGTCTGTAGTATTTGTTTGAGTATGGAGCTTTTGGATGGAGAAGGAGGAGTTATGATTTAGCATAGCTGTCCATGACAGAAAACTAACATAAGATTTGCCTTTTATATTGTACTTTTACCACCCAAGATCTGAAAAGATAGATGGATGTCATTTCACTTCCATAAGTGGAACTGTCCCAAAAAAGCACCAAATGGAAAATTAAATTCATCATTAAGCAACCATGCTGTTAATAAAAATAAAAACATCAAAGTCTGCATGTGCAGTAAGACACTCAGATATCAGTATTTTGTTTTGATTTCTTTCCTCCATAGGAATCACTTACTGTTCTCAGCAAAGACCAGCATTATATTACAATGACTGTCAATTGCATCAAGGAGAAAAATTAAACTGAAGACAGTCTAACGAATTCAACCACCTGCTCACCCTAGGACGTGCCTAACAGAACCCCAGCTCTTCATGCAACCTCCTCGACGCCTCGCACCCTCTGTAACAATATGAATTTGCAGAAGATTGCCACCTGTGAAGTACTTCTGCAAGTTAACAGATCATGTTTTAACATCAGCAAGTTTAAAGATTTATTTGAACTTAGGCAACACATGAGGTTGTATCGATCTCCCACATCCTTACCTTTTGGAAGGAGAAGAGAGCTGGGCAACATTTCTTGTGGAAAGTCTTGTGCCAGGCTTACCTTCCAAGACTAATTTTTAGAACAGTAGTATGCTGCTATTGGAAAAAAGAACTCAAAGAATTGGTCAACTAAAATTATCAAAATTAATTTCATTACTGAATTTAGTGTGTAGGTTTAAGGCCCATATTTGCCTTATGTATATTAAGCTTATATTAAGCTTATAGCTTTAGGCTGTATCCTAATAATCAGTCATATATAACTAATTAATTTTGTACATTTTTTCAGTACAGGTGTAACCAGATGTAACAATGGATGACGTCAGGTCACAGCTGAAGAAATGTGTTTCCACTGTCACTGTAACAGTGTAGGTCACTCTAAATGCTAGTTAAAAATGCAGTGCTATGACCCATATACAGTGTGTCACTACACTTACAGGTGGATAAAACCAATGTGTTAGGTGGACAGAACTCTTGCCCCAGTGTCATCCTCAATGTTTAGATTATCACATATGCTCTGACTTCTAACATAACCTCATTTTCAAGTTTGTTTGAAGTATAGCTAATATATGTGTGTATGTTTATGTGGAAGGGAAAGAAACCTCCACTGACAAATACTAAGTCACAGTAGTTTTGTATGACACTGTTTATTAACTGACTTCTTTAGCTGTCACTAGAAGCTATTGATACAAGAGGAAATGATGAACTTGTGAATGTTTGTTAAGAAAAGGAATCCTCAATTCTATCTCTTCCAGCCCCTGTGGATCATTTACAAAAAGATGGACAGAATTATTTGTCTGTTGGGATCCAAGTCTTATTTTCATTTTAATATAACTTATTCCCTCATTTCAGCATTCTTATGACAGAGCTATGTTCAGGGACGATAGAATAAATAAAAGTCAGGCTGAATGCTATTAATAAGGGAATTTTTCAGAGCAATAACAATACAGTAATGGCACAGATCACCCAGAGAAATGAATAACATAATGGCTTGCTTTTTCTTTTAATTGCTTTTCCTTTTATTGAAAGATTGAGGCTCTACTTTCTATACAAATCTTTTCACAAGTAACTAGTGGGTGCAAACTTCTGTCAGAAGTGCATATTTTCCTGTAGCCCTCAAATCAAAGGAGGCAACAGAACATTACATCTGGCATTTCTAATTAGAACTCTAATTATTTAAAATCTTTTTTTCCCAAAGCAGCAAGAAACAATTCCTACTGCTTAATGGGAGTAGTGCTCCCACCAATCAACATTCTGCTACAGTATTCATTTATGTAAAAAGTCAATTGGTGCATACTACCCACTGCTGACTATTACCCACATGTAAATTGAGTGGCAAAATCCATCCAGCACTTTATGATCCTTCCAGCTTTCTTTAAAATTCTGCCTCAGCATGGTGCTTTTCATTTTTTGATGAGTATATTATCAACAATAAACTAATATCAGAAGCAATAGGGAAACTCAGCTACAAGCCATTGAATTCTGGTGTTCTTTATACTGTCACATAGACTCATAAAATCATATAAGTTGGAAAAAGCCTCTAGGATCATCAAATCAAACCATAATCCAGCACTGCCAAGTCCATCACTAAACCATGTCCCCAAGGGCCACATCTACATGTCTTTTAAATACCTGTAGGATTGGACTGGCTCCACCAGTTCCCTGGGCAGCCTGTTCCAATTCTTGATAAGCCTCTCAGTGAGGAAATTTTTCTTAATATCCAATCCAGACTAATGAGGCACTCTGATTACTGTCTGTTATTGGTTGTTCATACTGACAACAACAAAATAACAAGAAGTCTGAGGGCAATCAAAAAAGACTTCAGGGCCCTGGGACAATTGGTAGATAGATCAGTAGGATAGGTAGTGATTTCCTCGATCCTTCCAGTAACAAGGAATAATATTGATAGGGAGAGGCAGATCCATGAGGTCAACGAGCAGCCCTGAGGTTGGTGTAATTGAAAAAAAAATTTGGCCATGGGACCATCCACTTAACACCTGGCCTACTCACACCTGACAGGATGCACCTGTCTCAGAGGTGAAAAAGAGTTCTAGCACAGGAGCTAGTGGGGCTTGATAGAGCTTCAAAGGGGAAAAGGGACCAAGCTAGGCTCACCAGTGATGAGAGATGGGATGATGTGCCAACACTTGAAGAAACAGCACTAATGGCATCCCTCAATCTACTTCCAGAGCTATTGGCTACAATGTACCACACCTGAAATGTTTCTAAACCAATGCACACCGCATGAGGAAAAAACAAGGAGTAAAAAACTTTGGCCCAGTCCCAAAGATTTGACATCATTGGCATAAGTGAACCTAGTGGGATGAGACCTGTGACTGGAGCACCCTGTTGGACAGTTACAGGCTCTTCAGGAGGGATAGGCAGGACGGAAAAGGCAAAGGGGTGGCACTGTATGTAATAGAAGGGTTAGAATGTATGGAGCTCACAGCTGGCAATGACACAGTTGAGAGATTCTCGGTAAGAATCAAGGGGCAAACGAATAATGTGGATGTCATTGTGGGAGTCTACTATAGACCTCCTATGACACCAACAAATTAATCTTTGTGGAACTAAGGGATGCTCCCAAGCCAACTGTCCTTGTCCTTATGAGGAATTTCAACTCACCAGAAAATAACTGGGAGCATCACACAGCTGGTACAACTTGAGCCAGAGGATTCCTAAAACACCTCGATGACAACTGAATGGAACAGGTCCTAAGGGAGCCAACTTGGAAAGATGTCCTCCTTGATCTGCTGCTGGTCAACAGAGTGGATCTTGTGAGTGAATTGGAGATTGGTGGCCATTTTGGCCACAGCAATGTGATTGAATTTAAAATCTCTGCTGAAAGGAGAAGTGCCAGCAAAATTTCAACTCTGGAAATGAGGAGAGCACACTTCAGGCTGCTCAGAGAATTAGTAAGTAAGGTCCCCTGGAAAAATGTTTTTGCAGGTGCTGGGGTCTATCAGTGCTGGTCACTTTTTAAACATTACCCTGTAAGGGCACAGAAACAGACAACTCCCAGATGTCAAAAGTCAAGCAGATGAGGCACATCAACATGAAGGAATGGGACCCCACCCCATTTTTGGGATTCTCCACAGATCTCTCTCCGTGTTCCCCTTTTATTAACCTCTTCAGGTAAACAGCACCTGGTGTTGCCATTCAGTTAAGTAGAATTCCCACCATTCTTTCTCAGCTCCAAGGCTGAAAGACTCCCATTTGGTTCTAATCAGCTGAACACAGGTGCATCTGGCTCAGCTTGTTCTCAAAAGGCAGAAGGCCAGCTTGGCTGAACAGGGATCTTCTCTTGGAGATAAGGCAAAAAGGAAGATGTATGCCCAGCGAAAGCAAGTTCAAGTGACATGGAAAGAATTTAGAGATGCTACTTGCCTCTGGAGTGAGAAAATTCGTGTGGCCTAAGCTCAGCTGGAGCTGACGCTGACCAGAAATGTGGGGGACAATAAAAAGACTTTTTTCAAATATATTAATGGCAATAGGCAATATAGAAACATCATTGGCCCATTATAGGATGATGTTTAATGCTTTCTTTGCCTCTGTCTTGATCATGGATGATGAACCAAGGAGGTCTCACAATTGTGAGAATAATTGAAATTGTTCTCCAGCTGGATCCCTACAAATCTATGGGGTCTGGTGGGATTCATCCAAGAATCCTCAAAGAGTATACTGATGTCATTGCAAAACCTCTTTCAATGATTTTTTGAGAGGTCTTGGGAATCCGGAGAGGTCCCAACTGGCTGGAAGCTGGAGCAATAAGGTCTTCTCTGAGCCTCCTTTTCTCTAGGCTAGACAACTCCAGATCCTTCAGCCACTACTCATAAGATTTGTGCTCTAGACCTTTCATCAGCATCACTGTTCTTCTCTGGACATGCTCCAGCACCTCATGTAGTGAGAGGCCCAAAACTGAGCACAGGACTTGAGATGCAGCCTCACCAGTGCCGAGCACAGGGGCATGATCACTTCCATGGTCCTGCTTGCCACACTATTGCTGACACCTGCCAGGATGCCCCAAGGCCCTTTCCCACGAAGCAGCTTTCCAGCCACTCTTCCTCAAGCCTGTGCTGTTGTATGGGTATTTTGTGACCCAAGTGCAGCATGTGACATTTGGCCTTTTTCGAACCTCATACAATTGGCCTCAGCCCCTGAATCCAGCCTGTCCAGGTCCCTCTGCACAGCCTTCCTGCTCTCCAGCAGATAAACACTCACACCCAACTTGGTGGCATCTGAGAACTAACTGAGGGTGCACTCAGTTCTCTCATCCAGGTTGTCAATAAAGACATTAAAAAGGACTGGCCCCTACACCGAGCCCTCAAGTACATGACCAATGCAACTAACTCTCTCAGTTCTGTATCACTTTGTTACTATTTGTGGATCTTATAGTCTGAGATGACACTGGCAGCTGATACTGTTCACAGTTAAATACTATATAGTGTTACTCACCAATGTAAAATCTTTCACCCAGAAGAAAGAAAGAGGAAAGGAACAAAATTAAACAAATACCCAGAACACAAGGCTAGGATGCCCAAAAAAGGAATAAATTGTGCTGTATGGGCAGGAGGGGAAGCAAGGGAGGTGTCTCATGGTGCATTCTTCTCTGCATTGCTTTTGCCTCCTCTGATTACCTGAAGAAACAACGTACCCCACAGAACAGAAATGTATTGGCATACAGCATCATAACCAAGGTTTCCTCCACTTTTTCTGTTTCTTTAGTCAGACATAAAAGAATTTTTTAATTCATACATATAAAAGATGAAGAGAAAAGCAAACTTTTCTCAGCAAAAAATATCTTTCTGCCTTTAAGAAATTTCATAGAGTTGGCCAGGAAAGAAATACATCTTCCCAGCACAATAGACTGTAGCAACTAGTAAAGGGGTGTGATAACTTTATGCTCTTTGTGCACGATGTTTGGATGTATGTGAGCTGCATCGAGGTCATGCTACCACTGATGTGAGCATAAAGACATAAGACCATATTCTTGCCTAGGTGACTACACCAGTCTGTAATATTGGTCAGGAATAGATTGAACAAATTGTTGCACAAGAGCAGAAGCGTCATTAATCCTGTCTTTAGTATGCACAGGCATCCCTGCTAAAGAATCAGAGGAAATCTTCCCACCTGCTCTTGCAGAGCTTATGCTCAAATTCTGGAGCACAGTTTAAACAGTAAAATTCGACCAAGACCTAAATTCTTTAAGGTATGTAGGTGCCTGTCTCTCACTGCTGCCTTAAAAAACTACAGTGTACCATGTAAATTTAGCTTCACCCATATACAGGCAATTTTGCTTCCTGTGCTTATATGACATCAGATCTGTAGGCAAATTTCCAGTGGTATGTCTGTAAATTCCAGCTGTGTTCCCAGAGGCTCAGTAATGTACAAAGGGCTCAATAAAAAATGCTGATAAAATAGAAAAGATTCCATTGCAGTTGTGCTGTAGCACTTGCACATCAAACATCCCTCCATGGGCTAAGAACAGATCTCTGGCCTCTGCTGTGAATAACAAAAGTATAGCCCCAAGTCTTTTCTTACCAGCATAAATCTTAGTGTCTGAGTCATTTAAAATCTCATGTTCAAAGAGATAGCAGAAGGGGTACAGAATATTCATTTTTTTGAGAAAACACAGAGAAAGAGAGGAATAACACTTTTTTTCTTGTTGCTTCAGATTAGCAGTTAGAGTGCTATGGATGCTGCCTAGCTAAAGTTAGGAAAATTGGCAAACAGGATCAGCAGTTAGACAGCAGATCGGCTGTACATTCACTTAAGCTATAAGGTGACTGTTCGAGAAGCACATGCAAACACTGAAGAACAGCACTGAGAGGGAGTCTTTAAGAAAGGAACCCAGTGGCTCCATTCCCAAAAGACAGAAAGGCAATTCACCATGAGAATGGCTGATCAATATGCTGTCAAGTCAGGTGTTTGTATTGTTCTCTACCGAAGTCTCTAATATGACCTTTTAAACAGATTTCTGCCTTGACTGACAGGCTGAAGCTCGTTTCTCCCTTGAGGTATTTAGGATCTCACCAGAATTTCTCACTTGCTTTAGTCATGAGAACAAGATGTCAAAGGTATGCATATGTTTAACAGAAAACAACTGTCCTTTTTGGTTGGTTATAGCATTATTCCTCTTCATCTTTTAATCTTCCATTCACTTACAAATAATAATTAGGCTTTGCTATCTTTTTAATGACTTTTCTTCTGTAATCTGCAGGAGAATCAGCCTCAAGTAGGTGACTGTACCACCCTGAGGTGGGGGTGTTTTCTCTGGGTCCTGCAAGAGCCTATGAGCCCTGCAGAAGCCTACCACACAGGAAAGCAGACTCCACTCTGTGCCTCACTTTGGGTTGTGTTTGCTGTTACACTCCCCATATTGTGACAGTAGACTCCTTCTGTACAAGATGCTTTCTTGCATTCTGTATTTGCAGGGGAAATCAAGATACAAATGTACTTCTACTCTAAGTTATGCCTCTTACATAAGAACCATCCTTTCCAAAGATGGTTGCCCCAAGACCCAGCAAATACATAATCCTCTCTGCCCCAGGGTCTCTCAACTATTTATATAATCTATGTGATGTTTCTGTGTGGTGTTGTTTTCTCTGTCCACTGGGAGGCTGAAGGCTCTGATGAAGCCTGCAAGGCAGGACGGCACTCTCTGTGGGTAGACATGTATATTTAGCCACCAAGCAGTAGTGGCTTAGGAGCCTCCCTGTCCGTCAAGTGCAAAGGCGGGTCAGATTTCAGGGCAGTGTAGACAGAAATGGCAGTGAATGCATCTATTTGAGTGCTTACTCCATTCATATCAGCCCTCAGCCACCAGCACGAGCTAAAGCAGGCGTTCAACTTGTGAGCTAGGAGAGAAGCAGAACAGAGCCCCTTATTTCCCAGGATGGGGCCCCTTTGCAGGCTGGCATGCTTGTGTACATCTGGTGTGTGCATCAAGAATGTGTTAGGGCAGCCTCCGAGGGTCACACATCTGGACCCAGGCAGAAAATACCCCACAAAATGTTACAGGCATGGGAGTCCATAGGGTCCCTACAGGTTCCTGCATACCTGGCAGTGTTAAACCAAATACTGAGATGCCTTGTTTGAAAACCTGGTGAGTCAAGAGTTTGTAGCTACTTAAATGTTTCTGCTGATCACTGGAGTTATACAGGCAAACCTACATCCGGGAGGCAAATGCTCTTCCCTTTTCCTATCTCACTAGTCAAATGTCCCCTTTTGACATTGCTTTGTTGCAAAAAGAGGTTCAACAAATAAGAGATCAAGAAGACAGAGAAAAAGAATGAAAAAACCTTATACATCTAGGAAATTTCTGCTTTCACCCGATTGTGTTCAGCCACTCTGTGTTTTGATCTGACAGCCACTGAATTAAATGGTTCTTAGTACAAGTCTTCATTCCTGCCAAATCCTGTCATCAGTCACTTCTGAGTAAGGAAGTGATTGATGTGAAATCCAATCCTGAAATAAATATTGTGCCACGAGAAACATCACTGCTTTTCCTATCTCTACACAAAAGCACAGGAACTACATTTTGAAATTATATTTCTCTTCTTTTCTGCTCTCCCTTCCATGTTGTCTTGTAAGAACACTAAAGAAATAAAAGCAAGAACTGGTGAAAAAGGTATTTTAGTAGGAATCTCTCGACATACACCTACAGTCACATGGTTAATTCAGGTGGTATAAACTTATCCACCCAGCTAGACATTACAAATCCCACTTGTCATCTCCATGTGCAGCCACAAGACAGATTCAGACTCACTGCTGGGACACCTATTACCTTTTCCACATCAGATGAACATGAATGTTTTCTTTGGGTGCACGGGCTCTACAAGGAGTTCCCTGTTTCCACAAGAAGCTAAGCTCCTGAAGCTGAGCTCTTCTTACCTCTTGCCCCAATTGTCTGCAAATCCAGGTCATCAAAATGAAGTTCAAAAAAATCAAGAGCCTCTCTTTAAAAAATTTCAAATATTTTACAAATAACTTTTAAATTTACAAATTTAAGCTTTCCCTCATCATTTTCTGACTTGTGAGTACAGAGATTATGCTCAAGAAACATTTCCAGGAGTTTTGGTAGGACAAAGGGTAAAGAACAAAGGGATTCTCCAAGGGTTTGTTTTCCCCTCCAGCAAGAACATATATTCCCACAAAGGGCAAGAAAATTAGTCTCCAAATATTGCAAGATTTACAATCAAACCATGACAATTGGCAGTATGGTAAGATCAGTTACAGCAGACAGTTCTTTGGCTCCTACTGCTTACCAAGACTCTTTCCAGCAACCCTCAACCCCCCCACTTCCCAAAGTACATAACTTCCAACTCTCTACTAGGTCACTGTCTTTCATAGAGCCCTGTTAGGTCTGTTCTGGGCCAGCTTGTACCCCTTCCACAGAGAGTCCCTCCTCTGACAGCTTTCTTGCTTGCTCAGCAAGCTGTCCAGTTTATTGTCACCAGACTCCTACCCGGTGTAGGTAATAATCTAGGGCAACAGACACCTCAGGCACTTCTGCTATCTCTAGGTTTGAAATCATCTGCTGGTGCTGATTTTTGTGAGGCTAAGCTTCTGCAATAATCTGTTGTACCTCTGCTGATTCTCCAGGCTTACTGCCTGGGTGGGGGAGACATAGTTCTGCATAGATGTAGTTCCCAATGATGTTTGTCACCGAGCTCCAGGGATACAAGGTCCGGGAGGAGAACTATCTTACCTTCTTTTTTGTCTCAGTTGCCTATATTCCCTCTTGAGGGATGCCACCTACTTTTAAGAAAAAAAAAATGTACATTTTCTACAATTGGTTGGTCTGTTCATTTTTCCATATACTTCTGATCTTTTCTGGCAATTTTCCCTTCATCTTCACTCTCCCTATACAACAAGCTTCTCACTCCTTGGGTGGCTGCTGCAGAACTTCATGTCCAGTTCCATTTGTAACCCGCTGTGGCATTTATAGAAAAATGTGTATTGAAATTGACTGACGTGAAGAGGATGTGAGAGACCAGAGGAGTGAAGCTCCCGTGCCTCTTCAAAAATAGAAAGAAAAACTAACAAATAAAAATGCTAAGTATTCCTTTATTCAACAGTTTTGTGTGGAACCAAAAAACCCAAACATTCATCTCCATTCTTTTGTCTTTCAAAATAAACATTTTCATAGAAACTTCTACTTTTCAGTTACTCCATTTTGATATTTTATCATTTATTTCCCTTACTTTCACTCTTAATCAGTATTTTATATTTTACTATTGTCTTATTTTCATAAAAGGAGTGAAGGAAAATAAACATACTGCATGTGGGGGGAGCAAGGACGATTCCACCAAACATCCTATTAAAGGGACCAGCCTCCTTCTGTGTCCCTATGCCAGTATATCCAGAGCTGTGATCAGACTCCAAACAATCCTGATGATGAAATTGAAGTCAGATTGCAGACCCTGTCCTGCACTGCAAGGACTCTCCATGGAGAAGAGAAGGCTATTCTGTGGCCACCTCCCTCATGACTATTACTGAGTTTTGGGTAAGGTTTTTCTTTCAGGAAATCAGGCAATGCCAGGTAAGTATCTGCAAAGGACCTAAACACTAAGCAAACCACACACAACAAGCTAAAGTAAAACAAGAGAAAATTAACTGAATGGACTTCTACCTTTTTAAATATGAAATGTGAGCAATGCCCTGTTGTTTGTGTATAAGGTGTTTTGGGGTTTTGTTGTGGCTGTTTTAGAAATACTGCCAACAGCATCAGTTCTTGGGTTTATGAGTGCTCATAGTAATACAGTTCTGTGAACTCCACACAAACCATTTGGTTTAACCGTCTAGAGGTGCTACAAAGCCAGATTTCTTCCTTTGCTCATTCTTTTAAGAGCAAAACGAACTTATATTTCAGATTCTACAAAGAGATCTATAACAGTTTCTAACGTGTTTTCCCGCATGCATTGTCTTTGGTGGCACCATTGTGGTAAGGATATCTGTAGCCTGAAGCTTGTGATCTCACTGTTGTAAGATGCAGGCTATGAAGGATAATTCTGTAAGAGGGGCAGAATGACATAGAAAAAATTAACTTAGCCATTCTTGCAATGGAAAGGCTTCACTGCAAGAAGGAGTGCACCAGGCACACTGCTCTGACTGAGTTTTATGCCATGCCACTGACATTGCTGCATTTCCTTAAGTACCTATTAAATCCTTTCTCCCTCATGAGCAACTAGGGATGCTGCTGTTCCTACTGAAAACATAGCTTAAGAAGGACAGTCAAAGTCAGGAGGAAAAGAAAGTTAATTTAAGGGTAGAAATTGGAATGGCAAGTGTCCGAAATAGGAAGGATTTAGACAGTCTGTGGTATAAAATTATTCCCTCTCATTTTCTTATTTGTTAAAGTCAACATTTACTGTGGCAGGAAACACAGAAAGGTGACAGGACTAAGAGAAAAGGAAATATAAAGCCTCAATTCCTACCAATAGAACATTGAAATTTTATTACTGTAACCAGTTACATTTCTGCTATATCCAACCACATGCATGCTGTGGATGGTCATATACTTTTCAATCTGTTATTTATATTCCTTGGAGAAAGCAAATGTTGTTTTCCTTTTAGATAACATTGCTGCAGTTATATATGTTCTTTGTCAGTATTACTTGAGTAGGAGAAAAACCAGATGGTTCCTTCATACTGAAAAAGGCATGTACTACATTCTAAGCTTAAGGATGATGCCCACAGGCTTGAGTAACAAAAGAAACCTTAAGGAATTTAATGTAAATTGAGTTGTGCTGATTCAGAGAGAGAGACAAGCTTAAGGTGGAACCTAATAATTTCAAAGTGTGGATAGTCCTGTTGGTATTGCCTTTTCTGACACCATTCAGCTTTTTCCATGTTATTAGCTAAAAGTCCAGAAACTGACATCTTCTAGACAATTCTAGACAATTCTACTGGAAACTAAATGTCATTTTAAGATAGATGAATCAGTTGTAGTATCAGCTACTGGATTTGCAGGAGACATGGCTGACTATATGAAGACCTGTACTCAATAATGATGTAAACCTTATTATACAAAACACAGGTGTTGAATAGAAGCTTCTTTCACTTTTTTAAAGTTCACAATGTACCTAATGTTCCTAAGATAATAAAACACTACTAGCCCTTATAGTTTAGCAGCATATATGAAATAATTAAGGGGTCTTCAGTCTGTTTTAGACTGTTTCTTATCATACTCATGTTATCACTAACTTTAGTTATTAAGTTGCTCCTTACTTGATGCCTTAGAAAGGCATCAAAAAAATAGGACAGTTGGATTTGTATTTTGAGGATACTTTCTTTTAAATAGAGCAGATGCTTATTGAGGAACAGATATGGAGAAGCCTACACTTTTATGAAAATAATACTGCCATTCTAACTCTAACTCCAGAAATTTAAAAATAAATATATTCCAAGCAGTTGTATGCAGCAAAGAGGGGGCCAGGACACATTTTCCCAGAAGCTTCTGTTCTACAAATAGAAAAAGAAGAAAAATCCTTATTTCAAACTTGTCCATATAATTTGTCCACTCTCTAAAATGGCATGTGTCTAATTCTGTCAGCTAGTGATATTTATGTCTTTCCACTATAGCCAACCTGTTCAGAATTCATTCAAGGAATGTGGTTTTTGACAAGAGGCATGAGTCTTCCAAAACAATTTTTATTCAATATCTACAAATTCTGTGACAGGGCTTCATCACAGAGAAGCTGGTTTTAAAAGTTAATTTTTATTCCTCTGAGCATCATTTGCTTCTACACCCTTGAAAGTGTAAGACAGAAGGCTACACTATCTTAAGGGGAGAAGTGAGGAAAGGCAATGAAAACATGACCATGTTTGTCCTCCAAACATCTGCAGCTTTAAACTGACTTAAATTTTTATATTTGCAGACACTCATTCAGGAAGCTAGCAATCTACAGGCAATGAAAGCCAAGCACTTCACTAAACCAGGCCCTGGCCTGCTTAGGAGGACACTTAGGTAAATATTTTTGCAGGTTATAGCTGAGCTTTCTGAACACCTAGGAATGAACCATAATCCTTGTCATAGCACTCAGCCTGGGTGATCTTAAGTAGCTACAGAGAATCTGTCAACTCCAGCAAATTGAATTTTCCCTTTCAAGAAAGTCAGCATCCTCTTCACATCTTGCTGTGCTCAGATTTTAAATAACACAAATCCTTTTTGTCTCCCATTGCATGTGTTTGTTTATTCTGAAGCTATATTTTATTAAATACAAAAGCTTTTCTTAGATAACATGAAGAAATCTAAATTGAATGAAGGGCATTTTTTCTTTTCTGTAGATACTAATTTGAAAATTAAGGTCGGCTGGACTATGGTCATGATCTGTGTATGTTTTTGGCACGAGTATCACGTTGCTTATCCTGGCACCTCTGGTGAAAGTAATTTTAAGTGTTGATATTATCAAAAGCAAATATGAATAATATCCTTGCAAATAAGGTTAGCTAGGATTAATTAATTATTTGTTGAGTTCAGTGAAAAGCACAGTCTTTTTTTTCATAAACCAAGTTTATAACCATGATCCAGACTAGTATATTGTGTGTCATAGAGTTTTGCAAGCCACATACCTGGCCTGCGTCAGCTGAAGCTGATACTTTTTCCCTACCAGATACATTCCATCTGCATTTGAAAAGCAAGGACTATGCCTGAGGCCTACATGGCTAACTTTTATATAAATTCCAATTTTTATGTTGCAAATCACTGTTCTATTACAATACAGATGCATTTAGATGCCTTTCAAGCTGCCAGCAACTAAATATACCGGCAAAGACTGGTACCAACATATCTGCACGTATACAGATTCTTTACTGTGATACACATTCCTGATGTCAGGGAAGGGACGAAGATAAACTTGCACAGAATTTACTGTTTATGTTGATAAATAATCACTCTGCAAGGAGTCTCAGCCCTGTATCTTCTCAGAGCTTGACTCAAGGAGGCTGCAAATGTGTGTTGGGAAGTCCAGTGGCTCATATCTCTTTCCAGCCAACACAGAGGTGTCAGTTCCAGGATGTCAAAAGGAAAGAGTAATGATTACTTTTCCGATGGGAAAATCAGAAACATGTATCTTAATAATGATTTATACCACATATTAAGCAATTCACATCTTTTAAAGTTTTTTTTTTGCTTTTTCTTAATAGTGTTTGTGGCGCTACGTTCCTCCCCTGCTTATGCCATAACCACCAGTGGGGGCTGTGATGGCTGCATCCAGCTTACTCTGGACTTTGGGGGATGGCAGACAAGGGCTGTCTGGAATGGTGACCCAGACATCTTGCTGGTATGCAAATATGACTGTAAGTCAATCATCTTACACTGTAAATAGGGGACAGCCCAGGGCTTGCTGAGCTTTCCTGCATGGCTGTGTGCCAGGATCTCCCTGTAAGCGGGGATAACTCTCACTTCTCGAGGTTGAGAGACTCCGTGCCGCAATAGATTCTTGGTAAGTGATGCTAAACTTCTTTGAAATATTAGCTAAGTGACATAAAGGATTGGTTGTGCACATGTAACCCTTTAGACATAAATTGTTGACCAATTCTGGATCCAACTATACCTAAACTCCCCTCTGAGAAAGAGTCTGGAACACAAGAGGGTCCTTCCTGAATCTCATGACTCAACAGTTTTGCCTTACCCTGTCCTCTGTGCAGTAAATAATCCAGTGTACCTTGCCATTGAATTTTGTTAGACCGTGGTCACATTCACTATCAAGCTTTGTTAAATCACTTTTTATATCAATAAACATATTGCTACTACATATTCTACTTACATATTCCCCTTATTTCCCTCATGAGGAAAGAGTGTCATTCCACCTGTGACAGTATGTGGTAAGAGTGGAAACGTGTTTGTAATGGTCCGTCCAAGTCCACTGCCAGCAACAAATCTCTTCCTGATTCAATGCACTAACCTTTTATTTTTTCTGGGGTTCTCCAACAATGATAAAATCAGAGATATCACCTTGTTTTTAAAAGTCAGAGAATTGGATAATACTGAATAGCCTGAATTCTTCAAGACTTGATTTGGTGATATATTATGCTTCATCCTCCCAGACTCAGACTTGGGATGCTAGTGTCCTTTTTATGGCCCTTTAATCTCAATAATTTTCACGCTTTTCTAAGTGTTTGCTTTAATGATTTATATTGTGCTTACTTCCACTGAGGCAGGAGCGAATAAAGGCAGTCCATCATTTTGGACACAGGCATCTTCCTCTCCCCACTCACTTTGCACCATGCTGTTTATCTTTGCTGAGCAACAAAAGCAGAATGCTCTGAAGTAGATCAGCTTCCAGATCCAGTAACAAATGTTGTGTGTATATATGTATATGACTATGTCTGTAAATTCATATGGATATATGATCTAGCACATGATTCAAATTAAATAATTTAATTTTCAAAAATAAACCTTTCATTGTGCTCTGGAAGACAGTAAGACACAGAAGGGCTCAGGGGTACATTTTTTTCCATCTGCTTTAGGACTAGAAAACTGCTTATAACATCAACTAATTAAGATGTGCAGATCTCAGAGGAGAAAGTAACTGACTATTATGAACACACAGTCATTAAGAAGCACCCAGGCCTACCTTTAGCAACACAACAGAAGCTGAATAAATGACTTACAATAATCAAGTAAATTTTCTTCTTGCTTCTCCTTTCAGGAAAGGGTTTTCTGCAAATGTTGCGCTCATTCATAGATAATCACCAAGAAACTGGATGTTTGAAAGAAATTTACAAGAGTAAATGCAGACAGAAAATCATAGACGGGTATTCCATAGATTCCCAGGGTTTCATTATCAGAGCAGATATGACAGAACGGGTAGAAGTCACAGCCTGTTCACTATGTTTCTCTAAAACCCATTAGACTATCAGTGCTGTCAGAAACTACAATTCATCTGAGTCAGAGTGATATTATGAAGAGATAGTGGGGTTCACAGTCAGCTGAAATCAATCTGTCCCCATGGCAGTCTAGCTCTGCCTCTGCCCTTACACAGGTAAGCCTTGAAGCAGACCAGGTCTCTGATTCAGTACCTGTTTTGTGCTACTGTTGGTTGTTTGCTACAAGTGTTTGCTGCTGTAGCTGGTTCTGTTGATGGGTTTTTTTCCACTGCTTAGGGAGTAGGACTGTGGAAGTAAGGGTGGGAAGAAAGAAGGGAAAGGGAATCTGTCCCTTATGTTGGTAGGCAAGATTTAGTCATCTTACACTGATTATGAGACCAGAGACTAAAGCATTGCTGTAAAGGGATATAGGTGCAACTGTAAATATCAGAGAGTTCTTAATGACCTCCAGAAATACCCTAACCTGTTCTACCTGCAAAAGGAAAGTGAAGCATAAAATGAAGTATTAAGATAAGGCATGAAAACCTTGCAAAACTGTCAGTCTATATAACAGTGAGATAGGTCAATATTCTTATAACAATAACAATGTCATAAGAATAAAAGCATTCATTCAAAAATTCAGTGGGCAAGAAACAGGTGTATTTTCTTCCTTAGCAGAATGACCAGAACTGTTTTCTAGGACAGTAAGCAAGAGCCCTTCACTACAGTGTTAATTATAAGGCATATAGATTTAGAGAGTATAATGAGAATCTAATGTCCATTTCATTAATTCCTAACCCCCCTAATATATTGTAATCACCTGACTCCTCTACCCAAGAATCAAAGAGTACTGATATTTAATTAAGTTATAAATCTAATCCTCTTCCTAGTCTCAATAAAGAAATAATAAAGAACACTTGTTTGCTGGAGATAATACAATATGCTCACATCATATATCAGAGTGCTTCCCATCTGTTAAAATGATAATGAATTCTCTACAGGTGCCAGATGAGTTTAACTATATTGTACTCTCTGTGTGATAGTAGGTGATCTTCCTATTTTTCATTCATATATTTTTATTTGAATCAATCAAGACCCTTGAAAAACTAGTGACTACAGTAAAGACAGTAATCACAACAAATTGGAGCAACATTCCTTCAGGGTGGAATAGAACATGCTTAAATTTATAACTATTTCACAAAAATGCTAAGAAATGCACTCTGTAAAGAGTTAGGTGAAGTACTTCTGTATGCTGATCATTTCAAAACTGCACTTACACAGAAAAGCAATCCACTTCTCCGTGAAGGCAGGTCAGTGAAAATACTATACTGTGGAAACTGTAGAGGTTATTACTGAAAGTAGTATATTCCATTAAGTTCACACAACAGTGTTATACTCTCATCTTGGATGCACAGTTTTAGCTCACTGTTTTCAGAATTATATTGGGCAAACATTTAAGACCTCCAGACAATCAAGACAAGTAGGTAGAAGACATAGGAATATTTTTCCCTGTGATAACTGAGTTAAAAAGCAGAAGTATACTGATCATTGTTAGCCAAGTTAAATATTGTCTTTACCTTGAATTTTTACCTTTGCTTTCTATAAAAATTAATTTCCCAGAAAAAAAAGACTGAGCAAACGGTGGTTGTGACAACTGAGTAGAGATATCCCTAGTTACAAGAGCCAACAGAAATCTACCACAAACAATTGCTGTAGCAAATACCAGCTGGCTTTTATTAAACATGGCATGTGCCATAGACACAATGCTCCTAGAAACTCAAGTGCTCATAAGCTGATCCAGTTAACTTTATACAAAAAGAGTAAATTACAATGGGACTTCAAGTAAAGTGTTGATTGGTTTTGAACAAATTTTGACAAATTCAGAAGAAAAGTAGTTATTGAAATCAGCCAGACTGGTGTTTTGGCTCTCAGGTAAGGCAGACTTTTTTTTTAAACCAACAGCACACAAACGTATACCTTGAATGTGGGAAACCTTTGGAGGTAATTCCAGACACAGCTGGATTAATGGCAGTGTCACCAAAATGATATTATAAAAAAAACCATAACCAAGGAAACACAGTGGGGAAACGTATGTAATGGAACAGTGAGCGTGGGAACAAAGGATAAGAATGAAAGTGGGAAATAGGGTAAGATTCTGAGTAGATGTGCCAAAGATAGATAATACCACACTAAACGGATATCTATTTTTGAAATAATGATTTTTGGGACAAAATATGCAGTAGATTTCATCTGCTCTGATTTCAGTAAAGTATTTCATATAGTAGCACATTTGAAATCATTCCCTAAGCTGGAGAACAGAATTCAGAGGAAAAATATGCAAGTTGGGCTGGTAGGGAATGTACAAGCCTTCAGGTGGGTCATTAGTGGAGTTTTTAAAGGATCTGACGCGAAATAATCTCACCAAATGGCATTTACTGTCAGATTTAAGAAAAATGTACACTTGTGCTGATGCAATTCTCAGAAGTGACTAAGGGTGTGGCTAAACAACATATCTTTTCCAGGTCAGCAGTGTTCCTTTGAAACAAATCTTCAAGTTGGCCTCACGTACCACACTTCAGTTCATACCAAAGAGCAATCTCACAGTACACACTGGACTCCTTTAACAGGAAAATAAATGAGGAGATGTCCTCCAGGAGCCCATAACATATTCCAGTGGCCAACCAGCCCACGTGTGAGCTAATCAGGTAAACTCTCTAAAATGCAATCAGGATGGACAATGAGACCTTGACAGCAAGCACAGATCTATTCCTGTTGGGTTGCACTGACTGCCCATTTAGTCAGAGTAGGTAAATGCCATCGGTATAAAAGAGATCAGAAGGTAAACTGAATTGTCTAGTGAGCCAGAATGAAATGGAATATAATGTTGAAAGTAAAAAAACCCATATAATTAAGAGGCTAAGAACAGATACAGTATTGTCTACAAAGTAGGAACTAATTGTGAGAACAAAAAGATCTAAGTGCTAAATTGGTTGTACAATGAATCACAGCATGGCTCTGACCAAATCAAGTGATGAATTTTTTTAAAAATACGAAAAACACACCCTCTCCCCAAAACATCAATATATTTACAATAGATATTAGGTTATTTCTGGAACATTTTTTTTAACAGGGGAGCAGTTGAGATCACAGTGCTGATAAGAATTGCCAGCTGATAAGGGAAATACATTTACTGGCGACTCATAATTAATCTGCAGTAGTTTGCAAAAACAGTATTAGTGAACTGAAGGACTCAGTGGGATTCCTAAACAGATTAGATGTTTCTGTGAATGCTATCCTGAATAATTACGCTAGCTGGAAAAACTGATAAGGGGCACCAATGGTTTATGTTTCTTCCTATGGACAACTCACAGTGATGGTAAATCACTCTTCTCTAAAGCATTATCCACTTGAATTAAAACCAAGACAACAGATTAGACATCCGTATATTTTGTTAAATACAGCGGGGTCTTATATTTCAATTTCAATGAAATTTTTTTTGTTTGGTTGGAGGTTTTTTGGTTTTTTTTGTTGGTTGCTTGGTTTGGGTATGGAGTTTTCTGGGTTTTGGGTTTTATTTGGTTTGGGTTGGAAGGGGACCTTGAAGATCATGTAGTTCCATAACTCCTGCTGTGGGCAGGGACATTTTCCACTAGAGAAGGTTGCTCAGAGCCACATCCAACCTGGTCTTGAACACTTCCAGGGATGAGGCATCCACAATTTCTCAGGGCAACATGTTCCAGTGCCTCACCACCCTCAAGTAAAGAATTTTTCCCTAATATCTAATCTAAGTACAGTCTCTTTCAATTTGAACCTATTCCCCCTTGTACATGCTCTTGTATATAGTCTTGCCCCATCTTTCCTGTGAGTTCTCTTCAGGTACTATGTCACCCTGCAGCCTTCCCTTTTCCAGAGTAAACAATCTCAATTCTCTCAGCCTTTCCTCATACATGAGATGTTCCATGCCCCTGATCAACTTGGTGGCTCTTGTCTAGACTCAGTTATCCTAAAATAAAAGTATTCTAACTATCCCATTTCCATTCCTTATGAAACTTGGGGTAGTAATTCTGCCAGCTGTCATTCAGATAAATAATCCTATTAAAAACTGGGGTTTACTGAATGTGTAAAATACTCCAGTGAAGTTAATTTGAAATACCGAGTCCTAAAGTACAAATTGCCATATAATAAATGTCACCTGTAAGTTAAACATGATAGCTATGATAACTGCAATTAATTCACTCCTGAGTTTAATCTGAAAAGGTTTAAACAAAGGGCATGAACTTACCCTTGAGTAGCTAAATCGTACTAATTGAAGCACTCCTATATTACAATGGCTATTTATTCCATTTGCATTGTCATATACACATGCACAGTCTTGCTAAAAGATTTCTACTTGCTCACCACAATGCTGTATGTAGTAGGAAAATTAGCCAAAAAAAAAAGGAGTGCTGGGAAAATGAAGGCAAAAGTTCCTGGAAAGAGTCAGAAAAAGACTCATATAAAGAAATAACTTAAGAGCATAATACTAAAGCAATTCAGGAACTCTACAAGCTGCATGAAAAGCTTTTCAGGGAGAAAACTACTTTTGTAGGTTAGTCCTATTTCCCAAATTTCATTCAGCATAAACTGAAGAACTAGCAATGCTGCATTTAAAGGATAATCAAAATCAACTTGAGGTCTAAGAATGGCACTCTGACATGCTTGCAAAAAGAAATTTATTTAGGTAATATAAGAGGTAGGGCAGTTGTTGATGTCTACCTCCAAAACTAGCAGCCTCAAAAATTTTGCTCAGTTAATAGCATTAAATTCCATTTTCTTTCAAAACCAGACTGGGGGGGCCAGCTCACTCTCCCATCCTTTACACAGCTCCAGCCTTATGACAGCCATGTGGGTGGATAACACTGTACGGAGGTCCTTTTGTTGCTGAGAAAGCTAATGCCTTCCCATCCGTTAAGCCATGTGCAGTTGAGCAGCTGGAGCATTTGCCAGTCCCTCCTGCTGAATTTGGCGCTGCTCTGCAAGAAAGGGTTTGGTTCACTGCCTCACAGGGAGAATAAATTGGGCTCACTGGGGAGTAGTTAAAGTATCAACCTGGCAAGAATCCAATCCCTGCTTCAAGGATTTTATTCAGCAACCTTTTACAATTTCATGTAAAATACAGAGTCAGTTCTATAAGAGACAGTGTAACGCAGCATTTATGCTCTATCACTCTATCTAGCAGAGTCCTGCTCTTTATTTCCTGATGAAACTTGCCTAATAAATGAGCTTTGCCCAGGAGGGTGGGACAGACTTAAACATCAGTCTGATCCATAGCCAGTGATTAAGATGATTACCTAAAAGGTAGAAAATATATTTTTTAACAGTCTTAGGCAAGCTCATTGTGCAAGCAGTTCTTTCTTTCTGGAGTTATTATAAACAAAGGACTCATTTCCTCTGGACAGATGTAAGGTTTAGCTTATTCCATGAAAAGGCTTGTAGTGTAGCTACACAATTATTTCCTCTGATGACAAAACTAGTCTTAAACTTCCTGACTTTGGCTTCTTTTTCACCCTGGAGTGTACATGAAAAACTCATTGTGGGGCTGCACAAAGCATCAATAATGGAAATGAAATAATAAGAAAAAAAGTCTGTGAAGTGAATCTGCAACTGATTGAATATTTATACCCTAAAGATACAATTTAAGACATCAGTTGTCTTCATCAGTTCCTCACCTGCCAACTGCACACGGCTCACATTTTGGCCACTGTAAGATTCCTGACTCTCCCCATGTATGAAGGGACTGAAGCACCTCTCCTATGAGGAATGGATGAGTGAGCTAAACTGTTTAGCCTTGAGAGTTCTCAGAAGGATCTTATCAATGTGTTTAAATATCTAAAGGAGCTGCAAAAAAGAAGGAGCCAGGCTCTGGAAACAGTCTGTTGCCCAGTGACAGGACAAGGGCCAATGGGCACAAACTGAAACACGGAAGGGTCCCTCTGAACATCATATAATCTCTCTCATTGTGAGGGTGACCCAGAACTGGCACAGGTTGCCCAGGGAGGTTATGGGGTCTCCCTCTTTGGGGTTACGCAGAAACCATCTCGACATGGTCCTGGGGCCGTGCTTAAGCAGGGGGGTTGGACAAGATGACCTGCAGAGGTCCTTTTCAACCTCAACAGTCCTGTGATTATCTGAATGAAAGCCTACCTTTTAGGGTAATTGGGGAATATTTTTGTAGTTGGTCTGTCAACCACAGAGTTTCTTTGCATGGTGCTATTTTGACTCCTTAAGTTGGTAGCTTTACCTTGGTAATTTTTTTTAATTTTATATTTTTAAATTGGTACATTTTTCACTACCTGTTATCTATGTTAAAAGCTCATGCCCTGCTATACTTACAAAGGGACCATCATTCTCACATATGATAGTATGTGAAAAACAGTATTTTAAGCTATCTTTTAATGTAGCTATTAAGGAAATAAAATGCTTGCATCATTAATGTCTTTTATAGTGTTTTCTATTTTTATGAGAATACTTACTGCCAAACTAAAAAGAATGGGATGTTCTTTCCATACAAAAATTCTCTGTATCAAAACCACTTTGAATATATTTCACATTACATGAGTAAAAAAAATCATTCAGCCTTTACCCGTGTAGGCATGTTCCTGAAATTAGTCACGACAAAATAAGAAGTGGCAGGCTAAAAAGTTAAGTACAATGGTATATACAATGCTATGATACCTAATTATACTTTGATATGTAAGATTTGAGATCATAGAGGAAAAAATAGGTCTTAAAACAGATATGTGTAGATAGACATTTTATTGCAAAAAATAGCAAATGTCTTAAGAACACAAACCAGAAAGTTATTAAAAGCTTCATAGCAAAATATTTAGCCAACTCTGTTACAATATATAGGCTTGAGGTTCTAACAGTTAACACTACGCCTCAACTCACTGAGCAAGTAATGCTCCTGATATATAAACATTGCACAGTTGAAATATGGAGCAGAATATTTAAAAAAGGGAGACGGCATTTTCATCTTTGATCTTTCATAGCCAAAGTAATTGAGGAACAACGACACTTTAAAAAGCTTGATTCTTTTTGGGAAAAGCCATTAAAAATAATTCCTGAGTATTTAGGTTAAGTGAATATATCAAATTCAACCAAGTAAGACCAACATCCTGTTAGATAAGCCTAGCAGCTTGAAGTGACATTCTCTAGCACGGTGTCAAGGCAGGGCTACGACCTAAATACCTTAATGAAATACATCAAAACCTTCTGATACTGCACATTCAAATTCTCCTTCTCTTTAGCAATAGCCCACAACTGTCAACTGTGAAGCCTGCTTTGCTGAGAAAAACATTGTTGTAAATGTCACTTCCTTTTGGAAAATCTTGTAATGCAAATTGCCACAGCTTTTCAGTGAACCATTACACCAATATTTATGTGAAATATATAAATCAAAATTTTAGGCAAGAGGCTTTTTTACAATATTAGTACACATATTGAATTGTATGCTTTGTGTCAGTATTTTGAACACAGAGATCTAGTTATTTAGCTTCTCGCTATAGTAATAAGAGGCAATATATTAATTTTCCATTATTGTCTTCAGATGCATGCCCCAATATCATCTTATTATACATCATTTCTAAAATCCAGTCAGCATTCATCATGTTCCTATGATTTTAATTGAATCTTTCTATCCTGATTTTAAAACTGCTGCCAATCAAAGTGGTGTAGAGAACTGAATTTTCAGATTTCTTACTTTATATATGCTTTTCCAGAATTACGTGATTAAGTTACAATGGATGTAGAAAGATTATTGTACGAAGCATAGTTAACAACTCACAACACCGGTATTCAGCTCGATCAACTACAATGAATTCACAAAAAATTGTTTTAATTATACCCACTCTTTTCTATCCACCTACCCCAATATGTAAACAAGTTTCTCATAATGACAGTGGCAAGACTGCAGTTCAAGACGTACTGCATATGAAAGACAACACCCAGGAATAAAGGCTTGGATTTGACAATTCAAATGTATGTGCTCCTGGTCACTTCCCATTCTAGACCACAAGCTCTGTTTTCAGACTCTTGCAGTCTTTAAAGAAAGACAACTTGCAAGTAAGTAAATTGAACTTTTTTTCTTAATGCGGTCTCCTGGAGTCAAAGTGATAAAAAGTAACATGCTTATATAGAACAAAAGAAATAATGATTTGGGAATAATTGGAATCAGTCATAACAAAACTGTCTGAGCAATGATAATGTACAGTATTGCAGCTGTATGTTACTACAACAAGAAACCCAGCATTACAAAGGTGAAGATTTCTGTTTGCACAAGCCAATTTTAATGGGCTATTAAGCATTTGGTTAAAAACAGGTTGGTACAGTCTCACTGAAAAGGAAACACTTGTCAAAATGCTTTTTTAAAAAATACTGTATGACATCTTCTAAATTGTAATTTAAATATTAAAATCTTGTTTCAGAAGTTCCTCGCTTCAGGTTGTTACTCAAAAACTCATCATGTTCAAAACTCAAATTATTATGAGATCTTGATATCATAAGAAGCTTTTCCTTATTAGTAAAGTCTTTCTTGACTGCTGCTTGTGGCACAAGTAACCTATCCATTGGATCCTCTTTGTTTTCTAGCTTCATATATCCTTTACTGTTGCTTCGATCCAGTCTAGGCCAACTGGGGTGTTTCCTTTGTTCAGCTTGGACAGTGAGCATAGATGGACCCCTGTCCAAGTCCAAGGACTTAGAATGAGAAGACAAAAGATGCAAAGATGTGTTGGAACCGAACTGTTTCCTGGCAGCACCAGGAGATAAAAGCTTTCCTGTGCTTGGTCCAAGAGTCATAGAAGATTTGAACTGATCAGATGGAGTGTCCACAAATGAATTGTGTCGTGGCAGCATGGGAACGGCCGGTCTGTAGGATTCATTGGTATCAGTTAGTGGAATGGCCAGAGAATCCATTGACAGATTTCTAGACTGACCCCTAGCGATCTCTGAGTCCTCAGTTATGTTGTCTATACTGGGCTCATCAATAACACAGTTATTCAGTTTAATTACTGGCAGTGTGAAAGCACTAATAGATGATGATACAATGGATTTCGTTTCACACTTTATAGAATTAGTGCTTTTGTCATCTGAAGCCTTGCTGGAGTGAGGGTAAAGTCCAAAGACTGAACCAGATTGTTCAGTCAGCAGAGGTGGCAGGAGGCTACTAGTGGTTCTTTCTTCATTTAGGGTAATCTCATCTTCTTCAGCAGAACTATCCATTCTAAGATTACTCTTGAAGCCAGAGAAAGGCGCAACCGTGTTCGCAGCCAGATGTGATGCACATGAGCTCCCACTGTGCCTGAGTTCTCCTTCCCCCAACAAGCCAGTGAAGGTACCACTCAGCTGCTTTTGTTCCCTGATCCTCAGGGTGTGGATGTCTATTACAGTGGAGTATATGTCTCTCATGTGTATTATTTTTGTTTCTTTGTCACGGTTTTCATGCAGAATGGCATTTGCACAAATAAAAATGAAGATTCCAATGCCCATAGTAAAAGGGCCCAGCATTTTCATCTTATCTGAGTGCACATGCTGTTCAAAGAAGCGAAGTAAAATGCTTCCTTGGCTTCTCAGGATTTGGGTTTCATTTACAGATAGATTATCTTCAGATCCTAAAAGCTGTTCCTTTTGGGGCCAGTATCCAAGGATGGCCATTGCAATTCCAAAGAATGCAATAAGCACTCCCAAAACAAGAAAGAAACCAGACGGAGAATAAAGACGGATTTTGCCTCTGACAATTACTACATCTGTCCTGGGCCGGCGTCTAACTGGTTTTTTCTCCTCAGAAGCTGGTGCTGCGGCAAGATTTACATGTTGCTGAGATCTGGCAGAGTCTTGCCTTTTTAAGGCAGCCAGTCCTGTTATGACTCCTCCAGTTGCTATCATACTTCTATACTGTGCCCTGGAAAAAAAAAAAAAAAAAAAAAAGCAGAAATAGTGAGGCAAAGGTTGTCTCGGCAAATATAAATAGCATTTTGTTAATATGCAAATTTCTTGATAATTAAAATATTCTTGACTTTTAAAAAGCTACTACTATAGCTTAATCTAGTTGTGACATAGTAGCAGTTTTGAGATTCACAAGGCATCTTAAAAAAAAATTCCAGAAGACTTTTTTCACTGTAAATACAGGTAACAAAGCTTCCATCAGTGATACAGACAGTAACATAAATCTAGTGCTCTTAGTGGTGATATATCAGGACTAAAGATGAAAATATTCATAAGTTTTAACAGATAATTTATCCCTGCACTGGTCTGCAGCAAAGTCAATAATATATTATGACCTTGTTGATAATTTTAGCATTTTAGCTAGTTTCTTTTAAAACTACTGATGCACAGTGACTGTGAATACAGTTCATTCTACATATCCTTTTTAAGAGAGCTTTCCTGATAGATTTTGGCATATATTCATACATATTTATTCCAGCATTTAAATAAGCTTTTAATAAGTCTATTCAGATTGCCTGAATCTGAACTACAGAATCATTTTTGCCTTTACTAATAAAGCTGATCCTCTCATATCTAAATCTTTTTATTCCCCTTGTTGTTCCTCCTAGACTACAAATCAAGAACCTCAGTTTAGTTTATCAGACAAGAAATCATCATAAATTTCAAATGAATTCAAATTTTCTTATTTTTATGAGTAAATTTTATTTCATTCAAGACTTACTTTCACACTTGCTTGTCTATCACACAAGAAAGATTAACAAGCAAGAATTTAACAGAGAAAGTCA
Organism: Pseudopipra pipra; assembly: GCF_036250125.1. NCBI lineage: Eukaryota > Metazoa > Chordata > Aves > Passeriformes > Pipridae > Pseudopipra > Pseudopipra pipra. Next base: position 60,846,484 of record NC_087551.1, read on the forward strand.
TGTTTGGTAATTTTTTATGAGCAAGAGTAACAAATAAAACAACACAGTTCAAGACAATTGTATTTTATTTTACAAGGCATCTTAGACTTAAAAATAGTTTCTGAGCTTAATTATTTAATATTAGAAGTAATGAGAGATAATGTTGTAGAGTAAAATTAAGATACTATAATCCAGGTATTAAAAAATTATGTCCTCTTTGGTAGTGTTATTCTGCTCAGAGATAAAGGAAGGCTGACAGACTTTTGCAGAGGAAAAGGCTATGTCAAAGCCAGGGATGGTTTAAGAAGCAAAACTAAAGTGAGACTGGGTGAATAACGTGAGACATTGAAAGGTGGAGGTAAAGCAAACTGGTGACTGCTTGCAATTTACAGGCACTGATTTTCATCGCATCTCAAACTTTTTCTTTTGTTTTAAATGTTAGCAGTGCACCCATTAAAAAAAACAATTAGATCTCTCATGGTATGAGAAACAGACAGATTCCCTACTTGGATGCTCTCACAAGCAGGTGTCACATAAGCACATCTACAAACAGCAATCAGTCCAACCCACCAAATATGAAACTGCTTATGAAATTAATAGGGAATTTGAGATAGGAGGCCAACTGGAAGGATTAATCCAGAAAAAAAAACCCTAGTGTTATTATCTGCTAAACAGCAATTCAGATGACAGACAGACAACCTGAACTCACTCCTAGCACCATCATAATTAAAGGACAGAGCACTTCCTCTTTCTCTGTAAGAAAGGTCTTTAAAAAGGAAGGATTTGAAAAAGGCCTAGGATACTACATATACAACATTTTCTGAATTTCTGAAAGAGAAATTCATAGCCTTATTCCAAAAATCTTAGAAATTTTACTTGTAGTGTCAGGTTTCATGTTCACAAACTCCCTGGGAATTCTTAGCCTTTGCAATTAATTTCCCTTTTTAATGCTGCCTGGGAAAATTCCATAGTTCAGTGCAAATTAATGTACTGAATGCTTCATTAAAAGCCTTTTTTTTTACGATAACAATTTTAAAATCCCCCAAAGAAAGTTATTTGACACTGATAGTCTTTAAAACTTTCTTATTTCCTTACATGTTTATGGGTTTCTGCCAAAACAAAAGATCATTATTCTGTAAAACAATGTTTTGAACGTCTGGACAGAAATAAATAGGACTTAGCCATTATAAAAGCTTTTGTATTTTGTCACAACTCAATTAAATGTAATTAGCTTTCTCTGTGAAATTAATTAATTATGGCATATCTTTACTGAAATCAATAATCATACAGCTATAATTTAGTTTGTTCCATTAATCTTTTCCAGTTCCCAGACCTTTGTGTGGGACAAGGAGTTTCCATATTCATGAGGTATTTTACAGGCATGCATGAACCCATCTGCTCGTTTTCGGGCCTACCAAGGAACTGCACTGGTAGAGCAGTTTAGTGCTAAGTTCTCACTGCGCCTGTTGGCAGGATTTGTTATTTTGTGTACTATACTATGCTTATCACAGCTACCTGAATTGCACCAAAGAGTGAACAGAATAAACTCCCATCTTCTTGCTAAATATTTTAAACATACCTCTAGCAAGAACTCCCCCCTAACTCTGAAAAGTAGAGCCAATAAAAACATACTTAAAAATTACATCTTGGGGTATCTTTCTGTGGAAAGTTCTCATTTGCAAATTTTGCAAAAACTGGAAAACCACAACTCAATTACATTATTACTTGAAGGACAGAAATTGAGATGTCTGAAAGTAAGAGAGAAAGCAAGATCTCTCACAGCACATGTTTGTCTTCCAAACCATTCTATGATTCTGTGATTTCAGGGGAACATGCTGTTCCTCTGTTAATTTTACCTACACCAGAAATTGGGCACAAGGGAGGAAAAAGTCCAGCTGCTACAATATAGAAACATATATTATACATAGAAAGAGTATCTTTCCTATTTCTTGAGTTCACATCAATATTACTAAATTTTCTTTCACTGTAAAAATCACAACCAGATTTGTAAATTATAATTTGAAATAAGCCATGGGGTTGGTTAGGCTTATAAGCTACTTAATAACAAACTAGCAGCTGAATTTTGATCTCTTCTGCATCTAATAAAATCAAAGATGTTAACAGAAATATTGGTGTGAGATGATTTCACTTCATGCTGACAGCTTTACAGAAGCCAATTACAATGAAGTGCCTATTAAGACGGAAACCATTTTTAGAAAGTATCATATTTATTATAAAAAGGCATTGTAGATACATTTATTCTGCAAACCTGTTAGTTTTGTCACATAACAGCCATAATAAGTGCTGCTCATTAAATGCTGCTTCTCTTATTTAACTTAGCACAGTGATTACTTTTAGTTTTACCCTGAAGTCTGAATTCAAACTTCTAAACAAGCAAAGACTTAGAAGACTTTTACTCAGAGATAAATAAAGATTATGCTAAGAGCTCAGACAGCATCTCTTTAGTGACACTGTGAATGATACATGCTGGCTCTGCAAGGAAGCAAATAATGGTAAAATGGAATGCATTTCCCAAAAAAAAAATGGACAGGCCTGTAATTCATTTTATAAAATATAACTGTCTCACTGATACAAAAGCACCACAGCTGCCAAGGTCCTTTTGAAGAATAAACTTTGAACAATTCTCTAACCTTGTGACTGCTCCATTTGTTTCATCTTCAGCAAGAACATCAGGTCCAAAGGCCTGGACAGCTTAGGGCTTTAGTCTTGAAAGAAGCAGCAGCCCATATTTACCTCTACATTTAGCTTCACTTTGCTTTGTGCTGTTGTTATAGAGTGGCTCTGAATTATCTTTGAGTGGCTGGCAGGGCTGGTGTCAAAGAAAGCCCATCTTGGCAGGGATCCTGTGAAGCAGCTCCTGCTCGCTCTCCCTCTCTTGGCATTGTTTGCACAGAGAATGGCTCTTGACACTTCAGCTGTAACCACTTTAGACCACTAGCAAGATGTACCTCAACTCTCATCCAGGAGATAGGCTAAGCTCAGTCCTCTGAGGATCTGGAGATGCCTTAAAAAAAATCCAGCAGCAGATGGTTGTTATGTGGCCCCTAAGCACGAAGAAAGGACAGACCCCTCAGCAGATACTACTGGTAGTGAGCCACACAGCAAAGACAGAGAAATGGAGACAAAGGGAAAGACCTGGATAACTTTGGTGGGGAATGCCAGGTGCCCATCCTGAGCTGGATGGGGGGGGGGAGAAGATAACAAAAGACCTGTGGGTAGAGATCAGGACAGGGAGAGATCACTCATCCATGGCCATCACGAGGAAAACTGATTCAACTTGAGGAAATTAGTTTAAATTATTACCAAATAAATCTTTGTAGGATAATCAAAATTAAAACAAGATCTTAAAAGCACCTTCCCCCCACTCCTCCCTTCTTCGTGGGCTCAGTTTCATTCCTGAATTCTTCACCTCCTCCCCGCAGCAGTGCAGGAGGATGGGGAATGGAGGTTGCGGTCACTTCAACCCACATCTTCTCTGCCGCTGCTTCCTCCTCAGGGGGAGGACTCCACACATTCTTTCCCTGCTCCAGCATGGGGATCCTCCCACATGGTACTGTCTTTAAGGTACAGACTGCTCCAGCAGTGACCACCATGAGATCACAAGTCTTATCAGCAAAGCTGCTCCAGTGTGGGCTCCTCTTTCCATGGGTCCACAGGTCCTGCCAGGAGCCTGCTCCATCACAGTCTTCCCAGAGAGTCATAGCCTCCTTCAGTATGGGGTCCTCCAGGGGCTGCAGGTGGATACTTGCTCTCGCATGGACCTCCATGGGCTGCAGGGAGGACAGCCTGCCTCACCGTAGTCTTTTCCACAGGATGCAGGGGAATCTCTCCTCCAGTGCCTGGAGCACCTCCTACCCCTCCTTCCTCAGTGATCTTGGGGTCACTGAGGACTGGTTTTTTCCCTTCTCAAATCCATTATCTCAGAGGCACTACAATAGCTGATGATGGGCTTGGCCTTGGCCAGCGGTGGGTCCATCTTGGAGACATAGGAGAAGCATCCAGAAGCTTCTCACAGAAACCACCCCTGTAACCCTCCCACTACCAAAACCTTGCCACACAAACCCAATCCAATACAGTAACATTTGTAGAAGTATCTGTAGGTAAGGAGCCATGAGAGGGGCTGCAGCCCATCTAAGAAAGAATACCAGAGCCAGAGGAATAAATTCATGCAGGAAATTTGCAGACATGATTCAAAAATGGGTAACGGAATGACATCTGCTTTTTCCTTACATTACACTGGCTATCCAGGTCAAGGCTGCCAGAGAGGCTGGAAGGGTTTCTCTTTTATCACCTTTCCCTATGTGAAAAGGTTGCTCAGATGCTCAAAGATAGGATATTATAAAGGAAATTTAAGAAAGAGGGTAAAAATACCTTTCACAAACAATTTTTTTGTGAGTAACCACTAGACATTGCTAAGCAAAATATGAGGTATTTTCCTAACCAAGTCAGAAGGTCAAACAAACCAACAAAGAAATGGTAGATTCACTCTGTGAGACAAAGTAAGGCCTAGGTAAATTATCATAGACAGACTGTAGTCCTTCTCTTTTACCAGTACATCAAGGTACCACTGATGACCAGATAGAGATATGGTGTATTTATGCCATCACCATCACTCATATCTGACTTGACAGACACATGATTGACATACAGACATATCTGCCAGCCTAGAGAAAGGAAGGGAGGCAGGAAGCAGCTGACCTGAGGACTTGCTAAAGTAGCTGCAGAGCACAGAGCAACTTGAACAGTCTCAACACATCCCGGGGGGACGGGGTATGGCAGATAAAAGGAGCGACTCAGAGTCCTTCTGAAGCTAGAAATTGTCTACAGAAGTAATACCCAGTTATCCTTTGGAAGCTAAGCAAATGACAAAATTGATGTGATAAGATTTCAAGGGATTTGAGCCCAGTTGATTCACTGATTGATAAACCCAGATAGAAGAGATGTGTCGACTGCAAGAAAAAATCATCTCAATTTACGTTTTTATTTAGCAGTTTAACAAGCAGCCTGCTCCAAGTGCCTAGCACACCAATGGGACTACCTTGCAATGCCTCTCTCTACATATCCATTCATCAGAACATGACCTGGTTAAACAGATTAAAAAACAAAGCAAGCAAGCAAGCAAAAGTCAACTTTTGTATTCATGAAGTATTTTGAGTGCACTTTAAGTGACATTAGGCAAGAAGAAAGCATGTGGAATATGGTACTAAAAATCTTCATAACTTCGGCTGGGATTTTGAAGTCATGCAAGCGAAAGCCATGGATGGGAAACTGCACAACTATTTAAAACATTAAACCTTTGAAATTACCCAGTGAAACCAATCCATTTGGGTTCAAATTCCCTTTAAGGTGTCCCTTATAGACTCTAAAGAGATAAGATTAAGGACTAATCCCGTCCTTCTAACCTCTTGGTCGCCAGTCAGATTGTGAAAGCAGGCCAAATTGTGCAAGCAATTTCATAGCATAAAAAGGGAAAGACAAGCAGCACACAGGTCAGGCAACACAAGAGCACCAGGGTGTCTGAGTGACAGACATTAAAATGTAGACATTAAAAGCTGAGGTTCCCTAGATGTTGGTAGACCATGCAGCTACAACAAACAGTCTGTATTTGATTTACCATAGTACCATGCTAAATAGTAAAATATTTGCACTCATAAGTGAAAAATAAAAGCTAGGTATTAAGGAAACATCAAAATATGTTGGGAAATTTGAAGTCTGACAGTGATACAGTTGTTTAAAAAATCTAGATCTGGCAGTGGTTTTCAAATCTGCACTATACTGGTCCAAGCAAGACCATGGGGGCCCAGCAGTTATCTCTGCAGAATCTGTGAAAGATAGCAAGGCGTGGCACATCAGAACTTCCTTTAAAAATCTAAAATTTTTACTGCTTTAAGGAATCCAAGGGTGCCACAAACTGTGAAGGATAGAAACCCACTAATTTGGAATGGATTAAGAGGATGAACTGAGCACACTTTAGGAAACAAAAGAGAAGCAGCTCATTGTTCTACTAAACAAAGTTGGATACTCAAAGAAACTAAGAAGGGAAAATGAACTTTTAAAAAACAAGACTAGACTTTAATGAGAGTTATGAGATCTCATTTTTATATAGATTCTATAACTATACAGTGTCACATTATTTTGAAACATATGCAAAGAGGTACCTTTACATTGTGCAAAGCGGCACAGTTCCTTTTTTTTGAAGTGACTGATCCAAATTTCAGTTGTGGCAAGTATTTGAAGGAAACACATTGAATCCATACTCGATATATCAAATCTCTCTTTGTACTTAGATTCATTCTACTTCATTAGCAAACCTGGACCATGGCACTCCCTATCATGACCATTATGACTGTCCACTACCTTGTGTTAAAGCACAGTGAGGAAAGTCCAGGTATGACTGTGAGCAACCAAACTTCCTAATCTAGCTTTCCTTAAGCTGTTGCACTGTCTGCATAATGACTCAGTGGAAAGGTTATAAAATTACACCAAATCACAGAAATTACAATAAAAAATCTTTGACCCTCCACTATTATTTGGAGGGGGAAAAAATAAAATGCCAGGCAATAAAAAAAAGGAAAACAGGGAAAAAAGAAAACAAAAATTAACAAACAACAACAGAAAACACCACAAAACCACTGAACTACTCCTATAAACTTATACTTCCCTACTATTAAGCAAAGCTCCCAACAGGACAAGTAATAGACCTTAGTTACAAGGATATAACTAATCAATACCCAAACTTTAAAAGCAATTCAGTTTGTGCCAGCAGTAATGCAACCCCCTTTTTCCTTTAGAACTCTTTTCCTCTGCTCCACTGGGAGAGAGTTCCTCCCTGTATCCAGTCTGCACTTCTCCTGTTGTCTCAGGTCCTAACACTATCTGGCACAGTGAAGAGCTTAGCTCTGGCTTCCTGATCACCCCTCTGTAGGTACTGGGGGGCTGTTGCTCAGTCCTCCTGAAGCCACCCCTTCTCCAGGGCTGACCCAGCCCTCACTCAGCTCACCCTTTTCCCAGGCAAGAGCTTCAGATCCTGGCCTCCGTAGGCACTCCACGCTGAACTTGCTTCAGTCTGCAAATATCCTTTCTTCATATTTTATTAATGTGAAAGTTATTTTTTGAAATCACCTGGGCTTTTCTTTAGCTCTAAACTAACTTGCAATAACTAGAAAACTTGCAACTTGCAACAACTAGAAAATATGAACTAAAACTTGCAACCTTAGAAATAATGATAAATATAATTGTAAGGGAAGCAAGGATACCTGCTACCCAGATTCATGGAATGCTGTGACTGCGTACTTTAAATCACAGAGAAAAAAGAACCCTTTTGAATGTCTTCATCATTTACACTATCTGCCATATACATTAATTATTCCAACTATTATGCCAAGGTCAAATGTAAGGTGAACATCCAGCAATACTGCATAAAGATGAATGCCTGAGCTGCTTTATCCTCTCTGCTATTATTTCTCCTTCAGCCTGATCCTTTCAGTGGGTCATATATTGTAATTCTGTGCAAAATCAGCAACATTCAATATTGGCAGCATTACACAGAGCTCGTTAGCTACTCACAAAAGCACAGAGCAGACATCAAAGAGAGAGAGAAGGAACCTGAGTTTCTATATTTTGTTTTCAAGATACTGCTCTATGACTTGGCCCAGATTTGGTCTGCCAGCTTTTGCTTGACCCAGTTGAACTCACTTTTAAATTTGTTCCATCTTCAATGTCTACTGGCACACTGCAATAAATCAGATGTGAGTCTACAGAAGTTCATGGATTTTATCAACGTAAAACTCACACAAAATGAGGTTGGTGCCACGTCTTGTATGTCTGGAACAGCTTCCCTATCACTATACAGTGAACCAAACATATTCTCAGGTCACAAAACACCTGATGTCCTGAATTCCCAGCTGTCCTGCTCTCTCTAGCTGGACCATCTTAGTTAAAGTCCTACATGATGCTCTAAAGAAACACAAGATCTCAGGCACTGGACGTACTTATTTGTGGAATGCCTACATAACCTCTGTATCCAATGTATTTATTAATTAGTAAATTTAGAGATGTAACTTGTTTTCAGAAGTGTGCACCGGTAACTTCTTTACTTATGCACAGAAATTTTCACTTCTTATGCACAGATATGTCATGTCTTTTTCCAAAATATATTACAGAACTACAACAAAAAGAAAGAGGGAGTTAAAAAAAGAAAGGGGAAACAAATAATGGGAAGTAGCTTTATAAGATTTGAATAAAAGTTGTTTAAAAGGTGATTGATTGATTAATAAAGTGTTTTAATTTTCTTCCTAGAAGAAAAAAAGCCCAAACAATATGCACACAGGAAAACAAAAGCTGGATATATGAGGCTTTACTGCTGGTTTTATTTGCTTGCATTCTCCAGTTTGCCTGAGCTTTTCTACTAAAAAACAGCTAGGGTTTTTTTAGCCTAAACTGAGCAAGGCGATAACTGTCCTTTAAAACTGAAGTGACAAAATCTGTTTCTAAGCTATTTTAGCACTTTAGTTTGTGTAAACCCATTTTCTAGTGAAAATCAGTGCTACAAATGGAAGCAGATACTGGCTGTTTAGCCAAAGATTCATAATTATTTTAGATATATTTGTCCATTCGCATTGTTAGTGTTCATATTCTGTAAACAGAAAAGAGCCTGGGTTATACACATCTACAGGTGAAATAACTCGACTATTTAAAACCTTCTATACCATACAATCTGTCTGCTTTCAGTATAAACAGAAAGTAAAGCATTTTATTGAAAATAATCACTTTATGACCACAATCTAATTTAAAATGTGTAAAAGAAGCATGTGGATCTTTATGCATTTATTCTAGCTTGCTTTTTTTTCGTCTTTTATTTTTTAGACTTTACTAAGAATAAAAAGGAGCTTCTTTGAACACTTTGAGATAATACTATAGCCCAGCAACCTAGAACTGAAATCCAAAATTCATAGGACTAATGTGAATTCTGAAGCAAGCTCACACAATGCAGATCAGAGTATTGACCAGTTATCAACCACAAGTCATGAAACAAATTTTATAAAGGTCTCTAGATGCTTCTGAAAGACTGAATGTGTAAAAGCAGAGTAAAAGACATGTTATCTGTCATTTCCTGCAAAGGAAAGGCATGACTAAACACTCCAGGGTCCAGTGTGCCAGATAAACTGTTTCCTAATAAAAACCAAACATGATACAAGAATAAAAATGTAGGGAAATATCTTAATTTTCAAGCACTAGGATTGCTGGTTCTTTACACCTGAAATTTTGAATAAAACAGTGAGAGACACTTGGTGTTGAGGCATAAGTACAAGCAATGCTGGAGTGATCTGGCTACCACTTACACTCACATCATCTAGCTGAACTAGCAATATGTTACTTGATTTGATCAGAGGCAAAATCTCCAGCTTGGACATACACTTAATATAGGCAGTGACCAGCTGTCATGAGACCAAACAAATGTCCATATCTGCACTACATGCTCAGTTGATCAAGTTATTTAGCAGGTTCTAACAACTGTAATTTCCCCGTGTATATAAGTCCAGTTACTGTAAAATCAAATAGTATCAGGAAAAAAATGAAGTAGGTATTTCAAAGAAGGCTTAAGTAATACACATATTAGATATGAAATCAAATCTACTTACAACTAAGAAGTCTGAGCAGCACTTTCCCCCTGACCTAAAAAATACTTCTTGTTCTATATAAAATGTGCAAACTCAAAGCAGCAGGCATTAGCATGCTCTGCTGTCAAGAGACCTAGGACCAATTTTTTCAAACACAAATAACACAAGAGTCTAACTCTGAATAGTACTTAGGTAGCTACATTGTGTACTTGTATTTGAAAATCTCAGTGCATGACAGACGTACAAAAATAATGTTAAGTGCCCAGCTTAGCAGAACTTAAGGACCTAGGACCAAAAAGTAAATGTTAAAGTCACAAACAACCCTGCTACTCGTTCATCAAGCCTGGCAGCATAATTTTAATTTAGTGGCCAAGGCACTTGTCTGGGAATTGAGGTGTCTTGTGTGCCATGCCTCTCTACCAGCAGGAGACTTTTTCCCATGTCTTTAGTAAATTCCATACAGGGGGTCTTTCGAAGAAGAACTGGAATTTGAGTTCCCTGAGCTCCTCAGCCACACGGTAAGAGTGTTTGTATGGCCAAGAAGAACAGCTGGGGCCCTATGCTATCATTATGCTCATCAGATCTGTATTTACATTCCAAAATCTCCTTTGATGACTACGATCTAAGGAACACTGAAAACATGGGTCAGTATTAGGATGTCTTTTAAACTAAAGGCCTTGTACAAGTTAACCTACCCAGCCAAGACGCAAGACAAATCACCCCCTCCTAAGGTCTCTGTTGCTCACAGTACTCAAGCTGTCACATTTAAAGACAATTCCAGCATCTTAATACTAATTTTCAGTGATTCAGGGGTACAGCTGGACTGTCAGTTACAATATCATTATATTCATCCACAAGGGGAGAAAAACCAGTGTATGATGTTTAGGTTATTCTATGTTAGTAAACTAATTAGGCCATTGTTATATCACAGCCATTAGGATATTAATGGAACGAAAACGTTCTTGGGTCTCAAGAATCCCACAAAAATAAGTAAACTGGTTAGTGTGATGCTATTTCCAATATGTCAACAATAGTTTCAAATGCTTGATACAAAAAAGGGATAGTCAAGCACTATTTCTTAGAGAATGGAAAGCATAGTTCAAAAATACTTTTGGTATCCCACAGTCACACTTTTTTGCCCACTAATGGATGACACAGAAATAAATTATTATTAAATTAACAGTAAACCTCAGTTATGTCTTCGGCAGACTAGAATGATCTATCCAGACATCCACATGGGGGCATCAGTAGAACCTGTAAGCATCCACACTGCTACTCGGCTTTTTACAAAGTACACAGAAGAGCAGCAGTTTCAAGACATAAATTAATATTTCACATGCATAAAACAATAGAAATGTCAATATGAAGGCTTAATATCATTACTGTTATGTAAATTATCCCTCACAAGCAATTTCTTATGTACTTTTAATCAACTCCTTTATCACTTGCATTATAATAAACCACTCTCTTTGTGCTGTAACACCAAAACTAAGGATACTACAAATAGGAAGAATTGGCTGGGAGCCAAGTAACCTATAGGTAGTGAGATGCTAAGAGAAAGACATATTGAAATACTGTGGGCCACATTTATGGAATTGTATCTTAAGCTACATGACTCGCATAGTAAATCCCTTTTTTCTTTTACCATGAACCATCTGTGTACAGCATTGGGGGTTATAGCCAAACAATTCCTTTGTAGTACATGAAGTTAAATAGAGCAGAATAACTGCTACGTCCTTGCTTCTACTTGCTTGCAAAATGTCCAGGTGTTGTTCACATAGGGGACTTCACATACAGCCCAAAACTTGTGACCCTTAAAAGGTCTGCCTCCCTCAACTCAGACACTTACATTCCATACTGTTGCCTTACATTTCAAATATAAATAGCTCGTCCATATTACCAAGTCCTCTGAAATAGAGCAGAGTTGATTTTATTTCACTTTGCATCCAGGAATCAGCACATGCCTGTCCTGCTATTTTGCAGAAAACCATCTCCATTCAGTTTTTCCAATTAGACTGGGTTCCTAAGAAACCTTGTGGAACAGTCGGCTACCAGACCTTAGAAAAATTAGAATATTCCTAGCGCATGAGGAATGATAAAGAGTGCCCCAGTTAAAGACCTATTAATGAATGCACTGCTGATAGCATACTAGCTTATTTAATGGGTTGTGAATTTTCAGTGCCCTCATTCATAAAGTCTATACATCTGTGTTTTAACATATTTGAACTACCCTGCAATTGCCCATGTATTTTAAAACATGACTTCAGTTGACTCATGTGATCATGACAGATGTCAACATAGACTGATACTAGATAACATTTTAATTTTAGAGGAGATGTAAACTATTATTAGCATGTATTATAGGTTGCAATTTATTCACAAATGACTTGCAGTAATTTTTTTTGCCCCTCGAGGTCCTCACATTCATTATCGCTATATCACCTTACGATATTAATATTTTACTTACTTTGCTTTAGCTTGGATATAGTCATTGTTAATTAAAGAGATAAATATCAGTTTATTTTAATGAATATCCTCCTCACTTACACAAAGCCAGCATAATGTTCAGAATCAAGCACTTCCAAATTAGGCACAATTAAACTAAAATTAATCCATAACTACAATTATTTGGCACCTTGTTAAAAACTGTTGATCTGTCACGCAAATATAGACAGCATAAACAACTAAGAGATTATTTCAACAAGAAGTTCAAAGTCAAGAAGACAAAAAAATATATAGTCAAATTATATAGTCGGTTAGTGTAAAAATTGCATTTATGGCTTTAGAGTCTTCTCAGCTAATCACAGAGCATTTGTAGGTATCAGTCAGTTTGGTATGTCTAAACCTTTAGCCCAATTTCTGAATGCATTGCTGAGGAGAAAAGAAAGTAAGGGTCAGTAAAACTCATCAGACTACCAAGTGACAACAGATACAGTATGGGTTACTTTTTTTCTTTAAGAAATTACTGCAAAACTATCCGTTCTGTGTAAGAAAAGCAGGACGAAGAAATGGGGAGAGGGAGATTAAATTGAAAATGTTGAGCAGCAAGAAGCTGTCAGCAGTTCACCATAGTTTTCAGTTCAGAGTGTAGGGGAAAGAGTGAAATACAATGTCACCAGTTAACTAACTTTTCAGTAGAAGGCTAGCAATGTGTTACCAAATTACTTCAAACATTTATTTAGACAGTTAAACCAACAAGCAAAAACAAAACTAAAATTATCCACACATATTTGAAGGCATTCACTAAAATTCATAGAAAATATATAGAACACTTTTAAACAAATGCTTATTTACGATTCATCCTTTCTCACAGTTCTGTTTAAAGGTCACAATTCAATGCTTGTTCCTCCTAGAGGAAATATGGCAGCAATGTCAATGTAAGAATGGAGTAAGTGGCAACCTTAAAATACAACAGAAACCATGACACAGTTGGGACTATCCAGGTAAGTGAAGTTAGTGCCAACCAGAGCACGCCTGAAGTGTAACCAGTTTCCAGTTGTGTGAGATACTGCCATAACGTGTCAATTCTGAAGGCAGGTACTAATCTCTTTCACTTTCTTGTGAAAGCCTCAAGGGCTTTGATTCTGCAGAAAAGGTACTTCCTAGAAAACCTTGGGTAAAGTAAATAGGTTAGATAGCTGGATTAGTGGGTGTATATATATATATTTATACATGAGTTGAAGTTCATTATGGGACTAAAATGTGAATAAAGTAATTATTACTTGTTCACAGCAATGAAAAAAGTGCAGCAACACCACATTAAGGCAGATATCTGACAAAGTAAGAGGATAACTGTTATTTTTTACTAAAACTGTGCCCTAGAATTAGCAGAGCAAATATCAAAAGGAAAGAGTTCTGTACAACATGAACTGAGCTTGACATTTGAAATACTGGCCGATAGAGCTGCAAACATTGAGGACCACCCAAAGTGAATAAAGAGGTAGAGGAGCATGCAGAAAGATGAACCAGATCACGTAACTATGCGCAAATAGCTTGGAATGTCAGAGACAGAATGTAATTTAACCAATGCAAATGCCAAAAAAATTAAGATAATAAATGCAAACATACTATGAAGCAAGGAAGAATCAAACTGACAAAGATACCTATGCAAGCAATGAAAAAACATGACATGAGAAAGAAATCAAAAGGGAAGGTAAAAAAAGCATCTGGTTATGACAACTGTTTAATTTGTAGGAAATATGTAAGGTCTGTGGGAGTTAACTAGTCAGATACACTTGCAGCTTCTGGCAGATTTGGCAGCTGATCATATCCTCCAGGTTCAGCTGGAGGACAAGATTTTACAGAACAAGATTCTCCTTTTCCTTTCACATTACACTGTTCTTCTTCCTATAGAAAGGATCAACCATCACCTGCCCAGAGGTCAATATGATCACTTCACAGGTGCTTTGTTTAGGCTTCTCATTTAGACTTCCCATTTACTCTTCAGTTTTTGTTATCCTAGAGCATCTCTAAGACACCAGCAAGAAACAAGAAGGCTTGCTGCAGTCCTCACAGAAGTCACGGACTGCTCTACGCTCATTCAGTATAGCCAATTAGCACAGCCACCACTGAACAGAGAAGTACACAGTACTCTGAGTGGTTCATAAGCCACTCAGCCTCAGACACTTATGCCAGCTGACTCCAATGCAAACGTGCCTCCATTGCCCTGGTACACATGCATGAGGCGTCTCAGGCTGCCTTGACATTCCAGGGTGTGGTTGTAAGTGAGGCACATCCCAACCAAGAGCATTCTGGATTCCAGCCAATTCTGACGCTTCTGCCTTTCAAATAGCTGCAAGTTTGAGAAAAGGTTCAACACAGGCCTTTGGCAATTTTTCACAACTGAGTTGCTGAGTGGGTGAAAGAATGGGTCAGAACAGAGGGCACTCACAACATCTCTGCTGTAGTCCTCAAAAGCTAAATTCAGAAAAGAAAGATCTAAAAATAAAATGTCTACTACATAATTTGAAGTATAATTTCTGTACTGTCAAAAAACAGGATAGATCATGTTAGTATTTTTGTTGTTGTTCTTAGTGGCAAATGTCTATATGTTGCAATGTTTTATTCAAGATCTTTGAAGGATCCTGCTGCAAATTGCAACCATGAACACCCCCAGCACTTCAGATTGGCTGGAAGCTGTGTTTAGATTTTTCACATGAAAAATCTCCATCTGAGAAAGAAAAAAAAATTACCCATTTTACAAGAAGTTTGTGTGTGCACATTATATGGAGCCAGGGCAGAGCCTTAAGATGACAAACCTAGATGTGTTAAACCAAAATGCCCCTTGCTTTGGGACTAGTGGGACAGATTCCTAAATAATCCCTAAATTAGCCTGGAAGGAATTATTGATTCTCCAGCTCACAGGTTTTACCGAAGAAGAGTCCCTTGAATGCAGAACCTTTCTTGGTGAAATATTCTCACTTATACTGAAATAATTGCAGAAATGTGATTTAAGAGTGTTCATGTTATCATCATAGAAGGTTTTGGGTTGGAAGGGACCTTAAAGATCTTCTAGTTACAACCTCCCTGCCATGGACAAGGACACATTCCAGTAGATCAGGTTGCTCAAAGCCCCATCCAACCCAGCCTTGAATACTTCCAGGGAGGGGCATCTACAATTCTACAACTTCTCTGAACAACCTGAGGGTGCCTCACCACCCTCAGTGAATAATTTCTTCCTTATATCCAATCTAAACCTACCCTCTGTCAGTTGAAACCATTTTGCCTTGTCCTATCACTACATGATCTTGTAAAAAGTCCCTGTCCAGCTCTCTTGTAGGCCCCCTTTAGGTAATGGAATGTGCTGTAAAGTCTGCCTGGAACTTTCTCTTCTCCCGGTTGAACAACCCCAGATCTCTCAGCCTGTCTTCATAGGAGAGGTGCTCCAGCCCTCTGATCATCTTTGTGGCCCTCCTCTGGACTTGCTCCAACTGGCCATTAATCATTAACAGATGTTAATGACATCATCATCATCCCCTGGTGCCATAAATATCCAGTGTGATCCTGCTCACAGAGGATCAGCATCTGTAAGAAGATTCTAATTTTCTTTCCATCTGAGGTATGATACAGATCATGCAATTCCATGGTGTCACCTAAACTGCTTTTGTAACTGCTAGGACATTCATGTCACTTTAAAAGCCTCAAGTTCTGAAAGCTCTGAGAGGTGGCCAAAAGATGAGATACCAATGTGCCATTTTTTTCTAGCTTGGTAATTTGCAATCCATGCATGATACTGCAATTCATGCACGTTTAAGCATCCTACTTCTTCCTTGTTCTATTCTGTTGTTGTTACACTCACGAATAAGCATAGTGACAAATAGTTCTAATTGCACTATGCCACCATGTAGTACTAGTTCTGAAAAAGCATTACTGAAGAACATTGATGAAGTGCAGTACAGCCCACAGAATATTTCTATGAAACATTCAATTTTCCAGCACTTCCTGATTATCTTCTGTTTTGAGCTGTGTGACCCAGCTGAGCATTAACATTGATTTTTTAATTTAATTACAGACACTCTGGCTTGGAGAGCTGAGACGTGCTGAAATTCAATTGAATTGGGTTTGCCCTGGCCTCCTCCTAATACACACTATGCTGATTAATCCAATCCTGTTCTGATCTTCTGAAGTGCAGGCTACATTTATCAGTTCCCATTCCTTCACAATGAGTGCTGTACACCATTTGCATCCCTGATTCACCACTGATTAACCATATGCCCCACATCAGCTTCGTGTAGTTCATTGAAACTGTTATCACAGAAACCTATTGCTTCAAAAAGAACAGGGGCAGTAAGAACAAGACAAAGGAAGGGCAGACAGGAACTCAACCTGTGTTTTGGGGAAGGATTTATAGGTTTAGACTTGTATAGGCTGCAATAGGCATATATTATTCACAACATCTTTATTCTTCTACATCTTTATTCTTATCCTTTTCTTTTGAACACGTGGTTGTACTACAGTTCAGTTGTTAAGAACCTTAATTTCATGGATAATATAAGTAGATTACATCCACCAAGTGCCAATGCCCAAGGACCAATGTTAGTCATGGGAAAATGACAAATACTTGTTTACTCTACTGACTCATAGAAGGGGTAAGAAGGAGCTGCTGTTCTGAGCTAAAAAGTACTGGCTCATGTTTCTTACCTGCAAAGTCATAACCAGATCCCAGCATACCAGAACCTACTCTTAGTTAATATCACAACACAGTAATGTTCCAGGAATATAGCTATAAAAATTACATCATCAGATTATCACCACTAGAATTTAAAACACTTTTAAAGGTTGAATACCCATTTCCTTTTTATGGAACAATTAATGCATAAAAAAGCTCAGGGCAAAATTTTGAAAACTGATTCAGAACCTCTTTCAGAAGCTCCCTGCGTATCTTCATTCATAACGGAAACTGAGTTCCCAAATTACTTAGAAGTTTTTGACACTTTTACCCTTCGGGTCTGAACCTGCAATTACAAAAAGGTTCATCTTTAAGCATTTGAGCATTAGAACCTCCCAAATTCCATCTCTTAACTGCACCATGTCTCTTTATTTCTGACCCTACAACACCCTCTTCAAATTCCTATCTACTAATCACCACGTAATTAAGTTATAACTGTTTCCCTAGGCAGATGTTCCTTCCTTGTTTCTGCTTTATTCTCTGCATATTTCAACCTTATAAAGAATTGGGTTTTAATATTTTCAGAGAAGCTTTTAACTGATGAATTCACATCTTTGTTGTCTGTGAATCTATAGGGTTTTACCGCCTAACAGTCTTTGTTCATGGGAAAAGAAGGAAAACCATTTCAGACAAGAATCCGCAGGTCATACTGTTCACTTCCCTAACGTGTTCATAGGGATCATCCTGTCATTATTTTGGGACAAATTTTTTGCGTTTTCCAGTCTTTATTTCAGCACTCCAGCCTGCTTGGGGTTTTGACTTGTCCATAAAAAGCAGATTTAAAATATGTTAAATGCCCAAATTCAGTAGTTCCTCCTTTAAATCATGGTAGGCTTTATATAGCAACCAAATATCGGATGTGT
This sequence comes from Pseudopipra pipra, assembly GCF_036250125.1. Lineage (NCBI taxonomy): Eukaryota > Metazoa > Chordata > Aves > Passeriformes > Pipridae > Pseudopipra > Pseudopipra pipra. Next base: position 60,864,135 of record NC_087551.1, read on the forward strand.
GTTGTGTGTATAAAAAACAAACCTATCAATTCAGAAATTGCTTTTTTTAGCAATTGCTTTGTTAGCAAAGTTACTATCAAAGATTTACTAGTCTTTCGCTATAAGGATCTTTCTAATTATAAAGCCTTGCAATTTTGCTTTTTGAAAACATGCTTCCTTGCAGTTCACAGCCCACTTGTGACCTTCTGAAAAGCTTTCCTGTAGAAAATTACAGTGGAAATGAAAAAAGAATAATGTATCATAAATCTGCATAGAAAACATTATTTATTATAAAATATTGCTATGACATATAGGCAGCAGCAATAGTTTATTCAAAAGCTGTCTCTGTCAGCTGCAGATTCAATTTGTGGACTTAGAATCAAATGATCATCAAATGATTACACAAGTGCTGAATATACCACTTTATACACCAATTACTGAATATACCACACATTCAAAACTGATTTGCTTACACAAACAGAAAATAAACATATTAACAGAATAAGTAAATTATATAAGACTTTTTTCCCTAAATAGTCGGCCTTGCTGAAACATTGAAGCTGTCCCCTAGACACAGTCTTCTTCATAGGAACCACTTCACATTCTACATTTAATATTCAACTGCTCAGTAAACATTGTGTTCTTTCTCTACACAAAATTAAAAAGAAACCCATGCTTTGCACTATGTCATAGAGCACTTTAACATACAGAATAAATTCTACAAATGCTGAATTACAGAATCATAGAATATCCTGAGTTGGAAGGGACCCACAAGGATCATTGAGTCCAACTCCTGGCCCTGCATAGGACCATCCCAAGAATCACACCATGTACCTGAGCGTGTTGTCCAAACACTTCTTGAGCTCAGACAGGCTTGGTGCTGCGACCACTTCCCTGGGGAGACTGTTCCAGTGCTTGACCACCCTCTGGATGAAGCACTTTTTCCTGATATCCAACGCAGCTGCATGCTGTTTCCTTGAGTCCTGTCACTGGTTACAAGAGTAAACAGATCAGTAATCGCCCCTCTGCTTCCCCTCATGAGGATACCGGAGACTGCAATGAGGTCTCCCCTCAGTCTCCTCTTCTCCAAGCTTCCCCAATTAAGTGAAAATGTTTCTTTGATTATTTTTTTAAATATTCTCTCTTCAAATGTGTTCTTAAAGCTAATCTAAAATCTAGGGACTAATCCAGTTCTTATGAAATTCTCTTACAGCAGTAAATTCTGTTTCTTATAGCCTTCTACTCCCAGCTGCCATCAATCAGCATGAATGGAGTCCTGAAGCATAAGCCTTATGCAAAGCAACTGAGGGAGCTGGGGATTTAATCCTGGAGAAAAGGAGGCTCAGAGCTCTCTACAACTACCTGAAAGGAGGTTGTAGCAAGCTGGGTCTCTTCTCCCAGGTAACAAGTGACAGGACAAGAGGAAAAGGCCCCAGGTTGCACCAGGGGAGGTTTAGATTGGATATTATGAAAAATTTCACCACCAAGCAAGTTGTCAAGCATTGGAACAGACTATCCAGGGAGGTTGTTGAGCCACCAACCCTGGAGGTATGCAAAAGACATGAAGATATGGCACTTATGGACATGGTTTACTGGTGGACTTGGCAGTGTTAGGTTACTAGCTGGACTCGTGGTTGGATGACCTTACAGGTCTTTTCCAATCTAAACAATTCTATGACTGTATGACTGAAGAGTAGCTGAAGATGTACATGTTAAACTGTAAGCTCTACGGGGCAAACACACTGACCATGATTGTTTTACAAGCTGTGCAGGAGTTCACCTCTTGTAGAGCAGGTTGTGCACATTACTACCACTCACCTATTTTGCATTCTCGGAATTCAATAGCAAAAAACTAAATCAAATAAATTTAATTAGCAGGTGATTTTTAAGTGTTTTCTGTTAGTAGGTACATTAAAACAAATTAGTTAGTAGGTACATTAAAACAAATGCTCAGTGAAGGTTGCTTTGACACTAATTAATGAAATTCCTTGAAAATATGTAAAGCAAAACTTTTGTTTCAGTTCTAGTCATTGGGCAAAAGTGGTCTTATTCAAACCATCCTGATGGACAGTCACAAAATTGTGAGATCAGATTGCACACTATACTCCTCAGGGGAACATTGTTAAAACAAAGGTAAACTCACAGCCAGTGAGATTTAGATGGACTGTGTGTATTAAGCATAAACACAGATGTCTTCCTGAGTCACTGCCTGAATCCAGGCACCTCAGATTAAGAAAAATAAAATTCTCCTATCATCATAGACAAAATGCAGATAAAGAACCTACTGCGTACTCTTGTAAGCCAAATATCATATACTTAAGAGAGTATCTGTTTCATAATAGTGAATTTAATTAGTTTGCTTCCATAGTGAATTTAATTATATTTTTTATCTTTGAACATTTATACAAATATATATATCTTTCCATTTGCATCTTGACATGACTAATGGAAGTACAGTGTTTTGTCTGCAACTAATTCATTTTCACTTAATACAGCAATAACTGGTTAATTTCATTTTCTGGCGTGGAGGACATCCTGTAACACAGTCAATGTTGCTTCAGAACCCCTGAACTTAATTATCTCCAAATAGAAAGCAGAGAAATGGATACAATTTTTTCTCTCTCATTTGCTCTTTCTTTATCTCTGAAATTACCTGCTGTGTATCAGAAGATTTTTCAAAGATTTATGGCTAAGCAAATGCTGCTCTTATTGGTGCCCAATTCTCAACAGGAATTTTGCATTAGTTAGGCAAGTAAAATTTGTTCTGGAAATATCTGTTAGGATTATGTTTAGCATAATTTATTTAAACTAAATTAGAAAAAAAAGTCACCTACATTTATAGTCCTGGTCCTACTTTTTTAACTGCATATAAAATTATGATTGCCTTCTATGGAAATTTTAAATGTGCAAGGAATACAAAATGATAATAAAGGATATTAAGCTGCTCCTCTCGTGAATACCAAATAACTACACTGTGGTCAAAAGACACTGGTGATAAGATCTCTTGAATTTTGAGAATGCAAACTTACAGATCTGTCTTCTCAGTGTAGAGCAAAGGTAGATATTTTAGTTCAATTTTTAATTGTTTTAAACAGAATTCATAGACTTCTCACCTCATTGCCAAAGTGTTTTACCATTCCACAAATGTGGAACGGAATCTTGAATTCGGATACATTACTGAAAAATAATAAATCAGGTATGGTGGCTGAGTCACAAAAATCAAGATGACTCTGACACTCCTGCATGAAATCCTAATTATTGATATGAGTCACAAAATTTGCATTGACTTCTACAAGGATAGACCTTCACTTGTGATTTATATTATTGTGTGGATATTCTGAAGCATTCCTTTCACATGCACTATTATAATTTGGAAGCTACACAAATATGGTGAACACCACACAGAAAATGGAAAAACGTAACAAGTAAGAAGCTAATTTTTCTAACAGACCTAGCTTTTCAGAAATAAAATATGGTTATTTCTACAGGATATCCAGTAACATATGTGCCAACTCAGCATTCTGAATTTTCAGTTGCCCATATGCTGGGCAATCCTAGGCCCAGTACCCCTGCAGTGATCGTAAAAATGGGATGATATGGAGAGTTGTTTGGATGTGAACATAAATAGCTTTTAGCTTTCTTAGCAAAATCTTAACCAAGCAAAACTAGTTCTGGGTAAAACAACATTTTTTTTCTGTGTGTCATGACCAGTTTAAAAAGTTTTAAAAGTTACTTTTTAGAGTGAATTTTGACTAAATACATCCTTTTGAGAGGGGAAAAAAAAAAGGTTTCACTTTCCAAACACTCAAAAAATATTTTCATTGTTTCAACTTCTGTTTTGAATTTTTATTACTTTAGCCAAGCTCACCTGCTGAATGTAGCATGGATGCCCACACAGGGCTTGTGGGTTTTTTAATATATACTGCATTTTCTGCAAACAGATTTTTTTAGCAAAGTTCTGATTTAGATCCTCAATTTTAGCTCCATCCTATTTCAAATTTCTGACAACGATTAATAAAAAAGATGATGAAAAGAAACTTTACAGCAACTCTTCTTTCATATTATTATCAACACTGAGTTGGAATGAAATGTTTCACACGTAAAAGTGATTTCTTTAACCAAAATATTTCATGTACAGAATGAGTCATATTATAAATCACACAACTTCTGTCAAAAGAAATATTTTGCACAGAACTGACATTCATCTGTTTAAAAAAATTATCTGTTTTTATAAAATTCTGATCTCCACAAATCATGCTGCTCATAATAAACTTTTATACAATACGCACACCATTTTTAGATTCATACATTACCAGCTGTCATAGACTGAAGCCAGGCTTGCCCCCTGAGGTTTTCCAAATTCTTGTCTTTGCTACAGAACATCCTACAAGCTTGCCAAGAACCAAAAAGCTGCTGCCCAAACAGAGTAGATTTATTAGAAAAGCTGAAAATGTTTACTGAAAAGACCAGTTATTTTCCCTTAATGTATCCCATTGTTCTCTTACTGAAGTCTACTCTTGGTTGCCAAAATTTTTACATATTCCTGCTTGCTGGGTTTTATGAAGAATGGACTTCTAAACAGTAGCTGCAAAGCTACTTGAAATCAGGAAGCTCCACCAAATGGATATTCTCTAAGGGTGACTGAGTTTCTGAATTTTATTTTCACTATAGTTTTTATCACAACACACTATTTATCCTGGATACAGTCTCAGTCAGGAAAACTTCCTTGCAGGAGATTAATCACATTTGTAGTATCCTGTTGCATCTTCCTCTTTGCCAGGCAAAAGACCACACGTATTCTTCTGATTGCTGCCTGGGGACTTCTAAGCAGCATTCATCATACTTTGACTAAAGTGACCCTTTGTCCCCTTTTTAGGGCTCCCAGTCTGGTATCATACATGGGAAGATAAGCAGAGAAACAGAACAGATGGTGGCAACAGATGCCACAGGTGAAAGGGCACCGTTAAATTCACAATCTCACTACTGCCATCTTTCCCTCATCCCCTCCACCTCACATATTGTCACAAATATATTTATCAGGAGAGGAAGTTGGCTACAACACATCCTCAGATCCACACATGAATCTTCCAACTCACAGCAGGGCCAACACCTTGATGAGATCTTCGATCCATGCTTAAAATTTACACACAGCTAATTAAAACAAAACCAAACTTTTAAATATTTTCTACTTCTTATTTTACTTGTTGCAGGAACAACTGAGAGCAACTAGAAAAAGGACACATTTTAACTTTTCTTAATTTTGTGTATTTGTCAATATTTTTGTACAGCAAGTTTCTCTTAATTGATGTGGTCATTTAGGCTGTTATTTGTAAGAGGTTTATTACACAACAATATAGAAAACAAATAAATGTGTTAACATATTCGGGAGCACTTGGAAGTCTAGCATTTGAAGCTTACATTACCTACTGATTTCTAATGCACATTTTCTCCTTTAATACTCTTTAATACACAAATAACACATATTTAAGCTAAAAGCACTTTAGAACTATTTGCACTGTCCTAACAGCCAGACATAAAACTGGCAGTGGAAAATAAAATGCGTACATCTTCCAAGAAAAGACTTCAATATTCCTGCATGATGCCACTAGCCAAAAGTCAAATGCCAAATTCCAGTTTCCAGTCAAAATACCTAGGAAAGACTAAAAGCAAAGAAGAGGGAGAGCCTTGTACTTCAGCTAGCAAAATATTCATATTCTAGAGCAGTGATTTTCAAACTTCTGATGTTTGTAGACTCTTAATTTCCAATGCAACCTCCTGCAGAATTAATATCTGTGAACTTTTCTCCTCAGTCATCTTCCGTAAGTGTCTTCAGACATTGTCCACAGACCCACCCCCTTCCATTCTCCATTAAGTCTAAAGAACATATGCTGAAAGCCACAATTAGAAATTCAGCAGCCAAATGAACCATCTCTTAAAACTGAAAATAATTATAGTTTTAGAAGACAGGTTTATGAGGAAAAAATACAAGGAAAAAAAAGAAACCAAAATAAAAAACCACATACATGAAATTTCTTTATTGTATGTCATAAAGATTTCATAGAGGTTGCTGGATATTGCAGCAAACTTCTTAAATTCTCAAGCCCAAATCCAATTGTCCTCATCCCACAGTAAATTCAGATCTCCAAATCTGTTATAGCCTTAATTGACTGCTACTGAAAGTCAATGGGAAGTCTCATGTCAACTGACTTGCAGATAGCAGAACTGGGGAGTGATCAAATCTCTCTCCATTATGCCTCCACCAAGTAACTCCTTAAGTCTCCATGCCTGTTATTTTAACAGCCTGATGTCTTAAACAGGCACATTTGTACCATGAAGCACATCTTCCACACAGATGGGTCCAGGTCCTCCATGCTGACTCTGACTGAATCGTGCACTCCCTACACTCCCTGCTAGGAAACCCCTGGCAGTTTTCCTTGAGCTAGAATTTGTTTCATGCACATGTAACTATGGAAAGTGCCATGACAAATTTAGTAAGATCTCTGCAATGTAAGAGTAAGTACACCTGATTAGGAAAAAAAAAAATAAATGAAAGCAGAACAAACAAAAAGCTTAGTGTGAAGCTTTTAGGCATAGGAAAAAAAGCATCCATATATTAACCTTGGATTAGCCCTAAAAACTAGAATAAAAATGAGATAATGTCTGTCTCTGAAAAAATTTATTTTCCTGGTGGTCATTGAATTTTTGAAATATATACAGTTACTTTTGCACAAATATTCATATTGGTCACTTATTATTCAATTCATCTCTTTTAGTGATAAAACCATAACTGAGTGATCATTTTCAATAGTCTTAGAATTCAACATTCCACTCCATAAATGCCAAATTGAAAACCACATAGGCAACAAAGTAAAAAGTCCCTGAATGCTATTTATCAAAGTAGCAGCATCTGAAAGTGAATTCGAATACAGAACATCTGCTGCCCTGTTGTCATAAAAATTCACAGCTGCTTTACAGACCACATGCATTCTCTCAGGATATCTGTTGAGATGGGGAAAAAGAGGCCTAGGCCAACAAAGGAAGAAGGGCTAAAAAAATTTCTCCCCCGTAATAAAGATATTAAACCAGACATTATATCAACATAGAGCTGAAATGCAGTTATATTTCTGAACACAGGACAGAGATTTACTGCCTGTAGTTGCAGCCATTCTTGCCACAATCACTACTTTGCTGGCTGGGACTAGATGCTGTTGCTGTGACTCATCTGGGATATCACCATGCCACAGGAGAAATCCTGCTGTGAACTACAGTCTGTTCAATGTAGGAGTATTACAGTAGCTCACAGACGTTGTTCTGGGGACCTTACAGATGCCAAGACGCCTTACTTTTTCTGTTACAAACAGTTCAAGTGGAACAGACTGGAGCTCCTTATTTGAGTAAGATTTTATTTACTGTTGGTAGACATTTGAGAGTTGGGTATTTACATTTCTTAAGAAAAATGCATTTTCTAACACACAGTATACTTCTCATTTCAAGATCCTTGAAGAGGCTTATGGTTGTGCATCTAGTACACTTCCAGTGTTTCCTTTGAAATCCTTTGGTGCTTCTGCAGAAAGCACCATCTTCTTACTGCACTTCCAGTCCTAAACTTTCTGATGTGCCGTGTTCTCATTAGGACCTGCCAACACTTTCCTCCTTCCTCAGGCAGGATCTCTCTCTCACTTGGTCACCAAGGACCCCTTAAATCATATTGCCAGGCTTCCTTTCTGTCCCCTGCAGAAGAGCAGACACACCTCCCCTTTTCCCATAACTCTGTCTGTACCTGGGTCTGTGTGCCTCTAGTCCTTCTGCCACCTATCCGCACTATATGCCTTCTTCATTCACTTTCTTCAATCTTCCTCATTTTTTTCCTGTGTAGGAGTTGAACCATTCAGGATGTCAGTTTTACATCCTGGTCTTATCAATCAAGCTGGACCAGCTTCAGCTCAGCAGGGTTGTGTGCTGCTACACACAAGGTTGCTACACACTTTGAACTGCTGCATCCAACTCCACAAGTTCTCGGTTCAGTCTTGCAGTGCCCTTGTGGAACAACAGCATCAGATGTGCCAGGGCCAAAGTTACTGCAAGTTGCAATGGAATATGAGAACACTTTGTTAATCTTCATTAATGACTTATATGCTTATATGCTAAGATACGAACTGTAGCAACTGAAGAGTTGCCATGTGTCCACACCTACTGTTCAGCAATGGAGGGAAGCCTTTGACAAGCACAGGAATGGTCAGCTGCAGGAGCAATATCTTAGACCACCACAGCTAAACCTACCACTCAACTGGGGGTCAGAGACCAGGAGCACTGCCTGATTAGCCAGATGCCTGCACAGCCTTTGGGTAGATTGAGTACAGAGTACTGAGCTCAAGCTGTTTCCCTTACCAACCACAAAGCTTATTTCCGTAAGGAGTTCGTTAACTTTATCCAATCAGGGACCTTTTCAATGCAAAAGGCAATAGTAAGCAAAGAGGGGAAGTGATAAGCAAAAGCACACAGATACAAACTGATAGCCCATGGATAAACAGTGACAATCTCTAGAAACTAATTGGATAGGCATGGTGTGCCTGTATATTCACCCACAATTCCTAAGCTGAACTAGCTAATGAATGGCTCTGGGACCTGGCAGGGGTATCAGGTGAGCAGAGGGTTCGTATTAGTGTTTGGGGGGATCCACAAGTGTGGGGTACCTGTGGAACAAGTGAGTGAGAGCATGTGTCTGTTTACAACAAGCACCAAGCTGGACCAGCTGGCTAGTCCAACGGGGTGGGTAAGGGGATCCAGGATCCAGGCAGGAGTGTAGGGTGGACAGAGAGGCCACACCAGTGCCTGGGTAATCCACAAAAGTGCTTGTACTTTCACTAGTGAATGTCAATCCTTAGCAGTCAGAGTAGGAAGAGGACCTGGCTGTAACATCACTCCTGAAAGCATTGCGTGTGGATGCTGTTGAAGGAAGCACCCTGCCTCTGGCAGTCTGCATAGCCAGCCATGCACGTCTTCTGTGTGTGTGTGTGTCTCTGGGGTAGATGTTTAGCCAGCAAGGTTAGGTTAAACTGGTTGAACCTATAAATGGGAAATCAGCAGCCGTGTCCATCGGTCTGGGAGGGAGACCTCTAGGTTTTAGGGTGCCCTAGGCTGGGCTCTGGCAGCCACATAGGAGGAATTGCCAGGCTCCGGAGCTGCTGTAGGCAATGGCTGCTTATAACATGCCATAACTCTTTGCTTAAAGCTGATGTACAGATGGCCTGCAATCCTGAGCCATACTATATCCATGCTGATAGGTCTTAGCTCAGTGCTCCTGGAAGACTGCTGAGGATTTTGGAACAGAATACAAAAGCAATCCATCTTATTCCTCCCAGCAGAAAGAGAGCAGTAAGTAAAAGTATGCCATAAAAATGAAGATAAGCCCATGCTTTGTTTAGCCATCCAGTTGTGGGAGCGTTATATGCACTCACCTTTAGATGAGAAAGAAGTTTGCAAAGGAAGAGGTATGAAAGCCAGCAAATTCTGGAGTTAACTTTCTTTTCCAGGTTTTCTGCCTATTCTTCACCTATATTTCCCCATGCTCTGAATAATTTTCAAGTCATTTGTCTAATCAGTTAGACATCTGATGCCCACGTATATGATTTGACAGCACATAACAAGATAAAAGGTTAAATCTTAAGTTCAAGCAACAGGAGTTTGCTGTCAGTTTAAATGGGATCCAAGTGTCACATGGAATTCAGAATTATTTTTTTCTTCTCAGTAATTCTTGATATGTGCCTTCCTGCTTTTCAGAATAATTGCTACTATGGTTTATTGTTTATATGCTTAGTCTTTGGAGGTGTTCTCAAATCTTAAGAGATCAGATCTTGTTTTTAATTCTTAAACATTCATGCCTCAGCATTAAATTGGCTTATTAAACAATATAATGATCATTACTGTAGAACTTGAAAACACTGATTTTTTATAACCTTAAAATGTAAAAGACTCTTTTTAATGTACCCACAGAAATTATGGGACCTTAAATTGTTATTTCCATAGTGACAAAAGTATGCTTTATGTTTATAAATTTAGCATATACTTCTAGAGAGAGCCTGATTTGTAAACAGCCGCTTATCTGCACTTTCTCCTTAATTTTAGGGTCACAAAAATTTCACACTAAATTCTTCCGAGCTATTGCATCTTGTATGCAAAATAACATTATAACCTTACAAGTTGGATGCAGAATTTGTTCAGAAATAAAATGCCTTTAATGCACCTAAATCCTGGAATTCCCTCCATTAAAATCAGTGCGATTTTTCATTTGACTAACAGCTCCTAGAACTGGCAAGAATTTGCAGAGCTGAGGCCAGAGTACTCCAGGTTTTCATTTTGCTGCTTGGCAGGTGGGGAAAAATCCTGTCATTCCACAGGAACTGGTAGATCTAATCATATGTGTAATTTCATATTTTTTTTTTGCTTATCAAAGAAACACGAGTCGTATGATTTTTCTAAGCTTGTATTTTAGTATAGTTACAGGAATGACACTTTGACTAGCCATAAGGAACTAACAGGAGATGTAGCCAAAAAGTTGAAAAATTATTTTAAAAAGTAGTCCTGCTGTGTAAGATTTCTTCCATTTTGAGTTTATGAAAATAGTTCAGCTCTTAAATTATTAGCAGCAATAACATACACGGTAAAAACAGCACCTACGAGCTCCTTCACAAACCAGGATCTTTCAGCATTACAGACTATAAAAATTAAATACAGTAGCCCACATCTCAAAGAGAGTCATAGAATCATAGAATATGCTGAGTTGGAAGGGACCCACAAGGATCACTGAGTTTGACTCCTGGCCCTGCATAGGACCACCCCAAGAATCACACCATGTACCTGAGCATGTTGTCCAAACATTTCTTGAGCTCAGACAGGCTTGGTGCTTAGACCACTTCCCTGGGGAGCCTGTTCCAGTGCCCAAACACTCTTTGATGAAGAACCTTTTTCCTAACATCCAGACTAAACCTCCCCTGATACTGCCATTCTTTCAGGTCCTATCCCCAGTCACCAGAGAGAAGAGATCAGTGCTTCCCCTTACACCTTTAGTGCATTAATTTTCCTTGCCTCTTTATACTTTTTATTTTCCTAATAAGTTTGATAAAAGAAATTGCCTTTACCTCACCTAACTGGTGACTGCAGAGAACAAGCCTCTTCTTTGCTGTAGGCACATCTGTATATATGCTTCCACCAAATATAATATTACTGTAGCTCCCCTGAACTTCCCCTAGATTTTCATTTTCTATTACAATGCATCAATTATCCTGAGTTCTTCTTCATATTAAAATTAATTGAAAGTGCATTCAGCAGTGTATTTTCAGGCTCAGCAAGCTGACTGCAGTTAAGTATAGTATAACCAGAGAGAAAAATATTTTCTCTGAATATCTTTTTAGTTTAGGCCTGTCATATGCTTCTGCACTCTAAAAGCCTTACTTTGGCTCGCTCCCAGTGTTCTCACTTCTGTAGAGGAACCAGGAAAACTCATGTGCTACTTTTTATCAAAGTCGCTCTAAAATATTGACTATCAGAATGATATTCTGACATTTATAAATAATGCCTACCATTTCCTCATATTCCTTCAAAAACTCTGTTTCAGAGTGACCATAAAGGCCTCATCCAAAGAAACCTTAAGACAAAGCAACGACTGAAGTCCACTATGTGTGTGTATAAAGCAGACCACATGAAAAAAATATAACCAAGTAAAACAAGACATAACATTACAGGGAGAATAAGGATTTTATGAAAATACAAGCTCACTTTGGATTCTCATTGTTTTCCTTAGCTCTCTCTGCTTCATTTAATCTTTTATTCCATAACTCATTCATTTGTCCCAAGACCTTAAGAGTTTTACTCAGCAGAGCACTGGACAGATTTTTGGTAAAGATAAATCACAATAGCAGTAATACCCTTAAATCATAAAGAAGCTATACTGAATTAATGCATAGTACAAGTGAACAGTGTATAGGTTTTACAGAAGTAGAAAGAAATAAAATAAACTTTATGTTCACTATACATGTACTAAAGGACATGTACATTAGTACAGAGTACTAAATTCAGTTAATATGGATCGTTCAGTAAATAAAAATAGTGACTAAATTATTACTTTCAGATAAAACAAGAAGCTTTATAAATAAATCTAACATATATTATGAAATATTTCCTTTTACAACATTAATAGCACTTTTACAACAATCATTGGATACTCTGTTGTTAACTTAGAACAGACAGGTAGGATCTTTTGTACAGACCATAAAGAGTCTTCTCCACTTTTATGAGCAGCCAAAATTGCAGCCACTGGGTATACTAACACCATGCAACGAAGAGCTGTAAACTGAACTCTGAGCTACAGCTAAAAAAATCCAAAACAAAGCACCAAGCAACAGTGCTTGCTTGGGCCTTGAAAGCAGAGAAGCACATCCTGCTGCCTTGGATGCAACATTACTTTTCTATTTCTTTTTGGAGAGGTGCCATTTTCCCCAGATGGCATGGTGCTGGTCAAGCAGGTAACAAAATTTCTGACACTGCAATGTGTAGATACAATCAACTTTGTTTTGAACAGCTATTTATTAGCTGAAGGGCTTTCATGAAAACTAATAGCCCTGCCCTTCACACACTGGTATCAAGGTTTGCCACTTTGTCTAGAAAGCTGCATCCTAAAGAAAGTACAAGAGGAAATTAGTCCTTATGTCTGTCCTCACATTTTGAGAGCCAGTACTTCCTTTTCTCCACATTCATCCAAACTGATTTATCTTTTAGCATAACTGTGTGGGATTGACAGAGCCCAATGGCCAATTCCTTATAAATGTATATGATTAATTGGAATATGAGATGCACAGTTTTAGGGGAAGATCTTTATGAAAGGTCCACTGAAGGCCACTTACTATTTTGTAATGATTTGACATCAACTTAGATTTTGGGAAAGTGTTTCAAGTCAGAGTATCTCTGACTGCAAAGCCTTGTCATTCACTAACAGATAAATGAAGGACTAGAGCATATAACTGTCAAAATATTTAAATTATGTGCAATAAATATAAATTCTGATATTTTCAGGAAACCTACATAAAAGTACACCAAGAATGTATATTTTTTAAATTATTATCAAAAATTTGTGTGTCTCCATATTAAGGCTGCTTGATGTCCTTTCTGTAAGATCTCCTGCTTTCTCTGCTATCAGCATGTCAATTTAAAATGTAATCACTGTTAATGATCACTACAATTAGATATACACCAGATTAAGAACTTTTACAGATAGTCAAACTGGGCATAATGAAACCCCTCATAGCTCACTGAAAAAAAAAATGCATCCAGAGTATGACCCCTCTCTTTCCCTAAGCAATATAATGAAGAAACAGTTATGAAAATCTGTCATTCTTTGTACACACACATGTAAGAATAATGATCTGTTCTGTGCAAAACTGTAAAATACCATTTAAAGAGAAATACATCACAAAACCTTTATTTATACAAAACAGCTTTTGCAGATTAACACCTAAGTTCTCCATTCTTAACCAACCCATCTAAATAAAAATGGGGATAACTTTGAACGTTTCACATAATATTTTGTCAATCTTTCTCACATAAACGATTTTTCTTCTAAAAAAAGATATGACAGAAAGACCTGCTCAGTCATATCGACTGCTCCTACATGGAGACATCTGGACTAGCTCATCTGAAGCCCACATGCAATAGACATCCCATGTCCAGTGCCATATTAGCTCAGGCATCACCACAAGGTACTGCATTTTGTTAGACAGGCTTACTAATACCAACCCTACTTTTGCCACACACAAAATGCATTAAAGGCATGTTGTGAATTTTACTCCTACTTAGATACGTTTGTTTCATTCACTACGTTGAGCATGTGCAATCTAAACATTATCCAAGGAGCCGCATGCTGGAGTACCACATCCAGTCTCTCCAGCATCTATTTATCCATACAGCTGGAAAGAGTTGCCTAAAATAAACATCTGGGTCATTATGTTTGTCTACGTAACGAGCTTACATTATACATTTCAAAGTAATATCTTTGATGGAATTTAAATCCCTCTAGAGAAAAACACTATTTATCCACAAACTTATGACTGTTCAACCACAAAAATATGTATACATGTGGATATTTTAGGCCTGAAAAGATCATTTTTGTCTGCATACATAAACAAGGAAGTTCAGTTCTGATTTCTGTATCAAGCCTATAACTCCTCCAAGAATAACTTATTTCAGAAAGATAGTCTTGATTTTAAGAGAGACAACTCGGCTCTTAGAATATATTTTAATTTATTCTTCTCACTGTTTCAAATGTTTCCAATTTCAATTTTCATTTTATTTGCAATTTCAATAGTTTAATTTCCAATACATTTTGATGCATTATGATTTCTTCTATTACTAATGATTCTGCTCAGGTACCAAGATTCACAGAGCTCTTTTCACTCGTGGTATCTAATACTGGTTTGATTTTGCATGGCACCTTTCATTCAAATGTCTCAAAAAATCCTCATGAGTACATAAGTGGCAAACTTCCTATAGAAATATTCCTGTTTTGCAGACAGGCAAACTGAAGGAAAAGACACTAAAGATCATATTCTTCAAAGGGATGAAAATAACATGGGAACAAGGTGTCTATGCATTTCTGGGAAGGCAGGGCTCTCCAAAGTTCCAGACCACCTCTGGCAAAGCCAGGAACAAAACCCTCATCATCAGATTCTTATGCCTCTGCTTCCACAAGACCATTACAAATTTGCATGTATTATTTCTAGATAGTGTTGTATGTTCAGGTGTACAACTCTGCAGGTGTACAACTCTGCATTTAAAACAGCTCAGAAGTACACTACAGATTTAATACTAATGTTTCAATTATGTTTCAGCACAGGAATTCAACAGGTTTTACACCACTTAAGCAACTTAAGCAATTTCGTACAAGGCACTTTAAGACCACCAATATTCACAGCAAGCCCAAATTTGCCTTGGCAGCTGCTGAAACTCTGACCTGTGGCAAAGAATATGAAGACCTCAGCCTGGCAGTTCAGCCCCCAGTGACTCTGTGTCAGTGGAAGCGTGCACACTCAGTCATTTCTCTTCACATCTGAACCTGAGAGGAAGGGTGTTTTTCTGGATCAATGAACATTACTGAGTAGATGAAAGAACTCAACAGGTTTTCTTCAAAAGGCAGCCAATAGCTATCAGAGTGTATTCTGAGAGGGGCCTTATTAGGCACAGGTCTCTTGCTCTCACAGCCTTATGTCACACAAACCAGCAGGTCAGACCATAGTAACAGGCAGAAAATTAGTGTTTCCCATTCACAGCAAATGGGGTTGCAAAACCTGCAGCAAGAAAGTAAATTCTCGACACATTTATATAACCTTTGCTACAACTCCAGTCTTACTATTTAAGCATACTGGAACAAAAAGGTTACTGAAATTTGACTCCTATTTTTGAAGTGAGGGATATGGGCTTTCATGAATGGTCTTTGGGTTTTTTTCAGAATGAATATCTGACCTCCTGAAATTTACTGGCCTCAGAAAGTATTTCGTACCTGTGCTAAGGCATTTCTAAAAGTTCTGTAAAAAGTGTTTCTCCTGGACTGCAAGAGACATCTTCCCCGTTATGATTCCATTAAGAGTTTGAATATCAATAATAAAAAAAAATCATCTCAATATCTTGATTAACTTAATGAACCTATCATATGCTCTCATAATATTCTATATAATATAATGTTAAAATAATAAATAATAAAAGAAATTAGATGGAAAAAATCTCTCCACTTCCATTCTACTCAGGTATGTTAGACATATCATTTAGAAATTTAGAAGACAAATATTTTAAAATCCAGCTGATAGAAGCATATATTCAGGGACATTAAAACAACAACAACAACCAAAAGAAACTAGAGTGTCTTCTTTGCAGAAAGCACATTCTGGAAGGCTTTGGGGGTTTCCAGGATGGCAGCTTATTAGCTGAAACTGATTGTCATGGCTTTGAACTAAAACCCTTCTAGCTGCTGAGAGCCGTTTTGGCTTGTTTGTGTAATAAAGGCATGATTTACAGAAAACATCTTTGACATTTTTGGGCCATGTAAGAACCAGCACTTAGGCCCATGACTACCTAACATATCAAATGAAATCTAACCTTGTTGAAATACACAGGAATTCTGCCTTTGATTTCACATAGTCAGGCTTACATGACACTACCAGTGCAACAGTAAGCAAACAAGAATAATTCAATCTTTCTCCTGCATTCCTGAGCTCACAGCAGGAAAAGACAATTTTTGACTTGCATCTAACCCTCCACCAGTTTTGTGACATATATTAAAACTTCCATTAAAATTGAGAATTTATACTCACGTAAAATGTGAGTAAACAATAGCAGAGAATCCAAATTCTTCTCTCTCTGCTGACTTGTTTAATTTATACAACTCTAAAAACTAACTTTTTAGAAGTCATTCAGTGGTCCAGTATGCAGTTCCTGGCTGTCTGCACCCTAGATATAAGCAAATCTAAATACCATTTGATTCCTGAAGCATTAGCTGCTCTGATGTAGGAAAAAAGCAAAAAGGGAAAAGTGAAGCAAAGGAGAGCATGGATCTCCTACACTACAAAGAGAGAAGAGAGCATTGCATGAACACAAAAAACTGAGGGATTTAAAGGACTATTTCACAGAGAGATGGAGTAAGTCAACAATTATTAAATCTCTCGTATAACATCATGACCACAGGATTCTTACATGTTATACTACACTCTGGTATCTTGTCTGTATCTATACAATACATGGGTGGCTTGGGTTCATATCATAAAGTAGGGCTGTGGCATTAAGGTGCTTCTTGAAGTGCACAATAAAACCAGTGCATAAAAGCCTCCATATGAAGCAAATCCACTACTTGATTTTTTTTTTTTTACAAAAACAGGGGCAATAGTTCCATAAACTCCCCACTCTCCTCCCAAGATTTATATATACTATATGTGTGTGTGTGTGTGTGTGTATGTAATACGTACACTCATATATGGAAAAGGCAGGTTTGCTTCAGAAAAACAGAAATTACTGTCATAACAGCCAGAGAAGCGACAGATAATAGATTCAGATAATAATGCAATACTAGCTTGGCTACATAGCCATGCTTTTTTCATGCTCCTTCTTCAAGAGCTATCCAGACAGACTGTGGAGAGTTGCTGCGCTATAAATATGCAGTCTGTCTCCGTAAAAACAAACAAAACCCATACCGAGAATGAGCAATAAAAAAGTTTTACAATAAAGTATCCTGAAAACTAAAAAACAAGCCAAATATAAAATTATTAACACAAGTCATTCATCAACTTCAGTTTTATCATTCTCACAAAGCCATAACATGAAGTTGTATAATCTTTTGGGTTTTGAAATCCAGGATGGTTTCTCTGGCTGTTTTTCAGGTTTCTGCTGTGGCTCATATTTTCTGGTTTTACAGTTTGATCATGATGACTGATAATCATTCTGAAAAATCTGTTTAAAGCAAGTTGTGCTCAGCAACAGTCATCCTCTAGCTTTTGCACACAATGAGCTTGTTTAATCACAGGCACATGGTTTTACATGTGATGTACGTGAAAGTGATTTTAAATGCTTTTCCAACCATTTCTATTGTTTTGACCAAATCTCAACCTCATCACATCTAAAACAGTAAGAAATGTATAAAGTAGGATCTGTAGACATTTTCTGTATCATCTGTCTCGTTGTTTCTGTCTGAGACAGTAATTTCCTATCAAGATGGGATTTTAGGCACAGAAATTGTAGAAACCTGCCCTGCACTTTAACTTCAAGGTCCGTGCTCAAACTCTCAGCGTTCAAAAACAAACTGCTTCAAGATCTTGATAAAAAATCTTGAGAACCTGAACTTTAGGCTTATGTTAGCAACCTCTGCGAATACCTGTCCACTCTCTGTCTACCTTTCATATTGTGAACCAGCCTATGTGGGCTGGAGCTTGGCTAGAACATACGCACAGGACACACTACCCACAGCACATCACTCAGTACATCACAGCCTAAAAGACACAAATATGGTCAAAAAGCAGACAAGAAGCAGTACAAACATGCATATGACCATGCTAAGGACAATCTTTTAGAGCAATGCAGTTGTTGCCACAGAAGATTTTAATTTGAGTCTTTGCAAAGAGTTCAAAAGGCACAAACCTCTGGAGAATAGCTGACACAACAGCAGATTAGACCCCTTTTTCAGGGCCCTTTTACTTCTCTATGTCAGAGCCTCTGCTGCCACTGCTGAAGACCTGAATGTTATCCCTACCGTGTTCTTTCTCTTCTAAATTGTTAAGCTTGACAAATGCCAACACCTGGCCTCATCATTCCTTGTGGATTTACTGAAAGACAAGAAGGAAAACAGCATTATAATATTAATGCCACATGTACTTCTAGTCACACTACCTAAGACCCACTTCTTCCAGTTACTCAGATAAGAACCTCCCTACAACTTAACTAAGAGATTATTTGCAAAAATATAGTCTTGCCTCTATAGAATAATTGATGTTTGTGATTGTTGCTGTACTACTGACCTATCTTTCTATCTACATTCTGCTTTCATAATATCATTATATTCACAGTCTGGCAATTGTCAAGGAGTAAGCTGTCATAACCTACAGTTTTTTACAGAAGTATAATAAACCATGTCAGAGTTTGTACGAGTTTTCTGTGCAACACAGAGCTACTGAATGTGTGTAACTGAATCAAATCCAGGTGATTAGGCACAACGAGACTATTAATATAAGCAATAGAAGAATCCACATAATAAACATTACCCAGATCTCCAAGCATCAGGTCTAACCTGAGAAGCCACAAGCCGCTGAGTCCTGTGAGAGTTTCAGCCACATACTTTTGGAAATATGAGTATTCCCAGGCACAGTCTCACTGTTGAGGGGCAACATCCTCAAGTAATTCAGAGCGCATGACTCATCAGAAAAATCTTCCAATCCAAATTTCCATAACATCACCACCCTCTCCAAGGGCTATCTCTTTTCCAGACTAGTTTAACCAGCCTCTCTTACTTCCCCCATCTAAATTCATAGTCTGCTGTAGCAGACCTTCCTTTCCTTCCTTTTTCTTCCCCATTTTCACAGCAGGCTTCTTCAAATGTGAAGTGAGAATAAATACATTAGGAAAAAAAGCTCAGAACTGAATTCTGAAGTCCACCTCTTCTGTCACAGGGCTTAACAAAAGCATATTTAACCTGACAGTGATAATGATATTGGCTTCTTAAGCAGTTTTAAGCAATGTGTTGCGCCTATTTCCAAAGCACTCAATATTCTGGGCTGAAAATTACCTCCTAAGTGCAAACCTGAAAACCACAGATGACAAGGCTTATTCAAAGTGAAATCATGTCTAGTAACAATTAGAATATTCTGTGTAAGAGATAAAGAGTTTTCCCTGAGACTAGGTCTGAACTCTGGAAAGAAGGACTGCAGAAACTAAGGATCACACAGACCATTTTTTGCTCCAGGTTCTCCCTTTGGACTGTGCCTTCCCTAATACAGGGAAAATACCTAATAATGTGCACACTGACAAAAATGGTTGTAAAAGCAAAGATTTGATACTCTGAAAATTCTTTGGAGGGAGCAGGATAAACCAGAACTGTCACATGTCATGAAGTCAGAGAATCATTTAAACTGGAAAACACCTCCAAGATCATGAGTCCAACCATTATCTTAGCACTGCCAAGTCCACCACTAAACCATGCCCCTATGTGCCACATCTACATGTCTTTTAAAAACCTCCAGGGATGGTGACTCAGCCACTTCCCTTAGCAGCCTGTTACAATGCTTGACAACCCTTTTGGTGGAGAACTTTTTCCTAATATATAATAACGCACTTATACACTATAAAGGCAGCACAAGAAAACATTAACAGAAAGCTATACTACTTCATCTCAGCCCAGCCTCTCATAGTCTAGTTCCAACTTTACCTCTTTTACAGGAATTATATAATGTATATAATGCCATCTAGTTATAATCTCTAAATTCCAAAGGGAAAAACCAAGCAAACAAACACAATCTAACTGAATTAAACAATTCACAAGATTAAGAACTAAAATTAAAAATAATTACAGTCTCACCTATAACCTATTTTCACTACTATGTCAACTGTACAGCCAGTTGACAATAAAAAAATTACAAACTGCCATTTTGCAAAACACAACATTGCTAGTCCTTTACCAGTAAATGCTTCTGTGTGTAATTTAATTGGTATGCACATTGGTTGCAAGCTTGGATTGGAAAACAGTGACTTGTGTCTTTCTAATATAATAAAATCCATTGAACTATGTTCCAGCAATGTATGCAGGCCTTTGCAGATATTCCACCATGGGCACCAATTGAGGCCATGTCCTCAGAGAATAAAATTGAATTAGTAGAAGAATGGCAATAAATTCAAAATAGGCGTCTGCAAAGTAATTTGAGAAGAAATGTCTTCCTGGCAAAGAGCAAAGCAAATACTTTGTAGGGGTCATAAGAAGAGTGTGGGGAAAGAACTTTGGTACTGAATTAATGCAAAGTCATTCTACTGTTCTAGAGTCTATAAATTGTATTAATAGGCAAGTCAGTACTTCCCAAGAAGAGTCTGTTAGGCCTCTTGATGTTTATTATTAATATTTGTTGGCCATTTTTGTACCAGGCTATAATTGTGACATTAAGGAACTGCCAGCTAGAGTGCAAGTTTTCTGCTTGTTTGGTAAATCTCTTGTAATCCATTTGGGAGTATGGTCACAGAATCAGTCAGATTGGAAGGGACCACAGTGGTCATCTGGTCCAACCTCCCTATTCAAGCAAGGTCATCCTAGAGCACATGGCACAGGATTGCGTCCAGATAGTTCTTGAATATCTCCAGTGAGGGAGACTCCACAACCTCTCTGGGCAATCTGTTCCAGTGCACAGTCACCCACACAGTAAAGAAGTTCTTCCTCATGTTCAGGTGGAACTTTCTGTGCATCAGTTTCTGGCTATTGCCTCTTGTCCTAGTGGTTTGCACCACCGAGAAGAGCCTGGCTCCATTTTCTTGGCACGACCTTTTAGATTTGTACACATTAATGAGGTCCCCTCTCAGTCATCTCTTCTTGAGGCTGAACAGGCCCACCTCCCTCAGCCTTTCCTCATAAGCGAGATGCTCCAGTCTCCCAATCATCCTCACTGCCCGCTGCTGGATCTACTCCAGGATCTCCATGTCTCTCTTGTCCTCAGCAGCCCAGAACCAGACACAGTATTCTACATGTGGCCTTACTAGGGTTGAGTAGAGGGGCAGGATCACCTCCTTCAACCTGCTGGCAATGCTCTTCCTAATGCACCCCAGGATTCCACTGGTCTTCTTGGCCAAAAGGTGGCCACTTTCTTGGTGTCCCAGTGTGTTCCACCAACTCCACATATTTTGTGTATCCAAACACAGTGTTCCAAATTCCAGTTTCCATAATACTGAAGTTACAATTGTGATAACAAACTGACATCAGATTTCTTCGAATGTAATTAGAACAGACAACGGTCACCAAATATAGCTTTTAATATACTACTTCTATTTCAAATCTGTGTATATTAGGATCACTGTAATAAGATTGTTTGGGGTGAGAAGGAAAAACATTCTAACAAGTCACGAATCTCATGCTTAGTACTGGTTGGTGTGCCTGGGCACAGGCCCAGGGAGTGGGATTCCACCATGTCTCTTTCATGCTACAAAAAGGATGCCAGGGACATTTGTGATCGAGGTCAGCTAGCACCCTCTCAGGAATTTAGCTGGTTCAGTCCAGAAGCTCATTCCAACCAGTCACTTTGGATTTGACCATCTCAAAGACTAACACCCACACAGAGCCAGACCACTCTGGCTGACCTCATGGCCAAAAGACAGGTCTTAGCCTCATTAGTTTTCTAACACAGATATAGCAAAAATATATCAGAAAGAAAAATCCGTGTGTGGGAGCTAAGTACTCCTGATAAATACCACTTAATTATCCACTATTTGAAGGAAGTCCCTGTTTGCTTATTGTGCTCACTAGTCTTCTGTGAGACAATGACAAATTACACTGATCTGCATGGTGATAACTTCTGGGTTCCGAATATTAGTCTGTTTGCAAATGGAAACAACAGTTTACCTAATTTCAAGTACTTCAAAATGCAGTTTCTATCTCTCTAAGCAAACTGTACTTCATAGCTCACTTTCCTTTCATGTCTGTTTGAACTGATCTACTTACAGTGTATCTTCTGTAAGAAGTGTTTAACATCATTTTTGCAGAGCATCGTACTTTGGTACACAACAAAGACAAATCATTTAAAATGCATCTCAGGGAAACAAGAATTAATTTCTTCATTTTCCAGAGTCAAAAGATGTGAATGCTGCAAAAAGGAAATACCACCATATTTTTTGGTCTTACTATTCTCTTCATTATTTGAGTTTATTTCCATTTACCACACTGAATCTTGAACATCGTTCATCTTTAGAAATGCAACTTATTATATTTCATCTTTTTTCTGCCTTCATTTTTTCTGTCTTCAATATTTCCCTATTGTCTTTTGCTCTTTTTTCCACTTTCCCTTCACTTCTGCTTTCTTCCTTGTTCTTTTTTTGTGTGTTATCTGTCATTTAACTTCTTCCTACAAAAATATACTCATACCTCAGGTGAAACAAGCCAACTGTTAAATACACAATAATTTATAGCAAGAAGTACACATCTGCCAAGTCTCAGACACTGTATCAGGTTTATTCAGTTGACCTCCAACAACCCTACCATGACATCCGTATTTCTAGAAAGTAGAGTTCCACAGTGCATCTCTTTTTCTGAGTCCAGCAGGCTGCCTCATACCTTACACACCAAGTTTGTCTAGCTCAAGATCACATAAAAGACAGAAGCCAGAGCAGCTGTTCTGTACACTGTGTGGTCCAAGAAACACTTCCTTGGGAAAGCTTGTTCGCTGCAGTAAAATGCTGTCCCAATATAAGAGGCTGCTTTCATCCCTCATCATGAAGGAATATGTTAATTGTACATCTCATTACAATGTCAATATATGCCAAATTTCATATCTGAGTAAGAGAAAGAGATCGTGCCTGTGCAGAGAGGGGATCTAAAAATATGGGATCAAGTTGATTGCTAGGCTAGAATACACTTCCTCGACAATCCTGCCGACTAGTATAAGGAAAGACAAGCACTACCAATACAGTGTAATTCTTGATTAACAGTTTTCCAGTATGCAGGAAGATGGTTTAATATCCTAACAACTCTTTATATCTATTCATTTATCTGTAGTTTCTCAGGCACCTAATCCTAACAAATGATAAGTGGAAGATTTTTAATAATGACAAACAAAAATTGAGTAACTAGAATGTTTTTTAATCACAACATACTTTTTTGTATATTTCCTCTGTATTTTAATATGCAGTATGCCTTTGTTACTTTGAATTACACAAAGGAGAGAAAAAACTCCAGTGCATTGAGAAGCACTTTTACACATGAAACTACATGGCTGGACAAGTAATAGCACTTTTTTTTCATTTAATACATAGCAAAATGAAAGTGATAAAATTCATTAGATACAAACTTGTTTTTCAACAGACTGATTACAGATAAGCAGAACAACTTATTCAGACACATTCAGATGGAGAAGGTGAAAAAATATTATATTATTGTTACCACTATCACACCAACTTTGATATAATAAGCGACATTTTTAACAGCCTTCTATTTAATATGCTTTGATGGTGGTTTAAATTGACAAAAATTAAAATTACTTTTGGAATTCCACCTTTTATTGGAAAAAAGTAGTGTGACTACTATTGAAAAGCTCTAAAGACCTTGTTCTGATTTCATACCCGCTCTTCGAGCTAATGCTACAGATTCACAGGTATCAAAGCACAAACCTCTACTACTTAGAGTTAAAGAATTAAGTGCCACTAACCACTTGCCAGAACTCACAGGCTATTAGCGCCCAACTGCATCAACTCTTTGGTGAAAGTGTTGTTCCTCACAGCCAGAGTGAATACAGAAGTACGCAGTTTCAATAGATTCAAATTTTAGCACTTTTTAGCGATGGGTTTTAAAACCATAGCGCTGAGATGCTCAGTCCAACTGTATTTGTGAAACAGCAGCTAGAAAAAACAAATTAATATATAAAGGGATTCTTCCTCTTTCGTTCTAGTCGTCTTTAAACTAGTTTCTATGAAAAGTAACCTATGCTATATTTTACATCTCTTGCGATTTTTAAAATTTATTATTGTATCTAAATGTATCTGTATGTATCTAAGGCATATTTCACTGAAGTGACAAAATCCTAGTTTCTCTGATTCAGTTAAGAGTTTCATCACTGAGCTTAGTGATGAAAAATTAAAAGACAATGTGGAGAAACATCTCCTTTGTTTCTGCTTATTTTAATTGGACAAAAATAGTCATATTTCCAACAAAAGGAACAACTGACTAAAATGCCAGTGGTATATAAATATTAACAAGATGTTGATATAAACAGACACAAAAGAGTAGAGTGACAACCATTTACAGTTCTCATAAAACTTTTCAGAGCCTTTATACAGAAAAAGGTAGCATATTGCTTTATTTTTTACCAGTCTGTTTTGCGTGAAAATCTCTGCTATATCATTACATCTCATTTGCAACGCTCCTCAGATGCCCAGTTTGGATTAGGCGGCCCTTCACCTCCCTGTCACACATTTTTAGGTGCTAAAACACAGAGAAAAAAGAACAACTATTTTCCTCAGCTAGAAAAAGAGATGAATAGAGGAAATGACTGAAGAAAAACATCCTTCTTTATCAGGTCTTCTGGACATAGAACTATTTTCAAAAAACATCAAGTGCTCTTCAAAATATTTGTCAGCAAAAGACCAAAATAAGAAAATTGAATGATACAAACAGGTTCTGCTACTGCTGCAGATAAAAGACTTCAAGTAGCTCTGTACTACAGGTTATCCATCTCATTTGGCTAGCTGTGCAAAAAAGAGAAAATCTGAATTTTTAAGAAAAGGCATCCAGGCAAAATTATGAAGTTTAAAATCACTGATCCTTAAGAAAGTTTGGGAAGGAAAAATGTACTTTGATTTATACTAAAAGACCAGTATAATGTGAGTATTTCAGTACTTAGTTCTGTCATCAGGTCACTTAAGATGCTTCTGGGGAGATTCATCTATCTGAAAAACAGTTACATATATACACCTGGTAGCGAATTACCTTATGTGGAAATGGTTAATGATGGAAGAGGGTAACAACATCTTGCTCTGCAGTTAGACTGAAGCCCCAGCATGGATGTTGAGAACAGTGCTTATTCTCATGCACTCCACAAATGGTGGACACTCAGGAGCTAGTAAAACTAGTGGAAAGAATAACAGCTGTGTAAAACACCTGTCCAGTAGTTTAATTCACTGACATTGCCAGCATTTCACCTTTCCACGTGATCAACAGTCCACTTAACCCACACAATATCTGGGTAATTAGGTTCTTATGCGTTATCCAGTAAAGAAGAAAACCAGAAACTTTTTCCTTACAGTATTTTTATTATAAAACTAAAGTACTAACACTAAAGCACTAACTCAAGCACGGTCTGCAATTTCCATTTACTTCTACTGGGCTTGGAGAGTGAACACAAGTCTGTGTTTTAAAATATATAAACTTTTCTAAGAAGATTTTTAACTTTTAAGCTATTCATTAGTATCTTTGGGTTACTCAAAGACCATCTCCAGTTAGCAGCACAGGAAGTAATACAGAGATTCTGCTGATAAATGGGCATTGACAATGGACCTCCCTAAGTCCTGATAGTAAGGGATTTCTTCCCATATTCATCATACTGCAGCATCAGAATTCTTAACAAGGTTTCAGAGAACAGAATGAAGTTTTCTTTAAGGCCTGAAACACCTTAAGGTGTTTAAACTGGCACGAGACACCTACGTTTTCACAAGTTAATCATACTTTTAGTCTGTAATGCTGCACATTAGAAAATTATTTCCAATTGCCCCTTTGTTCCAGTATCATGAGGTCAAACATAGATTAAAAGTAACTGATATGTTTATAAAGCATAATGGCACCAAATCAAATGAAGGCATCATCACTAGCTAGGACACAAAGTTCCTCTTCTGATACATTCTCTACCACTATCACAGACAAGATCGACAGGAATCTTCTGTTTAACAAAAAAAAAAAAAAAAAGAAAAAGAAAACTATCATGACAACAACCTTTACATTTCATATTTTTTATATCATAACTTTGTCTGGTTTCAGTAATTTTAATGGAAGTTTTACTGATTTGCAGCATTTCAGATTTCTGGCTCCTAAAATATACTGAACGAAGCACAAGAAGCAGCAGTCGCCTTCAGCTATTCCACTGATGTAATTTACTCCTTAACCAATTTTCACTATTCATTTTCCCCTTCTGTATGGCCAGCATTCAAGGAAGTGGAAGCAGAGCACACTGAAAGACAGCTTGGTCCAGGAAAGGTTCAGCAGTGCAGTTAAGGCACTGAACAGTTTCACTGAAGTTACCAGGACCTATTGCCATGTGTAATGAACTTGCACCACAGGTGATCATTAGGGATGGAAGTTGCAACTACTTACCTGCTTAAGAGTAAGCATACATTTCAGTCTTTGTCAGAGCAGAGCTTGCTTAGCCCATACTTCACAGAATTAGATTCAAACAGCCCACCTTTTATAATCTGATTACGGAGCTTCCATAAAAATGAAGCTCTGTTCCAATTCCAGCAAGACTGTATTGGGCAAAACCATTTCTGTACATAGAATAAAATAATTATAGTATGTTGAACTCTTCCATCGGTAGTCCTTTTCCAACTTTCATTTGGATCATTGTTGCAAGCCAACAAAGGAGCAACAAATAAAACATGTTTCTATGCCAACAAAATATAAATTATATATGCTTTTATTTTCCAAATTACTATTTAAGTACCACATATCTTTTTCCATGAGGGCGTTTTTCTGTTCTCAGGACAAAAATCTAATTGTAACTCGTGTTTTGAATTACTAAAAATTATCTTACAATTATCTTCTAACAAGTATTTAGCTAGAAGTACATTTCCTGGCAACACAAGAAGTACACTAAATTGTGCCAAACTTGAAAGACCCTTTGGCTTCATTATCAAGGAATTTAAGTTACATTCAATAGAAGTATAATTTTCTGGTTTAAATGTTGGGGTTTTGTTCCCCCCCCTTTCTACAAAGCAGCACCAAAATAACTAAAAGAAAGAAAATACACTGTTTCTTTCTATCTGGACACTTGGTTTCCATCACATGGATTGGAAGCACCAAAGAAAAGCACAAAGAAAAAGAACAGAATAGTTGCTAGTGCACTGATCTAGCATCAGGATAAGCCAGAAAAGACAAAATCTTTGCTGACAGAATTTTATTAACAATATAGTCCTCATGTCCTAAAAGCCTTATGAACTGCAAATCCGCTACATCGCTACAGGTTATTTTGTAGTTCATGTTATACAGAATGCTACATTAAAGGAATACTTTTGCCTGGATACTTTTGCCTTTGAACAGTAAAACCCTTTCTATTTTTCATAACCGCTGCATTCAATAAGACTATTAAGTGCCAAGTAAATACAGCTACTGCAATTCCAGATCTGCAGAACAGCTGCACACGTATTGAATTCAAGCGCAAATCCTAACAATGGTTATGTTAATAGGATATGAGGAGTATCTGTCATGCACTCGAGCTGCTTGCAGTACTTTTGTTTCAAAGTCTGTCTCACTAGTAAGCTTATGTCTAGCCGGTGAGTGATTTATTTAGCAGTGAGTTATGTTCGCACGCAAGGGAATAGGGCAATCCCTTTTGTCGTCCCCATCTGTCTCTCATCCTTCCAGATAACCAGCACACCACCATTTTTCCCGCAAACAAAGGTTAAGGAAAGCCCAACTCGGGTGAAAATAAAGGCAAAGCGGCAACTCTCGCCAGCGCAGGAGCAGCGCGGGGGGCGCAGCCCGGGGGCAACCCCTCGGCGGGGTCGGGCCAGGCTCCCGACCGGCGGGGCAGGCGGTGGCAGCACCTAAAGTATTCCGGAGCCGAGCGCAGACAAAAGAGGGTGTGTAGCAGCTGCGCGGAGCTCGGCAGCCGCCGGCACGCCAGCCCACTCCGCTCGGGAGGCAGAAAGTCCATTCCCGGCAGGGAAAAAGCCACCCACCCGTGCCCGCTCTCTCCCTGCCCCTCACTGCCGAGGGCAGGGCGCGTCTCCTTGTCCCCCCCGGCAGGAACGGGCACGGCGCTGCCCCTCTGCCCCCGAGGAGGGGTCACAGCTGCGGGCGGGTTGAAGTTTGGGGGCGAAGGACAGACCCCCGCCACACGCACCCCACCCCGCCCCGCCGCTTACCTGTGGGGAGCTGCGCGGTGCCCGCAGCCCTCCTGGCGCAGCGACGTGCGGGGCTGCGCCGCGCCCGCCAGACACGGGGCTCCTCCGGTAAGGTGACGGCTGGCTCAGGGAGTGACAGGGCGGCGGCTCCCCTCGCCCTTCCCCGGCACGGTGCTCGGCGAGAGGCGGACGGGGGCAGGCATGGCGAGCAGGCAGGGAGCGGGGCTGGGGCGGTCACTGCCGGCCGGAGGAGAACGCCCGCCGATCGGGGGCTGCGCGCCCCCCCGCCGCCGCCACCGCACGACCAGCCGGAGGCGGCCACCCCCTGCTCGCCCCGCGGCGACGGGCGGGTGCCATAGCAGCGCTCCGCGGGAGCTGCGGGGGGAACGGCCGCCAGGCAGCTGCCGAGGGGGGCGTGGGCGGGCGGCGGCTCCGCGGCGCAAAAGTTTCCCGGCTCCTCAGCGAGGTGCCCGGGAGCCGCTCGTCCCCGGTGCCGCCGCGGGGGAAATGTGGGGGGACGGACCCCGCTCCCGCAGCCGCCCCGCCGGCCAGACCGCTCCGCTCAGCGCCGCCGGGGCTCGGCCCCCGCCGCCTGCCCGCGGCAAAGTTCCACTCCGCAACCTCCCGGCTGCGGCCTCATCTCCATGGAAACGACCCCCCCCGTTTCCCGCTGCTCCCCACGGGACCCGGTGGAGGCGGGCGGAGCCCGGGGAAGCCCCCTCGCCAGCCGGGGCGATGCGGGGCGGCCGGGACGAGCCCGGCGGCCGCCGGGCAGGTCTGGCAGCAGACAGCGAGCGGGACGGCAGCCGGGGAAAGGGGCAGGCTGAGCCTCGGGGCGGGGACGCGGCTCCTTCTCTACCTCCCGCCTGCCGGGGAAGTTTCCCGCTCCCCCGGGGAGAGCGCGGTGAGCCGACTGGAGCTGCGCCCCGCTCCCGTCGGGACCAGCCGGCTGGAGAGCCTCCCCTCCCCACGCCGCTCTGTCGCCAGCCCCGCTGGAGCGGCGGGTTCGTAGCTCAGCCGGTCCCGTCCCGGCGAGCCGAGGGGCCGCGGCCGCGGGGGAGGAGTCACCGTCGGGGGCGGCCGGGGAGGCGGTGCAGGAGGGGGTGAGAGTGTGCCGGTCGCGGGTGTGCTGGTCACGGTGCCGCGGATGCGGCGGGGCCCCGGTGTATGGGGCCGTGTGCCCGCCTTCCTTGCTCCCCTGTGAGAGCCGGACGGGAACTGCGGGAGCGCGGAGTGATTCACCGTGATGTGAGGTTTTTTACCTCAGATGCAATTACATTTTATGATTCAGCTTTTCATTTTTTTCCACTTACTGTTGTTTAGTTTGGGGTTTTTGGGGTTTTTTTGCGGCCGCACGCCCACCCCTCGTGTCCAGCCAGGGACGGCAAAGTTTAATCTGTGGTGCTCGCACCTTCCAGTCAGACGGGGTACTCCAGCAGATGGGCTTGGAAGAGGGGCCGACTCCAGCCTGCATGGGAGCTCTCCACATTTGTAAATGAAACATCTTTTTTGGGAAAAATAAAAGCAACCCTGCACTTGGTTTGCGTTGGTAGCAGGTTTTATTTCATTTTTTAAAATGGATTGGACTTAAGTGTTGCAATTGCCTTTTATCTCACCATAATTCTACCTAATGCATCTCCCCCCAAAAAAGAACGATACTGAACTTGGTATATCTAAATTTTTCTTGGGAAGTGCTTTCCTCAAGACAGGGAGAATCTACCATCCATCCTGCAATAGTATTTCAAATCCTAAGAAGATATAGTTTCTTTATGGTTGTACAGTGTGTTGTCAGTTCTCAGTGTATGCTTTATAATGATTATACTCCTGATGGCTCCAGTGTCTTCTGTATTAGATACATCCTCCATTATCACCTTATTCTAGCAAGGAGACCACATGCTAGCAATTCTAGACTAGCAAAGAGAAAGGTAACATTCCTCAGAAGTTTGAAACTGCATTTCCAGCTGTTCAGCTTGTTTTGATTCAAGGAGTGAAGAATCACTTTCAAGTGATTTCTAACTGTTCATTCAGCTATTGCTGGATCTGTAATTTGGTTTGTGTATGATGTAACATGTATTCCATGTCAACTAGTGAGAGAACAGGTCTGCAGACAGATGTGTACTTCAGAGATGTCAAAATCTGTGAGACGCAGCTGTGTATCACAGAGGCAATGGATGAAAGGATTATATATGCCCACCAAATCCCAAGTAGATGCAGTGTCCCCACAAGCAGAAAATCAGAAATTTTCTTAAGAATTTATGGAAAGTGTTGCTGTGGAAGAGATATGGAAACTTCACTTGCCTGTCCTGTCAGTAGGTGATGAAATGTGGACCAGGGGTGTGACATGAACCAGCACTGGTTTCACCGCTGCTCTTGTACTGTGTCTGGAAAGGCTGGGGCTTGTAAATCTACAAGGAAAAGTATTTGTTCAGTTCTTGCTCGTGACCTCTGTTTCCTCTCAAACATTGGAGTAGGTAGAACGTCACCATACCTTTCTTCTTGTCATGGTTTAACCCTAGTTGGTAAGTAAACACCACACAGCCACTTGCTTACTCTTCCCCTGGAGGATGTTGGAGAGAATCTGAAGAGTAAAAGTGAGAAAAGTCGTGGGTTGAAATGAAGACCGTTTAACAGTTAAAGCAAAAGCCACATACTCAAGCAAAGCAAAACAGAGAATTCATTCATCCCTTTCCATGGGCAGACAGATGTTCAAGTATCTCCAGGAAAGTAGGGCTCCATCATGCCTAACAGTGACTTGGGAAGACAAATGCCATCACTCCAAACATCCCCCACTTCCTTCTTCCCCCCGTTCTATATGCTAAGGATGATACCATACGGTATGGAATGCCCCTGTGGTCAGTTGGGGTCAGCTATCGTGGCTGTGTTCCCTCCCAGCTCCTTGTGTACTCCCAGCCTCCTCACTGGTGGATTGGAGGGAGAAGCAGAAAAGGCCTTGACTCTTGTGCAAGTCTTGCTTAGCAGTAACTAAAACATTGCTGAATTATCAACACTGTTTCCAGCACAAATCACAAACATAACCGCATACTAGCTGCTATGAAGAAACCATCCTCATAAATCATCAGATAATTTATATTCTCAAACAGCCCTCCCCAGAAAAAAATGGGCGGGTGACAGTAAGAATCAGTGTGGTTTTGGGGACAGAGTGAATAGGTTAGAGGACTAATTTCAGTAGTGTTACTAGGTGAGAAGCACCTCTAGGATAGACCTCCTTTTGCATTTGCTGTATGTGCAAATCCACACTGACACTGAACCACAGGATTGTTGTTTTTACATGTGATCCATAAGATATATGTAGAAAAATACGATAATTAAATTATTTTGGGCAACACTTTTTGTGGGAGATTGCTGTGGATTATAGTACAAGAGCTGCCTATCCTAGTGACAGACATTTTGGAGATGTGTCTTGCAACTAGATGGCATTTAGCTTTGCTACTTACCTCTGTTACCTGGAGTCTTCTAAAACTCTATGGATGCATTTTAAAAGAGAGGTGTCTGCTCTTTTTCCTACTTCAAACAGTTTTATACTGACCTTAAGACCATTGATTTAAGGAATTTGTTCCCGATCTCCAGAAGAAAAGAAAGAAGAGAATAAGGCCCTGAGGCTTTTCAGGTCTGTCATCTGCACATCTCTGGAGAGTCAAACAATGTCAAGACCAATATTTCAGGCTTTAAATATCAACACTGCTATTGCTAATGCTCAGAAAAAAACAAACGTTTTAATGCATTAATTATGAACGGTCGTTGCTTCTGAGGTTATAGCAAAAATCAGTAGTTTAACTTCATGAGTGAGACCCTTCCATTCCTTAAAGACATGGAGTACTTTTATTTGAAATTTGGGATGTTAGCAGTATTATACTAGTTTCCCTTCCAGCCTACACCTTTCAGTTCATAGCATGAAAAGTCTATGTAATAAGCAAGGCAGTGAGTGGATTAAACTTCAAGTGTATCTTCTTTAATTTTAATCCAATTAAAGAGAAAGCTGGCATTCTTTTAGTTCTTGCCTTTGGGCAGAATCTCTTTCTAAGATCCAGGCTCATTTCTACTTCAACTTTGGATAAAATTTGTGATGGTTAACTATCCTATGTGATAATGAGGTAAATGTGAAATATCCTGAATTTGGACACGAATGAAATTGAAGGTTGAAAGAATCCCCATTAGAGGTGAAGAGCTGTAATAAAGTCTGAACCATTATAGTGAGAATAAATGACACTGTAAGCTGGTTTTTTTGCTAAGACTTGCTGTGAATTGTACTGTGAATCTGTCATCTTAACATACCTTATTTCTCACATTATATTAAACTAAAAAAATTAGCCTATATCTGTTATCCCTTAATCAGAAATAACAGTTTAAGACAGAAAATAAATCTTCAATCTGTCATTTATTCATACTGATTTGTTCATATTGAATTTTTTTTACAGTGTAATTGGTGAGAATCTATAAGCGGTGAATAAGGGTATCAACTTCCTTGGTGATAATGCATTATTTGTTAGTCAAAAAGTAATAAACACATAACTGAAAAATATGTCTAGATCTCTGCCTTAATGACTGGTTTCTGCCTCAAAAAGTACAAAATCTGAGATCTTTAATCTGTACATGAGAAAATGCTTAAGCAACCAAAGACCTAAATAGTGTCTTAGTATTAAATCACAGGAGGTACAAGCTAGTAACCAAAATTTGGTCATAAGCAATCTGAAAAATCCCAATGTTTTCCAGCAAGAAATGGAATTAATAGCATAAATATTTCTGTCCTATAATTCTAGAGCACACAAAATGGTCTTATATGCTTTGCTGTATTTTCCCTTGAACTGAGACAGTGGAAGTATTATTAGAGAGAAATGATGCCACAAAGACTGTTGTTTCAACTTCTGACTCTATCACTGCCTCCTACTGTCTCTCTTCAAACAAAATCCATGTTTCCTCACCATCAGAGGTTTAGAAAAGGTGTCTTTACCTCTTTTTCTTATCCCATGCTATACTGACAAGTTATCTGCTACCCCCTTACGCTAGTGTCTATGACTAAATGACAAGATGTTTAATAGGTAATCAGTTCTCTTTTTTTTCAGGAATTCAACATAAATATGAGCAGAGCTACTTCACTGGTGTCCTTCTAACACCATTGTGAAATTCATTTCTATATTGCCTAGAAAAATCTTGAAAAATGACTAGTCTGCTGCAATGGCAAAGCCACTAATTCTCAAGCTGACCAGTTCACTTCCTGGTACTTATCTGTTACACACTGATTTTACTCAGGCTGGAAGATAGCATCTTTCATGGCAGATAGCATCTCTCTGGTTTGCAGCTGTAAATCACTCAAAGAAATCAGTGAGATCCTGTTTAGCAGAATTATGGTGCAAATATTTGGTAACAGCAATGAAAACCAAGAAAACACAGGGCCAAGAAAATGTCAGAATCATACAAAAGAATGTTGGCATATGTCACTATTTATCTTAACAATAGTTACACAGCATGGAATACGATGTAATTTACCATTTTATTGGCTTGAGCTTTACCTCCAACAGTTTCTGAAACTAGTGAGAATGCAGACAGAAGTATCTGCTTCCAAATGGTTTGTGAGCTGTCAACAATACTTAAAATGCTGATTTAACTTCCTTTTATACTTTCCTACAGCCTAACTTTTTAAAAAGGAATAGATACTTAGCTCACTAAGTATGGTGAAAATGTATATATATTAAAAATAAACCTTCGAATATCATGTGTTGATAGTTTCCATAAATAGAAAGTCAGATTTTTCTCTCTGCCAGCATTGAGAGTATATATGGCTTTTTGTATGTAATAAAGAATTTGCTGGAATATCTTTTATCTTGTTAACAACCAAGGTATGAAACAAGTGTTTCAGTTGAGTAGGTTTTAATCTGTCTTGAAGGGTTTAAGAATTCAGGTTTTCTTAAATGTGTTCCACTGGCATAATAATTTATTTTGCCTTTATTGGAAATGTTCATCTAAAGAATGCATTATTATATATTATGAATAATATGGATATATCAGAATGTATAACATTGGTATCTAATAAAAACCAAAGAAATAGAACCATTACTTATTATGCACATGTAAATTAAGAGATTGAACAATACACTTAATAAAAAAAGTTAAATACCTATGAACTGGAACTTTTGTTTAGTATATAGGATAGTGTGGAAAAAAAAATTTCCTAAAAGGTGTTTCTTTCTTTTCAGTTTATTATTAAAGTCAGTGCAGTTTAAGAGCTTCGGCCTATGTCTGGGAGACTTTCTTGAGATGCCATCTTTAAATATCAGCACCATCCTGAAAGGAAGATGTAAAGTAGTATGTAGGTTTTATGTCCATTATAGCAGAAGCCCTCAATAAATAAAGTAGTAGTGGAATAATTTTTTTTAATGAACAAATATGCAGAAAATATATCTTTTTTCAGGTTACTGAATTGTTTGCAGATGGTTTTTCTTCTCTGGATGTAAGGTTTCCTGATACTGCATCATGAATCAAAACTACAGCTCTTTTTGTTTGGGGTGTTTCAAGGCAGGTAGGTGGGATGCTGGGACCAGAGGTAGAGTATTTGCTTGTTTGCATAAGGATTTGTCTCTGCATTTTAAATGCCAGCAGTAGTTCCAGCAAAAGATAAGATGGCTTACCGAATTGCCATCTTTTCATCATATATTTCTAGGAAGATAACAAAAAGCAACATACTGTGCAACTTACTAGGTCCATAACAAGCTCCCCATGCAAGTGCTGTTGTGAGCAGCAGTCATACTATCTCTGGATAAAATTCCACAGGGGACTTACAGGAGATCAGAAGCAAGTGAAGCAGGACCATCTTTGAGGAAAGTATTGCTCTTCTGAATGAAAATCTAATAATGGAGAAAATATAATTGCTTCACCACTTTGAATGGTGTCACTAAAGCATTTTATATGTCATGTATATATGTCATGTATATATATGTAATTATCTGTGTATATATGTCATGTATATATATGTAATTATCTGTGATCATTTCAGTTGTGGTGATAGTGAATTCAGTCTTCATGCCTTCTCAAATTTTTCTCACTGTCATTGTGGGGGAAAAAACTATGAAGCACTAGGAAATGTGAATTAATGACTCTCATTTGAAAACGTATATCCCTATCAAAATGCATCATTAAGGGAATTATTCCTCTGTTGTGTATTTACATAGAAAAAAAGCCATATATATGGAATAAATTGCTTAAATAAATGCAAACATTTCAAGACATACTTAACTTTAAACATGAATAAACATGTTTAAACAACTGAAAAAGGCATGCTGTTGGACAGTGTTCTCAGTGTCCTGCTAGACTGACTCAGTCATGACTTTTGGGTCTTTGTGCTATAAAAATAATAAGGTTGGAGTCTTAATTATTATTAGAGTTCTACTAAAATATGACTATTAGATAAAAATTACTATTTTGTAATTTTCGGAGTTCAGTTTAGCTCAGCAGTGAGATCTTCAGATATTCTGCTTGTCCACCTCAGGAAGTAATCTGAAACAGTGGAGAAATATTCTAGGCTCTGAAGGAAAGAAGCATGTTCTTCAAGGCATGTTCATGCCTTGTTCATTTGGGTCTGCATGAGAGAGATTCTGCACTCATATGCCCCATCAACACATGCATGATAATGTGTTGCAATAACTTACATTTTTTTCCCATCTCCTTAGAAAATGTTTTGAGGGTTTTTTTTTCTAATATGGAACTTGTACTTATAAATAGTCAGTTTTTAATGCATACATATATACATACGTGCGTACATACATATAAAAATATTATAATTATGGCTTTAGAAAATGCAGGTTTCTCTTCTTCCTCAGAAATATTGCAATGCTTAGGGATTTAAGTTTTCCCACAAGAATCAAGCGAGACATGCTGGAAGGTACATTACTTTTAGATGATTGTATAATAAAGGAAATCAAACTGAAAGATATGTCCGAGGCAAAAATAAATAAATAAATGGGAAGAAATTCTTGACATTTTTAGCACAGTTTAAAACTGTTCCACTGTCTATCATTTTTGTAGTCATGAGTGAGAAGCCTGTAAACAACACTTTCATTTCTGAACCAGTAACCCAGAATATAGCAGATTCTCAGCATGGTTTATATAAGGAAACTGTCTCAGAAGAGACTGTGGAGGTAGCTACTATGCTAAAACATAAAATGGAAAATTGGGGGATAGGGAAAACCTCTGTACAAAGATACCATTGAAGGAAGTTATTTATGTGCTTAGTGTCCTCTGTTCTGTTTAAAGAATTATAGATGCCTGTAAGGGATGATTTAGATATGAACATGTAATCTGTTGCCTATTTCCAGTAAATTATCAACATAAAATGCTTAAGAGGGCAAGAAAAAATAACAGTGAAGCCATTCATTAATGTTTTGAAATTTCCATTATTAATTATTCTAGGACAATCATATCAATATACAATTCAGCATGTTTTATCACAATATTGTCTCAAATCTCATTTATGAATGGGTTATAACTGGATAGTTATTTGTGAAAATTAGACTTGTTTAAATGGTAATTAATACAGAAGCATGATAAAGGGGAGCCTATTATTCATTATTTCCGTATGTCTCCCAGGATTTATTGTATCAAAATCCTAAGCACAGAG
This sequence comes from Pseudopipra pipra, assembly GCF_036250125.1. Lineage (NCBI taxonomy): Eukaryota > Metazoa > Chordata > Aves > Passeriformes > Pipridae > Pseudopipra > Pseudopipra pipra. Next base: position 60,901,060 of record NC_087551.1, read on the forward strand.
CAATTCTCTTCAGAGAAATATTGATACCTTCACTGAAGTGCAAAAGATGGAAAGGGATCACGTCAAAACATATTAACCTGATAACGGGGGGGAAATGCATCAAAAGAACTTTCTTTTAAAGATACTTTTAACCAGTTTTCCCAAACTTACTTAAATTAAAGGAAATACTCTGGAACAAAATGCTGTACTTGACTGCCTGAGCATACTGCTAATTGTTTCAGCACATCTGCAGATGAGCATATAGCAGGCTGGCTGGAGCCTCTGTTGAGGTTCCAAAATAACAATTCATTCTTCATGTTGAAATTAAGCACAAGAAACTTTGTCATTGTCTGTTTGTTTATTTTACTGTCTCTTCTGAAAATATGTATTTCTTTCACATTTTGACCAAAGCTGGGTAATGTCTTCTTCAGGAGAGCAGTTCTGTTACAGTTATTTATGCATAACCAGACTCAAATTATCATTGACTTTAATGTTAATATAGTGTCCTGGATGGCAGAGGAAGGTACTACCTAGTACTTACTTCCATTTAATCTGTTAATGAAAGCCATCATGTAGATGACAGGGTAATGATATTAACTTTGGTCTCTCAATTATGTACCAGCATGAATATTTACCTTTTTTTTTTTTAAGTTAAATTCCCTTCACAGTTTCCAATTGTCACAGCACTCCTGTTCTCAGTAGAGCTATTAAATAACATGTCTGTACACTACATGAGAGCTTCCATTTTTCATTTAGTCATCAGCTGTATTTTGCCTCTACAGTTTATTTACCATGGGATCTGAAGCATCTTAATATTTCCATCGAGGGAACCTTAAATCCATATCTTTAGGGGGAAAAATACTACTGATTTGCAATAAATTTTTAAATGTATTTTTTACTAATTTTGCTGGTAACCAGTTTAATTCAAGTAAAATCCCCTTAGCTATGATGTGATGTCATTAAAAGCATTTGACAATGCTGAGATCAATGCCAGGCATGCTAACCAGGCATGTTTCATATTGTTTCCTAATATGGTGTTTTTCCCTCTGGAGACAGGGACTGTCAAGGATGGAAAAACATGACAGAGTGTGATTTCAGGAGCATGCTTTCATGTTTATTGTCAGAGTCTTTTTTTCCCTACCTTAGCACATGCAGTCTCATGACAGAAGAAGGGTTCAAACATGCTGGTTCAGGACCATGTGGAGTAATGAACTTTCATTATTAAAATGTAAGAGTTCGTTAGTCCAAGTGTAAGTTCTTCACACATACTATTAATTAGATGGGTTTGGGTTGAAAATGAACTTTTCAGAAAAGAAATAATGAAAAGGCAATGCTCAAAAACGCAGGTACAAAGCATAAAAACATTGCAATTACAATGGCACCAGGTGCAGCTGAATGACATTTGCCCTCACTTGTACAGAGTAGCCATCAATTGCACAACAGAGAGCAACAAGGGTCGTTAGAAATTTGCCGGCATAGGAAGTATCCCAATTTTATGAAGTATTTTGAAAGTGCATTGGAGTAAAAAATTACTATGTAAATTTAAGAACTCATTTATTTCAGGGCAATAAGCCTCCCATGACATTCTCGGTGCAAATTTCAGATAAGAAATGGCTGTGCAATACAGAAAAGGGATTCATGGGAGCACAAGCTCCATAGAAGAATAGCTCAGCAGTCTGTGCAGCATAATGTCACAGGCAACAGAAGTTTGATGCACTATGACCCTCAGCTTTATTCTCTAACACCTGTGCCATTCCAGTTTGCCCCTGTTCTTATAACCAATGTTTCTGATAAAAAAATTTAGAGAAAATTACAAAGCTAATCTTTACAGATGTCTCTTTCAGGCCATGATGGGTCAAAAGTGGGTGTTAGAAATGCTGGCAAAGTACCTACCTTTAGTATTGTGATGATGCCTATGAAGTCTATAGTTATGTGAATTCTAGAAATAGGAAAGCCATTCAGTGGAAAACATTCTGAAAGACTTTTAAAACATTGGATTCCTTTCAAACAGCTCTGGTTTGTTGGCCTGTGGAGAATTATGAAATCTTATCTTCATAACATGAGAATAAGTCTCCAAGAATCCAGTTTCAGAGCACATGTGCATAGAAAAGCTGTTGTGAAACAAGGTGGGGCATAAATTTAAACTTCATTTACTGTTTTACATAGTCTGCACATAGATACATTTATTTGGATTTGTTTATTAAGCTGAATGCTTAATCCTCTTCTAAAGGAAGGATATTTTGACTTCGCCGTAGTGTGTGAATATGTAGAGCTACTTCGAAATGTACGTTGATTGCAGTGTCCCTTACTAATTGTATCTTTTATTGATATTGTCTCATATATTGATTTCAGTGGTGCCCAGTGAGAGGACAGGAGGCAAGGGGCACAAAGTGAAACACAGGAGGGTCCCTCTGAACATCAGGAAACACTGTTTTACCATGAGCACTGGCACAGGTTGCCTGGGCAAGTTGTGGAGTCTCCATCCTTGGAGAAACTCAAAAGCCATTGTCTTGGGCCAATGGCTCTAGGTAGCCCGCTTGAGAAAGGAGGTTGGACCGGATGATCTCTGGAGGTCCCTTCCAACCTCAACTATTCTGTGATTCTATAGCTATAACTTTTAGAAAATTTTAGTTTGCTCATTGCAAGAGGATTTATCAGATGCGGGTGTGCAAGTTTGGAGTTGGCTTCCTGCCAAATCTCCGAAACTCGACAACAGGGTCTCCTTCCCAGAGAGGGAAGGAAAAAAAACGAAAAACCAGGCAGCCAAAGTTCTAGCAAAAATATATATATATTATGTATAAAACAGAGATATACAATGAGAATTATATATATGAATCTATGACCCCAAATAGCTTCCCAAAGTCGAAGGGAAGAGGGGGGAAGGGAGAAGGGAAAAGGATAAAATAGGGTGAAAAGGGACAAATAATAAAACAGATCTACACAATCTAAAAACCCAGCAAAGCTGAAGAATTGGCAAGAGCTCACCACTTCCCTTGAAAGAAAGCAGTACGTCTGGACACGGCCCAGCACTCCCCCCTCACGCGTGGCCGATAACAGCAGTTACTGTAGGCCTCAGCTCCAGATAAGCCAGGCCCAGACAGGGACCACCGTTCTCCAACCTCGCCGGAAGAGAAGAGAGCGAACTCTCTTATCAATGCCTTATTTATACCCTAGGTTACGTAAAGGAATAGCATGGAATACTTCCTTGGTCACCTTCCTAGTTCCTTCCTGGTTACAAGCTGGTTTCCAGGAAGGCCTAGACTGAAACCATCACAGCGGGGAAGATAGAACTAAATTTTGTCCACATTACAGAATAAGTCTGATGCTTTTCTTATCTTAGATATTAGCTAACATCTTTCCTCTCTAGTTATCAGGCCAGAGTTTTATCCTTTGCAATAGCTACAGAAAAACATTGAAGGTAAATTGAACTTGATTTTGATCTGTTCTTGAACAGTCTGACCTACACACATTTTTGTATCAATTGAAGTTAATTGCAAGTACTCAGCATAGGTCACATTTTGAGTTTGACTACTTTCCAATGAACCTCAAAGTTTCATGTATTTAACAATAAAGAAGAATAATATGTTTTCCAACTTTCAATACTTGAGAGCAGGCTGCTGTTGGTTTCCAGTTTGTTTGTATTTTAAAGCTCAGTGATTGTATGCAGAATTATTTGAAAAACCTTCAACTTAAAGGCCGAAAAGAGATGGCAAAGAAGGAAATAATATCATTATTTATGGCTATTGTGCAGTGGTATTTAGTGATGTCTATTTCAAATAAAAGGACAATAAATGGGTAAAGGTGACAGGAAAGTTAATAGCATAAAAATAAGTTTATAATTTCCAAGCAGATATTTACTGAAAGAAAAAGACCTCCTTCAAACAGATTATGTTTTTCAGAGCTACAGATTCAGAGCTTGAAAGTAGGTGTGAATGTGTTTAAGGTCCCTTAATCCAAATTGTTTATACAGTTTTAGAGCTATACATTTTGCAAGCATTTTGCAAGGTGGAGTGCATCTCATCATTCTGCTTTCACAAGAGCTGATAGAGGAATCATGTTTCCTTGCCTCTCCCTTCTCCGAGGCCAAAGACCTAGCCATCAGCTTGTGAGATGCAGAAGACAAGATTGTGTCTAAGACTTGGTGACTGAGAAGGGACTCAAAGAGTCACAGAATATTCAGAATTGAAGGGACCCACAAGGATCATCAAGTCCAGCTCTTAAGTGAATGGCCCTTACAGGTTGTACCCATAACCTTGGTGTTATTAGCACCATGCTCTAACCAACTGAGCTAATCTCAGGGTCCCTCAAAGAAGCCAGAGAAACTTCATGCTAGTCCAGCAGCAGCAGCAAGACTTTCAGGCTCTTCAGTGAGAGTACCATCAAGGCTTGAAATTTTGGCAGCTGATCCACTAGCCAATTCTCAGGAAAAGAAAGGTTGAAGATAGTATCAGTTTTCTTCAAGAAAATGGATTAGAACAAATAGGTTGTGTGTGATATATAGGTTTATATATCACACACCAACATGTACAGTTTCTAAAAATAAATACACATATTTAAGTGTTATGTTTTATCTTTGTTCTACTGGTGTTCAGAAATAATGATTCTAGTTAGTTGTCTGTGTTATGCTTAATTTAAATTAAAGTTACTAGAGTTTCTCTAAATACACTTTTTTCTGTTACTCCTATCCTCTGAAATATATGCAAGCACTATCAAAATAGAAAATCTGATCCATTTAATTACAAACAACAATATCTACAACATATCACATGTAATTTCTGAGACACAGGTCTTCTACTTGCCAAAAGTCTAAAAGCATCCATCAGTACTGATTGGACACTATTGTAATTTCATCAGGGGATAATGCCAGCATCCTAAACCGCAAGTGTACAGCTCAAGCAATTTGTGAATAGCAGCCAATCCTTGTGACTAAATAGCAGGACTGGGATTTAGCTCAGGACTGTGTCAGTGTCATCCACCGCTCTTGTCCATTTCTTAGGGGAAAGTAAGTTGTCAAAGGCACAAGAAACAGCCCCAAACTACACTGCAAAGCTACCCTGGAGAAACTAGTAAGAAAAGATATTCAATTTAGTAGGGCAGGGTCTAGTCCTAAAGGTTGGAATATAATGTAACCGATCTCACAGTCATTAATGAGGGGAAATTAGACAGACAAAGAAAAGGTTGCTTGAGTACTCATGGCTGGGTTCCCCATGAGCTAGCAGCAGTGCTCACATTAAGCATTACTGCCTGAGAGCAGCATTGCAGAACAGAGTTTACTGGATAATTAGATTGGATCTGTATCAGGAAAGAGCTCGCTTACAGAAGGTTTCAGTAAATTATCATTCTGGTTTTGTGAATGTTGATTGTACAATGTGTACAGAGGCAAGAAGGGTCAATTGGTTCATCTGAATCTTTGAAGTTAAGAAGACTGAATTATTTCAGTCCATTTAAAAATGTCCATTTTCCCAGCTGAGAATGTTTTATCCTGTTTTTTAACTCTAAAGAGAAGGAAAAAAAAGCTGTCATTTACAGTATAACCATGAAATCAGAGAGAATCTTGCAACCAAACCAAGCAACTTTAGCTAAAAGTTCACAGCATCAGCATAGCTTGGAAAATGGCCAGACACAGAAGTAAGCTTCTTTCTCTGCTCACTTTGTTTGGAACCACACTGCTTGCCCTGTACCTGTTGGTTCTGGAGAGCATAGGCAGTGGTTATACCTCCTGAGATGCAATTTTTGCTAAATTTGTCCCTTGTTCAGGGCCAACTCAAATTACTTCTAATACCTTTTAACAGCTGCATATTACCTTTTATTTTTTAAGCATTCTAAAGCTGCAATTCATATTTCATCTTCTATAGACTTGATTAAAAGCTATGGTTGAACGCTTTTTAAAGAATTTCAGGGTTTTCTGTTTTATTTTGGATGTTTACCACACCATAATACATGTATGTCATTTATATAGAGAGCGTAGCCCTAAGTTAATACACGTTCTGAAAGAATGAATAATTACAATCATTTTATTTTATTAATATTGGCTTTCTAATAGATGATTTTTCTATCGGTTTTCATATTCAGCTTGGCCAAAAAATATCTAAAACATATATGGAACATGAGGTGGATTTTTCAGAACATTACTAACTATGCTGCCACCTAGTGAATCTGTGCTGTCTCTGATAATACTTTTGTTTATAAAGAGATTTAACTCCTTTTTTTGGATGCAGAAAAAGCTTTGTTTTAAGAACTGTTTCAATAATATAACAGGCTAGAAATGTATAAAATGCATTACAATTTTGTTTAAAATTTTGTTTAAAAGAGCCAGGTAAAACTACTGTAAAATGCTATGCTTTGAGCTTGGACTCTGTTGTTAATCATTAAATAACCTTGTCCTGTAGGATCATGCTACAGAAATAAAAGAAATCATAACCCTGAAGTCTAAGGTCGCTGTACATGTAAGCACCTGTTTTCAATGTTTGTGTTCTCTCTAACAGTTAAAACATCACCATTTTACAACCATCCTGAGTTTGATCCTACTTGACTGAAACCAATGCTAAGATAGATAGATAGATAGATAGATAGAACCTCTGTAACTCCCCAGTCCAGGTTTCATTAAAGCATACGCCAGCATAGACACATCTGTGGCTCACAATAAAAATATTTCACATTGGTGATACGTTTATCATCTGTAAGTTTGTAGGACTGATTTTAAGCATGTCTATAATAAGTTAGCACTCAGGAACAGGGGAGTGTAACCCAGCCTGAGATTTAACAGTCTGAATTCTGAGTGAGATTCGAGTTTATATGAAATTTAGATTGATCCAATACTTTTCAACATTTCTGTTTCACTTCCTAAATAAATTATCACCATACTAATCTAAGTGCTTCCATATAATCAGAGAAGTTTTTTTACTCTTTAGGCTGCCTTATACACAGATAGCCATACGGGACCCAACTCTGACTGCTTAAAACTTTCATTAGGGCCAGATTTTTAGGGAAGCAGAGTATTTTGAGTGCTGAAAGGTCTAAATATTTTACTGGCAGCAGTGATAGCAGGAGTTAAGCTAAAGGGTCAGTCTTGCTTTGTGTTGAACATAGCAGTCCTGCAGCTCAGTGGTATAATCAGCTGCAAAAGCACGTGTTCACAGTCACCAAATCCAACAGCCCGACAGCAGTGAGGCTGCTGCAGCTCTGTGCCCCAGGGCTGACCAGCAGCAGGCGTCCCCAGTAGGCACAGGCATACTCAATAGGTGAACACACACATGTACACAACACAGATATACATACATCCTCTGCCAGCTGCACAGATCAACACAGAAATCACAACATTCATGTCCTGTTCCCCTCTCTAGCTCACCTGTATGTAGTTCTGCTAGTGAGAAATGCATATGTACTCATGCAGTGGGAATCCCTCTGGTTGCTGGACTTGGGCACAGTTCATGCCTTGGATTCTGAGTCTCCCCAGTTGGTGGCACCTGTGCATGGGACCCCCTTTAACACACACCAGTGTGCACAGCCCCCAGCACACGCACGCACACACACACACACACACACACACACACACACACACACACACTCTCACACACCAGCACATACATACATTGTGGATGCCTCCAATAACTGAGCTCAGCTGGTGAGTCATGCACCCAGATCATTGCTCTCTCCCTGTTTATCTCACAGACATGAACTCCCACATCCCCTCCTTGGGTCCCAAGGCGCTTGCTCTGCTGACACGCAGATACAGAGCCCTGTCCTGCTCCAGCTGCTGGCACTTGAACTGATGCAGCCACCTGCCCACACACATACCCACACACAGAGAGTCAAAAATAATTAGAAATGGAGTAGAATGAGAAGCCAGTTCAGGCTGCAGTGATGAGGCACAGGGCATGGCCAGATAATGCGTCTCTATCTCACTTCGAAGAGCATTTGATTTTCCAGACCAGGTGTAAAATAAAGGTCTTGAGCACTTGTAGTCCTTAAAGTACTTTGCAGTTCATTTTTATAAGAGTTGTTACTAATCATTATATTCTAGAATTTATCCTAACAAAGGTATCAACTAGTAGAGTTATTTTTCATCTTTTCTCTGTTAAAAAGTATTTGTGGTATTAAGCAATATTGAAGAAAGGCTCTTGTGAGCAAAGGCTGATCTTTTGTATTCAAGGTAGCTAAAAGTAGAAACAGGAGAATGAGAAATTCTTACATATTTTGTGAAACATTTGGGAACCTTCAATACATAATGCTCTTTTTCTAGGCCTAACACTTTCCAATAGGCAATTATCGGCTTTTATTTCTAGTAAATCAGTACAGAATGTGAGATGTAATCCTAAATGCAGGATTATGGGACATCCTGTGAACCAAAGACATGGTTTATAATAATCCCATACAGTATGACTTTCCTTTCCTACTTTTTTATAACTACTTTTTTTTCTACTTTGAAAAGCTATTAACTAGCAGCAATAGCCAAGCAGAAAGCATCAGATACACAACATCCACCGATATCTCAAATGACTACTATTTACTTCATAATGCACCCACATTAATGCTATTTTATTAACAGTAATGTCTTACACACATATTATCCCTGAGTTGCAGCTCTGCAGGTGCATAGCTCCTAAGGTTAGTGTACACTTGGCCACATTATCACCATTTCCTTGAAATACGTTGTATACATTGATCTTGTTCTAACACTATCAAGCCACACTGCTGCATAAAGCTGGTGTCTTTTTTAATCTTTCAGAAGTAGGATCAAGAGCACTTCCAGAATCAACAACACTTGGGCAACATTTTGCAGCTCAACAGCAGGAGCAGGTGATTCTTGTCTGAGTCGAATGTCTGAGTCCTGTCTGGGTGAGACATCTGGATTGGCAGTGTTAAAGTTTCCCTGAGGATTGGATGGAGATTCTTGTACAGTACAGATATATGCTTGTCACCCCAAAGGTCCTAGTCCTATAATTACCAAATTATGGACTTTAGGTGATATTTCTGTAGATACCTCTAAAGGAATGAAAAGGGACAACAGTCAATCATGAGATCACAGAATCAGTATGACCTCACAGAGTTCCCTCTATACTGAAAATGCACAGAGGAGGCTGAAAGGCAGGTAAACTGAGGCAGAAAAAAAGGCTACTACTTTGCTGGTGAAAGCATTTAATCTGAATCCAAGCCATGTTACTGTTACTAATAATTCTGCCAAGGTCCCTAAAAACAGCTTTGGCTGGGAGTGCCTGGTAATATAGGTCCAATGGTACTATTCTGAAGAAGGAAGATGGAGAAGGTCTTTGGGCCATACTACTCAGAGAGTTATTATAGCAAGTTTGATTACACTTGAAAGATTGAAAGACATGGTAGAAATCAGTGTTGGTGTAGCACCTCAGATGTGGCATTATCTAAGTGAAAATTCCGAGGACCTGTAGCTAGCAAAACTTAAGAGTAAGAGGTGAATGCCTGATGAGAGTCATGTTATCATCACAAAGGATAGGCAGTAAGGAGAGAGGGAGAAGCATTTGGCAGACACATTTTCATACCTTGTGTCGAAAGAGACATCATTGATTAACAAATGCGTATTTCAAAAGTTCTAAACGGTGCACAGCAAGGTTCACACTGACACCATTCACCAGAATGGTCCCACTTGACATCCTTCAAGTTTGAAAGGTCAGTTACCTATACTGAAGTCAAAAACATAGTGACTCTCCTTCTGATCCTAGAGCTGCAACAAGTGATTCCATGCACAGAAGTTGCATTCTGTACTCTCTGCAGACATGCCCAAAGTTTGCAGTGACATGAACAGAGTTACAACAGCTTTTGAAGTTGTTAGAGGGTGAGGTGACCTGAGCACCTTTTCAATGCTTTTTATTTATGCATGCTCAGGCATTCAATAAGCAGAACACTGAAAAGGGTGGATTTTGTATGAGACACCATCCCCACCAGGTACACACAAAGCCATCCAGTTGTCCTGTTGAAACACTAAGCTTTCGTGCTATGAAACCTGAAAGGCCTCTCACCATACTATTCCATAGAGCTTTACAACATACCATATAACCTTCTATGCAGTTTTAAAAGAGCACTGATCAAGTTTTGAGGTTAAAACAATGATTCTCATAATTCAAAGTCTGCACCGTACACAGGGCCAAAAGGAAGAAGGGGTCACTGTTGTGAGTACAGCACAACTATACATCCAGCTCCCCTTAAGCAAGACTTAGTGCAGAACAATACAAATATGGTTTCTGTCTAGTGGCCTGCTTAGGTACAGAAAATCTTTACATTTACAGGCATGGATGATCCCTCCTTGACATAAGCAATATTTTAGTTATGAGTGAAAAGGACTCAATGTCTATCAGAGAAAGCTAAACAAAATATTTATAACAAAACCCAAACATGAACAGATTCCCATCCAAAAAGGAGTCCCATCTAGAAACCTGACAGATGAAAGAGTCTTGTCTGTATTATTCTCAGAAAGTTTTGTATAACAGGCAGACTCTTGTTTTTAAGTGACTATTACCAGACTCCACACTGATCCTGGCATCATTTCCACACTGTAGCAGCATCTCAGTACTCTTCTCCAAGCCACAAGCAGAAGAGTCACACAAAGAAAGCCTTGTCCAATCCCATATAATAATAAACAAAGAGCTGGAGGGCTGCTTTTTTTCTTTTCATTCTCGGTAGACTGTGTTGCATTTTTTCCAGTGACTCCACATTTCAGGGCAGACATAACTTTGTTAAACAAACACTGCCATAACAGCTTTGTAAAGACCATTGCACTGAAGTTTGCTCAAAAGAACAGATCATCACCTCTTCCCAAAAGAGAAGGTCATTGGTGGCACATTTTGAAGGTGATGTACCCTCAGATTTAGAGTTCTTTCAACTGCAGAGAAAACTTTGCAGAAGAAGAGGGTATTTAGTCAGGCCCAGAACAGTAGAGGCCATGTGGATAAACTATCTAGCCAGTCATGTCAGGATGTAAGGCTGCCGAAACAGTAGGCACTGCAAATGAACATAAGTGCATATGAACTTAATGTGCTGTGTGCTTTGTATTCCTTTAGACAAAGCTCACAGTGGTCTGTGTTTTCATACCAGGTGCTCAGAAATGGGTCATATGCATGAGCAGAACCAGCATTCAGTGCCAGAAAGGAGACTGTTCCAGATCCATTCAAACTGATCTAATCGCAGACTACCGTGGTTCTTCCCTCCCTGAGTTGATGTTATCAGCAGGGACAATGGGTAGAAAAACATCCACCCAATGATCAGTTTAGGCTACCACAGATCCCATGGCACGTGAACGTGTCCTGCAAAGAACGTTGATTTTTTTCACTGTAATGTATTATTTTGGACAGTTTTATTTCGTACAAGACCAGTAATGGTACAGTGTAGTTAAGACAGGATTACAATCATTGCTGTTAGTCCTCATAAATCGGTCAAGTACAAGTTCAAGTTAGAAGAGCAACCCTTAAACATCATAATCACAATTTAAAAGCCATTTAAACTAAACAGTGCAACAAAATTAGAGGTTTCAAAATATAAGAAGACTTTTTAAGGGCCTACTGATCAGAAAGTCTATAAGCACAAGATCTACTAGCTTGGATTTTGTTTTTAACAAAAAGATTTTCATCTTGGTATCTGCTATGATTTTCACTGACAAGAGTCATATCCAATGGCAACGTTGATCATACACTAAAAGATCAAAAGTATACATCACTAACTTCTGCTCTGCCCAGAGGAATTTAACTTCATAGTTAAACCATATTTAAACCATGAAAACAGATTTAAAAGAAAAAAACCCCAAACAACAAAGTCTCAGACTCTTATGATCTTTCCTCATCTATTTTGCTAAAACAGATGTTGTAGGTACTATGTCAAATTGCTTCTGTGATGCAAGATTAGAGGACATCTTCACTGCTTAATATTTTGTAACCATTTTTGAGAGTTTGAACAAGAGTTTCAGACAGCAAAACCTGGTCATAAAGCTTAGAAGACTAGTGGTAAATTTATAAACCTCTTTGTAATAAAATGTCTGTAAAAGTGACGTAGTTATGTTTGTCACCAGCAAAATAAACTGTTTTACAAAGACAAAGGAAAGAAAGTAGGTGCTTTTCATTAACCAACCCTTGTAGTGTCTTCATATCAGCTGGGTTTTGATTGAAGGAGTACACTGTATGCAAGCTGAAATATCAAGCCTTGAAGCAACTTATCATCTGACCACTTTTACTTTAAATTTAATAATTAATTCTAAATTAATATTTTTTTAAAGGTAGATATTTTTAGCCAATCCATAACTTTGCAGGCATTTTATTAGTGAGATAGAAAAGGCACATCTTAAATACCAAGACTACCACTCTGCCAAATTTCAGATCATCTTATTTTAATGTCTTCTTCTTTGCAAGCACTGAAACAAGCCTCCCAGGGAAATTATTGTGGCCCTAAGCTTTCCGTGTCCAAGAAACATTTGTATAACACTGTCAGATATATGGCTTAACATTCAGGTTGCCCTGTTTGGACTTGATAATCCTTGTGGGTCCCTTGCAACTCAGAATGCTCTCTGACTTTGGTTCAAGTTTATTTTCTGAAATAGCCATCAGGGTTTTATAAAGTTGGGTTTTTCTTTTCTTTTTAATTTGAAATAAATTCAAATCTTCAGCTGATTTTAACATAAGGAATATTTGGATGTAGACATTATATGTGTATGGGTTTTTTCCAGATAGAGAATTACTGGAAAAGTTTTGTGAAAAGTTAATTAAATGTGATATCACATTTTCTGGTAAAACTAGCAACTCAAAGCTGAAAAAACCCAGGAGCATTAGGAAGTCTGAGCTAGTAACAAATAGTTTTGACTGCAGTTAATGTCTTAGTATGCATATAAATAAATTAATTAATAAGAGACCCCACTGAGATTATAACAAAAACAGTTAACGCATAATTTTGCATGTAATCAGGAAAATGTCAGTCAGCAAAAACATAACTGGCAAGTGTCCTGCATCAAAGCTTTAGCAAGTTGACAGATGGCTTAATTAACATTTTCTTTTACCAGTCTACTGGACCAGTTCCCACGACCCCCATATATATTAAGAGTAAGTGTAACTAAAACTACAGTTTAAACTATCGCTACTGATAAAACTATAGAACTAATCTCCATTCTTTCAAGCAACAGCTTATACTCCTTTTATTGGAGAAGCATATCTTAAAAGAAAGCTCTTCTCTGGGAATATTTAAAGCAACTCTGCTTTAGAAGTTAGATCTTCTTTCTTTCTTTACTAGTAATGTAATTTCAGGGCACCAGATACAGTTTATGCCACTGAAATATTAGATTTGTTCTGATGCAGATTATTTTAGTGTGGGTTGAACTTTTCAAACAAAAGTAAGAGAAGAAATCTATCCCCACTGGAATGTTATTATCAACTACCATGATTTCTCACTGAGATAAATCAATGTATCACCACTTCAAGGTGTTGCACACTAAACTCCTAGAAAAATTATTGTGACATAAAATTCCTAGTTTTGAGCGAGGTACCCAGGTTCCCTGTACATTTGGGGTATAAAATGAGGGGATCTTGAGATCAACAAACATCTAAAATCAACAATATCTAAATTTTTAAGAGGTGTTTTGGGGTCCTAGACAAATATCTGCAAGGCAGAAGCCATCAATTTTGCTTAGCAACTACCAGCATCAGAGCTACAGACAAGATGCCTTGACACCAAGTCTGCATGTATGCCATTTTGTTCCTCATCAGCTCCAATGTTCAATCACTACTGGCTCAGACCAAGAGGCATAAACCAACCTTGCCCTTTCTGAACAGGCACAGAGCTTGCAGTCAGGCTGCAGGAGAGGTGAGGAGCCGCAGCAGAGCCATGAGAATACAGAGCTGTTCCACACGGTGCATGAGGCAAGGTTGTATGGACAGTCACGGGCATTTGCTTAACACATCAATGAAGACATAATCTTTATCTCTGCCATGCACACTACACAGTTTTACTTCAGTCTTGCCACACTAGAGTCCAAAGGCTCAGGTCTATTAAAAAGTAGGTTCTGATTATAGTATTTTATTAAGTACAAACATGCAATACAGGGGCTAGTACTATGCTTCCAGCCTTTTGCTCCCTTCCCTAACACAGCTTTGTCTGAAACTAGCGCAGCAGAGCATGGCTTCATTGCTTGCTTCAACAAGAGCTGAATGTGAAACATTTTTGCTAATTGATAGTGGCAACGACATGGGAAATTTCACCAGAGCAATTACACACTGTATTTTAAACAATATTTATAAAATAAGGCCTGATTTTCAGCCAGGAGAGGATCCAGCAGACAGGGACAAGAATATAGTTTATTTTTTTGCTTGAAAGTCCATGGAATCCAGCAGTTTGTTGTTGCTGGCTCTTTCAAAAGACATAAGGCCCCCTTCAACAATACAATGTCAGAACTGGAGGAAAATGGCTAAGAAGAATTCACTGTCAATAAAAACGGCAGTAAACCCCCTGTTTTGTTACCACTTGCTTATGTTGAATAAGGCTGTTAGCTCCAACAGTGTTCTATGATACTTTTTATTGTGCTAAAATTCTATAAAATTTGATCAATCTTTCATTTGATCAAAACCAACAATACAGTTCTTTTACTTTATCCTTCCAAATAGGGAACAATAGCCAGTTATTTCCAAAAACTCCTATTGTATATAAGGTTGTGTAACACACAAACACAGGCAGCTGGGGGGATATTCAGGGTCTCTATTCTGAAATTTGCTATCTGAACAATAAAGGATGAGGTGGTTGTGAAACAGTTTTTAAACTAACCCAGTTTATAGCTCAGTATTTTAAAGTAATCCAGAATTAGCTGTGGCTTGCTTTCCTGATTCACTACCCTGGCAGGGACATGTGTTACAGAAATACTTGTGAAAAGCTGTTAATCCCTTTGGAGCAGTTTGGTGTAATTCTTTAATGTCAAGAGATCCTAAGAGTCAAAACTGGGAATATAGCTAATTATTTCCTCTCAGTAAAACTGGATTTGCAGACAGCTTTGTGAAACATAATTGATAATATAATTGATAAAATGTATCTTTACAAGCACCTATAAAAAATGATATCATGTGATACAAGTATTGTTGTATGGAGCTTTTAGAACTTCATTTAGTAGTCACTGTGCTACCCTTTGATTACCTTGATTACATTTTTAATTATATAAGTAGTAACAGTACGTATTGATTATTTTTAGCCTTTTAAGATATAGCTGAGTTTTAGATACTTCATAGACTTTAAGACTGTAAAGATGCATCCAAGTATCTAATCTTAATATCTGTGTAGAAGTGGCAGTTAAGATCACAGACAACCCTTACTTGACATAGGACAAGGCAATTACTTTGAAGGGCAAAGCAATCCTGAGTTGGTCAGATTTTTCAACAAAAAAAAAAGGGGGAGACACTAATAATTCTCAGGACGCTTTTCGAGGCTGCTTGTGCAGCTGTGCTTTCCCCACCATCTCCTGGCTTTGCACCAGGCAGCAAGATGAAAGCACTGTGGAGCTCTCCCCAGGTTCACCTAAAAACCCTGCAACAAGGGCTGGACGGTGAACTGTAGTTGTACTGAATGAAGAGCAACCCACCTCCATACGAGACATGCACACCCTTTCTACAGCCACGGAGAAACTGCCCTGGGCTGTGCTATGCTCTAGACACAGCTTTGCATGGTGCTGGACTGGCACAAGCTCTGACAGCACATCTGAGCTCCAGCACTGCAGCACTCCAGACCTCATGGAAAGAGGAGGACTAGAGATTTGGAAGATGTTATTAAACATTCTAAACTCCCAACTATACTTAGGCAAGAAGATATGAGAAAAGAAACATCTGTCTGCACTTATAAGGAAGACAAGATTTGCAAGTGTAATGTGAGAAATTCTAAATGCCAGAAGTCTTAAATAATTCAAGTTGCCTGGTAATGCTGATTTCCCCCTTCACCCCTTATCTATTGCTGAAATTTATCTCATCCACATCAAAATGATAATGAAACCTGTCTGCCCACCAGAATCTAATAACTTAAGGTAAACTCCCAAGGAGGATTTAAGCCCTGACTTTATATTGAAGTGACCATGAATGCATTCTCTTCCATCAACTGTTTGAGACCAGGGAGTAGCAAGCTGCCAAGCAGCAGTAAGCTGCAGTCTGCCCCAGCCAATTCTGCTGCAAACATGTAAATGGAACCCCACAGGACTCACATCAAGCCTAAAGACTGAATCTATTCTGCACTAAATTTGGATCTGATGAACACTCATTTTTCAGAAGACTGTCTGAGTGGACAGCAGCAGCAATATCACAAAGAAGATATTCTCAGAAGAACAAAGAAACCACAACACCATTCACTGCCCAGGACTACGAGAGCAATAGGACGTGGATGAGATGAAATATCTGGAGGATCCCAGAGGAAAGCCTAACCTGCAGGAAATCCTACTTTCACTCATTCAGCTCTTACCAGACATTCCTACCGATTTGATTTGTAAGAATTGCTGCAAATACAGAGATCAGCGTGACTCTAATGATGATAAAGACTCACCCACTCAGCATCTGAAGTTTGCGTCAGGCTCATTGTGAAAAACAGCTGTGGCAATTTAAGGTATCATGCCTATGGTGCCAGTGATTACCTACTGCATAGCTAAACTGGTGTACAGGAGTACCCAAACAGCTGGGGTTTAACAGCTTTCCAGCTGAGAAACAAAAAGCAGCTGGAAGTAATGCTTCACATCAGGACAGCTCTTTCCAAAATGACTGTTTTTCTACATCCTTATTTAAGTTGGACACTAGTTCAATAGATATTTTGAGCCAAACTATTACCAAAGTGAAAAAGCCTTCCCCCATAGACCCCCGGTAGGCCATTGCCACCTGTGCCAACACCTCCTGTTCATCAGCACAACTATTTGTATGACTGTTCAGTGAACCAGACGGGGGACCAGCTGTGAGAGAAAACTCAGCATTGTGTCAGTTTTCAGTGCTGTTGATCCCCTGATCTGGCTTGTATGACCAGAGAGCATTTGAGCTGGCAGAAGGGAAGGGGGCAGTGTGGGCAGGAAAATGAGACAGAAGAGGGGATAGGGACAGCTTCTTCCAGTGGTGGTTGCTCGTTTCTTGACAGCATCCCCAGTGCTCACATCAGCGAAGCAACAAGAGCATCCAAAAGGGAGCTGTCAGGCAAATGGACTGGGCAAGATTTTTTTCTTTAATCAAACTGAAAAAAGGAAAGAAGATTAGTTTTTTTATGACATGTATTAGGATAAAGTTTTGGACTAAACTTTCATCTCTGAAAGTTTTTTGCTTCTGTACTAAGCATGGTTTCCACATCACAGTATTTTTCATAAATGGCCAGTTTGAAGTATTCACCTAGGCTGTATTTGACAGCTTCGTTAGTAACATCTTCCAATATACCCCTGAATAGTAATCAACCTAGTAACAGATACAGTGAAAAATAAGAGTAACAAATCCCAAGCAGTTTACTTACTGACATAAAGTTAATATAGTATTTTTAATCAGATCTTGGGTGTTTGGGGAAGTGATTTTTCTGCTCTCTCATTCAAAAAAGGAAAGCAAAGTAATTTTAATATGTTTTGTTGCATCCTGATCACAAATGCTATGATTTTTATGGCGTCCATAAATACTTATTTGAATGTGTATGTCTATACTACTGCATCCATAAAAGCTTACTAATACATCTGTGTGTGAGTATGTATATACTGGCTCTGTGTGAGTGAGCTGTTTGTGCTTTTTTTGGTATGATCCCAAGGATAACGCAAATCAAAAAACAATGACTGGAAATACCAATGCAACAATATTGTTACATATTTATGGAAAAGGAAAATTCTTACCAAACAGATTTTTCTGCTGTTTGTCAGAGAAAGATGAAATGCAGAATATGGCAACATTGACTGTCACAGAAACACCCCTGTGCCGTTTTCTGGGTAGAAAAGTGCCTTCATTCCTGGTTTTGTTAAAGCCAGCCACTTTGACTGGGGAAGAAAAAAAAAATCGTGGTATATACTGCTTATCCCTGTGTGATAACGAGGAATGTTAGTTAGGTCTTGGCATGTGTCCTCCATACACACACACACACCCCCTTCCCGTTGCCATGTGTGATGGGCAAATGATTTGTCCTGGGATAAGAACACCAGATAGGTCTGGGTGCTCGCATAATGAATGCATTTCAGTTATGGGGAAGCTGTGATGATTGTGATTGGCTTTTGGCCTCCATAAAGGTATAAAATGCTGCTGGCGACTGGGCCAATTGTTCTCTTGAGGTTGCAGGCAGTTTCTGAGTGGGTTTCCATGCTCCTCCCCCCATCAGGGATGCCTGCAGGGTAATTCCAGCCTAAAGATGGGGAACACTCACTTTTGGATCAGTGAGTGAAAGCACTAAGATCCAGTCACATACAGAAATAAAATCCTGAAGTAGCTCCATCGGTGCTTTGTTGCTTTGCAATTGTACACTGTGTAAGGCCAAAGCCTGTGACCTTGTATGTTTCTAGCTGAACCTTGGTATATTATAATGCTTTAGACCTGCTTGTATTATATACTGCATAGGCAATATTTAGATACTGTATTAGCAATAAGTCTAATAATAATTATCCATATAATCAGTGTCATAATTCTCACACCTGTCTGAGAGTCTTCTCTCTACTACTCTGCCACATCCTTACTGATGAACCACGTATACCAAATTTTTATTGTATTTGGCCAGTGTGTATAACTAAATGCAAATAACTTACAATATGTGTAGCTGTTTGGGGTATGGATTTGCTTAAAGTTATTAGCATTTTAACAGTGAAATGATGTTTTGACATTAGCACTCTACTTTAGACCCACACAGAAGAATTTCTCACCTCTTTTGGTGTTGTGTTGCTTCAGTCTGCCTGCAATGTAAACAAGACCTACAGTCAGAAAAGATTTATTTATAAAATGCGTAGGTTTCGGAGCCACAGAATGAGTGAAACAAAGCTAAATTGGTGAACCTTGCATTTTCCCAAATATATTGTAACTGCCTGAGACTGAATTGCAAAGCTGATTTCCTTTAGCTACTTTGGAAAAGAAGTTTAACTTTATTAATGCATCATACAAGCATAACTTGAACGTGATGTGGCTGGTTTCAATGCACAATATCCACCTGTCTTCAGCCTGGAGAAAGGTGTTTACTTGCCCTTGAGATACTCACTCCAGCCCTTCTCCTGCAGAAGGCATTTAAGCTGAGATCAGGACTTCTGACATATCCTCCCCTCAAAACGACAGTCCCACTCTATTCTGTAATGGCTGGCAATCTGAAAGTTTAAGGTAGAGTCCTTAAATCCCTGCTCTGCCTAATCTGAAGCAGGGATTTAAGAGCAGTTTTCATGTTTCCTATGTACTAACCAAGAGGCTCTTGGCTCCACAGTGAAACTGCGGGGTTCCTCTTTACATAAATAATTCAGAAGTCCTGAAAAGCACAGATTACAGCAATCAACTAGAATGTGGGCCCACTAATTGATACACTCTTTGAGGATACAATCTCAGTAGATTGCCAGAAAACTTACACCCTTGTCAACAGAACAAATGTATAGGTCCTTTTGTGTTTGGGGTGGTGTTTTCTCCATGGCATCATAAATTAGGACAGCTGTAAAAGTGGCAAAAAGCAGGATGAAGCAGTCCTCTGAAGTGGGCTTGTGAATCCTTTTACTTATGTCATGATTATAGTATCACAACAAAATATGAATTTGCACATTTTCAAACTTTCCAGTTCCCTCTATATCCATCACGTGGGTAGAGATTATTGGTGATTTCAACTAACATTCTGTATCAAATATGGAGTGCTTACACGGTTTCTTCATCTGGATATGTTGAGGAGACAATAGCACACAGGCAAAAATGACTGGTTACTGTGGTAATATTGTAAGAAATGGGCTGTGTATGCCCTAAATATCAACAAACTAAATAAATGCATTCACCCTGTAGGGACATCTATTTTGAATTAATACTGCATTACTTAATTCACTCTTTAGAACATCTTGTACATAAAGAGTTTGCACCAATGGATGCCAAATCAGTTAAATTGTTGCTTCTAGCGTATGAAATAGGCCTGTGAGACAGCCTGTTTTTACCATCTAGCTCAATTACACCCACCTCACCTGGTTTCATACGCCAACATAATTCCTTAACACAAAAATCTATGACTGACTGGATACATCTTTATTTAACTAATAGAACAAACTAAAAAATGTACATTGTGAAATGTGTTAAAACTTAATTATTCATCATCATCTTCATATTTGTGTGATGCATAAACTGGAGGAGTGCTGTAAGTGGTTAGTAACCACATGATTCAGCAACTCTCAATCATGCTAAAACAGCAATCCAGGAGCAGTGGGCAGGAGCATGCACTGCTTAGCAGCAGTGCTCCACTCCACAACTCAGTGATTCCTAAAAGAATTCAGTATCCAGTATCTCTTACCAAGGAAGTGCGTGACTCCTCCTGAACAGGGGTGTCTTGCCCAGCTCCCTTCAGGAGGAAGGAAGGAAAGGCTAGTGTGGGAGAGAGCGGCAGCGCCCCCCGTCAGCCCACAGCTGTTTGTCTTCAGCACGAGCCAAACAAAACCCAAAGGTGTCTTTGCTTGAGCTAGTCAGACCTCGTTCCTGTGCTTCAAACACTTTCACTTGCTTTACTCTTTCAAAATGCTGATGAGTTGCCTGCAGCCTACTAACTATTCCTACGGTGTAGCAAACTCTAGTTTTCCCAGTTACACAGTGACCATACAAGAAGAGGCCTCTGGGTAGGTTCTTATTGGCTGGCCAAAATTAATGTTTACACCTGTGTTTACAAGGGCAGTTTGTTCACTTTAAGGGTTTCTTTTTATGTCTTCCTAGAAACTTTCACTCCTCTACTTCGCCGATTCATCCTACTGAATAAATGCCAGGAGAATTCAAAAACTTTGTTGTGGTTCTTGTTTCTCTGCTGCCTGGTAAGTGTTTCTGGATATGGCTTGTAGCTCTTTTTGAGGTCGGGCTCTCTCAGACGTGTGGCCATGCCTGATGATAGCTAGTCTCAGAGACTAGCCATGACCCTTCTCAGCAAAATGTACAATCCTGACTTTGGGCATGACTGAATCTGCCTGACAAAATCTTGCATTGACAAAACACGGATAAAAAAATCTTACTTTGAATGCAGATTGTAATACAGAATAAGAGCAATTACAGCATATGAACAAAATTCAAGTGATATTTTATAACAACTCTCATGTGCTAAAGGTATAAGAACTGTGTAGATCACTTATTGGGAAAAACATGTGCATGCCATGTACCCGTGTGGTTCCACATGGGAGCTGCAACTTATGTCAATGGGAGCCCCAACTTGTGTCATAGTTCAGCTATGTAGACTCACTTAAGGATATGCATCACTTTCTAGACCTTACTCAGGCTAAAAAGGTTTCTGCATCCATCCCGGGAACAACAGGAAGCAACTTTGTCAAACGTTAGCACCTTTGAGGATCTGCCAACTGATCCTCTTATAAATTACCACCAAGTCTTTTGCATCGGAACAGGTTTGGTAAGCTGTTGTTTTCAATTAGCCTGAACCATTTTTGTAAGGTCGTTATGACTGACTGCTTGTTTAGCTCTCTGAACTGGTTGGTGATTCTAAATCGAGTGGAGCAAGCAAATAACAGAACCTTGTACTCATCCTTCTTAGCAATTAATGGATCAGCCTCATTATTAGTCTTATTCATCAGACAAGCTTGAAGAGTAACCTTGCAAGATGCAGAGACAGTATAATTCAAGCAGAATGATTTGAGGGAAAGGAAATAGGTATATCTCTCAATTTTGTTTGAAGGTGGAATAGTTACTGCTCACAGTTTGGGTTTCTGGCCTAACTTTACAAATCAGTGCTCCATTAAGATAGAAATCTTCCCTGATAAATGTATTGAAACAAAGATGAATCTACACTTTGATTAATCTAGATATATGATTCCAAGATCTATTTTCACCCAATTGGACAGGAAGTTGGTTAAAGACACTGATCCATCCAAAGCCCACCATATGAAAAAATTTATGTTTTCAGCTTAGCCTGCACCACTGACTACGTGATCATATGGATGGCTGCAAAGAAGAGGGCTGGATTATGACTGCTTTGATTTAGGCTACTGTGGATTGCACTGCAGGGCTATAGTGTGTGAGGTCTCTGCACTGCCCAGTGACAGGAGCTGGAGTTCTCTGCTAAGCCAGCAGTGACATGATCAACAGTACCAATAGTCCTGGTGGGAAACTTGTGCTTTGGGGAGAAAAGTCAGTATGATATCACTTACAAGACAAAATGACTTTTTTTCTATAGCCTTCTGCAGCAGTCCCTGTGTTGTACTGAACATCCTCAGTCTGATTGCTTTCTTTGTGGTATGTGAGATTTCATTTTTGTGATTCGTGAATTTTTAACCTTTACTTAATTCTTTTCCTGTTCTCACTATCCAGTAACATTGGTTTTTTAATTTGATACCATTTTCTTAAAGATAATATAAAAGGGTTTGATTTTACAGGGATTCATTTCTAGAAGGTTTTCTTAGAAAAAAAAAGACATTTTCTTTTATGGCTAACTGTATTATTTCATGGCTTGTGCACTGTTGCCAGTAATAGCAAGAATGGAATCTTATCAGTGTTACTATTAAATCACCTTAAAACACAGTCAAATTAACTTTCTTTTCTTCCTTTCAAATTGCCAAATAACTTGCACATCTGTAACAGAGAGAACTTGGTACTTGTGTTGAATCTTGCTGTTGAAGCAGGACAGCTCATTTTTCCAGTAGCACTGTAGATAACACAGATGAAAATATTTGAAGTTCATATAGTAAAAACTTGAATATTAGAAATGGCATATTTAATCAGAAGCACAGTTATTAAAGAAAGAGTTGATTTTTAACAATATTCTTCAGAGTTAATTCCTGCCGGAGGAGTTGGTCTGCTTAGAAAGCTCAATAAATGGGCATGTTCAGAACCCTTCAAACTTCCCTTAATCCTATTCAAACTTCAGAACGATTGTCTGGCTTGTTCCCCTTTATTTACAGCTGACTAATGGTTGTGCAGGTTTTCTTCCTAGATCTTCTTATAAAGCCTTACTTCTAGGCAATATGGGTTTTCTCTTGCATCTGCTGTACATTTGCATGTCTCCTGATCTTGCAGCTGCTTGTGTCTTACTCTACAATACCATAGAAATGAGAACTGATATGTTGACCTTAAGATTTGCTCCTGCTTTGGTATTGGAATATTTTTCCCTTTCTTCCAAGTGTCTCTTTGAGCATTCAGTGCAATGGTTCATTCTGGCATGTGCCTGACAAATGTCAGCCATAATTCGTTGGCATTTTCTTCAGGGAATGGGGAGGGTGATAAAAGTGCTGCCTTGGAGTCTTTCCCTATATGTTATTGAAAAGGTTTGTGGACAGCTGATGTTCTTTTCATGATAACTCAGTATTGGATCCAAGATGACATATTCTGTCTGCAATAAAGTTGCTTGAACATATTTTTATTTGTTTTAAAAAAAGTTTGGTAGTAAGTGGAAAGAAAACAATAAAGTCTCTGCAATGCATACAAAGATAAAACCAAATAAACAGAGTGTAAGAAATGCACATGGGATACTTTGCTGATATCTTCGGTATGCACAAATTCCTACTCATCACACTAGCAAATTTGAGACCTGGCTCTGTACAAAATGTGCCACACAGCTGTGATGTATAGATATGCACGTATCACATTCCTTACTCTTGTACTAAAATGTACTAAAATTAACCATAATTCTGATCTCAGTGACATCCACAGAGAGACCTGTCAAAGGTTGTGCTATTTGTATTCTGTGGTGCCATAGACTCTCTCACGAGTCATATGAAGTAAATACAATAATTCACTCTTCATGTCTAATATGTTTTGATGTATAGGTTTTATTCATTGAGAAGATTATAAATAGATTAATTTAGAATTCAAGACTACAGGAGCTTATTGTATTTTCTTGTGAAGCAAGCTGCAGGGTGAATTAGTGCATGTGCAATATGGATGTGCCAGCACAGGTGTGCTGGTCAGGAACTCCATCTCTTGCTACTGTGTAACCAACTACATCTGCCAGAAATCTGTACCATAGATAGGTCTTTAGCTTGATATGATTAAAACCCAAGATTTTTATCCTTTGGTCTTCAAGGATTTTACAGGAAGTAGAAGTGTTGTCCTGTCCCATCCTAGGGAAATGTAATTTTCATTGATTTCATTAGTTTCATTAACCACAGCTAGTTAAGTCCTAATGATAGATATTCATCTTAGGCTATGAAGAAATGAGTCTCAGTGATTGGCTGCATTTCTTAACAAGCAGAGATCACTCACACTTAGAACTGCTTTGAATAAATTATGCTGTAAATTGCTCTCTTTTTTTGTTGTTCTGACTTACAGTTGATTGAAGAATATAAAAATTCACAAATTTCACCACACTGAGCACAGGCAACCCTTCACTGGATAGTATTTTGATGCTAATGTAATAAGGAGAATCATTAATGAAGACAAATATCAGCATCTGTGCTCAGTCTTTCTTGTTGTCTCCAAAATGCTGCTAGAAGATCGGTGTGCTCTTTTTCTGACTCCTTTATCTATAGCATAGGCAAGTAAGCGAAATCACTTGTGAGAAGCATTTCAAAATATTTATGTTTCCCACCCTTAATGCATATAATCTGATTTTTTTAAAAAAAAAAAGCCTCCAAGGTATAATCACTTCACTCGATAAAGTGTGCAGCCTGCATTTCCATGTGCAACTGGCCATTTTGCTGTAGAATTAGCCACCTGGAGCTAAATGTGCATATTGTTTTGCATGGCTATAGTTCACTTGACACTTTTTCAAGTTTTAGTATCTGCCTGTATGCTTTAGAAGTGCTCTAGAATGTTACTCTTCTTTCGCAAGGGAAAAGTGACCTTGCCAACATTTTAATGTATCTCTCTCCTTTTACACTGCTTGTTAGATAAGGGAAGTATCTTTCTGCTCTACATCTGGTTTTATCTTTCAAGTTTTTGGAGACTTTTTTTCTGCCCTACTCTTCGCAAGGAAGTAAGAAGTGTGACAGAAAGGTGTGATTTTTAATTTACACCAGAGTTCTCAACAAATAATGACTTTTCACACTTTGTTCTTGCTGCTTAGCCTGGGGGAGGAGTTGTATGGCTACTGTTGTCATATCAAATCAAATCCACTCATATAATACAGAAAGGCATTCCTCTCAAACTTAACCCCTTTAAGTTGCTGAACTTAAAAGGCCATAAGAGCATAAGCATGAAGGGCAAGTCTTTTGGAGGGTGTCTGCTGTTGAAGAATGAAAATGGAAATGCTTTTATTCCAAGATTTTTTTTTTTGGAGTGCAGATGCTAATGAGGTTTGTGTGGGTGAATCCTCTTGTTAGCCTAGAGTTTGCTGCAGGCTCAGGGTATGGAAGGAAATGTTTGGCCAAGGATGCCAGACACATGTATTCTCATCTGAAAAATTGACTCGAACAATAATGTCCTGTAGTGTTGTTTGCTGTGCATTGCAAGCATGGTCATGAAGCACTTGGTGCTCCTTTACGTAGTAGAGCTAAAACATATTAGTAAGAAAATCCCCCTCAGAGAGAGTTTTCTGCTGCCGAGAAGTTTGCAGCGTGGAACAAGCTGTCTTCATCAGCAATCTTCCTCTGGGGAGTTTGCTGTTGTTTTTGGTATGCGATGTACCCCTCCCGTTATCCAAGTCAGTCCTTCGGACTGGAGGCACTCGGTATGTGCAGGACGGATTCACCCGGAGGGTCGGCGTACGCATCCCGGCTCTCCCAGAGACACCTTGCCCACTCTCTACCTTCCAAGGGTACCCGCTGCATCTTCCCAGGTAGCACTGGAGGCTGGGGAACAGAACTAGCAAACAAGAGGAGATGCAGTCCCCTCCCCTCCATCTTTATTGTCCCTAACTGCTGGTAATTGAGGGTTAAGTATTTGCTGGGTACCTGCCCTGGGTGGTGGTGCAGAGAGGGTTAAGGTGCTTGATTGACTATAAACGTATAGGTGACAGACTCTTATCTGATGGTGGGGTGGTTTGCTTTTTTCCTTCTGTAAAACGTCAGCCATTTCCTGATGAGCCTTATGGTGGTGGTGAATTTCACACCTTTTTTCTTCTCTGTGAGGAAATCTGGGTGTTAATGGTACTGGAGCAGGTCGTGTTTTATAAGGAATGAGGCTGTCTCAGAGCAGAGAAAAAGCAGGGAAGGGAGAGGAGGTGAGGAAAGGGATCCAAGGAAACTGCCACTTATAACAGGCATTAGCTGGATTATTTTGCACTATTTCTATTCAGAACATGTAGATGTATCTTTATTTGCTAAGTGCATTTTTTCCTATGAAATGTTGGAGTTCAGTTTAGAGTTCAGCATAAAAATAATCTTCTCTTTTAATTTCACAGGGAAATTTAGCACTGCAACAGCTGAAGATGGAAAATTGGTCGGTTGAGCAAGTCTGCAACTGGTTGAAACAGAGAAATTTAGGAGAACTAGTTCCTAAGTTTCGTGGTAAGCATTTTTGTTGTTTGGAGGGGGGGCTTGTTTAGTAATTCTTGCTATGCCTTTAATTGGCACTACCTACCTTGTTTTGGGGCATGTGTGTATATGCCAACTTCAGACTTTTATAAAAATTTATTAGGGTGAGAACTGACATAGATCTGATAAATCAACGTATGTGTACAGATTTATTATGAAGTCTCTGAGAAATCATGGGGGATGAGATTAAGCCTGTATATAAATAGAGACACCTCAAATCAGAACTGGCAGTTTAAAAGTCTTGACAGGGCCTATTTTATGTTGTATAAATCTTTTGAAATAATGCAACTGTAGTGTGTAAACGTTTTATGTCTGAGCATATAAACACTCTGCAGAAGAGTGCACAAGAAACTGTTATGTGAACAGCCTATTTATTGTGTGTTCTCTTAAAAAACTTGCCTTCCTTCATTAACAAGTGACAGTCTCCTGTGGTTTAAGCAAGGCCTGATTTAAAGCATTAAAATAGTCACCTCTCTGCCTCTGCATATTTCAGACTTGGCTTTTTGTTAGGGGAAGGTATCTGACCAGTGATTCCTGGCACTGCTTAGGAAAAGACAGTAGCAGTTGAAAATGACAGCTGGCAGTAGAAAGCATCTTTACCTTTGACCTGTCTTCCATCATGTTTTTAGGCATATAGAATGTAACTGTACCTGTAGTTATTTTACAGTATGTCTTTTATCCCCTTCAATCTGCAGAAGAAGAAGTAAGTGGTGCAGCTCTTCTGGCACTTAATGATCGTATGGTGCAACAGCTGGTGAAAAAGATTGGGCACCAGGCAGTGCTGATGGACCTGATTAAAAAATACCATCAGCAAAAAAGTGGGCTGGATTCCCTTACAGGCTGTTGTGAAACCACTTCTCAAAAGTTTCCAGAAGTAATCAGTGGGTGAGTTTGTACATGGCACAGAATATATCAGTCTGGGTATAGCTGTGTTCTTTTCATGGCATTTTAAAACTAGCATTTACTAGCTCTTCAGCTGTGACTTTTTTAAATTTTAAGTATCTGTAACAACGTGTGAAATGCAAAATTAGATACTACCTTGTGGTTTTAAATAGGGCATCAACATTCCAGAACAATGCCATTCATTAACTTAAACTTTTCTTCATATCCCGTTCTAGGACCTAGTTTTCATTTGGACAAAGCACTATCAAACTTTCACTATAGCTAAAATTTTCACTATTTACAATATTAAGCTTTTGAAGAACTTACTTTTAAATGCTTGCAAATTTTGGAGTAAAATAATGATTTAGCCTAAGATAGTATTTGTGTCACAGGCATATTGAAATTCAGTTTCTCAAAGGAAACTCTGAATTTGATCTTGCAGTTACAGTAGTATGAGGGCACAGCTTTGCTGTGCAGTTCTGCAGACTCCAAAAAAATTAAGAGCTTAAAATATCAAATGTTAGTGAATATAATTTACATTAAAATCTTTCCCTATCTAGCCTCCTTCCTGGAAAATAAGATGCTGGCATCCTTCTATTTACAAGGAAGTTGAGTAAATAAGCTGCTGTTTCTGAAAACTTTTCTGTGTCACCAAGAATGACAGAATAAAGCCCAAGCACGTTTAAGATGCATTCAGTCATAGATTTTAGGATGAGTAAAAAGTCAATATATTCTGTCCAGTTTGGGGTATAAAATGATGGAAAAGCTCCTGTAGTAAAAGTAGCATTTTGTCATAAAACTAAAAGATGTATCCTCATAAGCAGGTAGCTGCAACTTTTTTCTTAACTCTGCAGTGCTTGTCTTGGTGATGTAGTATAAAATTATTTTGTCTATTTACTACATTTTGAACAAAATCCTGTAAGGATAATTTCTTTTGATCTAGTTCAAGGACTCCTGACTAAAGTTCATGAGACACTGTTTTGAACAAATTCAAAATTCATAGTTCCACAATATAAGCGAACACACATTTCCTCCATCGCTTAGTAATGTTAGGCTGAATTGCAGTGATTAAAGTCACCATGGCAGGGTTTGCAGTTAGTAGGACCCATAGCTGAGTGTGTGGTCCCACAGTGGCAGGGAAACAATGGTGAAAACTGAGTGTGTGTGTTCCTAGCCCTTCTCCTGTGGTGCTTGAACCCAGGTGAAAACCAACCACCTTTTCTGTTTTCCAGAATTATTTCTCAGTCAGGCCCGTTTCGAGAACCAGCTCACACCACCAGGACTAGTGACAGGGTTGAGAAGGCATTGCTCAGGGCAGCATCATCACAGTGTCCTTCTGAGTCATCTGAAGTCACTGTGGAGCTTCCAAGAGCTCTCAGCAGTGTTTCCCTGTTGTATTTCTCAGGTGAATGCTATCTGCAGTGCTTGTTGGTGCACTCCTGGCTGTAGCCTCTTTATCCTGATGTCCTTAGCACATCTTCTGACTGTGTGTGAATTGTGCTGAACTCACCTCCCTGCTAGAAACAGAAATGAAGTCGTTGGTTGGACGTGGAGTTTTTAGTACAATAGGTGAACACTTTCTGTGTGGAAGTAATAAATTTTTGAAAGGACACTGAGTGTGACTTACATCTCCAGCAGTTTGGTTTAGGACATGGAAATAGCATCTTGTGTCTGTCACTGGTAAGGTGGATATGTTTTAAATCACGGAGTAGAAACTGTGTTTATGTGTGTGTGAGGAGTTCAAAAAGTAAATTTCACAAGGTAAATATTAAGATGCTCTCCAATTTCACAATCGGTTGTTTCTAGGAGCCACGCAGAAAACATAATAGGGGTTTTTTTTGTTTGTTTGCTTTAACTGCATAGATGAAAAATATTGATTCATAGAAAGGGAAAACTCCCCTTATAAATTTGGTAAACTAATGTCACTTCCAATAACAGCCTTTCATGTGTTGAGTGCACCTGAGGCCGGAAGAGTTTCTAAAGCATCTTTAGAGTTCGGATGTTCTGAAGAGATGAAGTTCAGAAAAAAAGAAGTGTTTGATGACTGCCATGAATTCTTGGCAGCATAACAGTATCCCCTATCTAAGCTCTGCCTATCCCTCAGTACAGGCTAAAACTGTTGATGTTGGCTTCTATCAACAAAACAAGAAATAACAGGAATATGAGGAGGAAGAGAAGTGGACCCAACTGTTAAGTGGAAAGCAATGGTTTGGTCTGGCACATAGTAAAGTCTGTATCTGGAGTTTTTGGTGTTAGTGACGAGCTAGAGTTGAAGTAAATAACCATGAACAGTGGACTGTGAGACCAGCTGGCATTCGGAGCTGACTTGAAGCTTTGGACTTAACCTCTAGAAAAAACAACTTTTCAAGGTTCCGGTTAAATTGGAAACTTATTTGCAATACTGTGTAAATAGTTCTCTCAGCCTACATCTTTCAACCTGTAATGGTTAGTTACTCCCAGAGATTAGGAGATGCCAGGCTATGAGGATAGCAGTTATCCCCTGAGAAGGTTGATTTTTCTTGGGTTTTTAACTGTATAATAATTAGAATATCACTAGGCAGTACTATATATAGTTTTCCTTTTAATTTGTCAGAGTCTGATAATTGAACTGATTGATTAGGAGATATTAGCATCATGTAAAATCATGACTATTCAATATGTTAATTTTTCTCCCTTTCTATTTGTGCCACTGGTATTTTAGAACCCTAAAGATCCTCTTTTCTGTAAGCTGCAGAAGACCTGACAGTAAATTTTTTGGTTTTGTTTTTTTCTTTCAGGGCTACTGACAGACAGATGTTAAATTCTTCTGGTCATGTAGAGCAGAAAAAATATCTGTGCTCAAGTGAAAATGAGAAAGGACTAATTGATCACAGGGTGCTAAAGCAGAAGTGAGTTTATAATAAATTAATTACATTTTCATTACCTTTTGAAAATGATGTAAACACTTCTTTTTGCTTCATTTATACTTTACAAAAAGTGTTCTTAATTATTGGAGGCCAGGTTCCGCTATATCCAGGTATATTT
Source organism: Pseudopipra pipra (assembly GCF_036250125.1). NCBI lineage: Eukaryota > Metazoa > Chordata > Aves > Passeriformes > Pipridae > Pseudopipra > Pseudopipra pipra. The sequence goes on from NC_087551.1 coordinate 60,931,475, forward strand.
AGAAAACAGCAGAAACAAATTTATTAGGATTTGGCTGAATGAAAAAGCCTGATGGTTTGTTTTCTGCCCTCCATCCTCAGTCCTTGCTCACTGTTTCATGTTACCTCATGCAGAGGGCAAGATACAGGTTTGTCTTTATTTATCTAATTTTTAAAAATTGTCTTTTACAGACGTGTTTTCAACAGCAATCTGATGAATTAGTCATTACAGACTGGAGTATGGCTATTAAAAAAATTGTGTGCTTGAGGCACCTTAAATATAGCATTAGTGAAGGTAGGCATGCTGATTCCATTTGGATGCTCGTTTTACTTGGGTATCAAAAGAAGCGTCCCTTAGAAACTGGAGGCAAGAAAAAGTGTAGGGTTTTTTCTTTCTGGTTTTTTTTTTTTTTCCCCTCCTATCCATGCTTTTCTCCTTTGAGATGGGCAGTTAGTGTTGGAAGAGAGTCCTGTTCCTCTTACAAGGCAATTATTTTCTTGTTTGCAAAGCTTTGTTTGCTTATTGTTATCCCCCTTTATTTCCACCTGCTATAGTGTCTCCCTCTGCCATTCTCCCCCATCGATGTGACGGATGGCCTCACAGTTCTGAGATAAGGGGAGATCTTCTTGCAAAAATGTCTATTTTATCACTTTAACAAGGAGTTAGTGATAAGACTGACTGGGAACGGAGGAAAGAGTTTAGTGAATCACATAGTTAATGCTTTTAAAATAAAATCTTGCTACTTCTGTTCTTTAAAAGAACAAACCAAAAACTCCAAACTCAAAGATCCTGTCAGCATTGTTATTGAAGAAACAAACCCAAATCACTTAAACCCTCAGAATAAACTACTAATATGGTCTTGCAATGATGCGTTTTAGCCTGTGCTTCCAAAGGATGCTTATTTTTAATTAATTATGACTGATTTGCCTTGTGCTGTATAAAGAGTTTTAAATGGATTGTGTGAATCAGGGTAACCAGGAACAGGAATAGACTGACTTTAGGAAATGTTCTCAGCAAATATTGTCATTACAAAGCATTCAAAGGCCCATAATGGTCTATTAAGGGGAAGAGACTGCTAAAGAACAGTGCCACTTCAGCTCAGGGCAGAGAAGAGAGGGGAAGTCTGCTGCTGAAAATGAAGTGCCCCTTCTCAGTGAAGTAGTAGATGTCGTAGAAGTCAGTGGAGCTGTGATGATTTGTAGACTTGAAGACCTGAGTAAATTTGATCAGGGCCTCTTTCTAAAGTTCAAATGAAAATCTGGAAAACATCTTTCTCAGAAACAGCTGTTTTATCTAAGAATGCAGATGGAGTTAAACAGCCATTGCATTCATTAACTGCTGCACTAGGTTCATCCAAAGCTAAATACTATTTTTAGAGATCAATGCTGTTTAGACATGTCTATGACTTGACCTACGCTGATAAATGTCTTATGATAGAATTTAGGTTTGATTTATTTTTTTTGTTTTTCCTTTTCTTTTCCTTTCCCTGCAATATTCACTTATTGCATTTTCAACAACCAATGGAAAATTTTAATGTTTCATATGCTTGAGGGAATTATGAAAGCTGTAAGCAGGTTATGAAGGGTTGAACAAGATGTTTGTTTTAAAAAAACTATTACAAGAACAGAAAAAGTTTCTTTGACTGTAATATAATGACAGATTCTTAGCCAAGAGCATAAAAGTAACACACACACACCTCCCTGCTAATAAACTTAGTTTCAAAGCTGGGTGAGCTGGTTGGTTTGTTTGTTTTTCACTCAAGTCCCAGATTTAGGTGCCCTGGTGAAAAAGGGTTTTTCACATTAGTTTAATTAATGGTGGCTATTTTTTGTATTTTGGCATAATGTCAGTTGATATTTCTGATAAATCAACTAGTGTGTTGTTTCTACTGTTTTTAAGTCCGTGCATTTGTTTCTCTTCTGAAGTCTCTCAATTAACAGGGAAAGGAAAGCTGTAGTAATATATGGAGGTTGTTTTGCAAATAAAACACTCTGGACTGGCTTATTCTGATTAGGGAGGGTAGGGACCCATTTCTCATCAGCTAGGCCAGAATCGGAAGAGCAGCTAAGAACAAGCTTGACTTCCACTTTTACTTAGTGGGTGTTCCCACATCATCCACTGTAGAGCAGTTAATATAAGCACTTCTTGAGTCTGTTCAACCAGGGGGTTAGTTTAATGTGATGGGATTGGTTTCATTGTACAGTTTAAATTATTGATATTTGTCTAGGGTTATACTTATAGCCTCATTAATTTAATCCAATCTGTAAAAGAAGAACTTAAAATTTGTGGGTTGGGTTTTTGGTTAGTTTTTTTTTTTTTATTATTATTATTATTTTTATTTGGTGTTGGGTTTTTTTGTGGTTTGGTTTTGGTTTTGTTTCTGTTTTCCCAAAAGATTCATGGAACTACAGCTTCAATAACTGCATGGTTTTGCTTGAAGTGAATTCATGGGTGCTCTTATGGATTATTAATGCTGTGAATTGGCTCAAAGTTTCTTTATGTTTCCTGTGTAGGTAGTCCTAACAACTGTGTTAAATACACTTTTCTGTATTACTAAATCTTACCAAAATATCAAATAAGATTGTTTAAACATAAAAATAAAGAGTAAGTGGATGAAGCAATTGTATAATTTTATTTTTCTTATATTGAAATTGTGCCTACATATAACCAGATGAGGTTTGCAAGTTACTCCAGTGAAATAACTTTTTGCTAGTAATAACAAGTAATAACAGCCAGTTTTTTGTTAACCTACCAAGAAGATTAATCTTGAAGATTAATCTTCTGTGAAGACAATAAGATAGCTACAGAGGACAATTCAATAGATATGTTTCCCATATTCCTGCTTTTCTGTATTGGAGTACTAGCAGTTTTATGGCTTGTGGAAGCCTGGTGTTTATCTTGTTGCTAAGACAGAGGCTTGCACTACTTGTAAATACCTGATACTGCTGTGAAAAAGCAACCTTTTATTGGTTGGTTTATATGTTCTGTCTGCCTTTCCTCAACATGTTTGCTTAGCAAATGACATCCCTAATGTATCTCTTTTTTACTGTTTCCAATATGATGGCCCAGCTGTTTTCCTTCAAGAGGGATGTCCTGGTACATGTTTATTTGTACATTTATTTCTTCTGTAAAAACATGTTCTGTAGCTCTTAAGTGCTGTGTAACAGATTTACTGCCTGAACGCCTTGGAGTAATTTTCTCAGAACACAAACAGGATAACGGATCTTCCATCCGGCCTTGACAGGTTTGAACTTTCCTATTTGCTGTGAATTTGGAAGATATGGTCAGTGCTCAACTGAACCTCAGCCTGCTAAGTGCTCATATACCAATAAAGCTATTGCCAGCAGTGACAGAATATTGGTGCTGGTGCCTACATATGTGGAGCTGGTAGCAAGGACAATGAATTGGAAATTCATCTGAAAACAAATTTGGCATCCATCTTCATGTCCATGATGGGCCTGCATGGGTCATCCATTTCCTCAGTGGAGGAATTCTCCTTAACTAGGGCAGTCTCATCTATTTCAGTCAGGCTACAGGCAACTGCCCTCACTGCTGGTTAGCTGCATCTGAAGTGTCTTTTAGTTTTGATATGTCATTCTGCTAATGATCTTTATAGAGCTTTTTCCTTTGCTTCCCCATTACCCATATATAAGTATTGTTGGTCTATTTGATGTGTTTTATCAGAAATACACTTGTGCTTTAAGAAGAAAAGAAAATTTTAAAAGGAAAAGAGAGAAAGAGCAGCTAGCCTGAAAAATTGTCACTTAGTCAACTACTTTGGATGATTTTCCTCCATTTATACAAGAGAACAAATATTACTTTTATATGCATACATATACACACTATAGTCCTACAATGAAGACTCAGCAGGACTGTGCTTTTTTATGTATAGCTTAAGAGTTTCTTAGTTTCCATGCAAAGACCTCATTCTGGATATCATCAGAATTACTTTTAGTACATGTGATGATCCTTTTTTCAGTTAACTCACAAGGACATGAGAAGCAAACGTAAAAAACCCCAACATGTTAAGCCTTTGATAATGGTCAATAATAGAAGAAAAGAAGTACTGCCTGTCTATTTTCAGAAGTACAGTCATCAGATGCTTCATTTGATTATACCTTTGGGGATTCCAAAAATCATAAATTGCATCTAGTCCATTAATTTTAACAGTGATAGATTGGTTGACTCTTTCTGCTATGAATTTGTCTCAATACTTCTGAAGCTATTTATTGTTTCAATAGTAGATTCTCCTGGTGAATGACGTATCATAACAGAAAAATAATTCCATTTTTATGATTTCTGATTATTTCAATTCAATTGTTATTCCATCTTCACAAAACTGTTCTGTATGTGGGTTTGATTTGTGTAGGGTTTGGGAGACATTCTTTAAATTCACATTTTCATTTTATGTGGATGCAAGAATTTCTTCACTTTTTCTTTAAGTCAGCATTTCATGTCTCTGTCATTGCAGCAGGATGTTTAAGAATGCTAACTTAAAATTTAAAAGACCAAGAAGACTCATAATAATAAATTCTCTGTGCTTGTTGCCTCAGTGTTTTGGAAGTCCAGACAACTGGACTCATGGTTTTAGAGCACTTCAGGTCAGCAGAGCTGAATTTATTGATATGGTACTGTGAGCCTTCCACAGAAGTTTGCAGGGGAAAAAAAAATTGCTAAATCTCCTTTATTCCAAACCAGAAATGAGCCAAATCTTACAAGTAACTTGCGAGAGACATGAACTACATTGCCTTGTTAAGATCTAGCAAAGTCATAAAAGCAACAGCAACAAAAAAACCCCAAACCCTTAAAATTCTTTGGATGGAGTATAGCACATTTTACGCAGGTGCATAGGAATAAACTCTGGGTTTTTTTAAATGGCCCAACTTAGCTGGCAATTCTGTCAGTCAGATTCCCCAAGGAGCATTTTTACTTCCCCTGTCTGTATCCCACAGCTGCTGCCCTCACATGAGGTGGAAGTGCAGAGCCTTCCCTTATGTGATGCAGCTTCTCAAAATGGGAACTGTCAAAAAATCTGGACTCCTTCTAGAAGAACGTTGTGTCTGCATCTCTCAAACTTTTTTGGAAGTGGATTAATTTTGTCTGTAACTTGTTGCTCATACTGAATGTGATGATTTCTATAGCAAGGTTACTGCAGAAAAAGCTGAAGTGGGAGCTGCTCTGGGAAATGGGCAGCTTTGATGTCTGTCGGCCCCCAGTGTCAGTCTGTTGGCTAACACTGCTGCAGGTAACTTCTTGTTCAGTTTAAAGGATGCCTGCCCTTATGTATAGTGGGAACTGAAAAATAAAAGCAATCATCAAGCACTGGGCAGGCTGCAAATCCCAGGCTTTAGGGAATAACTGGGAAACTCTACATTTGAGTTCAAAAGTTGGAAATGACAGTGAAGTGCCTGAAGATAATGGCATGAGGATGTTTCAGGCACAGATCTCATAACTGTGAATAGGAGAGCCCTTTTTTATCAACTATTGAAAGGGAAAAAAATTTCTTTTGATATTTCATCTTCTGTGATAATTTCTTCCTTTTGATGGAAATAGCCTTTACAATCTTAAATGTTGTCATAAAGTTGAAAGCATATTATACATATGTTAGGGAAATGGAGTATTTTCTACAGCTGCAGACTTTTCCTTTCCTTCACATCTGCCAGTTCCATGTTTTCTCCTCTGTTTCTTCTTTGACTTTGTAGACATGGACTTTTTTCCAGCCTACAAATCTTTAGACTGGAGTCTTGCCAATGTGTGATGTAGACATGTGAAAGGTTAGACCTTCATCTGTGAAAAATGGGAAGCTATTGAGACTCCACCCATGTGCTGAGTTTTACGTGAATGTACTGAAAATGTGAACCCGTTGATGTCAGCAAATTTCTGCTCGACCTTTTTCACCTCATGGGAAGCCATTTTGGGGACCTAGACTGTGAAAAAACTAAACCAAAAAGAAAAATCAAAATTTTATCACCGTAGCTCCTTGTAACTTGTTGCAGGACTAGAGGCTTCCCAGTACCAATAAGAAAGAGTTGTAAGTCAGATGTGTGACAGCAGAGAAAGAGGGGGACTGAACTTTTGCCAGAGCTAGCCATTGGATTGATTTAGCTGTAGAATCAAAAGTCTCAAGAACTGACAGATGAGAAAAGATTTAGTAGCTTGTGTTTTGAGATTTTGATCTAATTTCTGTCTCAGCTTAGCTAGAAGGCCAGAGAGGGATGGCTAGAAATGGGCTATATGTGTTTGTACCTACATCTCAACCTGTACATGCACTGGGATTTATGCATATAGCCAAGGCCTTCCTTGACTGTGGAGAACAGCTTTACAGCTGAACTGAACTGTTCTTTTAATTAAACATGTTTGCATGTGAGCATTTCTGAGGATAAAGTTTATGTGGAGTTGTGTCTTATTTCAAACAAGCTTGTATTTCATCATAAAATATTACTGCACATCTTCAATGTGACTGCCCAACAGTGATGAATCCAGCAAGAGCTAGTAAAATATTTAATCTTGAACAAGGAAGTATTTTGTGTTGAATGAGGCTGAAGATAAATGAAATTTGGAGTATTTTTGTTGTGGTGGCAAGAGTGAAGGGACTGGTGGAGGGGAAACTTACCATGCCTCTCTGGCTATTAGCCATCCCAACTGCAAGAAAATTTTATTTTCTCAAGTAGCTGAATATAACTCAGTTTGCCTGAATTGAACCAGCTAAGCCTTGCCACTTTTTGAAGTGGCTTTTCAGCTTCACTGGTGTTACCATCAAAAGGAATTTCAGTGCTGCTAAGATACAAAGGACTGTAAATTTTAAACTTCTGTCCATTTTTTGAGCTAGTTTAAATGATAGCATGTTGAAAATAGCCTGTCTGCTATGTCACTTTTGTCAGTAAAATTGGCAAAAATACAGGATGCAGACTTACAGGCTGCGGAGTGGCTCACTGATGCTACATTGAACATCTGCACTTTATTTGCACAGGAGGGGTTTCCAAGTGATTTCAGAATCTGAGTTCAATTTTATTTTCCCATTTGTGTATTAATTTATCACCAAAAAAGGACATGAATGTGTCTATGTGGATATGTTGTCACTTCTTGAACAACTTTTCCTTCTTTTGAGACTGCAAAGTACTAACAGAAGTTCACTGCCCTTTGGATCTGCTGTTAACCATTTGTGTCTCATGAAATCTGATGAGCTCAGAAAGACATAATAAGCCCTGACCATTTTGTACCTTTTTTGCATGGGGAAATGGTAGTGCTGTGAGTACTGCTACTACTGCTAAGATCAGATGACAGTACCCAAATGATACATTTTTTTTCTCAGCACTATATTGCTATATGTGGTAGTGTTGGGGTTGGTGCAGTTATATCATGGCTGTAGAGCTTTTGATAGCCTACAAGCTACGTCAAAAGATGCCAAGATGGTGTCACAGCATAAACAGGTCAGCAAGGTTGAGACTTACAGGCTAATCTACTCAAGAGGGTATTGAGGCTACAGGGACCCAAATGAGCTGCTGTGCAGGTATATAATAGTCTTTAAAAGCAGTGTAAACTAAGGTATTTCAAATCCTCATCCATTGGTATTGCACTTGATTTTGCTATCCTAAAGATATTGGCTTACTTTGAGTCAGTTATTTATTTTTTTACATTCCTGTCTGAAAAAGACTAGATAGAAAAACCTCCCCATTAAGACCTTGCTAGAACTCTTCACAAGTCTTGTTTATATACCTAGCTCTTGTTATAGGCTACCACAGAGACTGGACTGAAGTCTAACAGTATTTCCTTCTGTAACTTTCATAGACTCAAAATGTAGTGAAGTTTGGGAGGGACAATGGAGCATGCCTCATCCAGCCACAATTCTTTTTGTGGAAACTTTTACCTGCATCCCTCAAGTGAGGATTCCTTAACTTGAAATCTATACTGTATATGTCTCAACAGCTGCAGTAGCTATCTTAATTTTCTTCATAATTAGTGGAAAGAAATAGATGAGGGGGATCATCCATTCTGATTTAGATGTATTCTGGTTGTTCTGTCATACTTCAGTGGTGCTTATGTCTCCTTGGTGAAAATAAAGAGACTGAAAATGATTAATTCGGATATCTATATCTGTATGTTTATACCATTTAAGCATCTACATATGTCATCTATAATTATAGCATTTTATTTTAGAATTTTTTTTTTAAAGTGTGCTAGGTGTTTTCAAATTGCTCTCTGTGATTTAAATTAAAGCAAACATAAACTGCAGTGATAGCACATCTATAACAGGACTCTCTAGTTGTCTTTGGCACCTCTCATTTGAAATTTCTTTATTAATCTGCACTACTATGACTGGGAAGCTGTCCGGGGCTGCCAGAACCACTCCATCTTTTAGGTGGCTTTTGACTGACTTCAAGCCAAATTTATCTCTACTTTTCCCTGTGTTCCTTCAGAATTAGGGTTTGAGTAGCCAGAGGTGATAACCTGCCTCAATTTCACCCCAGCTGGGGTGTTACATCTGTAAATAGTGGTCAGGGTGTTCTTGACCAGAACTTTATGGGCTGTGTCTGCTTTGTTTCCAGACATGTGCTGATGATAACTGCCCTCATCCCTTCATTGCCTTCCCCTGGGGAGGACAGTCTTAGGTAATGTCATGTATAGTATTTTATTCAATTAAGCTGTTTGTCTTACTCTAGTTCTAGTTAGCAGAACTGGTAGGAAACACATTAGAAATGAAGACAGATAAAGTTATTTTGCAACAGTACAAGTCCGCAGACCTCTGCTCTGCCTTCCACTTTCAGTTAGAAACCACCTTGTAGTGTCTGCTGGTTATAACATTTCACATTTGACATCTGGTTTAACTCTGTGTGTATTGATTGCTGCTTTTGTAGGTATTCTTTATACAAAAACAAGGACAGCAAGCCTTGAATTTCTATAGCTGTACCTTTCCTGCATGTTGAGTTTTTCCTTGTGTTTTTCTTCTCATCTTGTCTGCATTTCTATGGAAGAAGGATGTGATTGTGATGATATAATCTTTTCTTTTACAGAAAAAATGTGAAATCATTTTTTGCAAGACACAAGATGTTGCAGTGGACAAGTTCTTACGATTTGCCAGACTTTCCTTATGATGTCAAGTGTGTATTAGCAGAAAAAAAATGCCCTGATCACAGTATGAGAATAAGGATTATTGAATTTTTACAAGCAGACATGACAAAATACCTAGAAGGATCACTGTGAGTAAACATCAGTAGATTCATATGGGGCCATTACCTATTGGGTGCAGAGGTAAATTTTCAAAAGGATGTAAAGCCGTTCTCTTTAATACATTTGTTTAAGTAGAGGAGGCTAAGGGTCTGAAATCTGTTGAAGACAAGAGGAAGATTTCATGCAAGCATTAAAGCTGTACCCTTTGTTCTTTGAAGAGGAATTGATTGCCTGAGGAATAGTCAGTTTAATATAGATCAGTATAGACCCTAGTGTTTATTATTATCCAGAATAACAATTATTTCTTTTACGTCTCCATCTTGTTTGCACAGATATCCGAACAGTCAGCAATATAACGTTGTTGTCAGTGCTCTGCTGCAGGCATACCCATTCCTTGATGAAGATGGGAATGGCTTTGTAAGTATTGTGGGTTTTTTCCACATAATCAATCACCTAGTTCAGAAGAAATCAATAACAATTTCTTATATACTGGCTTTATTCGGAGCTGTAAGCTTCACTTGGCTGCATTTGGCAAATCAGATTCTTATTTCATTATATTAATTAAAGATTAGTCCAGTTATCGCCATACCTCAAAGCCACTGAGAGATCATACAGACCTGTACATGAAGTCCCTGGTTGGTTGTTGGGTATGCTTTCTTTCTGGAGTTATTAATCCAAAAGATAAATTTAAATGTGACTTTTTTTTTTAAAAACAAAAAAGCCAACTCTTTAGAAAATTGTCTGTATGAGGACTAACATCCGACTGATGGTCTTGCAATGCATTATGATCATTTATGTGTTAGATATCAAACTACAAAATTCAGTAATACCAGTGGTTTAAGTATGTCTGGAATCTAGGCCTAATTAAAAAAAAAAATTATCTAAACCCACTTTTTGTAATCTCAGTGGGGACATAACTGAAAGCAGTGGAAGGAGATGACTTAAATTTGAACTACATTTTTTTCACTCTTGTGACCCAGAATATATATATGTGTGTATATATATATATATATAAATATATATATATATATATATAACTCTGTGGTCTCTGAGGACAGTGGTCACCTTTTGACTTCACATCGTTGCTTTGCCATGTGATACTTTTATAGCACCTTGTGAGGCTTGTGAGCCTCAGTGGGGACTGTTAGCTTTAAACATGTATAAATATATATCTCGTGCCATTACTGTAGAAAGCAAAATAATTTTGAAAACAAAACAAAACAGAAAAGCTCAAGTTTACGTGGTGGCTATTCTAATTCTCCCCTGAGCCCAGGCATTGTAGAAGGGAAGGGACTAAAGGAAAAAAGCACATCTCAAAGAGGAGAGAGGGAGCAAAAGAATCAGATGGCAACAGTCTATCCTTGTTTAATTAGGGTACCTCTCTGAATACCCCAATGTTGTCCTAGGGTGGGGTTCTGTGTAATGTTATGGCTTATCTGGCTCCCTTTATGTGGGGGAGCTGGAATGATATTCAAGTCAGGTCTCAAAACCATTTTACAGCCTTTAACTTTTAAAAATTGTTTTTAAACAGAGGTTCTTAAGCTAGGTTTTCAAAGGCCTTTAATTGCAGCAGGGCGGTGAAACTACTTTTAACTCTGTTCTTTAGGAAATGGTATTACTTTCCAGGTTGATCGCAGAATTGGTGCTGGTAGAAATTATGTGATGGCGCAGAAACTTCAGAGAAGTTATTCTTTATTTTTTGATCTTTCCATCATGCTTACTAGAAAGCATGTCTGGCAATAACCACCGCAAATAAGCAAGGAAGTTGGAATTAGCAGTTTGCAATATTGCTAGTCTAACACCTTCTGGGCCAGCCCCTCTCCACTGCCTGGGTTGAGACAGGAAAAAATGCACTGAAGGTGTATGCCTGTATACTTAGGTTTGGAGGAGGACGTGAGAATGAACTACTATTTTTATTGGCCTTAGTGTTAGACATTATGTTCTTACGTATATCATAAAGGCTATAAATACTTATTTTTTTCTTGATCTGAGATCGCTGTGTGTTACAACAGCAATGGCTTAAAACAAATCCTGCAACATATGTACAGCTACTTATCACAAGACTTGCAGTAAAATTGAATTCATATACCTTTAAGAAACAAATGAACAAAAAAAATTGGCAATTGCCATTCTTTCTTTTTTTTCTGAGAAAGGATCTTCAGCAGCTCAAGAAAGCAAAATTTTTGTAGGCTCTTCTTTTAAAATTGCCTCCAGCTATCAAGGGACAATAATTGCTGCTTGCTGTTCCTGATAATAGTATTAAAATGTAAGATGTAAAATATTAATTATTGAGAGGCTTTGTATACCTTAAACTTGTTGTCATTATTACAATTTTTTGAATAGTACATTGAAAGTATTTAAGAAATCTATCATCAATAAAATTCAGAGGTAAAGCAGAAAGGTCTTTGTTTGGGGACTGATAGGTAAATGGAGAAAAGGAAAACTGGCATAGAGCAGTATTTTAAGCAAAAATCCTAGTTAAATTCCTTATTAAATACTATTTATATATAAAATTCTGGAGATGCAGCTCATGTAATATGGTTTTGTTTTTTACCTTGGGAAGAGAGGAATAGCACTACGTAAGTTCTTATTTCTCTGTGGACTCCAGAGAGCCTTGGGTGACCAGCTGTGCACAGCTGTCTGTGTCTGACAGATAACACCCTCCTTTCATTGTTTTGTAAGGCTGGAGGATGGGACACACCAAACACGGCAATTTAGCTGGGCCAGCCTCTGAAAACAATGATTTTCAGCACTGGTAAATTAATAAAGTTATTCAGGTTTTTTTAGAATACCAACAAGCCCGTTTACATTATTTGGACTTTTAATTTCTTGACAAAGTTGCAGGAAAAATTAATTGGTGCATGTATTTTAAAAACCAAAAGGGCTCAGCACAGTTTGGCATACCAAGTTTTGCATTCACTCTGGTGTGCTGGAGCTCACTTCTGCAGTTGAGTATTTTCCTTCCTGCCGTGCAAAATGCCCTATCCCAATGTACTGTTAATGACATTTACTGCTCTCCATTTATTGCTGTGCCATGTCTCAGTTCCTAGATTCAGTTTAAATTTATGCTTAAAAGGTTTTCTTACCCTTTGGGGTGGAGGAGCAGCCACAGCATCTGCTGGGCTCTGCAGAAGGCTGCAGTAGTTCTTAAGGAGATGTCCTGAGAAGGTCTGTAGTGGTGTGACTTTAATTTTAACTTGTGAGTCTTGCAGTTTTGAGCCCTTCACCAGAAATGGATGTGTCTTGGCTGCTGGAAGGATGCAGCAGAAACTGTTCTGGGATCTTCCCTGGCCAGTGTGCGTGCCTGTGTGTGGTGTGGGTGGGCCAGGGCAAGCGGTTGGGCTTCCTGGATGAGAAAAGGGAAAGCTCATCATATGAAAGGTCTTGATATTCCAGAATCTTCTGACCAAGAGCAGAAAATCAGTAGGCAAAGAACTTGATGTTCTTGATGTACATGGGTGGAGAACCTTTGAACTGTAAATGTCAGCACTTTTGTTGCAACATTTTTGTTAAAATGAAATGACTTGAACAACTGAGAAGGGGAAAGATCTGCTGGAAAACATAGAGGAACAAAACCAAAACAACCAAACTTAAGAGCACCGAAATTCGCACGAGTATTTTCATGACAGGAAAAAGAATTACTTGCAAAACTTTGAACATTCCATTTTTTCAGTTTGTTTGTGAGGTTTATTTTGTTGGGTTTTTTCCCCAAAATACTGGAGAATTCCTATTTACAATTTCAAATTGTTTTAAACAAATCATTTAAACAATGCGTGTGTTATGTAGAAACATAGTCTGATATTTTCAATCTCATACTGATGCAATGAGAGGCCATTAAAGATTTGTTGTTTCAGGACTTATTAGATTATCCATAATTCTATTTTCTTGGTTAAAAGGTTTCCCATTTAATTTTGCAGTATTGAAAAAAATATGCTTCTGTGCCATCCACCCTTTTTTGAAGGCTATCCAATGCAATATAGTCAGGACAATGAATATGATCCTAAATTAATTAATTTACAAATAAAGTCACAAATAAGCTGCTCGTGTACCATGAATTTAAAAAGAATTTTATTTATGAGGTCACCATAGAAGCAGGGATTAAGAAAGAATTATCTGAAATTCTAAATAATATTAAAAATAATCATTTTATATTAATGACAAAACTCACTTAAGAGGTCTATAGAGTACTTGGAATGAAATTAATTCCAAGATTAGCATTTAGTGAAAAGAGTTTTCAAGTGATTACCTAAGGAACTTTTCCCGTGATGTTTCCTTCTACTTACAGAACAATGCTATCCTAATCTAACATACAGCATTTAAAAAATAAAAATCTTAATTTAATCATGAAATAGCTTACTAGATTTCTAATGTATATTGTAACCAATGCAACATTTGTAAGTTACAGACAGTTTGTATAGAAAAAGCCAACATCATAGACACAGCAGCCAAAAGCAAATTGGAATGACAATGTTTCTTGACAACTTGCAAGATATTCTCTTTGTATTCTATTCCATCTGTATTGGTCACTTTTACAAGGCTTAAACCCGACAATTTGGAAAGAATTACTTCCCTTATTTAATTTCAGCATGTTGAAAATTATATGGTTTCAAGAAAACCATGACATGAGAAAGGAAAAGAGAGGGCTCTCTCATTCGCAACACTTGCCAGGGGGCTTTGCATCAGCAGCTCCCTTGAGCTCGTGGCTGCCAAGCAGTGCTGGTGCAAACCAGCATCTCAGTGCTGACATGCCTGATTTATGTAACTGCTGCACACAAAATGATTATTTGCTAGGAAATTACTGCTTTTAATCTGCATGTAATCCTTTCCCTCCAATGTCAGATAGAGTAATCCTTCTACTCCCTTACAAGCATGGTAAGCCTTCTTGGGATGGTTTTTTTTTTTGGAGGGGTGTGAAGGCAGGGAAATAAATAGAAAAAAAGTTATCGGTTTGAAAATGGTAAGGAAAGCATCATTTTTAGAAGATGCATTACCCACTAGGGAAACCACATAAATGTATGTGCTTGCAGACTCATTCTTAAAATAGGTATGTAAGAAGGGACTTGGCTAAGTTTATGAGAATTCTATTACAGAAATAGATTTAGTTAAAACTTTTAATTTATTGGGGAACTGGAGGATGAAACAGCTGAATGTTTTGAACTTTGAGGGATATTTAAAGCCTTGTATAGGTGTCAGCATATTCTTTCATGTGAAATAATAAGAAAAAGTGTCTTGTAGCCAAATAAAACTTTCAAAAGAAAGAAACTGTGCAGAGCTCAACTACGGGGATGTTTAAATTGTCAGCTGCTAATATATTCCATGATGATCATGTTTTAAAATATTATAACATCTGTTCAACACTTCAGAGAAGCATTAGGCTAAAGTTTTTGTTTGCTTCTTTCTTAACAGCTTTAAAATAGCAAGCTTCCAAATAAATTTTGCTAGGCTTATAATGATGGGGTATTTGCATCAAAATGCATAGGGCAAGAACTGTAAGTGTATTTAGGAACATTAAAGATTCAGGTGGAAAATAAGGGGGATTTTCAAGGCATGTAGTCACCCTCTGCTTTTGAAAATGGTGCTGACATGTAAGCCTCCAGATATGGTGGCTGTGAATATGCCTTGTGAGAAGACTGGGTGAGCAGTTGTACTCTATTTCTAATCATTATGTTTAGGTTGGTCATGACATGACCCCTGTTCTGGCAGAATCCTAGGTCTGAAGTCTACATACTAGAAATGCAGATGGGTTTGGTCTTTTTTTCTGGTTCTTGGATGTTCAAGGGTGACTGGTAGTGAGAGGATACTTCAGTAAGGGCTCATGTGCCCCTAGGAAGGGCATACCTGCCCTGGCTGGCCCAGGTCTGCTCAAGAACAGCTGAAGTAGACACCAGGGGGATTATATTCTCATAGCTCTTCCACCATTGATAGAGGTCTTGCTTTTAGGATTGAGGACCTGTAAGTCAGTTAGTACCCTAGGGAGGTGGGAACAGTAATTTCAGCAGGAGAAATGCAAGGTCACACTGCCTTCACCACCACCTCTTAAGAGACCCTGTCAGCTGTATCCCGTGAGTGAGAAGGGCAGGCATGTCAGACTCACTGCAAAGAAAGATACCGTACTACTTGATCTACCTGTACTGAATTCAGGTTTACACCAAAGTCAACCTTTCAAATCATGTGACCTTGACTAATAAATGACACAATTTTGGTAAGAAATTTAGGGTAATCATACTTCTGTTTATATTTTGTTTTAGCACGTCAGTGAGTACAGGCTTAAATATAGTCTTACGTAAGTATAGTATTGGAGTAAATTTTAGAAAATGAGGTAAGAGATATTTGAATCTCTCTTGCCACATTCTGTCATTTACAGTCACTTTTCTGACCAATTTTTGGTCCCTCTGACTGTTGAATACCCTTCAATAACTTGAATAAGCAATTGCTTTTGAGGATTGACAAAACTATTCAAAACTGCAGGTTTTGCCTGCAGATGTGTTTAACAGCCTTTGCTTAGTAATTTGTTCCCCACATGTCAGTAGTTGGCATGTCTAGGTCCTGCCATGGGACATCCAGCTGGGGGCTGCATGGAAACAGCCATCAGTCCATAAGGATGCGCAAGGAAGTTGCTGTCCATCTAATTTTCAGAAGTGACTTTTCAATACCCGAGTAAAGAAAGACAAAAGTGTGACGGAAGCTGTGGGACCACATAAAGTCTGCCTTTGGTTGCCAAGGAATCTTGAATTTACATACCTTGTACAAACACTAGGACCTACTCAAATGATCCTCTTAATTCAGTGATTTTGAGTTCAGTTTAAAAATACAGCTGATCCAGTATACCTGTAGGCTCCCAGCCTGTCAGTGCCCCGCTCTGTCTTTCCCTTCTATTAGATACAATCATCATACAACTGTGCAACCAGTTAGATGCTGCCAGAGGCAGGGGAAAAATAATGCACTAAATTAAAAAAAACCCAAACACCAAAAACCCCAAACCCAAAAAACCCACTGCACAATTTCTTCGGCGTCCATGAGCTGATCTGCTTCCCTACGTAGTTTTATGACCCAATGTCACGAATGGAGGATCCCAAAGTAAGACCTGAGAAAAGAAAAGCAAACTGCACTTTCACTGACAGCCCTTGTTATATAGGAGAGATCTAAACCCTAAGGTTCAACAACTGTTATCCATAGCAAGTCACAGCAGTGCCATTGCCCCAGCTGTTAGTTCCCACAGAGTCATATACCACAAGTGCTTGTGTTTCCTTCTGTCCTGAAGCCACCAGTGTGGTGATGCCACCCTATGAGTCTTTTTCTGCTTAATGGCAAACACTTTTTTGTAGAGTTAGATACAAAAAAGTGACCTGCTTTAGGTAATGACAGATATTTCTCCCCCATGCAGTTACTATGGAAACGGGCACTTAAAGATCGTTTCAAATATGTGCGGAGACCCATTGAAGACGATGAGCAAGTCCTGAGGAACAAATGCAAGTCTGGGCACAGGAGAGGACAGACCAGAAAACCTCCATTTGCTGAAAACAAACTTGGTGATGTTCAGGTGCAGATAGAGGTAAGATGTCTTGGTGTGTGAGTTCTGCATCTTTCAGCTCCTCTGTTGACAGTAAGGCAACCAACCAATAAAGGGGAGAGCTGAAGTGATCTCATCCTATTTAAACTCATTTTGTATAAAGCTTGTCCTAAATCAGACCCTTGACTTTTTTTCCCATTTCTGGAAAATGAAGTATCAACAGCACAGCCAAACCTCATACTGGGTGCCTTGAACATTTGTTGTCACTTAAAGTTATTGCCAATTGGACAGAAAGTCCTGGGTTTTTTTTAAATGCAATATTCCTATTATGCTTTAGTTTATACACCTCCAATTAGAGTGAAAAACAGTAGAGACATATCTAAGAGCTGAAACATCTGTACTAATAAGAATGCAAAGAGGTATTTGAGCTGATAGCAAATGGCCATATTCTACTGTCACATCGCACTTTGGTATATAAAATCTGTTTGTGTTGATGTGTGGTATACGTAAGGATGCTTACAAATCTATGCATGCAGTTGCTTTGTATTCCTTTAGAGAATTCAGAGAGCTATTACTGTCCAGTAAGTGTTTGAAGCACACTAATTAATTTATACACTTTCATAAATACATTAAGGTTCCAGCTATGCTTTGTCAATGCTCCACACACTTCCTTGTGCTGCAATTAAAACATTTAACTTACATTCCTACAATTTAAACAATTATAGGAATGCAATAAAGAAGATTTGTAAGGAAATATTTGACTTTAATTTACCCACGTCTATCTTGCTGTTTACCACACCCTGTATTTAGGGGAGCAAGAGTGGTTTATTGGATGCATTTCTGAATACATTATGTTTGAAGGTAGCTGTAGTTTCCTACTCAAGATGCAGATACATTTTTGGTTTGGGGTTTTTTAGAAGTTTCACTAATTTCTGGTTGTCCCCTTTGGGTTAATGTGTGTAGGAATAAATATTTCCCTCCTTGCCTGCTTCAGTTGAAGGGTTGGCAGAATGTGTGAAGTAAGAAATCTGTAACTTCGGTGCAAACCAATAAACAGTCTTGCTTGCAGTAAAGAAGAAATTATAGGCTCCTGGTTTTGTGTGCACATTAAGAGTTAGTCATCCTTTATCTGCTAAAGCTTGGAAAGGGCAAATGTGGACCTTTCCTGTCTTATGAGCTAGTTGAGAAGGGCTTTGAGGAGTTCCTGTAGGGACTGCATGCTCAGCTTCATTTTTCTACAGAGAAGGTGTAACTGCCTGTGCAGTATGTCTGTAGACTAGAAATAACCACTCTTTTTAACTGCACTGCCCGAGGCCACCACTGGTCATCCCTTGCTTGTTTTAGATATTGAAGGAGAATGTTACATCTCTTTTAAAGGCCTAGGCATTTTTTTGCTAGCCTTAATGTTGTAAGCAAATTAAGGTTAAAATGAAAGGAGGTAAGAGGATGCTGAGTGTCCCTAAACAAATTTTCCTTTCTTTCTCGCATTTTCCCTGTCTCCCGAACACATATATATATAAATAAAATACAAATATAAATGCAAGAACAACACTTGTGAAGCCTATTAAGGCTTAAGAATGAGTCCCACAAAGCGGAGGGAATCATAACATTTTTAGCTATGTTTGGCTCTGAGATTCTAAATTATGTCACTACATATGTGCAAAACTGAACAAAATGTTTACTATTTTAAACAAATGCAGCATGGGTTTTTTCATTTTGTATATTTAAGAACACACATAAAGGCACCTTTCTGCCAATCCTTGGCACTAATTACTCTACGAAAAATATAAACTGTTAAACAGAGTGTCTTAGCCTCAAAAAATAAATATTTGATCTAGAAGCCAATACCACCAGCAAAGCCAAATGATATTCAAATTATCATTAGCTAGATCCCCTTGCCTTCATCCCTTTTCCAAGTCTGGAAAATGAATCAGTCTTGTGTGAACTAGAAGCCAACACATGAGGAAAAAGAGTGGGAAATGAATTCCAGGTTAAGGAGACCTCTGGACAATAATCCCTTTGGGTCACTCCACTCGCTTTAGATAGGCAGAGTAGGACATTTAGGGCATTATAGATCAAAGCTGGCAAAGCAATGCAGATGAGAGAGCACATCTGTTCCCAACAGATGACCTACTTACCAATCACACAGCTGACTTCTATATTGAGCTTTAGGTTTTGAACAGTCATATGTTGTAACTCTGTCAAGTGTACTTTGTGTCAGTATAATCTTGGATTGCTAATGGGAAATGTCTCACTGTTATATCTGGCATTTGTTTTTATATAAAAAGAAAAATAAAGTTATTATTATTAATAAAAGCCTTAATCAATCTTCCTATTTCATAATTTGAAAATCCAGTTGCTTGCCAGGACAAGCTTCCTGTGATTTTTGACTGCCCCTCAGTCTGTGCAAGCCCATTACCTTCCAGAAGGCATTCTTCCTCTAAAAGCAGCTCAAGCGTTACTCATCCTCCCATGCAGGGCATTGCTTCCAGGTGCAGCATCTGCCTTTCTCCTCCAGTCTCTTTAAAACATCTGCTGACGTATTCCTCATTACAGAGCATTATATTCAAACAAGACTGAAGTGTAGCTACTCTTTTTAGAGTGACTAGCATCACATGAAAGGTCTTGAGCAAGTGCAGGGCAATGAGATGATGGTAAGTAAACACATAAACCCATGCTGGCGGTGCCTGTCACTGAAGAAGATTTTGATTTAAATTATGCTCCCTACAAATGTTCATCAGGTTGCACCACCATGGAAAGAAGCTCAGACTGTGCCTGACAGACATTAATAGGAGCCTCTGTGTCTGAGGGCTATTCAGAATTTTATCAGGAAAGCCTCCATACGGAACAAATTTTATGACTACGGTGTGAGAATCCTCCTCAGTCATTTTCCATAGCAGCTGCAGTAATCCCTCATCTGCTGCAAATGGAAGGTACTTTCCATGACAAGGGTGATCACACCGTGAAAATACCTAAGAAAAGCAAGCCAGTCTCCCTGCTGTAGCCAGGGTGGGATTACTGCTAAACCAGCCCTCCAGTGGCTTGTTCTGATTGATCTCCTTTTTTTAGTATCAAACTCCCCTTCCTCTGCCCTAAGGCATTATTTGGTTTATGGTCCTTCAGGCTATGAGGGAAACCACCTCCTGCCAGTTGAAATAGGAGGGGCCCTAGACTTGGGGGAGCCAAGAGGGGTAGAAAGATAGGACTTTCTTGGTGTGCATCTTTAGCCAGAGTATTGTCAAAAGGCAAGAGGTGATAGAGAGAGAAATACAGTTAGAGCTGATGATTGGCTTCTATATGATGAAAGCTTGTAGTTCAAACACTATCTTAGTCATCAAACCAGCAGTGACCAAAGAGCAAATTGTTCCTTTCAGAATTTTAAGCTTGGAAATCTTGTCAGTCTTGAACAGTGCTGTTCATGGAAAGTGTGACTACACAACCAATTCAGTTAGCTAAACGCAGACATGAAAAAGGCCGCAGATATCCTGCATGGCTCCACCGGCCAACTCAAAGGCATGTGTTTCCAATAGGTCCTGTGTCATATTCTGCTACTTCTAGGGGTTTGATATCTCAAATATCATTAAATAACTATATCTATGCAGCTGGATTAAGCTACTTCAATCCATCCCAGACATTAAATGGGAAAATATCTCAGTAAAGGGACTACTGAAGGGCACCTGAAGTTACCTGAATTGTAAGGGAATATAACAGGCTAGAAGACTGTTAGTAGTCCATGATCTTAAACAGAAATGGAGATAGTACAGTCCCTCTTCTAATGCCTCCAATTTCTCACATCCTATGACAGCCTGTTTGTGAGGTCATCAGGGTTTCTCTGCAGCTTTCACAAAAATAAATTTGGAGTTAGGTGTGAAAAGGAAAAATAGGCTCTGAGAAGACTTCAGTTAAGATAGTGGTAGATGTTTGCAGATAACTGGGCGTATTTGCCACACTCAGCAGAGCTGAGAATAACATAATGAAAACAACTTATAAAGGGGACACCAGCAGGCCATCTTCTTTCTGTGTCTATGGGACAGAGATAAGAAATGTTTTGATGACTCTCTTAGACTGGGAGAGGTGGAAGGATTCTGCCGAAACTTGAGCATCTGCTGATATTATTTGTGTACAGGGAAGATAAGCAGGAATGTTGAAAATGGTGAATGTGCAAATCCTCTGCCAAGAGGACCAGATGAGAGGCAGAGAAGACCTCTGGCCCATAAAGCAACCAGGTAGAAGCTGAGTACCATATATGCTTGCTTTGGTGGTATTGTGCAGTCCAAGAGTGGTTTACCCTCTTGGCTTTATGCTCATCATGATCTGGAAATTGTCTTTTCTGATGAAAGAAGGAATCAGGATTAAGTGATATCTACACTGTGAGCTGGAGTTTTTTTTACCTTGGATTAGGTAAATTAGGCAAGTTAGACGTTTCCTAGGAATATGCCTTTCTTTGAGGTGATAAATAACATCATGATTGTCAACGATCTTATGCCACCGCAGAAGTTAGAAACTTGAAACAAGATTTCAAGGAGTCCGGAGAGAATAGGACTTGGAAAGGGATGCTTGGAGAAAAAGGGAGGACTGAGGAGAGAACAAGGCAACAGCAGGGGAAAAAGGAACCCAAATGTCTGGAACAAACTCTCAAAATATGAACAGCTTGTGCACGAGATGCAGAAACTCTCTTGGCTCAGTCTTGTGACTGAGACACTATTGGCAGGTACAGCATTAGGTGCCATCCATACTGTGAATGGCATACACAGATGACACAGGGTGATAGCACCTTTTCCTTTAACATTAAAAGTCTCTAAGTGTTTGAATGTTTGCGCAGCTAGAATAGGAGGATGCATATATAAATGATCATCCAGTGGCTGTACTGTACTGTTGTAATGTGATTTTTCCACTAAAACTTTGATGTGCATACAGAGTGTGTAGTGTTACTTAGTTAATATTTTAAAATGCTTTTAAGTCAAAGCAAAAGGTTTAAACACAAATTCCTGGTATACATCTTGCGCTTCACTTTCTTATTTATGTAATTCAGTATCTCCATTGTTCTGTGAGTTAAATTGTCAAATACTGGTTGCCCCTTGGAAGAAGAAAACAGATTTTACTCATTTTGTTTATGCAGCTTACAAATCAGAAAGCAGTTGTGATCAGAAATAGACTGACTTACGTGGTTTTGAAAATTTTTGGTTAGCATGTAAGTCTAGTTATTAAATTGCCTGCCTAGCTCAAAAGGGCAATTATGTGTAATTAAAGCAAAGCCTGCTTTAATTAAACATCTCATTTGAGTACAAGTCAGTGTGGATCCTGCAGTAGGTTACATGCTCGTTTTGCATAAAAGCAGCCTGTCCATGCAGTTTCACCTGTCTTTGTGTTCAGCATTTCAACATGAGAGGTGGGGTACAGTTGTGATGCCTTCTCAATTCTCTCCCACCATCTGGGGCAAGAAGTTGGGCCTTGCACAGTGTCCAGCTTACTGCCTGCCTTCCAGATTCATATTTGTTCCAGATCAGGCTGGGGTGTTTTGGGGTTTTTATTTGAGCAATTCTTCACTTTCTAATTGTCATAACTTGTTTTGAGCATTCCTCCTGACATAAAACACCCCGATGTTCAGCATAGTAATGTCATTCTGATGAACCTGTATGTCACCACAGAAAAAGGGCTGTCCTTTCCAATAGCAGTATAAAAAACTGTTCAACACACTGTGTTTTTATGATGCCTTGTGTATGTGTTCCAAAATAGCAAGACCCACTTTTCAGTATTCAAAAATCAAGACATAAGATTCAGATTATGCTCACTTAACTAACCATGAAAGCTGTTTCTCACCCCGAAGAAGTTATAAAAGCCAATTAATGGAAAAGATTATTCCAAACAAGGGTCCTAACTTGCAGAGAGTGAGCATACAAGCATCGTATCCTTTGTTTAGGTATAGAGAAGACAACGAAACTGCTACTGTCAGGCTTTCTTGTGTAAGTACCTTAAGTTAGCATTGATGCTAACTCTGATGCAGGTAGACTCAGCAATCAAGAAGTGTCAGCAGCATCAATGCTCTTAGCAATAACATGACTTGGAATATGCACTGGCATCTAACAAGGAAAATTTGAAATGTTTTTCCAAAGGGAATATTATTAGCAGCTGCAGGGAGCTAACAAGAGCAGTAGTAATGAAAGACAACAGCTGTACCAACACTACTACTCGTCCCAGTCTCAAAGTATGGTGTAAAAGGAGCTTCCATTCAGTGCTGACACCAGCGAACCTGTCTGCATGGCACTGCTGTTCCAGGAGATGGTTCTCATTACCATCACATTGTTTTTACCACATTGTTTTCAGCAAGCAGGTTAGTTTCCATTCAAAAGAGTTCCCTCAAAAAAATATTCCCAGAGTGTGCCAGGCGAGGAACCTAGATCCATGATTGGCAGTGAACAGACCAACAGTGTGTGGTACCGTGTCCTCATATCCACTGCTTTAACTCCATTGCTCCTGTTTGAATCCACTCTCTCAAACTGAGGAGCCAGTAGGTCCTGTTGGCATTCTTCAAAAAAGAGATCTTGATCTTTGTCGTTAGCAACAGTTAGGCTGCATTTACCATTCAGGAACTGGTGTACACCCTTGTAAAAGAGCAAGAGGTGCCTGCTGTCCTCACCAAAGGAGCTTTCATCACTTTGTGATTAGGCAGTCATGTTACTTATGTGTTGACATTAATGACTTTTACGATTTATGATGCTGTCTTTCAACAGTAACTGGAAGCTTAGACCTTGGAGATCACATCATGCATAAGAATTGCTCCCTTGCTCCCCACAATGTGATGTAACAGTTTCACTTCCTTGGCTGGGGCACTGACTCATGAAGTGCCCTGCTAGCTGGGGCTTTTTTACAGTAATGTGGTAATACAATCTTGTATCTTGGGAAGAATCTAGATCCATCACAAGGACATTAAGGAATCAGGTCTTTAGTTAGAAATATATCTCCAACCAAATGATTAACTATTCTCTTGCTTCAGTAGATTGGAGAAATGAGGAATTTAGAGTCTAGTTGTTTTATGCATGTATGTTTTCTTGCTTTAATGTGAGCATCCTAACACAATCCTCTTGTGTATGGTTCCAAGTAGAACTATGAATATTGAGTGGGGGTCACTGAAAAAGTCATCTGGAGCATAGGCAAAGAGCCTAACAACCTGTGTGGCTCCCAGATCTAGTGTCCTTAGTCGAAGATGCCTCAGATGCCAAGAAGTCAAGGGTGGTTGTGGAGGGGCTACCTATTGCTGTCACCCTTTGCACGTGATTCCAACAGAATGACCAGGAGCTTTGGCAGGACCATCCTGCAGGCAAGGGCTAGGTCACAATGACATACAAGTACTGGATATCCTCTGCTTACCTCATTAACTTCCTTTCTGCATCCTTTTGACGTTTTTCTCTGTTTTGCTGTATTTCTCATGAGCTTGTGACAAAAAGGCAGCTTCTTATTTAAAGAGATTGAGGTAATTCTCATTTGTTCCAGAAAGATTTTTTTTTAATAAATCAAAATTTTATTGTTCAAAAGGAAAGGAAATTCTTTATATTATAAATTATGTACATCACTAAATACAATTTTGTACAAAAGAAAAATTAAACATCACCAATTAACATTCTTGTAGTTGCAAGTGAAATGGATGTTACTGGTGACACAACTGAAAATCTGATCAGAGGACATTGAGTGACCTCAAAAATTAAGAATTCCTCATTTAATGAGGCTATTTTTTTTTTAGTTCTGTCCTGCGTATACGCTGAACAGTTAGCTGAGGCTTCTTCAGACATTGGGACGAGATCTCAGCTTTGGTTTGCTAGGATTGCTTTTCCACAGTATCAAAATAACTGAGCTTTAACCTTATTATCAAATAAGGTCAAACAGCCGAGCTGTAACTAGCTTTCTCAATTTGATGGTTAAAGTGGAGAGGATCTAGAGTCCTCCCTAAATAAGCATGTGATAGGCTGATAGATCAGCTCAGTAACCAGCTCTCCAAACCCAGATTCTTCCTGTTCATACTGCAACGTTAACTATAAAAGATTTTAAATCACACTTGGAATCATCTCCAATCAAATTTCAAATACTTATAAAATGGTGTCCCACTGAAATAACTTATTTCCCCCAAAAGGAAGTCACCTCTCACCTTCCCGCTTACCTTAAAAACCAAGTTGTTCACAAACTAAGAAGTCAGAAAGATTACAGATGGTGATTGCTCTAAGCAGGATGAACTCTGCAAGAAAACCAATTCTAACACTGACTTCTGCTTGTGTTACTCAGAGGTAATAGATGATTTACACTACAAAATCTGGCCTACCATCCCTTTTTTTCCCCCTAGTAGATAGGTATGACAGCAATTCTTCCTTATGCTACTGCCATATTTCTATTGGGAACTTGCTATTGATGTTTATGAAAATGTCAAATGGTCTCCTTTAGCTAATTAATAATGTCATTAGCTAAACTAGCTCTCAAGGACTGAGATGACTACACAGAAAGTCCATCAACTCAAGCAGCATTTGCCTTGACAAGGGGGATGGAGATAAGGCAGAGTAAAGGTCACAACTTTTTCTCCTCAGTGTTCGTTTCTAAGCAACCCAGTCAGGCAGTCTGTGCTTACAGCACACTGGGTCGACTTTGTTTTGCTTTCTTGTCTCCGCAAGTAAGGCACTGAAGGTGACAGGCCCTCTGGGAATGAGCCACCATGCTCTGCATCAGCTGGCTGAAGAAGCTCCTGCTTTATGGGCAGGAGGCTTGGAAGTAGAGCAATAGGAGAAACCAGTAATAAAAGAGCTGTTTGGAGTCAGAGACTTCAAGCTAGTTCTTGCAGAGTAAAAACCATAAATGTAATTAAAAAAAACCCAACAACTGTTCAAGTTTGCATGTAGGCACATGTGAGAAAGAGTGAGCCTCTTGAGACTGACAAGAATGGACCAACCCCTGGTTCTGTGCAGTGGTCATATTGAAGCAAAAGACAGTCTGTCTGACTTAGGGCAAGTTAGCAAGTTAAGGAACAGCTGAATGGCCCAGTTGGGGATGTGTGAATACTAGGATGGTATTCAAGGTCAGTAATTGATACAAGTCACATACCAGAAATGACCAAATGCCAATGCAGGGAGCTTGCAGAGATGACACATCAGCAGCAAAACAAGACTGATGACTGTGAGTGATTCGATGGAGATTTACACAAAATTCTCGTTGTGGTTTTCTGCCTTTTCTGCACTGGTTATAAAGGCTTTTTCAACCACGTGAGAAACAAGAAGCCTGATGCAGCTAAGGGGCAGGAGCACTCAAGGTGCACTCCACTCTATAGGCACAGGAGGGCTGACAGAATACAAACCCATACCAGAAGAACTAGACAGATTTTGCAAGAATTCTCAGGAGTTCAGACGAACACATTACTGGGATCATTCCTCACAGGTAGCATCAGGGCATCTGTTTCAGACCAGCATGTCAGTAAACAGGTTAGAAAATATTACACTAAAATGAGCAGTAACACATTTCCAGGAACAAGTATTCATGCACAATTTTCAGCTGTGTCCAAGGATAAAATAGGTCATTTTTTATTGTGATGTGCAATTTCTCTTACGAAACATGACACTATACAATTGGGGGTAGCTAATTTCATATCAGTTTCTAGAGTTTCAGGAGAGAGCTAGGGAACATAGTGACCAAGAAACTTGCTGTCTTTAATGGTCAAATTGGCAAGAACTGTAATGCAGACCCAAGAGATGAACACATTAGGAAGGAATCAACAAAGTTTCAGTAAACAGAAGTAATTCTTCATAAATTCATTAGCTCTTTGAAGTACTCAACAACCCTGAGGACACAGGAAATCCAGCTGATATAATACTTTAACTTTAGAAGAGATTTTACCACATGCCTTTCAAAGGCTCTTAGAGGATGTAATCTAAAGGGAAGGTCCTTGCATGGATAAGCAGTTAAAAGATAGACCAAACAAGGCCAGCCAGAAATAGTTGGTTTTTACAGCAGAAAAGATTATTAATGCTTAGTTTAAGCAGTTCAATATATTTCTAGATGACGTGGAAAAAGGAAAACAGTTGGCAGGCTACATTTTGTGATGCTACCAAGGATACTAAAGACAAAGATTGAAGACTTCCAGAAGGACCCCATACTACTGAGTTTCAGGGAAAAAAAAACCCAGCAGATAAAATTCAAGAGTGATAAATGAAAAATAAGGCACAAGGAGAAAACCCAGTCCTAACAACATTTATAATGATGGGCTCTCAGCTTATTAGTACCATTCACAAATGATATTTTTATACTAGGCCAAAGAATATTTGGCACAATGCTAAGCATCAGTCTAAAAAAGCATGTTGAATACTTAGAATTATTTAAGAAAGAAAGAAAAGGGAATGCATTATTCCACTGTATGCCCCTGTGGTGTCCCAGTATCTCAACAAATACTTTACGTTACACTGTGTTATCCTATGCGCATTTCATAAAGGTTACACTGAAATTAGAAAATATGCAAAGATATTAACAAGGATAATTGAAAGTACAGACCAGCTTTCATACGTGGAAAAATTAAACAGCTTAGGACAGTCTTGGGCAGAAAAGGAATGGCTGAGGACAGAATATGACATATCTATAAAACTACAGTGGCTAGGAGAGGGTGAATAGGTTTTGAATCCAGTATGATAATTAGACAGCAGAAGCAGCAGGAGAAAACAAACAAAAGAATGCATTTCCTCTGACAGTGCATAGCTAAACCGCCAAATTTAATGCAGCATTTTGTGGCAGGTATGATTTTATGACAGTTTGAAAAGTGACTGGGAGAAGTAACTGAAAGAGAAAAATCTACTGAAGGCTATTAAATATAAAGACATAACCCTTGGGAGTCCACAAACCCCGGTGTAGTGGAGTCTTGACAGAACTCAGGGGATCAGGACCACTACACACTCATCCTTCTTTATACTTCTTCCTAGCACACTAAATTGTCTGACTTCCCACCTCTGCTCTGTGCACTGAGGAAGAGGACAGAAAGGCCTACTCAAGCCGGTCACAAACAAACATTACTATTTGGCAGCCGGTCACTAGTGGTGTCCCCCAGGGATCAGTGTTGGGCCCAGTTCTATTTAATATCTTTACTGATGATTTAGATGAGGGGGGATTGAGTCCACCATCAGCAAATTTGCAGATGACACAAAGTTGGGGGGGAGTGTCAATCAGCTGAAAGGCAGGAGGGCTCTGCAGAGGGACCTGGACAAGCTGGAGAGATAGGCTGATTCCAACGGGATGAGGTTCAACAAGGTCAAGTGCAGGGTCCTGCACTTCAGCCACAACAACCCCCTGCAGTGCTACAGGCTGGGGACAGAGTGGCTGGAGAGCAGTCAGGCAGAAAGGGACCTGGGAGTTTGGATTGAAGGAAGCTGAACATGAGCCAGCAGTGTGCCCAGGTGGCCAAGAAGGCCAGTGGCATCCTGGCCTGTATCAGGAACAGTGTGGTCACCAGGTCCAGGGAAGTGATTCTTCCCCTGTATTCAGCGCTGGTGAGGCCACACCACACCTCTAGTACTGTGTCCAGTTCTGGGCCCCTCAGTTCAGGAAGGACATTGAGCTGCTGGAGCAGGTCCAGAGAAGAGCAACAAGGCTGGTGAAGGGACTCGGGCACAAGTCCTATGAGGAGAGGCTGAGGGAGCTGGGGCTGTTCAGCCTGGAGAAGAGGAGGCTCAGGGGAGACCTCATCACTTTCTACAACTACCTGAAAGGAGGTTGTAGCCAGGTGGGAGTTGGTCTTCTCCCAGGCAACCAGCAGTAAGAGAAGAGAGCATGGTCTTAAGCTGTTCTAGAGGAGGTTTAGGTTAGATATTAGGAAGAAATTCTTTACAGAAAGGATAATGAGGCATTGGAATGGGCTGCCCAGGGAAGTGGTGGATTCTCTGTCCCTGGAGGTTTTTAAGATGAGACTGGATGTGGCCCTTAGTGCCATGGTCTAGCAACCACAGCGGTAGTGGATCAAGGGTTGGACTTGATGATCTTGAAGGTCCCTTCCAACCCAGCTGATTCTATGATTCTATGATTCTATTGTAATACAATGAGGACTAAAATGCTCTATTAGAAAGAATGCAGACTGTACTAATACAGCATCTTAGCAAGGGCCAGGGTGACCTGCTGGGGTCACATTAGGTAGCTGAACTGCATGCAGGGCTTATTTTCTTCTGTGATGCCAATGGCTATGGAAATCTATGGATATATACTAGGAAGGAGACAGTTTCTTCACTGTATACCTTGTGCAACCATTCTTGGAATACCACATGCACAATTTTAAAAACTATGTTAATTAAACTGGAAAGTTTAATTGCGCCTGCAGAGAACTGTGAAGCGGTTTGAGATGTTGCATGTTTCACAGTTCCGCGTCTTAATTGTTCTGGGGAACAGTATGAAGTGTCTCAACTCCCTCTGGTATTGACCTACAGGCCACCCATATGTATTGTCACAGCTGCAACAGTGACAATACAGATGGGAAAAGCCAGTGTCAATGCAGCCTGAGAATGGTAACATGTTCTTGGCTTGTTTCAATGAGCAAATTCATTGCATCCTCTGACAGATAAACTAAACAGACCCAGGCTACTGCCACTGGTGTACTGCTGTCAATAGCCACTCTTCTTCTTAGTAATTACTAGCTTTGGAATTACATCAGGGACACTAATAATAAATTTGAGGAAAATTGTTAACTATCTCCAAGTACAAAAACACTTTTTGAAAACACTAACAGTCAAATTGCTCAAATAATGATTTCCAATAAGTTTTCTTAGTTCAGCTGGTCTCCCTGGGGGTAAATGATTCAGTTGTATAAATGTAAAAGTTAGTTGTCCTGCTTTTAAGACCTGTATGAGTATGAGAAAAATACTATCTATTCTAGTAATACAGAATTAATATTGCTAAACACAAGGTCATCATTAGAACTGACTATTCATTTCTAATAAACCATAATGAGGCAAACCAGACACAGGCAAAGGAATTTCACTGGTAGCCTCAAATATCTAATTAGAGCTTGGGAAACTTGGCTGACATATACTTTTATATGAAAACAGACCTTTATCTAACTATAAAAATATGAGGATGAGCTCACAGAGCTGGTACTGAGACCACACTACACATACTTTCTTCTGAGCTTGACTACACTCAAATCACAGAGGTCACATCAAATGACACAAGCCCCATCAGATAAAAAAGCTGATTTGTTACAATTCTGTCCTTCATTTCTTCATAGGAAGAACCTGCTTATCTTAAAGGCAGTACAATGGATTTACATATTAAATGGCTTAAGCAAGAATATATGAAAACTCAGAGGAACTGGCAAGAAGTGGATAACAAAATGAATGTGACAATAGAAATACGGAGAAAGATGATCAGCAATAAGGCACCTTTAAAAGATATTCTTAGGCTATTTCCTTTCTTAAGATGCCCTTATCAGGTAACAGAGCTATTTTTATTAATGACATTGAATTCTGTGTTATAGATGTGACAGAACTGTAGGCATGTTATTTTACTGGATGCTTCCAGTGAAGTATCCATTGGCATTGTTCTCTTTAACTCAAATTTTTGCAGCTAATCCCTCTTTGAAAGGTTCACCAGCTCTGTGTTAAATGTGCCACACACACTACCAGTGGGTTATTTGAAGTATTTTGGTGTTACTTGATGTATTTCTTCCCTGCTTTGAAAAGAAATGAAAACCATCCTCTCTAGTTTATAATCTTTTTTAAATGAGCTGGTTTTATCCTGTCTTCAAAGTGCATGCATTGTTTACAGTTTTGGTTTTGAGTTTTGAAATACCACATATTTTTTTTCTTTTAGCTTTTTAGGGAGTTCCAGCTTCTCACACACATGGACATTTATAAGAAAACAGTTGGGATTTTGGAGATTTATTCAGAAAATATATTATCTTTGTATGTCGTGAGGAATAATCCAATTAACATTATGCTACAAGAAAATCTGAAGCAGCACACAGAGGAAGATGTTCTGAAATGTCAGTACTAATCTCTTATGCTCTGAATACCAGAGTTTCGTTGTAGCTAATTGTTCTCATTTATGTACCTAAACTAGTTTCAATTTTACTGCAAAAATATTTTAAAAATGTTACAGTTTCTTTGAAAATATATAGTGATGGGGAAGCATTAAGAATAAAAACTAGTAAATTAGTAGAAAAATTAAGTCAGTCAAGTATTGAAACTTTTTTTTCTATTGAATAAAAGACTGTAGGCTGGATAAAGTTAGTAACTCCCTTAAAGTAAGTATTGCTAGATGAGCAGATACGTATTTCTAGATACATAAGACTGCTTATTATTTTCTAAAAATACCCACAGAAAACTTATTTTCTGCTCTAGAAACAGTCCCATAAAAAAAGACACAATTTCCTTTAGAAAGCAAGGTACTATTTCTATGGTTAAAACCTTTATCCTAGTGAAATTAAAGTAGTAGTTCTCACTAACAATTTCATGTACCTCATCTCTGCAGAGACACATTGCAGGAAAAAAGGGCACAGACTGGTACCTCTGGTGAGCAGGGACCAGAATCATCCATGGAGGTTTATGTACCTCAAAGTGTTTGGCTCCCTGGCTGCAGGGGAGCAAGTACCTGCTGTCACTCAACTTCTTTCAGTCTGAGAAGTCTGGAAGCTGCAAAGACAAAACCTTTGAAGCAGTTATTTAGAATGGTTATTTTTCCCCAGCTGTTGCTGCCTATGCCCAAGCTTAGCTCTTTGAAGAAGTGCTCCTTAGACTCATTTTCTATCAAACAGGCCTAATGCCACGATGTCAAATCAAAGGTCATACTATACGACATATATTTCCTATAGCGGTTTCACTCCATTTATTGCCAGGTCATTTCTCAAAGAAGCAAGCAGCATTGGTTGAAACACTGGGAGTTTCTTTTGTTAAGCTTAAAAACACAAGTACTCGATAGCTCATGATAGATTAAAAAGTATCAAGGTATAGGCTAATCCAGAAAGCCTTCATGGACTTTTTACTCATAGCTTTGGCCTTAGAAAACTATGGATATTGTAAGTAATTTCCCCTTTTCTTATACAGTATGTCCACAGAGATCTTAACTCATACCTTATTAAAGTCCCAAGGCCTTCACTTTTCTGTTTTACTCTCACAACCAACTTGACATGGCACCTAGATAATAAATGCTGGATGAAGTCAGTTCAGTGAAACACACAACACTAGAAGCTTGAGCTGCAAAAAAGATGTTATAGTCAATAATAGCTGAACCAGAGGGGTAGCAGGTACCAGGTCTCGGGAGGTTCTGCAGCACCAGCTTGTACTGCAGCCTTCAAAGCAGAGTCCTTTGGCAACAGGACTCCCCAGAGACATCCAGTTTACTGGGGAAAGGGGCATCTGGGGATGCATGGTGGGGACAGGAGGACTACTCAGCTCACAAACTCCACTAAAAGCAAACCAAAGGTCAACTTATTGTGAGAGAAACTGAACTGTAATACTGAGTAGCAGAATTCCATGAATTATTTGAACGCTAATGTCCATTACCAGCTGAGGCACCCAAATATTCACTGTGGTACAAACTACTCTTCCAAATGGACTGAACAACAGCTCCACTGCTCAGATGTTAACTATTACATAGGCTGTGTTCTGTTTTTCCAGGATGATACTGCAGTGCCAGAATGTTTTCATTTGTAATTTAGTAGAAATCCTTGCCTTTTGACAGATATGAAAATGACTGCTGCATGTTTACTCCTGCCGGATGTCTTTGGAGATGATTCCAGTCTGTTTGTTGCAGTAAACGAGGAGGTAGGAGACAGAGTACCAGCAGCCTTGGTCTCTTTTCCTTCTATCAGCTCCCTGGGCACATCACCTGGTCTTTTGGTGGCTCAGCTTAGTTCCCTGAAAAAGGTGAAATTAGCCTGTTTTCTGAGTAGAAGGCAAATACTCATAGAAATACTAGCTAAATTCAAAGCAGTGTTATGAGGCTTACTTAATTCTCTGAACTGTTCATTTTAGCAATGCTGTGGCATCACTTGAAATGCCCTTCTTTTAATTTAGGTAAAGGCAGTGACACCAGTGTTGGAAGTAAAGAATCCCTTCAATGTGAATTCATGCGAGTTTGCACTGTATGTGGAAAGGGAAGAGCTGGCCCAGCTCGATGACTGCACTATGGCCCTGGCAGCACTAGTAGCTGCATTTCATGTATTCGACATCCCGTGCCCAAAGAGGATCCACAGGACACTAAAATTCCTGGAGTCCCTGGTATTTGAGGTGAGGAACCCAGCATCCCTGCCCATCCAGGTAAAGACAGGGCTGGAGGCACCCAAGTATCCAATATCTGATGGTGCACACAGCACTCATCTTGGGAGCATTTGATATTTTGTCAAAATAAATCCCTTTGTTGTGAAGATAAATCAGTGCCATTATTTCCAGTGGAAGTGTATGTATATTTAAATATGTTAAGAATGCCCTTTTTTTTATTGTACTGGCTACTTTAAAAAAAAACAACCACTTCAGCAGTTTTATTTAAAATGCAGATTTTAGTGAAGTCTAGAGATAATAAAATTTTCTAGATTACTTCATGTGTCATGTATTATTTTTCTATATGGAGCATTTGACAAATTCAGATAATATTTTGACTGTCAGAATTAAAAAAAAAACATATTGTGAGCCTATGTGAGCATATCAGTACTTCAGATGCTAATACAGTTAATGTTTTGAAGTGGCACAAATTAAAGATTACCATCACTTCATAATACTATGATCACTGAGAGCCTAATTTAATAATTTTTGTGGTTTAAAATGGTTGGCCTGACTTTTAATTTGCAGAATGATGAATTTTCACTACTTTCTCCTTGCATGAAACATTATTTTCTTTTGTTTTAACGTTAATCCTGAATTTGCTAAATAGGGTTTCTAAGATGAGCTCTGAAAGTAGCAAGAATGACTTATCCACAATGCTGCCATGTGCATTTGTAACCACAGCTTTGGTGCTTGAGAAAGAATGCCTCATTTTCTTTCTGAATTTGTTCCCCAGAACGCATTAGCCTTCTCCACATGATGACTCTCTCTCTGCCCACACAGAGCAGAGGCCCTCTCCTCTCTTTTTTCACAGCCTCCTCTTTTCCCTAACATGCTCCTCTTAACTTGTGCATGTCTGGAAATCCCAGGGGATACTGCCTGGCAGTGCACAGCTTTGGACAAGTGCCTGGCAATAAACAGTAGCAGCAGCCAGCAGACATAACCCATTGCGTTCATTAGAAATAAAAAATGGCTTTTTATTACACGCCTACGTTCTATAAGAGACCAATCTCCAACCAGTTCTAAAAATGTCAGTGTAGGCAAAGCACAATTCTTTAAACACTCAAACACACAGCCTGGAAGACTACAGAAGCTTTGTTAAAGCTTGGTTGTGCAGGGGTGACTTCAAGGTAGAGAATACAGTGGGAGATCCTCCTGTATGAGAGGAGATGGCTCCATTTAACGGCCAAACTCTCTTGCTAAAGTCTCAAGACTTTTCACATGGCTCCCATGGAAATGAGGGGACAACCTCGAGCAGTGTGATGGCCGGGCTACCTCCAATCCAACACACAAAACAAACCAACTGCCATTTTAAAGATTCAGTAGGTTTACCTGAATGTTTTTAGTTTCTAAGTGAATTTGTTGTGCGCAGTTTTTGTAACAGAGGTGGCTACACCCAGCTACCTCATCACATAGGATACAAAAGTAAGGATTATATATGCCCTCACTATTGTATGTGATAGCTGTATGAATAAAAAATTGGGCTCTTTAACACTTAAGTGAACGTTAGTCTACATCTTATAAACACTGTTAATTCAAACCCATTTCTTAAACCACAATACTTTGTAAGTAGGTGTATATAAAAATTCAGGGAGCTGCAAACATCCCCGAGTAATCTTTGTTGAGCTGCAAGTCTCCTCATTGGTTATCACTGCAGGCTATAGACCTGGCACACAAGAGAGACATAGAAGGTAAAGGAAAATAAACTACATGGAAGTACAGAATGAAAGAAAATGGAAGAATTTGACATTTTAGTGATCTGCTAGTGCAACTTCAGCTGCTGCCGGTGACAAAGTCCAGATCTATAAATGGCATTCTGACTATGATGGCAAGGGGCCTGTAAGCCTTAGAAGTAAGTGCCAAGGGAGAGGGCAAACAGGAGTAGCCAAGTTGCTCTATAAAACTCATGGCCACATTAAGCTACAGTGAGGAATTACTCCACAGTACCATCAGGAACAGCTGGGGTTCATGTGGGAATCCTGGGCACACACAAAGGTAACAGATGGCTCCAGTTCAGGTTTTATTGGTATTGTAGTACAATAAGAGTGCAATTTGAATGTACAAATATTCAACAAAATGTAAAAATATTATTTATGCAATGCTATGGAAGGAAAGTAACAGAGCAACACAACTTACTTCATACTGACCCTGTTTCACCTTG
Organism: Pseudopipra pipra; assembly: GCF_036250125.1. Classification (NCBI taxonomy): domain Eukaryota; kingdom Metazoa; phylum Chordata; class Aves; order Passeriformes; family Pipridae; genus Pseudopipra; species Pseudopipra pipra. Next base: position 60,966,552 of record NC_087551.1, read on the forward strand.
TATTATGGCAGGTACCAGTCACCTACACGATCTGGAAGGGGCATAGAGTTCTTGAAAACTTAAGAACTCCAGCCAAAGAACAGCCTAGCAAAATCTGTGGGAAGATGTAAAATTCTCCCAGCTCTGTGCAATGGAAATACTCTGTTCTCAGCTCTAAAGGCTGAGCAACTGCCCGCTGCAGCTCTAAAAAGAAGGCTGCCAAAAAGCTTGATCCAACTCTTCTCCCTTTTCTTTCAAAAGTAACATTCTGGAACAGTCCTTGGTATACAGGTAGCTAGGCTTTCTCCCATATAAAGTGCATCTGGTTTACATCTTATGTATATATACCAAGTGCAACGACTGTCCCTGACTTTCCCTGACAAATCATTATGATAATCCTCCAAGAAAGGAGGTTGCCTCACCCAAGTACCTGCTGGTAACATCTGCAGCCTGCTGATGACCCCGTGAAATGCATGCATTTTACACCCAGGATGCGCCAGGATGTGCCATCGACTAAAGGCATTTAAGCATCCTTTTCCTTGAGCTTTGTCTTTCCCCTTATGTTTTATTCATTTACAAATCAGACTTTTCATCTAGGAAGTGGTGAGTGAAGTAATTCTCCCACCACTGGGAAAACAAACCTATGTTGAATATGAAGTCAGAGTAGCATGGTTTTTCTCCACTGTTGTGGTAACTGTACTGGAGACTGAGAAGTGCAGACATGATTAAATGTAATTTCTGTTTTGCTAATCTCCTTGTCTCAAAATCCACCTATTTTCGTTCATGTGCTGAAGGTCTGTAGCAGGCTCCCGCGTAAAAGGCTGGGACTCTACTGCGCAGCATAAACAAAAAGTCTTCTGTGAAGTCAAACTTTATTTTTCAGTTGCAGCCTTCTCTACACTGGTCTTTTGATAAAATACATTAAAGATGCTGGTGGCAAAACTCACGTAACATTTCTGTAATCGTGCAAAAGTAAAAACATTCAGTTATTAAAAAAGCATTGTAATTTCAACCCCAACAAGGTTTGTTTTGTTACAAGCAAAAAGACAGTTTTATAATCTGTAAAGTTATATGCTGTAGCATAAAGTGTCACATATGTAACATTAAGTGTTTCATTTTTAAACTATGGCACAAATACATATTAGCCGTAACAGTCTCATCTGGCTACCTGTAGCCTAATTTTTGGCTAATCAGTTTTTCTTTTGATAGAATGAAGTAAAAGCTTCTGAAAAGTAAAATGGATACATGAAGTAGTATTCAAGAATCCTTAGAAAATATTAACGTTCCCTTATATAATACAGCATAAATAATTTTTCTTGAATTTTCTTGATGTCCAGAGAAAGTTAGGGATCCTAACCATCCATGAGAATTAGCGCCATTGGTTTGGTAAATAAGACCAGCTGACTCAGTTGTTACACAGTACCTTCTCAAAAGCTTGAACACTTCCCAGAAGGATTCAGATATGTACTGGCTCTAGGAGAATATAAATAGTCCACCAGTGCTCTTCCTTTCTGAGAGTCCTTAGTCAACAGTTCTAGTGAGTCTTTGTGCTTTGAATAAAACATGAGCTCCAGTGGAGAAAGCTGGCTCCTGCACATTTTCCATTATCTTCAAAGTTCATTGTGTGAGTTTTTCTCTGCAGCTTTGAACATCAGAATGGAATTAAAGATTTTTAGGGCTGGTCCCAGTTTAATGCTCATTATTTTCACTATGTCTGATTGGGTCATTAGCAGAAATGCTTCTCCATCAATTTGCTTTAAAAGAAAAACACAAAGCTATTAATAGGTCTGACAGTGCAGTAGTATAGACGGTTTCAGAAAACATGAAAAGTCCCAGCAATTTCAGACAATGTAAAGGACTGTCTGAATACAAACATTTTCAAATGCTTTGAAGAGAGCTTTGACTTCAACCTTTTAGGCAGATCAGCTAGTCCAAAAGAACAGGATGATCTTCCTTCTGCTTGAAAACAACTGTCTGGCTAATTTTTAGCTAAACAATTCTCATTTTCATACTGACAGTTTAAAAGCTATTGGAAAGTAAAATGGGTAAATGAAGTATAATTCAACTGTACCAAAGCACAGCACTGCTCTTTAACCTCTTAGCTATTCCTTTTATGCAAGCCTCCACAGACAAAGCTGCTGGATTTCACTCCCAGCTACAGAGCTGGAACCCCCTTAAGGCCACCACTTTCTGTTCATTAAACAATAAGTTAAAATGAATTTTGATCCCACATGAAAACAGGGGCCAGGCTACATAAAACTGCCTCTTTGACACGAACACAATAGAACTTTTAAAAACGTGGAGTATTTTTTTTCTGCCAGCTTAGTAGTGTTGCTATTTTAGTAAACAATAAAAGTGAACATTCTCCTGTAAGCAAATCATTCTGTCAGCAGGAGTCCTAAATCTGAGCATGAAGAGACCCAAGGTTCTCCTTTCCAAGGGCTTCAATGGGGCCAACATTTTCTGTATATACTTCAGGTCACTTAGGTACCTAGAGGTAAGTTTTCAGTGGAACCTAAGCTGGATAGCTATACATAAAAGGCAACTGTGGTTAAACCAGGAGTACTGATTAGGCTTAAAAATACTAACCTGAGATAAAAACAGTGTAAGTTTCTGTAGGACTAGAAAACAAACTTTCTGAATCAGACACACTGCAAAGGAAACCCGCAAGGTATATCCCAGCACTGTAAGTTGAGGAACACTGCAGTCAGAACAGCATCACGTGTCACTGCAATTACTTTCTACTCATTTTGTACACAAAGCCAGACTTGGTGGGCTCAGAACCTGAAGTGTGTGAAGCTGGGTGTGCCCAGATAAAAAGCTGCAGCATCTTAAAATAAGCAGGATGAGGGTTCATTTCCATAGCAGAAGTTTGAGCCAGCATCTTCTTCCTACTGAAAGACCTACTGATGTCAGCCAGACCATGCCAGTTACTAGTCACAGAGGAAGCCGGAGGCTGAATTCTGAAGAGGGAAAGTATTTTCTTACATCTCTGAGAACAGAAGCGTTAAGGATTCATCCACCTCCATGGCACTTGCCACTTGCTGACTTGATTAGCAATATGCCAGCTTTTATTCTTAAACTCATTGATGAGACACCCTAAGTGACACAGGGGATGATCTAGCCTTGCATACCTGCTGCAACCATAAAACGCCCAACATTTGAGCAAGTGCAAAATGCCCGGAGATTCAGCCTGTTCGTCCTTTGATATGCAGCCGTATTAGCCATTACAATCTACAGCACAGCCTGAAAACTTGTTGCAGGAGATTGGCAGGGCCATCTGTGTGCATTTTTCTCAGGAGGTGCCTTCTCAAGTCTAAATACCACAATTATTCTTCACTTGAAAGGCTGGCTGACTCAGCCTATTCACGTTGTCTGGCTGGGATAAGCACCTCAACTATTCACTATGGCATCTGTGATCAAACTACCTTCTTCAAACTAAGCATTAACAGGAATAACAAACTTCTGAGCAGAAAAGAAAAAGCCAACCTAGTTTAAAATGGCCTATTGTACCTAAAAGCCATATCCATTTCTAATGACAACTTTGGAACAACAATCTTCTCAGATACTAGAAATGCAAACCTGGCATGCTCAGAAACTGAATAATGCCCCTTTGAACTTCATCAGAACCTTCAGATCTTCTCAATTCCTGCTCACTCAAATCATATTCATAAATTGACTATATGAGGAGGAAGAGATCAGGAGCCAAGTGTGATCAGACAAGATGCAAGGAGTTACGTTGAACCACTGTTCTGCTTTATTTTACTTATTAACATCCTGCAGAACTAAAATTACATACCTGCTTATTAATTTTCTCAGACCAGATTAAGAGACAACAGTGGTCAATCAGAAAGTTCCTAAGTAATTTCAATTGGCAGGAAAAAAGCTAGAAAAGCACAAGAGACCTCACTGACACTTTTCTTTCCTCCCACTTCAATAGCTGCAAACCAACCTAATCTTCCATACATTTGCATCTGACTTTAAACAATGTGGTATTGGAATTGTTTGCCCAGGAAGGTGGTGGAGTCACCATCCCTGGCGGTATTTAAGGAGGTATCTGAATTTACAGGGTTACAGTGATAATGCTGGGTTCAGGGTTGGACTTGATGATTTATAGGTCTCTTCCAACCGTGACAATTCTGTGATTCTATGCACTTCATCCTACTTCTTTATATGCATTTTTAGTTATGACATAAAATTAGTATTTCCACCAAGCTTTGTACTCTGTGTCTTTTTGAAATAAAATTCACCCACCTCATCTTTAAACACCTTGCCATGTTCTTCACATCCTGGTAAACTCCGTATAAACTCAGAGACCTATCACCAAAGCATACAACAGAAGATTTATTAAGACCTGTGTTTTCTCAAAACGGTCTTTATGATTGACAATCATTAAAGTCTTTCAGCTATTGTTTTTATAGCCTCATATTTGATGTTCCACCTTCTTCGGTAAGTGCATGGAGTCATGTAGATGGGTGTCTAAGGACAGGATTCACAAAATCAGCAAACTTAAGGAATACATCCCACTCTAGTCCACAGGACTTTTTTCAAAGTCCATGCTTCTTTTTTTCTCTGATTAGAGGAGATCTGACTGCCTCAGGTACAGATATGTGCTTCTGAAAGTAAAGCAGTGACAAGACTGCCAGTGCAAGCATTATTGCATACTTGAACAGAGGCAGGGCTCTAATCTTAAAATCAGGTGTTATGGCCTGACCATACCCATACCATTCCTCTCTGGACTATATTCTCACCCTCCAAAGCAGTGTGCCACATCCAAACTATGAACCAGGAAGAGCTCTTGGTTCATGTTGACCCCTAAACCATTCCTCAGAACATCTGTGTGGGTACTAGCTATTAGTAGTGTAGACTGTGAGCACTTGATATGCTGGGCCATACATTTAGCACTTTTCTTTCCCTTCCCTTATTAATGCCAGTTAATACGTTTTTATATACATACACATATTTATCTGTATCTATACACATATGAATTAACACTTCTGCTTCCAGGCTGGAAGGCAGCAGAACAGGCATTTTGGGGATCAGTTACATCAGGTCTGCTGAGTCTAATCCTCTGAGTACTAATATATTATTCTTAATATATGGGAGTAATCTAAACCTCTGAATCAACCTTCAAGGGCAGTGGTAGTAAGACAGAAAAGATAAAGGGTGAACCTACCTCATCAGTACTCCACTTAGAAACTTTACTGGCTGGAATTCCAGCTACACTTGGAAGGAGCTTGCTCTGCTGTTCCCAGCGCAAGGGTAGGCCAGGGATTTGCAGCTTGGAAGACACAATAACTGGTTGAGAAAGAAGCCTCTGTGCGCTGGGTTCTTCAACAACTTCAACAACAGGAAGCAATAAACAAGCATTAAATCCTTCAGTCAACAATGAAATCAGTCACAGTAAAGGCACGTTCATTTCTATTGATAGATATGGGCCTGCCTACACAAGCTGTACAGTTTTGACTACACCAAAATTAGAGTACCATGAGCATTCTTCCACTAGTATGACTATCATTATATTGGCTCTATATAAATATAACTACTCTTTACTTTCAACAAAACACAATTCTATGACAACTGTTAGCATACCACACCATAGGTCAAATAATTTAAAATATTTTAGTACAATAAATCACACACATATTTAATAGTCGTACAGCAGTACAAGAATTAACTTAATTCCAGGGTTGAGCTGTTATAAATTCATGAAGAGCAGAAATGCACTGCTACAAAATTCCAAGTGAATCAGTTATACAGTTCCGGCCCACGCAACATTTATGGCTCATTCACAAGAAAAAGTTTTTCAGTTCTTCTGAGGAAAAAAAATCACAAATGTCTGCAAATTCTCTGCTTTAATTGAATGGTTTTTTTGGAAAGTAACATTTAACTCCTTCATGCTGAGTTTTATCTTACTCATCCATAATGGAAGGGATGATCTCCCACCCCCCTGGCCTCAAAGGTAACGTACTGGATGAGAGGGTGTCTTCAGCCACATGCTGCTGTTGCTGCTGTTGTCTGGATAAAAGCAGCAATCGCAGATGTGCGTAGGAGGAAAGAGCGAAGAGGCATGCCTCGAATGATGTCAAAATGCTTAAGACATCTATGTTCATTTAAATCCGTTGGAAATGCACAGTGAGGCTCCTCTAGAATATATAATATGGCCAATATAGGATGTTATTACACTTGCTTAGGCTGTTCTGCTCCTCTGGTTTAATTTTTTGTTACTTTCAAGACTTATCCTCATTTTATACCGATGTCTATTATTCAGAAGTTGGCTGATAAGCCATTTAGTCAGCACTGTCAGCCTACTCATCAATTTTTTTTAAACAGACTCCTTGATTTTTTACTATCATCATACTCTCACTCTTGGAAGTGAGTTCTCTAAGTATCTGTTTACATTTCACTGTTGTTCTTCAAATGTTCTTTAGAGACTCTAATACTAGTAAAAGTCTCAGTGAGAAAAGAATGAGTCTTGTAAGGCAGCAAGCATGCTGAATGTAAAGCCTATTTTACGGAATAGTATCTTTTTAATTGTTCCCTTGAATCTCATTCCCATGCTTATCCTCTGACTTTTTCATTCTAAAAAAGATCTCTTAATAGTTGAACATAAGTATTTCACTATTTTTCTGTCTTTCATTCACAAAACATATAATACATTGATACTGCCATATAAATAGCAGACTACAATACTGTGTGAAGATAATATCACACAAATTATACCCCATATTCACACATCTAAACAAATTGTACATAACAGCATATAGGTACATGCATAGCAGCAATGACAGCTGAGGTTATTTATGTCTCTGTTTTCAATACTTTACAGCTGTGTCAAACCCTAACAGTACCAGATGAAAAATCTATGCTGGTCATCTGTCCATGCTTTGGGCTTTAAATTTCAAGCAAACACAGGTCAGCTGTTTATGAATGAGGTTAGCAGGAAATAAGTTAGCTAAGGTGACACTGCAAAATGCCATCTACTCACATTCATCATCATGTACTTCATCTACTCACATTCAAGAGCTCTATTTACTGACATGGAAAAGAACGCAATACCTAATGCCTTTGAGGATTTGGACATAAATAAATAACTCTGCTCCTCAGCCTATATGGTATCTGCCTCACAGATAAGATGAAGAGGACGAAAGGACCACGTAAAGTGCCAATTTACCCAACTAGATGGGAGGAAAGAAAAACTAAAAGTCTCTAACCCTGCAGCAGGTATAACCACGTCACTGACAAAAGGAAGTTTAGGCTTAGTGTGGGTAACCTTCTTGTAACAGAAAGTCCAAACCACAGCATTTTGGCTACCATCTATGTCTGTAACACCAGACATCTGAAAGTTGTCTCATTCTCTTGTACTCTTTGCTCTGCAAGCCCTGCTTCCCATTGAGAGGCAATCTCTGTTTCTGGGCCAGGGAAAACAGGACACGTACTCAAACTTATGTCTCAATTGGGACATTTAGGAGAGGAGTAACTCGAGGCGCACCAAAGGTTAGCCAGTTTCATCACAGAGCCACAAACAGCTTCTTGAACCATTTAAGTGACTGAAGAAACAAAATCTCCTTGCCAGCTTCACACGAGATAGCAGTCAGAGGCAGTAAGTTCACACTTTTAAACCTGACCCATTATCTGCTGACATTTTGCTTCAGCATCAGCCTACTTGCCTTTACGTTCTTCTTCATACTTTATGTCACCTCGTTATCCTTCTCTCTGAACTATATCATTCGTAATCCATCTCTATCTTCTTAGCGAGAACAAAATATAACCTTACATTTCAAAGAAGCTAAACAGCAAATACTTTCTAGCATTAACAAGAGACCATTAACACTGCTCTATTTCCTCCTGCACGGTTCTAGTCCTTACCATGTATAAAGTTTTTAAGTGCAAAATTTATGTCCATAAAAAAAAGTTAGTATGAACGGACCATGATTTCCGTGTAGTTCTTCACCTCCAAATAATCTTTCTCCAAAAAAGGGAAGATAGCAGTACACATTTATAAAGTTACCAGTAGAGAACTAGTCAAGAGAGCATGGCAAAAGCAGGCTGAAGAATAATTATGTAAGTGACAGGCAGAAAAAATAAGGCAACAAGCACGGGTACCAAGAGTCACAGTTCCCAAAAACCACAATTATTTTATCTTGAGCTTTCCATGAGTATGATAGCAAGAACTCAATGACCCATTTTCATCCTACAGATTAAGTATTATGGCACATTTAAACACATAACAACACAACATTACATTTATAAAAAGGACAACTTTTCTAGACAGTAATGTAAGAAAGTGTTCTATTTTCATAAATCTTATTATGCAAGAACCTAACAAGCAGAGCTTGTTGGTGAAACTTTATCCAAATAGTCAATTCTGTCAAACTCAAAATGCTTCACAAAATCAGGTCAGTTTTCTTAGAATTAAAAAAGAATTCCAGACCATTTAAAATGCTCCCAACTATTTGAATTTTTTTTCTCTTTTGTATAATGCAAAGTCAAATAAAAACTGCATGCTTCCTTTCTGCTGAAACAAAATACTTAAAATGACCAAAACCTCTCTTTCTTTATTTGCTTTAGAGACTTTCTTCTTTTAATGCTTCATTTTCTCTAGAATTCTGAACTACATCATGTTTCAAAACACCATAACACCTTTTTCACAGCTCTTACAACAGATGGAATCTCTCACACTTTACACATTCTAAGTGCCTCTTAGATCTATCTCAAAAGTGCTGGCAGATAAATGATATTTTAAGATTTAAAAAAAATGCATCAGAGGTTAATAATTAAAAATAAACCACTACCTTAATTTTATTTTTATGCAATGCTCTACTAGTCTCAAAGAATTTTCTGAATTTTACAAAGATGAGATCACTCAGAAGGTAAGATACACAGCCTTTAAAGAACCACAGTTACTCAAGATCTATGAATTTTGATGAAAGCCTTATAACCTTTGTGTTGTTGCACAAAAATTGCTGAATAAAATCTAAAAATTTAAGGAACTAAGACTAGGAAATTAAGACATTTAGCTTTGTACTGACCTTGCATGAGTTAATAAAATACTAAAGCAAAAGCTGCACTGAAACAATGCACTGACTCAATCCAGTAACTAGCTTGACATATTAAGTTTCACACTCACAAAATAATTATCAAATATAAGACTGTGATGTTCTGCATTTGTGCTGCATTCTTTCTGAACAATGAGGATAAAAATGAATAATGAACAGCTACCTCAATCTGCCCAACTGGATCTGTGAACAGCCAAGAGTTTTGACAGAGCAGTACATACAACCACACAGAATCACTGAACGAAAGCACAGTCCATGTTGGAAGAGGCCTTTGGAGACCATAGGATGCAACCTTCTGTTAAGAGCAGGGCATTAGACTAAGTTACCCAGGGCCCTGTCAAGCCAAGTCCTAAAGATTTTCAGCAAGAAAGATTCCACCTCTTTTCTGAGCTGCCTATTCCAGTTTTTCTCAGGGTGAATAGTTTCTTCCTTATATTGACACAGAACTTCCCTGAAGCAACTTCTGTCCATTCCCTTTTTCCCACCACTGAGCAGCCTGGAAGAGAGCATACCTCCATTTTCTCTGTAACTACCTTTTAGTCACTGAAGGACCGAGACTACATTGCTCCAAGACTTCCTGTCCCAAATTCTTTCAACGTTTCCTCACATGTCAAGTCCTCCACTGGACTGTCTCCAGTTTTTCAGTGAGGTAAAAATTTTAGCAATTCTTTAACACTCATGAAAAAATAAACAGTCTGCTCTGCATATGGGCTGCTGGAAAGTATCAGACTGCACAGAAGACTGTTAAGAAATTTTCCTGTCTGACCAACCAGGATCCACTCTGGCAGTCACCCTCAACAAGACTGAGGCTGGGCTGAGTAAGTGAATGTTATACTTTTACAACTTGGACTGGCTTAATTACCTATTTTTAAAAGTCATTGGAAAAACATTCTTAAATTGAAATTTTTTATATCAGTATTTATTTTGCACTCCTCTTTACAACTGTGATAAAATTCTTGGCAAAGCCTTTGATAATTATAAGATAAAGAAACAGTGTTCAAAGTGTTGCTGTCAAGAAATTTTTGGACACAAATAGTGAATGCGGAAAATAAATCGTAATGAGAATTCTCATAAATAAGTTTCATGAGAATTTCAAGGAACATCACACTGCTTCAATTCTGCAGATTTTAATATGAAACAAATGAAGTACTGGCAATTTACCTTTAATTTCATTTGAAATTAGCAGGTTATTTTCTGTCTCCTCATCTTCACATTCTTTGTTCTTTATGGTGTCCTTTGTTTGTAATACTCCACTGAGGAAAATAAGATGTTCAATTTTCATTAATACATCATAAAAATCACTAAGCATGATGACATCTCTTGCTAACAATGCTATTAACACACCAGGATTCCCACATAAAGGATGCTGTATCACCATAAAATAAAAAAACAGAGAGGATGTAATTTCTGACTTGATTTCCGGTATGACTACAGGCACGAATTTCGCGAAGTCTCAAGAATGCTGTAAACTAAGATTATGTAAATCACATCAACACATTTGACTTCATAATTGAAACTGGAAAATATACAAATAAAGGCAGTGGATGTGTCCACAGCACAAGACAGGAAGCGTAAACCCACATATATACCTGCATGTCCTACAAAGCCTTACTGGTTATCCAGGCCATTTTCAGGAGCTGTCTGAAATAACATCTAATATTTCTCTGCCCAACCTTCATCTCCACCCGACATCAACTCCTTTACTATACTGACACCCTATTGTGCAGCAGTTAAATGATCCTACTGAAAATATCTGTATTCCTTTGTATGTTTTTGCATTACTTCTTACCCAGCTAGAAAAGTCACTCTTTACCTGCTGCCTGTGGCTGCTCCCTCAGCTTTGCCAGCCCAAATATTTGCAGAGGGAACATCTTCCCCCTATTGAGAAAAACTGGGCAAGAGAGGTGGAAATAAGAGAATTTCTCAAGGTGGGTCTGGGTGCATTTGCATCTTAAAATCAGCCCTTGGGAAATTCCTTTTTAAACTCTGCCTTCAGAAGGTATTCCCAGCCTCGTTTCTTACAGACATGAAGCTGATATGAGCTTGCTGACATTACGTGTGTATTTCCTTGTGCTTTTAAGAACTTGAGAACACTTTGGCCAAGTCTTACTAAACCATCACAGATGCAGAGCTCTCGGCAATACTAAGTACATAATGAGCATTTTCTAAAAATAGGCAGAAATCTTAGAGTCAAGACTACAAGAAAGCCTACTACTATATGAACGGATGCTTCACCTACGTACCAGAGAAGCAGTCAACAAGAACCTCTTTACAAATGTCACAAACACAGATAAAAAGCCAGTCTAGACTAACACCTTGTTAGACACCAAGATTAGCTAACCCCAAAACATAAATCCACAGAAGAAACAGACTTGTTTAATTCCACTGTTTACATTTATGCTATTAAATATCATTTCTATATTATATACAAGAAAGCATTTGTCATTAAATCAACTAGGAGCTTCGAGGTCCCTGACATCAATAATAATGTAATTAACACACTATTAATAGTGAAAAAATGAACACTGAACACAGCAAATCAGAAAATCCAGCCTTTGTAGTATAGCAAACAATGCCAGTGGAATGCGTATAGCAGGCATGCCTTCTTGTGCCACAAAGGCCTCTTTCACAGTATCTTCATCAGAAACATTACCTTGACTTATTTACCTAAAAATTATTTTCCTAACTCCACAAACACAGACAACTTCTAAAGTAACCTGCTACAAAGTAGTGCAATTGATCCAAAGGCAAAGGAAATGACAACTGTAATTCAACGTGAGGAAAAGAGATCACCAAAACCTGTGAGGAAACAGGTACCTCCCTATTTTCCTGAAGACGATTTTCATAGCAACATGCATCCCGAAATTTTACCTCACTCGTTAAATAGAAGATAGTAGCATGAATTGAAGGTTTTGGGGAAAAGGTTAGAAGACAAATGGAATTGCCTTTTAAGAAGCAGTATAATTTGATTCCCAAGTGTGAGTGTTCACCTTCTTTCACCGTAAAGATTTCCAGAGTGGAATTCCTATTACAGGGAAATTCTTTTGCTACTTGGAAGATTCTTTAAAATTAAACTTGAATATGCTATAGGCATGTAATTTTTATACTGAATTTTCATTCTAGGAACATTCCAGAGGGACAGACAGCAAGCAGTAATTACATACATAATTCTGCAAACCAAAATATTCTAGTATAATTGTTTGATGCACAGAAAGCTCAAAAAAAAAAAAGAAAAAAGAAAAGGAACAAGTGGAACTGGAGATTAGCTGACTACCACTTAGATTTAACACAACATAATAAAACTCATGTCTGGTTTCCTGTGTGGTTGGATCCTCAACCAAGGACTTCTTTGAAACAAGAGATTACCTGGAATATGAAGGTATACACAACTGAACTGAAGTCAAACAGAATTATACCCACACTGTGAACTCAGCAGCTAAAGAGCACACAAGTGTATGTATCTATGTCGTCAATTATGCATGTGTACTTTGAATACACATCTAAAAAGATCCACTGGGTACTGAAATAACCAGATGCTCAATATTTTATAACCCAAGCAGTTCATATATACCTAATGTTGTGAACATTATTTTTTATGCCCTTTTCAAAGGAAGATTACTCATCTGAAAGACTTCTATGACTATGCTGGATATGTAATGAATATGGAAAGCTAGATGATAAAATGCAGACAGTCATCAGTGTATTCAAACAGTTCAAATACAAACTGAGAAGTCTCTGGGTAGTTCAAAGTTGGCACAGGACTGTTAATTCTCTTAATGAAAATGACTCAACAATGAACAGACAGCACATGTATTGGTTATCTTAGGTCTTCCAAGGATAACACCCTCTATAAAAATCAAAGACAACAAAAAAATTTTCTTCAATTAATTGTAAGAGATAGTCTGTAAAGCCTAAGTATATTTAAAAAAAAAAAAAGGTGAATTTACTATAATGATGGTTAAAATGATGAATGACAACTATTTTGTAACACAGGTTATTTCAAAATTACACTTGAAACTGTCTTTTTCTTTTTCTGCTTATATTCACCTGAGTATGACTACTTTATGCTGCTTATTTGTAGCATAAAAATTATACCAACACTGCTTGATGCTCCTACTAGAACTTTTCCAATATAACTTGAACACTATAATCCGATTGAAATAACATCAAAGAATGTTTTAAAGAAAAGCTGGCCAAAACTAAAAAGATGCAAAAAGTTAGACACTAAATTTAGGATAGGTCTTTGCAACAAAGGAAACAATTAATAATAGTCCAGAAAAGAAAACTATCTAGTGGAAAAAGGAAAGGAAATCATAAAACACTGCCAGATTTGGTTAACCCAATTTGAAAAACAAGTTTTAAAAAATATCTTGCAGTGTTTTCAGAGGATTTAATTCATGGAATATCCTGAGTTGGAAGGGACCCATAAGGATCATCGAAGTCCAATCCTTAAAAAACAGTTAAGTTTCAATCATCAGCTTTACTGTGGGTTATTTATCATATAATACCAACTCTCCAATGTTTGTCTCTCGAGACACTATTATTGCTAACACAGTTCATATATTATGAGCACAAAATAACACCACATGTAAATATATAACACATAACACTTCTTGTTCCAGGGTATCATCTATTTCTGTATGAAAACAGCCAATAAAATAAAGCAGCGATACCATAACTAATTAAAAATGTAGGGAATCCTATTGCCTCACATATTTACCCCATGAAAATACCCAATTGCATCTTTTAACTTCAAAAATAACTTTTTTTATACTATAAATATTATTTTCCAGCGCAAGCTTGGAAACTATCTCATGTTATTTTCTGTCAAAAATGTACTCCAGGTGCTGAAAGTTAAGGAACTACTTTTAATTTTCCCACATTTCTACGTGTTTATTCATACACAATAACATATTTGCACACAGACCTAGGAAGAAGGATCTCAACTTCCAATAACTGATCTGTATTGTAGGTATTTTTCCTCTCGTCTGATACATGTTTCTTATTTATTATATACGTTGTGATACTCCCTTTCCCCCTATTTCTAATATAAAGACAGATGAAGAACTTCCATCTCCTTCCCTGCTGCTTTGAAGAATTCCACAGACAAATTACTGGACTGCATTGCCTGGTAAGTTACATTTTATACACTGACTGACTCCAAACAACCAATAGGTTGAAAGGAATTGAGAGTTACCCAGGTGCCTTCTTTTCTTTCACATTGCATAAGAGGGGCTTCTTGCAAGGAGATTTACTTTCTGCATCTTCCAGCTTAGTTGTTTCTGGTCCAGTCTTCCCAGATGGTCGATTGTGAGCCAAAGATTTCACACCTACGTGACCAGGGCTGGGGCATTTTCTGTCACTGTTTAAAACAAATTAACACAGTTTAAAAGTTGAAGCAGCTAAGCTGTTGTTTAAGTTATTTTCTCTATAGAGAAAAAGTCATTAGTATAACAGAAGACATACAAGGTGGGTTTTTTTGTTTTAAGAAATACACCAATACTTGCCACCAAGAAAATTGTATACCTGGGATTTTCAGAAATCACAATACAGAACCCTCTTCTTCATTAAATCAATGATTAGGCAATTCAACAGGAACAGAATTTGTCCAATAGTATTTTTGATAATAAGCTATCCACTTCAAATACTTGTAACACAAGAACACTTTGAAGTATCATTTTCCTCCTATCCCTTCTCTCCCATGATATATCACTATGCATCCTTTAACATGTCACATGTAGCCTCTTAATTGGGACAATGAAAAAAGTAGCACTTGACACAGTTCCCATCACAGAGGACACTCCTCAAACTGCTACTGGATTCACTGGGATGGTACCCGAGCTACCTGGCAGTGAGCAATTAAATCACTTCAGATTTCTAAAATCCTACATTTTATAAGAACAATTGAATCAAGCAGTGCTCTTTGACAGTGTAGTATTTTGGTTTTTAAAGCATGAAGCTGAAACTGTCTCCAAGAATGCAATTTAAAATACCTTCTATTGAAAATATGTGGTCATTACAGTGGGAACTGGAAATCTTCACTACAACAATTCACATTTTTACATTTATATTAATGCAGCCCCGAAAAAGAATGGAAAGCCTCTCTTCTTCTCCTTTCCTTCTTAAATTCTCTGTGTATTCCCATAGCCCAAAATAAGCACAGGAATCAGTATCCACAATGTCTTACATAAAATCATCATCAGAAAATAATCATCTTAGTATCACACTCCTTTGTTTTTTCCCAGAGCTCCTGCTTAAAAGCTTCAGCTACAGACTTTAGCATTGCTCTTGCAAAACTCAGTCACACTAGCTTGATTCCTCAGTCCCACCATAATGACAGAACAGTGGCTGTTCCTCACAGAGCAACATTACTTTACAGTCATGTCTATAAGGCCACTCCAGCAACTAAAGAAATACAAATAATTTTCTTAAATGTGAAACCAACTGGTAAACATTCAATTTTAAATTTCAATTAACCAACTAGTGGTCTAGATAGTTACATTGAAGATGAAATCAAACTCTTGTTAAATCCCAGACAGTAAAATCAGTATCAGTCTTTGACAGCTTGGTGACCTTTTTCATAAGCACAGATAAAACCATTTTTCCTCCCTGTAAATGAAAACGTAGATAAATAGGAAGGCCTTTCTCAAACATTCAGCCATTGCACAACTATAAACTGCACTGCAGAACACAGAAATAAAGTACTGCTGTTAGTCATGGACATCGCTTTAATCATAATTACTTGATTACAGGAGAGGTGGATCTTTCACTTGCTTCTACTTTTCTGTTTCTGGGGACAGGACTGGCTGCAGGCATCTCCCCACTCAACCGGTCAGGTAAGAGGCTTTCTTTGTTCAAGTTCAACTCTGAATACGGGCAGCTGACTGCACTAGAAGTTGAAGAAGAAAAATGACTCCTTATTCTCACACACTTTACAGACTTCATTTATTTCAAACAAAATGACATTTGAGTTTCCTAGAAGCAGATGCAATAATTTAATATAAAGAAGATTAGAAAAACATGCAGTAAGTAGTCATACTTCAAAATGTTAAGAATTCCACTGATTAAAAACCTCAACCTGAATGACTTTTGCATTTCCTTTCGACGACAACTTATGTAACGCAAATAGTATTAATCTGTATTATGACATTCATTGCAGAAAATTGCTTGATGAATATTTAGCCTGTTCTCCCCTAATCTTAATGGTATTTATACATAAAATACAGGGCGTCTTGGACTAAAACCATCTCTCTCCAAATGAAGTCATACTACCATTTTTATTGTGAAGGAGGGTATTTCTACTATGTAATGTCTACACAGAAGCTGCATTGCAAGGCCACAACATGAGGAATGGTGCACATCCTCTTACTGCAGCGAGTGCCCCATCTTTGCAAATGCCCTTTTGTGATATTCCATTAAGGGACTGTGATATTTTCCCAGTCTTTCTTAACATTCAACACTTCCTATTTCCCTGCACTCCAGCTAGGGAAAGAATTTGACACTGTGCATTGATATAACAACTTGTAAATATTACTCTAACAAATGTGAAAGCTGTACCTCTCAAAGACAGAAAAAACTGCGTTTGCATAAAAAGTAGGGGAAGGAAAAACGGCAACACAAAACAAAACACATGGGGCTGAACTAGGATTTTTTCTTTAGAAGAGTGCTCTGCAGTGTTCAACTGATCATCAGCCAGGCTACACACTAAACACATCAATGATAATATCCTAAACTCTGAATAGTATATATATGCCACAACAGTGAATAACATCATGCTCAAGTTTTCAAAACATGAGCTACGACACTAACTCTAATATGAAATTATGCTTTCCTACTCCTCTGCATTATTACAAACGCCTCTATAATGCTAACTGGTAAAAAACCTATGTTTTGCAATTTCACTTATTTTCTTTTCAAGAATATAACTACTTGCCTTTCCATAAACCACTGCAACGTCTTATTTGTTTCACTGATAGTTACTTGCATGATTTCCAAACAGAACTGTCTACCTTGACAGCCATATGCCCTGCCACCTCCAAATTACAAAAACAAAGAGAAAAACAATAGCTTTCATTATCATGTTCTGTTTACAAAGCACAGCATTTTAAAAAAGCGACTTTTTTTCAAAATATGCAGTACACTTTCCTTTTCCTTTACCAAGGCAGCTCTGGATTCAAGAGTATGTAACAACTCCTATAAGGGGGCTGGGCTGCATCAGTGATCTAATTTTGGTCTCACCAACATAAACAACAAGTTGGTGGAAATTTACATTTCTTTCAGCACTAGCATAAAAGGAGAAAATTCCTTAAGGCTACACAGGCCAAATCAGTCAGTTCTTGCTGAGGTTATCAAGACAGGAGTCCAACAGCATGTCTGATTTTCAGTTGGTTCATTTGAAAACAAGAACTTTTTAAAATCCTTGAATAGCTATGCTGAACTTGAATTAAAAAAAAAAAAAAAAAAAGAACACAGTTTCTGCTTTTCTAATCAAGATGAGATCCCTGTTAAAGGGCACTCTGAGCACATGTTGTTCCACAATAGCCTGTATGGTGTTTTCAAGGGTCATGCAGTCATATCCCCAGGTGATCTAATGAAGCACAGAACAGTCATCTTTGCCTTCTTCTGAGGAACTTTTAGTTTACACAGCCAAGCAAGATATAGTCAAATGGGTGGCTGGACTCAGCATTCACCTTTTATTTCAGCTTTCTCTTAAGCAGAATCAGGCATTTTATTTTAAATCTATTTATATATCTCTACTTACATTTATTTTTCAACCTACTGTTTTTGTCTGTCTTAGGACTAGCCTCTACCAAATGTCTTAAAAGCACAAAAATAATTAACTGAAATATGGGGAAGAAATCGGGAACATTAGGAAAGAAGGGAAGTTGCTTTATACTCCCCATTCCTTATGTTGCTGCATCTATCACAATGATGTCTTCTTTCCCTTTCAAACAAACTATAAGATGAAAGACACAGGCTTCTACTCAGAGGTTTTAAGGTACCAATGCTAGTGTGATCTAAGTTCTTGCTGTGACAAACACATACCACTGTGGTGAAATACAGTTATCAGAAACTCATGGATATATTGGTTAATCTCAGTTCTGCCATTGCTATAAGGCAAAGCATATAATCATCTTTTGGCTTCCTATGTTTACAGGGGTGTTTTAAGACTTAGTGTTTCTGAGCAGTTAAAGGGCTGGGCTGTCACAAGGAAACACTGAACACTAGCAATATGGTATTTAACTTCAGTTGTGTACTATTAAGCAAGCCTTACACCACAATGAAATCTCACAATAGGATTGTCATACTCCAGCAAGTTTTCTGTTTATCAACATCAATAACGCATTTTAAATTAAAAGAAGGAAAAGAAAAGAAAGAGCCTCAATATTCAGTCCTTTATTATAACTTGTGTGCTTATATAATGCCTTTTCCTTTAGTATTTTCTGGAAAAACGGAAGCTGAATGACAATTTCAGTCAACAATAGTTATAATATTAACGATGTTTTAGAACACTAGACTCATACGAGTTTTTCTTTGTAATTAATCATTCAAGTTGTTGTATCATTTTTTAAAAACTCATTGGTAGCCCTTAGATGTTACTGTTACTTGAGGCAATAAAAAAGAGTCCTTGTGGTTTCCACCGTTACCTTTGGTACAACAAAACACAGCATGAATGAACCTGTGTACAGGTTACACAGCTTCCCATCAACCAGTAAATCCTCCTGAATCTCAATGCCTCCAGCCTTCAGTTCTGTTTAACTTGTCTACTACAAAGAATAAAGAAATTAATGTTTTTATTCCTTCACAGTAGAAGTATTTGATTTATATAGGACTAAGTTTTTAAGACAACTCATCTCCAGGGCTCAGAACTCTTAGGTTATTTAATATTAAACCAGGACTTTTAACTCTTCTGTCACCTTAAACCTAGATTTCTATTCCAGCTTACAGTTTGCTTTAGCACACCATTTTGAAAATAGCAGAAGGTCAGAATGCAAATTCCAAACTGATCAGATGTCCTTGGCTTTGGGGTACCAAGGTCTGCCAGAGGCTCAGGAAGAATAGTAAGAAGCAAAAGCAGCAGGTACTTAATGTGAAACCTCTGCTATGCATCTGACGGGGCTGTACATCCTCCAGCACTGCTCCACAGCTTTGAAACCAGTCCAGCACAAACATCTCAATTATCATCTGAGCTGTTTCAGTAAACAAACATTCACATTCGTACCACCTGACACACACACACACACACACACACACACGCACCGCACAGGAAAGCAATCAGCCATCTCTAAATGCTGAAGGAACATAGCATAGCAATTAGCTGCCTACAGTACACTACTAAAATGGCAGCAGATTGGCTGCAATATGTACGTCCATTACATGGTTTTCTGAGGAAAGGGAGCCACTGTTTCCAGGGTCCTGCATACACTGAGTAAAAACTGAACATTAAAATAAGTTTCTGTTCTTATTGAATCATGAAAGACGAATTAAGTAAAAAGCCAATGCATGGATTACTACTACTTGTATATACAATTCTGATCACAGGCCTGGGATTTTCAAGTCAACAGAGGTTTTACATAACCAGCCCTTTCCAGAACTGTCCAATGGAACACAAGTGTTGAAGTAGCATATCCCACCTGTGTTTATTTTGCAACTGCTCTTCTATCATACTCAAGATCTATGTCTAGATGGAGTCACACATATTTCTCTTTTCTATAAAGTTCAAGAGTAGGAAGATAAAACTGGGCTACTAATAGGTAGGCATGGACCTTAGCCTTCTCCAGACATTTGAAGATGCTCCTATATTGTAGCAGTATACAAATTTTCTGATGCACAGAGTTTAGATGGATTACTCAGCCTCAGCTACACCTAATATCAGAAGAGAACATAAACCAGGGTTTTCTCCTAAAGTGAAGAAGAGTAAGGTAGCACTCTGTTCAGTCTAAGAACTTTAATAATGAAGTACTTTTAAATACTGATTATTAGTCTTTATGACCACTTGGACTTTGCAAACCTGCATCAAGCCATAGACAGGTCTCCTGATTTAGCTGTATTGGTAAAATGACACTTGAGACTGGCATCAAAATCAGACAAGTTACTTTAGCAGACACTGAACAAACAAGTGCAACATCCTACTGAACTCAGGTTTCCTGTATTTCTGTCCTGCGGTTCTCTTACAACACAGCCTCCACTGTGGCACATTCGGTTCACTTCAACTTACACAACTAATACATGTGAAGTTTCTGGCAAAAATCTTTATTCATGGAGACTCAAACCACTAATGAAGTATTTACAAATGACCTCTTTGCATTACTGCTTGAACTGGAGAATTATTGCATGCATTAAACATCAGAGTATACAATTCACAACCATAAATATGCAGGTGATCTGCATAATGCTAACAACCTGTACACCAGGCTGTTTCAGCTGCACAGCACATAACCCTAGATCAACTGTTGATAGATATTGAGTCCTTATTAACATCAGCTTTTCCAAAAAGTAAGTGCTTTAGCCCTGCTACCTAATTAATCACCAAGGCTTTCATCTCATTCCTAAGGAACAAGCTCTCAAATTATTTCAGAACTACTTAGCATTTTAAATTATCATCTTTTCTGCACACAGGCATTTATGCTGGAGATAGATGTTGTACCTCATCATGAAAAAAAAGATAAGCATGGTTAAATACATTTCAAGGTTGCCAAGATCAAAGAGCCAAGGGAATGGTACCTGATGTGGATAATTACACCAATTTTAAAACCTCTCTGTTAATTCAGGAAAAAAGTGACAGTACAATGTCAGAATTTTTGGGGTGACCTAGACCCTCAAGTTTGTATGCTCCAGATGAATAACAAATCTCTTTTACTTTCCTCAGAAATGCTCGAGAACAAAACCAGAATATCAGCACAGAGAGCAAACCAATACAGCTAGTGAATAAGATACTTATCAGTGTTAATTTTTTTGCTATGAAACAGCAAATGACTGTCTTATAATCAACAAAGTCTCTTTGGTTATATTTTTATACCCGAGAACTACCAGTTAATGTGCAAATAATAGGATTGCTAAGACTGCAGTAAAACTAAAAGACAGTAGATTGTCATGAGTTTATTTCTTTTCTTAATATTGAGGATGAGTAAGTATAACAACTTTAAATAGCATGGAAAATGCAGCTATAAAAGAAAGGCTACAAAAAGTAAATAGACAAAGCTCTTACTCATCCCTTCCTCTAAAACATTTGAACTTTTAATGCCAATGTTTATTTAGAGAGATCATAAATTAAAAACTTTTGAGACATTCATTTTCTTTTATTTTAAGTTTCAGCCTTGGGCTGAAGCCCACAGTTATGTTCACCTGATTCTAAGTAATCGAGATAGCACATGTAAGGAATTGGAATTTATTGCCCTTAAAGATCAGGCGCATTAATAAATCATACAAGACTCAAGTTTACTAGACTGTGAAATGAAATGAGTTTCAGACAAGCAGCCAGGAAGCTTTTTAGGCAAGTCTAGTTTACTTCACATTTGCAATGGACTAAGCACATGAATGCAGTAGGTTATCATATGATAGCTGAAAGATGGTAACCTCTTAAGGACTGACTTGGCTGTTTAAGGAGTTATTCTAGTTACTGTGTGAAATAAAAGAAAGGTATTAAAACTGGGAAAAAAAACCAAAGAAAAATAACATGGACAGAAAAATACAACAGGAATAGGTTGAGAATAGCCTGAAACACAATGATGTGGCAGACTGCATCATGACAACTTCACCACAGTTCATACTGGAAGAAGTTCTGTCACTGGAGCTAACCTAGCTTCCTGGGGACAAAGCTTGTCCTAGCATCAGGAGCTCTTTTGCCTCCTAACAGCACAAATACCATGCTTCTGCTGTAGATAGGGAAGAACTTGCAACAGAAGATGCCTTTCGCACACCAAACATGTAAGAACACAGTGGGTTTTGCTGGCCAGGTACCTCTGTCAGGGATTAATTAGGACTTCAGCCAGTGCTGATATACCATCAAAACCTTGTAGCATAATTCCATTCGACAGGACATAATTCCCTCATGAAAACCAAAAGACTGCAGAGCTAACTTTTGGATCACAGGAGTTTTAAAAATATACTTTAAAAACACAAATAACCAAAGAGCAATCCCCTAAACATATGATAGCAGAAAGAACAAAGTGGTATGACATTTGAGAATCCTATGACTGTGTAATGGAAAAATTAGAAGAAAACTTCCAGAAGCTCTGATTTGCAAAAACATAATAAGATGATATTTATGATACTTAATTCTCAACATACAATATTACCACTGTATCTGTTACTGGCATACTCAGGAATCACCTCACACTAAATATTTTTAAAATAATAGAAGTTTCACTTGGCAAATATTTCCCATTTACTCTGTTGTTGTCTCTCTGTCCCTCCATTCCATTCTCCCATGCTACTGCTTTTCCTATGTCAACTCCTCTCTAGGACGAGATGTCCACATTTCTGTATTATACTTCAGAAGGGGTTCAACAAAGCATCTTTAGAAACACCAGACACAAGCAGCAAGCTGTCATTTGGGAATATGTCAGTTGGAATTTCCTTTCTAGCATTTTTGCAAGCCAACAAGCAAATCCTTACCCCTACAAACCAAGCAGAACAAATACATCCAAGCCATAATAAAATCAGTGGCCTCTTATTTAAAAAAGTTCAAAAGTTATTGCTTTATACATATCTGTGTAATATTTGCAATCTGGACAGCAAGACAAGGAATCCTCATAGGAACAAAATACAGAGTAACTGAATCTACCAATTGTGACAAAAAGTAATGTATAACAAATCTCAGCACATCCTGATGAAATGAAGTTACAGATTGCTAATGTTTATTTCAGCATGCTCACCATGGCAACTGAAATCACGGCATATTTAGGTTTACAAGATTTCCTTATTCTTTCCAGCTTGGATCTGTTTTCTTGTGAATAACAATTTAAAAAAACCATCTGCACACATCCCTCAAATGAAAGAATAAAATTAGTTTCACAGAACATACCTATGATGGCCAATATGTCTTGCTCTTTTAATGTGTCCAACTCCCTTACATCCTGCTGTGGGACATCCTCCATGCTCTAAAGCTTCCACCAATTCCAAGGGACCTGCATGTCAGATGAAATTACAAATGAGATTTAAAAAAAATTATCTAATACTTAAAAGCTACATAAATATGCAGAAATAACAGCGCATCGTAGCAAACATGAAGAAGTAAGTAAACAGAAGTACTTTAATAATGCATTCTGCAAAAGCATGATGGAGATTCAAACAACCTAATTCACTGGAAGAATGATTTTATTCTATGTGAGTAAATCTCTATGAGAGAACTACATCTATATAAAGAACACAAATCTTGGAGGAACTGCATGACATCAAATTCCTCTTCTATTAACTACATTTAGTTGGAACTTCATTGTTTTTCAAGAGCGCAGAAGAAATAAGTTACTCTATCCTTGTTCCTGAAGACAGGGATGTCTTCATAATGGCTACTGACCTCATACATTTTTTAGCTAAAGTTTTCCAGTGAACAAGATGTGAAAACAAAGGCTGAAAAATACTACTAAAAAGAACGAGCCATCAGGAGATTGACATTTTTGCTTATCTGAATTTATGTGTCTATCTGATTTTCATCAACCTGTAACAATGATGCCTGCAGAAACATTAAAGCAAATACCTGTCAAAACTGCCTTTGACACTCAAACAAACGTAGCATACAACCCATAGCTTCATAGCAAGTGAGAGACAGACGTACTCCAGTACATAAAACTGAGAACATATCCTGCACATCTGCAAGCATGCACTGTCCCTCTCCAGTACTGGTTTTACTCGAAAAGTACATGAACCTGTATCTCCCTCTACAGACAACAATACAGATATGAAAAGGTCTATTTACATAAATTTTTCTAGATGAAAGACAGATTCTTGCTGGCAAATGGATAATGAAAGAGAGAATTATTATGTATAATTAGAACAGTCCAAAAGGGTTTTATACCAAATGTTCAAGCTATGCAAATGTTGCAACACTAAAACTCCACTGAAGTTCAGCGACTTCTATAGCCTTTAAATAGTGTAATGAATGAGAGAAGAGAGATTTTACCTCTTGTACCTTTAAGAGAAAATTGATGCTTAAGACGTAACAAGTAAGTGGACTCAGAGAAAGAATTATCTGAATAGGGGTGCTTTTGTAAAGGGAAGTCCTGCCTGACTGATGTTCTGGTTTTGCAAAAACTAGCTCCCTATAAATGTTGTCTTCACTTAAAAAATTTAAACTCTTTAAAAATGTAATTTAAAAGAACTGCAACCGGTTCTCCCTGTTTACACAAGAAGCTGCTGTTTGCATCACTGTGAAACAATATTAAGAGCCATGTATTGATTATTTTAAGTCCCTAACTGCTATCAAAAAAGTCATAATCCATCATGACAACATTACATGTGAAAAGACTATGAATACATAAATACTGGTAACTGCTCTAGAATAATACTGCTAACATTGCACAGAGTTCACACAAAAAGCTTCTAGTGTTATAGACTGACCTAGATCTCATTGGTACAAGGACTATCATACTGACTGAGGCAAAAATACTGTCTTGCAAAATATTTTCTTCCCTCCTTATGAAACTCTTTCACAAGTCTGGTAATGCACTTTAACTTACTTGGAAACAATATTAATATTTTTATAATATTCTATATGGTAATAATACAAAGTCATATTGTTGGAAGACTATATTATTCAGCAATCATCCTATTTTATTAGTGTTTGTGTAGCTTATTTTTTCTATTTAATAGGCAGTCAACTTTCTCTCCTGTCACATTATCCATCTTCATTTTTGTAGCCTAGTAAAAAGTCAATTCTACCAGTTACTTCCTAAAAGAGATGAAGCATGCCTCCTAAGCCATCACTTAGAGGAGATGACATGTTGTATGTGATGGATATCTGTACCTTGCTTCTTTTAATATCTCCAAAAAAATCAATTTATATATTTTATATTCCCACCTAGGCTAAGATTTTGATTTTTATTTTTGCATTCTTAGGTAATAGAAATGCTGCAACCTTATTCAGCTCTTTTGCCATATGGTACAATTTTTATTTATGTGGCCATAGACTACTTTTCCTATTGGGCTGCTCGTTCAACACACAGGACAAACATGTCAGATTAAGAAGCGGATATGCAGCACCCTATCTTCTCCTCATTACTCACTTTGTGCTCTGGCATTTACGGCACTCTATTCAGACTCTGAAGGCAGAATGATTAACTTCCTAACAGGCAGTCATCACTGCACTGTTGGAGTGCTCAGAAAAGTAATGAATATACTCTGATCACACTCTGGATAGGAATTATTTCTTCTTGACATTTTAGAGACACTGAATTGAGGTACTACAATTTTCAGGTAATACATTCACACAGTCTGTGCGTGACTTATCCCGGTTATTTCACATTTAATTTTTTCAGAGTACTTGGCATTGCTCAACATTTCTTATTTTCCAAGTACAGTTCTTTCTGATCTTGTTACAGCTGTGAATGCTCAGCACTTGTGCAAACTTTACCTCAGAGTCACTATATAAAAAAATCTCAGAGAAGAGCACTACTTAAAAAAATCACCTGTTCAAAGTTTGTCTAAAGTGATTTCACTGCTGTTACCTAGAAACGCAGTGGCATAGGCAGGGATATATTTACTACAAAAGTCTCTTCTTCCTTTAACCTTCAGTCTCATTTATCAGATATCTCCCACTTCTTCAACAAGTAAAAAAAATCCCCACAGAGAGCAAGGTGGTAAATACAGTGTTATTATTGGTACCAAGCTTCTGTTACAATTTATTTTTAACACAGGCATCATTAATCCCTCTTTGCTCAGCTGAAGAAGAAAAGGAAGTTAGCTGGTTTTGAGGATTTCTCACAGCATTTGAAAGGAGTGCCTTCTCAATGCAGTCTGCACTCCTGGAGCCAGAAGTCCACTAACCATCAAGAGGATGTGAACAAAGGAAACAAAGGATCTTAAGAGTGATACCCTATCCCTACTGAGTACCACAGCAGTTTCATGACTGGCTTCGAGAGGGCCAGGATTTTACAAAACAGATCTTTAATATTACTTCAGGTTTTGACTGTGGTTCTTATGCGTACCAAGAAACATTGTATTCCCATTACAGTAAGGGTCAATAGAGCGATCTACTAAAAAGCGATTAATTACTGACTGTTGATTTTGATCTAAATGTCACATTTACATTATTTTGCATATTCTAGTTGCTTCTCTTCCTTAGATGGCACTGACAGGGAAGAAGACAGCACAGTACATATGCCTTTTACCATCATAATATTACAGTGTGTTTCTCTTACTAAGAGGGGGCTGAAGAGGGTGTCCGGTTTTTGCACACCAGCCTGCAGGATGGATATCAGGGCTATCTACATCAGTCCAATAATCATAAATATTATCCCAGCCATCAAAATGAACCTAAAATACAAAAAGGAGAATAATACATTTTAGATCAGGAATATTCTTCATAAAATTAGTTTACCTAAGTAATCTCTAGAAATGACATGTCCATTAGAGAAATCACTTTCAGAGAACTATTTAAGTTACACAGAAAATACATGTACATTACATTCGGGATCCAGGCATACTCTAACTAAAGTAAAGGGAGTAAACAACCCTATATTATATGGTTGTTTACTGCATTATCAAGCTCAAATCCCAGGAATAAAGCAGTTCTCACATTAGTTCTTACATTAATACTTAAATTAAACATGAATTTCTGCCCTTTTCATCTCTCAAAAAAAATGCCAAACAAAAAGCCAAACGTTTTTTAATCTCCTGTTTGAACAGGATTTAAGAACAGCAGAGCAGTAAGCAAAGGGCTAAAAAAATGGCATTTATCTATAAAAACCAACAACCCCCCATCATAAAAGTAACAGTGTTAATAAAATCAGACTACACATGATGTAGAGTTGAAACTGAAGAGAAAACGAAGGATGTGACTTCCCAGAATAACCCATACTGGTGTTTTACACACATTTTTTTTCATGCAAAAGCTAAATATCTTCAAATCTTACATGACCTCTGTCGTAGTAAATAGCTCAGATCTCTCATGCACGCATGTGTGGATGCACGTACACACAGACACATACAGAGCTCTTTCAGCATATGCTACACACTTAAATTACTACCCTAGAAGTTACAAATTCTGTCATGTAATAAATTAGACTGGAGAGTGGGTTTTTTGTTTGCTTTGGTGGGGTTGTTTTGGGGTTTTTTTTCCATCACCACCTTAAAGTTAAGGTAGAAAATGTGTAGGTGTGAAGATATTAGTTCTACCACCAGTTAATTCAAATGATTCAAAATGAAACATCAGCTGCATTTCCTACTTGAAATAACAGCTATGCCTAATAAACCTGTATAAACTGCAAACACATATAACCTTCATTCCTATCTAATTCGATATCTGGTATATGCTAGCCCTCCCAACAGTTAAGGGCTTCAGAGTGTAAACTGGTTTTGTACAATAAAAGAAAATTAATTCAAGTATACAACTTCTGCAAAATACGTTAAATACACATTAACTTTGATTTATCCAATCTAAAGTCCATAATTAATAAAAAACATCAGAATTTCAGAAATCACTGATGAAGCACAAGAGATCAGGGTTATTTCTATCATATCTCACATATATATCTCTCTTCTCCCTTTGGAAGTTTATAGAGACAGATTCAATTAACCTAGACCAAATATTTTATATTCTATATAATACAATTTTATTTTATATAATACAAATATCCAAGCAGCCCTTTGACACTTGATATTAAATAATCGCATTTCTTGATAAAATAGACAATTGTCTTCTATCAACTATTCCCAAAGCAATTTTCCAACATACTCAACTCTGCTCTCTAATTACTTACCTCAACACAAGTAACTAAGAGCACAATAAAAAAACCCCTTCTGAAGGAATTATATAATATTAATCAGTGAAAAGCATGAGCAGAGATTAGCAGTAGAGAGCAGTGTGACTCAATTCTTTCCATAGTTAATTTTACAACTATAGGATTTGAATTGTACAAAGTCAGTTAAGCAGGATAGTACAATAAGACAGAGAAACTTACTTTTATTCTGTAGTCATCAGTATCTACAATGGTTGCTACTCTGATAAATACTGGATTTCTCTTGTCAACCACTTCAAGTTTCATGTTTTTCTGAAAGCTGTGAGACGGTTTCTAGAAAAGAACAATATTATATGAAACAGAACAAAACCTCAAAAAATCTTCTGTAGCTGTAAAATACATAAAATCCATCAAAAACTTTCTGCTCTTATTTTCTCAAATTTGCCCTCCCTCTACAAAAAATTCAAGTATAAAAACATAATTCAAACCAATTAAACTAGCAAAATAAAGTAATTACTTTGGAATTCCAGGTTCTCCTGGAATGGGCTGGATTCAAGTCATCTAAGCAAGAAAGTGGGAATCTTCATTTTTAATCATTTTTTTTCCTAAATTCTCTAGGAATGTCTTCCTAGAGATTTCAGCCAACAGTTTCAATGCAGTACTTAATAAGGTATTACATACTAGCAGCCTGAAACCTTTACGAAATTATCTACAGGAAACATAGTTGTGCTCTTTAGTATGTGTTTTTGTTTCATGAATCAAATTTTTTTAGACTCATACTGAAAACATAACTAATTCATAGTATAATAGAAAATACTCAGAACAAACAGGACCAAACACGAGTTTTTTAAACACTATTTTGGCAAACATGGTGTCTTTGGTAGGAGTATCAGATTTTATCTTTCTCATGTACATCTATGAAAGCTAAAGCAAAATTATTTCCATTTTAAAGGAGCATGCACAAGATGTTGAGGTTTTTATTCTAGTTTTCTAGGAAAATAACGTACCTGTCCCTCTAGGACCTTCCAGACCACTGGTGTTTTTAATTCATCTGCAGCTTAAGGACTCAATTTTCTCCCATAATACAATATAAAGCCATGTTATTATCTTAGATATAACTACCTTCCTAGTCCTTGCTCAGGGTATTCTTGGTGAGAATGTAAGATTAAGAAATGTTACTAAGCCAGATGCACCTTGGGGTGATAAACTGCAGGTCATTAATAAACTCTGGTAATCTGCTGACCCAGGAACCACTATAAACACCACAGTTTTGCTTTTGTTAATCCAGCTGCTCTTAGCGAAGTGTTATTCAGAATTAGTGTCCCTCATCTGAAAAGCTGAGGCAAATGTGCTTTAGTGTGCTGTGAGACAAGGGGCTGGGAGCTACCAGCCATCTGACACTGGCTCCCACCATCAATCCAAGATGATTAGAGGGATGAAGCATCTCTCCTATGAGGAAAGGCCGAGAGAATTGGGTTTGTTCAGCCTGGAAAAGACACAGTTTGGGGGTGACTTAATTGCAACCTTCCAGTACCTGAAGGGAACCTACAAGAAAGATGCAGGGATTTTTTTACAAGAGCATGTAATGACAGTGCAAGGGGGAATGTATTCAAACTACTGAGAGTAAGTTTAGATTAGATATTAGGAAGAAATTCTTTACTGTGAGGGTGGTGAGGCACTTGAACACGTTGCTCAGAGAAGTTGTGGATGCCTGATTCCTGGAGGTGTTCAAGGTCAGGTTGGATGGAGTTCTGAGAAACCTGGTCTAGTGAAAGTTGTCCCTGCCCACAGTAGGGGGCTTGGAATTAGATGATTTTTAAGGTTCCTCACAAACTAAGCCATTCTATGATTTTAAGATTCCTTTCTGCATTAGTGACCATCACTGAAATCTTAAAAGCTCAAAAAAGACAACTGTCACCGAAAGAAACTAGCAAGAACAAAGATAAAGGAAAAGGATGTTGCCCACGAGCACCATAGCTAAACTGGAGAAGCTGCCTGTGGACGCTGCCCATGGGCCTTAGCTGCAAGCTTGTAGAAGAAGAAGTCTACTAAACAGTGTTAAATACAAGCTCTCTCTTGGTTACTGCCCAAGGCAGTGGACTAGATGGACAAGTAGATTAATCTCTTACAATCATTTTTACACTGTATTTATTGCATTATATAAAATGTACAGATAAAAATATATATCTTCAAAACATGTTATCATGACTCAGTAGCTACCTCATTATTTCTAATAAGTAGGCAGTAATTTTCCATAGCAAATTACATTAATTAGTAATATATTTGTAGCATTTAATCTCATTTACAATAATTAAAATAATAAAGTAATAGTGATTTATAATAATCCGATTTCTAACAGTGAACTGCAAACTTGCATAAAAATAAACCACCTATTATGCAACTAATTAACTGGACACATTTGGAAACACAGGAATACCATATATGTATTTTCTTCTTAAAGTACTTAATTACACGAACTTAAAAAAATATAAGCATTTTCTCACCACTTTAAAAGCCCTTGCAGGTGCAGGTAATGAACTGGTTTCTTCCAAATACTTCTCCCAAGAAAAATGCTTAGCATGTGGATAATCTGGCACAGAAGAAATGTGACCAAAATTAAACACAGCAGTGCAAAAAAATAAAGTTAATGTCTAATTTACAGAGTGCCCAGCACTTTTATAATACTGTTCTGATTTATGGTTTGGACTTACAAAATAATTACAAGAAAGGCTCTTCTAAAGTGTCTTGGACACATTCACCATACAGGTCAAAAAAGCCAACAGCCTTATAATACACAATACTGAGAAGCTATTGTACCCAATTGCTTGGGATATGGCAATATTCTCTGATTCCCTCACTAATATAAATAATGTGGACTGGAAAAATCTGTCCATTTAATTAAACAAATTCATTCAAGTAATAAACAGTCATCCATTGGCAAGGACAATCTAATCAGTGATAAGTTTGTACTACAGCTGAGCACACCTTACTACTTGTTACTCTTTTAGTGAACTCTTTTTTAACTAAATTTCTAAAGAAATACCCTGGACCTTTATCATAAGACTAATCTACAGAAGATGTTGCCTTTTTCAGCAAGTGTCGTGTTTATAAACACTTTATGCAAGAAACACAAAGATATCTTGGCAGGGCCTGTCCTTCACCTTTAGTCTGCACTAAAAGTTTAGCTTGAAGTTTACACATTATGATTCGCAATCTAGAAGAGAACAAAACCTATTCTAATTTGTTTTACAAGGGATTTAGCTGAATAATGGGCTGCAATAAACCTCCTGACAGACAGGCTGCTTATAACTTTTCAAGACTGCTGGCTATTAGAATTACTGCCAAAGTTGGTTTTAACCAAGTAAAATTTTCCATGTTCTCAGACCACAGATGCCAGTTAAGGGTTATTTAGATCATCCAGCCAGACACAACAGTCCTGGAAAACAGTGGTGGTCTCAAGTTTCATTCTAACGAATACACTTCCATTCTTCTGTATTGTCTCTCTCAGTGTTTTCCTCCCTTCTAAAGACCCTTACAAGTTTGATTCCTTGATCAACCTTGACCACGTAGGGCAATTTTCTCATCAATCTGTTACCTTGCATATTCAGTTTGCATGAACATGTTTTTCTTATGCAACGGTTTCACACACCTGGAATATGCTTTATCAGCATTTTTAGAATGTGAGTCTTAACAATAAGTGGATACAGTCAGCCAAAAACTTATTCAGATTTCAAGGGATATCTTTTGTGGATAGACATCTCTACTAAAGCAGTATACATTTGCATACTTAACACTTAACATCAGTTACACTTCTACTTTCAATATATTATGTCCTGTTAAAAAAAATTTACAGCTCTACAAATATTAATTTTTAATTGCAGAAAGAAAAAATTCAGGAGAGGTAACAGTAAGATTATTATAAGTTTTAACGATGTTAGCTGATTATAACCTCCTTAAATCTTTCAGATATGTAATAAGATACAAACCTGGTGGGGTGATGAGAGTTCTTTTATGTTCTTTACACCATCCAACAGGATGAATATGTGGGCTAGCTGCCTCACACCTGGAGGAGGGGGAGAAAAATAGGGCATGACAATGCAGTTCTTCAGACATCTTATTATGCTTTCAAAACTAAACGTACAAGAGAGACTTAAATTCCAAACAACCCTCGACACCTTCAACTTACACTTAAAACTGCAAACATAACTTCTTAAACTGCAAACATAACCTGCAGACATGAACACATTTAACACAGATTTGTTACCACTTATACAAGCATTAGGCTTTATTTACAATTTCACTGGAAGATCAAAAAAATCAAGTCCTTTAAGTCTGTGGTAGATTTCCATCGAGAAGTTATAATGCTGGACCTGAAAAATTCACATATAGAGACTCTTGGTAGAATCATGTTGGCTGGTTGCAAGAACATAGTAATCCCTGTCCAAGACAGATGGAGTCTTGCAACGCTAAGACCAAAACTTTAAACCAAAAGCTTAAGTATCTTGATTAATGATCCAAGTTGTACCTGAAGACAGAGGTGAAAATCACACATAATTGCAATGCATGTCAATAACAAGCAAAAATTCAAAACTGTATTCCAAGTGGTTTAAATGGAGCTATAAACGATTTATTGTAACCCAGCAGCACATAAGCAAAGTCTGAAAAAAACTGTCAGGAAAAAAAAAAAAGCATTTTAGGTCCCAAACTGCATGAAAGAATCCAGAACTAATCCATGATCCAAGACTGCAAACTGCTCTAAAAACACTGACCAAACTCTTTTACTTAAGGGGTTAACTATGTCCCATATTTTCTGTCAAGCGCATCATAATTTTTATTAGTGCTGTTGTCTGTGGCATGCCACAAGAACCACAGAATACTAACAGAGGCAGAGTGAGATACACTTGATGTGTTGGCATCTGTCTGAAGCAAGGAGAGATTGCTCTCACCATGCTCACTGAGTCAGTTACACTGTGCGTAGAAGAAAGTTGGGTGCTGGCTATCAAGTTCTCTTACAAAAACAAAACAAGACACACACTGGAAAAAAATATATAAAAGTAGATGAGAGTAAACCCATTTAAGCCTTCTGTAATATTATATGTAGAACTATACATTCATGCTACATTTTGTTATATTATTTTATAACAATACATTTTGCACAATAGAACACACATTGTATATAATATATAATGTATATACTATAATTATTATATTACTACTCAATATTATTAGGAATGGCAAAAAGACAGACTGATATACAGGAAAAGTAAAAAGCTATCAGATTCTGCTGTGAAACATGCATCATCCCTATGTCTGCAGTGATACTTAATGATTGGTTTTGAGTTGGTCAAACAATTAACCAGGCTTTTTTAATGAAGAACACAGCACTTATGTAGTCAGGATGACTAAGAAACATGATGCTAACATAAAAAGCCAGCATTATTCTGGATGGCACTGTACTATGCTGTGCAAACATACTATTTGCCCCTGCAGATCTGCCCTTAAGGACCTCGCTTCTCTGAGGAGCCTGCCCCACCTAATTTCTTCTTTAGTTAGATAAATTCCATATTACAGAGCACTCTCTCTCTTTTTCACTATTTTCTGTGCCGAAAGGTATTTCAGTAGCTGACATTAAATATTTCCATCTACACCTCCTCTCTCTCTTCTGGAGAACCCCATCAGCATTTTCACCTCTCTAGTGACCACGAGCTCAATGTCCCACTCACTACAAGGACCCATCAAGACCAACAAACTGAAGCCTGAGTATGTGGAAGTAGCTAAGTCCTTCATTCCTGGTTCCTCAGGGAAGGATCATGAAACCAACCTTAAGTAGCCAAGCAGTGGTCCAGACTGAAACATCATCTCCCCCTCCTGCTGTTTTCCAAACACTTCTCAAATATTTAATGAGAAAAGAAAAGCAGACAGCATCCATGCATGAAGACACTACTTCATACACAATAATAACTGCATAAAATACCTAAACACTCACGATCCAGTATCTATTTAATCCCTCTCTGAAGTAAATGTCTCCATCATTAGGCTGGAGAATAACAGGTATTCTCTCCACTTTCCCTCAACCAAAGAGTTACTAATGCAAAATATCTGAACAGTGTGGATCTGCTCGCTCTGAGTGTTATAAGCATTACCTGTATTACCCAGAAAGTATTAGCATGCTGGAAGTTTAAATTAAGTTCCCTTAATTAGCAATACTAATGTATATGTTTTTAAAATATCACATGCTGATAATCTGCAATACCTAAGAGGATGCAATAAACCATACATGACAGAAAAAGGAGTTAAGGTAAATTAGTAGGCACTCTACCATCTTAAGGCTCAGATTAAATGTGAGGTCTGTAGATCTTGAACACAAACATATTTTTAAGGATTGCAAAAGGAAACACGCCACAGAAAAGACTGTAGACGGAATGCTGGGCTATTACCACATTAGAGTTTTAAACCCAGGCTGCATAAAAGAAAAACAAAGGAAAACTACATGGAATAACACTTTTTTTTTTTCTGAAAAGTACTTTTACAAGATGACTAAAATTCAGTATGGATATACTTCAACAAGTACATTATTATCTAAAAAATGAAACAAGCAGAGCACAACTTTTAAGGACTTGGATGTTAGCAAAGTAGTAAATACTGGTGGAGAACAAGGCTGGCCTCTTTAGTCTCACACCAAAATCCAGTATGTTCCAAAACTCAGACTGACCAGAAAATGGTTCAGAAAATCAAAAGCTAATTTGTTTTCATGAGACACTTTAGAAATCATTTTTCTATGCAAGACAGACAGGAACAGAGCAATGAGTGACACATAGCCCATCATATTTTCTCATACTCCTGGTAAGCTGATCCCAAAAGCTGACTGCACCACCTTCTCTGCACGGGAAGTTCAAACCAAGACAAGGATGAGTGAGGGCAGCCAAAGCCCTATGACGCAGCAGGTTTGGGCTGCAGCATGTCCAGCAACGGCCATCACTCCACTTCTCCTGTGGGCAAGCAGCAACAAGCTAGCACAGCTTGACCTCTTTCAAAAGCTCTGGCTGCGTTTGGATTTGGTCACAAAAAAAATTAGGAAGCTGAGGCAACAAAGATCTGTGTGTAAGCAAAACTGGTGTAAGAGAATCGAGGAATATAGGATGGATCTGTAGTTGATTCATAGTTCTGATATACTCAAAGATTCCCAATGCTATTTCCAGATTCAAATACCAGTAAGAAAATTCGGAAGTTCCATTCAGAGGGATGTTTCCGGTTTTTAAAGAAGTATTACTTGTTTCATCAAAAGAGATGGGACAGATGGAAACGACCTGAAGGCTTGTGTCGTATAGGTCAAAATTCTCCTTTGAGAAGTAAAGTCTTACATTTGACAATTTTGTTCACTTTTCTTCCATCTAAAAGCCACTATTCAAAGGAAAACTTAATAGGATTTATAATACACTGGAAGTATCATGATAATGCATTAAAGAGCTGGTGTAAAGACTAATTCTAGCCAGACTACTTATTTTCAACCAATAATGTATTTTCTAATGCTCAGAAAAATAGTAAGGAAGAGTATCTTCAGGCTGAAAGCCTAAAGCCTAAGTAAGCTTAGGTGATGGTTAGATTTCTGTTGCCTGAAGTCCAGTAAAATCAGTCCAAGAACAGGAAGGGTTTTTGTAACCTCAATGAAAACGTTCAATCTACTCTAAATAAATCACAAAAGGTATAGAGAAAAAAAAAAGGTTTTTGTTTGAAAAGAACCAACATACAGTAAGTACATTTTTTCACCTTCATTATAATTCTGAGGTTGAAAATTATATGCAGGTGCAGGGAAACTGTGAGGCTCTGCACTAGGTAATCTCAAAAAATCTTTTTGGTTTTAGTTACAGACAGCAGTTGATAGACATGACATTTATGCATCTAAGATATCTTAAGGCCCAAACAAACCTGGTATCTAAAATTAAAAATGTAAGTGGGATGTATTCAGATTGCATTTTCACACACTCTGTTGGTTGGACATTCCACCGCTACTTTCATTTGCTGTTCTTTTCTCCCATTTCCTTTCCTTCTTCCTCTATTCACTCTTGTCCTCAAGCCCATCAATGCAGAGGTAGGACACACTACTCAAAATTTCCACACACAGTACTTCCAATAGCATCTTCTTGCCACTTCTTGTGTTTTACAGTTTCATCAAAAGATCAAAACTTAAGTTTGATTTCAGTGTAAATACAGCTCCAATAATTTCTCAAAACCTAGAGGAAAATCTATAGATTTTCCACTTCAATTTGCCCTCATCCTTTAAGAGGATATTATTTCACGTATTCTACATATGAAATTCAGAAAACCCAGTTCAGAATACTATAACTGCAAAAATGTAAAGCCTGGTTATGTACTTAAAAACTGCTTTTCCATCTCCTGAGAAGATTAGTGGACAAAATTCCTGCTGATATTGGTACATTAACAAGCCTGAAATTCAGTGTATGTCTGCTATATACAGTGCACTATTTTAGAGAGATATCGATGCCACCTCTGAACAAACTACAGTTATATTGCATTGTGTTTCCCCTAAAAGCCTTGCGAACTGCCATTTTAATTATTAATTAAGGGCATAACATATTTTAGTGAACGTTCAAATATCAGGAAATTCAGAGTACCTTTTCCCAGTCCCCAGTTTCTTGATGCTTTGTAGAAGAAATGTATGTTCTGTGTTACTTCTTCATGGAAATAATTACTAATCTTTCTGGTCTTTGACTCATATGGCCTATTATCTCAATATTCAGTTCTGGACTTCGCTGAAATGCCTGTTCACCACTGCTTCAATAATGCAGTCATACTACAGTTGATTTGTCACGCAGGGCACACAATTATTATTTCAAGAGATGGACTCACAAAGTTTTGAAGCTATGTAATAGCCTTGTGCCATTTTCATTGACACAGTGCCTAAGCAGTCATCAAATACAGATGAAGAAAATTTCCTTCATTTATTTTTACAGGCTCAGCTATACAATTAAGTTGCCACTGATGAACCCCAGACATAGGCTTACAATGCTCTACCTGTTCTGCAGTAAGTTACTCTTCAAAGACTGTAAGATATACTACATTGCTCTAAATTATCTGCTCAATGAAGAACCAAGTGCAAATACAAACCTGCACTGTGACAGCCTAAATCTACTCCATTATCTTTATGCTCCTAGTATGTCCTTCTCCATCCACTGACTTTTCTGTATAGATACACAGAGCCCCTCTACCATCCAGCATGCAGAAAGGTCATCCCTAACACAAGTCAGGACAGCAGGATCCCAGTTTTCAGCAGAATGCAGAATACAGAACACTAAGACCAGGTTTTGCCACTATTCTGATGCCTTATGGAAGATGACTAAGGTTCAGTTTCAACAACATAAGTGAATCAAGAACCTTACGAATAAATGCAGCCTTTCTTTCAATTTACAACTGTATGTAAAACTAATTCCAAGTACAACTACATTATCATAGTGCATATTCTGCATTGAAAACATCAGCCTCGGAGATAATATGTAACTGAAATAAGAAATCAATCCACAACTCCAGATGCAGCAGCACACATGAAGCTTCATTTAAGACAATCTCAGCATTTTTTACATGCAACTTGACATGGGACATTTAATTCCTTCAGTCTGCCACTGAGACACACTTTGGTGGCCATAATTACAAATCTAGCAAAAGTTGGTATGGTAACTGTTTTGACAGTCTGGAAAGTATCACAGTGCTCAAAGCTAACACATTTCTGATAGGTCTCGCTAGGATACAAAACAAAAACATCATACCAGTAGTCATAACTCTCATCCCAGTTGTCAAAATGAACCAGAAAACGATTGTCCACCATGTCTGTTACCGTAGCAACACAAATGAAAGTCGGGTTCTTCTTGTCTACAGCTTCCAGCTTCATCCCCACTCGAAATCCCGATGGGATCACTGTCTACATGGAGAAAGACATTTAATTGAAGATAAATACTATAAATCCAGAAATCTCCCCAGTGTCCACAATCAATATATTCATGTCATTTCTAAGTTTCCCAATTAGCTGTTCCAACAGTGGCAGCAGCCTAATTAGTTGACATGAGAGATGCTCAAACACAAAGACCTGCGGTTTATGAAAACGAAAGTCCTGAACATGCTGCTAAAATTAAATGCATTAGTTTTAACTCTGCCTTAGATACTCCCTCTGAAAGACCATGGTTGTTGCACAACACTATGGTGCAAGACCCATTTTAAATTTAATTTAAGATATTGTTTTAGAATGTACTGGAAGTTTAAACGGATAAGTCAAAAAGTAATGAATCAGAATTGCAGAGGTCAGCTGTAGTGGAGATTGTTATTGAATTTGTTGTAGATGTTTTTCTTAAATTTCAGGTCTCAAGTCTGCCATCACTGAAATGTGCTATGAGTCTCTACCACACACATGAGCAAACCAGGAACTTTCCACACCTTAGTTACAAGTGAGTACTTACTGCATTCTGGTTTTCAAACAGTGATTTAGGAGCAGCTTGAGCCTTGCATGCCTTCAGGTAGGAGGGCCAGCTGAATTCTTCTTCCTTATATCCTACATGAAGGTCATAAAAGGACAAGAAATGTATCAGTAAGACATCAATTTTTTACTACAGTCTTCTTCCCTTTGAACAAACATCTCCAAGCAGCACAGGCTACAAGCCACCTCTTTGTCTCTCCCCAAGAAAACTGCACCTTACCACTTACCTGCCTTGCAGGTACCAACTAACTTCCCTTTGGTGATCTGACTGACACACACGAAGGCATTTCCCAGCTTCTTTTCAGTCTGTTGCTTCTACTTCAGAAACAGCAAAAGACCTACAGATCCCAAAGCCCTCTCCTCTACGCCAGTCAGTCCAATAAAAACACCACCTCCTCCTCCAGACTTCGCCCTACTACATCCTCAGGCTACCACCAATACAGTGCGATCAGTACTAGCTTTAATACAAACCCCCTAGGTTATATCAAAACAGTTGCTTACACAATCAATGCTCCTTATGTATTCACAGTGTAAACTGTCCTCTGCATAGACTTCATGCATTTTTTATTCTGTGTATACAGCACTTGGAAAGAAATCTAAGTTTCTGTTGATGGAATGCCTCTTTTAGTTTCTTAGGGGAAAAAACCACAAGCAATTCATAATATATTGATCTGCATAAAATAATCTACAAGAAACCATTTGTAGTTCTAATCCACAAAACAATGCAAAGAGTCGGAAGCAGACTCCCTTCTTCATTCCTCTGTTACGAAAAAGTTATAGAAACATCTACTTTAGTCAATATGTTACAATCCAGTAAAGCAAGATCAAAACCACAACAAATTTCAGTGACTGACTGCCTTTACCAAAATGTGTCACCTCTTGACTATTTGAAGTATTACTCAAATATGCCAGAGACAACTGCTCTCTTTAACCTGAGAATATCGTATTACCCGAGGAACCATCTGCCACTCTTACCTTTTTTTCTCACTACTGATCTATTCATTCCTCTTTTTGTCTTTATTTCAAACTTACTCTTTGTGGAAAGAGCAGTCTTTATTAGTCTGTGCCAACACATGAACAGTAATGGTGATCAATATCCAATAACAAAAATGTGCTAAGACCTTCCACTAAAGGATTCTCAGTTGCTTGTGAGACCTCAGTTTAAGCATATGTGTCACCAATATGCTGCAATTTTACTTGCAATAAGCATTCATTTGGGGTCTAGGTTTGTTGCTCAATTTTTTTTCCTAATGCTTTATAAATTACTCTTATGGTGCATTTTGTTTTCTTGGTTTCTCTGAATTTCCATTGAACAAAAAAGGTAGGATTTTGACCTTGAAATTTTAGGCAAGAGTTAGTGTATAATTTGCCATTTTCAAATACTCTTGACTAAATAAACCATAACATTCCTGCCCCCCAAAATTACAGCATTACACAGGTAGTCTCAATCTCAGAACTGTGTAAAACTAAACAATACCTTTAGGTGGATGAAGCTTGTGACCTGTTTTTTCACAC
The DNA here is from genome assembly GCF_036250125.1 of Pseudopipra pipra. NCBI lineage: Eukaryota > Metazoa > Chordata > Aves > Passeriformes > Pipridae > Pseudopipra > Pseudopipra pipra. Next base: position 61,006,484 of record NC_087551.1, read on the forward strand.
CATCCAACAGGATGAATATCTGACGAATCAGCGTTCACCCAGAAATCGTAACAATCTGGGTATCCATCAAAATGGAGTCGTATTCTGTAGCCACAAACCTAAATGCAAGAATTGAAAACATAAGACACTATGTTTTCACATGGTCACCCTACATATAACAGCTTCTGTTCAATATTATGTATAATCACTGCCTGTTTTCAGTCAGCTTTTTACTTCTGTTCAATCCAGCACTGGATTGGAATAAATTCATTTGATAAAAAGGAAAGAATGAAAAGACAAAGCTATTCTCAGTCTGAGTGCATCCTCTTCTGGTCAAAAAAATTAACTAAAAGCCATTAGTGTTCAAAAACTTCAAAATGATTCAACCCAGCATTAGAATAAAAGATAAACTCCACAGAAGAGCATGATACAGCCATGGACAAACTGCAGATGATGACATTCTCAAGCTATCACGATTAACCAATATACAAGGGAGCACTGAACAATAACAATGTTTGAGAGGCTCTCCAGAGAGATACTGAAAACTGTAACTAAAGATGAGAAGTCAGTGGAGGTATCCCTCAGAACTTTATTATTCCATGAAGTAGTAAGTCAACTACTGAGAGGAAGAGAAAAACAGGACACAATACTCTCTCTGTACAAAAGTTCTCTACATCTGCCTGAGTGCCAAATGCCATAAATTTACTGCAGTCATCAGTGAAAATTTCTTGACATTAAGGTCATCCTATCTTAAATTTAATTTGTATTCTGACATAACTTTCAGTTTGCCATCTCATAATTCTGTGGAATTCAAGTGGAATTCAGGTAATCCTACTGTAAAACATGACCCATCACCTAGTGCTGAGCACAGGGTACGTAGGGAATACTCAAACCACTGACACACCATCTGCAAGAAAATGAAAGAGATATCCACAGAAATGGGATATGACTACAGGCCATGAAGAGATCCTGAAACGGGAACACAAAAGCCTAGACTATTAAAATATAAACTGCAAAATTACAGCTGCTTAGAATAACAGTGATACAGAGCAAAGTATCTACCTGTTTTCTGCTTCCCCATTTTAATTCACAAAACAAATCCAGAAACTCGGTAAAACTATGTAAAAACTAAAGTAAGGTATGTTTGAAAGATATACAAAATGTACCTGAGAAACAGGTTCTCTATCAAAAGTAAAGAAGTTATTTATTAGAAAAACTATTTCATAAACCACAGTAAAAAGAAAAACTGAGTTTGTATTTTATGTTAACTTGCATAGGTTACCAATATAGGCAATTTTTGAAGTCATCAGTCTGAAAAAGTTGTAGCACAACAGTAACACAAGAAATTATTTATTTGTGTCAGTGAATGGACCAACAGTAAACACTATCAAACTTCTATAAAACTGCTATATATCAGTTGTCATACTTGGGGGGGGTTAATTTATTTTCCCTTTTAAATACAGATTTAAACTACAGGATTACAGATAAACCCACACATCATCCAACTAGTCTAATACTGTTTTCTCTAGCTGTCTAGAGAAAACATATTCTTTGTATGTCTGTCAGGCAGAATTAATACAGCATTATTAATTTAAAAGCCATCTTCCTACACACTGTTTTTCTTAGGTAAGAGTGAGCGTTTTCATTTCTGTCTCTTCTGTAATCCTGCTCCATAGCAGTTTGCAACCTCTACTTACCTCAGCCACTGTGAGAACACAGTATATCGACTGGTGCTCGGGATCCACGCCCTCCAGCTTCATCCCTACTTTGAATCCATTTTTGTTGTATGGGAAAGACTGATACTGCAATGGAAAAGAACAGTTTCAGTACTTCTGAAAGTACCAGAGAAAGAATATCTTCATAAGGAATAGAACAATGATTATTTATTATTCATGTTTCCGAGTGAACTAATAAATCACTTAAAGTTTCGCATTTTCAAAAATGCAGAGCGGAAAAGAGAAATTGATGACTGTTTGAAAAACACATTGATACTAGAATGACTTGAAACTTGAGAATATGTAAGAAAATTAGAATCAGCAAAAGAGCTAGTCAAGAGAAAGATGATGACATGATTTGTCTTCAATTTTTTTCATTAATTGTCAATAAAACCTTTTAACAATTTTTTATTTTTCAGCCTGTACAGGGACACTGGCCCCTTCCTGGTAGACATCATTCCTATAATAATCACAACAATGATGCTGTATTGCCTTTTCCACATTTCAGGCCACGAAAGATGAACTGAAAGGTAGAAATATGAAACATTGTATACAGAGATGGCCTATTTGATGTCCTTTATATGTTGAATACAGACTAGTTTTCCAGGAGTATTTCTGCATCATAGGAACATGACTACCCTTACATCATATTACAGAGAACCCAGTAGAACATCTTTCAAAAAACAGAAAGTGAAAACAAGGCTAAAAATTGATGTTTTCAATCAGAAGGCCTCAGCATCCCTCTGGTAAAGATGAAGGAAGGTAGTAAATATTAAGGTTAAATTGGAAGGAATAATAGAAAAAAAAAATTACCAAAACTGAAGACAGTTTTCCACAGGTTTGCAAATTCACAGCCAGACAGTTTTTATGGCTCAAATGATTACAGAAAAAAAACACAGGAGAAGCATCCTAAATGTTCCCCCTTCCTTCTGTTCCTGCCTAAAAGCTACACATTCTCCCCAGTCGACTGCAGTATCTCTTCAGTTAATGGGAAGAGAAGGATACCACAGGAGGTAGTCAGAGAGGTATCACCTACTTGGAAGGAAGGGAAACCTCAGTTTGGTGGCTTTGGGTGCAACTGATACAACTGAATAATAAACCCAGGAAAAAAAAATGCAGTGCATGGAACAAGAGCAGGAATATGCAGTCAAGGGGAAGGGAAATGGAGAACCAAACCAGTTTAAACTGGCCTGCAGTGGCCAGCTAATAGATGTTTAACCACAGCTCTAAGTCCCTGTCTAAAAACAGCTTAGAACATCTGGTAGACCAGAGTTAAGGGATCAGAGTACCTGTCTGCAGTACATGCATTTGAAAGGTTATTTCATCCTAACATCACCACACTTAATATTTTTATTATCAATGAAAGTTCAATGAAGTTACATTATGCATAATTCTAGATACTTCCTCAAAAGGAAGGTATCAACAGGAGAATTTTTCTTAAAAACAATAAACTGACATAATAAATTCAACACAGTCCATATTGTTGCACAGACTTCCAGTTAATGACATCTACATAATAAATAGTTTACAGATAAAAAAATGTCAGTGGAAAACTGAAATGCTAGAAATATTGACACACTGAGGAATACTGCTCAAAAATATAATGGAAAGTTTTCAAAAGCAAGCGCAAGTAAAATTACAGAGAGAGGAAACAATTAAAAAGTCACACATCTATTATTTCACTTTTATAGTAAACATTACTGTACAAACTGTAAAAAATTCTGCAAAAAATACACTAAAAATTAAGCAATTAAACACGTGTATTTTCTGAAATTTAAGACATGAATTATTTACTATTCTTCCTATTGCCAAATCTATAACTTCTAGTTTGGTTTCTGTTACAGCCAAATTAACAGGCAACTTTTAGAAGACTAATAACCTTAATACTATTTAACAGATTTCAATTTTTTGCACAACTCTCAATACGTCACCAAAAGCAAAGCTATGATAAACTTAATAATCACACATTATTTTTACAACAAACATTTAAAGATATTTTGTTCAGCAGAGATACAAAAAGCAAGTAAGATGAAAGGTTAAAGTCAACAAATGAGCAGATGGCACACTGAGGAACAGAAGGGTCAATAATTTTGTTTTAATGGCGTAACCACAGCTTGTCAGACACAGCTTAGAAATTACTCTAAGTACCAGGAAGTGGCAGGGACTCTCCATCATCCTGACCATTTCTAACTAAGGTTACGAAAAATACAGCAAAAAGTACCACTTCTGAACTGGAAAAACAAAAAGAAAAAAAAGAGTAATTCTCACAATGAACACAGAAATAAAAGGATTCAAAATCATTTGGTTTGGGTTTTTTTAACGTTTCTGTACCTGTGGCTTGCTTGTTCATCTCTAAAATGGAGAAATATTTCCAGACCACTTCTGGGTGTTGTTAAGAACTCTCACACACTAAATCAAACCCTTGCATTACTCAGGGGCTAAAGACTTTGAAAGAAAATACTAAATAAGATGCACTGAACGAGAAAGGTGGAGAAAAGTACAGGAGACACTGCGTAACTCCAGACTTTACCACCATGTGCAGTGCCCTGAAAGGCTGGTGGTATATATGTCTGCGTGTTGCTATAGCATTTCATGAACTTCAGACAGGCAGAGCAATGCTTTATAAATGTACCTTCCCACTAAGACACTCATTATTTGTTCTCTTGTTAATTTTCAAACCAGTACATAGCACAAGGGGATACAACCAAGGATGGTTAGGGAACTGTTGCTCTTGCACGTACAAATCTATGGGTTCTGTACAATGCAATCCTAGTTCTTCACTTTTCGAACACAGTAACATCTAAAAATGCCAATTAAAGGTCAGCATCACATGCATATGTAAGCTGAAAAGCTAATTCCCAAACAAAAGATTTAACAGTTAGAGTATGAAGCCTACAGAAAGAAATGGATGCAAGAAACAGACTACAAGTAAGAACAGAATTATCAAAAAAAACAACACATAGCAGCAGTACAGTAGCTGAGACACATTCACATTTCCCCTGGTTTTGTAAGAGAAGATAACAGCACGGAAACTTCGTGGATTTGCACACAGAGCTCTCTTCCAAGTAAGAGAGACAGCAATAGCAAAAGCACTGAAATGACAAATGAGAAAGACTACCATAGCAGGCAAAGGACAAGCAAGAGATGATGATGTGACATCCAATCAGATGGCAGGCAAAACGGGAACAAGACAAACTAACATCTGATGTAGTAACAAAATATAATGTCAGCAGGAGCTGCAAAAGAGACAGGTAATGTAATTGAAGCAACAAGCCAAAAGATGATCTTTATACCAGCTTTCTAAATATATTTAAAGAACATTGTATGGCATGAAAAAGTGTGGGTATGCATCAGATTTTTATCTTTAGAGATTAGAAGGAAAGGCTAGCACTTGCAGATTTTGGAAAAGCATCTCCTTTCCACAGTCTGATTTGACAGCATTCACCTACAACAACAGAATTCTCTGAAAAAGAAGAGAAAGATAACTACTTTCATATTTCCCACTCTCTTGATGATTGCTGATGGACAGCATTACTTTATCATGTGGTTTTCCTCCACAGAAATGTAAAATCTTCAAATTATTTTTGTTTATTGATTTCCTAGAAATTTTACAATCTTAGTTGGTTGACTGACTTAAACTTCAGAAGGTCATACCTCTTTAAAAAGCTTAGTAGGTACTGCAATGGCCCTTTCTTCCTCCAGATAGGAAGCCCAACACCATGCTTGCCTTCCTTTAGAGGGTACAGCTGTAAAGAAGCACACAACAGCGAAATAATTCTGTAACTGTTAATGTCTCAAGAAAAAAAAAACCACAACACTTTGAAGTATCAAATCTACATTTTAATAAATACACTCATGGTGTTGCTCAGGACTTATTTGAGAAAAAGAAGTAGCTCTGCAAGTTTAAAGGCGTCAGGAACACAAAGGTTCCTGGTTTGTCCAGAAATGTTTCCAGCAGTTCAAACCTTGATAAGTAACAAGAAAAAGCACCTGCAGGTGACAAGTAAAACTTACCAAGTCCAGCCTCCACCCCTTTTCATTACTGATATTAAGAAGCACTAACGTATACAATTTACAGATGTGTGAAAAGATCGGTTCAAATCACAAAATATCTCAATATTTTAATTTTTTTTTCCCCAAGAATTTCTTTTGCTGGAAAGCTTTTTCAACTGGATAGCACGCATAACATGTTTTTTTTATCACAGTTGAAACACCCTGTTCTTTAACAGTACTCACAATGTTTCTAACCTACTCCATCACTTTGTAGTTTGATGTTTTTTGGGTGGAGAGGCAGTTCCAAGCCATCAGAACTGTCACCACTGCTTTCCCCCCCCCATCATGTAATTAGCACATGACAGAAACCTCCAGTTTCAGGTTTGCTCATATAGTGTGAACACTTGCATACGCTTGCACAGTAATTGTAATATTGCCTACAGTCCAGCTTAATATTGGCTATAGTCACATCAGTGAGTAACAGTTTTCAGGCCTTGAAAATAAGGCACTAACTGCACCAGCAATAGCGAGGAACTTCAAAAACAGATGGCCTGTGAGGCTGGCCATGTATGTATCTATGTTCATACACTTCCACTCTGCTTTATACTGATCTTCACCTAAAATGCCTCCTCTGCATATGCAGCTTAGCATTTCAGACCATAAGCTCGCACTGCCAGTAGGATTCATCACAGTTCACACTATGATTCTGGCTTGATCCAGATTGTAGGCTACTCATGAGAGAAATAAATCCCTTAAGTAACAGTCTGGCTAAGCATTTTTATTATTAAAACATGAACCATAACAATAGTGATGCCAAACTCTTCAGAAGAAAGCTTATAACACAACCAAAAGATAAGAAATTTCAGAACGACAGCAAACGCTCAACACTGTTAGAGCACATTCATCTTATTTGGGATTTACCCAGTTTTTATCTATTCTATGTAAGAGATTAGTGGCTCAGCACAATACCACAGTTTCATAGTTGGTTCTGAATACAAATTGGTCTTTTTTACCATATCTCTTGTGCTGAACTGGTATTTTCCCAAACAGAAATAAAAAAACCTGAACACAACAGAAGAAATCTGTACAGATCATTCTGTCAGTGAACAGCAGCAATTTCCATAGAGCATCAGCTCTGTGCTTGTGTCTCACACACTTCTTATCTCTTCAGCCTTGAAAACAACTGTAGAAATAACATTTCAAGAGTGATTCTACCCTGGGAGGGGGATTTTCTATAACTTTTATTGTTGCATCTTCAATCAGTATTTCATCTGCCTAGTGTGCATCAGAGCTACTTGGAGCTCTGTTGATTAGTGGCCCAGCACCTTCTGTGAATATCTCCCCTCTACCATAAGAACACTCTGGAGGGCAAGATGTCAGTCTGTGGTTAGTGTACCACTGAGGTATCATAGCAGCTCATTCTCCAATTTTTCCTAAAACTATCTGTCATACAATTAGCTTGAAAAAACAGCACTAATTTAAAATATGTTTTATTATGCTGGTTGATGCAGTGTACGTCTCTTTGGACTGATTATAGCAATTATTTCTAAACAGTTCCACAAATGTGTCTATTTCCAGCACATACTGAAGATGCAAAACTGATCCCCAAGGAAACAAAAGTAAACTTCCACTTCTGCTTGATACATGTCTTTCAACATCTGGAAACTCAATGGGGCTGATTTCCTTTAATACTGTCACCCTCTAGAGGGATGAAAAAACCAAACCTAAAATGTACATCAACTGCATTTACACTTACTATATCCTTCTCAATGCTGTCTTAAAATTTAATTGCCATAAATAACACACTGGCACTCTCTTTTTACAGAACTGAAAAAAAAGTATTAAATAGGGAATATAAATTCAGTGAAACAATGCTGGTAATTCACAATAAGAGATAAGTATTACCTAAAGAATTGATAATTTTTGTTTCATAATCTAACTTACTTTGTTTCAAAACTGTTATTTCCCCTTTTCTTTTTCTCCTGGCTCTCTGTGAGACTCTCAAGATCCTTCCTTCAGGTTTGTCCTCCTAAATTAGGAAAAAAAAAAAAAAAAGAGTACAGTAACTTCATTAGTTTAGAAGGCTAGGTACAATAAAAGTTGAGACACCAAAGGTTAAACTGTGATTTCATTTAAATGGCTACTGACCTAGCTCCCCCCACCTCAAACAAACCTGCAGATATCTAATCAAAGCTAGTGAGCCATCAGTGACAAACCACAGCGAACACAGTGAGCATGACAGACAGAAGGACTCTCAGCACCCACCACTCAGCCAGTCAGCCTTGCCTGACCCAGGGACAGATCATGAAGCCTTCAGCAGGCCTCACTGAGACACTGATAAATAACAGTATCTTCAATATGTTTATGCTTCCAAAATAATTGAAAGGAAAACCTCTCACACTTTAGCCCATTCTTTTTTCAACTGTACAATTGCTTTATTAAATGTAAAAAGGATCAATCCATTTTATTTAATTCACTGTTTGCGTATTAACAGTTTTATGAGCACCCAAACAGATGAACGGAATAAGTACTCATTTGGGAGGGCAGATGCATGGAGACAAAAAAGGTGTCCCCTGACTTTTGCCTAATATACTGCTATACAGGGATCTGCAAATTCCCTTCTGAAAACTCTAGCGTCTTCAGCCTTTTGACAATCTGGCGGATAAAGAACTCTTCCCTTCTCCCTCAAAACTGTGCTCCTTCCAGTAGTGTTACAGCTATTCGGAAGAAAACAAATATTACAGGAAAAAAACCATTACAGGAAGGTACTGTGGCAAGTTTTTTCTAAAATGAAGAACAAATCCCAAAGGAAAAAAAAAAATGCCCCGAAGCACATTACACTCCAACACAACAGAAAACCAAATATTTGGCTGTGATTTTTCTAAGGCAAATTACACTGAGAAAATCCAAAGTATTCCCTTCTTAACTGTAATGTAGCTTTCTTTGCAAAATAAATATTTAGTCTATAGTTATTATTCATGTGCAGAGTGACAAAGTAACAAGTGTCGAGAAATATGTACTCCTGTTTTTCCATGCTGAAGACATGGCAAGTCTAGGTTAGCATAATTTTTCCTTTAAATTCTTTTTGTTATATTCTTAAAAAAGCAGGGAAAAGAGATAACAGCTCTTATCAGTTCATTGTCAACAATTACAATTTATTGGTGAGACATAATTAAGTTGGTAAATGAACCAACTACTTATTGTGGCTCTGAAATAGAGATGCAGTCACTTCTTTTTGTAGACTGATGAAGTTACTGACATTGCAATATAAGGCAAAACTTCCACCAAAATACTTGCAGGAATGGGTTTATTACACATACTAACAATTTCATCGGGATTCTCTTTCTTCTCTCCATTATCCCGGGACTCTTCTTTGAGAGGTAACTTTGATTTTCTCTTCCGAATGCCTTTAGAATCATCTTCCCCATTGCATTCCATGCTGAGATTTTCCTCCTTTGGTTCTCTATTACAATAGTAACACAATGACACAAAGCTAACATTATTCCACTTCTAATATTCATAAATCAAGTAAAAAGCAAGTAAATCTGAAGGTCAAGTATTTGTGGGTCTCATGGTATTATACCAAATATATTCTTAGAAATCCTACTGAAAATTACATCTGTCAAAAGAATTAATCTGAAAGACACACAATAGCAACTGCAAAAAGAAAGCTGACAGCTTATGCTGAACAAGTTCTGCATGTTTTAAACAGTGTGTCTTTTCCCATGTATCATCAAATCTCCCGGAGAAGCAAACTGTGAAATGTTTAGGACTGTAGGGCAGTTTACAGAGAGGAAAGGAAAGGTAATTGTTAAGACTGACAAATCCGATTGGAGGAAGCTGGTATGTGACTGTACAAATTGCTAAACAAGGAATCAGGACAGAAAACTTTGAAGCAATTAGCTAAAAATGAAGGAAAGTGCAGAAAATCACACATGTGAAAATCACACCTGCCATAATGTAGCAATATGCAATAGAGAATGGACATACTAACACAAACATGTTTTTATGATGAGATGAACTGCATTAGCTGAAAAAAAAAAAAAGGAACTGAGAAACTACAGTATGCTCATGTTTTCACTCACTGTCATCTATAACACAGCTCTTGCACTTAATTATTATAGTTAACTTACCACCCCAACTATCTCTTTACTGATTAGCTTAATTCTGATGACTATGAAACAAGGTGGGAGTCTGACATTGATTCATGCATCTGATAGACTGTTTCACTGTTTGCATCTCACAGCAGAACATAGCACATCAAGCAAAAAAGACTGCCTTCAACATCAGTGTTAGACAAACCAAATGTTGTTAAGGCATTTACACAAAAAACAGTGAAAGAACATTTTAAACTAATGAAGACACCAAAACCAGCTACTTAATACCTCCCTTTGCCCACCACTTTTATATTATGTCAAATTCTTTGTTTCTATGCTTTATTATAGCACCTACTTGTTTTTTACTTGCTGGGCACATTTCTGGCTGCAAAATTTCCCTTCAGGAACAAATTCTTCTAAGGTACCATAGCGGTAACAGTTTTCACAGAAAACAAGTCCATCCACTTTTGCAGTTTCCTTCAACCTTGTGGGGATCCCTGTCTTTTCTGAAAAGGCTGCACAATGACAAAAGTTAACTTCACTTAGGTAGAGGTGATACATTTCCAACCATCCTCTGCAGGCCATGCCAAGCAAACAGAAAAACGCCAGCCACACCACTCTTGTCAGAATGAAGAACTAGGAGTTAGTGTTTGTATGGAGTCCATATTACTGACAAGCAAGTTGGGTTTTCATATTGCAACATGAGAGAGGAATCCACTGATATGATTCTGTTACAGTGGCACACTGACACTGCTTCATGCGGCTACTCGTGGAAGGACTGCCGACAGTCACCACTGCTCAGAGTCCATGACCTCATCTCCTGCTGATGTGCCTCATTTTTGACCTATACTTGGGAAAAAAGGGTTGGGGGGAGTTATCTTTCATTAGGTGAACTTATTTCTGAAAGCAAATCACTGACTACACTCTAGTCTCTCATAGTACTAGCTATTGCTCAACCTGCCTGAGGCCTACCAGAAGTGAAAAATCACTAAACTTGTAACAAAGCAATCTTCAAATACTAAGTAACTCGCTCATCCTAAGCTACAATTTCCTCACAACAGAAATGTAGCCTAGGAAAGGATGAAGGTTTTTTTCCCTCACAAGCAGGTATGAAGCACTGTGTCAAGTACTCCAGCTTCTAGAGCAGGTCATTGTCTTTGCACTTCCCCAAAAGACAAATTTCAATCACAAACTACTTATTTTGCTTAAGCACTTTACTGCCTCTAAAAGCAGAGTCAAATGAACACTTGAATACAGAATATCTCCCCTAGAAGAATATATAATATACGTGTTATATTTACACACCAGCATCATTAGTGGTTCAAAACAACTATTTCCTCTCACAACGGAAAATTTTAGCAATATTTTTATTTTTGGGGAGCACTAAATTAATCAATGTAAGGTAGAAGCACAATGCTTATTTGGTATACTTACATGTCCATAAACACACCCTAATTTAGTAGAAACACTATTTTTTGTTAGGTTTGTAGGGGATGCAGTTGCCTGCTTTACCGTAGGTAACTGTGATCTCAGTCTGAGGAGAGAATCTGTTGTGCTGCTACACTATCACAATGTTGCTACTCTCACTGCAGATCTGAAACTTGAATAACTATCACTGCCTTGGATACAGACCTACAGAACATATTTGCTGTGGTCTGAAGATTCAGACCTCACAGAGGGGGCCAAATTACTTTCCCACTGGTGTAAATGATTCACCTATTCACAAAAGTCACGTGACAATTATGATTTAATGGTGAGGGAGTAGCAAAGGAAAGCTTTCATTGACTTCACTTCTCACGCTTACAGTAATGATTATTAAACAAAAATTGTGAAGTCTGCTTTTCAAAGGACTTACAGAATGTGTATTTTAAAAGAAAATTGTTAAAATGCAGTATCAACAGGGAAAAAAAACTAGGTAGTTGTAAGTAATCGCAAAACCAATTGTGATATTTTCATTCATGCTGCTCCATAATTACTGGAGTTAGTGTAACAAGATTGCTATAATTTATGATCATGTAAACCAACTTTCCTTGAACAGAACAGGTGTTTCCTTCACCAGTATTTTAAATCCAGGAAACACCTTATTTGGTAGACAGGTACTAAAATTATTAGAATTTTACCATTCAAGATAAAACACAAACTGTTACTACATGCTTTTAATACTGTAAAAAAGCATAGTCAGCAGCAGCAAGGCAACTGTGCAGATACACACTGCACATCTAACACTGACATAGGTGGTAGCAGCTGAGCAGCAGCCAATATGATGTGAAGGCAGTTTGCAGTGCACAGTACTTTGGTCACAAATGAACTCTAGTAAAAGTCTGTGGGCAGTCTGGAGAACCAGTTCAACAAAAATTACCTCCAAAAAATTCTCAATAATTTAAAGAAATTTACTTTGCTAATTAAATAGAGGGAAAATATGGATTTTAAATTTAGAAAAAGTTACCATTAGGAGAAACTGTGGCTGTAATTGAACTTCAGATGTTTAACAGTGGAATTATTTCCTTTTAACTTAAAATGCGTTCACATGCCAAGAAACAAGTAACATCACCAGAGATACTCTGTCCATTAAAGCAAGTAAGTTGGTTTTTTTATTTGGAGGGGGAAAGCTTTAAGAAAAGCTAATATATTAAAGAAAGTACGGTCTACCACAGAAAATGTTTAGTGCCTCTTAACTGACCTTCTTGAGCAGTTGGAACCATCCAGGTTGTGGTAGCAGTTGCCTTTTTAACACTTTCCATTTCAGTGTCATCTGTAATCACTTCCAGGGCCCCAAATTCATTGACTCTAAACTGTAAGATAAAACAAATGGCATAGAGCACAGCAAAAATTTACTAAAAGTCTCTTGGAGTGTCTGCTTCCATTCACCAATATAGTTTTTACATGGTGTCCTCAACATATTGCCTATTTTCTATGTGTTTCTACTTATCCCCATGGAATTTGAAACAAGCCATTGTTGTTTCTTTCAAGCATAATGCAATTTCAGTACCTAAAAATATTTATTTGCAATAGATACTGATAGAGATGCCTCCACATACAGATAGATATCTATCTTACACACAAAAATCAAAAAATCAGCAACACAAATTCATGGGAACATCCCCTAACTGTATGCTTTTTATTACCAGCAAAATGCACTTCAGACACTGAGTATTTTTTCTGAGGAAAAGGGAACTGAACATCATATACCGAATGCTTCAGAGCACAGAAATTTCAGCATCCTCCAAAAATACAGTACTTCTCCACTATAAATTACACATAAACAAACATCTCAAGGCAGTTTATGAGCTGTTTAATTACATGCTGAACGTGATATTACTGTAAGCCGGAAGCAAGGCTCAACAATACCCCTCAGGCTGTGCTTACACTGGAGCACCAGGAGTTATAAGCCATCCTGCTGCCAGAAGAAAAGTTTCTTCCCAGTGTAGTAATTACAGCACTACCACATGAAAATAACTTCAGCTTCCTAATCACTATGTGGTTTGCAGGCCCAGCTGGTTACATGGGTTCAACTCAAGGCAGTGTTTTGTCCCTGGTCCTTTGCTCTGAACAGCAAAGAGGTGTCTTTGCCACAGAACGGGTCTGTATCAGTAAGGTACTCTCACCAACAGTTTTCAACAGGGAAAATGATGTCTGAGAGTGGCTTTCAAAGCTCCGCAGCACAGACTGAAGAGAATACTCCTTCAAGTGAGTGGCATGAAGCCTATTTTTCCCTGGTCAGGCAACTTTACCTTGGGAAAATGAGAAGGGGAACAACTGCCTGGCTCAACACTGACCCTCTCCATGCCTGCAGAGGCTGTTGAATGAATCACTCCCACTCACTTTGGACCCCACTATGGTACAGTACTGAAAATAAGCTGTTCTGGTTGAAAGCAAAGGTGAGCCCCATAATGTACATACCACAGCAGTGTGCTTTCACTAATACAGTCCTTCCAGCCTCAGCTTTTGCAAAGAGTCAACAGGTCCTAAGGAATGTGAACACCTAAGAAATAAGAAGCTGAGGGAAGGGAGAGGAAGAAGAGGCCCTCACAGTCATAGGACACCTGGAGCCAAGATTTTTATTTGTGATCAGCTATGCTCACAATAGGTATGAAAGCATGGACAAGCTGTTGACAAATCCATCTGGACTGAAAGACCATGGGTTCAACTTCAAAATGCGACCAAATGCAGTAAACACCACGTGCTCATACTCCAGTTTGTGTACAGACATTCATGCCGTTTCACTCAAAGAAAAGCAGTAGAGTTACCATTCAGAAGAGGATCTTTGTGTCTTACAGCTGACTTACGCACCCCAGTCTTGCTCCTATTTTGGTTAAGCTCCTTTTTGCTATTGGTGCTTTGCTGCCTCTGCAACAGGTGGATGCCCTTCTGGCTTTGAAGGGCTGACTGACAGGCACCAAGCAATGGAAGACAGATGACCGCAGGGATGGTTGCTCCCAGCTACTCTTTCACTGGAGGCTGTTAATGGTAGCAAGAGCCAAACCATTAAGGAAGAAGCTTTTCAACAGTTGGGCCACCACACTAAGTTGGTCTCAGTGATGGAGAGTAACAACTTGCTATTGCCTTAGCAGGCGGGAGGGCACAACAGTCCTATTGGGCCACTCATTGACCACTGTAACTCCTGTTTTTGCCTGCAGCCTCCCCTTTACCAGTCAGAGGCCTCCAGCCCCTGTTTGCACGCAAATTTGAATTCACATCTGCTTTTGCTCCCTACTTCCCCAGCTACAGCGTCAGCATTAAGGTGCACACCGAGCTTTTCGTGGCTAACCAGAACAATGCCTCAGACCTGGTAGTCATACTCCAGTTTTAGCTGGGGAGGAAAAACAACTAACAACTTGTAATAAAGGTTAATTGCTTAAGAACGGGATAAATAGATGTACAAAGCAGCATGCTGCACAAAGCCATCATAGGATAAGAGCTGTCAGAGCAACACATCAACTACTGTCTACTGTTGGAAGCATGTAAAAAAAAAATAAATCTAGGCTAATGGTAGTTTATGTGCCTATGAAAAAATTCAACATACTTGTAAGTCTCTTCTACCTCAAAAGTAAACAACAAAAAATCTAGAAGTAAAGGCTCTGTCATAATATTCCCTCCAAGCCAAAATACAGTAAGAACAGTTCTCCCATACACTTCCCTAGGTGTCTTGACAGTCTGCAATTTCACAGCAGGTGACATAGAGGGAAAGAAACAGTGCCACTGAGCTAACTTCTGAGGATGGATCCATAGCTTTCTGAGAAGTAAAAATTTGCTTCCAAATCACAAAACTCCTTAAGTAAATATATAAATTTGCATTGGAGGGATTTTCCTTAAATCTGCCTTCACTGCATCAAACAGTAAAATTCTTATTGACAGAAACAAAGTCAGACCATTACCAAGTACTTTATAAATAAATTCACAAAGAAGACTGACTTTTGTCACTTCAGTGTTTTAAAGAGAATAAATTATAAGGCTTGTTGGGTATGAATTTCATCCACTTGACTTTTGTCAAATGCCTGTTTGCAAATTTTACGTAACTTCTTAAGATAATTCTCCGTCCCACTCAAGGGAGCCAACGGTCTTAAAAGATCAAAGAGCAAAAAAGAAGAAAAAGAAACCTCAACAGCTTTTCTGAGCAAATCCACAGTAAGATAAACAGGAATAAATATAACATTTGGATAGAAAATTTAACTTACAAAGTTTCACATACAGGTGAGCAACAAGAGCAAAAATACACACGTTCATGTAATTGACATTTGTTTAACACAAATATATTGTAACTGAGTTGGCAGGACAAGTCCAACTGTTAGTGGCTAAGTATACAACACAGAACTTACTTAGCTGCCTTATCTGCAGTTTCCACAAGGATCAAAACCAGTAGCTTCCATTTAAACATCATTAAAAAGATTCCTTCCATTCAGACCTGAGATACATTTTCATACGTTCTCAGGAAACGATGCCCTGATATACTAAAACTTCAGCTTATATGACTGTTGATTTTATCCTCAGGAACATTTTATCTCCAGGAACATTTTAATATTCATTCAACAGATAACGAACACATTGAGGGAAGCCAAGGTTTAACAATCAAACATTATAAATACTTTCTGAACCAATTGTGTCTGTCCACATACTAAGTTTTTCTACAGGGACCAAAATGACTATCAATAAACATTTTCAAAAAAATAATTGCATGAAAATTTACACAGGACTGGAATATCTATCCTAAGTCACTAATATGAAGCCTTTGTCCACTGCAGGCAACAGTATCACACAAAATATCCCAAAAATGTTTCAGCTGCAATGGAGAAGTGGCCAGATTTTCTGTTACCAGTGTCTCTACTGCAAGTCCATTCCTACATTTCTTTCTTGAAAAAACACCTTTCATGTTTTACTTTCCATGTATTCATAGTCAGTTTATATCCATTTTTTCTTAAGCCAACATTACCCTATGGATTACACAGCTCTAGTACCCTAACACTTAATTACTTTCTCAGTATATGATAAAGCGAGGAATTATGTACCCCCTCAAACTTGATTTTACTAGCTAAGCACAAAGTTCTTCTGTTCTTATGAAAATGGTGCTCCATTTCTTCTTGTTCAGCCTGTCATTCTTTGCCCACCATGTGCTATGCTGAACCACGGAAATCCATTCTCCCAGTGAATATGACTAAGTATAACACCAAAGGTGGACTGCTGCTGTCTCTCCTCTAGTGGCTTTAGAACATTTCTATTTCTAATGGAAGTTCTTTGCCTTATCATGCTGGCTGGAAGACACTCTGTAGTTTCATGTCAGTGTAATTAAGTGTTAAAAGGGCTTTCAGTTATCTTTCTCTACATTTCATAAAAATACTCTTGAGTACTTACTTGTCTCTATGTGGGATTAAAAAAAATTTAAAACAATGCAAAATGTCTATCATATTGCAGATTAATTCTCAAACTCAAACCTGTTGGGAACAAATATATACATCCCAGTTTCAAATTAAGTCCTCACTGTTGAATGTGTCTAACTCAGAGCAACAAAGACCAGACTATCAATGTTTGCTGTTACCTGTGCCCTCTTAAGAGTGTAGAGCATCTCATCAGTTCCTACAGATTTCAAATCAGAATAAGAGTTGCTATCATTTTATAAAAGGTAAAATTATTATTTGGGAGAACAGACAAATACAAAGGAAGAAAAAGGAAGAACAACTGAAATGCAAAGGACCAAAAAAGAAGAAAAAACCCACATATGTTAATGCACAGCTTTAAAATAAATTAGAAAAATTAGCCAACACTACCATCTACTGGGCAAGATAAAGACAAAGAGTTCACTGCAATAAGGACAATTGTTGCTGCATTCTGACATTAACTTCAGCAACAAAACATATCTTGACCCCACAACAGCGTGATCGTAGACTAGCTTAGAAGAAACCTGCAAAATTTTTATTATCCAAAAAGTAAATTGCATAAATGTTCTTTATGCCTATGAAGCAGCTAAACATAAAGTAGCAGAATTACAAAGCAATTTGTCCAGAGGATTGACACCTGAGACTCCAGCGATATAAGCCAAGAACTACACTCTGACCTCTGGTTAGCAAACAGTTATCATCATTCTTGATGTTAATCACCATTTAATCACAGTGGTTTCCGTGGGACTGCTCAGATAAATCAGAGCTTTTCTAGCATTTTACAGTTCCTCCCCTCTTTAAAGCAAAGGAGTCACCTACAGACATTGCATTGTCCAAACACATCCCACTACAAGTCAATCTACTTTTTATACATTACTTAAGTCGAATAAGTTATTAAATGCCAGAGCTTGTCGATTCAACCAGTCCCCTCTTCTCTTTGTGTGGATACAGTCTTTACATGCACAATCACATACTATTTTCTCCACAGAACCCCTGCCCCAGGCAGGGGCTGGACAGCATTCAGAAAAATGAGGCAGCTGTTGGTATTTTTATACTTTCTTCAAGTGGTAAAGCCAATCTTATTTACTCTACATGGTTTGAAAGCAGAATGACTGTTTATTAAAAAACAAACAAACAAACAACAAAAAGAATGTACCTAAAAAAGCTTTAGGCACTCTAGAAATTACTGTTACAATGCAGTGCAAAGTAATTCCTGAAACAAAAATCTCTGTTCTCAGCCACTTACCAAAAAAAAAACAAAACAAAAGAAAACCAAAACCAACAAAACAAAACCTTTTCCTAGCTCTTCATCCCTTTGCTCCCGTCTTATTTTAAAGCACTGGGTAAACATGTAACCCCTTACGCTTGCCTCGACACAAAACTTTTACTCTTTCAGGGATAGAGAGGATTAGGGAAATGTGCTCCTGCACCTGACTATTCCCTTTCGTTAATGATGAGAAGGGAGCCTGCCTGCACGTTACTACTCTGCAAGTATGGCAAAAGACAAACAACTTAAGTAGGATCCCAGGGTACCTAGGGCTGCCTAAAACATAATCAGCAGGGAATAAATTCCTCACCACAACCAATGGGCAGGGCCAGACCCTCTCATTGGAATGATGTTGTCAGCAAGAAAGTCAAGCACTTCCACCAACATCAGATTGATTTTAAGATGCTTCAGTAACACTGTGATAAGCTAATCCTGAAGTAATGAAGGAGAGCAATTCGCAGATAGAAGGAAAGGTTTTTTCCTATCTGGGCAGGCACAAGCAGGAAGGGATTACTATCAAATTATATCCTTCCAAAAATAAAAATAATAGGAACATTCTCCCATTTCTTCTGAACGGAAAGCTTAGGTATATCATCAGAAAATATATACCTCTAGCAAGAGAGACTGACATTTCCCCTGCAAACCACCAATACCTCAGTCTTGTCTGCAGCAATGTTTATCTATTTTATTCTTAGACACTCCTCAGGCTCTTCCAAACCCCCCCATCCCACTCCAAGTGCTCAAGAATTATCTCAGTACCAGAGGGCTTCTCAATGACTTCTCTGCACTGCAAACTCAGTCTGCCTTATTATCTCCACTTGAGTAGGAAACTGCAGCTAAACAGACTTTCTTAAGGTGACACATAAATCAGCAACAGAGCCAGAAGTCAAGGTCTGCCAAGATGACGCTTATTGATCCAGAAGTTGACCTACAAAGCAACCCTGGCTCTGAATTATGTTGGCCAGAATATTTCTACATACAAAACGCTGATATCTCATGGGGAACTCAAGCTAGCAACAAATAAGAAATGAATGGCTATCTGCCAAAATTTTGGTTCCAGTGAGTTGTTCAGCACTGCACAGGAAGGCTGTGGTAGAAGCAAGTGCAGTGCGAAGCTTTCTTATGTGGGATTTACCAGCACTAATCACAAAACTATCCCTTTTCCACCCCGAAACCCTCTGCCTAGTTATTTACATGTTTAACAGCATCTACAGCAAATGATTCAGCAGATTTTGTGGTAAAATAACATGTGATAACTTAAAGGAAGACTCTACCATGACTACACATGAGGAAACCCAATTAAAGATCAAAAGGCAAACCTAAATGCAGCATTTCTTGGCTTTGGAATGTTAACAATTTTAATAGTGAAATTTCCTTTTTGGTCTTTCTTTTCTTAAATAAGGTAGACTCTTATGACAATGCAAAGTTTTAACCAAGAACATATGGCAATGAAGCACAGCGTGAGCTAATTAATTGCACTAGATTGCAACATAATAAAGTCAATTTCATGTGGAAAAGACCAGGCCACTAGGTACATCTGCGGCAGCTCACACTTGGTCACAGAAAGTCCTGTCTACTTTGCCTTCTGTTTTCTGCACTACTCCTTACCACCTTCCCTGAAGGGAATCTACCTTCTCTCTGAAACAGCACCTGCCCACTGTAGGCAGTGATTTAACTAGTTCCTGGTAGTTGATATTTCCTGTGGACACCCTCAAGGACTCTCCCTGAGAGAGAAATGCCTTCCCAGACTCAAAGTACAGCACATGCCACTGTGTGAGAACAGAAATAGCTTTGCACTGAAAAAGCACTGTACTTACTTATCGCCTGAGACCCTACTGATATTTTCATAATGTGAGAAGAGAAATAAGTTGTTCTCATAATCATAATTATCTCAAGCAAGCTTCAACACAATTTCATAAAAGGCAGGTGGAAGGATGTACTTTACCGCCTTGAGTTACTGCACCCTTGCACCCAGAAACACAGCACTCTGAATCACTGTCCTTCTTTACAGCACAGCTGGAAACACCGAACACCACTGACCATTATTCCACCATTCATGTTCCACTATTATAGTTGGTTCCCTACAATATCTGCTGCCCAACTTCATTTACAGGCTAATTTCTTCATCGTCAAATTTTATTTTTTTTTTTTTATGTTCAACCACAATTTGCAAGCTGCAAATAATGACCAAAATTCAGTCCAGGCAGTATATTACTGCTCACTTTCCAAACACAGCACTAGAAAACGCATTAAGAAGTACTTCATAAACTTCTGTCACTGCACTAGGAAGTGACTGTAAATTATTACAGCTTTTTCAATTTAATGAGTACATTTAAATCTTGAAGCCATGGTGTTACTGTGTGCACTCAGCACAGAGATTTAAAAAAAAAAAAAAAGACAGAGAGAGAAAAGAGGAGTATTTCACATTTACATTCACACCATGCAGAGTAACTGGTTAGCACTGATGTTTTTCAGATGAGCATACATTACTTAGCCTGCCACATGAAGGCATTCTGTAAATTGTAAACTATTTTAAATTCTACTGGAATTCAAGTTTTCCGTTTTATTTAAACAACTTGAAAGAACTAATATACAGCGCTAACATTTTTGTTCTCAGTCTTCGGTCCATCATACTGCACAATTTTTAATTCTCCCTATTCCCTGTGTAATTTGAAATTGAAGCATTTTCTACAACTACTCACTATTTATCTCTCACACAGCATACTCAAAGCAGTGTTCAAGAAGCGTTAGCTATTTGCTGAAGATTTTTAACAAAATCTGTATGAGAATATATTTCCACAGCCTTCTCCAACTACAAGTGACAAAACACTAACAATTAACAGTGTGCAAAATCATGGAGGAACATTTTCAGCATTTTACCAATGTAGAAACAGATGCAGGCGTAAGAGATAGCAGTATGGCTGAGAAGAGAGATTTGGTATCTGATTTGGCTCCCTTGTTTTGATTAGACTGGGAAGTGAGTGCCCCCTGGTGCAGGTTATCAGTGAAGTCCGGTAGGCATGAAACTGCCCACAGGACTTCATAACAAAAAGAAATAATGCAAGTTTCTATTTCTGATTTAGCTGTTCTTCTGTATCATGATTTAGATTTAAGCAATGATAAGAAAATACTGAGAAAAGTTAATTTTAAATGTTTCAAGAAACATTTTACACTATTACAATAGGGTTTTATCGACTTCTATTTATTCAGGAACTTATATTCACAAAAATGAAGTGGTTCTTCAAAAGAATAGTTGTTCATATATACTTGCCTGATAATCTCAGGCTGGATACTAATATAACACACAAGAAAAGAGATTTCTTAAAACATGCATATGTTAAAACAAGCATGAAACTTCACATGCAAACAGTAAAGAGAAGCAAATGCCACAAGACTTACATGATTAAAAATAAGGACTCCAAGTAGGTAACTCCCCAAAATGTCTATATTAAAAAGCAACATTTCAACATGGCATAGGTTTAACTTAAAACATGCTCTTAAGTTTACCAAATCTGAGTGTTCACAGACAATTTCCCCTAACATTTTAGGAAGAGAAAACACTAAATGTAAGAATTTGAGCAATACATTGTCTGCAATGAATAGTTCAGCTATTGTTTATTATTTGTTATAAAACTCCTCAGACGTTGTATTACCAAGCTGTCAAAATAGAATATTTGGATTTCTGTATTTTGCTATTACATGCTTTCACAGATTTTTCAACTGCATTTCAATGTAAGTACATGGCAATAGTTTGATACCTTTAGTTTTAAGACTATTACAGGCTAGAACAAGTCTATTATGATTTTTGAAAGCTTACATGCAAGCTTACAAGAAGTTACTGCTATGTAAGGCCATTTACTTTGGGTTCAGGACAAAACAGTAAAATAATCTGTGATCAGGACAGTTCTGGTAAATCATCCACATAAACTCTATTCTGAGAATTTCACAAAGAGCATAACATATCTTCCATGATCACATTTATAGTTTCAAGTGCTTAGTCACCCTTTTAGCCATCAATATTTAGAAGCAGCCCTGAAATATGAGTTGTCACAATTATCATAAAAGCTTAAAAATCCTTACTATTCTAACAGCTCAAATTATTTTGGTATCTATGTAAACATCTAGTCTTTCACTGACTCTTAATGCTCTCTAGTCCAGCTACATCCTGAGGCTAATTTGGCATTGTTGGAAAACATTCTTGCTTCAGTCAGTCTTAAAGTGGCTCCATTTCAATTTCATCCAGTAACCCCTTGCTTCTGTATTTAAAAAAACACAAACAAAAAAACTCCAAACAATAACCCAAAGAGAAGGAGTTGCCTGGCCAATACTCTCTATCTTTCATTATTCTGAGTAGACTACTATTGCAGCTCTGACTGTGCCTTCCCTAATGCATGGACCAAAGAAAGAATCTCTAAAAATCAAATGTATGGTTGTTTCCAAATTAAAATAAGTAAACAAATAAACAGAAGAGCAGCCTTAAAATTAAGCTCATGCTTTCCTGAACAGGACATCATTAAGAATCCTCTTACGTGGTTTCTTGAAGTTACCCTGAGCTACACTTCCCAGTCCCTTCCCTCACTTTACATGGGAACTTTCCCATTTCTCTACTAATTAATTACTCAACCTTTGCTTCTGTTTTGTTTCTTTTGACATAGGGTAACCACAACTGAACAAAGCACAAACCTGTGATTTATATGAGACTATTATACTTTCCTGCATTGTTCCCTTTTGTATTGCTCAAACATTTCAATATTATGGTTGCCTTTCACATAATGTTGCTTATTAAATTAGAAAGAAATTTTTTTAAAAAAATACAGCAGTGTTCAGGGATATGGAGGCTGGTGATAGTCTTGGCTATCACTATAAGATAGTGAAGTCTGAAATTCTGAAAATAGCCAGCAAAACAAACACTGAAACAGCAGCACTGGACTTTAGAAGAGGCATATTTTGGTTTGTTCAGAGATCTGCTTGGCAGGGTCATACAGGAGACCACTTTAAAAGGTAAACAGGCCTAGGAAATTTGTCTCCCTCTCCAGGGACTTCACACCAGGAGAATGATGCGTGTCAATGTGCAAGAAGTTAAGCAAATGTGGATGAAGGTGAACACAAATGAACTAGGGACTCCTGACTTACTTCAAAAGAAAAGGAAGGTAAGCAGAATGTGAAACAAGTAACTTTATACAGACAAGGTATATGATGATATTGCTGTAGTGTACAATGATGGAATTAGGAAATCCAAAGCTCAGCCAAAGAATAAACTAGCAAAAGCAACAAAAAAGGCTTCTCTGTGTATACGGGCAGCAAAATCAAATCACCAAACTGAAGGGAATGGCTGATAAACTGAAGGGCAGCTTTGCTGTTCAGATAGACCTCAACATGCTGAAGAAAGCTGGCTAACAAGATACCACGAAGGTCTACCAAAGCAGACACAAGGCCCTGCACCTGGAAGAGAGCATCTGAATGCACTCGTACAGCCCAGGGGCTGACTATCTGAGAGCAGCTCTGCAGAAAACCTACAAGTTGAACATGAGTCAGCAATGTGCCCTGGTAGCAAAAGTGGCCACAAGCACCCAGGGCTGCCTGAGCAAGAGGGCAGCCAGCAGAACGAGGGAACAGATTATTCCTCTCTGTTTAACACTGATGAGACCATATGCAGGCCACTGCATCCAGTACAAGAAAGGCACTGACATACTGGAGCAAGTCCACCAAAACAAGCAGGGACTGTGGCAGATGACATGCAAGGAAAAGCTGAGTGAAGCCATTTGCTCAGTCTTAAGAAGATAAGGAGAGATTTTACTGCTGTTTTCCAGTAGTTAATGGGAGGCTATAGAGGAGATAGAGCCAGGTTCTTCTCAGATGCACACAGTAAAAGGACAAGAGGGAAGAGGCACAAGCTACAAAAGCGGAAATTCCAACAAAGTATCCATAAAAGGAAAAAATTACTATAAGTATATAAAAATGCCCAGAGAGATTGCGGTATCAAACTCTGGAGATAACCAAATTCTGAGCAACCTGATCTAACTCGCCCTGAGGTGACCCTGAGGTCTGGGTTGCCTAGTCTGCGTGGTGTCCTGAAGTCCCCTGCAAAGAAAATTATTCCGTGACTTTATTCTATTGTTCTGTGATTAAAAAAAAACTCAAATGAACACAAAAACAAACACACAAAAAACCAAACAAAAACAACTTACAAAACACCTACACAAAAACACATTTGCAACATGTCTGTCCTGAATTTCAAACATTTTTTGACTCTTCACTTCAACAATAGAAATCCTATCAGGCACCAAAAGATATAAAGTTCTTTTAAATGACACATGTTTTCTTGTGAGATTCCTTTTAAAAAATAAACTATGAGAAAGCCTCATCAGTGTTAGTCTAAATGGAACAATATGAAAATATTGATTTTAATCAACAGGAAATAGGTGCAAGACGGTCTCTAATATCAAAATTGGAAACACAGCAAAGGACACCTTCGGAGGACACAGTAAAAAGTAAGAGATAAATAAAAAAATCTGAAAACAAAACAAAATTGTTATAATTTACTTCAAACACCACCAGTGTGAAAAATATAATTAAAAGTACTATTCCAATACAATTCAAATTTCTAAACTGTACCAAGCTCAGAAGCACTTAATTAATTCATTTTTTCTAGGCACCCACATGACAAAAGCACAGCAAAAATAAACTATTTTTAGAAATAAAAAGAACTAAGAATTGAGACCATGAGAGTCAATGACAGTATGAAGATTCTTACTGATACAGTAATATAATGCTTTAAGTAGACTGAATTTTCACACTTCTGAGATTTCTTTGGGATTTTGTGCACTTGATTACTTCTGTCTACATAGTGAGGCAGTGCTAATTTATGCCTTCCTACGGGGATGTCGGCTGTCTGTGCCAGCACCATAAACTGAATCAAGGAACTCCAGAGCTAAAACGTAAGTCTCTTAACTCAGAACTGCAGGTTCATGTTTTATTCATAAAAGCAGATACCTACACACCAGCTTTTGAAATGCATTCTTTTGTCATTTAACGTTTTTATTTTGCTTATGAAAAAAAAAAAAATCACAGATCTTACCTTTAGGTCACTTCCTGGTAAAGTACCTATGCCATCCTTCCAGTCCATTGCACTAAATACATCAAACTCTTGACCATTTCCACTAGAGGCAGATTCATTCATGATGCATGTACTAAAAAATAAATAAATAAATAAATAAATAAATAAATAAATAAATTGAAAATTCTGTACGTGGTTTAATGCTTATATCACCAGATTTCTTCCAACTCATTTCACAGATTAGTATCAAATGCTTCGTTCTGCACACTGGCAAAGTGGACAAGAGATGACAAGGGTGATAATATACACTGATATAATAAAAGCAAGGGAAAATCTTTTAAAAACTTTGAAAATAATACCTGTTTCACACACTAGGAGGCAATGAGGCTGTATTGGAGAGGAAAGAAAAATTTCAACCTGCAAGTAAATTGACATGAAGAAAACATACTTCAAGTACACCTAAGAAAAACATCTGTTCTGGGAAAGGCAAGACATGAGTGCATGCCTATAATAAATAAATTAAGGACTGATTAACAGAACCCACATTTCCTTAATACTGGATAACATGCTGACGTGAATGCTTTACTCAAGTTCAAATGAGAATCTCAAAATGAATTTGAAACTGTCATTTTTCCTGTCTGACTCAGGGCACTCAAATATTCTCTATCTGTTTCCCTACAGTTTCACTAGACTTCAAATTTCATTTGTAAAAATCTATTTTCACATAGGAAAGCACATATACACCAGAAAAAACTACTGTTTTGCAAGACTTGATCCTACTGGATCCCTCTGTTTCGGAACAGTGAAGGGAGAGAAAATAAATATTGTGTTCAGAAATAGTGGATCTGGACATCCCCTTCTGTGGTAAAATATCTGCACAAGCAACCGAAGTATACCACACTTGTCTCTGACTCCTGGCTTTGGCCAACTGCTTGTCACTGCCACAAAGATGGCACCAGTGGCACTGAATTGCAGGTGTTTCTAGCAGCCAGCTGTGACTACCACCAGCTTTTCCTTTCCACTTCTCACAAACCCAGAAATCTTTAAATCTGTGGCCTGGCACCTGATTTACCATTTGTGCAATGTAGAATCTGACTCATTAATTTTGTTCCTGAAGAACTTCTGCACTATGCCTAGCAGATGAAATAATTTGCGGCAAAATTAGCTCTGTCATTGGTTTGTGAACTATTAGCCAAAGCTTGTCCCTTTTGAAATTTACACTTTCTGAACTTTTTGAAATTTAAACTTTCTGAACTTTCAAAAAGATAATGAGCTTCCTCAGTGCTTAACCTTGTTTTCTAAAATCTAGTTTCTAACGTAGGTCCCACTGCCCAAATCTACAAATATCTATTAATACTCTCTGAATATCCTGAATTTTCACACCCATCCCCCCCAAAAAAAGAAAAAGAAAAAATGATATTTGATCACTCACAGATAACAGAAAAAGATGCAAACCAAGCAGAAGTAAACTCAGGTAGTCTAGAAGTTTTTTACTGAAAGTTAGAACAGAAAAATGCTTAGTTAACTTTGTTACATGAAAAATAATTGAATTTACATTGTATTTATCAGAAAAATTGTACCAATCACTGTAACACCACCACTACAGACAGATACTACTCTG
Organism: Pseudopipra pipra; assembly: GCF_036250125.1. Lineage (NCBI taxonomy): Eukaryota > Metazoa > Chordata > Aves > Passeriformes > Pipridae > Pseudopipra > Pseudopipra pipra. The sequence continues at coordinate 61,033,082 of NC_087551.1, forward strand.
GTTTTGGGATACAGTGTGAACTCCCTTGTATTTCTCCTTGGTTTCCTCCTCATTTCTAGCAGAATTCTTCAAAATCCTGAGCAACACCTTACTCCATGGGTACTTTTGTTACACTACAGTAACTACACAATATCAACAAGAGGAGCTGGACCTCAGTCAGTATTCACTGCTAAGAGTGAAAGCTTCTGCATTCCTCTTCATTTCATATGACAGGCAGGGTTCACAGAAGGCTCTTTGAGAAAACTTCATGTATTTCATATGACAAGCTTTAAGTAGGAAGAACCACATAATTCAATGTGTCTTCTCCACCTTTCAGTAATTCTCTATGAGAAGACCATACCGGCTATGCACAAAATTTTAAAAAACTTCAATAAATCTAAACAAATTCAGTGCAAACTGATAAATTCCCCAAAGCCATAGATCTCATCTTTTAAAATCACTCCCATACAAAATCTACCATCCTACCTCAGGGCAGCTCCTGCAATAAAACTTGGGATCTCTGCTTTATCTGAGAGCACAGTACACTGCAGAGCTCCAGCCTATCAAGCACTGCAGCAGACCAACTCAAGCAGGTTTCCACCAAACTGAACTGCAGGAAGACGGCAGAGGTGCAGGCCTTCCCTCGAGAACACAAGACCCAAGTCGCTAAGGAGTAGCTGAAAAACTGGATCTCTCCAGACACCGGTGAAGTTTTAAGGACATGAAACATGCTGGTTTAAGAATGTTGGTATAACAAGCTTCCCAAGATTAGCCTGGATAAACAAACACAAAGTTGTGTTCTGTATTAACTGCAGTAATCTTAAATTATTGTCCTGTTTAGAGGACACTTCACTCAACCCTCCTGTGTTTACTACAGAAAAACATGTTGCAATGAGTTCAGCAGAAGGCATGACAGAAGACAGGAAAAGACTCAAGAAGCTGTGTGGAAATGTTTCCTCACAGCAGCCGCTGTACCATTCAGCAAGGAGCACAAGACAGGACAGCTGCTCCATCAGATGCTGACATCTCTGACTGTGCCACTCTTGTTATTGACATGAAAATTACATGGGGGGAAAAAAAACTCAGAGCCTAGCCTACTTAAGCAGGGTGTAAACCATGAAAGTAAATAAAAAATTGGTAACAGAAATCTTCAGGGCATATTTGTCTCAAAAAACATACAAATTCTAACTTAATTACACCTAAGAAACTTTGCTTGGGTAACAAACAGCAATAATGATATAATTTTTTATAAGGTATTCATTATTGCTTTCCTTTTAAAATTTACTCAAAGTCAAAGGCATAATCTGTATTTTTCACATTCTGCAGCCTTCAGAAGTGTTCTTGGTGGGGATGAAAAGGTCACAGGGCAATGCAGACAGAAATTAACTTACTAAAAGGAAATACTTTTAACAAAATATCTGTTTCCAGGTTTCCTGAGTTTAAACAGATAAAAGATACAGCTATATCCCTCTACTAATGATAATGAGGAAGGAGATACAGACCAATAAAATTGTTATGGCAATGAGGTATTAAAAAAGGATGAAATCATTGCAATATACACATCTAAATCTCAGTACAAAGAAGACTAAAGAATGTCTTATCTACTCATTTTAATTTTTGTTTTTAAAGCTCTGATGCAGTTCTTTGAACTAGTATAACTCCTTCCATAATGATTTCATCTGCTATCATTTCTGTTGCTGCACTGCCAAAAAAGTAGTAAAAATGCTAGATGAATATGGGGTAAAGTAACTACAATACTGTCCTTATGCCTGTCACTGCCATCTGATGTGATGGAAAGGACATAACAGGAAGAACTTGGAACAGTCGTTATCCAAAAACATCTCCAAAATCCATTATTAGGGATATAACTGTATCTAAATCTTCACAGCCACAAGAGAAGTGTGCTGTATGTTAGAGTTTCAACATGTTGTTTTAGACTTATGTAATAAATTCATTTAAATAAACAAGCATATAAAATAAGATTAGACACATCTTTTAAAAAACCTTCATTTTTACCAAGTGGTTCAACAATAAATGAGTACTCACAGAAAAAAATACTTTTTGAGAGTAACAGCACTAAAAATGAGATAGTTTCATCAGGTGAAAGACTCTCTAAAGACATAAAGCAAAGAAACAGGATAGAATATGCCAATTAAACTTACAAGTAGTTTTTGAAATAATTATAGGGTTATGTACTGAATACATCAGCAAGTAGTAATAGGACTCTTTCTTCCAGTCAATGCTTTGGAAAAAACTACCTGACAGCTGTCCAAACTTTTAAAATCTAAGATGCCAACTGTGATATGTCCATACAATTTCTAACCAGCAGGGTCAACTCAATACCAGTCACTGGGCAGCAGAGAGAGATTTCAGCAGTAAAGCCACCAGTCATCTGGTTATGCCAGATTAGCATAACCTGTGTGCAATTATTTGCCTTTTCTTTTTATGCATCCCTGTGTATTTTTATTTCTACTATCAAGGATTTCTGCAGCTACCATGACAGGAGAGCCTCGCAGGTTTGCCCCATACTGATTGCTTCCCCAGCTGACAGCTCCTGCGAGAAGCAAAACTGGGCATGTAGAGCCAGGGGAGGTCTCAGCAAATGACACCAAGAGTGAGGTCCAAGGGGAAAAGAGGTCTCAAGGGAGGCGATGTCCTTATGGAGTTGAGCCATGGGTCCTCTTCCCCACAGTGCTGGGTGACACCAGCACTGATGAGTGTTCAGAAACCAAGGCAACAGATGAGGGTTTTTGTCCTAATATTGTATTCAGTTATTTTGGACATCTCCAAGGCTGCCTGGTGTAGCACCCATGAGCTAAAAGGACACATTTTCCCTACCCAGTAAATTAGGAAAATAAAATGGATCTGCAGGGAACAACTCAGTGTACCAGAGCTGCAAATACACCGACTTCTAGACAACCAGGGACAAGTGGATACTCAGCTTAGCTTTATTTAACATGTAAGAATGTGAATACTACCAGCACTGACTTGTTACACTGCCGAAGCCACTTGAAGCAGAATTACCCCTTGCAGTGTAAGCTCCCTCTATTTGCCGACAGTAGTAAGCTTGCTTCATAATGACAGCAAAAGCAAAGCCAATTGACTGTAAACCCACCGGGGGCGAGCCCTGCTTTTCGCTTCGCAATCCCCTCTCTGAGCTGGGCACGCTCCATGCTTGCCTCTTTCTCACCCTTCATATTTTTGCACCACATTCTTCACTTAAAGAAAAACAACCACAACAGGAACAGTGCAGGAAATGGTAAAATTCTTTGATGCTACCCACCGCATTTTAATATGTGCTTTTTCTTGTATCTGTTTAAAGGCGCAATTATTTTAATGCTTCATTAAAAGAAGTATTTGCAGATTCCACATTTTCCTCAAAATCTCATTTTTCATTGCTTAGGAACTACTTTACTAGTCCTGCCATGTTTCTATTCTGCATGTTGAAAAGCTGTTTGAGTAAATTTCACTACTTTGCCTGTTGTTCATGAAGTTTATTACAAGTAAGCTATTTTAAAGATAAGATACATAGCTTTTTTAAGAATTCACAAAGGGACTCCAGCTTAAAATTCTTTGCCATTCTTAACACTTGGAACAGAAAATGGACCAGAGTTCCTATTGATGTCTCTGTAGCATTATTTCCTCTTATTTTATCTGTTGCTACATTTCTGACTGTTAGATTCTCCAGGGGTACCGCATGTGCTTGCTCCTGGTTCCCAATACTTTGGTTTTAAACCTTTTTCCCCTCGAAGAAAGAATCTGGCCACAAATGCATTACAAAATACTGTGCTAAGGGAGGTTCTTGCTGTCTTCACTCGAGTCTAGTCTCTGTCAGCAAGCTAACACGGTACTGCTGTATCATTGCTAAAGATCAGGTAATAGTTACAGCCTTCCTCTACTACTTCATTTGCAAATATCCACAAATATTTGGGTAACAATAGTTACCTAACAGGAAAGCTATCCCATCATCTAATGAAACTTACTAGTCATAACCTTTTCTTGTTTATTAACAGCCTGTACCTCACACCAAATAAGTATTTCCTCTGCAACCATTACTCCTTTATTTCTGTTACTGTCTGTGCAGGCCTGAGTCGAGATTTATTATCTGAGTAGATTAAGAGTTGCATACAGCAACTCTGAAATGTTTTGTCTTAAATTCTCTTAATTGCCTGAACTAGGCACAGAAAGTTACCGAACACTTCTGCCTTTATTTGTGCCTACTTCCTTCCCCCGTGGAAACACCTTCTTGAGAAGAACTGTGATGCACAGAATCGTCACACCAAGTATCACCTGACCTATTTCGAATTGTTAATTTCTACCCCAAGTTAATTCAATATACATCTGAATGTCCCTTTTGTCTGAGTCGTACCCTCCTCTTCCTCATCTGACAGTTCTTACCAGCTTCCATGAGCTCTGCTGTTCTTAAACAATTAATTCACCTTCTCTAGCTCCTAAATACAATTCTGCATGTATAGACTTTCCCTTCTCTCCAATTCATAAAGAGCTGGTATCTCCCACTGTAACGAAAAGTCCTACTACTGGAGCACTAACAAGCTATTACTACACACATGCTATCACTTTCTTCAGTAAGCCTCATGCCAGCTCATCACTGACTCCTCACACCATCACTCACAATCTACCATCACACTTAACAGCAGTATTAAAAAACACAGACAGTAAATTGAACAGCCCATAAAAAATCAACCATCTCTCTTCACAGGTGACACCAAATAAAACTCAACAAGTCAGAAGAAAAAGAGTCATCACAATCATTTTCTAAAGTTATTGAAACTCAAAAGCAACACTCTAGCTAAATTCATTAATCTGAGAGTGAAACATACACCACAATAGCAAACAAAACCCAAGTTCACTGCAATTGCCCAGCTGACAACAAACACCATCCAAGACCATTGCTTCAGCCACCTTTACTAGAGCACCATTCACAAGAAGACCAACTCGACCACAGCCAAACCTGCTGAAATAACACCAAGAAAAAACGTGCACCTGGCACGGCCCGGATTAAAGTGGAAAGCTTTACTGCCTTCAGCCACTACTTTCAGGGAGTTTCTCTCTTACAGATATTCATCATAGAAACTTCTGGGAACATGATAACTTCTTTGGTAAAAAGCACCAGTTTTTCTGAACAGCTTTAAAATTCGCATTAAGAAAACTATGTTACAATCCTGAACATAGACTACTTCCTAAAATTGTATATCCTGAACTTTTTGTATCATGAGCTTTATGCTCACCACCACCTGATTTTTAGCACCGACGACTTAGCATCCATTCATGAGTAGAAACAGCAAAAATGATCAGTCCAATGCCACTCAGCTACACGGAGGAAATCAGAAAGAAAACAGAACAAAACTGACAACGTAACTCATGCTGCCTTTCGCTGTGAAGCTTACACACCACGCTGCTAAGCACAGGTAATTAAAAGACCTAGAAGAGGCCACGACCCTCACGCCCCCCGGGGAGACTGCCGCATCTCCGGGGGCTTCCTTTCCAAGAAGCGTTACTCAAACCTAAAAACCCTGACGGCTCAAACCGCGCTCTCGAGTGGGACAAGTGGCACAGCCGCGGAGCGCGCCCCCCGCCGCTCCCCACGCAGGCCGTGCCCGCGGGCGGCAGGAGCGGCGGGAGCGGCGGGAGCGGCGGGCTCCGTTAGCGGCCGCCCCGGAGCCGCCCGGCCCGCCCGCTCTCCCGCCCGGCGGAGCGGCGCGGCAGCCAGAACGCTGCGGCGAGGCCCGGCGGGCGCGGCCGCCGCTCCCCGGCGCCGGCAGCCCGCGGCCTACCAGCAGAGGTCCCTCCTTGGCCAGTTTTGCGGCGTGTTTTTGCTGCACTTGAAACTTTCTGGAGAAAACCCGGGCTCAGGTCCGCGTCTTCTCCAGGCTCGGGCAGAACCGCCGAGACAAAAGCGCCCGCCCGCCCGGCTCCTCGGGAGCAGCGCTCGGGGAAAGCGGTTCACGAGTCGCTCCGTTTCCCTCCAGAATTTGCCTTTTTTCCTTCGCCCCCGCCCCGGGCAATTAAATGGAGCGGGGGAAGAGTGCCCCCCTGCCCCGGCGTGGGGGCGGCGGTGGGGGCGAGCGCGGTGCGGGCGGGGGTGGGAGAGGAACTGGGTGTTAAGTGTTCCTGAGGAAGTTGCACAACGAGAGAGGGACTCTGCTTGTTTACCGGGTCTTTCGCTTTTTTTTTTTTCTTCCCACCGCCCCCCCCCCCCTCCACCGACTGGGATCCGGGAAAAGGAGGTTGCCTCCGAGTGGAAAGAAAAAAAAAAAATTAAAAAATGTTACCTTCTCCTCCCTCCTCCCCTCCCCCCGCGCAGAGGAGAAGGAGGAGAAAGAGGGGGGCGAGCTCTTTTTTTTTCTAGGGGACTGCTGGGGGCTCGCTCCCTGGCCGCTCGCAGCCGATCTCCAGGCATCCCTCGGCGGAGAAGTCTCCCCTTCCCGCGGGAGGGGCCGGCACACGCCGCCTCCCCGGAGGGCTCGCCCCCGCCCGGCCCCGCAGCCGCCAGCGCCCGGCCCCGCGCTGCAACTTTTTCTCTCACGCTCTCGCGTGCGCCCGCTCCGACGGAGAGGGGGAAAAAACATGGGGGTGGGGAGCGGGCGCCGCTGCGGCCCCGACGCGGCGCCCCCCGCCCCAGGCTCTGCAGCCCCGGCGGCGTCTCCCCAGCCCCGGCCGGGGACGGGCGGCTGCTCCGCAGGAGCGCCTTCCCGTCGGCCGCGGCTGCCCCCCTCCCCCCCCCAAAAAAATCGCTTTCCTTCCCCCACCCCCCGAAAAAACACCGCCCCACACACGCTAATGAGAACAAGTGTGCCTATATCCTGTTGTTATATGCACCAGCAGCGGAGACGGGGAACGAGAGACGGGCGTGTGCGCGGGGGGCCGCTCCCCCACCCCGGCCGCACTTCAGGCGAGAGCGCGCAACTTAACAGAAAAGCCGCGTCCTATTCCCTGCCCCTGCCTCCCCCCCCCTCCCCGCCCCCGTCGTCGGCAAAATACGCACTCACGTGTATGTGCGCTCGCACACACGGCCGGCAGCCCGGGGCCAGCCCCCGGTACCCCTCGAGGCCAGCCCGCGGAGCCGGCGGCGGTGACAGGCGCCGGCCCCCGCCGCCGCACGCAGCCCGGAGCGGGCAGGGGCCGTTCCCCCGCCGCCTCACATGTCTGCCGCAGCGAGCGCGGCGCACGCACCGCACAGAGGCAGGAACTGAGCACTCGAGCAAAAGACTTTTTTTTTTTCGTCTCTTAAAAAAAAAAAAAAAAAAATTGCTACAAGCTTGCGCCTTTTTTTTTTTTTTTTTGGTATGTGTATGTGTGTGCAAACTTTCCCCAAAATGGCGGAAATTGGGAGATGATTATATTTTAAATATCTCTCGCACACAATCACACAAAGTGCAGGAGCGAAGGAAAATACAAACTCTCCGCTGCGCGCTGGAGAGGCCTTCGCACACGGGCAGCCACGGCACATTCAACCGGTATATCCCGGCGGCCGCCACCTCTCGCCGCTTCCGACCAAAAAACCCGGAGCTTTTTCGCACCCCACTCCGCTGCGCATTGCCCCCTTGCAGCTCGCACTTCTCCCCGTCCTTCAGCCTGTGCGAACAAAGAGCCGGGGTTGGGGAGGGGGGGCTCGGGTGGCAGCGAGCCCCCTCCCTCCGCTCCGCTACCTCCCCGCCCGGCGCTCACACGCACACGCACACCCGTGCCCCCCCTGCCGCCCCCCCCGCCGCCCGGCCGCGGCACCCGCATCACATTGTTCCCAACAGCGCGGCGGTGCCCCGTAAGTGTCATTAAATGGAGCCAACTGACAAGCTCATTGGTGGGGCAAGTCTGCAAAATGTCTCTCCCCTTCCCTTCCCCCTCCCTTCGGAGCCCACTCCCCCCCCCCAAAAAAAAATGCCCCCCCAAACACATTTCCACAGCTCCCTCCCCCGTATATATATATATATATATATGTACATACACATACTTGCGTGCGTGCCTGTGTATGTATATAAATATTTAGCGCATATATATATATATACATGTACTCCCTTCATGTGTTTGGGAAGAGAAAAAGAAATACCAGGCACCTCTCTCTTTCTTTTGTTCCTCTTTCACACTCGTACACTTATGATTTAGTGAGATCCCCGGTGCCTCGGCCGCTCCCCAGCCACTTGCGAGTCACTTGCCCACTTTCCCCGGCATTAACTTCCATCCTTTCTGCTCGAGGTGGTGGGGGAGAAGCCCCCCTCCCCTTCCCCAGATACGTTTCGTAAGGGAGGGAGAGGAGGTGCGTCTCTCCCTTTATCTCTCGCGCTCTCGCTAACTTTCATCCTCACCTAAGGGGAAAATTAAAACCCGTCACCAGCCTTTGCCATCGCGGCTCCCTACACGGCTTGCGGATCAGATCGGAACCCGCCGCTCCTTACCCCCCCAAATTCTCTCTTTCTCCGTCTCTCGAGTAGTCCTGACAAATATGGTCCAGGGCTGCGGGCACAGTGAGCATGCGCCCGCGGAGCCAGGGCTGGGGAAAGGGGAAACTGCCGCCGCCGCCGCCGCCGCGGCTCCTCTTCCTCCCTCTCTTGCGCTGCCGCTGCGCCCCGGCCGCCCGCACCCGGCACCCGGCGACCGGCGGCAGGCATAGCCCTCACCCAAAACGCGGCCGCCGGCAAGGGCTCCGACGGAGGTGCATCCTCCCCCTGATTCACTGCCGACGCTGGAGGAATAATAAGGAGACTTGTGCAGCAGACGCGCGCTATTTTGGGCGCTTTCAAAAATAATGCCTTCTTGCACTTTTCGGGGAGGGGGGAGGTGCGGCCCTCGAGGGTCCCGCCAGGTGCTGCTGAGATCGGGTGGTGGGCACCAGGGGACCGGGGTGAGCCTGTCTGTGGCTGTTGGCCCCATCCTCTGCACAGAAGAGACGTGGGGAGAAGCAGGACAGCTGGGCTCCAGTAAGGAAAGTGCGGGTCCTGCGGGAGAGGGGCTGCCCTGCGGTGCGGCCGGCGAGGGGACACCCGGGGTGGAGGTCTGAGGCCGGGCAGCGCGGAGCCAGGCTCCTTCTGCGCTCCCGAAGTACAGCATCCGTTCAGTACGGACACGGTCCTTGTGATGAGCCTCGTCTCATTTGCAACCTAGCCAGCTTACAAAATAAAACTAGTTTCAAATGTGCCACTTGCCTGAATCCTCTCCATCAGGGCCCTGTATTCTCAAAGAAAAATGCCATCCTCAGCATTAGTTTTCTGTCACTGGTTCAGAGAACAGTAAAAACTGAAGGCCCTTTTTGTTTCATGGGTTTATCCTGGATGGACTTCCTTCACCTGCAAGGAGGTCTGTTAGCAAAAGAACATTACACAAAATAAACCTACATGAGGCCTAACTGGAGAAGAGGGAAGATGGAGGACTGCAATCAGATGTATATAAGATACTTTTAAAACTGTGTATACATATATATATGCTATCTCCCTAAGATCACTCTGTCCTAGAGGCAAAAACTTGCAAAGTGAACTTTGAATTTTTAATAGTTTGGCATATTATCATATATCTCTTAAAACAACTCTTAAATCTCAATATATCTTTTGTTAATCTCAGTAGAGATCAATGACCAAACTTTGTCTTGATTGTAAGTATGCTCCCTTCTACAATTACACTGCCAACTTTGGCCCAAATTACTGGAACGGAAATAATAATAAGTACTAATAGATAGCCAGGAATAAATATAAGTTAGGTATCAATAGAAGTAAATAGAAATAACAAGACTAAAGAAAACCTTTTTGCTATTATGGGTATATACTGTATTAGCAAATGATCCTCACGATGAGGACAACATTTCACTGGACACAGGATAGAGATGGGCCATTCTCTGACAGGACTTCCTAGTCTAAGCATCTGTTCAGTAGAGTATTTACTTCAGAATGTGTGTTAAAATATTTAAGAATCCAGCTGGACAACTCTTCTCCCTTAAACTATGCCCATGCTCAAAAAATTGAGACAACTAGGCTTTTACCGTACTGTCTTGACAGTTTCTATTTATTTAAATTATTTTTTTTCACAGCAATAAAATGGGGCTCATGCCTAAGTATTTGCAGGATCGGTGTCTAAGCAAAATACATTGTAGTTATTTTATGAGGAGCTATGATGAGATTCTCCCACCCCTTCAGCTGAAATGGCATTGCATATAGGCTGCAGTTTTCATCAATAAACATATGTTCATTAGAAACTAATTACAGAAAACAGTATTAACCTAATTGTAATAATTAGTGATAACATACACTTTAACTCTTCTAAAACACAGATGCAAAAAATAGTGAAGGATGAGAAAATTCCTACTTTCCACCAGTGAACTCTTAGTTGAGGAAATTTATGTGTTAGAAACAAAGAATAAACTGTAACTGAAGTACTTCAGTGCTTTTTTGAAAATAATTTCCCAGTGTTGGGAAATGTTTTAAGTCAGATAGTTGCCAAATAACTAGATCATTCTATTGTAACATTAAGTTGGCTGGTATTTAAAACTCTTTAGGATGCTCAACCTGTACTGATTATTCTCCAGACAATATTGATGTTTTGGGGGAGGGTGTAACATACCCTGTTACAAAAATACATTTCTAAGAATACAACTGATGAGTTATCTGCTGTTATTTTATTTATGCTTGAAAAATTTTGTCCCTTTCCTCTGAAAATCTTAAAAGGAAACATAGTCATAGGAGTGTAGCCCCTTACAGAAAATGATGACACAGGTGGAAAATGATGTATATTGAAAAAGTGTATATTGATAACTGAAACCATGGATTTGAAACAGCACAAGCTGCTTTATTGTTTCAGTAGTTTCAAATGGATACTCTTTGGTTAAAATAAAAGGATCCGTGAAATTAGTAAAGGTATCTCCGTTGTTCTCTGTCTCTTCTTTGATCTTTGCCCTAATCATAATATGTTAGCTTGTGATGTATAATAAACCCATTATTTTGTCAATAGAAATTTATTGAATAAAAATAGATTAAACATTATTCAAATATGCTCTTTAAACATTAGTTCTGTTGCCATTTTATTTAATACTAGACTTCCATCTGTATTCCAAAGGCAGAGATTTTTGAACACTTGTTTTCTATATGTAAGTATGGCATTTAATATGATTTTGGCAGTATGTTTAATGACAGATTTTGGAGTATCTAAATTTGGCCTCTCTCTGAGTATTCTTGTAACTCACTGAATAGGTGTTTGTGCTGTAGCCAAATACTGATTATTTTTCTAAGAGCATGTACATGAACATCCAAATACATGGCTTCCAAATTCCAAATCTTGAATACTATTTAAGGGGGTGAGAGCAAAGAAATATATGTTATCCATTCAGTTGGGTTCATACCATGGTGTGATCTAATGGTTCCTCAGCAAGTGTCTACGTAAACTGAGAAAAAGAGAATCAGTATTTACATTTTACCAAATTCCTGACATTTTGGGGGTCTTGAGTTCTGCAATACAGATGAAGATACCTTAAAGATGGTTTTATTAATAAAAAATAGCCTGCATTGGCTATCTTTTTCTAGGAACATGTGCAGCTGATTGTGTGGCCTTTCTCACCAGTGACAGTCATCTGTCTACCATGTGATTCTTACCCAACCTGGAGGACAGGAATGAGGGCTTGAGGGCAATCACTTGGAAAAATATTGTGTACATTATTATGTAAAACTCTAAGCCAAGAAAATGGAAGTGTGAAGGCTTTAAGAAACTGGGGATGAAGAGAGATGGTGTATGTGCTCATCTAGCAATAAAGGCAAGCAAATTGCAGACCACAGTGATTCCAGTTCTCCTCAACAGTGCTGTCTCCTTCTCCAGAGAACTTGATGTCCACACTGATGTGAAGGAATAATGACTCACTTATTATCAATAGAATTGACTGGTTTTGCCGCTAATCCCAGAATAATTATCCAAGTTGATTCAGATGTTACACTAAACTGGAGTGCCAGTAATACTTCCTATCTTGAAAATATGTGTGCCTGCCCTGGCCACATCCCAATTCCCTACCAGAGTGAGACTTGGGTGCACAATGGTCTTTTTTTCCTGGGAGAGAAACGCAAGCCTGAATACTTGAAGGAAACTGCAGCATTTTCCAGGCAGGCTTCAGCCCCATATGTACCTGGATGCAGTCTAGGTGCAGCTTTGGGTAGCTTCTTTTTCCAAAATTAGGTGTTTTGAGGCATTGTAAAAGTAGGAGTTTCAAAGATTTCATCAAAGTTGCAAGACTACAAAGATGTCCAGAGGTGGTCTTCATCCTGAAGAAATTCAAAGCCAGATAGGGCAGTTATGGGATTGTCAGTGCAGAACTTAATCCAAAGCAATATTGCCTATGGAAAGTTTTGGAAGCATTGAACCATCATAATGAATTGTAAAAGCAGAAAAAGTAATTTGTAAGAGTGGGTCAAGTGCAAATTATTAATATTGATGAGGACTCTTGAGCCAGGAGAGGGCTGAAGTTAGAAGCTTGGATATATGGGTTGGACATTAGGGAAAGGCTTGGAGCATTGGTAAATCTTAAATCAGTTGAAGGAAGCAGAAGAGGGCACCGTTTCGCGTGCAAGAGAGGAGAGGTACCAAGGTACAGCAGAGATTGTGCAATCTGGAATGGATGATACGTCAATGAATAAAGGTCTTGTGGGAGTGGAAGGGTGAGGGGAGTAGTAAAAGAGAGACTTACCACAGAGGACAAGTGGTGTGGAAAGAAGCAAACAGAGTGTAAGGGAGCAAGGAAGGAAAGGGGGAAGAAGGGACCCTGTGTCAGGCAAAGCTGGAAACGGCAGGAGATTTGCAGTCTTTAAAAATGGAGTTTACTAGATGAATTTTGAAGGGATAGTAATGAGCAATATCTTCATTATGAGTGGGAAAGAGGGCAACCACCACAGGGCTTTTTTTGATACAGAGCTGTATTCCCGCATGCTCTTTTCTAAGGTGTATATGGCACACTCTACATATAAGGGCCATTATCATTTCTCTTAGTAAAAGGCTTTGACTCCAACTGTGCTTAAGATTACAACAGCCTTGCAGCAGAGCATTACATTGGACAGCTTGTTCAGGCTGGATACTCCAGACCTGTCATCCAAAAGCTAGTAGTCACTCTGAGAGCTAAGGCTGTATTTTTAATAAGCACAAAGAAGGCAAGTTGATGAGGCAGCACAGGAACAAACATCACTCTGGGGAACAGGAGCTGAATGAGAAACGGTTGCAGTCTGCACTCCTTAGGTGGAAAACAATTCTGTTGAAATAGGCAACAAAATCAGGGGTTATTTTGATAATTGTTTGTGGAATTTCTGGATCTATAACTGCTGCTGAAAAATGTCTAGAAGTGAATAAATAACTCATGCTGTGGGTCTGCTTGTACAGCAAAGCCTGACAGCATAGGGAAAAGAGGAGGAAGTCCCATCCAAGATCCTTAAGACACAATGGCAGGGTGAGAACTTGCTCTAACTTGCTCTCCCTGGAGAGCAATAGAAGAGTTTTTAGAGCAACATGTGTCAGACTTAGTGACTCACAACCACATGTGGACATTCCTAGTAAAATATAAATTGGTACAGCAGTAGATGAAGAGGAAAGAATCCCAAATATTGCTTATATTAGACGTAAGAGCAGATGACTCAAAGTATGCATGCAGACCCTTCTTTCTTTATTTTCAATTCTTTTTTGTCTAATAGTGTGTTCCACCAAGTAAATAACTCACTTTTTTTTAAAAAAAAAGATACTGATGATGTAAGACAGATCGCATATAACAGGCAATACATGCTTGATGTATGCGGGATACAGGTTCACACTGAGCAAAGAGATTTTTCCTTTTACACTGGCTAATGCAAAAGCCTGATGCCAACTCTTAAAAGGCAGTAGAAGGAAACTAGAAATCAGCTAGGCTGCAGGAAACATTGAATGAAGCTTTTTTGGACGTTGAGAAGAGGTTTTCCTTACCTGAGAATTCAGAGTTAGGATTGCAGCAGAATGGGTATTCACTAGGCCTACCAAATATGACTGCGACTGAAGCAACAGACAAAGCATCTCCTTTTTGCTGTTAGGTCCAACATCCCTTGTAGAACAAGATGAGTCTTTTATAACATTTTTCCACTGATGTTGTGTCATGTGGATATGCAGCAATAGCATTCCCCTCTTTGACAAGCAACAGAGAATATTAATGGGACCTGTTTCTGAGACTGACAACGAATGGATTATTCAGAATCTGAGAAATTTATATGTCATTGCCAATGATCCTGAGTCATCAGGCTTTGTGGAGTCAACTCGTACAATTCCTGGGCTGGAATAGTGGGCATTGTGCTATCAATATGTCCATGTATGTAAATAGTAAATGTAATGTAAGTGTATATGTAAATGTAAATTGGGCTTCAGTAAGTGAAGGGGAGTTTTTGTACTGGACTTTTAAACTATGCGCTAACCCCTCGTGCTAGGAAGTCAATCTGCCAAAATCTCATTTATTATCTAGAAAATAATGATGAGTGTGAATTAATATTCTTAGTAAAATAATTACACACAATAGTAAGAGGTGGGAGTACCTGTTTGCTGTAGAATTCAAGGTTTGACAAACACATTTCAATGGAGAACTCAGTCTCCTGTCTGTCACAACAAAGCAGACAGGATATTCTTTTTGCTCTGAGTACTGAACTCTATATGTTAGTAGTCCGTGCAGGCTAATGCCTATTTGTGAAAGAACCACTTTGTATTGGTTTACATTTACAGTTTCCCACAACATGATTTGATGTCAATATCCACTGATGATAGAACTGATGCATGCTCTTAAGCTTTCAAGAGGAACAGAATGTCAAAAAGGATACTTTTGCTGAAACTAGTTCATTTTCACATGTTCCAAGATAAGCTTCACATAACCCTTTGCATCAAGCCCTCCTAACTTCTTACCCCCCAGGGAATTCTTTGCAAATCGAAATCCTCTGTGGCTTAAATTTTAGAAAGAAGATGATGTAGTATAGAAACATCAACTGTATAATCATTAATATTATTATAGTATTGTACTGAGAAGCATGTCTACCCTTTTCTACCTAACCTCCAAATACTTAAACTGGAAAAATTAATCTAAGACTAAAGGACTTTTAGATTTGCAGTGCACAAATACTGCATTTAGGAGTGTTGGCAAGTTCCAAGGGAACATTTAAAAGTTGTAAGTGTCCAAGAAAGCACAGAAGAACTTTGAGATCATTGGCTAAAAACCAACAATGGACTTCTCTTGCTACAAAGAGAAAGTCTCTTCCCCTCTCACCAGTCCTCTGAGTAAGCATAGATATAACTAGTAATTTCATAAATATTTGAACATCCTGAAAACACCACGCATATTTTTCACTTTATTCACAGAAATAATGGTAGTGATGATGATGTGTAAGTGTACTGCTAATACACAAACCTCACCTAGGGGCTGTTCTCAGGGGCTAACTTATGGTGTCTCTCGTATGTACTGAGTTTGGAGATAAGGCTTCATAGAAAGTCAGTGGATGAATGTTCCTCAGAGTGGGATTCAAACATGTACATCAAAAAGTTTATTGCTTTTATTAAGTATGCAGTGAATTCAGATATGCACCTTACATTACACACTATGTGAATATCTGAATTGCAATTCTCAGTTCTGAAATTTTTGCCAAGAACCGTCTGCTACCTGATGAGGATCTCTTTCCATTCATAATATTTCTGACTTCATGTGCTTTGGATGAGATAGTTCTGAGCATCAATCCAATGAAAAAGAGATATAAATGTATCTAATGAGAAAGAAGAGTATATACTCTTTCTATATATTTATTTATTTATTTATATTAAACTACTTAATCTTTTGGTAAATTACAAGGTTGCTCTTCTTTATGGAATGTAAGCCAAGTTTCAGCTGGAACAAATAATTGAGTTATATAAGGACACATAAAAATAGACTGACCCACATTTATAACAACAGGATCATATTATAATAAAATGCTATTTCTTGTATTCATGGGTCATCTACCGCCACCACCTGCGTCTCTTAGAACGCTTCCATCAACGCTGCCTCCGTACAATTCTAAACATCCACTGGTCAGACTATGTGACCAACACATCTGTTCTAGAGCAAGCAGCTATCACAAGTATTGAGGCCATGTTGCTGAGAACACAGCTGTGTTGGGCAGGTCATGTCTCCAGGATGAAGGACCACCGCCTCCCTAAGATCTTGCTTTACCGTGAACTTGCCACTGGCTGCTGCATGAGAGGAGCCCCGAAGAAAAGATACAAGGACTCCCTGAAACAACATCTCAGCCTTGGCCATATTGATCACCATAACTGGTCTACTCTGGCCTCAAACTGGGAGGCCTGGAGACACACCATCTATAATGCAGCTGTCTCCTTTGAGAACACATGCAGGATCACCCTCGAGGAAAAAAGGCAACACAGAAAGAACCGTGTTTTGCAGAATACACCATCTAAGGAATCTTTCTGCTGTGCCTTTTGCAATCGGATATGTCTGTCACGTATTGGCCTCATAAGCCACCAGCGTGCCTGTAGCAAATGTGGACAGAGCCTTCCCAAATCTTCGTTCGCGAAGCCTAGCCATGATGATGATGATGATGATTTCTTGTATAATTTACTGAAGGCAGAAAGCACCTATATAAATGGACTTTTATAAAGAAAGCCATGTTATATTTGGCCTCCAGGGAGCTCTGCAATATGTTGGGTTACAATCACGTGAGCCAAAACATGAACAGTTTTTCTTCCTGGTGCAACACCATTCTGTAGGGAAGTTGGGTATCCAGTTCTGAGTGTAAAGATTTGCATTAACATCAGAAGATTGATATAAGATGACATGATCTAAGAAGAAGAAGAAGCTGCATACAAAAATATTATGCAAAATTAAGATTTTTTTTATTTCTGGAATAGGCCACAGTGCTGTACAGTTTTGTTTAGCTTCCTACAACCCATCAGAATAGGTCTCTAGTGAGCACAGTTCTGCACAAATCAGGGAATCTGCAGCTGCAGATTTAAATCGGGTAAGAAACATTATATAAACTTACTGCACATGCTGCTTCACCTGCTGTAATAGCTAATATGTCAAGACATGCTTATAGAAACAGACACATGCATATGTGCATGGCAGACAAGGTAGATGCTCGGCTGGAATTCAAACCAATGTGTATTTACAGCTGCTGTTGCCCCCCCTCTCTTGCACAGCTTGAAAATTCACAAGCTGATATGGTATATTCCAAATATTTTAAGTTGTAGTTCTCTTCAAAGCTAAAAAATGGAAGTATAACATGGTAATTGTGAATATTTAATACTTTACAATACCCACAGTCTAATTTTATCAAGAAATATATATTCCTAAACCAAAAAACTGTGTACAACAAGAACACCTTTCTTTAACTATAGCTGGCATTACTGGTGCCCAAAGCCAACTTGTGAATGCTTAACACTTAGTTAACTCAGAATTAGTTTTCTTCACAGTAAAAGCATGATGTACTCCAAAGTAATGAATATTTCCATGCCATTTTCTATTTCAAATGCTTAATTTTATTGTCTATAGCATTTATTTATTTACAATGTCACAAAAATTGTTTCACAACAGGCAAACTTTCCCTACTATTCTTTCATAACTATTCACTAGTACTCTAATAGGTGAAAAATAAATGTTGGTAGAAGCTAAGCACGGAAAATTTCAGCCTAAAATATTTCTTGAAGTAATGAGTGACTGAAAACAGGGAATTAGAGTGAAAATCGTTTCTAACCTCGTTGCATCTCCTTGTACCTCTAATGTAGAGTTCATAATATGAGGCAGGAGGGGGCAGGAGCAGGTGTTTCTGCAGCCTAGATCTGGTTGTTTCACCGATAACACAAAAATCTAACCAATCAAGTACAGCATCGAAATGGCAAAACCTGGCCTTCTTTTGCACCGGTTAGCCTCTCTGCATTAAAACAGATGTAAAAGTAGCCACTTGAGGCAAACTAAGGCTCCAGTTGCCACCTGAGCTTAGCTGAGAGAGAGCTTCATTTCAGCATGCGTTGACTCAGACGTGTTTCAGTTGACTGTTAATGAGAGCCAAACCCAAGCATTCTCCATGATATAGAGCCCAGTTCTCTTAAAACTAGTCTAGACCACAAGGTCATCTTGCACTGGCTATTGAAGAACCATCCAAATAATTTTTTTCTTGCTTCTGTATCAAAGTGGACTAAATTAAAAAAGAATTCTACATCAGAAATTTGCAGTAGTTCAGGATCAGTCAGATATGTAGTAAATCAGTTCTGCATAATAACTGATGATTTCTCCAGGTAACACATATGATCAGATAGACCCAGAAATCATGCCAATATTTCAAGTACTTAGTGGATTAGAGAGCAATGTTGATGTTTTAAACTAAATGCAACACTATAGTCAAGAGGGCCCTGATCCCTCAAACAATGTGACTGCCTTATTCTCTGTGTATCTGTGTGAGATTGCAACAGTGTGATCATTATATATGTTTTCGAAATTAGGCAAAATAAAAAATTAGAAGATAAAATGCACTTGTAAACCCACTCAGTGACTGGTCAGCCAAAAGCCCAGAGAGATCAATAGGATAGTAATTCCAATTGGGAACTGGGCTCAAAAAACCTTTATACCATTTTGAAAATTTTGCTCAAGTCTAAAAATGATCGAGTATTTCTGGAGCCAAAACCTCATGGGTTTAGTGGATCATGTGTTTATACATTGGAGCTTTAGGATCTGAAAATACCTCTGACATTGTGAATGTTAAGAAAAATAAAAATCATTGTGTTTTACATATGCTTGGCATCAGGAAAGACTGATCTATGAGACCAAATATAAGCTACGTGAATTAAAACAACTAAACCAAGTTACAATTGTATTTGTATGAAACTTCTGCGTGTAACCCTCTCTACAGACTGCAGTGACCAGTACAGATTCATCTGATCTTATATATCTGATCTTTCCTATTGGACTCAATGGCTTTGTGAAACCTTAACTAACAACTTTCTAAAAGGAAACATCTGAACAACTGACCTGTAAGCAAAGTTAGAATTCTGTGGACAGATTTGTCTTACAAGGGTATACCATTCACTGAACTGATTTAAAATTTGCCTGCAATTAATTCCATACCTGGCAACTGGTTTAAAAGCATACTTTTCAAATTGCAGAAGAGAGGAATTCAATTGCTCAAATCAGAATTGAAGTCTCAATAGGTGTTTGCAAATTATTTCTTTGTTTGTGTAAGGATGGCCATTCAACAGCAGGGGTATAAAGTTGCAGATCACATAATAAAAATTTAATTTCCTTTCCTTAATCTGTTCTCAGCTTCCAAATGTTCTGGGGCTCTCAGCTCAAGTGTCCCTTTGATGGTCATCCCTAAAAAGCTCACCCAGTGTGATGCAGTGTTATGGCAGCCCTGGCAACTTGCAGTGACTTTACACAACTGTGCAGCCTGTGAGAGAGCAGCTGAGGTTCACCCAGGTCTGGAATGCACAGCTGGGAGATTTCCCCAGCTCCAGTAATAGCTCCCATCCCCACTCATCCACCCCCGTCACTCCAATCCAATGTAACCGAAGAGATCCTGTAGAATCAGATGGCAAATTTAAAATGTCTCTGTCATCCACATATAAAAACCTCTGTGGGCTGCAAATAGCTCATTGGGGATGGGTAAATAAGTAACTCATTCAAAGATTTCCCTTTTGACTTCTGAACCTAGCTTTTGACAGCAATTCGTCTGCCAAGTAATTATTCCCAGCAAGCAGGGTCACAAAGAAGAAAGAAGTTCTTGATAAACAAATTGACAAGAATCACTGCTTCCTGACAAAACCAAACATGTCCCATGCCCCCCTGGCAGTCCAAAGACACGATGCCTTGACTGTGAGGATATGAATCACTTGGTCTTTTACAAGCAAGCAAGAAAGAGTAAGGTCTTAATGTCCACAGATCCAAAGTGCAGGAAGTATTGGTGCTCTTGGACTCAGTAGAGTCTGAGCAGTGAGCTCTTCCTGGTGACTCTCCAGCCAGCTCTTCATTGCTGCCATAGGAAAAAATATCAAAGGAGTCATGCAGGACATTTTGCAGTAACATGTGCTGGGATTCATTAGATTCTTTGAAAATTTGGATTATATCGTTCAGATATCTTGAGTTAAAAAAGTCATATGAGTCTTGACAAGTAGCTTAAAAATCAGCAGTTCTGATCTTCAAGATGAGAAAACATTTCACTTTGTCAATATGATAATTGTTCATTCCTATGTATAGAAGCTGAATTAAAAAAAAACTCTCAAGTTTGACCTGTCTGGAATAACTACTAAGGAACCTGGAGCTAGGTGAGTGACGAGCAGTCTAAATTAAAACAGATAGGAATATGAACTTATCAACTCTGCATATTCTGTGATTCTGTGGTAAGTATTACATATATAAGAATATGTAACAGTTTTCATATATATCAATATACACCTTAATTTTTGCAAACTGTTGGGAAGGTGGACCTTAGCCTTGAGTAATTCTGTGAGGATGGTAAAAAGCATTTGGAAGACACTTTTGATGCATACGTTTTTGTTTGAATATTCTTCATCTTTTTAAACACAAAGCTTGAAGTTGCTTTGAGGTTTGGCACCTTGGAAGTTACTCCACTGGAGCCAATTAATACACAATGCTTGTGACTGTATATAGTGTAATTGGATCTGATAGCACAGTCTGTAGTGAAGATGTCCCAACATTTCTCACTTCAAGACACCTCTTATCATTACTTTGTCAAAGGGTTTTGACTGAAAAGTTTCTTACCAGGTGCTTTTCCTTAGCATTATTTTCTTGTTTGTTTCTTTATTTACAGATAAAATATTGTAAGCTTTTATGAGGACAGGGCTAGACAAAAAGTGTGTTATGTTGCCAGAGCTGAAAATGCTGTAGGTTTTTACATTGAAAGTTTTACTCCATCCAGTTATTGAAGTAAAAATATTAAATTTGACAGGAGTGGAGGTGCCTTACGCTAAGGAATTATTCAAGGCTACTCCTCTTAAAACCTATCTACGTTTGAAAAATTCCATTGTGCCAGGGTTCAGAAAAGACTAGCTAGATATTTAGCTGAAAACTCTGAAGAGTCTGTCTCTGCTGTGGACCTACTCAAGGCTCCAGAGACTTAATTGTTCATGTGATTATAGCCAACCTCCACAAAGTGTGTGCCTCTCAGGGACCTTTCTATTGACAGAGTGCAGAAGAGAAAACAAATTAATTTGAATGCAATGTAGACAAAAGTGAAATTTAGGAGTTTGTGACTATATACATGGAGAAAGAAAGGAAAGGGGTGTGATGAGTGAGAGGGTGGGACCATGAATAGCCATGTGTATGGAGTCCCAGGAGACTGGGACTGGGAGCTTGTGTGGAAGATGAGGTTTAAAGGATGACAAACAACCTAGGGGAACAAAGGAAGAGAATTGAGGTTAGCTGAGCAAAGTGACCCGGACAAATATGTGTAAAGAATTAGATGAAGATTTCAAGGAATGGGGACAAAAATTAACACCAGCCATACCACGGGTTAGGTAGTGCAAGAGGGCTTTCTGGTAGTTTGGGAGCTGGTCAGTGTTTAAGCTGAACTGTTGAGGTAGGTAAGAAGACAGATATGTAAAAGCATGAAGAAAACTGTGAATGAGAGTCAAAAAACATTTTAAAGGTGCAATGCAAGGTTAAATGCAAACTTTTAACACATACGAAATGCCTGCATTGACACCGCTTTTGAAACTTTAATTTGAACCCTTGTGCACAATGATACACTCTTGTGGCATGATGTTAGACTATTTCTTCTACAGAAATCCAGCCTTACTCAGGGAACCCCATTATAAGAAATCTCCTCTGGGTTTCCACAAGGTTATATATTGAAGGTTACAAAACTCCTGCTTCATTGAGTCTGGCAGCCAGAAGGTGTGAAATGCATTAAGCAGTGGATTGCTAGAAGGGAAGCCACTTGCATGGAGATGCTGAAGATTAGGTTCCTTCTTTTCCTCCAACAGTTCTCATATGATACTAAACAAGTAATTTCCAAATGGCCACTAATTTCACATTTTCAGAGAGCTACCCAGAGATCTGAGATCTAGTTTGAAATAGCATTGGCTAGTCATAGCTGAATTCTGCTGGAATAATGCTTCAGACATAAGGACTTGAAAAGTTGGGTCCTTGGTACGTTGGACAGTGAATATTACAGAATAGGTTTGGCTTTCCCGTTCTATGGCAGTTAATGCTTCTCACCTCAAACTGATCTTCAGGTCCAGATGTTCCTCCAAATAAAGAAGCAGAATTAATTCTTTTGTTCCAAACTTGATTTAAACTTGAATACTTCAATAAACAACTCTCTTATTTATGCAAAACTACATGGCTTTGTTTGTTTCAACTTGAACATTTAGTTCAGTCCTACAGGGCTTTTGGCACTCTTTTGGTTAGCTTGTGATTCATCTCATGCAAGGGGTCAACTATGGTCTTGAATTAAATACATAAGGAGAAAAAAAAGTAATAGTTTTGGAATGAGAAAGCCACTGTATCTTGCATTTACTGAATAAAAACCTATAAAATAGGTTCTATAAAATAGAACCTCCACTTTTGGACAGAAACTGGACTACAATTTGGAGTTACAGTAGAATATTGTATAAACAAGTTAATTTAAATGGAACAATAGTCTGAATATTGTATTAATTTTATTTTCGAACTCAAGAAACACTGACTGTGATTCTCTCATACCAAGTAGAGTTCATTAAATGACAGCTAATGTAGGAAGATACAGATTCAAAAATGTGGGGTAGAAAAGGAATATTTTTTGTAGTAGTATGGGAGGATGAAACTCAGAGGAGTGTTTTATATCTTTTAGTGAGTCAGGTATCACATACTGAGATGAGTGCCTAACAGCTGAACAGTTTGCTGTGTAACTTCTCAGGCTAGAGGACTGAAAGCAAAGGGTTACATGAGGGAAACCATAAGCATGCTTGGTTCAGCTGAAATCAAACTCAGGGCATTCCTAGTCCTGGAGGGGTGTTTACAGCTCATGATGTTGTAATAAGAAAAAAAACAACAAACCAAAACAAAAAGAAATTCAGACACAAATAACTGCATCAGAACTGCAGATAGCACAGACAAATTTAAATTTATTACTCACTAAGAGTATTAAATGATGGAAACTTCAGATAGAATCGGTCATTGGTAAGTGTGTGTAATATTTTTTTCCTTTTTCTTTTTTTTCCTGTTGTGGACATATGCAGTGTGGCACCTTGCATTAAGAGATCTCATATCACCTTCCCCCAACCCAAACATTCAGAAAATATTGTTCTCCCACATAACTGTAGACTGACAGCAGAGGCACAGGAAAGCTCAGGGCTCCTAAACTCCCCAAAGAAAGTTTAAGGAAGAAAAAAGAAAATTCCTGAGACCCTGTTCTGTTTCCTAACACAACTGTTCTCATAGCAGAGACAATCCTTTCTTTTCTAAAGAGGTCACTCAAAAAGAAGGCATGTTTTTTGCTATTTTAAATTTGTATGAGGATGTATGCTCACAGTCTCAAAAAAAATATTCCTTTTTCATAGGAAAAGTTAACAATCTGTTACAGAAAAATGACTTCAACCTTCTAGGTTGTGAGAATGTTACTGAATTTGGACTACAGATTTAAAATATTGCAGGAGCTTTCTCTGAGCAATGTTCCTTCAAGGAAGACAATGTCTCGTGCTGAAAAAAAGTTCATGAGATTAAAATCAGAGACACTAAATAGTTTTTAAAACATTAATTTAATTTTATTTGAAAGAGGCACTTTAAACCATAAAAGAGATGATTTAAGGTGAGAACTATTCCCTTACCTTCTATATGAAAGAAAAGTCGATGAAGGGGCTAAATTTTCAAAAGTAATTAATCTGCAAGGAAAAACTCATAACTGTATATTCAGATCAATGGTCCAGCATTTTGGCTAAAAAAATTGAAAACATTGTTTTTTCAGTGTTGCAATAAGGTGACCTTGCAAGTTCCAGCACTTATGATCTTTTGTTTTCACAGCTCACGGCCAGAAGGAGCCATTAGACCCTGTAGTTTTACATCCTGTAGGATACAATTAGGTTTCAGCCAGAAGTGTTACTGTATTACATTCAAAATTAAGCTATTAAGTTAGATGAATAAGGTTCCAATGCCCAAAAAAGTAAGAGATTTGTTAGCCACAGTCAAAAAACAGGATACAGAAGGTAACACTTGTGCCCAAGGCCATGGCAAGAGCTGACAGCCCAGTAGGTGATGTGATCTCAGAAGATGAACCACACTTTGCATAGCAGAGGAAGAAAAAGTCCTCTCCAGTCCTTGGCAAATCTAAGGTGGTTATTTCTTTCCACCCATGAAATGACTGAAAATCTGCATATATAGGGAGGACACATTGAGCATGACAATAGAAGCAGCACAGCCTTAAAGCATGAATTTGTTCTGCTGAGGTCCCATATCCAGGTGTGTTTGATCTCTGGTACTTAAGAGGAATATCAAAAGACTTAGGATAACTTGCTTACATGTTGCTAACTGTTCACGAGGCAGAAAAATGCCATGCTGATTCTTGCTGGTGAATAACTAATGGCCCCATGCATGAGATCCCATTGCAATGATTTCTTTACTACACAGTTGAAATTTAACAAGCATGCTGAGGGTAATGCCTACACTATCCTTGAGGCCTGTAGAGGGTGGCAATAAACATCACTTCGCTGGACACAGACTTAGTAAAACTGGAGGCAACTGCACACCTATGCAGTCAGCTCAGTGGACCTACTATACTTTTTCTCAGGAACTGGATTAAAGCAAATCTTTTTAGCCTGAACCTTGCTTGAGGTTCTGACATGTCCTAAACCCTCTGCCTATTTTTAAAAACTGCCAATTTGCCACACCAATTGAAATTAAATCAGAACTCTAATTTTATTTTTGATAGCATACCACCAGTAAACTAAACTAGTGTTAAAAAGAAATTGCAAGTATGAATTGCCAGCCTATTTCCATAAGAAAATGACAGTACGACTGCCGATCCTTTGTCTTTAAGAACTGTTAAATCTCAAACAAGCTAATTCACAAAATAATATAGGTGAAAATTCAGATTTCAAAAAAAAACTAATCAAGATGGATAATAACATCAGTTAATGACACACCAAGGGCATAATATTTAGATATACATTTATATATATGTACATCTGAAATGTAAGAAAGTAAAATAAAACAACAAGCAAGATAGCTTTTGGCTAACTCTTGCTTTTAAAAGGGATCTGTTTCTGACAGTTGATGTCAGACCAATGAACAATAGAGAAGTATACTAACAGAAAGAAGGCCTATGCCAATTGTTTTTAATGTAGGATCACAAAATATTTTCTTGCATTATGATAGCAACAGTGAAGTGGTACTGGTGTGAAACTGATAAAAATAAGATCTTGAGGATGTTGATGTGTTAATGAATTTTTATAAGTGACCACAAATAGCACTTGTGAATGGAAATGTGCAGCATCTACTTAGAAAATTCAGCCACTATTACAATATTATGAGGGTAAAAGGAAAGGATAACATCGTAAGAAGTCCCACGCCTAGCTGAGGCTCTTTGTGAACTGATGGATGCAAAATTCTCTAAATTGGAGATTTGTGGCACATGAAGGATGGGGCACCGTAAAATGTGAGCATTCACACAGGTCCTGTACAACTGGGCACATATAAAAAGGGATTTTGATTTTCAAGTCTCCTTTGTCTCTGTCGGTATGTGCCACTCCCTACCTCTTGAGTCCCATGGAACATACCTGGTACCTAAAACTGAATGATGGGCCTGAACTCTTGCATTTTCCCTGTGTGATGTGAAGTTAAAAGGCTTAGTACAACAGACTTGATTTAAACAAGCAAACAGAAACAAATATGATATTTACTTACTGTAGGCGCTTTCAGAACCTAAGGTTAAAGAGCCATCTGTTTCTCTGGTGTAATTCCACTGGTTTCAACGGAATCAGGGCAGGATAAATTTGATGCAATACGTTCACCTGGTCACCTAGCACACAGCAGAGATGTTCCCTTTGTGTGGAAGGCTGCACACAATCAGTTTGCCATCTAGTGGCAACTATTTTGAACACAGACAGCACTTTAAACCAGTATGTGATTATTTTAAATAGCTGGGTGTATTAAATCAGCTGAGGGAAAAAATATTTTGAAGCCTCAAACGATAACTGCATGTATACCCAGCATTGTGCATTCAGACAGGAAAAATGACAAGCTGTCTAACAAAAACATTTCCAGTTGCGCTAATACTTTCTGTACAGCATGACTGGATATGTATCACCTGTAGTGTTTTAGATAAAAGAAGATGTAACAACATACTGATGATTAGACACCTTCTAATTCACCCATCTCCTGCTCCTGTCAGTCTCTCTCTGGGATAAAAAGAAATGCTATTACTGAAAATTTTACATAGCCAAACTGTGGCCCTATCTGAGTAGTCTCAGGGACTGGAACTGCAACTGCTCATGTGGGAAAAGCGATGACATGGCCAACTCAGATTGTTTGTATTAAGGTTATGAGTTACTAATAGAAAGGCTACTCACAGCTAGAGATCATACGCCATAGCTACCCAAATCAGCTACCAGAGTCTGCTCAGGAAATGCAAAAAAGATGTACTTTTTGGTGGTGGGTGGCCTGGTAGTACTTATGCACTTATGTGAGTGGGTTTATTTTCCCTATTTTTAGTGTTCATTTGGCTGTTCTTAAAAGTAACTGGACATTTATCTGCTTGTAATACTTAAATGATCTTTGTTACTATACTATTCCTTGCTTGACTATTATTACCATGTGTATCATAACACAGGAAATGTACCTGATACAGAAAAATGCTATTATCTTTTTATAATTGATTCAAACTCAAAGTGGCAAAGACTTCCGCCCTGCCTTCTTCACAAGGATTTCCATAAATTTCATAAGAACCTCAAAACTCCATCAAAATCAGCATCAGATTACAATGTCCCTAGACCTGATTTTAGGATAGTAAAAAAATATGAGTCCTGCATGTCTAAATTCTACTGGGAGCCATTTCCATAATGATGGAGACTAAATACTTGAAAGCCAATTGATGTCAGTCAGTCTAGAAGACATGCCAATAGCTAGCAGTAGCTAACATCAGTGAATGACAGGAACCAGAGAATGACAAAAGCTGGGCTATGAACACAGGTCCTCCAGTTTTAGAGTATCCTGAATTGGAAGGGGAATCCCCGAAATGCTGGAAACTTGAGCAATGGGTTGGGAAAAATTGGATTTCGAGAAGATTTTAGGCTGCTGAAATTCATATTAGGATGTCATTAGCTCTTATCCTGCAGAAAACCATTTAATAATGAAATCTATTAAACTGGAGCTGTACTAAAGAGCTGCTGAAATACATTTTGGAGATGTCATAAATACAATTTTGCTTATTTGTTTTCTGACAAATATCAGCTGGATTTAATGTCAGAGGAGCCAGTAAAATTGAGTAAAAATTCTTCAGATGACAAAATTTATCAGGTTTCACAGCTTAATGATATGTCTGCTTACACTGTAGTAGTCAAAATATAAATATACACAGACTTTTCACTGACTAACTGAATGCATCTGTACTCAATTTCCTATTCAGCGATCACAGACAATTGCTCAATTTATTGAAAATATACTTTACCCTCATTTGCGAACCTAGTTGTGATAAAGTGACTTGCATTCTGTTCTGGGCCATGAATCATACTCACAAGAGTTAATTAAAGTTCTAATGGCAGGGTCAACGAGGTCAAGTGAATGAGTTTGTCTATATGTAATTAGGGCAGAACGGAAGATAATGAAGTTCAACAGGTGTAACCAAGAGCAGAAGCTGTCTATCGTATTAAAGTGCTTGACTTGAAGATTCGAAACTGTTTCTGAGTAAAAAGTTGGGAAAAATATCTTTTTACCTGTAAATCGAAGAAATTTTTCTCTAGAAATGACAGGTCTGAAAACAGACAATGTCCCAGTGCCATCTTTATTCTCATTTTCAAACCTGCTGAACTCAAGCATGTGAATAACACAACTGTTTCAACAACACACATTTTTATTTTCTAGGCAAATGCAGTGTATCTATGACTGCAGAAAAATCAAGATAAATGAGAAAATTTTGTAGATGGAAATTCACCCAGGATGTGGTTTATTTCACATCAGATCAGTTTTAGAATTCTTGTATTTTCTCATATTAGAAGGATGAATTCAAACTAAAGATGGTAAATAACAAAATTCATGAATTTGTGGCGCTTTTCAATCTAATAAGAAAATACATAATTTATCCTTACTCCTCTATACAGGCATCTGTTGCTGACAAGCTTACTCTTTCTAAAACAATCACTTTCCTCAAGTACAGATAAACAGAAAAAGCATACTCCATGAACAGGACAAAATGCATGCAGAATAATTTACTGCATAATCCTAAGGACCCAGTGAAAAAGCACTGAGGCAGGTTTATTTAAACTCTCTCTTTAGACAGCGAAGGGAAAGGTGTGAACATGTAAGTGTCCCAATAGTCCTTCCCCAGCAATCCCCCAGCTGTATATTAACACATTTATGATAGCTATTGGCAGTGCAAATTTCTTTCTGCTACTTTGCCCACACTGGAATCAGCCCTTCAATCAGAAGGTACACTTCTGCAAATGAAAAAGGAGTTCAGTTTCCACGCCCAGTCAATCCTGGTATCTCTCCTAAGAGCCCCAGAAAGAGATGGTTAATTAGTGCCATGTATTACTGTGCTGGGGACACCTGCCTGTGGTGAACGAAAATTGAGACCATTAGGTCATTTTGTAGAGGCTTTACAGTTACATCTATCCCAGTGAATTAAAACAGTGACTGGGAACATTCCCAGGAAGAGAAATGGGGTTGCACATTGAATTAAATGGTGTCAGGAAAGGTTCTTGCCTGTGCTGGCTCGCACAGCCGCGGAGGATGGCACACGCCTTGGTCATGCTCCTCAGGCAGCTTGTGGGCAACCACTCTGTCTGGTGGAGTGAGGACACACCAGCCATGCCACGTCACATGGCCCAGGAGCATCCAGGGCACTTTTATGTTACCAGTATACACATAGTGTATGTTTACTTGTTAAAGCTTTCACATAACATATAAAATTTATAACTGAATCAATTATAAAATAGATAATCCCAGGCCCATCAAGGAAAACCACTGATCCAACTCTGCAAGACCAGAGGAGCACTGACATACAATGGCAGGCAGAAACACAAATTACATCTTCCTGAGGAGCAAACACCTTCCACGTTTTTATCAGGAAAGGCTCAGCTCCTTTGCTCCTTTGTGAAACCCATCAAGATGAGTCACGGGGAGCTTCTCTCTGGATCACCTTTCAGGCTGAGGGGGTGGGACACAGTATGGGATGCAGGGAGAGAGTGTTTTTTGGGATTTCCCACATTTATTATGAGATGTTTAGAGGCAGAACCAAAGGCTCGAAAAGGAGCGATTTAGGTGACTGGTAAAGGAACAAGTGTGGAAAAGGGTGTTTGGGAGAGTCTAGGCCTCTCCGGTCTGTGAGAACTGGAGTGGCTTTGCAGCATGTCCTGGCCTCAGCAACTGGACAGACTGGGATCCAGTGGCCAACTACTGGGCAGATCGAGTGCTGACTCAGCTGCTGAAGTTGGGTCACAGCTACCTTGCACATGTGTATAAATATATCTTCTCACTAATGGGCCTTCAACCTACTCAGCCAATGAGGGGGGGCAGAATGAGACCATTGGTGTTGTCTGTGTTTGTGTAAGCGGTTTGTGGCCCTGTCTGTGACCTGTGTGGAGGACATGTATACATGTGCATATATATGCATATATGTGATATATGTGCATATATATGCATATATGCAATGTATATGCATATATATGTGTGCTATGTGTGCGTGTGCTTACTTGGAATACATTTCAACCTTGCTACTGTTTCATCCTGGGGGCATGGAGCTGCAGCAGCCTATCTCCAACTGTTTGATCCAGCATGATATATTTTCCTCTAAATGTAGCAGCAATTTTACAGCCCACTCCTCAGTTTTTGTGGGCCTAGTCCTAAAAAGATTTTTCAGTGCTTCACTGTACTTACCAAAAATTCCCACTAACACTAGTGGAAATGTCAGAATATCTTCAAAATGTAGGCTTGTGCTAATCAGCACATTAGGCTTCTCAGCAGAAAAGCCAAATATTGATTTTTTTTTTAAATGCAGGCAATTAAATTTGCTTCTTAGACATACAGTGGGGCCAGGGTGGAAAGTTTACATTGCTGCAATTGTGTTATAGCTTCTCTCTGGATAAACAGAAGACTTCATTTTCAGTTCTATCAATCTACACCATTCACAAACAATAAAATTAATTTCTAGTTTGAATAAATAAAGCCCACTAAATTGGTTTCTTTGCCAATACTTTCAAGCTTTATATTGTACTTGTTCACAAAGCCAACAGTGTCAGTTAACAAAACAAAAGATGTTGTTTACTATTTTTGCTATTAATTAAGCCAGCTCCTTAGATACAAGTAGCTCATTGGGGTTAATTATCTCTAAAAAGAATCCAATTCATTTGCAGTTTGCTAATCAGAAAGAATTATACCAATTTTTGAGTTGAATTCTTTTAGTGCTATGAACATTTTAGAGTTTGTGAGCTTTTACAAAGAAATTCAAGGAGACAACTTTTCAGGAGCTGAAAGTCCCTAAAATTCACATCTTTTTTAATCAATTATATTGAAAGCTCTTTTACAGTGTATTATCAAGAATAAGAACATTGTTAAAAGCAATTCAACAAAACTTAGAACTAAGAATAGACTGATACATTCAAAGCACATTCCTTCTTCCACTGATTCTCTGATTTCCCATCCCTCAAAATTTATCCGTCTACAACAGAGGTTAAAGAAGGAAATAACCTAATTTCTTTAATCCTCATGGAGGTAGAGACTAGACCTCACAAAATTCTGGCTCCTCCCATATGGGAGCCAAGCTGTCATATTAAGGCTGTATTATGTATATATGACCAATACCAAACTGTACGGGCTGTCTTTCTTAGGATACAACTAAGCTATATTTGCTAAGTTGTAACACTTTTTAAGTCAAGTTAGTTCCCTTCACTACACTGACAGATTCTTCCAGTCACTGCAGTATAAGAACAAAAATAGTAGCCACCATTTATTTTTCTAAATTCTTCTACCCTTGTACACAATGTAAATGTAGTTCCTCCCTATCAGCAGATGGAGACAGAGTACACGTGTTTTGATGTCATCATCCAATTAATTAAAAATTTCTCACCACACAACCCAGTCAGCATCCATTTGGTCGATCTTTGTATTTTTTTTAAAGATTACAGGATAAGTAATGTAAGCTTGGGGTTTAGTAATTTCTCTGATTTTAAAACTGTTTTTCGGGTTTTGGAATTACCTAAGAAATATGATTCTAGGTCTAGTCATACTTTTCAAGGCACAGAGCTCTAGTGCAAACAATCATCGTAACAGCAACACAAATTCTGTGTTCTCTTTCATATGAGGTATTCCTGTAATATTGCTGTATGATATAGTTTTTCAAATTGTTGTTAATTATTTTCACAGTGCTATTTGACAGCATGATAAATTGTGGGTGTAAATGATAACATTCTAAAAAACCCCCAAATCCAAAAAACAAACCCTAAGTAATAAGCTTAGCTAGTAAACTTAGCTGTAAGCTTTATAAAAATTTCCTCACAATTCATTATTACATTTGACTTTTTGTTTTGGCCCAGGTAGGAGACAGGAACTAAGTATTGCCTTGGTGCCATGATCATATTCTTAAAAAGAGTTATTACCCTATAGAAGTATCCTCAATTTTACTTTTAAAAGGTGTTCTCCATTCTGCAATTTTCTGCAGTTAAGGTTTTTTGAATGTCTCTTACATCTTATCCATTACATATCACTACAAAGGAAGTATATGTGTACAGCCAAATGTCAAATAACAGTTTTTATTAACTGTTCTCAAATATGTGAGGGTCAGATATTAATATCCTACCAACATAACTGTTTCCTGTGTGTTTCTGTAAAGTCAACTAGCACAAACTCCTGGGGTTCAAAAGTAATGGAGTACTACTTTTCCTAATAGCCCTAAAAAAATTCTATAGTGTAATGCTTAAAAAAATAGCATGTATTTAAAAGTAGGGCTTGTTGAAACCAAATTAGATCATTTTTTTTAACTTCTATTAAAACGTGTCTTCCATCTCTCTCTGCTGAATAGGAGTTGTCATTTCTCCTAAATCTGGCCTAGTAAATGTTAAAAAAATAAAAAATACAAAAATGATTATTCCATTATCTCAACATGTTACTAACAGGAACACAACATCTTTATGCTTAACATTCACTATTGAGTGATTCTGTAAGTATTTTGGGTCACACACAGTTTCTGCCACTTCCAAGTTTGATTTGCTGCTATTCACTGGGTTACCAGGTGTTTCCAATCTTGAATTGGAATTCAGGTGTTTCCAATCTTGAAGCAAGGATGCAACAGAAATATTATCCATTCTCTCAGAATATTTAAAGTTTTCAACTGTGCAACAGAAATGGAAGGAACTTTTTAGTCTTCCCAACAAATCCATGCCTACAGCTTCCATTACATTTCAGTCAAAGTTGGTGACTGTTTCTATCATCAGTCTGGCTAAATTGACTCTTTGTGAAGAAGTAAGTCAGTGAATGTAAACTCTTGTTAGCTTTAATAATGATCTTAGATTAATGCAATCCATTACTTTTTCAATTATCTTGCTACTTATAGCTACTGCAAAAGTTTCTGTGGGTTGTTTTCAGCTGATGCTTTGGGGTAGATAGTACGTTCTTTGAATGAACACTTTTCCTCCTTTTCAAATATTTTTTAATCATTCAAGCAAATATTTCTTCATTAATTTGCTACTTATGACTGTTTCAACTGTTTAGGCAAATTAATTTGCAGGGTTTTATTTTTTTTCAGTCTATTTCTTTGTCATCACTTCAGCTCTCAAAATAGGACTTAACTGATGTACAGATTTTCATGCCAGTATTTTTGCACAGGAAGGAATTTCACACAGTACTACTAGTAATTTCCCTGACAGTATTCACAATCTGGAGCTATCAAATCTGTGACTGAAAGCTCTTGTTTGCTGAGCACAAACTGCATTTTAGAGCAGATAGCATTTATTTTGTATGACTAAAAAGGCATAAAAAATCCTAATGAAACTCACACATATTATGTTAGTGTCAGCAGAAAAAGAAGTTTTTTCTTGGTTCAGTTTCAGAAGTGTCTCCTTTCTCCAAATAACACAGCATTCTGAATCATAATGTGCCTGTAAAAAGTCAAATTTGAATCCATTAAGGAACTGCTCAGTAGAAGTTGGATGTGCTCTAAAGCACACTAAATTTCCTTCTACTTTCTTAACCTAATTATACCTAATTTAATGTGTATTATACCTGATGTAATAAAGTGATAGTCAGAAGAAAAATGTTAGCAAAGAACATTGTGAAGAATGTACCACTCCACAACTATAGTCAATAGAATTAATGCTAGAAAATGTAAAGCTAATTAAAAGTAGGCAGTTACAATAACCCCAAGGAACTGTGATCATATGAATGCTGAAAAAAAGCAACTAAAAGGTAGAAAATAATAACAATGTTTGTCTAAATAGCCAAGTTATATTATAGATATGCTTTGGCTGACTGTAGCTACAAAAGTATGAGCATTAAATGAGCTAGTAGGATTTTCTCTGTGCTCTTCAGCGGCTTATAGTTAACTCACAGATGTCTTCTGTCTCAATTCAGTTTAATCCAATCAACTCACCTCACTCTGCCCTATACTTACCTATAAAATGTATTTTGTGGTGAAAACCAGCTGCTTCTTCCTGCCGATGCTGGCATACAGAATATAGCAACAGCACTTCCTTTCACTCATCATGTGTCCATGGCTCTCAAGGTCAAAACTGCTGAAACCAAGGTAAAGGGAATTGAGTTTATTTAGTGTTGTATGTCACCAGATAGTATTTAGAGAATTAGAAAACTACTGCGGGGCTTGAATGAGCTGTTGCTTTCATTCTTACAGACTGTTCTTTAATGTTCTCTTCCTAAGAAAACCCAAAATTAAAAGGACACTTTATACTATAATGCTGGTAGTAAGTACTGCAAAGTGCTTTTTATAAATATGTGGTATTGTCCCATTTATGAGATATAATTCTTAAAAGTGTCTAATGAAATTCTACATTTGACGTCACCAGTGATTTCCTAAGATTGTTCCTTTAAGTTGTTTTGACATATAATAAATAACCCTGTAGTTTTTAACTTGTGGGTTTTTTGCTTTGAAATACCAGAAGACCTAGAAAGGGGAAAATAGTTTGAAAACAGGAAGTGTTCTGAGATTTAAAAAATGTATGTTTAAATTTCTGTGGCAAAGTCAAATAAAAAATGAAGTAGAATATGATACAACTAGAAAATTTTCAAAGTGTTTTCATTTTCATGTTAGTTGCATTTCCTTAGCTTACTCAACTGAGCAAAGCACACTATACTTAATACCTCACTACCTCCCTAAGATAGGGCCTAAGAATATTCTGGGTACAAAGAGAAAACTCCTGTGCCTTTGATGCCAATGAAAGTTTGTCACTGACTTCAAGGCTAGGAATTCACCTACTGTAATTAGAGGTCAACAGGTCATCGGCTGACAGCCGTCCTTCAGTCTTGTGATTTTTCCCTTCAGTCCTGTCTCCCCACTTTTATTACAGTAGGAATCTACATCTAGAGCAGATAATGCTTCACAGAGGCAGTTGCAAGAAGGGGGGCAGTGGATAAAGGAGAATTACATGAAAAGTGCAACTGCTCAGAGCAGTGGAATGAAAATAATTCCCACCAAATATGTGCCAAAGATTAACCTTCCAGTGCTTAAAATTACTTTCAGGGGAGGAAGAGACAGCATGGCTGCCAAACTTGCAACTAGCACATCATTGTAGTCAATTAACATTACTGCAGTAATGGTGTGCACTGTGGAAAAGAAAGGATCAAATGGGTTATTTGGACAATTTTCATTTAGAATAAGACTATATATAATGGCCAGTCTTCGCAAGCGAAGATTTGGGAAAGGTCATAAACCCTTTGAGCCTGCGCAGTGGATTTTTTAGGTGAGACACAGCGTGCACTGAACTGAGCCCACCCTTTAATCCTGAGGTTCATCTGCCGGGGCCGAGCAAAGCTTGGACAGTGGCAGTGAGGTCCCCAGGACGTAGCTGGATTGCCATACAAGGCTGACGAGCTCCAGCTGCCCGGGGGGCCGGGAATTGAACCCGGGTCGCAGCGGTGCGAGTCCTGCACTCTAACCACTAGACCACCAGAGGCCCCAGAATAAGACTACAGACAGTGAAAAAGACCTGTATTTAGCCCTCAGACCAACCTGGCTGAAGAGATTAATCATTCTCAGTTTTTGCTTGTCTTTGTTTTGATGTATGGAAAAAAGAAAAGAGTAAGTCTATCCTGGACATTTTCTTATTGACAAATATCTGTTTGTACAGGCATGATGGCTTTCCCTTCTATATCATTAGAAAATAAAGCTCTTTACTCTCTTTTCTTGTGGGACATACATGCACTACTCAATATTTAGCAACTACAACATTTAGCAATATAAAAATAATTAGTTTGCTAAATTCACAGTATCCCCACTTCTGTCAATGTTGAATGCTTCTGTAAGTTCATTATCCACCACATAACCACTCACACAACCAAGGCCAGAAGTGAGCGTTAGAGTTGGAGTTTCATCCACAGAGGCATCTTCTACTGCTTTGTAGGATCTCCTATTTCCAAAGGCAGTTTATTGCATTGGCTAATTGCCTTTACAGTTCAACATTTTCTTCGTGCATCTTTTGAATTTGTCTAGCTAACACTTGTAGCTGTTTACTTCTTGTGGCTTTTCTGATAGATTAAGGAGCCCTTAAGTACCTGGTATTTTCTGCCTGTGAAGGTACTTATCCATCATAATCAAATCATCCCGCAGAGATAAACAGATTGACCTCTTTAGGGCTGTAGTCCTACTGAAGAAAAACCCCAAACATTTCTAGCCATCAGCTCCCTTTTATGTCTTTTCTGTGTAGCTTTTTAATTTTTTAAATTACTTTAAAAATTGCTGACAGAAAAAAAAAAAAAAACCACAAAAAACCCAAACCACCAAAACCCAACAACAAAACCAAAACCAACAAACAAACAAAAAAACAACAAAAACCAAAATCACCTTAAGCACCAAAGCTTAAGGGCTTTTTTTGTGTTTCCATATTGCAAGAGAAACTCATATTTATGAGCTAGTATGAGCTAACGTTCATCTGAAGCCCTTCTCAGTCTCTGCCTCCTTGAATAAGGGCTCCACTTACCAGCATAGAACAAACTAAATCAAAATGGAAATTGCACTTTGCAGCTGGCTTATGTTTTACGTTTTTCACTGCAATCTCACCTGGCAACTGTGTTTTATTTAAAAATGAAGACTTAAAAATATTTTATACCTTAAATTTTCTCTAAAAAAAATTATTAATTTTGAATAACGTGTCAAGAACATCACCCAAATTTATCCTCAAAATCTATGGCAATAAGGGCACTCAATAGCCAGTTTTGAAAAAAAACTTGAACAAAGGTAAATAAATAAAAAGAGCGGGCCTCTTTCAAGCATTGCAAAGTGGAAATTATTTGTGAAACGTCACAGTATCTTATATGTTTCTTTTTTGGTTTTATTCCTTTAGTCTTAGTTGTTCTCCAAATACTTCTTGCTTTTACTATGAATATGCAATTCTTTTTTTCCCCTACTTCGGTCCCTAAAACCAACCTACATATACATGATTCCTTTCACCTTTCTTCAGAACTGCGTCCTATTCTCTATTAGTTGTTACCTATTTTTTTCTAAAATTCATTCCTATTGTAAATATGGTGTCACTATTCAAAGAGGTAAATATTGGCTTATTTTGCATTGACATAATATTTCAATACATGCAGTCTACAGTCTCTGCTTGCCATTTTGATACAGTCCTCGTTATTTTACTCCTTCATTTAGGCACAGCCACTTCTCATAGATTTAATTCTGAATGAATACCTGTATTTGGTACATTTCATTACCTTAGTCTTCATTTTTCCATTTTAAATTTACTTTTGATCAACATAGAGAAGAACTCCTGTAAAACATCAAAACTTTCAAACTCTCTTGCTGTTAGCTCAATTCCATTGATCTCAAGGGAAATTCAGCATGGCATCTTCCAGAGCACACTAAAATGTATGGGCTTAGGGCCCATATTTATACATCCCAAGTGTATTAACTTAATAATGGAATCACTGTAATAATTATGTTCCTTCTAGATCATTATTGTTTAATGGTTGATAGTTTGGAGATCTATGGAGGTGTCTTACCAGATGAGTTGGGTAAACACACATTGCTAGTTTCAAATATTTGACAGCCAAATTGGAGAAAGGGCAAGAAGTCTTAACTCATTACATGAGTTGTACCTGGGCTAAGAATTTATAAAATAGTCTACTTCTAAAACAAAACCTGGAATGCTTTAATATAAAAAAGTAAAATACAGGTGCCCATCCTTCCATTGTAAATCATCATGTAGCACAATATTGAAGATGGACAATATGAAATTGGTAGCAATTCTATCTACAGAGACTGTCTTTCTCATGACCTCTTTTTATCTGTATTTTTTTAGAGGAAAGTAGATCAGAAGATGCTGGATTGAGGGGATAGGCAGAGAAGAAAACAACCATATAGAAAACAACCATAACTGTCAAGAAATGTCCTAATTTTCTGAAGACATGTAAATTCAATATATAATGGGTATACAGCAATATGTGATAAAAAAAGCCATAAATTGTAACCACATTAGGAGCAGAAATGTACCAAAGAGGTTTTAGTACTTTTCTGTAATTAGCTACAGCAAAAATTCTGCCTAAATATTTCATTTTACAATTCTTTTTTCACATTATGAATGATAGGAATCTAGAATTGTTTTCTGACAATACCTGATGTAAACATGGCATTTAGGTTTTCCTGTCTTATGTCCTTTTGCAGGTTGTTCTGGTGAACCTGTTGATATGCATAGTAGTTTTCTACACTGTGTACTATGTGGTCCTATCTGTGTGCTTCGCAGTATTCAAGTAAGATTTCCTTTTCTTTAGTCTAATATGCTGGCATACAACAATTGGATATCATGGGTAGAGATATGCCTGTTTAAAGGAAGCATCCCGACTGGAGGCATCCAATCACAGTTATCCTGTGAACATATTTTTCAAATTCAGTTAAATTTTTTTGCCTGAACCTTCTTTCAAATGCACAGATTTGCAAATAGACTCAAAACTAATATAAAATGTTGGTTCTAATATACTTGCTTGCACTTGCACCATGTAAATTATTGAACGTAAGAGAAAAGATGACATAAAAAAAGGAAAAGAAAGATTTTATAGTCAATAAAAAAGACAAATTATACTCCTTTTGGAAGTTATTGGTTAGCATGTATAGTGCCAAATGTCATAAATAAAAGTGGGCAAGGGCAAAACCACAACTTAGAATGGTACTTGAAGAGTATTCAATTTGAAATCCCATTTAAAAACACCCATAATATGTTATATAGTCACTAAGACATTACTAAACTCTCTGGTTAAATTTATTCATTCTGTTTCCACAGGATTAAAATGTTGGATGGTTTGGCACCTTTTGATTTTAAGACAAATCCCTCATGGATTAACCCATATTATTTAGGTAACTGAAGTTTGTTTCTTTTTTTTTCCCCTCAGTCAAGAATATATATTATATCTGGATATAAACTTGTCTTCCAATGGACAGTATTTTAAAGCTGTTTTAATAACAACAATGATTTCTGTATTTTAACTACACTGCAATTAAATGTTTATGCACTTCTCATTTCTGTACTGCTACTTAACATTCAAGTGATTTTTAGGCTTTTTGTTGAGTTCTTCTTCTGATCTCACATCATCTGAAGGAAACAGTCTACTTTGCCAGGATGCTTCATTTTCATTGCAGAACAATTACCTATTCTCCATCAAGTTCCTCCACAAAATTGTTTAATTTAATTTTCTTACTACAGCATATTCCTTATGAATCATTGGATCCAGATCTGAGGAGTAGGTCATGTTCAACAAATTGAAATTTTGCTTTGGTGATGCTTGGATACAGTGGGCATTAAAATATAAGGTTTTGATTATAGCTCAATCCCTAAACATCTTTATATATTCTAACACAAATTTTGGCAATTTTTCTGAAGCTCTCAAACTATATTCTTTTTCCTAAACTGTCATTCCTAAAAAATTACACGCATACATAAAATTTTACCAGATTTTTAATCTATTTTACAAAGGCAAACCTCATAACCCATCAGTAAAGTCAGAAAAGCTCAAAAGTAAATTGGTTAGTTCATCAGGTTAAAAGAGTAATAAAAATGCATGGATATTTGTACAGTGTCAATACTTTGTCTGATTTCAGACAAAGAAAGAACATTTCCGTTATAGCAGTGGAAAAGAAAATTAAAGCATATTCCATTAGAATTAATTTTCAGGGCCCTAATGTAATTACTGTATCTCAATATGATTTTTTTTCCCTAAAAATTTTATCAGTTGGTTTGATGCAACATGTGTATATGCCAAAGACTGCAGCTATGTCATGAAAACAGTTAGTACTCCACCCTTCGTTCTGTCCACCCAATGAAATAACATGGAAACGCAAAACTCAACAGCATCTGATTAATGTCTAAGGAAATAGAGTCAGAATTAAGATCTCTGAATGATGTTGCAAATTGAGAATTAGTTTACTCAGAGTTTCTCTCATGCTTGTTAAAAACAGAATTATGTCTTAAGACAACCTCAGAATAAAGATGGAAGTCAGCTCAGAAGTGAAGTATCCTTTCTGACTCAGTTTTGTGAAAAGTTCCTAGAGCATTTGTCTACACCAAGCATAATTTAAAGAAATACTATCTCATGAAATATAATATAGTAAACAAAAATACTATAATACATTGTCAAACATTTTAAAGTGTTATTTCCCACTTTCCACGTGGAGTTTTTCCAGTTAAATTTTTCTTATTTTTTTAAACTACTGGGTGAGAAATCCATAATACAATAGGAAGTAATAGATACTATAAATAAAAGAATAAAATAGAAAGGCACAAAATGCTGCCAAATTAAATTTCACTGTATAAATTAATTATACTGAAAAAAATAAATATGGTTTCTCTACTGTCAGCTACAGTAATCATAGGTATTATGTTACTGCAATGGTAAGAAAAACAAATAAATAATTCAAATAAAAATGTTGCTTTTATAAGCCTGTGTGATTAAAATGAAGAACAAATTGCATTTAGATGGACAATTTTATGAATTACAAATTCACAATTATGTCCTATTGTATGGGAAATCATGACTAGAGCTAGAAGAGACATCACACATTTTCCATTCAGCCCACTACTATCCCAGATTACCACACAGCATAAAATCAAACTTTGCCATAAAAGTGATAATGTTTTATCCTGTTACCCATAATAGCAAGTAAACAAGCTGACAGCTAAGCACCACTCCTTTGATGTGTTGAAGAATACAGGTCACCAAATGCCATGTGAAGTTCCTCCGTGCTTTCCTGCCCACAGAACAGGTCTGGCTTGCCTGTGCCATGATTTCTACAGAGCTGCATCCCATGTCAGAGGAGGTGGTCACCACAGGCTGGTGGCATGGCATGGTTCAACACACTCCAGAGAAAGCATCAGGGGACAGAAATGCACCATTCTGTCACCTAGAGAAGGAATTTTCTTGGTCAGATAACTTTAATAGTCAATTTTGGCAGCATAATTTTGTTATTATCACTGTGCTGGTAATCTCCATTCACAGTTTAACACAACACAGAGATAGCTGCTGAATGTCAGGCACAGTGACAGCATGGTAGCTGTGGCAGCCCTGGTATCAGCACCAAGAAAAACCAGGCTCCTGGTTGTATGGATGGACTGCCTCTGCTCACCTTCCAGGCTCTCTGCAATATCTCCCCTTGCAGGTCTCTCTAAACTGTTGTGATATATATATATATATTCTGGTACATACAATATATAAATATATGATGAAATGAAGGGACAAAGCTATGAAGTTTCTTATCAAACATAACCCCTTAAGCACAAAATTTTTCTTTAGATGAGAAAAATTTTACCTATGTCAGTATCAACCAAATCTATTTGGTACCATATACAAAGATTGTATATGTCCCTGAGGAAAAATTCCATGAAATTTCTCCTCTAGGCTATATAAATTATGTGTAATCCTGTCAATAGACATAATCCTGCTAATCCTCATGTTCTTACATAAAATAGATGATATTTTAAAGTCTATAGGCAAATCAGGATACAATCCATGCAGATGTCTGTGGCAAAATTAGAAATTATCTTTGTAATGGAAACATAAGCATAATATTTCACAGAATCATAGAATCATAGAATCATCAAACTTGGAAAAGACCTTTAGGATCATCAAGTCCAACCATCAACTCAGCACCACCACCATGTTCACCATTAAACCATAACCTCAAGTGCCATATCCATATGCTTTTTTAAACACTTTCAGGGTCGATGACTCCACCACTTCCCTGGGCAGTTCCAATGCTTTACAACCCTTTCTGTGAAAAAAAATTAAAATCCTAATATCTATTCTAAACCTCTCCTGATGCAATTTAAAGCAATTTCTTCTCTGGCAGAAGAGACCGATCCCCACCCAGCTGCAATCTCCTTTCAGGTACTTGTAGAGAGCAATAAGATCCCCCCTTAGCCTACTTTTCTCCAGGCTAAACGACCCTAGGTCCCTCAGCTGCTCCTCATAGGACTTATGTTCCAGACCCTTCACCAGCTTTTTTCCCCTTCTCTGGGCACGCTCCAGCACCTTAATGTCTTTCTTGTAGTGAGAGGTCCAAAACTGAACTCAGTGATCATGTAAGAAAATTTGCATAACTATCTCAGGTATTTTAACATTGCATTGCTATCATTTTATATTGCATTGCTATCATTTTATATTGCATTGCTATCATTTTATATTGCATTGCTATCATTTATATGAGAGGAAGCCTTTCAAAACTGTGTTTGATGAAAATATCCTATTTTCCTTTACAGTTCTTGTGATATCATTGGAAATAACTTTCTTCATTTGTGGTCTGCTGTTTGCTCTGGTTGTGGAAGAATGGGTTTGGGATTATGCTGTAACAGTTACTATTATTCATATCATCATAACTTCAGTTGGTAAGTAGGTTTACTGCTAAATATTTGCATAGTATCAAAACAAATCAACTATGATTCATCTACTGTATTACTGGACTAACTTAATATTCTTTAAAGCTAAACAAATATGTATCTCTATTTTCCATCCATTTGACTCATGCCTGTATATCAATCCTCCCATTTAAAACTGTTCTGGATTGTTGCAGAATTTTAAACCACTATTTTGTTATTAAAAAAATCACAGGTTCAGTTCACAGTCTAACACTTCATATGAAACAGATCCAGCCTAGATACAACTTCAGCATCTAGGACGTGGGGGTTATTTCAAATCAAAAAATTAATAGTTTTTCATGTCCTGACACTTTAAGATCTACTAATTTAACACTTTAACTCTAGTTAAGAGTAAAAAGGAGTTTGGCTTCAGCAAAGTCAATGCAAAGGTTTTGAGTTAAATCTTTGAACTAAATCTCTTTGAGGAAAATGAAGCATTTTATCATTAAAACTTTTTCCCCCCTGAAACTCTTTCCCTCAAAGGAAAGAAAAGGAAAAGAACTAGCTGCTGTAAATGAGACTCATCATCACTTTCTGCCAGCACCTGGTAACCTGCTTCCTCTTCTCAAGATGTTTAGCAGAATGCTTCTACGGCTAATTAGGAAATATAATTTAACTTTATCTTTGCCAGACCCCATTGGGGATTCTTTTCTCTTGTAACAATGAGCTTAGTATGATTATTCTA
Source organism: Pseudopipra pipra (assembly GCF_036250125.1). NCBI lineage: Eukaryota > Metazoa > Chordata > Aves > Passeriformes > Pipridae > Pseudopipra > Pseudopipra pipra. The sequence continues at coordinate 61,075,974 of NC_087551.1, forward strand.
GAATTTAGAAAAAGGAAAAACACCACTGGCAAATTAGGACTACTTTCCTACTACATAGTAATCAATCTTCCCTTTTCTGTTGCTTTGTCCATTTGTCTTCTAGCATTTTAGACAGATGGAGATTCCCCAGTTCCTATGACAAATTAAGCCAGAGACCAACAGAGACTTCATCTTAAAAAATTAAGCATAATTTCCCATTTGATTTCTTGGAATTTAAACTACTGTTATTCCTCATTAATAACTTCTGTATTTAAATCAAGGAATTTACAAAAACTACAAAAGAATCTGCTTTGTACATAATTTATACAGGAAGATAGCATCTGTCATTAAAATAGATGATGCATTTTGATGTCCAAACAGCCACAGATTTGTTATTTCTTCTTTCAGATGGCCAACCAAACCTCTGCTGGCTGACCTTGAGCAGTGTGCCTCCTAGCCCACTTTATTACCTCTACAGTTCTGTCACTTTTTGGGGGGGAAGCAATATTGAGACATATAATGGCCCTGCAGCTGATCATGGAGGGGAGATGTGGGTCAGCTTGCATGTGGCAGGGGCCAGTGCCTGGCCCAGGAGGGAGCATGCCATGCTATAGTGTTAGCCTGCGCTGTGCAGCCCCAGCTGTCTGTCACACATGGCATCAGCCATTACACAAAAATGTCAGGCTACTTAATTTATTTGGATTGTAACAGTATGTAGGCACTCTAGCAGGGAAATTGTGTCTCTGTAGTGCTAAACTGTGCACAGGTAAGTAATAAAAAAGGCATTTCTTCTGCAGGGTGTCTAAGAGGTCGGTTTAGCACACTTATTAGGTTTAGATTTGTGTTCCAGTGGGATCCTTCATGTGGCTAAGCTTAATGGTATGGTATCTGAATAATCAGGACCTAAAGCATTTGCCATTTCAATACATGTAAAATATATAATCTATGAAACATAACTAAGCAGACCTTTGATAACATGGTACACTGTTTACATATCCCAATTCTTACAGTTTTAAAATTTACATTTCTACTTTTCTTCTTCTTGCAGTTATGTCTGAATTCCCCCTGATGTTACACTGGTGGCTGGCATTAGGTATAATGACATTCTTTAAAGTTTAATTTATTAGAATCTGAGTACTATTTATAGTATGAATTGTTTCTATTAACTGTCTGTTGCCTCACTAATCTGAGAATTTTCAACATTTAAAGAGGAAATATAGGCTTTTCATTTATACTTCTTTTAATGACACAGGTAAGTAATGCTGGACTAGCATTTGCCTCATCTTAAAAAAAATCTCTATTAAAACCAGGATGTGCTCAGCTTATGTTAATCTTGCAAACAAACAGCAGACACATAACTTGAAATAAGTCATGATTAAGTCCTGACTAATCAAACTATCTCAATGCAGGTGTCAAAAAGACAGTTGTCCAAACTAGTCTTCCTTGATACCCTTTACAATGAATGGGAAAAACCACACACTTCCAGAAGCAAGTTTTATAAAAACTACGTAAAGGTACTTAAGATAGATGAGAAGAATTCCAGTCATCATGTTTCTTCAAAGTGAATGGCAAATGTACATTTCTGAATGTTTAATTGTCTGTAAAATTAAAAGCATAGATTTGTACTTGAAAAACAGATTATCTCGAAAAATAGTTTAGAGAAAAGGACTGGCTTCTGTTCTTCTTTCTTATATGATGGATAACAAAGATCAACAGCTGCAGTAAATTCCTAAATGATGGAGAGAGGCAAATAAATTCCCTGTCCTGCAACTAGTTTTGCATCAGCAGCTGCTGGGTCTCGTATCTTTGTGGGTACATAAATCCTTGAACAAAATATTTAAGTAGATGGGCCATTTTTTTAAAAAATTGAAGACAAAAAGAATGCCAGTTTAAAGTTTTATCATAAAGCTTGTATTCCACTATAAAAATTAATACAAAACAGCCATATCTTTTCTTTCAGGATCTGGAGTAATTTCAATGATTTGTGGAGGACAGATTTTGGCATACTGCTTGTTCAAAGACAACTTCATTTACCCCATTCTAGATGATTTTTGAAAAGGAAAATTAGAACTTGCTTCTATATCTGTACGATTTTTATGGTTTCATTAACAGTGTAATTAAAATGAAGATAGCAACTGTCTAATGTTTATCTTACCAGACCTCTTGTGTCTTATGTTTTTTTGCAATGTCAATGTCATCACTTTCAGCTCTTGTATGTACATTTTCCATTAATCAAATAGTTAGATACACTCTGTTTTAAAAGAAAGAAGCCATAGGGAGAATAAGAGCAATGATGCAACATTCCTATAAAATCCTACAAGGAAAAGGAAAACATATGTTTGAATGTAATGTTTGGGTGCCTGTTATCTGTTGTGTTTTATGAAATGCTGAGTCTAATTTAGGCTGCAGTCTGACCACTCACAAGCACTGCAAAACTTCAAAGTCACCCTCTCTGGCATAAATCACTGTAGGTTTAAAGCAGTCTTTACTGGCAAACTCCTGGCAAAGAAGAATCAGTGAACAGCATATACCTCTGCATGTCATTCCATCTTTAAGTTAAAGCTCTCACTTAAAAGCTGCCCAATACAATAGGAGGGAGAGGTACAATCTCTAATGTTTGGTTTGACCCTCTTCCTTCCAGGGATGCTACAGACAAGTGTTTTCAAATAGCTTCAGGCTATTTTCTCTTTGGCTAAGGATCCATTTGTGGTCTGGCTGTGCTGGAGGGAGGAAAGGCAAATGCTACTGAAAGGCATTTTTCTATATATCCCTTTCTCTCTCCCTCAGCTACCAGTGGCCAGTGCCAAAGTGTGAGTTTATGCATAGTGGTAATTAAAAACAACAAACCATAGTAGTGGCTTCAAGTTATTCTTTATGTCTTTAATCATAATAAAATTGTAACAGGAAAATTGCTAGAAGGCAACTTCATCTTAAATATTAAACCAGTGATTGGATTTCAACTGGAGTTTGCTTAGGAGAGCAAGACTAGATTGCTGTTTGCACAAGAGTGTTAAATGTTGGATTTACCTTAATCTCACTCAACAGATAATGCCTCTGAAGAATCAGTCCCCTGTTGATCTAATCAAACATCTTTAAATTTATTGCAAGTTTTAAAATTTTCAATTAAGCTTCAGTACTGAAAGTACATATATAGTGAGAAGCACATTTCAGAAAACTCCCTGAAAAAGGAGTTTGTTTCTCATGAATGATAGATATTTAAGTCATTTTAGAGACAAACAAGGTATGTAAATCCAATGTACTTGATAGATGTAGACTTTAGAAGTTTTTCAGCATAATATGCTGCGTACTGAACTCAGAAGGGATAACTCTGGAGAGTGAATTAACTGACCTTCACTGATCACTGGGCTGATGGATTGTTTTTAGTTTGTGGATTTGTATCTCCAGAAACACTAGTATGCAGATAACTGTCTGGTATTATACATTTGGAAAATGTTTGCACATTTCTTCTAGGTTTGTTTCATTTCACAACTACAGAAATGGATGGGAAGGAAGTAAGGTCTAATGTAAATTCATGCCTCTGTCCTTTTCCTCACAGAGTTTGTGTGTACCTCACAGGTAGTGTGCCATGTGGTAAAACATAAGTGGATTAGATATAAAGTTAATCCGCAGGTGGAACACGTTTCTATTTTTAACCTGACAGGATTTTCCTCTACGCGTGTCAGCCCAGCCGCAGCTTGTAGCCCAGCCTTAATATTTTTAACTTTTATTTTCTACTTAAAATCTTAAATCACCAGTAAGAGATACCTTCAGACTAGTATGAAGAGGGCTTCAGTCCAAGTATTTCTCCAAAGCACATACAACTAGGCCAACGCTAGAAAAACAATCACAGCAAGAATTCTATTGAGGATTAAAAGCCCGGGTCCAGCTATTAAATGGTCATTGGGTTTTTGCGTTACTTTCAGATATGGAATGGTGAGACAATTTCAACAGTATTTATTTCATCTTTTCCATTGCTTTTAGTGTTGTGCCCAATGATAAATATTACACATAATGTTAAAGTGTAGGCACATTTTGTATTATACAAATAAATATTCATCATGTAAGAAACATGAGCTATATCTGTGTAGGCATTACCTGGTTAGAAGCCTTCAGAGTAAATATCTAATACTGTGTGATTTCTAACTGATACACCAAAATGGTACTTTTGAATAAGACAAACCTGGCTGTTTCTGGAACAACAGTAAAGTACCCACTTGAACAATTTGCATGTGACTAATTGATAACAGTCAAGACACAGGTGAGAAAGAAGAGCTGCTGGAGGAAATGAAGGGCATTGTATGTTTCACAACAGACCTGTTAAAGACAGCAACAAAAGACCACCTCAGAAACCAAAAGGAAAACAGAGAAAACAACAGGGACACGTACTTGGAAAAAAAGTCACATGAAAACAAGAAATGAGAAGACAAAAACACACAAGATCAGTGAAAGAAGAAAAATCTGCAGACTGAACTTGTAGCACTGGAGTCTCATGACGTGAGACTTGTATGCCTCTTGTACACAGCAATCTGTTTTTGGGCTGACGTATACATGATTCTAGAACAGATGGTCTCCACATCCATAGTTACCACTATAATCTGTGGTGTAATGCCTGTGGCTCCTGCCCTGGGACTTTCAGAATTCTCTGCTCTCTGACTCAGCCAGTCACAGGAACATTGTCTAATTTAGTTGGTGTAGGTTTGGTATTATTTAACCCTTCATGATACAGTCTGGTAGTCACAAGTCTACACAGGTATCAGTGGGGGTGTAATCCGTCTAGGAAATGTTACAGGCAGATGGAGACTTTATCCACTTCCAGGCAGAGTTTGCAGGGAAGAGGATTAGAAGTTGCAAACATTAGGTACAGAAATCAGTGGAACAGTACACAAATGACATACCTTAATAATACCACACATAGAGTAATTTTAAGATTTCTTTTCAGAGACAAGAAACTCCTTTTCATCATATCCAACCACCTACTGAGACAAATTACAGTTCTTCTTCATTCAGCCCTCTCTCTAAAGGGCTCTGCATTCATCCTTGATCCAAATGGTGCAGTGTCTTTCTTGTAACAAAGAACGTGAATGAAATGAGGGATTTTTTTTTGAGACTTTAATGCATAGGAGAGTGGCTAATGCCACTGCCTTCAATGTAATATCAAAGGGCAAACCAATTCAAAAAATTGCTCTGGGACAAACAAACTAACTCAATAATGTAAAAACTGCCAAATATCAAACTATGGAGTACAGGAAACATAGTGGTTTTTAGCTGGCATTTTAGTAAAAATATAGGTTAAAATCCTTATCATTTCCTAGTGAAGTAAAGAGCTGGTTATTACAAACTAAGCCTGTCATTTTTCCAACTCTGCAAATTGCTCGATCAACATTTCCATCTCTTTTGTATTCAAACTTTAAAAAGCAAGAAAAGCAAAACCTTACAGTACTCATTACTTCTGTATTCCTAAAAATACCAACAATTGCACATTCAATAAATACAGAAAACACAGTATGAATAATATTATGAATAATACAAGGTAGATGAGTAACCTTCAGTCATCTACATTGGATATTCCTGTGGCCTACAGTCTTTTGACCAAGTGAGCTTTGTTAAACTGAGAAAAATGTGAAAGCCTTACACATTCTTTATTCCATCATCTGGTATGTATGTTGACACACCATGAAGTTAGATCCCTATTAATCTCCACAGGTATTTAAAGTTTTATTTAAATATTTTGTATCTTCCAAATGTGATGTACTTAGAATATTTAGTTCTTAGCTTAGGCTCCTGTGTAATGATCCATCTGCTCAGTAATGTCTAATACTCTAATCTCTCTTTTTTTTGGTGAGCTAATCATGGCCCCAGACAGCATGCACTCTCTCATTAATGGCAGAGAGGATAAAGGTCTTAGGAATGGTTATAAAATTTGATGGTGTAATTAATACCTTTATTATTGGTTTCAAAACTTTTAGTGTGAGACTATTCCAACCTCTCCTCTGCTCAAGGAGATTGATATGGATCCCTTTAGAGTTCCTCTTCAGATGTATCAGGATAATTATGTCTGTGTTGTAGGGCAGGCATGCACTGTGATAGACTTAAATCCTACTCCACCCATTCTCCAATTCAGGGGACAAAAGGATTACCTTGCAGTCCTCTCCCAGTTCATACATTCAGGTTTCCTCTTCCAGCAATGGTGAAAGAAGAGAAAGATGTGTGCTTAGACATTGTCCTGACATGTAGCATGGCGTGGGCTTGGACTGGGTATTTGTGAGGTGACACTATGACACCAACCACGGACAACCAAAACCTGAGGAAAGGCCTTGGCTACAATCTTTTCAGGTTGCCAACCCCTAGAAAACAGTGGCAATTAGAGCCTGTAAGGAAGATGAAAATTACTTTGAGTCCTTGTTGTCCTTGTCCTTAATCAAAGATAGTCACAGCCTGGCCATTTCTGTTACATACTTTCCACCGAAAATAAGTCATAATATGAGAGTATTTGCTGTGCATTTGCAAAGTGACCTGTAAACAAATGGTCCACTCCTCCTTCCAAAGAAAAGTTCCCGTTCGTTACTTCTATTGGAAGAATACTGTATGAAAGGACCATTTATATGTTCCCAGACCCTCTCTCAGAGCAATCTTGTCACCAGATTTGCAGCATCCAAAGGAAAAGTGCTTAAAAAAACCACATGGGTGATAGCAAAATGTTCAAATACATTAAGAATTACCAATGTCTTAACAGTCTTCAGAAAATTTTCAACTCAAATGAAATCTACATCAACAGTGTTCAAAGTATACTGAAAAAAAGTGCTTTGATTCACTTTATAAACCTTGATGGGGTTCCACACAAAGAGATACCATTAAAATGGACAAAAAAGATCAATGCATTTGATCTCTCATATGGTATCAACTGAAAAAGCTTGTAGATATTAGCCAAATTACATGAGCAAATTCAAAAGCAAATCATATTTACATTAATTCAAATTTAGTATTTAAAAATAATCTGAATTCTAAGGAATTGTTTTAACAACTTCACTAGAGAATTATACCAAATACAAAAGTGGGGAGTATTCCTTAGTATACTCCCAGGAGAGCAGCAAAGGCAGAGGATGTTTCAAGAGTGTAGTGGCTTCAATACCCAGGAAGATGAAAGAGAACTTAAGAGATATAAGCCAACTTACCTGCCTGGGAGCAATTTTCCACTCTAACAGGAGATGTGCTGGCAACTAGTCCTGGTAAAACTTTTCAGTAAATCAACGACACACAAAAAGCATTTTAAGACACCCAAAATCATCAGTTTTGCTTGAAAAAGAAAAAAGGTGAAGAGTATTAATGCCAATTTCAGTCCCATTAAATTTCAGTTGTTAGGTCAGACCCACAAGAGTGTTCACCAACAAGAAGAGAATGAGAGGGCTGCAATGACAGTGAAGACATTCAGATCTAAAGCAGTAAACTCCCTAGATAGAATTCATCAGTTCAATTATTTGGTATGCCATATTTTCCAGCAGTTTTTTAAGCATTCAACACTTGCTTTAGAAATAAATTTTATTTCCTGAACATTTGCCATTGAAACATTTATAGAAAAATGCAATTGAATGTAATGTAATTGAAAAACATCTACTGTTTTTCCATTGTCAGGAAACAAAAAATTGGGTTTTCAGGTTTTGAGCAAATAAAATCAGTTTTGCACAAAAATAAGGTTACATTGAATTAATTTTTTCTCACAAAAATCTGCTTAGACCAGAAGGTATTTTTATTGAAAAAAAATGTTTTCCATCCAAATGATAATGTTTCAGACTTTATTTGTTGTATGTATTTTTAGAATGTGTTAGTATCATTAGATAACATTTGCAGACTGTTCCAGTTGCCGAGGTAACTATGATATTTTAATGATCAGCGGAGAGGATCATTATGTAAAACATTATGTTAATTTCAAACAGAAAATTGATGTCTTGCTGTTACCTTGAAGCTGAACCTTTTTTTTTTTCCCCATAAAGTGCCTTTTCCCATGAAAATTAATGGTATAGCTAAGTGCTCAAGTGTCCTTTTCATAGAGATTCAGGTTGGCTTTGGAGGCAAATAAGGAAAAAATTACACATGACAACAAACTACTGGCAGACAAAAAAATTTCAAACCACCATATTTTTTACAGAAAGAGTATAGGAAAAATTGTTCCACATATTTTTAATATACATGGACAGTGGGTGGAAATTTTAGGAAAGCATATATTTCCTTTTTAATTTTAAATATATTATTGTTTAGTTAAGGAAAGTAAATTATAAGGCACATTTAAGCCCTGCTTATGATAAAGTGTGTGTATTGTCCATGATACAGATCATCTGATAAAGATATTTAAAAACTGACATTAAATTTTTGCTGCTTTTATTACATTATGGATCTACCAGATTAATAGATTATAGCAACAGTACAACTGCCATGCATTTATGAATCTGTTGCAATAACAAATGCTCTTTCTGAGCCTGAAGTGAGAACCTTGCAGATGTTAGTAGTTGGTAGTGCATTTCTGTTCTCAAACCTGCTTTCTCTATAAAAAAAAAAATTCAAAATTATCCAAACTAAGTCTCACACAAATTCTAGAGCTCACAATGACAATTGCTGCTATAGCACACTAGCCTCACAAAGGCAAATTGTCTGGCTACCAAATGCAACTCAGTTTTGTTATCAGAGTCTTCTTTTTCTCTTCTCCAGAGTTCTGCCTGGAGATTGTGTTAAATTATGAACACTTCATTCTCCAGGTGGAACTGGATGCTTTTATGTATTAGATTATGATATGCTCAAGACATCTGAGAGCTCCTATATTCTCCTGACATTTCATCATAATCACCTGATCCATTTTAGAGTCAGTGAACTCTTCTGACAATACTCAAAGTGCATTTTGATGGAGTCTATATTTATACGGACTGTACCTCTTCATTCCACGGAGCTTACTTGAATCCTTTCCCAAGGATTTCCTCTGCAGGCAAAGCTCTGACTTCAAAAGGTGGTTGCTCTTTCTTAGATTCTTTACCCATAATTACACCTATTACACTGGTCTTCTGTTTCAACCTCACTACCCCGACATGCTTTTCTGACATGCTGAGGTTTGCCAATTTGTACATCCCTACGAGGACTGCAAGCAGAAATGTAAGAATGTGAAAAAAAAAAAATTGTATTAAATGAACTAGATACTGTAAAAAGAACATATGATGACACAGCTGGAAATAAGCTGTCTATTAGCTAATAGGATTAGGAATTAATTTCCCCCTTCCAACAGCTTATGCCTCACTTGTCCACTATGGGCAACCAAATACCTTATCCTGAAGCTTTGCTTTTATCCCTAGTATAGTGAAAATAGCGGACTAAATTTTCAATCCTTGCAATTATTTAAAACTTTCTGATGGGTAGCCTTCTACTAGAAAATGCTAATTACACAAAATCTAAAATTTCTTTTCGTAGAAATCTGTTGACAGAATATAAGCAAACCACATATGTTACCGTTACCCTCTTGACTACTGAAATACACCCAAACATGATACAAAAACCCCTTAAGTTAAACAATGGAATAAAGCAATACTGAAACAAAACACCTAAAGTGTATGTTTTACTCCAAACATTTTGAAAAGCCCTTTTAGAAATTGTAAAACAGACTTTTCAGAATTTTTGTTTCATGGAAAGTTTGAATTCTTGCAGGGAAAAAAAGAAAAAATTGAATAAGTTAGATCAATTTTTAGTCTAGCAAAACAATTCAAATATTTTTGGGAACAAACACTTTGAGTTATAACAGCATTTTAAGATCACAGCTACACCAGATTGTTGATATTTTTGAAAAAAAAATTGTTATATGAATAAATACAAGCACAGAATTAGCAAGTAAATATTAGTTAAGGAATGCTAATGAGAGATAACCAGTTCTAAAAAGAAATATGAAAGGGGGATCATGAAGTACAAAAAAAAAAAGAAGGCAGCTGTGTTAAACCTGATAGAGGTGAAAGAGCCTACCTCTGCTCCACTGGAGCAGATCTGTAAATGGTGTAGAGAGCAGCACAGAGCATGAGAACAAGTTAGCAAGTGAAGGGCACATGTTTTGGAGCTTTCATTGACATAAGCTGAGAAATACAAGAAGTACAGAAAGAATTTATAGAGAGTAAAATAATAACAGTAATGAAACAATAAGCTTGAGGATGCGGGATGTAAAACCGTATGTACAATGGGACAAAAATATCCAACTTGCAGTATTTATCCATTATGAAAAAACCCCTATTTTAATTATTTACACCATCTCCTATATGTTTATCAGATAGAATCTGTGTTCTGTCTACTATCTAGAATTCTGTCTACTATCAAGAATGTGCAGACAAAAGGGATTAGTGACTACCACAAACCAGAGACCGTCTTAAAATTCTTACTGTCTATGGGGATTTCTAAGCAGTTCTTTCTAGAAGAACTGAAATACAACTTACAGTAGCCAGTTTACTTCAAGAGGGTGTGGTACATGGTACAGCATATGTATAGATACGTACACTGAATATGGGTATATATGTGTATGTGAATATATATGTATATGAATTATATACATATATGAATAATTATATCTTGCAAATACAGCCTTCTAATTTATATCAACTATTTAAACTTTTTAGCTACCCATAGACACCAAATACTCCCTGGTGAACTGGAAATACTTCATGTATTGTGGCTTATCTTTGTTTCTGAGTTTCAGTAGTTTGAATGTTACCAACACAGTGAAATCCTTCAGCAGTTCTAAGTCATTTATTCAAGCATTCTGAATCAGAAAATACGGAAAACATTTTTGTTTGTATACTTTCTTCATACAAGTTAATGTATGCATTACGATAGTCTTTGAGTTACACTCAGTACATACAACTTTTTTCAAGAGCCTTGTCTGGTTCAGTGACTAGGGTGGATGCCAAGAAGGGGAGAATAAGGCTGAAGGGATACTCTTAATTTGGAGTGCACCACAAACTAAATAATTAATATTACTAGATTTGAAAACCTGGAGTTACTGTTCTGATCCCCTGCTCTGTGATCATCTAGGCCAATCTTCACAGCAATAAAGACCCACATTTTTTTCCATAACCCAAACCAATCAGATGTAGAGATGACTTATATGTGGTTTATATGAGGAGGTCAGCCATTGTATCGCTGAAATTTCACGAGATCCAAGATCCAGTAGTAAATAATTTCAGTGGTTTAGTACCCTTATGGTAACATCAAAGGTGTTTCATTGTTCCCAGATTGAAGTTATCTACGTTCTGCTTCAGTCCTTTACGTCTGGTAGATTAAAGAGCTATGGCAAATTCTCCTGCGTAACTGCTTACACGCCATAATCAAAACATCTCTTCTTCCCCGTCCTCTGCTGAGCTGAACGGGGCGCAGACATCAGTTTGGTACGGCGAGGCAGGTTGCCCAGACCAACACTCATCCCCCTTGCCCCTCGTTTAACTCTTCCCCACCGAGCAGCGTTTGAGAGGCACCGTGCAGGTCTCAGCCGTGCCATACGCCGGGACGGGACCGGCTTCCCAGTCCCGCGGGGCACTCACACCTCATCTCCCCGCTCGTACGCCCCCACACGCTTCCCTACCCCTACCCCTCGGCCCGACCCCATTCCTGCCAGGGCGGCCCCGCCGCCGGCGCAGAGAGGAGCGGGGGGCGCCTCGACGGCAGCGAGCGGAGCGGGGCTGGGCCACCCGCGGCGGGACTCCCGGCGCTCTTCCCCCGCAAAGAGGCGCCGGGGACGCGGCCGAGCCGTCCGGGGCCCCGCGGCCCCTCAGCCCGCACATTTGCCAGACCTCGCCGCGCCGGGCGCGACCCCCCCGGCGAGGGCGGCCGGAGGGGGGGGGCGGCCCCGCCCTCTGGCCGGGCGGGGCAGGCGGGGGAAGCCGAGGGCAAAGCTGCTGTTGGCCAAGGGCGCTGAGGAGGGTGAAGCAGCAGCGAGGAGCCGGTGACTGAGGAGTCTCTGACTGAGGAGTCTCTGGGAAGCGTCTCTCTGCTCGTCGTGTGTCCCTCCCGCGCCCGAGGCAGTGGCGGGGAAGGTGACTCGGGAAGATGGTGACCGTGGTGACGAAGCTGGTGCACTACCTGCACCTGAGGTAAGGGCGGGCGAGCGCGGCCACCGCGCTGCTCCTCCCGCCGGGTGCGACTCCTGGGCTGTGCCGAAGCCGCCGGGAGGGAAACCGCGGCGAGGTGCGGGAGCGAGTGGCAGTGGCAGTGGCGGGGATGTCGGCGCAGGTTGAGCGTGTCCGCTCCCGTCGGTGCCTGACCCGCCGGCCGCTCTCCTGCCCGGACTCTTCCCAGCCGCTCCCAGAAGCGCGGACTGCGGCACAACAGGAGAACAAAGCGTGTCTGTGGAAAATACCCGCTATTAGTTTATAATAACTTTGGAAAGTTGGTGTCTCTAAAGTACTTGTGTGGCGTAATTATAATAGCATGGATTAGACAAATTGCATATTTTTTTTTTTTTTTTAATACGGCTTCTGTCATCTGTTTTTCCCAGTATCGTGCATTCTAAATAGTATTTAGCCGACAAATACAACTATTTTTGAATCGAATGGAGAGAAAGCAAAAAAGTATGCAGTCTTGGTGATGTTCCTCTTGTATTTTGTTGAATCACAGTTTTCCTTACGTATATGAATACTTTATGTGCATCAAAATAGTTGATCAAGGGGAGCATGCACTGAGCCAGAAATTTAATTTGTGAAAGCAGTGATATTTTGTTGCAGCATCCTCACATAAGGCATACCAGCTCTGGGAGCTGCTTTAATTACCTAATTTTTTCCAAGTTAGCCAGAGAGTGGAAAAAAGGGCAATCAATTGTACTGTAATCTTTTATTGGTATGATTTACAACTCAAGTCCTAGAATACCTGCCGTCTCTAGTTTTCTGGGGTTTTTTAAACAGTTATTAAGATAATAGTACTTTGACATGAATTACATGAGAGAAGTATGTAATGTCACCAGTTTTTAACCTGTTTTTTTCAATAGGATGTTTAACCGCCGTTTAACCTATTCCGCAAGTCTTACCAAAATCACAACTCTAATTTTATAAATTTGTGCAGTTTTATGCTGCATTCCGTTGTTGGGAAAATAGAGAAGGAAGTCAAGAAGGAAAAATCTCTGCCAATTTCTTACTCCTGCCTCTCTTTTCTTGCCCTCCTCTGAACAGTGGTTATTTGTTTAGCAGCACATTACTGCTGTTTTTGAACAAGAGGTTCGTGACTCTATTTGCTTTTTAAACATCAGACTAAAAGACGATCTCAGCCTCAAAGACTTAATAATATAACGGGAATTAGGAAACTGCTTAAATGCATAAAGCTGGATGAAAGTGGCAAAGCAATAAAGTTGCGTTCTTTAACCAGCAGCAACCTGATCACTGTCAAGTGTTTTGTGGGTATCATGAGAAAAGATGCAAAGAGGCTAACAAGTTCAATAAACTTAAGCTCTTCTCACGCTGCACGAGCATCAAGAGATTGAAAAAGCGTGAAGAACATATCTGAAAGTTTAATAAATGCATGGTTAGTGCCTTTTCTGAAGGCGGAATTTGAGTAGTTTAGTACTGGGTGAAAGAAGTCAATAAAATTAGGGGAGATGTTAAAAAGCCCATCAGTTTGCTTTTATAGAAGAAGAAGAGCCATTGGAGATGTGGCTGAAAAGGGACTCAGTAAATGCAACATTTGAAGGACTGGAATTTATTAGACCTGAATGTGCATGAGTTAGGATAAAATTCCATTTGTCAGTGCTAAATAAGGGGATAGCTACTTCACTGAGTTTTGCTGGAGTGGTAAATAGTGGCAGTATTTTGACAGGACATAAAAGAGCAACAGTTGTTCCTGGAACCAGTACGCATCAACAAGTGGGCATATTTGCACAGAGAACAGATCAGGGAAGGGTACTCTGTCATCTTTAGTGAGTCTGTAGGCTTAAAGTGCAGATTGATTTTAGCAAATTCACCTAATACTTTTGTCCATTCATATCACAAAATCGTGACAGATAGGGAGTGGATGTTTCAGTGAATGTCAGTTAGGCATAAACAACTACTATTAGGCATTACCAAGTGCTTATTGTTTGCGTCCCTTAGCAAGTGACCAGCAATATAAAAATGAATTCAGAAAACAGTGATGTAGAAAAGAGGGCATACATATGAAATTGTCTGACATATTCCTGAAATACTGTGATTTCTGATTAAGCCATTTTATTAGGATTCTGGCTAGTCATGCAATAATATTTTTTTTACTATTAATGAGAATGGAAGTTGTTAAAAACCAATTAAGAGCAAGGAACCCCAAAAAGTAAGCTGTCAGACTGAGTTAAGAATAGTTTGGTAGCTGGTGTGCTGGGAAAAATGCTTATCAGCAGCATTATGACTTTTTCTCCCCCTGCACAGAAATCCAAAGGGTCATTTGTCACTTTTGTATTCCATGTAAATTCTTAACCATTGAGGCCTGGTCCATGAATTGGATTTTAAGGTTATGCCACAGTTAAGTGAATAAATACTGTGCTGATATATAATAAGAAAAATATATTTAAACATTAAAAACTCTACTTAAGGAATTTCTAAGAATACATTTTGTGACAAGATTAGATTATGCCAGTAAAATAGTACACTGGGCAGCCCAAACAATTAATATAATCAGATCCTAAGAGAATAGTAACTATGCCCTTAATTCAGTACTTACTGAGAAGCAGATAATTAATTCCAATCACTTTAGGACTTGCACAGTTAGCAGAAATGTGGACATCATAGCAATCTGTCTTTGAATTTGACACCTTGCGAAACATAGGATCCTGAAGCTATAGGAATAATACTAAAACCTTGGGCACTATACAACTATTCTAAAAAGTACCCTTTCTGAAACTCAGAAGTAAATACATTGAAATACAATACTCATAATTTCTTCTAAGAAATAGTGTAGCAGTACTTGGTCTCTTATACTTACCTTAATTAATTAACCCTCATAAAGGATGATTCTGTGCCCATTTAAGTCCCATTCAGCTGAGTCGTAAACTTCTGATTAGTTTCAGTCAGACAAAAGCAGGCTCACTGAATGGGAATGCATCAGCCAAGAAGCTAATTGTAAAAATACTGAATTAGGTTCTCAGCAAGGCGAGATGTTTTCCTATAAATATACTTTATGCAATTATCTCTACATAAATGAAGGTTGTGCAGCAAGTGAAAGCAGAGCAGTGTACAAAAAAATGAGATGAGCAGTGATTCTTGAGAACAACAAACAAAGGAGATGGCAGCAGATAGAGCAGTTCTCAATGACAACACTGGGCAACACAAGCAAACCGAAGACAAAGACATAGACTTATGAATGTAAGACTTTCACAAGGAGAGTGAACGTTCAATGCTACCAAGGAGATTTGCACAGTAAATTGTATTGCAGAAATTCAAACTGAAGCAGGTTGTGGTAGTTCTTCGTTTTAGGAAATTCAAATGTTTAAGCTACAGAGGTGGATAAGTGCAGTCCCAGGCTTGAAGTGCCTTTTTGGAAGTTCAATATTTTTATCAATTAACTATTAGTTTTTATAACCTGACTCTGAAAGTGGTTACGTAAAATGTAACAAGATTTTTAGTTGAAGCAGCAACTAATAAGGCTATTTTGGAGCTGTCTTGAGGTTCTTGCTTTTATATGTGAAATTTTTATATCTTTAAAAAGTTGTCCAGCAAATAAAAAAACTTCTTCTTGTACTGTCAGTTACATCTTACTTCACTGCTCTGATTCCAACATCTTTACACTTAACGAAGAGATCTTACTGAGGTTGTGTAGCTTTGGTATGTGCCTGAACTTAACTGTCCGCTTCTTTAAAATCCATGATTTGTATCTGCATGGTTTAAGATGTGGCTGATGGACTGAATCCTGCCTGAGGAATGTTTCTAACTGGCCTAGTGCATTTTTCTCAAAGGAGTCTAGTTTCAAAAATTTTGGACAAGACACTGCACTGCGGCTACTCCAACACCTCAGCATGTGGCTGTTCATGGTTAGCTTGGGGAAGGAGCATCTTTTCTCAGCCTCTCTCCTGAGAGGATGAAGAAGCAGAGAAAGGAATACCTGCTTAGAGGTCCAGTAAAGGTTAAAGCTGCTGCTGTTGCTGTTACGAAAGCACACAGTCTGAACCTCTTGGTTCAGCATCCCTGGCTACCATACTTGGGCAACGTGTTTCCCTGTGAAACTTCTTTTTCAGAAGTTTCATATCCCTCTTAGAGCATCCCAGGGAACAAACTACCATGATTTCTGAGTCCAGCTAAGTGGGGGCTTGGTACTGGTGTGGTCATCTCTGATAGTCAAGTAAAGGATACAGGGTTCTGCTGAGTGCTGCAGATGAGGTTATAGAGCACAGGTGTTATTTTATGGCTCTTTATGCTCTTGCACTAGCATACAAATGGTCTGCATGGACCACTGGCTGGTCTTTTATTCTTACCAACCCCTCCTCCCCCCCTCAAGCCAAAGGTATACTTGTACATGATGTTTTTTTCATTTGTAAAATTATAGATTAAAATAATTATCATATAAGGACACAATAGGCCTGAAGTGATGTTGTTGACTTCTGAAGTTCTTGAATTAATTTTTTTTAGAAGCTTAATGAGTCTTTAACATATGATTTTTTTGATATCTAACATAGCCACTCTCTGTTGTTTCTTATGCCTTAGTGTAGGAATACAGCACAGAAGGATGCCAGGTTGAAAAGAACTTTCTATCTCTCTGAGAGATATAGAAAGCTTATAAAATGTACTTATAAAATGTACATCTTTTATCCATGTCATGAACATACTGAGCTTTTTCTAAAGATTAGGTTTTTTGTCCTTCTTAATGGGTGTGCTAGAACCTTGTTCCTTTCGATATTTAGAAATGGATTTCTAATTTTCTACCTACAGTTGCCAGTGGAAAGTTTCTACGTATTTCTTTTCCATTGACATTGTCCATTAAGTGAAATTGATTGTCCCACCCATGATAGCTGTGTTTGTGAGAACTCACAAACAGCAGTTTTATTGTTGCTTGTTGGCTTCTCATGCTGAGTAGATTCTGCTCTTTCCCATGTGATTGTCCATGTTTGACCACCTTTCTTGATTTTGAGTGATTGGAAGTGACACTATGATTTTAATTAATGTCTGATCAATGCTCGTGATTATATTAGACGTCTGCTGTCTAGTCCGATATAGCCGGATATACATAGAACTGCATATACCTTTTTTATTGCTGTACAACACTATGTTTGATGCCTGCCTTATGACCAATTAGTAGTCATTTAAAACTGATGAGTCCCCTGGCTTATAGCATAAAATCTAGTTATTAAGTCTATGAAATGCATGCATTTGTGTATAATTTTTATTTTTCCAGTCCCCTTATTAATCTGTTTTTTCCTGTATAATATCCTGGACTTTCTCTAAATTGATATCCCTAATTTCATTCTGTGAGTAAATTTCGCGTGCCTCTTTCTGTGCCATAGTTATGAATGAAAATGTTAAATAAAAAGATCATTAGTAAGAGGAAACCTTGAGAAATTTTAATAGTAAGACTCTCCCAATTCATCAGTTTGCTTTTCAGTGTAATATATTACTGTGTCTTTTCAGATAAACCTTTCCCCAGTTTACAAACTTCCACTGTTCCTAATCTCCTGTTTAACTGTGTACGTAGTTATGTTCCTTATGTGTTACAGTATCAATTGCAATACTGAAGACCATATAGGATATATCTGCTGCAGCCCCCTCATCCTTAATACAAGTTATTTTATTATCAAAATCTGTATTTATTTTGGTAAAGGTCTTGTATTTTATCCCAGGTTTCCATTCATCTCTGTGTCTCAAAATGTCCTTTCCTTTGAACTTCTTGGAAAAAGACTTGCACACTATCAAGCTCAGAGTAACTGGTGTAAAGTTGCCAGTTTTTCAGTTTTTCTCTTTCTAAATTATATTTGTTATATTGACCTTCTCTGGTACTGTGGCATCACTTGAACCGATAGATTTTTGTAATTACTCACCACTGAATTCTTAGGGGAATTGTTTCAATATCTGGGGCAGAAGATCATCTATTCTACCTGCCTTAATTTTACCAAACCTTAAAAACTTTGCTTCCATCTTGAATGAAATTTAGTATTATCCACAGATTTTCATAGTTGTCTGGCTTTTGCTGTCATTATCCTGACGGAATATTGAGTCAGAAAGGTTTGGCATGGCCATGCCAAGATTGTCTTTTATCTCAACTCCATTCTTACTGTGCAGCAACTTCACTGCCAATTAACTTTTCTTTTTCTCTATACTGTCAAAGAATAGTATACATAATTCAGTTTGTATTGCTAAGTGTCCTGTCAGCTGTCAGGACTCAGGACTTTTGGCAATTCTCATTTTGTCTCTATACTTTTTGACTCATCCCCTGCTCTCCCTCCCCCCAACCCCCATCCTTTCTTGTAGACTTTTTGCTCACACCTTATATAGTGTTTAGATAAATCCATTTATTTTTTCAATCAAAGATGCTGCACAGTTCTTAGTTCTTTTTATGGAGCTGCCAAATCCTTTTCCTCAGAGCATACTGAACATCTGAGAAGCCTGTGGCGAGGCTGTGGGACAGAGAACTCAAGGTCTTACACTTGGAAATCATTTATATGTAAGTTTGAACACTTATTTTTCTTTAAAAGTGTCAGCTGTGAAAAAAGCATGCACTCAGCAAAATGCTGTTAGTTGTCAATTCAGGTCATTGTGACTAAAAGGAATTACTAAATGATTGTATGTCAGCTCTGCAAAGAAGTCACCATCCTCTATCAGCACATTTGTCTCAGAAAAAGAATATTTGTTCATCGCTGCTTTGAAACAGCTTAAACCACTTTCTGATCAATCTGTGATAAATGACAAAAAAATCTCGAATTAAGAGTGCCGATCCAGCAGTTTTCCCTCAATTGAACTTAACTAGATCTTTGACTAAAGAAGGCCATCACTAATATTTTGTTATCATTTATCATTTAATTTCTCACCACCGTGCTCCAAGAAACATAACCTGGGACACTCACCACTTCTTTTTTCCACCAGGCTTGCCAGATGCGATAGAAGGGAAGAGAGACACTTGTACAGTTTGGAGGTGGTGGGTGAGTCTTGCCACTGAGGAGAAGGCTGGATGGTGGTTATTTCTCAGACAGTGTTTTCTCTTTCTGGTACTACCTGTCAAACCAGGCGTTGCCTGGGTAGACCATGTGGTGGCTTTTCTAACACTGTAAGGAAGATGATTCAATAACTGTGTAGTTGTTTTCCTCATTCTGTTAGGGAGTACAAGAGTATGTGTGGCATCCACTTACACCTTCATTCCCTCACCCTTTCTGCTCAGACGCTTACTTCCTTCAATCCTTCCTGACATATCCTCTCAGCAAAAGTGACTGCAGTAAGTAATTGAAAACCCTGATATTATCTTTTTTTCCCCCTGCAACACTGATCAATAGAATCAATGGATTCTTGATTTCTATCATGTAATATATATAAATTTTTATCAGCCTCATTCCTTCTTTGTGTTTTCAAAACTTCCTTCATCATCTCTTGCCAAAAAAACCCCAAACAGTGTGGCATCACAATCCATCAGCTCAGAGAGAAGGGCTGTATCACTTTAATAATTTTTCTTTTTGCACCACGAAGATCAAAATAACAAACAGTGCTGTATAAAGTAAGATTTCAGAGGTCAGAGATTTAAATCAGGAGCTTGAAGTACAGTGAAAAGCAACAGAAAATCAACTCAAGAAAAAAATACAGGTAGGCACATTTTAGAATGTGCTTACTAGAAGCCAGCAACCCAGAACAGCTCTGACCTGCTGTGTGTCCTGCTGAGCTGTGGGAATTTGAATGGTTGTCAGATGGAATAATTAGAAATCGAGACATTTTTCAGAATTACTGGTATGTAAATCAAGCGATGTTATGGCAAGAACTCGGTGACTTTGTGAAAAAAACCAGTATATAGTTGCAGTTGTAAAAAATATTGTTCACATGGAGCATAGTAACAAATAGTGAGAGAAAAGAAATGCATGTCAATGACAGTGACATTAAAAATATCCACCCAGACTGAAAAGCAGAATACAAGAAAAAAATAAGGGTCAAGTATGACATTTGGAGGCAAGCTGAACACAAAGATGTCCAGCAGAAATGAAGTAGTCATAGGCATTCAATAAATTTAGCAGTTTTAAGAGCAGAAATCCTTATATTTCGTGTCCTCCCAAAAATAAACTTAAAGACAAGACAAATATTATTTATGGAGTTAAAAATTCTGTTTGTTTCTTCCTTATGGCCAGTCAAGCCTGGGCAAAGATATTTTTTCTTATTTTGTTTAATTCTGTTTGTTTAATACTGTTTTCAAAGTTGGAATGTTTGTAGGTGGTGGAGTGGTGGATCTCCTCTTACTGGGGACAAGGGCATGCACTGACATCATGGACTTTATCATAATTCCTGAGGCAAAACTAAATGGCCTGGGGATTTAAACCAAGTAATGAGAACCAGACCTACTTCCCCTTCCTTACATGTATCTTTACCTTCATTCCCTTTCTCTGGAATTAACATTTCCTCTTGCAAAAATGAGAGGATCCCTTCCCCTATGCAAACCAACCCCTATAGTCCATTCTATAACAGTATCCAATTTTAAATTTTTCTCCAAACCCCAGATTTCTGGAGATGGATTATATATTATTGAATCTGAGTGTCAGAACCTGCAAGGAAACATTAAAGCAGCCTGGGACACATCCTCAGCATTGTTTGTATATGATTTGCATTGCAGCTGTACAGGGCAGCTCGGTGAAGGAGACCGTACTAACAGCTTGGTGTGTAGTGCTGCATCCGATACTTAACTTGTAAAGGCAGGAGTCAAAAAAAGGCAGAAATTTCAATAAAAGCTTAATTTTACCATGTAAAAGAAGAATATATATATATAAAAATGTTGTTTATCTAGCATTGAATTGTCAGATTTTACTTGATGCTAAGAACTGGTAGTCATATTCAACTTTTTAAAAATACTGATTATAAAAATGGAGCATAGCTGAATGAATGTGACAAAAGAAGCATTTGTGGAAAAAATATCAACTTCTGCAAAGGAACACAGACTGCTAGAACATGTGTTTTTGGCACAGAAATTACGAATTCCAGAAATCAACATTCAACAGTGTGTTTATGAGAGTCAAATGCAAAGTTTAAAAAAACTGCAACAGTATGTACTCACTATTAAATCAAGCAGAAAACAGTAATTTCATTAAATAATACAACTGACAGAGGAACTACAGAATCAGAACTATGATTCTTGTCAAATATTTTGCCACATAAAGTTAGGAGGAGGAGTGGTTTTACAGTACTTGATTATCAAAAAAATCACTATTGACTAGTGCATTTATAGGAATATTTATTGTTTGAAATAAGATTCTGAAACTCCAATACACAATTTATTACGATGGACCTAATATGAAAAAAGCCTTAAGCATCTATGAAAAGTTGTGCTAAGTGGGTTCATTAGATCCCATCAAAATTTGTAATAAGAGGTGGTCTCATCATGCAGGAAAGTGAAGTAGTGGTTCAGTTCATGCTTTGCCAAAGTGTGACTTTGAACTAGTTAAATGGTTCAGATGATCACTCATTTGAAAGGGAACTGCTTCAGTTGAGAATTGGGATACTTGCTGGAAGATTACACTTATTCAAATGACAGCAAGGAGAGATGACACTCAATTATCATAAGAGTGTAGTACATTAGTACTTCGAAAAAACTTCTGTAATACTTTTGATTGGATACAAAAAGTGAACAGAGATTGTAAGTGCAAATAATATTCAGTGTAAAGAGGGCTAGGCCACTTTTAATAAGAATTGTAAACAAGATTAATGCTGTTGCAGCAGTATGTTGTATGTCCTCTTTGTCTTGGACCAGGAGAATCATTTTTTTCTTCTGAAGGCTGGATTGTGATACACATTTAACAGCTGTTGAGGAATAACAGAATTCCAGCACTCATTAGGGTTTCTGATTGCTGTGAATAAGAAATTAACTGTCTAGAAAGAAAGTAATGTGTGTTATTTTTTACTTCACGAACCTTACCCTTTCCTCTGCGAGGAAAGGAGTCTCTAAGCCTCTCTCATAGAAGAGCCAAACTCCTCTGGGTAGAGACGTCCCTTACAGTCCAAGTTGCTCAGATGTGCAGATGACTGTACATATGCAGAAAGACAATTACAATCGTGATATCATCTGACAACTAGGACTAGTTGGTCTTTAGAACTAGTATTGGTCTATCTCAGATGATTAAATTGAGTCTTTACCACAGAGGTGAGATGCAGGACCTTCACTCCTGGACATCGCTGGTGTGGGATCGCTACAGCAAAGGCTAGGTGAAAGAGGAGAACTGATCACCCATGTATTTTTCCTGTAGGAATTTATAATTCTGTAAAAGCAATTTTGGTCCTCTCTGTTCTTCACAGTAGAGAAACATATGGCCCCACATTTGGTGGCCAGTACTAGCAACAGATTAACATCTTAAATAAACACTACATTCTGCTATTATGACAGTAAATGCTATTAGACCCGAGCATTATGAGACAAAAGATTCTATAGCCAGAGGAAAGCACATATTCTTTGCAAATTAGGGACATGGTATTGATTTATAATTACATATATGAGATAGAATGGTTTAAAGGCTACCATCTGCCCCTAGACAAACTTAAGATGGAAACTTAATTTGGATAAAAACCTACTTGGATAGTTAATTCAGTTAAGGGATCATTTTCTAATAAAGTTGAAGGATTGGGCTGGATGATAATCCTTTGAACTACCTGCAACAGCAAATTTGTCCTAAGCTTTTGTTCCCCACTGTGGCATTTGGCCTTCTGGTAAGTGATATACCCAGTATGGTCAATAAAAGCTGACAGAAACAAAATTGAAGGAATTTTAAAAAGCTACTGCTATTTTAATATTAATAATAGCAATGAAACTCAGGAAAATACAAATGATAATCCTAAAAGAACATTAAAACATGTCTTTGTTAAATGCAGTAATGATATGAGGTAAGTAGATCTTTTTAAGATTAATTTAAATAAGAATTAAGAATGCATGCATGTGTACAGATACTTGCTACAAATGGGATCAACAAAGATCTTCAGTGTTATGGGTTAAGAGAGACATGAAATTAGGACAGAACAGGGATGTTTAAGTAAATGTCATTTTGAAGTGTCTTAGTCTCTCAGGACTGTGCTTCTGCTCCTAAGCAAAAGCAGTTTCCATGCAATGAACTGCCTGGTATTTACTGAGTCCCCCTGTGCTCTTTGCCCTCGGCAATTTCCACTGAACTCTCTCACACAGCAGAGTGTAATGTCCAGTTCAATTTGATAAATAGGAAATCATAATAAGCTGTTTATAATAGATTTAAGTGTAGTACAGGATGTTATGGTTTTTTTCAAGGTGTCTTTAGAGCTAATGCAGAGATACCATTTTAATGTTCTGGCCTTTATGATGTTGTCAATTTAAGTATTTACATCAGATTTGTAAATCCTTCATGACATTTTTGCTGAAGGAAATATTACTTCATCTACTGTGCTGCTAACAACAGCGTAGAGTTTTCTTAGGTAAGTGAGAAGTTCAGGCCAGTGTCAGAGCTTAGCTACATTAGCCATTTGCGGTGAAAGAAAACCCTCTATTAATGCTTATGCACTAGGATTAAGATGACTTGAGTGCTGTAATCCTTCCTGTTTGACTATTGGCATCGTGCTACCATCTGACAACAGCTGTTTCCTCCTTAATCTGATGGAAAAAAATGGTGGTAGATTGTTACTTGCACCATGACAAGCTCAGTTGTTCCAATTTATGTTTTAGTAAATATGCATATTGTATCATAATAAAAGCCTTTTAAATGTATCCATGTATTAAATATAGTATAGTCTTGTTTATTTTTGGCATCTGCTTTAGTAAGTACCCAAAGAACCATCAGACATTGTTCTGCACCAGCACTTTATTTTTAGTTCTGTAGTTAGGAGCATGCTGTATGGAACAGCAAGATCCAAAAGTTGTCATGAGGAAAAAAACAGGCATTTGGGGTGTATATAAAAAAAAAAAGAGTAAGCATTGCATATCATGAGACTTTGTAATCACCACTCGTGGCAGAAGGCCAAGCACAGAGTTTGCAGAATCTTTTGAAGCTACTGGAGCTGGAGGGTCCTGCCTTCGAACTGGATATCAGGTTGATATTTCTGTATTTCCTGACAGCTGCTACTTTCAGGACACAAAAATATATTTGCCTCAACTATTCCCTGAACTTCAAATTGTTGGGATACTTAGGTGAATCTTGGAGTTCCAAAACTCATCCATGAGAAACTGATTTGAACACTGTTGGATCATAGTCTCATTATAGGTGCTGCTTTGACTGACAGCTAGTGGTATGTGCACATATATTGAATACATTTGGTATTGGAGATAAAGTAAAAGCTTGCTAAATGACAAAGTATTCCTTGAAACAGATGACTGAGGATTTGTATTTTTTTAACAAAAGTCTCCTTTTGAGTTGGTGATGCACAGAAGAGTGACCACTGTTGGTCGTGAAGTAGGAGAACTTAGCCTGAAGATCCTATCCCTCATTATGTATGTTTTCTGACTTTAGTTTGGGGGCACAGTGAAATGCAGACATGGATAAAGGGGAGTTAAAAATGACTGATATTGAAAATCAGGCAAATAATTCTGTACCTTTCAAGATTATAAACTTCATTATAATTTCAAGTGAAGTCCTTTGAATAGAAAATGCAGATGTCAGTACTCACAAGAACAATGAAGGCTACAGACAGCACCGGGTTTGCACCCACCATTGTCCAGCACTGTGTATGTGTGCTGTAGATCATCCTAAGGTTACAAATCTCTCTAATACATAGGAAAGGGGGAAAGGAATATGTGAGTGTCAGCTTGGGAACTGTTGCGCTCTGATCCATTATTATCAAAAATCATGATTATTGACAGCAGAAATAGTCAGTCAGCTCTGAACTTCCAGCAGCAGAACTCCCAGCTTCTGGGAAAAATGGGCTTATGGCCGAGGTCTCCCCAAATCCATCTACGCTAGCCCAATAGCTGTTGAGGGAAGTGAAAACAAACCTTCTGTCTATTTTGCAAAATACAAAATATTCCTAATATCAGGACAGAAAGTTAAAATGGTCCTACTCTGCTGTCTACACTTCCTATTAGATAAGCACTATGAAAAACAAAATTCCTTCGTATTTGAGGTTGATGGTTCCACAGGCTGGAACACACCATGAACTGGCTGCACAGAGACTGAGCTTCTCATTCACTTCTAGAATCATGCTCTGGAATTTATGTAATACTAATTTGTAGTTCAAAAGATCTTTGAACATACTCTTGTATTAGCAAGATTCATGCTGAGATTGTTAACGTAGCAAATAATTTGATTTTGCAGTTCTCCTTTGTATATACTGAATTTGATTTTGCAGTTCTCCTTTGTATATACTGCTTCCAGTAATGAGACTTTGCATGCAAATACGAATATTTGGGCAAAATAAAAAACTGCAAGCCCTAATAGATAAAATAAAATATTGCAGGTATTTTCATGACACTGCAGAATGTATGAATAGTGATCAAGTGTTTAGGAATGAAACGGAAGGAAACAAAATACAGAGTGCTTATATTAAAGATCTGTTGTGTAAACTGTATTTAATACCATCTTAAAACAGATGAGTTCTTGTGAGTATTCTCAAGGGGATTTCTTTTATTTGCACCATCTACCTTGGTTTAGTCTGAAGTAAATACAGCTTAAAATTTATTCTTAGGTTTCAGCCCTGCTGACTCAGATGTAACACCAAAACCAAACAATCAGCAAGATAGTCTGTGAATGTAATTTTTTGAAGGCATGTGATTTTTTTGAAGGACATAGGAGCTGATAATATATACTGACATTTTACGGTGAGAATATTTTCTTAGAGAAATTTCTTAGAGAAATTTTCTTAGAGAATATTCCAATCCAGAAGTATTCTTATTATTTTTACCTTTTGCTATCGCAAAATGTATTTCACAGTTTTAATTCTTTAACTCCAGATGTCACTCAAAAAGTTGAGTGACTTTTTGCAGAGGATGTCTTTCTGTTTGTCCATCGACATTTTTGATATTTGCATTTCCAATCAGGGCATAAATGCAACAGTTTCACTGACTAAAATGCACCATTAAAATTTAAATGCATGTTTATTTTACAAATACATAATTCACTGAATTAAGATAACACCAAACATCCACTATGAGCTAAAAACTTGGCTTGCAATTTAGAAAGGGGCCTGTGTTCTGCAGATAAGTACACTGTCAGTGTTACTCCGTGTTTAAAATGTTTCAGCTACAGGGGTTAGAATTGAAGAATTGCTTCATTTCTGCAAAGCAGGAGCCGGACAACCTGTACATCACAAGATCGATGTTTAGGACTGAGTTCCTGAGAATTATTTGTGACTGCATGCTAAATGTGATCCAGATCTCCATAAAAGATGATATTTTTAAATCTAATCAGAAAATTGTATCCTCAGAAAGTAAGTTCAAGAAATTCAATCATAATGTAAACAGGATGTGTTACTTTTTAAAAAAGTTAATTTTTAAAATAGTGCCGCATGATATAATTATAGAATATAAAAATATTTTTCCTAGTGTCCTATATACTGAATCATTATTTCTATTTGTTGTCATTCATATGGATTTACACTGCTTCCATTGTTACAAGAAACCAGAATTATTTAAATTATGGTCTATTTAAACAGACTAGTAGCTCTATTGGTTTGGATGAAAAGTTCATCTACCTGGTATCCTACCATACAAGAGTTTTACAGAAGGGATGATATTCCCAATGCTTTCACCGGCTTGCAACCAGATGTAACCAGGCAATTCCTGAGCCAGATGTTCTTTCTATGTGTTTAGTAATAGTCCATGGCTGTCTTTTCTGCAAACATGTTCGGTCTTGCCGAGAGCTTGTGTAAGCTTTTAGCTTCACCAGCATCCTGTGGCAAGCAATAGCGCTGTGTAATGACACTTTATGTGAAATGCCACACCGTGCATTTTGTTCTGAATCAGTTTTTTCATTGTAGTTATACTTAATTCCCCCTAGTGCTGGTATTGGAAGAGATAGTGAACAATCCATTGAAATTACTCTTTTTTTTCCACTTTGATGCTTGGTAATTTAGGTCCCTGCCTTCATCTGTAAACCACCTTCCCTGCTGTCTTTGGTTTTTTTGTGGTGGCTTTTTCGTTTTTGAGGTTTTTTTAATTGATCCTATAATTTTCATAGCTGGCAGTCAAATCACTAGGATTACTTATATGAGCAAGGCATATTCAACTGAGCCATGAATTAGAAATGGTATTTAATATAGTTTAAATCTGAATATTTTTTAAACATAAACACAGCTTTCACTGTATTTTGATTGGATGTTTGGGACAATCAGCCTCTTAACAGGAAACCTGATCTGACTGTACAATTTAGGCAAATACTTATTCTATATTAATGCTCATTGTTTACTTCAGTAAGAATGTGTTATGCCAAAAGAGTTTGCCATGTACTTTTATGGCTTAAAAGTCTTTCTAACATACACCAAGAATAATATAGTAAATGCTATTGGTAGATTTGTAAGTGTATTCCCAGTATTCTTCTGTACTTTGCAGTATGCCAATAATTTAAGAATGAAACATTATCATCTATTACAACACTTCTGTACTTTCAGTCCCTAAATATGAGTAATACAAAATACAGTACACATACTGGGTCCTTGGAAAGCAACTGCGATGAAGCTTTATTTTAAAATACTAGCTATGCTTTTCATTTAAGTACTTATGTGCAGTCAAAAGAATGAGAAATTAGGTTGACTAAAATAGTTACAATATTACCTAAACTGAATAGGTAAAACTAGGGAATTCTACTGATTGAAGCAGTGTACTTGAAACATGGCAACATCCTACATTTATTACTCTTTCACAGCTTGTTGGCAGCTAAAAAATTATGTACCTGCTTCAAGGGGAAAAACATTGCAGTTTTGCCCATGTAGTAGTACTTCAGGCAGCACTTAAGACATTTAAGACTATTATGGTTATATATTGTAATATATATTTCTCCATAACATTACAGCACACATTATACATTCTGCTGATTCTTTGTGAAAATATCTTCCTGTGATTACTGTAATGAAATGCATTTTGGATAGATAGTAAACCGATGCTTCCACAAATACATGACTCTGACACTGGTACTAGGAAAAAGCAAAATCTTCAGTTTAAAAACTGCTCCTATGAGCATCTGCTCTTAGAATAACAATAATCTTTTATAGCAATTTTGTCTTAATTCTTAGTGATGCTCCAAAGCAACTGAAGGGAAGACACTAACAGGCTAGGAAAAGAAAAAAAGAATGATTTTAATGGGCATGCAGCTTTCCCCCCTTTTGGGCCAGGATGCCCAAAACCAGTGTAGAGACATGTGGTGTTTGTGCTGTTGCTTTGGTAAAACTAAAACTAATAGATATATGGAGGTTCAGTGGCTGAAGATTAATTTTCCCAGTATTTGCAAGTGCTTTTCAGGCTTTTGCACTCTTGAAAACCTGCCTATTTCAGTGAGAAAAGGGGTTTTTAGAAATGATAGCTCTACTAGTAAAAGCCCTACTCTGGCTGCAATAGAAAATCACTTCATACTGATACAGCCACCTAAATACCTGAACAGGTGTTAAATGTTACAAGTACTTCTATATTGATAAAATTTATCTACACTAAGGTGTTTTTTCTTTACCCATGCTGCAAGAGTCAACTGGCAAAATTAAAGTGTAGAAGGCCACCGTGAGAAAGCCCCCATTCCGTAATTCCTCTAATTCTTTTGGGAAGTGCTCAAAACTTGGGTACTGTTGACAAGTGCCAAGCCTGAACTGTAAATGCTGTTCTGAATGTGAAAGGGAGAGGGAGCTGACACATGGTAATCCATCATTTTGGTGGGAGCCTTGGGGGGAGTAACGTGAATCCTTGTGAAATTTCACATTGCTGTTCCCTCCTCCCGTCAGTTTTGTTTTTTTTTACCCAAAGGAAAGGGTAGTCTAATCTTTTACCTTAGTGCTATTTCTCAAAAGACCTATATAGTGCTAAGAATGATGTTGAAATAAATGGTGATCTAAGCAAAAAATGCAGAAAGAAGGCAGAATAAGAAAATATTGGTTGTCCTATACCCAATGAAAAAAAAAAGACCAAAAAAACCAAGCCACAGGGAAAAAAAAATTTAAATATTTAAATATTGCAAATCTTTTATGAATCCAAACAGACAATTCACTCGTGAATTTATTTATTTATTCCTCAGAAGAGAATTTACAAGCCTGATAACAGGCTGATGCACCATCCAGCTCCAGCAGCAACAGGCCAGCAGCAAAGCCAAGGGACTGAAGTCTTGGTAGGAGCCGACCTGGTTCCTTACTCTCCTGTATCCCCTCAGAGATGAGCATGAAAGAGCCAAAGTGTTGCAGCTGATGCTGAGCTTACAGGACAGGAACTAGTGGCTGAAATATTAGTCCTGGAAAATCAGGAGAGGCCTAATGTCTGACTCTTGTGGCGTCACCATTTTGCTTCATGTTCTCTGGCAGTCGAAAAGCTGCAGTATTCTACTGTCCTGTCATTTATAACCCCATTTCCCAAGTTTTTTCACCCTTTGATGAAGTAAGGCTACCTTCTTCATAAACTGATGATCTCAGCTATGGAAATCTGATAATTTCTTGTCCTACAATGTAGGCATTTTCCATATAATTTATCAATTTGCCTTTTATCTATTTATCAATATCTATAATCTCTGTTACCATAAAAATAGTAACTCATACAATCTGTGGTAATGCCAATTAAGCAATTAGAAAATTCAGAGTGCTGATCATTATATATCTGTATCTGCAGGCAATGAGGCAGAAATAACATTTGTATAATAGTTGAGCCATGTTTGTTTGTGGCCTGTGTGCTGGTTTTGCCATGTTTGTAATTTGTCCTTCACCTTGCAGTTTGAGCTCTTAAATCCAGATTATATGTCATAGCACAGAAAGAAGCAAAACACAAATAATGTAATTTTCATGTGACTACTGCTTGATTGTCCCTAACCACCTAAGCTAATAGAACTTTGATTTTATGATATTTATAATAACAGTGTTATAGTTTGGGGAAAATTGTAAAGTCTCCAGGAGTGGAGGTACTTGTTTGTAATTGAAGCTTTTGTACATCAGCCAGCAGGTGATGAAAGCTCCTACAGGTGATTATCCCCTCATGTACTTCTTAAAGAAGTTCCAAAACAAAGTTAAAATAATTAGGTGCTAAATTCCCTCAAGAGCAGCAGAGCTTATGGTATCAGAGTTATCTTCTTTGTAATGTTTTCCAACAATTTTCACTGTCATGCCTGCTCTCATACGGGATGAGTCTCTTCTCAATGAGAATTTGTGAAAAACTTGAATTACTGAAAGTGCTTATTCCTTGTATCTCAGTTTTAAAGATGGTAGAAAATGTGCCTGGAAAAAGTGGTGAAACCAAAGGTTTATGCAGCTGATTTACTATACCAGGATTGTTAAAATGTTTAATTACTGACAAAGAGAGGATAGGCTGTCTGGAAACAATGTGCCCCTTCAAAAATGTTACCCTTCGTTAAAGCAAAATGCAATCCTCAGCTTTTTGCCTCTTCTGTCTGTCTCTCCTACACAAGAGTTCACAGTGTAGAAGATAATGCAGCACTTTTTTATGGTCAAGAAAGGATACAAAGGAGATGCTGATGGTTCTATGATATTTTAAATTGTCCTGAGATAAGGGGTGGATGGACTCAGCTAAACTCTGAGATGGAAATATTAGTGACCAGATTATAGTGCCTTCTGTCAATGTGTGTTTATTATTTAGTGAAAATGTGCCACTCATAGGAGGTGATTGTCCCCCTCTGCTCTTCACTGATGTGGCCTCACCTTGAGTAATGTGTGCAGTTTTTGGTACCACAATATGAAAAAGACAGTAAGCTGTTGGAGAATGTCCAAAGGAGGGCAATGAAGATGGGGAAGGGCCTTGAGAGGAAGCTGTATGAGGAGCGGCTGAGGTCACTTGGTCTGTTCAGCCTGGAGAAGAGGAGACTGAGGGGAGACCTCATTGAAGTCTTCAGCATCCTCACAAGGGGAAGCAGAGGGCCAGGTACAGATCCTTTCACTCTCGTGACTAGTGATAGGGCCCAAGGAAACGGCATGGAGCTGAGTCAGGAGCTGAGTCAGGGGACGTTTAGGTTGGATATCAGAGGGTGGTTGAACATTCGAACAGTCTCCTCAGGGAAGTGGTCTCAGCACCAAGACTGTCTGAGTCCAAGAAGTGCTTGGATAATGCTCTCAGGCACATGGTGTGATTCTTGGGGTGTCCTGCACAGGGCCAGGAGTTGGACTCAATGATCCTGATGTGTTCCTTCCAATTCAGCATATTCCATGATTCTGTGATACTATGAAAATGTATAAGGGATAGTGTTCCCTGATCCTGGGAATAGCTTTCTGTCCCTGAGAAGGATGCATGCTTCCACTGATGCAAGTTAGTACCACTGTTTCTATTGATTTTCAAGTGCCAAGATGTAACCAAGGGCAGCCAAGGGCTGCAGATGGCTCCTCGTCAAAGACCAGACACCAATGCAGTTGCACGTTGTGACTGCTCACTCTGACCCCAACTTCCCTGTGGCAGCCATATGGCTTGGAACCATTCCCTGGATACTCATCTTTGTCTCAGTGTACATGTGTGCATCCTCCTTTGCAAACCACCCCACTTCCACAGATGGTTTTGTGTCGTGCACTACTGTTCTGATTTTGTTTGAGACTCTATTAATGTCTCCCAGTGAACCTATGATTGTATTTGATAGATTGAAATTTCAGGAGACTTGATTGTAGATGCCCTTGTAGTATTTATGTTATGTATATGTCTACATTTACGTACATTTGCACTGCTTTTCCACATATGCGTGCTTGTTTAAAAGATACTTCAGCTTCTCTCTCTCTTTTTTTTTAATTTCTTGACATATGGTGAACAGTATTGTACATAATGTGAGTTATTAAATAGTAAGATACTATAGTAAATCAAAATAAATCTACCCACTATAACATAAATACAATTTTTTGGGGGGTGAATATCTTCCAGGTGAACTGCAAATGTTATGTTTTTCCTGCAGAAACTACACAGATGTTGCCAAATGTTAAAGTTTAGCCTTCTCTAACACTGGCAATTGCTTCCAAAATACACAGCAGTGGTAGTATATTCTTGCCTTGTATTTCTGCAGCTCTGTCTGAACCTTGCTCTACAAATCTGTCTATCACAATTTCTTTGCAATAAAAGATGAGCAAATTAGCTGCAACACACAAGTTATTAAATTTAGTCATTTGTGAATGTCACAAATGTAACCCTAGAGGACTGAGGCCTTACAGGCTACAAATTTGTTGCTTTCTTTAAAATTCTTTGTGACTTGTGTGTGTGGCTATGCATCAGCCTATAAATACTTATGAACTTTATACTTATTTCTTGGTACAGGGTATTATAGAACAGCTATAATAGTACTGTGAGGTGTTATTATTCTTGCTGTATGACTGATATTTTTTTCAGCTTTTTCACTGGCTTTCAATCACAAAGAAACAAAACCTCAAATATTTATTTCTTATACAAATTTTAGCACAAGTATTCATGTTAATTCTCCTTGTAGTTGTTATTCATAACAGTTACTTTTGAATACCTCTGAAGAGTAAATAAAAACATCAGAAGTACAATCAGGAACAATATATTTTTTTTCTTACAGTTTATATTTATAAATTTCTTGGTTCAAAATTTGGCCAATCCTTATTACAATAATGCTGTTGAAAAATAGCTTCCAAACATCATATACTTACATTCAATTTTTTCAAAATTGCATGTGCTAAATGTCATTGTCAAAGCTATCTTATAGAAAAGATGTAAAAAAAAATTTGGTTGTGTCTGTTGATGACTTTTTACAGAATGCAAGTGTAACAGAAACAAGCCTGGTAAGTTAATGAAATAGGTGAGGCAAGCGAGAATGTGGGAACTTCTGTTCCTTCTTTCTCATTTGTCTCTGACACTTGCAAACATGTTAAAGAGTTATTGTCCCATTAATATGGTATATCTCAAACCGTAGTTAGGATCTCATGTGTAGTCAAAGTATGGTACCCTTCTTTTGGATTTTAGTTAAATTTCTGGAAAATGCAGTTATGAGTTAATGTGAACCATTTTTAAAATTCATGTTGAATTCAAAAGATTGTTTCGATTCAAAATAGCAAAAATAACACTGACAGCTTGAGATATTCTGTATTAAGGATGGCTGAATTTGATTGAATTGTGTAAAATATGAGAGAAGGAAACATTTTTCTATTATTTGTTTGGGATGAAAGAAGATGATGCAAAATGAATATATTTCTCAGTAAAGAAGAACTAAGAATATTTTGCTTTGTGTTAACTTGAAGTTTTACTGAGTGATCTTCAACCCTTATAGAGAAGTGGTTTTCTTTCTCACAGCCCATGACTCAGTTGTTCCTTTCTTTGTTCTGAAGCATTTCTTCTCAGCGCATAGTGACATTTCTGGATAGCTCTGGCTTGCTCAGCTTAGGATTGTGTCACAATTGTCGTGAGCTTTTCTGACTGACTAAACTCTTCTCTTTTGTTGCTGCTCTGTTTTACTTCACCAAATGTTTTTGTGCTACAAATTCAGCTGTGATCAAATCTGCAGGCAACAGCAAAATTAGAAGGGTAGAGGAAGAATCAATATGCAGACTGACTTAGTTAACATGTGTGGGAGGAAGCATGATTTCAACCTCCCAGCCAGATGTAGACTGAAATCACTCTCCCAGCTCCTACTCAAACCTGATCTAAAGTGGGGGGTGGTGGTAACTGACATGGACTGTAAACCTGAACGATAGATACAGCCTGTCTTTTAAAGCAGCAAATCATACATTTATTTTCAAGTGTATTCTCTGCACTTGCTAGCAACCCTCTCTGTCCTGCTTGATGAAACTTTAGCTGCTCAGTTCATCCATTGTTACACCCCAAATACTGAATACAGGGGTCTACTTCCTGACCTAAAGGAGAAGAGAGGTGGAGCTGTGGAGTTTGAGCTACAGGAGTCTTCTCCACTCCTGCCTCTTCAGTGGGTTTGGTGTTGTTGGATGTTGTTCTCGTCCAAGAGAGAAGAGACAAACCCAGGGTTTCTGGCCTTCATGAAAGTAGCCTCACAACAACAAAGTGAATGCTCCCTACCACTCAGAAGTGTAGTATCTCAGAAGACATTTCAGAAGGGGCTTCCTCTGCTTTGGTGTACAAGCCATTCAGCAGTTCTGCTCAAACCGGATCAGACAATGCATTATATTCAGATCAGTCACAGAAGGGACTAGAAGCACCGATGTGAGAAGCAGCCATGAGAAAAGCTAGTGTTTTCCACAATACTGTGTAATATAGTCAGGAAGGTATCTATGCTGTCATACAAGGTCCTAGTTGCTCCACAGAGTTCAGAGTCCTCATGCTCAGGAAAGATCAGTTCAAATTGGAACAGATGCACAGAGTCAGGAGGATGGAAGATCTCCCTCTGAAGGAAAACCAAAAGCATGGAGTGTGTTTAACCCAGAAAAATTCTTTTTGAAGAGTTATACAGCTGCCTTGTATAAATGTAAAACAGGATTGAATGGGAATATGGTATGCCATGCTCCACATTTTTTATTTTCTCTTCATTTTCATATGCTACCAGTGTTATGTCTGCCTCTGCAGTGAATGCATTCAGTGTGTACCACATCTAGGTAACACTTTGGGAGAATTAAGCAGGACCAAGGTCATTACATTCTGAAAATACAACTGTATTTTCATAATTGGTGGCATAAGTGAAGTTATGGTTTATAAAATCAAAATTGTATCAAAACTAGCTTAAGAGAAAGGTGGCATTCAGAGTTATCAGTGAAAATCCTGTAGTTCCCAACATTCGTACTGACTTTTCCCTTTCCAAACGTGGCATGAAACATCAGTTGTGGTATTAAGTTTTCCGCAAAAGTTCTATACCTCATGTGGAGGTACTGCAAAGTGTACTAGATTTATCATCTGTTCTGTGGGCTAATGGATACAGAAATCCGTGCCATTTTATCCCTATTAAATCACACACCAAATAAAAGTAAACATAGTGATGTAGCAGAAAATTACATGCTGCATTTTTTGGTACCTTTCAGTGTAATTGAACGTATGGTGAATAATCCTTATAAATAGCTAGATATTGTTAACTCTCTTAGTATGGATGGGGAAAGGGAAGCAAGAATTGATGTGAGGGTTTATGCAAGGTCACACTACAAATAAATGTGGATAAATTACCACTACAGAAACGGATATACCTCTCCGAGTAAAATTCAGCAGCTGTTTGACCATGAGTAAATCATAAAACAAATGAGATGAGAACTTCCACCACTCGACTCCTGTGCTGTGATTTACGTAAGGTAAGCAGATGGGCTGCAATGGACAAGATCTGAATTTCTCCAGAGGATGCATTCAAGAAAAACCAAACTGGATAAATTAGATTAAATTCATGTACTCATTAGTTTTCATATGGGTAATCTCAAAACCAGCACTGGTAGTTACTGTTTCACCTTTTGCAAAGTCATCGAATTAAGAATTACCGAAGCAGCCACCAGAGTGCACCAGATACATTTTAGAGCAACTAGCAAGAAAAGCTAACAACCTAAGAAGTGTAACTCCCTTTTCTTCTGCTCTTTTTTTTTTTTCGCTATGGGAAACAAATCAGCTCTTTAAATACGTGTGTGGAGGGCAGTGAGGAAGCAGGTGAAAACTCAGAAAGCTGGGAAGGTATCACTTCTCTTACATTTGCCCATGTCTTTGCAGTTGTTTCAGTGACAACTGTGTCTTGCTTGCTAAATTCCCCCATGTATGGAACTGCTACCTTATAATACTGGACATCCTTTTTCATAAAAAAAAAAATCCTATGAAAATTTGAATATGAGTTACACATTAGCTTGTGGGATCAGACCATGTGCTGGCTAGCAAACATGTTACCAGCTTTCTGTGTACACATGTGACTTCATCCCTACTTTTGCTATTCAGGGATATATAAGCTGATCTGAAACACCTTCTACATATCAGTACTGTACATTTGAAATACTGACTGCTCCACATTGTTTATGCCATATGGTGCACATTGTAACTGAACACTGTGTCTTCCATATTTTGAAGGTCAACATAAAAGCATTAAAGGTGTAACTTATCAGACAGATGGGCAATCCTGGAACATGATTCATCTTTATGTGCTAAAATGGAGGTCTAACATAAGGCAGAGGATTTTACCCTCTAAAAGTGCATTTCTTTCGCAGACTTTCAGTGGAGTAAAATCAGTTGTATGGCTGTAGACATCTAAGAGTAAAGTAACCTGTAATATACATTTTTATATTATTCATAGTATTGGTTTTTAACAGCTGCAGAACACTTTTCACATATGTGGTTCTTTAGGTAGTGGAATGCAGCAATACATGAAGTGTGAAGCTTAATAAGAGTTAGATTTCATCTTATGGTATACAAACAACTTTCCACTGCAAGTCTTTTCTGCCTGCTGGCTGGAACCCTGGAAACATAATTTGGACAAGGGCAGTGCTGCCGTTTTATTTCAATGTGAGTTAGACGAGTGAGCTGACAAGACATTTTCTGCTCAGTTCAAAATCCAGCTGAACAAATGTTAGAATAAATAATGCAAGGAAAAGGTTGAAACTCTCCTGCATTAAAAATATACTTTAAAAGTTCAGTTTTTCTTTTATTGCAGCACTGCACTGGTTGTCTAAACACTCTGGCATTGGTTCCAGAGGGATTTCTGGACCTCAGCAGGAATAAATCCATCTACTGCCATTGAAGTCAGCCTGTGAATTCAAATTTGTCAGCTGACCCGTTACTATTTCCTCAAGCCAATTCTTCTCCATGGGTTGCATTTTTACCTGCTGATAATTAACATATTAGGAACATGGAATGTGAAAAATCACCCTAAGCATTTAGATAATGTACACTCATATATTTATACAAAACATGGAAATAAATGTGATTTATTTTTTTATTTGGGAAAATTTTAAAAAGGAAAATAAATCGTTCTGCAGTGAGGACTCAAAAGCATGTGTTGAACACGTGCATATTCAAACCCCACAAAGCAGTGATGAAGGATGGCACTGCTGAGAAGTCATCTTTTCATCAATTGCTTTGTAAAGAGAGCACTAAGCATGAGAACCCCACGTGATCTGCTTGGCTTTGGTGACTGATTATATTGAGTGTAAAGGCACTGCATGATATCTTAATCTAAATATTTAAACTCTTTGAAGGAGTCTTGGATTCTGTAG
Organism: Pseudopipra pipra; assembly: GCF_036250125.1. Taxonomy (NCBI): domain Eukaryota; kingdom Metazoa; phylum Chordata; class Aves; order Passeriformes; family Pipridae; genus Pseudopipra; species Pseudopipra pipra. Next base: position 61,113,284 of record NC_087551.1, read on the forward strand.
CAAGGTAGACTGATTTGCAATCTCCTTTCTCAATGATGTCCTCCTTTTATCACATAAATGTAAATGCCTCAAATGGTGCATTCTTATCTAGTTGATTATAGAATCGTAGAATAGTTTGGTTGGAAGTGACCCTTCTGCCATGGGCAGGGATGCCACTCACTAGATCATGTTGGTCAGGGCCCCATCCAACTTCGCCTTGAACACTTGCAGGGATGGGGCATCTACAACCTCTCTGGACAAGCTTTTCCAGTGCTTTACTATCCTCTGAGTAAAGGATTTCTTCCTAACATCTAAGCTAAACCTGCCCACTTTCCCTCTAAAACCATTTCCCCTTTTCCTATCACTATCTACCTGTATAAAAAGTGTCTGTCCCTCATTTTGATAAGCCCCCTTAAGGTTCTAGAAGGCCTCAATGAGATCTCCCCGAAGCTTTCTCTTCTCTATGAACAACCTTACTTTCCAAATAAGCATGCCTCTGCCTTATTAAGAACACAAATATTAACTGCAAACTCAGGAATTAATGACTGAGTGAAAAAGATGAGTGATATTTTTGTGAGTTTACAGCAATAATATATCTGTAGGTCAAAATTGTTTATCTGGCTCTACTGTAAATTGGGAATAATTTAATGAAAGAAAACTATGCTAGTGGTGTGCTGTCATAACAGGACTGAGTTTGAGCCTATCAAGTTGTCAGACATAGTATAGAAAAAATTGTGTCTAGAGGTAAGCTCCTAAATCCACTTCTATGTTTGAAGCATGTCATAATATAGACACATATAAGGAGGGAATCAGTATCTCTGGTCGTTTTATCAGTAATTTAATCCCTATTTTCATTTATTAATAGAACATTTTTTCTTTCCAGTTCTTTACCCGCCCTCCTTGTGATATACTCACAAAAGCTTTCTTAGGCTTTCTTGCTCCTTGCTCTCCAGTTGACTGGTACAAACTCGTTCTGGGTTTTGCCATTCTTAACCTCCCCCCGCCCCAAACAAGGCAGATTCTTCCCCTTCTCCATTTGCAGCAAAATTATCTTTTGAGCAGCACCTAATAATGCTGCATTGTCTACATCTTGTTACTGCATTCTTTTTATGGCAGTGGTGAAGCATGTTATGGTATGCCTTAATTATGATGTGTTTTAAGATGCTTATCAAAAAAAAAAGTTTACATTTTTGTTCTTATAACACCTAATATATATTTAGTTTGGGCAAAGGGCTTTGGAAAGCACTCATTAAACATGGAATGCTTTAAATGTTTTACTTTTATTTCTGTTATATTTTAGCTATTTTTTTAAAGGAAGTTTTATAACTGAGTTGGCATTCAACCAGTTAGCCGAAGTTTTAGACATGGCCGTGTCCTAACGACTGTGGTATTTTAATTTTTAGTTTTTCTGGTTTAGTTTAAAAGAAAAAAGTTGGATCCTTCAGAAAATAACTTTGCATTCTGCATATGCTGTTTAACAATTAACCACATGTGCATTTAAAGAAAGAGCCAAGTGCACCAGCATAGGAGTACTGACATACATTAATATGATGTTTTCTCATCTCATGCTAATGTATTTCTAAAGTGAGCAGTGAAAACTGAGTCTTGTTTGTATGCTTATGTGAAAAGTTAGGCTAATTTTTGCCTTTTGGACACAGCCTGAGATGTGGAGAGAGTGCAGTACCTTTGCAGTGGGAGTACAGGGAAATCTTTTCACAGTGCTAAGTTTTGCTGTGGTTTCATGTCCTTGTTTTTGTGAAAATGTAGGTACATGCAGACAGTTTTCCTGTGCTTGTAATACTGGGACTCTTCTCAAAATTTCATAGCAACTTTGCCCTTTTTAAAGAAATCGGGACTCCCTGTTTGGCACTATGTAAAAGGCCACCCTTTTAAGAAACCTATTGGATGAAATTATCCATTTAAATCAATGTCACAGTTCAGTTAGTCTGAATATGAGCCCTGTAAAGTCACCAGCTGTAAGTATCTGATCTTGCTCAGACATGACAGGAAGTTCTGCGTGTTTGCTTCTCTGCTGGAACGAACTTCACAGTAGCCGTAGGATGAGATTTCTGTGCTGCTCCTTCTTGGCAGCTCTGTGCTGGAGAACAGCTGCACAGAAAGCTGTATCATCCATCCACAGCTTGCGTGCAGCTTTCCGATTTAGGTGTACAAGTTTTAAATAAGTGAAGGTTCAGAACTTGATGCTTGCGTGCTCCGGAACACCTCACATAGCCCAGCACTGAACTTTGCAGATGTTTAATTGCAAGCAAAGGAGTTGCATGATTTGTTTGTTTTAAAAGGGAAAGGTAAGCATTGCAAGTTACACTCATGTTGAAGTTGATCCATTCACTTACAGAACCAACCAATTCAGACAAAATGTATGCTTTTGTGAACTAGGGCACAGATTACAAACCTAAATAGTTTGTGTACATTTACATGTTGCCATGGAAAAAAAAACAAACAGGTTTGAGTGTTGTGTTACAGGTCTTGCCTCCCAATTCAAAACTAATACCAAGGCAGTGAGCCCCATCTCATCAGTCTGTGCCAAGGCGCAGAGGAGGTTGTGCCCACCGAGAAGTTTGACCCAACACTGCCCTACTCTGGCTGTTGCTGGTTGGTAGAGTGTGGCATGGTAGAGCATGTTGGTTGGAGCTAATGGCAGCTGGTGTAAGGCCCAGTAGCTCTGAGGCAGCTCAGTCACCTGTGTTCTTGTGTGACGAAATCACCTGCTGTGATTTTTATAACCATAGCTTGTAATCTAAAAAAAAAAACCCAAAACCCCAAACCCTACTTTTTGTGTATGAAAAGTTAAACCACTCACAGAATAATGTTGGGATTCAGTGAAATGGATAATGTACATAGCACACCCTGAACACATTCCTTGTTTTCCTTATCACCGTGCTGCCTTTGCCACACTGCAGCCTTGGAGTGCAGCAGCTCGCCCGTGGCACGCAGAACCTACGGCCTGGCCAGCTGACCCGGGGCTGAAAGGGCAGCGACTTTTCTTTAATTGTCGGACTTCGCGATGCCTTCAAGCAGACTGGACCCTGCCCGGAGAACGCCGGTTTCCCGCACCCCTGGAAGCGCACGGAGCTCTAAAGCGGCCGGGGCGCTCCGGGCACCGCTCCCGGCAGCCGCTCGGTGCCGCCGCCGCCCGGGCTGCCCTGGCCCTGGAGGCGCCCGGGTGCCCGAGCCGGGAGGAGGGGCACGGCCCCGCCGGGCCGCAGGAAGCGCTGCCGTCACCCGGCCCTGCCCCGCTGCGCCGTCGGCGGGAGGCTGGGCTGCGCCGGGCCGGGGCCGAGCCGCCCCGCTCCGCCTCGGGATCTCCAGAAGGGATGCGACGGCGTACGCCATGAGCTGGCGGTCCAGCTCCCGCGGCGTGGTCCTCACCGCCTACCACCCCAGCGGCGGAGGAGGCGATGCCCCCGGCGGGTGAGTGGGGTCGCGGGGAGCCCGGCGCGGCGGTGGCAGGTGCGGAGGCGTTTCCAGCTGCGCGCCCGCCACGGAGGAGGAGCGGAGCCGGCTCAGCGGAAAGCTGCTACGCGGGAGAAGGTGTTTTCTCCGAGCCCGGGGGCTAAAGGGCTTGCCCATTTCTGCGCCCTGTCCCGGAGCCTCCCAGACGGATTTTCCTTTTTTTTTCCCCTTCCTTTCCACCCCTCTCTGTACTAAGCTCTGCACATCGTGGAAACCCCAGGCATTTTGCTGGTCTGCCGAGAGCCGAGTGTAAACAGCAGCTGCAGGCTGTTGTTAAGGTGTTGGTAGATAAGAGCCCCGTGGCCGCCCGAGTGCGTTGTCGGTGCGAAACCCAGACTGTTCCTGGTCGGTGCGGTTTTAGGCTCGGAGTGTGGAGGGTCTTGCAGCGGTGAACGCTGCTCCGGGCCCTCGGGGGGCTGGACCCCAGAGTCTTTGGGATCAGGCTGTGGGTAGATTTTCGTATAACCTCTTTGCGCTTTACTGCTTTGCATTGCTATTATTTTTTTTTAATGTGATAAACGGGAGGAAGGTGCAGGTTAAGGACGAGGTAAACTTTTTAAAGCATTTGTCATTGAAACTGATAATGGGCAAGAAGACAGTTCCACATACTTGAAGGCTGAGGACCTCCTAGTGCTTCACAGCATGCGTTTGATAGAGGCAGAAGGCACTGCTGGCTTTTCCATAGTAATGACCAGAGATACTGCTGTGTGAGTTTTGTTTTTGTGGCCCATTCAGTCTTGCCTTTTCCTTGCTGAAAACTGTCAACAAAGGTCCCATTGATAAAGATGGGACTTTTAATAATGCTGAGAAGTCAGCTGAAACTGGGAAGGTATTGAAACTGGCACAATGTTTCCATATGTCCATAGGAAGAGTGTGTGTGATCAAAGGGATTATGGTCTGGTTAGAAGAAGATAGAAAGAAGTACAGCAGGTCACCCTGGACAAAAGATAACTGATGCAACATGATCTGTCACACCAAGAGTCCACAACAGAAGCAAGGACTGAACTGAGAAATACTGCCTACCCCGTGTTAGAACCACAAAGCTATGCCTCTCTTTTTATTGAGGTGCTTCCTTTTCCATAACTAATGCTATTTATCAACACCACTTTAATTCTGATGTCATCTTAGCTGCATCTATGAGGGCACTGCAAACCTAGTTGTTTCCTACCGAATGTAAAATATGTACTTTTTTGTAAGAAATCACAAAATACGCAAACTCAGTTATTGTTCGTGGTGTTTTTTACCTCCCATAACTCTCCTCAAACTCCCCTTGGAGGAGAAATAAGATAAAAAACGCTTTCCTTGCTCCTTGGGATAACTTCTGAGTAAAGATCTGCGTATCTGTAGACTGTTAAGATTGGTTCCCCCTTTTGACATGTAGCTGCCTGAATACATGGTTCTAAGCTGTCAGACTCTTAGCCCCTAGAGGCCCTGGGTGCATGAGTACAGTCCTGGAGGCCTCTCTGTGTCTTAGAAACTTATTTCCTGTGCTCATGCCATGCTATTAGGAGCAGCATTCTCATGAGATTCCCACTCCTCTGCAGCTGCTTCTGGGGACAACCTCCTGGGTAAACTGAGATATTGCAGTGCAAGTAATAGTGATCCTTCACCAATTTTTCTGTTTTGGTATTAAGGGATGGGGAAATAAATGTGAAAAGTGGTTTCATTTCTGTAGTTATAGCAAACAAATGTGCATGTTTAAGCTGTGCAGAACAGATGATTCCCACAGTTAGTTTGCCTGAATTCCATCACAGCAGTATTACAGTTTTCCAGGCCGTGCACATTTGCCACTTAGTTCATTAAACTAAAATCCTAAGGGACACCTCTCCACCTTTCTGCTGTGCCACTTGCCCCTCTAAATTTGGACCTTAGGTCTGTGTCTCTTGTTTTCATTAACCAGGATCTCAACTCTGTGGTCCTGATTGATCTGCTCCCTACTGCCTTGCATCCCCAGTGTCTTCCCACTTCTGAAGAGAGAGAAATTGCAAATATTTTCATGAGAGCAGAGAGGGAGGAGAATGACCGCTTGTAACTTTTTGGTCTTTCTAAAAGCAAACAAACAAAACTTTCCTGAAACCTTGTAACATTTCTGTGGGATTTCTCACCCCCCCACACCCCGTTATTCTAACTCCTTTCCTTCTTCATCAGCATTCCTAAGATGTGCAGAGATGCGTGATAATAATAATAATGTCCAAGCCCATATCATTCTGAAACATATTGTGGAAATAAGTTTTTCCATTTTGCTCTTCACAGTGTGTAAGTGCACCAGTTCTGCAGTCCAGATTCTGTATTTTATTGCTGATGTCAAATTGAGCTTATTTTGCCTTTTTAAAAAATAACAAAATGAGAGCAACTTTCAATACCTAGGTTAGCATCTCTCTGCTAATTTGAAAACTCTGCAATTTTATAGAGGAGTCAGAACATTAGGAAGCCAATGTAATATAGTGCCAGCTGTAATGAAGCAGCCCTTTTGGAAAGATTAATAGAGACACTATGTTGAATTATTATTTTCATGGGCATTCAAAACAGTGCATGTTAGAAATTGCTTTGTCTTTGGAGGGTTGGGGAAACATGGGCCTGCTACATGCTGGAAAAAGTGATACATTGGTTGTGCTCCAAACAAAGTGACATCCTAGGAAAGGACTGTACTTCCTATCCATTTTTTTTCCTTCAGGCATATGAGCAATCTTGTTTCATAAGACTTCAAAATTTTACTGATCTAATAGATTGTTGAGCTACTTGTCTCTTCTGGTTTTTTGGTGCTTTTAAGGCTCAATAAGCCTGTGAAATATTTACTTTTTGGAAAGGCTTAGCTTACCATTGGTTCAGTAGGCTAAAATCTAGAACAGTCTCAATGTGACTACTTCCAAGTTTGTCCATTTAGGATTACCTTAACAGTGGTGATACATAAGATGGCATCAGAGCTGTTGTCTTTGCCAAAGGGAAGATATTGATTGTGGGTGATTTCTGTGGTATACCTAAGTATTTATCTTAAGAGCTTTCTCAGAGAAATCAAAAAGGCAGAATACCCAGTATGAAATTCAATTTCAATTGCTCTCTTGTCCATATTGCCTAAATTTCCTCACTTCCCAGTTTTAACCTGTTCGATACACTAATGCCTTATTGGTTGTCATGCTATTTGCATTTTGGACTAATCTCTTTTTCTTTCTAATATCCATGCACAAACTTTTAAATAAATCCTTCTTGGTCTTCCCATGGAAACATTTGTTGTTATATGGGCTGTGGAAAGTAAGAGTGAATCAGATAGGTTTCGGTCCAATACCCTGTTTCAATGACTGCCTGTAGGTATGTCACCCTCATACATATGAAATCCAAACCCTTATGCATAGGTTTCCAGTGCCATTTAGGTTTCTGGGGAGTTTTACCCCTTCTACTCTGGCAGAAAGGACCCCAGGTCCTGTGTCATATTTGCCAGCCACATATAGGCGTTTCAGGTAACAACAGTCAGTCTTCTCATATGGCTGCATGGGCTTACCCTTAGGCAATGAAATGCCATCCAGAGAGTCTTCTGTAGGACTATTGCTGTCCTAAAGAGTGAGCAAATGTGTGTGTATATGCAAATATAAATGTATGTAAAAATTTTTTTTGAATGTGATTGTAAGACTAAGACCAAGCCTGGAGTATTCAATGCATAGGGAATAGGTTATAGCAAAACTACAGGTGAATGTGCATGAGGCAAATAAACTTCTGCTACACAGCATTTTCAAGAGCCAAGCCTAACATGCAAACTGAGTAATAGATAAATGATTTTAAATGTGTTGGCCACTGGAGGTTGACTTGATTTTCTCTCCGTACCTCTGTCATATCTGGGATGCTGCTATTTTGTGTTTTCTCCTGTGCTGCACTAGACTGTCATGTGACAGCTGCCCTGTATCTCTGTTTCCGATGAGTCACTGTGCTTGCTCACCACCAGCCAGCATGTGTGCTTTTGCTGCCACTTCAGTGCACTGTATTAACTTACATTGGAACACCAATTTGAGTTTTGAAGCTTTGCAAGCCAATGCCTGTTTAACTTTGTATGCTTCCAAAGGGCCTGTGAATCTTTGTTTTGCTGATGACTTGTTAAGAAAAACTCCGCTGTGTCATAGAGCCTACCTAGGACACGGCTACTCCTCCTCAGAGGCTCTGCAATTATATGCACTCTCCCATCTTTGCCTTATTTAAATCTTGCGTTTGGTTTACTGGTACTCACTTGCAAAATGGGAACAATTAACTTGAGTTTCCCTGAGACGGAACCCCAGACCAGTTCTAGAAAGAGTTTTGTAACCCTTATGGACACTGTAAGAGAGAAGATTGCTGCCACCCTAGGTCTCCTCTTTTGAGTGACACCTGCTAGGCAGGACCTGCAGCCCCTGAACTTCACCATCCAACTTCATTACTGAATTTACCTCTCTCTGGGAGAAACCATCTGAAGCTTGGATTTGTGTGGCAATGAAACCAGGCGGTCTCAGTTGGGTTTTGTTGTAAAGAAATGCCCCTTTTTGTGGGTTACTGTATAAGTCAGCATAAACAAAAATACTTATTTGTGGGTTACTGTGTAAGTCTGCATAAATAAAAAGATTTATTTTTATATATCTTTGTAAATATGGGCTTTACAGATTTAGTAGTGGTAGCATCTGTATTTACTTTGGGGATGGCTGACAAGTGAGTGGCATAAAATACTTGGTGTTTTCTACAGACAGTTGTGGTCTAAATCCCTGACTCGCTTTTTGATCTCCCTGAGTAAGAAACCAGGTGATAGATGTCCTTTGAGCCTGGAAAAATGACAGACTTCTGCTATGAATTGCCCACAATATATGATTTTTTCAAACACTGACCATAATAGACATTACAAATCACACATATAAGTGGAGTTTATTCTTTACTTACCAGAATAATCTGCCTCATTCATTGTTCAAATGTTTACTCAGTTTAATCTCTGAAGTCTTGATAGTTTGCATCTTAAGCCAAGAAGAAATCTAGTAGTAAGCATGAAATCATGCCTTTTTTCAAGGGCATTTTCCATCTCCATTATTTCAGAAAAAAAAATTCTCATTCATTTCCCCCTCTTTTTCTATGAGTGACTCACTCTTGGAATTAAAAACCAGAGAAATCCAGTATGAAGGACTAAAGCACTGTGAGGGGTACGTATAATGCTCAGTGTACAAGCAGTGAACTTACAAGCTGATTAGTCACAACTGCCTTAAGTTGGTGGAGCATTTTGCAATTTCATTTGCAATCTGCTAGTACAGCACGAATTTCAGGTCCCCTGCATCATCACAGCAATTGTTGTTCCTAACCCCTGTAACCTTTCATGATGCCGGTATGGATGGCTCAACACAGTACCTTCCATGTGTTGCTTTGCCTCTACAAAACCAGAAAGATCTATCTGCAAAGCAAAGATCTATCCCACTACAGCTGACTTTATGAAATCATAGCAGTCTTTTTATCTGCTACAGGTTTTACATGAGCACAATCTTTATCTGAATGCATTAGAAAAATCTTTTCTGCCTTGGGTTTGCCTGCTTATTTTAGCAGTGTTTATTGTCTGATGCTTACCAGCATCCTCAGATAGAGCTGACAGGCCACAAGTCACTAAACTGCTTTATTTAGAATAGCTTTTGTGTCTTTTGTACTTCATGCATGGATAAATATGTGGTATACAGCAGACCCTTAATGTGTTGCTTAGATACTGGTGTATTAATCCCAGTAACTTGATCTACTGTCAGCAAGATGTGATATCTCAACATTTCCTGCTTCCTTGATTCTGGATTCCCATTTCATGGGGTTCCCCATTTCCCAGTTTGCACCTTATTTCTTCTATGAATTTATCTTGCTCCTGCCTTCAGTTCTTGCTATATCTCTCTACTCGATTAAAAAGCCCTCCTAGTGCCTGTTACCTATTGTCAACTTACTGCTCACTTTTATCTTGGTAGGTGGAACAAATAATTCTGTTTGAACCTTTGTTTCTTCCATCTGAAAATCCTTTTTGTGACACTTTTCTTCATCATTTTCAGCATCTGTCTTTACAGTTGTCCTGCTACTTTTCTTCTCCTTCAGCCCCCAGCCTGAATTACATGCAGTGCTTCAGTGTCAGTCTCATGAGTGTCACCAACACAGGTAAAATCACTTCCTTGCTGATAATTACCACCTTAGCCCATTGTATATATTGCAGTAATGCCATCTTGTTTTTCTAAGAATCTAGAACTCCCTTTGAGTTGCATGCTTTTTCTAAGGCCTAAATCTGCTGAAGCTTTTGCAGTGCAGTCTTCATTGTGTAGACATGATCTCTGTTTCTTGTGCTTGGACATCCATTTACCATCTGTCAGTATGATGAAACAACATAATTTCAACAAGCCCAGTTCACTAGGTGACTTAGATTATTCTGTGTCATGGGTGTAGATTTGATTTAATGTCCTTTGCTATCAGTGCCAACAGTCTATTAAGTTCTACTCCAGGTCAGGCCCTTAAATAGATACAAAATGAGAATAACTGCTGAATCAGTAGAGCTACATAGCAGAAAATAGGAAAATCAGGGCTTCCTGTATATAGGCTTTCTTTTTTATTTTAATGACATGCAGAGAAGGAGATGTCATGCTTGTCTAGCTATAAAGAATGTGAAACTTAGAGGCTTTTTGAATATTTTAATTATGGGCTTTCCCTTTTTTGCTTGAGTGTGTACAAATCTAGATGATAACAGAGCATAATACATTATATTACTAGTTGTGCTGTTGTAAGCCTGTAGACTTTATATAAAACTGGAATGGAACTGAACTTCTGATGAGCAAAGTGTCAGAGGAGCTGTGTAAATCTGAACTCCGGCATTCGCTCTAAGTGTGGCATCAAACAAATAGTTTTTAATTGCTTCTTTAAGTTACTTTTCTTTGATAAGCAGAATTGTTGAACTTGTTTTTCAATAAGACTAATGGCATTTTCAGTCTGCTGATATTGGCCCTTGATTAAAGTGTTGTAAACTATTATTATTGCCAATATTTTACTCTTGTTTCGTAACTATTACTAATGAAGCTGGAGATAAAAGCTGTGTTTTAAAAGGTTTTAAAAGGTTACTCACGCGTGTTTGTGTAACATTTGCGGTGCCAGCACTTTTCTCTATTGTTAGTGCTTTTTTCACTAAAGTTACTAAATGTGCACCTTCATTTTTTTGTTTCTGAAATGCTACTGCTGAACGGAGGCCATAATTTACAGCAAGTGATAACAACAAAGTTACTGCTATGAGCAGGATTGTGGATTCCTGCGGCCCATGGGTCACTGACTGTCAATCCAGACTCCTCAGTAAATCTACTTAGCCAGGGGAAGAAAAATTCCCTGCTTATAAGTTTTGAGTACTTGCAATGTGCCAATATTGTGAGGACTGCTGGTTTTGCAATGAACTCACCCTCCGCCTTGGAGTTGTGATCTCAAACTAATCATGTTCAGGCAGGGAATTTAAATATTTATAGCAAAATAAATAGAAAAAAACCCCACAGGGTTTGGGTTTTAGTATTTGGATGTGTAAAAAATAGACAGGCTTGCTTTATTTCATAAGAACAATTTTAGACATCATTTTCTGAGGTGTATTTTTGATGATATCCTGAGCAGCATATGGGATGAGCACTCCTGCATTCCCAAGAAATCTGATGTTATGAACTTATTCTTTGGTTATTGTTTCATTCTAGGTCTCTTGTATTACAGCAGAGTAAAAGCATGCACAGAAATAATTACTTACCTGGTAACACACCTTCCTGTGTGGGTAAGCTGATCAAAATTCCCTCGTTCTGTGACTGTTCCTTGCCCTTCCTGATACAGCATCCCAGTCCTGTTAGCCTAGAAAGGCTTTCTTGATTATTTAATATACTTTATCTGTCATCTTTCTGGGCCACACGGGGCCACGCTGCCCTCGCCGGCCGCGTGGCGCTGCCCTCATGGGAGGGGAGAGGGGGAGCTTTGGAGCGCACAGAGGTTTGCCAGTCCGGTTTGGGGGAGGAGAGGGGTGTCAGGCAGGCCGTGGGGGTCCTCAGACTGGCAGGAGGGTGGGCGGGGCAGTCCTGTATGGAGTGTCGCAGTGCGAGGGAAGATCTGTGGTAACACGATGGGGGGAGGATAAGGTTAGGGTGGATAGTGAGTTCTTCTGGAGGGTCGGGGGATTTTGGCCAGGCTGGGGCCATGGGAGGCACCCGAGGCCCAGGTGGATGCGGGGACCAAAATGGTTTGTTTTTGGCTCACCTGCGGCTACTGCCCAGGTTCGGTTTGTTTCGGATTTATTTATTGAGTCCTGACAGGGTGGTCAGGACAAAGGGATGTTCCTGGGTATTTCCCTGGGATTGAGTATGGATGGGTGGCAGAAAAGTAGGGAGTGAAAGGCTTGCCCTAACTGTTTTGGTGGGAAAGAAGCCTGTGTACCCGTATGTGGTTGCGAGCTATGCTGGTGTTGGTACATGCCTTCGGTAGGGTCTCCCATGTCACACAGGTCAAAACTGAAGGGTCAGATATAATACGTCCATGGGCAGGATGAGCTCACTAGCCTTCTGGCAGTCATCCTAGGAGAAGGACAACTCTAATTCCAAACCCAGGCAGATGGAGCTCGCTTAGCCCTCAATTTTCAGTATTTTTAATCAGTTGATTGTTTTTAGCAGATTTATATGTAATTGTCAGAACAGTGGTGGGACTCAAGGCCACTGATGAAGTATCATCTTTATCAGAAATTCTCTGCCTTTAATAAAATACAACAGCAAGGTCCAGGAGTATACTGTATCCAGAGGAAACAGGGAGCTTTGCCCCAGTGTAAGAAAGTGCAAGATTAGATTTTAGCTGCACATATAAAGCAGAAAGTTCTTATAGGCTTGTAGTAGCCCAGGAATTCATATAATAATTGTGGTTACAGCTGTAGTTATGAGTCTGTGATCCCAAATACAAAGCAAGAGGCTTGGAGCAGTAACCAGAAGCTTTGGCTGCTGAACAGTGAGGAAGCCCTATTGGTGCTGTCACACACGCAGCTGTGACTCACTGGCTGGTCACAGTAGGAGACCAGAGCTATGGTTACCACGGGCCAGTGGAAGATGTTTTCTTTCTCAGCAGTTGCTAAGAGGATGAGAGATCTAACAGCTCTGTAGTGTAGCTTCTGGAGCCTCACATCCTGCTTGCCTTTGCCACAACTAGATAAGGGGACACTAGTAATGGTGTTATCATTGTGGGAATGGTCATTCTCGACATTTCCAGGTGTGGGCTTTAATGTCCCACTAAACTCATTCTGGTGGCTTGGCTGTATATCTGCTCACGAGAAGCCTGTATTTCAGGTAGACTTGAGGAATATCTTCTTGTTCTGTTGAACAGAGACAATATTTCATGAAACTTTCTTGTTCCTCTCAGAGTGTCTCCCAAGGCATGTTCCAAACCAGCAGAGGTTTTGATGTGCAGTGACAATGGGTGCAGGTCATGGCTCTACTAGGCTAAGAGTAAGCTGAAAAGAATGAGGAACACCATTGAAAGTAGAGTTTCTTTTCATCTCTCACACCTTCCTAATGTTTTCTTGCCCAGGCATTGGCATTTCCAGGCTGACTGAAGTAGACTGAGCTGGATTAAAAAAAAAATCCAACTGAAAGCAATATTTTTTGCAAGTGTTGTTTTCAGGCAGATTAGTTCCATAACTGAGCTCAGCAAGTTACTGCATTAGTGGTGGTGTTGGTATAAGAGGAGTGAAGGAAACACACAGTGAAGGGAGATTTGACAGAACCCTCTGGCAGCAGCCTACATCTGTGCCAGGTTAATGTAATCATTATGGGGCTGTGATTTGAAAAGTTAACTCATTTTTATGAATCCTAGTAGTGGCTATGGCCACATCCTGTGAGAGGCTTATCTGATATCATTTAGCTCCATTGATTCAGTTCTGTTAAAAAGATATTTAATGGCTTAACTTTGTACTGACAGGTTTTTAGTCAGTTCAGGTACAGCTTGTCCTTTGATAACCACTCTGAAGCTACCATAAGCTTCATCTCCAGCTTGTTTAGTCCTGACTCATACCATTCAGTGATTCAGTCATGTGCATGGCCTCTACCTGCAAAAGGCAGGCTGTGATGTGAGAGATCCTTAGGATCCAGGTACACTGCATAGCAGGGAACACCTGAACTCCTCTTACAGAACTGCTGATAAGCTGCCTTCCCCTCATGTGTCACCATGCAGCCTGCCTCAGCAAAAGAAACAAAAGCCCAGCTTGGATTCCCTTATACTTTAATGAGGTTAATTAAAGTGCAGTTTCTAAATTATGGTTGTTCGTCCATCGATAAGCTCTTAAAAGCTTGCTGATTTATGCCTTGTTTAAACACACCTTTCTTTGCTCTGAACTTTGCACCAGAGGGATTGCTTTGGTTTCCTTGTGCCCAAGGCAGTACATGAAAACAGTATTGGAAATGAGCAGTATAATCAGAACAGCGCATATGATTTCCTGTAGGAAACACAATTAACTTTTTGTTTTAGTAATATTTTTTAGTTTAAGAGTAAAAAAATATATAAGACACTTTACGAATATAAGTAGTTGATAATATTATGTATTAATGAAGATGTCCAAGCATCTGTCCAGCAGCCCAAATTCTGCCTGCCTTCTCCTTTCTGAGAAGGGTATTTACACTGTGGTACTTGTTCTCCCTTGAGGTGAAAGCTAAGAAAGAGACTGTATTTGCTAGAACTTCTTACTGTGGATGGTACATAAAAGAACAAACTAAAACAGAATCTTTTCTCCTATTAAGTAGGAGCTGCTTATGAAAGTTTATGGGAAATGATTATCTTCATGCTGTGAAACCTGGTATTTGGCACTTTGGACTTCAAATTAGAAAACAGCTTATGAAGATGTATGATATTAAAAGTTATGTGATGTGTTACGGTGTTTTGGTTTTTGGGCCTTGCTTGAGTTTTTGAAAAGGTTGTTTAAGAAAGCTTTGTCATCCTGTTTTAGGGGGTGTAAGGAAGACATTAACGTTGCTCACTGTCCATTTGGAGAACTATTTTATATAGATCTCAGTAAACACAGACCTCAGTTTATGTTGTTATAATTTCTCTTAATTTTAAATATATGTATGTACTTAATCTCTCTGACATTTGGATTAGGCATAAATTCAGTTTTGATTGCATGATTTTGAAGAAGTTGCTAAGTGAGATCCAGTTCATTGCTGAACATGTTTTTTACTTACCCTTTTTTTTTTTTTTTTGGATACATTACTCATTTTTTAATTGAATGATACATTTATGCCAGTATATTCTTTGTAACATTGCTGAATGATTTTCTGTCTGGTGTTAAGAAATTTTAGTCACTTACCTGTATTTTAATTTATAACATGATTCTTCTGAAGACTGATGAAATTTATCTGAGTCAAAATATTAGTATGAAGTTAGATTTTTTTTACTCAAGGTGGAAAATCAAAACTGTTCAGGGAAAGATACCCTAAAATCATAAGATGCTTTTACAAGTAGGATCAATGCTTTTTGTACTGTAACCAGTGAGGGAATTGTAGTATTTTAAAGCTTTGATTTTTGTTGTTAACTTTTACTGTGGTTGTGGGGCTTGTTGTGAGCTAGCCAGAGATGATTCTTTGTCCTGTTTCAACCTGCTACTGTCACAAGAAGCCATTGTTAGTACTTTAAACAAGGAAATTACTTAAAATAACTCCCAAAGTGCCATGTTATCTTCAAGAGAAGAAGCTTACTGATATGTAAGCTGCTTCATAGCTGACTTCACCAGCTGTGGAGGTCAGAGTGTAAGTTTCCCAAGCCTTCCTCCTGATCCCCAGAATACAATGTATCCCCTACGGACAGTTGTCCACCGGGATCAAAGAGCAGCTTGACAATTTTACCTCAGGACGTCCACCAAAATGGTTTTCAAGCACTGTGAGTCCATGTGTCATCAAGTCTGCTTCTAGCTGCTTGCCATCTGAGAAGGATGTGAGAGTACAGCTACAGTGAGTTGTCATGGGACTGTCAACTGTGCCAGGCTGCTAAAAGGAGATACATATACATTTAGTTTCTTAAGGAGGAAGCTTGTGACCTTATGAGCAGAAGAGGATATTGCTTTATATTTTTCCATTGTGAAGGATCCCTCATGCCACAGGTTTAGCTTTCTCAGAGCACTGGCTTTGCATGTTTGTCAGTAAGCTGCTGCTGCTAGGCAAGTGGGAGTTTGCCTGCTTGTTATCTAAGTGAGCTCTTCATAACACTGAGGAAATTGTTAAAGGTAAGGAGATATGAGCAAGGGATCTTGCATGTTCCTTCAGCTAGGTACACTGAGCTCTGCTGGCCTCTCATTCTCTGGCTTAATAGTTTGGAAGAAGGGCAGGGTGTCTGGCATATCCAGTTATTGGCAGGCTCTTACGTGGATAACTACTGCACAGATGTGACTCTGGACAGTCTGGTTCACTAAAGAATACCTTGTGATAGGGTGCATTAGGATACCTAATGAATTTGGGGATTAAATGAGATTAAGGGAAAGCTAAGGGCCATTCCAAGTCCTCTGTAGAGTTCTGGGAATCCAAGTCTTCTGCTGTGTCCTGATTAATGAGCAATATTCTGTGGGAAGTGGCTTAACGATTCAAAGGGTGACTGTATTACTTTGAATGTCTGCTGGTGGAAGAAAGTGGAAGAAAGCCTATCTGATGGCTGGAGGTGTAGTGCTGAGGTGATGTGAGATGCTGATGCCATTTTCACGGATGTAGACCCATCACTATTTCTGAATAAAGAATTATTCTCTGCTGTGGCCTCAGAGGGTTGTCATTTGCATTGGGGTGGTGAAATGATTCAGTTGTGCATTTAGCTGGCTCTGCTCAATGTTATCACATGATCATCTGGTAGTCCTGGTAGCAATTTCCCATTTAATCTCTCCTAGTAAAGAGATACCATTCCATGAATTGGACTGAATGTACAATGGGCTGGCTACCTTACTGCTTGTGCTGTCTTGGAGGGATCTGCCAGTAAGGATGGGGAGATCCCAGGGTCTGGCACATGATTGTTTTGGGGTGTGGATTGAGACTGCTCTGAGAAGAACGCTCAGAGGGTAGTGTTGGCCTCTTGCAAGGTGGGCTGGCCTGGAGGTGTTTTGCCTGGGGGCATCCCCATGGGACACTCTGAGGTTGCACTGGTGTGAAGCTTGTGCGAACAGAGAAGGAATTAGAGCCAAAGAGCACTACTTGGGCACTACTGGGGAAGAGGCAGCTTCAGTGTATTACCTCATTGTTTAAAAAGATAGCATATATACTTGGTAATAAAAAGCCATATTTATTCTGAGAGCATTGTACAAACAATTTTAATGGATTTACTTCCAAGTAGGGTGTCATGAAACAGCAAAAAAGGGAAAATTAGGTCCGTTCTTAGAGGGCCCAGTCCATGAAAATATCCCTAAATTTGTCATTGTACCTCCCTGACTTTCAAAGATGAAGAAGATTTGAGCACCTCTGGTGAAAACACTCAACAAGGAGGGCGGAAGCTATAAAGTACACACACTGGTTTTGCATTTAGAGAACTGAGAATTGAGAAAATAGAATTATTTAAATATATGGACATTTGTTCTTCTTTGAAAGTCTCTTTTTCATCTTTATGTTAAAATGTGTTGTAAATTTCCTGTTACAGTTTCTACATCAGTTGCTATTGCTATGTTGACTTTCATTATATGTTTTAAACCCTTTTCATGCTGACAAGTGTGTGATTCCAGTTCTATGTCAGTCTGTCAGCACTTTTTTAGTTCTTTATAAATGCAAGACTTCGTCCAGGTGCCTTATTTTGGCAAAGGAATTATTCTTTATCCTCTGAGATGGAACTGGCTGCTTATATAATCAAATATTTCTTGTATCCAAGTAAACTTTTAAGGTTGCAAGTGTGCATTTTCAATGGAGACAATATTAAAAAGGAGTTTACTTTAATAACTCTGGTAGGAAGGGACTTAACTGTGTCACCCTGCCTGACCTCAGAGGGTGTATTTGTCACCCAACTCGGGCCCAGAGATGTTCAGTCCCTTCATTGCCTCCCCAGCAGTTATGCTATGTACTGGTTCCCTAATTTTTAGTGTGTGTTAGAGAGCACTTCAGAGCTGGAAAGTCAGTTGGATCCTGCCCAGCATGGTGAAGTGACATGAGGACAGAGTGGGCAGGTAGAACAGCTGCAAAGCTGAGTGGGGCACCATGCAGCTTCTGCCCAAGTTTGCCTCACATCTGGTTCCCTTTGCTATCTACAAATGTCTCTGCTCTCTACACCGAGGTCGGACCCATTCATACTGCCTTTTGTTCCTCCACTCACCCATGCCCTGCCCCTTCCCCCCAAATTGCAGGCTGAGAATAGTGTCATAATATATTTTTGATTTAATTGAAATGAGAGTTTTCATATATGACTTAATATTGCATGCAGCAACTGTTTTTTATTTCCCTGTGTACATATTATACTCTATAAGAACATATGGTATTCATTTGTAGATGTGTCTCATAATGGGAAGTACAGCTGTCTAGCATGAGGAATTTGGTCCTGTAACTAAAAATCACAGATAGCAATACTCAAGAGTGCATTAACATTGCTCTTGCTCTTCTGTACACTGTTTATGTACATATGGCAAGAGAAAATATGCATTTGTATTTATAGAAGCATCTGCATATGGACTGTGCCTTATTTCAGGCTTTCTGTTACATGCAAAGCATTGTATTTAATTTTCCTTGATTATTACTGGGATCTGTAATCATAGCTACTTAGTGTTACAAGTAAGTGCTATTTTTACCCTGTTTACACAAAGGAATATGTTTGAAGCTGAAGCTGGGGATATAGCCTCTAGATACACAGGGAAAGTTAAGAGAGTTTTGAGTAAAAACGATATTGTTTTTACTTGCATTTTTTGCTGGCAGTTAACCCTCCACTGAAGTGTTTTGTTAGGGAATGCAGAGTAAGAGTTCTGGCTAACATTAGTGATGCAATAATTTAAAAAAGGCAATATGTTTTATATAACTGATTGATATCTTTCAAAATAGAGTGGTATTTTTTTTTAGAAAAATAATCATGGGGAACGTTATCAGCTGAAAAACCACAAGGGGCACCTATATGTTAACTTAGAAATTGGTATCTCTCATGTTTGTAAAATGCTAGTAAAGAAAGGGGTGTTGGTTAGGAAAGAAAACAAAGGATATTCCTAAATAATTTCTATGAAGAATTATCAACTAGATAATTTATAAATCTAAAAAAGGGCTTTTTTTTTTTTTATTTACTACTAATATTTAATATTGAAATCCCAGAATTCTTACAGTCCTTGTCTGCATCGTCTTTGATATGTGTAATTTAAATTAGAGTTGGTAAGAGCTCTTTTGGTTTTCTGTTTCTTTTTTTCTCATTTTACTAGTGGCAGATTTCACTTTTTGACCAATCTTGAACATTTCCTCTTGCCACCTTAATATATGAACAGCCAGTTTTGATGAACTGGTTGCCTACGTACCCACACAGAAAGGAGACTGCTTACACCAAAAAGAATCATATCTAAGAGTTAAAGAATAAAAAATCATTTGTGATCAACTAATAATAAAATGCATATGAGTTTTTTAGGTTTTATTTTTCTTTTTGAACAGTTGTTTCTGTTAAATGAAACAACTCAGTATTTAATTTGCATGTTTTGTTTACTTTTTCTTTCTTTCAGGTGTTCATTTCTTGTCTGTTTTCCCCGTTGTTTGGTTTGTATTGTGTTCTCTTTGTTTTCTCCTCTCTTAGAACAAACTAAGACCTCTTTCAAATCCTTTCCATTGAAGTTTTGGTTTTGTATTCACATCCTGATGCTCAGACCTTGTGGACAGGTAGCACCATACTGAACTTGGTAGGCTAGCTTCCAGACTTGCCCACAAACATATTGTATATTCAGATTGGTAGCTGTATATCTATATATTTAATTTGTAAGTGAAGGGACATACCTATGCATACAAGTACCATTAAAGCTTTGCAGGAGCCTTGTTTGAAAAAATGGACATTTTTATATCTTTTCTGGTGATGTTGAGAAAACAGAGGTGGTGTCAAAGGGGGAGTGGGAAGGAAATAATCTGTAATCCAGAGCTGCTTTCTGATTGCTTGGTTGCCTACCAATATTTAAAAACTACCAGAAAAATGAGGAGGGAGGTAATATATTAGTGTAATTTTGTTTTATGTAGTGGGTTCCTTGCTTGGTTATAGGGCACTAAATTTTGGAAGTACTCATTAGCATGGCTCATTATAGAGAGTGCTGCAGACAGTTCAGCTGTTGCACCCCAGGAACAGGAATTTCCCAGGAATATTTGCTTAGAAGAGGGAATTTGGTAGGAAAGGAGACGTTGCAAAGACGCACAGCTTTGGCAGTTGCCCTGGAGGGTAAAAAGTAAGAATTGTGACTGGGTACCCTTTTCAGTCTCTTTTCTTTTGCTGAGGTGACAGTGGACTCTTCAGCTGCCCCCTTTGTGTGGTGAGACTGTGGGGATGGGTTGTGAAGGAAACAGCTGGATCAGGGCAGATCTGCATTGCCCTCTGCCTATGCCATGGCACGCTCTGCCTGAATCCTACTAGAGGAATTCCTCAAAGCAACTTTGCCTCATGTGCACAGGCATATGCACCATTATTGTCTTGGCTCCTCTGACAGTAGGTGAAATTCTAGTGACCACTTTTGAAGCTGGTTGCAAACACCTCCTTGCTTATGCTAAGCATAAACTAAACCCAGATGGTCCATCTCTTGAAGCATCCTTGAGGTCTCCCTCTCTCCTATTCCCTTGCCTTTAAGCATCTCTGATGCTTTGCTTCTGAATAGACCTGTATCCCTCAGAATACTTGAGTACTGGCCCACCTTGCACATGCTGGTCTTCTCAGCCCTTTTTATTTTTGCCTCTCCCTTTCTTGTCCAGCTTCTGTGAGATCACTTTTATCTGCTCTGTCTTACTGAGAATTTGTTAGTGGTTTGTTTGGACAATAAAAACATTTTCCTTACAAAACGTCTTTAGATTCCTGCATGGATTTCCTTGCCTGCTGTTTGGGAATGCTCGTACAAATTAATTTACAATTTATTCTGAGTGTAAGGATTATATTGTAATAAATTGACTATGAATGTGTGCCAGTTTCCTTCAAGCATAAACAAAATTACTGAATTGTGCTGTAAGCTTTATTTTTGCAAGTAACAGGGTTATAGGCCTAACTAATAGGTCCTTTAGCATGGTAAGAACTAATGATTTTAGGGAGCTAATTGCTTTTAAAGACACAAAAGTGACTGGAGTACCATTTCATGGCTGTAACTGTACTTTACTAGATGGTCTTGGTATTTGCCAGGATAGTTAAATCGGGCTTTGTTGCCATGCTTATTTTTTCCAGTGTGAAAAGAAAAATAAATTATTTAAATCTTTCCTCTCTATGCCTCTCAATAATGGAATTACAAATACTGTATCTGTTTCACTTCCTGGTTTATTCTCTTTGATATTTGTGGAGCCTGAAGTGATCTCAGACAGGCTTTATTCTCTTCTTTGGGAGAAGATTAGTTCCAGTGGTTCTCTTAGAAGATTACAAAAAAAGTGTACTTTTAAAATGTGTATTATATGCTTGAGTATTTTCCCAATAAGTAGCACGAGGGTGCTTACAGAAAACATATTTCCCATAGACTTTTGTCACTGATATGAAGTAGAGAATGAAAGAATCAAAACTGCAAAGGAAAACATCTGTGCCCATGTGAAGCCAGGTGATGTAGGAGGCATTTGGAAGCAATGAGAAAGGTCGATCATGGGACAGAGCCAAAAAAAGTGACAAAGGAGATTCAAGTGAGGCCCTTCCTTTCCTTATTTTCCTAGCTGTAGGCATTTTTTTTTAAACTATAGCTTTAAACAAAATTAGGCTTGAACATACTGGAGTTTGGAAATTGCCTTGTGTTTTTCGTTCAGTGGTACTTGAGGTTCTGTAAGCTTTTCCGGTTCTTCCAAAGGTCTGCACAACTTGCAAACCTGTTCCTGACATGTTGCCACTCTTGTGATTTTACCTGTACAGGCCACCCACATTCCCTTGTCCCCTTGTTTTCTCCTCCGGTGGATTTTGCTCTCTCAGGAATAGCTGTTTCTCTTTCTGGAGTGTTAGATTTTGAACAGCAGTTGATGCATATGGGCAAAAAAATAACATTGTGAATTCAAAGCCTTTGAGACTCTTCATTCAAAAGGTATGAAAGTTTAGCTAAATTGTGATAATTTTATTGCAAGTCTGATAATATGTTTTGTTGTGATGTTTTGGAATTCTAAAAAACTTCCAAATCTAAGTCTATGAGACTTACCTTTTACTAAAAGAAATAAGCAGGCTTTTGTATTCTATGGTTGGAGAATAAAGCTAAAAGCATGCATTGAGTCGAACAGCTTGGATGCTGGAATGCAGCAGTCCCCCCACAAATGAGGAAACAAAATGCTGTAATCATTTTGTGGTGGATGAGCTTTATGGCTGCAGATGTCAATCCTGAATTCTTTCTCACTTTGTGTGGAGTGGAACAAGGTCATGTTTTTCCTGAAACAGCCTGGGATGGCATATCAAATAACTCTTTTGGCAACCATTCATATATGTATATGTTACAGTTCTAAAGCCTCTTTTGATAATAAATCATTCCACATCATCAATTATACACGGGGGGGGGGCAGTGATCTATATCCTCATTTAAGATAGGGTGTGTATATGTCTGTGTACCATAAAGTATCTAACCAGAAATAGAAAATAGGTAGGGTCTAAATGGCTGTGTAGGAACATCAGGTCCTACTAAAGGAAATGTCATGAAATATTTTAATCTTCTTAGAAGTGCTGCATATAGTTCAGGCAGATTTAGTTTTGGCATCGTATCTGGAATCTTCCATTTCTGGTATAGTGGATTAGAATATTAAGTGTAATAGCCTGTGTCATTGCCACAATTTCTTTCCTGTTTTCTTTAGTGACAGGCTAGGGTTGCAAAATCAGGAATGTGCACTAAAGTAGAAAAAATCTCATATAAATAATAATGAGGATGTGGCTGGAAGCAGTACAGTGTATATATATACTTCTTATAGTCTGGCAACCTTAACTTTGGCCTGTTTTCTGCTTGTTATTTATGGAGGGATTTAAAATGCCAGTTGGTGTGGTTTCTGGTTTTTTTTGTTTGTTTGTTTTGTTGGGTTTTGGTTTTCTCTGTTGTCTTTTTTGTTGTTGTTGTTTTGTTTGTTGGGTGTTTTGTTTTGCTTTGCTTTGTTTTGTTTGGGGTGGTTTTTTTGGCTTCTTTTTGTTTGTTTCATTGTTGGGGTTTTTTTTCGTTAATCTCCAGAGCAGTTTTGAGCAGGTATTAACAGCAGCTGATGGAATTTAAAAAAATTCCTAAGAGACCTGATTCTCTTTGCTCAGCCTTTTTTGTGCTCATTTAGAAAGTGAGTACTGTTTTATACCCTCTCTGCAATCACTGTGTACTTTTTGGAAAGAGAACAGAACTTTGCCTCAGTTTCTACTTCTCTGGCTTTTTGTTGGAGCTTAATGGGGATTTGAGCAAGTTTGATTGCAGTTGATGTTCAGAATGTTCCATAAGGTCACAGAGTAGCCAAAATAAAACGATTTAATTATGGAGAGAAGGAGTGCTAAGTGTCAGTTCACCAAAAATACTGGAAATTATGTTACATCTTTACTGTTACCTTTACATGTCCTGTATGATTGTCTTGAAAAGACTGAGTTGCAGGAGGGTTTGCAGTCACTCGTGGAAGGAGTAAATGACACAAAAGGTTCTCTAATGCCTTCTGAAAGTTATGAAGCATTTTAAAAGGAGTGAGAAATATTTTTGCATTGTTCTGGATACCAAATGTCCAGACTTGTATCTTCGTATTCCTCAAAGATTACATGCTGCTTATGAAAGGTTGTGATACTGGCTTTTGTTTGATGGGAGGATTTAACTATCAGTGAAATAGAAAGAATCTTTTTAATATGTTAAGCCTTGTAAAAAGTTGACGATGTTTCCATTTAAAAAAATTAATTTATCTTCATTTAGGTAGTGTCACTACTCTGTGGCTTTATGCAAAATTCAGTTATTTTAAGACAACCTGCTTTGATGGGCATATCAATTCCAATCTGATTTTTTTTTTTTTTTTAACAGAAGAGTTTGAAAAATGCTCAAAACTTCACTGCAAAATCCTGGATATTGTGTGAAGGGGTGGTGTGACAAAAATTTCTCAAACATCAGGTTGAAATCATTACTATAAGTGATTTGGTAATAAAAATTCCTGATTTAACACAGGCTTAGAATCAAGGCCTTGCATTATCTTTGGGATGCAGCTTTGCCTACAAACTGTGAAAAATCAGGATGCCCTTCTGGTAGACACCATGGCTATAGGAAGGTCTGGCAATTGCTTCCCAGGCCAGTATCCCAGCCAGGAATGGGAAGCTGAAGCCAGGCAACTGCTGTAGCCATTAGATTAGAGCTTTCTTGATTAATTCAGTTAAGAAGTTTTTGCACCTTGCAGTGCTGGTTGGCTTCTTGAAAGAAGGGGAGGGATAGGGGGAGCTTTGGGTTTCGTACACTTCTTGTAGCTCAGCATTCAGGATGAGAAGTGGGACAGGAGACCACACTGTTTCCCTCTTCTTATCTGTTTAGTTGTTTTGATTTAAAAGGACTTAGGAGGTCCTGTATTTATATTTGAGATCACAATATCTTGTTGATGCGATTGCTTGGTAAATAGTTTTCCAAATGAGCCACTGTACTCGTAGGCATTTTTTCGTTGTTTCAATCTAGCTAGCCTTTGTACAAACTTAAAATTACTTACACAGATTACTGTATTTGTAACTCCTATGTCAACAAGACAATTCTGCTTTGAGAGTGCTACTCTATGGCCACAGTGCCTATCACAAACCCTCAACAGCAGAGCTTCCTTTTATCTGCCTTGCGGTATGCTATGGGGTCAGATCTCAATCTTTAGCACTCAGTGGTCCAGTGGTGAAAGACTGCAGAGATCTGAGAATTATTCTTGTTTCTGTCACTGATTTACACCATGAGTTTGAACAACATGCTTCACTTCCCTGAGCCAAGTACTCACCCCTTTTTTCCCTCTTCTCACAGTCTTGTTTATGAGATTAACACATCTAACCACGTGTTGGTATCGTGCCCAGAATCAATGAGCCTCAGTATCACCTGAGGTATGGCTGCAATAATACTGCTCATAGCTTTTATGTAAATGACCAAACTTAGACTACCTTTGGGAGCAATGACTCCCTTTGCATAGGCATTTCAGAAGTCGCTGCTGTAGTGCAGCTATAGTCAGATGTATTTTTGTCATTTTATATAACTCTGGAAGTAAAGTGCTAGTTTATTGGAGAACTGTAGAGTGCATCCGAAGGGGCAGCAGTGCTCAAGACATTGACTGTACAGGAATTCCAATAGCAATGGTTAATGGCTAGGATTTAAAGAAGCCTCTAAGGCCAAACATTATATTTTCAATGTACAGCTTAACGATGTGTAATAGTTCAGTTTGACAAGTAATTATCTCACTTAATGTTGTGGTTTAACCCCAGCCAGCAAACAAGTATTATCACACAACCACTCCCCACCAGCATCATGGGAGAGAGAATCAGAAGGGTAAAGGCTAGAAAACTCATGGGTTGAGATTGAGACAGTTCAATGGGGAAAGAAAAAGCTGTGCATGCAAGCAAAGCAAAACAAGAAATTAATTCACTGCTTCCCATGAACAAGCAGGTGTTCAGCCATCTCCAGGAGAGCAGAGCTCCATCACATGTAAGGGTTGGGAAGGGTTTGGGAAGAAAAACACTATCACTCCAAACATCTCCCACTTCTTCCTTCTTTCCCCTCTTTATATACTGAACATGATTTCATGGTATGGAATATTCCATGTATCATGGATATTCCATGGATCAGTTGGGGTTGGCTGTCCTGGCTGTGTCTCCTTCCAACTTCCCATCCACCCATCCTCATCACTGTAGCAGTATGAAAAGCAGAAAAGGCCATAACAAAAATAGCAAAATATCAGTAACAGAACCATTTCTATATTCTCAGTCCTGTGTTCAGCACAAATCCAGAACACAGCCTCATCCTAGCCACTGTGAAGAAAATTAACTCTACCCCAAACCCAGCACACTTGCTGATGCAATGCATTTTCTATACTGTTCTCAGTGTTGGAAATCAGCTGATGCAAATGTTTGGAGAACTTTTAGTCTTGTAGAACATTGAATTAAAGACAATGTTTAAAACTCACATACATTTTGTTTGGCAGCTGTGGAAAAAGGACCATATTTGTTTAGCACCAAAGAGTTTAATCTGAATTGAAGATAGATCCAGTAATTAAGCAGATGGTCTCTTCCCTTGTTGCACTTATGACACTTTTTATAGGTGTGAAAGTTTTTATTCAGGAAAGATCCAGGCCTGAATTTTGAATTCCAAGATTTGCCAAAAGTGGGTAGAAAAAAGGACCCTGTACAGAAATTCCTAAATTGTAGGCTGAAAAGGTGTTTCCCACTCCTCCGTTTCACTTGCGTTTCATCCATTGTTGCATTTGTTTTAAAAGAAGAAGAAAACAGATTTTAGAAACTGGTGTCTTTTTGCTTTAGCTTGTACAGTATTTAATAGCTGGACTTTGTCCTTTCCTAGGGTCGATGTGCTCTTCCGCAATAATCCTGCTAGAGGAACTGCACATCTCTTTCAGCAGTGTTAATCTTTTATGTTTGACTCAACAGTGTATTTATATTCCTTAGTTTTTATGACCATAAATGCCCTTGCATTTAGTATTTCTTTATCGATATGCATACCCATATGTATAGTATATAAGAATACCATAAAATTACAGTATAATTATAATATACAATTACAGTGTTTGTATAGTGCTGTAGAAAGGTCCAAAATTATTACCTAGCACTACAAAAATGACAAATATTATATTTTTTCTCATCACTCATTGTTTTAGAACACAACATGATCCTTAATTCTTAAGTGAGAAAAATGGAAGTAAGGGCAAAATTAGCTTTCTGCAATTAATCTGAAATGAGAGTGGAAGTGCACTTTACTAACTGATTAATCTCTAACTGTTGTAGTTTACACATGACAAATATCAGTTATGAACTGCTAAAAAGGCACTGAAACAGACAGGGAGATTTAGACTTCACAGGAAAGAAAATTAGGAATAAAGACAACTGAACTATTATAAAATGACTATTGTTGAAATCAAAATCGGGTCAACAGAGCCTGAAAAAACCAGCATTTTTGTTACTGTGTAAAATAGTGATTAATGTAAAGAGTCATATTTGCTTAGAGCCTGAGAGGGGACACAGTTGGTCATAAAAGTAAATGCTGAAGAAAACATTTTCACACAGTTCTTCTCCCTTAATTACTTGACACAGTATGAAGCAAATCAGTACTTAGTGAAATAACCCAAATCTGGTTTCTTTCCTTGTAAATGTAATGAATGGTGTTCATTACAAGAATTGTTTTTAATGGCCCCCCTCTGGAAGAGCTGGAGTGTTTGTGTCACATCCTTGATGTTTCTAATACATAAATGCATGTCTGGTGGGTGGGACAAGAAGATTAAGTCTGGTGAGAAACTGCAATAACTATAGTGGAGAATGAGTTTTATGCCTGGGGGCTCAGTTTTGTACTGAGATAAATCGGCAAAAGTCTCATTGGCTGTGAAGGGCATGTGTCTGAGTATGAGAGGTTAGAACTAACGGTGTTGTTTGCAAGTGAGAGTGTTGCACTGCTCCCTCTAAAGCTATTTGAAGAGTAAACTATTTACTAATGATTGGGAATAGATGTTAATAAGATTTTAATAGAGTTTGAGAGTGTTATAAGTGAAGACCTTAATGGAAGTATGAGTTTTCCAGAGGGGAAGAAACTGCTGGTGAGTAAACTTACTGTTTAGTAATCTGAAATGCTTGAAAATTACTTCAAGTGACTGTGTATGTTAGCAGTACCCTACATTTTCTGTATGAAGAAAAGAGATCTCCTTTAAGATACTTGTGAAAAGCAGCTGCTTTTTTCACATTTTAAATAGACAAAGTGGATGCTTGATAACAATGTACTGGAGAAGTAACCTATTTTCTGCAACTGCAGTAATAGCTTTTTTTTTTTAATGAGTTGTATTGATTTCCTACTGATAGTTTTTTGGATAGCAGTCTTCTACAAAACTTTAAAGCTTGTAACGTGAGGCATTTGAAATACTTCAAAAATTTTTTTTATTAATCTATAAATGTAGATTAATTATTTTAAAAGATATATCTCTTGTCCAGATTCCTTATAATATTATTACTAAGACTGATAGCTTTTCCCTTGCTCCTCTCTGTTCTTCTTGGCCTTAACGTGCTTCCACCTGTGCATTTTTATTGTGTAATATGCAATTAGCGCTTACGAAGCATGAGTTTGGAGAAGGATTGAATTTAGTGGAAGGTCACAGCAGAAACCCCATGTTCTTGCTGTTGTCAACAGATATCTGAAAATAAAAATCTTAATTGGCAACCTATTTTTCCATATGCTGTGAATTTTTAAAATTATTTTTGTTTTCTCATCTACACCAAGCCTATGGTATCAAGACTGTCCTCATTATCCTCAGAAGGTCTGTTTTGTTTCTGCCTCTTTGTGCACAGGAAGGAGTTCATAGTAGAGACAGAGATGAAGATGCCAGGAGCCACTGCTGTGCAGATTATGCACCAAGTACCGCTTCACTAGTGTCTTTCTCTGGTGGAGTATGCAAGGCAAGAAACCTTGAACCAAGTGAAGTGAAAATAAGATCTGATGTGCTCTGAGAGCTAGAGCTTTAGCAGTTGTTTTCTCTCAACCAGGGCCTCTCTCTGTCCTAGCCCACAAAAATATGAAGTGTGGCTGTGGACAAATGCAGATGGCTTTGAAAGGGTTTGCAGTCCAAACCATAACTGGTGATAGGGATTGACTGAGTCTGATGAGAGAAGACAAGGAGTCAAGGAATTTGTGAGTGGAGCGGGAGTGGTGTGTCACTTGGCTCCTGAGGAGCCCAAACGCTGCTGGGGTTGGGGTTGGCAGCTGAGAATGGGCTTAAAACAACACGTTGAAGGAGAGATTTGAAGATTCACAGCAGAGTGGTGGAGGTTTTGTGTGAATATTTCTTGTCAGGATCCTTTGGTCATTCGTGTCCTTCTGTCTCTGAGGGCTTTCATGACAAGAAGTGGTGTTACTGCCCGCCTACAGTTGAGAGTTCCTGTATTGGTTCGTTAATGGCAGATGGAAAGGTCAGGCTGGGAGGAGCCTGACAAGAGAAACCACTTACCTTTGGTGGAGTAGAGCAGCCCTGTGACCCTGTGACCAGAGACTGAAGGGCAGGGCGCTGTCTCTGAGAGTTAATGCAGTGTTTGTGATGTACAGCAAATGCTCGCAGGACCCTGAAAATGGCCTTGAGTGCTGTTTGTGAGTGTCAGCTGTGAACTTTGGGACACAGGCTTCCCTTCTCAGAAACAGGACTTAGTCTGGGGAAGGTGACAAGCTGGCTTCTAAAGAGGGATCAGAGGAGCTCTGCCTTCAGCATGGCGCAGAGCCCATGACATGCTGCAGTGTATCCCAGCTCAGCCTGCCAGAATCCCCCAAAGTGCATGCTTTTAACTTATCCACTCTGTTAGTTTTATTTTTTGCATTGTGTGCTATGATGGTTAAATTTCAGCTGAGGTGGGTCAGTGAGAGCAGGTTGTTCCAAAGGTAAAAGGCCACGCAAGAGTTGCCTTGCAGCTCCAGAGGGTTAAACTAAGTGACAATAAACTGAAATCTCACCTCCCTTAGGCAGCAGTTCAAGTGTCCAGAGTCTGTGAGAGAGACTCAGTCTGCTCTGAGCACCTCCAGCTGAAGAAGGTAGGAGGCCTGGGCAAGGGCTGGGAAGTCTGACCTGCTTTGGCCACACTCCGTGCTCATGTTGCCTGGTGGGGACGCTTCTGCTGTGTCTCCATGAACATGTTTCTGCAGTGATTAGTGTTGGATTCACAAGCAGCACATGTCATGCGTGGCACACACCTGTCAGGAGAGGTTAAAGAACTGAGGTAGAGATATTGTATTTATTGGGTAACATGTACTACTACCATGACGGTGTTATTGCCATTAATGCAGAAGCTAAACGCTCCTTTATGGTTTTTTTTCCACTGGGCTTTCAAGTAAAGGCAGGTTAAGGAATGGTGTTAAGGCGCATATTATCTTGGTAATTAATTGTCATTTATTAACTTGCACTTGGAGCAAAGAGGCAGGGCAGGTGGAAACTCAGTGTCCTTCCGTAAGGCTTTTTACCTTTAAAGGCAAAGTCCATATGGTCAGGATTTCTTATCAGAGAATCGAGCATGTGTGGTGTGAAAGGATTTGTGACTTGGACACACAAGGGGCTTATCTTCAGAGAGAAAGGTATGGCTTTTTTTACTTAGGAGCAGCTAACAAGCGTCAGTTGCCCTGAGATAAAATGCAAGGACGAGAGACTTTTGTTTTAATACTATATGAACTCGCCAAGTCAGCCAAATGGGATGGTAGGACTTAATTTACTGCGGTTACACTCTGATAAATCCACAATGCTTGATCTTTGATATGTTTTTCTCTTGGAATAAGTGATACTTATTATTTAAGCCCAAACCATGCCTTCTTTTTTAGAATATGGAGATAAATTCAGACATAAAAGACTCTGAGGCTCTTCCTGAAATACTAAGAGCTTACTGTCTTTTAATACAAGGAAGAATTTAATACAAGGAAGAACCAGTTACACTACTAGAGTAACTTAGTTTAGAAAAAGATCACTGGAGATCATCACGTTCAATCTGACCTCCACTATAAGTAGAACCAACTCCAAAGTTAAATCAGGTTGCTACTCATGTAATGCACTGATACGCTGGATCAGTTTGTGGCTTTTGATTCGGTATATTTGACTGTAAGGGTGACCTGTAATTTCAGTGATATCATTAAAACCTTTGCCCTTTTTAAGATGAATTCCCTGGTCAGTGGTCATTTTTGCCAATGACTTAATGAGGTCAAGATGAGACCTGGAGGTTTCAGCTTATTGGTTTCTTTTTTTTCTAGTTGCAGCTATACTTAAGATGAAAGATTCCTTTTGGAAGCCTTAGCAATATACATTTGGTGGAGTGAATCAGAAACTAGTAACACCAAACTATAAAAATGGTAAGGTTTCAGTCAAAGAGGCAGCCAGATGGAAACAAATAGTTTCTGTGGCCCTTATTAAACGTTCGGACTTGCCAGTTTACTTCACAAACTGTAATTGCAGTAATTCTACATTGTCCTTTCCCAGCTGTAATTAAGGTCGTAGATACCAGAGTAAATATTAATAAAAAATAAAGGCAGAATAACAAAGGGAAACAGTAATTGTACTGTTAAGCTATAAGATTTTACTCAGGCAGAAAAACACTTTTGAAAAATTTTTTAAGTGGTGATAGGAAGATATGTACCATAAGGTTTGTGGAACTCACTGTTGTGAGTTGAATTAAAGATTTGGTAACCAGGATTACTAGACCTTGGATTCATTATTTGCTTTTTAAAACTGACTCCTCTGTCATTCTGGATTGGAAGATACATATAGCAGAAATATTAAATTAAAAATATATTCCAGATATTAAAAGTAGTTTTTGATATCTTGGTTTGCTTGTTGATAGTGGTTTGCTTTGATACTTTGGCACAATTCATCACCAGTTGCCTTCACAGATATTAATATATCTTTTATCTTAAGATGCTAACCAAGAATTGCTTTTGGGTTTGTTTATAGCCGTCGATCTGGCCAGTATACAATGAACCATGACCATTCCAAGAAGATCCCCGATGGAGCATCGTTTGACCGCTCGGGATCCCAGGACTCCTTGGATGAACTATCTATGGAGGACTACTGGAAAGAAGTTGAAAACATCCATGAAACCAGAGGAAATAACCATGAGGAAGGAGTAGCACTCGTAGTGAAAGAGCCAGATGGTAACGAAATCCATTCCTGTGAATGATCATCAGTTTGCTGATTTAGGAATTTCTCTTCAAGTCTTATTTCAAGAGATGGCACCCACTAAACACAAATCATAAAAAAGAGGTCATGAATATCCACTTTGAAAACTCTGTTGCCTCTGATGCAAATCACCAGAAACAGGCAATGCTCTGAAAGAGTTTTATTGGACATAAGTAAAAGGATGATTTTCCTTTGAATGGTATTTGCAGAATATCAGAAAGGTGCCTGTTCTTGCGAATCACAACAATTGAAGCTTTTTTTGCAGTTTACTGTTAAACTAACTCACTCTTTCACTCTTTGTGTATGTTGTTCGTTATTGTAGCTATTGTGGATAGAAACCCCACGCTTTAGAAGACAAGCCAATGATTAACCAGTTTAAGTTTAGTGAGTAACTTTCTACGCTTGTAACTGTTGTGATTGTTCAGTTGTATTATTTTGTTTCTCAGAAGGATCAATTATGGGCCACTCCTTAGGTCATGATCTCAGAGGTTGGGCAGTTTCTTTTTTCTTTTTGTTTTTGTCTCTGACAAAAGAGGAGCAATGTCCTTAATTCCAGTCTTCTCTCAAAAATTACTTTTTAACAGAGCAGTATCTGTCTCTCTCCCATTCTTACATGAGACTTACAGTCTCAGTAAATTAAAATGGTGAATTTTGCATTTTGATATGGCCTCCATATGAGTGAGAAGAATGTGCTCCATGAGCTTTCAAAGGGATTTGCACTTCTGCCTCCTTAAGCATTTTGAAATGGCGCTGCTATTTACAAGTACTCTGAAGAGTGTAACAACGTGGCCCCTGGAGAAAGCAGCAAGGCTCCCAGCCCTTGTGCCCAGGGAGCAGGGCATCTGGCAGAGCTGTGAAACTTTCTCCAGAGAAGCAGAGCCCATTGTTCTGCAGTGCATGAGCCTCTTCTATTACCCCAGCTCACTGGTGTGGCTGTGCCTTTAGGCTCTACACCCCATTTCCTTTTTTTTTTTTTTTTACATAGCCTTCTTCCCCTTAGTTACTGCAGCTGACTCTGGCATGAGGCCCAGGTGAGTCAGCACAGTTGAGTTATAAGCTCAAGCATATGTTGCTATGCCCTCCACCTTGCCTAATGTGCAGCAGCTTGCTTAGATACAAGTACTCCTGAATGTGTGGGATGCTGCACCTGGATGCTGGGCCTGCCGAGGGGGGGGGACATGCTTGAAACACGGCCATGCAAAGGCAGGGCAGGGGACAGATGAGATATACCTTGCTCACACCTGCTCTGAAGAATGGGTGTAGCCCTTCTTTCCAGCCCTGATAAAATCTGAAAGTTTTGTTAGAGGTTCAGGGTTTGGCTGCCCAGCCATAGCAAAATCCATACTTAAAATCTGTTGTCTGTTTTCTGAATGCTGTTAATATTCAGGTGCCCACTTGAATGTGCACTGGGCACAGTGGGAAACTGCAGTCAGTGGTGAAGTAGACATGCCAGATTTGGAGTATTTTTAGATATCTGATAAATGGAAATGTTGCTTGAACATTTGAGAGGGTTGCTGGCATTCAACACAGCCTCAGCTGCTACAGACAGAACTTAGGGTTTTAAAGAAAATATCATTAGACAGATACGGGTTTCAGAATCAGAAGTTTTGCCATCAGTAGCAGTATTCAATAGCTTTCTCATCTTTCTTGTGCAGTGATCTGTCAATAAAGGATACCTTATCAGCTATAAGAATAAAGCAAAAATTGTTTTGTGGGCTGTCAGCAGGCTGGAGACCATGTCATAAGAATTGATGAAAAAATAGCATTAAGGTGACTCCTGTAGCCTAGTTTGTCCTTCGTTAAATTGAGCTAGTGGAGGGCTGTAGGATTAATGTGTCAAGAAAAGTGGGCAGAACCATGTCAGTAAGGGAGCAAAAAAGATTGAATATTGAACTGAAAATCAATGAGGCAGTGATGATCAGAGTCTTTCAGACTTCCCCATACAAATTTATATCTAGGTACATTTATAAAATGGTGTATGATTTAATAGAAATGCTGTAGATTATTATAAAGATTGCCACATAGCAATCTGTATTGGATTAACTATTTAAAAAGCTTTGATATCATATATTAAATCTTTTGAAGCTCTTCAGAAACAATAGCTTTTTTCCAAGTCATGATAATATAAGTAATTATTCTTAATTGCGTATCCCTGTAGTAGTTTCCCTGGGATTGTATTAACTATCATGTCATTAACATCCAGTGTGCTTGGCAGTACTCGAAAGCCAATTTTTTTGCCTTTTTCCCTTTGACTTGCTCAGAGGGAGAACTAGAAGAAGAATGGCTGAAGGAGGCAGGTCTGTCAGATCTGTTTGGAGAGAGCTCTGGTGACTCCCAGGAAAGCATGGTGTTTCTATCCACACTGACCCGAACCCAGAGAGCAGCAGTGGAAAAGCGAGTAGAGACTATCACACAAACACTGAGGAAAAAAAACAAACAGCACCAGATTCCTGATGTCAGAGATATCTTCAGGCTACAAAATGACTCAAAGGGAAAAGTAAGTTCCTGTCTGTTGTTTTGTTTGATTCCGGCAGAGAGAAGAGGAACATGCAGGGGTGGGAGGAGAGGAGAATGACACACAAAAGGGATATTTCCAGAAGATTTTTCACTGATTTCCAAGGGAATTTTTGACTAAATTTACAGGAATGGTATTCTTCCAGAGTTGACATTGCATTAAGTTATTTTAGTAAGTAAAAAGAAGTATGTATATTGGCCTTGTGTTGCTTAAAGGTGATGAATAAAACAACCAGTCCATAGTCAAGACATTAATCTGAATTAACTTTCATGTAGATGCAAAACTCATGACAACAATCACCCAAAGAGCTACCAAAAGCCCACTTTTACCTTTGGGTGGTAGTAGCTCTTACTTACTGATGCTCGTTTCCTTTTTTTTTTTTTTTTTTTTTTTTTTCCTAAAAAAAAAAAAAAAAAGGAAAAAAGAGACATCAACCTAACCTCCTCAGTTTTGGCTAGGTCTTTATGCTTATCACCTGAGGGCTTAAACCCCGTACTAACTCCCAGGGCCTTTGTGTGTTGTTAAACTGTGTATGGGAAGTTGCTCTGATAGGTCCTGAAAGGTCCCAGTCTCCTCTCGTGGAATGTTGAACGGAGTTCCTCTCCCATATGTAGGAAAAGGAGGGAAATGGAGACTATGATTAGAATTCCTTTTCTGTGGAGGAGGGTATATGTCCTGTCTGCTCTCACAGAGCACTGAGATCTTCAACCTGATGGATATGCATGGCAAGTTTACCTGACCTCAGCTCTGTCCCTTATTGTCACTGCTGACAGTGCCATTCAGTGCAGTGGTGGTGGAAAGCACCGTGAATTTTGAGGAGATTTAACTTCCTCCTTCCCTCAACAACATCTTCTCCTTCATCAGCTCCTTTCAAACTCAGTTGCAGTGAAATGTAGTGGGGGGAGTTTGTAAGCTCAAATGTGTGTTCCAGAGGCGCAGCTTCGCTTTCATTCTTTTGCCATGCTTGTGATTACAGAAGGGATATTAACTCCATAAAAGCTTCCCAGGATCTGATTTATAATTGACTCTACCTAAAAATTACACGATCTAATAGCAGAGCAATTTAGGTAAAATATCATATAGCTTAAAGCAGTGTAATTTCTCTTTCAAGGATGTTATTTCAGTAAAGCACAATACTCATGTTCCTGTATTTAAGCTACACACTGTAATGTTTGAAAATCCTACATCACAGTGTTCAGTAGACTTGTGTGTCTCTTAAACTGCATGTTTTGATATTGAAGTGAGAAGAAATGCAAACAGACAAATGATTATAGACATATAAGAAGCATAACACAGAAGGTTAAAAAATTTCTTAAATTCAGAAATAATGGAAAAAAATCCTTCTAAACCTGTTTCCTTAACAGAAATAAAGTAAAACAAGTGTAGGCCCTCAAACCTGTGCTGCATTCCTTTCTCCAAAGCAAGATAATTACTCAGAAATCGTCGCTTGTGGTTATTCATCTAATCTGTCACAGAAAGTGAAGTAGCTTTTACAACCTCCCTAGGTAACTTGTCTCAGTACTTTGTTACTTTTCCATCGTTAGAAAGCTTTTTATGTAACAAAAGAGGACTGAAGCCATCTGCAGCTGTATGAAGTCATTCCAGTTTAACAATAGCCTCCAAAAATCCTGTAACCCCCCTTCATCTGGAGGAAAGCAGGAGGAAAGGTAAAACAATAGTGTTGATGTTTTGCATCAACACAACAACTGTGTTGATGTCGCTCCTAAATTTCCTGCCATATTCCCAAAGAGAAACTAAGCTTTTGGTACCTTGACAGCTTCCCAGTCTGCTTCTGCTGCTTTATGAAACAGTAATAATTTTTGGGGCAGGCGTGCTATCTTTTCCCTCCTCTCAGAATCTCGAGTTAAAGAAAAAAAAAAAGAAAAAAAGAAGTGAATATACAGATCATGCTGGCAGAAGAAATCTTCAAAACTTGAATTTTTCTTCTCAGTAAGTATGGAGTTATAAATTGCTTGGGTAAAATACAATTAGAAATCTAGAGTGCTAAACATTCATTGTTAATTTGAGTTGCCAAAAACACAGTAAAAATAATGCAGGGGTAAAAATGTATATGGGTATATGTATACCCATATATATGGGCATAGATTTTCTGCATGTTCTGAAATATTTTTGCCTATAGTAGGAGTCATCCAGTTCGTGGAATCTGACACATCTTGAGACTGGGTAGGTCTGCATTTTAGAAAGGAGAGGATGGTTCAAATCCTTTCCCATTTTGAAGTCTCTTCACAGTGTCCTGGCTTTGCTGTTGAAAATCAAAGCTGAAAGCACAAATAATAATGTCAGGCTGCCCTGCAAAAGGGATGAGATTGCTCTGTAGTGGAGGTGACTAAGATTTTGCAAGAGGAAGGAGTTTGGAATCAGTCAGTGAAGTCAAAATGTCAAGTCAGTCAAAATGTCTGCTCCGGATTCCCTTTCCATGTCCTTTCCAGTGCAAACTATGGCTTCAGGTCAAAGACTGCATTTTCTTATTCTTTGTCGCTCTGGAAGATTAAGTCTTTTGCCCACTTAACCTTCTAGGAAGAGGAGAAATTGACTTAACTACTTCTGTTTTAATTACCTAGATTTCAGATCCCCTTGGACTTTGGCAAAGGGTTTTCTGCCGAAATACTTCTTCATACCCCTGTATTGCAGGAGGGTGTGGTTTAATCCTGCACAAGGTCAAAGGAGTTTCTACAAGCATGCATTTGGTTTTTATAGGCATGCATATTTATTGTTCCTTTCTTAGGTCTGTGATGGAAGTGAACCCTCAACTGTGAGAACAAGTGAAAACAAAAATGAAACACATGATGGAACAAAAGGTAATGCCAAATGACTTTCTTCTTTATTTTTTTTTCCTTTTTGTTTTTGTAGGCATTCAACTACACAAGCTACTACATGAGTCCATATTTCAAGTAACTTTCAGCAAAATAAAATTAAATTCTAATGAGGAACCTGTTCTGAACTGCATTGTTGGGGTGTAAAATTTTAAGCGTGGCTGTAGATAGTGTCCTTTGAGCCATCTGAGAAACCCGGTTTATTTCCAGGGATCATCTTATAATTGAGTTATCTGAGAGAGGTCTCCTCTCACAGTTTATGCTTAAATCTTTCCTGATCCTTAATTTCTCTCTTCTGGTCTATCTCTGTTATACTGTACGTAAACTCATCTGTGCATACAAGACAATAAACCTAAATGGACTATAAACATGAAAAAACAGCGAGAACTGGCTGTATATCTGCAGTTCAAATTAAAAGAAGATTTTGGGATGGAAGGAAAATGGTTGTTTACCTTCTTAAGGAAAATGGAAAGGAAATAACCATTCCCTGTGTGTGGGACTGGATTGTGTTCAGTGGCGTGTAGATCACACAAGAAGGGTGCAGTACCCATGAAAGACCCCTTCATCTCACTGCCAGGATAAAGCATCACAGAAGGCCTTAGCTGATTCTGTAGTTTCTGTTTTGAGAGTGTGAATTTTGATGAAAGACTTTGATAGAGCTTTCTGCTGCTCTTCAGATCCAGTAATGAAAAGGTGGCTGTCCTGCATCATCTTAGGTTTCTTCAAAGTAGAGGTTGCACTATGTCTATTATACCACCATACCTACCACTGTAGAGATCAGGACATTTACTGGCAGCCATTTAAACTTTAAGATTGTTATTCTGCTTTGTTTATATGTTGGGGTTTTCTATTCTTCTGGGGGGCTGGATAGCACATAGGTTTTAGACTGAACCCTATAGCCACTTAGAGCAGGCAGATCAAGTTCCCTACTGCAAGTTAGTTATCTGTAATTAAGCCACCAAATAAAATTCTGCTCCAGATCTAGAATACTGATTAGTAGTATTTTGGAAAAATTTTTACTTTAGGATTAGACTCGGGAAAACAGCAATGGACCATACAGGATATGCATGGAAGTTGAAGTGGGAGAGATTAATATAAACCAGTCCTGAATAGCACCAATACTGTGTGTTTTCAGAAGTGTGTATTTCCTTCCTTCCTTCTCAGCAAACCTCACTTCAGTCAGAACAGTAAAAAATTGGGAGGACTGCCAGACAGCTGGTTCAGCACAAGGGAAGGAAGACGCTTGGTGCTTGTGTCAATAAACTTCACTGCAGGATTCAGAGCTGGAAAATTACCAAGCAATTATTACAGAGTTTTTATCACATCTGGTTCTTTTTTTCCCAGTGGCCCTGATGAACCCTTCAGAAATGGGAAGTTCTGAAAGGCAAATCCCATATGCTAGCTCTTCTCAGCACAGATTGTGATGCGGATGGCAAATGCAGCCTGCTTACATCCTGATACACTTCTGCATTTGTCAACATGCTGAAATGGGCTCTGCTCCCAGGATTGGAGCAGGAAGGAAAAATCAGTTCAATTTGCAGTCAAACCATGGAAGTTTGGTGGTGTTAAAAGCACTGCACCTGTTTCAGTGCTGTGCTGTGATCTTTCCTCCAGAATGATGAGCAAATTAGTGTTATACAAACAGTGAATGAATTTAAGGCAAAAGCTAAGCAGTGCCTGATATTTCAGAGGTACTAAATATTTATGAAATCCAAATCCAAAGATGTTATTTTAAAATGGAAAACCTCTTTGACAGAGAAGTAGTCCTAGTTTTACCTGAAAAAATGTGAACATCATCTCAGACATTATTAAAAAAGCTTGAATTGAGATGTCTTAAAACTGCTCTGGCAAACAATCTTTCTGACCATACTCCAAAGTTGATGACTCTGTTCCTAATTTGATATTTGAGTGCTGCATTCCCAAGTGCTTCTGCCAAACTGAAGATGTTAGTTGTTTGCCCTTAGAGCGAGCATATTTGAGTTGTGTGAACCTGTGTTCACTTCTCCTTTCTTACCAAACTGACACATCTTGTTTCTTGACCAAATAGTGCATGCAAACTCATAGAATAATACAAAACCATTACATTTTTATTCTTTTCTGCCTAATCCTGCTCGAACAGAACAGTTTAATGAGCTCCTTAGATTTTTTGTTTGTAGCTGCATATCTGAGTTTTTTTGGAAGGATGCTCACTTACTGGCTTTAAGTGCCTTTGTTTTGTATAGGTACGGAGTATGTCTACAGGAAACAAAAAGAAAATTCAGAATCGTGTGTTAAGCTCTTAAAAGACATTATCAATTTAACAATCCATGACACTCACTAAAGGCCTGCAAAGCTAGCAGTATGTTCAACAGATACGAAAGAAAAATGACTGTGTTGGTTGAGACCTCTCAAGAAATAAAAAAGAAAGAATAAAACAGATAAAAAGTCAAATATTCATTATCTTAAATAGGGTAGCAGCAAAAATCAGTTTACTGTGAGACTGCAGTTGTCTTTCTGAACACAGGATTAGCTCCAAGGGAAGAATGATAGATAAAAACCTTTGTATAAGGGCAATTTCAAAGCATAACAGTCTAGAAAATGGATGAAAGAATTGTGTGTACCATGTGTCATATGAGGGTAAAGAGCAGTGATGTTTGCTTCTTGATAGGGAAAAAGACTGAAATGTGGTTGTGTTTTTTAATTAAAGGGTTTATTTTTGCTTTTCATTTTACATGATAAGCAAGGAACCTATAGCCAAAGTGATAGTGTCAGTGAAATGTTTAAAAAGTTTTTTATTTTCTATTTATAATCATCTATGAACTGGCATTTTAGAGAAATGCTTTGTCGGTCAAAAAAAATTGCTCTACCTTTCCAATTATAAATTAAGATCTATCAGCATAGCTCCGTTGGGGTATACTCTAGATTCTCTAGCAAAACTAGGAAATAGCAAAGTTGACACTTGTGATGTTTCCTTGTTTTTTTTCTCAAGAATTCCCATCATTTTATGTGAACTTAAAATAGCTCTGTGAACCAAGGAAAGGGTATGAAACTCATGTAAAATATGGTTTCCACATCCTCATAGACAGTATTTGCATTTTATGTATCACATTTACATTTCTCACGTGAAATATTGCGTGTAGTTGGCAGATTGGCAGAACATCAAAGCTACTTCCTCTTACAGATGCTGCCTAGTTAAGGAATGCACAACAATAGGAGCAAGGCTATACAACCAAGAGGAAACTCCCCACAACAGCAGCATTTCCAGACCTCTAAAATGTGCACAGCATTACCAAGACATCTGCTTTACACAGCACCTTGGTATGACCAGAGTACTGAAATAGGAGCTACTGCGTTTTTGTTTGTTAACACCAGATCCCTCCTAGGCTGGTAGGAAGTATGTAGGTCACGTATAGGCTGCATTAGCATGACAAAAGTCTTGGGGGGATGGGGAACTGTTTTCATTCAGTTCAGATGCATTAAACATTTTACATGATATATAGAGATACACACAGGGAGGCCAAAGATTGGAGTCAGAGATGAATTTGACCTCGGATGTGTTTGCTTACTGAGGACTCATGTATCTCTGTACCAAAAGGAACAGCTCTAGTTTCAGGATCAGCTTAATCTTTAGCCTATGCCCTAGGTAATTTGGGATCTATGGAAAGTGAGCAGAAGCCACTCAGGAAAAAGCAAGTAACGAGTAACACACACAACAGGCAAAATTTGGAAATGTTTCTTAGGCTAAATTTTCTTTGATGCTTTGTATTAAACAGTGTTATTTACAATATAATTTTCTTATTGCTTCTTTCATGATATATTTTAACTTCAAACTGAAAAGCAATGGTTGATTTACTGTGAAAGTGGGCAACTTCTTTTTCTAAAAGCAGAACTGCCTCTCCCTTTTGTTCCTTCTTTATTTTTTTTTTTAAGAAAAATGTTCTAAGTTTATCTAGTATTTTCTTTAAGGAACAAAGAAAAAGAAGTAAGGCCATTGTTGTGTACTTAGTCCTTCCCTGTATCATGGAAACATGCCCAAACAGTTTTGAAGAATCTAGACTTCTCGGTCTGAGGTGAGGACAGGAATGACGGAACAAATATATGATCTGTGTAATCCCTGTTATTCCCAGATGTTAATGCTTTGGGTCATAGAGGACACATTCTCTTTTGCTTTTGAAATTTTAAGAGCAGAAATATTTGCTGATTTGGTTGCGGGATGTTACAGTCTTTGAGGCTGGAAAGTGTTTGATGGCAAGAAACGTCTGAAGTCAAAGCTCTTTGGCTCTGCAAGACTCTGGGAGTCTGATGTTTGTTTGAAGTGGATTGCTCTATCTTTTCCTAATGGATAAATAGGAGAAAACCCCATGCCTTGGCAAAATTATTGAAGAAAACCTACAGAAGCTGAACCCTTGTCAGAAGCTAAATTTTCAACTGACATAAAAATTGCGGAAAACAGCAAATTTGCAAACAGAAAGTCCATCCCTTACACAGCATTTACTTCTACTTAAAATTTACTGTTATGTACTGAATGGTGCTCACTGGTGCTGCTGTTGATTTTTAGGATTTTTTTATGGTGTTTTCAGGTCCAAAGTTCAATCTTGGAACAGATGAGCAGAAGAGCATGCTTGAAGTCATGCCATCTTCGGACACTGACATCAATTTGGAGATATCATTTGCAGAACAGGCAGCTAATCTCAAAGACAGCTCAGTAGGCAATATGTGCAAGGGTGGAGGGGGTGACACACTTCTCCCGGTAGGTGTTTCCTATTTTTTCCTCTTTGTTTTTACTAGAGGTACTGTTTGCCTGAAATTTATCTGATAGTGAATGAAATAGATTTAGAAGAATTTTGCCATATTCAGCTTTGTGGAGATAGAGCTTCTCAAGATAACTAATTTTTTGGAAATAGTATTCTCAATAACATGGAAATAACTACTTTGGTGCCTATTTATATCCTTGTATAACAAAATTCACTCTGTATCTAAGCAATGATGAACTGGTAATATTAAGCTGGAGTAAGTGGCTTAGTGGTAGTTGTACATAAACTGTGTCCTTACTTCATTTGTTTACAGCCCTTTTTCCTGTTATCTGAGGGGAGATCCTTTATCTCTGTAATAAAAAGCTCTGTTGTCAATTAAAAATGGTTGATGGATGACTGTGGAAACCTTGTGCAGTTATCCAGTGCAGGTAGGCAAGAGATGAAAATGAAGAACAGAATGGTCTAGGAAATTGAATGGCAGGAAATTAAGGATTAGTTTGAACTGTTAATAAAAAATGGCTCTTTCTGAATGAATCCATACAAATACAAAAGAAAATCCTCTAAGGGATTTTGTTGTTGATCCTTAGAAATCTCTTTGAGGATCTCTCCCTGCCTAACAGTTCATGAACATGCAGTTCATGAACATGCAGTTATGACCTGTAAACTACTGACTGGTGTGAAAATCCTCTGGTTTGTTTTGTTGTTTGTTTTTTTTTTTCCCTAACATTGCATGCAAACACCTCTGAGTAAACACAGTTTGTGAAGTAATGTTTCACTGTTCTTCAAACACTTAATTTAGATAAGGACATGTGCAGTTCTTCAAGTAGTAATTACCCAATGTATACTAGTTTAAACATTATAAACCAGACACTAATGGATACTTACAAATGGATTCTAAAGTGTTTGAGTCATGTTTCTGTAATGCAGCCTAGAACAAGGAGATGAAAGCTCTACTCTAACTTCTGTGTGTATGTATATATGCATAATACATACATTAGCTCTACTTCTAGCTAGGCTTGTGAAGGATTGGTCAAAGACATGGCTATGGGATTTCTTAGTGATAAAAAGAGCGGCAAAATTATAGGAAAATGAAGGGAGTTACCTATTAAATTCTACAGTTTGTAGGTATTGGTTGCACTTTGTCATTGGCAGCTATTTTTAAACAGACATGTTTGTGCAAGTCAATGAAAGCTAAGGGTGGGAAACAGCTACATATCTGCCATTTGTAAATTGTGTTTATATTTTGATATCTGCCCTTGTAGTCATGTGCCATAACCACCAATCATCTGTGCTATTGCTGGATTTGTACAGGATGAGAAAATAATTCTGGAGTATAATATATCTTTCCAAATGGCAGAAAGTCTTGTCAGCCTTCTTGCTCTGAGTCGTTTGTACTGCTAATGTCAGGAACAGGCAAGAGTCTTACTTAGAAGCCTGCTGGTGAGAGATGGAGTTAGAAAGCTCAGTGAGCTGGGAAGTCCCTCTCACTCACCTTTTCAACTAAATTCCTTATACTGATCTCTGACTGCAGCAGAAATGAGCTGTAATTAAGTATCCCCCTTCCCTAAGAAGAGAACCCTTTTATTATTATTTATATGGTAGCCAAATATTTTATTTTGTGTGCATAAGTGCAGGGGGATTTCTCTTCCAATTTTACATGCATAGGATTGTTCATGGGTAGACATTTCCACCACTATAAAATGGAAGAAGATGCAGAATTTGGAGGAGTGGGTAGGTGGCACGACAAAGCCAGACTTTCCTTGGGGGTGCCAGGTAAAAGGACAAGAGGTAATGGACACGAGTGACTAGCGGAGAAATTTTGTTTTGCAAAGTAAAGAAAGTCCCCATGAGAGCATTTAACAGTGAAACAGGTGCCCACAGGGGTTTTTTGGGAGTTTTCAAAATTCATTTGAACAACACAACAAACAACCCAATCAGACTTTGAATTTAGCCTTGCTTTGAGCAGGCAGTTGAATTAGATGACCTCCAGAAGTCACCAGGAACCTGAATCTTCCTATCATTTTAAGATCATCTGCTTTTCAACCTGTTTGAGGGATTCTCCTGTGATTTAGTCAGTAACAGGAGGCTTCGTGATGAAAGGTTGTGCCCTGAAGGAAGCACAGCCTTTGAGCTAAGTAATTTGTCATGACTTGGATTATTCACCCTGCTGCAAATCTCTGCTTTTAGAATTTCAGACTGCCGAAGGACAAAACAGGTACCACAAAGATTGGTGACCTGGCCCCTCAGGATATGAAGAAAGTCTATTCTTTAGCACTGATTGAATTAACTGCTCTCTATGACATACTTGGGACAGAATTCAAGCAACAAAAAGCTGTAAAAATCAAAACCAAAGGTGAGTTGGTGTTTTGTGTTCTGAACAAAATGCATCTGTTTTAATCCCGCAGAACAAATGCAGTTTGTTCAGAGAATCACAGAATTTTTATTTAGTATACAAATGTAATATAGGTCCTGAGCAGCATTTAATTTTACATCTTAACTCAAGGCACACTCTAAACAAGTTTACTGACATAGTCTCTCCAGCTACTGCACCCTTGTTTATTGTCTAAAGTTAAAACTCAAGTCAATCACTAAGCAGATAGGCTAAGGAGTGAAAAGGGTAAGTATCATAGTAGCATGCTCTGCAGCAAGAATTGCCTCACAGAAGTTTGTATGTGCTGATTTATTCCTGAAGAGCTCTTTGGGAGTGTGCTCTTCATGTGTATTCTTTTCCAACTTTCCTAAAGGTAGATATTGGACTACTTTCACGGTTGAACTTAGTGGTCTTAAATGTCTTTTCCAATCCAAATAATTCTGTCATTCTGTGAGTC
Source organism: Pseudopipra pipra (assembly GCF_036250125.1). NCBI lineage: Eukaryota > Metazoa > Chordata > Aves > Passeriformes > Pipridae > Pseudopipra > Pseudopipra pipra. The sequence continues at coordinate 61,157,564 of NC_087551.1, forward strand.
TGCCTGACTTTTGCTTTCATTGCCCTTAGTGGGAGATGGTGGGAGCCTTTGTCACCTACTTTCTTGTTCTGTCTGGCAAACTTTCCTGTGTCATGTAGGCCTTTCCCAACCAGTATTAGGCTATAATGCAGCTTTTATGCAGAATGGCATCATATTAAGTGGAAGATTTAATCTGTAGCAGAGGATGCAACATTGCATCAGCAACAGCTGCAACACATCTCATTTTGCTCTGCAAGCGATTGGAGCATATGCATAATCACAGTGCTTTTCTTGGGAACACAGAAAACATGGAAACTAATTTCAAGATGCTAGAGGTTTTCAGTGCTTTGTTTTGTTTTCGTATTTTTGGCTTCTGCTAAATGCTTTACAGGAGCTCAAAATGTGTTACCAGTTAATCACAAGCCTCCTTTGGCCATAACTCTGTTGTCAAAGTTCTGTGAATGTGATAGTGCAATAGCTCACTTTACATGATTGAAAGCAACAGAGAGCATTGAGATATACAAGGTACAATGGATTCTTCAGAATACACTCTTCACTTTACAATAGTAGAAAATAGCTTTTTAAGTGCAAAAGGCATACACAGAAAACATCTACAAGAACTTTATCCCTTAAATGCATTTTCTTCTTGAAGAAGACAGCTTGTGGTGTCATTAATAATCAGACACAAAACGCTTTCTTCTCATGTGTTTTGGGTCTTGATTTTAACAGCTTCTTCATACAGAATTTATTGTATTCATGTAATGTTGAATTGATTAAAAACTTTTTTAAAAGTTAAAAAAGGTGGGCTAGACTCATGGAAATGTGTAGGAAATAGACAATGATCTGTCACTTTTTCTCCCAAGCAAATCTGCTTTTGCAATATACTGTCTTCAGTGCCTTATTGCTCTACCTGACCGTCACCTCATCACCCTTGAAGTGTTCTTGGACCAATTGATTCATACAGTGGTGGGTCTATTGGCTGTTCCCCTCAGTGCTGAGTATGTAAAAGATGATGAGAATATAGTTCTTTTGGGGAATGCTGTGCTGTTCCCAGCCCTGCCTTTCTATTGACCTTCTGTAGTTTGTTTTTTACGTTTATTATTGACAAGATCTTCAAGATAATAAAGCTATGGGGTATGGATATTGACTGTATGTATGAGTCTGTTGTATTTTATAGATAGACTTTTTATACTCACAGAGATACAAGAACTTTTTGATTTGGCATTGAAACTGATCTTTCTTTGATGTATATCACATTTCTTCAAGGGCTGACAATTTTTTTTAGTAATTGCAGCTGTTCTATGTTCAATATTGGCATGGCATCATACCAAGCAGCAGTTTTTAACTACACGTAGTGTTATATGCGGTTTCAGAAAAATTGCACATACAGCAATTATCAGTACTTCTGACAGAGAAGTTCTATGTCAGCAGACTTTGGGTTAGTTATTACTAGTATAGCTCCTTTTAATAGTCATTTACTTCTGGGTCATAAATACATGGGAGTCCCATTTACTTGAAGAATAAGGATGGTTTTGCATCAGGGCTAGATTAACTGGCACTAGATTTCTTCTTTTTTTTTTTATTTTAATTTGCATTGCCTTAGCACTATTGTAAAGGCTATTTTCTAACCAAGAATTAACTGTACTTTTGCTTTTTTAAAAAAAAACACAAAAATAATGAAACAAACTTTTGGTGAATTGGTTATCTTGCTCTTCTGCCAGTGTTGTATAATTCAAGAACATGGAAGTTGAAAAGCTCCTATTTCAAAACTATCATAGAGCGAAGTGCTCAGAGTAACTCTGAGTGATAATTATATTTGTCTCATTTTAGTAGCCAAGTTCTGGATGTTTTACTCTTTCCATTTGCATCTTAACTATAATAACTTGCATTGAGTAATGAAGATCTGCATTGCAGGGTCATCATCACACCCATTCTACAAACCAGAACAACGCAGATGGTTCATTTATGCAGTTTGTTTCACTGTGCTGCAGAATGTGTGGATGGCAATTTGAAGTCAAAACAGAAGACTCCTGAGAAAGAGATGAATGAATCCTTTTAGCCAGAATTCTTTGTGTAATAACTTGATTGACAAAGACATTAAAACACTTTGAACAAAAGGTCAATAGCTCTGCATGTACTGAATAGACTTATTGCTTCAGAAATATGGGTTTGTGCCATTATCACTTGTACTGGAACAGATGTGGATAATATCTCCATTTCTTTTGCTTTATTCTTCAGACTCTGGCTTGTTTGGTGTCCCACTGTCAATTTTACTGGAACAGGATCAGAAGAAGGTTCCAGGAACCAAGATCCCACTGATTTTTCAAAAGGTAAATAGGCATGAACAAGTCAACTTATTTAGTCAAGTTTACTAATAAGCCTGTGAAAACTAAAAATCAGTGTAGGAACCTGCTTCAGCCAAATTCCATTTCATAAAGGTGGTGTAACTTCCATCATCAGTAAGGCTGCCTCCTTCTTTTTTTTTTTTTTTGTTTCCCAGAGGAAATACTTGAAATTCTGTAGAAATTCTCAGTCCCCGAGGCTGAACCTATATTTCTAGGAAGTGGTTTTCTCCTTTCAGAAATTATTTGGACCACAAGACGGATGTTATGGGAGTGGGAATCATGCTGGATAAGTGCCTCTGGTGGTGACAGCAGTCCTTTTCCAGAAGACTTGTTGCCTTAGTACATGGGGGTATGCTTTGGCCCGTATCACCTCGTAGTAATGGGGAAGATAAAGGGAAAGATAATGGAGACCCTGGATTTACTGCCCATGCACAGCAAGTCTCATTTCGTGAGAAGAAAAGAGACCACAGTGTGTGGACCTGTCCTAACACTGACAGAAACTCATCAGTGTTTCAGTATGTTTGTGGATGTACTTGTTATTTTTTGAGAAACAGAAAATTCAAAGTAGTTTTGCATCATTCTCTGAAAACTACTGCTGTGTCATTCATGCCAGAAATTACTTCCTTGGGATCATAAAAATACATTTCTGGAAAAGAGGCTATCTAGAAAATAAGAAATCAAATTGAAAAAAGTGATTGATCACGGTGCTATCCTCGCACTGTCATAAGCATAGTTCTGCAGGAAGAAAATTCTACATAAACATTAATCACTTATAGATGTGATTTGTTTTGCAAGCTGCAGGTATCATTTGGAATACAGTTTTACTTTAAATGAGAATATGAAAATAAAAAAGTTTCCCATTTCTTCTGCCTGTTCTATACAGCACATACTTTCAAGAATGGGGGATTTATATAAAGTGCAAGAAAGAACATTTTTGTGCATTCTGCTTTTTAAATGTACCTTGTTTATCACTAAAATGAAACAAAGCAAGCTAATAGGAGTGCTGCTTAATTAAAAACAAAAACACACTGAATTTTTATTTAATTGAGGAATTTCAGTTAAAAATAATGACGTAATTTAACCTAGGGGGTTTCTGACTGGAAAATCTGAGGGTAATAGCAATCTGTGTATCTCTGTCAGAAGTTTCTGCTGACAGTAATTCAAGTCTCTGGCCTGCTAATGAAGCCATGCAAAGCAGCCCTGATAGAGGTGAAGAGGGGATTTCCCATAGGCAGGAGGCTGGTGGTTGCCAGCAGCCACCTCTTGGCCAAGGGGAGGCTTGTCACTGTGTGTGAAGGAGTTGTGGTCACCAGTAATGCCACCAGATCTTGCCTCCCCCAGACATTGTAATGGTGGCAAATCACAAAACGCCCAAAGCATCTTCATGGTCAACACATGAGAGTGGCAGCCACTGATCTGGTGCAAGCCAGATACAGTGAGAGTTGGATAGGGCCAGTTAGCACTTTTTTTTTAACCCTGGAAAATACACCAGTGTGACACTACTAGTGCTGTTTTCGAACTTTGTAGTTTTTTCTGTCTGATCTTTTTTATGGCATTTATCTGTTACATAAATACGGTGGTAGGTAAACCTCCTTTAATTTCTGTAACGGGAGAAAGCACAACTGTGTTGCATAATTTTTCATATTCAAGAGCTGGCACAGGAAGGCATGTAACAAAGGCACTGCCCTAGTTAAACATCGTGAGAACTATTTGTGCTAAAATGATGTCATCAGCTTTTGACATTTACAGATTTCTTTTGTACACTCTTAAATCCCTCCTTCAGTGAATGCTTCTAGGAATATCTTTTAGAGAAAAAGAATTTATGGTACCTGTTTGAAGTACTTTTACAGAATTTCTGCAAATTAGCCATGTGTAGGATTGCAAACTGTTGAGTTTGTTAGAACATCAGAATTTGCAAATTTGAGATTTCTTTAAAGCCTAGAAGTTCTTAGTTCTTATCTAGTAAAGTCCTGAAGAAGAGTATTTATGAGAAAATTAATACTGCATCTCTAATGTTACCTTAATTGTTTTGATTTGGAGACATTTTACAAGTGTAGTAATTGGGATTTGATTTTGAAGGTAGAGTAATTTTTGAAAAAAATTCTTCTGTCTTCAGAGAACACTTGAAGGAGGTAAAAAGCATACAGTTTTCTTTTAATAAAATAGACAAACTCTTCTTCAGTAGTACTCATAAAAAAGGTAAGAACCGTATTAAAGTTTTCTTTTATAACAACTGTAATCCATTTACAAACTGTTTGTTCCTCCACTTGTTACACATCTGTGTGCACAAATGCATGCATACACATATGCTTACGGAGATACAAGCATAAAGGTTCCAATATATCAGAACTGTCTTCCAGTAATTTTTAACTGGCATCTTTGTTCATGCAGTTTGGTTTGTGTTTGACAGCTGATTGCCCAGATAGAAGAGACAACTCTGGAAACAGAAGGACTTCTTAGAATACCAGGAGTTGCAACAAGAGTAAAGGTAAAACATTGCACAGATTCTTAACATCCCCCAAAATGTATTTTCTGATTTTATTTTGTCATACAAATATATTCTAATTTCACATTGTTATGAAAATCTTCAAAAACAGAAAGCAAAATCTCTTTACAAAGAAAACTGAGTTATATTAGCCAGAGAGCTGATGGTTTCATCCAGTGTAGTCTTAGGTAAAAGACTGGTGTCCAAAATTGAAGGAGAGTTCAAGCTGCATTTTTAATTCAATTGTGCCAAAATATCATTAATTCTTGGCATGAGCTTTTCAGCCCTTTGCTTTTTCCCTGAACCAGCTTAATCATATGAACAGTTCCTACACAGTCTTTCTACCCCAGGAGGAAGCTTTTCTCTGGCATTTTGAGCCTATTTTAGTAGCTAGACTTAACCTATGTTATAGGGCAAGGCAGGCAGCACGCACTGAAGAGCTCTCACATTTGTTTTTATGAACAGCAATATAACTACTCGGCTCACCAAGTGCAATCATAGAATCGTAGAATCAGCTGGATTGGAAGGGGCCTCTGAGATCATCAAGTCCAACCCTTGATCCGCTACCGCCGTGGTTTCTAGACCATGGCACTAAGTGTTAGGCACGTCTGTGCACAGGGACACTTGCAGAGTGAGTGCCAATTACATGCAGACTCTTCCCCAGTATTTGCCTTAACGCAGGAAACTAAGTACGCAGTATGATTCTTGCCAAGAGTCAATGTGTTAAAAAGATGGTCTGAACTGGCCTTAAATTCTAAACAGAAAGGGCCATTTAAGTGGATTCAGCTGTCCAAAGATGTCTGCCAGCCTCTGTTGTGTAGAACTTGGTCTAGCAGCCGGTTCATTAGAAACAACTAAAAGAAGGGAATGTTATGGAAATTGGTTTTCTTTATTTACCAGTAACTAAGATACTATTTTTTTTCAGTTTTCCTCTCTTCTTTATTTTCCACTTCTAATCAGTTCCACAAACTGGAATGATTTCCGAGTGATTTTCTTGATTTAATTGTTTATTTGTTTATTCTTTGATTTTATTAACTAAATATGATTTCCCAGTGAGGGGATCATTCACTATTTGGCTTTCATTAATTTTTTTAATTGCTTCTTTAAATCAAGCAATTGTTTTGTTAGTAAATATGTTAAGTTCTTTTACTTATGCAAATAAAAAATTATAAGATAAATAAAGACTGATTTTTTCTTTGCTTTCTTAAACTGGAAAAAGAAAGTATTTTCCTCATTATGTAGTTTTATACAAAGACACAGAAAAAATATTTTACTATCATGTTCTATAGATTTTAGAGTTATTATTAAAAGATGCATTGGTTATACCCATAGCTGAATACATTTACTTTAAAATCCAGGCATTGGATCACTGGGACACAATTGAAATTTCCACTCTTGCCTCTCATATGAAACAGTTCATTTTATCTGTATGTTTAATACTGCATTTGCTGCAGTGATTTGGTCTGAATGTGGATGGAGGAGCTGATGAGCCTCGGGGGAGAATTTTCATCTCTATTTCTAAAGCTTGCTTTTTTTGATGATCAGGAAATCATACCCACTTGACTTTAGACGTCTGAGTTACAATCATTGCACCTTTGAACCCCCAGCATAGTCAGTGAAGACAGATCTCTCTTAAGGACACTTGAGAACATCCAACTTTTAATATCAATCTAAGTGTCCACATTTTCTTTGGAAATAGATCTTTTTTCCATTTTGACAAAGTTAAATTTAATAAGAATGGTATCTTAAAAATGTATCTGGTATCATGTCTCCAGTGTGCCCTTCTTTTCCAGATTAATAATTATGGCCATATTTTTACATAGCACATACTTTGCAAAACAAGCCAACGTCTCTGTCCTCCTTTTCTGTCCAGAGTCTAGAAGAAGGGAGTGACTTGTGAGAGGGGCCTCAGGGCCACTGGCTACTTTCCACTCTGCCAGTCTAGGAAATAAATGAAGTGGATGTGAGGCCTGGACTAATGCCTAGCAATAGACGAAGGAGGACTTGGTCTTTGCAACGTGTTCCCATTTGTACATCTCAGAAAGCCCAGTTGTAGCACTGCCATGGGAGCAGGGCAGGTATATGGTAATGTCTGCTGCCAACAATATTTCACCCTTTCCCAACCGTTAGGATGTACCACTGAGACTTTCAGTACTGTTTATTCTGCTGCATAACCTCATGATTTGCAGTACAGCCCCCTTCCATAGAGGGCACATTTGACATGTGCAGTGCTAGGCAAAGCTGTATATGCCCAGCAACATGGAGTTCCCTATAGATGGCAAGACCCCCGGCTATTGAGTCACATCTTTTCCCTATGTTTTAAAAAGAGAACCAGCCTCACCTTACCGTGTATTTTGATAGGAAAGTGTGTGCCAACACACCTAATTGCCGTATTTTTTTCTATGAAAATGTCTGTGCATACATTACAGCAATACTTCTGGTAGTAGTTTCAGAATTGCTATATATATCAGACATGTCCTAATATTTGAGGGGAGAGGAAATCATGACTCCTACGTGCTTGAGTGTGTTATCTGTTTCTTATTGTATATTCCATACGGCCCTGAGGCAGGCCCTTGAGATTCTTCCTATATGATTTGACTGCTGCCTATTACTACATGTTTGCTTGCAGTACTTCTAATCCCCAATTTATCTTTTCGTAGCAAAAGATCAGTGGCAGCTGGAGTTAAGTGATATGTCAGATGTCCTTTTTCCCCCCTGTTTCAAAGTATGGAAAGCATTGCTGCATGTGTGATGCGTGACTACCAGCAGCCGAGTGTTACTGGTGCTCTCTGTATCTACTGCCTTTCAGACTCTTTGCCAAGAACTGGAAGCAAAATTTTATGAAGGGACTTTCAACTGGGAAAATGTAAAGCAGCATGATGCAGCAAGTCTCTTAAAACTCTTCATCCGTGAACTGCCTCAGCCACTTCTCACTGTAGAATATCTCAAAGCTTTCCAAGATGTACAGAGTGAGTAGTGTCCTTTCTGTCTCAGCTGAAAGAACTGATACCTGTGCAAATAAGTACCTCTATGCTGTAGCAGTATTTTGACTAATAATATGTAAAACTGAGAAACAAATTGAATAACAACAATGTGAGTTTTCCTGAGAAAAGACTGGCCATATTTTTACTAATGTACAAATAACATTTTTCATGTAATGGCTATTTTAGTAATTAACACAGAAAATGAAAACACATTGCCACTTTCTGATGTTTCTGATAGTCGTTAGGAGGTGTAGAAGGGTTGTAAGGAAATTGTGTATGACAGTATCAGTTTATAAATAGTGTTTGCTTCAAAAGAAAACCACAGCAAAGATAAGTAGTTCTGCAGAAAATGTAACAAATTATAATTTATACTGTTTACAGTCTTTTATCTGTTTACAATGGGAGAAGTTAAAGCAGAATAGTCAGAACTGCTGATCATCCATGGTCCCATGAGGTCAGCAAGTTCCAGTGTAAATGTCCTCCTTGCCAACTGGTCACAAAGACAGCAAACATATCAGCTGTAATTGAAAGAGACTGGCTTGGTGATAATGAATCAGGAGTCAGAACCCACATGCGTTAACTTCCTGGTCAACACAGGCATGCAAGTTCTGTTTCACTTCCCTCCAGTCAGAGCAATGGCTCATTCCTAAGAGACACTTTCACAGAATCACAGAATATTCTGAGTTGGAAGGGACCCACAAGGATCATGAAGTCCAACTCTTAGGCGAATGGCCCAAACCCATGACCTTGGCATTATTAGCACCATGCTCTAACCAACTGAGCTAATCTCAGGGTCAGGGAATTCCCATGGACAGGCAGACAGATGAAAATTTTTAAAAACTGTGGGCTATGTCAGTCTCCTGTTTGTGAGCTGCCTTTCAATGCCTTTAGGTTGGTGGGAGTAGGGGGCCGGTGCTTTGTCCTGTTACATGTATTGTTGATTCTGCAGTACTGAGTGGCAAGTTAAAACTGACCAGAATGCTTTCAGATGATGCTGGCAGCAAATGACTCCAGAAGACTGTTCCATTTACTGGGTAGTGATTGGAGCCAAGAGGGTTTCTGCTTCTCGCTCCTCAGCTGTCTGAAGGCTTATGTGGTTTTGTTTACCCAGAAATACTCAGGTGCCAGGATCCAAACCACTTTCTACGTTGAACCAAAGGATTTGATTCAAAACAGACACAGTACTTCATAGCCTCCCATTGTTTAAGTTGTCTGCCTGTCTTGTTGGTTACATGTAATAAGATTAGGTGGAAGAGAAAGAAGACATCATCTTTGTGACAGTAATCGGTGTTTTTCATGATACTGTGACTAAGTAGTGTTGTTAGAATGAAATATTTAAATGACATAATTTAAACAATTTAATTGATTAATTTAAGTAATGTAAGCAGCTAAAATTCAATTGTTATTAAGGTGAGCAGACAGAAACCCCCAATTTAAGTAATGAATTTTAATGTTTTGCAATTGTAGTTTTGCTTGCTTTCCTAGGAAAATGTTGATTCTCATTGCTTTTGGAACACTGTGACATACAGTGTTTTGAAAATGAATTTAAGCCTTACTTTTAATGTACGTCTTTCTAAAGCAGGTAGATACACTGTTCTCACTACTTTATATTTTAAATGACTATACCATTTGCCACTCATTTATTCAATTCCTTAATTTTTATCATGGTATAAAGTAGTCAGTAGTGGTTTGGTTTTTTAATTTCCTCAATGACCTTTATTATTTTTGTGGTGTCTCCCAAACTGATTTGGGTGAAATGTATTTCAAATAGCAATTCAGTTGGAATCCCAGCAGGAAGCATGAGAATAGCGCTGTTGAATTTTGAAATAGTGTGATAAAACTATGTCAAATGCAGGTACCTCTTTCTTCACTTGTTTTATGTATGGCCTGATTCATTAGGAGTCTGCTGAGAAGACTTGCCAGAGCATGTCCTCTAAAGCATGACAGGAGGAAGTTTATCACAAGTGGCAAATATGGGAGAGTTAGGGCTTCCTGCTGCTCAACACTGCCGTAATGTAGGAGCTCTTCTAGGAGGTGGAGGTGTGTAGGGATGCACTCATTGTGCATCTTAGGTGAATGACGCGCCACTGAGCAATTGGTAAAAGGCAGAACTAACGTTAGCTTTCTTTAATTATAGCTTGCATCATGTGGTACAGCATTTACTGCTGTAGATAAGTGTTAAGTTTCTCTGCTCTTGGCTTTATCCCCACTGCCATTGCAGCTGCTGCTGCTTATGTTGCCTTATTCCGTAACATGCAGTATTCATTCTGTGACTTGGGAGACCATGCAACTGTGAAGGCAATCAGAGAAACTGTGAAAGCAGTTTTGAATATACCTTTTCATATGTTGGGGCACAGGCTCAAAAAGGGAGGAACCGTTAGCTGACTATTTCTTCTTGTAACATTGCAAAATAAAGAATCACAAGGCATCTAGAACATATTGCCAGAAGACTGCTGAGTCATACAGCAACTGAATCCTAAAAGAACATTTGGAAATGAGTATCAGAAAACCAGGGTCTGCTAGTCCTTTCTCATACTATGACAATTAGCCATGTGTATGCATTCAGCATTTTGTAAGACGTTTCCACTTACGCTTTTTGAAAAGTACAAAGAACAATTTCAAAATACTGAGGTTCATGTGCTTCACTGGCAGATCTTCCAACGAGGAGACAGCAGCTGCAAGCTTTGAATCTTTTGGTTCTCCTTCTACCTGAAGCAAACAGAGACACTCTGAAGGTTAGAATTGTTAATACTATTTTCCTGCAGAAATATTTTGTCTTTTTGAATCCACTCTTATGAATGCTGGTTTTTTTAACATTCTTTTTTTTTCAGTTCAAAGTTAATGCTGAAACTAGTGATTCTTTTTTTTTAATATATATTTCACAGAACTTCAGAAAAAAAACCCCTTAGGACCCTAATTCCTCCCAAATGACTTTTAAGAATGTGACTTGAAATTTTTCCAGGAGATTGCAGTAATACTCTCCCAGCGAGCAACCTTTTCTCTTAGAAATTTTGTTCCTTTTTTTTCAGCAGCAGTCATTATTTCAAATGCAAAAAATAAGCAGAATACTATGGATGTGAGTTTGCTTTTATGAAGTGGGTTTAGCTCTTCATTTTTATTCCCCACTTTTCTCTGTGCTGTTTGTTTCTACTCTCAATAGACTAGAAATTTACTTCCTGTTGCTATTTATAGCACATTATCTGAAGTCTTCCAATTTGCGGTTGTCCTTTTGTAGCAAAGCTAATAATCTTTTTTCAGAATACGCTTACTATTAAAACTGCTACAATCAAAAACAAATGCAGGATTTGTGTAGGATGCAAAAGATCATCTATTACAGGCAAAAACCCCCTACTAGGTCTTACTGTTCAAACAAGACTTTCTTTTTGAGTTAGTAAAGAGGACAGTCAAGAGGGCTTCTGAGCTGAGTTACAAATGTCTGGAACTGAATTAATTTAAAATTGCCTGTCATTCACAATGCTTTACTCACAAATTGTTTACCTTACAGAACTAGCCACTCCATGTTTCCATAACCATGACAGCTGGCAATTTAAGAAAAGCCAACAGTAATGTCTTCACAAACATCTGTGGGATACTACTTATGCACCTCTGCAACAAGGGTTTTGAAAAAAAATCTTACTGTGCAGTGCTTCAAATGAATTGCTTTTGAAAATGTTATCTACGATAATAACAAGAATGTTTTACTTCATTACTTGAAGGAAACAAAACTTGCATTACAGTCCTGTGAATAAAGATATACACACTCATATTATTGATTGTTTTTAATGTGTGTTAGGAATTAAGAGCTTTTTCAAAAAATATGTAACATCATGTTTCACTTCTACGTTCATGTTCAATTCTGCACATTTCACTTTTCATGTGCAGAGCTGAGCTGTAAGTTCTGCTATTATTTCAGGTACTGCTTGAATTCCTCCAAAGGGTAATTGATCATCGAGACAAAAATAAAATGACGTTAAAGAATGTTGCAATGGTGATGGCCCCAAACCTTTTCACGTTTCATGGGTTTGGCTCAAAGACTATTGAACAAAGCGAGTTTGTTATGGCAGCTGGAACAGCAAATGTCATGCGTTTTATGATTCAGTACCAAAAACTTCTCTGGACAGTAAGTACATTTTTAGGCGGGGCGGGGAATGATGAATTTCACAAACAAGTTGTTTGAACAAAGAAGTAATATGGAATTACATCCATGATTTAGAGAAAGATCAGCCCCATCCAGCTGGGTTCTTGCTTATAGATAACTCTTATGGGAGCAAAACAAAATCATTACATCTGATGTTAAGCTCTGATGGTCAGTTTTAATACAGTATGTACTATATGTGAACTCAAAAATAAGTCCCTGGGGGATATTTATATTTGGTCTACCGGTATACAGTGTTGTGGGCAATTCTTTTGAGCTTGAAGATATTAGTAGGAAGTATTTTAATTCATTTGCATTTTGGGCCAAACTTAATATTATATAAAACACGTTTTGATAAAACATGAAGTTGTAGCATGGTCTCAAGCAAAGCTCTAACTTAGATAGACTGGAGAAGTTGAAGCTTTGTTGTCCATTAGCAATTTGAAACAATTTTGACCTTTGCTGCGTATGAGGAAAAATAATTATTATCGTTGTGCACACTAAGTGTCAACTAAATTTTGTTGGCTGAGGAAAGTAAAAACACTGTATGATTCCACCTCTCTTACCCTCCACACAAATAGAGTGGTTTTAAAATCATTTCACAGTTTTATAGTATTTGAATCCGTAATTATTACTGGAAATAAATACTAGTTTTTGAGTTCTACCTGATAATTTGTCCGTTTACAAAGTATTGATAACTTAGTTACTTAAGAAAATCACATAGCTGTTCCTACTTACTATCTATATTCACCTAGATTCCTAAGTTTATTGTTAATCAAGTGAGAAAACAAAACACTGAAAGACAGAAGAAGGAGAAAAAGGACAAAGCTATGAAGAAACTTCTGAAAAAGATGGCATATGACCGGGAAAAGCATGAGAAACAGGAGAAGACTCCTAATGATGTAAGGAAGCATGCATCTGAAATACTTTATTAATAAGACAATAATTCACAGTGAAAAAGTGCATATGACAGAGAGGATATCTACATTTATTTAACTGAGAATTTCAATAGATAGCAAGTTAATGTGGCTTGCATGGTTTGTGGGTTACCAGCATGACACATTTAGAGGACTGTACTGGTTTTTTGTTTGTTTTCTCAGATTTTTCAAAATATTTCTATTCTGAAAAATTGTATCTCACAGGTTGTTTCAATTTGAGCATCTGAAAGAAAAATACATTAGTTCTGTATCTGCAGAGGAAGTTAAATGTTGTGACAAGACTTAGTATTACTCTATACATGTTTAGGTTCCGTGCTGTCCAATAAAGTCACAGCAGATCATGTGTTTACTTAAAAACTAAATATCTAGATTTCACTATATTATATTTAATAGTATTTGGAAACAAATCTAACTTTTAATTATCCTTCCATCTACAGAAGTTCCCCAACCACTGAACTCTTTGTCTCAATCTTTAGCTAGAGCACACACAACTTGCCCAACCTAAGAAACCCCAAAGGATGAAACAAATGTAAAAAGCTGATTAACTGCCTCTTATGCAGCTATTGTCCAAGTGTCTACTGCCAACTTACCCCAGTGTATATGATCTACAGTTCAGAATCTCTCCATTAGGTAATTAACTTCTGCCAGACCCATCAGTGATCTCAAGGCATAAGTTTTAGCACAACACACTTCACATATTCTTTAAAATAAAAAAAAATCCTGTGACATTGTAGTGTTAATTTCTGCTGTGGTTCAGAAAGATTTTAGTGGGACTGTTCCCACTGACTTCAAAAGCTTAAAAAATACATATCATGTATATTGAAATTATTTATGATTTCAATGGGGTTAGTATTTACAGTTTTTTGAAACTTATTAGCCTGGGGTTAGTATTTACAGGTTTTTGAAACTTATTAGCCTATACATTATTCCAAAGTTAGTTTAAATACACAGACAGGTAACACAAAGTACGTGTATCCTGATAACATAATGAACATGTATCAGATTTGGGTGATATGAAAATACCCCCTTGAGGGTTGGAGTCACAGTGAAGATTCTGGTGAGGTAGAGACATCTTGTGGTCACTGGTAGAAATTCAGCGCTGTGAGCAGTCCACAGCTTTCTTATCAAGTGCGTGTATGACAGACTGTTACAAAAAAAGAGTTGTCATATGCTCATAAAGGCATTTTTTTAAGCTTTTAAGCCAAAAAAGAAAAAAAGAATGGAAATGAATATGCTATATTATCTCTCAAATCTGGTATGCTACCTTTTTTTTTTTTTTGAATGTGTAAATAGGTAGATTCTTTGAACAACTATATCCAGAATTTGCTGGAGACTTACAGTTCAGTGTTCCGACCTCATTTTGTATGCAATATTTGACACATATCCTAATGTCCAACATTAATTAATTCTCCAGGCATCACTTTGCCTTACTTTTGTATCTGTCTATATGAAGGAATCTGTACGCAGAATGAAGACTTACGTAAAGCTCATTAAACACTGGTATTTGTTTTTCTCAGTCTAATAAGAAGAGAATTCTTTGAATTCAGTTCAGGTGAGTTATGATGAGATGACACTTAATGCTGCCATCCTGTGTTCACTGTAGAAATAACAGCAAATGCACTGAAGTAGGCAAATGCTGTTGCAAGTTCAGATATTGGATTTTTTTGTAATTCAGCGCTGTTGGTCTTCTAGACTAAGATATGCCTTTTTAATCCACTGGGGAGTTAGTGCTGAGGTCTTTTAGAGTAAATTATGCCTTTTCAATCCACTGGAGAGTTAGAACTTAAGCCTCGTGTAATACATTCTTGCTCAAATATAAATGTAAAGTTACTATTCAATAATTTTCTTCAAGCTGTAGAATTCTGCGGGGCTTTGGTTCAAAATTAAATGGTACAATTTTTCAAAAATCCTTCATGCTTATTTGAAGCATTCAGTAATTTTGGGTGCCTGGGAAGATATTACTCTTAAAATCATATTAACAAATTGATAAGGCTTCATTGTGAATGACAATTTTATACATTCATTCTTTAAGGAGAATTTGTGGGGTTTTTCCCCCCCACTCCAATTTTCAATTTATACTTCTTTAATTTAAAATTGAGGTGATTTTTCCTGTGCAGTTCCTGAACTGCATTTTGCTATTAGATGGCAAGTGAGGCACCCAGACTTGGGGTGAATTGCTGCTCCAGTGAAAACTTTGCAGCTTTTGAAAGCTAATTTTCTTGTGTGCAGCTGAATAAAAGCTAAGGAAAAGTTGCTGTTTTCTACCACTTGCTGTGGCACCCCACATGATTAAACATAGATGGACAGAGCTTGAGTCACTTCCATACTCTCCATAAATCAGTATCTGCATTCTTAATAGCAGCTCATTTGGATAGAATTTCATCTTATCTCTGATGAGGCCTCTCTATCAATCACATTTCCCTCTTTAAGACAGAGGTTAAATAGCATTTACTGCAAACTGCAGGTGAGATCTCTGTACAGTGCTGAAAGTGGTTAATATTAGAGGGCTTCTGAGGGTTAATTGCATTTTGAGATACCTATGCATACCTATGGCTCCAAGTCAGTGTTGGGGATTTTTTCTGGTGTTGTTGGGCTGCATAATGCTCAAAAAAAGATGCCCTCAGGACTGGAAATTTACCCACTAGCTTTACCCTGATTTATAACATCTGTCATTGTATTCCTCTGTATGTTCCAAAGAAAGGAGCAGTCATGTTAATAGCACAATGCAATTCTAGTACTTAGCTGCTACAGGTTAGTAAAACCATTGTGTCCTGTAGCCCTTCTATACAAACAAGTTTGTATAACCTGTTTGAATTTACACAGAATAACGTTTCTGACTCTTGCTAAATTTGTTGCTCACTGCAGTGCCAAATTATTTACTAAAAAAAATTGCTACCTGCTAAATCATTTCTCTTTGTATAGTTTTGCAGTTTTTTGTCCCAAAATAGGTGCAACATTTTGCAACTCAAAGAGAACAACTGTTTTGCATATTTTTCAGACTTTGCTTCCCATGTAGCAAGATCCTTTTTAAAATCAGTTTTGTTCTTCATAATGCTCATGTCCCATTCCTGCTTGGTATAATTTGCACATTTAATTATATATAATATTCCATCATTACTAAAAACACTGCATAGTCACTTAATTTCTCTCTTCATCTAGCCTGATAAATATTTAAGTGTGTCATGCCAAATGGAATAGGAGAATCTGGAGGAGACCTACCCCAGATCCTATAGCCAGGGAGCTGCTGTTCTTTTGTGATGTATAGATTCAAGTCCCTCTGACAAGAAGGGGTTTGAAAGAAGATGAGTGCCTCCCAGGTGACTGCTCTGCCTGCTGCAGACTAAGCATTGTAGGCCAGTATTTTCCATCAATTAAGTATGTATCTTCTTCATGTTTTTTCTTAAGAGGTTTTCTAATTCAGCCAGAGGCTGCAGTGTTTTAAATCTCGTCCTGAAAGAGCCTGTGGGGCAGCAGAGGGAACTTGCGAGTGTGGGTGACCACTCTATAGTGTATTGTCAATCATCTAATGGCTTCTATATTGTGATGTGGAGCCCCTAACTTGGATGTTTTGAGCTGTGCTGTGCAGAGAATAGGCCCTTCTGTGATTCTGTTCCTAGATGTTTTAGGCCACATTTTTTTTACCGCCAACTAGCACAGTGAATGGGGTAGGGGATGATCTGGTTCTGTTCTCTCTCTGGTTTGGCATGATTTCTTCTGTAAATGAAGGTGGTGAAAGTGGCAAAATGCATTCATTAGCTGAGCTAATAATGATTTTATCTGCATAAACGAAGTAATTATTCTGTTTGATCTGTGATCATAATGTTAGAGCTCTGTGGACACTTTTTAGTCTTTCTCTCATATACTCAAAGCAGGTTATTTTTTAAATAATTTATAATATGCCTGCTGAATATATTAAAAAAAGAAGTTATCCAGCTGAAAGTTGGAAAAACCCCATTAAAATCAACTGAGACAAAATGTTAAAGATCTTTATAAAAAATGAAAGCTAATTTAAATTTACTATGCTGAATTTGGTGAAAGACCAGCTGGGGATGTCTGTGATGTCTGTTCAGCCATAAAAATTTCATTTTGCCAAGATCTCAGAAGTTTGGAAAGAGGCAAAAAAATTTTAAGTGAAAGTTAGCTTCCTAGCAGATGACTAGAGACACTTTTTCCATCAGTGAAGGCCCTAAAGAACGGATTTGACAAATTTAGGGATAAATCTCGGGGAGATCTCTTGGAGATCTCTTGCAATCTTATGAACCTTTGATTCCATGATTACTACATAGCAAATTCTCAATATGACGTTTCTTTTAATGCTTTAGACAGAAATAGGTATTATGTCTAATATTTTAAAATCAATAGATAATAAGACTAGATATAGAAGGATTGTTTGGTTAAAATTACTTACCATAACTCCTCATTTGTGTAGTAATGAGCCTTCAGCTTTCTCAGGAAGCTGTCCTCCTGATTCTGCTCACGTTTATGCTTGTTCTATATTCATTTAACACTGATGGCTTCAGAGAAGCTATTCTAGATTCACAGGTGCCCAGACTTGTTCACTGATTATGGAAGAAGAAATGTTCAGCTTTGCAATTGAGTAAATGGAAGTTGGGGGGGAGAAGAGAATGAACTCTCATAATCAACCTTGAGTACTAAGACTCTTACTTTCTTTTCCTATCAAAATGAGTACATTTGGGAAATGATAATGTAATATGAATAGAAAAAATACCTTGAGATTTCCAGGAACAGAAATTAGGACCTTATTCACAAATAAATTATGCCTTTTGTAACTTCAAGTGTCATGTACCTGCAACTTGAACAGAAAACTGTTCTTTGGAGCCCTCCTTCTCTGTAGCTAATATGATTGATATTAATCATCCAGGACTTGTGGATTGAAATAAAATACAAATCCATTATATAGTCAGACTTGCAGGTTGGCTAGCTGAATATATTCTAGAGAAAAAAAAAACAGGGAGAAGAAACTGCAGTAGTGAATATCTGTTTTTTAAAAAAATGAAATTTACAAAGAGGAAAGAGGAATCACTTAAAGTATACTGACCCATGAGTACTTTGTGATTTTTTTTTTTTTTGGCATGAAGTTCAGGTTAAATGAAACTGGAGAGGTTTCTTCTGGAAGTTTTAGCAGAGGGTTGGTGCAGGGCCATTGCCTGCTTTCATGCCTACAGCAAGACTTTTCCATATCAATCTCACATGCTTCTTATCATACCAGAGTGTGTTCTTAATATAGCATAATTGTTACTGTTATTCATAATGTCTTTGAAAAATAATTAAGCACTACTGTTCTTTTGTTCTGAAGTTCTCCCTGTTGTTAAAAAGAGCTTTGAAGGTCTGATGTAATTTACTGAATTACTGCGTAGTTATATTTTTGTGGTGAAGTGTAGTAGATAGTGAAGTAGAGAGCACTGTACTTAGTTACTTATTCCATACTGTATTTTGAGGAGCTCATCAAAGCCAGCTGCTAGCAGCTTTGTTCCAACACCGTTATTGCTTTGCAGACTGATGTTCCTCAGGGAGTGATACGGGTGCAAGCGCCTCATCTTTCGAAAGTTTCCATGGCAATACAGCTGACAGAAGAACTGAAAGCCGGTGATATAGTAGCCAGGTTTCTCAGCCAAAAAAGGTATAAACACGTTTTTGTTTTGTTTCAAGAGAAGTGTCTTTTCATTTATTATATCAAGAAAAAAGTTTTAAAGTACTTCAAGTCCTGGTCAGTTGATGAATTTTTTGGCTGAATGTAGCCATCAAAATACATGCTTGAGGAATTAATTTAATGTTTCTAATATCATTAAAGCTCATGAAGCCTTAAGGAATACATGAGTGCTGTTAGTAAAAGACTGCTGTTGAACCTGATGGGTCAGGAATTTTCTGGGGACAAGACAGAAGGGAACTCCAAGAAAGTAAGTCTAGAAAACAAAGAGATGAGGAAAGAAGAAAGTAAATATTTTGTAAAATAATGCATTGATATATAGCAATATAATAGGCATGGGGTATAATAATGTGCAAATGTCATGCACATGCAATGATTTAAAAGGAAAGCTACATTTTAGTCATCCAAATCCATTTAGAAGGGGAGTTTTAATTAAAAATAAAAAACACACATGTTCATCATATATAACTATTTAGCTAAAGCAATAGTATGGTGCACTAGATGAGAATAAGAAGCTGCTTTTTCCTAAATGCTGTTTTGAGGTTTGCATTTTTGTCAGAAAGTTATTTTCTGGCTGTGCTTTAGCCTATATTATTACTATTAAACAGTGAGAACAATAGAATCCTTTTATGATATAGCCACTTTATTCTTCCACTCTCTGTTTTTTACTTCTTTTAGTTGCAGTACAATTAAAACAAGCAAAAATGTGGTTTCTCCCACCCAACCATAAGACTTTTTCTGAAATATGGAGTGTTTGAGGGGAATACTTATTTTTGCAACAGCAGTGGAAAAAAAAAATCAGAGGGTAAATATCAGGCTACTCGCTGATAACAACGACATTCTTTTCTAAACCCTGCAGTTTCTTCACATTTATCCTATTTTATCTTTTCTATAGTGTATTACTCACTTGCAGGACTATTCATTTGCATTAGTATGCAAGGGTATTCTTGTTCACTGACTATCAGTAAGTATACATGCAAATGATTTGTGACAGGTACACTGCTGATGTTAATTAGCATAATTTTTCCCAGACACGTCTAAGTGGCTGATCTACAAGCTCTTCTGCAGTATCATCACTCACTGTGCTTTGTTCCTTACAGTGGAAACGTCCAAACACTCAACAAAGAAGAGGTCTTTCTTTATGAAATAGGAGGAAATATTGGTAAGAATGGCTTCTGAAGAACTTATTTTGCTAGAATAAGATTCCTTGGCACGCTGTCCATGGGCTTCACTGTGGTTGCATTTTTATTCATGTCCCTAGTTCTCCCTGACACTAAAGCAGACAGTTAACCTTGTGGAGAAGGCAGCAGAGATGTTGCTGTGATCATTATATTAGTAGTAGCTTATTATCTGTCCCAGAGAAAGATGGCAGCTGAAACAGATGTTCCTGATATGTATGTACAGTGAAGAAGCACAAAAATGTTGGATAGAAAGGTACTTGAAGTTCATTTTATTCATCCCTTTGTATTGAGGGATAATAAGTGAACTTGCAGTCCTTCGTGCTCTGCATTTGAGCAGTGCTTGCAGGTTCCTTTGGGGGAAAAAATGCTCAACCAGAAAGATGACCTAGTGATAAAATTTTCCAACAGTTAGTCTTTCCTGCTCTGTCTATTCCCGGCTCTCTTGATGAAAGTAAGTAGGAGATCAGCAAGGTTAATGCCAAGGATAATTCTGAACACAGTTCTGAAATTTTCTTTGACAAATGCAAGAGGATTTTTTCGTTAGGAATCAGTTTCTAATCACAGTATTTTTCATATGCTCAGGAAAAAACCTAAAAAAAACCAGTATTGGATTGGACTTACATTTACTTTTTTCTTGTTAACTGTGACTGCTAAACTTTATTTGGAGTTATAAAATTCCATGCAGTACTTCTGTGCTCTGCAAGTTTAAATCCTGTATGTAAATTGCTACTTCTAGCATTTTTCCTTTTTACCTAATCACTGTTATAAATCAAGTTTTTGTGTGTGTGTCTTAACCAAAAGACTTAATTAAAAACAGCACTTCTGTATTTTCCTGCAACAAATATGTTTCAGTGTTTTTACTAAGTTAGATGGTGAAAAAGAGGTTACTGAGATAGCTGGAGGCCAGATTAATGTATTATATATTCTCTTGCATATCCAGTATATATGTACATTTTCTATACCTTTTAAAGCAGGTTGTAATCCCAGACGTAACAGTTTTTTAAAGCAGAGGAATATCTTGTTTATTGTACATAAGTGTAATCATTGCAGAAAGAAAGATTTTGTAACAGAATTCCAGTGAAACTGAAACAACATACTATTACTTTAAACATGTGACAGAAATTGTATTTCTCTTAGAGAAAATACACGGCTAGTTGCAGATTTATTTTGTTATGAAATAGGTTAGAAAGCTTAGATGTTTTCTCTGTCTGAATAGTTTACTTCCAGACAATTTAAACTTTAATCAGCCCTTACAAATCCTAGTCCTTATTAATACTCTCAGTTTAGATAAGAGAAACTTCCAGACTTTAGCTTGCTGTACAGGCTTAAGTAAACCAGCTGTCCTGACCTTTGCCATTTGTCTCTCTCTGCTCGATGTGACTGACTCATGCAGAGGAAGCCCAAAGTGAGAAGACTCAATGGGCTTCTCAATGATACGCTCACATCCGTACACTTAGGCTCATAATTGTAACGTGCACAGCGCTGTGATCCTGTCCCCTAGCAGATGGAGCCACTGAAGTCTCCAGACATTTTTTGAGTACTCAGTACACTGTAGGGCTTCAGGGTACTGAAAAGGACTTCTGCCACTGCTTTGTGACTGGGACTGGCTGGACAGAGATATGGCAAAGCACTATCCTTGTGCTTTCACTGCCTGAACATGCTGCACTGTGTAGAGGAGAGAACCCAGTTCAGTAGTGTGGGCGGTACAGGTCACATAGGTTGGTATTAAAATCCTAGAGGGACCAGTGAGACTGAGCCTGGTTGAGCAGGACGTTTTGCCTTCTTGCGTGCCCTGCTAAGGGAATCCAAAGAGCTGGCAGAGAAACTCAGTTGCAGCATTGCACCTCTGCTTGCCTTCTGTATCAGGAGTACACATACTTGAAACATCTGTCTGGCACATGGGCCATCTACCCCAACCGCCTGCACAGTGGAGTAGAAGAGGGGCTGTGATGTAGAGCTGCAGATGCATGAGATAATGCTTTGCCTGTAGGGGAATGGGAAGAACATGCAGATCTTGATGGATCAGCATATGCTATTTTCATCATAGCTACTATGCATAAATTAATTGCTTGTAACGCACCAAGAACAGTGTATTACTTTTCCCTTCTAGGACAGAAACTATTACAAGTACTGTGCAGAACAGCATAGCAGGACCAGGATAGGGAGTAACACCTTCGTAGCAAGGACAAACCTTGCACAAAGCTAGCACTTAAAGAGGGAAAAATAACTTGAGATTTTAATGGGCTTCTATGCAAACGTGAACCTGGTATTTGCCCATGAGAGGACCAGGGCATTGCTCCTTTTTTCCTAAATCTTCATAGAGGGGGGGCTTCCATCTATATGGTCTGCGTGAAGAATCTGACCTAGAATGTGCCACAGAGGTGGCACAGCCTCTACTCTCCTTCATTTTTCCTCCTGTCCCTCTTCTTCCTCAAGGCAGATGGACAGGGTAAGATTACTTCTAGCTTTTAGGTGCATTGTCCTTTGTTTAATACCACAGAGAGACCTTGAAAACCTAAATGAAATGAAACAGTGACAGGACCTTTGAAAGTTGATTCCTTTCTTTTTTGGGACTGATGTAACCACATATCTCTCATATTTCTAGGGGAACGCTGCCTTGATGATGATACCTACATGAAGGACCTATACCAGCTCAACCCAAATGCTGAGTGGGTTATAAAACCTAAGCAGAGCTAAGCTCACAGCTAACAGCAAAAAAACAACCTGTGGACTTACATTGTAAGGATGAATGTTTCAAAGGGATAGTGTGTCCTTTCAGCATTCAACTGTTATTTATATTAATAGAACCTTATCCAGTTTTGAAAAAAAAAAATGATGGAAACTCAGCAGTGATAACCAGTAAATGTTCAGTTTTACTTGCAGCAAAATTTTGGAGATAGCACAGTTTTCCCATTCATATTTGAAACAAGCATAAGTACCTTAAATATTTTAATGGCACTAATCTACCTCCCATCTGGTAGTTCTTGTTGCAGAAGAATTTATTTTTCAAACAGATGTTTAACCTGTTTATATTAGAGATTTACAATCTGTTTGTGTAGACTTTTGCATTCATATAGGTCTTTTCAGTGCTAGTACAATAGAGGACCAAATTGTTATCAGCACTTCTGAATGGTACAGTATTAAAAATACCTAAACCCAGTCATATGAATTTCCCAAATAAGTGTGAATTTCACAGGAGACAACTACAATGCAATATATTTTGTCTTTGGAAGTCCTAATTTTAAAGTTTGATGAAAACTAAAAACAACTGTGAAAATGCTTTCTGTGCAGCTTTTTTTTGCTAGATCTTTAAAATAATTTTATTGTTATTCTGGTTGATTGTACTCTTGAGATTATTAAAAAAAAGGAAAAAAGGAAAAAAGAAAGAAAGAAAGAAAGAATCCTGTGACAAGGTGAGTAATTTTTAAAGCTCACCACTCTTGGCATTGTCCATTCTGGCATATTGTCATGCACCAGAAAGACCTTTAGGTTTTTCAGCAGTGATGTGCAGCCATGTTACATACACTGGTTTCAGGGTTTTTGGACATCTGATAGATTGAATTTTGTGAACTGCCAAAACTTTTCAATTACTAACACAATAAAAACTTTCAAGAAGAATAAAATAACTGTGGAAGGAAACTGTAGTCTAAATTTCATAGGTAGGAAACCACCATACCTTTCTCTCAAAACCAGTGTAAGGGTCTACTGTGGAGTTCACGTAGGCTTTTTGGATATTACCTACCATCAGCTGTATGTCTGGTCTATCCTGGATGAGGCTAGAAATCAAATTCTGACTTCCCTGATGCTGATAGATGCTGTCTAAACCACTTCCAAAATTAATAGTCCAATGGAGAACTATTGCAAATCCATTGCTTTGCAGGAAAAGACTGAAAGCTCCCCATGGAATTTAGTGATAATGAGTTATAGTCTGATGTGGCTTGTTGCAGCACAAAGAGCTGTGGCCTGGAGCTCCAGAGCCCCACTCCCCCAGCAATACTTTGGGCTCATGAGCTTGTGTACTGCTTTACAATTTATTTGTAAACTAGCTCAGCTGTGCTTAAGTGCTTACACCTGCGTGCTGACTACCTGAAATAACTACTGTGAAATTATATCCCTGGAATTAAATATGTTCTTTCAATGCACACACAGAATTTATATTGACCTCATACAATCAAGGACTGAATTACATTTTTTTCGTGATCAAAGATGATTAAAGGAATAAAGCTCTGCTGAGCTTTGGATATGGGCCCTGACTGTGTTGACGAAGTAACTACTGGAATTCTCCCTTATATATACAAGCAGTGAAACAGAACTCTGAAAGGTCATAGAAAAATTAAACATCTGCTGATTAGCTATCCACAGCATATGAACAATTTTGGGGGCATGAGTATTTATTGTTTTTTAAAGCCAAAGTCTGTCTTCATATGAAAAAGAAGCACTGACTGATTCTGAAAAGCAGAATGAGTAGAATAGAAAATTGTTTTAATATGATTGTACTGCCCTCAATGCTCCATCTAGTTGGGCACTCCTGCATGGTATAGTGCTGTGCCACTATGGGCAAATCCATCAAGACAAATCACTTTTGTCAAAAGAACAAACCACACTTCCTGTTCTTCAAATGTAAGGACTAAGTAGAGTAGAAAAACAGTACAGTGCTTAGGTAAACCTTTATAAATCTAATGTAATAATAATGTAATAAATATAAGGTTTTTTGTCAGGTAATACAAAAATGAAGTGTGTTTTCATAGTACATTATAGTTCTGTAAAAGATTACTTGTTACTGGAACTCTAGATGTTATTTTAATCAGGAGCGAAGTGCAGATGATAGGAACAGCTGTACAGTTTCAGTATAAAATTGTAACTGCCCTGTGGCTATGATCTTTTAAATAACTTTGTTTCTGGTTTAGTGCCATTATCTTTTTTTTTTTTTTAATTTAAAAAGCTCTTTTATAATTAAATGTTGTTTTTTCTGACTTCTTTTCTCATTTGAATTCTTATATTTGTATGTGAAACATATCCAATTAACACTAAGCAATGGTTATTTTTTAATTTCACACTTTACATCTTTGTAGATAGCTTGTAGCTTTGTGTATGACAAGAAACATTGATAACTTAGAAAGAGTCCTGCAACATGAATGCCTGCTGGAAAAGGAAATAACTAGCTAGAAGTTTTCAATTTTGGTGCAATCACACTACACCTTAGCTAAATACATAATATAACAATTACTGAGTATATGTGAAGAACAGCAGCCTTCTCAGCATTTATCAAAAATACTGGCTTGTAATTCCTTATAATTTAAGAATTAAATTAGGGCAGTGTGCTGGTTTAAAGGTAAACCAGCAGGAGAAATGAACCCAACTCCAAAGAGATTATAAGTCAGAGTTACAATTTAATAAAAATAATATAATAAATACAATTATATGGACAAACAATTGGTTTTAACCCACAAAACCCAGATGTGTAACCCAGCACCCTAGGGCATGAACAGAATGGTGTTCATTGGCCCCTGTGCTGAGCCCCACGTGGTCCCCCTGAGTCCAGAGTAAGAGGAGAGGGAAAAACGTGTTGGTGAGAGTGCTGGTCACAGTCTGGTTGAGGTTGGCGATCGCAGTCTGATCGAGAGTGGTGGTTGCAATCCGATCAAGGTTCTGGTCCTCCTCTTGATCCAACAAATGGTATCAGATGTCCCGAGACCCCAAGATTATATACCCTCAGGTTCAGGCAGGAATGCCCAGTATCTCCCCCAGGGCGGGGAGTTCCACAATGGGTGATTGTGAGCTGTGGGTGTGAGGACGGGAACACCCTCCTATCTCACAGGCCTCTTAACACCCAGTTTATAGTCTGAGGGGTCAGGTGTGCTCTGGGCAGCTGCTGCAAATGGTCTATTGTTAACAGTTTCTGAAAAATTACATGGAGGATGTAGAAAACACAGTTTAGGTTACACCCACACAGTGGTGAACTGCTCTAGGCTGCTCTAACTAGGACAGGCACAAGGGAGAAGTCCCAAATCACATTCAGGTAGGTTGATAAGAATCTTTTATAATTAAAAAGACTGTGCTGCATGGGTCACTTATTGGGGTAATTTGGCAGCCCATCATCGTTTGACCGCTGACTTGGAAAACATGTACACAGGGTTTTTTTCACCCAGCTGATGGATTAATAATTTTCACTCTTAAGTGTGCAACTCTGTGCCTGCAGAGCAGCAGGGATGGGGGAAAGGAAGGAGCAGAGAAGCAGGCAGTGGCCCCTCTTACCGCTGCCTGAACGTGGTGGAACACGTAAGGATGGTTTTGTGCTCAAAAAATCATCTTCTGATATATATTGGAGGAGGGGAGAGCGAGGGGAAGGGTCCACAATGCTTGTATGGGGTGTAGATCCTTTCTTGCACTTCCTTTTGACTTCAAAGACTGCAGAGTTTGCACTCATTTTCCGTAGCTTCCTATACTTCCCCACCTTGTGTGAAGCACAGGCATGTCCCTGGCTGTTCCTGGATGCAACAAAGAAAGGTGTCATCCCAACCACCTGCCCCCTATGTGAGCAGCAGCAAGGCAGGAAGCAGCATGGCAGGTTTATCTCACGTTGCAACTCGACAAGCAGCCTCTGTGGGTGTACCTGTGAGACATCAAGAAGGCAGTAGGGACCAGGAAGATGAATGTGTCTGGATGTGTTGGAAACAGTGGCTGAGTTTCCATTGGGCTTTTACTATGCAGTGGCATGACTGAGATGAATTCAAGGGTAAGGAGATGCACTTTTATGCAGTGACCACCAACAAAGAAGGAAATATTTGAGAAAGGCTTGCTTTCTTTGTCAAACATTCTTAAAAGCAATGGAACGGTCCAGTAAAATACACTCTTTTCCTAAGTATTGAGATAAATTGCAGCAGCAAGTTAACTTGGCAAAAGATTGCTAAATGAATGATTTCCTTTGTGTCACACATGCGCTTCTGTTTTTGAAAGGTTGCCATTCTGAACCTAATTGCTAATCTTATGGCAATATTTATAATAATATTTTTTTATGTAGAGCAATGCTTTAAAGATCTTCAGACCACTGTGTTTTCACACAGACCACATCTGAGGCAGGTAAGTACTTATCGTCCCCATTTGACAAATGGGAAAAGTGTTCATAAATGACTGGCCTGCAGCTAGAAGGGGTGAAGTCAACCTGATTTGTAGAAAGCAAATATCATCGTCCAAAACTAGTTTTAAAAATCTGCTATATTGCCAAGAACATCAGTATGGCAATGATGAATATGACTACAGGGGACTCTTTTAATAAATACAGTGCTGTAATTTTTAGCTTGGTTTCCAAAGGAAATTTGTCTGGGGTAATCTTGCTGCTTTGTGTGTCTTCCTCTAATTACTTTTGAGTCTGTTGGCAGACTGCAGTCATCTTTGGCAAATGGAATGGGAGGGAGGGAATGTCTCAAATAATAAGCTTCTATGAGCTTCATAAAACTAGGTACTATGAGTCCTTGGTTCAATGGGAAGATGACAGCATAAGCTCCACTTTTATTTAGGTACCAGAACAGAAGCGGGAGAGACATACACATGCTCTGACCGTGGAGGAAGACTGTGCTTAGAGCTCGCAGTCAGCCAGTGGGAAGTGGTATTGGGTATTTGGAGGCCTGAGGAAACACTTGTGTTGCCTGCTGCTTTTTGAATTTTCTTTGCTGACATGACGTGGGCGATTGTTGCTGAAGCAACAATCTTGTCCTCCTGGCCTGGCTTTTGTGGTGCAGCTTCTCTGTAATTTCTGGTTAGTACAACTCATCTCCATCCCCTCCTTATGGACTGAACAACTAACTGAGCACTTTACCAGCCTGAGCTGTACCCGCAGCTGATGGCATTGGTGCAGGTGAAGAAGTAGGTGGAAGTACCTCTCTTCTCTCTGCTTGTAGGGCTGTTGGGAATTACCTTAATCCTGGAGAATAATCAGATCTAAAACTGGACAGTATCAAAGGACAGCGTTCACATGCAGGTTTTAAACTGTTGTGGGAATATAAATTGTGATTCAGAACTGTTCTGAATCATATGGAGGACGTGGTGGTGGTTCAAAAGCCCTGCAGATATTACCACTCTGTGATAGTACCTTTTGGGATTACTGAAAGGATCCCTCATTCTCCTTGTGGCACTGTAAAACCAATAGCCAATGCCCATTGGCATGAGAGCCTCAGTCTCTGTTTTCTCTGCCAAATGAGCTTTGCCCTCTGTGTTACCATTATGCCTCTGTAATGCGGTTACTCTTGAAAATGAATTGGCTCCGTTCCCGTGAGCAGTTTGCTCACATGCTGTGTTACTAGATCAGGTCCTGCAGGTCAGTCAGTTCTGTGCTTCTTTCCCGAGGGATTCCCTGTGCCTTCAGAGAGGTGGAAGTGCCACCTGGCCATAATGTGGGCGTGTATTTGCTGTCCGGTGTCATTCGCTGCCCGCCGGGGAGAGGCGGAGGGTCAGTCCTACAGCACGCGCCTCTATTCCGCGTCCGAGGGCCACCCTCGGGGGGAGAAATCCCTGGAAGCTGCCACGGGCGGCTGTACCTCGGTGTCCTGGCCTGACCCCGGCCTGCCGCAGCCGCGCTTAATCCCTGTTTTTTCTCCCTTGGCCACGGCGGGGCGGCGGCAGGTGACGGTGCCGGGCCGTGCTCTGCTCGGCTCCGAGCCCCGCGCCCCTGGATGCTAGGCGAGATCCCCTCCCTCGCAAAATTCGGGCTTGCTGAACGTCGGGCCGCGAAACGGAGTATGTGCTGTCTGATCATCTCTTGGCACTCTTTTTTCTTTTTTTTTTTTTTTTTCCCAGTATAAAAAGTAGCAAAATGCTACCTTTGGTACTCCCCAGGGGAGACCTTATCAGTTTCTATGATTACATGAATGAAGGAAGGTGAGGGTTGGTCTCTTCTCCCAGATAATAAGCAACAGGACAAGGGGAAATGTCCAGGGAAGGTTTAGATTGGATATCAGGAGAAATTCCTTTACTTAAAGGGTGCTTAGGCATTGGAACAGGCTGCCCAGGCAAGGGGTAGAATCACCATCTCTGGAAGTGCTCAAAAAACATGTAGATGTAGCACTTGGGAGCAGAGTTTAGTGGTGAACATGGCAGTGCTGGGTTAAGGGTTTCACTCAATGATCTTAGAGTTTTTTTCCAACCTAAACTCTTCTATGATACTGTACAGCACTCTAACTACATATATCTCATCTATACTAGTGGTCACCCATGCATTCCTGTCTGCTTTCATGCCATCCATCCTGTCAGCTGCACTAAGAGCTCTTCCACTTCTTGAAGTCATGCATTTAAATTAATGTGTTTTTCTTATGCCTATGGCTGGACATGCAATATGTACCTGATGTATCTCTGGACACAGTGGAACTGTGAGGATAGAAAGCTTTGCATTAGCAGAGAATCACAAACTTGCATGGATTACTGGAGTATCCCTTGCTGATTATCAACATGCAGATGTACAACACACTCCAAATGATCCAGAATAAACAAGGGCACATGTAATTGCTTGGAAGTGTCTAGGTTCTGGATCCTGAGCTGTGTTGGATTAGCAACTGGAATCTGGTTTCTTGCTTATTCACTTTCCCCCCTGACATGAGAAGAATTGTTTGTTTTAAATCTTGCCTTCTGATTTTTGGATTAGTTGAAATTTACAGTGTGTCTAACCTAATTTGGTTGTCTTGATTATATTCTAGTATGTTCCCACCTTGTGCTCTGTAAGTTGTAAGGCACATGAACTTCTGAGCCCTTATTCTGGATGTTCCTCCTCTCCTACAGTCTGCCAGAAGCTGTCTTTATCCATAACTCTCATTCAGCACGTGCAAATGAAGTTTCTTCCAGCAGGAACTAGAGCCTGAGTAGGTGAAGTAGCGCTGAGACTCTTGTAAGGCTTTGCATGTCTGTGAAATGTAGAGCTGAGAGGTGCCCACTTCAGTATTCCAGTCTGCCTGCTATTGGCCTCATTCAGTGCATCATTTTACTTTTGTGACTGCAAAATCTTAGGATGCAGCCAGGTGACATGCATCTGGAATGCTGTTTTTGTTTAAAACACTTGATCTTGAAATAAGCATTTTTTTGTGGGCTATGATAAGACTGAAACTTTATTGTGCAGTCTTGGAGTACTGGCAGAAATATCTGCTGGTGTTTTTAATATGCCATTTTGAACAGAAAAAAAAAGATTTGTCTTCTCATTGTGTTTAGCAATGAGAGAGCAGACAATTCTGACACAGTTAGGAATTCAGTTGTGTTTTTGCAAAAAGTACCTCAGAAAACATACTATGCAAAATCTTCTTTAATTGTTCAGGTTTTTTTCTGCAAAGATGGTGTATTTTTATTTTTTTGTAGATCTCTGCTGGGAGGTGATGGTGATTTTTCTTACATTTTTGTCTTAACTAGATGGTAGAGGGAATTGTGAGAGAATTACTCTGTTCTTATTTTGGGGTTTTTTGGTTAATAAAAATCTTATTGTTAAAAGTGTAGTTAATGATAGGCCAGTATGTGAACGTGAAATGGAATACTTGAGAAGAGGATTTTTATTTATTCCAGTTCTCTCCAAGTTGAGAAAATGTGACAGCCAAGTCTGTAGACCAAGTATTTCTGTCATCCATGCAGAACTGTTTCACCACAGGTCTTCTAGGAAGAATCAGAAGGAAATACCCACATTCCCAGCCACAGGAATTAGAAGATGTTCTCCTGTAGGTGGTGTTACTGGCACTCAAGAACAGGCATGGGAATTGTGTGAGTTTGAGAGGTTGTTTTTTTTTTTCTTTTTTCTTTTTAAATTGGCTAATTTTTCTCTTTGAATGCTGTTGCTGTTGGGAATAATGGAAATATTGTGAAAGCTCAGCATAATTAGATTTTTTCTATGCAACCACAATGTGGGTGTTTTGGGGGTATGAATAGAATACATGGGATTGCAATATTCTGCTCTGAATTTTTTCCAAATAATTTCTAAGTTGCTTATATCAAATTCTCTTGGATCATCATAAAGAGGAATTGAGCTAGTACAGAAATACTTGCTAAACCAGTGATACACCATTGGTAAAGCGAAACAATATATATTTTTTTTCTCCCAATACACTTGTGGCTGTGGCACAGTAACATCTAAAAACACTTACTTGATTCTAGGAAAAAATAATTAGTGCATAAGCTGTATAACTAAACTGCATAATTAGATTTGCTGATGATGACAGGACTGGTATCCCAGGTCTGCCTATTAGGTACTGTCTCAAGTCTGTGTAGTGGTGAGACTACACAGACTTAAGGTTACAAAATAACTTCCTGAAAATTCCTTTAAGGCGTACTGAGTGTTAACAATCCTGTTTAGTGTGCCTATTCTTCATTTGTCTCCACCTTTACTTTTAGGTAATTTTACCCCTCTTACTCTTTTAGAAAGCAGTTGGTAAAAAGAGGTCTACCCTGTATGGTGTTTCTGTCTGTGCCAGTGTGCTTCATCTACATTATGTTCAGAGGAAAAGGCCAGAAATAATATTCATTTATGTAACCCCAGAAGGCTTAGCCGTTCCAAACAAATATGTTTTAAAGAGGAGCTGGTGTTCTCAAGGGATGTTCCAAAAGGCATTCCTGAGCACAGGGAGTCTCTACATATGTGTAGGAGTGGTTGCTGCTAGAAGTGTGCATGTATGCTGTTGTGGTGGTTTGGGCTAGGCCTTCCTTGGTGACCAGTTTGTAACCAAGGAAGGGTCCAGATGTACCCAGTATTCCCTACGATTTTTACGTAAGCCAGGCTATAAGAAGAAAGGAGGAGAGGCCTTCACTCTCTCTTTCCTTCCGGCGGCTTGGAGGTGCAGGTTCCCTGCTGTTGAGTCTGCCGTGTTGGGGAGGGAGGCCTGGTTAGGCCTTGCCGACCCTGGGAGGCGGAGGTTGCCAGCGATCGTTCCAGAGCGACTCTCGGTTGTCCCAAGGAGAGTAGTGAGATATTTCTTTGCTAACTCTTTTAGTTGTTAGATATTGGGTTACTAATCGGGATATATATATATATTTTATTTTGGTTTTGTTCCTTTTCCCTTCCCCCTTCCCTTTCTCTTGTGAAATTGTATATCTTTCAATAGTATATAACTGTAAAAAGTGTAAATATATTTATATCTATTTATATATCTCACTTTAGCTGTCTCTCTCTCATTTCAGGTTTTCTTAGTTGTTTTTTCTCCCTCTTCCCCCTGAGGTTTTTGGGAGGAGGGTGGAGGGACTTCTTGTGGTAAGGTTTGGAGACTTGGCAGGGAGCCAGCTTGAAACCATTTAGCTGTGTTGAAGGATGATGTGCTGCTTCTCAGGCGTTGTTCAGTGAGTGTGAAGTGTTTGCCTATTTTTGGAGTGAAATGACCTCATCCATGCCATTAGCAGAATTGACAGAGTAATTAGTACTGTCTGCTTCAGCATGATGTCATTGGACTTGGAAAGCTTTGATGAAGTTTGTATGTACCATCTCAGCTTGTGTGTACACATGCACTTTGACTTGCCATCTCAGCCTCTCACCACTGGTCTTTGAATCAGAGTTGGAAGTTTTCAACAAAACCTGTAGGCAGTAAGAACAACTGCATTTGGCTAGATTGAAGGTCTCTTTAGTTTTATTACCTGCCTATTTCTGATGGTAGTCAATGGTAGATGCTTAAGGAAGGATCAAAGCACAGAACAAGCACATAGTTGTAGTTCCCTAGTATGCTTTCCCAGTAAGCTTGTCATTTACATCGTCCTTGCATTCAGTAGCCATTACAGAATCACAGAATATCCTGAGTTGGAAGGCACTCACTAGGATCATCAAAGTCCAACTCCTGGCCCTGCATGGGACAGCCCCAGGAATCACACCATGTGCCTGAGGTTTACTGAGGTAATGAGGTTTAATGAGGTTTACTTCCTCTATTTTTCATAACTGCTTTTGAACCCCTATAAACTCATGGCTTTCAGTACATCCTATGGGAGTAAGTTTCACAGTGTAACTGTGTGTTGTCCCTTTGGAAGAGACCTTGCTAAGTTAACAACCCTACATATTTACCTTTGCCATGCTACTTATGGTGTACTTTCAGGTTGTCCCCTCCTCTGGTCAAAGAGACTGTCTTGTGTGTGGAAGCCATTGCAGAACACTGGTCGTCTCTGTTGCTCTTCTTGAACTTATTCTGCTCTATTATTCTTCTCAGGTTAGGGGAAATCAGAAACATACCTTGCACTCCTATCTTACCAGGAGGTGCAATGATCTGTATGGTGATACAGTAATTTTGTTGTTCTCTGTAGCTTTGCCATGGTTTAACCCCAGCCA
Source organism: Pseudopipra pipra (assembly GCF_036250125.1). Classification (NCBI taxonomy): domain Eukaryota; kingdom Metazoa; phylum Chordata; class Aves; order Passeriformes; family Pipridae; genus Pseudopipra; species Pseudopipra pipra. The sequence continues at coordinate 61,190,543 of NC_087551.1, forward strand.
GCAGCCAAGCCCCAGGCAGCCGCCCACTCACTTCCCCACCAGCAGAATCTGGTAGAGAATTGCCAAGGGGAAAAGCTGGAAAACTCATGGTTTGAGATAAAGGCAGTTTAATAGAGAAAGCAAAAGCCACACAAACAAGCGAAGCAAAACAAGGATATAATTCACTTCTTCCCATGGACGGGCAGGTGTTCAGCCCTCCCCAGGAGAGCAGGGCCTCATCACATGTAAGGGTTATTTGGGAAGAGAAACACCATCACTCCAAATGTCCCCTCCTCCTTCCTTCTTCCCCCTACTTTACATACTGAGCATGATGTCATATGGTATGGGATGTCCCTTTGGTCAGTTTGGGTCACCCGTCCTGGCTGTGTCTCCTCCCAACTTCCAATTGCACTCTCAGTTTCTTTGCCAGTGCGGCAGTATGAGAAGCAGAAAAGGCCTTGGTTTGTGTAAACAGTGCTCAGCAATAGCAAAAACATCTCTGTATCATCAACCCTGTGTGCAGTACAAATCCAAAACATAGCTCTATACTAGACACTAAGAAGAAAATTAATTCTACCCCAGCCAAAACCAGCACAACCTTGATGATTTCTGGTACTTGTTTGGAGTTTTAGGCTATTTTAAATCACTGAGTTAACATTTTCATAGTTTTTAATGCAGTGATCTTTCATTTCTAGTGGTAGACAGTTCAAATTCAATCACTGTGAATGCAGTATGGTACTTTTTCTTATTTTCTCAGTTGCTATATACTCAACACTGAGTTTCATCTTCCATTTTTCAGTAGTCAGTTGTGAGGTCACCAGTATCCTGAGGTCTGTCTGGAGCTCTCTGCAGTTTGTTTCTTTAAAGCCTTCAATAATTCAGTATCAGTAACCTACCTTATCAGTTCTTTGAGATCACTTGAGATCAAGTGTATGTTGAACAGCATGAGCTCAAGTGCAACACTATGACCTGCCTACAGTGAGGCAGTTCCTAGCTTTTCTTTCTTATCTTTTAAACTTTTTTATCCATTTGAGTACTGTTTTTTTCCTTTTTTTTCCCCTTGCAACTTAATCAAGAAATGTGGTGTTTATTTTTATTTTATGGGTCTTCATTATGCACATGCTTATAAACTTCCTCAAAAAATCCAATAGGTTCCAGAGTCATGACTTTGTAAAAGAATGGTGTTATTTTCAGTAAGGGGTTACTACAGTTAGCAATTTGGCTGTGTCATACTTGAGCTCTGTTTAATTTGTGGGTAAAGACCATCTGGTGCTGGTAACTAGCCAGCGTTAATTTTCTCTGTGTTAATTTTGTATTACAAAATTTTACCAAAATTCAGTTTGAGATAATTCCTCTGGAGTTACTCCTGTAAATCCTATAGAGATAATACAGAATCATAGAATGGCTTGGGTTGGAAGGGCAAGGATACCATTCTTTAGACCAGGTTGCTCAGACCACCATCCAATCTGATCTTAAACACTTCCAGGGATGGGACATCTACAGCTTCTCTGGTCAATTTGTTCCAGGCTTCACTACCCTCTGAGTAAAGAATTTCTTCCTAACATCTATTCTAAACCTGCCCACTTTCCATGTAAAACTGTTAGCCCTTGTCCTATCATACTATCTGTGCATGTAAAGAGTTCCTCTCCGTCGTTTTTATAAGCTTCCTTAAGGTACTAGAAGGCTGCTATAAGGTCTCCCCAGAGCCTTCTCTTCTTCAGGTGGAACAACTCCAGCTGTCTCAGCCTTTCTTTGTAAGGGCTCCAACCCTTTGATTATCTTGCTGACCCTCCTCTGGACCTCACTCTGACAGGTCTGTGTCCTTCTTATGCTGAGGACCCCAGAGCTGCATGCAGCACTCCAAGTGGGGTGTCACAAGAATAAAGGGGCATAATCACTCCCTTGACCTGCTGGCCGTGCTGCTTTTGATGAAGCCCAGGATGTGGTTGGCCTTCTGATCTGTGAGCACACAGTGTTGCAGATGATGCAACAGTGTAAAATATAGATGCAGAGAATTTAGTTTTTCTGTTGCGATCTCTTCTTTGGTCACTCCATTTATGCATTAATTAATGGCCCTACCGCCTACTCCTGCTTTTATGCCTGTTTAGCAGGTTGTTCCTCAAAAGCCCTTTTTGCTGCTCACTATAATCTTACATAAAATATGACAGTAGGGAATCTGGGGGGGTGGAGAGTTGGTTTGATTTTTTTTTAAATATATTTCCTAGATGGGCATGTCTTTGTCAAAGAATTAGTTCTTTCTTTGTTAGAATGATTGAATAACAAAATGTTAAATATTAATTTTGTGAGCCTTCACTATAGTGTTCTTGCCACCTGCAAACACTTTAACTGTTGACTTATATCTTTGGGGTTTATATTTTTTAAAAGGCTGTACTTTTTTTTCCTTTTTTTTCAGTCTTGCTTAAAGAAAACTCAATTGTATGCAATAGGAGATGGTACTGCTGCTGCTCCTGCAGCTTAGTGTATCAGGGGCATGGCAGAATGAATCTTTCCAGCGTTTGTAACAAGATCCTGCACATTCCTCAGAACGAAGTCAGGAATTGCTTTGCCTCTTGTGCATTTTCTGAGTAATTGCTTTGCAAGGCAATTATTTGTGTGTTTAAATGTGTAGCTTCATATCTTATACAGCATATATGCATAGGGATAGTTGGCATTCTTCATTGTTCAGCTTGCAGCCTGTCTGACTTCCAAGCCTCTTTCAGTATATGTCTCTTGCTGTTGTACTCATGGCTGGTCCCTAGTACCACATTCTTTCTCTCTGCCTAGAACTTGCACCCAGTGGGAATCTGTGTTTCTCATAGGGAATCTGTTACTTCTTTGTGCATGCATGTCTCACTCCCTTGTGTATGGAATTTTTATCTATTATTGCTCTGCAGCCTATCGCTCTCTACTTCCAGGTGTTCAATATACCCATCATAGTAATATTCTTAATCAAATCTATGAATGTGCGCATGCACATGAATATTCATCTTCTAGTCATCTTTATAGACTGCATCTCTTTCATCCCCAGGTTTCTCTCATCTTGGTCAAAGAGGTTGATTTTTTTGTCTGTGTGCACATGTCATTTGGCCACAGGGTGGACAATTACGTATGTGGCAGTCCTACAAATGTCTGGGAAACATTTTATCTCTCGATGGACTTCCATCATTATTTCCTTTTATGTGATGTCCAGCAGATATATTCAGTTTCTTCCTTTCCTTCACCATATTGTGTCTGTGGCTTATTCATGGTGGGAGTGGCTGCAATTGTGTTGACTTCATGTATTGTTAGCATTCAACTGAAGAACACTATCCAAGCACCTCAAGTGGACTCTCAGTTTCTAACACCCGGGTAGGCACAGAGCTGCTGTGACACACAAGCTGCTGCCTGTCTAAATTTTTTGGTCCTGGGCAAGCTGAGCCAGAGAAGTTGCTGGTGCTGACACTGTTGGATTGCCCTGGGGCCAAGCTTTGTGCCTAGCCCAGCCTCAGCAGAGTACTGAGGCCCTTGAGGAATCACTGTTACTTTTTGCCTCCGAGCTGTGCCTCAGCTGCTTTTCACTCTTCTGCAGTGTACAGGGTATGTGTTTTGAGGCTGCTGCTGTGATTGGCATTTTGGACATTGTTTACAGGATCAGCAGCGTTGGCCTATTCCTTTGCACTATTATAGTACGTAGAACACAGTAAAGGAAGTTAAAGAGGGTCCAGATCCCTGTGAAGTTTGCCTTTGAATGCAAATGCTTCTACTACTACTAAAAATATATATGTGTAAATTTTACTTCAGCCACATCAGTGCAACTCTAAGACCCTTCTATACACCTTCCCTGTACTGTGCTACTCAAAAGTATTGGATTGCCATATGTGGGCAGCTCTGCTTTTCTTGCCTTTAACTATTCTTCTTTTAGGCTTTGCTGCCAGTCTGTTGGGCTCCTTGCTGGAGTAGCTCCCACTTTGCAAAAGCACATTAATTCTCTCATGGAATTCAGGTAAAGAGAAAGTGTCTGGGGCTCTGGCACCGTAACAGCCTGACAGTTTAATGTCACAATGTGCTTTGGTAAACCAAGGCAGGATCTGTGCTTTGTGGATAGCATTTTATAACCATTTATAATGGCTAGCAAAGTACCTTTTTTTTGTTTTCTTCTGCTTCCCCACGTTGTGCAAACAGTTATGGTAACTCTAGAGATGGAGGTTTTTCTGCTTTAAAGTCTGTATTGGGAGTGCCAGTGCAAGTTTTGAAGCGCTCGTTCCTTTCTCTTCAGTTCACATTCAGAACTGTAGGTCACATTTGAAAGCATAGAAAACCTTCCCACCATCCCTCCCCCTACCAAGAGCTTGCCCCAAGGGCTCCTGCTTAAGAACCAAATGAGCAAGACTGAAGTGAACACCTGTTTTCTGGCTACTTTTTAAGAAAAGCAAGTGTGTCTGGAGTGTCAGCATTGTGCCCAGGAGGGCTGGACTGTGTCCCTCCAGGGCACGTGTGTTTTGGTGGAGTACTTCAGAGCAACATTTCAGAAACTGAGTCTCACTGGACTGTTTTCTTTCTTGTCAAGGTTTTGCTCTGACATTGGTCTGCTGCTTCTTCATAATTTAATTATCAATTAATACTTAAAAAAAAAAGAGTTAATCTTGATGGAATGCAACATTTTCTCTTCTTGGACTGTTTGAAATCTAATGTTGTATTTCTTTATGTCCCTCCAATTTAGAAACAGCTTATTTTCTTTCCCACCTGATTCTGTTTTCTCTCATTCTCCTCCTTTCATCCCTTCTGTTGTCTTCCAGTTCATCCATGCTGTTCCAGCATTCCAGTGGCATGTCAGCCACATCATGTGAAAAGAAGAGGGGCGGCTGTTTTGTCTCCACAGCAAAGCTGCTGCAAATATTCCGTGGATTCAGAGACTGCAAAACACCATCAGTCCTCTACCTTTAAGCTTTGTCTCTTCATTCTCCTAAATAAATGATCATTCAAAGACCTGCTTAGAAATGTTAAAACAACTTCTGTAATTACATAGTCTTCTTAAATGTTTTTTAATCTGTGTCACACTTCTCACAAATGCTATTCATTTCTGAATGAAACAGCATAGGTACAAATGATCTGTTCTTGAGCTACTAATTTATTTTTCCTCTGACCTTCTGTACCACTTTTAAGTGGTACAGTGCCAGGAATGCCTTGGCTCACCTCGCTTTAGTGCAGCTTTTATCTGCTTTTGGCTTCATTTACTTTAATTGGTCCCCTATTAATGCACCGCCTGTCTACCCTCTGGCAAGGGCATATGACAACAAGGAAATGGTAGTTTTTAGAGTTGGGTACAAATCCTGCTCTCGGAAGTTATGGTAATGACAAGGTCTCCAGTATTGACCCCTAATTTCTCCCCCTGGTTTAGTGTAGAGCTCTGGTTTAGCTGGGAGATGTGCAGTAATTTCAGAAGACTGAGGGCAATTTGATGCAAAGTTCGAAGAGAACTGTTAAATCTATTTCTAAAGTAGAAATCTCTGCAAATTTACCCTAATATCAGAATTCCTAGTGTCTCCTCTCCCAGGAATAAATTGTTTTTGCTCCCCTTCAGACTGTCCTTAGAGTGTAGCTAGCTGTCTCTGAAAAAAAAAAAAAAAACAAACCAGAAAAAGCTAACTAATCTTCTATCAGAAGAACAGAAAATATGAAGTGAGCAGAATTATTCAACCTAATTGTTTCTGGGGTCTCAGTGAAGTTTATTAAGGAACAGAAAGGTCAGTTCCAACTTTTATGGGCCAGATTTTCTTGAGAATTTAGTATATTATGAGCTGTCTTCTTTATACTGGATATGCCACACTGGAAACTTGGTTCTGAGTGTGTGGTTCATTCCTGTTTTCCCCAAAAGCATGATCCCTCATGCTTACTGAACAGTGACACCTAAACAGTGAGAGGCCAGTGGGCGAGTAGTCAATTAATTATTCTTTGTAGCAATGAACTTACAGTAATGGCAGCTTTGGGGGCAGTTTCTCTCTCCTTGCATTTAGTAAATTATTTGGCATAATTTGCTATAAAATTTTCACCAAAAAAATTTAAATTTTATATTCATTTGCTTTTATAGTTGGCTCATGGAAAATATTTCTGTTTTGTGTTGCATTGGAGTGTCTTTGGGAGCTGCAGGAAACTAACTGGTCAAGCAATTTCCAAACATAGACACTTGAGTACATTTTTAAATGGTTACTTTTTCAAAATTTCTCTGTCCTTATCTCTAAAGCTGCCTTTTCATGTTTGGAGTTCACATTCTAGCAAAATCTATTAAAAGCAAATCAAAACCAAACCACCCACCTGTATTGATCAAATATCATCAGTACCCTGCAGTCCAGAAGTGTGCACTTTGAATAGCCTGCATCACAGAGTGAGTTTCTTGTTTTCTTTGCTTGGCATAATAGAAAATGAGATTATGTCTCAGTTCTGTAGGCCTGAAAAAGATTTATGCTGTGAAATGTAGTCCAAAATGGAGCATACCTGTTCCGTGTTTTATTATATGGGCAGAAAGGAACGTTCATTGAAACTAAACACTGTGAAATCAATATCAATCAAAATCAGAATTTGAATATTTATATAAATAATAAGGCACTGATGATGTAGCAAATGAGGGCAAATTTAAACTAGCTTATTACATGGTTTGGTCTAAATGTTAGTTTGTTCAGCTAAAAGTGACAGGCTGACATTGCATCTTGTTTTCTTCAAGCTGAATGAGATTGCCTCTTCAGAGAGACATGTAGAAGTTGGAGGTTGGTGTACTTTGTTCTGTTGAGAAGAGGTCCTTCTAGCTCCCTCTGAGCCTCACAGACATATAGGGTGACCCAGACTGGCAGAAAAAACTAAGAAGGAAGTTGTTTTGAATAAAAGCTTTGGGGGTAATGAAAACAGCTGCGAAGTGGGTATATTTTTTCATCTGTTTTTATAAACTCTCCTGTGTTATACGTATGCCTCAGTGGGAATAATCCTTTTCCTGGGAGACTAAGACCTTTATACATAATTTCCATAGCTTAGGAAAAAGTGGAAGTGAGGCCAGTCTGTGGGAGAGTCTGCTGTGTGTGCTGTGTTGAAGCTTCGGAAGAGAGCTCCTTCTGCTTACTCAGCCGGTATGGGCCTGCAAGAATTGATAGATGCAGGTTAACCAAGATGGCCACAAACCATAGCTACAGTGTGAAAGAAAGTTTTATTCCACTATTTGCTGGCAGACAGGGACATTACCCTGCAAGGTAGCAGCAGGCTGAACAACACGTGCGGCGGCTGTTCCTGGGCTCTAGGTAACAACAGCCATGGCACATGCACATTACCTCAAGCTTGTGTTCTCCCCTGTGCTTTTATGGTCTCCCTATCTCCCAGCAGAGGCCTCAAGAATGTCTGTAAGAAAGTGTTATCTCTACACAGGAATCCTACTTCTCAAAACAGGCAGAGGATAAACATCAGTATGTGTAAAAAATGGGATTTTCCCACACTGATCATTTCCAGGCCTAACATTCTCAGCTGCAAAAGTCTCTTGAGTGAAATCTACTGCCTCCTTGCCAAGTCTTCCACTTTTAACCCTTTCCTCCCAACAGGGCCTTTCTGAAGTTGCCAGAGGCACTGCTGAGTCGGGTCATCCACGAGGACCCATGAGTCCCTTGTCAGCCTTTTGCACTATCCTTAAACCTAACATGGGTATATCAGTGGCTGCCTCCTATGTCTGTCTGTAGATGAAGCCTGATTGAAAGTGACAGTTCCTGTGTCCTAATGAGCTGCTGATGCCTCACAGTCCAAGAGGCTGATAGAAATTTATAACTACATTGGCAGTGATGTCAGGGGAAGACTAGACCCATTAGAGTAACGCGACCTAGGTACAGTCGTGGTCCTTGTAGGGCTCTTGAGCTGTTTGCTACCAAACTCTCAAGGTTATGGTAGAGAGAGAACCGGCATATATCACTCAGTACATTATAGGACTTGCAGCTTAGGGAAAAAACATTTTGCTCTCAACTCCCTTCCCCCACGAATGGTGGAGCACTGCTATTATCAGTGTGACTTAGAGGAAAAATCATTCAAGCTCTCAAAAAAAAAAAAAAAAAGAAAGTATCTTGTAACAACATGATCAGTCTGTTCTTCTGCAGACAATAGCAGCAATATACATGAAAGAAGGGAGATTTATGAAATACACACTGTATAGAGCTTTGTTGCATATCAGTAACACTTTCCAGATTTTCATCATTAGACTGGATCAAGCAGCAATAATACAGAGGATGCCATCGATAATATCCTTTTTACCAGTAACATGGTGTCTTGGTTTAATGACAACATGTTCGGCAGGTGAGACCTCTAATGAGATGAGCCTTCCTTTTTTTTTTTTTTTTTTAATTTCCCTTTCCCCAATACAGACAGGGTAAAAAATTTTGAGGAGTCTGAATGAAGAAGGAAAAATAATAATTTTAATAAAAGTGGAAAGAAACAACAACAAAAATCCCCAACAATAGCTGAAAATATTACCTAGCTACCCCCGACCCCTCCCCCTGCCCCCTAGGTTAAAACAAAACCTGATAGGATATTTCATCCAAAGGAGAGTCCTATGCCACTGAGACTGTAATGTGGCTTCCAGGTAGTGTGGGTTCTGACGTAGCAAAACCATACGGAGAGACAATGGTGGGGCCAGGATGACCCGGACCACGTGGTGGCAGTGCTTTGTTGCTTTGTGCAGCTTCAGAAAGAGAAGTTCCCAAGGTATCGGTGGTGACTCGTTGTGCCGGAATGACTCAGCTGGGGCCAAGCAGTCTCAATCTAATTCAAAAGATGGCCACGGCTAAGGCAGCAAAACAGCTGCACCTGAGGCAGGTCAGTCCCCAGGCAAGAGGCTTCAAAAGCCCTCAGTGCTCCAGTGAGCAAAGGTACCAAGAGTTCTGGTGTTTGCCTGTTTTTATTTCCTGTCTCCCAAGTTCTTGGGATGCTTCCCTTCAGGGACTCACCTTTCCATCAGGTTCTGAGATGCTGGGGACGGTCTTTCCCCAGTCCAGCTCAGACAGGGGTGGAGGTGGTTCCCCACACTCCAGATTACTTGTTGGTATGAAAAAATTCACTAAAAATCTTTTCCATTCAACTAAAACTACAACACATGGTCTTGCTGCAACTGCTCTTCAGAGTGGATTGAATTGAACATTTCTTGTCATGAAAAAGAGCTGAAATGCAGATTGATACCCAAAATCTCTTTCTTCAAAGATTCCCAGACACTAGCTTGCTTAGAAATGAATACAAAGAGTTAGCATGCTACATTTATTCAGACTTTTAAAATTTCCCTCATGAATACAATATTTGCCAATGTCTGCCAACTGCACCTTTCAGGGCCCTTTCAGCTCCTTACAAAAGAAAAGGTGGGAAGTAAGAAAAAAAATGCTATTCATGTATTTGGAACTCATCCACACGAGGATTTGCTGTTTCTTTAGAGAGATGAAAACTGTGCTAGCCTTTAATTCTGCATCTGAGATGCCCTGACTTGCAACAGGGAACAGAGAAGCTGTATAGTTCCGATTTTTTGTTAATATGGATGTTCCCACCTGATGCCACTGAGCACCAGACTGAAAATCAATCATGAAACATCTTAAATAAGGAGTGTCAGTAAAGGATATTTCTGATATGATATTAAGTGGATTTAAAAGCATACTCTAAGTCAAAGCCATTGAGGAGGTCCCACAGCATTCAAATTGCTTCCCTTTTCTTCTCGATGAAGTTGATGCTATCCTGTTATTCTCTATGGGTGTGGACCCATAGAGAACTTCAAAAAAACCCTTGCTTTCAACTAATGATCTGGTATGTTTATGCTACAACAGTGAAGTAGATAACCCTATTTGCTGCTTTATGTGTTAATTCTATTTTAGCAATGAAAAATGCGATATATAAAGACTTCTAGTAGCATCTGGCAGTTTCGAAAAATTGGGTAGGGAAACAGTTGGAGAAGAGTATAATCAAATTATTTGTACATCTGGAGTATTGAATCTTTTTTTACTCCACAAAAGTGCTCCTGTCTTTCTTCACATGTCACATAGCTATTTCTATAGCTAGAAATATGAAGTATACTGAAGTGAGTTTTATTTCAGTAATGTCTGACCACTGTGATTTTTATTACTTTGTGTTTGTCTCCTCTCCCTGTTATGAGATAGCAGGCACTTATAATGCAACTCTCTCCACAGTATCTTTATACAACTTCAAGGTAAGATGGCATGAAATTTTGTCTTCTAACTGCCATTCAAATGACATTTTCAATGTATTAAAAAGAAAATTATTTTCACTTGCTCAAGGTAATTTATAGATCAAAAAGTATTAAAATATATATAAGAAACATTGAGAAGATACTGCTTACAGATTACTTGCTAGTTTGTTTTCTGCTATTGCAAGAAATGGATCTTACTTGTTTTTTGAAAATGCATTTATATCACTTTTAGCAGCAGCAATAAAAAAGCCACTGCTTGTTACTACCTAACCAAGCAGAACAATTTTCTTCCTCATTAGAAAATAATTTAGTTCTCTTTTACTTAAAATAACTGCACGTGAGGACTAATGAATTGCTCCAAACTTTCACTCCTGCACATATATAATCCAGCAAATAGTTTGTTATTTGCCACTATTATTTTCTTGGTTCTTAGTAGCCCTTCCACTGGGCTTGTGAGTATATTTTGGCAGTCTGTTTGCAGAAATATTGGAGAAATATAGCTAATATGCTGATATTAATGCAAACTGACATGCACAGAAATTTACGTCAGAAAAATTAAACAGGGGACCTTGCTGTGGGGTTATATGGCAAGAAAATCCATCTTTCCAACTTTGGCTGAATTTGCAAAGTGTGAGTTGTGATTACAGTTGGCTGACTTGGTCCCCAAAACAGGGCACCTCAGAAGGACCTTGGCTTTTTAGGAGAGTGGGGCTCAGATGACTGTGTTTTGTTTGCTGCTTATTAATTTGCACTTCTTGCTGTGCCACAAGCTGGGCATCTAGGGACAGTCACAATCATTAGCTGTTTATGAAAAGCTTTACCCAGTCTTGGATCCATGAATAAAACCAGTGTAGATGTGCTGCACTGTGTTTCTTTTGTGACAGAGGAGGTGGAAACAGCAGAAATGTCAATGGTTTTGATGCTGAAAGATGAATCTTCTCCATAATATGCTGGAATAGAGAGGTTTAATGTACCCAAAACACCTAGCCACCTTTATGTCCCCCAGTTCCTAACCAAGCAAGACAGCTTTCCAAGCAATCAATCCAGGAGACTTTTCTGGAGTCCCAGCCTGTGGGAAAGGACAGAAGTGTACCAGTGGTGGCAGCTGTACAGGCTCTCCAGAGGGCAGGTCAGTGGAGGGACCTGTTGCCTTTCTTCCCCTCACACTGGTACCACTCAGTTACAAACTAGAAGCAAATAGCCTGGTCCTGAGCATCCGTGGAAGGGACAAAATGAAATTTCAATCACATCTTGTTTGTTGTGGCCTCGTCTTCGTAGCAGTGCGCTTGTGGAAGTGCCAGCATTTTGCCTGTTCGCTTGCTCCAAGCTTGAGCAACTTGAGAGAGGCAGATAGATAATTCTTACATTCTATATATCAGACATAAGATAAATTACCTTCTCCTTCTGAAAGGGATAAATAATGTTTGACTTTTTGTTAATAAGAGGGGGAGAATGGTCTTGCAACCTCCCCTGTCAGGGGAGAAGAAACTGGATTGCACTTCTTGCAGGTGGGCAAGACCCAAGCCGTGCAGTGCCCGACTGCACAGTTCCATCCTAATCCAGCCTCTGACGCTTCCTGAGAAAGAAGCACTGTGACAATTTTAACATGGGCTGTACATGCAATAATTACGCTTTAGTCAGTTGGCATTACTTTAAACAAGCTCTTAGAACTAAATAAGGGGGATTGAATAGGGTGTCTGATAGCGAACTGCAAGAGGACAATTTAGAAAGGCAGTAATACAATGGTTGCTACTGACTGGAGTCTTTCCATCAGTGAATAAATTCCAATATATTTGTCTCTTCCGATTCTATAGTGTTTCCTCTAATTGCATCATTGCCTTAGAGGGACAGTAGTTCTTCATCAGCTCATTCAAATTCAGTCTGGAGACCATGTGACAAAATATTGTTTCCCTTACAGTGAAAGAAGCCAACTAGAAAAAAACACCAGTTCCTTAACGCATTGCTCATTACCCATGAAGAGAATGATTTTAGCTGTATTGCTGCAATGGTTGAATACTGCATGCCCTTGTCACATTAAATGGGCTTCAAGGCAAGGGAGTGAGTGATGAATATTTATTCTGTTTATTACTTTGAAATAGCACTAACCATAAGCAGATCAGCAAGAGGCTGTCTGACAATGTGTGGATGTCTAACTGCTGTAAAAAATGAAGAACATGCACCGTTGCTAAATAAGTTTGTTCTTGTTTGTTGCTGTAGACATGGATGTCTGGTTTTGAGGGAAGGCACATGGGGAAAGAGAGGGGTTGAATTGGATTTAATTTATTTTGTTTTTTAAGCTGACATCAGTATGTACTGTGCAAGTGCAAGAGGGTTTTCAGTATACATAGGCCTTAGAGACATGTGGTTGGCAGCTGTCTTCCCACAACTGAAGAGGGGAATGTGAGGTTATATTTAATTTTTGTGTCATATGAGGTTACATTTTTGAGATGTCCATGTGCTTGAAGAGCCTGTGCAGCTGATGAGGGTATAGTAATCACAGTGTTGGCAGCAGTCCAGCAGAAAGAAAGAGTACACACTCCCACCCCCACACACATCCCCCCCTCCCTGGTTTTAATAACCTCCTGAAAATATCCAGCTATATCATCTCTTCGATGAGATGGTGATTTTTGAAGATGTACTTGAGTATCTTAGATGCATCACAGCTACAGCATGTGCACTGTTAGCAATTTCCAGCTTCACAAGGTAGTCGTAGATCACACAGCACTTTTCTTTAGCATCTAATGGACAAGGTAATACACTCTCAAGTAGAAAAGTGATTAGAACACTACAGCTCATTTTTGGTTTCTAGATCTATAGCACCTCTTGTGCTCCAGGTGAGTTGCTTTTGGACAGGGGTCTTCTGAGAGTGGTAATTGTTTTTCCATAAAGGCTGGAACAACTGCTGATGGATTTCAATAAAACTCTGCCTGCACTGAAATTAAAGCAGTAACACTGCTGTGGCTTTCTTTATGGCTTTGCTGGTTCTTTACATCACTTATTTCCTCAGGATACAGCAAATTAATACACGAAATTCCTCTACTGCTCAAGCTATCCTAATTGTAACCAGCATATACCCAGAATTGAAAGTCTTTGAGACTGAGGGCTGTGAAAGATGTGATTAATCCTGGATCTACTCCAGTGCATATATTCTTGTATGCTATTTACTGGACTATAATTTCCATACAAAGATAAAATAAAATGAAGGCTCAGTATAGAAAAGTAGTACATTTTCTAAGAAGTCTCAAATGACTAAAGATAACAGGACCAAACACGGGAACTTGAATGTATTCACAGTGTTCAGAAATACTCTTCTCCCTCATTTACAGGGGAAGAACCTTGCTGAGTAGAGTGATTTTGATTCATGTGTCATTTATAGGCAGAGAAGACATAGCAAATATTAACTGTAAACTTAGTAAACAAACAAGAAAATGTGTTCAAACTTCCTACTTTTAGTGTTTAGATATCTACAGTTTCAGTCCAGCAGACATAATTCCCTCAGTGGCTGCTGTTTGAAGAAATACTTTCTTGAAGTCCCCTCTGCTGTCACTCAAAGTTGCCTACCCCCTACTTCCTGTTCCCTCACCTGCCTGCCTTTGCAGTGTCCTTTTCCTCTTTTTTTTTAATTTCAGTTGTTGTGAGAGAACCTATCACACAAAATGGTGGCCCCATACACAAATTTTTAAAAGAAGCCTTGACTTTTTGCAATTTTTTCCACTACTAATGAAGGATATACCTTAATCCTTAACAGAAATGTTAAAAAAGCAATAGTTAGTGCAAAGCACTGGTAATTCCTAGACCTTTTGTATTCTTGTCACCTGCACTAGGGATAGCTGAGAACCCATGCAGTATGGAATCCTTTCTGTCACAAGATATCCTTCCTTTATTATTGCCATTGCTGTTCAAGGCCAATCTATTTGAAACTGCACCAGAGCTACTCAGGCATGTCTGAGGAAGATCTGCCTTTGGTAGATCTGTACATAATTCTTTGACATGTTATCTAGGAAACCACTGGAGAGTCTTGCTTATTGATTTTTGATGGAAATTAGCAGACACGGAACTGACGGCAGAAGTTTCAAAGGGCAAACAAATAAAATAGAATGGTGTGGTTTTTACTGGTAACTTAATTTCCTGTGTTTAATGGATTTGCCAAGGGCATGCTGTTTGTTGTAAGCCTAGATTATGACATCTGATTATTAATAGAAAAATGGATGAGTTAATATTCCTAAAACATCCTAAAGACAAGTACTTAATAAATACTATGTTTTGTTACCAGTTTGTATTAAAAACTTGGCAGTTGTTACCAAAATTAGTCTGCAAGTTTAAGACTTTCAGTTCTGGTTATATATCTATTTTATACATATCAGCAAAAAATATTTTACTGTCTTTTTAATTTTGGTAAGACATTTTTTTCTTCATGGCAACTAGATATGCAAAGTTTAAACTTTAACTCAGAATAAACTTGGCTGTTCAAGTCTCCTTGCATCATAGCTTGAAGATGTAACAACAGCAGCAACTTCTAGTGAGAATACCTAGTGTAGCAGTACTGCCAGGCAGTAAAAATTCTCCATATTAGAACAGCCATTGGTATGTAGGGTGTACCACCTGCCATTTAGTTATTATTCTCAATAAGCATGAAGCTTTAAATACTTTTAATCCAACACAGGTTTTCTTAAGCTGGTGTAAAGTACTAGATGTCGGCTTCCATTGTGATCACCACCATTACATTTAAGTTGCAAAGCCAGTGAAATAAATTTATACTGGTGAAAGACTGGAGGTAGGTTGTGGTGCAGTAGATCAGAGTCTTTCTTCCATCCCTTTCAGAAGGATCCTGGTTTGGGCTCTCTTCATAAAGAGGCTGAATGCCCTCTTGTCTGATGCCAGTTTTTAAATTGTTGCTTTGCAACTGCAAATCAATGTTCTTTTCTAAGCACTGAGTCAAAGGCAGATCAGTATGACTCAGAACGTATTCGCACTGCTATATAAAACATGTGCTGACACAATAATTGTATGAGCTTTTCCACAAATGGATACTGTGTGCTAGGTGCTTGAGGTCTTTAAGGTTGGCTATGGCCTAGCTAATGTATGCATTAACAGGGATATTCAAATGTATCTTTCTCCGCTGGTTCCTTTTCATTACACTGGAAAATGAGCTTTAGTTACTTTATTTGCAATACTTGATAAGGCTATGTGTGCCTCTTGCCCTTCCGTTTAGAGGGGAAAAAAAATTAGAGCCCTCAGACTGGCTAATGAAATAGAGGAAGAAACATGGTCATTAGATGGAGTAGTGGTTGGCTCCTGAGCCAACTCTTCTACTATAAGGAAGCATTTGATGCTCTTAGGAGACTTGCTTATTTCAGTGGATAATGGTTCTGTTTATTGAGTTTGCGCAAATGCATTTGATTTAGTCAATTTAGGCTCTGCATTTAAGCAAATTACAACTTAGGACTCCATCAGCAAGAGGTAAATTAGTTTGAACGCATATAAAAGGATCTTGCTGAGGGTAAATTTACAGTCAAACCATTACATGGAAATCATAATGTGCACTACATGTCAGGTTTGATAAATGAAGCAGGACTGTAAAATTGTCCTTATCTTGAAGTGTGCTTGCATTTAGCCAGCTACAGAGCTCAAGTGCTGTTATGTCTGCTGTCTTGAACTGGCTCAGGAGAGAGAAATCTCTCCAAAGCTGGCATTACTAAATTTAAAAAAGACAAGAGGAATTCTTGCAAGTATATAACCTACCCAGCTCTTCTTCCTCTGGTCCTTGGTCTCCCCCTCACTGGGACACTTGCCAAGTATGGGCATGGAGTGCTGATGCCTGTTAGGGAAAGGCATTAGCACAGGAGAAACCTTGTGCACAAACACAAATGGGGAATTACTGCCTAGGCCACTGCTCTGCAAATAGGAAGAGTGAGCTAGGTGCCCTCTTAAAGCCCTTTCTACTGTGTGGTGGAGGCTTTTGTTTGTTTGGGGTTTTCTTTGCTGCAAGACTGTTTCCTCTAGATCTAGGGCCATCTGCACCTCTTTCAAGAGTATCCCCCGTGGTACAGGAAAAGAATTATTTTGTTTTCTTGATTGCCTCAAATCAGCCACATAATAAATGGTAGAAAAAGTCAGGTAGCCAGACAGTTTTTAGTTTTGTAATTAAGAATTTTTTAAGTTTTGAAAATGTAGTGTATCTGTGAAGAAAGAAACTGGTTAATGTTCCTAAGGTGACTATTTTGCACTGATTATCAGTGCAAAATACTATCAGTTAAAACTGCCAGTTTTTATATACCACAAAGCAGGATATTACAAAGATGTCACACCACAAAGTGAAAAAAGAAATGGCTTATTAAAAACACCACGAAAAAGAGGAAGACCAATTAAAAGATAAAAATTTTTAATTTCGAAGATGTTTGGTGGGGGGAAAGGAAAACGGTCCATGAACTAGGCAGCTAAATGGTAAACTTAATTCTCCATCTGTTCTAGTACTTTTAATAGTTCCTAAGCAGCAGCAACATCCAATGTCTTTTATGGAATCACACTTTAGAGACTTCACAACCCAATGTGCCACTGCCAGCTGGTGTTTGAAAGCACACTGCTGCTGCAGTTCAGTATATAAAACTGCTTGGAGGCTTACAATAGCAGATGCCTTATGGACAAAGTATACAAAAGTGTGCTTGTGCACTGTGGCCATGCTTGCCTTAGTCTTGCACTGAATATATTAGCACCTTGTGAACCTGGCCTTAAAGCTAAAGTATGGATGAACATTGAGCTTACTGTACCTCCTTAAACTTTACCTTGTCAGGTTTAAAGTAGGGGTGCTGGATTTTGATCACTGGGGACTGCTCAATCTTTCTTTAATGTAGCTGGAAAGCAGCATGCTGTCTTTAGCCTGTATTTTCAAGTGTACTGTCTGGCTATAGGGTTTTTTTCCCTCTCTGTTTTCCCTTTATAAGATGGACAGTCTTGAATTTTCTGGCCCATGGTAATTTAGAAACATAGTTGAAAAACCTGCTTAGGTCCATAACCATTAGCTGCTTGTTGAATACTTGAATACAGTCAAAAGTATACAGACACATTGAGTAGAATTTTATGTTTAATTTACATGAGAAAAGCCTAAAGCAAATCACAGTAAGCTGTTTTGTATCTGGCCCTGGTGCAGATTTGCAGATGAATTACTCCTATCTGTCCAACCCTTTTCTCTGCCCTGCTATAATGGCATTCCTGACATGCTTATTTCCCTGCTGTCCCTTTGGCTCTATGAATGTGTACTAAAGTATGTAGATATGATATCAGTGTTTTGAATGTTGTAACCTTTTCCTTTGGTGTGCACCAGCTGTATGCAGCATTGGATGAAAGCTGGGTTTTATAATCTAGAGCAACCCACTGTTGCAAGTAGTGTTTATCTGGGTAGTTCACTCTTCTGCCCAGCTGTCCATGGCCTGGAGGAGATGCAGTAGAGTATTAGCAATACTCTGGTCCTTTGACCTTGAGACTTTGCACAAGGCAGCAGACTTGTAACAGAAGTCAGGAGTTAGTTAGATTTTCTTACTTGCAGTGTCAGTGAATTCACAACTAATCTAATCAGCTATTCCAGCCAAATTCACCCCCTTTGTTAAACCTTATTTTCCTTAATGGGGAGATTTGTTCAGATTGTCAAAATGGTCTGAATAGTAGCAATAATGCAGCCATTAACAGAAAAAAAACAGACTTCAGGGAATATATATGTAAGGTTAATATCTCTCTTAAAGCTACAGCTCAGTGACAAAGATCTAAGTGGTTGTGCTTGCAGCTCTGATTTACTGAGGATTAAGAAACTAACTAGTAATGTTTGATGTTACCTGGATCTGGAAGTTTTTCCCTAAGCTGGAGTTCTGCTATATTCCATTAAGAGTAACCCTAATGCTGGCTACTGTAGCGGATTGCAGCAGAGCTACCAAGTTCCTTTCTTTGGGCAGAAAAGTTTTACCAATGACATTAGATGAAACAGAACACTTAGGGTGGCAGCAGGCTTGTCTGCAGCTTCTGTTGTGACCAAAGTTCACTGCTTATTGGTTGCTGGCACAGTCTGGCCATGCAGCCCTGGTGTTTCATTCAATGGATCAGGCTCATAATTTGGATTCTGGGGCAATAGGAGCCAATAGAGCTCTGGAGGTGGCATTTGCAGATACGGCAAAGGACAGCCTGTTGTTTCCTCTGGTCGTCTGAAATAGAAACTGTAGTCTGATGGGTGTATCAATAACAGTTTAACATGACATCAATTGTTTTCAAGCAGCAGCATTTCAGCTGTAGGCTTACTTCCTCCTCAGTTGTAGGACATAGTTGTCCATGACGCAGAGAAAGAAAAAGCCATCAAAAAAGAAGTGATGATTTGCCCTCAATTTAACATAAAACCAGAATTTTAAAACAGTAATGAAATAGAGGTCTTGCTTGAACAGGTGCTAAATAAGAAATACTAGAATAACCTGTAATATGTGCATCTTTCCTTAATCTTCAGGTGGAGCAGACTGATGCAAACTGTAGTAGTATCATTCTCTGATATCTTAGGCCAGTCAACACCTCCAGGCATCTCAGTGCTTAAGAAGACTATAACTTCAAATAACTCAAAGTTGTGGAGGCAAGGGCCCTGGTTTATTCCACAACCCTATGCCTCTGAGAATCACAGGAGTCCATGTC
Organism: Pseudopipra pipra; assembly: GCF_036250125.1. NCBI lineage: Eukaryota > Metazoa > Chordata > Aves > Passeriformes > Pipridae > Pseudopipra > Pseudopipra pipra. The sequence goes on from NC_087551.1 coordinate 61,209,366, forward strand.
ACTTTGTGTGCTTCCTTCCTCAGTGCAGAGGGATGGGCAGTTTTTCCTCTCCCAGGGAGCCATTCTGTTGACGTGAAACTGAGTGAAAGAGTGAGGCCTTTGGCTGTTTAAATCAATTCATGTTGTATTGCAGTACAGAATCATAATGAAGAAAACCACAGGAAATGTAGCTACTCAAGGGCCTCAAGTCATCCTTCCTTGCTCATGCCAACTAGAAGAACCAAAGTTGTCAAAATAAATTATGTTTAAAACGGGAGATGTCACAGCAGATTACTCAGCTTTGCAGAATTTTTCATAATACTTTATAAAAGTTTGTCTTTGAAACTCTAGACACCTAACTTCATTATTATCTCTATTATGGAGTGATAGTTACATAGATAAATGCAGGGCAAGCAGAAAGTATCAGTTTAGTTTTATAGTCAAACATCCTTTTAAAAAAGGTAGGAAAAAGGAGCAGCATTAGGAGAGTTCTCTTCAAAATGATTTACTCCACAGTCAAGTGAAAACTGTGAGATGGTGTTAGATTTGGGCTAAATATTCTAATGTTGGTCCCAGTTGGAGCATGAAAAATGTATGAGAGCACTGACTGCTGGAGATTTTTCCCTAGGGTTTTCTTTCTTTGCTTAAATTAGATATTTTAGTTTGCCGTGTTGCCCACTAAATTTGAAAAGGAAAGGTTTGTTTTTTTGGAGTTGAAACAGATGAGTCATATTGGCAATTATCTGGGACCTCAGGTACCTGAAAAATTATTTGTACTCTTGACTATGAAGAATAACACCATAGAAATATATAACCTGAATAATTTGGGTCTTCTTTCAATTTCATTACATGACACATCAGCAGTATATTTAAAGAACAATGTTGAAGAAAGGTCTGTATGGTTTTCTGTCTATTTATGAAGCATGACTATGTCTATTATGAAGCATGAAAGTGATATTCTTTTCTATGTATTTACACCAGAAGTTCAGCCTATATGGATGACTGAAGAACTGGTAGGATTTTTAAGCAATGCAGATGGCATAAATAGAAAAAGGTTAAAAATCCAGTGGTCTAGCTATGGTATCTCATTAAATTGCTCTAAAAATAACATTTTTCATTGCATAGGATACTTTCAGAAGAGTTTTATTTGCTTTCATAAAAACTTAGCTGAAAACTGCAAAGTCTTCTTTGAAGGTTTAAAAACTGGTGTGTATGTGGGAATTGGGATCTTCTGGTGGTTCTTCAGTAGGTGCATTCATATGAAAGGTACGGTGCACACTTTTCTTGTCGGTCAGAAACAGGTCAGCGAAAAATTTTACTTGCCTGTGCTGTAAACCCCTCAGCAGACATCTGAGACAGCCTAGAAGCACCATAGCTGAACAAGTGAAAGCCTGGGACTGGCATTCCTAGTGGTTTCTATATTAAAAGAGAGACAGGGGAAATGGTTTGGATTTTTAAGCATTTTTTGTTGTGCATTCTAAAGAAAAGTACTAAGCCAGAAAAACGTTCTTCCCCGTAAAAGCTCCTATAAAGAGCTGAAAGCATGATTTAATAGAAAGAAAAAGTAAATTACTCCTTACAAAGACTTTAAGTTGAGAATTGCTTGTATTTAAACTTGAAAACACCACCTTTTTCATGCATAGCAGTTTGCCTAAAACTACAGATTAAGAGTGACTATTCATCATAAATGCCTAAAAGTGACCTCAGTCAACAAGGTCGATCTTAAAACAATTTAAAAAAACACCTGTATGTGAGTTTTTCTTTTTAAGTTCAGCAGCAGAGTATTTAAAGTGTGTGCAAAAAAAAAAAAAAAAAAAAAGGAAAAAAAAAAGCAGTAAAAAAAGGCAGTAAAAACTTTTGTATGCAAAATATCCACCAAAATACTTGTGTGCTGTGGATGTGTATTAGTTTGCAGTCTTTATTAATTTTCAGTCTTGAATTGGAAAGGTATTGTCTTGCTCCTGGAACAGTCAGCAGTGGCATAATCTCTAGCAATTTGCATATGGCTCTGAAGCTCACAACCTGCTGGCTTCAAGCAATTTTAGTCTTTATCTGGAATCTGACAATCTACGAATCTCTTGTATGGCAAGAGATCTTGTAGTAACAGGGAGCTGGGATCATTCCCAGATGCTGTGCTGAATCTTCAATGCAGAAAGCTTTACTAACAGTACTTGCTGCATCCACTCACTGATCTGCAAAAACAAATTAGTCAGGTTTTTCTCTTTTAGCTTGGCTGTTTGCTGAAGTAGCTGTTGTTTCAGCCTACTGAGTGTATTTCCTTTAGCAAAGGACAGCAGATGGTTGATTATTTCCACTCAAAAGTTCAAGAAATGAAATAATGTGCATTGTTTCATTGTTTTTTGCTCTGTCCCACACATTCCTGGAAGGTCATGCAAGAGAGAAATAATTCAACATAGCTAAGAAAATAAAAGCCTCTCTTTTTCTTTTTTCCCTTTCCATTTCTTTCATTCAGAAACTCCAGTAATTGTTTTGAAAGCAAAGACATATTTATGTGAAAGACCATTGCTGATGCAGCACTGAGCAGAGCAATGGCAATTTCCTGCCTCTCAGGCTGGCCACGGTTTTAACTCATGCTGCTCTAGTTTCAGTTGTTCAAATTTCCCTTGTGTTTTCAAGTCCAAAAAAACCCAACCAGACAAAACAAAACCCCAAAACTTTGCAAACAAGTTTGGGTTAAAAAAGAACCAACAGGTTGAGTAGAATCTAGAGGCTAGGATAGGAAATATGCCTAGGTAGTGTAATGGGCCAAATGGCTTGGCTGTTCTGTGTGTTGTGAGAAATTCATAACAGTAACATACATCCCTGTGCAGAAAAGTCTTGGGGCTTCATTTGTTCATATTTTTCAAGACTTTTGGAAGTACTCAACTGTATTTGAAGTGTTATGGCCTGCTTTTCTTGAGCTGCTCAAACTATCCTGAAATATAGGGATGAGAGTAGGTAAATACATGAGGCACAAATAATAAAATAGAAACACATTAATATTTTACATTGTGCTTGTTAGAAGCACTACCATGTAGAAGTTAAAGACAATATGTGTTCCATAATTAGGCTTTTTCAGAGACAAATGTATGCTTTGCTAATTCTTAGCACTTTGAACATGGGTAACACTGCATGGCCATCAACTGTTTCTTAACATTAAGGGCCAGTTGCAAGTAAAACCAGAATACTCGCTGAAGACAATTACTTCAGGGCTTCACATGAGCTAGACAGTTTTTCTTCAGGTGTATGTGATTGATGGTAGACTCCTCAAACCATTAGAGTGGCAGTGTACATATTTACTACCAACTCTTTAATGCACTTTCCCAGTGTAAAGATGTCTTTTTTTCCCCCATGGCAGTTTAAAGAAACATTGTAAGCCAAAGAGGCCTTTTGTAAAATACAAAGCACTCCTGCAGGAGTGCTCAGTGTCAAACACAAATTTTGCGGCTAGCCTATGCACAAATTTTGCACTGCCTTCTTTTAGTAATGTCAGAAGTCCTGAAAATGTGTACTCAAGACCCTCTGTGGGCAGAAAAAATAATTAAAAACTGTTTTTTCTTTTAATTGCATGGTTCTGCTACCTTATTGCTAGGGTTTTTTCTTTTGTGTAGCTAGTTTTTTTTACATTCATATAGTAGCTGTTCTGCATCACAACCTTTGCAAAAGTACAGTTTAACAACTTGAAACAATCCACATTTCAATGATTTCATAGTCCTCTAGAACATACAAAGCACTGAAGAAAATCACTAGGATTTGACATTTTAGTGAGAATCTAGGCAGCAACTTTCATGTCTCCATCTATATTTCCACAGAGAAGTATAAATTTTACTTAAGTAAGATCATCTAGGGTGGTTTCTGCATTTAGTATTCCTCACAAACTGACAGCATCAAGCAGAAGCAGTAGAGCTGAACTTTGGAAGCTGCTTTTAAAGTGAGGATTTCATAAAGAGGTAACAGTAGAGATTAGTGGTAGATGGTGCACTAATAATCTCTGGGATTCTCCTGCTTCACCACCATTCTGCTCCAAGTGTCCAAATTTCATCTTCATTTAAAAACTGGGTTTGTGAATTTTGCTATGTGTAACTTCCAATATCATGTGTAATTGGAGAGAGAGGCAGTATCAAACTTTATTTATTAAGAATCACTTAAAACTGTATTTTGAGGTAAGTAACAGAACCTGGTTTTATAGTACCTCCATTAGAAACTCAATCTCCCAACATCAAACAACATAGCCTCTGTTAAAATCCAGCGCTATTCAAACGATATAGCAGGGACTTAAGGTGCAACATATTTTCTTCAATAATCCCAAATACATTAAGTTGTAACATTTTCCTTTCTGCATTTGGTTCCATAGTTATAGCATGACAGCAGCCATGTAGATTACACAAAGTTTTGATTTTCTCAGTGAAACTTCATGGGAAATATTATGGTCAGAAGAATTTTCTAGTAGCTCTTGGGAGTGACCAAAGCATAATTTTTTGAAGCAAAGTAATATGCTAATGAAGGACAGAGCTGTGCATGCACACAAGTGCACTGTATTTAGAATAGTAAAGGAATACAAGTTTACAGATCTACTTCACCAAAAGCATTTAGGGAGCTTTTAAGGGAGTTGGACTCAATGATCCTTATGGGTCCCGTCCAATTTGAGATATTCTGTGATCCTGTGTTCCATAAAACCAGAACAACTTGCATAATACGTAGTCTCACTCATCACAAGAATGATGAAACATTTGCATTTCAACTATAAGAAAAGAGATAAATAAAAATTATTGTTCTATTCCCTTAATGAAGGGGGTGGGGAAGGGGTTAGTTAATGAATTCTTGTGAGGTATGTTGAATTAGACATTTGAATATACCACAAACACTACTCAAATACTTGCATAAAGACATTTTATTATGAATGCATTTTAGGTATAGATTTTTTTTTTAATCTGAGGTGTTTATATAAACAGACCCCTATTGGCTGAATGACAGTTAGTTTGCAGGGCACGACAGTGGCTGAACACCCTTCAGCTCCAAAGCTTTGCTGAAGTTAATCTCTTGAGGTTTTGCAGTACCCTTGGTGAGCTTCAGAAATCGAATACATCCTTTAAAACGGATATTAGTAGTCAGCCCAAACTGGGTCACACCATCTAATGGAGGGGGAAAAAAAAGGAAAAAGGAACTGTGTTAGTTTGAGTTGATACTTAATTTTGTTGTTTGAGAGTCCTGCAGGAAAACAGATGTCCCCAGCAATATATGAATGTTTTATTTGCTGTATATACTAATTAGTAAAAAAATTACAAAGATTATAAGTAAATCTGATAAATGCTTATTTTAGACAATAATCCACTCTTGTTTTCTTTTTCTGTCTTACCATGACAGTGGCAGAATCTGAACACATTTAAACTGCCATTGTAAATCATGGATGCAACTTGCTAGCTATAAATGGTGTATGATGCATACATGCTAGTTTGGCAGATATTCAAGTTTTCAAGCTATTTATCCACAGAATAATGGAGAAAAAAAGGCCAAAGTGTATGCAATTCTTGGCTCTAATGTCAGAAGAAAGCCAGTTTCTCGGGATGGACTTCAAGGGACATTTATGGACTTCTTTTGACAGTTTTCAAGCATGCTGAATTTTTTTCTTGCTGATAGTAAAGCCAGGGATTTGAGTACATCTCTTCCACTAAAGAAGGAGGGGAGAGAAGTGAGGGTGTTTGGACTGGGAAACTGGAAATATTTCTCTCAATTGCTTGAAATTCATGGCCCAACTTGTTTCTCAGTGCTCTGCTACAGGGATGCACTTCGATACATATCTATGTGACTGATAAAGTAAGAGTTGCAGAAATAACTTTACACCTGTAGAGGAAAGACTGGCCATAGCATTATTCTGTTTCGCAGATGATGAGATGGCTGAATCCATTTGTCCCTCCTTGCACAGGGAAGAGTGATACTAAGAGACGAGTAATAGTTTTTTTGGGTACTCAGGAATTTATATTCTTGACCATGCTGTGGTGCTGAAAATTTTCTCTACACAGAAAATTCTCCATCAGCTAATTCTAGCTGGTTTACAAATGTTTTGCACTGTTTATGCAGCCAGGAGAAGCCTCAAGAGAATGGAAAATACAGAAGCCTACTAATTTTACAAAATCCCATGATACTGTGTTTCAAATTTGTGGTGAAGCTGTCCAGGTATTGGGAATATTAAAAAAAACAAATCTTGGATAAGCTAGACTAGATGGCAAAAGAAGTGTGAAGTGTTTACATGTGCAGTAGGTTTATTAAATAATTTCATAACTTGCCATGTGTCTGAACTCAGGAATGTCACTTTAACATGATGTAAGGGTAGGCTTGTATGTACAGATTGCAGTGTTACTGCGATTTGTTTCTCTTGCAATATACTTCTTGACACGCAGTCCAGAATGAGTTAGTAACTCCATCTGCAGTATTTCTTTAGTACTAGCTCCTATATAGAATCTTGTTTTGTTATAAAAAGGCTGCAACAAAGCTCTTTTCCCTCTGGCATAAAGTTGTTGGTCCTTATGAATAGTCATTGTGACTGAAGTACAACTCTCATATGTCATATCAAGGACATTTTTTAAAATGTTCTGGAGCTTGAAAGAGAAGGCTTTTCGGATGCACTATATCACACATCAGAATAGGGGGAAAATACAACTTACAGAAAATAATTTAGGAATTAACTCAGAGGTGTATCGCCATTGCCCTCAGTATTCACTAGAGTAGACAGATACTGCAAACTTACTTTGCTTTTTTTGTTTGCAAGCTAGAGGGAAACTTTATTATAAAAGCAACAAAACTGTACTTTGTAAACATATCAACTGCATTTTCAGAAAGTAAACTACTGTTAGATAAACTTATTGACTGTCTATGAAGAGATGAATACTAGCATTCATTATCAGTTTGTGGAAGATAAAGCTAGCTACAGAGGTCAGCTCAGTTCTCGATCCTCTTCAATCACCTCTACATAAAGCAATTCTCTCAAGGACTTCCAGAATACTGATTAGCAAATTTTGATTATTTTTTTTTCCTTAAAAAACCAGCAGACCACAAGCAAAGACATTAATCAAGAAGAGATGGTGTCTTCTCACCTCTCTTTGCAAGCTGCCCTGCACATTCCTAAGTTCCTCAGGTTTACAGGCTGATTTACACACATGGTTCCCTGCCCCACCCAAGGGCATACATGCATTCTTTAGCTAAAATTTGCCATTCTTCAGTTAAATTTAAATTTGCCATATACTGTTACTATTACAACATAACTATTATGGTATTACTAAACAGAATGTTTTAAGAGGCAGGCTATGTGTGTGTGTGAGCAGCAGAAGGCAGAAAGTCTGCCTTATTCTCTGTGACAGTGCCTATTTGAAATGGGGCAGAGGTACCTGTGAGACTCCCTTGATGTTGCAGAACTTCTTGTTCTGAAATGCAGCTGGATGCAGAAACGAGCATCCATGACAACTGATACACACTTGGCCAGTCTTACCCATCATCTTTAATATACTGGTCCTAATTGTACCTAAGCCATTACCAAGGCAGTGTTACTAGAGCATAAGTAAAGCACAAGTTCTGTGTTACATGCTCACCAGGATAACCTCCGACGAAGACAGGGTCATTAGTGTCCGCTGAAGTTGAGGCCCTGTTTGGGCTGCTATTATCCACCTGTTTGCCATCAACAGTCAGCTCTAAATGGTGTTTGATCTTGTTTGCAATAACCTTGTGCCACTGTCCATCACACAAGTTGCCTGGTGCATCTGGCTCATAGACAGCAGAGAATCGGCCTGCTCCATTGTCAACATGAAACATCACCTGAAAAGCATGACAGACAGCCAGTTTTCAAAATGGTTCTTAAGTTCTTTTTGTTTGTTTTTTTTTTTTGTTTAAAGTCAACATGGTCTGACTGTACACACACTCTAATTTAATACCCGACTCTATGTGGATTGCTCTCCCTCTGGGATGTGTGTTATGTCACTGAGATAAACACAAGTGGAAATGAACAAAATTGCTGTATTTCCATTTTTGGGGTCTTAGTTTTAGGGTGTTTCACAGCCCCCTCCCCCAAGCTCTCTATAGTGCCAGATTAATGGCTGGTTTTCTGGACTGTGGAGTAAAAGATATAAACAAGAAACCGGTATTATTAATGACAAAGCCTTTCCTCAAAACTTCTCATATAGTCATTAATTTAAGACCTGATTATGTCATTTTAGGAAACTCAAGTGTTACAGAATTTTTTAAAGTATCTTTTGAAAGTATTAAGAGACTATAGGTGTATGGAAAGTGACAAGTGTTGGATAAAGGAAAGCCCTGATATTGTTTGAGATGCCTTGAGATTGGGATAGTAACCTTGCATTTAAACTACCTGTGCTGTCTAAAACCAATCTTTATAAAGAGACAAAACTGCTTTGCTACTCACTTTTCCATCTACTAATTCAATGCCAAGCCCATCCATTTTCTGGCTGCTTACTCCTAGAAGAACACCATTCATTCGTGTTGTACGGAATTCAAATTCCACAAGCAGGTCTGTTCCCACTCTGTATGCACCAACTTGGAGAGAAAAGGGGAAGCACAATAAAATGAAGATAAGTATTTATTACGTTATTCCTAAAATCACACAAAGTGTGTTGTGAGTAATGTGAAGTAACTAAGCATTATTAATCCACTCCATTTCATGTGAAATCATGTAAATAACTGTTATGGTGGTTGTGCTTAGCGTGAGACCTTGCTAGAAAGTCATATAGTCTATGCTTAGGCAAGATAACCAAAAACGATCAATCACAGTTTCAAGTAGTGGTCTCATTTTGCCTCCAGCCAACAGGAGTTAGGTAGCACTGGGAGTTTTCGAAAGCAGAATCTCCTCTTTCTCTGTTCTTTGTCTGTCAGTAGAATTGTTGTTCATTACCTGTTTTGGCAAAGCCTGTTCCATCAAAGTATGTTCCCTTCTCGGCAGTGACAAAGCATTTCCCAACATTGAAGCTGGAAGTTGGATTATCCAGGTCAACAGGTGATTCTGTCATTTTAAAATTCCTGATGCAGCCATCGATGCTGTAGATGATCTGCAGCCAATATTTCAAACAAAATGTATAACTGTGAAAGTAAGCCTAAAGTATGCAATCAAAAAGTACTTTTCCTCTGCTTCTCTGCTGGATTTATGGAACTGGATAAAACTTGAATTTTACATGGCTGATGCTTAATATCTGATTGTAATTGGAATCTAATCTTAGTCATACTGAGGATGAATTACATTACTTTTCAGTGATGTGATCTGAGTCACATCTATTTGGCTTAATGGAGGGGACATAAAATAATACACCGCATAATGAAACAGCAAATTACATCAGCGATGCAGGAATTTAATGGCCTATACTTTACCTTTTTAATTGACTAGGTTATGGGGTTTGCAAGTAGATGAAGATACTGGATATAGTTCTCTGGGCTGCTGGTAATTTTACTAGGTTTTTTTTTTTTCTTCCTTTAATCACTTTACTGTGGGCCTAATGTTGCATGGTAAGGAGAGGTAATGCAGATACGCAGCTACTAAAATGAACAACCCTATGTAAAGGTTGTTGACTGTACGTAGTCTGATGACCACAATGATAAGCGCCGCTCTGTTGGCCAGAGAGGCAAGTGGAGGCATGGAATGTACTTAGGTATAAGGAGGCTCCTGTGCAGGGCAGCAAACTGCAGCTCCAATTTGGCTTCTGCACTGGGCGCACACGACTGACTCCCAGTGGGCGATGTGTGCGCACTTGAAATGGTGGTGTAAGTACGCAAGATCTGCCTGGGGCAGGAGTGAGGGACTACCTAGGCTACACACTGGGCTGCCCTGGGTGTGATCAGAGCATACCAACGGGTCCTCTGGAAGCCACTGGCATCTCCTCCAGAGCTTTGTCTCCTTTTTTCCCTCCAAGGTGTGCAGAAGCTGCATTTTGGTTCTCAGATTCAGACAAGGGCTTTGATCTTTGACTTAGAATTAGAAAAGTCTATCTCTGATATCAGTGGGAGAGAGGAAAATGATAAAACATGTACTTTGAGAAAGAAAAAGAAGATATATTCATAAGCAGAGCGGTAGAAAGGAGGAAAATAAACATCTGTGTATAAAATACAGCCTAGAAATATGAGCAAATACAGAAAGGATAGCGGTACATCTGCAGAGACAAGTCTTGACTCTGCACACTACCTCCTCTAACAGTATTCTGACTAGTAATTGAAAGAATTTCCAAGAATTTTCTTGTAAATCAAAGCTGTATGTACCGTGAAATTATAGAGCTTATTACAGCTAAATATACCTGTACAAAATTTTCATGAGAACTCGAGCAATATCACCGAATAAATTCAGTTCTGAGCTGAACAATGCTTTCTGTCAGATTCTTCATAAATAGACCTTTTTGTAATTTCTAAGTGAAAGTCATCTCCAGATCAACAAGTTTTGTTATCAACAAAGGAAAATGCCGGAAAAGAAAACAAATCTTTCCATCTTCACTGCAAGAATAAATCACAGAAATGTAAGATATGTAGACAACTCAATAACGTTCTCTAGTTTAAAATTTCCCTTTGCTTATGGAAAAGCAAATCTGGTGACACATTAGCATGGTAATATGACCTCTGTTGCTGAAAGCAGAGTTTTGTGTGCTTAAAATGTGAGTTCAACCCACCTCTGGTTATATAATCAATTAGTGTCTAAAAAGGCTAATGAATGTTTAGAAGAAAGCCTTAATTAAGATAACATATCCTTTCAACTTTGCTTCAGAGCCTTTACATGAAGTCTACAACACAACACTCTCTTAATACATCACTGGGTGTGTATTTTATTGAGAATGATTGGAAGACAAGCACTGGTTTTTACATGGCATTTGAAGTCACAGCTTCATTTAAGTCCCAAAGCACTTAAGACTATCAGAATCTGACATGACTGTTACTGCCAGACTGAGCCATTTATCTGCATGGGTTCCCTCCATTACTTCTGACAAAGAGCAATAGGTAAGGATTTATGTTATCTTTCTCCTTAGATTAGTATTTGTAAATTGCAGATATATTTCAAAGAGCATGATTTGATACTACTATGAATTATGTGTTGTGGGTAATTAAGTATTGCTTTTGTTTTTCAGTGTCTCAGATTTGTCTTGGTAAATCCAAATTACCAGTAGATTTGCCTCAGTTTGGGTGTTCTGCACAATTCATTATTTGCTGAGAAACATTATCTTACAAGTCAGTTTTCTTTATGAAATACAACTCTCAGATGTAGAGTGGTTACTTATACCCTTTGTTCCCTGTCCATGAGTTATTACAGGGACTTACTTAAGCAGGATCTAGGAATCCCTTTTCTGTATTTATTTTGTCCACCCAAACTGGGGGACTCTTGCCTGTTTATAGACTAGTATTTGCCATTCCGTAATCATCTTGCAGTTTCTTTGGGAGTCTGTTTTGTTTCCTTACCAGATTTGTACTTTTGCCTTCTCTTTACTGATTCTATACAACTGCCCAGGATGAACTCAGACAGAGCTGATACTCACATTCTATTTTTTGTGCTGAATTGTGCTGCACTAGATGGCTAATTTGTTGTTCGCTATAATTAAATTCACTCAAGTTCAGGCTTCTGCTTTGAAAGAACCCTCTGCAGAGAGAGAAAAATAAGGCACAGAAGAGGTTTCTCTCTGATTCAGATACTGATGTATCTGGTGAGGCTGGAAGGGTATCAGGAAAGTGAAATGACTGACATGAAGTTGTGTAGATAGATGTAGTAAATGGCTTGGGTGAGAGAGTACAGTGTTCCTAGCTAATTCTACAAAGTTTAGGCCAAACTTATATTCACTTCTCTGGGCTCTCTGTTTTTCAAGGTATCTTCCGTGTCAGGATGGAAGCTGGCCATTTGAACTGAAACAGTGATAAATTGATATACGAACATTTGATTTGGAAACAGAAAGAGTACAGCAGAATTTTCATGGCCTTACTTCAAAACACATTCTCTCCTCTTTTAGTAATACCAATACACAACTGATTACTACAGTAAGTAGCAGTACTATTGGGTACTTTGTCCAGGGTAATTTTGGCTTCTGCTGCTTCTTGCAGGAGGTGCTTTCACTGTTTATTAGCATTTGTTGCTAGATGAATTACAGCAACGAGAAAGGGCAAGTGGTACTCAGCAACCTAAATGCTACCTGCACAGTGATCCAAGTGGATACAAGTGTATAGAACTTTCTGCTTTTCCAAAAGAGTAACTCTGCTATTTCTATTTGTATTTTTTGTTGCATTAACTGGATTCCAAGTGAAAGGATGTAATGTACCTCTCCTAAGGTCCATTTTATTCATATTCTTGAGCAATCTGAGGGAAAAGCAAAACAAGACAAAACTGGAAAGACACTAGTACCAATCAAAACATACTTAAGGAGTGTAAGATAACCTAAACAAATTTGCTTACCGGACCAATTCTTCTGGTTGTGTAGTTAATGGGCAATCCTCCGACATACAGCATTCCTACAACATCTAATATATCAGCTTTCTTGGGGCTAACAGTCCTGTTTGAAATACCATCTACTATAAGGTTTCCTTCTTGCTTTGTTCGAATTACTTTTATCTAGAAAGACACACAAATGCAATACAATTACAGATAGTTTTCTGACAACAAAGCATTTCCAGATTGTAACTAGCCTTACAGTCCAAAATATGTAACAATACAGGAGAAAGTAGTAGGAGTGGTTACAGAAGTACCATGGCAGCAACTATGAATGATATTTATGGAACAAAGCTCCTGAGCAATGTTTTGTGCAAACATTTGACTGTCTTTTAATTGCATATGGGTTAGGAGGCATCACGACCATTATTTATTAGAATTACTGAAAAGACTTGAGGTTCCTTTAAAAAGCTTCATCATGTTATAATAGGCATGGCACAATATTTTTTTTCCTGGAATTAGACAGCAATTTTAAGGACTGAGAATAGTAAATTCTGAATGTTAATGGTACTGGTTGCAAATCTTTATTGCAGCACACATTTGCAGACAATATTGAGTTTATGATTCCACTAGCTTGGACATGCCTCAGGTCATAGTTCATGCTAGAGCAAATATAATATCAACTATGTTCTGTTGGTATTATGACTTCTGCTCAGACAAATGGGCTGTGAATTGCATGAAGGAAGTGCAGTTGCTGAAGAGCTGAGTAAATTCTACCTCAACAACCACAGGCCAATGTCTTTCCAAAGGTTTATACTGAAACCTCTACAAATCAGTATAATAATGGTTCTGCACAAAAAAGGGATAAATGCATCATGCATATTAGTGGATTTCTAAAGAGCACAGTATGTGGCTCACCAGAGTAGCAATGAGAGACAAAGAGCATTTTTTGGCTTTTCTTTAGTGTGGCTGCTTCTGTTTCAGTGTGGCAGCATATCTGTCATGTGATGGGAATGACTGAACACTGACAATGGTGGTCTGAAGGTGAGGGACTGAACCATGGATAACTACAGCTGGGGCAGAAGAAGGATTAGGTGAGTGAGACAGGAACTGGGAACTGACACCCTTGCAGAAAACCTAAAAAGATACCAGCAGCACGATGTAGCTTCTGTAGGCCTGAAGGAAATGTTTTAACCTAAATCATTTAATTTGGAGAAAAGGTTGTCATTAAGGGATTATTTTGAGGAAAAGCCCCTGCTTTCTTAGAAACAAAGACTGTGGCCTTTTCTTAAAGACATTGCCTTCCCTCCTCCCCCCTCTCAAAATGGATTTTCTTGTGCTTTTTGGGAATTGTGACTTTGTCTTCATTCTCCCCTACAGAAATAGGATCTACAACAAGAGGCCCTCTCTTGTGGAGTGTCGAGTTGTATGCCCCAAAAGCACAATCCTCCTTCAAGAAATACATGCTCCAGACAGTTCTCTTAGAATAAAGAGGGCATGGCTAAAGAACAAAAACATATCTCTTCTGTATGTACAGAGGGACTAGCAAGAAGGGGCCTTGGTCTACTGCCAGTGCTCCTAGACATTATATTGCATAAAACAGATAAATTATGAATACAGCTTCATTTTTCCACTTATGAAATGCCTTGGTGTAGAGCAGTTGGTATCATCAAAAAGTTCATGACTAAAAATCCAGTGAAAATAAAATTCCTGGAGAACAGAGTGGGAATGAAGCAATTAAAGTGTAAGAGAAAATGCAATTAGATTTTTTCCTGATTTGGTGATGGGATGTGGATGGTGAATTTCCAAAGATCTGTACAAAATTCAGTATATCTTATAGTATATAATTTGAAAACCTAGTTATATGTATTCTTTTCTTCACTGTCTTTATTGGTGCCTTCCAGCATGTTACCTAATGAATATACTATGTGTCTGTTGTCCTTGCCCACTTAAATACTAAATTTCACGGTTGTGATATTATTCCTAAATGCTACAGGCATTGCATATAATGCTTCCCCTCACAGAGTCACGGATGGAGCTGTCAAATACATCCATGTATATCATATTTATTCCTTAATGAATTAATAATCCAGGGAAGGTTTACTTGCGTGTTACCTCTTTTTTTTTTCTTTATTTTTCTTTATTCTTAGCACCATGCTTAACAATGACATTATTAATGTAGAAACAACTGGCTTTAATGATGTATTCCATCATCGTGAGCTGATACTCACCTGAGCCCTATTAGGCAGGAAGGAACATTTCCTGCAGTTCCTTACTATAAATGGGACATATTTTAAATATGTCCAGAAATATGTTCTCTGAAGGACAAATTTCTGTGTTCCAGTGAATCTGAAAACTCAAATTTTGCTACATGATTTTTCCCCCAGAAAGTCTTAATTTATACAAGTTTTGGCTTGTGTAAATTACATTTTGAAAATATCTTAGGGCCAAAAAAAGCTCACTCTTAGCATTACAAAGAATAACATAGCATTAGAGACTATTATACCTTGTGCCACTGGCCATCATTTATTTTGTTTGGAACCACTGTGTTGGTGTCTCCACTCCCCAGATCATAACTGAAGTAAGGCAGACCATTCTTTATCTGAACTGTAGCAAAATCAGCATGGTTGATGCGGGCCATATAAAACAGCAAGCCAGAATCAGCTGTTGTTCGGAGTTCAAATTCAATTGTAAGTCTAGAAATCAAACAAACAGGAAAACCGTAACCAAGGAAAAGATATTTGGAGTCAGGGAGTAGACAAATTCATCTGCTTTACCTTTTTGTGTTCCTCTAAAAAAACTTTACAGTTGGTGGCCAATTCTACCTGTCCGTTAGAGTTCAAGAAAAATAATTTGATTATATGCAACTTGCATTTCACACATATCTGATCCCTGACATGCAAGTGTTCATTAGTCCCTACAAAACCGCAATCTTGACATAGAATTTCAAGATATAATTCTCAGCTGCAGCTGTAGCAGCTAGAAAAATCCCAGCACTTGTAAAATTCCAGCAGCGTTTTCCATCATCCACACAATACTCACAAAGAGGAGAGAGCTGTAGTGACAGCTGGCAAATGTTGAATTTCTAATGAGTTGTATTGCCTGAAGACAGGTTGCAAAACTTTTAAAGATGCAGAGAGAAGAGTTTACAATGAGGATATAAAATACTTATTCTGATTTCTCCCAATAGAAAATGAGGCTGTGTCTGAGCAGGTCTGCTGACCCCTCAGACAGAACGGTGATGCCGAGAACCTCCTCTACAGCAAAGAACCTGTGAAGAAATTATTTCGATTCTCTAGATGCTAAGGTTGTACTGGCAACACATCACTAACCTAGCTCAAGCTGGGCTGCGAAGTCAGTACCTGAAAATAGTTGATAATATAAATGTGAAAAATCATTGCAAGAAAATGATCAGGCCAGGATCATTCCTACTTTTCTAAAATTAGCATATGCAAAAATATGCAGTACAACATCTTTATAGGGAAAAATAAGTGTGAGCCTCATGGATTTGTAAACTATAAGGTAACACAAGTGCTTAGTAGTGGGACATGGCATATTTGTTAATGACCACGTGCCTTCAGAGAAAAAATGAAGAATTAACAAGTTATACCTTCTCAAATCAATTGAAAATAGCTGCATTTTCATACACAGTTCACAGAATTCCTTTGCATGTCAACATCTATATGTATATATTGTTATACTTTACGGGGTCGATGTCATTATGTCTGTTTACTGTGCAAGCTTGATCTTAACTATTGGAGGAAAGAGGAAAAAAGTTTTTCTTATTAAAAGAAATTATCAAGTTACTGAATAAAAAAACTTTCTTCTGAAAAAGCAATCTATGAACTCAGCTGGATGACATGGATACATTCTTCTGTTTGTTTTTCTGAAAATCTGTTTGGGATCTTTGTGTGCCCAAAGAAAGAGGTAAACTGTTTCTGTGACAGCTACTTAGGTGGGCACTTCAATGCCTAGATTTCACGCTATTTTAGGTTTGGTTAATGAAATGAATTAGTCATAGAATGTGATCTTTTTCAGATTATGTCCATAATTTTGGGAGATGCTTTTGAGAATATGAGGAGGGGCATTTTATTTTGACATTATTCCACCAAAACTCATTGCTGAAACAATCATACCTGTTTTTCACTTTGGTGTCATCAAATGCAACTGCAATATGGCTGTTCCTTGAAAGACCAAACTGCTTTCCACCTTCCAAAATGGATGGTACTATGTCGGCAGCACAGGAATCCTGCAAAATATACAGCAATCATACAAACATCATATTTTTTTATCTGTCTCAGCTGTGTATAGGCTGCGAGTCTTCCAGCTTCCAATATTCAGGACAGAATATTCTACCTAGTTGAGAGACTGGCCCTGTTATAAAGCAGTATGACAGGAACTTGGTTTAAAAGCAGAGCTCATTAAGCCAGCTGTAAAAGCATATAAAAGTAATATATGAACATTGCTGCTTTTACGCTTTCATCAGTGGACATTTACAAGAGTCTTAAGTGATTTCCAGGCAGCTCAGTGTACTCTTAACTCCCACGACTGAGTTTTACACAGTAGGATGCCCTCTTACAAAAATGTAGCAAGATCTAAGTTTTAAAGCTAAGCTTTGTTGGTGACCTGAAATATAGTCACCTTAAAAATAATGAGTTAAAAGTAGTTTTAGATCCTGCACCTTTCAATGAGTCCTCCATTTTACTTCTTTATATTGTTTTATAACTGTAATCTTTGTTTAATGTGCTGTTCTTTTCTGCAGTGCTGCTGAAAGGCCCCTCAAAACAATAAGGGAATCTGAATAACTGATGGATAGACATAACAACTGTTGAACTGCCTGAGCTGTCTAATGTAGACACATTACCCAGGGAATAAAGAAAGAAACCCCTCCCTGTCTGTTCCACCTCTATTAATCTTGAAGTGGTGCAACAATGCAAGGTAAAATATCTTCTGCCCACTATAATTTTCTCTTTTTAATTTCACTAGGTCTTTTACTCTCTGGCCCTAAAGCTCTTGTATAGGGGTGCCTGGGGCAATGTGAGACCATGGTAATTACCAGCTCCTACTCATGTCTAGCTTTTGCCTCCCACTGAGAGTATTGTGAAGAAACTACTCAAAGGATCTAACGCAACACAATATCAGGACAATACCGCTGGGAAAAAAACAAACTTTGATAGCTGCAAGCTCTGTTTTTAAGCACTGTGTCTGCTATCATTTTGAGTTGGTGACAGTCTCTTATTTGAGCCCTGACTCAGCAGGGACCTGCAGAGCACAAGGTGCAGTCCCTTGCTTTCAAATAGTTCTTTCTGAGAAACATTTTGAAAATATCATGAGTGACTCAGGCATTGGGATTTCAGCTGCAAAGAGGAAATTTCTTTCCCTTTCTCACTCATTCAGTAATGCTGTATTTTTTGTTTTCGCACATCACAAAAATCTTCACAAAAAGATAGAGCACTTCTAAAAATTAGTTTTCCATAATGAAATGAATGCTCTGGTTTGAATATGACACAGTAGAACACCATGCATTATGACAAGTATATCAATATCAATGAATATACAATGAAGGGGAAAAACAGGGAAAATTCAGTAGGATCAAGTGAAATTATGAATGTGTGACATCAGTCTTCCAGCAATCATCAAATAGGTACAAAATAATATTCCCATAATGCAGGGTAAAGTTCTGAATTATTTTAAGCTTTGCAGGTTTATCTAGAAGTTTAACAACTATGGTAATAGTAATACTATGCATATAATACTTTCAATAACATTTGGACTTGCTAAAATTTGAAGATTTTAAAGGAAAAAAACTAAATGGAAAAAAAAATCATTAGGGCATGTTTAAAAAACTTCCAGACTTTATTCACAAGCCTGTCTGCCTTCATTTTATCAAAGGACTGCCAGCTTTACAGCCTTCACAAGACTGTGCACTAAGTGGATCATTGGACTGTATTTAAATATCTCAGCTTTGTATTTTCAGTAATGGCCTTAATGTGTCCTGGCTGTTTAATAATCTGTATTCCATGAATGTGTCAAGACTGAACTCTTTAGCTGCACTTTACTTCAGTCTTGTCAGATGTCAGGGACTTGACTGGTAGGTCAAGAAACTAGGTGTGTCTGGCAGTGGAAATAGGAACAGAAAAGCCCACTGGTGGACTGTCACACATTCTCTACATTCTCATTTGCTGTATTAGCAATTGCAAAGAAAGCAATTAGTGGAAAAAAGGAGCATTGAAGCAGTCCTCAGAGTTCATTAAATACTGTTAATAAAACAATGCAATAACGCATGAAGCAATAGTGGAAAATACCATCATGGAGTCAAATGCAGAAGTAATGCTGGCGCTCTTCATTTCACTGGCAAGTGAATCCTGAGAAGCAGTGAATAACGTGAGGCAGAAGCAGCAGTTACCCAATGTTGAGAAACATTCTGGCATCTATAGCAAGCAGGAGCAGCAGATTGGTGACAGATGTTATTTCCCAAATGTCCTACTCTTTGATCTTGTCTTGCTTTTAGTAGAGGGTAGGAATTTTCTCATTTGGGATTAAACTGCCCTCCCCTTTTTCACGCAGATGGACAATGGAGAAAAAAAGTCCTAAAAGGACTTAAATAGAACAGACACTTTATTTAAGCCTACTATGTGCAAATATTTTTTTCTGCTGTATATTTTCCATATACAGTCTTTCTACCCTGAGATTCTGTATAATTTACATATGAGTGTTATCTCTTTACCACACTGTAGTTACTTATTTGTTGCAACATTTCCCCAAAAAATACTTTGGAGAACTTACTTACATTATATGAACGTAAACTAACCAAAACTTTGCCTTATTTAAATTACTTTCAAGTCTTCAACATACTAACACAGTTTCAATTTTTCCAAGAGAGAAGTAGAGTAATGGTGTTTTATTTAGATTTTTATTTTGAATTCCTATTTCAAATTATCATGGCTCTAGATATGTTGATATAGAAAACTCACCTAGTTACAATGGAACTAGTTTCCAATATTAATGAGAAGATCTATTCCTTCCAATTTTGCTATTTAAAAGTTAGTGCTTATAGTCTAAGAAAGTGTGCACTTGCTCTTTCATGCACTTCTGTGTTGTTTTGTTTTGTTTATAACGCTTAATCAAGAGATACTATGTCTACATTCCTTCACTAGAGTGACCATTAAACTGGACAATCCTTTTATCTTGTTGCGTGGTTCCTTATCTTTCTATGGTAGCCTTACAGTAAATTTGCTTTCAGCTCCAAACAAAGCCACATTGCAACCCTTGTGCTACAACTACTCCACCTTGTGGGAACGAATCAAAACCGCTGCCCTAGAGCATTAAAAGGCCGACATTTATAACTGGAACCTTAATAACTAAGATGGAGCTTGCCTATGTTGAACCCAAGGCTCCCATTTCCAGGCACACAGATGGCTGCATGTGATGTCGAGACTTCACTAGTGTCAGAAAAGTCCTTTTAGATAAATCTGTGCCATATGTACCTAGACAATGAAGGTGGCCATGAATCTCAAATACAAAATTAACCTTAATGAGTTAGGGGTTTTGGATCAACTTTTGTACCATTTTAGAAATCCTTCCTAAGGAAAACCAGATATGAATTCTGAAAACAAGAGTGTTAACTGGGAGTGACTGTGGGAATGAATTCAGGTTACTTTGTCTCTCACTTGTGGACTTACAGCCTCATTGAAAATCACAACTGTTTTTGTTTGGGTTTTTTGGGCATCCTTCATGCAATTAATTGATAATATTAATCTCTAAGTCACACAAAAAACCCCAATATAAACAAATTTGGTATTCTGTAATGTTGTGCCAGTGAGGAGGTGTGAAAGAGGAACAAAGATTTAACTTGACCCAAAATTATTAAAAGATTTTCTAAAGCCAATCTGTGAGAAATTTTCAAAATTACTGACTCCTTTGTATTTGCTATATATTAAATATTATAGCTGTTAACTTCTCAAAACTGTCTTATTATGATAGTGTGAATTCTGATAGTGTAAACAGGCTCCTAACTTGGGCATGTGCACTTTTTTCACACTTTTTGGAAACCTCACTCATACTTAACTAGAGCCTGCATAAACCTGTGAGTTGTATGCAGGTTTAACAACATGCAAAGGCTTTTCCCACCAATAATATCTTCCAGTGTATATATTATTCAGTTTAATATTCAGATACCTAAGCATATATTTTCTGGACAGTAAAATGTTGTATCAACTTGCAAAACTACTACACTTGTGACAGAAGAAATTTCTTCCTTCAATTTTGTTGTATAAGGCTGCTTATTATTATCTAGCTATTTAAGATTACTAATAAAAACAGCTGTCCTCAATTTAGTAGTGAGTGGAATTTCATTTTGTAAGTCTCCTGAATAAAGTTATAAAATAGCAGTGGAGGAGTTGCCATATCAAACAGATCTCCTAGTTTACCTTTTTCTTCATCCTGTCACTAACATAGCTGTTATGTGCATCAGAGAACAGCACGAAAAATCATAATGACACAGATTTCCCATAGGAAAATTCCCCTTTCAACCCCAAGCAGATATTGGTTGGGTTACATCCTGAGGTGTAAGGGTTTATGGCTAAGCATGCAAGCCAAAGAGAATTCTAATGCTATATCATTCTTTAAATTGCTGTCATGATAATACAAGCAAATGAGATCAACTAATTTTCCATTATCCACAGGTTTTACTGACCTGCAACAAGATGTTGCCTTTACAGTATCATGTTGAATTGTTACTATTTTTGTGACAAAGTGTTCCATTATTCTTTATGGCTCACCATTCAATTTTGCTCAGAAAAACAAACTTTTAAAACTTTACGTGACTGAAGTGACCTACACTTACAGGGGCTGAAGATAGAGGTGGTGTTGGAGGAGGAGAAGCAGAAGGAATCCTTGGTCCTTCTTTCTCCCCATTAGTGTCTGGTTCAGGTTGGATGATGACTGGTGCACGAGTTGGTTTATCTTCATCCTCAGGTGGCCTAACCTCTGGTTCTAGAGTGGGACATCGGCCAATATCTGCATTTTCGAAGGACAGGGGTTGAGCAAAGTCCATGGGGCTGAGAACACACAAAGAAATTGATGTCTGTTACTACTTTTTCTGCCTTTTTACTACCAATTTATAAAGAATAGTTATTTGCTGTAGTGTAATTTCACTGCACAGGACACAAAAGCCAGGATTCATCCCACCCTGTAAAGGTAGGTACAGGTACAGAAACAGAACACTTAAATTAGAGGCGATCATAGCACTGGCTTTCCTTCCTACAGTCGATGCAGAGAGACAGGCATCCTCCTTGTCAAGCTTTACCAGCCCAGATACTTTCAATCACATTGCAGAGAAGTCCTCTCTGATATACAGTGATGGAGTGTGGGCTGATAAGATCCTAATTTAGGTACTTCAGATTTTTGAAAGAAAGATTTACACTGGAACTTTCTATAGAGGTTTTACTTTATTCACCATTCCCTTTCTTTGTACCTAAATGTTCCTTCCAGATTACTGCACTTTCCACAAAGCAAATTGATTCCCATGGTGCTTCTTAGAATTTGTATACTCTTGGAGGTGAACCTTACTTAAAATAAAGTGTTATAGTACATCACGGATGTACATCTTACTGCAGTGTTACTGTTGAATTTCTCTGATTTTATAGAAAAATAGACAGTTGGTTTGTCTGTAAAACAGTTAATTATTGTATAGCCTTTGGAGAGTATATTGTAGACAAAAAAAAGGAAGGGCGTTAAAAGAAAACAGATCATATCCTAGGATTTGCTGCTGGTATGATTCCTTGCAACAATGAACTTTCTTCTCGCTGCCAAGACCTCCTTAACTGCACGTTTGTTGGTATCGGTGAGACTTACGTGGCATTAATGACAAGATTCCATATACAGCCCGCAAATGGTGGTATGTTTCTGAGAGGTGCAGTCTGAAACTGAGAAGTAGTACCGCCCACAAAGAGTTTCTTAACAGAGATGGGCTGGTCTGAAGGCAACCTCTGAGTCTGGACTTTGTCTTCATCAACTTGAACAGTGAACATCCTGTGAAAAAGATTTGAAAACAAAGAAATAGATATTTTACTCTGGGTATTGCTTGCATTGAAATTACCCCTTTGTAGGCCCCATTTACTCCTACACTGGCTGTAACACTGAGCAACTCAAACAATGTAATTAGCAGCTCATATTAAATGCATATTAACCACTAGAGGGTTTTCAGCTACTGCTGTGCTTCCTTACTAGTTGTCTGACAAAGCTTGGCAAAATTGTTTTGCGGAGGGGTGACAATACCAGACTGGAGTTGTATAGGAAGAAGTGTTTGTGGTGTGGCAACATTGACATAGTAAGGGCCAAGCCTGCTGTACTGTGATGGTAGATATAATCATCTAGAACTCAGCAGCATGGGAATAGCACAGAGTCACATTTTGTTTGGACTCCCTATTTACCAGTTTGTACAAGTTATCTTCTTGCTGGGACACAAGCACTGCTACAGTCTGCTCTGATTGCAGGATTAACCAAGCTTTTTCTGGGAAAGACGGCAGAGTAGGAAAATTGCTGATTGTCCACCATGTACTGATACAGGTGCTATAATTCATTCCCATGAGTAATTCACATGGCACAAGTCAAAGACAATGCACTCCCATGGAAGATACTGTTAAGGTTGAACAGAGGAAAGTAGAAGCCTCTGAAGCAGAGCACCACTGGCTGATCAATCAGTTTCTGGCAAACAACCTCACTTTTGTCAACTGCAAAATTATATTGAACTACTGTGTTCTTCCTTAACTATAATTACAAATGTTAGCAACTGAATAGCGAAAATATATAATCATATATTTAATAAAATAAAGCTTGAGTTTGTGATGAGTGGGGGAAGGGTTAATCTTAATTTATATCTTTTCACATCCATTTCAGGTTACAGAAACTGCAGAGTTCAGACAACTGGTTTTATAACAAAGCTTTGAAAATGCAGAGGTTTCGTCTGAACAAGCATCATCACTGGATAGCATTGTAAAACAATTGTGCCTTGATGTATCCTCACATGTACCCTAACAAGGTCAAGCTACTCTACCTGTTATAGCACTATCAGAAACTTACTTCTAAAAATTTTTGGATAATGATGGAATTACACTAGTTTTTTTTTGTCTCAGCAGAAGTATTTACATGGATTGCCAAAGACATCAATATATTTGCTTTGTTGTATTAGCTGTGCTGTGTGGTCTGTAGAACTTCTAGGAATTTTTTACCCTCTAGCTCGTTCTATCCGGATGGAGTGTGCTCTGCCATCGTGAAACTCGCCAGCTTCTGGTCTGACGGTGATTCTGTGGGGATCCCGCATCCCAGTGGAGATATGCACTTCTAGTCGACCTCTGTTTAGGAACACTGCATAGTAGGCCTGCAATGTATATGTTGGTATGAAAAGGTAAGTTGCTTTTGGAAAGAAATTATTTCACTTAGTTTTACATTAGTGTGCATGTTTTATTGTCTTACACTGGTTTTTAATTTGCTCACCCATAAAAAGGCACTGTTGTTTCAGTTCTGCTGCTGCTGCTACATTCATTTTTGTAATTTCATTTTGTAATGAGGAATGGGTCATACTGAAAAACTTCAACAAAAGATTTAACTCACTGCATACCTATGTTCAGGGAAGGGTGGAGGCTTCTAACCCACAATTCTTCTGGTTTTTGTTGTTACAATAACTGGTCTTAAACCCATCAAGGCCTGAATAGCACTAATCTCAGCATGAGTTCTGAGTTTGGAGGCTGGCAAATCATGCCAGTAGTTACTCTAGCAACAATATCATACTGTAGTAGATTTCAGAATATGACCTCCAGTTACTATAGCAATAAGTGGTCATGTTCACTTCTGTGACCTGAGGAGCTGGGAAATGATAAAGGAGCTCCTGCCCTAAAGTTAATGTCATGCAGGTGATGCATTACAATGTGCTGTTCCTGCAGTGTGTTACTACAGGTCACTGAGAACTCTCTTCCAAAATAGGTAGAAAGGAGAATAATGAAATATCATTTCCCAGGAGTCCTGAACAGAGAAAGTATCAAAACATTCTGTTTATTGCTGTCGTAGTATGTCAGGATTATAATCAAGATTTAATCAAGATTCGAATAACTTCTATCAGCAACCACACTTCTATCAGTTAGTCATTTGGGACACTGTGGATTTTTACACTGTGGATTTGTATTTTATGGGAGAGAAGGAGAGGCTGGAGCACTTGAGTCATATATCCCACAGCAGTGATCCCAAACAAGAGTCTTATCTTACACTACTTTCAGCAGCTTCTTTTTTTTCTCTTTTGGTCTCAGGGGAATTAGAATGATCCTCATTTATATCTCTATGAAGAGGAATGAGACAGTTTCTAAGCTTTAATAGTGCATAAGTAGTCCTCAGAATGAGATTTGGTTAGGCTTATTTAGGTTTGGTTAAAAAAGCCAACACGGAATGTGATTAAAAAAAAATCTGCTGCTTAGCAACAAGCAATGGATGCCTTACTGTGAATCTGCAAGAAAAACAGTTACTCCAGTGCAAAAAAACAATTCTGAGCTTCTACCAGATTCTTCATCAGATAAAGGATAGCAATAGAAATAATTTATTCCTAAGCACTGAATTTTAACTTAATTATGAATATCTGACGGTATCTTAAAACAAACCAAGTGGAATCTCAGTAAAATTCTGGGTTTTCTTTATCTTTTGCTAGGTTCCTCATACCTGTCCTGTCTGTCTGCGTTTTCTCCTCAGAGGGGCAGCTTTCCTTGCAGTGTACCTGCGCTTTCTCCTGGGGGGGACAATTGTACCACTTGTGCCAAACAAGATGATCCCAGACTCATTCTTGGTGCTGAAGGAGAGATTGATTTCTGTGCCAATGTCAAAAGAGACAGGCTGCAGTTCCACAAAACCCGGCTTGGAGAAGCTAACTGTATAAATGTTCTGCAGGAAGAAAAGGAGAGTAAAGGTCATTAGTAGAATTAAAAGCAAGAGTATGAACACACAGGAAGACTTCTTAACTAAAAGAATAAACTATGTAAATGTAACCAGTGTGAAGAGATGAAAGTAATAACAAACAGCAATTTACTTCTCAAAGTGTTGTGCAAACACTAATTTACCCGTTTATATCTGGCATCATTAGCATATTTCTGAAATCCTGTCTTACAGGAAGGCAAAGTTCCAGTCTTATGTCAGTATATCCTCTTGAATTAAAAATAACTGTTCAAGGGTGGGGGTTTTTTATATGAATGTTTTCCATTAGTTAATACAGTTGGACTTTTCTCTTGAATTATTAAAATAGGTAACAACAGCCAACATGAAAATAAGCTAGATTCTGTTATTTGTCAGAAGTGCCCAGAAAATACTTTTTAATTATCAGTCATTGTTGCTTCACTAAGAACCACTCCTTTCTTTATTACTTAGACTCATGAATTAAGCATTTGTTGCACATGGCCCAAGTCTTTGGACGTTGGTATCCATTAACACAATTTAAGGAGTAGAATATGTCATCAAATAATAAATCAATGCATACACCTGAAGATTTTCTGTCATTGCTGCCAATTTATGTATTATTCTAGCTGTGGAAGATCAGTCTATAGAAAAGTGACTTCTTCTAAAGTAGTATACAATTTTTTAAGTACAGCAGAACTGTTTTCAGGTCTAGAGAAGAGATTATGCCACATAAAGTCATTGCTGGTGGTGCTCACCTTTCTCTGAAATATGAGGACATTTAAAAAGCTGAGTGCATATCAGTCTTTATCTTTTACTTTTACTTCACTTCCTCTTAATTTTCCTACATATTTTGTTTTGTACATTTGGAATATTGTATTTCTTTCCCCAACAAAATAATTAATCCAATTAGATTTCATACTCTGAAACCTCAAGTGTTACAAAATTATGTGAAAAGTAAAGTACTTTCTAAGATTCATAGCAACAGAAGAAAATGAACACAACTATCCTTCTTTCCTATTCCATAAAAATCTACAATAAATGAAAACAAGCATGAACCTCTGTAGCAAATTTTTGCTGAAACCAAATCTGTAAGATTCAAAAGCATTTGAGCAACCTGCTTGTTTACAGTTTAGCTTTATCACAAACTTGAAATCTTAAAATGTGGATCTCATAACATATCCATCTTGTCTAATATCCTGTGTGAGAGTCCTACTGTTCTGTGCTTTTTTGCTCTGATGAGGGCCAGAGCTACAAAAGATAAACAAAGAAAAATAGAGCCCTCATCTTTATTTTGGCCTGGCTAAGTTCCAATTACTGTTTGAAGGAAATTTTTAACGTTTTGTAGAAAAAAAAATATTTGAAGAGCATCAGGTTAACAACAACTTATTTGGATTTACTGTAGTGATATCTGATATGGAACCCTAATTATTACATCTGCTTGCTAAAACTAGTATAGATTTCCAGAGAAGAAATACTAACTATTTATTGGGAGACAAGTGTTACTGGAAGTATTTTTTATATATGAAGACTTTTCCATGGAAAATTACTACACTCTCTCCCAAATTTCAGATCACATTCCTTGAATTCTATATTTATTGAAAGGCTGCTAATTGTAAGTAGCTATAATCGAAAATAAATGGTCCTGAGTTGTATTTAAAGCTAAAATAACATCAATTTTGCACATTCTTCATGATAGGTAAGAAATGTGCCTTCCAGCTCAGTGGTAGCTCATAATACTAAATGCTCGTACCTCAGGTTTTATGTAGTGAACGACTTTATAATAAAAATTTTAAAAAATAATTTAAATCCTTGGGTTTTATGTGCATCACAATTTTTTAGCTTTTGCAATGTTGTCAGTAACTACCTTCATTAATTTCAATAATGCCCATTTTAGTCAGCTGAAACAAAACTAGATCACTGCTATACAATTCAGAAAATCCTACCCTTTAGGGACAGGGATATCACAACTGGCCTGGGATACTGTCCAAGAAGTTAGGATCTGGAAAACTGGTCTACTTCTTGATCAGAAGGACTTATTATTTCTTTCTCTTAAACATAACTGTTTGGATTTTCAGGTTAGATTCCTATTTGTCAGATTCTTATTTAAGGAATATGCCTTATACAATTAATCTATTATGCCATAAAATCAGAAACTAGAAAACAATTATACCCATTAAGGTCAAAATACATGGAACTCAGACTAACCTCCAGTGTGCATCCTTTGGTTAGACCAACAAAATCAGGACTACTCAGTATATTATATGGTGTCCTTGAAATTTCAATGTCTTTGAGGCAGCCCGTGTATTTCTCTAAGTTCACTTCAGGCCTAAAAAACATTTAGAAGTACAATGTGTTTTCAAAAATACAGATTAGGGAGAAGACAGTCAGCCAGACACACACACATACACTTTCAGATGCACAGATGCCTGATTTTTATCTTAACTAACCACATACACTCAAATGCTGCCTTCTATCATCTATCAGCACATACTGCACTCTGCTTTGCATCACTCAAAGCTGTAATGGGAGATTCATCTAATCTCAAATTGACATCAGTCCCCTTTTCCATTTTTTCTTTCTTTTCTTTAGGTTTTTTGATCGGTTGGTTGGTTGGTTTGGTTCTGGGTTGTTTGTTTGTTTTTTCCTTTGGTAAAGGAGTGCTGTCACCTTTGGTGTTAAAATGCAGTGGGCTATAAAATAAGGAAATTGTTGTTCCTTAGGCAAAGGAGAAAGATGCAAGCTAGGAAATCATAACAGTAAGGAGAGACCTGAACTGGAAGACAAGTTTCGTTCCTCTTTTTGCATGCTAGATCCTAATGAAAGAGGAAATTTAACAGCATACAAACATTTTTTTCTATGTATTTTATATTCCCGGAATCTTTCTTATGAAAACTGCTGTGTATTTTCTTACGACACAGCAATACACTTGACTTTCTCAGGTAGTTAAAGAAAACAAAACACTTGGGTTTGTTACAGAATGTAACTATCTATCCAGAAAAGGAAAACATTATAACAGAATTCAAGTTCCATGTCTGACTCATCAGCTGGTTGACAGAAGAAATTAGAAGCCCCTTGAATGTAACACCAAAGCTATCATGCTTTAATGCAAAAGTATAATTTCCCAGGCCTGGGAACACCAGAGTGAGATCACAACTGCTGGCAACATCTGAACCAGGCTTGCCAGAAGAAAAGCCTTAGAAAGTCACTTCAGAAAAAAATGTTGCCATTCATACTATGGAGAGTAAATCCAAAAAGCAAAAAAGCACTAGTTAATTCGCTCACAGTATTACCCATGACTGTTTTCTAGAATATCTGAAAAAGATGAACAGCTCAAAGGAAGAAAAATGAATTTGGAAATTAAATAAGGAGTTAAAAATGGTGTGGGGAGGGGAGAGGTGGGGGGGGAAATCGGGAAGCAACAAACATTTCAGCTCCCTGGAAGGAAAGAAAAAAGATTAAAGAATATTAATTACAAAATAAACCCGTTTTGCAGAGATGCTAATCAGCTGCAGGTTTTGGCACTGAAAGTTATTCTTTGCATTATAGCCATCCTAGCAAGCATGATGTATTCTCTGGCAAATTAGTATCCTCTACATAAGTTAAAGCGAGCATCTGGTTTACTAAAATGATCCATATGCTGCTTTATTTACAGTCATGTAGTTATGGTCACCTTTCATTTTTCATTTTTTTTCCCCTAGCTCTTCTCTAGTTCCTTTATGGACTTATCTTTTCAGCAGCAGAACAGTTTTGCTGTATCATTGTCAGTGGTGCCCATAGTCTCCTGTATTTGCCATCCAGAAACCATTCTTGTTACTACCCTCTTGCTGCCCTGTCCAGTGACAGATTGCCCTTATCCTGTTCTGTACAAGCAGTTGTTGTTATAATTCCCAACCCATATCACAGAATCACAGAAGGGGTAAGGTTGGAAGGGACCACAGTGGGTCACATCTGGTTCAATCTCTTTGCAAACGCTGAACACTTGCTCAATGTTTTAAGTCTTCCCTTTTTTCTTGTTCTTTTCCAAAACATGCCAAACTAGGTCCAAGTTCACTCAGATCTGGGTCTTTTTTTTTTTTTTCCCTTGGCCAAGCTAGGATTAGTTTAAAGGGAAAACAAGAAACAATTTCTAGAGCTTGGAAGGAAATAATCTTTCTCACAGTCAGGGCAGGGGTATGGGGGTAAAATTGCACTTTTCCAGTTCAAGCCAGGAATTAAGCTGCAAAACACAGTGAATTTCAGTTCTTATCTGAGCATATCAAAGTAAAAGTAATGGATACAAACAGCTGCAAACTGAAAACGCAATCAGAAATAGGTGATCTCCCCTCTTTTCCACTCATCCTCCTGTTCTTAAACTGAGAAGTGGCAAATTTCACAAAAATCTGCCCCTTGCTTTCATACCCTCCTCAGTAATTACTTAAGTCTCCAAGCACAGTGCTCCTTGCCTCACATTGGTTTACACTGCTCTTACAGCCTGGAAGTTGAAGCAAAAGCAATACAGCTGGCTGTAGCTTTTCTTCCGAGGCAACAAACGCAGCTGAAGTAAGCAGCTGCATGAAGAAAATAAAAGTTGCTTGTGTAGGTGTGCGCAGAGCGTGTAACATGACAGTGCTAAGCACTTGGGAGCAGCTTTGCTAGTTGTGGCAGGAGCAGCTCACTGAACTAAGAGCCTTAGCGTAACAGCTGGTATAAATACCGCCTACACACTGCTGCTGTGCTGCCGCCCGTGCTTTCAAGCTGCACTTACTAGACACATGCAAGTCATGCAAGTAATCTGATTATTTTTACCTTGCTTTCATACTGGGGTGAGAAAGAAAAACAAAAGAAGAAAACAACAAAAATGAATTAATTGTAGTAAATGATAATTCTTGTGTTGTTACTTTGTGATGCTTATTAGCAAAGTTCAAACATTTCACAGTGAAGCAGATATTCATAATTTACAAGCAACATATAACAATTAACAGGTTTACTCTGCAAAAATGCTATCTTAAAATGTAATACATCAGAGGGCTTTTATAATTTGTTACTATACTTGGCTGTGAGTAAAAGCAAACCACGTAAAAGAATTTGGCAGAACTGACATGACCTGGTAATTACAAAGTCATGGATACCTCAGTGTCTATTGTTTGCAGTAGTTCAGCTTTGCCCTAATCCTCCTTTCACTACTTTTGATTCTAATTTACCATAACATTCATCTTGCCTCAGTCACTGATGAATCATAGCTGCAGGCAAAATGGTTACCACAGGTCCAAGTAGCTGTGGTACACTGATTTTTTAAGCAACCACAAAGGAAGTGGAAGATAATGGCTCTAGACATTTTGTTATGCACTGATGTGATTTCACAATTACATAATATAGTGTTATATTTCATGACTAAAATAGATCTTAGATCTTTTTATTGCTGGGTGATTTGACATCAGAGGTCAGTTATTATCCTAATAAATTAACAAATACGTCCATTCTTTTAGTCCACAGAACAGTCTGTGGACTAATCACAACAGTTCCTTTTGCACAAGACCAGTTCAAGGCTGTCATTATGCCATGTAGTTAAAGCTGACATAGATTAATGGGCTTGTTTCTGTGTTGCTCATCTGTTCATGGTAGCACAGAATTCTCTTGTTCTTGTCATTGCAAAACTGCTGAATATTCATTTAAGCTTTAAGTAAGGTTTTGGTCTATTTAAAGACATGTAATAAAGTTACTAAATTCAAGTATCTGTTATCCCATTTCTTTAGTTTATTGAAGTTGAGGTTAAAGTTTATGAGTAACACCATGCAATATTTAAAAAATAAATACTGGGAATTTTATTTGTGTAAGAAATTCAGGATCAGACTTCTGAAGGGAAAAGGTTTTCATACTTTATTCTATTTACATTAAATATATCAAGAATATTTTATCATATACTTTACGTTCTGAATATAGGAAGAATTTTACCTAAGGAGTCCAGGAACCTAAGTCTACAAATAATGTTAAACAATATCTAAATAAAATATTTTAATACATATTTAAAGTATACTGACACTGATTATGCAAAAGCAGAGATACTCATTTAACAGTAATTCCATGAGGAGTAGTTCAATTTTTCTGCTCATGCACAAGGTAAACACTTGTCCTTAATTTTGGTGAGGTACAGAGCCATTTCTATAAGTCTGCAGCGACAAATTCTATTCATCAAATAAAAAATACTTAAAAAGTCAGCTACATCATGATTCTTGCACAGTATCACAAAGACGTACTGCACTGCTACTGTTATTTCCATTGTATTTGTGTAAGGTGAGCTGTGTGAAATGCACTGAAATACATAATATATATAGGGAATTCACCACTCATTGCAAGTGAACTTGAGAAATAAATACAGAGAATAAGATTACAGTGTATTTACATTCCCTTATCAAAGGTGAAGAAACTGGTTTGAGCCATGTTACCTTAGATTTCTCAGGGTTGGCAACCCCCCAAAATATATTTTCTCATGCGCTTTTAAGTTGAGTCCAAAGTGGCTGCCTGTAGAAGCTGTTGCTATGGTCTCTTCTTCATTGGTGTCTATGTCTACAATTGATACGTTGGCTAAAAGAAATTTCAGATTAGTTTTAAAATATTAGACATGAACAATGATGTCTTAATGTAAGAAACCAACAGATAAATATTTGGAGGGTTAGTAAGTGAGGGGAGAGGCAAGGAGGGCTGTATTTTGCAATTAAGATATTGGATTTCCACATTGTGTAATTATGGGCAGGGGAAGAGACCTGCACTTTTCTCTGTTTCCATAACAACCTGAATAACTATAGCAGTTCTGTATGCTTTATTTTTATATATTCTCTAAACCTGTTTCAGTTTGGTGTCTTCTTTGTGTCACTGGGCTTTGGAGCTAACACTTCAGGAGAGTCGAGACAGAAGAGATCATTTTATGTCTAATTTGTGATCTCAGTCCAAAAATTGCCACTTGAACAGGATTTTTTAGTGTAAAATTTGGTTAAGCATTGTCATTATGTGCCTTAGAGGTTGGTGATCAGTCACTCTAAACCATTTTCACACCCAAAGCAGTTAGTTGCTGTCATGTCTAATTCAGTCTGGAGTCAGTGATGCGCTACACACAACCATCTTATTTAGTGCTTGTTCCATGTATATTTTTATGTATGGATTAATAAATAATATAAAGTTCAGTAAAAGAGATGAGACTCAGTGAAAAATGCTGAGCAGTCCCCAAGAAAGATAGGGATGTTCTACCACAGGGATGAAAAGGAAGGATTCCCTCCTTCCTTCCTTGAGAATTGAATGTGGGAGAGACTTTCCTGCTGTACCTTACCAAAACCAGATTAATTTTCCTTTCATTTCTAGACCTGTATCCTCTTTATAAACACATGATATTTGAACACTATTAATAAATTACAATTATGTAACATTGTATTTTATCTTAATATCTCCTGAGTTAAATATGAACTAATATAACTGGCTAGCAATAAAGCATTCCTCCTCTAAAGGTGCAGCAAATCTGCGAGTGAGAGCTCCAAATTATTTTGGCCACTGTCTCAGCTCCCAAATCTACTTCAGCCAAATGACAAGGGAGAGGGATAAAGGCCAGGTAGAGAGCTGGAACTGCAGGGGGCAGAGGAGGAGGAGTGTGTTCAGTGGCTCATGTTGACTCTGCAGATGCAGAATGCAGAAAAACTTCAGAATACAAAGGCACAGAATATGCCACAGTTGTCATAATTAAAATTAATTTGTCTCAGGTAAGATTATATCAGCCCTATAATTAGATTATAAACAAAAAAAAGCATTTGCCAGCAATGGAAGCCAGCATTCTTTGTGATCTTATCAAATGCCACCACTTCACATTTTGCACCAGCAAACTGATTAAAGAATCAGTAGAATTTCTGGAGATGTTCCCAGTTGTTTCCCTGCAGACTGAGATAGCGGTACACTACATATCATTAGGGAATATAAAATAGTTGTTGTGTTCATCTACTGAGGTACTGTACTATCAGTAATAAAGTCATTGCTTTTTTTAAGTGCTTTAGTATATGCTGAGCATGAGAGGACTGTATAGCACGAAAGCTATTGCTGTCCTAACAAAAATCACACTGGTGTGTTTCATGATTTGGAACAACATCAGGGAATTGATGAAAAGGTTTGTTTTTTTTCCCACCCAAAACAATTTTAGAATACAATTTATGTAATTATATAAGAGAATTATGCCTGAAAAATAGGCTACCTGTCCAGAAAGACCCATTTGATCTGTAATCTAAACAAAAAAAGTTGCTAAATCGTTAGAACTTTATAATTCCCACAACATCTTCCCTGTGATTAGATGGTTAGCTGTGCTGTACAGGTAACTGGGAAAGTCATGGTGTTGACATCACAGAAACTTACCTTGCTTTTGAATTCTTGACAGAGTGAAAGATTTCCACTTGCCATCATTATGATTTTGGTTGCTGATAACAGAAGCTGTACCTGAACCCAGATCATAGCTGACTTTTATACGTCCACCACTCAGTTCTACGCTCATGAAATCTTTCTGTTAATGAAAAGGATTAGATACACAATAATGACTTTTGTTCATTTTGGTTAGAGGCATATGACATTAAATAAACACTTTTTAGTTGACATCAGACAACTTTTTTCAAGCTTTAAAAATAAAAAAAGTAGACATTTACTGCCCAGGATTCTAATATACAAAAGTTTGATGCCAACAAGTTCTTTCTCCCCTTTTATTCTCTTCTGAATTGCTAACTTAGCTGAAATTTTGCTAACAACTTATCTGGATTTTTGATGGGATGTCTGTACTTCTATTTTGTTGGATTGAAGACAAAAATAGACATTATAACTACCTGTAACTAATACTCTGCTTTGAAGATACATCTTTACTATAGTTAGAGTATTTTCTACATACTTCAGTTAGACTTATACTCGCAAGGCAGAAAACAAGAATAGCAAAGATGGTACCAGGATTCCCAGGGAGTAATCTGTACTAATGAAGCAACAGAAAGCTACAAACTCTCTTATTTTCACCAACCACTGACACTAGTATCTAAGCAGGAACTGGTGATGGCTGACTGGACCAATGATATACGTTCCAGTACCCACAGAAAAGGAGCTGGCAGGATACAAAGAGCAAAACAAATAGCCAGGGAACCGGACAGCATGGTAGGCATTAAGTAATGCCTGGAACTGTGACCCAGAATGTGAATGTATCAGAGAAATTTTAATTATGATTTTGTTTATGGCCAGTTCCAACTTTTCTCGGAGTAAAATTTAACAAACTCAGTATTCTAGATACTTAGAACCTATCCATGCATCACTAGAAAGAGCATCCGCAAAGTTTTTATACAGTGGGACAGTATCTTCAGAGACAAACTGTGTCAGGGTCCAGTTGCCTTCCAGCTCCCAGTGTTATTCAGACATTCAAGTAAATAATTTTTTGTAGAAAACTAAATAAATTAATAATAATGATACAAGATCATTTAAAATAATTACATTAATTATACTTTCAATATTCAATTACAAAAGTTAATTAGAAAAACTACACAAATACTTCATTATCATAATAAAATGCCAGCTTTTCTTTTAGTCAGTCAGGAGGAGCACCCTCCTCCTCGATCTCATGGCTAGGCTTCGCAAATGAAGATTTGGGAAAGGCTCTATCCACATTTGTTACAAGCACGCTGGTGGCTAATAAGGCCAATGCGAGATAGACATGTCAGATTGCAAAAGGCACAGCAGAAAGACTCCTTAGGTGGTATATTCTGTGAGGCAAGGTTCTTTCTGTGTTGTCTTTTCTCCTCAAGGGTGATCCTGCATGCGTTCTCAAAAGCATCAGCAGCGTTATAGATGATGTGTCTCCAGGCCTCCCGATTTGAGGCCAGAGTAGACCAGTTATGTTGATCAATATGGCCAAGGCTGAGATGTTGTTTCAGGGAGTCCTTGTATTTTTTCTTCGGGGCTCCTCTCTTGCGGCAGCCGGTGGCAAGTTCACCATAAAGCAAGATCTTAGGGAGGCAGTGGTCCTTCATCCTGGAGACATGCCCTGCCCAATGCAGCTGTGTTCTCAGCAACATGGCCTCAATACTTGTGACTGCTGCTTGTTCTAGAACAGATGTATTAGTCACATAATCAACCAGTGGATGTTTACGATTGTGCAGAGGCAGTGTTGATGGAAGTGTTCTAGGAGACGCAGGTGGTGGCGGTAGATGACCCATGATTCGGAACCATATAAAAGAGTAGACAGCACTATGGCTTTGTAAACACTGATCTTAGTGTTTACTTTCTTCAAGTGTTTATTTCGCCAAACTCTTTTATGAAGCTTTCGAAGGCACTATATGCCTTTGCTAACCTGTTGTCTATCTCCCCGTCAATCTTACCATCCGAGGAGATGAGGCTCCCTAGGTAATTAAACTGCTGGACTGATTTGAGCTCTGATTGGCCAATGGTGATATGGGGATGATGGAAGACTTCCTGAGGTGCAGGTTGATAGAGAACTTCTATCTTCTTTAAGCTGACTTCCAGCCCAAAAAGCTCAGCAGTGTCTGCAAAGCAGGATGTTAAACGCTGCAGAGCTGCTTCTGTGTGGGTCACAAGGGCGGCATCATCAGCATAAAGCAGCTCCCGGACAAGAAGATTCAACGTCTTGGTGTGGGCCTTCAGTCGCCTTAGGTTGAAAAGGCTTCCATCAGTATGGTATCGAATGTAGATACCGTCCTGATCATCAAGGTCTGCCGTGGCCCTTTGGAGCATCATAGTGAAAAAGATTGTGAATAGAGCCGGTGCAAGAACATAGCCTTGTTTCACACCATTGGTAATTAGAAAGGGCTCAGAAAGTGCATCACCATATTTGACTTGGCTGCGCTGATCCTCATGAAGTGAGATGATCATTTTAAGGAACTTGGGGGGGCATCCTAAATGTTCCAAAATCTGCCATAGACCTTTTCCGCTCACAGTATCGAAAGCCTTGGTGAGATCAACAAAGGTTACATAGAGACCTTTATTCTGTTCCCTACACTTCTCTTGCAGTTGTCTGAGAACAAACACCATGTCTGTGGTACTCCTGTTGGCTCTGAAACCACACTGGCTTTCAGGTAGAATTCCTTCTGCTATAGTGGGTATTAGTCTGTTCAAGAGTATTCTTGCCAGGATTTTGCCAGCAGTAGAGAGCAGAGTAATACCACGGTAGTTTGAACAGTCTAATTAAACTCCTTTCTTCTTATAGAATGTGATGATGACTGCATCATGAAGGTCTGATGGTAGTTCACCTAGTTCCCAACAGTGCACCACAAACTCGTGGAATTTAGCATGGAGTGCTTGGAAAAGACTGATCTAGACAAACATGTTTTTTATAAAATAGTGACTTCTCAGTAATTCTTCAAGACATTGGTGAGAACTGCTGCACCTAATTTCTGGCCCATGTGAAAGGGCTGAGGAAAGGATTCTGTTCCCAGTCAGTCATGCAAGTCAATCTGGATCAGAGATTTGAAGATGGGTTATTCAGAACTGGACAGATGTGTTTATAAATAATTTCTTCCTATTGTCCACACACAGTTGATACTGTGTATGAATAAAAATCTTGAGCAACTTTATAACTAATGCTTCTATTCTCTATTTCAGCTCTAAAAGCCCCCATTTGTAGACCTTGTAAAAATATGATCACCATTGCATACTGTTTGTTGCACTATTCGATCCTGTTTAATGCCACTCACATTAAACACAAACTTTTTCTTCATATCAGTAGGAATTCTATATTCTCCCTGCCCTCATACTGCAATATTTTAAACTATGAATATAGAACCACAACTGAAAATGTTTGCACAGATTCACATTTGCAATAAATGAAAATTAATTAATAATTTCAGAAAAGCTGGAATTCCCCTCAGTGTAACATAATGCTCCACGGCCAGTAAACATTAGGTAGTCAACCTCCACACTATAACATTGTCATCACTTGGACAGCAGGGAAGCATCAAACCAGGCGACATCATACCAAGACAGTGATACATTAAATTACTAATTGTTTTCATAATCTGATTAATTCAGCCACTGCAAAGACAGCATGAAACCTGTAAGGAGTATACAGGTTAGCTGATTGTTCTTACCAAGTCATCAGTAGCAAGATACATCAGCAGGGCATTTGATGAGAAGGTCCTGAATTTGAACATGACTGTGGAAATATTGGGGTTCCAGCGGATTGGGCGGCTCACCATGGCATAGCTGTCACCATCGAACTGGACCGTCCCTTCACCATCTGCCACCTGTGGGCTGAAAATGGGCAAAACCAACCATTTTCCTTTGCCTTGTGAGGTTAAAAGAAAAAGTGGGGGGCTAGGGGAGTGTGGGGACACCTCTTGGGAGCCTTCCTGAACTTGGTTTGATTTCATATCAAACCTCTGTTCTGACAAGTAAAGCTGTAAGGTCAGCTCATCAGCTGTCCAACACAAAAATGCATCTGTGAGGAAGATGGAAGAGGAATATATCACATACATCTATCTCACCGTCTGTAATGACTCATTTTGCATTCCTCAATGTAAAATAGCATTAAGACTAATCCTGGTAGCAACTCTTTCATCTTCTAATAAATCTTGGTTTCATTATTCTTACTGATTTTACAACTTCTGGAGGGTCCAAGAATTAAAACCCTGGAAACTGTGATTCTCTATTTACCCACAATTTACAAACCTCACAATCAATTCCTTCATAATTTTTGACATTCCTGAAATTACAAAACAGGAAAGATCAGGCCTTGAATTTGGTTGGTATGATTTTATGATAGATTTTTGTCCATTTCTGTCACACAGATCAGACAGCTGCAAGACAGCAAGCTTTTGATTTAATCACAAACATAACTGAATTTGAACACAGGACCTACATGTGAAATATTGGCCAGGAGCATGTTTCCCATTTATCTTGGAACACATGTAAGGGTCTTGAATGTAGTCCTCTCACCTTCCACAGCTGCACTTAACAGTTTTGCAACTACACTTTGCAGGAGAATAGGACTCTTTCTGGTACTGGAACAATGTGTTAAGGTAAAAGGAAGCTTGTAATTCAGTTTTCTACAAATCTTCAATCTACTATTCTTTTTTTAATCTCTCTCGACCACTCCCACTCCAAGCAAGCAGACCTACACCACTATTACTACAGTTATAGTCAAGGAAATTCTCTGGTACTTCCAAAATTGTTTCAGTTCATGACTGGAATTTCCAACACTTTCAAAGGGCTAAGCCTTAGCAGGACGTAAAATTAGGCTGCTAGTTTGAAAAATTGCCTACTCTTCCCTGACTGGGGCTACAACTATTTTACCTAACATTAAGACTGCCAAATTCACTACAAACAGGAACATTTAAGAGAATAGAACTGATTGCATGCAGAGGATCACTGTGAATATGTGAGAGATGTGGAGTCTGTCCTTTTCACATGATCATTCCCAGGCCTGGATTGTGCTGTAGTATCAGGTGGTGCCTCTGTATAAGGGTCCTCAGCTTTTGAAGCTGAGAAATGACACAGCAAAGTGTTTGAGATAAGTTTGGTCAGAAAGGGGAATGAAGATTGCAGCTCTCTGAGGACAAGGCTGCATCTGGAAAGGAATTAGCTTGTTTTAAAATTCCCAAACAGAGTTCTGAGCCTATATATGTGAAACTTGGTCCTGTCTGGATGGGCCATTTACCCTACTTGCAACTACAAGGTCACAGACAGGAACAGGATTTCCCATCCTATTCTGAGAATGGAAACACCTTTCTGTTGTGGGGGTCTCTGCTTTCTACACTGTGAAAGTCATCTTGAGGCACCTGACTCTGCTTCATGCTGTGTAAGAGGTGCAGGCACCCACAACACAGCTGTCTATGAGCCAGACTCAATCCCACTATGGCTCTCATGCTCTCTCATGCTTTGACTAATCCTGGTTATTGGTCGTGAGAAATCTTTCCATCGCAGCACTGCTACACCAGTCTTACACCATCAGTCTTACTTCTGATAACACATTGACCACATTTGGTGTAATTGCAACCTAACTTCTGTTGCATACAGACTGGACCTTGATGGCTGCTGTGGAAATTCCTGATGCTTACCACCAGATGTAATGACAGGTTTCTAAAGAAGATGAAAAACAATGCTTTACCTACCTGACAGCACACCCTTTGCAGTCGCCTTCAATATCCCTGAAATTCCAGAGTCCTATGGGTTTGCTGTCTAGAAAGGTTTCACCCATGCAGCCAGTGAAGGTGGTGACTCTTACAGCATCTGACTTCTGCAACAGAAAACAAAAACCCCCTTCGAATGCAATTCAAAGTGATCTGCTGTGTCTGAAAACATAACTGGTATGAAAATCACAAATACCATAAGATGCTTCTTAATATTTTGAATATCAAGAGTAGTATCTAATCTTAGAAACCCTCCTATAGAACAACTGATCAGTGAAAATGTGAAAAAAAAAAAAAAAAAGATGATATAGATTTGAGACTCTAGGGAAGGCCTAGGCAGAACAATTCCTGGAGAACAAGGAACTGCTCTGGTTTCCACCATCAGTTTTCCTGGCTATTCAAAGAGCTGCCTGCTCTCACCTGTTCAAGGTCTATCTGGGTTTTCATTTAAGACTTCATAGAAAGGACTATGAGGAAGTTTGCTCACAATACAATAAACAAAGTAATAACCATTATCCCCGGCTGCAAAATAGAGTACATTCTTCACATCTGGTCCTGTCCTGACTGGCCCAAGGGCTACAGCGTTGGCGATCTCCTGCTTAATCTGTTCAAATGCTTGCTGCTGTTCGAGGCCCCAGTGGAAATCATTCTTCTTGCGGGTTATCAGATAGAGAGAGCTTATGATTTGGCTGTACTCAGGGTTGTGCATTCTCCAGAAACCTATGGCACCCAGAAAAGCTTGTGTTTCCTTCTTGCTGGTCGGTGGGGCCATTGCTGTGACCTTATCGATGACTTCTGTTGGGATCTGATGACGTCCATCTTGCCACTTGACCCCCGGGAACTGGATCTCTCAGGCAGGTCCCTTGACCTTACTCTTTTTGATGGCAAAACCAGCTCCCAGGAGAATCTAGAGGATTTTCTCTCTCAAAAAACTCCTCTGCTGTGTCTCCCCATAGGATGATGTCATCAATATATTGCAGGTGTTCTGGAGCCTCACCCTTCTCTAGTGTAGTGTGGGTCAGTCCGTGGCAGATGGTGGGACTGTGTTTCCACCCCTGGGGCAGTCAGTTCCAAGTGTACTGCACACCTCTCCACGTGAAAGCAAACTGCGGCCTGCACTCTGCTGCTAAGGGGATGGAGAAGAACGCATTGGCAATGTCAATAGTGGCATACCACTTCGCTGTCTTGGACTCCAGCTCGCACTGGGGCTCCAACATGTCTGAAACGGTGGCACTCAGCAGTGGGGTGGCTTCATTCAGGCCATGATAGTCCACAGTCAGTCTCCATTCTCCATCAGACTTACGCACAGGTCAGTTGGGGCTGTTGAAGGGTGAGTGGGTCTTGCTACCACCCCTTGGCTCTCCAGCTCACAAATCATCTTACGGAAAGGGATCACAGAGTCTCGGTTTGTTCCGTACTGCCGACGATGCACAGTTGAAGTGGCAATTGGCACTTGCTGTTCCTCAGCCTTCAACAATCCCACAGCAGAAGGGTTCTCTGAGTGGCCCAGTAACAAATTCATTGCTTAGCTGCCTCTGTCTCCACAACAGCTATTCCAAAACCCCACCTATGTCCCTTTGGGTCTTTGAAATACCCATTCCTGAGGTAGTCAATGCCCAGGATACATTGGGCATCTGGACCAGTCACAATGGGGTGTTTCTGCCAGTCCTTCCTTGTCAAGCTCACCTCAGCTTCCAACACAGTCAACTCTTGAGACCCTCCGGTCACCCCAGAAATGGAAGTAGTCTTTGGTCCCACACATCCTGATGGCATTAACGTGCATTGAAGTGTCAGTGTCAACCAAAGCCTGGTATTCTTGTGAGTCTGATGTGCCAGGCCATCAGATCCACACAGTCCAATAGACACGGTTCTCCTGATTCCAAAAGAGAACTACGGGGCCAGAATTTTTCAGGCACTGGCACCAATTTACAAACTTAACAGCAGCCACAATAGAAATTCTACTTAATGCTCAAAACCCTGGAAATGGAGCAGACTGTCCAAGCTAAAAGACTAAGTGTGAACTCAACTGTTACATCTGTAAAGTTCATGCTGAACTTTGGATACAGAAAAAAGTGCAGGTGGCAAAGCAATTAAACCCCATGTCACATCAGAACTCATTAAGCTAGGGTCATGCACACATGTGCTTATGAGATCATAACATGGTACCATAATGAAGGTAGTGATATTTGACAGTACACAGAGTACTCAGATCAAAATTCTCTTTCTAAAAATACCTTGTTTCATTTAAATTTCACTTCGTCAGTATGAGCTGATTAAAAATCTATACACTTAGCTATTTGAGGTAGACAAGCACCTGCTGTTTTACATACAGCAATTACAAATATTAAGATCTTGCAAGAGAACATGAAGTGCAATTTGAAAATATTCAACGAAAAGTATGACTTAAAAAAATTATTGTGCTATTGATATTTCCCGGGGTAATTGGAAAGGTTTTAATTAACAAGTATGAACTTAACGTCAGTTTTGAGAAATCCATGATATCTAAGTGTCATAGTCATCTACTCAAGTCAGATGAAAGATGTTTGTAAAAACTGAAAATGAACCTTCTTATTGAATACACTGCAAAGATGCACGTAAAAAGGGATGTGGACAAAACCAGAGGACAAATCTAAAGCACTCCAAATCCCAATAATATGAAAAAGCAGATTCAAAGATTTAAGATATATCGGTGATCTTGATTAAATGTCCACAAAACTTTATAGTTTTAGAAAAGTCTCAGTTAAGGTCTTAATTTTTTAAGCCTGACAACTGTACCACATGATGACAGAAATTCCCAAAACCATGACGTTATAATTTATCTTTTAATTCACACACTGCATTTGAACAAAATAAATCTGATAGTGTTTAAAACCCTAAATTGCAAATATACTAGTCATATCATACTAGTCATATCAAACTTACAACAGACTACTTTCCTACCTCTCCCCTTGTCCTTAGTTACCGGGAAGAAAAAAGAATTCAGGAGGGTTTTCCTGACTAGGATAAAAAATACTTGGAGAACTTACTGAGGTTGAAAACAGTTGTTCTGACATCAGGGGTTTGCATTTCAATTTTTTGTATATGGTGTTATTTTAACTCTTGAGGACATATACAAATTTTAGAGTAAAAAAAATTCTTTGAGTTCACTCTTAGAGAATTTTAGCTTTTTTTTTAATGGTAAAATATTGACCAGGAAAAAAATAGTCAATTTAAAATGTTTTGTAATGAATGCCACTGGAAAATAAGTGCTAGTTAGCTTTTATTGGAGAACATTTTTTTTTAAAGATTTCCATACATTCTATTTGGTATAAATCTTCTATTCACTTCTATTCACTCCCTTTAAATTTAACAATGTAGAAGAAGTCACCAGAAGAATGAACAGGCAAAACCAAGAGAAAATAGATCAAGGGTCTGATGCAGGTAGCAGTTAAAAAGAAGGGTAGTACAAGGGAGGAAATTGGAATAAAAATTAAGAAAACAAAGCAGAAATACCAGAAGTAGACCACAAAGGAGAAAGTGATATGATGGATATATGACGAAGAAAAAACCCTGAATGCAAAGGAAAATATGCTGTTATATTGTTAGGAGACCAGCAATGTATGGAAACAGAAATGAGTTCCTGTCACAATGATACTGAAAGCCTGTCAGAGCAGCAGTATGTCCAAGGTAAAGCATCAAGCTAACCAGCAGGAATTAGTTGCTTGAGCTAAACTCTGCATTAATACAGCCAGTCGTAGGACCTCTGATTAGAAGTTAGCAGCATGGGCAGTGAAATCTCAGGTCTGTGCACCTAGGTGTATGCAAATCCCAAAAATCTTTCTAGAGTGCAGGTGTACTACTTGCTATTAAAGCACCGACTACAATGATGTCAGCATATTAAAATTTACTATTTCTATTTTAAGCAACAACAAAACTTGTCCATATAAGCAGCCAGTTAATACACTATTACCAGACAAGACATTACCTTAATTTTTTCAGTTAAACCACCAACAAACAGCACTGCATTGACATCTACATCCAGAATGGTATATCCAGGTGGAGAGACAGCACTGAATGTGGCTGGCACAATGCTGGCTTTAGGACCATCCAGAGCTCGCACTGATATTGTGCCATTTTTCCCAGTCCTAGAGATTTAAAAACAATAATATAAGCATAAAAAGTCAGTAGTTACACCAAACATAGGAAAAGTCCATTTTATATGGTATCTTTTAACAGAGGCATGAATTAGTGATCTGATTATACTCCATTTTGATACAAATGAGCAGACTAATATGCCTGCATAAGTTAAAGACATGATTACAGAACCAGATTTTTTTCTCTCCTGAATGTCCTTTTTGAACAAAATTCACTATACACATGGAGCTTGACTAAAAAAAAGAAATTGCATTTTTTTAATTACTGTGATGAAATTAGTGTTAAGTAGTTGTTTCTTGACATAACAAATGTTGCAGGTAAGGTTCCAAATGAAATTTCTGAATTTCATAAGGTTTATTAGATTATATTTGAATTGAAATGAATGATCATGTGATAAAGTGCTTCAGTTTCCTTCACTGTGATGCACAGAGTTTGCATTTTTTGCAGTGGAGCTCTCTGGTTGCTTATCAAACAGGCACAAACCCCATTACAATTAAGAATGTTCTTGCACAGTCCTCTATGAATCACATCAAATACTGATGGTAACAACAGCAAGAACAGACTTTCCCATTTGTTAACAGTTTCTGAATCAGTTTGTTTTCTACTTCTTAGGTTATATTAATATAGTAACTGGCACAGAAAGAGTTTGCTGACATGTATTTACAACAGAAGGAATAGACTGTGGAAAGATGATTCCTCCTAGTCTTTCAGATATATAGAAAGGTATTTCAAAGGAAACTTGAATAATTTTGAATCCTTTGCAGTAAATTGCTTAATGTTACTTTAGCTTACAGCAGTATGGATAGTAGCTTTTCACAGAAAGGTGACTACTTAACAGAAGTAAGCTATTAGGTACTTTTAGTCACACTTTAAATGAGTGTTTTGTCCCAAACAGATGGATCATAATCAATACACATAATTTATGGGGCCATAATATGATTGTAGAAATAAGTGTGGAATACGACCTAAATCTTGTCATGAAGTATTTAGTATGTTTAGTAATGTGGTAAAGGTATGGTGGGGAGATGAGGCAGAGGGTCATCAAATATTGTGGATTTACAGATAACTTTGGAAATTGCTACTTTATCTCATTTTTAATAGGATGCTGGATTTCCCATGATGACTG
The DNA here is from genome assembly GCF_036250125.1 of Pseudopipra pipra. Classification (NCBI taxonomy): domain Eukaryota; kingdom Metazoa; phylum Chordata; class Aves; order Passeriformes; family Pipridae; genus Pseudopipra; species Pseudopipra pipra. Next base: position 61,254,040 of record NC_087551.1, read on the forward strand.
TCATGTTGATTTGGAAATTCCTAACATGTATGCCAGATCTTGAAATCTAACTAGCACTGAAACACACAGCATGGATACCATTGGAACTTTGCTAACTTACACGTTTCATACTTAATGTAGAAAAGCACCATTTAAAACAAAACTCTCTTTTTTCCATAACAGCTTACAAAGAGTGTATACCTATCAAGAATGACTATCAATTTTTTTAGATTACATGTGATATTTTACTGGCTACCTGATTAGACTCTAAAAATTAATCAGTGCCTGTTCTCAAGCTAGACAAAATGGTGATTTTTCTCAGAAAAAAATTTTATATCTATATTTGTGAAAAAATTTCTAGGGAAAGAAAGAAATACAATTAAATATAGTTTATAAAATTCACCAAAAAATTTCCATATATAGCTTTTCTAGATAAAAAGTTACATGCCCATCCCATCAAGATACTGCCAAGTCCCAACCAGAAAGGTAAAAAAAAATTCCTTTGATTTTCTAAAATCCTGAACTTTGTTGCATGCAAAGATGCAAAATTCCTTTTCGCCTAATTAGAAAACAAAAAAACAAACCCAAAACTAACATGACTGGCTTGGAATGTTGAAATAAGAAGCAAACTAAAAGTTAAATAAATCTTTACTTCAAGAACTTACATGTAGAGCACAGCAAGGAAAACTACAGAACTTAGGCTATTGAATAAGCTAAATGAAGACACTGACACCTTGTATTTAGGGAATTCCTTGATTTAGAATAGAGAGTGATAAGATCTCCTCCAAGCCTCCTTTTCTCTAGGCTAAACATTCCCAGCTCCCTCAGCGCTCCTCACAGAACTTATGTTCCAGACCCTTTCTCAGCTCCATTGCCCTTCTCTGGACACACTCCAGCATCTCAATGTCTTTCCTGTAGTGAGGAGCCCAGAATGGAAAATGGGATTCGAGATGTGGCCTCAGCAGTGCTGAGTACAGGGGGATGATCACTTTGATTATCCTCCTGGTCACACTATTGCTGATAAAGGTCAGGATGTCATGGGCCTTCTTGGCCGTGTGGGCACACTGCTGGCTCATGTTCAACCATTGTTGACTAGCACCCCCAGGTCCTCCTCCAAGGGGCAGCTTTCCAGCCACTCTGCCCCCAGCCTGTAGTGCTGACTGGGGTTGTTGTGACCCAAGTTCAGGACTGGGCACTTGGCCTCATACATTTGGACTCAGCCCATCGATCCAGCCTGTCCAGATCCCTCTGCAGCACCTTCCTGCCCTCCAGCAGATCAACACTCCCACCCAAATTGGTGTTGTCTAAAAACTGACTGAGGGTGCCTGTGATCCCCTTGTCCAGGTCGTTGATGAAGATGTTAAATAGAACTGACTCCAACAGTGACTGTGGGGAACACCACTTGTGACCGGCCATCAGCTGGATGTAACTCCATTCACCATCAGTCTCTGGACTCAGCCATCCACACAGTTTTTGAACCAGCAAACAGTGCACCTGCCCAAGCCCTGAGCAGCCAGTTTCTCCAGGAGAACATTGTGGGAAACGGTGTCGAAGGCTTTGCTAAAGTCTAGGCAGACAACATCCATAGCTTTTCCCTTATCCACTAAGTGGGTCACCTTTTCATAGAAGGAGATCAGGTTGGTCAAGCAGGACCTGCCTTTTGTAAACCCACGCTGGCTGGGCCTGATCCCCTGGTTGTCCTGTGCATGTCGTGTGATTGCTCTCAAGATGATCTGCTCTAAGACCTTCCCTGGCACCAAGGTCAGATTGACAGCCCTGTCATCCCCGGAATCCTCTTTCTGACCCTTCTTATAGATGGATGTCACATTTACCAACTTTCAGTCACCTGGGATGTCCCCAGTTGAACAGGACTTCTGGTAAATGATTGAAAGTGGCCTGGTGAGATCTTCTGCCAGCTCCCTCAGTTGTCTTGGGTGAATCCCATTCCCATGGATTTGTGTGCGTCTAAGTTGCAACTGGTTTATTACCGAAGGTTTATGGATGTGAAGCCCTTTAAAGGATAAAAGTTTTCAATGTAATAACTGTCAAAAGACAAAGTTACTAAGAACCTTTTTAAAACTGTGAAAATCTGATGCTTTCTGAAAGTTACTGGCAAGTAACTTTCTGGAAGTTCCAGTCTATATTGTGCTGAAATCAAGATTCCAGTTTAAAAACATTCAAGTGCAATAATGCAAAAGTCACTGAGCAGACTGACACATTTTAGGGTGTCTAATAATTCACAAATAGTATGCATGTCTTTCATCTTCAAACAGACTGAAATGCTAACAATGGAGTCTCTGCCATAAATAATTCTCTCTTATTTATGGAGGACAATGGATCTTAAAGGAAGATCCTGGCTAACTTGACAGCAAAAAGACATTTCTATCCTGCGCATGACAAGTCATCAGGTTAGAAGATATTGTTCTAGTGATAGTCAGTTCTGTAAAACTGGAGGATTACAGAAGATGTACCAGCACTGTGTGGCTGACATGCAAAAAGGCACTGATTAGGGCACTAAATTGGGAGGAGCTGTTGACTCCCTCAAGAGCAGGGAGGCCCTGCACAGAGACCTTAAAAAATCAGAAATGGGTGATCACCAACTGTATGAAGTCTAACAAGGGCAAGTTTCTGCACCTGGGATGGGGCACTCCTGGTTGTGTGTACCGACTGGGGAACAAGAGGCTGGAGAGCAGCACTGTGGAAAGGGACCTGAGAGTCCTGGTCAACAGCAAGTTGAATACAAGTCAGCAGTGCCCTGGTAGCCAGGAGGGCCAACTGTGTCCTGGGGACAGGGAAAGCATAGCCAGCTGGTGGAAGGAGGTGATTGTCCTACTCTACTCTGATCTGGTGCGGCCTCATCTTGAACATTGTGTACAGTTTTGGGCACCACATTATAAAAAAGACATTAAGCTATTGGAGACCAGCCAAAGAAGGGCCACAAGGATAGAGAAGGGTCTGGAGGGGAAGCCGTAGGAGGAGCAGCTGAGGTCACTTGGTCTGTTCAGCCTGGAGAAGAGGAGACTGAGGGAAGATCTCATTGCAGTCTTCAACATCCTCATGAGGGGAAGCAGAGGGGCAAGTACATATCTCTTCACTCTTGTGATCAGTGACAGAACTCGAGGAAATGGCATGAAGCTGAATCAGGGAAGGTTTAGGTTAGGTATCAGGGAAAAGTTTTTTTACCCAGAGGGTGGTTGAGCACTGGAACAGGTTCTCCACGGAAGTGGTCACAGAAACAAGCCTGTCTAAGTTCAAGAAGCATTTGGACAATGCTCTCAGGCACACAGAGTGATTCTTGGGGTGACTTCATGATCCTTGTCGGTCCCTTCCAGCTCAGCATATTCTATGATTCCATGAAAAATTTATGTAATATCATACATGCACTGTTTGTTCTTTAGGAGATGCATGAGGTAAATGAGATGACTTTTGCGAGTAATCAACATTAGATTACAAAACACCATGTAGAAACCTCTGCTCCTTGACCCCTTGAAAGCACAGAAAAACTTCACTGAAAAACATGGCTTAGAAATGCTACAGTAGTTTAAGACTGAATTCTTGCTGAGCTACACTAGATGTGTCTAAAGTGAACTTGTGATTCAAGCATCCTTTGTCCTCAAAGGAAGGGCACTGCTTAAACTCTGTCATTAACAATCAAAACAATGGTAATACTTAAATTACAGTTGATTAAAATCAAAACTAATCAGGTTCTGCTCCTAATTGAGGCCTGCTGAATTGAAGTGACATTGCTTTACTGATCTAGTGAGTCTCAAAAATATTCTCTCATCCATTTGACTGTCTCACAAAATTGACATTATCTGCATGTTGTAAATCTCCTTTAAATTATTTTGTCACATACTGTTATGCCAGATTTTCCTTTGTTAATTGAAACTTTGATTGATTGCAGTTCTTGATGCCAATTAGATTTGCCTCTCTAAGCAGGTAACTCTGTAAAGTGACATTTGTTAAACTCCTGTACCATCAAAGTATAGGGAATTCCTTTATTTATTCCTATAGGAATAAATAAATTTTAATTCAATTCCATTAAAAAGAATTCAAAATATTTCCTTTCTAACCTCTGCATATATGAAAATGCAAAGGATCAGTGTGCTTTAAATAAAAAGGTGATGAAAATTAAAAGTGTCCCTGGAAAACAGATGCAGTTATTATCAATTTAGCCTTAAATAACTGGAAATTTTGGTGCAGGCATCAACTGAACACCTCTGAACATTACTCAACAGTCAGATTTTTCATATTTAGATTTCATTCAGAATGCTGAGTGACCTTAAGAATTTCCCAACTTCTGTGCCACCACATGTCTTTTTTGTTTAAGTCCCTTTGGGATCCTTGATTAAGAACTCCTATCAACCCATGGTGGGTTTAACACCATATCATTATTATTGTTAATGCTTGCTACCACTGAAAACTATGGCAAAATTCAGCAAGGCCAAAATTTCATCTTATGTCCACATTCTAAACACATGCCCTGCTCCAGCTGTTCAGGTGGTTATGTCAGGCTGAAAAAGTCTGTGGTTGGAACTGAGCAGAAATTAAGAGAAAATGTGTGAGGCAAAGAAATGAGTAAAACTCTTCAACAGCTTATGAAGGGAGTTAGAGAAAAGCTATCAAATGGACTAAAATATTCAAAATTGAAGACTCTTCTATAGGGTACATTTTTTGAAGTCTGCCTTAAGAATGCAAAATCAGTTCCAAGCTCATCATCTTAATCCCACAAATCCAACTAATGCCTCTGCAGTGTAATTCTCCCAAACACTGCTATGTACTTTTGATTTGTGCAGCTGTAATCGTTCTAAATAGCTGATCCAGCACTTTATTCAAAACTAATGGCAAGCACACCCTATATATCCGGAACAACCAGCTAATAGGTAATGGGCTTTTGTAGCATGCGTGAATTTTATACCATGTCCTGGCTCCATATTCTGCTGAAGCAGCTTTCTTGTAAATGAAAGCCTGGCATTACTGTGTCATGAAGCTGCTTTAGTATGCATAATATGAACTGGTGAAGATTTCAACAATTCGTATTGTAACCCAGTTTGTATTTTCCTAGCAATAAGGTTTCATTAAGCCAGCTTCTGGAGATGGTGCCATAATTTTATTTAATTCTCTGCTTGGAATGCCTGATTTCTGTGATTTCACTAAATTATTTAAACTGGATGCCATTTCCTCCTCTGAGAGCTATGCATGTAACGAAAATTAGAGTGCTTTGTTTTCTTTCTCCTTCATTCTCTCATTTTCTGACTATATTGTCTGTGCTATGCTTAGTACTCTGTGAAATTAACTGTAATGATGCAGGAGAAATTACTCAGCTTTCTATCAAATTACAATACAGATGATGTTATCTAAATTAGTGAGATCTGTTTAAGATAAAGGCTATAAAGTTATGCAATCCTTATGCTGTGATTACTACACCATATGTCATACGTTTGGTATTTTAGTGGGAAATATAAGCTTCAGCTAACAAATTTGGAATTTGAATATTTATGTATCTATATTTCTAAAGTCCAAAACCACTAAACAATGGATCTCAAACTACAAAATGTATTTTAACTTTCCAGAATATTTCCTCCTTTAATTTTTATAAACTCTATCTGTTTTAAATATCTCCAGTTCGATAAGACATTTTGCCTATGGAAACAGCATTTTGAGTTGAGAATCAAGATACTGCTGTATGACAGACCACTCATTTGCAGTACTGTCTCAAGACCAGAAATTCAGGAAGGATGCTCCTCTTTAAAACTCAAGGAGAAAGGCATAGTAGTCATCCATTTGAGTGCCAAAACCTGTAACCAATTTTAAAAGGAAGCTAGTCGAAGAAGAGAATTGATAGAGTGACGGGTAAATAGAAGGGAATATAATCAGTCATAGATTCTTGATGCTAGAGGGGAACTATATGATTGAAATGAATTCTTGACACAGAACAATTCACATTTCTAAAGAAATTGTAGTGTATACACTTTTGGTACTAATGGATGTAGGTTCGAAAGCTTTCATTAAACCAAACTAGAATTTCTCATATTAGCCATTTTTTCTAAAATCTTGGAAATGAAATATATACTTACCTGGAGGCTTCAATACGGTACCAAAACCCATCATCAATCGTCAGATCTGGATACTCAACTCGTCCAACTCCAGATCCTACATCCCACAGGAAGCTCACCTTGCCTTTGCGCATCTCTATGGCCAAGAAGTCAGTCTACATGTAAAGTACAAAAAGCAATCTCATACTTTAATTAAGGAAGTTTTCCAGAAACCTTCACATTTCAGGTCTAATGAGGCATGAGAAGCCCAGATATAGACACTAGAGTATGAACATTAATTCTCACAGTGATCTAAAATGACTCTCTTTTTCCTCCTTTCATTGGTTCAAACAAGGAATCTTAAGCCAAACATGGCAAATGATTTCTCTCAGTGATGAGAGAAGTGAGTAAATGACTGCCAGACTTATATAAATGTTAATATTTTAGCCCTTGAGAGAGGGATTAAACTCGGAAAAATATTGTTGAAATATCCCCCGGGTGGCAGAAAGATGTTGGGATACACGATGACATCTAGCCTTTTCATTTTGTATTAGGTAAATAAAATACATAGTTTAAAATGTTGGTAATAGAATACTTTTTCCACTTACTGAATTATTTTTGGTTATTCTAGAAGTTTACCTCCTACAGGCCTCATGGGAAACTGAATCAGTCACCATTGCTATGCTTGAAATTGTAGTCTTGACTTAAAACGACAATAAATAGAAGCTTTGACAGATGCAATGTGATTAGCTACATCGTTCCCAAGGGAAAATGCACAACCAACTCCAAAATTACTCTAGTTACACCAAGAATTTTATAGCTCTAATGTAGTTCATGTACGAGCCTGCTATTTCATATTTAGTTAAAATAAAGATATAGATTAAAAATTTGCTGGTCATATATTAGAAGTTTCTATATTAATACCAAAGACAGTATACGTCTATATTATCTTAGACCCTCTACTACTGCCTTGAAGCCTCTGTGAGAAAAAAAAAGCCTTTCTCATCCTCTGTATTTGTCAGTAGTCTGATCTGATCGAGCCAACTCTGACATGAAAAGCAGGAGACAGACTCACAAACTTGGCACTTCCAAGGTAAAAAAGCAGATTGTCAGCAACTATAGTCTTCACATTGACAATGACGGTGTTGTATGTTCCCTTCTTTATTTCTGGTCTGTATGTGCGAATACAATTGCCTCCAGAGGACACGGACACTTTGATCTTCAAAAAAAAAGCACAGCAGAAAGAATTCAGTTCACTGCTTATTATTCCAGAATTAACTATGGATGCTTCCAACTAATTATAAAAATATACTTTTTTTTCTTCACATTTTTTTGTTACATGTACCAAGGAGTTGCTTGGGTATGCAGAGGAGGTAGAAATGGAATTTTCTTTCTGGAATTGTTTATTAACAGGACATAAAAGCCTTTTCTGGCATTCAGATTTGAAAGAACAAACTGTATAGACTAAAAATAGCTAGAAGATATAACAGTCTAATGCAAGCAGCAGTGGAATTCTAGCAGTACAGACAGTCTGTAAGTGGAATATACAGACAGGAAAATAAACAGCATTCCTAAAGGAATCACATTATATTCCTATTGGGTAGTCAGAATGATCTATTTTTCTCTTGTAATATCTTTGATTATGCCAATTTAAGACACTTTTTCACTATTATTTTTAAACCAACAGTTGTGTCTATCACTGCTTTTACATAGTCCATAATGGAGTTGGCATTCATAACTAAGTTTTATTTTCACAGCTGAGTGACATATGCATTTGGATACATGTACTAGTTTCCTCAGGCTCTAAGCACAGATAAAAACACTTTACTGTTTGCTTTCATAATGCCAGCACAGACATAATGACAGTACAATGGTATTTCAATCCCAGCTAGACATGTTTATGCATTAGAGGAAATGCACATAATAGTATCATCTTATGCTTAGGGCTAACTTTGGTAAAAAGGAGATCCATTAGAGGACCAAATTCACAATTTCCCTATCACAGAAATGCTAAGCAGTTAATTACTTCAAAGCCTTTAGTAAAACATACCATTACTGTAGCCTGTCTTTCTACTCTGTGCAAATTTCATCAAGTATATGGAATGCACTTCTTTCACAGTGTCCTAGTACCCTGTAGATTGCTTCTTTCCACTATTTTTCAACCATTTTTGAGGAAGATTTCTTAAGTATCATCTCCAAGATTTTTTTCCCTTTGTTATTTTGGTCACAAGCTGAATAACCTCACTATTAACCAGCTGATCCTCAAGTTGATAGCATTACTGAGTCAGGGAGGTGGACTCCAAACTCCCTAAATGGACAAGAGTCCATTTTGAGTCCTCAACGCTGCTACTGGACAAAGAAAAATCAAAAATATGGGAAAAACAAATATACTCAGCAATTTCAATGAATTTGAGTTGGTGTCATTCTTGAGTAATATAAGTTCTATGAAATGAAATCTAGGGCTTAATATAATTGCTGAAACAAAAAAATACATTTTTGTTTTCACAAAAAACCAATTATATTGCGACCTTTCTGTTGTACTATCATCTACAATACTTAAATAATAACCTTCTCAGATACATTCCTACAGATGTTATTAATTTAAGAAGTGCAGGGTTGAAATGAAGAAACAGCACAGAATGAAAATCATCAGAATATTCTCTTTTTATCTGAGAAATTATACTCCATTAATTTTCTCTCTTTACTCTGTTTAGAATTAGGAAGGGTTTACATTGTGGAAAAGAAATAAAAAAGTGGAAAATAAAATCCCATCAATACTCAAAAGGTCATTTTTTTGAGAAAGAGGACTTACCGAATTGGCTTGCTTCCGAGCTTGGTTTATCAGCTCTTTTATTTGAGAAATGTTTTTCCCTAAGTTATCCTGAAGTTCTTTGATTGGCTTGATTTTATCTAACAGGCGATCTGCTTCCTTTTCTAGGGTTTTAATACTGGAATCTGCATCAGCAACTTCATAAGAAAGAACAAGGCAGAGTTTTAGAGAATAGTGGCAGAGACTAATTAGACATTGCAAAAATAAAATCCAAGAAAATTCTGCATACACAATGCTCAGATGATAGTATATGCTACTATGAGGTACACATAGACCAGGAAGCTACTTGAACAGAATAAGATAATTTCAGAATATTTAGAATCAAGTTAAAACAGCAAAAGTAGCAAAAACATGGGTTAAAGCAGGGTTTTGAAGATGTAACTATGCTTCAGGTCAGGATGATACTAATGGAAAACATTTCCTGTAGTGAAATACATTTATGAATGAAATATTTGCTTTCCTCTTTTTTTTAAACTCCAATTTTGAAGAAATATGCTAGATTAACAAAAACTGGTTAGTTTCTATTAGTAATTTCTGAAACAGTGTTAAAATAAATTTGAAATTAATTCTTGAATTAATTATAATGGGCATAAATAGAAAAAGCTTTATTCTGGTCACAAGCTTAAGATTCTGTATGTGTACTGAAAGCAGATTTAAACACAGTGACAGTAAACTGCAGATGTTCTTTTTTTCAGGTGCACTTAATTATTTTACATGGATATTTTTGTCTCTTTTGTCTTTAAGCTTCAAATTACTTTTTTGCCTCTCAACACAAAGCTAGTGAATAATGCCTTTTTTTGACAATTCATCAGCAGATCTAAGTATTACAACACTTGGCTAGAATGAGGGTGTGGGCTTTTGTGGATGACATTGAAAGGGACAAACGCACATTTACCAAAAGAATGTATTTTACATGAAAATAATAGTAATAGCAATAAAAATAATGCTTAGATAAAGCAGAAATTATTGCATATCTTGTTTTTGGATCATCACCCAAACACTCATACCAAACCTTCAAGATGCTTCTCAAGGTTTCACGTAAGGTAAACTAGCTGCCAAGTAAGTCACTTTATCTCAAAGTTTTCAAAAAGTGACTATTTAGCTATTTCAATGAATGTGAAACATAGAGCACCATGCAGAAGCTTTGGTGGTAAGCAGTGAATCATCGTTTACTGGAAAATGCACACTAAAAGCTGCAAGTAAGAAAAATGTACGTACAGATTTCTGCAGGCAAGATATGGAGACAAAGAAAAGAGAAAAAACAGAAGATAATGTAAGAGAACATTTTGAAGATCTAAACAGACATGTAAAGTAAAATAAAGGACAAGATGAGTCTTATAAAAAACTTTTTACCGTTTGTACTCTGCACATCTACAAAATGAGAATTCAGGGCCTGAATTTTGACATAGAAGAGAGGCTATGTCTACTTCAGCATGTAGTCATGAGTGCCAACATACTCACTTTATACATCTGGAATGGTTTACTCTACATTACTTTAATCTCATTCTGTAATCTGAGTATCCATTAACAATTGAAGAATGGTAGAAGCATACTTCTGGAGAACATCTTCCAGTTAAGCTTTATCTGACATGAAACAGTTTGCAAGTGTTAAGACCACTATTCAATGCAAACAAAATAAAGGTGACTGGGGACAATCAGGACATTGTACAACATCAATTGGAAGAGGATATTTGTCCATAGAATGAGAATGAAAACCTCCTAAATTGTATGTTTTTAGGTGCCCAGCTTCATCAAGCTGACAACAAGCTGGGGAGCCCAGGGTAGCTAAGAAATTAGTCCTTCTGTAATTTTCTAAAGACACTCTGGTTTTGTGGTCAGCCCTGATTGTGTACTCTGTAGGAGAGGGTCTAACAATCTACCATAAAATATGTTGTAATTTAGAATTAATCCGTTATCCATCATAACCAAAGTGAAAATGCTAAAGCAATTATCACATTTGATAACAGAAACCGTGGTGGAGAAAAAAAAAACAGCAGACAAAAGCCCATTCCCAGAATCTCCTTTCTTTCTTTCTTCTTAAGCATCTTCAGTGCTCTACCAAAAATAGTAATGTATAAGAAAGAAGTCATGCATTTCTCCAAGGACTGATTATCTGATTGACTGAAGACAGGTACAGTGTGGGCTATTTTGCTTGAATCAAGTGGTGAATTGCTAGTCAGAATCTTTGATTATTCACGTCCTAAATACTTTAAAAAGTAGTCTGTGGAACAAATCTATCCATTACATTTTCATTGTGCTGACATGAGCTTTTCTTTCAACTACTAGCATTAAGATTTAAAATTCTTTTCACAGAATCACAGAATTGTTAGTTTGCCCCTTTTCATATATAAGAAGTCCAGAAAATAGAAGTGATAGAGATTCCTTTTATCCCAGCATACTGTAGAATGCTATATGAGTGCAATTCTGGAGTGTCTCTGTTTCATTTTGAGATATGAAATGAAAACCACAAACTGAAAAAAGCCCACCACTAAACAACCCAAAAAGATCTTACTGTTCTTGATAGGATCCTTCACAACAGCATTTGTTTTGGCCACATCATCTGTAAGTTTACTGTAGTTGTTTTTCAAGCCCAGGAGATTCTGATTGAGGTCTTTAATTTGGGCCAGGATGTCATTTGCAGTACTGTTGGCTTGTCTTGCTTTGTCCTTTGCTGCCTGTACCTTTATAGCTGTATCTGTAGGTAGAAAAGGATAATGAAGTGATAAGTACAGAAGTTTCTTCCACACATCTTAAGAATAAACTTGGGTAAAAGTTCTACTGTGTTATGTAGTTAAACGCAGTTAAACTGTGTTATATAGTTCTTTGAGACTTCCTATTTCACGCATAGCAAGACATTATTACTTGTAAGTTTCGACTGCAGAATCTGGCCCTTTATATGTTTTTGGGACATCAAATGCATGCGAAGAAGAAAAAAGGTTCCAGCCCCATTTGTATGCAAAGGACAAATAAGTTTCAGGAAGTAAAACTGTATGCAATTTTTGTTGTTGCTGTTGACTCATTGGTTAACCTCTGATCAAGAGTCAGATATAATATTTGATATTTAGAAATAGGAGTTTCAATCTTCTGATGTACAGAGTACAGAAATCTAACTCCGTGACAAATATTTTTGTGAATCGGGGGATCCATTGCCCTAGTTAATCACATACATCCATAGATATCATGGGTGACCTTGAGCAAAGCAATTAGTCTAATACTGCCCCACCTCTCTGCCTGAAAAATGGAAACCAGTGTTCTGTCTTTGGGGTGAAAACATTCAAGTTGAATGGTTTTGATTCTGCCATTGATAAATGATAAAACAGTCAGCTAAATATTCAAGTAGGTACTTATTCAGATCCTGTGTAAACTGGATTGCTTTAAAACTTATCATGCACCTCAGGTGCTGTTGTCAGGCTGAGAATACTACACATGATGAGCCAGTAGCACAGACTGTGTTTGGCTAGGGAGCAGAGATTTTCTAAATTCCCATAGATGTGAGGAAGTGAGCAGGCAGAAAATGTGGTGGACACTCCAGCTTGCAAGGGAACTGATGTGAACTCCCACCCTATTACCACACCACAGTGGAGTCATGTTCTCTGGTTCTCTGGTTTCTTGAATCCTTGAACAAGATATATCACAGGGTCATTTCTTGTCCCTTCCTCATTGATTATTGTCCTGTCGGACAACTAATTTACTGCATTTTTTTATCCATGCCATTTATTTGCTCTGAATTTCATTCTTAATAAACATCAGCTTGTTTTGATGAGTGTCCTTGTCCCAAGAACAGGTATCCTGTAACTCTAATCTGCCAAGAGTTTAATGCATTGCTAATGATTGCATATTTCATATTTATTTTACATGTTCCATATTTAGTAATCTGTGTCCTAATGTTAACAGGCCTTAGACATCCATTTTGTTTGACTGAGACATCTATCTGTGTACAAGAAGACAAACACTCATGTCAATATCTGTGACCAAAACCCAAGAAATGGTATACTATGAGGACAAAATATTAAACAATTTATTTTGTGAATGACTGATTCCAAGGATTACTAAATCCAAACCAAAACTTTTCAGTTAGTTGGAATCTTAAAGCCACAAAAATGTACAACATGAATAGTAAATTGTTTTTCATGCCAAGGTTTTACTTGCAGTCTGAACCTTCTAGACCATCAGAAACCAGACAGAATATAGATTTTCCTTAGAGACTTTCCTTAAGGCATAACTTCAGTTTATAAAGTACTACTTGAAAAGTCATAGTAGAATACATTGATTAAAATATTTTTATTTTCTAAAACATTCATTTTATCATTCACTGTCCACTATAATGAAACTGCTGTAACTCCCTGTCTCTTGCTATCATAACTCAATGTAGCTAACATCTGAGGACTTTGGGATTTTAATGAATATTACATTTTTTTTGAAAAAAAGTCTATATGGAATGAAAAATGTGCATGTGAGAGACTGAAATATTAACAGTTAATGACTCAAAAAATTGGGCACTGGCAAAAGCAGCAGGTGCTTTGCTGAGACCAGATTTGCAGCCTGAAGATGAAGGGGAGAAGGATGGTTTTTGAGTGCCTGGGGTGAAACCTCTGACTTGCATAAGAATAGTCCATGTGCAGTGAGGGTGCACACCCATCACTGGAAGATCATCAACAAACTGATCTTTGTTTAGCAAGAAGCTGTTTCTTGTGCCAGATAAGGGAAAAGGCCAATAAGAGGCGGATCTCTCAAGACAGGGATAATGCTTTTTATCATGCCAATGTCCTCCTTACACAGGCAAAGGCGTAAAACTCCCCCTCCCAGGATATGTATCAGGACATTCGCATGCAGGCCTGAAGGTACTTATCCCTTCTGATAAGGCATAACTGGCTCACCTATGCTGGCTTGAGAGGGTAGCTGTCATATCATAAACCATCAAAGACCCCAGACTCATTTCTGGGGCCTTCCACCAGAGGACCACACGTGATCCACAGTGTTGCATCAAACACAGTAAAACTCCCCCCCTAGGAAGGTACCTGGGTATTCCCACCTGAACCTGAGTGTATATTAACCCCTTGAACTTTATGTTGTGTGGGGCTTCCTTGACCCCAGAGGGATCAAGACTGCAACCATCACTTTGGCTAACAGACATCTAAATTGCAAGAACCTAATCTCCTGCTGAATCCACTGGTGGTGATATCTTTCCTCTCTGCTACCTACTCTTATCTTTTCTTTACCTTTATCTCTTTTCCTTGTTTATTTTCTCCAGTGATATTTTTATACTTTTATATTGTTATATTTCTATAGTTAATAACCAAAAGGATGGCATCCCTCCTTTCTGTTGCAACTAAATTGTTCTAAAATAAACCTGCCATATATATATATATACAAACACTGGTCACTCAGTCTCAGTTACCCTGGCTTCAGGGGTGGGTTGTAACACAACACCACTTTAGAGTCCATTGAGGAAAATTTGTTCCAGTCATAAGCATTTTAGAGCTAAAAAAGATATACAACACCAAACAGTGACTGGAAACATTGAGAGTGTGGTAGAAAGGTAAGACAAAATCCAGAAAAATTCACTCTGCTTTTTCTGTAAAGTCAGTAAGTCTTATGCTTCTTTGGTTAAACTACACTGGTGAAATTATAACGGTTCATTAAACAGTAGTTTCATAAAAAGACTTTTCACATATAAACGACTATTTTTCTCAGAGTGTATACCATATCCTGTTATCATAAATATTTTCCTTCAGAAACCTTCTTCAAACTGTAGAGCATAGTACCTTTTACCACTCAAACTGATACCATGTAACTTTTCTGTTCAGTTTTCTCTCTCACATTGCTCATCTTCATCTTATAACAACAGCCAATGGTTAAAGTAGACATAGTGTGGACACAGGCAAAGATTGATGAGATGGATGTTAAGTGATGGAAAAAGAACCAAAAGAACAGAGATGAGTCAAGTGTTGCAACACTTTTCCAACTTACCATTAGGAATGGCTGACAGCTTTCCTAAAGTTTCATTCAAAGCTCTCAGAAGATTGGCATTCTTCTCATCAGCATCTTTCAGCCTGTTCTGCATGCTGTCCAGATCATCCCCATTTTCTATAAAAAGTCCATATGATACAGAAGCTTTAACTCTTTGATTCCACTACCCTTTCTTTGCACAAAACTTAAAATGCATAATAACGAGCAAGCCATTTTTCATTAAGATATTATATTGTGTAAATAAGGAAGTCCAGTAGAACTTGTTGTAGTGTTCACTGATCATCTTCTCCTGTTTCTTTAAGTTCCCTACTTCCATGGTATTTAAAATACTTCAGTTCCTTGTACTGTTGTATATTTATCATGAACTTTTCTAAGGCGTGCAGAGGAAAGAACTACAATCACAGATGTTATGATTTAGACAAACTCACATAATGATGGATTCAACAACTGTGATGTTAGTCACAGTTTTGATTCCTAGATTGAGCCTTCTTAAGATGGTTGCCTAAATTGAATGAGTTGAATGTAGTGTGAAAGAGGCAAGCATGATTAGGTCAGCTAGCTGTTGTAATTTGGCCACATCCTAGTCCTCCTGGATTTTCTCAAAGATAACCAGTGTTGACATAACATCGAGGAAAATACAAGATCACCCTGGCACTGATCATCAATATGAGAAGAACACACTAACAACAGGTTATTATGAAACAAACATATTAAATTTTTAGGGGAAATGCCTGTGTAGTAAATAACATTCATAGCTAAGAATTTGTTCAAACCGAAGAACTAGTACAAATCAAAGGCACAGGTGTGTCATATTTGGCACATTATGGTTGAAACTGATGTTCTCCTTCACAAGGAAGTTCCTATTCTTCATCAGTTGCTCTGAATAAAAATCATGGAAGGTCTTTTGAACAGCATCCAGCATAGCAACAATTTTTCAAACTCTCAAAAATGAGCTTCCAGCTAAGCTTTATGGTTATTGAAACAGACATTATTCCAAAATTCAGAAGTAAAGTTTGGCATAAAAAATGCTGGTTAATGTTTAAACTACTATAGTAGGGGGCATTTTTGATCATTTCTTCCTATCAATACAAAATTATTCGAAACAGGTAATTTCCTGCCTTAAAGGCATATCCTACTTGGAAAGTAATTCAACATCACTGAGCTTGACAGCCAGAAGAGGAGAATAATTTGTAGAAGAGGAGTTCAGGATACAAACTATGACTGTGACCTTCAGATATGTGACACGTTATTGAAAATAAACAACTACTTTTTAGATACTTATCCAAATAGATACTGAGATAGGAAAATGTACTGGCGATGAGGTATGTTGGTGAATTGTAAGAATATGCTTGCCAAAACAAAAAGCATCTCTTTTTACTAAGGAACAACAATTAGGTGTATCATTGGTATTCCAACCCCGCCAACATCACCAGGGCTGTAACACTTTCGTGAGAGAAAAAATGGTACATTAAAATGAGGGACTGTAGTTCACATTCCAAAATTTCTAGAAATCTAGTTTCTCAAAACTAGGTGTGCAAAAAGCAATTTGTAAAGAGAAAAATCAAACAAAATTTATACAGCCTATAAGAGATAATTTATTAAATTTTCCAAGGCTATAGCAAGGCTGAAGTAGCACATAGAATTTAAACTAGAATTATACTTTTTTTGTTAGATCTTTTGAAACGTCATTCAGGAGAAAATCTGTTTGCATTATTTAAATTAAAGCAACATACGGGACTGCAGAAGTGCTTGGAGGTAGGCCTTCGCTCCTGCAAAATGTCCTCCAGAGGAACAGGACATTTGTGTGAACTGTAAGAGGCACAGTTAACACTGTGGGGAAAGTGGGAAGAATCACACAAATTATGAGATCACTCTTCTCCTCAAAAACACCTTTATTTTTAAATGACAGGTTTTGTCACGACTGCTAAACGAGGCTACTGGTAGTGGGATACTGTTAAACCAGGATAAACTCATGATATTCTGGTCTTGTATGCCCTGAGATTTTATCTGAGTTCATTTCTTGTTAAGTAATAATACTGACAAAACTGTTTTAATTTCCTCTATTTAATTCTGAAATTATGGTTTGCCTGATAATTTCTTGGTGTCTCTGGTGGGATGTTAGTGTTTATAAAGTGTGTCAATATTTCTGAGTTTGATTCATTTATGCTCTAACTTTGTAGCATACTTTTAAATTATCTCTTTTTCTCCTTTTTACTCTGCCAGATCCAACATGCTAATAATCCCCCAGTTATATTTCTGAAGAATCATGTTTTCAGACTTCTGTTTTCAGCTTTGTAACCATAGCAGCAAACTGGAATTTAATGAAGGAAGTTTCCCTAGAACTCCTGAAATACCTGTTAAATTGTTTTTCTTTTAATTCCTCAAATACATTTTAAGGGTATGGCTTTGGTTTTTTTCTTTTTTAATTACAATAATAAAGCCATAAATAAGTGTTCCTAGGGAGGCTCTTACACAAAGAGAAGTGAGGAGATGCTATGTCCCATGTCAGCTTTTCAAGGAAATTGCTCATTTTGCACAGTGATATTAAGATGAGGTTTTATTCTGAAGTAACTTCTCATATTGTAATTCAGATGGCCTCTTCACTAAGCACTGAACTAATTTTCTGTATGAATCAATCACAAACTGAACCACTTCACATCAGCTTTCCCCCATCCTTTCAGTATTAGCATTTATGAAAAATGCTGGAGCTATGATTTGAAGGCCTGAGATCCTCCAGTTAGTCATCAAAGCTAGTCAAAATACAGGCAGTTTTTCCTAAGTTTTTTTTCTAAACTACAGAGCTTATCTGACTTGGAAGAGGTTAGTAGGTCTGCACTGTCAGTTCACATTAAAGTATAGGTTGAGGAGTATCCTGAGAAATTTATCTCAATTCTGTTTCCATTTGATTAGTTCTGCACAGAGATAGCACAGGATACCAATAAATGCACTGTTTATTGTTCAAATGAGCAAAACTAGTCATGCATTGCTGAAACTAAACTCTTAAGAGTAAGCAGAAACCTGAAGGACTTGGCATGTATGGGCCTTTAAATTTTCTGGATTGGTTAACGTGAACAAAGATTTTCAATTCCTCTTTATATTAAACAAAGCATTACAGGATAAAGCATCATCCCTTTTTCCTCTGAGTGAATAAACTGAAGCGAGCCAAATGAAAAAAAATACCTGCACGCATATATTTCATCTTAAGATGAACTTGAGAATTTAGTTACTTACTGTTTATAGGCAGTGATCTACTCTTACAAAGGACACGTTTTTACAAGTCTCTGCAGATCACATACAAGGTGATACTGGTTAAGGACTGATGATGAGCCACCATCATAGTGGAACATATGCAGAAACATATATGTAGAAACATAGTGGAGCATAGTCGAAACAGGCATCTTCTGATAGTATGGACCAATGCACTTTTTCCATGTGAAACTGTCCAAAAGGACATTACAAAGCTATGCTACCAGATGCATGTACCCCAAAATCAAAATAAAGATGGAAATCTACTGAGTAGCAACACATGCAGCTGTTTGTATTTACTGGAAACAGCACAAATGAACTGACCATTACACACATCTCTGTTATCTTTGTATTACTTCTGCCAAATAGTATTCTTGCTTTCCACAGTCTCATCCTATAAAGATGAAGATAGGTCACAAGCTGATTTTTTTCCCCTAAACCAAGCAAGACGTGGCATTAGAAACAAACAGGGGAAAGATATGCAACTACAGAAATGCAGCTAATGATGTTTAACTTTTTAAGAAGACTACTTTTAGCACTGACTGCAATAATTTGGCGAATGCAATATGCCAGATCAGCAGAAATACAAAGCAGAGGAGAATACACAAACAAGGGATCTATCACCTTGCTATGTTGCCTATCAGCTGGAAAATGTTTTAGCTAAAAATATTCACGTGCTGTCAGACAAGACAAGTCCCCCTCAAGTTGTCAATTCTTCAGCAAAAGAAATGACTTGACAGCAACCTCCAGCTGATGAGGAGTTTATATATCTTACTTTCACTTTTCATTGATCAGTTTTGACAAAGTCTGTATACAGTCTCAAATCTATGCTGGGGCAAGTATATTTTTAAAACATTAAATTCAAAATTATAAGAAAGAAAAATTGCTCCCGGCAAACTGAAAAATCCCTCAAGGCACAGAGAGAATGCAGCTAGCAGGCAGCAGCATTTACTCACTTGTAGCCAAAATTTCAAAACTCCTTCTTAGTCAGAGTACTACAGAGCACTACATACAGATGTTGCTTCTTTGAATAACCAGGGTTATTCTTTCTAACTCCAAGCCCCACTGAGAGAGAAATTACTAAATCTCCATTTTAATAGCTTCTGTCAGAACATTTGCTTTGTAAGGACTGTTTCAGCAGTCTTTGGTGGTAATATAAAACATTTTCATGATTAACAGTGGTTTTATAACTCAGGTAATTGGCTACAAATCAGGAGACTGTCATAATGTAGGAAGAAAACACTCTCACCTCTATCACAGCCTAGCCTGGAATTTTGGAGCATATATCAGTTGAGTGGCTTATGGGTCTTCATTACTTTAACTAATGTACTACCTGTAGTGCAGACAGAAAAATTTTAAACTAGTGATTACTTCTTTCTACCAAATCTTTATAGAGTACCCATTAGCCATCCTGCACTTCCAGCTGAGGCTCTAAACAGGGTGGCTTTATAGGAATTCTAAAAAAATATCTTACTATTCGTTTGACACTGAACTCTCACTTTCTATCGTGGGAACAGCAAGACATCCAGAAGGGATTATGTTCATAATACTAATAACATATGTTCTATTTTATTCACAATAATAATAATAATATCATCACTTTGAGCAAAAGCAGGGTGGGGAATAGAAATCTGTCATTGCATTTTATTCTTACATGTCTGTATTCTGGGCACGATGTTAACTGATCTCCACGGGTCAAACTGTGGAGCATGGCCATGTTTTATTAGATGCAAAAAGATGTACTGTTCAAGTTCAGAATGTTTGTCTTCATGAAGCCCTTTAAATCTAAGACATATCAGAGAGCATTAAGAAAGCTCCATCTCATTACCCTTCGGTCTGGGGCCAAGAACATAGACAAAGATCTAATATGTGTATTACAAGCACTGCTGCCTGCTTGCATTCGGTTTGCTTTATGCATCTTTAGACTCTTTAGACTTTTGCTTCTGAATTATGAAACTGTAATCAAATTCTCACTGGTACAATGGGAGAATAACATACGGATTTCCAAAATTCTCTGAAGTAATGCCTGATTGAGTTGGTAATATATCTTGTCTCAGGGTTAAATTGAATGGTCTCGTGAACACATGGAATTCACATACATCCAAGTACAGACACTATTTTACTTTGTCCTTGAAAAGAGGGCACAGCGCTATGTGAAACACATGGTTACTCAATTATACATGTCTGGGAAGCACATGGAGCTATGGACCCCACTTCGTAGTGTCCAGTCTGCTCAGAGGAATGCTGTGGAAGAGAAGAGGTAGCAGGGTAATTTTAGTGTTTTCTATAAACCAGCCATGGCAAACTGCAGCAGTTTGCATTCCAGAAAGCATCCCTATTTTTCATGCTTTAGCCATGTTACTGAAAATGCACATTGGCCTCTCCTCATATTATGTGATTTTCTATAACATATTTCCTGAAATATGTTCATCCAGCCCTAAATCTGTACTGAATCTGGCAGTAGAGAGTTGCAATAAAGAATACCCTAAATATACATCCAAGATTTACTAGTAGCTCAGACACATTTTTTTTCTCAGATCTGCTACAAGAAAATAATGATGTTTTTCACTTTCAAACACTGTATGACAGTGAAATGCAGTTAATGACCTTATGAAACATTATGTTTACTTGTTCTGCAGTTGGAAATCCTAGAGCTGCCAAAACTAAATGCAACTGTAGTAATAGCCAAAAGCTGTATGGATCTCATCCCTTATGCTGGATGTTCTTCTTAATGTATATCCCAGCAGGCCAAGGAAAATTTTGTATGTAAAAACCTGAAAAATAGGCTCTATTATAAAAATCTGTCTTGTTTCTAATAAAAAAGTATTTTAACTAAGCTAAAAGGACAGGGAAGCTTCAGGCATCATCTCTGTGACAAGTTTAAAACTCAATCTTGAATATTTACTGTGTGCAATTTTTCTAGCTCTGATGCACGGAAAAAAACAACAAAAAGCCCCCCCAAAACCCAGCTTGATTTTCAGATGCTATGATGAGCAAAAAGTATCACATCATAGCTACTTTTTTTTCCTCATCTTTATTTCTTCCAAGTCCTAAATCTGCTTTCCCACATAGGTTTTCAAGTGCTATGCTTTTTCCTTGTGTCCTTGCAGTTAATTGCAGGTTAACCCTATTATAGCTTCAGCCAATTGAATCAGAGTATACTATCTAGTATGAAAGATTTCTTCAAAAACTATAGTGACAGGACATAAGCTTCTCCAAATATACACACACCAAAATTTCAAATTACTAAAGGGAGGGGATTACAGTGCACTAACTTGAAATAAACCACAGAATTATCAACTTGAACTTATTCTGTCTGGACTCAGTATTCAGATGAAATTTTAAATTAAAATTAAAATTTAAAAATTTTATGGCGGACTCTCAGACTTTACTACATCAGTGGCACAAACACTGCATGCTCCTAGATTGCTTTCTTTGCTACATGTAAAAACCAAAGTAATTAATGCAGTAATATTTAACATTTTTCACAAAGGCAGATGTGAGAAACTTGATGTTGGCCTACTTGAAAGTGGATAATTGTATCATACTTATTTCCCCTCAGGTTTAGTCAAAAATTTTTTTTTCAATTCCTTCCTAAGAGTGCTGTGGAGAAAGAAGTATTGAGTACTGTTAAATAGATTCTTCATTAGTGCTACAATAGGTATTTTCTTAGAGGACCTATAAAATGATCTGTCTAGATAAAGACTCAAGGAATAAACTGCTTTTGGTTGCAACGATCAGAAGATCATTGAATCATAGGCTCTGAACAAATGGTTGTCCAAAGATCGTTTTTCTCCTTCTGATCAACAGCCATTCCTCACTGATGTTCATCTAAGCTGTTTTCAGAGATTTTCAAAGGCTGTATCTCCCTAATCTTCCCAGTAATCAATTCCAGTACTTCTGTATCTTAATTACAATGAAAATTTTTCTAATATGTGATCTGTATCAGTGCATTTGAGATATGTTAGTCTCAACTTCTTTGGAAAAACCTTGACATAACTGAAGAATATTAAATCCCTTTGATTATTTGTCTTTCAGTCTTTAAATCTACATCATTTCAATCTTTCTTCTCATCTCTCTTCTGCTAGATCACCAATTATGATTAGTCTTCATGATGTCTTCAGGATGCTGCAAACCACCTCAGCCCCTATGAAGTGTGGTGCCCAAGACTGTAGCCACTAACTCAAGCTCTAGAAGCCCTGAACAGAGTGGAAGGATTGTTTCATGTGTTTTGGAAAGTGTGCACCTATTTGTGCATTACTCTGTGACATCTGCCTTTTCCACCCTCACCCAGCAAGTGATCCATGCTTCTCTTTAGTCTTGCACTAGAGAAGTGCTACCCAGACAATTGCTCACCATTCTTCATTTCTGCAGCTGATTATTCATGTATACATGTAAGCCCTTGTACGTGTCCATACTGACTACTGTCCTACCTTCTCACACTATGGCATTCACCAGCAATACTCTCATTTATTGATGTGAAAATATTAAGGACATTATATGCACAGTCTGACCTGAATTACCAGCTTTTACATCTCACTGAACATCATGGTTCAAAAACTTATTTTTCTTTCCCCAGTGGAAAATATTGAAGAGAAATTAAAGATGCTTTATTTTTCACCAGGAAACTGAAGTATTCAGTTTGGAATTTACAAACCTTATGACTTAACCTGCATTTAGACATGTATTGATGCTTTAGGAACAAAGAAATCTTTTGTGTGTGTGAAATTTTACCTCTAGAGACATGGATTTAATATCTTTTTTTTTTTTTCTTTTTTAAGAAAATGCTTAGCAATTCTTATCCACTAGTCTTGCTTGGCAAACAGCTTCAATTGACCTCCCCATGCTTCCATTTTCAGTCAAAACCCCATAGACGTCCTCAAGAGATGTGGTATCTCTGACGAGCATTGCAAACTCTGTTTTGTATTGACAAGTATAAAAGTTTAATATTGGGTTCCTTTAGCAAGAGAAGACCAAAGTTTCATCCTCCTCAGCCTTCCTGTCCAAGAAAATGGACAGAGAGAACAAGCATTCCTGCATAATGCTTGGACACAGAACAGGAGAATCTTTTCTATGGATACATTGTTCAATTTCAAATCAGATAATGAATTATACTTTTTTCCTACTGATCTGACTTCTTCATACTGAAAGCATAGCACTCTCACGTTTTGGTTTGGGTTTTTTTCTATTTAATAGGTCTGCATGTCATTTACCTTTAACATCATTGTCTAACATCCTGGCTTCATTAAGGACTCTCAAGCTTTTCTGAAGAGAGCTCCTGGCGCCATCCTTCAATGATCCTTGAGGACCAGATGTCTGTAGACAAACAAGCAGTGTTAAACATACAGGAAAGTCCGAAGTCATAAAAGAAGTATGAATATGATCTAAGTGAAGAGTCATCTAAATGATAAATGTGTGCTCTGAATTACATCCCATTGCCATTATATTTGTCTACAAGAGCAAAAAATAAAAAAAATTCTCTAATTATTTTTTTTTTAATGGGAAGCCAGATGCCCTTTGGGGTCTTTAATAAAAAGAGACAATGTTTACAGTATTAAAGAAAAAGATTTGACTCTAAGAGCATAACTTTGTCCAAACCAAACAAAACATATTTCAAATTAAATATGTATTTATCCTTCCAGCTATGGACAGAACACCATGCAATATAGTATTTCTCCCTAACTGCAGCTTGAGCAACTTTAGAAGTCAGACTGGATCTAATGATTCCACACTGACAACAGAGATTCATTTGTGGTTAAATTAAAGAATTATAATTGCTAGGTCAGTAAAGAAATAAGAAATAGAGTTTTAAAAGAAGGGCAGACTGCACTTAATCTGAAAGAGTTTTATTAGTAAGCAACCATCCTTCATCATATCGTGCTACTTAAAGATCTTTCTTCTGAAAAACATCCATCTCTACCTTCTGTGCAGAGACTGATCGATAGATGGAATGATTTTTCTAAATTAGTTTAGTGTTTTCAGTTGGTAGGAAATGCTCTAGCTTCTGAACCACTTACTGTTCAGTTTGTAAGAATGAACTCAGGTCATACATCATACTGAATACATTTCTTTGAGAATACTCCTGACAGCCAGATAACATTCTATATTAGTCATGGGTCATAGCCTTGCAAGTAGTATGTAATTAAGAAGCAGCTACTTTTCATTTTCCAGGGCAGATACATATACTCAAAAATTAACTGTGTGTCAATTAAATGACACAATTATTATTGCTATTCATTATTTATATAATGAGTAAGCCCAGAGGTGACATTTCACATATTCCTAAATCTCTGCTGTTTTTCAACGAAACTGTAAAAACCATATATTGAACTTGCCATTTCTTTTTCTTATAAAAATCTTAGAGAATGCTTTGGATACTTTCAAAATTCAGAACCAAGGTTTTTGTTGTGCAATATCTCATGGTAGATGTTGCCATGTCACAGGGATGTATAGCTATTAAAGATTCTTTGTATTTGTATGGGATGTAAATGTATGCCTTTATGTGATTTTAGGAACTAAGGCACACATGACTGCCCTTTTCCAAGCTCACCTGAAATGAGCTGTGTACACAAAATTCCTTTGTACACAAATTCCTGTGAATACAAATTCCTTTCAACATCAACAGAAACATATAAATTCAAAAGATGAACAAAATTAATTTCTTCTAGATTTTCTTTACCACATAATAACAAGTAGCACTGGTAAAAGAAAAATACATAAAGCCCCAGGAAAAAAAATCCAAAACACTACCCAATTAAGCAAAATGCTGCTCTTGAAGGAAGAATGTTTGGCCAGATTTTGTGGCAGATGCACTTGTCAGATCAGAAAATACTTTCATATTTCTTTTCCCATTAGCAACAGAATCCAGGGTATGATCACTTTGGGACCACAGACTTCAAAAACAAGGATCATTATTATTATTCTATGACTAGGCATGGTTGACTGGCTGTTGACGCAGTTTATAGTCAATAAAATGAAATTGGAAGGTCAAATTTACAATGCAAAACCAAAAAGTTCATCAAATCAGGAACAATAATTGTGTGCTGACAATTAGCGAGAAGCAGATTTCAGCATAAAACCCTTTCAGCTATAAATAAACTTGCACTGATTAAAAGCTTTATTTTATATTTTTTTAAAAGTAATTCTGAAAGTAAGGATTAATTGAGATATCTGAGAGAAAACATACTTTTTTTTCCTAGTTTTTCTTGTGGCTCATGAGATGTCAAGTTATGAAGCAGTCAATAATTAAAAAACCAAACATTTTATGCCTTTGTGTGAGGTGAGCTTGTGGGCTTCTGGCAAGCCTGCAGCATGGCTAACCCCTTAATGATTTAGTAGGATTTACAGCCAAGAGTCTCTGATATTATTTTCTAAATTGGGACACTGTAAAAAAAAAGAATAATTAAAAAAAAATACTATTATTCAAAATAAATTAGAAAATTGCAAGGTCTTGGGAATCTAATTTGTTCTAATTCTGCCTCTTCCAGAGTGCCCATAACTTGTGGATAGTACCTTCCTCCCCCATGCCTTTCTTCATGGCTTCTACCCTCCTCATGCAAACTCTGTGCAGCTTGAATCCCTGCAGCATCTTGTGGCAGGAGTGAGACCTCATTACGTGTTCATACACTCCAGTCTCAATCACGGTTTAGAGGCATAAATGCACTGGGACAGTTTTGAGGATCACATACAACTTACTAGATGTTTTATAGAGCTAAGTGCTAATTCACATCAGTTAAAAATAGTTCCGTGTTATTCCTAAATTATTTTTTTTCACATACACTTATATTGTGAAGTTTTCACCTAGCAAGAGTTAGGGTTACTCTTGTTTTTACCAGTCCTGAAGGTAGCTAAGCATTCTGAAGTACCAAAAATGTTATGAAGGGTTTGCACCTCAGGACATCCTCACAGGGATGTCCAGGCAGCTTTATGCCATTACAATGTAAGAATATCTAGACACTCAATGTAACTGTTGGGGTATCACTACAAAGAAAGTCAAAAGCAAAGAAGGAAGTAGGACCCTAAACATTTAATGTGTCCCCTGTGCTTCCAGTTACTATCCTTTAAGTCTTCTCCAAAAAGCCTGAGAATAATCACACTTCTCCAAGATATATGGTAAAACTATAATTCTGATCTGTGAGGTACAAGCAGAATCTATTAATGTGACTCTTTTCTAGTCACTTACTGCCTTAGCTAATGGGATGCTGAAGCTGTTTGAATGCTAGAGATTCCTCATTTGTGATGAATTTATTTTGCTTTTGAAGAGGAGAACATATCCATCATAAACAGCTCAGGAGGAATTTTTCTGTCATATTTTTAATACATTTTTTCCCAGTCATTTATCAGGCTTCCTGTAATCATGATGGATTTTAAGCATCTTCTGTTCTTGCTTTCAGCAACATTAGCTTAATTTGAAAAAGAAGTACTTTTCATTACAAACCAAAACAAAAAAAAATCCTTGAGATATCACTTAGGTTCTTGTAAATCATTTGCTCCAGTGATGTACAGGGTAGAACCTAAAACAGAAACCTGTCTCTACCATCTCTACTTTATATACCAGCTTGTTACTGTTGGGAAACCTTCCTTCCCCTGACCCAACATCGTAACTGGTGAATGGGAAAGGTTAGGATCAGGGATGCATGTGAGCTACAGTGCTTTTCTCCATTATCTCCTAGCATCTGGAGCTCAGAGTCTTTTACAGAAGACAGGCGTCCACAATGGCTCTCATAAAGAAGAGAACATTGCTCCATCTTTCAAAAGGAGGGGAAAGGCATCATCTCTGTCTTCTATGCAGTGTCCTCAAGAGTATCTTCTCAGAAAGTTGGGGACAGTTTCTAGGGGCTTATCAGTCTGAGAGAGACTGTTTGAACCACTGTCCTCCAGATATCCTTGCGTGAGGGTACATTCTTTCTCTTGTGCTGAAGCTCAGCTAAAAGTTCCTTGGAACTTCCAGAAAGAGGGATCCTGATTTACCTGGTTACCAGTTAAACTCTTCACTTAGGATGAGCAAACATTAAACAGTATTTAAATAAAAACAAGAAAATAGAATAGCAAAATGATGCCTTTAGTTCACAACTGATATATTTTTTAAATCTGGCCCGAAATCCTCACATGATCCTTTAACAAAAAATGGCTAAATCTATCTTGCTCTGCAGCAGTTTGATGGTAAACCACTGATGATCTCTACTCTATATCAAGTTAATTACATTTAAAAGGTGTCAGCTGCCTCAATTTTCTTCCTCATCAAGTAGATCCCCACTATGCATATACAGCTCATAACAAAAAGCAATCTCCCTTTCATGAATACATGCAATGGAGATGCTGAAAACATCACCTTAATAACTTAGTCTCCTCCCTTGCTACTCACTTGCCTCTCTTTACATCATATTGTTCATCTTGACCTCCATCACTTTTAAATGTTTTATTTAATTGTTATTCTGTCTATGCTATAATCACTCAGTTCACCATCTGATATATACACTTTTGTCATTATTCTGTAATTGCTTGCTTTGTTTCTTTACTGCTCTATGCATCTCTTTTTTTCCTATTCAGTCCCTGAAGCAGTTGCCTGCCTCACTCACTCCAAAGGAGCAAAATTCTAATGGGAAGAAATAAAAAAAAAAAGGCCAAGTTCTTATTTAATTTTGCGGTGTAATTAGGTGTTCTGGTGAAACAGAAGTGGTGAAACAGATACAGAGAACTAGCACATAGCAATGTGTGAGGTGAAACTATTTCATCAAGATAGAAATATAGTAGTTACTGTTATTTGAAAGAATGCTGAAAATGTAAAAAGCCTAAAAATATTAAAATTTTTGTGCAGTGGCTAGATAACTTTATCCCTCTCATAAATACAGACCTTTACAGCATGTTATTGCTTTTGCTATTCCCATAATCAATTTGACTGAAATAGCTCTCTGCAAGCTACCTTTATTCATGTACAAGTGCTGTGGCTACAAGTTGCTTCTGTTCATCTATGTTTCTGTATCAAATATAGGTTCTGGAAATCTCCTATTATACTATCATTGCCTCATGTTTCTGTGTGCCTGTGAAGTGCACGTCAGTTGCTCTCTGACTGCCTTCCACAAATTAGCCATTAACTCCTTTGATATTTGACATAAAAGATAATTCTGGCTATGCTCAGAATGTTTTCTGCTCATAGTATATGCATTGAAGAGCTGAGATCCTCATTATGACTCAGGCTGGAGAGCTTCCTTTACCTTAAAATCCCATTTTTAAATGTTCTCTCTGTTTTCTTTGAAAATTTGCATGTAGTACCTCATAGTGAGAATTTCTCTGCAACAACTGAGGGAATAAAGCAACAACAAAGGGAATAAAGGGAATAAAACTTTCCACTCCTCTGCTACAATTCTCTCTTTCTAGAATTCTGCCAGGTGCATGCAGTTCATCTGATGGGCAGATGAGTGCCTCTGAGCATTTTCATGGAAGTGGGTCGAAGAGTTAATTAAGGTATGGAGTTCTTTATATTTAACAAATGTCTTGTACATGTCTAAATTAGTTTTATTGAATATCAAATTGAATATTATTTGAATATCAAATATCACTAGTTTTATTGAATATCAAATGGCCTACAGTCCTGACCTGTTGGCTTGAGCCATAGACACAAATCAAAAGGTGAAAGACAGAGGAAGGAAGAATAGTAAATAAAAAGGAATGAAAAACAAGGCATGTGAGTCAGGAATAAATGGGGATATAGTCTGAAGGTGCACATAGCTCTCACAAGGGCATAAGCTTTCTGATGGCAGCACAAGAATTTATGGTGGCAGAGGTCTCTACATAAAGCCATAAGATGGCAAAACACAGATCTCAGATAAAGTGTAGCACAGTTCCACAGAAAGTCTAACCCTTCTACTCAGTAATTTACTTATTTTTCTTACCGCTTGCATAGCATCATTTGTGAGAACCTTGGCTTCCTTGGCAACTCTTTCAGCTTCGTCTGTGTTATCCTTGATGTTAGTATAAGCATTGAAAGCACGTGTGGCATTGAAAGAGAGGTTTTTGGCTTCAGTAAGGATTCTGTTGGGATGGGAAAAGTAAACACACCATTACACTGCTATCAGAGCTCAACAGAACATAGTATCCTACTTTTTCAAACCCAACAGCCTGTATTTCTAAGGTGTTTCTTTAGAGAGCAATGCTACACTTGGGATTTCAGGAGTTCTGGCCTCATGTGTTTAATAGAATTCACATTTTATCTGTGCAGAAAGACATAAAGAACAATGTTCTCTTGAAGAGGAGGTTCTGTGAGATAGAAATAGACCAGACACTGAGAAAAGATAGCACTGTGCTTAACACCCTAATACAAGTAACACATTCACAACGTGGGTTTGTAGCCACAGTCATGTGTTGAGCCAGGCAACTCAATGAAATTTGCACTGCATGAACATGAAGTATCATGACAGACATGTTTTAAAGTAGAATCTCTGAACAACTAATTTCTTGGTCTGGCTGCCAAACACAGAAGTGTCAGTTTTAAAGGAGATCTCACCATCTAAACCAAATCCTAAATGCTAATTTCGCTGAACAAAATAAAAAACATAAATAATAATGCTTCATATTGAATGGGATGTTCAATTGACATGAAATACTATGTTCTAATAACTATAATTAGATTAAAAGGTAATTATAAACAGTTAATATTTCCTGGTGCAGGGACAGATCTCAGTTAACCTCCTTCTAGGGGAATTTCTAATCAGCGGGTTGGGGAAATAACTTTTCTTGCACTCTCTCTGTATGATATATTTAAACATTTTCAAGGAAGAATTACTACACCTACAGAATTAACTTGAAAACCACCATCTCAGTATATACTATGACTGATGGCGACGATGCTTTTACTGAATAAAGTGTAAATGTGTTAAATCTCCACTTGAACTGGGTAAGCATGGATTTGAACTTGGATTTTTGCCTTTCTGGGAGATGCTTGAGCCATCAAGGTGTATGGCAACATAAGAGAGACAGGGATTACTTCTGCTGGACATGTTTAAGCTTGTACAAAATAGTTATTGATAAAGTGCGTGTTGAAAAAAAGACAAATTCATCCTGGTAATTAATCTGTTCACTGGAGAACTAGGACAGCTGGGCTCTGATCTTGGCATCAATTACATACTGATTTCTACAAAATGCCACAGGGAAGAAAGTGGACAGAAAGTATAATCCCTGGACTCCACATGTAGTTAATAGGGGGATAGACTCCCTCTAGGTTACTGCAGAAATGGCATGACTGAGCTGCCTCTGCATCACTCCTGGAAAAGCATATCTCCTTCCTCAACTACAGATGGAACTCACTAGGCTACTGTAAGTTTCTGTGATGCTCTGTTAGAGAAATGTGCAGCCCAGAATGGCAATCTAGCAAGTAGCTCAAGTACTACTAAGAAATATGGTTCAAATCCCTTCTGGTTAGGAGGGAACCAAACTGAATTTGCCAAATACCAATGATGTTTACCCAGGAGCAGGCAATTAGCCATAAGGGAGAAGCCTATACTAATACCTTTTTGTATATAGAAAAAATAACAACAATTTTTTTCTAGGTTCAACTAATGACCTGTTCCGTGTTCTAACACTCAAGAGAACATCTTCACCATCAATCAGTATGCTGTTTGAGTTCTTAGGGGGGTGACTGTAGAGAAGGGGCTCTGCCTCAATTTCTCCTGTAAGATGAAATGGTATTTTACAGCAAATTTAGTAGTATCTGAAAGACACTCAAGTGTCACTTGTGAAGATAGATACACTTTTCAATTCCTAAGACTGATAGACAATGTATATGCCTGTAAAGTATACCTGTTTATTGCCAGTGGATGAAGTAAACAGCTTTATCCTGATGCAGGACTTCACAGCACCATTGTATTTGTCCTTTGAAGTTACGTATCTATCTGACCACATCAGAAATACAAACACTTTTTATTGTGTATTTTGAAAAACTGAGGTTGATGTCTGGATCAGACAGAGGTATTCATGGTACTATTATTCCACAGTGAATGTGACTTTAAACACTATCCTAAGCTCCTTAAGGCCAACCTGTCAATCTTCATTAAGACAGAAGCACATACATGCACCCATAAAAAAGTGTATTTAGAATAGTTAAGAAGCTCTATCTCAAAATTTATCTTGCCAGCATTTGATTAAGGAGTCATAATATTTTTTTGTCTACTTTTTCTCTACTCCTTAGTTCCTTCGTTCCAACTTTCCGTGTATTTGGATTTTTATATATGGTTGGATGTGATACAAAAGCCACACTTTTCTAGAAACAGTGTCCTTCAAATCCTTTTTAGTAAGGATATCCCAGCTATCATTCTTTTATGCGCTCCTCAAAACATACGTTAGACTGAATATCTAGACTAGTGTGATGCTGTAAATTAAGCCAGTAATTTTACAAGGATCACACACTTTATCAGAGACAATTCTCTGCCTTTTCCTCAGAATTACAGATGCCAGCAAGAAAAAAATGTGTTAAGGGTCTCCTCACAAGTTTTTGGGATACGTAAGTCTTCATACAGATTTAAAAGATGTAAGCAGCAAAAAAGTAGCACATTGTTGATGTTCATGTCTAAAGAAAAATTTTTTTTTTTTTTTTTCATGCAGTGCTTTTATAAAATAATAAAACTCTGAAGCTATGCTGGGTACAGGTCCAAGAGGCAGAATATCCACAATCTATTCCTCAGTATTACTATTGCAAATTACACTTACTATTTATGTCTTGCTTTCCTAAATGCAATAAACCAAAAGATGCCCCCAAAATCCCAACAATCCAAACCAAAAAAAACCCAACTTCTTGTCTTATATTCTCTCCAGGAAACTATTTTGATGATGAGTTATAAAGTATCATTCTTCTGAAAGGGTTATGGTCATATAAATGAAGGGCATTCCAATTCTCAATTATATTTAGGAATGTGACAGTGGTAAACAGAAACTGAAGTTTCTGTACGTAGATTTAAGCATTTTGGTCCAGAGAACGTTTTGGGAGAACGTTTTGAAACCACTAGAGGAATCACTGTCCATCACTTCATGATAAGTCCTTCACGTAATGATAAGTATCTCATACCAAAACAGTCATCTTAAAAAGAAAAATACTCCTGGTTTTTAACAAATTTATATGAAAACATATAGTGAGATCTCTAAGAAGAATTTCTATCTTTTTCACATCAACACAGCAGTAAGCATATGATAAGTTGAACTGTGTAATGAGTGCATCTGAGGGCACTGGTTGCACTTCATGAAGCCTATAAGATGTATGAAAACATTTACAAGAGATACACACACAAATTGACCAACTGGATGGTTGTATATTTGTATAGAACAGTAGTTATTTATATACTTCCACTGCCAGATGTTGAAGTCGGAGAAGAAAGCCCTTCAACTTCTGGTAAGCAATTCTGCAAACCTGCTTCATGATTTTATCATCACCAGTGAACGTTTGCCTTACCCATCCAGAACTGCAGATGATTCATTCAGCTGGGCTGCATGGTTCTCAGCTTGCAATACTTTTTCTGGAAGCATCCTGTCACGAATTTCTTGTGATAAGTCATCTATTTTATCTTTCAGCTGATCAGACATTGGCTGTATCTTATCTGCAACACTTTCTACATACTGAAAATGACAAAAGAAAGACCTTTAAATTGCTGAATGCAAGCACTCTGTAGCCCTATATATATATCTGTAATTGGTGTTTTTCCTTGTGAGGTATTATCTCAACTTACCCATGCATTAAAACTTCAGGAAAATAAGAGTAACAGAAATGGCTGGACTGGAAAGCAGAAAGGAGATAAACAATATTTCAAGAGCTACATGCCTCTCTAGAGCTTAGTAGAAGCTTCTATTTTACAATTAAAAAGCTGCACAGTTTAAAAGCTCACAAACTCTAATTTGCTTTTGTTTCCTAAATGTAGATGCATATGCAGTTGCTATGCTCCACAATAATAACTAATTAATGACAGAAATTTCATGTTTCAGGACCCTTTGAGTGACTACAATCTATTTTTGCTTATTAAAGCACACTAGAAAGAACTGTACTTTATAAAGACCTGTCAATAAGCAGTCTCAAATTATTTCCTTTCCCAGTTCTCCAAAAAGCATTTTTCCATTCATTATAACAAGTTGCAATGCAAGCTGGAAATATATTCAGAACCAATGATACTTTAAGGTCCTTTTTTTTTTAGCTAAGGCACTGATCTCAAACACTTGATAAAACTTTTAAGGCAGAATTTTCAAAAATGTTATGTAAAATCAGAGTGCAATCCTCTCCTCTCCCTGATCTATCTAGACTTAAAATTGTGGCCACAGGCAATAAATTATTTCTGAAGTTTCCTTCTGATATGCACACACAGGTTTTGTGCAGATAAATCTACATCTAGATTACAGTCAAAGCAAGATTATGAATGGGTCTGCTACATCTGCAATTCTAAAGATTAAGTCAATACTACAATCAGAATACCATATTCATAAAAGCAGGCAGAGTCCATGAAAAATTATGAGCTAGCTCTTTATGTATTTCAACGAATCACTCAGATCTCCAAGTTAATAATTTTTATATAACAGACTAGCTTTTCTGCCATACAGCAATTGAAAAATGAGTTCTTCCAAATCAAATACTCTGACATTGATAAATACAATGAAAAATCAGGTGTTACTTTAATTATATATTTTGCTTCCATAATGATGCTTTGTTGTGCTAATTCTCAGATAAAGATGACAAAGCACTCACCTCTACAGCTATGCTGATGTCATTTGCAAGTTCATCGGCTTCATTAAGGACATCATTCCCTTCCTGAAGAGTCTTTTCAACATCTTGTCTGCCATCTTCTACAGCTTGCTTCTTTTTCTATAGGATGTGTCCACACAAAGAAAAATACAAGTTGTTTATTAGAACAGGAATGCCAGTTCAAATGCCAGCATTTTGTCACCATGCCACAATACCCCTTCTGGGATTCTCTGAGCTCTCAGAGCAAAGACAGTAATAACAATAAAGAACATGTAATGTAAGGTATCTTTTCTTTGTCTTTCTATCCCCAGTTTTGTATCGTCCTCCCACATGGTAAAGTTTTTGACGTAAGTGACTGAAGTGCTATGGCAAAATTAATAAGTTATAAATCCTAAACTTTACACAGATGTGTAAGTGCCTCATTTTGAAAATCACCTCCTCTGACTATAAAGGAAAAATTTATCTGCTGCTTTCCTACTTACATCCACTGGTACTTCACTACTACTGAATGCAAAAATAAAAGCTTTGGAGTAACCTTTGGAGTAACTACTGCATACTGTGTAGTAAAGATTGACCTCTAAATAAGGAATTAGCAATTTCCTATATAAGATCCATTGAGTATCACAGATTAATTTGACAGGAGACCATGGCAGTGATGTGGGCAAGACTGCTGGAAAAAATGCCTTCAGGCACTCTGTTACTGTGATGCAGAGAATATTTTAAAAACTGAGATAACAGATAATTTCTTCAACCTTTATCCATCCATCTCTGGGAAGGAAATGCACAGAGCAGAGATCACCTAACTTCTTCACATCACTGTATTTCCTTAATTCAATCAAGCCCAGAAATCTCTTCTGAGAACAGAGGTCTCAGAACTCTAACCTCATACTGTACTGGAGCTGAAAGCTCATCGAGATACAAACACAGTTGAAACATTTATCTTCATTAGGTTGACTTGGCTCTTTATGTCTCGGTTAAATGCTTGTTAATGTGCATTATAATATACTCTTTAAGTCTCTGCAATTTAAATTAAATCACAAGCAGACCCCTCTTCTACAAGTGAGATCATTTATAACAGCTACTAACTACAGAGGATAGAGTTTATTACTCTGTAATATCCACATACCCCCTTCAGTCTCCTTCACAGGGGTTGAAGAGGGAGATGAAAGTGTAAGTTTTCTAGAAGCAAATATATGACAGCAAAGATTTTAATTGAACTCCTATTTAAATATTGAGCACACGACTTGATTTTTACATGACTATTTATACTGAGATGAATTTAGTTTCCCCCAGCATAATAAATCCAAGGAACCTTCCACATAACATTTATTTCAGTAAAGCTGGGGAGTAATTCTACTTTTAAAAGCCAAGGCATTCTCTCATGTTCCCTTTAAATTACATCAGATATAGTTATATTTTAATAATATTTTTGCTTATGTTTTTGTTTCAAGATTTAATCATGCAAAGGTTCAAACTTTAATCAGAATCCAAGTAATCAAGGATAAAACTTGTCAGCACTCACCTCTAGTATGGTCATATTTTTTTGGTTGACTGCAGATAAACGATCAGCCTCCCAAATTTTACTTGCAGCTTCTCGTAGCAGATCTTGAGCATCATTGATTTTGGTGTAGTAGTTTGCTAGCTTGTCCTGGACCTCATTTTTGAGATCTTCATTTTTCTCACTGGGCTCACCAAATAATTTCTTCACCTTGTCCAAAAGATCTTCTGCATTCCTGCAATACAACACCACCCATGAAGACACCAAGTTCATATTCATATTTAAATAATCTGAATAGTCTTAATAATAGGCAAATGAAATAGACTTCTAAATTAAATCTCAATGTAATTTTCCAGAGGACACATGTTTAATAAAGTGAAGTGAAAGTTGTTCTTAAGCCCTTTCTTAAAGGAGGTTTTTAAATGCCACTGAGGTCCTATTTATTCAAATATCCACCATTGAATATGATCTTTAAGGTTTGGGGTTTTTTTTGTTTTGGTTTTTTTTTGGGGGGGGGGTTAAACTGCCATTCTTGAGATCTCAGTAACAAAGTCAGGTTTGCTGAAATATTTCAACTTCTCAAAAAGGTTTCATTCATTCACATTAATGTGACATGTGACATAAAGTAGTTTCCTACCTTGAACTGAGCAGTACATGTAGATATGCCTGATTTCAAGTTGTCTTTGAGCAGACAACTGCTTTAGACCAGACAGTCAAAAATTATAAATATTTTCTGGTGAAATAAAGAAAAAACCAGGATCCTTGGATTTATGACTTCCAGTAGCCAAAAATTTTGCTTATCTAAATAAATTCTGGGATATTTTTACTGGACTGGAATACTTGTGATAGCAGGCCATGGGATCAGTTTCATTAATGCAATACCACTGTGTTAATGCAATGATATGTCAAGGACAGAAAACAAAAAAGAGGCACTTCAGGCAGTTCCAAAATGATGTTTTGGAGATAAGAAAAATCCTAAGTAAACAGGAATCTGTAGGATAGATAATAACTACAGAAGAAATTTGTCAGACTAGATATTTATCAGACTAGAACAGATTAAGTTTTTCTTCCGGTTTCATTATAACCAAGTGTGGAAAATAAGAACTGTATTTTTTGAAAAACACTGCAGTTTGGCCTGCCTGTAGTCCATTCATTAGGGAATCTTCTAAAAATAAACACATAAATAAGCACACACCAAAAATATCTGAAAAGTGGAAAAGGTATGCTGACACTAGACATAATTTAGATGAAGGATCTGAACTGAAGCCAAGGAAAGTAAACTTGTTATCTTAGCTTTCGGATTTTCTGAGATGGATTGTTTTGTTCCCCTGTCTGTTCTGGCTTTGGTTCTGACAAAAAAAAAATATTCAAACTGTGAATTTGCAACTTCTGAGGACAAAATATTTAATCAAAAACTAAATCCCAGTATTGACACTCTGTCTCAGAAGAAGTGTAGAAAGGAATTCAAGATTTCTCCCATATGTCCTCCAACATTCTTTGTATAAGAAGCTCCTCTCTTACACTTCTGGCAAATTTTGATACCCTTACGACTCTGCAGTAGTGGAGAAACATTACAAGACAGATGGATTTCCTTTTTATTCCCTTGCCTCATAGCACAGTTCAAACTCTACTTATCCATCCAATAGTCTACCATAAAATTCTTCCTTGGATCTAAAGATAACACTTCCATATTGATCTGTTGTGCATTTTTCCCTCTGCCCTTTCTAATGAAGTATGAGGCAAGGTGTTCCATGTAATCCCTTGCTTTAGGTACCAGAATTACTGTGTGACTGGACTGCATCACATTTCTTGAAAAACTCTCTTGGACATTTAAGCTGTGCTACTTTCACTGGATACCGTCCTAGAAGAAAAATAAAACTATACAAAATGCTTGAATTGTTAGAAGAAACAGTCACAGATCTGGCCTAACACCTGGAATGCTGTATGGTCTGGATCCTCAAAATGAGTGCAAGGGAAGAAAAAAAGATTAGAAACTGATGACAGAATGACTAAAACCCACTGGCAACTGTATATGAGAGCCTAAGTATGTTAGAATTGTCTTATATGGAGAAGAAATAAGGATTGTCACATCATGAATAGCATGGATAAGGTGATCAACTGTTCAATGTCTCTCCAAA
The DNA here is from genome assembly GCF_036250125.1 of Pseudopipra pipra. Lineage (NCBI taxonomy): Eukaryota > Metazoa > Chordata > Aves > Passeriformes > Pipridae > Pseudopipra > Pseudopipra pipra. Next base: position 61,291,448 of record NC_087551.1, read on the forward strand.
ATCAAAAATGAAAATATCAGGAAGCAATGTCAAAACACAGGAGGTGTATCTTAAAACACTGTATGGCTGAGTTATGCAATTCATTCTTACAAGAAACCAAGTGATAGAAGTTCACAGAGAAATTCATAGAAGAAAAAGTCACACAAAAATAAAGCTATTCAACATACTAAATAGAAAGATAGAATTCTGGTTCACAGCATCCCTTGATAGCAACTCAGTGGCATCTGAGAAAATATGTAGTAATGTTATAAAATATTGAAAGATTAATTTCTTAAGTGTGAAAAGCAGGGCAGTTCAGAACAGCAACTGGTGTGTTTCTAACATGCTCTTTTTAGAGAAAAATTATTGACTAATGTGCCATTCCAGTACACTTAGGCAATCAGATTACAGGCTGGATTTAAAAAGTTTGAAGGAAACTAATGGAAAAATGCATATGTAAGAGAAGTTGTGCCATCTATGAAAGCAAGAAACTTTACTTTATTTGTCTTCTTTATTTAACTTTTGAGAATTCACTGAAAACATAGGAGAGGATCCCCTGAATCTTGTCATTCTGTTCTTGGTCAGAATTCTGAAAACAGAATACAATCACTGCCAAAAGACATCTCAGCAAAGAGTACACATGATTAACTACTTCAAAGTGATCATGAGACTTGCAAGACCCTTAATTTATTCAAAAGTAAATGTTTCTAAATGAGTCTGTAGAAAATACATGAACATACCAATCCACACACATGCATGCATACCTACAGAGTTCTAAGAACGATTAATTTTTCTTCCTTTTTCCTTGAAGAATGTATCCTATCCACTATCTTACTACATTATTTAAACAGTTTGAAAACATTTTTCTTTAAGAGGCAGAAAACTATCTAGGGTCCTTTCCTTCCTACCCTGTAATCCACAGTGACTAATTTTGTTTCAGCTGAATTCACTGCCAAAATTTCTTGGATCTCAATGACTGCCTATAAAGACATAACCATATCCTTAAGATAAACCATACAACTTTTATTGAAATCAATGAGCATTTTCATGTATCTCTTAGTATAAAATGTATTCCTTTATCAAGAAATTTATACACCTGCTTTGGACATTTCAGAAACAATGGAAGAGAAAGAGAAGTTTTTTCCCTCAAAAAAGCCCTGCTGCATTTTCTACTTTAGATATTGGGTTAGAATAGGAAATGATTTCGTGGTTAGGCTGACAGTTCATGTTGGCTGTAGTATTTGAGAACTAAAAATGCCTTGTCATAAAGACTCTTATCCAGCCTGTCCTAAAATTGCAGGCAGTGCTTTAAAAGGTCTGGCTAAATTTTTCTCATCTCTACTTTTTCCTAGTTGATTTCTGTGCGTGAGAAGAGAAGGCATAGAAGAGGCTCAGTGGCATCAGATGAAAATGTAATAAAACATTGCTGAAAAATAAGTTTGCAATATACTCTTTCTCAAGAGAACAGAAAGCAGAGCCATCAGCATTATGGGAAGAAATACTGTACTGGCGGGATTTCCAGAAAATAATCTGATTTATAAAGTCTAAGATAGCCAGTGCAAATCTGATTGTATACTGCTTGGAATTCTTAGCTAATCTTGTATTCTGTTTACGTCTCCTTAAAGTATGCACACACCTGATAACTGACATTTTCAGGCCAGAATAACTCTATCCCAGAGAGTTTTCTGAGCCATCACAACTTCAATGGACCAGGTAGCTCCTCAGCTGGATCCTCTGCTAGTTGTTTGCTCTGGTGAAGTGCTAAGCAAAGTCTAGCTCTAGAAATATGCCTGGTCTGACTCATACAGAAGTAAAAGATTACCAGAACTTTAATGTCAAGCCAAGTATTTTTCTGGATCAGTTTTTAGCATTTTGCAAAATGTTTATAAACAGCTGCAAATATAATTGTACATATAATTATTATTATTATTTTTAGAGGTAACTAAATAATCAAACCCTGGTTTGGTTAAACTTCTGAACTGTGCCACAGAGACGGGATATTCTGATCTATACTATTCTATATATGGCAAAATACGTCCTTTTGAATGTCTACCCTGTTGGACAAACTTTGAAGACAGATACTTTTATGAGACCAACTAGTTTTCCAGAAAAAAACCCCAAGCTTCTAGACAAGCTTTTTAGTACAAAAGCCATTAATTAGGTCTGAAGCAGAAGCTAAAACCAAACTGAGAAAAATTGCTTAGAATTCAACTAGAAATGTTGCTGTTTCCTGCGGAACAGAGAAGTAATTTCCTAGGGATTGTATTCCACATATGTAAGCATTTCCAAAAATGCAAATGCTACCTTAACAGATTTGAAACATTTGACTTTGCCTTCCATCACATTTTTGTAAGCCCCAGCTCAAAAACTTGATCGGAAAAGATGACAATCACATTTATAAGAGTCAGATATTATTACTAGGAGGCGGAAGACTGAGGTCCCTCTACTTACTTTAATTCATCTTGAGCTATTCTTTCTTGCATATTGAACTCTCTATTTCTCATCTCTATGATTATTCTTTCAGCCTCCCTCTGCAGTTCTGGAAGACTCTTCTCCAAGGTCTCATCTTGAGTTCTGAGTGTCTCATTCAGTTTTATAGCATCTTCATTTGCAGCTGCAGGAGACCAAAAATATTTATGTAGGGAATTAGTAATTAACAACAGAGCGGCTTTAAGTATCTGCCCATCAACTCTATCAGCAAGTGGAATGCAACTTGCACTGCTTATTCCTGCCATGAATTATAAAGGATGGTTAATCCAACGATCAGTAACAAATGATAAAGTGATATATGTTTCATCAAACCTATTATTATAGTTCACTTTTAAACACAATAATTAAAGTGAAGAAGTCTCTATATCCAGGATAAGAAATACATTGCTCCCCTTCTCCTCCTCCTGAAAGAAAGAATTTGCACTGAACCTTCAAAAGGGCAGAAGATAATCTGCTATATTGCTCATAGATTTAAGGAGCAGGCAGTACAAGCAATGAAAATTAGATTTAAATTACTTTTGGAGAACTTCAATGTATGTCACTTTTAGCATTCAGACTTAGTACTAAGAAGAATAAACAATTGTGAAATCTTGGAAAATGAAGGAGAGAGGAGTGAAAGACACCTACAGATGTCTAAACCCACTCATGTTTAGAACCAGATACCCAGAAATGGAAGAGTATGAAGTTTGGAATATATGAAGGTATACTGTAAACACATTATATATTTGGAACAGCTGAATTATTCCTGCATGACAAAGCTCTATACATGGCATCATATTCAAGGACTGTCTAAAATCATAGCACACCACAATATATTAGAATATACACTTTCAGAAGCAACTAGGTCATTTATCAATTCCATCTTCAATTTTAAAAAGTATTGTTGTCCTGTCATAGGTACAGAGCTCCCAAGTAACTGATTTCTACAAAATGGCACCATTCATGGTCACATGGGTATTTCTGAATATTTTAAATTAAATCTTTAATTGCAGAAAGTAAAATTGGTCTTTCAAACTTTGAATTTCATCTACGCATTGCATAGGTTCAGAGACAATTATGAAGAAAATTATTATCTAATGATGTCTTTGATTAGCTGGTGAGATTTGTGTCTTTAATCAAGTGTGTGGGGTAGTGAGGTCTGGAAAAGACTACACTTTGCTCAAATGAATTGTGGATCACTTCTGCATACTTAGTATCATTACTGAGTTACCTCAGGCAAGGAATAGATACATATTAACTTTTTAATTCTGGAATAAATAAATGGGAATTTAACCTCCCTGAATATTTACCTTAAAAGAGAAAATGGATATGTTACCTAAGCCTTCCTTAGTTCAGGAAAATTTATACCTAGTTTAATCCTTCCTCCCCATTCTTCTCTTCTCCTAAAAATCTTTTTTTTTGGCATCTTGGTATACTGAAACTATCAGAGTCTCAGAGTCCAGTGGTGGTAAAAGATTTGTGTGCATTGACACAGACAAATGCAAGGAAGTGCAAAGCAGGGAAGTTCCATAGTTAAGGGGGAAAACCAGTTACAGATACTCAGAAGTTCAGAAAGTCAGCAATTAGTTCAGTAGAAATGGATCAACGATCAGAGTATGGTAATTAGAAGAAATCACTCAAACTGCTCACATTTAATAAGGAGTTTTGTTAGCTAGATAAAAGATATGAATGAGAAAACATAGCTGTGTTATGAATCTCCAATGGCACCCAACTGTGAAAAAAAAGTTATTAGGACGTTATTAGGAGAGCTGACAAAGGCAGGTTTTACTACTGCTGAAGAACAAGACACTGAAGAAACCTCTTTGCTCGCTTTTTACCTGTGGTCAGGAAACATGGACATAATTTTGAACAGAGGAAGAGAAATTACATGAAGGTGAGTAGGAGATTTCGGACAATATTCTTTTCTGTGTTTCAGTCTAGAAAGAAAGGGGCCAAAGAGGAATATGATTCCTCTCTACAATCATAGTTGGGTGTGGGAGAAGGAAGAGAAGCACTACGGAGAGGAAAAAAAAAAATCTATCTGAACTAAAGGACAAAGAACCCACGATGATAAACTAAACATGTATATTTTTTGCTAGAAATGTGAAGGATTGTAGTTATGAAGAGTACTGATACTGCCTCCTCTTCAGATTGTGTGTATTCGTGAAAACTACTTTGAAGGTGAGGCTTAGAAAGTTTATGATAACAGGCAAGTGGATGCCTTAACCCAGAAGGTATCTTTCAGTCCTGTGTTCCTGTATTTCATGTATTCTTAGAATGTTAACATGGCCACTAGGCAAATACATTGATTTTAAAGTCTTTGCCTACTTCTAAGATACTGCATAAATTTATTTCACCACCTCAATGTTTTCTAACCCTGTATTTCCTACTGTTAAAACTGCTCGAGGAAATTTTTGTTTAGTTCCAAATACTGGGCATAAACTTTGTTGAGTAAAAGAATTGGTTTTGCTCTTGTCATTCCAAATTCATCTTGAAATATGAGGAGCAAGGTTTTTTTGTTTAAAAAAAATTCTTGAAAACTTGCTAACTTTTTCTTGTTGCTTCTTCCACATTTTTTTCGTGTCAAAGCTACAAGTCCTAAAGATACCCTAAATTACTGTTCAGTTTAGCTCCAGGGCATGTATGGTTATGTGTTACATGAAAGGCAATATAAAATGTATTTTATAGCACTTGGACAAAAGTGAAAGCTTTCCCTTTCAGTGAAATGGGCCCTCAGAAGCATAGCTACTGAAATCAGTACTGCAGTGAAACTTTTAAGGAGGAAAGAACTGTTAAGTATTTTTCAAAGAAAAAAACCTGCCTGTAATTGCCAATTATTTTCATATTTTTCAGCCATTATCATATTTAATAGCTTCTCAAAGGTCTTGCTTCTCAAAGCCATCTGCAATATTTTTTCTCTTAAGTATTTACTGCAGTGTAAGTGCAGTGGATCAGTCTCTGTACGAGAGGGAGAGGGTTTGGCTCCATGCCACTGCTTAGGTAGGGTTAAGAGTCACTTGCAAATACCAAGCAGCAGATGTTCCTTAACAGGAAGTAGTAGTACATTTTTGAAGTAATGTTGGGGAATTAAGATGAAGTGTTAATGTACCAAGTGCTAAAATTACATCAAATTTCTTTACCAGTACATATTTTTGACTGCTTTGAAAATAAACAAAAGCTAAGCCCTGTTAGTTACTTCATCATAATAGCTCTTCAAATGACTGCAAATATCCTGAAGAAACATACTCAGTATTCTGTCTTTGTTCATATTTACTAATACCCTAACTGTTTATATAAAATGCATATACAGATTTGAAAAAAAATCTGAAGATAGTTTACTGCATTTTCTTCACTCGACATTTAAAGCACATGACATTTCTCAGTGAATAAAATCTTCCTCATTGTCTCTGACCCTCTTCCACCATCGTCCAGTTTTTCCTGAGAAACAACCAGCAATATTTCTTTTTCCAATACCTTCGGCAGCTTGGAGAATGCCTTTGACAAACTGTCCAAGAGATTTCGCTCTGTCATTAGTCCTCTCAGCATCCTGCCTGGTCTGCTCACCATCTGCTGTCACCTTGGTAGCCTGGTGATCCAAATTCAGGAGAAATATAATTAATGAACAGGACAGGGGTATACTATGTTATATTCCTAATGGTTGAATCTATATACAAAACTTTCCTCAGGCCAGAGGCAATCAACAAAGTATTGATCAGATGCATGGGAAATTACATGCTCTGTTCAAGAACACAAATTTTATTACCTTTTCCTTTAAATGGAAATTGAAAGGCTTTTATTTTAGGTTCCTAGAAACCCACATGTGTGCAAAGCACACAAAGGGAGACAGGATGAAATTATCCACTGAATTTGCTTAAAGAAATGTTGTTTGGAACCTTTTAATAGATTCTTCAGGGAATATTTTCCATAGTTCCGCAACTGCGTACTTTTCGACTGACAAAGTGCAGTAGGTACCATGACCTCTTTTCTTCTTCCCTGGAGGTGTTCTCAAAGAGACATTTCATGACAATAAGCAAGAAGAACTTTAAATCAATACATTAATTAAAACAAGAAAATGGGAGAAAAAAATAGTAGTTTTTTTCAGCTCTAATGCTTGAAGGTGCTTGTTTACCGGGGTACTCAGTAAAATTTTAGCTGTGTGTAACTAAATGCTTTATAATTTTATTGCATCACAGCAGCAGCAGGAAGACAGACATCTGCTGCAGATCTGAGAAAAAATGCTGAGGAAAGGAGTCATCTTAAGACATTCTACTTAGCTCTCAAGGTCCCAGTTTACAAAAGGGACCCACTTTTATTATAAAGAAGCTGACCATTTCAAGCAACAAAGCTTGTGGATCTGTACTGTAAAGCAAGCAGGCAAACAAACAACCCCCCAACCAACCAACCAACAAAAACCCCCAACACCCTAGCTTTTTTCTTTGGGGATTGCCTTCCCAAGAAACAACTTGAAGTAGGGTATTATGCTCTCTTCTGTCTCTGTGAAATGGCTAGGAGGTCAATTTTTCAAAATTGATCTTAGGTTTTCCCTGACTTGAACTGCACAAAATGTTTCTCTGCTACAACAACACCATCCCTCTCCCCCCTCTCCATTTCAATAATAATCTAAGAGAAATAGTAGCACTTAAACACATTTATTTTTGCCTGATTAGCTTCTAGATGGAAACCCTCAAGATACATCAGGACATCTGGGTTTCTGAAAGGAAATCCCTGGGATTATCATACCACTCACAACTTTGGGCTATATCAGAGTAGTTACACTGAAAGCAATTTATATGAAAATGGTTCAGGTAAATAGAATATACAAGAAGAGTTAGGAAGCAATGCAGACCAGGGAAAGTTTGTTCTACTTCATCCCTACATCAGTAGAAAAACATGTATTTTTACACTTATACAGCTTTAATCATACTATTGATTACTTCCTCTAAGATTTACAACCCCCTTTTATCTGCCTGGATACAGAACTAAAATACTCTCCCAGTGAGCTGTAAGAGGCAATGGGATAGGAAAAAGGCAAAAATTCAAAACAGTGTTGATGGACCACTGCTCTAACACTGCTTGGCATTTCTGATGAAATTTACTTCTTCATGTAACTGAGAATACCTTATTATTTATTGTCAAATCCTCCACAAGCAGCCTTTTATTCTTTGGGTTTTATTCGCTTGGAATATTCACATTGAATTTTATTATATTTTATAACATCTTTAAGTCCTTTGCTACAAAGGGCATTTTATAACTTATATATACCTTTCTTAGGTTTGATTACTTTTTCCACAATCATGTTAATTCAAATTGGCCACTTTAACCTCTCTATTTATGACTGAATAGAACGTACTACATTTTTGTGCAAATTAATCTGTCATTGAACAATTTTCATTTCCTTTCAGTGACAGTTCTCCTTAGTACTTAAATCCCATTCAGGTCCACTGAAGGCTTTCTGCATTTTGACATAATTTGCTTTGTTGAAAAATAACCTTTCACTTTGTTATCTGGTCTAGCTTTAACTCCAGAACCAAATTAAATGGTGAAAATCCTTCACACTGTACCTAGCCATTCCATGGTTAGTTAAATGTTTTCATTTGTTAATAAGGGCCTATTCATTTTCTACATATCCAATTTACTACAATTCACCATTTCTATATGGTCAGTTTTCAGCATCTTCTAATAGTTTAAACAGGCATGATAAACTCTTTCTGAGGGACCAATAAGGGTCAGGCAGACTGGACCCAGAGAAAGGGTTTGGAATGAATCTTCAACAAGTTTGGACAAATGTAAGACTTTTTGGCATAAAGGAGATTCCTAGTATGGAAATACAGTAAAGAAAGTATGAACACGCTTAGGTGATGTCCACAGCTTATACTTAGTGATGGAAGTTTTATGGAAAGCCTTGTCCCAGTCTGGAGTAAACACTGAGCAATTTAAACTATTAGCAAGTATTAGCAACTACACACACATTCTTGGTTTGTTTTTGTTTCTGTGTTTATTTAATCTGAGGTCTTAAGATATAAGAAACTCCTCTGGATGGCATCTGGAGGGTTACCTTATAGGAATTTCTCCAGCTAATGAGCTGCAGACCACATAAAGAGGAGTAAACACAGAACTCACTCTACAGATGGAAGTTCTTGACTCTCCCTCCAAATGCTTCCAGATATGGCAAACTAAGTTGCCTCTGCAACTGCTTTCATAAATATTCAAGTTTGAGAAATTCAGTGGTATGGGAGAAATGTAAAAGTTTACAAAGCTAAAAGAAGCATTTCAACCAAGATGAGTGATTCTGATCCCTGCCCTTCATGAGGGCTCTGAAGGTACCTATTAGAAGGGAAGTGGGGGTTTTGATAAAATGCAGTGAACTAAAGTCTTGGGTCTGCCCCTGGTGCTAGGTGTGGGAATATGCATGCATACACGTGAATGTAATTAGTGTGAAAAAGATGTGAGGATCTTCTATATGGCAAAGTAAATGAAGTGAAGAACAATGTGAAAAAAGGAAAAGGAATGCTGTGCTGAAGTAAGAGATCATTGGTTGAAAAGCTACCACAATGAAGCTTAACCCCCAAAGGTTTTGTAGTGACTAAATATTATTGGCTTCTATATTTTATCTTAAAATAGTTAGATTTTTTTTTTTTCATGGAAATAGCCTTGCCAATCCTCATCAACCTTTTTACTCATCACTACTGGTTTCACTTTGAAAATTTAGTAAGCTTGCAAATCAGATACGGGGAAGAATTTTGGTATCTATGGTTATACTATGTAGTCCAAGTGCTAGCCATGTTCATTCAGAAATGGACTTGAACATACTACATCAGGACTCACACTTCTTTCTGGAATATTATCCCAGAATATTTACAAACATAGAAAGATAAAGGTAGGACCTGCCACCTGTTGCCAGTCCCCAAATTAAAAAACCAAACCAAAACAAACTACTCCAGTCCAATTAACAACTCTCTGTAAGGATAACTGGAAATCATAAGGCTTCTTAGTCATTGCAACCATGGTGATAATGTGGCCACTACAATAACTCCCTTAAGATCACACCTTTGATATATTTTGGCTTCCAAGAGTAGTCTACAGAAGGTCAGAATTTGCAACATTATTTTAGGTCATCTCTACAGAGGCAATTGGAAAAGCATATTAAAAAGAGCAACTTTACAAGTGGAAAAAAATTATCTTAGCCTAAGACTGAGAAATCTTAATAGAAGAAATATAATCTCATCTGCTTGTAGGGCTAACATAAGTTAAAAATCCAGCTAGACTTAAAACTACCACAGTTATTTCTGGCAGAAAAGTAAAAGATCAAAGAGAAGTGGAAAAGCAAGCTTTCTCACAAAGAGAGTATGTATAGATAGATACTTGTGTATGCATGTGTGTGTGCGTGTACAGACATACAAATACAGGACTATATATGCAAACACACTACAGATGCTTTCTTACCCAATACTCATTTCAAAATTGAGTAAAATCCACACAAAGAAAGAGTTTCTCTGAGAATTTTAGATCTGTAAGCCATGCACAGTTTAAAGACATGATGCTAAAACTGTATGGAGTTTATGTAATTCTCCGAGGTGAATATTCATCACTAAAGTTCTCCACATCTTTCTTATATTTGGCTCTTTCAACTTACAAAGATGACTTTTGGTAGTCCCTCACACCAATGTACCTTGGACAGCTGTAGTTGTATTGAGGCTGATTCATTTCCTATTTTTTCTCCACTAGGTGGCACAATTTATTTTCTAAGACTGTCTTTAAAGACCAAAATAAGGTCTGTGTGAAATAAAACTTTTGTAATAGAGTACATAAGACAACTATTAAAATCCAGAAGACTAACTATCCTCATAAATAAAATCTACAAAATTTAACTTAGATATTTAAAACTAAACTCATGTACCTCTTTAGTGTCAGCTTTTCCAGATAAGCTCATTCTTGAATGCTCCATATGGGCAGGATAAAGTGTTCTTACCTTATTATGAAGTTATGTAGAAAATATGTCTCAATGTATTGGCCCACAAAAAGAGGTTGTTAGAGGACTTGCTGCCATTTCAAACACTGAGAGTGAGAAGCACTTATAATTCATCTATTCATTCATGTTTAATTCATACTCAGAAGATTTCTGTCATTATGCAGCCTTAACCAAACCCATAGACCCCAATGTGATCACAGACTTACTCTTGTCAGTAGTTCATCCATTTCTGTCACCAGGGTATCCAGATTTTCTCGTGCTAGCTGAAGAAATCTCTCCGGTGCTCGCTGAGGGGAAAGTAAATGCTGTTGGGAAAAAGATGGGAGAGTGAAAAATCCATATTTAATAGATTTTGGTGCTTTCAAATATTGTAGAGAAGAAGCATAAAACATTTCCTTTTCACTACAGTATGCAATCCCTTTTGTCATTGACTTTTGTGTCACATTCATCCAACAGACTTTTCTCAGGAATCTTGACAACTTTACATAGTTTAGTGGAGAACTTGTAAATATGGTAGGGAACGTACAGTATATAAAATACATAACCACTTTATGGACCACCAGCATAAAAACCATTTTATTTGTATAAACATTACTTTTTCTGTGCTTGCAGTATAATTCCTTGAATATACGTACAGAAATTACTGCTGCAAGATAAATAAATTATTGAAGTAAGTAAAAATAAATAACAGTAATACTTATCAACCAAGGCAAGTCTGAAGTAATTAAATCTTGAATTTTTCTTCTTCCTTGAATCTACTCAGTCTGTATGTTTGAACAGATTCAAGTACAGTCATACTGGAGCCCGGTTATTTATGTATGTGAATACTGTGAACATACCTTTAATTCCTGTGTCATGTTCTCAAAACCATGTAACATTTTATATGGAGCAGGCAGTGGACCACTAAGGTTAACACTCAGTATCATCTGGTTTAGCTGATCCAGGTCATTGAGAAGGAGTCCTGTGCATTTATCATCACAAGCTGGGGGAAGAACAACCAAAGCTTATTTCTTCCTGCTAAACATTTAAGACATATGTTTGAGTTAGAAATTATATGGCACACATACAATTCTGTGAGAGGTAACACTAATTTCAGATAATTTACTCCAAAAGTGTAGAGTGAGAAAAAAAGGAAACTACAACTAGGGAATAGGAAAGGCGTTATTGCTTAGGACTTGGTAATGGGACAGTTTAATATAAAACACAATGAGCAAAATTGAAAGGCTTACCTCACAAAAAAAAAAGGAAATAATTTATGTTGTCCATATGAACTGGTCAATATAATATTAAATTAAATAGGTAATTTGGGTGAAGTTTGAGAAAAGTGGACAGACAATTTGGAAAATCTAAGGAGCGCTGTAAGAAACACAGTATGCTTATGGATTTGAACGTAAGAAAAAACCTAAAAAAATCTTCCAATTTACATACTTCATATAACAGCATGGCCAAGCATGCTAAACTTGTAATGCAGACAGTTGAAAGCATACAGGTAAAAATATTGATAGTTTTCTTTTAAAAACTGCTTTTCCCTACCTCTTTTCACTAACCAGCTTATAAGATTTTCACGTATGCTTCCTTTCTTGAAAATATCCTTCAGCAAGAAAAATACTGGTGTGTGCTGCATATATCAAAAGGAGTTTGCATTTGTCCTTCTCTTGCTTTCGATTAATTATCACAAGAAATTCTCATCCTGTATCATTTATTCTGCAGACAGAGAATTCTTCATCCTTTAGAACAGGGTTGTGGGAATACCTGTTTCCCTGCATAAAGACTCTGTGCAGACCTGACAAACCTAAACACCTCAGGAGATGAAGCAAACTGTGAAACAATGAATTCACTGGTGATGTTAAGAGATGTGGAGGGTTGTACCTAAAATTTTACAACTGTGTCATTATTTATTTCAAAAAAAATACGCAGCTTAATGGCTTCAAAAAGCCCTCCACTAAGCAGCATGTATGCTTTTGTAGAAAAGAGAAGTAGTTTTCAAAAGAGAATTACTCCCCCCCCGAAATCTATGCTTCACGTAGATTAAATCTTTTCTGTTCTTTGAAGTTTTCATTTACCTAAATACAGTTCTTATTCAGTAGGCTGACTGTTCAATATAGCAAAGAGTCAAGTCAAACACAGAGGGGTAAACCCCCCAAAACTAGTTTAATACATCATGAAACTCCTGTGATGATTGAAAAGAAGACAAGTTAGATGCTGGTTTAGTGCAATAAGGTGCAATAAGAAGTGGGTACAGAAAGGTAGATACTACTGTTATTTTAAGACTTCCTTTTGCATTTTCATTGCTTCCATTTGCAGACTTCTTCCTTTTTCACAGTATTTTGTTACATAAGCTGAATTGCACTAGAACTGCGGTCTGTAACTGTGGGCATGATATATTCTGATTTAAGCTTCTCCATGGAATTTAACCCCCCATGCCCACCCCTCAACTTATTAACATCCCAGTTCTTGTCATCTGTGTGCTTGCCTTTAGAAGTCTGAGAGAATTAAAGGAAAAGCAAGTTTTATAGCCAACAATGTTTTAAATAACAAATATTTGTTCTGTAGCTGATCAAGAAAGTAAGGAAACCTGATAATCATTTTGCAGGATGAAAGAAACCAATCTCGGACTTGAAAAGAGTTGGTCTTTATTGTTTGGGTTTTGCTGTGGGTTTTCTTCTGGTACATTGTTTCACTTACAGAACAAGCTAAATCTATTCCCCTGGAAAATTTTCTTAGTGGGTGGGAATAAAATGCTAAAAATTTGCTATGTGGTAAAGACAAACTCAATTCACATCAATAAGAGAAAAATTAACAGCTCATGAAGAGAAAAAGTATTCTCAATGAGTAAAAAATCATTAAGTGAGGATTCAGTATAAATTAACACCTCTTGCACAATAATTGGGTTGAAAAGAGGAACTGCATCAAGTGAGACCACAGCTGAGCAGATGAGACAGGACTAAGATACTCCAATATGCAGTTTGAAATGTACTGTAGCTATGGGAAATACTTGAAGAGCGTGATTATATTTTGCAAGACTAAATACTTCTGTGTCTATCTATAAAGCTGTCAGGATAAATTTGTGCCTAATATTAACAAATGCAGCACTAAATTCAGAACGTTATAGCAGTGCAAGCATGTAAGAGGCAAATCATGCAATCAATATTACAATAGTCCAGCAAGCAATTAATGCAAATTACTGCATTTTCCATTTTGATCACACTTTTCCATGCAAAATAACTCCTCTAAGGATTTTGACTTACCTCTTGTGAGAAGCATCTCCAAAGTATGCATGTGAAAGAAATTCTTTTAAGCTTATGGACATTAACCATTTATTCCATCATACAAAGAGCAGATAGTGTACAATAAAGGAAACACATGTCTGAGTCACAATTGAGTGATAATCACTCCTCCAAATGAGTGATTATATGACACAATTTTGCTTTAATACATTCATTGCTGTTAAGATTAAGAAGACTGTGTTATGACTAGGTAATTTTTGGTCTAAGAGCAACCATGCAATCTCTGATAGGATGTGGCATCCTATGATAGTCAGTGACTCTTCAGTATTAGTTTCCTGTTGCTTCACAACAAAGTGTTGGACTATTGTTAGCTCATTAGTCTGTTAGCTATTACCTCATTTTTCCCATTTTGGCACTAATCCCATACCAAATAATAAAATAGCCTTCCTGTGCCCCTGAAAATAGAACCCCCATAGAGAGTTTAAAGTTTTAGCTTCCTTACCACTGCTGCTGGTTTCAGGTAGCTTACATGATCAATACGTCTCCAAAATATAGGAAAATTCAGATCCAGATCTGGGTCTAAAGCACCTACTCAGGTTTATTTCTGATTTTGCTAATTTAGAAATCCTCATTTGCTGGTTCCGATACATACCACTGGTCCTAATACTCCAGTACTAGCTGAGTTTAAAGAATGCTTGAGTTGGGTGAAAGGCACTGGTGTGTGGTTCTAAACTCCACAGGAACTCACGTATCACAAAAATGGTGTTACACACAGGACCTTTCTTTTCAGCTCACTCTGTAAAGGCTCGTAAGAAGAAGCTCCTAGCTCCTGCTGAATTAAGCAGTGTGTAGGAGCTAGGAGAGGCTTCTCTTCACAGATTCTTCAAGATCTGCTTCTGACAGAGGCACCATCTCTGCCTAGTTCTGACTTTGGAGGGGCTGATATCATGGAGCTATTCACTGTTTTGAAGTGAAAACCTTGATTCCACCAGGACTGGTGGCAAATGTGCTAGACCTGGTATTAAAGGAATCTCATTATATCATTTTCTCCTTTTACCAGTATTGAATATTTAAATTCATAAAGATGAAAGTTTTTTGACTGCAGCATGGCTTAAGGTCTTTTTATTTCCCCCCCCATAAGACTGAGTTAAAGAAAAACTGCTAACAATTTTGATCTGCCTGTGTCATGACTGCTTCCTGTTCGGTCACATCAACTGCTTTACATTCAGGCTTTTGCTTGACCCCAAGGAACATTTGTGACAGATGCATACATCCACAGAAAGGTTTTGTAGTTTGTGTTGCAACAGAGCTCAAAATATTGAAGACCATTTTTTTTTCAAGTCTCCATTGTAGTTATGACAGATACCCTGAAAGCATTCAGAAGGTGAGTTCTGACTTGCCACATAAGATATAGAACCATATAACAATAAAGCCTTGAAGTTCTCACTAGGATTATTTTGTTCCCTAAATACGGCACAGTAGCGATCACAGTCACTGTTCCAATAACATTGCAATTTAGGTTTTTTCATTTTATGTACTACAAACTCTACAATTGAAGCGGAATGTCAAAAGGTATAATAAAAAATACACAAGGGTATTACTATATCTAAGAAAATGCATGATTGCTACAGGCTTGATTCAAAATCTTAGAGAAGATTTGGGAAAACTTTTGTCATATTTGACAGTATACAAGGATTCTGGCAGCATTATTAAAATTAGTTTGCAGCCATCACTATTTTTTTTTTAAATTGGCAACTGACTGTTTCAAAAGAGAAGGGAAAGTGAGCCTACAAAGTGGATTCCTTGAGTCCAACAAGGAAGTATTGATCAGCAGAGTATTATGAATATCTGCACAGGAATACCTAGATGGTCACTTTAGCTGGCCAGATAATCCAGCTACTGTACTGAAATAAAAAAAAAAAAAAAAAGAAAGAAAAAAATTAGAAAAAAATAAATTTTTTAGAGTTTAATTAAAAAAAATTACATTTTTTATGATGTGTAGTAGACCAGACTCTTGTATTACTTATTTTAAAAAAACCACTTTTTGGATATAATTTTTCATTCCCTGATGGCATACTAGAGAAAACAACATTGTTCTGTTCTAAGAATATAATGGGAAGCGAATGCTCTCTGTGCCAAGAACCTGTAATTATCTTACTGTTGTTATTCATCAGTAAGCAAACTCTTCCCCTTTGTACAGTGGCTTTTGAAAAATATATTCACTTTCTATTTTACCAGTAGCTTTCTAAAATATAATATTATAACACAGCATTGAAAAGTGGCATGCACTAAGCAACTGAAAAATGAAGCGTTATGATAAAAGCCAGTAAGAACCTGGTAAAACAGATTTTCAGCTATATCAGAAATAGATCACTTTAGTGAACATGCATGCTTTCTTGCTTTTTTTCCCCCATCTTTTCACTGCAAATCTTCACTTAAAAGTCTTTAGAATATTTGTGATAAGGGCTACGTTAAAAGATAAATGTTATACTTAAAAAACAATGCATTACAATATTTTGGCTAAAATATCTCTCTAATTTGATTTAAATATGCATTATTTGGTTTTCAGGTTATATGGTATGGTGACCTTTTATAGAATTTGCCAAAAAATTTGTTACAGTTACTCTTTGTTAAATATTCAAAATCAAATTTCACTTTCCTAAATATGAACTATAATATACTAACATTGGGCAGCTTAATCACATCATGTCTTATATTATTTACAACTACACCTTTTCAAATGTGGGTTCCTGTGTTTACATCTATATTCTTTAAGTTAGACTACTTTTCCACCTAACTAGGGGTTCCTCAAATTTCTAACAGGTACAATGCTATTGCAGTAGCTGAAATGGGACCACAAAAGAGCAAAAGTAGATACATGCATACGGCTCATTTTAAATATTGAAGGCAAATGGGATTCTGCTCTTGGCATTAATTTTCTGTACATTAAGAGTACTATTTCTATTAAGGTTTCATTACAACTGTAGTCATAAGGGAATTTACTTAGTATTTTGCAATTGGCTGATATATGAAAGTAAAAATATATTGTATACAGGACCAAATTCTCAGCTGCATTAAATTCAGATTGGAACAGCTCAGTGTTCTGAGAGTAAGGAAGGAAAGCTTCGATGTTCCCCAAAAGGTGTTTCTAATGGTTCTTTCACAGCACAGTGACTACTAAAGCACATTAAGGGCTGCAGTAATGAATCCCTACCAATAGCTGCACTTTGAAGCCTGTGACATACTAGGTAGTGCTAACAAAGGTTATTGATCAGCCTTATTTTCTGCTATGTCAAGGGTATTGCACTGCATTAGCAAAGGTACATTTGGAGTAATATGGGAGTCAAGGAACCTTTAAACAAAGGGAAAATCATATGACAAGAGCAAATAGGCATGAAGTGTCTAATGAAATATTTAATTGCAGTTTCTGCAATTTATGACAGGGATATTACTGAAATGGTATCAGTAGTAGCAGCTTAGTTCCTGTGACAGGGGAGATTTAAAGCACCTCCCACATGTTCCTATAGGTGGTTCCTATCTTTATGACTAAAGAAAAGAAATCTTCTCATTTGATCCACATTTCTACCAGTCAAAGGAAATGTCCATATGCAGATGCGATGGACTGCTTTTATGGTGAAAACTGACTACCTAGTTAAAGCAAAAATGTCACTACAGATAGCATAGATACATTTCAACACCTGCACATGAACATGTTGCAGCTAAATCAGAGATTTCAGAGAATCACATATTTAAAAGTAAAAAGGTGGAAAATTTGATTTACCTGCAAACAGCTTTTCCCATTCACAGCATGGATTTTTAACCTTATTATCCACACAGTGAAATAGTCTGATTAACAAATTGGAAAACCATTAGAAATGATAACATGCATTTAGGCTGTTTCATACAATGAAACACTGTCATCCTGGATATCCAAAAGACTTTTCATAATACTGATAAGGTAAAAGACCAAAACCATACTAAGTCATGCCTGAGATTGGAAACATTGGCTAATACTGGAAATAATGAAAGAGCTATTCAGGATATTGAAAAACGAAGTAATTTTCATTTAGATGCCACTCTGGAAAACACAGTCTTTATTTTAAAATTTTCTAGCTGTAATACTTACGGACTTAACTCACAGCTACAATTCTCCTTGAATTCTCCTTGGCATGTAGGCCACAAAATGGAACCCAAACTGCAGTTATTTTGGCAAAGTGACTACTTACTCTACTTGCAGTCATTTTTGTGTAGTTTAAAATAGAGCTTAAGTTCAGAATTAAGTCCTAAACTACATCACACTGCAGGACGTTAAATTTTATTTCCCTTAAGTACACTAAGCTTTGAACTGATGAATCAATGCCATACTGTTAATAATACAGAAATAGAAGCATTTATGTCTATATTCCCCGTAATCTATAATCTCTGTCTGGGATTCGGGACTAATGCAAAAACACTGAACTTAACAGTCACACTTAAAAGCTTAGTTGCTAAGTCCTGATGACTGCCTGAGAGCTGATCACAACCATTAAACTGAGTGAAAAAATGTTCTGCACTGTGTAGTCCTTGGCCCTACATGCCTAATGTCTTCCTCTTCAACCACTCAAAGAAGCCATGCATTTCATTCTTCACTGATATGATGCCTTCACACATTTTTAGCACTTCATTGTTTATTTTTCCAATTTGCTTTTGAAATATTTGCAATTTGTTTTTGCTTTACTACTTGATTTTAATATTAGAGAACTGTACACTTCTGGGTATTGAGGTACAAATGGAACAAATTCTTTGAAGAAGCAAAAAGAAAAAAAAAATAGATGGCATATATTTGCCTTGATGTTACATGTCCCTCACATATACACCTCCCCTTCCATGAAAAAGCTCGAATTAAAGAGAAAACATTTAAACCACTTCATTGTATCTTGCCAATATATTCAAATATGCACAGATTAATAAATATTATATACTGTGGAGTTATTGAAACTATACCTGTATTCTACTTTAAAATGAACAATCATGGCACCGAAGGGGAAAAACAATCACAAAGTTAGTCCTTCAAAAGCTGGGGAGAATGGAGGAGAGGAAAATGCCTTATTTCAGTCAGAGTGTTTTAGAAACATTTTGCTACCTGGTTTTTTTATAAGATATAAACGTACAACATCATGGGATATGAGATTGTAGACTCAAACAAAACACTCTCCAATTGCAAGAAAAACAAATCCAAACAATAACGTTTTGTATCAAAATTGAGCGTAGGACAAAGATACCAATACTGTAAATATAAACTGGTGTGTTAGGCTACTAGTTTTCTGTTTTAAACAAAGGAACTTCTTTGCTCCTGGACATATTGCACTGTCATTCCTTACATCTTTTAAATTTCAATGGGTGGTTGTTGAACCAACATGATAAAGTAAACTTTGATAAAAACTCTCTGTGTGACTCATGGCATAGAGTATTGCAATTGCTGGTTAAACATTTAGGACAACACAAAAAAATTCACTAAGAGCAACAGTGGTGACAACCCTTAGCAAAACTTAACAAACTCAAAAAGAAATCCTTCAAAATTTTGTTGTCAATTAACAATGAGCATATTAAAAAGTATTGGGAGTTTTCCTAACATCTCGAGGCTTGTAAAAAAAAGACCAGATGCCAAAGTAGTAAGAAACCTGGCAGTTATTTTCAAAGACACCCACAAAAGTCATTGTTAAACAAGTAGGTTTGGATTTCTGAAACATGACAAACACAATCAGATGTTATCCAAAATTACATTAGTATACGTACAAATGCATCTCATGCCATCACGCACGTGCCGATGTTCACAGCCAGCACACTTCCACCCCGTGAATCCAGGCTTGCAAGTGCAGTGCCCAGTGACAGCGTCACAGGGGACAGGCAGAGAACCATATGGATCACACTCACATGCCTGGCAGGAGCCTCCTGGAATCTCTGGGTTTCCTGTGTAGCCAGAAGAACATCTAGACATTGCAAATACAAAACAAGATTTGGCCAGCTGAGATGCAGTGCACCACTATGAATACTTGGCAATATTGTAAACAAAATTTAGATGGATATTCATGAACCACTGAAAAAAGATCTTTGGTGCTTCGTGACTAGGGATAAATATTGCAAACTGTCCAACAAACTGATAATAACTTCTAACCAGGACATGGAACAGTCTGGGTGGAGCGGATATGCAAAAGTGATTCCATATCCTTAACAGTTTTCAGTTAAACTTCTATTATACGACAAAAAACCCCCCACTTTCTCCATTATCAATATTTGGCCTATAGACCTAGCCACTTGTATTTGGCATTAGAAGTGAAATCTCCTAGTAGACAATTTTGCTAATTTTGATCATCTCAGTGTTGCTATGGATAGGACAACAAACAGCTGCTCTTTAGGTTATTAATTTGCAATTTGGCATTAATATGTTAATATGTAACTTCCTTTCACAGTCAGTGCCCATGAGGACACAACAGTCACTAGAACAAAAGGCATGAGTGACATCAAGATACACTCTTAGCATGGCATCTAATTTTAGATAAATTTTGTATTTTTTGATTTAACTTCAGAGGCCCATAGGAAAAAACCCCTTACAAATCAAAAAGTAAGATTAGGACAGTATTGGTCATGCCAATAGCACTGACTATCAATTTACAGTAAGTGTACATAAAACTTGCCTATTTTGGCTGAGTTTTAAAAACATGTAAAGTGGAAATAACTTATCCCAAGTGTGTATCTAAACATTAGTAAATACCTGTTTGTAGTATCAAAAATCATTTGCTTCCTTCATGCCTATTCTGCATTTCTTTGTCCCTCTTTCCTCTTTTCCCATTCATCCTACCTTTGACAGTATTGGCCTTCATATCCAGGTGGGCATGCAGTACACCGGTAATCACCAGGTCCTTCAGCAACACAAGTAGGGCTAAAACTAAAACAAAAGCAAATAAAGAATTTTTTCCACTCTATTGCATCATTTCACTTCAGTCAGCTGTGCAGAAGGGCCCCTGGTAAGCTCCACTCAATATAAATGGCAGCATTTTCTTATCTGCTTCTAAAAAGCTGTAGGAGATCCCCCTTTTCTATTAAGAATTTTACGAATGCCTTGGACAATTTGGACAAATGCTCTAAGGGCTGTATCAGAGGGGATGGAGTCAGCAACATCCTATGCTGTAGGCTTGTGTAATAGAATGGTGCTGTTGCTCACTGTGATCAAGAAGAGGAAGTACTGGGAAAAATGTGAAATCAAAGATTAAGAAACTGAGCTAATGAACATCCAGCCTTTCTAGTTGGAGTTATTTTTAGTTCAAATGAAAGGAGATAAACTAGGAAGTATTTACTCAAAGTTAAGAAAAAAAGAGGGGAAAAAGGAACAAAAATCATAGCTGTGTGAATCTTCCAAAAAGGCAGTATCAGATAATCTTCTGAAGGAGATATTGAAGAGAAAAAAATATTCTACAGATTAAAAAAGCCTAAAAAGATATCTCCTTCATGATAAGGGAGGGGTCTTATTCTAATCATAGAAGACACTAGATTATCTTTACTAAGTCACTTTACTAGTCTGTACCTATGGGGATTGTGCAAAGTAGCATTTTGTTGGAATATATGTATTAAGTGTATGCAAAGGCAGTTAAAACAATAAAAAGGGTAGGTAGGGGAAGAGAAAGAGAACTAAATATTAAGATGGTGCAAAACTGTAAAACTCTTCCAGCTCTTTGTAGAAGAACCAGAAAAGCACAGAGGTGGCTAGTGGTGAGCCCAGAGCTCCTTCTTGGTACAGTACAGTCAGCATCCTACTCTGACTTGATTATAATGCATTAAATCAATAGTGCTCGAATAAGTACATAAAATATGCCTTTGAAAAAAATGTAAACAAATCGATCTATTACTCACAGTCTCATTATCCAACACATTTTCAACTCTATAAAAATAGATCCATGCTAGGAAAAATTCACTCTTTCTGTTCTTTTTTTTTTTTTTCCCTAGTTCATCATGTTTGAAGCTGACTGCTGATTGTACAGCAGTATAAACACAGTATTTAAAACTGTAGTGGAGTTTTATACAATTTCATAAATAAAAATAATTGCACTATACCTTTCTTAAATACTATCATGTCAGTCATGACATAGTAAGCTAATGAGATAGCTCATTAGCTATCTGTATTTCACGTAGATTACGATTAATTGACTACCACAGAATAGCTGCTGGTAGAGTTTTTTCCTTAATAGTATCTTGAAGAGCTTGAACTGACCTGCAAAAGATGCAAATCCAAGGTGTGATACTAATTAGGTGTTTCCGCCTAATACTGTAGTTTTATGGAATGGATCTATCCCACTCTATCCATCTACAAGTTAGGCATGTAGTCTAATCCAACTGTTCAGGCATCGTCTATCAGCACTGGAAAGTGGAGATGCACAGACAGGCTTATACACACATTTGAAACATCTCCTTCCCTGCCCTCTCTCCAATGGTGTTTTCCTTCAGTTTTCACTTGGGCGAGATGTACAGTTGTCTGTCCCTGCATTTACTATACAGCTACCAAAGTTGTTGGCTGCAGCTAACAGAAATCTCTTCCGTGACATCTAGAGACTTCTTAGTTAAGTTCTATAAATCACAAACAGTTCTGTTTCTGGACATGCTTCAGATCTGACTCCTAAGAAATTCGATGACCATCTCATGATTAAGTGTATTTTCTAAATTCAAACTATGTACTATTCTCTTATCTCCTATGAAGGTTATGAAACAAAAGAGTTTACTTCTACATGAGCATGACACAAAAGATGTGACAACATCCACGGCCATGCAGGCTATATGGCTGCATGAGGTATGGGCACTTTGCTTGCTCTTCCTCAGGCAGCTCAACAACTTAGGTGTGCCCACAGGACACTTTAAGGGAGCTTATTAAAAAAGGTGGAAAGCAACATTGTACATGGGCAGATAGCGTTGAGACAATGGGGAATGGTTTTAAACTAAAAGGGAGGAGATGTAGATTAGGTGTTAGGAGGACATTCTTTACTCAGAGGGTGGTGAATGAACTGGCTGCCCAGAGAAATGGTGGATGCCCCAATCTCTTGAAGTGTTCAAGGCCAGGATGGATGGGGCTTTGAGCAACTTGGTCTAGCGGAAGGGGGCCCTGCCTATGGCAGGGGGGTTGGAGCTGGATCTTTAAGATCCCTTCCAACCCAAACCATCCTATGATTCTGTGACACATGCACTACCCAGGGTCCACACAGTTTTCACCTGTAGAGCACTTCAGTGACATCCACTTCATGTGTTTTATGTTAGCTTTTAGATAAGATACTGAAATGATCTCTGGAGCACAGTGTGGAGAATATGTCTAAATTCTTGTAGCAAGGTGCCATAACCACTCATGTGAAGAGCCCTCCTCATTTTCTGAACTGACACATGTATTTCTGGGCAACAAAAGATTCCTAAACCCCAGAAAAAAAATAGGATGGGATATTTTCAGCACTTCATACTGCCAGTTAGTAACAGAAAAAGTTTTTTCCAGTGTATTTGCTGATTTACAAAGCTGAAAAGCTTGGTTGATCTTTGCAACTTGAATGTCCTTTTTCATACTAACAGGCCTCAAATCGGGAGGCCAGGAGACACACCATCTATAACGCAGCTGTCTCCTTTGAGAACACACGCAGGATCACCCTTGAGGAGAAAAGGCAACGCAGAAAGGACCGTGTATTGCAGAATACACCATCTAAGGTGTCTTTCTGCTGTGCCTTTTGCAACTGGATATGTCTGTCACGTACTGGCCTCATAAGCCACCAGTGTGCCTGTAGCAAATGTGGATAGAGCCTTCCCAAATCTTCGTTCACGAAGCCTAGCCATGATGATGAGGTAGAACACATAATCAAGTTGTAACATCAAACACTCATGAAATGGGTACAACTCAGGAAAACTTGCATTTAAGACTGCATTATAACTTTCAGAGATAAAAGTTATTTCTTTAAATACCTGAGATTTAAAGTATTCTTAAAAACTCTTTCTGTGAAATGGTCATGATATCTTTAGCTAGTAATGTTTGAGAAAGGATTTCCCTCCTTCAAAATAAACCTGAGACCAATCCAAAATGATAAAATGAAGAAGTAAGAAGAAAAAAAACCCCCAAAATCTCAGCTATACTACTGAAATACTCACTAAAGCATCCTAAAGGCCAGACAAAGCACAGAAAAATGCTTTTACGGAACACTTCCAGCTTTTCAAAAGAACAATCATGAAACACAAACCTTTTCAGAGCAGTATTATAGTAGGATGCCAAATATCATTAAGAGCTTCTCAACAAAACAACAAACAAATCTCAAGTGCTAAAATATCATCTGTTGGGAACACATGCAGAAGAACCACAGAAAGGCTCATTAGCATAACGCAACCAATAAAATTTATGCTGCAATAACTATATTGTTTTTAAATTATTCTATCTTTCACAAATTGCCTAAAACTCATGTAACATTAAATAAGGAATCAATAAATTCCATAGTGAAGTAAGAAAGGCACTGTAACACATTTATACCAACATAAAACATGAGCATAAGACTTTTTGCAGCTCCCTTGTGGCTATATTGTACTTGAATTCTGCTCTAGCTTCATTTATGAGAATACCTTTATAACACACATTCATTATCTTGAGTATTGCATTTTCTAGCACTTATTAATTTATTCATCACAAATTAGCAAGAGAGCAATTTCCCACTTTAAAAGGAGATCAATTAGCAAAAGTAGATAAGAAATTTTTAATATAGCTTCCATGATGCAATTTTCCTGTAGCCATCTGAAAAAAAGGACAGAGTGAGCCCAGAACAAAGCTTTGGTTTGCTGGAAAGGTAATTCCGCATCTTAAGTTTGGTTACTCACTTGTTACTAGAAATGGATAGGGGACAAGCACAAGGCTGGCAGTCATGCGGAGAGCCTTGGACAATGCCATAAAATCCTGGTGCACATCTCTCACAGTGGTGACCAGCAGTATTGTGCTGACAATTCTGCAGAGGAAGGAGACAGAATGAAAGCTGTATTTGATAATTACAAGAAAGCAGACAAAATTTTGTTCCCAGCCTCAGGGATTCAAACTTACTTCAATACATAATTTGTCTCTTCCTGATATGATTCTCAGTGGGAATGTTTGCTTTAAGCATCTATCAAATGCCTGCTGAGTAATATGTGGGCTTAAAAGAAGAAAGAATAGAGGTCTGCAGCTAGCCAGATGTATCCTACAGAATTTCTTATCCCATTCATCCTTTCTTCATTCCTTTGTTCCAGCCATTGAAGAACGAGAAATAATTAAAATTCAATCTTACTGTATCAGGTCACATGTATTACTGCTTAAAAGTGCAGCATTGTGCTTACTGTACATCACATGGTACATTGCTTCTTCAGTTTGCAGGTGTATAGTTTTTTTTTTTACACAAATAGTAATTCAGGGGGAAAAGGCACTGCTTAGTCTGAAATTTAGAAAATCAGAGTGGAAAACTTTAAAAGTTTTCTTTTATAAATCTCCCTTAACTTTGACACTTAAGCTATTTAAAAAAAATTAGATTAAAATATCATCCTCTGTCTTTTTAGACCAGTTATACAAGTTATGAATTTTACATTACAATTAACCTGGTGCTTAAGTTCAGAAGCATAATACCTGACAAATTGACGTTTCAGAGTCACACATAGTACTGTGTCCATGACACTGACATACAACACAGGTGCCCAAGGACTGAGCAGATGTCCTTCCCACAGGTGGAGATGGAAGCCTGTAAAATCCTGGAGAGCATGACTGCAATAAAAAAAGATGCAGAAGAAAACAGATCATTACAGAGTGGACTGGGTAGGGGAGCATTGCAAGCTCATCTTTCCAATCACCAGGTTTTACAAGCTGTGAAAAGAACCTGACAGGTTTCCAGCTGTGTTACAAACAATATACAGTACTTTACAGATAACAAGAGCCAACTCTAATTGGACACAGGGCTGAAAAATCCCAGGAGCACTCCACTGGCACCAGGCTTTTACCCTACAGCTTGAGAGATCTTTTATTCAGATGCACAACACCTTTCTGTTCTCACTGTGCACTACCTTCATTTCTTCAGAAAAAGGTTTGTTTTCAAAATAATTTTTTTTGCATGGATTGTGGAGAGTAAGCATGATGATTCTGTTTCCTTCATCCTTGCTAAGTTTTTCAGGTTTGACAAGCTAGTATCTGCCTACAGACTATCTGATGGATAACAAGCAAAAGCCAAATGATAACAAACAAGAATATGGCTGCATTATTTATAGCTATATAATTTAAAGACCATAAAAGTACAGAATTCAAAATGTTAAAGGTTTTCCATGTCTTGAGACTATCAGCCCCAAACCAAGTTTATCAATCACTCTCTCCTCTACCACAGCTGGGCAATAAAATTCTGAGAACAAAATTACTAGCAAATTACTAGCAAAGCTGACACATGCAAAATCAAACACTTGATCTTTATTTCAGGCTTATTACTCAATTCTGTGAAAGTCGCCATATAGCTCTCAGAAAGCATACAGCTATGGCTGCAAAAAAACACAAACAGGAACATTTTGACAGCTGAGACTATTAGGAGTAAGAGCCTACAGAGAAGTCACTTGTCCCGTGTATAAATTCCACCACCTATTGGTGCCAGGAGACTGTGAAGGCTGTCTGATGAGGTAATTTCCTACTGTTGACCACAATTTCTGCTTTTTGGAGAGAATGGGAATAGTACACTTTTCACACAGCAATAAAATGGATGCAAAATAAAACAAAGGAGAATCTGGAGTAAGTAACTTTTCGTGACAAAAAGCAGGAACCTTTAGAGAAGCACTAGCTGACATGCTAGATTTATTCACACACCCCCACTCTGACAGTTTTATAATTATTGCCAAACCCTCCAGGTGCCTAAGTTATGGAAAAAGCATAAACACAATTATTTTCTTTAGAATCACAAAGAAAGAAATCTAACTCACTTCTGCTTTTCCCCTTTTATTTTGACTTAGACTACATTAAGTT
This sequence comes from Pseudopipra pipra, assembly GCF_036250125.1. Taxonomy (NCBI): domain Eukaryota; kingdom Metazoa; phylum Chordata; class Aves; order Passeriformes; family Pipridae; genus Pseudopipra; species Pseudopipra pipra. The sequence continues at coordinate 61,318,092 of NC_087551.1, forward strand.
CCCTGAAGCATAGAAACAGTCTATCTGCTTTTTCATGGTTTGTGAAGAATTCTAATTTAGATAAATAATCCCAAATGAAAGTAATTCTGTTTCTTACTACAATTTCCAGGGTTTTTTTCTCCCTCTCTATCCCCACAAGAGTCCTTGTCCAAACATGGTACAAAACACACCGTTACAAGTTCTGAGTGACTTTAAAATCAAGGTATAAATATATGGTACATCCTCAAACAAAACTAATATCTGGGTTTTTTTTTTCTGATGTCATTAACACTCTTCTCACCTATTTTGATCAAAGCATTTCTCGGATGAAATGAGACACAGACAAAAGATAGACTACATTTTTAATTACTAGTTTGGAAGTTTTTCAGAACTAGCCATAAGGAAAACTCTTACCACTGCTTTTTCAGCATACAAACAGATTAAAGAAAAAAAATAGAGGAGGGTAGATATAAATGTCACTTCTAATAAAAAATGCTATGCACATAGTCTTCAAAATGCAATTATACAGATAGAGCATATACCCTGTTAGCATTTGCTTAAAAAATGCCAGGGTATCAGACGCTTTTTTTTCCTTCTAAAATGAAATAAACCTTCACAGAACACACCATAACCTTCACTGAGCACACTAAAAATAAACTAAGTTATGAGCATGTGAAGATCACACAATTAAGTATGAAGTATGAAGGTTGCAATTGAGACATTTATTGCAGCCCCTGGTGGGTGTGAATTAAAATAAAGTTCTAATTACATTATCATATATTTTTCTTCAAAAATTCAATTTGCTACAGTAATTAAAAAAAATCTGTAGTTATAAATATTGGAGCCAATTAATTTCTCATGCATTTACACAAATTCAGGTGTATGCTCTTACTGAAACAGTGTGTAAAGAAAAATACTTCACTTGCTTCCTTCCACACATTTCCTATGAACTCACAGTTCCTGTTGACTCTTGCTGCATAACACAATTGTGTATAATGTCTGAAGGGAGGAGAGTTCTTACAGATAACAAGGCATCATTCCCTTGATTTATTTACTTCAATTTTTCTCCCGCTGCTAGTTTGGGGGAACCTTTACAAGATCCCCATTTAGTCAGGGTGTCCGAGGCATTTGCAGAATACTCGAGGTGTTGCTCCTGCTACCTCTACCTAGCAATTGCAACCAATACATTTGGAATTGCTAGAGCTGCTTAAAAATGAAAACATGGTGTTTTGCACACAGAAAGACTGGAAGTCTCATCCTCCAGAGACAGACAGTCAAAAATATTAACTTCTATTCTGCAGCCAATGCAGAACATCTTAAACACTTTCTCTGGTATCTATCATAAAATACATTTTGCAAAAATGTATTAGTTAGCTGATTTTCTATAAAACTTGGGTACTTTTGAAATATGTTGTCATCCACATGAAAATATTTACATAAGTAAAAAAATAAATATGGTGCATGTATAAGGCACACCGAGCTCACCGAGTTGAACAGCATTTTCTCCCAGCATTCAGTGAGTTAGAAATTTACTACTGCAATGGTATTATACCTTATCTGTTCAAAAAGGCTTGATCTGTCAGCCTTGATCTGCCAGTCACACAATTCAGCCTCAGAGATGCTGTCCTACTAAAACTCACTTTCCTTTATACTATTTGAGTCATCACCATGGTTTCAGTAGCATATTTGCCTACAGCAAAAAAAAAAAAAAAAAAGTGCCTAAATTCCTTGTGAGAGAAATACCTGAGAGAGTAAGTAAGTAAGTAAGTAAGTTGAGAGAGTTGTTGCCAGTTAAATGAATTCACACTCTAATTACTTTTCACATGTTACCAATGAATGGACCAGCCAAGGTACAAAGACTTTTACTGGGAGTTAGGTTAGTACTGTACCTCACAAGACAAACCGGAATAACCCAATGGGCAGTCACATTTCTCTATCAGGTAAGCCTGAGGAGTCATCCCAGACACAGTGCCACCTTCAGCAACTTCCAGCGTGATCTCAGAAATCCTGAAAAAGAGGAGTAAATATCTCTAATGAGATTAGTCAAGCACTAACTCAAACACAGCTAGTTCATAGCTAGCATGGGAGAAAATAGTCTTATTTGGCTGTTTGTAGGATTCTTGATCTACAGGAGACAACACTGCTTTTTGCATCTGCTAAGGAAACTACAAAGTTAACACCACCTCTGGTCTCAATTTCCATTTTTAGGCAATAGTATAACTAACTAGCTATCCAGTTTGATTCTATTGCTTTTTTTTAATCTCTTTTCAGGCAAACTACTAACAAAAGTTCATATCTGATTCTTCATTTGGAGGGACTCATTAAGAAACTGAAGTTACATACTAAATGCAGTTCCAATTCATGACTCTCAGGGGTACGGCAATAAAATTGTTCACTAAATGAGCTTGTAATGAGGCAACTATTTAAAAAAATAAAATAAAATCTATCCTCAGCAACTAAAGCAACCTAACAAGCTGTAAAACAGACTTCAAAGATATTGGACATTTGCCTTTTTAGCAGGAATTTTAAGATCTGTAGCCAGATATCCTTTTTTTTTTTCTTTAGGATTATTCAGACCTATAAAAAACAATTCAAAGCAAACACGAAATCCTACTACAGAAACATCTTCTAGTATCAGAAAGGGATATGTTTTAACTTTCTAAGCATTTGTTCGATTGTATAAATAATAATATCCTCGCCTCCCAACCACTCTTTGTCTTTCCAGCATGAATGCTGTCCTGAAAAATAGGACATCACAGACAAAGGTAACTAATATAACATCTAATGAAATACACTTAATCCTAATGCACCCCAATGCTGTACTTTCAGCTTACCTCTTTATTTTGGGGGTTTGTTAGCTTGTTTAAATGAATGCTATGATCTGGAACACCTATTGCCTCTGAGAAATGAAAAGGGCAGAACAGTGTAAATTTTAAAGCTTCAAATATAATGCCAAGATAAGATAAAATGTCAAAGATCATCTGACTAACTAGCTGAATAAATGTCAATAATGCAGCTAGAGTCTATTCATTAAGTGTCTGAGCACAGGGCTAATGGAGAGGAGCTCACAGAACTGCTCATCTCCTTCTTATGCTTACAGTCTGTTCATCTACTCCCAAATCTTGATTACTGAGTGACTCAGTGACAGTCTTCTGCTCATTGGCATATAGGCACCAATGTCAGGATGAATATAGGAAAAGCAAATGCCCACTACTGAACTAGATGAGAGTTTTGTGATTGAGCTTACATGACTAGACCCATACTTCTTGATACCTTGTGTCAAAATAAAAATCCCAAGTCAATCTAGTATCTGTGCTCTCTTGTTATTACCTAAAGAAAGGGGTTCAGTGGAGCAGGGAAACTGAACAAAAAAAAAAACCCAAGAAAACAAAGCCAGGTCAAAACAGAAGACTGAAAATAAAGAGGGCAAAACCATTCAGATCTGATGTGTCGATGTAAGCTTACATTGAAATCTCTGTACATTTAATGGGGGGGAAAAATGAAATCTGCTCCCCTATCAAGGCTGAGGCAAGGTTGAGAAATTTTTGTTTACTGTCAAAAAGCTGTATTTACATAACAATACATTCTAGGACCACAAACCTACCTGTTGTTTGTGTGAAAATGTTACTTAAGGAAGGTCTGGCTTGGCTGATTTTTGGAAACTGTCTGTGTATTAGGCAGCAGTCAAACAACTGTTACCTGATCACTGTCAGAAATATTGAAATAATTCCCAGTCAAATTGAAAGCATACTTCCAATACAAATGAATTGATTATCACAGCCCAGCTGCAACCCAAAATCTAATAAAAGCAATGTTTCCATTTAGAGTGGTGAATGTGAAAATGAGGGCAACAAAATGAACAATACTGGAGAAAAATGTTTGGGTTTGGATTCTGAGCAGAAACCTCTAAATCACTACCAATGCTGCAGCTTTGAAGCTGTAACATTAGCATTGCTGCTAAACTCTATAGCTAATACAGTGCTAACACTAGAACTAAGCTATTTTTATGTTTCCTGTTGCTGCTGCTACTTTGACTTCTTATTTTAAAATGTTTTTCCTGGTATTTCTCACTTACCTGCAGTTTTTAAACTTTCCAATTGAAATTAAAGCACTATTAAAAACCTAAAAAAAATATAAAACCACTTCATATATATATTTTCCTCCTCCCATCCACAGTTCCTTTTGCTTTATACTTTCCTACTATGCAGTCAGGTAGAAAGAGAAGCTTTGTTAGTTTACTACAAGCTTCCTTATTTGGAAAGCACAACACACTCTATTTAAACAAACGTTATAAGTAACTTAATTCAAACATATATTTAAATTTGAGCATATTGTCCTTTAGACAGTCTCAGCTTATTTTTAATAAAAGCCTTCAATCGTTACGCAAGGTAATATTCCACTAACCTTTAAAAACATTCTGGGGGATTTATTTTTAGTCTTTTCTAAAACTTTCACTGAAATCATTCAAACTACTAACTTGAAAAAAATAATAATGTGTTCCTGCTATATTCTACTTAAAGTCTCAGATGCCATGTGGTAAATGCTTTGTAACTAGGCCATAAAAATCTATTGTAACATAACCGCCTTCAAGATCAAATACGGTATTATATGCAAAGTTATGCCTTCAGAAGGAGAGTTACCAGAAAGACCAGATGAACTCTTTTCTAAGTCCTGCTGTCATAAAATGTCACATTCTTAAGTGTCATGCTATAAAAATATATTCTAGTTCTTTAACTGACACTTTGCAAACCTGCCCTGAAGTCTTCCCCTGTTCTGATATATGCCTCCTTACTCTGTAGTCCTGATTACAATTCAGGTCTAATTCAGTCACAATAGTCACACATATCCCAGAACAAATCCAGGAGCTTTGCTTTCATACATTTCCTTGATGCTTGAGCTGAGATAGTATTCAATTTTTGTTTCCACAGCTGGACTAGAATACGTACAGCGTAAAGGTAAGGGAAGGGAGAGACATAAAACATGAATATACTTCTCAAATTTTCAAGTTGCAGTGGAGTTACCTTCATAACTCTTTTCATGGGAACCCCCCTGTGCTTGTAATACAATATCCTACATGGACTGTGCCAAAAATAAATGAAACCAATGTAAAATATTTATGGCATGTGTTAATATTTAGCATCTAGCCAGCACAAGCTGCATGAATACTTTTCAGTAAAATATATACTTTAAATAGAGATAATAGCAGAAACAACAATTACGTTTTCTGTCACAAGATACTGCAAAGTTGCATGTGTATCTTCCCCTACTATTCACCCTTAAAGTCCAAAAGCAAGGCTCTTACAGACGTATCTGTAATCTAAAAATCTGGAAGTAATTTTAGTCTATCGCTTTTATGACAGAATCATAAAAAGGACCTCTGGAGACTTTTGGAGTTTATCTCTGATCATTCCCATGTCTTTGCTAATAAATTTTGCTTGCAAAGGATATTGTGAATTCATTATTAAAACCTTTTTGCAATAGTCTATATAATCTGTTCTACAACGTCTTTACCCCGACGAGTTTTTCTTTCATGTCTAATGTGAATCTTTTCTGCTGAAGTTTAAGTTCATTTTCGTTTTTGACTTTCCCACCATGGCAACAAAGAATACATTCTTCTCTTTCTCTCTGTGACATTTTAAGCATCTTAAGGCAATTTCTAGTTTCTAAACATGTCTGGTTCTTTACATCTTTTCTCACAGGTCATGTTTTTAAACCTGTGATGATGTTCACTGATATCCTGTGAACACTTTAATAACTTTTTCTTGAATTCCATTAACCGGAACTTGATGCTTAGGCTTTATTAGTGTTGGGGGAAGTAAAAGAGGTTGTGGGGTTTTTTTCATTTTGCAGGCCATATTTGTTTATGCATGGAGATAGAATATTAGGATTTCTTAACAAAAATATCGTTACTGAATCACGTTCACCTGGTGATCTGTTGTAAACAGCAGACTCCTCTTCAAAGAATAGGCAACTAAGCAGTTGTTCCTTGTTTGTTGAATTGACTGCTACTTTCAGTGTAAAACTTATAACTGACCTTTAGATTGCAGCAGATTTTTGTACTGCTCCAGTCATCTTGATGTCTGATGTCCACTCCAAATATATTTTTATTTCCTCATATAAATAACTAATAGACTGAATAGAAGATGTTGAGTATATTTGACCCAAACATATTCTATTTCCCACTCGCAGGAGAAAAATCCTTTGTATACTAACACTTTTATTTAATTACAGCATCATATATTCATAAAATAGACATTTATTCAAAAAATATCCTGAATTTGTTTCAGAATGTGTGTGCTACATGTGTTTTCTGCTGTAGGAACCTGAAAATAGAGATTTCATTTGCCTGTTGTGATTTAAATTTTCTGTTGAATTAAACTTCCCTCTCCTGTGTCTTCTGCTATGCTGAACACTAACTCCTTCTGTTCCTTCTTCTCAGCAATGGCTTATAGCTGATGTTATGAATACAAATTCTGTTGGGAATAGCTGGGAGGTCTACAAGGTTATCTGTGACTACTGCACTATTTCAGACCACTGCATGAAACAGTTACCTGCTCTGCCTCATGATATTGCCATGAGTCGCCTTAATAAGAATATAATGAACATCATACAACACATTCATGAAGTCTTCCCGGGATACAGCTCTACTTGGTCTTGAGTCATCTCCATAAGGCTTCCAGGTAAAATCTGTCTGAGACATTGTCCTGTTGATACCTGAGTCATCATGATAATATTCCCAGGGCACAGTATTTCTGACTCTTTGGTCATCACCGTAATATTCCCATTCATGCTGAAAGACAGAAATGCAAAACCAGGTTATTAACAGTATTCAAAAGAGCAGGGTGCTTCAGCTTTGGAGTAAAAAAAGCAGATGGAAATGTGATTTACCTCTGTCATCTCTATCTCATGCCTTGTTAGCTGCCCAATCAGAGGGGCAGCCATGTGCCGGACAATAATTCTTGTATGAGTAGGAGGCCCACCTCTTATGATGACTTGTGGATAGTAAGTAGTAAAACCTGTCTCTTCTCGTGCTTCAAAGTAGATGGCATATTTCAGTTTCCCTCCATAAGCAGTCAGCTAAGAATGCATAAAAAGAAATCTTAATTTTCAGTTATATAGAAATAAATTCTTGGGAAGGAGCTAGATGCACTCTGCACCCATGTGCAGCCTGATGAATGCATACGTGGTAAAAAATAGCAATACAAACTCGTGGAGATATCTGGGAAAAAGGGCTGTGTTCAAAAACACTCATCAACAATTTGTTATTGTACTACACTAAAAACAATATGTTATCTATTTCTTTACATGTGCTTTGGTGTTCCCCAAAATTTGTGTTTAAGGAAAGAAACGTCTAAACCTTCCCAAGCCAAACCAAGAAATACAAAAAGTGCAAAATAAATCATCACAGAGGTGCATAACAATATCCAAAAGGAGGGTTATTTCAATCATTTTCTCCTATGTAACTTAAAAAGGTCAGACATTTTTGGTTTAAAATTGAGATAAACAAAAAATTGCAAGAGAAGTATATTAAATTTTATGCAGCTTATTTTTTCAAATAACATTTTTATGAGAAAATCTATCCTGTGGAAAAATATTACATATTAATATCCGTAAATATCTATGTTAAATATTGTTCATGGTACTTTATGAATTTCCATGATAACCGAGCAAATAATTTTTAATAATGGAATAGCATTTATTTTCTTTTGAAGTACCTTTCACTGTGTGATGACATGCTCATTGGAAGGGAAAAAAGGCACTGTAAAATAGAAATATAACACTAAAAAAGAGAAATCGATGTCAGTATTCCGTGGAATTTTAGTTTTACCTTTTGTCCCTCAAACTGCTCTGGAAGTCTCCAGTAAACAGGTTCTGACCGAAGATCCTGCATCGCCTGTTCTATATTTGCTACTATTTCAGGAGGCTGGAATGCAATCCCTGAAAGAGTGCTGCGCTGAAGTTTTTCATCCACCAGTGGCAGAATCATTTGCTCTGGCTTCAAGGTCACCTATGCATAATCAAAAAAATTGAGAAGAAAATTAACTCTATTTTCCTGCATGAATTGTTAGTCTTTAAATTCTACTTCTTTAAAAAATTATTTCTATGTAATTTCATTTCACATCATGAGCAATTTGTCACAAAGCAGTCTTGCTACTCCTTCAGGTGTAAACAGTGCTAATAATGACTTTCCTCTTGAGCCTTTTGCACCTTGTCCTCATGTTAACAAAAAATGTAGTAGCACTGGTTAAAATAGTTCAAGCAACAAGTGATTCCATGAATTTTATCAGAGTGATTTTCAAAGTCCTGTTTCAGTCTCCGGCCTCTTCTGTTCAGTCTGTGAGGACGTACCTTACAAAGAAGCATAGTTCTCACCACCACTCATCATACATCACTGGGGCTGTGGAACACAGTGCCTGATCCCTTGACAGTTCTATGCAATATTCAAGGCTAAACATTTTCCAGGCAATATGCAAAGAGTGAGGGCTCAATGAGGGTTTCTGTAACTCTAAATTCAGATTTAATGAAAAATACAAGGATACCACTTAGATGTTTATAATTATCTTAGACTTGTTGACAGTCTCAATAGCATTTTATTGAAATCATTATTATGATCAAAAACTGTAATAAGAGTCTTAGTAATTCTGCGCCAACGGAAGTATCACAGGGAGTGTGTGAACAGATGCAAAAGACTGGTGTCAAAATTGCTTCTCCCAGAGATTGAAGTAAACAAAGAAAACAAATGCAGAGTCATATCTCTAACAGTCATCCCATCAACAAGCTGGTCATGAGATAGGAGCCAGACAATGAGGAATCAGCTAAATCCTGTACTGTACTTCCAGTATCCTGGTATTTCCATTTACTGCAGCATCTATGGACTGATCAGACATGGAAGCATTCCTAACATTGCTAGCCTTAAGTGAGATTTACTGAGCTCCTAGAATAACTGTATTTTACTGTTTAATACTTTAGACATCAAGAAAGGGGTCAACACATTTGAATTTCAGATTAGCCATGCCTTATTGTCATATAAGAGAGGATTTGCTTGTTTAAAACAATTGTAATGCCATTTGAAGCACCTGAAAGTATCTGAAATAGCCACTATCAGTTGGCAGAACACAGAACACCAAAACTAGATGACATATAATCATACTTTCCTTTAGATATGAGCTCAAATATGAAAGGAAGTTAATCAAGAGAAACAAAATAATCAGGAGGTTTAAACTGTTTATGGTTTGTGCTCCCACAAAGGTCAAAGCACAATTATCCAGAATTGCTGCTGTCATGGAACTTGATTAAATTTTATAACTTGCCAGTCCTCTACAGCCTTCCATCTCCAGTCTAGCAGCGTATGAGGGGCAAAACAGAAATAATGAGAACTGGGTCAGATCATAATAAATCACTTCATCCGCTGGGAAGGCAAAGAGGTGCTACTGGATTGAACAATGAAGGGGAGAATAAGTTGTATTCATATTACGTTAAGCAAGAAACATTATCTAGATTTCAGCCTAAAGTTTCCTTATCCAACTGATGTTTGTACTTGACAAGTCTGAGGCTTTGGCTGATTTGCATTTGGCAGACATTCCTTCTATGGCCAACATGCTTTCGAGCAGAGATATGACTGACCATACCTGGGGACAGAACTAATCTTTTTCCATTAGAAATCATTCCTCCAGAATGTAACTGAGGAGCTGGCACAGCAGTGACAAGACAGCAGCAGTCTCAACGTGTGTTTTGTGCTTGTTGTACAGATAAATGGAGACATCCAGTCTGCCTTATTTGTCAGTGCCACATAGGCCTCAAGGCCCTCTTCCACAAACAAGTGGAGAGCTCTTTGTTTGCTTTGATTCCATTCTTGAATTTAAATGCAGCTTCAATAAGCTTTTTTTTTTTAAATTAAAAAAAAAAAACAAACAAAAAACAAACAAAAAAAAACCCCAACGAAACAAAACCCAACAACATTAAAACAGCAAAACCAACAATGAAAATAAACAGATTAATTGAACTATTGGAAATTTATGCTGGACAACAAGCATCTGTGACCCTTGAATACACCTGGGTAAACCATGTATCATGTACCAGGGATTATGTTGCAATGCATTGTACTGCATAATTTCGCCAGCGACTAGCTTGCCCTTTCTTGGGGCTTAATAGCTTCACTTTGGCTTGACATCAGCTATCCTATCACTCATTTTATTATCTACTTATTTACTTTTAATGTCTTGACCCTGATTGTCTAATGGAACATACCACTCTCACCACTTCTCAAAGTATAAAGAGGAAAATGATTGCTTAAATGTTTGGCCATTTTCTAGCTACCTCTCAGTGCCTGACTAAAAGATGCCAGCAGGAAACAACATTATCGCATTACATGGCTCAGCAGTTCCCTACTCACCCACATACGGATCAGCCCCCTTGCTTCACTGCACCGTGTAGTCAGGCCAAAGCAATAGCAACTGCTGCAGCCAAGTGGGTTTCTGGCAGAGAGACCAAATGTACCAGACTTGCACCTGTCACAGTGGATACCTTCCACATTAACCTGGAAGAGAGAGAATGTTTAAAAAAGGGGGGAAAAAAAAGGGGAAAAAAAGCAGCAAATTTTATTTTAAGGTAGCAACAGAAAAAGAAAATCAGGCAGTGATGACAATAACAGGGTGCAGAAGGAAATAATAATAAGGGTTAGGAAATAATCAAGGAACTTTCCAGTTTCTTATCACATGTGTATGTAAACATATGTAATTAATGTAATTAAGGCATTTGCATTTGTATCCACTGAGTAGCTCTGAGCAATGGATGCTGGCTTCACACTGACATTTGTAACCACAGAAAAATTAAATGGCACTTTGGACATGACATACTCAATAACTGATAGATAAGACAAGAAAAATAAGTTGTTCTGAAATTGCCTGTGTTAATCAAGCCTTCTTAATAGGAATTACCATTGACATGTTCAGATATTTAAGGTACAGCACTAAATGTTCTTGCTGAGAAATGTATTTTAATGGAAATTCTGTAGAGAAAAGCTTTCCCCTCTTCATGATTGTTTTCCACATCATTGAACAGTATTAACAAGGCTGAAATGTTTCACTGTTGTAATGTCAATGCTTTCATTTTCATTTTTCAATTAGTCCAAATAAAAAGTTATTCTAGATAGGGGAGATACGCAATAATTTATGCAGAGCCTTTTAAAACCATTTTCATACCAAGACCAAGGCATTTAAAAAGAAAAAAAAAAATCACCAATATGAAAGTACTGGTTGGCTTTTCCCCCCCACACACCTTTTTTTTTCTCTTGAGAGTAATGTGAAGAAGACAATCTAAAAAACAAACTTTCCAAAGCTTATACAGGAAACCAACATTATCCCTCAGGATTTACCATTTTTAACCCTCATTTCCACATGTCAACCAATGTGCCTACACTGTATTTAGCTTAAATTTTGCTGCTTTTTATCAGGGCTGACAATGAGGCTCCTGAGCCTTTGAAAGCTCATTTGTGCAGCTGTAACAGCAGATTAAAATGGGAATGATTATCATTTTCTAAAAGTCTAGTTTCTTCAATATATAACTCTTTCAAAAAAGTTATACAAAATGTTAACCAATGCTAGATTTAAATTTAACCTTAGACATAAACTCCGAGGAAAAAACACTGACTTCATTCAGTATTATTCGTCCATTTTCTGTCATAAAAGGTGATTTTTACTTGCTTTGAATTTTGTTTCATGTCAATTTCAGTTCCTTATCATTAATCATCAGCTAAATATATACTGTTCATTTGCACTCACAGAAACTATATTAGCCTTAAAAGAATCAACAAAGAAACACTTCAATTTAAAAATACCATCAACCTCCCTTCTTTCTACTTGGTGCTTACAGGAGCTACAAGAGAGATGATGAACCAGAGAAGTTGTGGGGTCTCCTCTGGAGATATTCAAAAGTCATCTGGACACAATCCTGAGTAACATGCTCTAGCAGACCCTGGTTGAGCAGGGAGGTTGGACTAGATGACCTTCACTGGTCCCTTCCAATCTGACACATTTTGTGATTCTGTGACATACTGGACCTAATCCAGAAATGGGGCACCAAGACGGTTAGAGGGGCTGGAGCTTATCATGTATCCTGAGAGGCTGAAAGAATTGAGATACTTCAATTTCTCCATTTCAGAGGTTGACACAGGGCAAATAGCAGAGTTTTACTAAGACAGTCCATGTGATCAAATCACTTCAATTTTGTTATGGTCTCACCATCAAATGAATCAGTATTTGTGAAATAGAGCACAATAGATATCTTCTGTTCAAATATACCAGAAAAATGGGAGGGTAGTCAAGCAGTTTGCAGAGAGGTTGTGAAATCCCTCTCCATCCTTGGAATTACTGCCTCAGCAACGTCTTTCAAAACAGGCACTGGACTAGGTGACCTCAATAGGTGACTTCCAACTTATTTTGTTCTACAGCTCTTCCACTGAGTCTTTAAACTCAGAATTAAGTGACTGGTGCCCATTTAACAAAACGATTACCTGGCAATTCAACAATCTAAATTAATTCTTCCATTTTACTAGCTCTTTGTGTCAATACAGACCTAAAGAAGGAAAATGAATCAAAGTCACAGAAGGAATCTCTAGAGGTCACTTTCAAAAGCCTCCTCCTTGAAGTGAGACTATCACCAATATTGGATCAGGTTACCCACACCTCTTTCTAGTCAGTTCTTGAAAATCTCCAAGAATGGGTATTTCACAATGTTTCTGGACAATCTCTTCCGATGCTGCATAACCCTGATTTTTTTTTCTAATGTCCAACTCAAAATTCCCAAGCTGCCATTTGCAGCTGCCATCCCTTGTTACATCTTTTGTCACCATAAAAAAAGGACTTGACTCCATCAAGTACTCTTTGAAGTGGCTATAGGCTGCAATTGCATTTCCTCTTATTAGCCTCTTTTTTCAGGCTAAGAGAGTCCAGCTCTCAGTAGATCCTCATGGATCATCTACTGTAAGACTCTTTATAGCCCTTCTCTGGATCCTCTCCAATTTTTCAACAATGCTTTTGAATCAGGTCCTAAAACTGGACACCATTTCCAAGTGCAGTCTTACCAACACTGAGTAAAGAGTAGAGCATGGAGTAGATAAAGACTTTTCTCTGCTGGTCATTCTCTTTGTGATGCTGTACCTTGCAGCTGCATTGTCCGGTATGCTCAACGCATCCAGCTCTGTAGGCAGGACTTACAAGGAGAGTATAGGGTTGGTTAATATTGTGCTTTTCAGCAGAATTACCACTCAGGCTTTTTCCTTCAATTCATGATCTTTCCATTTTCCCAGTCATCAAGCTTTTCAAGTATCCTCTAGACTATAATTCTACCGTTCAGCATGTCAACCTTCTACCTCTTTCAAATCAGCAATATTCTCAAATGTGCTAATCATGAATTCTGTCATCTGTGGTGCTGATGAAGGTATTGGCTTGGGGATACTCTGCTTGCTGGCTACCAACTGCATGTCAAACCATCGATTATTGCCCTTTAAGCCATCAATCCAGTCAATTTTCAAACCACCTAAGTGTGCTGTTCTTCCAAGAACAATTCCAAATAAGAATGCTGTGGATGGTGATGCCAAAAGTCTTTGCGTTAGTGATCCTGAACTAGATGCAGTCTACTCAGAAGGGGTACTACTGCAATGAATTCTACTAATGAAATTATAAATATTGACTCCCTCTTAGACAATGTACTTTGAACTAGCACTGTAGCATGCTGTGATTACTGATGTGTTTGCTTTTATTTTGCCCAATATCTGAAAAAGAAATGTATTATGGGGATAAACTGGCAGCAGTTCTCTAAGAACAGAAAGAAATTCAAACTATGAAAAAAGCTCAAGAGGATGCTATCCTGGCAAGTGTCTGTATGTGAAAAAGCAACTGACAAGCACTTAAGTCTTTCCTTGTGTTGGGCTCCTCCCACAGCAGTTAGCAAATGCACTATGAAAACCAAGGAGATTTGTCTGCATGTGTAGCTGGAATAAGTAAGTACAAAGGTTAATAAATTTTGGAATACACTTCTCAGCAGCTATAAAATCAGTTTACAACCTTCATTGCCTTACTTTGCAGCTGCATTGGCCAGTATGATCAATGCATGAGCACTTCCCCTCTGTATCACAGCTCTGTGGATCAGTCCCAGCTGGAAAGCACTGACAAGCAACGCAATGTGGATAATTCCAGTAGCCCAACCTGCACTCAGTGCATTTATCCCCAGAGAATTCAGGGCGGCAGAAGCAACAGCCTGTATTTAAGTCACACTGAGAACTTAGAGCTCCAACAAGGCTGCAGTCACAGGGCTAAAAAAGAGAGAAACAAGGAGACAATTGTAATTTTGCTCTGAAAAAAAAAAACAACCCTAAAACAAAACAAAACAAAAAACCCCCCAAAACCAATCAAAACCAAAACCCAACCAAAAAGTAATTCATCTCTTTCAAGTATCTGTAAATAAAGTACAGCAATGAATTACCACTGTCTAAAAGTAACACATCTAAATTATAAGGATAGTAGTTTATTTTTACTCAACAAGGGTCAAGCATATACACTAAATACATTTACAGTACCAGTGGGTTTTTTCCACCAGTTTTTTTTCAACATATATGACTTATCACTGATAAGTTAGGCAGTGAAAACAAATAAATCTAAAAGTGTCAAGGACATTAGGATACTTCAGGGACAAAATTAACTTGCAAACTACAAACACTCCCTAAAAAGTATTTTGTATGTAAATTGTTTGTAGGCATGTTCAGACCACTTTCCTAAAACTGGAATTGCTCAGGGGCAATTGGTTTAGTAGTTCCAGAGGAATCTAGTTCAGTATTTATTAGTCATCCATCAGACAGGTATCTTTGTACAAAAAAGACTCCTAGATGACAGCAGTTTACGCAGTAAGGGCTAGAGATTTAGTCATGCAGTATACTGGGAAGTAAACTTGCTCAGAGAATGAGACTTGCGCAGGCAGGTAAGGATAGAAATAGATGATTTGCCAGGGGGTCTAGATATTGAATAGAGAATTAAGTAGCAGGGAAAACTGCAGACTTCCAAGGAACAGAAGAATCCCTCAGTGCTATTACTGTGACTGCACTGCAAAGTTAGCACAGGACATTGGCTGCAATCCCTGGCGTGACCAGAATCTCATATGGAGGAGTTCAGTTTACAGAAGCAAACTCTGTGGCAGTAGTACAGGTTACCACAGTAACTGACATGGATAGACCTGCAAAAATTACAGAAACAAAGCCAAAAAAGAGAAGGAGAAAAGGTGGATTCAGTTTCTAAGCAAAATTGTTTATTACATGACTACTTAGAGCACTTTTCTTCAGATCTGAAAAGACCATATATAAAGAAGGTTAATATTTACAGGAAACATTCAAATGCAATCTTTAATGAATGCCAGAGAAACTATTTAACCACTGGTTAAATGCTAGGCTGCTAGACTACTACCTAACCTAAAAAATAAAACCTTCTGACAGAAAGACCTTTATACTACAAGATATATGTGAACATATATGTGATATATTTGCTTAGAAAGCAAATTCTTTGCCATACTCTGAAATAGCTTGGTGTGCAATATCAAAACCTAAATTACCATAAGATGCTATGTTTGTTTTTGCAGTTGTATGCAATTCTCTCTATTCCTGAGTTAAAAGAGCCTTGGAAAACTTATATGAAAGTTGCAAGTAGGAGGTTCACATCTTACTTTGCAGAAATTAGCTGCAACATACTGAAAGAGATGTGGGCTGATAGATCATTATTAATTTAGATGGTGCCATGGAACTGTCATACTAATGTGCTCACATAAAAGACGATCAGAGAATATATTCCAGAGCTCAAACAGAGGTCTTCAACCTCATTAGGCTGGTTTCAGAAGCCAAGAGTCTGTATCACAGCAGCACAGCAGAGGTTTCACAAGAGGAGTTTTTCGTACATACAAAAAGGAAATCATTCTCGACAACCGCTTTGCAGCCTGAGCTACATGACAAACAGCCTTTCAAGAAAAAGCATTAATGGTGTATGACTATGTTCAGACCAGATATAATTTTGTGGATGAATTGTAGCAGTACTATAAATCCCTCACCATCAATTAGCACAGAAGAGAGGAGAAGGCATTTGAACTTTGCACGATGTCTACTGTCACCAATTTTCAACCTTAGCCGAATACTGCTCTCCTCAACTCAAGGGCATTAACAACAGCGTTGGTGGCCTCCTTGATGTTCTATCATTGTTTTCCTGTTTCTTCTCCCTTCTCTTCAGACTTTTTTAACTCTGTGTCAAATATTGTGATAAAAGGGTTTAAAGGCTAATGAAAAGGTTTATTACCCCTTTCAGAACAGAGGAAGAAAGAGCTATTTACAACTAAGGTTGATGTTTCTTTTCTTCTCTCCTTGATGTCTTTTATGCACTAATGGAAGCCCTTTTCAAGTAAACTTTGAGTACAAATTCCCAGTGGTATCACCATTAAGACTAAAGTAAATTTGTTCCACAAAAGTATTGTCAATTACCTGTAAATATACATCTATATACATTGTTCAATACTGTGGTAATCTCCTCAATCACTTTAAACACAGCTATACTAAAATAAAACCAGTTTCAAGCAGGATACTGATTCAGCATGACCGCAGAATCAACAGTATTTTTGTCTTACAGGCTGTACACCTGAGACAAAGGATCTGTAGTGCTCAGTAAAAGATCACCAACATTTACAGCACAGTGACACCAAAACTTGCAATGCAGAGGCAAAACATGATTTACAAACCAAGAATTGTGTTTCAGCTATAAATTACTGTGAGAAAAGTAATGCACACAGAGAAAATAGAAATCTACTCACCTTGCAGCCACTGATAATGTTGTGGCCCCAGTAATTTGGTGCACATTTGTCACACATTTCTCCAACAGTATTGGGAGGGCAGATACAGCGGCCACTGATGGGATCGCAGTTATTACCAAAACGTGAACATTCACAGGCTTCATGGAAGATGGAAAAAAAATAAAGCAGAGGAAAAATTAGCCCTTTATGTGACATCTGGAGAGCAGATGCTAACTGTATAGTGAACTCTCAGTTATCTGTGGACACAGTGGGGTAGGAAAGGTAGGGTAAACCCAGACAAACCAAAACCAGTAGCAATGGAACACAGCTGAGGTTGAAGTAACTGCAATGAGAACAGAATGGGAAAAATAAAGGCACTAACTGCTGAAGTGCAGAGACTTCTGAGATTGTGCATTCTTGTGACTTAGCTGCAGGAGTGCTGCTGTATAATTTCTGAACCCACGCTGTCTCCTTCAAGAAGCCACCTGAGCCATCTATGCAGGAACTGCAGTGTGTTTAACATCTTATACCAATCTGAGCCAACCTCCTGAAATTTCTGCTGCTCTAAAGAGACTTCTTTTAAAGGACAAAAGAGGTGTTTCAGTTTCTTTTTCCATTTCTATTCTTTCTCAGATTGCATGTTCTCTACCTTGGGAGGATGTCAACCAGTTGATGTCTCCTCTCCATGGGAAACTGGGATTCTTCACAGACTACAGTAAAGTAAAAATACTTTGGGTTTGAAAGTGGTTCCAGAAGCAGTCGTTGCTCTTAAATGATTATTAAGTAAACAGCTCACTGGTGGAAAATACAAATTCAAGGTATGTAAGTGATAAGTAGTTATGGGGCACAAGATACCTCAGTGATTGAAGAAGCAGAACTGGTGTATGGTTATTTTCATACCCATCATCCACATTACCCCTGAGGCCAGAGAAAAAGCATCATAAGCAAACTATGACACTCCGAGCCATAATCTGTTCCTTGGGTGTTTAAAGGGCAGTGTAACTTTGTTACTGAGGGCTTCATTTATGATCACTGCCTTTACTGTATGAAATACATCAGTTCAGAGTTAGATAAGAAAACAATAGATGTGCAAAGATAGAACTCATATTTATAGTTCAAATAAGAAGTGACCTTTATTTTTTCCCCATCAATGCTTTCAAAATAAGGTAATTGTTGCAAAGAAGATAGCAAGTTTTGCCTCCATCCTGCCAGAACAGGATATGTTGCATGCTACTTCAAATCTTTTGACACACTGTGGCTTGAAGATGCTTCAGAATACAGCTCATTGGGAGACCGACGCTTTCGAGTGTGACAACTCTTCTATGGGCTTCCAGGTCTTACAGAATATTGGCTTAAAAGACATGGAGGGGAAGAAGGAGGTAGACCAATCTTTTTTTCATTTTTACTTTTATCACTATCAAAAAAAAAAAAAAGGAGGGAAAAAGTACAACACGTTGCAAGCAATAGTGAAATAGAAATCTCTTTTGTATCTTTGCTGCTAGAATGTCAACACTGATGATGCTTTAGGGTTTATTTTATGATTTATGGGCTTTTACTGCACAAGAAAAAATCAAATTATATTCTTTCTGGATAAATGCTAGATAAAAGAGGTCCAATATTTTATTTGATATTTAACTGTCACAGTGGAAATAATTTTTCTGTACTTTTCTTTCTAGCATGTTTTGATATATTTTATTAAATTTCTGATTTTCTTTGTGATTCATAATTTAATTCCTTATTTTTTGTCATTTGAAGGAATACATAAGAAATCTCCTAAAAATAAGTGGGGAAAAAAAGCATGTTGAAAACAGAATTCCTCTCCATCTGTCTACTTACTTAGGAACTTTTAAAAATCTGAATGTTCTGAATATCTTTAGCTGTTGCTGTTATTTTAAACATTTGATGATCACAGGTTGATATATTTCTATTTAAAATGTTGCATGGATTTACTCTGTCATTTCAAAGTTGCTAAGAGAGCAATTATAAATTTAATTTGAAATCTTATTAACAGCCCTCTCATTTTCCTTCTCCAACTGTATGAACTTAACAACATTTTTTGTGTTTCACAATACTGATGTACTTCTAAACTGTGAAATGCTAGAATAAGAGGCTAACCATAAAGATAAACTATAGTATTTTTTCCCTTCTGTATACTTGCTATTGGCTTTAGGACTGCAGTTATCATTTGCATTTTATTTCAAGCTGTTTTCATCAATGAGCCTGGGAACCAATCTTTCCCTTTTCCAAGGTGCCAATGTTTTTGCACTTTTCAAGGCTGTTCCCCTTTTGAACATGGGAAACAATACCACAGAACAATGTTTTCAAACATAATCCTGTCTTAAGGTTTATCCACACTACAGCTAAAATTGAAATTTGCTGCACAAATGTGGGTCTCAAGGCCTTGATGCTCCTTCCATAAAAAAAGGGAGTAAAAAAAAGGCGGAGAGCTAGTCTTGCTGCTTCTGTTGCCATTCTGGATAGGAAAGGAGGAAGAACAGACTACTGGACATGATGATTTCTGCTTTGGGGAAGAATACAGTTTATGGCTGAAGAATGATAGCAGCATTCTGGCATTCCAGCAGTCACTCACACTAGACAACCAGTTATGTCTCCTGTGATCACACCTAAATGTGTCTGTGAGACTTTAAAAATACAGTTCTAGCAGCAAAGATGGATATTTCCCTGTGAAGAAACCTATAGATTAGGTTCTTTCTGACACAGCAATCTGTACTACTTCAGGTATAGGAAGCATCCATTTCAGTTTTTGAGCTAATGTCAAAAAAGGAAAAAAAAATAATGTAAAGAAGTGGCTGGATATATTTATGTCCAATGCCAGAGTTTCAGCATCTAGAAAAGCAGACTTTTCATGTGTTTACACAAGGGACATACCAGACAGATTTACCTGAAGATATTGTTGCACACAAAAAGTATACAAGTAAGCAAGAAACTAAATATTAATGTACAGAAAAGGATTGCATTAACAAAAAAGATTTGGAATAAAACTAGAAGCAAAGGGGGTTTGTGTTTTTGTTTTTGTTTTCTCTTCAAGCTGATGCGATTTGGTAAGAACTTTAATCAGACTTCTAAGATATCCTCAATATAATTAAATTATAGGAAATTCATAGAATTTTTTGGCAGACTGTACTTGGAGTAAAAGACATCCCTGTTCCTTCTAAGCATAGTAGATTAGCCATAAAATGACCATAAAATGGCAGAAATTACCCATGTCTTTTCTTCTTGCCAATCATCATCCTTGCCAACTGACTGATTTACAAGGCTGTCTATGAACATACCTACCTGTCAAGAAAATTTGTTAGGCAATCCAAAACCAGCCAAACTAGAATTTTAGGAATAAACAAACAAATAAATAAATCTGCACTTGGGTGCAAAAAATTTACGTACGAGTACAGCCTCCCTCTTCAAAGTTGTAAAATCCATGTGCACAGCGGTCACACTTCTTTCCTGTCACTCCAGGCTGGCAATAACACTGTCCATCTCCATCACAGTCAAAGGACTTGGAACCAAAAGAATTGCAGTTGCAGGGAACACATCCTCTTGAAGACTGTAAGCCAAATGTTTCAGGCTGCCACAGAGAGAGGAAGAGCAGTTAGTACATAGAATCATTATCAGGAGAAAAGAGCAAGAGTTGAGAGTGTAGGGAGATCTTTCCTCTTTGTCACTGAAATACTACTCTTAACAAAGTGAATTGTAGTGGTAAAACCCTGGAGCAAGGGCACTAAATGCCCTACATAAATGAGAAAGAATAACTATTATATAATGTTACCTGATGCTATAATGGATGTTCTACAAGCGTAATGCATTGCTTACCAGGCTGTGTTCCCATAAGTACAATTCTCACATGCAATGGAATGTATGTCAGCACCATATACATATCCTGTGTCTGGTTGTAAGAATTTGTCAGGTAGAGTTTGCTGCTAAGAGAGTGCACTCAAATTCTTAGCTGCGAATGGAGATTGATTCAACTGGAAAGCCTCTGAACAACTAGATATTATCTCCTCTGATCAGGGGCAAGGTCTCTATACTGCATTCTGTAACTCAAGGGCATTTCTTTTGAATGATATATAGGAATAACTTCAGAAGAACGTAGATATAATGTATTTGTGTACAATACAAACAAATAATGGGAATTATCTATTTTTAAGATAAAAACTCTGTCTTTGGATCAGGCCTTTGTTTCTATTTTCTTTCTTTACTTTCGTTTTTGCAGTGATTAATACACTACAGAACCAGAGTAGATAGTATCAACTACAGTAATAAAATTCCTCAACTTCGCTAGTAGAATGCAAAATACTTGTAAAGAGGGGAAGACACATGCTCATTTGTCTACTGTAATCTGGAGTTCTGCACAAAACTTTCAACCAACAGACCTTGCGGGTTTCACTGCACCAGCCAACAGAGGCTACTAGGAACATACTTGATATTCAAATTTTGAACTCAGTCTTGAGCTAGACTGCTTTAAAATGGGAGTACTTCTCTATCTTTTTTTTCAGAAATTATGATTTTCAAAGAAATCTGAAATCGAAATCATAATAATAACAACTTCACTTGAAATTGATATTACAACATTTAGTAATAAAATCTACCACAGACTGTGTTAGAAAAACAAAAAGTTAAAAATTGTATATTCAAAAGATCACTGCTAACGAATATAAATGGAACAAAGTGAAAATAATTACTTTACAATGTATTACTGTGTGATCCAGGCACAAGGTGTTAGATTTTTACCTTCTATAAATCAGTAGATTTTTCAGATCAGTGGAGCTGCACCGACTTTGACTAGGGAAGTGATTGTCCCTCTGTACTCAGCACTGGTGAAGCTGCACCTCGAGTACTGCCTCCAGTTCTGGGCCCCTCATTACAAGAAAGAAATTGGAGTGCTGGAGCTTGTCCAGAGAAGGGCAACAGAGATAGTGAAGGGTCTAGAGAGTAAGTCATATGAGGAGTAGCTGAGGGAACTGGGGTTGTTTCGCCTGAATAAAAGGATGCTCGGGGAAGACCTTACTGTTCTCTACAATACCCAAAAGGAGGTTGTAGCAAGGTAGGGGTTAGCCTCTTCTCTCAGGCAACTAGCAACAGGACAGGTGAACATATTCTCAAGCAGTGCCAAAGGAGGCTCAGACTGGACACCAGGAACAATTTCTTCACTGAAAGGGTAGTCAGGCATTGGAACAGGCCGTCCAGGGAGTGGAGTCACCACACCAGGGGTGTTCAAGAAATGACAGGACATGGCACTTAGTGCTACGTCTAGTTGTCAAGGTGGTGATCAAAGGTTGGACTTGATAATCTTGGAGGTCTTTCCTAACCTTAATGATTCTATGATTTACATTTTACATGGATTTGTTCCATAGTGGAACCCTTAACCTCTTGTACTGATGAATTCTCAGAGGCTTCAGAAGCTTTCCATGGAGAAATCCTGGAATCTGATATCTGAGTTTAATACTGGAGATCCACACCCACTCAGAGAATCTGCTGCTAGGTATCAGAATACAGGACCACACCTATGGTCAGAATTTGGCCTGAAGAACTCTATGAGCCTAAGCCAATGCTTGATTATATATATGTAATGAAGAATTACACTGATTTTCACTTTCAAATTCTATATTGAAATGTTTTGCCAATTTCTGCATGACGAAATACAGTTAATCAGAGAGAAAAAAATACTCAAACTCATATAAGTAAACTCCAGGGTTCAATTAAATATATGACTATCTCTAAAATTTCTTTTACACCAGAAGAAACACACAGAAATGCGGATATGCACAATCAGACTAATGCAGTGAAGTAACCAATGCACAGCATGCATCTCAGTTCTCAATATAAAGTTTGATAGAATCTTAAAAATTCTGTTTATAAGGGTGAAAGTCAGAAAAGGTCTGACACTGGCACTCCACACTCCATTAAGTTAGGAAACATCACTAGCATGCTGAGTTGTATTCAGTGAGGAGGTCTGCACTAAGACATTTTGATAAGTCATGCAACCCTCAAGATGAACCCCCTAGTTAAGTCCTCAGCAAAGCTTATTTACGCACAGAAATTCTCAGAATCACAGCTACTGCACAAGAGATAAGATCCTGGATTATAATGAGGAAATACAACGAATTTTCTGATAATGTTATTATATTTTGTCCCCATCAGTGTATGTCGAGTGTTTATGTGGGCAACACAGTAACCTAATGCATGTGTAATGGGTAAAAGCTCATTTCTCCAAGGGAATCCATATGATCGAATACAGCATGGGTCCCAGAGTCTAGCTGAGGAGGAAAAACACTGCCAGGTATTTTTCAGACAGGATGTGATAAGCATGGAGAGTTTGCATTGCAGGGACAAAAAAACAACATTTCTAAAACACTGCTCCGTTAGAAGCAGTTGCATCATAATTACTTTATTTTAGGAAATAAGTTGCTTTTTTGGTATGTGATAAGCAATGAACACTCCTGTTATTCTGCACATTACATTCAAATTACTGGCACTGTACAAAGTTAAAAATGGCTCAGATAACTGGCCATATTCACTAATGAGAACTTTTAGCACCAGTTATGTTTGACATTTTAAAATTAGATCTTAACTCTTTGCCTCTGGGGCTTATCCTTCTTGCAAACTCCTTGAGCTGTTGATTCTTAAGTTGTTAGAAAAGGAAGTCTTATGCTGCCAAAAGCCAAGAAAATCCCACTGATTCCATTGATTTATGTATATCTCCCATACATTTTCTGCATACAGCTGCTAATGGTGCTGTTTTGGGACTTATTCTGGTATTTGATTTCCCGCTGATATCACAATTTGCACAGTGAGAAGCCCTAGGATTAGGGAAGCATCCTAAAAGGCTGCCTGTCTTCTGAGCCTCTCTGTTTCTCAAGAATTTCTTCTATTGTAGCATGCGTACTTATAATTAAAAAAAACTCCAATCTATGTGAGCTCCAAACACAAGCAAATATAAGACTTCAGCCCATGCAATGCACACATTTTCTCATTACCAGAGTCTCAGGCCGGTAAGCACCTCGTGGGCACCCACTGGCACTGCTGGCACCCCATCTCCGAGGGGGTACTCGAATCTGCTGACTGCTTCCTGCATTTTCTTGCAATTTAGGCAACTGTTTTCTGATTTCACAGCGTCTGCCCATGAATCCTGATTTGCAGATACATCTTCCCAACATATTGCACTGCAGTGACACAGATCCTAAAGCACTGCAGCCACAGGGTATACAAAAGAGCTTTTCTGGGGCCCAGAAGTAGCTAGGCTTTAAGAACGAAAAGTAAACACTGTTAGAAAGTAAAGATAAGGAAACTACACCACCTAAGAGAGTACAGGAATAAAGACAGGAGGAAACATAGTAGTAAACAAAGATTAATTCCAATTAACCACCAGTACTGTATTAACAAGCTTGAGCTATTTGCTGGGTACATTATGCAATCTGCAAATTCCATTGATACCAGCAATTTTTCTTTGAACAGACTCTTTAAATACTGTTGAAAATGGAGCGTGAGCAAACACTTCAGAAATTACGTAACTCTAAATGGTGAAAATGATCCTTTTGATTTCTGCAGAATTATTTATGTGCTTTAAATTACACACAGGTGGAGGTATTCTGAGGACACAGACCTAATCCATGAGTCCTTACACTGAGCTAGAGAAATGTGCAGCCAGCTAAAACATATTCCTTAGCTGCCTGAAGACAATTCTGTGAAAGTTTATGAAACAATATTTTTTGCAGTGATTTATGAGACAGGAAAACAAAGTCACGGCAAAAGACACTTTCACAAAAAAATAATACATTGTTTGGACAAAACAAGAAGAAACCCTATGAAAAAAACATAAAAGCAGAACATTCACAGCAGAACTAAACTAGCATCCTACTTTTTTTTTTTAATGAGATGCTATCAGACTTTCTTCATAAAGGGGTTCTCCCCCAAAGCTTCAATATATTTAACTAATTTATTTATATCAAACATTCAGAATATAAAGTGTACACACCATGTATGCAAATATATTTATATGTACAGTGAGGCTTAAAATACATACATTGCGTGTAAATCCAATGTTCCATGTTTTGTTCTAGAAAACCATTAGAAAACATTTAAAAAGCAACCATTCTGCCTTTCTCAACATAAGAACAATCCATATATGTTCTTTAAGCGAAAAATGAACAACAAAAAACCCCCTATACAAAAATCAAACAATATTTAGTTAAGACAAATGGAAAAAAGCTGAAAGGAAATGCCACTTGTCACTCACTTTGCAGACGTCACACCGGCGCCCAATTACATTGGCTTTACACTCGCACTGGCCTGTCCGAGAGTCACAGATCTCTGAGAAGGAGCCATTGATGTGACAGTGACAGGCTGCAAAGGAAGAAGAAGGAGATGTTGATGTGTTTCCTGAAGCTAAGTCTAATAGCCAAATGTTTACAGTGCATCTTTCGCCACTCTGAGAAACACCCAGCCTGAGTAAAGCAGGAAGGTGTCAATCCCATACACTGACAACACACATTTACCTACCCATATGAATGTGGAATTTTGCTACAAATTATTGCAGCAGAAATTCTGTCTTAAGTTCATTAACAACTTTTTTTAGTTGCTCCTCTAAGATCATC
The DNA here is from genome assembly GCF_036250125.1 of Pseudopipra pipra. Taxonomy (NCBI): domain Eukaryota; kingdom Metazoa; phylum Chordata; class Aves; order Passeriformes; family Pipridae; genus Pseudopipra; species Pseudopipra pipra. Next base: position 61,343,495 of record NC_087551.1, read on the forward strand.
AGGATGTTTAGAGAAAAAAACCCCAAACCGATGCAGACGGTGTGTACAGGATGTAGCTATGGCCAGTGGGAGTGTTACTGCTCCACATGCTGGTTCTGCTGCCCTGGAGTCCACTCCCTGTCAATGTAGTCATCAGGATATACTGGCAGGCTGAGGACCCAGAACGAGGTTGACTCTGGGGCCTCTCTGCAAGGGTAGTAACGCCCTCACCCTCCAGCTAGAACTCTGGGGTAGAGCTGAAAAAGAGACTAAGGGTTCTCTGCTACCATTACTGTCCAGGATTTCTGCCTCAGCAATAGCATCAGAGTTTCCAGAGGAAATGTAACCCAACTGATCAGATTAACTCATCACAGTGCTCTAAGATTTAAAAAGGTGATGAAAATGTTGTTTCTTCAGGAAAATAATATTTCTGGCTTGTAAATTCTTATGTTTTAGGAGAAGAGAAATTTTGGGGAAGATTTCTATTGCCCTTCATGTTCTTCAACCACAATCCTTTTGGCATGCAGAGAATAGGAAAAAATCCCATTAGCACTCACAGTGGAGAAGAGGGATGCAATTGATATCACAGGGACTATAACCATGCAGTCACTGATTCTATCAGCATGAGCTGGTTCCTGCATGTCCCTTTTTTCCCCCCCAGAATGGAATGAATCCATATTTCTACACTGATTATCAATCTACTGTGTAAATTTGGGGTCCAGTCCACATTTTGCCTTCCTGCAGTGCCCTAACTGCATGTGTTGTTTTTTCATCCTCAAACTGACAGTTTCATTTTAAGAAACACTTGAGTCCCAACTGTGAACACATGGTGGTCACATACTTTGATGTCGGAAGGTGCCATGTGAGAGAAGGCAGCTTTATTTTTTCTATATATAGACTATTACAACAGGACTTTCCTCATTACTTCATTCGACTTACTAATTTACAGTTTCGAATTATAAATTGAAAGGATAGGTGGCGGTTTTTCTCCCCACTTTTGAGGTATTCTGCAAAAGTTGCTTTTTTTAAATGAAAGCAACTTGATGACTTGACATTCTGTTCATGGCATTGTTTCTCAAATGTTTGTAAAAATTCTGGAATAAGTAACAAAAATAATGCTGGTCCTGCTGTTCATACCAGTCATGTAACCTTAGAGGTTTGATCTCTTTTTGTTTTGCAATATATTTTTTAAAAGCAAACATTTAAAACACTTCTGATGTAATTAACATCACTTATCTTTTCCTTTCACTTTCAGTTTTCAACACTAAACAAACCCATAATTTATCTTTCAACATGGATGCAGCCCTCCTTATCAAGATATTCACGTTTTAAAACTGCTAACACTCCAAACTGTACACAGTGATGAGTATCACATATATATGTTTTTCTTGGCTCTGGCAGTACATACATAGAGAAGAAACATAAAGTCAGGGCTATCCATCTAATAAAATGTTACACAATCTGATAAATTGCATTTATCTCACCTAAAGCCTTCCCATTCATTCACTTCTACTGGAAAGATTAGCTCTTGTCCAAAGCTCGAAATGGTTATTATAATACAATATAGCAGAGAACTTTGTCTTACTTTCTTCCAATATGACATTGGTCAAGACCCTTCATTCTCTCTAAATTTGCATAAATATTTATGAACATCTATTTATGATCAACCCACACACTTATTCTCCTCCAACAGTAGTACCTACGCACTGGAACATAGGCACACTTGAATATCTACTTTAATGCATCTCATGACACTGAGCTCTATTATCATCAGCACAACCTCCAGGTATTTGCTTCAGCACACTGTGCTGTTTCACTCCAAAAAACAACCTACTAGAATCAAATCAAATATGCCTAGGACATTTGCTCATTGTTCTTAGATTTATGATTTTGTATAGATACACAAAAAAGTTCAGAGGTGCTATGCTTATATAAAGCTGTACTTTCATTTGAAATGGTTAATGCACACAACAACACTGTACTGAGAAAGAGCAAGAAACATTTCAAACACTAATTTGAAAGCAAATTCATGCTTTGCAATACTCTTGGATTTGGTTTTTTAATAAGGAATGAAATTGAAAACAACAAAGTAAAGGCACAGTCCCTCTGATATTGTAGCTGCAGGGCAAACTTCATGGAAGTCTGCAAAGGAAATAAAAAATCATATGCAAAAAAGAAAACTCACATGAAAGACAGAGAGTAGATGAATACAAGGCAACTGCAAGCACAAGGCTATGAATACATTAGGGAGCTCTCCTTGTCAGTGATACTAACAACAAAAGCAAAGCTTGTAATTCAACATTAAATATGTATATATTTTTAATATCTTTTTTTTTAATTGTATGTTTTCTGTACTCTCCTCATACTAAATCTCTTTCTTGTGGAGCTGCCACTACTGTGGAAATGGTCAAAGCATTGACCATTGGTCAATCCTATTGATGCCTCAGGAATGGTGACAAGCTACTGGAAGCTATGATTTTTGAAATACACTTCTTTTTAAAATCACTTTACATACTTAACATTCTAACTTATATGACATTTTTCATCACGACCTGTTAACTTGTGCATTGCATATATGTGATTGTCCAAATTTTTGCTGGCATTGTGTATAGTAAGTACAGAAAGCATTTACACATGTGTATGTCTTCATGGTTATCTATGACTTTGCATTCATCAGTATTTATTAATCTTAGTTGAGAAACTTGGTGATGTTCTGCATCCCACACACTCTTATAGGGTCCAACAGAACCAGTATTTTCACTTTCAAAGCGCAAGTTGCTAATAGAGTAAGTCTTGGAAACAGATGTCACCAGCTTAGACTGCCGTGGATGCAACACATACTGCAGACATCGTCTCCATGTTCTTATGCAGACAGCAGTTAGACAATGCTCCAGAACTTTTACTTGCATAATTTTATCCTGCTACAACACCTCTATACTCAGTGGAGTTACTCTGAGTTTATTCCAGTGGACCTAAAAGGACTAAATCCTTGTGACACTGAAACAAAATCTTCTGCTCTTTCAGGGAAGTTTGTAACCTCTTTTATTACATTTCTCTGAACAGGATGGAAGGTATGTGAAGAATGTTTTTAAGTTAAAAGCACTTGTTCTGCATTCTAAATTGTGCCAGTAATGGCTCAGAGAGAGCCACTGCCTCCTACAGAAGCAAAAGCTTCTGTTGCTAACAAATCTTCCATCTCCTCTCAATAATTTTTTGTAATCACTGTGGGGAAGTATGAGCTAGGGTTGATTCTTGAACAACATGCCACCACTCAGTTGAGAAGTGGTAGTTTGCTGCAGTGCCAGGTACCTTCTTCCAGCGCACTTTAGAAAATTTGTCTGGAGACTTTTAGACTCTGCTTTACAGGTGGGAGAATCTTGCCCTGTAAGCAGCAGCAGCTCCAAACTCTTATTGAGGTCATGGAGGAGGGAAGGAGGTCACAAGTGCTGCCACAGCTGGACCCTACAGTAACTGAAATAACACTCCCTCCTTTCAGCACCAGTCTCACTAGTTAACAGGATTTCTCTGGATAGCTTATAGCATTTGTAGTGAATAGTTTTCATTTATTTGCATTTAGTTTGGTAGATCTGACATTTAGTATAACCTTTTGCACACATGCAATGCTCCACTCTCCCTGGGGGTTTTTTTGCATGTCTGCTTCAACTACGTTTTTAATAGGTTCCTTCCATTTACTTTAAAGCCTCCCTTTCCAGATGCAGACGCACAGCAGTAATTTTTAGAGGTGTAAGTACTCTATATCATTCTCCTGCTCACACATACAGGGGCACAGTCTTTCTCTCAGGAACACAGTTATAGGATAGATCAATACTGTCAGGAGCTGTAAAAGTTTGTGACTTACGTTGACAGTTCCTTGCATCAACAGCATCACCAAAATATCCATCAGCACACCTCTCACAATATTGGCCTGTTGTACCTGGCTTACATATCAGACAAGCACCAGACAAGCTGTCACAGCTGCCAGGAACGGAGAAGTCAAGGTTGTCATTACACTGGCATGGCTGGCACGATCCCCCTGGTATTAAAGGTTGTCCAAAATAGCCTTCTGCACACCTAAGGTAAAAGACATCATCGGTTAGGACTATTAAATGATCCTCTCATTAGAAATATTTAATTCTGTTGCCTCCCTAATCACAAAAAATTATCCCAAGTGTGTCTTAAGTGTCTTTTGTCTTTCTCCCTCCTTCTCCTTTTTAACAACACTGTAGATACAGTACCAACTGAAATCCTGCCAGTTCTGCTAGTAATTAGACTTCAGTGGGTGAAAAATCTTGTCACTGGTACTGAAGGAGAGACAAAGTATATCAAGAAATCTTATTTGCACTCTAGGGTGGGGGGAGGAGTTGGACTAGATGACTTTTAAGGGTCCCTTTAAACTCAAACTATTCTATGATCCTGTGTTAGATATGCTTTGTATTTCAGCATATCATGTCTAGATGTCCTGTACTCATTTACTGGCAAGGCTGATGATTTTTTTCCCTATACCTTAAAAACTTGTTTAGTTTAGAAAAATAGAATGTAATACAGACATAAATTTTTTTATCTAACAAGATCCTCCCCTGACTTAGTCTTCCCCTGATCTACTGCATGGTCAGATTTGTTAAATTAATGGATTGCTAATCTCTGTGTATGGCCAGGTAACAAAAAGATTGCTCATTGTCAGAGGAACTATGTTGGTGTGTACTGTGCCTTTCACATTTTAAGAGAATTGTTTAAAAATATCACCTTCTTTTCCATCTTGCCCAATAGCAATTTCCTGTGAGGACCATGTGAACCATTCACAGGTTAGTGAATCTGACCTAACATGACTCTGTATTTAAAGCAAATTACTACTCATCTCACAGCCTATTTCCTATTTATATTCTGGTCTGCTTTCCCTTTCCAGTACATTTGCTCACACTTCATAGTAAAAGTAACTTGTAGACAGTGAAGAGAAAAAAGAAAAATTGCCCGGTTCTAGCTAATGAAGTTATTCATGTGCATCTCAGATGAACTTCAATTAGCATAAAGAAAACAGAAAGTACATAAAACACATTGCATAAATTAATAGTTCCTACTATTTTAAAATCAGTTTGAATGCAGTTCTAATGTACACAGATATCCTCTCTACTTTGTAATGGTACTGGATGGCAAGGTTGAGCAAAGATTTTGTGTATCATCCTAATAAAGGAATGTAGAGCTCCACTCTGCTTTCACTCTTGTCCCTTTTCGTACATCGAGCTCATCCTTTTCCTTGCTTCCAGAATATCTCATCAATCTTTCAACTGGATCCTAAGCAAAGCTGTCTAAACATTTGTTAAATATTATTCAATATCATTAGCAAAGATTACAAAGATTATAAGAAATGGATAACTAGAGAGGAAATCACAGTAGGAACTAATTGAAGAGTTTTTTGCAGTGAGAGATTACATAAAATAGGATCCTCTAAAAATACACACAATGCAGACCATAGATGAATAATATGTATAAATATTCCATCGGTCTGGGTGTATTTAAGCACTTAAGACCATGAGTAAAATTTTCACAATCTAGCCCACTGTGCTATCATAGTTATCTCTCACAATTATCTTCTCATAGCAACAAGACATCAAAATCTTATCATTAGAATAATTCAGGCATTTTATTTCAGAATCTGTCATGAATGTAGCCATCTACTGTATTCCCTGCAAAGAAATGGATACTTTTTTCCTTTATGAAGGATATCTCAGCAACCACAAAAGACTGATTTTTAGCTTAATTTCACCAAAATAAACTGGGTTTTTTTCAGTCATGATACCTCAGTTACAATGGTCAGGAATGTATCTTAATACGTAACAATTAATAGCCATGTTTTATGAAAAACCAAGAACATTTGGATAATTTATGCAGCTATCTTAATTTATCTAGACCAGATTATTATCTGAAGTTAATCCACACTTTGCTAAGATCTCCCTCACTTACTACTGGTGTATTTGTCTGTATCTTTCACTCCTACTAATCTATTTGATTTCAGTTAATTTTGTGTTCATTTTCCTCTTCCATTTTTATTTAGGGGTTAGTTCCGTATCTGACAGCATTCACAGAAACTTGCCAAGCAATTCACAGAAGGAATACCCCAAGGATTTGTGCAAAATGCACTGCTAATAATTTCCTTCTATTAATAGCAGGAGACCTCGATAACTCTTTGTATTCTCATCAGTTTAGACTCTGATAATTAAAATTAGAAAAACCCACTACCATCTCTTAGCCATATTCTACTTATACACATACATAATCTCGAATCCAATGAAGATGATCCTGAAAGTAGCAGTAAACCAGTTCATCTTAAAAGAAAACTGTGTACATGTAAAGTCTTCCTCTTTTTCTCCCACTTTCCCTGAAGTAGTAGTGGAAGATTAAAAAACCCACTGATTCCATCTTTATTCCCTTAAGGACATTCCTACTTCAGTTACTCTTCTCAGATTGAAAGCATTATATGTTTGGCAAGGTTTAGATTAACAAACACCAATAATATATTTGGCATGGAAAATTACTTTTATGCATTACACAAAACATTTGTATAAATAAATGACTGCTAAGTGCAGCAGAACACCCCTGAGATTAAAAAATAAACAAAAATAGGAGTAAAAGCAGTAAAGAAAGATTTTTTTTTTTCCATATTTTTCTCTTCTAGTCTCAAATGTAGGTGTGTCTGTGACTGACATTGGTTTTATTTAGCATAACTGGTACCAAGTACAGGGATACTATTTAAATATATGTATATGTATGTGTACTGGGCCTGGTCCATATGGAGTTAATATTCCTTATAGCAGTCTGTATGGTGCTGTGTATATACACATGTACGCACAGAAACACAGGTAGGCTTATTTTATACATTTCTTTATATTTACTGGAAAAAAAGCCCTTGGGACAGAGTTAATTAAGGCTACACATGCAAACACTTTAAAGTCTGGAAATACTATTTGTACAGACGCCTTGAAATCTATGTGCATTCAACCTGCGTACAAAATCAGGCAAAAGCCCTGTGGAGAAAGAAACTTGTGAGTACACAGTTAGATATCTTAACTCGGACGCACAGCACAGATGTTATTGTTGTGTGACCAACTATAAATCTTGCATTTTCTAACGTCAGAGTGCCACCTTTGCAAGCTGTAAGCAATCCTGCATAACACATTTGTTGTATCAAATCTCCTGAAATGTTTGACCCTTTTTCCATCAGCACTGGAATACAGAATTGCTCCTCTGGCACTAGTGGAAGAATTATATTAGCTAGAATGAGCAGTAGTTTGAAGCCACAGTACTTGTGAGAGACTGTGGCTGGTGGCACTCTGTGCTAGACTTGAAGAATGGGGAAGGTGGGGGGAAGATAGGACATGAGCCAGCTCACCCTTCTCCTCACACATAAGGTGTGATCTCTCATCTCTCCTTCTTGAAGGAAAAGGTTACTGGAACTACGTACATAAATGATGGAGTACTACAGGAAAAGCTAGACTCTCACCCATTTTGCTTCTTTTCCCTAAAGCTTTGTGCTCTTATCTCTATCAAGACTGTATTTGGAAAAGGCATATCATCATCCTGTAAATGTCAAAAAGCCGTCCTTTGAGCCCAGGATATTCTCATAGATCCTTTCTATGAAGTTAAGAGAATGTCCATCTTACCTCATATGTCTTTGGAAAAGTGAGCAGTGAGAAAAGGAAAAAAACTTATGTCTAACTTGCTGGGGAAAAATATTAAATGGGAAAGCTGGAGTTTCTCTACAATTATAGGTATGTGGTAACTCTCAACACAGTTTATACCTGCAATTATTTCAATGGTGTTATGACCTAGACCCTTCAGAACACTGAACAATTTTGGCAACATTTTTCTGAAGAGTACAGGTGAAAGAAGTAGCAATTTTTTTGGCATTTTACAACTCCGACATGTGTATGTATCTCCCTAGGGACAGGATATTTTTTTAGGATGAATAAGTACAGTACTGTGCATGCTCACTTCATGATACTTAGTATATCACGATAATTTAGGATTGTTCAGCTAATGAATCACATGGCTCAGATCACTTGTCACTTTGTAGTTGCTAAAATGAAAAAGAATTTCATGTAAACTCTTTCAGCAATTATACAATCACTATTAATAGCAAAAGGTGACATGCTTTCTCCTGATCATTATTACTGACAGCTGCAGACATTTCCAAGCAACTTGTTAAAATTAAAAGCAAATTGTTCTGTGAGCATTGGAATTAATGGTCTAATTTCCAGCGGATTTATATCTTATGGTTACAAGGCTAAGGGCTGCTAATTTGCTGCAGGATGTTCTATTCAGCAGGGAGTAAGCCCTCAGGCTACAGTAGCACTTTTTCCTTGCCCTGTGAAAGTTTTCTTATGGGCAGAACGTTTAGTAATCTCTCTTGTTCTCTCTCTATCTCATGTATTCTCTGCTGTTTAATCAGGTGTGAGTTCACACAATATTCTCCCCCTTAGCTATGACATGTCCTGATTTATTAACCTCCATTCAGCCACTTCTTTTCACAAAACCTTTGGGAACAATTATTATCTTTGAGACCTCCTATCCTTCTGCCAAATTTGGCTGAAATTGACCTACAAGTTCAGATGACTTTGCAGGCAGCCAGGCAGACACGCACAAAAAGATCACACTAGCCTCGTTTCCTTAGGAAATCAGGCTAAAATCCAAGCTCATCATTTATTCAGATTCTGTCCTACTTCATCTACAGCCTGCGCTCCACTCAGAAACAGCACTTGTTGCTAATGGAAGCTGTCAATGACCCTGCATTGACAAACTGCCACCAAAGTGCTCTTGATGTGATTTATTCCTGCCATCATTAACTTCACAGCCCACTAGCTGAAAGAAGGTGATGACTTCCAAGACAGACAGTAAAAGACAGGCAGAAATAGCACGCAGCAGGAGCAGACTTGGTGATGATGGGTGGAAACAGGTGACAGCCTGCACTATCACTTTAGGACAGTTATAGCACAACAGGGGATTTAAAAGGAAATAGCTGCAAATTGGAAAGACAGGACTATAGGGAGATTCACAGCACATGGTCAGGTTGCTGCTTTTCTGGTTGGCTCTTCCTCTTGCTTCATTCCTATTTCTTCTCATCTCAGCCAGAATATTGTAAATCTTCATTCAGAAACCTTACCTTTTTTAGGATTTACATTGGAAAACGCTTCAAGCAGCTCATGGAAGTGCCAAATGGCAAAAGCCTGCTAAAAAATCCAAGTGCCATGTTTTCACGTCCCTTAACTTTGCCAGCCCCTCTTCAGTGGGTGCCATTGGCAGGGTCATACGGGACTGGGATAATGGAGACAAAGCCAATAGCGATTCCTCATGACCTTCAAACAACTAGCAGAGGTCTCCTGGCATATTAACTGCTCTTGAAAGCTGTTTTATCCATGTGAAAACCCAAGGGACCAAAGGCATGCAGATACAGTGATTATATCCCTTTGCTTGTGTGGTCTCACCTCCCGTGGAAGAGGGTTCCTGGGAGCTTAGCACCAGCACTCATGTTAGCCGTCTGTTTCATTTAAATTCTCTATATGATCCTTTCAAAATAAAGCTTTTGTAGAGGTAGTAATAAGTGTAGGAAATATATATTGAGCTTTTCTATGTATTTGACAAAGAAGAATGATCTTTTTTTCACTAAAACATAGTTTGTTCTACTTGCTAAATAAAGACTGCAACAGGGAACAAGAAGCAACAAAAATGTAAAATATTCTTTTTAAAAATAATCAAAATCTACAAATAACATGTTAGAAGAGCTGTATTTTTTCTGCATATTGACTTCTCTAAAAGAGGCATCAGTAATTTACAGCATATTTGATTCACCATGCTCTAAACGTTCAAATGAAAAAAGAGACAAAAGAATTATAAAAATCACAGAAGAGTGACAGAAATGCTAGAAAAAACTTTTTTAACAAAGACTCTTACTTCTCAGAAAATGCTTCTTGGAAACTTTACATTTTACCATAAAATAATAAAACAAGCACTAGAAAAATACCAATTCATGTATGCAATATCAAAGGAAAATATACAGGAATTTCTTCAGGGAGTTTAAGAACACAGGAATGGGGATAAGAAGGGGAAGTAATAAAAAGGTAGAACAGTTTCATGTGATCAATACTTTTGTTTCAGATGTCATATGGTTAAAAGCATGGTGCTTGCTTACCTTTCACAGCGTGGTCCCACATATCCAGCAGGGCATTCATCACATATTAATCCACGACTTCGGTCAAAATGGCATGTTGGGCTAAAGCTGTGTTGTTGATATTGAGAAAGAAGGGGGACAAAGACAAAACATAAAGAAAAGATGGTTAACAGCATAATTCTCTTCCCACTTTAGAGATGGTTAATTTGCAAAACAGTGCACAGGAAAAGTGATTCTGGTCTAGGACACAGGGCTTAAGTTCGACTCCAGCAAATTGAATTTGGAATGACTCTGCTATTTCTGCGACACTGAATATAGAGCAACGGATGGCAGCATCCCAATAGCCTGTTATTACGGGACTTGAGCCTGCCACTGAGTGGTCTGGATACCATTAAAAAGGCAGGAATGCACAGCTGTTTGTTTGTGCCCCCCAGGGCCTGGCAAAACAATCTATGCCATAATGCAGCCCCTATATAAATCTTTCTGAGGGACAACTGATTAAAAACTCAGTTAACTTTGTGTATAGTCGGTTGTGAAAGGAACCCAGTGAACAAGAAAGGGGAGGGGCAAAAAGGGAAATATCTGGTGCAGCTTCCCAGAGAACACATTTGAGTTAATCAAGTGCCAATGACCTCAAGCTACAGGCCACACAGGCACGTTGAAGTTTAAGAATAGCTTGCAGACTAGAAGGCTTTACCTCTTTGCTATGCTCTAATTAATTTTGGCTGTTTTGGTTTTTTCTTTTTTTATTAATAAAGATACTGTAGGCATTTGCAAGCTCCTCCTCTCAATGTCTGTGTTTAACTCTGAACTGTGTTCCCTCACTGTTAGCATTTTGCTTTCTTTCTCTCTTAACAACTTCTCTGAAGAAACCTCCTGACACTCTAAAAGACACTACACAGAAAAAGAGGAAATCTGTTTTTCTGTAATTCTGTAATGATTATTAGAGACAGAGACATATGAGCATCTTTATAAGGCCTCATCTAAACAACGGTAATCAACTCTGATCGAACAAATAGAAAAATAGAAAAAGGAAAAAAATAAAAATAAAAGAATAGGAGCAGGTACATAGTGAGGTGACTATTCACAAGGGGAAAACAAAGTAGCTACCTGAAAAGAAGACACTAAATTTATCTTTTGTAACCTAGGAAAAGAGAAGTTGAGAAGCAACAGAATTGCTCCAACAAAGACATCAGAAGGAAGGTATATTCAAACAGTTCATTCTACAATAATAACAAATAGATATAATCCAACCTTGGATGTATTAAAGCAGGATATACCACGACAGTTTCTGGAAAATAATAAGCACCGGGAAGGCAGAAAACCTTAATTAGGGTAATTTAACGTGATTAGATGCTGGTGACTAGACCCCACTTCTCAGGAGTCATCCATCCTATGATCTGTCCTCAGTTATTCTTTATTCCGTGTTATCTCACAGACATAAGGGATCAGTAAGAAAAGTGTGGGAATGTCAGGTCCAATAAACATAGATAGGTATTGGGATTTTTCTCTTTCCCATAAGAATTATGTTTGTGTTATTTTCCAATGTCATTTACTTAATAATAGATCCACAAATGCATGAGGAGTCAGTTGAAGAAACAGTAATTGCTCGTTCTATTTTTTAATAGCAATGAAAGCACACATTATCATTGAATATAATCAGCAGCAACTGACTTACTTCAAATAAGTTCCCGCTTCTCAGTCCCAACCTCACTCTTTCCAAGAGCTACATGGGAAACTTTGTGGAGATGCTATCACAGCTCATTACAGCATTGAACAAAACTGACTGTATCAAAGTTTCACCAAGAACTCTGAATTCAACTGCATACATTTAAAATGTTGTAGTAATCATGATGACGATAATGATAATAATAATGATAATAATGATGCTCTTATTATTACTAAGCAATAATAATGAATAGTAGAATTTCCATGTTTTAAGGGATATGCTCAGACCTAGCCTCCTAGATTCTTTCTCTGACTTAATAGTCCACATCTCAACACTAAACACTAATATACTGAGAAATTCCAATCTGCATACTATAAAGAAATACGTGATATCAAGCTAAGAAGGGTTTATCTTTCTGATTATTAAGAATTTTGTTACTTGCTAGTGCTAAATACTAAAGAACTGTAAGTATTGATTTGTCAAAATAAGCTTCAAAAAATAGTAGTCCCTCTTGATTTATCATCGCTCTTTACTGTTTTTTTACATAAGATAACAACATTAATAACAGGACATGGGACAATATGAATACACAGTATGGGTATATATGTGGTAAGTCTATGTTGGGAGACAGGACTTCCTAGAGGCTTACAAGTATGTTATGGAAAATATCCCTTGAGAATTTGTCTGTGATTTTATTCAATACTCCAAGAAAATATTAAAATTCTGTCATTGACTCGAATTCCTAGTTCAGATGCTATGAGTTTACTTGTGACCTTCCCAGCCTTAGTGAGATATCTTCTATCTCCCATTTTCAGGGATAAAGCATTCCTGTCAGGGTCTTTGTTACCTATATTAAATTTATCACCACATCAAGAGAAGAGCAGTAATTATCCCAGACATCTACATTTAGTAGAAAAAATACTTAGTAGTATGACTGATAATCTTCATAGAAGAAAATCAGTTTATTTGAAACTCCTTAAGGACTAAGAATGTTAGAACAGTTTGTAAGAGTGGTACCTTAATGAGAAGAGAAAGGACAAAGAAGTCAAGCATCCATTACATATACCATTTATTATATGGGTATTGATCTCATTTGCATGATATAAGCACATATGTATAGATATATGCAAAAAGTGGAAAATACAGCCCAGGATGTAGAAAACAAGCTTAGATAACTTAATTTTAGTTTCCTGGTTTGGCTAAGTGCTCTCATTTGACGTATGGCAAGCCACTCATGACTGTTGTGCTTCAGAAGGCAGTTTTATAATTGGCTTCAATGACTGCATATGGAAACTCCTGCCATTGGAAAATAGGAGAGGGACTTAAGTCAACTATGGAACAATACCATTACCACATCATTTCTAAAATGAACGGAACACCTTATGTGGCACTGCAAAGAAAACTAGTCATGTGCTGTGAGAACAGTGATGGGAACCACTACAAATATCATAAAGAAATTAGATTGTTATAAAAGATAAAACTTATTTCTTAATAAAAATATATCTCTCAGGTTTATTACATGAACAATATTCTCTGTGTAGAAGGAAATTAGTATTAAGCTTAGAGACTTACAGATGCCATGTTATGTCATGTTAGAAATTAAATGCTGCAGGAATTAAAATCCATAAAAGCTATTTACAATAATTTGTACATACAATTAGTCATTGTAACTCATTCAATTACTCAGAAAGAACATAACACATGAACTTGGTAGAAGTTTCTTTATTTTTCATGTGAAGAAATCTGAATTGTTTACAAACATTTTCCCTAGCATAACAAACTCACTGTCAACTAAGTAAAAAAGAAAAACAAGTATTTTAACAGCCTACGAGTAACACATTAAATCTTTAACAACTTCTTTTTTAAATAATTGGTCTATAACTGTAATGTCATGAGACCTTGAACCTTACAGTGAGTTCTACAAAGCTGAATTTTGTAGGATTCAGGACTAACACAGTTTCACAGTTCAAAGAACATTTATACTGTGTATTTTGTACCTATAATTTTTAAGAAAACTAAATATTAAAAAGAGGACTCTCATCTTCAAAAAAGAAAAGTAAAGCACACAGAACTCTGACAAATACATAATGGAAGCCTCCAGGCATTTTGCCAATCAAAACCTAAATTCAACCTATTTACCTGGTTTGTTGCACGTCTGTGCAAGATTGAAATGTGATAGTGTTTCTCCTGCTTTGTCAGCATAGTGTTCTCAAACAAGAGAAAGATAATTAATTAATGATGCAAGGAAATACTAAGTAATGAGGATGTCAGAGGAACTATGCCTGAGCAGCAGATATAATAAACCCATATAGATCTAATAAAACCAACTCAAAAGCCATGCTAACAGGAAGGCAGGCTCCCATTCTACAATCTCCTGGAATTTCTGCTCGTAAGTGCTTAGGCTATTCCTTCTCTGAACACTGCAATTTTAATGGGATGCAATGTCACAGACGGGGTTCAGTTTTATTCAACTACATCGTGTAAAATTATTTTGGTACTGTTATTTTTTAGGTACTGACTGGGACAAAACCAATGAAAAAATCTTCAAGCTACTCAGTCTATTAAATTAGGCTATGGAGTAGCATAAAAAGCTTTTGGTTCTTAGATCAGAGTTTTGAATAACTTTTCACTAGTATTTTATTTAATAAAACAATAGTGATTATTCTGAGATACGCTGACACAATATTTTCGCTCGTAAGATCTAAAGATGAATTCAGATTCCAAACAAATCACTGAGCAGAAAAATTCACTATTTTATCTGATCAACATAAATTGACTTTAAATTCAGTTACTGAAAAAGCCCATTAAATTTGTAAATTGAGCTTTAACACTAGAAACAACAACTCTTAAGGAGGACAGACAAGCAAATGCTAGTTATTGATTCTAAAACTGATTCTAAATGGAAATTCTGTGTTGTTCTTTCTAAATTAGTCTCATCCAGCTTTTATCTTGATCTTTGCCTGTCTGTGAAGCACTCTGTACAACTGCAAAAATTAAAAGCTTATATTGCGGAGTATATTACTTGACTGAAACAAGAAAAGATTTCAGGTGTAAATGCAAAAATATAAATCAAGAAATCATGCAATTTACTAAGTGAAAAAGTGTAATATGCAATAAATATACAACTTACTTGTTAGAAGGTATATTTAAGGGGCAAGCACACAACTGACAGTCTTCAGCTGTCCCTTTAGTAGGATCACCATAGAAGCCAGGAAGGCATCTATCACAATATGAACCACCTGTGTTGTGTTTACAGTCCTAAACAGAAGATGAAAAGTATAAATTGACTATTAGAGAACTTACATATGGAAACTTACATATAAATTCACCTAGCTCATCATCACACCAGGATTGTAACAGCTCTACAACATATATTCTGATTTTTTTCTGCTGGTTGAGAAACAGTTCTAGAGGTTAGATATCACAATACATGATTCATGTGTGTTGGGTAGTTGTGTTCTTGTGGATAATTTTTTTCTATGTAAAACAAAAAGAATATTTAATTGCAAACCTTTATATTTCCACCAAACAACAGCTGCATTATTGTTCTAGCTTGCTTAAAGAAAACCAACCTTCAGAGCAGCATAAAACAGGTTTAGTATTGCAGTCTTGCAACAGGCGATATTTTGTGACAAAGTTTTCAGATATTGATTCCAAAAATAAAACCCACACTACATAATTTATAAAAATAAATTATTACATTTCACATGTAAGTGCACTAGTTTATTTTACAAGGTATATGGCTAGCTGTATTTGTAAACAGTAGTAAAGCCTGAATTACTAAATTAATATTTATTTGCTAGAATAGCATTCAGACTCTATTTTGTGAGTAGAAACAAGAACAAATATATAGGGCCCTATCCAACAGTATGTGTTTGTCTACATGAATGGCCTTCATAATAGAAGAGAGAGTTAATCTGGGCATATGAAACATGCGACATAAAAATGGCAGTACTAGATTTGCATTTTTGTACATAACTTTTGGCTCATCTCAAATTAAACAATGTTTTAGCAGAATGGAAATTGCTCCTGTGAGAATAGACTTCCCATGATGACTTGCAAGAACCAAGTTTTAAAGAGTAATTACTCTTTCTATTCTTCTTCCTTCTCACATAGAGGGTTTAGAAATTCTAAATAATTTTGTAGAATCCATAATAGATTCAGAAAATTAGTTTTCTGGCTTAATCTCTTTCCTTTCTCCCCCCACATTTTTAGCACATCACACTATTCCTTTCACTGCTATTTGCCACAAGATACCCAAGTGTAGTCCTCTCACAATGAAAAACAGAGAAAGGAGTAGGAACGATTTTGGTTGTTAAATGCCATCTTGATGTGCTCGTGTATGGACTGAAAAAGCACATGACAACTTGAAAAGGCCAAAATGAAAGCCATGAGACAGATTTTATTTAATGGGGTGTGTTTTAGACAACAGGAGAGATCAAATCTAGAATCTTCTTTACTCAAGCTGCTGCTTAAAAACTCTTGAGGCTTGTTTTTGGTTTTGTTTTTTTTTTTTAAGGTGTAGGTATTTTCAAATTTATGATTTAAGTTAAAATAGTTTTTTAAGAACACTAGAAAATAGTTTTATCATTTTAATAAGTCATGCATATGGTACTGATTGCTATTTAACAGCCTTACTGTCTGAAATGCATAATTTATCCTCAATAAGGAAAACAGCAGTATTCTAAAGAACACTGAGTTCTTCACAGCTTTCCAGGATTGTAATGATTTGTATGAAGTTTTTTTGCATTGTGCTCTGCATAGCCAGTACCATACATCTGGGCACCTGAAAAAGCACAATACCCTTTCTAGTCTTGAGTGCATTGCAGTCAAAAGCATCCATCTCCAGAAATGCTGCTTGTTATTTCAAAGGGTGCATTCTTATTGCTAGTGTATGCAACCAGCATATCTTCAAAATGAAAGCATTTGTCACAATATTATACTTTAATATATTTAGTAGATTGTGAGCTAATACCAACTCATTGAGACTCTTAATCAATTAAAATTATGGCTTTAGAACGGTCGGCTAGGTTAAAATCAACTTCATTAGGTCATCTAAGTCCATTTGATTGTTATTTCAAGTGCTGACATTAAAAGAGAATCTACCAGCCATACCAAAAAAGTATCTGGGAACAATAAGATACGCTTTTCAAAGAAGACGTGTCAAAAATAATTTAAGTGTTTCAAAAGAAAAATCCCTT
Source organism: Pseudopipra pipra (assembly GCF_036250125.1). Classification (NCBI taxonomy): domain Eukaryota; kingdom Metazoa; phylum Chordata; class Aves; order Passeriformes; family Pipridae; genus Pseudopipra; species Pseudopipra pipra. Next base: position 61,360,503 of record NC_087551.1, read on the forward strand.
GCAATTCAACTTTTTAAAGGCATCATGTCAAATTATTTGTGCTTTTTCTGAAAAATAATGGATTCTTTTTTGTGTTAAGTTTAGCTTTAAATATCCTCAGTCACATCTTAAAGTTTCTGAAGAATATGAACAGCTTATATGTCAAGGATGTTATTAAAGTGAGAGGAACTAATACACCACTTTAAAGCTTTGCATCTCTTGCTGAGTGGTATTTGCAGCTTCCCCTTTTTTTTAGCATAAAAAACCTGAAATCTTCCATTTTGTGGGAAAACAATTCATGTTACAAAGACCTGACCACCTTCTCTTTGATTAAATATTTTCTGGCACTCTAATATCAGTCATTTCCGCATACTGTGACTAAATCTCCTCAATCCAGATATCTGTGTTTACTTCCTCACAATCTTAGAACCATAGAATATCCACAGTTGGAAGGATCAAGTCCAGCTCCTGGCCTTGCACAGGACCACCCCAAGAATCACACCATGTGCCCGGGGGCATTGTCCAAACGCTTCTTGAACTTTGTCTTGGTGCCATGACCAATTCTCCGGGAAGCCTGTTCCAGTGCCTAACCAGTCTCTGGGTGAAGAACCTTTTCCTGATATCCAGCCTAAACATTTCCTGACACAGCTTCACGCCATTGCCTCTGGTCCTGTTACTGGTCACCACAGAGAAGAGATCTGTGCCTGCCCCTCCTCTTTCCCTGGTGAGGAAATTTTAAGACTGTTATGAGGTCTCCCCTCATTTTATGTCTAAATATTTATGTTTTGAAATTCCACACACTGTATCTCATACTATTTTGAACGCATCAATTTTCTGGACCTCTTTTATCTCTAAACACCATTAAACTTCACTTGGACAACCTCTGGGTAAGTAAGACTGTGGGATTTATTTTTGTCTGAAATTTTATGTATGACTCAGTCTGTACCCTAAAAACTTTATTGCTGGTGTCCTGAATTGTGTTTTCCACCATTTCCTACTGAGGCAGCTCTTCTGTTTTGGAACAAACAAAATTAACATCTTTATGCCCAGTATCAGGGAACCTTTAATTCACACTGAAAAAGACTCCTGCTTAGCTGCATATGCAGCCGAATGTGTATGAACATGGAAAGAAACAGAAAAGAATGCTAGTGATGAAAATAAAACTTTAATCAGGGAGTATGACTGAGTCCAAGATAGTGCCTTTGGCACACTGATGCCGTTCCTCAGGATATCTGTCACAGAGACAACCAGGGAAGCTGTTAAAGTAAGCGAAAGTGTAAGCCTGGGTGCCTATTCTAGTATATTCTCTAGATGCCTAGACCCGACAATGGTATTATGTCTTTGGAAGCACGAATATAGTCTTCTGGTATTTTCAAACTACCATAATGTTAAGATTACACAGACAATTCCCTTTCCTGGTGTTACAAATGTAATCAGGATGTTGCAAAGGCTTTACTTATTTTTACTTGCGGAAGAGCCGATAGTACTGCATTTAGCTAGGACGTATCATTTTGTTTCCATGCATATAAATATGGGTGAAGATATTCTGTCACTCTTTTGATGAACACTGTCTAAAGCACATGTCCACCAGATCTGACATGGGCCTCATCCTTCATAGTAGGATGTTATTTATACACAAAGGAATACAATATGGAAGGGATGCCTCTGTGGACTGCTCACTCAGCAATTTGAGCACCACTTAGAGGAGAAGATCTGCTTTCTCTGGGCTTGCTAATAGCGATGTACTATCCTGCAATGAATGAAACACCTTGAAATGTGCTTGCTTTTCACAAGGTTTAAGTTTAACCAACCCCTAAAGCTACTGTAAATGTTGTATGTGTAATACTAAAAACAGTATTTCTGAATGTTAGAACTTGCCCTATGTACCAAAGCAGTTATGTATATCACAATGGTAATGAGAACAATGTATCATGCAGCTCTCTATGGCTGCTGTGCGGATCAAAGGGCTTTGCAGGTTACTGCGAGATATGCGTTAAAATGAGCTTTTTATACAGGCCTGTGTTGAAGCAGATGACTTGAGCTTTTATCATGAGTCAAAAACATATTTCAGCTTCTTTTCAGCTACATTTCAAAGCTAAGGAAGAGCAAAAAGAACTATCATATCAGTAAATTAGGTGCCTAAATTGTCTGTTGTATTACTGAAAAAACACCATGAATAATAATAAGGAGGCCAAAAGGCTGTGTAAACCTCAATAGAAAGAATGCCTTTGATGTGAAACATTTCTCTTTTTCAGCACTCAGACTTCTCTCTTTTTCACTTCAAAAGGCTTATGATCCAAATTGAAAAGCAGCGTTTAATAGCCTGCATGGATACTAGCCAATCTGACTTACAGTGCTTTCAAAGATGCAAGAAAATCCAGAACTGATTTTAAGCTCCCTGCGCACCTCTTCTCTATGGCATGATCTAGTATAAGCTCAGACAGAGCACATAAAACACAGAAAGCTTGATAACGTGTATAGATTAAAGTACATCTTCAACTGGTTATTTTCCACTCCATTGTCAGCACTGTATTATCTTACACCAGCACCCTTAAAGCATCAGAAGGGGGAGCTCCACTGTCTCAGTTAACAGTTCACAACAGTTGAAAAGCACAAAAGCAATACAGTAGGCAACTACATGGCCTTCTGTTTTATCCAGGCTGGTGCCACAGACAAAAATAGAGGAAACCTGTGTAAGGGCTAAAACTTGAAGACACTGAAGTAAACAACCTCAGAACTTGCATCTGGCTATGTACCCTAAGCAAAATAGACAACAGTTATGATACATCTTAAACAAGATTTTCCCTTCCCTTTCTCTTGTGCTAATTGATTTTATCCCACACTGATATTATAGACATTGTAGCTGGAGACGACAGTCATTAATGCAATAAATTTTTCTCAAGAAACACAAATCCATATTACCCTACTAATAAACATTTTCATTGAGTATTAAGAGAAGGATTCAAAACATAACTGTCATGTCAAACACACTTTTTCATTCTAGGTTTACAGTGTAATTAAATTGAGAACCATTTTAAGCTTCTATTCATGAAAAGGCAATTTGAAAAATTCACTGATCCACACATCAGGGATATCTTGTTTTGCACTGCAATGCAATTAAACATCTATGAGCAAAACAGGAAGAACAGTAATAATTCTAAGTGTCAAATTATACTGGAAAAAGCTTGAATTTTCATTTTGGAATTTTCCCAGCAGATATTTCTTAAGGAAATAAAAGGGAACATTTAGAAGCATGCACATTGCAGAACCTGCTTGAAATTCTGCAGGGAAACGAGAGTATATCCCACTAAACTGGCACTGGCTTAAATTGTGCTTCTGCAAGACTAATGAAATGAGACATGTTGTTTCAAGTTTCATGCCATGTCAGACAATATAAAACTAAAAATGCCCTTGAGTCAACCAGAACAGTCTATTCAGCATAATTCACCCATTCCAAAAGGCTACTGAATGGACTGGAAAGAGTCATGTGCTGGTAGGCTTGCTATGGATAATGTCGTAGATTTAATTGCTGAATTAGTAGGTAACTACATAAAATCTCCATAGCAAAAAAAAATAAGCTGATTTAGCCCAGATTGCATGCTTTTATTATTTTTCCAAAGTACAATTCATTAAATGTTCCTTTGAGGTTTAGTATGAATTTAGATGAAGGAAGCCACTAACAATATCTTCTCATCAAACTAGAAGAGAATTTACAAAGTTATCTGCTACATACTATAAATTGAATATACTGCAGGAGACAAGTGGGAGAGGGAGATAAATCTTACATGAAAAATTATTAATATATTTGCTGCTTTCTGCATGCCATACCTTATACTATTGATTCTACTGTAAAACATAGATGCTATGTGATAAAGAAAATCCCTTTTTTTAAACTATAAAAGATATCATATCTTGGTATGAGGGGATACTAAATTTCAGCAACAGTTCAACATAAATATTTCTTCTGTTAATCACTGGCTTTGTTCTTGATTATTTCAGGTCTCAGAGTACACTAATACTAGTTGCACTAGTATATTGAATTGATGTTGGCCATGCCCATCAAGTTTCCTGTAGTAACACTTACCAGGCATTGTCCTGTGATATCATCACACGAGTCTGCATGACCAAAGCATGTACATGGTGCACAGACTCCACCAAAAATTGTGCCATTCACACGTCTGTGTTGAGGCCAGCACAACTGCAAGATAAATTAGATGAAAAGTTAAACTGTTGCTTGAACAGAGAAAGGAATGAGATTTTTAAAATTTTGTTGACTTTGATGTTTGGACCCACAAAAAACATACTTGCCAAATGAATAAAAATACCAACATTTCTCTAGAAAGTTGTTCTTCCCAGTGCTGTGGCTTTGCAGTAACCTTGGCCCTAGTGGCAGATGTGAGATTAGAGGCAGCCTTAACTTGATCGTTCTTCTGAAATGGTAAAGTAAAGCAGAGAAATGAAGGACTGAAATATGACAGCATCAAAGCAAGAGGTACAGACTGAAAAACAGCCAGAAGGTGAAATACTGAAGGAGAGAGAAGGAGAAAAGAAAACCTCAAAACAACAAAAACATTTTCTCAGAAGTTCAGCCACAAAGAGCATTTGTGCATCTAGTCTTGTTTGGACTCTAACGTAAGGCTGCATTGAAATAAATCACAGGCTGAAAAAACCACCATCCTGTTATTTAAAAATTGTGCTTCTTAGTAATTAGCAACTTCCCTTTAATAAAGTGCTCTGATTTTTTAATTTATTTTTTTTTAAATGTCAAATTTAAATCAATATTAAATGCATGGCCAGTTATTTTGTAGGAAAGGTGACACCATACAACCGTGATCGATCAGCGAAAATTCAGCTATTCCATTTCTTCATAATAAGATGTCAAGCAGCAGTCTTCTGTACTATATATCTCACAAATGGCTTTATAATTTTGCAAACTATCCTTCTACAGTAAGACTGCTCATGTGATCCAAAGACTTTGCATAATATAAAAAGGTGCATGACAGTGATGACCTTCAAAAGCATCTCCCTAATACAAAGTTTGTACTAATAGAACACTAAAAATATAATTTAATAAAGAAAATCCCTTCCCCTTCACATAGAGTACAAAAAGGTAACAAGAAGACTCTTCTTTATAAAAATAAAGAAAAATATCCCTTTTTGTCTTACTCCTGAAAAATGTGAAAGTAATCTAAACATGACTTGAAATGATTCTTTAAAAAAAATTCCAAAACCTGAGACATTATCCTGGTTTTTCCTTCTTTACATTCCTTGTTATGCATTCCTAGAAAACCCTATAAATACTAAAAACTAAAATCTAGAATTATAAAATCCGAAACCTAAAAAACAGTTTAAAAGAAATTATTTTATTTTAATTTCTGAGGCATGAGATGCCAGTGGTTTCTGCAAAAATCTATGTCTTCCTCTTTCAGTGAATGAAAATAATGGTCTTGTGCCCAGATACAAACGATGTCGCACAAAACAAGGCTCCAAAACTCACTAATTCTAAGGGTTTAGACATGGAATATCAACATCAAAGTGTAGAACAGAACTAAAAGATTACAGATTGAGATCTTAACAAGAGAAATTATGTAACATTGAAAAGTCAGGAAAGTTCTTGACCATCATAGTGATGCAAGTTAAACACAGCTTCTTCTGCAGTGGAAGAAAAGAGTAGATAGAATGGGAACAAATCTGTGGGAGAAGAGCAATTAGATGTGAAGATGTTGACAAATAAAGGCCACAAAATTCATAAGTGGAGTAAAGTAACTATCAAAAATGAGTCCAATTGGTATTAAAAACATAATCTGCTTTACCTGTGCTCATGCAATTCTGTGTTCATATACATGCAAAAATGTAGGAATTTTATTTGCCCAGAATCTTGTAAAAACTAAATTCCAAATTTGGGCAATGGAACAATCTTAGAAGAGAGAGCATATTTTAGATGGGATTGGTTGTCTTCTGAAGACCGATCATGTCAAAACATTCACAGCAAGAAGATAAGTAAATAATGGTTGTTTTTAATGCTGCAGCATCTATATCAGGTAGAACGACATCATTATGCAGGAGACAAATACATTACATTAAATAAAGAAAAAAAATGAAACTGAAAATCTGCACAAAATCAATGAAAATGAAACTCTGCTAGGCTGAAGCTGACAGAAGTAAAGTGTTGGACAAGGCCGAAAGTATTCAGAGGAAGAAACAAATATGACATGTAAAAAAAAAATTAAAATTGACATTTTCAACTTCTCTTTCCATACTTTCTTAGCTGCAGTCTGTCTGGAAATCTAAAACTTTTTTTTTTTCCTATGCCCACTAGCACGCATAGGAACTTTAAATTTGCGCATATATATACATATGTAAATACTTTCTCTTGTGGAGTATGATCTTAAGTATATATCAAATTTCAGGGACTGTTTATAATTGGAGAGAAAGTTTAGCACTGAAGGACACAATGTTGGACAGAGAAATTCAGCAACACCAAGACAGGAATTCTACTCAGGTCCTTCAACTTCTACAACAAAAATAGATATTGAAATATCTACAGTCAGGGCTTTTCCAATTGCTTTCTTGGTCATCACATCTAAAAGTGAATTTGGAGAAAAAATAGACAAGTAAAACAAAAAAGTGTAAAGCACAATGACACTACATCCAGTTTTTTTCTGAAAGTAATTGAACAGACAGACAATGGTCAGACTTTAAAACTATTTCCCAGCCACAGTAAGCAAGATATTCCTCTCCAGTTATTTTTCCATCTGTACCACTTTGGAAGTGATAGGAATATCCATAATTCCTTCAGGCTTTCTTTCTACATTAGTTTATCTAGTCCCAGCAACAAGCAACCACATGAGACTAGACTCTAAGCCCTAAATATCACATATAAGCATTAAAAATTTTAAAGAAAAAGAGAGTTGACAAGCAAATGCCTAGAGTGCCTGTGTAAATGGCATACTGTTTGTAGTTTTGTGAAGCAGAGCATCTTGGTGTTTGAAACTATTTCCTTAAAGGCAAAGCTTTTGAAGAATTTTTTTTTGGCTTCTATTTACCCCAAGCTATGCCCATGTGAGCTAGTTACTCATATGTATACTTGTATGAACACATTCTGTGTGAACTAATGAATTTGTTAGGAAAGTGGGTATTTTTCTGAGCATGTGTCTATGTTATTATCTGTAACAGGACCAAAATAGAATGAAACAATCCTCACAAGAACACATATGCAATTCTCAATGACACCAAGGCAAATGGTAAATCCCTGGGAAAACAAAAGAGGAAACTCAACCATGGTAACTCAGATAATTTGATCCGGCTTTGTTATGCCCACGTCAGACAACTGACATTTTCCTTCTAATTGTGATAGGTGCATTCATTCATATTATCAATTGGCTGAAGAGAATAAATATTGTTTTCACTTCCTTTTTATTAACCAAAATGTCTTTTCATAATTTAGAAATCACCACAGAGGTTTAAAACTTCAGATTTTAAATATTTTCAAATATAATGAACTGGTACCTAGAAATAAGGGTAATAAGTCAAGTCATACCAAATTCCTAACAGGAACAGGCAATTCTCTTACTATTTTCTACCAACACAGGTCTACTGGCTGCTTACAACCATCACAGTGTTAGCCCAATGGAACTAGACTGAACCATGATACTCACCTCGCATGAGGTACCATCATAGCCCGGAGGACAGTCACATAACTCCACTGCAGATGCCACCTTTCTTCCCATTGAAGTGTGGTCAGCAGCTTCCATGACAACGTTTCTTAGTCTGGATGTAACAGAAATTAAACAGGCAAATTAGATGGAAGTGTATCTGCAGCTGAATGTAACAAATACTTTATAGTGACATTCAGTGCTTGTTTCTGTTTTCCTACATAAAAAAAAGGTTTTCATATTCATCTATTTCTTCCTAAACTACATGTCTGTAGGCTTGTTACTATTTTTGTTCATCATGTGAGGGAGACTATGGTCAGACACACATTGATAAAAATAGATTAAAAAAGTCTCACAGCAATGTAGCAGGAGATGGAAGGCTATTCCTGGCCTGCAAGCCACTTGTGTCAATTTGCATTGCAGTTGCATATAGAGCAAATTTGACACTAAGCAGACTCCTCAAAATTTATGAACTACCAGTCCAGCTTTCTAAAATATTACATTACTAAGTTTTGGTTATAAGGTACTTTTAGTCTGGAGATTTGACTTCTGAAAAAGATTTAATCCCTGTCCACAAGGATCGAGAACCTAAGTATTACATATATCAAAGAAAAATGTATGTAAATGAAAGGAAAAGGAAGTCTTCTACCATACATCCTGTTTTCCCCAATGACAGAGAAAAACAAATGCTAGACGTTGCCTAAATAGCCATTGTTTAGGCAAACACTGAGCATGATTTTTATTTCAAAAGCATGGAAGTATGATGAGAGAAACGATAAGAGTCTTTTGATAATCTTGCAGGTATTATGAGAAACAGGCGTCTTGCCGATACTATCCAAGGAGTCTTTCTGCTGTGCCTTTTGCAACTGGACTTTTCTATCTCGCATTGGCCTCTTTAGCCACCAGCGTGCTTGCAGCAAATGTGGGTAGAGCCCTTCCCAAATCTTCATTCGTTAAGCCTAGTCATGAATGAATGAATGAGAAACAGGTGTAGTTTACCTCAGTAGTATCCATTTGGGGAAAGGGATTTAGGAGTTTAATTCTTATGAGAATTCAGAAGGAACATTGAGGTATTACAAAGGCTCAATGACTTCACCCAGTAATATTAACAGAGTGTTTTATTACTAGAGCTACTTGAAGAGCTTCTTTTGAAGTCTTCTTCAGCAGAAAATACCTTTCTATCATGATATATATTTTGTTTAAAAATAATCCATTTTCTTTGGAAAATGTAAAACAAACATTTTTTTCCTCCATAGTAAAGCATTTATCTTTTGGCTGCCAAAAAATCCTGAAAATTATTTGGATGACCTCGAATAAGAAAACATCCAAGAAAAATATTTTGTTGTTCCTGTAGCAGTTGGAGGAAAGGTTAAGACAGAATATTTTCCCACTTGATTTTATGACTACTCTAAATAAGACAGACATGAAAGGTAAGGCGGAAAAAAAGGAAGACTTCTGAAATTAAGATAGAAACTTCTGAAAAACAAAAATTTTACCATCTCTAAGAATATGACAGGAATTTGGAGGGACTACCATCGTGGATTATTCAGTTAGAAACTTGAATCTGATTTAGTGATACTAGAACTTCTGTAAAAGGTTCTCGATACCGTTTTAAGAAAAGAATACTTGTTCCTATCCAGATCTTCAGTAAATTCTCTCTCGCTTTTCAATATATGCCCTTTGTTCCATTGCTGTACGCTTATTTTGCTATTATCCTTTTGAGTTTTCCTTACAATAAGATAACCAATCTCTAGGATATTAGATATCAAAAAGTGATTACTTACAATTAAAAAAAAAATCTAAAAATTTAAGGAGAAAAATCTGTAAATGAAGAAACAAAATTTTAATAAAAGGTCAAATTTTATTTCTCCTTTGAACTACAGCTAGTTCCCTCTCAGCACAGATCTTGGAACAAAGAAAAGCACTAACACACAGAAACAATCCACTCAGTATAATTCCACATTTCTATTCACTGAATTGTTCCAATTTGCATTACATTCTGCTATTTGCTAAATGGGATTTTAATGTGTTTAACAGTTTTTAGCATTAACAGTTACTCAGTGAAGAAAGCTGCAGTGATTTTCTTTTCTCCCATTTTGATGTTGCAATTTTGATTCCTCGATGCCATTCTGCATTCATTAAAATACATAATGCTGGCAGTAATGGGGCACTGGATCCTGGAGATGCATGAACAATCTGAGATTAGACATCAAGACCAAATATTTAAGCTGACTGTTACTGTCAGCAGGCAACTGTTGACTTCTAAAAACAAACAAGATTAAAAGGGAAGGGGACGTTTCAGGCTGTATCGGCATAGTTTACTGTCTGCTGTGCCAGGCATCTGAATCACATCAGCTGCACAAGGCACATGAAGTACTGACCCAATCATTGTTCATTTGTGTTGAAGCCAATTCCACACAGGGAAGAAAACCCTCGACCTCTTCTTCCCTCTTCCTCCTTGTGTCTAGCACTGACTCTTTTGTATGTGGTTATAAACAATCTATTATCTTTAGCACCACGATTTCCAGTGTCTATCTGTGTGTTTGCAACATTTACCACCAATGACCACTCTGAATATTAAAACTGAATAAACAGTGCTACTAAACTTTCTTTGAAGCACAAGCTAACAGTATTAGATTAAACAAAACAATAAAAGAGAGTTATCTTTTCCTGGCCAGTTGCTTCCATCACATATGGACTTAACTGCAACATTTTGGAAGATCTGTCAACCTAGAGGAGGATCAGGATATAAACCCAGAAGCTGGGTTTGTGTTCAGACTGATTGCTGTATTTCTGTATTCTCATTTTTTTATCCCACTTGATCATCTAAATGAAAGCCCACTCATAATTAGGAAGCTTCCTAATTATGCCATAGAGCAACAACAACACTGTAATCTTAAAAAGACCCAAAAAAATGTACCCAAAACCACGCTCAAGTCAAACTCAGCATTACTGAATTAATATTGTTTCATAGCTACTTAAAGTGTTACTGACTGATTAGTGTTTCTAGTAGGTTAAACTAAACAAGAGTTAAAAATACAATCTTAAAATTAAAGCTCTTGCTAACTGGAAACAACGCCATTGAATTTTTAAGTCTCTTTCCACATGACTGCAAGGAAGTTACTTTATCTTACAATGCCTCCATTCTGGTCTCTTTTTAAGCACAGATTATAATAGCATCCTTGGAAATGCTTACATATGTGGTGTCATTACCCATTTTGAAAACTTGCAGTATTTAAATGAACAGGTTGCTTAATATAGCATTCTCTAATTAGTATGTTGCATAATTCTGCTGGTGCTTTGAAGCAGAAATTGTCATTCATGAAGGATCTAATAACCCTGCAATATTTCTGTCTCTCTGCCAGATCCTCTTAACCCTCTCAAAGGAATATCCATCTGTCCACTGCATATACCTGTTTATAGATATTAAAAAACTTTTAGTTCAATCTACTTATCTATTAAGGCTTAGCTCTACACTATGTCTTTTCAACAATTTCATCCTTCGGAGACCATCAACAGTAGTCCTTAATCAGCACAAGATATCACAAAGAATATCTTCTTCATTGGGCCTACATTTTCCCAGCAGTACTAAAGGGGCAGAATATGGAGAAAAGAGTTATTTCACATGATCTTAAGAGTTATGAGCACAGCTTTGTGCCTAGCATATTTTAGCATGAGTGGAAGTCAAAGAGAATATGAAAAAGTCATTACTGAGGCATACCTTAAAAATCAGCAATATGCCTACAATGACAGATGATAAGATGGGCTGGGTGACAGTAGATGCTCTTGTTGCTACAAGAGGTGACTGTGAGCACAAACTGTTCTGAGAAGACTCAACTCCACTCAGTAAATCTCACCCCCATGGGTGAAACTATGATTCCTACAGTTAAATCAAGGATGAAAAATTGAATTTGTTTAACTGTGATTGGAATTTCACATCTTCTCTTCTCTCATGCTAAACTGCAATGAGCACCCTAACAGTACACAATAAAATGTGTTTACTTTAGACTTGTGGACATGCTGACAGTAATCACAGTTACACAGTAACCACTGCATTCTTCTCTGGTAAGAGACATCACAGGGACAGCTAGAAATGTACCAGTAATATAAGACCATTTCTAGTAAACAGGATACTCTTCAAAATTACTTCAGTCCCTTCTCCTAACCCCCTTTTAACTCATTGTCTTTCAGGGACCAACCTTCCAAGCTGTAATGTCACTACACCTAGAAGCTGATGGCTACTAATACAAAAAGCATAAATTATATGTTTGTCACAGATCTCTTCTTAAAGAGTATTTCCAAGACATGTTTTTGGAAAATTTTCTATAACACACCACTAAACTGTTCCAAAGTGAACAACACTACCAAACAGTGAGGCACCACACACGGCCAAATGGCTAAAGCAGTAATCTGGGATGCAGGCAGTGATGTATAGTCTTCCAAACGTGCCATGGAGAGGTCTGCCACTTCTTACTTACAAGGCACAAATTACAGACTGTGTCTGTTCTACATGTGTGCGCTTATCTGAGCTATACGTTGTTGCCCAGAGGGGATCTCATCCATCCCACCCTCACTGTTCCACAGTAGAGGCAAGATGGAGCCAGTACATGTCCAGTAATGCACTTTCTTCACAGATTTTAACTGCCCAGCCAAAGTGGTTTTTTGTAGGAAAGCCCCCTTGTCATAGAAGTACAAACATCAGTACACAAATATATCTAAACCTCTGACAACTGAAGTTTGCATTTCCCATAATACTTAGTAAGACCTTCGGCCCAAAGAAAGTCAATCATACATATCTCCTCTAAAAAAACATTGCATATAAGCCCCTACTGTTCACCCCAAAACTGCTCCTGCACTCCTTTAGTTGGGAAAATTCTGACTAATGGTTTCCGTTTTTTATCTGAATGAGAACAGAGTGGAGGAACAGCATTACTGAGCTCCCACTAGTCTCCGCTGAAAGCTGTGGATTAACAGCTTCTCATGGTCTGCTCACAATGCATAAGAGATGAGCTCTGGCCTGCTATTTTGGCTCTCCTCTAAAACCAGGGTGGGAAACTGATGGGCCATGAAAGGTTTTCAAACTGGATTCAAGGAGATGCAGAGATGCAAAGAGATGCAAGGTTGACGACCAAATGAGTAAATTAGGAAGCAGTTTGGCCCAAACTCAAGCTAGTTATGATTCACAAACTTATTTACAGAGATGTAATACATACTAATTAACCACAGGAAGAGACACAGATTGAAGAAATATGAATTCTTTTTGCAGGGAAAAAATTTGCACTGCCAAAGCTCAAATCAGAAAACTGCATGTTGTTGACACAACTTGCCTTTCAATTTAGGATGTATTTTAATTACCTAAATATTCAAATGATGGTTGGATTTCTTAAGAAATTGCACAGTAGCAAAAACTGTGTCTGTGCTCTCAGCAAATAATCACTAACTGTGCTATCAGCTCCCTCCATTCCAAATTGACTTACACCACTGAGTCAAGTGATGTGTAGATTAGAGAACATTTCAGCTTTCATGCCTTGTGAGTAAAACACTACTAGGCAATCAATTCCATTGCACATTTAAAAAATATTACTTATGCCACCTAACTATTAATGTATAGACAGTGCAATCATACAGTATCAGAAATGAGGCTGCTTTCTAGCCCACCTGGAGTATTTGCTCATGCACTTATGAAAATTTAAAATGCAAGATAAGCTTTACAGTTTCAACCACACTGCAGCCACTGAAATAGAACAACTATATCGTCTCATATGTCTTAAATTTTATCGAAGGACTCAGAAGAGTTCACATCAAATCAGTGGCTTTAAGCAGTCCAGGCAGCATCCTGACATAAATCAAAGGAAAGGCTTTGGGATTAAAAACATAGAAAATTCCCCTCGAGGCACTTTTCCAGCTTAGAAACTCAGGATATTATTCTCTGGTCCACCATTAATGTGGCCCTGTATGCTCATTAAATGGGGAAAACAGTATATATGCAACATATTATCTCTTTCGTCAACATGTCATTACCGCACTCCATGATTTACCGTATACATGGGAATTACCGTGTTCACAAAATAAACATATTTATAGAACTGCCATTCATGCCTTAATAGTCCATGTAATTTCATTTTCTTAAAACGCTGTTCCTTTCTGTTGCCTTCCTCCTCCTGCCTATCCAAAATGAAAAACATACTAATGACTGCTTGAAAGTGTAAATGAATGCTATGGATTTCATGATAATAAATTAGAGTGTTTTATATTACATCAGCTTTTTCTCTCTGAAGAGAGAAAACAACTCTTGAGAATATCTCTGTAGCAAAGGGACCCGTTTCCCACATTCACCTGTAGATGGCATTCATCCCATTGCTGTATGTGGCTCTTATGAGGATCCTCTTTACATTTGCAAGGATAGTCATGAACTCCCTCCTGCTGACTGGAACATCGGTGCCATGCACTGAGAAAGATTCTGGTTTCAGCACAATCTCTTCAGTGTGCTCTTCAGAAGGCTGCAGGTGAATACCCCCTTTCGGAGTGCTGATTATCAAGTCACCTCCCTAGAAAGGGCCATGAATGAGAGATATTTGAATACGAAAAGAGTAATGAAAAAAAACCCAGTTGGGGTACATGATTTATTGAATAATATATTTTACAAGAATAACAAGTATCAGGAATAATATTCACTTTTCATAATCCTGAAATGGTCTTGCTCGATAAAACTGAAAATCAGTGGAAAAGAAAGTTTAGATTATTCAGACAAAACCTAGTGTCATGGCTCTGCATAGGCAAAAGCAAATTCATACAATGCTGAGTTGCACAAGAACAGATCTGCTGAAAGAATGCAGAAGTGATACCTCAAACAATCAATTATTTTATTTCTTCATTCCTCCTGATGAACAAGAAGTATTATAGTTTTCTAAGCTACTGCAATAATACCAGAGATATTGAAGCTTTTAGCTCTCTGAAGTGTATCCATTTTCTGATACTATAAACTAGCTAAGAGTATGTACACCCTTCTGTTTTGTGTCCTCAGCCACCAGACTTCACACTGAACATCTGAAGAAGCAGGCAATTTTCTTTCTTTTTTTTTTTTGGTGGCTGAAAATACAATCATTTTACCTCTATGATGACATCAGATTGAACTATCAATTGAACTGTTTCTTCTTTGTCTGTGAAGTCATAGGAGACTGTAAATTTCAGATGTCCTCCAGCAACTGCTACCTAGTAAAAAGACAGAAGAAAGTGTAATTAAATGAAAGAAAATGGTCCTTAACTACTGGGGGCATTTTTCTCCAGCATCAGTATCTCCCCTAAGTAGGTCTCTAGTGTTGCAAAACCGTGTGCAGATACCTGGGAATTACAGTTCTACAGACCATTCCCTTCTCGCTGAACTATCTAGAAATGACACCTAGTCATTTTATTTCTATGCCTTTTGAAGGCTGCAAGTTCCTTAAATGCACAGACTAACAGAGAAATCAGAAACAGATATGAAATCAGTGTAAATTTCCACTAGATACTGACATTAGATTTTTAATGTATTTATTTCAGTTGTATGGTCCTCATTTAGGCTGGCCTCTACATCCTTAGCAACCTATAAAAGATTAAATAACTTCAGTTTCATTGATGGGCCAAATTAGAAAAATAGAAAAAAAGCACAGTGATGTTTTTCTTAGAATGGACTGTAACCTAAGATGAAGTAAGAATTTTCCCTCATGGAGTTAAATAAATTTACTTTAAAAGAATGTTCCAGCCCTTTTGCTCAGTTTGACCCAGCCTACAACACGAGAAGTCAACCACCAGGCTTTTCTGCCATGCCAATATATTTTATCTATGCTCTTTTAGCCCTCAAAATCCTGGCAATGACACTAGCTTTTCCATTAGAAATGGAATATAGTAGGATGCAAATCAAAAACTGCAGATTTGAATGACAGAGTTCAGCACAGAAATAGTGCTTTCTGTTAATTGATTGGAAGAAGCATAAGTAAATCAAAGGCTGAAGCTGGCTCCCTGCCAAGTCTCCAAACCTTACCACAAGAAGTCCCCCCCCTCCCCCCAAACCTCAGGGAGAAGAGGGAGAAAAACAACTAAGAAAACCCGAAACGAGAGAGAGAGCTAAAGCAATATATATATAAATATATTTACACCTATGTTACAGTTATATACAATTGAAATATATACAATTTCACAAGGGAAAGGGAAGGGGGAAGGGAAAAGGAACAAAACCAAAATAAAAAATATATATATATATATATCCTGATTAGTGGCCCAGTATCTAACAACTAAAAGAGTTAGCAAAGAAATATCTCACTACTCTCCTTGGGACAACTGAGAGTCGCTCCGGAACGATCGCCGGCAACCTCCGCCTCCCAGGGTCGGCAAGGCCTAACCAGGCCTCCCTCCCCAACACGGCAGACTCAACAGCAGGGAACCTGCACCTCCAAGCCGCCGGAAGGAAAGAGCGAAGGCCTTTCCTCCTTTCTTCTTATAGCCTGGCTTACGTAAAAATCGTAGGGAATACTGGGTAAATCTGGACCCTTCCTTGGTTACAAACTGGTCACCAAGGAAGGCCTAGCCCAAACCACCACAAAGGCTGAAAGAGCTACATTTTGGGTTTTAAACACATCTCTCTCATACTTCAGTGCAATGTGAGCCTCCTCTCAGAGACTATTAAAATCACAGGGACCCTTCTGCCCTTCCAGTGCATACTGCTGAGCACAGAGCAAACTCATGAGTCTTCTACAAAGAGAATAATCTGGTTATTCTCAAGGACATAATGTGCCATCGTTTGTTCATCATACTAGATGGTGTTGCACACAGCAACAGATAGCAGTGAAAGTCATCATCTTCATTATTTTATGAGGCACCTAATTTAAGGGGTGGAAAAAAATCCCAGCATTTAAGGCCTGGAAATCAATTGATTTTGAGTTATTCATAAAGGTATATAAACCGTCTATATCTAAGGCTGTACAGCTAATTGCTAGGTTAAAGCCAGAAAATTGCCTCCAGTTCATAACACAAATCTTGGATCATAGAATCATGGGATCATAGAATCATAGAATATCTCAAGTTGGAAGGCGTTCATAAGCATCTTCGAGTCCAACTCCCTGCTCCTTGCAGGACTACCTAAAACTAAACCATCTGACTGAGAGCGCCATTCAGAGGTTCCTTGAATGCTGTCAGGCTTCATGTTGTGACTACTTCCCCAAGGAGGAAGAATCTGTTTCCTAATGTCCAATCTGAACTTCCTCCAGTGTAACTTCATTCCATTTCCTCATGTCATATCGCTAATCACCAGAGAGGAGATCAGCACCTCCACCTCCGCTGCCCCTCTTGAGGAAGTTATAGACTGTGACACGGTCTCAGCCTTCTCCAAGATGAACAAACCAAGTGACCTCAGCTGCTCCTTGCAAGTCTTGCCCCCAAGGCCTTTCATTAACTTGATCACCCTTCTCTGGACACACTCTAACAGCCTGATGTCCTTGAGGTGCCCAAACCCGCACACAATATTCAAAGTGAGGCTGCACCAGTGCAGAGTAGAGAGGGACAATCATCTTCCTTGACCAGCTGGCAATGCTTTGTCTGATGCACCTCAGGACATGGTTGGCCCTCCTAGCTGCCAGGGCACACTTTTGGTTCATATTCAACTTGCCACCAACCCAAAACCCCAGAGCCACCGACCCTCTTTCCACAGGGCTGATCTTCAGCCTCTTATCCTCAAATTTGTATATATAAGCAGGATTACCTCATCCCAGGTGCAGAGTCCAGCACTTGCGCTTGTTAAACTGGGTTAGTGATGGCCCAGGTCTCTAGGCTATCCAGATCTCTCTGTAAGGCCTCTCTACCCTCAACAGAGTCTGCAGCTCCTCCTAGTTTAGTATCATTGACAAAGAGTAGCATCACATGTTTATCTACATAGTATCCAAACCTGTGAGCGATGCCTACATTAAGCCCTGACCATAACAACACGGAAAGACTTTTGTTTCCTTAGATACAGATATTACACCATTTTTGCTTTGCTTCTGGTCAAGTCTAAGCGCTGGTTTATAATTGCAAGAGGAATGTAGAAAACTTACATATCTGAAATGCTACAGGAAGTACCCAGAATTGCTTTCACATGTAGACAAATATTTTAGAAGAGTAACTTTTGCAGAATTTTATCATTTCTATTTCAATTTCAGACTAACTACAAGGATTCAAAAAAGTAAAAATAATGGAAAACAAAGATTAGGGAGTTTCAGGCAACACATAAAAATTATATATCAAGACAGGTTTTACTTTTTCCCAGCTACATAACCTTTACCTTAGTAAATAAAAATCTAACATGTGAATTGATAGGTCACAAAGCAGAAAAAATCCCAACCAACCAACCAATCAAAAAAAGAAAACCAAAAACCAAAACCAAACCACCCCTAAAGTAAAGACAATAGTTTAGAGAAAGCAACCAGAATGGACTAGGGACTCCTAAAATATAACCAATAGGAAATACAAGAAGAAAGGGGTGGGCTGACTAGTCCAGAAAAGAGAACGCTCAGAGGGAATAAGAAAATAGTTTACCAAAACCAAGAAAAATGAAATGGCTATTTTTATTTTCCTGTGGCAACTGCAGGAAAAGCATAAAGAAGACTCGGCTTAAATTTACAGAAAGCTTTCTGTTCGTAAGTATGGTCAAAACAGTATCAAATTACTTGAAAATGCTATTGAATTACTTCATTAATTCTTTAATAGCAGTTCAAACATGTCGAAGGTACTCTGGGTATAATGCCTAAGAGCTGGAATATGACTAGGAAGTCTCTTTAGTTCTCTGCTAATCGCAGCAGTCTGATCTCCACAACTGCAACCGACAAGATTTGCACATCACAAACAGGATTACACACTGAAGACAAATTCTCAAAATGGCACTTACTGTAGAGAATACCTGGTAGTTCAGAATACATATTTACCTTGTGTGCTGTATAATACCAATATAGATTAGAAAAAAACTCCAACTTACATACAGCAGAAAGTACTACTTCCTTTTGCCATTGTTTATAGCGGTAATTTCCTTCCTCTGCATATCTAAAGTACAAGTTCGTTCACAGGCAAAAGAATTCAGAGGTTGATCCCTGCGCTGCCTGTGTCATCTACCACAAAAAATACTTTTCACTGAATTTTAAATACAAGGACAATACAGAAGTTGGGCACCTGTGAGATCCCTCTATTTGATATTTTTCTCTGTATCACCCAAAGATTCAGAGTTCTGCTTCAAAGATTGTCACCTGAGGTCATCAACACCAAAGAGAACAGAGCATAAAAGTTTGCCTTGCTGTGACAAAGGCATGTATTATTGAGACAAGAATAGCTGTCTAAAAATGTCAAGGAAGTTCCACAGAATTTCCATTGTCTCTCTCACCTGTTTTTAGATTAATACATCAAATATTTATTCCCAGCTCAGGAGGCAGAATCAAGAAAAGTCACAGATTCCCCATGAAATACGAGTACAGAAGAGAGAAATCACATCTGTTTTAGTTTTAATCCACCAAGTTTCGGGCAGATAGTTTTTCTTTGGTTTGGTTTGGGTTTTGTTTTTTGTTGTTGTTGTTGTTGGTCACAGCTGTACTTTACTATTATGTTACATTTTGTTAAAGGATATAAACAGGAAGCACACAAGACTTTTTTACAACAAGCTGACAGAGAGAGGGTCAACCAAAACTGAAGCAGAAGAAATGGCTCCTTTTCTATGAAAAAATTCCCTTTCTCAACAGCAAGAAGTTGGAGGGTATTAGGAAGCAGCCAGTGTAACCTAGTGCAAAACATCTTTGATGTTACACCTGTCACACTAAAGTCACTTTTAAACCAAGACAAGTGATATTAAACCACAAATACAGCACTGAAAACAAACAGCATTGCTACAAATATTAGCAAGGCCATAGAAGAAGAAAACTTCTATCTCTTTATATGGAAATCAAATCTAGAAGTCTTTCTCTTCTTCCACTTAGTGAATCTCCTGCCAACGCTTTTCTAGGGCAAGCTGTCAGGATCTCTCCTGCTAATGTCATTGTAGAGTACCTCTTTCTTATGCAGTTTTTATAACTCATCTTATTCTTGAATTATTGCATGATGATTCATATTCCCCCTCTTAAATGTCTCTTGTAACTCTGCCTGTAAAGGTTTAGCACTTAGTCCACTATGCTGGGTGCTGCCTCATTTCTGCTGAACATCTGCCAAATGTAACTTCAGAGATTAGGAGCTATCTGCACTAAACAGGGTGCTGATTATAATCCCTTATCTCATTAAGCAGTAAACTGCTCTTCTGTCAGCTAGGAAGAGACTTAGTTTGTGATTAAAGCACCTGAATATGAACTGGGGTGTCTGATATGGCACTATGTGGCTACATATGGGCAATTGAAAGAAGTCTTTTGCAGAGTCAAAGGAAAGCAGCTGGTCTATGATGTACCCACTGAAAGATGACTTTCAAATAATTTTACTTCATATTTATATTTAAAAAGTAACTTGGAAGACATATGATGCATTTCACAAATGAACAAAAAATTATGCACTAAATAAAACACACACACCCTGCTCATATGTTTAGTTGTAAAATCTATACCAGAATGGATTTAGCTCAGAAAGGCTTGGATTTCAGGTGTAATCCAAGAGAACATAACATTTCAAAAGCGAATTATATCACTATATTAAAATAGATTTAGGCCAATACTCATACAACACCAGACTTTCAAAATGAGAGATATAAAAGGTGTCATATAATCTCAAGAGTCATTTATGTTGCAAAAGTCCTCTAAGATTCTTGAGTCCAACAATTAACCCAGCACTGCTAAGTGTACCAGTAAAACCCAGCACTGCTAAGTGTACCAGTAAACCGTGTCCCAAAACAAATTAACAAATGTCAAGAAATTGAAGTATTTTTTCCCTCTTCACTGTTAGTGGTTGTGGAGGAAATATAGTCACTGACATGTTTTACAGGACAAACAAACATTACAGAGAGAGTTAATATTTGTATTAAACCAATATAGCTGCAATACAGCTATAGAAAGGTAACATGCTTTTGGAAACATGAATCCTACTTGCTATTACATAATTATATATGTGGTCATACAATAAGGACTATAGCAAGTGAACAAATGTTAGTAGAAAAAGAAAAGAAAAAAAAAGAAAAAAAAAGAAAAGGCTACAAACATGAATGAGCAGAACATTTCAGCGGAGAATGTTAACACACATACTGATGAATACAAAACCAAGGAGTCGCACAGCAAGTTGGTGACAGTAATTTAAGGTTCTAGGAGATAATAATGTTTTCTTATTCTAGAAGACATCCCCAAAACAAACCCCTATTTGTTTCCTGATACACCTATGTATGTTTTTTACTTGCTGCCATGATTATGAGAAATTACACAGATGTTCATTCAGTCTTCCAGTGGCTCTGTCATATTCCTATGGCACTATCTACTACCAGATACTGTGCTTGAAGGTAATGGAAATGTAATATATACAGTTTAACATTCCCTGCTAGCCTTGAATTTCCATGAAATAGAGCTGTAACAAAATGCTGAAGTTTATTTGGACTCTTGCACCTTCATAAACTCTCTAGGCATACGTTTATTTTATGACATGGATTTCAGCATACTAGAGATATTTGCCGCCAGAACAGCAGCATTAACCACATGAAGGAAATCCTTTAAATAAAGTAAGGTTGCTCCCAGTTTATTAGTGGTGACCAATGTAGTCCATAATTGATTGGCATCTATGCAGTTGTGATATTATTTGACAAGTCACTGAACAATGTACCACCTTAACTGATGGCTAAGTGCACATGTGTTCTTCTAGCAGCCCACTCATTGCAAAAGGGAGTGGACAAAGGGCTACTTTTCCTAACTTACGTGTAAAGAAATATTTCATTGTTAATTCGGCTCTCATCTGAATTATTATCTTCCTTATGAAAAAGTACCAGCTGTAAATTTATGATATTTAATTGGATTTTGCTGATCCAGTCTTTGTGATAGCTGTAGTGTGAGGGAAGGCAGGGACTAGAAAAGAATTCTGATAGAACCATCACCAAGAAGATGTCAAACCTTTCTTCATTTAGTAATAGCTCTCAGCAAAGATTGCATGTTTTAGTTCTACTCCAGATCCAATTAGAGATTAAATAGACTCTCCTCTCTTAGACAGATTGAATTTAGATAGGATAAAAAAGCTCATCTGAGGCATTAAAGTAATATTTCAGATAAAGCAGGGAGCAGAATAATCATGTTTTATTTGAATGACAGTATAGTTCTGGCTAGCTTTAAAAAAAAAGTCAGAATTTTCTTTATCGGGAAGTTAATTTTTCCCCTGAAAGAATGGGTTCATTCTCCTAACTCTCTGCCATCTAGAGTTCCCTCAATTCCACCCCAGCTAGTTCAGAATCCTACAGTTTCCCTGCTTAAGTACACTCAACATTATTCTATATAAATTGATGCTGCATTCTACTTAAATTCTCTTAATCAAAATGCTGCTTCCAGAGAAGTTAACCAAACATGGGAGTAAGCTCTATAATGTAGCCTGACTACTATAGAGCTTAGTTCAATTGCTTTCCATGAGAATTTGTTTATAATACTGAACCAATCAAAGGGGAATTCACTATTTCTTCAGTTTCTTGAAACAGACCACTCCAATAGCTGAGATTTCCAAGTTATACTTTTCTTGAATCTTATCCAAAATGTTATGATGCAGCCTCTTTATTTTTTAGATTTTCCTCTGCTGATTGTATATAAAGGTAGAGTTGGGTCAAAGATAAAGGAGTTTTATTCAATGTAGGTACTCATTTGATCACAGAATGTTCTGTGATGTTGAAGCTATATGTTAAAAAGTTGAACAGCAAGAGATAATGCATGCTATTGCTTTATATCTTATCTATACATTTATTTGCTCTACCTTGAATGACCTTTACGGGAATTTTAAAAAAAAAATCCTTAAAAACTGACTCTGTAAGACTTTCTCTCTTTGTGCATTGGATAATGGAACAAGACAATCACAATAAATCTTAATATTTAAAATTTTCCCAGCAATGGAAAGAGCCATGAAATCTGTGGGTTTATTTTTTCCCCCCAAGCAAATGTTTTCAGTTTAAGAGACAAATAAAACCTGTCCAAAGATCAAGCACAACCCATAAGGACCAACCCAAACTCTGCTACATTGTACTTCACATGGACTTTGACCATGACTTTTCCATATTTCACATCGATACCTGAACAACTGGGATCCCTTCCAGAACATAAAGTTTAGCAGAGTCTTTTTGTATGCTGCATCTGATCACTAGGCAGTCGAAAGAATACCCTGTACCTATCAGAGAAACATCACGTGTTTAGATTCAAACATAGCTGAAACATGAGTGAAGAAAGAACACCAAGAGGGGAAGACATTAAAATCTAGTAAGTATTTCCTTAATCATCCCTTGAAAGTATCCCTTGCTTTTGCTAGAATATCAAAAGTGTAATCAGACAATTTAAAGCTTGCTGCTTTTTCCTTCTTGCTTCAGAAGATGCAAGGCATAATATTGGTAAAGTGGTTCATAACATTTGCTATCCTGAACATGATAATCTGATGCCTATTTTCTGACCCTTCATATTTAAAATATTTTGTCACAAACAATTTAGACCAATCAAAACCTTACACAATTCTTTTAATTGAATGTATCTGCTATAATAAGAAACATTTACATGGAAAATATTTTAAAATAATCAATAAGAAGCTTCTTTTTTGTGGATTTTCTAAATTATATCCATAAACTCAGCCCAGTCTCACTGTTACCAAGATACTGTATTAACACTACCATTTTATAACCTTGGTTCTCTTCCTTCTTGGATGAAATAGACTTTACTATTTGGAAGCAAAAAAAAAAAAAAAAAAAGATGTCTAAATAAAGTGCAACAATTCATTGTGTTTAATATATAGTATTGAAACATCCAATGACATCATGGAACTCTAAAAGGAAAAATGGAATAAATCTCAGTTCCTAAGAAAGATGGGAAATGAATGACATGAGGTCTCCTGTGAGCCCTGTGCTGCCAATCCTACTTATGTTGAGTAGTTGCTCCTTCTGAACTTAGCATTGAAAAAAATTAATGTAATCAGTGAGTGATTGAAAAATTTGCACAATAAGGTTATATGCTGTCTCATGAAATGTATTTATGAATGTAGACATTCATGTGTCTATACATTCTACAAATTCTCAAACGTCTACCGTAATTCCCAGCTGTCATTTCCCCTCACTAGAGAAGACAAACAGAACTGTCTGGCCAACCACTCCTGAAGTCTAAAACCCGCTTTTCTACTGATAAGCCTTTACAAAATTTAGATTATATGATTACTTTAAGTACTTAACCACAGTAACAATAGCATATAACCTTAGTATGGCTACTCACTTCTTCTTCTTATTCCTTTGCTTTCCATATGATCTTGACTGTGCCTTCCCAACCACTGTTCCCCAAGCTGCTGTAACTAGATCAAGGATTCAAAAATACAAAACAGGGGTATGTATATTCTTCCAGTAGTGATGTGGCAACCGTAATTCATGAACAATTACTGTTCATATCTATTACTGTGGTGGCAGGTAAATCTCAATCTTTGGAATTCTCCTAATCTGGCAAAAATATACCAGAAGCTGTGACACTATAGCATAATATGTCAAGCACTCATCATAGAGGAATATTTAAAGAAATTAACTTTGTATGTCATCAAAATTGCAGGCATTTTTGCCTGACTGAATACAGTTAAACTGCAAGGAAAAGAAAAAAAAAAACAAACAAAACAAAACAACTAATACAAACTCACCAACTGATGACTAGTTTTTCACAACAGCTGCTCTGATCTCTGTAAGCACCAATTTAGCAGGCCAAAGTGGCTGAATGGTGTAAGTCTGGGTAAAAATAACACTTTTTCTTTAACTGTGAAAATGTTTCAGACTGCTAGTGATATTGAAATCCAATTCACTATTTGAGCTTCAACTCTGAGATATGTTTCTAAATAACATCCCCTCATCAAATGTTTCTAAATAAAAACTGTTTACTGCTGGTCTTGTAACTGTCAACAAACTCATAATTGAAAGTAATTCTTAATTTTACTGATTAAATGTTGGTCTCCCAGTTCCATGGTCTTTGGTTCCAAAGGGACAAACCATAATTGCAGTAGACATATCAATAAATGCCTTCCTGTAATATTAGAATGAATTACTAACTAGAACATTTATGTCAATGTCCAGTTTCATTAAAACAGAAGAACTGATGCTTAGCCTTCCTTATCTGGCTGTACTTTCATGAATATTTTAATAAGAAAAAGAATTTGCATAATTTTGCAAAACTAAAAGCTCATATTTCTATGGCAACAAAACCCCAGCATGCAAGGATTATTAAAAACAAAAATGCAGGACTATAAAACAAGAGCAACTGCTCAACTCCAAATTAAAAGCTGTTCTTAGTAAAGATGTTTCCCTCAGCCTTGCTACTGCATTTAGGGCTAATGAATATTTGCATCCAATACTGCTGAGGATATCCCACTGCATCATGATCTTAAAATCAAAATCCATGGATTCCTCCTAAAGCGTTTACTGGCTACTGAAAAAGCTTAAAGAGTGTAAGCAGCAGAAATAAATAGTTAAATTCTACTCCCATGTAAGAATCATAGAATCCTTAAGGTTGGTAAAGATCATGTAGTCCAACCATTAACCCAGCTCACTGTGTTCACCACTAAGCTATATCCTGAAGTGCCATCAAGTAGTACAACTGACTCTTGTTAGTACAGTTCACCAAGTTAGACTGTAAGTATTCTTAATCTTAGGCTTTCTTTTTGTTTCTGTGTTTGTAAAGCAGTAAGCAAAATAGCTCAGGAAATGATTTCTAAACTTTGCCACAACAGAAAATGGAAAAAACCCTTCACTTTTAGCCAGCCAAAGATTATTTTCCTATCTCCTTCTACTTAACTGGTTTGCAATATTACTATGGACAATATTGTACCACAATCATGTCTGCATGAGTAATTCAAAGCAAAGTATGACATAACTAGCACTTTGGGATCCTTTAGGAAACTGAAATACATCATAATGTTTCAAGCATGAAAGAGTTGTGTGACTGCAGTATCTGTTGTGCAAAATTATTCTGACAGAAAGGATATACTGCTTTTAATAACTGCTGGTGTTTTTTTAACTTTAAGTGGGAGATTTTGAATGAAATAACATGTAAATACATCAATGTTTTGAAGAAAATTTCTTTCCTAAGAAAAATACAAGGACTTACAAAGCCCAAATATCTGCTCTTCCGAGGTTGCTTGTCATTTGATATAACAAATGCAACAATAATATATTCTTATTTAGTATTTTGCTGCATACCATGGAGACCTCTAAGGATCACATATCAAAATAAAAGCAGTAAGAATAAACATTTGAGTACTAAAAAAAGATATAGATTCATATAAACTTGTCTCTGTGTATTATAATTCACCAACAATAATCACAGCATAAACCCCCAAAACTCCTTGAATTTTGATTTCATTTTTCAGTTTTAGGGGAAAACAAAGCAGTGAATCAGAACTCCTGTGATTTTTCGTCTATTTTCAGTCAGTATAAACCATATTTTGAATTACTTTGCCTCTGGAGCCAATTCTTTCTCATGATTAAATTCATGGCCACTTTCCTGGTTTGCTAGTTTTGCAGCCTTTCTTCTGCTAAACTTATTCATGACAAGATAACATAGTTTTGAAAAATACATATGTTTTCTTTTAGAGAAAGAAACTTGTGTATGAGCTTATTTGAAATTAATGCTAGTTAATAGTAACTAAATATATGTATGTATTACACAAAACCTGAATTTTAATACTGTATTACTCAAGGAAAAAAGATTTTTCAGAAGAGAACAGACAGCCCTTAATTAACAAATATATTTTAAGACAGATTTTTTTTTTATAAAAACAGTATTGATAAAATCTATCATGCTATTCTTTATTGTACTCATAAAAGCAATTCTGCACTTGTTAGCATCATGGTAATCCACATGGTAATCCACCATCATGGTAGTCCACAGACTATTATTACTTGAGGCAATGCGCTCATATATATGAGCACTGCCCGTGCACAAACACACGCACTATGTATGCACATGCACACACAGTAAAAATAAAACTTGGTATGCACCGATCTTTGAAAGCTGCAAAACTGTGCTGTTGTTTCAAAAGGCAATACAAAACCAAGTTTGTTTCAAAATAATCTTAAAGAAAAGGTCCTTTCTGAAAATCTTTGCAGGTAATTTTTTTTTCTTCAAGTTCAAAGTCTTTATCTTTCTTAGATATGATCTTCTATGAGAAAACACACATTTCTTCTTAGAAGGCTGAAGGAAGGGTGAGTAATCAAGCTAATGAGATTGGAGAGCAAAAGAAAGATAGAAGATACGTGAATTTATGCCCAAGAGTGAGAAAGGAAAAATGACACAGCTTTATGAGTCCTCCATAAGAGAATTTATTTTTTCAACTTCAATTTGCCTTAACGAGAAATGACAAAAAAATCCTTCAGCCATTGTAAGGATAATCCAGTTCTATGAACTTTGTGGTTTCTGCATTCATGTGTGCTACCTTTAACATTTTTTTCCCTTAAAGGAAAAACATAGCAAGTATCTATTCTTCATAAGTTATCCTGATTAGAAAAATAACATTATTTTACAGCAGACAATACAGGTTGTCACTTATTATTTGTTCCTACAGGTGCAGTGCCTTCCTTTTACAGTCTTGAAGCAGTATCTTTTCTACCAATTACAAATTTACCTACTGTATCTTTTATTGGAAAAAAGGACCCCTATATTCATGAGTTACCTCTGCTTTAAAGGCATAATGATGGAGAAACTTTCCTTTGGATGAATTAATTACTGTCCAAAAAAAAAAGAGGCAACTCTACTGCCCAAGGGTTACATTTGCCAAAAGAATCCACATCGATCTTACATTGGCATAGGCTCTATGAAAGTCCTACGCTGAGTCCCATTTGAAGGATTCATCATCACCAAAAGCATTGCAGTTCCATGAGATATGTTAACATAGAGAGTGTGATTAATTCACACAGGTAGGAAAAAGTTCTACTGAGATTAAATGTTGTCAGGCCTGTAAACTTCATATGCTTAATCATTTTGCAAATTTTTTTTTATACAAAGTGCTATACGTATTTAAGTGAGAGTCACATATTTCAAAGCAAGCCTCCTATTCTCTTCAAAAATTCACCTTACAAAAATGTCAGAAACTCCTTCACCTTTTGCTATGGAATGTATTGCACAAAAAATTGAGCATGAAAACCATGTGATAGTATTGTTCCATATACACTTTATTTTAATGTTCTGAAAATATCAGAGGCACCTAAAACAGTAATACAACACTCACAAGCTTAGAGAATAAGTACATTAAGTCTAGCTATAAAATGATACCAAACATGATCATAATTAATGCACATAGAGTAAGTATCCACACATAGCAATAAAAAATAATAATGTGAAAAAATTATTTCTACTGAAAAAATAGCTTCTGCATGTCCATGTTACTCATCTACCTGATCTAACTGTATCTTTTGTACCTTTCAAGAAGACATACTTGACCTCACTAGCTAAAAGAGATCCTCTCCATTTGCTTTCCCTATGAATGCTGACACTTTTCAATTTAATGGAGATTTTATAAAACGAAATTCCTTACCTTATAGTGTATCAGCACTGAGAATGTTATATCTGGTTGGTATTATAGGAGTGGATGCTACTCACCTTTGATGATTTACAGCTTCCTTTTCAGACAGCACTTTCTTAAAATGATATATTTCAAACTTCACTCTTTTTGAATATGAAAGAAGGAAGGATAGATACATCATCTTTCAGATAACTCCCTGAATCCAATTTATATCTGATTCAA
The DNA here is from genome assembly GCF_036250125.1 of Pseudopipra pipra. Classification (NCBI taxonomy): domain Eukaryota; kingdom Metazoa; phylum Chordata; class Aves; order Passeriformes; family Pipridae; genus Pseudopipra; species Pseudopipra pipra. The sequence continues at coordinate 61,389,026 of NC_087551.1, forward strand.
CTGAAAAATTATTAGGATGAAGAAAAGGCCATTGGTATAATTACAAAAAAAAAAAAAATTACACATAGATCCTCAAAGAGCAACCAAGTCAAAGGAAGGAGATACTGATGTTCCAAAAGAGCACTAATTGAAAATCACGTTTAGTGATGGACTGCATTTTTTTCTTAACTCTACCTAAAAGCAAGAATACTTTTTGCATAGCTTTTTTAAAGATAGAAGAGATTAGCTAAAGATGATCAACTGAGATGTTAATAAGGAAGGATGAAGTAATTCCATCAAAATTAGTCCAGATATAATCACAGAATTTTAGAGTTGGAAGGGACTTCTGGAGATCATCTAGTCCAATGTGCCTCCCAAGGCAGGGTCGCCTAGAGTAGGTTATACAGGAATGTGTACAGGTGGGTTTTGAATATCTCGAGAGAGGGAGACTCCATGACCTCCCTGGGCAGCCTGTTCCATATAACGCTTGACAGAATCGTAGAATAGAAACATAGATTGGCCTGGGTTGGAAGGGACCTTGAAAATCCTCTAGTTCCAACCCTCCCTACCATGGGAAGGGACACCTTTCACCAAACCTTTTACTAATCCACTTGCTCAGAGCTCCATCCAGCTTAGGTTTGAACACTTTCAGGGATGGGGCATCCACGACTTCTCTCAGCAACTTCTTCCAGTGCCTCGCCAACCTCACAGTGAAGAATTTCTTTCCAATATCTAATCTAAACCTAAATGGCTTTCAGATTAAAGCCATTCTTCTCTATCCTGTTACCACATGCCCTTGTAAAAAGTCTCTTTCCATCTTTCTTGTAGGCTCTTTTCAGGTACTGGAAGGTTGCAATTAGGTCACTCTGAAGCCTTCTCTTTTACAAGTTGAACAATTCCAATTCTCTCAGCCTTTCCTCATAGGAGGTGCTCCATCCCTCTTATCATCTCAGTGGCCCTCCTCTGGACTTGCTCCAACAGGTCGATGTCTTTCTTGTGCTGTGGATCCCAGGGCTGCATGTGGAACTCCAGGTGGAGTCACACCAAAGCAAAGTAGAGGGGCAGAATCACCTCCCTTGCCCTGATGGTCACATTTCTTTTCATGCAGCCCAGGATACAATTGGCTTTCTGGGCTGCAGGTGCACATTTGCAGATCATGTCCAGCCTCTCATCCACCAGCACCCCTAAGTGCTTCTCAGCAAGGTTGCTCTCAATCTGTTCATCCCCCAGCCTATATTGATACCAGGGGTTGCCCCAACCCAGGTGCAGCACCTTGCACTTGGTCTTGTTAAACCACATGAGTTTCCATGGGCCCACTTCTCAAGTTTGTCCAGGTCCCTCTGAATGTCATCCTGTCCTTCAAGTGTGTCAAAAGCGCCATCCAACTTGGCATCATCTCCAAATTTGCTGAGGGTCCACTTGATGCCTTCATCTACATCATTAATGGAGATATTAAATAACACTGTCCTAACATGGACTCCTGAGGGACACCACTTGTCACTGATGTTCATCAGGACTCTGGGCCATTGACTACAATCCTCTGGATGTGACCATCCAACCAATTCCTTATCCACCTACCAGTCCATTCATCAAATCTATCTTTCTCCAATTAAGAGAGAAGGATATTGTGGAGGACTGTGTAGCCTCCACTGTAGCCCTTCCTTTGTCCACTGATGTAGTCACTCCATCATAGAAGGCCACTACGTTGGTCAGGCAGGACTGTCCCTTGATGAAGCCGTGCTGGCTGTCTCAAGTCCTCCCTGTCCTCCATGTGTGTTAGCATAGCTTCTAGGAGGACCTGTTCCATGATCTTCCGAGGCACAGAGGTGAGGCTGACAGGTCAGTAGTTCCCAGGGTCTTCCTTTCTACCCTTTTTAAAGATGGGTACAATGTTTCCCTTTTTCCAGTCACCTGGGACTTCACCTGACTGCCAAGACTTTCAATTATTTCAGCTCACTCTGTTTTGTCCCTTTCAACATCAACATGAAGAACAAAATTGTACACAGAACCAAAGAACCTTTAAGGTCAGAAAAGACCTCTAAGATCACCGAGTCCAACTGTTAACCCAGCACTATTCCTTCTCTCCACACAGCTGCTGCCTTTTAGGTACTTAAGACATCTGCTTCAGTCCTTATTCATTTTATTTATGTACATTTGTTATTAAATAAACTCAGTTTTCCATGTTTTTCCTTAAGTCTAGCTCTCCTTTGGGCTACCTCCAGTTGACAGTAAAGCCCTGGACACATCAATATCCTTTTATGAGGACCAAAGAGCCTTTATAAAGTTGTAACTGCAAAAGTGTCTTTTGTAGAGAGAAAAGATTAGATATAGAACATTAAACAATGTTTGAAAGTCTCACCTTGAGAGAAGAATGAGTCTGTGTTTATGTATGTGCATGCAAATGTTTTTATACATACAGAAAGCACACCTGTATTTGAGATAGCCTACATGGAGAAGATACATAGACCCTAAAATCAGGTGCTTCAGAATCTCTCAGAAAATATCCCACTTCATTGCACTAAAAATTCTCGTAAGTTAATTTTCTAAATAAGAAAACACTCCTTTACTCTAATGTCAGAATAAACATAATTAAAGTGTAACAGCTCTAATACTCAAATAATGAAGTATTATTTACAAAAAGCATTAAAAATCAGTTTAAGCTGGTTATCTATTTCTTTCAACATAAGTTCAGTTTCTAGCAACTGATTGACTCATATTTCATCATTTGTATCCTTGGAGAATGGAGAATGACATTATCTACGTGTATCAAAGCCTGGAAGAATGATAAAATCATTCTGAGTTTTGGTGTTGCAAGTAATTGTTTTAAGAATAATTGTAATTTTGCAACCTTAAACAGTAAAATCTCAGTATAAAATTTCATCACATGCTCCAGGATCTTTAAATCTTATTAACAGCATATGAATCTTGAATCTAATAGAATCTAGGATTTTTTATTATTCATTATTACTCACTCTGTGGCTTTTCAAAAGTTACTCTGAATTTTAACAAATAGGTTGGAAAACCTCAACTTAATTTTATATTTTATCCAGGATACCAACTTTTAACTTTAATATCTTTTGAATTCTTGGTGTGACAAAAAGCTATATAACTCAAAAAGAATCAAGCCTTGTATGTAGTTCATATATAATAGATAAATACAAGGTCTTCCAAGTGTGATTAATGTGATTTATATACCTATATAAATTTCCTTTAATTGAATGTGTTCCTTCTTCCCTTGTTTCTGTTGGCAATGTATATCTTCTGCTCATCTCTAATGTGAGCCAGGCTGCTAGGTTCTAATAAATCATGTTTTGACTAACAATGTAAATTTTCTGCTTCCATCTCAAACTCTTTAATATTTAGCAGGGTTTCATGCTGCTTTAGACTTAATGCAAATGATGTAGTCTGAAATAACGATTAACTTTACAGCTGTAAGATAAAATATGAATAAAAAAACTATCACTTCACAATAGTATTAAGAGAAAAAAATGATTAAAAATGTTGAGCTTAACTTAGTGCTGTTTAAAATATGTGTTAAAAGAGGACTGTGACCTACACAAAGTTAGACAAATTTCCAGGCACAATTAGAACACACCATAAACTCTTTTACAAAATGGTTATCTATATTTAAAAAATACTCATGTATTAAGTTAACCACACACAAGCAGGGAGTATTTTTTTTTCCATAGCATCTATTTACAGGTTGTAAGTAATTGTTTTGACTCAGCAGTGTGTTCCAGACCCTATGCACTTTACTTGGTCGTATGACAAACTAGCCTCCCCACTGTTGCAAAACTCCTTAGATGTACAGCTGTTTGAAATTTAGAATGGACAGAGATAAGATTCAACATTTTCTTTTAGTCCTCCACTGCCACGATCTCCATCATTAATGTATGAATTCTGTTTCTTCATCTGTCTCTTCCCATCCTCTGTCTAGTTGTATTGGCCCATTTGTTATTATTTCATAATATCTTCCATTAACTACCAATTATGGTGTAATAATTTAAGTAAATCACCTTTTATTTAATGCTGTAAATTTTCTAATCTATTCGACACTTCATTCTCTTAGCTTGACTATAACAGAGCTATTCTCTAGCTTAGAAAATGAGTGCAAGTTGCTGTATACTGGGTTGGTGGGCAGGACAGCATTGATCTGTGCTTGCATTCTTAGATTATTCCATATGCATGTTGTATTGGCCACTGTTGGAGACCCACTTTCTACACTAGACAGACGTTTCCTCTGACTAACTACAGCTGCTCTTACTTTCTCACAAATGTTTCAGAAGTGATCTCCTGCTGATAGTAACTGCTGTAGCTCCATGAACCTAATTGATTTCTGAAAATTTCTGCTAACAGGGGATCTGTCTTTTCCTGTATCACCAAGTGCCAACTAAGGTGTTGATACATCTCTTCTGAAGAGCTAAAGATAAGCCTAACAATCTCTGGGGAGTGAATGAATGTCCACAGCCATCTAGCAGGAATTACCATTTCTTAACACTTGAAAAAATGCCTCTTTTCACTAATTTTCACAGAAAATGTGTATAGTGCTCTATCCCCTTAAGTCTGTTAAGAATTTCATAGACAGTATCTTTCATGAATTAATTTGTGAATGTAGACCAGAAAGCAGGGAGCTAAAGTTCAAAGCAAAACATTTAAACATCTTATATTAACTAAAAGAAAGAATAGGATATGAAACAACAGGGAGCAAATATATTAAGCAAATGTATTAAGCCCGCACAAACCCACACATTCAGGCCATCAGGTTTTATTTTTAAAACATAATTGTGCTGTGCTTGGGAAACAGAAAAGCACGCAGCCTGTGTGACATGTCTAACACACAACCTGTGTACTCATGCACCTTCCTATCCTATTGCCTTTGTCACCTTCATGGTGGGGTAATAAACTTTGTACACAAAACACTGTGCCCTTACTTGTACATCATTAATAAAGTCATTAATGGGTATGCATAATTCATGCATATTTTGGAAGACTGTAAAATTACACAGTCGTGTGCAATATGTGTGGAATTCCAGCGCATCCTCAATATGATTCTAAAATATTTTAGCTTAGATGTAGAATTTCTTGTTTTTTAAAATTCTTTTCCACAGTGAAGTATAACTTTAGGTGTGTAGCCATCTGTACAAATAATGGTGCTCAGAAAGAAGCATCAGGGTCTGTCATTTGTAATATGTAAAAGTTCTATTTTGAAATATTCAGATGTGAGCAGGGCTGGTCTTATTATGCCTTCAATGAACCGGTAAAATTTTAAATGGCAAAAGGTTTTTGTAAATCTTGCATTTAGTTTGTCATAAAAATTTCAGATCCATGGATTCGTCTAGCATTCCAGCCAACAGTAAGTGATGCTCATAAAACTTTCAGTTTATATGGACTGCAACACGAATCATCATAAGCCTCAGTTATGCACACTTTTCAGATCCTTCTGTAGAGAACCTGAAATTTCAAATTATTTCCTGTTTATACTTACCTTTAAATATGCTTGAGGATGAATAGCACTAAGTGTAATATCAGTTACTTTAGTAATTCTCCAATTATTATTGTGCCAAAACCTGACAAAATACTAGGTTACTGGATGACAATGATACTCCATAACACCTTTCACATCTAAATAATTCATGCTAGGTATTTGGTGGGAAGTCTTGGAACCAATAGCAACACACGAAACCATTAACACCCAAGATGCAAAATCTTTTACATTTCTATAACTAAGAATTTAACAAAATATGGTCATAAGAAAGCATTTTACTGGTACACATGGCGAGCATATAATACATAAGCTGCATCTTTTGAGAAAGTCAAGTTCTAAAGGCCCATTTCAATCCTTATGCACCTGAAAAATTATCATAGCAATTTCTGCCTTACTATTGACTTAATGATTTATTTTTCAATGTTTTCTGTAATACAGTGTATTTTAGGGTATTGGTAATACAGTGTATGGGGTATAAGTGATGAGATTTTGGTAGCAGGTAGACTGCAGGAGTGACCCCTCTAGGAACTTGTCAGGGGTTCTCCTGTGCCAGGCACAGCTTAGTCCAGCTGGCCTGCAGCGGAACCACCACAGGCACATCAGCCCATCAATCATCCTGGTGATGCCTCTGTGGAAACATAGGTAAGACAGGAAAAAATATGGAGTGAAGAGAGGAGGAGGGAAAAAAAACAGTGAGAAACATCAGAGAGAACAGCTAGGTTAGACAAGGAGGAGTTGCTCTGTGGCACAGCAGATATCCCTACAGCCCACAAAAGAGCCCATGATGAGCACATTTTCCTGACAGGAACTGCAGCCCATGGAAAGCCCACACTAGAGAGGATTTTTCTTGAAGGACACGCCAGAACAGGGGAAAATGTGTGAGAGAGGAGTGGCAGAGAGGAACTGTTATGTAAGTGATCATTACCTCCAACTTCCCCTGACACACTCACATAGGGGTAGAGGAATAAGAAGTGAAGGACTAAAGCTGAACCTAGGAAAGGATGAAGGAAAAGTATTTTTTTAAGCTTTTTTTTTTTATTTCTTGCTATATCAGTTTGCAATAAATTAAATTAATTTTCCCCAAGATGAGTCTATTTTGATGATAACAGTAACTCGTAAGCAATCTTCCTGTCTTAATCTCTACCCATGAGTTTTCTCATCCTATTTTCTCCTCCTCTCCTGCCAAGAACGGGAAGTGAGAGAACAGCTGGGTTGGAGTTTGACCCTCAACCAACCCATCATACCTTCTCATTTTCATTCTGGAACCGCTGATTTGAGATTGTCATGTAAACTTTGCAAACTTCAACGTATGTCTACTAGAAACAGAAGAAAATGTCTTAATGATATTTTTAGTTACAGCCTGTGGAAAACACTCGGTCTTTTTATAAGAAGTGTAAACACTCAGTCTTTTTATAAGAAGTGTCTATGAAATACCTGAAGGCAGGGAACACAATGCATTTAAACTCCAAGATATCTAAGGTCAGTGCATGTAGCTGAATTTCAATAATCTGAATTCAAGCTCTGATGCCTAAGATACCCCAGCACTTCATGGAATACCACAAAAATATATTTACAAAAGGTCAAGTTATAATACATCACAAAAATACAGCTTTACAAAGACTTTAATTTGAAGATAATTCAAGTTTTTAAGATAGTTTACCCATATTAACACATTGCTTTACATCTAACCAGTTACATTAATCTCAGTTTACTTAGCTACTGATTAAATTGATTAAAACAAACAGTAAATTTAAGGTTCTGCAACCGAAAGAACTTTTAACTTGCAGTCTGTCAGCTACACAGCCACAACTCTTTAAAGAAAAAACTAGACTTATCATAATCTATATGCAAAATATGACACATACTGTTTCTCATTTTATTTTAGTCCAGGGGATCTTTCTATTCCCGTATAACTACTGTGAACTCAGGCACTGATTACTGGCATTTAGGATTTCTCGTACGACTCTTAATTGCTGTAGTAGGTCATGGCACTGTACTTCACCAGAGAGTAACAGGAATGTCTGAGATTAAAAAACAAGACCATAACACAATAACTTACAATACGGTGATTTCCAAATAATCAGCTGTATCTCTGTGATACACAGTAAGTTGCAAAAACTTTTAACTTCTACAATTTAAAGTTTAATAATTTTAATTTAAAAGTAATTACTAGTACTAAGATGCTTCTGGAAGCTTGGAAAGGATCTCTGGAGATAATCTAGTCCAACACCTAAATCCTAACAACACTTTAACTTTTTTTTTTTAAATTTAATTAATATATATATTTAATTTGGCTTAGCCTTATCTGGAAAGGAGTCCAAGCGCTAGTACATAAGGCCTAGAAACAGTGTTCTATTCTGACCTTGAAGAGTTTACAATCCTCTGCAATAGCAAAGAACTTCTAACTTCGTTTTGTGGGAATGCAAAAGAAAAGAGAAAAAGATGACAATATAACTAGAGGAGTAGAGAAAGCTTTAAAAAAAATTCCTATAGTCTGCATTATTCCTCAAAAGAAGGAAGGAAAAGGAACACATAATGTTACACTGATACCATGAAACTATTTGGAGTAAGAGTTAAGTTGATCTGAATAGTCTTATTACATTTTAATAATGAAGTAATCTCACTTTTAAAATGCTATTTTGCTTGTTCCAGAACTATTTTGAAAAGAAGTTTGCCTGACAATTTCATCTGAAAAGTATTTCAGAGGCTAAACTGATGGAGCACTTCCACAGCAGTGAATTCTCTTCATTTTAATAAATACCTGCCAACCAAAAATATCTACTCCAGGTCAAATGAAACCTTTGATCTGTAATGAAATCCTTTAGTTTTTCATTTTAACTGGAACCAAGAAAGTTTTTATCATGAGTTGATTCCAATAAATTCTCACTACCTTTCGCCCCAACTTTTTTTTTTCATGGCCGTATGAAAAATGGATTATTCACTCAGACACACTTGAGAATGATTCCCATATTGCTAGAATCCCTGTTCTTTCATGGTTATATCTTCCCACCATTAAAATTAATGCACCTGAATTATTTGCAGTGCAAATTATGAGTGTCCTTTTTCAGATTAAAAATCTAGCTGCTGTAGGGAAGAAGTGACTGTGATAACATCAAGGTGTGGAATAAATATTTGAGCTAGATAATTTAAATGGGTCTACAATTGACTGTTAGTTTGGCTGCTTACTGTAAATCACAGGTGTCTCCACAGTGCCACATAATTCGCTGTTTTGTAAGAAAACAAGAGTTTCTGCTCGGTAACGGTAGGCCCCCAGGACACTGCAGACTTTCTGCTAAAGTTCAAAGAAGGGTATGAAAGCACTGACTATCCATCAGGACATGAACTGTTATCACAGCTATTACTTTTGTGAACTGTCTCCCTAGATCTGGGTGTTGCTGCATGGGATATCTGACTTGTGTGTGCAGGCTTCTTTCACAAATCTGGTGCCATTGGCATGATGAGACTTCCTGTATTTAAGCTTCCTTCGTAGTGTAAAGTAAAAAAAATGTAAATTCATAGTAAACTGTCCAGTGTAGACTGCCAAAGAAATTTCCAACAGAAATTACAAGCTAAGGTACTTCTCATGAATAGGACAAGATTTGGTCCCTTTTATCTACATTTTGTCAGCGTTTTTTAGCATTTTTCAAAACAGAATATTTTCAAGTTAAAGCACGAACTGCAGGGACCCTAGGCCAAGCCAATATTATACACCTCATTTAGTTTTGGAGGTTATATTCTCAATGTTCCTCCACTGTCAGTGAAGAAGGAGAGGTATCCCTAAGTTCATGTAGAGTATAAGTTAGTGCTATGAATTGTCCTTTGGGGGAACTTGCCTCTCTCCTCTGGTTACATAGGGAGTCATCAAAAGTGGTTTGTGAACTTAACACACACTAGAATAGACCTAATTATTTTGCAAGATTTCTGCGTTTCCCATTTAGGAAGTTCATTTGATAAAGTGCCTGGTGAGCCAGCAAATCACAACTGTTTAGATTGTTAAAACAGTTTCTCTAGTGATTTTCATCTTACCAAACAACCAATGTTTGGCAGATTGAAGATTTTGTACAGTCAACTAGATGTATGTAGTTCAGCTTAACTCTGGAGAAGCTTAAAACATTAACACAGAGGAAGGAGAAAATATTAACAACAGAAGTCTCTCCTAATTTCTCATGGGAATAGTCTGGGATGATTACGGGCTAGGAGACATTTTCAAATTATAATCTGGATTGGAAAATTCTCTTTTGGAGGATGAGAGATTTAAGAATTGGAAAGAAATTTAATAATTTTATTAGTTGCACTAATTAGCTGTTACTTCTTTTATAGAATCATAGAATATCTTGAGTTGAAAGGGACCCACGAAGATATCGAGGTCCAATTCCTGGCTCGTCACAGGACAACCCCAAGAATCACACCATGTGCCTGAGGGCATTGTCCAAATGCTTCTTGAACTCTGGCCTGCTGCCATGACCTCTTCTCTGAGAAGTCTGTTCCAGTGCCTGACCAGCCTCCGGTTGAAGACTCTTTTCCTGCTATCTAGCCTAAACCTTCCCTGACACAGCTTCAGGCCATTCCCTCAGGTCCTGTCACTGATCACCACAGAGTGATCAGCGCCTGCCACTCCATTTACCCTCGTGAGGAAGTTGTAGACTGCAATGAGGTCTTTTCTCAGTCTCCCCTTTTCCAGGCTGACCAAATAGAGTGATCTCAGCTGCTCCTCATACGGCTTCCCCTCAAGGCCCTTCACCATCTTTTTGCCCTCCTTTGGATGCTTTTTAATAAGTTTATATCCTCCTTATATTGTGGCCTCCAAAAGTGCACACAGTACTAGAGTACTCTTTAAATATTTGCTACTAATTCAACAGCATAGTGTTTAAATAATATGGCCATACCAGGAGCCTCAAAACTAGAGAACAGGGCCCAGCAATTCCTAGATTATTAAAACAGACATGTCCTTAAAGTATCCATGTGAACAATAACTCTCACAGTGTAGCTCGAAAACTATTTTGCAAACTTTTGTTTTCATTGTTGGTAATCTGTGTATCTAAAACTCATTCCATCCAAGTATCATCATATGGTTGAATAAAGAATTTTGTGTGTTGAGTTTTGGCCCAAGTTCCATTTTATTAACTCAGTTTAAGCCTACTGGAATGAGAAGTTAATGATGAAAATTATTATTAAATTATTAGGCCTTCATTTCAGTACAGTTACAGCTCTTGACTCAATACAGTATAATTTTACAGTAAAATGAGGAAGTATATTATATTTTAAGATTGTCTAAAGTAATAGTTGTAAGTCCTAATACACTGTGCAAGACTTTTCCCAGACTAAGATACAGATATAAATTAGTACCATATTGTACACATGTTGATGAAGATTATATCCTGCCAATGTCATCTTAAAATAGAAAGCCACATTTCCTCAGGATATTGATCTAACTTAGCTGGATCCTATAAAAGACAGAAAAGTGGATAATGTAACTTCAGACATGAGAAGTTATTAAGTGAATTGACTGTTGGAGCAGTACCTAATCCTCAGTCCCTACAGCACAAGAATTTGTCAAATCAGATTGTTTTCATATTCTAATCTAATGCAGCACACTTTTGGGAAGTAGGAGGAACTCTGAAGTGATTAACTTGCTGTGGTGCCTGTGTCATGTATTTTTGCACAATTATTTGCTTACTTGCCTCCCAAAGTCATAACATAAAGTGCTTGAACTCAACAATTCCCTTTTTAACATATTTGTAAGGACTTTAGTCAAAGTGCTCTAGCAGTAGTTCTGCGATCAAGGGGTTTGTTTTCAAGTTCATGGTGTTTTAATACCTAAAACGTTTAATCAATGACTTAACAGAAACGTGAAACAAGAAATTACTAGTAACATTTAAAAAGTACATGAATGGTTAGACATTTCTATGTTTTAGCCTGGATCCCACTATATAAGAAACAGCAACAGTCTCTTGCCTCTGTGGAACTGCGTCCATCGACTGAAAATTTGCCATCTGCAACTTGTGGCATCTACAAGAATAAAGGCAGTACCAGTGCAGAGTAGCTGCTGAACTAATACACAGCTAAGAACAAAAATCCAATTCCACTTTGGGGACACTCACTGTCATTCCTATGTTCTGCAGAAAGACATTTAAAGTTTAAGATGAAATATCAGGAAATGAAGTACATCTTCTCTATCTCATAACTGATGTTGATAATATGCAAAATATTATGAATTGGTGCATCTTTAAAGGAGTACGGTGAGCTCTATCACAGCTGAAGAGCTGACAAGTAAACAGGATGAAGGCATCATCACATAAACTTTTCTACAATTAACAATCCCACAAAACTCACTTTCTTGGTTAGCAAAACCAAGAATTTTGTTTTGTGGAATAAAGTGTTGACATCATTTCTGCAATAAAACTGAGACAACTTAAGCTGGGAAAGGCATTTTTGGACCACTGTTTTTCTTGTGTGGGCCCACTCAATTGAAACCAGAATATGCCTTGAAAAGTAGTTACACTAATTCTTTTTTTCTGTATGCTCCTAAGATTCTATTTGATCTGATTTATTGCTTCCCCTTCTTCAACCTTATTTAGCTATTTTAGTACTGGCTCAGATCATTTTCCAGGGCTCGCTGCTTTTTATATACTGCAGTACAAAAATATAGAGTGTGATACAATCACATAAATTAGAAGAGTGATAACAATATGTTGTTTCTTCATTTATTTTGATATTAACCTAAATCAAAGAGAGGTTTAAAAATTCTTAATGCATTAATACTAAGGACATACAGATTCTAATAACTGCTAACATAACTGTTTTAAATAATTTGCAGATTATAATATGAAGAGAAAAATAAATCATCCCTGAAAAGCAGATTTTAAAAGGATTTTCCTACAATACCTTATTAGCCACCAGCGTGCTTGTAACAAATGGGGACAGAGCCTTTCCCAAATCTTCGTTCACGAAGCCTAGCCATGAAACAATATAATCACAAAATATCTTCTTTCTGATTTGTCAAAATGTGATAGATAGCATTTTACAAAATAAACTGATGGATGAGAAGCAAACACAATGGTTTGTGTTTTGATGTCATGGTAAATACCTGCAGTTCTTTACAAAGTACAGTAATTTGCCTCAGGGCCTCTTACCTGAATTGCCACCATAAAGAGACACAGTTGCTTAAAGCAGTAAAGAACAAATAATAGTGTAATTGAGGCTAGACAAAAAAAAAAAAAATTGATCTCCCAGATTTCCCATACAAGTACCATTTTCCAGGGACAATTCAAAATTAAATAACAGTGGTAGAGGGCAGGACATGGAGCAGGCTGCCACACAACCAGACTTACTGTCCCAAAGAAGACCTTCATTTATTGCTAGATTTCACGTAATAAAGGTTTTAATGTGCAGTTAGGATGAATAACAACCATCAAATATGAAGACACCTCCATCAGTTCAGAGGCACATGGGCTACAGGTTGCTTGAGGTTAGTAAAGTATCTGATGAAGTATCACTATACCCCTATCAGCTTCTTACACTCTTCCCTTGGCACTTGTTGGCCATTGTGATTAAACAGGCTACTGGGCTGGATGGACTTTCCTCTGGTGCAGCTTAGATATTGTTATATTCTCAAACTTTGTCTTTTCCTAGAAATATACTAATGATTTATAATTCTATGTAAAGAACTGGAAGTATAAACCTTTGTTTATACTTCTAATTGTAATAATAGCTACATACTCAGAAAGCAATGTATTACCATATCTCTCTCTGTTTTCCCTGAGGAGCCAAATAAAACTGGCAAGAGTAGTTCTAAACCTGAATCTATAAGCTCCCTCTCAAGGCAAATTCTTCTCAGATCTGCAGTGTGACTCCTGTTTGCAGTTTATTAGTTTATTACATATTGTGCTTCCATTTCTTTCACTATCGCAGGTGAAAGTTCTTCCTCTGAGTCACTGAGTCAAATACCTGATACTGATTCACAGAACACTTAATATAGATCCAGATCAAAGATCTGTAATAAGATAGCTAATATAAGTAAGTATACCCAATACAGATTGAGTTCAAATGGGAGAGTTTTTGCCTTAGTTATTCTGAGATAGAAAAAACAGCCCATAAAAACGACACACACTTCTTCAGCAAAATTACTCTTTAGTTTCTTCCTAGTCGGCCAGATGAGAAGTAAAACACACACAAGCATGGATGTAAACTCTTCCTAGTTACAATCCCCTTCTGAATTCCACTTTTTCCATTTTTCCCTCCATAAAAACAAGAACTCAGTGTGATCATGTGGTATTTTTAGACCATTTGTTAACAACATAATTGTTTCTAAGGCTTGCAGCAATTTAAATGTCTCTGGGGAGAGTTGGCATAAAAACTAACAAGGAATAAATATATAAGTTCACTTATTAATTAATAAAGAGAAACTATTAGAAGCCAATGTAGAGTTTACAGTGACAAAGCAGCCCTATGGACAGCTGTAAGAACTTTTGGAAGTTTGAGATCAATGAACATACTATGTACTCGTAGTTGCAGCTACCTGCCTTATGGGGTGCTTTTATCTTTTCTTTTAATGGGTTGCTGAATGCTGTCTCAAGCAGATGTACTTTTTAGGGCAGTTCCAAGTCACTAAGTATTCACACTTCTGTTCACATAGTCAGGATAATAAAGTACACCAATTACAAAATGTTTGCTTAATTGCCATTGCCATACTGCTGGGATTTCTATTTAAGCTTCTTTGTACAAAGAAGAAAATATTTATGGCCTTTTGGGCAATAGTTAGGGTATTTTCTTTGTACTTCAATATATATATTATTCTCCTGAAGTGGTTAAGAACATTTTGCTGCAGTGGTCAAATTTTCCTGAAGGCCCCAGATTGCTCAAAGCACATGCACAATTAGCTAGGATGTGTACATAAATCTGTGATACTGATTATACATTTTTACCGACATAGTTAATGAATAAAATTTAGTTTTAGTGTCCCTCCTATTAGTCAGTCATTTGGTATTCATTGTTCTAACACTGACCATAATGATAGTCATTAGGTTTTAAAATGGATGCCATTTATCCTTCCATAAGAATTACATCATAATTCAGGATAGACAGCAATATACTCATTATGATGGATCTCTTTATTAATAATGTGGATTTGTATCCACATTATTCAATATAATATCTGCTGTATTCAAGCATTAGTTAACATCCACTTATTTTAAAGTGATAGTCACTATCTGTCTAGAGCAAAATAAATCCTGAATCATAAATTTAAGTTCACCATCTTCTTCAGGCAAAGTGAAGACATTTCAGTAAATAACCAGAATTTTCAGTGCTTTATGAAATGTCGCAGCAGTAGCACACATGCTGTTGCATTTATGAAAACTGGGCTTTCTCACACTAGAAAGCATCACGTTGCTAACAGGCAAGAAACTCTGGGACGTCATTTTTAAAGCCATGGATAACTGTAGTCACTTTGCACTTACTTCTGCTATGGTTCTGATCATTGCAGAACAATCTCCCGTACCTAAATAGAGAATGTGATAGATGGCTTTGCAGTTCTTTGCAGATTTTGGTATTTGAATATGAAGCTAAATTTGCACTGTAAAAATGTCAGAAGGACTTCAGTAGGTTAGATCAAAATCTCTTTAGACTAATGCTCTCTCTCCAAACATAAGAAAAATTTCATAATGTTACTAAGTAAATAATCTGTCATCTTCAACTCAAAAAGCCCTGGATATATTAAAAATGGCCCAAATTTATGTATTTGAAAAATACAGTCTTTTGCTTTGTCACAGAGCAGAATATTGCTACAAGTTCTAAATATTTTTTATGCATAAGTGGATGTAAATTAACAAATTTTAAATGGAAGTCAAAAATAAAACATGCAAAGTACATACAGGAAAGCTACATAAGAATTTAAATAAGATTTTTCTGTGTTAAAACCACCAGGAATCTTTTGAAGAAAACAAAAAAATACTTTTTTATAGATCTACTGTAAGTTTTTACTTTCACTGCTTGTCGTAAAACATTTCATAGATGTATAGAACAACCACTTTCTAAACAGAACATGCAGCATGTAGCCACACAAAATACAAAAAGACAGCCTGAAAGAACTATCATGTAAAAACCTTAGAGGAAGTCAAAAGTACTTTCATTTTGGAACATATAAAATGTGATCAGAACAAAGTTTAGACTCTGTACAAGACACCTATAGAGAATAGCCCAGAATTATCTTACTTCTCAAATGCAAATATATAAAAAAACTTCAGAGTACTGGAAAGAAAGTAGACGAAGAAGCTAAATAATGATTTAGAGGAAAAGTAGCTCAGGCTAAGTTATTCATATTTGCCTAGAGTAATACTCTCATAGCAAGCCAAGTACATAGATGGCAGACTGAAAGCACACTGAAGTCAGTAAAAATATTTATAATCACATACAATTTAGGTGAAAAGCTGCTGCTTTCATTATTTTAGACCAAGAATAATTTTTTTTCCTTACAAAAACTTGCATCGAAAGCTTAGAAGCTTTTTTCTCATTTCATTTCACTTTTGTCTTTAACTTTCAGAAAAACATTAGATTTGTAACTCTGTAAAAAGAATTAAGAACCATGTTTTGTCACACATTTTCAAACAGGTTTGACAGTTTGATGAGGCCACCCCTGAACAGTGAAGGCACTTCTATTTAACTGGAAACTGAGACAGTGCAGGGACAGTCAGGAGATACTCTGAGATTTGGAAAGCTCTTTTGCCTCTCCCAGATGTTTCAGCTCTCGCTTATTTTCCTTGAATATTGCAGGCAGAAGGATGTTTTGTTTCATGGAGCTCTGGGAAGGCTTGGTAATGAGTCTAGTTGATTTACTGATAAGGTCATCTACTTTATCATGCTCATAGTGGATATAGGAGATTTTGATTTATCATAGAATCATTAAAGTTTGAAAAGAGTTCTATGATGGAGTTCATTCATTAATGTAAGGTTGCCAGGTCCACCACTAAACCACATCTCTAATCACCACATCTTACGCATCTTTGAACATTTCCAGGGATGCTGATTCCACTCCTTCCCTGGGCAGTTTGTTCTAATGCTTGAACATTCTTTCAGTGAAGAAATATTTCCTTATATCTAATTTCAACCGCCTTGAGCACAACTCGATGCTGTTTCCTTTTGTCCTATCACTTGTTACCTGGGAGAAAAGACTGATTCCTTCTTTAAGGTAGTTATAGAGAGCAGTAACATTCCCCTGAGCCTCATTTTCTCCAGACCAAATAACTCCAGTTTGTTACCAAATGTTAGAACTTTTCTCCTACTGCCAGTGTCTTTTCAGAAACAAGGGAAGAAAATTGGAGTGACATAACCTCAAAGACACACTGCAGTTGCTCAATGTCCATTAACATCAAACAAGCTCAGACTTTCCAAAATCTGAAACAAAGTATCTCACTGCAATTTTTCTGATAGAATATTTGAGAATAGCAGAAAAAGCCAAACCACTATTTTAATGAAGAATTATCAGCTAGCTTTAAAATAAAAGCTTGAGAGTCTTTTTAAGAAAAGTTGCCTTGATCATTCATATATTTATGTTGCTAAGTTTTTTAATCTCATGTGGCTATTTTTATTCTCTTGCATTCTTTGTGTTATTCATTCATATTTTTGTTCAACATATGGGACACATGTATACAGCTATTTTTATTTAAATGTATATGTATATTTATCATATATTTGGCATAAAACAAAAGACACAGGACAGTGACAAAACTGGAATTTTGTGCGTCTACCTAAACTGTACTAATACATCACCTACGAGAGACAAGAAATATTTACTGGGCTGCACATCACATAAGATGAATCTCAGCAACAAAACTGTAGGAAGTTCTTTCTCAAAAGGACTTTTCATCATAGCAGACTAAACAGAATTAGCTCACACATTTAAGTAATAAGACACAGCTGACCAAACCATGTATCTATTTATTTGATTAGCATTAAAGGCATCTGTTGTGACAAATCCACTTCGTAAGTTAAACAATGCAGTTTTGGTTGACCAGTTTTATTTGTTTAGACTGCCTAGGTTTATTAAGCTAGGAAATCTCTCCATAGCTAATGGCAACAGAATACTGATCTATTAGTTTTTTTTCATTTCACTTTTTTTACTTTTCAATCTTTTTTTTTTTAACTTGGCAAATATTAAAAATTACTAGATATATGTACAGCTCTGTATCGTTGCATTTAATTTAAAATATGTAAGAAGAAAAAGTTCCTTTACAATATGACACACTTTGATCATCTGAGCTTCAAATAACTTCAAAGTGACTGAAATACTGCGTTATGGTTTTTCTGGAGCATGGAAGATACAATATTGATGGAAAACTATGCATTGCTATTTACTGTATTTATATCCATTAATATTTCTGCAAACAAGCTACCCAGTTCATGGAAAAGCAGACTTAGAATTGTATGTTTTGCTTTATTAACTGCATAGTAAAATATGCACTGCAGTGAGGCATGGCTCACCAGAATATACTGCAGGAAACCTTCTGGTACATACTATACAGGAGACACATGGATACAGATAGGATTGCTGCACTGTTTGGTTAGTTGCACAGCTTAAAGTCTTTCATTCAAAGGAGTATTCACTTCAGGCCACAGCTTCAGAGCAGACTGTAGCTATCTTATGGATAATTGAGATATGGTTTAGGAATGTATAAAGGCCACTTTCTCCGCATTCCATCTGGCCATCCCGGTCCAGCTTTCAGGACGTCTCTGAGCTTCTTAGCTCCTCTCTCCAGTGCATGCTGCATTTTAGGACTTCCATCAAGTAGAAGTTCACCTCCTCCTCCCAGGAGGGGTCTCAAAGGGGTTTTGGGGAGATTTAATTCAGTTCTTACCCCAAAACTGTCTCTGTTGAGCTTTCTCTGCTCTGTTGCTGGCTCTTTCTCCTTGCAGGACATGTCTCTGCATTCCTCAGCCTGGCTATGTGCCATGTTGCTAGTTGCCGGCTATTTTCTTGGCTTTCAGCCACAGCTTTCCACTCAGCGCTGCCTCTGCCGCCGCTTTTCTGTCTTCTTCTGCCCACTCACAGTGGAGAAAGCTCCCCCAGCTTTTCAGCCACAGAACTCGGTCCACTTTAACATTGTTTTAGAGTTTCTGCAACCCCAGCCGGGGGGCCGAGGGGGGTCTAGCCCCCAGCGGGGCTCCTGGCCCCTCAGCTCCTTGTGGCTTCACAACATGGCCACTTCTCCTCCAACTACCTCATCATCCTTCTTTTCCAGTCTGGTGTGATATGTTTTAATTTTTCAGGGGCGCTGACTGGGTCAACACCAAGAGACACCATTTTTTTTAACTCCAGGGGAAAATACTTTTTCCCCACCACAAAGTGTCAAAGTATTTAATGATATTTTATACTTACAGGTTTCAAAAACTTGTAATAAAATAATGAAAAATATTGATAATGATGCAGTTCTTTTATCTTGCCCATTTTTCTGAGATTACCTCTGGAAAATAAATTGCTAAGGCTAAGAGGGCCAAACACACACCATCCTCTGCAACTAGGAAAAAAAAAGGACTAACCTGTATCACAACACAGAGTGCCTGTGAAACTGAAAAGTTACGTAGATATCAATCAGAAATTTATCCAGCCATCTCAGGAGACAGGGGTAGTACTGCACATACTGTGAGAAATGTGCTAGCAAAATATGGAATGTTAAGGCAGGCCCATTAAAAAACCCAAGAAAACCACAGAACGACCTCATCAAAAATAAGTGTAAATATATTCATTTGGGTAAAACAATCATCTGTGTCTTCTCATGCATGCTATCTGCTCTCATTGCTGTCGCTCCTGTCAATCTGAAGTTGATAGGTAATGGCCCTATGATTCAGGGAAACTGCTGAAGTGTGTACTCAAGCTTCAGTTTGAGAGATGGGTTCATTTATCACCACGATAAGCTATTACCATTGATAGGTCACAACTCATTGAAGAGACAGTCAGTCTAATTGGCTCAATGCAGTTAGCTCTGGATATGCCTCAAGGAGACATCATACAACAAACCACTTGTTTAATAATTCATTGCAGTTCAGATTGGGGTTCTAACATATGATTATCCCTTCAATATGCCAAATATTGAGGTCTTAACCCTTTAGTATCTTGAGTCCAGGAAAGCAAATTCATTCTGTAGTTAGAAAAATCCTTACTTCTAGAAACTTACTGAATATTTAAAATTTCAACTTTCTAAGGAAATTTACTGTAGTTAGCTAGAGTCTGTCTCTGGAAAATAAAACCTCTTCTGCCATCATTCTCTTCTATTAAAGAACAACTTACAGTGTGTAAACATAATAGGATCCTAAAGTAATGGAGCTCATTTTGCCTTTAATGAAGCAGTATGAGTCCATTCAGAGCAATCAGGTAAAGAACAATCAGGGTAGATGAGACAGATGGAATAGTATACATGAAACAGGACCTACAATTTAAAGGATGCTTCATACTCTGTTCAAAGAGTAGACTAAAGAATGAGTCTCAATATTAATATATTTAGAATGATGACTCTATAAAGAGACAAGTTAAAACTAAACAAATAATTCAAGCTTCTGATCACTATTGTGCTACTTTCTTGTTAGTTCTGGTTACCCTTTCATTGTTCAGTTCTTTAGCTGCATATCACAGCCATAATGAAAACTTACTTCCTTTGCAACTGCGGTATTGTCAAAGGCTTAAGGGTTCTATTTCTCTATCACTTCCAATTTTACTGTCATGGATTGACACTGGCCAGCAGCCAAAAACTCACCGAACTCTCCCTACTCTCTCACTCCCCTAGTCCTCTCTCCCATGGGATGGGAAGAAAATAGAAGAAGGGTGAAAAGACTTATGGATCAGTGGGAAAGGTTAAAGAGAAAGCCTTGACACTGTGCAAGCTCTGTTCAACAAGAGCCAAAAGACAGGTGTGTTACCAACACTGTTTTAGCCACAAATGAAAAATGCAGCAGCAAATGCACCACTATGAAGAAAGCCAGATGCACTACAGAAGTAAAATATGTTCACATTGGTCTATCTGTTTGTCTGTCTTTCTCTGTCTTTGTCTCATTAAACTGAAATATATGAAAGTGATATTTCTGATACTAAATTTTTGGATTGCTGGAAATTTAGTAAGTATCACCCTTTGAAAATGAGAGTTTGTAAGGCACTCACAGTTAATGGCCCTACTACTCACCAATCAATTATGAAAACATCAAGAATTTATAGAATTTACAAAATTACTCATTTAATTTGTATTAGAATTTGTTGTGGAATTGATTACTGCTCCCCATAAACAAATACAAAATAAATTTTAAAAGCATTACTTTGTGTACTTTTTGAATGTCAATTTGGGTTTTCTTTCAGTAATTGAATTTGTCCCATTTTGAACCATTTAAGCCACCTTTACATCTTCTACACTCTAGTTAGTAATGGAGCTTTGTGTATCAGAAATCCGTGACTCACGCCAATATGTTGTTTTACAAACACACAGTCCTTTTTTTAATAACAATAGATGTAAAATGCTGTTAACAAATTTAGTTGGATTAGGCCTCCTAGACCCATGAACTGATTAAAAATTCACATGACAGGCACAAAATTAAACATGAGTCACATAAATTCACACACATATACCTCTTAATTGCATCTGTACACAGGTGATTAGCACTTGGATTTGGGCACCTGTGATACACTTGTGTTTGGTTTTAAAACTTCTTAATGACACAGGGTAGTTAGTTAATCAAGTTAGGCATCAAAACTTAGTTTCTGAAGACAGACACATAGAAAAGCAAGGCTAATTTCTATACATAAAATGAAAATAATGCCATTTATCCATCTTGTAGAGAAGCTGCATATCAAGACAATTTTGAGATTCTCAGATGCTACTGAGTGTGTCAAACTCCCTCCCCAAGAAAAAAAATAGTACAGATTGAAAGTACAACAAATGGTTTTGTGTGAAAAGCTGTGCACTGTCAGAGATTCGCAGTACTTCTGTCCTTCACCATACTGCTTTTTTGATGTGGAAAACAAAAGTTGAACAGCACAAAATTACAAAACTAAAGCTCAGTGGCATCATGCAGTGTTACTAATTAGTTATAAACTTAATAATTTTAATTCCATTCTATTTCAGGATTTTGTAAATCATTTAAATTTGAAGTAAATTGGGGGGCCAGGCCTGTAAATCAAACAGAAATAGCAACTCAGTTATTCATAAAGGGAAATCTGGAAACTAAATCTAACACTATCTCCTTGTGACTCTCAATATTTGAAGAATGACCATTCATTAGCTTTTAAGTATACCCTTTTGGTGATGAACATACATGCCTTCATCACACACCTGTGTAACCCAATATGAATTAGATGTTTGGACTATAAAATCTCTCTGATTAGGTAAGTTGAGTAAAATTTGATTAAACACTTTACTTCCAGGTAACCCGTGATGACTAAGAAATTCTAAATATAGTTTTCAAAGCACTTTGTTGCTGATGAGGTATTTAGTATGCAGAGGCATATATATAAGAGGAATAAAATCTAAGAGGAACAAAACACCCATGTATCCTCCCTTTCATAAACTTCAGTTTTCCTTTACAGTCGTAAGTAACCACTATTAATTTAGCTATCTCTAGCTTGGGAATCATCATCATCATGCTTCTTTGCATTTTGATTAGCCCTCAGTACAAATCACCAGACATATAAATTCTTTCCAAATCAAACCCTTTCTTTCTTTTTCTGCTGCTTTTTTGGATCCTTCGGTATTTTAGTATTTGGGATCAAAGATATGAAGAATAAAACACTGCAATCCAGCAAGCATATTCCCCAGTTTGCTTCCTTTTTCATTATTTCCTATGACCCCTTAGTGTTCTCTCTCTAGCATTCACTTCCCTTCTTTTGTGAAACTACTTTATTTCCTGCTTGTTTTTCCATTTTTCAACTGCCTCTATTGATTGAAGCCCTTGCCTTCAAGGCAGACTTGGTAAGCAGGTAACACAAAGGACACTTGAGATTTATGAAATAATTTCACCAACAATAAATTTCCTCTTTTTCTACAGTAGTGTGAGATGATTTGAGCACTAAGAAATTAAATTTAACATAGGATACATGAATTACTGCAGTCAGTGGACTCAGCTAGCCAGAATCTGAGCCCTGTTTCAACTAATTTCCAAGGTGCAAAGAGGCCGTAACAGTCTACTGGGCATCCTTAGTTTCCTTGTAATCTCAATAATGGCTATACTTGAACTGTCCCAACAGGCTATCCAAACATCACTAAAAGCATTAATGAGGAACAAAGTGTGCAAAATTTACTTATCTCTTGGTGGTTCTTTACAGTCACAGGTAGCTGATCACCAAGTAGTACAGTACCAATATTGTTTTAATTTGTACTGGGGATCAAGCAAAATTTGGTGAGCCACAGCTGTGAAAGAATGCAGAGAACTATCCCTGTCCATTCCATGGTGCCAAGCTGAGAGAATATTTCAGGAAAAATAAATAATCTAAACTCAATCATGCAATACAAATTAAGTAAACTTAGAGGAAGTATCAGTCAGATGTGGTTCAAATCTTTTAAATGTTTTTCTCTTCCCTAGTATGCCTGCTTTGTTTATCTCATCCTTTCCATATCTGACTCTGCCTATTATCTCAATTTTTAGAAGCTATAGTGAAGTAAGTGCTAATAAAATAAACAGCACATTTGGTATACATTGAAGACATTGACTGAGTCTGTTTTCCACGGTGACTTAATTTCAGTCAGGGCAATTTAGATTGTGATTTAAAATAAAATAACATTATTTAGATTACTTTAAGGTTTACTTGTTTAAAAAATGAAAAACATACCAACAAGCTAAACCATCTTTTTCTTAGAATAATGCATTCAAATACGAAAGATAAAAGATACTGAAGTAGCTGTCTTTACAAAATACGTTTTTCTTTAGCTTTAAATGAATCATTTTAATTTTCTGCCATGTGTTAGCTGTTGACATTACTCAAAAAAATCTGAGAATCTGCAACAGCTTTGAATAACTTCAGAGGTGTTACACTGAATGAAGATTTCTTGCATACTATGTGCTGCTGATGCCTATTATGTTTCTTTTATAGATATGGATAACATGCATATAACTAACTATCTCATTCTACTCTAATATATAAGATATTAAGAATCATTAAATGCCCCCATAAAATTGGTTTTGTTATGCTATGCCTTCTACTTGAGGATCACATTCCCTACTCCCTTTCCAATTTACTTTTACAACCTTGGAGATGTGCTTTGTTAAACATTCAAATCTGGGGCTGAAAGTCTTTTCTATGGAGAATGTATAAAAAAGTCAAATTCATCATGAAGTACTGGACTTACCATCACTGAAGAAAAATCCCTCATGCATGTAACAGATACTTCAAGCACTGCCATTATGTTACTAAAGGGTGGTCTACTTAGACCTGGAAAACCCATATGCATTAGGGAATGAAATCTTCTACTGAAAGCCTAAACTGTCCATATAACCCGCTGAAGGAAAGAATTTTCTTAACAAGGCACACAAAGGGAGATCACATCAGCCCACCTAAGTTTCATTACTTCACTTCCCTGACAATAAAAGCAATACAGACGCACGCTTCAAAAAATCAGTCTATTCTCTGAATTTAAGACACAGCTGAATGTTGGAACTGTGTAGGCTAGGTCACTCCCTGCTTTTCATTAGGCCAAATAATTTCAAAAGAAACTGATGGTAAAAAAAGTAGCTTTCAACTACAATTTAATTTGCATCTCATCCATTTATACCAAAAGGTGTTATGTAGATTGTTTTCCTTTTTGAGACAGGCACTAAAATAAAGGAGTTGTGGATCTATCTAACACCATCATGTTCTCTGAACAGGAAAACCTTGAGATCTGAAACCTTGACAATACTAGATGAAGCTTCCTGCCCTTAGATGCATAGTTTAGGACAATTCATACCAGCATTTCAGTTCCAGTTGATTATTCTATTATTCATGCTTCCTTATGTTTTGGGTCTCAGCTACATTCCTTCCCCCTGGGAGCCATAGACTACAATTTGCTTTGCATTATTCTGCCTTTTGTATCAGAGTTACCTAAGAAATGAAAACAAATGGAAGGAAATAAACATAAAAGTCATGAGGACCTAGTTTATGATTATTTTATAATTCAATATTTAATCCTATGAGGTAGTCTGGGCAGTCTGCAATAGATAATATGTCACAAAACAAACTGCTCCCTCTATCTCAATCTTTAATTTTCCACTGTAAAGTACTTTTAAAGGGCTGACAGATATTTAAAGTTTGTACGTATTGCCTACAGGCTTATTACAGCATCTTCATTTGCGGACTCAAAGAAACAATGACTTCTGTAAGTCAGCAAATAGGTTACACAGCTAGTTATAAAAGAACAGGAAAAATAAATGAAGTGACAAGGTCAAAAAAGTCCCCTTCCCATTCTGTATGCACAGACTCTACACAAAACTTTCAGCTATTGTATTGGTTTTAACTTGAGGTCAGAGAAAGAACAGTATCTACCACATGAATGCTTTAAGTCAATGGAGTTTGCAAACATGATGTTCTAGAACTTTTCTGAGAGATAGCAAAGCTTATCATTCAAACATCTTTTGCTTTAATTTTCAATATTCTCTGACTTCATGAAGGACCATATTACATTAACCTTAGTTATACTGAATGGGATCGCGCTGTACAGCTAACTTAAATGATTCCTGTAAAACAAGGTTTGATGCAAGAAACTTCTCAATATAAGTCTGTCACCATGCAAATAGTGGGTTTGAGAAGTGTTTTATGGTTTCTATCATATTATTTGCAGTTTGAGTAATGCCAGCATTAGTATCTGCTCAAAACCCAGATGAAGGAGTTAGAGGGGATGTATTTTCTGCTGCGTATTGAGACCTAACAACGTCCAGAGACGAGAATTCTAAGATAAGCTCCTCCTAAAGACTGAATTAACCTGCGACTGCTAACCAAAGGCAGTGCCCTAACCACCTGAAAAAGGCAGGATAAATCTTCACATTCACCTTAAAGCTGGCCCTTAGCAGAGAAAGGAACACAAAATTTGCAGCTGCAGAAAAAAAATAAAGCATGTAACCAAAGATGGACGTTTCCCCGTGGAATTTCAAGTGGCCTCAGGGGCCTCTCATGCGTGTGTCATGGGGGGCAGAGGGATGGGAAGGGGTGCCATGTTTAGATATGTTGCATATCATGTTTACTTTCACCTAATTGTAAGGGAGTTCTACTCATCATAGGAATTATAAATTGCTTTTTGATGAGGTGTCAGAGATGCAGAGTGTATACGTAATGTTAGACTTCTGAAATATCACACACACCTAACCCTTCTATGTTGACTTTAAAGAAACAAGCATTTCATATCATCCTGCTGACTTGGGTATCCAATTTTTAATTAATTTTTGGCTTTCTTTTCAGTGCTGTGATCAAGCATTATCATACTGTAACTCATAACAGTTTCAGACAAATATATAAAATATTTTAGCATGGACACATGTTTAAAATAAACTTATAGATCCACTGTCAAAACAATTTAAGAAACTGCTAACAAAAACGAAATCGGGTTTTCAAATACCTAGAATGTAACTGGAGTTGATAGAATAATGTGATTTTTCAGATACTATAAGCTCTAACACACCACAAGTCCTCATTATTGCTGCAATCCTTAGTTCAGAAGGTTATGATAAGGTAGGCAGGCAAGAAGATAAACTATTTTATGATACCTACTAAAACCTTAATACTTGCCGTTTTAAAACTGTTCTCTCAAATTACCCACTAGATATTTTATTTCTTGAAATTAAATTCCTCCAGATTACTCCCAAACATATTCTGCATCAAAAACAATGTTCAATTTTTCAGTTCAAATGCATATTATATGGCTTTTTGAAAAATTATCTGAATTTATATAACAAAGTTTTAAATTCTGGTAACAGTACATATATTTAGAAGACTAAAAGGGTATGGTGATGTTAAAATAATTTGCCCATGTTCTTGTCCAACTCTGGCATAAACAAGAATCCTGCCCCATCTACAGCTTCCTGTTATTTATAATGTCTCCTTCAAGACACAGTCAAAGACCAGTATCACACTACCTAGTGTCATCCAGATTTAAATGAAAAAGCTGAAGGCTGCACACTCAGGGGCATCCTATTTATAATGTTTTTTTCATCCAAAAGAAGATTTGGAGATGGATGTAAAACAAGCAGTTAGCACGTATATGTCAGTCAACAATGTAGAGGCATGTGCAGAACACACCACTTTTATATTAAAGAATTATTTTATCTAAGGTTTTTGAGCTATATTTGAAAACTAGGAAATGCAGTACAGTTAATATCTCTTATTAATCAATTTTTTGGGGGGGATTATTTTTAAGAGCAATAATTTTAAAGGAAAGGCAGTTTTCTGTGGCATGAGGTTTATAAATTACAACAGAAGTGTGCATCTTGATATAGACTTCTGAAGTTGTTTCCTAAGACAAAAATTCTTAAGGAAGTTTGCACGCTTTGAGATAACTAATTATTCTATAACTAGCAGTCATTCACAAGACAGGGTGCTTTTATCTAGATTCAGCTATTTGGTTTTATTCAGTTTCAGCTATTTAGAAAAATGTTTTATTGAGTTTACAAATAAGGCCTCTCAGTATTCTACTTCCACTTTCCTTTCTACAGCATAAATCATCTGGCCTAAGCATGTCATTATCACTATAGTTTACGTGATGCAACATGACAGTTAAGATGTACTGTGGTAATTTGAGTGCTTTCAGTGTTATTGTAGTATCAAAAATTTATATGGTTCAGTTATTAAGGCAAATTGCTTCATTCATACAGCGATATCTGACAGTAACCACAAAGGACCTCCAAATTACACTGAAAAAATATCTTTCACATTCAAATAATTTGTGCATATTCCTACCATTATTTTGCTCACTGAATAGAAGCAAGATGAAATTCTGTCTGGAAAAGTATTAGTTCATATTTCAGGGTAAGTTCACTAGTCATGGAAGATTATAGAAGAAACTCCCCCTTGCCCAACTAAGTAAGCCTGCCTATCTTTAACAATTTATAGCCATGAACAGGATGCCCAATTCTTTGAAATGATGATATTTAGTTTCAACATGCTCACTTACCTTCTGTCATGTTGATTTTCAGCCAATAGGAAGAAATAAATAAATAAGAGGTTGGCTAGCCTGAAGTGACTGCAGAGGAAAATGTGCTCAAATACATTAGTGTTAGTATTTCTGCTAAGTTTTAGCATAATCTGGGTTACAGTAAATGGAAAGCTGTTAAGCCTTCTTCACATTTAAGACTCATTCAGTCCTCTACTCTCTGAGAAAAATGAGATTTTCGTGAAAGTATCGTGGATTTGGTATTAACCTGCAGGGCATGAATATGTGTGTACATGCACAACTAGATACATGTAGACTTAAATACATGCGTTAGAACTGACACAAATCTCACAACAGCATTTTCTGAGTTATAGGGCAGAGAGCTCCCCACACACAAGTTTCTTGCCAAACATTAAAGTTTTGTAACACACCCCCACAACATCTGATGCACAACTTATATCTCTGAAAAGCAGACGAGGGAACTAATTTTCAAAGCTGAGGACAACGTGAGAAAAGAACAGGACAAGCTGAATCACCAGCTAATTCATTCAAAAAAACACTGCTGCGAACTATCGAGACTTCTCTAAGACCTGACAGCAAGAGACCAAAGAGGGCCTAAGGTCAAAGAGACATAGTTAATTTTCTCTACTTAACTTTTTGCCTCACATGGATATTCCACATGCCTGATTCCTTTCTGCTTGCACTTTTGCTGGTCAAATGGCTGCCCAGCTTAATCTTCCCTCAGTTCCACCCTCCTTCAAATCTTACCTTTTTTTCTTCAGTAAATCAAATTAGCATTTAGGCAAGTACCAACCACACTTACTTTATCGCCCAAATAAGAACTGGGTGCGCTCCAATAGTAAGTCTGGGGCAGTACTTTTCGCGCAGCCACATTGCTGATGCTAAACTGCTGATGCCCATCAAATCTCTTTTGCTTGGGGGTAACTCTGATGAGACCTGGTAAGTCAGTCAGATGCCAACCATTCATGTCTTCTATCTATAATGATAGGGACAAAAAAAAAAAAAAAAAAACCACATTACAATAGGAATCAGGACATCAGTCATTTCAATAGTCACAGTCTCTCACTTGTCCATTTTAAAAAAACTGAGGTTTTTTTAAAAAAACTTAGGAAAATTTAGGAACCAAGGAAAACACAAAGTAATAAGAGCAAACATTTCTCTTACTGTATGTGACTGGGAGCTATAACTTCTGAGTAGCTTGAAATAACTGCTAATATTTGCATTGTCTGCTTCGAATGCTCCAGAGAGAGGAGGAAATTCTATCATACAAACACGTGTGCAAGAATATCTCCAAATACTATGCAAGTTTTCAATAAATAATATGAGTCATGGAGTGTACAGAAGATGAACTGACAAATAGATATACATTTTCTGATTGTTGTTGGCAGCGTAATTTATAAAAATTTGTAATGCTAAAGCCTTAGAACTTACAAGTTCAAATATATTCTTTTTATAAAGCCAAAGCAAAGCTGGAAATTGAATTTCTTGAAATATCTGAATCCCGTAACTAGAAATGAATCATTAGCAAAGAGCACACTGGTCATACAAGGATGGCTTCTGGAGCCCGGATACAAACAGAACAATAAATGAGCTCAGTCATGGGATGGAAAATTTTCCAGTTGCTGGCATGTAAATGAGAACACTAGGCATATATGATGCTATTCACAGCCTTCCAGCAAACAATATGGCCAAAACCAGGAGCTAGAAAACCTGGAATATATTTCCCAGACTTGATCTACAGGCATGAATATGCAGCATACATCCGTTATGGTGGAATTAGTGTCTGAGCTTTGAGAACTAATTTACAGTTTAGAGTATATTTGCAGGCTAAAGACATTTTTCTACAGCACAAATGAGAACAGTAGGTTCATCTCCCTCTTACATCCTTTCCTAGGAATGCAGTATGCAAAAGAAATGCTCTCAAAATGGCCCCTGCAAGGCATTTCTTTTTTCTTACTTAAGCTGTGTGTTGTACATTTAGTGTTTCAAAAATCTTAAGTATTTCAGGTCTAGAAATTTAATAATTATCTAGAAAACAGTCTGTGCATTTAACTCAGGACTGATTACATATGCACATTCCAGGATTGTGTTTTGCACATGGCTCCATTTCTTACTATTTTAGCTTTTTTTGTGCTTTTCACTGTTCTAACTGCACTATTCCAGAATTTTCTCACAAAGAGAAACAAAGATTATAAGCATTTTCTTTTGGATAAATGGAAAATATCATAGAATCATACAATAGAATCAGAAAATATCTCCAATTGGAAGGGACCCATAAGGATCATCAAGTCATAGGGGGCATAAAAAAACATGCAGTATTTTCTAATAAGATGCACCCTGGTGGCAATGGTCAGTGACAACACAGAAAAACACAAAACCAGTGACATGCAGTATGATTTTTCTTACATTTCCATAGGTAAGGTGAGAATGTGTGCAGACATTTGTTTTCCCAGAGCAGAAACATTCCTCACAGCCTTCAGGATTATTTTGCTGAAGATTGAAGAAACCTGGTTTGCACTGATCACAGTTTTCTCCTTCAACATGTTCCTGAAAATGCACATTAGAATATTACTTCAGTTGTCATAGATTAGAACTCGAGATCACTGGCTTTTTATTCTTCAGGAGAGTATAGATTGCAGGAGTCTAAAGGCACTTATTATAGGAAAAACTTCCTTATTTGGGAATGTTAGTAGCAAATCCTTTACGCAATAAAAGGTACTATGACTGCATGTAAATAACAGGAAATGGAATTTGGACATTAAAAGAGTTTTAATTTTTCTTCTATATGAATAGACATACTTGTTTTCAGGGAATAACCTTATTTATTTATTTATTTATTTATTTATTATTATACTTGAGAGTCTCAGAGTGGAAGGGAGTATGGGACACAACGTTACAACCTCAACAATAGTAGTTTGTAGGTAGGGCTGATTAAATCTGTGCACATCCAACTGATGCAAACTACAGGTTCATAGCATCAGTCATACTAACCACTCAGTGTATCAGTTTTTCAGGGGTCTGAATTTGATAGCTGAATTCAGTCTATATCCTAGTGCTCAAAGGGTTGAACTTCATAGCTACATGGGTTTGCAACACATGCAGCCAGGTCTGCAAACTCTTCTGCTGTAGAAAGACAGGCACTAAATATACATGAAGAATTCTAAATTTACCATTTGGTACTTATATTTTTCATAGAAAGCTTATGTTGTGCATTAAGTCCTGCTGCCTTACACTAGAAACCAATTTGTCCTATAGTCAAAAATAAATCCAGGTTTTCTACAAGAAGTGTGTTGCAGGAGGCTTGCAATATGGTGCTGGCTTAGTAATTCAGTATTTTGTTCCACACAGCTCAGAAAATTCCCTTTCAGAAGCTTTATACAGTCTCCTTAATCCTGGAGACAGTGCTCTGTGTTATGCTCACAGGACCAAATTGTTGGCTCTATGTCAGCAGAGAATGAACACTTTATAAAAAGCCTGCTTACACTATGTAGTCTAGGATTGCTCAAAACACACAAATCTGAAGTAAATTTGCCAAAAGCCATTTGATAGCCTCCAGGATAAGATCTAGCAAAGATGAAACATGCAGGTCAAAGTAGGTGGAGGTATGGGGAGAAAGGATAGCACATACGAATTAAGAGAAAATAGGGACAGTGAGTGGGAAGGGGCAATGATGACAGGCAAAAAGGGAGTTACAATGAAAATGTAATAAGGTTTTCACCCTTAATTATACAGTAATTCATGTACGTGTAGCAAAATATCTGCTCTGTCTCTGCTGCTCTGCTCTACCTATGCTCCCCTTCAGTAACATCATACAGACTCTGCTAAACAGACCACAAATATCTTTAATACAACTCAAGGCTATCAGTCAATTACATTTAACTTCAACATCTCATTAATGTCAAGACTAGTAGTTGTACATTTTCACCAGCATTCTCAGGCATATTCCTGCCACAGATATACTGAAATCAACCATTTTTCATGTGAAAAACAATGTGGGTAACATCTGGGCACATAGATATCTCACCAATGATTCTACAAACTAGAATTATGAACACTGGTCACAAAAGTTTCATACTGTGGTGATGTGCTGAGTATGTGCAGAGTGGGAAGGGGAAAACAAAAAAAGAGAGCTGAAAGGCAAAAGTATGTGTTTAAATGCAAAGTTGCCCACTTTCCAGTCACAAACACATCACCTGTGAGTAAAACATGTAGAATTCTATTGAATAGGCAGCAAATTCAGTGATAATAGATATATAATAGATATATCTTGATAATAGATAAATAAAACTCAAAGTTGGGAAGGAGATCTAACCTATCTTTCAGCAAATAAAATAATGTTTCTGCAGTCCCATGTATTTCTGAATACTGTTCAATCTAGTTTTAAATTATCCAAAGATGAGACTTTGGGTATACACCTTCAGAAAGTTATGATAATTAGTAAAAAAAAATCATTTATACTTGCCCCTCCCCTTTCTGTACTTTAGTTTACTCTAGTTAATGTGGTAAAGATAACAATCTAATGTCCACTTGGCTGCATTTTGCTGCTTACAGACAGAACTGCTTTTCAGTAATTTCCTTTACAAGAAAACTATCTTTAGCAAATTTACAGCTCATCATAGATAATTGAAAGATGTGATTAAAGGAAGGGAAGCATTTTTCCTAAGACCTGCTATTAACTAGACATCCCACTTTTTTCTTCATATGGAGCATAACTAATCTGATAATTTTAGTGTCCCTTTGACCAAAATCTGCTTTGATTTGAATTTGAAGATTGCTAGTGAAAATAAATGTGTATGTATCTTTATCTCAGCTATCTGCAAAAGGTATCATTTTTCTCCCACAAGCACTTAAAAAGGGATTAGAGGAGCAGAAAGAAGACAAAAGATGAACACCGAGCAAAAAGTGCATACAATGAGAACTCTCTAGGATAGGAACAATTATCTCTACTCCTTATTTGTTCATTTTGGTCTGACTGTACTAACATCAGTTTGGCTTTCACATATAATGTCATAAGAATCATTAAGCAGTAGTTATCTTCTATTTAACATAATACATCATCAAAGCTCTGTTTCGAGACAGAATATTGCGAAAGCACCCCTTTTCTCATCTTCTAGACTTGATGGCTAAGTAATTAGAAATGTGATATGGATAGATTTTATTTCTGACAGAGAGCATGTGACTGTTACATAAAGTGAGGATAAGGTTAATTCTCTGAGTAGATTTCAGTGCTATTCAGCTGTCAAAACAGGGCTTTGTGACAGAGCTTTGTGTGTGTCCGTAGCATGAGCTTATAGATTGAAGCATTTTTTTGTACATTTCTGTATTTAAGGATGTAATGTGAGTATTTTTAAATTCTCATTTGTGACTAATTCTGTTAATTAAATTCTGGAAGGAAATTCCCACAAGTACAACACAGAAAAATTGATCCATAGTACAGTAAGCTGTCCTTTGGGCATATTCATGGTCATTTACTAGATTGTGACTTAGAGAGCACAATCATTTCTAAAGCATTTCTCATAACTAGGTATTTTATAAGAAGTGAGGGCATGTGCTTTTAAAAGTTTTTTATTTCAATATAATATCAAAATATAATTTGACGGAGGTACATGAAGGAACATAGAGAAAAATACTCTTAAATTTTCTTCCTAGAAATTAAGAAACTCTTCCTACAGAAAGGATGTATTTTGGTTTTTTAAATACGTTAGAGATTTCTAAACAACTATCCCAAGGCAGGAAAGAATGCTCTCAGTTTGGAATTTAGCAAGAAAAGAGGAATCTACCCCTAATAACTACTCTTAAAAGTCAATTTTCTTGTTCTAATAGATCACCAGTTCACTTCATTTTCTCTTTTGCAGTCACATTACAGGTTAGTTTTAGAGTCCACAATACTGTAAACATATAGTTTCTGAGCAGATGAGGATGGAAGTTTGAAACAAATGATTCACAGGCTTCAGAAGTAACCCTTCATTACAGATTTCTAAGGACTTGAAGGACTGGCAGCAGACTCCTAGGTAAATATGTTTATTACAGTGAGTTCTGACATAAGACAATCTAAGATTTAATGGGACCCAAATTAAGTGTTCATGACAAGTGACTAACACAGATATTAATACAGCTAAGTAGAACACTAGAATACTGTTGTATGATAGAAGAGCATTAACTGCAATCTTTCAATATCATTAGATCTTTCTATGACTCAGAAGAACCTGACATGCATACCTTGCAGATGCAGGGACCTATGCAAGGGTCATCATTCTCACTGCCCTTAAGGGAGCAGTTGCAGAGCAGGCACTCAGGATATCCTTTATAACCCAAGGCACATCGATTGCAGCTTTCTCCTGCATAGCCAGTCTTGCAGTGACAGAAACCAGGCAACATATCTATGGGAAGAGGGAGAAAACATGAGATTGATTTGATTTATCATTATTATTGGCAGATATGTGTTTTAGAGTGCTCAAAGCAACACCTTTGGTAAGTAAGGTTTACTTATTTACTTAAGTAAATAAGTTTATTTACTGTTGGTCACATCACCATCTATTTAACTCAGTGTCCTGTCTGAGAGAGACTAGAATAAAGCATGCAAGAATGGGGCAAATACAGTGATCTGAATTTTGAGTTTCCAGAAATCTGCATATTAGAGATCTTGAAAACTGAAACTTATCTCTACTTCATTGCATCTAACAGTCCCTGAAAACCTTCTCTTCTGTTAATTCACCTAAAAGCCTTTGAACATGCTTTTATTTTCAGAATCTATAAAGCTCCCTAGCAGGAACTTCCACATTTAGCCTGGTATAGTGTGAAAGAAAACACTGAAGTGTGTTAAATCTCTATTTATTGCCATCTAATTCTCATATCATAGAGCAAGTAACCAGTCACTTTTTCCATGTTATCTGTGATTTCAATATACCTCTATCATATCCCACATGACATTTTTATTTCATATGCCACAAAGTCCTAAGCCTACTCAATATCTCTACAGAGAAACTGCTTGGTGTAGCCAAAAGTCTCCGTTGCCTTTCTCTGCACTGTTTCCAGTTCTAATAAATTATTTAAGAAGAAGGTAATGCATAGTGTGGACTGGTTTGACACGGCTTTTTGATGATTTTTTTTCAGTTGTTTTTTTTAAAGAACAGTAGTATTTCCTAAGGCCCTGTTGACCTTTTTGACTATTGCTGAGACAGAACTGAGCTGACAGACCTGGGGCACAGCCCAAAGTAATTGCAAGAGCTGTTTCACAACTGGTAGTGCCTAATTCAGTAATCACTGTAATCACTGTACAAGTAGAATTATTTTTTTCAGTGTTCTACTTTTTAATTGCTACAGAAATTCATCATTTATTTTACTACTCAGCCACTGACTATCTTGAGATCTTTCTGAACATTTTGCAGTTCTTTTATTTTTCTATGCTGAAAGATTTTGTACTTGCTAACTGTATCACCTTCCTACTCATCCCTTCTCCAGGTTAAATATGAATATTTTCAACAGTTCATATTGATCATCACTGTGAAAATGGTCCATTTATTCTTTTAACCAAGTACTAACCCATGAAAGAACCTTTCCTCCTTATTCTATTACACTTTCTCTTGTGGATTTTGGTAAAGGATCTTGTCAAAACCTTTTGAAAATCAAAATACAATATTAATCAAATGAGCCTTTGTCCACATGTTCATTTAATCATTCAAACAGATTCATAAGGCAGACTGTCCTCTATATAAAAGCCCTGGCCTTGAGTTTTGCCCATTTTTGCCACATTTCATAAATTGTATAAATCATTCATTGTATTTCTGGTGATTTGCTTGATACAGAAACTAGACCTGATTCTACTTTCCTGGAACCCTCTGACTTTCTTTTACAAATTAGATAAACGGTGTCTATTTATATAATATTAATGTCTGTTTTAAAAAATATTATAAGCTATATTTAATGCTTCAAGCAACTCAATTTTCAACTTCTCAACTCATCCTGAAGCCATGCATAAATATGTTACATGCCTAACAAATTTTTATTCTGCATTTATCAGCTTGCTGTAAACATGACACTTCTGTTTGAGACAGTTCTTCTGACTTGTCCCCATGAACAAAGACTCCCAAGTGTGAAATTCCCTGAGCTATTCTATTCACTGTTATGAAGAATTATTACAGCTTTTCTACTGTGTCCTTTTCTTTCTTGAGATCTCTAGTTAAAACTTGATTACATCAACACCATTTTTAACTCCTACTGCATTTAAATCTCTACCAATCTTTTTGATTCTGATTTATCTGAATAAGTACTTCTCAGCAACAACTAGGTATTTAGAAAATTATTCCTTAAAATATGTGCATGTATTATTAAGAGTATGACTTCCTGGAATCTGTAACAATTTATGTCCTTTTCCATTATGCCCAATTGGAAAGAACTCCTGCTTTTTCAGGGAGTTTCTTTTTATTGTTTAAATAGAGGTATATATTTCTTTTTATCTTAATTGCATTGCTTGAATAATTTTGAACTAGAGAAATGTATCTTCTATGAATGTCTAATATGCAGTCTACAAACTATGCTTGCCATTAGCAATCTTGTATTGTTCATTTTTATTTTCTTTTTAAAGGTTTCCTTGTTTTGATTAGGTTGTTTTTTTAGGAAGGCCTTCTCATTCCTACAAGAATGTTGAATTTGACTGTCCTTCAAGATGAGAGTTTTGAAACAGTCTCTCATGCATAAATCCAGAGGCGCTTCTCTTTTTATAGCTTCTCTTACTAGCTATTTGAAGAAGCAGTCACCTGCAGGAGTTTTAAATTATATTATCTGTTAATCTATATAGAGATGAGATTCAATCTGTCTACTCTAACCTTGCAGCCTCTTTGATCTCCCGTAGCACATCATAATGACTGTCACCTTCTTGATCTGTCCTAATTATATACAGAATTTCAGTGCATGAAATTTGTGTTACTTACTATCACAAAGCCATGTGCTCCATGGGTTTTGATGCCTTTGGCCCTAATTCTCAAATTTCTGAGTTACTCTCCTCTGAACCAGCTACCAGTGAAGTCCCACAACACAGCGGAACACAAGCTCTCTTGTAATCTGGGTCAATGTATCCTAACTGGACAATCCGGAAAAGAGAAACTTTTGTTCCTTAGAGATGAAAATACTCTGCTGTACTCCAAGATTCAGCAGTAAAAGACACAGGCAAGCCTACTCTTTAGAAGTGAGCCAGTCTTATTTGAAAGTTTCAAGAACTGTCTCAAAAGTCTCAGCAAACTCCAATTAAATTTCTCAGTATGGAACTCCCAAATACTCATTTAAATCTATAGTCTGTCCTCCATTGCTCAGTTAGTCCATTTTTTTAGTTCCCCATGAAGAACCGTCCCTTCTCCTTCTCCTCCTTACTCCGCAGTTAAAGGAGAGAGACCAGATTGGAAACTCCACTGTCACCAGTCCTGCCCACCACATTCTTACACAGCATAAACAGGCATGGATAACCTTCAGCCCACCACCTATCAAAAGACCTTGCACTCCACATCAGAGAGAGGAAGATGTAGAGACTGCTAACTGTCATATATTCTTCCAGCTCTTAGGCTTGTTGACAGGGTTAGTCTGTATATTCTATTTTGCCCCATGCCTTCTTTCATTTATGGCTCTTGCAAGATCTCACCGTATTGCACGGTAAATTCCTCTCAGTGTCCCGCTGGTTACTTTTGACCAGGTTTCTGTATGACAACAGTCTAACTACATTTTGATTTAGGGCAGATGTTTCAAGTCTGTCTTTTGTTTTTGTTGTAATGAACTCATATTTCAGCATAAGTACATCTTTTGCTTTTGGTCTTTGACTTCCTAGGCCTTGTTTGAATGGGGCTTTATTTGATGAAGCTGTTATTCCCTGTTTTCTCCCTGAATATTATCAGTTTCTGACCTATCTTCAAGCATATAGAGGCTTTAAAAGTTCATCCTAGAGGATGAGTCATCTTGAAATGAGTTTTATCAGTCTCTTTTCTCCCAGCCTAGCAGTCTTTCAAAACCGCACATAAATAAATGCACGCAAAAGCATGCACCAGAGCCTTGAAAAACCTGCAATCCTATGACTGGCCTCCGTCATATTCACTCCTGTTCAACAGCGTATAAATTCCAAAAAATGATCTCATGGAAATCAGTGGGACTGCTTGCTGAGGAAAGTACTATAAAGCCTGAATAAAGATCAAGATGTCTGGATCTTATTTATCCAAAAATGTCTGAGGAAGTTTTTCAGCAAAAATAAACACCTGTCATTGGGATTATATTGTACATAAAGAGGTAAAGGGGAAAAATTCCCTGCATGATAGCATGTGGTGAAAACTGAGTAACAAAACTCTGCCAGTTTCCAAGCCTTACAGTCCTTGCAGGTGCTTAAAAGTCCTGTAAAATGGCTATTTGTTAAAATCTAGCCACTAGAGCTTGAAAAAAGAGTACTGATTCACCAAGAAAGTCCTAATTACTGGAGTACAGAGTAGTTCTGAACGTATAGGTTCACTTATGAATAGACAATTGCAAATGATCACAATATCAGCAGTGGTCAAGTTTATCTATTATTAGGATGGATTGGACACAGGTGCACAAGTTCAGTTTTAAAATTATTGACTTTCAGTTACAAAACTGAGAGGCATTTTCATCAGTTTATATTATCAATAACCGAGCTTAAAAAAATACTGTGATTGATACTAAGTCTCCCTTTTTTATATTGCTCACAAACATATGATATAGGATTGCTATGAAAGAATAGTTGAAAAGCATTCTTGAAGATTCAAAACCAAAAATATACTTTACAAGCTAGAATAATAATATTTCATTTTAGAATGCTGACTGAAACATGTGAAGACAAAGTTATACTATGCTGATCAAAATGGAAATTATACATACTTAATAAATAACAATACTTCTTTTTCTCCTGAAACAATGTATGCTATACTATAAAAGGACTTTTCCATGTCTTTCTCTTACCTACCAAAATCTGATTATGAATATAGGATGCAGTCAGTTAAAGCCTCTTAATGTGTTTCATCAATGTACTAGTTATTAGAGTATTTGCTGCAATTTTCCATTTGAATTGCCGGTTACCCACTGTACTCAAGCACACAGAGAATGCACAGCCTCCGGCTTTATTTTCCTTGAGAATTGTTCACAGTGACTCCATATCCTGTGATGTTCCTTATTATCATTTCAGTTTAATGTTTTAGTCTCCATTTTCGTTTAATGTTTTTTACTTTCTCAAAGCATTTACTTAGCACATATTTAAAAAGCATATTCCCATCTTACACAAAGAAAACAATTCATCCTCAACCCATCAGCCAGTAACTCTTGAGATGTATTTCAACCTACCCAGTGTGTTCATTCTGGTTCACTGGTGAATACATAGATAGATTCCTTCAGACAGATCATGCTTTCCAGCCTTTCCTTTACGAAGGCTCACCAATGCTTCAAACCCAATTGCTGCCCACGGCGGGCAGTGTATAGTAAAAAGAATTTTATCAGCGTACTGAATATAAATTTGAGGGGAAAAAAAGAGAAAAAGTGATCTGCTTTCAGGATAGTTTTATACTAAAAATTATATGCAGAACTTGCTCTTGAACCTAACACAACCTCTTCTATTACCACAAAAATCTTTTCTTAAAAGAAATATTAGAAAGACTTTTTCTTTCGACTGGCATTATTGTGTTTTTTTTGGTGAATAAGGCATTACAGTCACAGATATAGCCACTGGTTCAAAAACCATAAACAAACATAATGTGCAAGAAGTAAACAGTTTTCCTAATGTGTTGGAGCATTATTTAATACAAGAAGTAAAAAACAAAAGGGCAAATAAACAACAAGAAAAAGAAGCAAAGAACAAGAACATTGTAGGTAGAATGGCTATGAAGCTCAGTTATATGTAGAGCTGGCTTATTTTTGTTATAGTGGTCTTAAAACAGGTAAATAATAAGATAGATATCAAAATTGTCCTCTAGCCGCTGTCTAGAAAGTGTGAAGTGTCCACTTCTCACCAGACTTCCAAGACCGGGCAGGACACAGACAACAGATTTGAAAGAAATGCATGGACTACTTTGGAGAGATAATTCCATATATGATGGTGGGTTGTGTGTGTCACATATGAGAACAAGTAGTTCAAACACACAGAATAATCTCTACAGTAAATAAGTTGGAATCAGAAGAAATCAATCAGTTTGAAAAGGAATAAATGAAAAAAAATTACTTCATGTGTTACAAACAGCAGATTCAATAGAGATTAAGAATACTCTGACATGCTCAAAAGCAACAGGCCTCTAACCAATTGCAGCAGGATCAGTTAAGTTTCAGGACAATGAGGAGAAGTTGGTTACAGTCAAGACAGAAAAAGACAAGAGTTTTCATTCTGTGAAGAGAGCAAAAGAACCTTTTGGTTCTCAGGACTGGAGGAACTGTGAAGATAGGAATCTTATTTGAATGCCTGGGGCTAGATGAGCAGGAGGCAAAACAGAAAAAAAGAATCTAATTTTGGAGACGTTATCTTCAAGATGGTGGCATGGCATATTTCTTGATTTACTAGAAAGACGCGGGAGGATCCAAATGATCCAAACAGGAGCATTATTCTCTTCCTAGAGAGGTCCGAAAAAGAGGCAACGGAAGAATTTTCCAGAAAGAAGATCAGAGGATTAAAAAAGGCAGAAGGAGACACAGGAAGCAAAGTGTCAAAGAATGGTACCACCTTGTCAGATTCAGAAAGTGTAAGCAGATTTAGAAAGCAACTATGAGATGGTTTAGATCTGTTGAATGCTCAGAGGTATAAGACACTATGAGAGTTCCTAAGAACACTATTACTGACAATCAAACAAGATGGAAAAACGTCTCTATCTTTTTGCTTCCCTTTTCTTGTGAAAGAGGAGCTGTCAGCCTGTTAAGTACTGTTCAGCTCCCAGGGCCCCAGAGGATGACCCACAGCAGAGGCCAGCACAGAAGGTGTGAAAAGAGAGACTGCAGCAGCAACAGGACTGAGAGACCAAGCAGCCACGTAACACGGAAGTGGGACATCACATTTCTTTGAATTAATCATTCCTCCATCTTAAAATCACAGCCTGAGAGGTTTCTTTGTTTCATTGCCTGTCATCTATAACCTATACAATCTCATCCACAGCTTTGGTATGGACACTGCAGAGTCTCACTGTGTTTTTTCCAGCTTTGGGATTCATCCTCTTCTGCTTGTACTGTCTCTCATATCAATCTAGGTGATTTACTGTACTGAGCATTCAGACTAGGCACTGGCAGTGGGGAGGGTGCTTCAGGGCAGCCTCTGTGAGGAAAGGATGGGGCTGCCCTGTGCCACACACAGCCAGCTTTAATGGTGCACAGCTGAGCCCCTCAGCCAGACAGATCAGAGCATGAAGAAGGGGAAGGAGGGGGAGGAGGAACTCTAGGTGCTGGAGCAGATATACCCCTGCAGCCCCCGGAGGAAACCAGCCTGGGGCAGACATCCACACTGCATCCCATGAAGGACCTCATGAAGGAAAAGGTGGATATTTCTTAAAGGAACTACCTCTCATGGACAACCCATGATAGAGCAAATTTCTTTTCCTGAAGGACTTAGGCCCATGGGAAGCATCCACACTGGAGGTGGGGAAAAATGTGAAAAGAAAGGAGTGTCATAGAGGCACTGCTATGACCCCTGCTCCCCATCACCCTGCACCACTTGTGGTAGTGGGGGAAGAGGTGCATTTTTAATTTTTGTCTTTGCTTATCAGTATCTGAATCTATTTAAATTGACAATAAGTTAAATTAATTTTCCTCAAGTAAACTCTGTTTTGCCTACGATGGTAATTGGCAAGCAATCTGGTCTTTACCTCAACCAGAGAGCTGCCTCATCTTATGTTCTGCCTCTATCCTGCTGAGGAGGACAGTGAGAGAGTGGCTGGGTGGGCAGCTGCAGCCAGTCAAGATCAACCCACCACCAATACCACTGTGACAGTAAATCAGTATCATTTTATTGAACTGATGCAATCAGTATAGGGTTATTACAGAAGATTTTACACCTTTGGCCCAGTATTTGCATCTTTGTCATGCTGCTTTTATGTTCCATTGATCTCTATTTCAAAAAAGGTTTGCTACATCTCATCAACAGATTGTAACTAGCCCAATTTAAACACCTCTTAAGAACTGACCTCAAGTTTTGTTATATTTGTACAGTATTTTCAGATGTTTTACAACAAAAGAACCAAAAAAATATTTCAATTCATTGTGACTATGAAATAATAGAGTTTTCAATACTCAGGGACACAAAGAAGACCATCAATAAAACTTCTACCCTGGACTTCCAGAGGGCAGATTTCAGCCTACTCAGAAGACTGGTTCAGAGGGCACCTTGGAAAACAGCCCTTGAAAACAAAGGGGTCCAGGATGAATGGACATGTTTCAAGAAGGAAGTCTTGAACGCACAGGAGCAGGCTGTCACAGTGTGCCAAAAGGCAAGCTGGCGAGGAAGACAGCCAGCCTGGCTGAAAAGGGAGATTTTAAAGGAAATTAGGGGAAAAAAGAGAGCTTACCTACTATGGAAAAAATGGCTGGCTACTCATGAAGAATTTAGGAATATAATTAGGTCATTTTGAAAGAAAATTAGAGAGACAAAGGCACAACTTCGACTCCAAGTCTTTGTTGGACATGAGGGAGAACATAGTCACCAAAGATGAGGAAAAGGCTGAGGTACTTGAACCTTCTTCACTTCAGTTTTCAACAGTAAGACAGGCTGTCCTCAGGACAACTGGCCTCCAGAGCTGGTAGACAGAGACAGAAAGCCCAACAGCCCCCCTGTAATCCAGGAGGAAACAGTTAGCGACCTGCTGAGCCACTTGGATCCTCACAAGTCTATGGGACCAGATGGAATCCATCCTAGGGTGATGAGGGAGCTGGCAGAAGAGCTCGTCAAGCTGCTCTCCATCATTTACCAACAGTCCTGGCTCACTGGGAAGGTCCCAGTTGATTGGAAGCCGGCGAATGTCACACAGATCCACAAAAACGGCTGCAAGGAGGACCCAGGAAACTACAGGCCTGTCAGCCTGACCTTGGTTCCGGGTAAGGTTGTGGAGCAGATCATCCTCAGTGCAATCACACAACACTTACAGGATAGACAAGGGATCAGATCCAGCCAGCACAGGTTTAGGAAGGGCAAGGTCTGACCAACCTGATCTCCTTTTATGATCAGGTGACCCCCCTGGTGGATGAGGGGAAGGCTGTGGATGTGGTCTATCTGGACTTCAGCAAAGTCTTTGACACTGTCTCCCACAGTATGCTCCTGAAAAAGCTGGCAGCCCATGGCTTGGACAGGGGCACTCTGTGCTGGGTTAGGAACTGGCTGGAGGGCCAGACTCAGAGAGTGGTGGTGAACGGTGCTGCATCCAGTTGGCAGCCAGGCACTAGTGGTGTCCCCCAGGGATGAGTGTTGGGCCTAATTCTGTTTAATATCTTTATTGATGATCTGCATGAGGGGATCAAGTGTATCATTAGCAAATTTGCAGAAGACACCAAGCTTGGAGGGCTCTTCAGAGGGACCTGGACAAGCTGGAGAGATGGTCTGATTCCAACAGGATGAGGTTCAACAAGGCCAAGTGCCAGGTCCTGCACTTTGGCCACAACAACTCCCTGCAGTGCTACAGGCTGGGCACAAAGTGGCTGGAGAGCAGCCAGGCAAAGAGGGACCTGGGAGGCTGCACTGACAGGAAGCTGAACATGAGCCAGCAGTGTGCCCAGGTGGCCAGGAAGGCCAATGGCATCCTGGCCTGTATCAGGAACAGTGTGGCCAGCAGGTCCAGGGAAGTGATTCTTCCCCTGGACTCAGTGCTGGTGAGGCCACACATCAAGTACTGTGTCCAGTTCTGGGCCCCTCAGTTCAGGAAGGATATTGAGGTGCTGGAGCAGGTCCAAAGAAGAGCAATGAGGCTGGTGAAGGGACTGGAGCATAAGTCCTATGAAGAGAGGCTGAGGGAGCTGGAGCTGTTTAGCCTGGAGAAGAGGAGGCTCAGGGGAGACCTTATCACTCTCTACAACTACCTGAAAGGTGGTTGTAGCCAGGAGGGCATCTGTGTCTTCTCCGTCCCTGGAGATTTTTAAGATGAAACTGGATGTGACACTTAGTGCCATGGTCTAGTAACCACAGCAGTGTTGGATCAAGGGTTGGACTTGATGATCTTGGAGGTCTTTGCCAACCGGGTTAATTAGATGATTCTATGACTCTGTGATTGTTTCCAAAGCACAATGAAGCAGTTTATTGTCTATATGAAGACAGCTTTTACAGGGCTATGGTAAACATCTTGCAATCCTGTATTAGTAATAGAGAAAGCACATAAATACCTTTCAAACAGATTTTTTTTCTAGATTTC
This sequence comes from Pseudopipra pipra, assembly GCF_036250125.1. Lineage (NCBI taxonomy): Eukaryota > Metazoa > Chordata > Aves > Passeriformes > Pipridae > Pseudopipra > Pseudopipra pipra. Next base: position 61,432,945 of record NC_087551.1, read on the forward strand.
AAATGGAAATATGTTTAGATCGGAAAAGACATTAAAGCATTATTGTTGCACCAGTTTTAATCTCTGTGGTAAAAGAAGAAAGCTCTTTAAAGCCAAAAGTCTTCAATATTTTCCATATCTTACAAATATACCCAAGTTTGCAAGCCATGAATCTGAAAGAAGCCTCAACAAATTGGAAATATGAATTAAAAAAAAAAATCAAAACAATGCAGCTGGATTACTGTTTGTATAAGTAAACTTTAAAAAAAAACCAGAGTTTTACGGGTTTTTTTTGTTAAAGATACGAAAACCATGATTCAGCTTTTCTTTGACTATTGTCAAACTTCATCTTTAACATCAGTATTTTTGAGGGATCTCACCTCCTGCTGCATGTTTCTCATCCTTGACACAGGTATCATTTAAAGACCCATTTGGATCACAGGAACATGGCTGGCATGGATCTGGGCTATCTGGCAACACCTATAAAAATAAAGAGGTTACAAAACAAAACCTTACCTTTAATAATTGAAAACTTTCATTCATTTCTTAAAAAAAAAGAGGCAAGAACAACTTCTGTGTAGGTGCCTTACACTTTAACAAAAATGAGATAGCTGATAAACTAAGTCCATGCAGTCTACAACAAAAAGAAAAGGTCTCAAATTGCACCAGAGATTGGATATTAGGAGAAATTGCTTCACAGAAAGGGTTGTCAAGCACTGGAAAGGGCTGCCAAAAAAAGTGGTAGAGTAACCATCACCGGAAGTATTTAAAAGAGTGTAGATGTGGCATTTAAGGACATTGTTTAGTGGTAGACTTGGCAGTGTTAAGTTAAGGGTTGGACTCAACGATCCTTTCCAATATAAATGATTCTATGTTCTATGATTCCATTAAAGTTACATTTTGGATTTTCATTCAGAAACATATAAGAGACTTAGACACAGATAGGTTGTCAACTTAAAAAAAAAAAGGTGTAGAGATTGTAACTGATCCGTATATGGTTAAAATCAATAAATGTAATGAAGTAGATTTTAAGCATTTACTAACTAAAGTAATATTGGCACGTAGCTCAGTTGTTCTGGTCAGCATGGTTCAAAAAACTGACTCTTTGTTAAGTTAGTCAGTAACTTAACAAAAAGTAAGTGAAGAAAAGTGAACATTAGACAATCGTTCTTGAAAATGTTACCTCAACCAAACTTAAACCTTGGTCTAATATCACACTAGGAATATAAATTAGAAGTGCTGTATGAAGTAGGTACATACACATACTATAGATACACTACACACACACACACACACACACACACACACACACACACTCACATATCAAATCCCTATTAGCTGGGTGATAAGTTGATTCAGAGTTAAAAATCAAGCAAGTGCCCTGCTGCTGAAGAAATTGGTTCTCAGTACTCCTTTTCTCAAGCTCTAAGGCTAAGCCCCGTATATCAGGGGAAATGTAATTACTGCTATTTGCTGATGTTTTCTGTGTTTGAGGACTGAAAACCAATCAGACTAAAGGCCATTATTTACCCAACAGAAACTAAACAGGTGAAATACAAGCAATTTAAGCACACATTAATAGTGTAGCTGTCTAAAGCACAGGAATGATCTATATTAACAATACAACCCAATGTAAGAGTCATCTTCTGATAGCTTCAATTTAGATGAAAATACAGTCTTATATGACAAAATACAAAAAAACTATTCCCCCTGCACTGAAATTCAAAGACATTCATGAGACACTATAGAATTTCAGTGGTTATTAATTCTACATTACATTTAAAAATAAAAATTACAGACTGTCATCAATATCAAAAATAGTAATATTTCTTTGAACTTTGATAACAAAACTTGAAATTCATTAATTCATTACTGAGGCAAAAGTTCTGTTTACAGGACCACATCCTCCTTTAAATTAAATTGAAATACTAGCTGGAAGCCCTGACCTCAAGTGCATTTGTTCATATCAACACAATTCACTTCCATATTTCTCTGACAGTTAACTTTACAGATTTCCAGCTGTGAAAAACAACTGCTGCACTGTAAGAATTAGAAGTTAACCTTCATAAAATGGCAGTCCAAACTGTGCCATCTCTTTTTAATAATTGAACTTCCCCTGACGAAGTGATGGTGTGCACACCAAGCTTTACAGAGAAGGGACAACAGAATAAGAGTTTACCCCTTTAGGTCTGAAGTATCCGTCGAGGCAGGTCTCGCAGTTTATGCCACCAGTGTAGCCTGTGCAATTCACACACACTCCACCCCCAATGTATTCTCCATGGATATTCAAACTCTGATTTCTGTCTGCAACATCCTGATCATAGTAACACTCTTCAGTCTTCCCATGACAGTTGCATGCTAAAAGAGAGGGAATGTGTTAGCAAATACATTCCCACTGGAGATGCCCCACTGTTACTAAGGTATTAAAAAGAGTCGTTCAACATTGTCATTGGTGCTGTATATGGTAACTGGCAGCACATCCAAACACTCATTTAGTACTTCATTTCTGAAAAGTAAGATGGTCCCATCATAAACATGGCCCAGAGTTCTGTATGTTGTATTTTTTTCCCCTCAGTATTTTGTCTTAGGGAGTATGGAAGTTGACAGACATAGTTTAATTATGATGTTTTAGTTTAGGTTGTTTCTTTTGTTTCTGTTTAAATTGAAAGTCAAGAGTGTTTTGGTGACTGCACACACATATGGTTCATGAAAGAGTCATCTAACTTAAAATACAAGAGCAGCTATAAGGAAAGCAGCAGAATGGTATGAGTAAATTAAAATAAGTCAAATGAAAGCTGAAAGACATCCTAAAAATATTTGACTTGCACATACGCATGTAAGAACTGGGTCAGAACAAAAGGATTCCCAATCTTAAAACTTCTTTTGAAGTTCATATCTGAACTCTAGACTTCAGGTCCCCAAGAAGAAAAGATAAACTAATAATCTGTTGCTGTAAAAATGAGGTAGCTCATTTTCTCTCCCTTCCTCTGTGGTATTAAAACATTCATTTCCACATACAGAGAAATTCAAAGCTTGTCAACATTGTAGGGAGGCATTCTCCTTACATCTGATTCAGATCCCAGGGAACTGTTTCCACCATGACAGTACAACAATTCACTAAGGGTTGAACAGGGCATAAGAAGTGTCTCTCAAAAGTTAAACATGAAAATAAATGTACCCTGATTTAATTCCAGAATGCATTCCCAGCGCAGACACAGCCCTAACTGAAACAATAACCTCTGTGGCCAAAGTTTACAGGACACAAATAAGCAATGGCTACTTTTAATATGGGCATATCTGTTCCTATTTGCTTACTTTTAATCACTCACGGTAAGTTGAAAACCTACAAATGAATAAACACTTACATGTAATGGAGCACTAGATTTTATTATGTTCAGAAATATATGTGGTATATGACCTCTGGAAGTAAGATATTAAAGTTCAATTATAACTACCCTTACTACAATAAAGCTGAAAATGAAATTCCCACCCTGTGGGAAGGTGACATTTCTAAGTATGTTTTCATTCCATGTTGGAAAACTAGATACTTTGTATTTTCTGCTAAAAAAATCACACATTCAAATTATATTTTGATCATATAAAAATATAATGTTCATCAAGGATGAACATAATAACACATAAAAGTGTCATTTATACAAAAATTATGCTTTTAAAGTTTAAAATAATGAAAAATCTGTAAAAAGACTTTTTACTTACCAGCATACAGTCCTGTTATTTTATCAAAAAATCCCCATCATAATTATAAAAATCAAACAAGAAAAAAAATGATACAATATTCCCCAAGTATCACTATGTTATGATAAAATATTCCACATTCAATAAAACCACAATTCGACATGTAATTTTTCTGTTAAGTCTTTTGAGTCCATCTAACCAAGCGAATAACATCACATCAAGTGTTATTCATAAACAAATGTGGTTAGAAACAAAACTAATTGTAAAATCTTTTAGGACCCATTTTCAGTTTTCACTAGCAGTTGCAACAAACTTTTTCTTCTGTACTGCTTTCAACTTACGTTCACATTCATGCTTATGCAGGAAAGTGCCAGCATGCCAAGGCTTTTGATGGAAACCAGGACAACACTGATCACACGTCTCTCCGCATGTGTTGTGCTCACACTGACAGACGGATTTCTAATTTAAAAGAAAAACAAATATTTACACAATGTGATGATTTGAAGAATCTGTCCATGTACATAATCTGCATTCCAGTTCAAATTATGAAAACATTGAGACTGGCTACACCCTGTAATTCCTTTGTTTATTCATTTTTATTCACTTATGTATCCTCCATTCACTAAATGTGTTTAACTTCTGTAGCTCTATTTTAACAAAACAGCCACAAAGCAAAGGAAGATTGTTGGCCAGATTATCTAAGGGGAATCTAAGGATGTAGGAGAACTAAATTTCAACTGGATAAAGAAAGGAGGATGGGAGAATGAAAGTTCCCCAACACAGTAAATAAGCCTGGTAGCCTTCAAATACAGTGTCACATTACAGGAAAACTGATCTGACCCCAGAAGAAGTGAGCCATTCTAGATCCTCCCCTCAGAGCACAAGTCCAGCCTTTCAGACACTTTTCAGTTCCTCAGCAGACCACATAGTACCAGTATGAAAATATTGCTGTACAGAACACTCAAACTCTCCGAGCTGCAAAAGCAGCTTGGAAAATGTAAAAGAAACTGTGGTTTGGAGAAATGAGAAGTAAAAATTGGCTTCTTGACAGTTATTCAGTGAAGGGGATTCTCCATGGTCCTTGTGAAGCCATTTAAGGTCAAAGCAGCAGGCTAGAAAACTTCTATGGCTCACAGGACAAAGCATAAATCTTGCAAAACAAGGCTGAGTTAAGGAATGCTTCAGAAAAGCATGGCAGTAAATTCCGGCAAGTTTATTCTCTGCAATGCTAAGGGAAAGATTCTTTCTGATAACAACTACAGTCATAATGTTTATAAGCCTGTTTTGGAATGGCTCAGTCTAAAGAGTATCCCTGGAAAGTTAAACCTCCAAATCTCTTCTGGCTTGAGTTCTTTCACTTATGTTATTTTTCATATTGGTCAGAAAAGAAATACATATTTGACATCCTGCAAAACAGGATACCACACTTCTCCAAAAGGCTTTATTTTATCTAGTACCCATATTATCTGAAGAATGTATTAATTGCAGTAGCAGCACTTATTTTCTGAGGCAGACCCAATTCTAACAGGTGGCCTAATTCTAACAATGCTGCAGTTCAATCACTAAGGTCATCTGAAACAATAGTTCAACACTTGCTATACACATCATTACAGAAAAGGCTCAGAAGGATCAAACCAAGGAGTTTGCAAAAATTTTACAAGGATCCATAGAAACTGCTTAGATCTGTAAATGCATTCACTGTAAGATTTTTTTTTTTAATGATTTTCTACATAATGGCTTAATGTCAAATACAAACAAGATTTTCTGTTAAATCCTATAAAGCTCCTACTGAAGTGAATAGTGTATGAGAAGATCCCACACTGTGGCATGTAATATTAGTAGACAGGAAATTCTGTATTAGTGAGTGCATACAGTTAGACAATCAGTAACAAGTTATATTTCTATACATCAATTATATTGCTTATGTTTTTATTATATTGTGTATGTGCAAAAGGAAAGTTACAAGTTGGAAGACATTATAAGTGACTCATGATCTTCTAGATTAGCTTAACCGATAACTCAGTTAATATTTCCTGCATAGTAAATGCACCATTCTAGAGTCATCATTTCTTTACAAGTATCAATTAAATACTTGACAATCATTTAGGAAACTCCTTGATTAATATCAAGGAGGAAAAGAAAGACTGACAGTACTCATTTCTACAGCTACATAGAGTAACCCAGATTTCTGTTTTTCCTAGGAAACTTCCAATATGGACTGAATTATCTGAAACCTATTCTTTCATTTCAGGAAAGCCTCTGCTGACACTGAAAGAATGTTTATCATTCTGGTCGCTAGCACTGTTTCATCCTGGCACTGCTTCTGACTTTCTTCCAGATAAAGAACAGACATAAATTCACAGAAATCTGAGGAATTTCATTATCAGTTTTGTAAGTTGTTTTTTTTTTTTTTCATGTTCCACCCTATAAATAAGTCACATTAAAAAAAAATACATACATTGGTCACTGGATCCAGTGGACAAGCCTTCGCATGGCCTGAACATATACACATGCCTCCAACAGAGATGTCTTTTATAGAATAGTAATACTGTAAGACAAAACAGAAATTGAATTGCTAAGTGGATTGTAGAATGCAGGTGCCAAACTGCAGAATTCATTTCTGGTGACAAAACTGTCAGCTCCTGTTTTATTTATTTTTTTTTGATCTATTACAAATATAGCAGGCAGTGTAATCCAAGCCGTGTCTTGATCAACAGACTCAGGCTGAGTGAAAGAAAGGGTATAAAGTGGCACAGTTCCATTTGTTTGAAGTCACAAGAGCCACGTCAATTTATACACAGCATACAACAAACACGAGAATAGGAGAAGGCTATATGCACGCTGGATAATGAGAAGTCAAATGCTACAGAATTTATTCCCTTCAGAAAACATGAAAAGGAAAAGGCACGATGATGGGGAGAAGAGAAAACAAAAACTAACACCTTTGTTCACCCTTAGCTGGGTCTAACTTGGGTATTCACTGCACTGTGGAGAGAAGAACTGTTTTTCACAACTGGCCTTTTGAATGATCATGGAATAGTCTTCACTACCGAGCTTTAAGTACTTTTGACCTGTTGTTCTGTCATTTGACAATTTCTCTTTTTTCTTTGGTGAGGATTAAGAGCCCTAACCAAAATGAAGGATAGAAAGATATTTATAATCATGTATTACAACATCTGGGAACAATGAATCTTGTCCATTTTCATCTATTTTTGGCAAGGGTCCTGCAACATGCTAACAACTAACAACAAACCAAACATACTCTATTTGCAAATTTTGCTGTTACTGTGTTCAACCTCTTTATCAGATCGTGAATAAATATATTAAACAAAATAAGAACTCTTATCACTCATAGTCAAGCTTACGAAACACAGAAAATATATAATTTGTGGCTACCCTTCGTTTTCTGACAAGGGTGGCACTTTTCAGTTGCTCCTTGTTCCTTTGAGGACAGCCTCATGGAGAGATGTCACACAGAAGTTACCGTTCTTTGTTGTATAAAATGATTTTTAAAATGTGAATTTAATTTTGCATTTCTATTCACTTAGAATCAGATTATTAAATGTCCACTTTTACATAAACACACAGTTTCCATGATTAGTGAGGCTGCAATAACTGCACTGAATAGGAAGGGTTTCTGAGTTTGTAAAATAAAAGAGAATGGCTCATTCCAAACTCTCAGAAATAGCCATCACTCTATGTATTTAGATGAGGAAACAAAACCCAGAAATATGGAACAGAAGAAAAAAAAAGTTTCTTTGCAGTTATCTACCATTGACAAATGATATTAACTAAAGCCGAGGATAACAATACACTCCTTTCCAACAGGACTTACTATAGTAGTGACTTAAACTTTCCAAAAGAAAACTATGGTGACAAAGACGAAGAAGAAGTGAGCAGAAAGAAAAAAACGTGGCAAGTTATATATCCCCCAAACCAGCTTTTGAGAATGCTTGGTAGAAAGATCAGAGGAAAACTAGAATAACACACATTTAAGCAGCAGGAAAAGAGGCATAAAAGAAAGTAAAGATTACAGAAAGAATAGATACAGGTGTGTACACACAAGGGACAGTGGACAAGACCGGGGTATGGTGTGAGTTTGAGTGCTGCACCCATTCTTTTAAGCTAAAGCAAAAATGCAAAATTTTTACTGCTAGCCTCAATCATATGATAATGCTAAAAGTGCTACATTCAGACCCTACTACTACTTATAGTACAATTAGACATTCTACTCCAAGGAAGTGCTCAAAGAACGTTAAATGCAGCAAAGGACTGAGCAGTAGAAGAGGTAAGAGGACACTAACAGCAAACACTTGGCAAATACCTGCATCCAAATGTTTGCAGTCAAAGGACCTGTGTGCTTATGTTAATAATAACAGTATAAAGCAGAAAAGACAAAACTGTTACTTCCAGTCCAGAGAAGATAACAAAATTGAGTGAACAGGGAATTCTGCATCGCCGGGATTTTGATACGTAAAAACAGGTATTCATCATCTCCCAAAATTTCCTATGGCAAACAAAGGCAGGTACAGCATTTACAGGTGTAAGAGAACAACTACACATGCATTTCTACCATCTTTCCAGAACTTACCCTCCTCGTAACAATGGGATCGATTTCAGTTGGATCTTTGTGTGCGAACATCATTAAATCAGCATTTAGCGTCCGTATCCTCTGGAATCTCAGGCGAATAAAGCGAGCAGAGGTGAATTCCAGTAATTCACGTGAAGGATCATCAGCACTAGGCCTTCCGTTAATTAGAGAAGTGTGAATCTGAAAAATTATTAATGCAGTAAGGAATTAGATGGCATCAAAACTGTCATAATTACAGCAACAAATATCACTACACACACTGTGTGAATGCATTTGTAAATGTAAAATACCTTCTTTCTTTAAAAAGTCGAATTGCCCACAGACCTCAGCTATGAAGAGTCTTTACAATAAAAACATTTTGAGCAAAGGAAAGTCATTATCTACAGAAAGACTGTAGCACGAACTGCATGTGTGTACCCAGGCCCTATAAGTGTCCGTGCCGCAAGCAACTCATTTCTCCTCCTGTAGTCTGAAAATAGGTATTTTAAAGTTATCATACCAATGGGCTCAGAAATTTTGAGTTAAAGGAATGTGTGCTTGGAATGGGACTGAGAATTCAACAGGTGTCAGTTTGCACCTCTTAGAGGGATCATCATCAAAAGGCTTTTGAACTAGGTGCATTCAAAAGCCAGGATAAGGTAACTCTTGAAATACTGAAAACTACAACAGCTAGATGAGATAAAATAAGCATTCATTAGCATCTCTCCTTACCCATTGTCTCTTTACACAATACATCTCCTTTGAATCTTGTTCTCAGCAAGGTGAAACAATTTCCTGGGTTGCAACTGTTTTCACCTGGTCCCCCAGGAAAATCTTTATCACTTCTGAGAACTCTGTTTAGCATTTGTTTTTCCAAAGATGTTACTTCTCTCTGCCTACACTGTGGTTTCTGTGAAGGTTACCCCTCCTTTCTCTGCCTGTCCTATCCTAAAGTCAAGACTTCTAAGTAAGTGGGCTTTGTGGCTCCTTCATAAAGAGACTCTCTGACCTCAACTGCAGCATCAAGGGCAAGGCAACAAAAATAAGAGATCTCCTTCCCCTCCTGTCTTTGTAGCTGATCATGGCATACATTAGCTCTGAATCAACTAAATAAAACAGATGGGCTGCTACAGAACTGTTCTTGGAAAAGGCCTACACGAAGAAGCAAGTCAGGTACAGCAAACCACTGTTAATGAGCACCTAGGGGGAGGGAGGAAAGAAACCATTAATTTTCCTGTATTCTGAGGTGTTAAATTTTAATTGGGGCATTTTTATTACAGGCTGGTACACTGAAAGAATGTTCAGATGCTGAGCCAAATGTGCAGAACATTAGAACGAATAAAAAATTATTTATTCCTTGCAATTAACACGTGTTGCCTCTTACCTCAGTCCTCTGACTGAGAGATCGGGACACAAAGTCATTTTCTGTCATTGAACATGGTCATATTATCACTGTTTTAGGCAAACAGCTGCACTCTGAATGCCAGCTGGCACTCACTCAGCAGTGGCTGTCTCACACTGAGGAAAGAGACAGTAAATCTACTGCTCCCAGGAAAGCAATAGCTCTTCTTTCCTGGAGTTTTTGGAGGTACTGGATAGAAGACTTACTACTGTCTTGCATTGGCTATGTGATACTATCAACTTACTCATTTATCTCAAAAGCGGGTGGCAAGAAGATGGTGCCAGACTCTTTTCAGTGGTAACCAGAGACACGACAAGGAGTAATGGCCATAAACTAAAACACAAGAAGTTTCATCTCAACATTAAGGAAGAACTTTTTTACACTGAGGGTGGCAGAGCACTGGAACAGGCTGCCCAGGGAGGTTGTTGATTCTTCCTCTCTGGAGACATTCAACACCCACCTGGACACATTCCTGTGTAACCTGTTGCAGGTGACACTGCCTTGGCAGAGGGGTTGCACTAAATGATCTCTAGAGGTCCCTTCCAACCCTAACAAATTCTGTGATTTTCTCTATCAAGAGGGAAACCTTAAACCTCATCACGTCCAGCATCCTGCTCCACTGTATCTCCAGGTACGCAAAATCACTGGGAGCCACTCTGCCAGGAGCAGCTATCATATCTTGCCTATGTATGAATCAGCACCTCTAGGTTTCTGCCATATTATCTCCAGGAACAGGTGATATCATTACCGCCTTCACATTTCACTTTGAGCTCTGCCTCAATTTTGCTCCTGACTACAAGTAATTAAATGAAAGAAGATAGTTGGCTGGAAATTAACAGAATAAAATGCTATGAGAAAGACAGGGTGCAAACAAAAGATTATAATAAAAACCCCAGAGGAAGAAAGGAGGAAGTCCTGAATGAGAAACCTCTGGCTACAAATAGGACAAAAACACATGACCAGAGAACTCCTCAAGTCCCTGGTGAAGAGAGAGAGGACGTGTGAAGAGAGCAAGCTTGAAAAAAACCCTGGAGATGGTAACAATAGGTCAAGTAGAAATTGATAGATCTTTCCAAAAGAAGCAGGATTTTAATAAAAACACATGCCTCAAGACTTCTCTGTATCATATGTACCTCCGAGCAAGGAAACATATTTCTTCTGAGTATTTTTTCACACCGTCGCCTCCTTCCTTTAAACTAGATCCAAGAGATTTCTTGTTTACAGCTAGCAAACATAGATGGGTTTAAAGCAATAGAATACTAAAGACTGAACTTTGATATTTGAGCTGAAGAAGAAATGTATCTAAACTAGCGTTGAAAACATCCCCTTGCTCACTCTGATACAACAACAGCACCTTGATGATAAGCAGCATGGCAATTTGACCATCTCTTCAAAAAGATGAAAATAAAGCTTTTGGGGGTGGTAGCAGAAAGATGCAGGTAAAATCCATGTAGCAGAATAAGGAAGAGTTAAAAGTATGAATAATACACCCAGCTTGACCAGAAGTGACGCAACTGACAAATAGCAGTCATGCCTTTTGACTTATATCTTTTTTAAAAAGAACAAATTTAGTCTTCAGACACTGATGGGGGAAAAAATTACCACCTTGGCATAGTAGGTTTACAGAATTAAAATGCAAATTAACAAAATAAAGCAAGAGGCATTCATTTTAGAACAGACTCCCTTTTTAAAAGGATCCATCTGCCAGCAGTACATCTATTGTGCAAGGCTGTTCTAGTAGAGATGATGATTTGCATTTATATTTTCTTTCTTGTTTGTCTTTAAATGTTTCACAATTTCATTTTAAAACAACAAATAACTAATTTCTCATAATTAGGAAATGCAGCTACGGCCTGCGTGAAATGTGGCACCTGTTCAAATATGTACACCAAAATGGCACTGAGACTAGAAAATTCAAATTGGATAGCTTTATGAAAATGAATCTGAAGTGAAAATTTTACAGGCAAAATTAATCACTGTAAATTATTTCTCCTGCTATAAACAACTGTGATGAAATCATTAATTTCTCCCTAGAAACATTTAGAATCAACTTGAAGAGCATCCAACCAAGTTGTTCCTACTCCTTGAAAAGAGAATAAGGAAGAAACTAAGACTACTTTCATAACATTTGTCATTAATTAGGAAAAAATGGTAAGAATTTTAACTTAAAGAAGTTTAAGTAGAATTAGACTTACCATATTTTCAATATGACTCTCACAATGGGACATCACTGAGTTTTTCAAGAGCACACTTCCTCTTTTCATCTCCCTCCACTATATTGCACCTATTTGTAAGATACTGTTCATAGGATAGCACATTTTCAGTCAAGACACTAACATGGCCCCTGCCCTCCAAATATTTTTGAATCAGATCTGAAAACTGTTCCAGTGAACACAATCCTCACTATCCATCTATGCCACACAAGATCATCACAGTACTTCATATATAGCTCTGAGTCCTGTAAAAACAAGCTTCATTTTCACACAGGCAACTACGGTGCTGATGACAGTTCTACAGCAGAGCAAATATCTAAAGCTGAGTCTACCAGGAAAATATGAATACTTGAATCCACTCATTGGCTGTTATAATTTGGATAATCCAAGCCCCCATGAGAGGACAACGTCAAATTTTCTTCAGGTTTCATGGACAACTTTTATTCACTAATTCCAGTACTTAAGTAATCATCATTTTGCATTCTAAATGAAAGCTATGCAGATTTCAACCACAGAAAACCTTTCCCTAACATGAAATTTGCCCAGGATTATATTCCACCAAATGGAATCTTTAGGAATCTTCAACAGAGGCCAGAAGAAAATGGTTATGAAGGAATAAAAGAAAGAGGGCATTTAGAGAGTGATCCCTCTGATATATTATCACTTCCTCTGACTAAACAGTTTAAATGCTTCCTGAGCTACAGAGTGAACCTGAGTAACAGTGTTTAAAGTCTACCGATTGCCCTTCTCTCTCTCTTATAGCTCTACTCTCTTCTTCCACTGTAATGTTTTTCATCACTACATATACTTGCCCCAATGGGAGGAAATTTTTTTCTTTAAAAAATCCCAACAAAAGTAACTGGTTCTGGTCGGGTTGTTGTTTGTTTGGGGCTTTTTTTCCTTTTAAACCTGGAACTCATAATTATTTAATTGACAGTATTCTAATTTTTCATTTGAGAAAATTCTGAGCAGTCAACATCTTTTCATTTTTAAAATTCGGTATGATGATAAATCAACTTTTTTTTCTTTCTGAGAACTGTGGAGAATGCTACAAGCTCTCTACTCTGAAGAGAATTTAGTCCAAAACTAGCCCATCAGCATTCATGCATAATTCTTTTTTCTTCTTGCATGTATTACATTGCAACATATTACATTTAGCAACATTCATTTTCATATAGCATTTTTCTTATAGGATAATAAGCTGCTATAGAACAAATTATTTTAAATTTCGCATTACCAACAAATGCTGCTATTACAGTTTTCTGTTTTTATAGATTGTCCACAAGAATGTTGAACATATACCAATGTATTCAAAGGACATCTCAAGTACATTAGAATCTCTGGACCATGTCAGGACCAAAAGACCTATCTACCTTGGTACTCTGCCTTACTCAGCATTCAAACCAACACACTAACAATAAGATGAAGGCAAGCATACATAATACTCAGGGATTTCTTGAGCTACAGGTAGTTTCTGTACTGCTGGCAAGCCTCAAAGAACTTCCACAAACTCACTCAGTCTCACCCTAATATCTACGCCCATCACCTAATAAGGATTTTCTCATCTCATTTACATGTTGTAGAGAAAGAGATCCTTCTTTTGCTTGTTTTAAGCCTGCTTCATACTAAATTCACTCAATATTTCCTACTTCTTAAATTGGAACAAAGATATGTATCTTTCTATCAGCTCTATTCTTCATTGCATTTCTTTACTACTAATTAGCTTTGAACAGGTATCAGGCTTCCAGACCTGTGGTTTCCTTGGATGTCTAAGGAACGTTATTTAAAAAGTGGTGTTTCATTTGACACTTCACACTCCTTAGTCACTGAGAATATTTGAAAGTGAGGAGTTAAATAATAACTGTTATAATTCACCTATGTTAGCCTTGAGTTCCTTTTCACTATTCAATTTATCAATTATTTCTGCACCTCTTCAGTTAACAACCTAGTTTGCAACTGCTTCTCCAACTCCTCTCCTGTAAATAACGTTTCCACTGCAGAAACCCTCCTGACAGTTTCTATAGAAAAAATTGATTCAAATAATTAATTTAGTTTTTCAGCAATGACCTTATCTTTCTTGAACACTCTTTGATCATCTCTCAAGCCCATCAAATCTCTACCAGACTTCCCGAATCTGACGTGTTTGAAAAAAGGTTTATTTCAACTCAGTCACTCAGAATCTTTTTCACATTTTTATTGTGGTTTAACATTTCACTTGCTGGAGCTTATTTTCCTACCTATTTTCCTCGTTTGCAGGAAAAGACATGATGTCCATTCATTATACCAGTTCACTTTTCGTATCTATTACCTTTCCTTAGTTTATTCTTTAAACATGTATTATGATTTTTGGAACCACTCTAAATCGTAGCATGCATGTGTGTGCTGTTTTATTTTTAAACTCTTGTCTGCCTGATTTTTTTTAGATGTTTCACCATCTTTTCTATTTTGAAGTTGCACTTTGGCAGATTTCATTCCCCTGGGATGCTACATTTTTAGTATTTTTGGGTTATTTTTACATAACAATTATTCAACAGTTAATAACTTGGACTAAGATCTGTGGAGTGTTTTACACTACATCATGGGTTCCTTTACCAGCTGCACCAAGAACATTCAGGTTTTTAAGAAATGCCTTTTGCACTACATTCTCTTTGACTCCTACAGAGTCTGCCAAAGGGTTACAGAAGGCTGATACTACATTCTTAGCCTTCCTTCATCCAGACCCACTCAGTTCCAAACTTCTGGGCAGTTGCTGATATAACATTAAAGCTGTGCTGACCCAGTTTAGGTGCTGAATTTTAGTTCACAGAGATCTCATATATGATTTTATTTCTGCTGAATTTCTTATATTATTTCATATTATTATGAAATCTATAGTGCCTCTCCTCCACAAGCCACTCAGTCATTCTTAAAAAGCTTCTTGTGTCTGTCATGTCTACAGCGCCACCTTTTTCCAGCATCCTTTTAATGGAAAACCCTTTTAATTCGTTTTAATTACAAGGCAACCTTTCTCAGCTCTGAGTAGGGACACTGGGCATTACTTGGGTGCTTCCAATCCTAGCTTCTGCAACATCACCCGAAAGGGCTTGCAACATGCTCCAACCAGATGACCATCAGACCATCCAGCCATATGACTAGAATTTCACAACACATTTCATTGGGTTTCTGTCACTGAGAAGTGACAGATGCTGCCTAAGAAATTTTCTGCCATTTTTGGAATTAGAAAATCTCATATACTAGTGAACAAGGGTTCTCAGAACAGAGAAAAGTATCACCCTGCACCCCACCTCATATTTTTTACATATTGATAAAATCTCCCAGAGACTTCTCAAGGCTAAGCAACTCCAACCCTCTCACCCTCTCCTTATAGGATACACATTGCAAGTTCTTAATCATATTCCTGGATGTTTCCTGGACTTGCTCCAAGATGTCCATGTCTTTCTTGTACTGAGGAGCCTAGAACTGGACTCAGTGCGTCAGGTGTGCTCTCATCACCTCCCTCAACCTGCTGGTGACTGTCTAACTAATGCAGCCCAGGATACTCCCGGCTTTCTTTACTTGCAAGGGCACATAGCTGGCTTATATTCCACTTGGTGTACACCACTGCTGTCACCTAGTTTCCTCCTGATGCTTCTGGGTGACATAGGCAAAGCTGGCTTTGAACAGAGTGTCATTGAACAGAGCTCCCAGCCCATTGCCTGCTACCAGGCACTGAACTATCATGTAGCTGCCCATCTGCAGGCAAAGAAGTACCAGTCCCGGTGTCAGAAGTCACTGATTTGCAGTCTTCACCACCATGGGAGTTTCCATTTCTGAACCAACAGGCACAGATTCTGCCTGCCTCTATTTTCATACAGTTATGGCTTCAGGCTGCAGAGTCACAGAGAAAAATCAGTTAACCTCTTTCTTATCACCTCTGATGCTGCACAGACTGCTGACATGGCCCTGCAGTCCTTTTCCTGGTAATACACAAATCCCCAGCCACATCAAACATTCTGCAGGCAAGGACACAATCTCTTTCTCCCTCAACCTCAGCAAGGTCCCAGGCAGTTCTTGCAGTCTCAGAGGCTAAAATTTGCATCCTGTCTCTGGATCTCAGCCTAAGTTGAGGGTTCTGCAGCTGCATCAGCCAGTGCTGAGTACTGTGCCCAGATTGTGCCTCACCACCAATGTTGAACATAAAACCACTCTTTCCAGCCCTCTTTCTGTGCATGTTTCTGGCATGAACCGATATGCAAACATGGATCATGCTAGATGCCTCTGTTGTTTTACTTAAGGCAACAGTAAAAATGGTACCACTCTGCATGAATGTATATTATTATATGCTGAGTTACTTTAACACTTTACAAAGTTTCTAAGAATTTTAAGTATGCACCATGTTCTCATACAAATTTATAATACCCATGTGGCATATTTTTCTGCTTAGAACTTTGGCGTTTAAAGTTACTTTGTCAAGATATTTGAGTGCAGTCAATCTCAACCTGTTTGTAGGATATAAAAAAAACCCCAGCTGTTTGGCTATGTGGCATGGAATTTTTATACTCACTTTCTTTTCAAGAAAACAACATCTCCAACCCTTTTCACTGGTGATAATCTGTAACTTTCTTCATAAAAAGAAAAGGTTACTTCTTGTAATCTGTTAAAAGGATGGAGTGGGAACATCACTCTACAATATTTTTTGGCTAGTAGTGGTAAAGAACTCACTTTGTTGAAGTATTCAGTAGTTTATTTGGTACATCGTTGTGCTGGTTTAAAGGTAAACCAGCAGGGGAAATGAACCCAACTCAAAAGAGAGATTATAAATCAGAATAACAATTTAATAAAATAATACAATAAGTACGATTATACAGACAAACAATTGGTATTAACCCACAAAACCCAAATGTATAACCCAGCACCCTGGGGCATGAACAGAGTGGTGTTCTTTGGGCCCCTTGAGTCCAAAGTAAAAGGAGAGGGGAAAATCTGTTGGTGAGAGTGCTGTTGCAGTCTGGTCAAGACTGGTGATTGCAGTCTGGTTGAGAGTGGTGGTTGCAGTCTGGTTGAGAGTGGTGGTTGCAGTCTTCCTCTGGATCCCACAAGTGGTTAAAGAAGTCCCAAGACCCAAAGATTACATATCATTCAGTTCAGGCAGGAATGCCCAGTACCTCCCTCAGGGCGCGGAGTTCCACAACGGGTGTGAGGAGCATCCTCTTATCTCACAGGCCTCTTAACACCCAGTTTATAGCCTGAGGAGTCAGGCCTGCTCTGGGCAGATGGTGTAAATGGTCTATTGATAACAGCTTCTGGGAAATGGCATGGGAGGCTATAGAATACACAGTTTTGGGTTACACCCATACAGTGATGAACTGGTCCCAGCTGTTCTACCTAGGACAATTGTATCAAGACTGTGGGCTTCAAGCCTGATGCTCTGTGTAAGGCGGTGGTCTGACCCTAAAATATTGTCAAGAAAGGTCAATTTCTCACTAAAATCTAATCTCAGACAGTAGCATACAGGAGAGAAAAGTTTCTGTGCTGAGCAGAAAGACTTGCAACTTGATAATCAGCAGTGGAGAAGACAGATATGTCAGCATTAAAATAATTTAATGAGAAAGGTACTCCCTGATTTAAATTTTCAAGTTATGCAAGCGCATCAATATGAAGATGGACAATACTGAACATAAATTTTTCAACAGGTGATTCAGTAGCTCTCAAAATTCTTCTAACCAATACCAGTTTTAATTATCTGTTGCAAATAGCTCATTTGCAGTAGATGTAAAATAACTGCTGATTAATTAATCTCTCGGCATCTTACATTTAATCCCTAAAGACAAAATTTCTGTGAGTTTCCTTACTGTAAGACCTAATCTATCATTAGAGCTGATTTCACAACTAGAATAGTAGAGAGAAACATATGTCAGAACTCAGCATCCAATTTTTCATCATAAATACATATTTATAATAATTGTATTAGAAATTGTATATTTGGCAAGGTTTGCTGTATTTCTAATAAATATCTCACTATCTTAATAAATTAATGGTTTAGTAAGTGAAAGCACAACTCCCTTCTGTGCCTTGCTAATGAGTACAAGAGCTGCTTGAAATGCAGTGCTTAAACTTGCATTAAAATGTCAAGGGCTCTGTATGTCAAATTTTATCTCAACTAATTCATTCCCCCTAAGAATACATGCAAATGTCAGTTTAACGAACTGTTTAGCAAATACTATTGTGTCATTGACAACTATACCCTACAGCTTAAGCTAAATAAGGCTTCACCTCTTCAGTTTTGATTAACTCGCTTTTGTCATTTTCCTCTTTCCAATTTTACCTGAAACTTAATTTCCCTATTCAAGCCACTGCTTTTTTTGTGGCTCCTGTAATTCTCATACTTGTCATTTGTGGACAAGAAACAATTTGTCAAAGACATCATCTTGCATACTTTTAAACAGATTGCTCATTGTCAGAGCAATAGTTAATAAATCACAGAACAATCAGGCATTTGATTACCTCAAAAGTATACTTGTAATTTAAAAATTTTATTTTCTTTTTGTAACTGTCTTAAATAAATGGAAACATCGCAGCATGCTGTAGTTTCAGCAACAGTTATGCTGTGGCCTGGAATACTGTACTTTAACACAACAATGATGGTTTGTGCTCTACTGGCTCTTCAAAGTGTACTTACAAGTGAGACACCTTCTCTTAGTACAGCAAAAAAAATTTTTTTGTGTTTAGTAATAACTAACAAGATAGGTGGAGAAAAAGTTAAAGGCTTGGCTCTTACAGGAACATTCTCACAGATGAAGCACACTGAAACAGTATTTGTAAGAGTTACCACAACCAAGTAGATTGGCAATGTGCTCTAGGTTCTAGTACATAGTACTGCAGGTGACTTATGATTTTAAATCACTAAATGATAACTGGTTTAAATTTCATCGTACGCAACAACGCTCTGACCTCTGGTATCTGAAAATCTGTACTACCACTGTCATTCTGGTTTACATTTTGTCAGTGTGAAACAGCTGCTGTCCCAGGAAATTAACGGCTGATGCCAATGGCAACTCCAGCTGCAAAGCAATTCCGAGAATTACGTTATTCTGAGTTCTGATCAAGCACAGGTGAAATACAGTGGCATTACTGAGTTAAACACAACCATCTCTCGGCTTACAGGATGAAATACAGTGGTCCATCAAATATGTTCTTCAAAAGGTACTCAAAAAGCACAACATTAATATTCAAATTATGCTATTTTTTAAGAAAGCCCTGAAATGAGATGACACATTATCTTAAAAGAATAATTTTTCTCTACTACTTTTTAAAGTTCTAAGCTTCTTTTTGGACAGTGATCATGAATGAGACAAGTAATTTCAAATAAATAACTAAAACAGGAAAGTTATGTTTTCTTGTGGATTATAATAAAAAGCATTCTGATCCTCAGATTTAATTAAAAGATTTCTAAGTATGCCAAATCAAACAATATTAAAAAAACCCATAAACAACACTCACCCTCCCTTTCCTACCAAGATGTTATGACTTCCTTTATTCGTTATATGATTATCCTAAAAACTCATGGCACTTCCTGCTATATTTTTTTCCTGAATAAGATGCACTGTGGAGTGCACTGTGGAGTACACTGTGGAATTACAGACAAATTACTGCCAGTACAGAATTGCGACCAGTAGAAAGAAAATCCACAGGAACTTTTAACAGCTGTAAGCAGTTGCAAAGGGCTGCCAAACACAACTGCTGATGTAAAAGAGGGAGAATGTGTGGATTTAAGCTATTCAAACAGTAAACAAGTACATCTGCTCCTGCATGTTATCATTAAATAAACCATGGTAATATGTTTTACATTGCTGCAACAATCTTGTTTGTAACCACAACTCTGAAGAGTTTTGGACTGGGAAAATGTTAACAAAACTTTTGGGGTTTTTTTGTAGTGCAAACCTATGTGTGGAAAAGTCCATTACAATTACTGTACAGTGTTGGTGTCTAATTTCTAGCAAAACCCGTGTCATATCATATAATTTCGAACATGAACTGATGAATGCTTTTGAAAACCAGACGGAATCCCTGTGAATGGTGAGCATTCAGTGCCTTTAAAACCATTTATAATATTTTAAAAAGAAAGATTAAACAGGACATTCAGCTGCAGAATACAAGAAACTTTGATACATCTCCAACTCTGAACCTGACCTGTTCAGACTTGGAGATATTTCACAAAGGCTACTGTAAGAAAAGTCAGGGGGAAAAAAATCCACTTCTAAGCAGCACAGAATTCCCAGGCCAGGAATAGCATCATAAATCTTCTGTAAAAGACAGGAGATTAAAGAATTATGTGCATGAAAACAACTTTTTATTCTTTGCTCCTATCGTGATTAATTGTTGCAAAATCACAAAAACAGTACTGCTTACTTTGACTACAAAAACTAAACTTGGCAGGGTTTTGTCAAATTCTCGGTCGTTTGGATTTTTCAGATTTCATCTGTGATACCTGATATAAAATAATATGATTTATATAGTCAACTAGTGTGCTGTTTTGGCTGGGACAGAGTTAATTTTCTTCACAGTGTCTTGTGTGGGGCTATGCTTTGGATCTGTGATGAAAACAGTGTCGATAATATTCCAGAGATATGCCAGCTACTGCTGAGCATCGCTTGCACAGCATCAAGGCCTTTTTTGCTTCTCACCCTGCCTCCCTCAGCGAGGAGGCTGAGGGTGCAGAAAGGGTTAGGAGGGGGCACAGCTGGGACAGCTGACCCCAACTGATCACAGGGATATTCCCTACCATATGACAGCAATGAAAGCTGGGGAACAAGTCTGCCAAGGCCTCTTTTAAAACTAGTTCTTTTAAAACTATTGTTTCTCCAACTTCTAAAACAAAGAAAAGCTCTACTGCAGCTACTTCTTTATGTCCCTCCATAAGAAGCTCAATCCACAGAATTAACCTGCTGTGGACCTACTGTCCTTGGCACCCCTACTATGTCTCAGTTGTCTACCAGCTTTATTATTCTGATGTGCTTGAAAAAGCAATCTGTCAACTTATCCAACCTGCCTCTATGTTTCTTCATTTATGTGTTCTAGACTCTAGACCTAAATCAAATAATTTTTTCATTGGTATTACAGCGCCTCATTGACTAACTTTCCTTCTATTGAACTTCCATGACACTTAAACTGAAAATTCCATGTAAATCCCATTTAAACTGAAATTTCCAGGTAAATTATGCTGTTTGGTTTTGATTTCCTTTAATATACAATTCCTTTGCACTGACATGAAAGCATACCTACATTTGGCCTCAAGCTGATCTATTTATACATCCCTGCTTCAATGAGATTTTAGTGATTGAAATTACTCCTCCATGTAGTCCAACCGGATTTTAACAAATTCTATCTTTAAAAAAATATTTATTTTTTTTTTTACAATTCAGCTATTCTTTCTCCTGGTAATTTTCCATGACTGTTTAACAACTACTCAAAGGAAAAAAAAAAAAAAAAAAGAAAAATAAGGTCTTCAAGTATCAGTTCCCCAAAATGAAAACCCACAGGGGATCTTCAGTTCCCCTAATCAAACAGGAGATAAAAACCTCACCAAGTCAGCAAGCACCCACTGCTCTCGTTTTGCTGTCAGAATAAAATCTACAGCTATCAAATCTGACCAAAAATCTGCTGCCAGACCCAACACAACAAATTTGTGTCATTTCAAGAGAATGCCAAGACTTCAGTGTAACATTTCCCTTTGCAACTAAAACAGTACGTTGAGTTACAAACTACATTTACAGGCATGAATCCAACCTTTATGATTTGGAAAAGATACAAAGATATAAAAGATATAAAGATGTGCATGTATCTCTTTTCAATAAGCATTGTGAGCAATAAATGATGAATGCTAAAGAAAAAAGGAAAATAATCTAGTCAATTGGACTCTTCAACTTCGAACTGAAAGACTGCACTGTATAGTATTTTTTTGCATATTTCAGCTTTATTACTTTTTACATATTATGATTCATATGATGAATCAATTTTGCTTTTTTTTCAGAAACAGTGGAAATTATGACATAAGTTTGCTCAAGGACAGAAGACATGCCAAGATAGAAAGGTGGACTGTCTAACTACACAAAACAAACTTTCATTCCAACTTGGCCCACATAGATTTGTCAGTAAATATCCCATTTCTTGTTTTTACAATAATGGGAAACTTACATGTAGTTTTCCACAGTTGTTTCCTCTTTGCAGCATAATTTAGAAGTACATTATACATTTTATATCCACTATTTTTTCTATAATATTTTATAATATTAAATATCAAAAACTCAGGTTTGGTATGAACTATCAACTTGAAAATATTACTGTAAGTTTCCCTTTTCTTAGGCAAAAATTAACAGTGAATATTGCTATAACGCAATTCTTAAATTACTGACTTGCAAGATCAGTTGTACAATATTTAAATAAACTATTGCAAAGTCAATTCTCATCATGCATAATAAAATAATTTAAAACTATCCTACATTAAACTCCATGTTTTCAACACTTTCCCATGATACTGAGCATATACATAAAATGCTTACTTTGTTTTTTCCTTTTACATATCTTTGAATGTCGATTAGAAAAACAGGAAATATTAATACTATGCTAGTGAGGCAACATATCATTGTGTACACAGAGTATGTAAAATGTATCCACTTATTTGGCAGTTATTTGTTAAAGACCTTTTTTTTTCTCAGATTAGACACTCAAGTTCAGTTTTACTAGGACAAATAAAAAAAAAAAAGAAAAAAACCAAAAAAAGCAGCAAAATGAACTTGACCTGGATCTTCGTCCAAATCTCTAATCTGTTTTATATCTTTTTGTAAACTGTTTCTTTCATGGTTATTCTAAGTGGAAATTTTGAAGCAGCTGAAAGCTTATGTGCCAAAATTCTTGAAAAAAATCAGTATTTTATCCCTTCTTGGTAGACACAAGTAACCTTCTAGGTTGCTTTCCTTTCAAAACACTCAAAAAAGAACACTCAAAAGTAGAAGTTATCACAAGTCATTTCATCGAGAGCAAAGATACACAAAAAGATGATATCCAAACCCATGGGTTGAGCATAAATATTCCTGAAGCTGCTGTGGCCAGAAGAGGGGGGTGGGAGAGGACGGAAACAAAATATAAACCAAGACCAACAGGGAAAACAAAGTTTGAGTAATCCAAGAGTGTTAAGCAGGGACTGTTTAATCTCTGTACTGATGAAACTCTGAATAAAATGAGATTAATAGCCTTCACAGAAGACTGGATCCAAAGGTTATTATTGACTTCAGTGAAAAGATCTTTAATATTAAGAACCATTTATCTATGTATCCTGTTGGCTGTCCCTATTACTAATCACTACAAAATACTAACTGTGCATTGTAAGACAGAAAAGCAGGAAGATGAGAATGATCCTAAGCTGATGGGACACTTGTATTTCAGTCCAGAGAAAACCTAATTAATTATTTCTTAGAAAATGAAGCTATGCCACCTGTCTAGACAGCCTGACTCAAAGTATGCTAAAAACTGGGAAGCAGTACTAAAAACCTGGGAAGCAGGATATCTTGGATGCAAGGATTGCATCTGATATCTACCTGCTGAAGTTTTCTTTTGCTTTCCAGGCAAATGACTGTCAAATGGCCTCTATTCACAGTTTTGAGACATTTGTTTTCATCGTCTTTGCATTGAAAAAAAGAATTAAATGACCAAATAAAATGTTTTCATTTTGCATACCTGGAACGACCCATGTCAATCAAAATAAAAATTTCCCTTCCACTTTTTGAAAAAAAAAAAAAAATCTGAATTATTTAAAATTATTTCTATTCTCCCTGTTCAGACATCAAGCTGAAAAAAACTGTTCATAAATCCCTATTCTGGAATTCCTGACTCAGACTGCATTCATTAGTCTTAGTCTAATGTCTTTGTCTAAACTGTGATGCTGGAAGTAGAACCCACTTAAATTTCTGAACAGTTTCAACCATTAACAATAGATTGTTACCTATTTTTTTTGTATCATGAATTTTTTTACAATGACAATATAGCAATAAAATACTTGTACGGGACAACATATGCCCTCTAAGGAGGTGTACAGATGCAAGTCAAATATATGCAAATTTAGCATAGTCATGAGAAATGCCTAGAGTGATTGCAGCTGAGGGCATGAAGACAGATATGCATTACTTTTTACAGGTGATGCCTTTTCTACATCTTATGCATTTGAAAGCAAACCTATCACTGTTACTCAAGGGGAACTAAGAGTTCAGACTCTAGAAAATTATTTTGCAATAAAAAAAAGATGCTGAATGCATATTAGGAGCTGAGAGGGTCAATCTAAAAATAGGAACTATAAAAGCAGCCTCAATACTGCAATTGACAAACTCTTTGGCAATTTTAGAAACAGCGTAACATCTGTATCATTTATTATTAAGAAAAAAAAAGTCAACACAAAATTTTCAATCTGCAACTGAAAATGTTTCAATTTTGAGTACTTCCAAAATTCTGACCCTCTGTCCTCTTAGCACTGACACTCTTAGACTCTTAAGAAAATTTCTTTTTCTTCCCTTCCTTCTCTGTGAATCATTGAGACTACAACAAACAGGACAAGTTATGGTATGAAGAGGAGAAATCTAGCATGCAAACATTGGGAAGTAGTAGAGTTCAATGTTCATGGTATCGTTGGCCTGAGGTAAGCTCAGCAAAGTACTGGGATGCTGCAAGAAGTTCCAAGGGAGCTGAGACAAGCAGCACAGAGATGCATTTAAAAAAGGGCACAGTAAAAGCATTCAAGTGCTATGTCAAGTGAACAAAACAAAAAAAATCCATTTCTACCAAAGAAGTTGTTTCTATTTATTTTTCTTCTTTACATGTTTAGTACACACTTTGAACTTCCAGTTGATTGAAGAAAGACTAATGAACATGCTTACACAGACTGGCTTTTACTACCACAAAAACATTTTTTTTTGACCTCACACTTATATTGCTACCATCATGAGAAAGGTAAGAGATTAAGCACCTGAAACAGCAGAACTGAAGCACCACCTTCACTGCAGTATCATTCTCTCCACTATAACAGTGATAGGAAAACTCATTGCAGAAAAGGAAGGAGACAGGTTACTTAATTCCCACCATAACTCCCCTCCCTGTCAGTCCTCTGCTTCAGCCTTAGTGCTGGCTATGGCCAGAGAGAAGAAGAAGGAATTTTCTTGTTAAAGGCTAGCATCAAGACTCAGAGAACTTTAAACTTCATTGTTCACACAGACAGCTCTTTCCAAAGTCTTTCAGTCTCCAATTTTTACTTTTGAACACGGAAATATTATGCTGTTTACAACTGAAAATAGCAGATGTGCAACTATATTACCTCCTTAATAACAGACTGATAGTCATTATCAGTATCATTTTATCAACTATCTGATGGTCACATTGATTGCTTCACAAATGCTCCTTGCTGAAAAGAATCAAGCAACGCTAAGGGCTGTGTTTGGTATGAAGTGTCTAGACAAACTTTTTGGAAATTTGATCCAGCTGGTACACTGCAACTAGGCGTCATTCTTGTTTCTAGAATCAGACTACTTTCCTTCAAATATAGGTTTTATACCCTTTAATTTTTCAGTCTTCAAATGTCAAGGTAGAACATTCTCAGCAACTAAAAATAACATACGAAAGGCATCTCACACAGGAGGATCAGAGATTGTTTCTCTTGCTCAGTACAAGGAAATACTTACTGAATTCTGAAATTTCACCTCTCCATTGTTACTGTGTATCCAAAACTCTAACTGAAATATCCTTTGAGGCAGCATATTCTGAAGACAGATTCTGCCCACAATGAGTGAAGGATTTCTTTTCTTTGAAAGTTTACATACCTTCCAGACCACAGCAATGATTATAATTTTTCAAAACCAACTTTGACAGAACACCTCTATGTGATGACAGAACAGAGAGTCAATTGGGTATTCCAATTAAGATTTTAAAAGGTGGGAATTAAATTCACAGCCTTCCTCTTCTTTTTTATACTTTCAGAAAGCCTCATTTTAGAGAAACTCAATGTTTCCCAGAATATGGGAGGAGGTTCTTTTTGACTTCTTAATAAAAGGAAGGGCTTTCCTATCAGATTAATTAAGCTTTTCATCCGCTGTCTTCATTGGATTTGACTTTCAACATCTGCTTGCACAGAGAATTATTTTATATTGAAAAATAACAAAACAATTATTTTTTACCTTAATATTTATTTTTTCCTAGCCTATACAAAGTACTCTAAATCTATGTATGTTTTAAGAATGCTTTTTCCAAGTGTAACTTCCAAATTTATTTCCCATGAAACTATAGGCCAGGTAAAATGTGTCATTTTCTATGAAAAGATCATTTTCCTAACATGTTATAATGATCAGCCATCACATCTGAAGCCTTCAGAGAGTCCAGCTCTGACACGACTGCAAGCGAGAAGACTCCCATGTATCAAAATAAAAATACTATATATGCTACTTCAAACAATCATTCACTAAAATAAATCTTTCAGCATCTCACGGAAAATAAAATCACAACATTGGAGGCTAATGTCCAGAGCCTTACATCCTAGTCATCAAGGTAAAGACGCTGAGACACAAATGGGGTCTAGCAGAAGAAGAAAGGTTTCAATAAAAAAGTACAAACTAGATATAAACATCAGAGGATCCTGTGTCAGGGAAATGAAGCAAAAATCACTATGGTAACCCACTGATTTTCACTTCTTGAACTAAGGATCATCTGAGGAAATAAAGAAAAAAATATACACCGTTCTGATATGGTGTTTAAGCAAAGATGAGAACAAAATGAGCATTCTTCTTTACCTGAAAATACCAGACTCATCCCACCAGTTATTAATCCTTACGTGAGTGGGTCTTTTTCAGTCTACCTTTGCCAATGTGATATAGAGACACCCTATTTTTCCAGCTATCGCTGATCTTAGACAGTATGGAAAACAGAATGCTAGCAATCTTTCTGCATTCAAGTCTACACCTTTAGAGAAATTTCTTTATTTGAGAGTTTCTCACTTTTGTTTATTCAGAAGCTATCACCATGCAATTTTCCACTAATTCATGAAAATATTCAAGACAATTATTTTTTGCAAATACTTCTTGGTCTACAGATTTTTTGTTCACATTCAATCGAGCAAACTTGTGCTAGTTACATTGATTTGAAGATATATCACATAGGGTTTTTGTTTGTGTTGTTGCTGTTGTTCTAACTGTTCTTGGTTCTAATTTTGTGATTGACTGCTGCAAATAGGAACGGTATTAAATTACAAAAGTATTTGGCTGAGAATGAACATTTCTAGGAATATGCTAATGAATCAAGTCACTGACTAAAATGTTCATTGAAAGTATACATAAGAAGAACATATTCTGATTTTTTTAAGATGACAAGTTTTAACCTCAGACGGTACTGCAGATGTACATTTGGCATTGGCACTGGCTTTCTGACCTCTGTTCCTTCTGCACTTCATCAGGTTTTCTGGGTGTACACCAGAACGGTGTGCCTGAATAACTCATGGGTTTTGAAGAAAAGGGACTTAATGTACATTTCATAACTGTGTCAGTCTTACAAAATTACTGTAATATCTGATTTATAGAAAAAAATTGCTATCCTGGAACAAAAATAAATTATATGCAGATGTAGTTCAACTGAAAAACCAGGAGCCAAATACCACCTACAACACAATTGCAAGTAAATCTCATATTGGTAGAAACTTGGTCATTTTTCATGTTATGCGTTTGACAAAATACGAAAAAGAATTAACCTGGGTTAATTCTGTGTAAACGCTACATACTTCTTACTGCAGCCTTTAGCTGCTCAGACAGATGAAACTAGAGTTTTACTCATGAAAAGAGTACTGTTAAAAATGTAAATGGATTAGTTCATGTGGAATGGTACTCTTCCAGTCTCTATAAAGGTAAAGCTTTAGGCTTTTCATTTCAAGCTGTTCTCTCTCTTTATTAGGGCCACAGGTCAGATTAATAACTACCTGAGTGAGGTAAGATTAATTTAGAGTGGCTTAAATGACATGCCTTTTGTAGAGTATGCCTGTATTTAACAACTCCCCTTCGCCAATGTGTTCCTCCCTGCAAAGTCTTCTACCCGTTAAAAGAAACTACGTATCAGATGCTAGTCATTTACTAGTTTCAGGACAGAGCATCAATTACAGCTCATCACGCCAAGTTAAAAGTTATTAATTGCACACTTAGGATCAGAACTAAGTTCCATTCAATTCAGCAGGCTTTAAGCCAATGTTTCAGTCACGGATATACACTAGTGTGCTGAATAAAGTTCTTTGCTGTTTAACTCAGTCAAGTTAGACTGAGAAGACATAAGAAGAACAAGGAAGAACTGGTTTAACCAGGAGCACAGCTGACTACTGGAATCAATATCTATCTGTGAGAGAACTGAATAATCAAAGAAATGGAACAATGTAAATTAAATTAATTACTAGCATAATTACTTTTGCATTATATTTTCAGTGCAGACACGTTCTCCCAAAGAAACTGTAAAAAATTTCTTTGCAAGTGATAAACTGCTGGCTCTTGTTCTGTTCACCCCTCAAAAAGCACCCAGTTTGAAACCAGTTTGAAAACATAGAGCATGTGCATGCACTATTTCTTTCAATATCACTTCATCTGCTTCAGCCAGATTTTACAACAGCAAATACCCATTCAAATTATACAAATACAAAATATTTGCAATGATTTTTCCTAGATATGCAAATGATTTCCTATCTGATAACTTCTGATAATCCAAGACACCTCTAGATCCAAGTTTATATCTTTTTAAAGTGTATCAGCAGGATATTTTCATTGAAAGCTGTATTATTCAATTTTCGCAACTGGCATTGGCAATTTTCTGTGAACATAAACAAACTACACATATCTATGACCAAGACTCAAAAAGAACTGTACTAACAATTTTGCATATGAATGTTGCTTTGCATTTAGGGAACAAAATAAAGTAATTTTGTACTTCTTTCCAAAAAAAATTAGGAGAAGGATAAATATTGAGACTAAAATTTCACAGAATACCATTAGACATCAAAGAATCTATAAATAAATAAATACTTCAGATCTAGTACACAAACTACATTCAAACCACATTGTTTCCTTGAATTACCAAGCTATTTGCAAAGCAAGTGTTGGAAAAAATCTGTGAAAAAAATATGCAGTTGGTTTTCCCTCTTGTCATTTTAAGTGACTGAAAATATTGCATTTTCAGCTACTGTTGTTATATTTGCCTTGCTCTTTCAACCACAGATCCTCATCCTCATGTCCACCATATTTTTCCATACCCTCAGTTAAAACAAATGACTGGTCCATGATTCATGCGCCTGGACTTATGATAAAATAGTAGAGGCCTCTGACAGAAGAAGGAATAGGCATAAACAGGGGCAGAGTGTCAGGTACAAGCTCTTAAAGGCATTAAATTAAACTCTGACTAAAATCATTACCATTTGACATCCTGACTTGCACACCGGGACTGAAAATGGATCCAAAAGAAAAGTGTTTTAGTGACTTCACTGGATCTGTGATTTTTCCCAGTATTCTCATCTTTGTTCACAAGTGACATGGGAACATATTTCAAGCACTTAAAAGGCATCTGAAAGTACTAGTGCCTACCTAATAACTCTTTTATCTCTTAGTTTCCCTTGTAGAATAATAATAATAATAACTCTAATAATAGAGTGAACCTTTTATGCATTTATACAGTACCGTGTAAGATGAGGTTCTTCTCATTTGCAAATAGACTCTCTCCACATTTTTCAACTCTACCAAAATACTCTCTCTGCTGAGGGTATATTTGCCAATTAATCAAAGGGGGTTTTTTCTGCCAGGTTACAGTACACAGAATACCATCTGATCTTACCTCTCCATTTTCCAAAGGATGGATTTTGGAATAATAAGAAGTGCATATGACTTCATCATCTTTTATATAGGATGGAGTTCCAGGACGGGGATGAATGTTGTAGCGTGTCAGGCATTCACTGTCTGTGATAGCATAGTACTGCCATGGTTGATAGTCTACACCATCCAGAGAACGCTCTAATATCCAGTTTCCAGGACGAGGTGAGTTAGCTGCTTTCACAATAACATATGCAATCTGGAAAATCTGAAAAAAAAATAGAAGAATTGTTAAAATGCATTTAAGAACATAATTATAAATCAATTCCAATTTCTTAATATTTGTCAAACTAAGAACTTAATATGTGCCAAACAGTAAATATGAAAATCTGTGACTTTTTTTCTGCTGGAAATGCAATATGGCCTCAGACTACATTGACACTCTCTAACTATACAACTAAATTCTCCATTAACATTTCTGAAAAAATATTAGTTGCATTAGGCCAATAGAGACTTTGAAAATAGAATTAGAAAGCACTCTAAATTACACATAGCTTAGCAGGTAATTGCTAAGCTGCCATTTCAGCAAAATGTTTGGAAAGTTCGGAGTATTTTCAACTTGTAGAAGTGAGATTGTTTTCATTTGTGTATTTATAGACATATACTTTCCACCATGTTTAAGAGTTGCCAAATTCTGCTACAAATCTATCTCAGTTAAAAAAACCCATAGTTTGAAGCTATTGAAAGGTAATCACATCATGCTGAAGTCATTCTACAAAATGTTCGTTTCAATCACACAGCTCAGCACTGTGACCATAAATAAGATTTATAGGATGGAGACACATCAAATATCACTACAAACAGAATGTAAACATATAATCAATGCTCATTATAGTCCATTTCACCTGGCTATTCAATTGATTTATCAAGGTTTATTTCTGTTACAAGGTTGCTGGAATGCAAACCACAAATACATTTGCAATTGCAGAATGACATACATTAGTGATGCGGGTTTGGTTTGGTTTGCTTTTAACCTAGTAACAGCTATACAGAGGTAGAACTGAAGCCAAGAAAAAGAAACAGGTATTTCCATTAATAAAGAACATATAGCAAGTTAATATTTCTAAGATGCACTGCTGAGTCTGCACATGAGGATGCCAGAGGATATCATGGAGAGAACAGTGTTGATTTAATACTTAATGCTTTCTGTATCAGATAGTCACTGCAAGAAAGCTGCGAGATACAGACTTAGTCCACACAAAATCTCTTGTGAATGCTTAGACAATCAATAAAGCCACTGAAAGAAGATCCTACAGTAATTGATGAAAGAAACAGTAAGAAGATTCAAATTGATTTTTATTAACAACCAGTTAGAATTACTGTAAAATAGAAAATATGTTAAGTGGCAGAGTACTACAAATACTGCAGTACACTTGATGATGGAAGCAAAGAAAATATTTATCTCCAATTATCATTCCTGCCTTCTGTGCAGGTGCTGAGTACATGGTAAGATTCACAATAGCTTCAGTCAGGAAAACAAATCCCTAACAACCAAAGTTTTTCACTGGGAATAAGAAGTGAGTGAGGCTGTATTTATTTCACTCTGAAGAACACATGTGTAACTCTGCATTCATGAAGGAGTATCTCAATATTTTTCTTCAGTAGCATAGAATAAGCATTGCAGAGACAAGGAGAAACCTAAGTATCATTCCGCTGTTTCAACAGGAATCATACAATCGTTTGTCCCCTGTTTCACAAATGCCTTTTCCTCTCTCAAACTCTTCTATAGCTATATTCCATTGTGGCCACAAATAATTCTAATCATAACTATCCTGGATCAGTGTCACTAATACTGTTTACAATAGAGACAAATACAACATTAACAAACTTCTCAAAACTGTTCCTCACCAGTTAAGCTCTTAGAAATGACAGAATTAGAGAACAGAAATTTCATTCTAGAGTACTTCTAAATACTTTTTCTTTTTAATTTTACATAAGTGATTTACCTCAAGTTATCATAATAAGACTATATGTAGAATGCATAACAACTGAGGTTAAACACATTGCTAGTGCTTCTACCATGGAAGATCTGTGATTTACAACATATCTGACAACAAATTCATAATTATAGGTGTGTATATATAGCTTCCTTCGTGGAAGTCCTAAAATACGCAAAACTTCATGAAAGACTCATTGTTAAATACTGCCAAAAAACATTTAGCTCTACAAACATCTTGGATGCATTGGCTCTGTGGGGCCAAGAGATGTAATCAACAGGAAGTCTTTTATTGTTTGCTTGCTTTGAAATACTAGGCTGTGTGGGAGAGTGAAACTTTCTACAGTCACTTTTCAAATTAGAACCCTCTTTCGATAACATTTCCTGTATATTCTGCTGAAGATTTGTTTGAAGTCTTGTTTCTTACCTTCTGATATAGTGTACTGCTTGATTGAAATTTATTATATACCTTTGGCTTTCATTATTTTTAGCACACTTTGTAAATGAAACTGCAACAAAATTTTATTAAAAAAAGCAGTGGAGAAGAAACAGCATATTTCAGGTCATAGTGGGGTGGATACTATTTCTGTTAATCTAAATTTGACAGGGAAAAAAGAACCTTCTTAATGTAAATAAAAGAATACACATGAAAAGCTGGTTTTAACTATTACTCAATTACAGTTTTCAACCTGATCCAGACTATTACTGCTTCAGCCTCTGAATATTCTTGTAGTGGCTTCTGCAACAGCACCAAGCTATCTGCAATCCACTGACATAAGAAACCTTCTCTTTTCTCTTTCAAGTCTCTCCTCACAAGTAGAACTGCAAGACTGTATTGTGTAATACAAACTATTTCCCCAGTAGAGAAACAGAGCTGGACTAAGGACCAATGTTTTTAAATGTTGGTAGACTGTTAATGCTAATTGCAGAGAAGGGAAGATGGAAGCACATGCATAAAAACATGTCCTGGTTGATATTATTCCTGATCTCTCTAAGGCTAGGCTGAAGACAACACAGAATGCTAATCTACCTTTCTTAGAAACACTTTTCCTTTTGGGGACAGCTAGACATGTAGAGCTTTAGCAAGAATCAAGAAGACAGTTGTCCCAGCTTAGACAGCTACACTAGGCACTACCAGCTCACCACAGTGATGCAGGCAGCAAACAAGGTGTATTCCATGTTTGCTTTCTAAGCAAGTTGACAATGACAATTAGTGCAGAAAAAACAGACTAAAATTAATGGCAGCTGTATGATTACTCTCAAAGCAAGTCAATGTAATGGAAGCAACACTTAACTTTCCAATCAGCTGGGAAACTGTCCTTTACGAGAGTAGCTCTTCTTTTATTGTGGACTTGCTTAGCAAATGGTGTTCTGGTTACTTCAATGCAATCAGCAAGTGCTCAGTGGCATGACAATATTAATACTAATAAAGTCTAATGTTTCACTGAGTTTTGCTGCATTTGTTTCCACAATCAAAAAAAAGTGAAATTTTTCAGCATTCTGAAGCCACGTTTCCCAGCACATCATAACACTGAGCTACCACCCCCGTAGGGTAATCGATGGAGCACGCCTGGTTTATTTTTCAAATAGCATCAATAGACTGACACATGTCAATGGATATAGTAACTGCACAATCTTAGAGCACAAGTGCAATGTAACCTAAACAACGAACTTTGCTGATACAAATGTGAAAATGGAGCAATACCAAGCTGCCAGGTGGCATGCAATAGACCATTAACACAGTGGCTGAAGTGTAGCTGGTGCTTTTTTCTACTTGTTCTGCTCATGTGATCATAGTATAATCATGGGAGCAGGAAGGAAATAGTCTAAATAGTCCCTTAAACCTTTCCCAAATTATATACAACATAATCCTCAAGATAAGAAACAAAATGAGCCTTGGGTCTCATTTTCCATAGTAATTGTCTCAGCAGTGAGATCTGTGAAACACATAGTAGGAACAATTCCATAAGTTATAGTGCTGTATCTTCTTGTGAATGCCTCATAAGACATAGAAAAGTGCATCCTACTATACAGGATAATTTGCTATACTAATATTATTCAGATAGAGCTGAAGTGAATCATTAATCTGCATAGGGTTATCTAGTGAAGCAGGAAATCTCATTGTGTCTGACTCCCACCTGCACTTCTATTTAAAAAATAAATCCTTCAGTTAGAAAGCATTCATGTAAGTCGAATATCATCAGAGAAAAAATTCAGTACCACACAATTCTACAGAAGTATTTGCATTTCATTTTCTCAACAGAAGAATGTATTAGCTCTAATGGAGGCTTCCATGAACAATCTGGTATAAACTCTGTATCTGCTTATTTACTGTAGTTATGTTGTTGATCATTATTGTGGTTCAGTGGTCAAGTACACATGGTATTCTTCCATCAAGAAGAATGCACAACTTGGGCAAGGGCTTGTTTTCTTACAGGCTGGTATAAATAATGTTAAGGCATGTGGCCTTAAACAGCCCACAGATATATTTAACCAGTCATTTAAAAGTGCTGGTAGGGGCAGCAAAAGCACTGCAGATATCCCTTGTCCCAATGTGAAATCCAATCAGATGAGTCAAGGCTATCTCTGAACTGAGAAGGCCATCTCAGAACACCCTGCAGGTTAGTGGAGGTTATTTGCTACGGGGGGGGTCACCCCTTTAAAAGAAGGGGGGAGAAGTCTATGCAGAATTTATTATGGGATGTGTTAAGGGGATTGTGTAAATGGACAAAACTTAATATGGAACATTTAGGGAAGGGAATAGAGGTGGAGAAATAGAAGGACCAAGGTGGCTCAGGAAAGAACAAGTGTAAGATAGAGGGAAAAGGAGATAAAAGGAACCAGTTGACTGTACATAGCTAGGTGGTCAGCATATTAGGCCTGACCTTGATCACTGAAATCTGTCCTATTTTCTCATTAAATCCTGCTTCTTAGTATCTTCCATTTAGGTATGCTCCCTCTTTTTACTGGATATTTGTGAATAAGACTTAACTTCATGCTCAACTAGCCAACAAGCAGAAGAGGCCTGAGTACCAGCAACTCGAGTAGGGCTGCAAATCTCCAAGATCATGAAAAGATTATCTAAGGCTGCCTCCTGAAGCACTGCATGTTGTGTATGCATCCAGAGATAGACATGAGCCTAGTAGACTTTAATTCTGATCAGCTGGAGAGGAAGAAGAGGGTGAGGCAGGCTGTGCTGTGTTTGGGTTCATGTGGGTGCTGATAGGGCACTGTGGTCTGTTTCTGATAGGGCACTGTGGTCTGTTTATGTTGCTCTGTGCAGCCATGCATGTGTTTCACTCTCTCAGGATTATGAGCTCTGCCTTGCTACAGTCTGTACGTGAAGACAGAGCCATAGAAGCCTTGCATCCATCAGGCTACCAGATTCAGTAACTTTTAATACCTTGCATGACCAACAATCAGGAATCACATATTTAAACAAAGTCTCAATGCAAAAGTGTTCTTTGACCATTAACTTCTATCTTTACGCTCAAGTATAAGAAATGACTGAATATGGCAGACATCATACATCTTAAATACCACATTTGCACTGTTTTTCATTTTGGAATAGTCTCTCCTAAAGGCCTAAGACATGAAACAGATCAAATTCAACTACTAATGAACTGAAGGAAAGATTTTGTGAGTTTGAGAAACAGCTCCTTGTGTTCTCATAGGCCAATATATGTGGTCAGTAATATTTCAATTCACAGTTACTGTTATGGATTATTGTTTGGGTCTAGTATGTACGACAGAGAGTAGGCAGTTTTGATGCAAGAATTTTTATACAATTGGCTGTTTAAAAACAACTAAACTTCTCATTTTAGTCTCACATCCAACTCAGACCAAGAAAAAGCCTTATTTAGAAATGGAGCGGCTCTCTGAATTCCTCAAAAGACAATCTAGCATTTGGTTTTTCTATCACTGTCCTGAGAGATAGTGGCCATGGTTTCAAATATTCTGCTCACACTTAGAAATTCTGAAATTGAGAATAATGGCATGGGGAAGGAAAAAAATATGCTTAGCAGGATTTCAGTAATATCAGTTTAGAGAGCTGAACATCTCTCCGCTGTGCTGCAGTTTGCCTTCTAATGATAATGTTGCTCCTGTTCATCTGAGCCACTTCCAACTGAAACGCTGCTACCAGATGGGGAATTTGGGCTGAAAGAAACACTTGAGTCCAATATAGTTTTTTTTCCAGTGTTACAAGCAATTCTAGCAGGGCATCTGTCTCAGAAAAATTGTAGCTACAAAAAGTTCAAGCTATGAATGTCATGCAAATTAAGATGTCCACAGCACTTCATGGAAAAAAAAGAGAGAAAGATTTTATTACAGCAAACCTTGAAAAGCTCTAAGGTAGCTCCAAACCAAGCTGCTTCAGGTAGAAATTCATCTTTTTTAACTACACAAAAATTCACTCATGTACAACGCTCAGTCCCTTTCAGTTAATACCTGCAGAACACGGATTTTGAAAAAAGTATAAAAATACTTCAACTTAGAACAACCTCAGCTTTCTCCCTTCCCTGTATGTAACTGCTAGAGATGCACAAGTTCCTTTGAGAACGTCTTTCTCCTTGATAAAAATACATCATTTATTAATATTTCTTAACTTTCGCTCATGTCATGATTATGACTCCTGTCACTAAAAAAAAAAAAAGAAAGCAAAGTCTAGTAAAAGAGTGCACTTTATACAATGTCAAACTGTAAAGCTCTCAAGTTGTCCAGCTGTTGAATATCTGAGACACATTAAGCCAAATGGAAGGAATCAGTACCTGTAAAGTTTCTGTCAATGTCAGCTTTGTTCTTTGTAATTTTCTCAGTTGGTTTTCTCCATTACCCACTGTTCAGTTGTTTGTGAAGGCCTCAAAAAGAATAGCAGCATTCTACTGACTATTTTTGCTGCTCATCATTGGCCTGGTGTATACCTGAATTGAGGCTGAAGTTAATAATCTCTTTTCACAGAGCTTTCAGATAATAGCGGAAAGCAGTTTCTTTTCTCTTTATTTCCTAAAGCTACTATCTTCTTTCCATGGAGAAGGAGTATGGTGAGAAAAGGAAAGTTGATGAAAATGCCAATATTCAAACCCTTCTTCTTAAAATACAGACAATAGAGGAGAAGGACAGAAAAGGTTGTTCTTCTATTTTGGTGCTAAAGCACAAAAAAATATTTTTTTCTTTTTTTTTTTCTTGATCCAAGAACTGATACTCAGCCTGGGTCCAGTAGCATTGAGAGAACTCAGGGTGAAGTGTCCATATTTCCTTCAGTGATGTTTCCATGCAGTGTCCTCTCACATACTCATACCAAGTCTTTACATTTTAATTTCATAATGAGAATATTAATTTTAACATAGATAAAACTACTTAGTCAGATACAGGAATAGCACATAATAAACTGCTTTTCCTAAAGAACACTCACTTTTCTTATAGAATTGTAGAATGGCTTGGGTTGGAAGGGTCCTATGGAGACCTAGTCCAACCCTCTGGTCTTCAGCAGGGACTCCTGCACTAGAGGCTGACTGTTTGGTAGTTCCCAGGGTCCTCTTTAATACTCTTTTTAAAAATTGGTGTGATATTTGCTTTTCTCAAGTCACTGGGGTCTTCACCTGTGCGCCAAGGCTTTTCAAATATGATGAAGAGTGGCTTAGCAACTACATCAGCCAATTCCCTCAGGACCCTGTGAGGGATCTTGTGAAAGTTCTTCAAATTTCCTTTTTGTACAACAGTCAGCAAGTTCATGCTGCATTAATTTTTTCAATGTGAAATTAAAGATCTTTTTCAATGTTATGGTTTCTAACTTTTCTATAGAGTGCTGAAAAGTATATAAATAAATACTTGTTATTTAATGAGGCGACATCTGTTACCCACCTTGTGGAGAGGGATACAAACAAACATCTCGAACTGTTGTATTGTTGGCAGAGAGCATCTTCTGCATTATCAACATTTAAACCTTTAACATTTCCTGCTGAAAACTTCACAAGCTTTTACTTTGAGTTTTCTGTAAAAGTACATGTTATTCACCATATATAATGTATGCTTAGAGGCATCATATCTTGAGGAACAGGGATTTTGGTTTGATTTTGATTGTAAGCTGTTCAAGGTTAATATCATTGATCCGAATATGAAATAGGCATGTACTAATTCACACCCATTCTCTGAACATGACACAATGTTCTCTCCATCTCAGTCTCGAAATATTGGGCAATATGAACAACTTGAACAATGAAAACATGAATAAAGTAGTTCAAATAAAAAAATACAGAGTTTTCCTTTCAGAATATTTCTTTGTTGTCTCTTCATACGTGCCATGCCTAATTTCTTTAGATAAACATGATAGTGGTTAAGACCCCTTTAAAAATATATGTTGGCACTAATACGAACCTGTCTCATGTCACTAAAGTTTGGACATTTCAAAGACATATACAAGGAAAGAAGAAAATGTAAAAGAGATTAGATTCTAAAACAGATTTCCAGATCAAAAATGTGTATGTGTGTTCAGTTGGCATTTTTGCTTTTAGTTTTTAATATTTTTTAAAATATCCTGAGAACTGCTTTGGATGTGGATATGTTGCTGTATGGCATAGCAGGGAATATAGGGAATATAAAAAGTGATTTATGAGTGATTTTACATATTTCTGTCTCATAGCCCCCTTTTACAGTCAGAATTTACTTATGAATAATTACTAGTCATGATACATTAGGACTCACAACAAAGTGGAAAGTTTATCCTCACCATCTTTTATGTTCTGTTTAAGAACACACCAAGTCTCTGGTTTTCCATATTTTGTACTTGGAGAGATCCAACAGACGTCATTCTCTAAGCTGCTTTTGTCACTTAGTCCACATTAGTGCAAATAAATCAAAAAGAGCTACATTTATGACTGTTTTCAGTGACTGTCTAAACTACACAATTGATAAATTACTTTCTAAGTGTTTTAGGTGAGCTTCCGTGGTCAGCAGTGTCAAATTATTTCCTATATATTTGTAATTCATCCTAATTCTAATACCTTAAACATATATGAAGGACCACTAGTATCTACACATTTATTTGATCTAAGAGGAATGTATTTATGAAACTGGGCATTTTTCTGATGGTTCTCTTGGTTATGAGTTAGCGTAGCACAACAAAAGCACTATTTTACAACCACCACTGTCAGCTGCAAAACTCATTTTTTCAAGTAAGCTTTTATCGTCATAACCTACTCAATGACAACATATTTCTTCAAAATGAATAACAAAATCTGTTCAAGACTGAGAATCCTATGAACCCATCATTTTGTCATGCTCCCATTCTCCCAGGCACTGTAATTTTCTTTAGAATCAAAACTGCTAACAGTACAAAACCAGAACACAACCTCATATTCCTGTCAGAACATACGTGTCAATGGATTCAAAATTATAAGAGAGTACTTTGGACCAATATCAAAGGTGAATAGCTCTCTTGCTTAAAGTCAGAATTAGAAAAATGGTACGTATATTTATTGTAGTTACCCAGAGAAAATGTAAGGCAAGTAACATCAGAAAGAAAAAGATTTTGGAAAAACTTTTCATAAATCATTGTTACTGTATATTATGAACTGAACCTGAAAGGATTTGCTCACTTAGAATTCTTTCTGATAACCACAAAGCAATAAAGTTGTGGTCTGATTTAGTGGGGAGCATAAAAAAATTGGGCAAAATAATCCTGTAGAGATTTCTTTTTAATACAACCACTCATCCTAGCTTACAGCACTTTATATGGTGGGTATTACAGCTCATCTTTCAGTACAATAATGGCTTCTTAGCATTTCAGAATGCATTGGAAAGTACTCCCTCCATGTATTATTGCACCACTCATGAAAAACTTTCCTTTTTGATGCTATGGGAAAGTCAGCATGAGTATCTTCACTAACATTTGTTTGTTAGAACATCTAAAAGCTTAATGCAGCAGGGTCTTCTGCAGTTATGGCTGGCACAGACGTGCACTCTTGACCCTTAACTGATAGAAAAGGTCATTTGTTTTTCTTTATGCTTTTGTGTGAATGATATCAGTGTGGAAAACTTTATTCTGAGACAAGAACAGAGTCCTGGGTAACATCTGTTACCAATGTGCATATATTCTTCCTTCCCACAAATAAAAATCCAGGTGGAAAGCTATATAATACAAAGTATATTTGCATATAGTATATAAAACAGGTAGTCCTTAAAAATGTTTACAGTAATGTCAGAATATTTACTACAGTTTTATTTGTTTTCATGATGACAAATAATTATGTTGGTATGTTTGTTATAAATCCTCACTGATATATTTATGTGCTGTTTGTTTTCTTGGTTTTGTTTTTGAGTTTTTCAAACACTTTCATTATAAACTGGCTTCAAGTGCAATAGTTTGGCTTTTAAAATAATAATTTAAAAATTAGATATTAATTAATAATATAAAACCCCTAAAAATTAAATAATAACCTAAAATAACATCAGAAGGATGTTATTTGTTTCATTCTATCAATAAGTAGTTAATGCATTATCAGCAAATAGCAAAACTAAAAAATGAAGGGAATTACTAAAATGTTCAGATTCAAGTCTATGAAGGAAACAAAAAAAAAAAAGAAATAAAATTTAAAAAATCAGTATTACAACTAGCACCCAGACACATGTCTAAAAATTGGCTGTGGACTTTAATAAAACAGAACATATTTCTTTCCTCTTTTTTTTTTTTTTTTTAGTTCATTCCAGAGTCTCATTTGCATGGTTTTAATTGCATCTCTTTTGGGCTGTCACCTCAACAGTTCCTTAGTTCCTTAATACTTAGGTATAACTGAGCCAGGGAACTGGACTTAAGATTAACATTTTGGGGGGGGGGGGGGTAATTAATGTTCTGAATTCTCAAATATTTATATTACTTCAAAACAGAATGATTCATGTGCAAGAAATACTAGGAACAAATACTGAGGATGACAGTTCTATGTTGCAGGCACAGACTCATAGATCACTATTGCATGCTTTGAGGTTTTACAGTCAGTTCAAGCCAACAAAGAATGCCAACTGCTCAGAGAGGAGAGGAACTGTTTCCCCACTAGCTCCAGAAATACATTCCTGCCCCCTCCCACAGCAAGCCAAATTGGAAAATTGATCTGGCAGAAACCTAACCCCAAAAAACAAGACAAGACATAGTTTTCAGTATCAAGGTACATCTGGCTTGCTCCATGGCAATACAAGTGCTAGTGCCAGAACAAGAACAAGAACAACAGAAACATCTCCCTTTCACCAATGACGGTAAAAGGAAGTTTGCAATGATGAGGGCAATGGGGAGAGCAGCAATCAGGGAATTGCAGCATTACAGTCTCAAAATTCTTTGTTTTTTTTTCCCCATTTCTCTCTTTAGAAAAACATTTTTGAGGATGGACAAAGCCAATCGACATTTGACGGTGAAAAGTCCAAGAGTGGATTAAATTTCATTTCTGCTAAACTACTTTCTGGTTTGGGGACAAACAGAAGCTTTAAACCTTATCTTTAAAAAAGCTGCTTTGAAAGCATTTGAAGTCCATAATTATTAGTAAAAGAGAGAAAGAAAACATTAACTGAAAACCTAAACAAAAATGTTTGCACATATATACAAATTTAACATATGAAGACCAACTGGCACTTAATTTTACTAAACTGCTTCTTATATCCCAAGACTAAATGGTATCATTAACTTTCTCTTCAGAGAACTAGCTGTAATTTTTTTTCCCACTGCAAAATGTATTTGATATTCCAAAGAAGAGAAAATATAACATTAAATCCAAATAGCTCCTAGTGAATATGCATATTCCTACACTACTTTGTAAATAATGTGTAAAGGCTATTTTAATATGGCTGTGTTGCTCAACACATTCTGATTCCTTACCTACAGTTTGGTGAACTGTTATAGGTTTAAACAACAAAACTACAATTATGTACTAAAAGAAGCAATGTTGGTGTGAAATATCATCCAATTTACCTCATACTTCACTGTAGCTGTAAGATTGACTTCAGTCAATCCTGAAAGGATTAGTTTAAATGAACCTATTTGTGGGGTTCAACTGTATAGACAAATACCCAAACAATGGGTTCCACTAGTCATTTGAAACCAGAGAACAGGAAGATTGTTCCAGAATCCAAAACTTATGCATCAACTTCAAAATGGTCAAGATTCGAAAACTTGGTTATTTCTTCTTCAAGAAAAAATATTAACTAGACAGGGATGCAGACTGAGTAAAAATTTGTGCATGTCTGCCACTTAATTTTCCTTGTGATATAGTTCCTGTAAGAGTTGCTTTCAGACTCGCTTTGCAAGAGATGGTGAAACACAGGCAATATCTCACTTACTAGAAACACAAAGAAATGGTGAGTCATAAAGCGCGGCTTTATTTCTGAGATTACAAAAGTACTTCAAACCAGTCCTTCCTAGGAATCATTCTGTCATCTCCCCAGTCAAACACTAGAAAGGAGAGGGAAGAAGGCAAAAAGTAGGCAGAGAAGTGGTGATGGAAGTAAGAACTTAATTGTTCATATTAAGTTCCATTAAAAACAGCCATTCTTCAAACTAAACATATTACAAATGGGTAGCCTGTCTCAGTCTGCACACACATCTGAGCAACGTCTTCAACAGTGTTCTGCAAGACAGTACTTGCCACACTTGACTTAAGTCACCTTTGGCTAACAAACAGTTGAACTCTGCTGCTTTGTAAAAGTGATGAACCTTTCTGCAAGAGATCTGTGCTCCCTCAAGGGATCTGGCTAATGTTGTGTATCAAGGGAACTGACAGCTGAAAATGTTTCCTTCGAAAAGCTATCAACACAGCACAGTCATACTGGCAAAGAAAAGCAGCAAATGACAAGCAAGGTCCCAAAAATAAGATCTCTTCATAGTAGAGTGTATTCCTCTCTCAAACTTCCCTTCTCGCACAACTGAAGTCAGCAATATTGCATTAAGAAATGGGGGAGTACCATCATTTTGGTGTGTGCAAAATCTGATAGGCTAAACATAAAATCTGATAGGTTCAACATAAAATCTAGACTCAGTTCAGACAGAGAGCTTATGAGGGTACATCCACCTTAGCTCTGTAGCTCAGAAAAGAAGCATGGTCTAGAGGTCAACCTCCTACTGTCCCAATTTAGCATGCTTTTGCTCATATAATTAATATATTGTGGAGCTCACAAATTGGATTCCTTTCAGATAAGAACCAAGCCAGGAGAACATGCTTAGACATACATGATTCATTTTATCTGCTAAGGGACATTCAGCCCATGGTCCCTAATAGAGTTAGTCTGAAGTAAATTTCTTGACAAGTGAGCTGGGTTGGCACCAATACACACAAGTCCTCTCCCAAGTCTGTTTCCCTCTCTCCTATTGCAACATGCTCTTTGCTAATGCAGGCAAAATGGAAGTATCAATAATTAGATTTTTTCCTCAGCTGGTTTCAAATTTTACCCAAATATTCAAATTATAGTTCACATTTCCCATTATGTATAACAGCATAGCAGCAGATTTATAAATTGCAATGTGCAACCCAAAATTCAAACTTTAAAATAAAAACAATTATTTCTAAAAAGCAAGAATTATAAAGCACAGTAACACAGTTATGAATCACAGACCGTATTTCACATGTGGTTTCTCAGCTGTGAAATATTACTTTCAGAAATATGTTATATGCTGTTTTTGATATTTGTAGCTGTCCTACCTATAAAAGCTAAGAGTGAAGATGTACTTTCCATGAGGGTCTTCCTCCCTAGTTATCTTTTTTAGAATTTGGTGACAACTGTGCACATACAGGTTCTATTTCCCTTCACTGACAGAAGGTTTTTTCCCTCCCTTTTAAGCTCTTCCCACAGACTACCGTACTGAGCACTTTTAACACACTACCTGTTTTAACTATCCTGGTTTTTTTCAGTCCCAACTTAAACCTCTCCTATTCATCTTGTCACAGTTTTTTAGTTCTCATGTCTGTCTTTTGCCACAGAGCCACTTAGTTGTACAGTCTTGTGTAGAGAAAGCAAAAGCAATCACTCATTTTGCAATTCTTTCCTTTTCCTGGTATTATTCCTATTAAGGACACACGACATGTTTGCGAGTGTGCACACAGGCATGTGTGTTTCTGCTCATGGGTATTAAAGTGAATCAACTAACTGAGAAATCATTCAAAACCTGATCACAATCCTCCACTTGAGTCATATTTGGAAAACACAGAACTGCAAAATACTTAATTTAGCATCAGCAGAATATTGCTGCCTGCTCTTTGCAGATGCTTTTCAAAATGCTTCTGAGCAAGTCAAGCATTCTTCTCCCTATATTATTCAGTTCTCTATATAGTTTAAGAAATGCCCTTTCCCAAAGTATTATATGTGCCACTGACATAGTCAAGTCCATGAGTCTAAAATCTTACATTCTAGAAAGTAATGAAATACACTTCAGGAGAACTGGGACTGCAGTGATTTCCTCGTAGAGTCAGAACACGATTTTTTAGACTCCTTCCTTCCTACAGAAGGAGAGCAGGGGACAAGATGAAAGGATGATGTGAAAGAGTTGGACACTATTAGAGCTTAAGGAACTT
This sequence comes from Pseudopipra pipra, assembly GCF_036250125.1. NCBI lineage: Eukaryota > Metazoa > Chordata > Aves > Passeriformes > Pipridae > Pseudopipra > Pseudopipra pipra. Next base: position 61,477,183 of record NC_087551.1, read on the forward strand.
AAAACTGATGAATGGCAATTGTTTCATAGAGAAATCAACTACATAGCTTAATCAGTTATTCTAACTCTTGCATCTTACAAGGCTCTGAAGAGATTCAATTACTTTCTTTTTTTTTCAGAAATGTATGCCTGGAAAGGATAACCTGGACACTGCAATGATCCTCCACAGTCTCAGGCAATTAGTTATTAAGATTAGAAATTAGTTATCAAGATTGGAAATCTTAATAACATAGTTATTAAGATTAGAAATTTCTGTCAGAATATTAACTCTGTGTCCACTTGAGTTCCACACATCTGCAAGTCACAGAAAATATTCCAGCACCATTTAAAAAATATAAAGTGTCTTCTAAAAAAGTCAAAACCCACAAAAATATGCTCCTGGCACAAGTATCTTAGCAACATCAAAGGTATTGCAAATGTCCTTGTTCCCTACAACAGCAGGGAATTTGTTAATAAAACTGTCCTGATGTGTGTAGAAATCAGAAACAGATGGGCTGACCACTTCACCTCAAACTGCCAACTGGTTTTCCTGCATATTTGCCAATTTTCTTTAAAGACACTCAACTATCTTCCACATGACTGTGAAATTAAACCAACTGAGGATTTAGGAATAGCACAAGTACAGGGAATATGTTCTCCCTGGAAGTCTAAGCATCTCTGTTTTGCCAACTCCCTGTTCTGTACTTCTTGAAGATAAGGCCTCTTTTCTTAGTCAGGTAAGTCCTGCTATACATCGCACTCACTGGACCTGAATTACTTCTGTTGCACTTGAACTGCCCACCACTCTTAAGGTAAAACAGACAGACATAGACTACCAACAAGCAGGACTAAGAGCTGCAGAACAGCAGACAGCTTCTCTTGGCAATCTGTAGTGCTCCATAGGTGCAACAACCTCGCATATCTATGAACCCACCCTTCCAAACTCGGATCTGCAGTTTCAGTAACCAGGGTAGCTCAACCTGTCACTCTAACCTTCATTTAAATTCATGTAAGCAACTCCCAAATAAATCTATACTCACATTTTGACCTCCTATGCACTTTCTGGATGAAAAGCATTGTAAAAAATAATTCCACGTTTACAGGTATGAATGCAGTTCCATTATATTCTTGTAAAATACATAAGGATTGTCATAATGGTTAAAAAGTGGGAAAAGTGAAGGGTTAAGAGCAAATTAGCAAAGATGCTCAGAACCAAACAGTTCTAGTTTTCAACTCCTATTTTTATAATAGATGGGGTACAAATTTCAAGCATACTTCAATGATTTAGAAACCTAGCCTCCATTATAGATAAAAGCTCTTTAAAAGTATTAAGGTAAGCCGCAACTGTTGAGAGAAAAGAATAAAAAATACTGCATTTTTCCCAACCTGACTGATAATATTTTGTCTCTTTCTAACATTAAATATATTTTACTTCTTCTAGTTTATTAGTTATTGCTAAATAGTATACATCATTTTTATATGGCTACACTGCACAATACAGTAAAAAAAATGACACTGCCCCAAAAAGCCAAGCATTATATAAATGAGGAAATTGTAATTATTTTCCTATTTTTTCATGAAATTAGGATTGCTAAAAGCATTCCATGTACTATCATAATTACTAGCAATAACATAAAAACTAATGCATTCCTGCAATTTTCAATCCATTACTTGTGGTTTCATCATTTGTTATTTCTATCTCACAAAAAGAAGTTAAGCATTTTTATACTTAAAGCAAGAATTTATCAACACAAACATAGCAATTACTGAATCTCCTAAAAGCCAAACGTAAAGAATAGAATTTCTTTTAAGTGAGGCCTCACTGGTGACCTTCACCATTCATAGTGGCTACTACATAAGACACTAACTGAAAGAGAAATTTCATATTTTACCAGTTACTTTAATAGAGTCTATAATGCTGTGTCTACAAAATTCCCGAAAAAGCAAACAAAAACTCCTAATATTTCTCAAAACCCAAACAACTCTTATTTCTTACTAGCCAGTCTAAAAGCCATGAAAATACCAATAGACCTTTTACTACATTTTGGGGAACAAAACTGTTGTTCTGTTTATGTATGGTGGTGAGTAACACAGTGTGCATTCCTAACTACATGTGTTACTGAGATCATAAAGAGTGTGCCAGTCAGCATTAGTGACACAGGGTCTTATCCCATCTCTCTGACATCCACAGAAACCTAAACTCTGCTCCTATTCCATCCAATAACAAATGAATGGCCTTAAGAGAAGGCGCTTTAGAAGCTTTAGAACAGCAAAAGGACTGCCAAGTTTTCTTTGAGCAGTAAGTAAGAGAACATGTAAAAGAAACAGGATCATACTTGATCCTTGTCTCATTTAAAAAAAATAGTAACAAAAAACTCCAAACCCACACCACACACAGTGCAGGATTCTCAGGCTGCTGTCAACTGGCACATAAAGAAGCCCTTTAGGTACATCAGAACACCCCATACTTTTTCTTCAATGTCCTCGCTGACCCTAGCTTTTAATATATAAGAAAATGTAAAACTTCAGATTTGCTTATTTGTTATGATAATCTAGATACTGACATAGCAGGGAAAAAACAGAAGTTGTAGAGCCTTAGTTTAGCAGACAACACGAGTAAAATCAGTAGGGTGATGAAAAACAAGGATAGTAATTTAGTTCTAATGCTGGAGTCCTACATACATACTAACAGATCATTGCCAACAAGAGGCACGGTCCCTTGCTGTAAAGGCAAACCAGTTAATAACTCTGAAAATTTAAAAGATATGTTAAAAAAACCCTGAAACTTTTTAATGCACAGGACCTTACTCTCAAACTTATGTAAAAAGTTTTAGCCCTGAGGATTGAATGAGAAATGCACATTGAATACTTTTGCATATATAAGGCCAAAGACACAGATGCAAGATTGTTTCTGCCAGTAACAACGAGGCTCCAAAGCCAGACTGCTAATGACACTTCCAGGGTTCAAAGGCTCTTCCAGATATAAAGACTGCTGGTCACCAAGTGCTTCAGTGTCACAGAAGGTACTTACAAGAAATTTTACCATCACCTAATTTGGCTGAGAAATTTTTTACAAGAAATACAGGACAACAACCTAGAAATCCAAGCATTACCCTTTATTTAACTTTACTGAAGTTCTGAGTTCTGGACTAAGTTAAGTTTGATCTCTAACAACAAAATTGTACATATGGATACACACGGATGTCTCAGTGCCCTGCTTTTCATGTAATTTTTTTTTATTTTATAACAAACTATGCCTTATTCAAGCCTCTATAGTTGATAAGTAGCTTTTGTCCTCTCTAAGTATGGCTAAATGAGAAAGAATGGAGATACGGACAGGGAGGTTCCAAGTGAAATCAATAAACCAATAATAAACTGAAATAGAAAACCGACTTCCATAAAGAGACCACAGAGGAAGGGGAATTTCAGTCCAGTGAGCCAGAGAAAGGGCCCCTTTCCTCTTAATACCTGGAAAACAGATTATGACATTGTTTCCCACAGCATTATCCTGGAGAAACTAACTGCTCATGCCTTGGACAGGTGAACTGTTCACTGAGTGAAAAACTGGCTGGATGGTGAGGGCCAAAGAGTAGTGACGAATGGTGTTACATCCAGCCAGTGACTGGATGTCATGACTGGTGTTCCCCATGGCTCAATACTGTGGTCAGTCCTGTTTAACACCTTTATGATGATCTGGACAAGGGGATCAAGTGCTCCCTTGGCCAGTTCACAAGTGACACCAAGTTGGGTGGGAGTGTTGATCTACTAGAGGGCAGGAAGGCTCTGCAGAGGGATCTGGATAGGCTGGATCAATGGGCTGAGGCCAACTGTATGAAATTTAACAAGACCAAATGCCAGGTCCTGCACTTGTGTCATAACATCCCCATGGAGCACTACAGGCTTGGGGAGGAGTGGCTGGAAAGCCATCCGGAAGAAAAAGGGGGGACCTTATCACTATCTACGACTACCTGAAAAGAGGTTGTAGAAAGGTAGAGGTTCAGTCTCTTCTCCCAAAGAATAAGCAATAGGACAAGCCTCAAGTTGCCCAGGTTTCAAATCAGTATTAGGAAAAATTTCTTTACAGAAATGGTTCCCAAGCATTGGAACAGGCTGCCCAGGGACGTGGTGGAGTCACCTCTCTTGGAAGTAATTAAAAGACGTGTAGATGTGACACTGGCTTAGTGCTGGGTTAATGGCTAGACTCATATTTAAAGGTCTTTTCCAAACTAAATCATTCTGTTTTCTGTTTTGATTCAAGTTAAAGACAAATATGTGTGAACCACAAATTAGAGAAGATTTTAGCAGGGGGGATTAATTTGTTACTGACTTAACTGAATACCAAAACTTCCAAGTTTAATAACAAGATGAACAAATTTGGTGCCAGGTAATTGTTCTGTATTTATCTTTCTTTTGTAGTGTCCTGGTTTTCAGCTAGGGTAGAGTTAATATCTCAGTAGCTGTTACAGTGCTGTGTTTTGGATTCAGTATGAGAATGGCATTGATAATACACTGATGCTTTGGTTTTTTACTAAGTCATATTTATCCTAAGTCAAGGACTTTTTATTTCTTGTCTCATGTTCTGCCAGTGATGAGGTATGCAAATGAAACTGGGAGGGAGCAGAGCTGGGACAGAAGACCTGAATTGACCAAAGGGATATTCCACACCATAGAATGTCATGCCCAGTATACAAACTGGGGGGGACATCCATAAGGGTGGTTGATCTGGGTTTGGGAAGGGAGAGTCTGGCAATGGTCAATGGGTGATGAGCAACTACATTATGTATCACTTGTTTTCCTCTTTTTATTATTATTATTGCTATCATTTACCACTATTACTGCATTTTGCTTTATTTCTATCTACTAAACTGTTCTTAGATCAACATACAAGTTTTACTTGGATTCTCCTTCCCATTCCATTGAGGTGGGGTGAGACAGGGGGAACTGAGCGAATGGCTGCACAGTGCTTAATCTCCAGCTGGGTTTGAAACCACAACACATAGTAAAAATAAAATTATTCTCTATCTACCCTCAAATCCTCTTTTACATACTTGGAATTTATGTAGCATTTTCATAAGCATCAAATTACTGCATCCTGAATAGCTACCTCTCTCAAGCAAGACTCCACTGACACTTAAGGACTTCATTAGGCAAAGTCCTCCCTTTACCCAGGTTGTCCCTCAACATAACCCATCACCTGTACATGTTTCCTTAGCATAGTCAACTCATGTTTAGTGTATTTAAGTATTTTTAGTATTTTTTGTGTATTTAAGTGTATAATATTATGTTACTGAAACAAGAAAGAATAGTATTCTGAACATAAACTTTTATTCATAGTACTTTTATCCAAAACTATCTTCTAATAGTCTTTAAGGAGCCAAATCAGAAGTTCCTGTGAAAAAAAATACTGAAAATGTTATAGTTAAAATAATTTTAAGCACAACTTCATAAAAATATATATGAAATAACTATTTTAATTTGGCACATTATGCTACAAGGAATGGGTCAGTCAGACCCATTCAGAATTATCCATATAAACAACAAAAAGTTAAAAAAGAAGCTGAGCGTGACTTCATAGTATGAAAGAAACATAGAGCAAAAACTAATATAATCCAGGTGATCTACTGTGCAAGAAAGAAAGCCTTTTCAGAAACAAACAAACAGAAGTCTACCTGTTGGAGGTCCAATGTAATGGTCACATAATGATACTCAATTCCGTTCTGGATACTAGGGCTTTGCCACCAAGTGTTCTTGCCATCAATTGCATTTGTTATTGGGTGTCGTTCTGTTTAAAAAGCAGAAATATATAAATAAATTTCAAAATTATTAAAAGATTTAATTATTTTTAGATCTGAAATCTAGATTTTAATACAATTACAGAACTAATGAGGCAGGACTTTAAAATAAAAAATAATAAATTAATTTTTCTTGTACTCTTGGGGCACCAGTCATGCTTATTATTACTAGAATACTCATCTGATGTTGTTTAATTTTGCTAAAGAAGAATCACAAGAAGGTGATTCAGAACATCTAAATGCAGAAGGCTCTCATGATTCTACAGAAAATGCAGGCATCTAAATCAAGCGAACACTTCCTGCAGTCTTCCAAAGTTTCAAGTATTGTAAAGTCATAAAACATTGCAAAAGAAACAACAAATCAGAAACATGAGATATGGTGTGCAAGGAAAGCAGAGATTAAAGTAATACTGGTACTTGCATTTCTAAGACATTTCTAAGCACACATGGAAATAATTCAGGAAATAATTCAGAAATCATTAGAGAGGAATTTATTCCTCAACTGGAAAATTTTCTGACTCATATACATGCATATAAAGAAGGTTTGTTTGGTTATAATCCATACGAAAGTCCACGATGCTTTACTTTTCATTTCTACATATATTCTGCTGCAGTATCTCAAATGAATCTCAAGAGGGATATGAATTGTATTGTTCTTAAATTTCAAGATCTTCCAAATTAGTAAAGTCTGCTTAGATAGTATTTTGTTTTTATCTAGGCTAAGAAAAATCACACTCAACATTTTGGGCTACTTTCTGTGGACAATTTGTGTTTCTCTCCTGTACGACATGGAGAATAACATAATCAGAATTTTAAAAAATACAGATCTACATTTTGAAGTCCCTAATTGTCTAGAGCAAGCCTGTACATTATGAGGAAAATAACCCAAAGGAAATTGAAATATAGTAAGTTTCTTCTATACAACTTTTGTCTGCAACAACATAGCATATTAGGAGAAAACCTAACCCCTCTTATTAAGGATGACTTTCTAAACTGACAAGTTTTCTTGATATAAAACTGGAATATGTTTCATTACTAGCTAGTCCTAGAACTGCAAATAACTAATTCATGAACTGATTCATTGTTATTTTAATTATTACTTAAATCAACCAGTCAGATTGATAGCCTTTGTGTCTCTGTTTTTTTGCTACAGCAATCACCTGTGAAGGACAGGAGTCCTAGCTCATTAAGGAAAGCCAGAATGTCTGACCATATTTAAATATAGAATCGAAGGGCTCTGTGGGAGTGAGAAAAGGTATAGAACCTCAATACTGAAAATGCAAAAAAATTTCATTTAAATATTAGATTATTCAATGGCATTAGCAGGCAGCAACATTTGGAAGTTACAATACTGGTGCTACAATTGATGTTAATGGTAGCTTTATATTGAACAGAAAAGCAAAACACACCCTAACATTTTACATGTTGTCAGTTCCCCCAGCTCTGATCATTTTCACAAATCTTGGCTTTAAATGAGTGGTAGCAAAAATCAGCTGTAAATCAAACTCAGAGATCCTCGGTGATTGTGACAGAAGCTGTCTAATTGGAAATTTTAATCTGAGTCTCTTCAGATGAAATTGATACAAAGGTATATCATGAGAAGGTGGATTGGGAGATGAATCAACAATTAACCGTAATCACCATTATGAAAGTTTAATAATAATTAATTTGAAAACACTGATTAATTGCTGGCATGTATCGCTTATTTAAAAGGTAAGGGGAAAATATAATATTTATAAAAAGGACTGGATTGCCAATGCAGTTCAAGGACCAACCTCCCTGATGGATGGCAAGAGGGAGAACTTACAGAGTGAGCCCATCAAACTGTGCTCTTTAATTTGGACTCACATGTGATTAACCAGGGAATTTCTGTACATTTCCTATTACAGTAATTAAGGGGAGGCACTCCAGACTCACACATTCCAGGGGGATCATTTAAAGTCTGGTTATATTACATGGTTCTCCTATTAACAAGCCTTCTCTGTTTAAATAAGGCACTTCTTTTTGCCAAATTAATGTTTAGAAACTTTAAAATGAGACGTGGTTGTCAACAAAAGACCAGTTATTATGAAGTTGGGCAGACTGAAGTTTAGAAGAGGGTAGGAGCAAGGGGAAACACAGATATATATCACTTAGATGGGTTTTTTATATACACACAAACACATTATGTACATCTGTATATACACATACATCAGTGTACATTATCTGATATCATAGGCAGGACAAAGTAATATATCTGGTTTAGGTTTGAGTTTTGAATTAAGCAAACTTGATCTAGGAGAAAAACTTGTCTCTAAATATTCATCTATAAAGCATCTGTCTCTAAATATTCATCTATAAAGCATCTGTCTCTAAATATTCATCTATAAAAAAGGAAACAGTCTACTGCACAATCTTTCCACTAGTCGGAATGCTTCCAAAAACTCCTGAATTCTTCTCCAAGTGAGAGACACTGGTATAGTGTAACATATTTAGATGTGTATATTGCTACAAAATCATATGACCTTATCTCAGAAGGTGGCATTAACTGCAGTTAAAGAAGACATTGAAACTTGGAAAACTATCTTGGGGAAAAAAATAGGTTGCAACTGTCTTCAGACAAATGTAATCTATACTGAGACAATTATAACTAGCTTCGCAAATATAAGATGGGGAGCAAATGGACACGTAGCGATTTATTAGGAAAGAAAGCATCCGAGGACTGTAGTGGAAACTAGCTTTGTATCTTTTCCTAGTGGTGTCACACCATTAGAAAGGGGAAATGTCTAATTAAAACACGTAAACAGGAATATATGCTGTTCATTCTGAAGCAAATCGAGATTACTATGCAGTGCTAGTAAGAGCTCAGGTGAATTTTAATAAATATGTAAGACTCTAGAGAAAATTCAGAGAACTGCAATTTGCACAGTTAGAGTTCTAGAAAATACAACCTATGAGGAGAATGAAAGAAAAGATAGCTGAGTGCTGATGGTCTTGCTCTATCTAGTTTCTACACTAAGAAAAATAGTTTGGTTAAGAAAAAGGAAATAAGTCATTCCTTGTATTGACTGAATTTAGGAAATAGGCAACATGAATTTCTGCAAGGAAGATGCAGATAAACTATTACAAAATCATTTTGTAACAGGTAAAATACCTCTAGGCAGAGTGTCCATGAGAGGAAGTTTCTAAGGAGAAGCCAAACAAGCTTCTGTCTGGAAAGCTACAGCCATAGCTCATCCTGTCTAGAACTAACAGAGAGATTAAATGTTTTGGGAGTTTTTTTCTTTATCCTGTGGTTTTAAGCACTGGCTTAAATGTCATGAGGTGTAAATATATCTGAGCTACATTTTAGAGGGAAACAACTAGGAAAAAATATAATTGTGTCCATGCTTTTGTGTCCGTGCTTCTTCCAACATTTTAGCTACTCCATTAAAAGCTGTCTTAAGTATCTCTACACTCTCTACCATCTACTGTGCCAATATACACATGAAAATATAACTATGTTAAAGTTATTCATGTCTTCCACTACAAGGTCACATGAAATTAAACTTGTATTACTCAAGTAAGAAATTTCCTTAGTTCTAATCTTCCCAAATACTATAAATAGACTTCTATGAAGTAGATTATAACAAATTCATACTTGAAAACTGTTAAACTAAACATTAAACCAAGCAATGTTACATAATTATTTTTTTTTTGCTGGCTCAGTGAAACTGAATTTACTGAATTTTCAGTAAATTTTTTTTACAGAAAATTTTACAGAATTTTGCTTAGATTGGCCAAAATGTTCAAATTCCACATGTATGTATGCAGGTAAAAGTCACCTGGTTTTCATTCACAATTAGTATATTTCAAAAGAATCCAACAACAGTTGTAGACACTTAATTTTTCTAAATCTGAATTTAGGTGCTCTGCTTTTCAGTACCTGAATCAGAAAGTTCAGTGTGAGGAGCAACTATATCAGATATAGATTTTGAAATACCTTTGGGAGAGATGGGTAACCTGACTTAAAAAGAGACCCACATTTCACAGCAATTGGGCTGGTGAACTACAGTTCTGTTTCCTGAGTATCTACACCCTTTGGAAAAAAATCTTTTTAAAGGAACAAAATGAAAATGGCACACATACGATGTGGAACCCTGCTCCTTTGATCACAAATACGGCACTGAGGGTTCCTTGCAGGCTGTCCAGGTACATGTTCAACGAGTTTGCAGTACATTTCTCGCCCCTTTTCTCCACAGGTAGCATTGGTTGTGATGAGAGCATTACTGGCTAGGTTCAGCACTGCAGGAAACAGTCCTGCAAAAAAATAAAATAAAATCATAAACAAAAGCAACAGAGGCAAAACCAAGGTGAACTTAGCAGAATAATCATGAATGAACGTAACACCTGTTATGACGTTAAAGCAAAAGGTTTAGTTTTTAACAACTATGGAAGTAATGAAGAACAACTCTGGATGTGCATCCAGAATTTAGACATCAGACATTAGATATTAGACTGATGGTTTTCTCCTCATTCTTCTAAAATTCGAATTGGTACCTTCTGGTTATATCTTAAACAACAGCACGATGCCAAAGAAGAAAGTAAAGTGTAGAAACATACAAAGCATCATAAAACTTTTTTTTCATAAACAAACCTTGTGTTCCTACCCAACTGGATATTGTAACTCTGTACACAAAATACCTAGGAAAACTCTTCATCATTTTCTTTTCTGCTTACATGCATTGAAAAGTTTTTCCTTTAGAGTGTGCAGCACTTGTATTACACTGTATTACTGTTCTGCTCATAGGACCTCATAGGCACGTTTGTCATCAGAGCAGCTGAGTAATTCATTCAGCAACATGAATAGCATATGCCATGTTTCCCTTTCCTCAAGAAGAGAATAATATATACGACATCATATCTTTTATTGTAGCATTATTGTTATTTTTCCAGGTGCACACGCTGAGTGATGTACTATAACTCTCATTCAGCACAGCACTTAAGCACATGTCTGAATGCTCTGCTGAGCCAAGTTCTATGTAGCAATAAGCTATAAAGATCATAAACCATACAAAGAACATTCATTAAGGTGGGCCACTCTCCTTCCCACTAAGTACTGATCAAAATCTTTGAGCCGTAATAAAATTCCTTCATGTAGACAAATTAACATGATGTGTTGAATGCATACATTAGCACCTCATATTAAATCAATCAGTTTTGCATCTTCAAAAGCATAATTTGTCCTGGCTACAGGTTAAACAAAAAAAAACCCACAATAAAACAAGCAAAAGAAAAGGCTAATGTACAGATGTTTGAGATCACCTTCAGATTTACTTTATGATAATTTACACTGGCCCAAAACCCACTCCTCTGCAACTCGTTCAGCTTCTAACCCTATTTTACTATTATAACCTTAAAATAAGGCTTTAATAAAAATTGAATTGGTAATTATTGTACTCTGATAAAGCTCCCTGTATAATGGCATTCCTTTTCGTCCTCCACAAATGGACAACACTCTTTAACTGACTCCTTGTTCAGACAGTCTATTGCTTGTTCAGACAGTCTACTGCTTGTCTCTGCAATTAACCTGTATGCCATTTAATTACCAAGCTTGGCTGGTCATGGTACAGCTCTTTGACTCTCCTGTTCACTTTAAAACCATGTGTAAATACACTGCTTGAGAAAGAGAACCAATGAACCAATTAGTTACTAACCCGTTCAATTTGTATAGTCAATCAGTACTCTAGATTTTATTGATCAAGTAGTTTGCCCCTTCTGTATAGATTACAGCTCATTTTCATCACATTTTAAAATCTGTACAGTTGTTCTTGTATTTTTATTCATTGCATTCAGTGATATTTGCTGCCTTCTACAATGGGGGCATATAGTGAAAGCCTGTGTAAGCATTAGGAGAGTAGATGAATTAATAGCTGTGAAACTTCCTATGTTGACTTACAGTCTCATTATTCTCTTTTCAGGCTGTACAAAGTTAATAGTGTAGAAGCCAGTAATCATTTAGTGTTAACACAGAGTCTGGAATTTGGTTTGGAGTTAAGTATCTTAAGCCCTCAGAAACAAACCTCATAAAAAGGACAAAATGATCCTACATGAAAAGAAATCGCAGTACATGGCATCAGGAGAATAAATCCTTCAAAAAACAGTGGAATGGCTGAAAGAGAGCAGCCAAAAAGCATTCAGATTCACACAGCTATAAAAATATTACCTGTTATATGCCTATCAAAAATCATACCATTGCTCTAAGTTTTAACTCAAACTTTAAGTGTAAGACATGTAAGTAAACAAAGAGCACTTAAGGAACTCATTAATCAGAACATAACTTTGCCCTCAGGTCATCTCTTAAATGTACAGAGCAGCATAGGGCAAAGCTACCAAAACAGCCTTGCCCATAATCAGTACCAACACAGGCAACAAAACAAGTATTGGGTATTTCACTGAAGAGCCCATGTCAAGATGCCAGCACCTCAGAGAAGTGCACCACACTGAATTCCCTGCAGGCTCAGATGACAGGCAGAGAGCAAAAGATGCACATTGCACCCAGCACTTCACATTTGGTATTGATGAATTCCTCAGACTTGGGATCTTAATAAGCTAAAAATGACAATTAACAACTACATATCTGAACTTTTCTTGAATAATCTTTATTTCCAAGGAGCAGGAAGTTGGGCTCAATGGATCTTACAGGTCCCTTTCAACTCAAGATATTCTATGATTCTATAATACGGCTTTGTACAGCCAAAAATAAGGCTTTGCTTTAAAAAAAAAAATTTGATGTGCAAGCCTGATGGAATGGAGGAAGCAATACTGAGTTCTAGCAGTTTCACAACACAGAAATGAGATTCTAGCAATACAGATGATGAAAACATTTTCTTGAATCATTATTTTATTAGGTATTTATTAGTTTATTATTATTTATCTGTCATATTCAAGGCCTCTAGAATATGAAATAAAAATGTGTATGTTCATTATGTCAATAAATCCAGTTACCATTTTCTGCGATTCTTATCTATCTGATCACAAACCCCCAGTAAAAAAGCAAGAGAGCTATAGATAGCACAGTTATTATTTTTTTAGACAATTTTGCTTTGCTTTTTATTAAAATAATCATATATAAGAAATATTTAAAATCTGGTGTACTAGTGTTGTGCATCCTAAATTTAATTTCTCACTAAATTATAAAGTTTGTTGTTATCAATCCCACCTTGAATTTTATGGGCATCCTTCTATTAAACACTTCCAAAAACATGATCTGCCAAAATTACAGAGTTCTTCTTTCTTTATTGCCAAACGCCTTTTGTAATCATTTGCTCCAGTGCAAAGACTGGATAAAATGCTCTGAGTCACCAACATATTATCTCTATCTTTTGTAGCTCAAGTGCAAGTAAAGAAATTCTACTCCCTTCAACTGCCAGCTACATCAATCTTTTCCCCTTTTTGTGGCACCAGTATAACACAGATCAGCATTCATTTCTACCTGTTAAAATAACAAAATTCTAACAATTACATGGAGGAAATAGGTAGAAAATATTGGCTTGTAAACAGATAGTGGTTTGAGTAGCTTCAGTTCAGTTTCTGATTTTCAAAGGACTACTGATGTGGGAAGAGAAAAACAGTCTCTGATTCTCATCTATGAAATAGGCATGGTCATCTTTCTGCTTTACATTTTGGTTTTTAAGCATGGAACGTATTCCATGAAGCTTTTAGTGGAAGCCAGATAGAAAGTTTGTTCAGTGTTGACAGGTGATTAAACTACGAAAGGCAAATAACACAGAAATTAATCAAATTATTTCAAGTAGTGTACCATTCACAGGTAATTAAGCACAGTGTTCAGTTCACTAGAGAATTACAGGTGATAAGTTTACCACATATTGTCAACAGAAATAGTTTTAGAAAAAACTGCTAAAAATGAAAACCAGCAAATTAGCAGAATTTTCTTGCTTACAAACTCCAATGTATACAAGTTTTACACTGCCACTGTTCTAGTTAAGTCGGGTGTGGCACCAAGCTGCTAAATACATTATTTTTTTCTTAAAATGGATTCTGGATCAAAGCACATCTAGATACCTATCTTAAAGATAAAAATTGTGGCTGCTTGGGATCTTAATTGTTATACAGATGCCTCACAAGTCATCCCTTATCAATACTAAAGTTCTCTGTAGGCATTGGTAAGCATATAATTGATTCACTGAGTTCAGCACATTTAGATTAAGAAACAGATTTTTACAACATTCCACAAAGGTCATTAAAGGAAATAAATTATCATCACATATGAGGGAATGACCTCTCATGACATCAAAAAGGATAATGGAGAAGAACAGTGGAAAACCACAGCAATCTCTGCTGAATCCTGTTTTGTTCAAAAGTTACATAAGTTACTTAGAAAAGAGGATAAAAAGTAAGATGATTGTTTATGGATGATAAAAATTATTCCCAAAAATTAAAATAAGGATAGACCACAAAGAATGGTAAAAAAATTTCACCATTAGTGTCTAGGCAACAAAATGGCAGATGAAATCGTGGAATAGAAATTAATACACAGGGGGAAAATATTATAGGCTCTGCGCTAGCTATTACCAGCCCTGAAAGAATTATTATTGATGTTTCAATGAAAATATTAGCTCAAGGAATAGAAACAAAATGTCATTACATTACTGCATAAATCCATTTGTACTGACAACTCAAATGCTGTATGGTATTCCTTATCTCTCATCTCCAAAAGGACATGGTAGAGTTAAAACAATGGAGAAAAGTGTGATGATCACAGCTTCTCAATGTGGGCATGAATAGCCTATGAGTTTTCTACTGGAAAACAAACTGATTTGGAGATGTATAAAATTATGTAACTGCATATAAAATCATGAATGGCTTTAGTAAGTAAACATTTGGAAGTGAACATGGCAAGTTTCATTGTTCTTCTAACACAAATTGGAGATGCTGAGTCAATTTATCATACAGAATTTTTCTTCGCTGATCGGGACTTTTTTCCATTTATAAATGGAACTTCTTTTCAGTGTGACAGCAATTAAATTCTAGAATACATGAATAAATTATACAATAAAATATTTTTATTCCAAAAGCAGGAATGGATTAAAACCCAATTAGATTAATACAAAGAACAAGGGTTCATCTGGAGATGTTAAACATGAAGGGCTTGTGTTCAGTTGTCAGTTCAGAATATCCCTAAATCACTGGGGTTTACCCAGGGAGGCATCACTGTACTCTTTCTCTTCTTTCACATTTTTCCTCAATATTGTCATTGATAGGTACCTGTAGTTGTTTCTTACTAAGGCTGGTAGCACATATATCCCTACATCAAGGTCCATCCAAAATCCAGTAGAATATGTAAACTTAATTTTGTGCGGCATTGCTAATGAAACTAATATTTTTGCCAGTATTAATCTCTTTCACAAGCAATTGTCCTTTATACTACTTCCCGTCATTACTTTGCATACATAGAGGTCTCATTAATGGCTACTTATTCAATATATCCCCAGAACATTCTCTCGAGATTGGCAATTTCCTTGCAGTTTTCTGTACAGCACTATCACCAAATAATTTTTCTTATGTTTTCCTTATTTCATCGCATAAAGGAAAATAACAGCTCAACTTCATGTGTTTTTTTTTTATCTACTTTTCATGTATCCTCACCAACCTCCAGCTCATTTAAGCTCAATGAGTATCAGTGGAATAAAACCCGCCAATCTGATGCCTGGCACCCTGCCCTGTTTTGTCATGCCCTATTACCTACTTCTCTGCCAAACTGACAGATTTTCCACATGCTTTATTGCAATAGTGGAGATCAGCAGAAGCAGATGAGCTACACAAGTAGCAGGTACAAGACATTTTCATAAATCCTGTCAGCTGTTGAATTCAATCTCATTCTCACTCTCCTCCCAAACAGCACTATTTGATTGACCTTCAGAGCCACCGCAAGACCTAGATGATTTCCCTAGCTGAGAGAGGATGGAGGGATTCTAGTGGGAAATCAAAGATATTAACTGCATCTCCAGCTGCCGAAGGGTGATTACAGGTTTATTATGAAGTGGGGATAGTCATTGGGGTAACCTACTTTCAAAATGTGTCAAGAAGCAGCTAGAGCAAAGGAAGGGGTACAGGAAACAAATATGAATGTAAACAAAATAATTACCTTGTACATAATTGTTCCTATCATTCTCCAGTTGACACATTTTTCTTTCCTTCCCTTCACATAACCTATGGAGAATTGTAAATACTGTTTCAATCACATCACCATTCTAGACCTACAGAACAACTGGTGGGGTAAGTCTCACTAGAAGGACACTCCAGCATTACAATGGAAGCAGGAAGTACAACCAAGGAACCAAGATTATAACCTCTGTCAGACTTCTGCTACTGCATGGAGGAAACAGCAGACACCTTAAATGAGAAACAAGGAACCACCATTGGTGGTTGACAGGAGATGGAGACAGCAGCAGAGATACTTACACAGAGATAAAGGAAGTAACTCTCTGAGTGTGGGAGATTGGGAAGAGAGAAGAAAACTGGAAGGAGAAAGATCACTGCAAAGATACTCATAGAACCTGTAGCCCTTCTTGACAGAAAATGCTAGTAAAATTTGCATCCATTATTATTTCATGTCTAAATTGTGATTACGGTGATAATATCAGTATCATACAGTGATAAGATCAAGGTAAAATTAATATAAATAATTGCAGACCCTGCACATATTAACTTTTAAAAAAAAATCATTATTGAGTTTCCATAGCATTTTTTAAGTACTTCCAAAATAGAAGACAAACTTTGGTTTACCAGCTCTGGAATTTCTTTGTGTCTTATTAAAGCATTAGAACTGAGAAAATGTTTTTCTCCTTCAAAGAAATCTCTGTTAAGACCTGCATATTCCTCTTCTCTCTTCTAAACAGACCAATGTTTGGCACTGTATACTTCCTTCAATCTTCTCAAAATATCCCTAGTCTCTTCAAAGAAGCAAATAAAACAGCCTGCCTAAATATGTTAACTTTTCAAGCCAATTTTCCTAGTCTATAGAGCACTTTGAAATGTTCGTGCAGTCAAGCAGAGCTGTTTGCCACTGAATTTGTACTAAAAAGACAAAAGAGAATATGTCAATTTCAGACGTTCTAAGAAGTGTCAGTGGAAAAAGAGAGACTTGTCTGCTGCAGCACGGAGCTAAGCTAGGCTGTGGGAACGCAGTGGGGAGAAAAAACTGGGACAAAACAAAACAAAATGTTGCAGCACTGAATTGCTTTCAGCTGTGCACAACAGGGAGTAACTTAATGCACTCTATCCACAATGTAGATGAAGACTTTTATACAACTAGAAAATAAACGCAATTTGAAGAAATAGCTGCCCAGACACAACAGATCATACAGATTGGAAAAAAAAATTGACACTAAACCCTTTTGTCCAGAGGAAAACAAAATGGAAAACAAATGTTTCAGTACCCATTTATGTCAGTTGCCCTAAACCCCTGTGCATTACAGTACTGTTTGGTAGCCATCCTTTTTTCCTCCCAAAGGAAGTGGAAAAGTAATTTTTCATATTTGGTGGTAGAGACGGCTTGCTTTTACTTAGAGGTGATTTTCTTCCTGCATACAGAGTAGCGTTACATACATCCTCCTGCATATTTAACTTCAACACAAAAGACAGGGTATGAAACTCTAACCTGGAGAAACATGATAGCAAAGCTAACTATAATCCTTGCAAAGTAACAGACACATCTGAAAAAGGATATATTGATTATCTAGTAATATTATGTTGTCTCTCCACAGCTTACAGAATTGAAAATATGTAGGGACGTAGCTGATTTTAATAGCAAAACTCCATTAGTTTTACAGATTAGGAGACTGAATTTAAAAATTGCTACCGGTTTACCCCAATATTATATTGGATGAAATATATAAGCCACCTCCTAGCTTTCTAATGACTTTCCTTTTTTCTCAGAGCTGACACAAAAAGTTGTTTTGAAAAGTAGAACAGGAAAAATATAGGTGAAGATGAAATCCTGTCTCCTTGACATCCATGGCAGAACTCCCACTGAATCAAAAATCCAAAGCACAAAGACCTAACGGACATCTCATTTTCAAAGGTATTTACAAGTCCAGTCTGAGTCAGACACCCACTGGTTTTCAAATGTATTCTGTCTGTATTCTGGCAAAAATTTTGAAGAGCAAAATCGCAGTTGTACAAATACCTCATCTGTAGAAAGAGTGCACTATGCATGAAGAAGCAAGCAGCACCACAATCTTTACAGCTATTTCCTTTTATTTATTAACCACAGGACCTTCATTAAAATCTTTGCAGTACAGTAGTATGGTCCTGGTCAGCCAAGCAGGCCTAACAAGAAAAAGTAAAAGGACCTCTGAGAAACAACACTGATCTGCGAACCGGAATTCCACCAAATCACGTGTCTTCCGTTCTTAGATAGTACATATCAATTTACAGCTTTCCCAAATTGCATGACATAGCTAAAAATGTGCATTTTTATTCAGTTCCAACATCCGAACACCAGCATCTCCATACTCCGAAGATACCAGGTTTGGTTTCCCCCACTCATGCACTTCCCTCATTTGCCAACAGAGGGTTAGAGAGAGACTGTATGATTTGTCTATCCCAGTTCCGTCCCACTGAAGGTGAATTAAAAAAAGAAAATCGAGAAATGGAAAAAAAAAAAAAATCAGAATTTCTCAAAGGTAGGATAGAGCCTGGGAAAATCAGAGCCTCCAGACACAACTGACTGATGACTTTGGTCTTGACAAAGCTTCTGTCTCATGAAAAAAGTTCTGCTATGCATTGTCTTGGACACTAAGGAATAGGAAGCATATTACTATTTTTGCAATAACTTCAGAATCAATGTCCATTGAAACCACACTGCAGTCAAAATTACTTACTGTGCCCTTGAGTCTACAACACTGTCAACTTAAACAGAAACACTGAGATGTTTGTGGTGTTCTTTAACAAGAGGCAACAAAAGATGTTATGGAGGCTAATAAAAGTCATCCTTCTATTCATCGTCATCTAACTGTCAAAAAAAACCAAACTGAGTCTGACTTTACGAAACCAAAGAGCAAATGGAAAAACTGATCTTACCATACTTTTACCACGAGGATTCAGAAGAAAGTATTTTAAAGTATGTTTCTCTCAGCTGAGGAGCTTGAATAAACATTAAGTTCAATTTTCATTCTTTGAACTGATTTACATCTTGTTATTCTGATGACATGCTTTAGAAACACTAATGCCTGCCTAGTGATCGCTAGTGACCTGCCTCCAGATAGACTTCGTGCCACTGATCACAACCACCTGGGCCTATCCATTCAGTTTCTATTCTACCTTTCTGTCCACTTTTCTAACATGTATTTCATCAGCTTTTCTTTGAGGTTGTTATAGAGACAGCACCAAAAGCCTTAATAAAGCTAGTATAAATAACATCCACTCTTCTTTCATCCAGCAAGTCTGCCACCTCATCATAGAAGGCTATCAGGTTGGCTAATTAAAAACTCCCCTCCAAAACTTCATGTTGGTTCTAAAACAAACATTTTAGCTACATGTACCATTTACATTTACCATGTTACATGCACATGTTACTTAAAGACAAACTACACAACATTCTATTAAAATGAGAACTAACTCGTCCTTCTCAGATAATACCATAAGGCTGTACACCTTTGATTCATTCCATTTCAATGCATGTCAGGCACAATTAGCAAGATCAAGGCCTTCAGTGATTATAGTATTGAAGGCAGAACGCAAAATGTATTTTTCCCATCTCAGACTCCCAGCTTTCCATAGAACAGAGCAGGTTGTCTCTATTTCATTTCCAGACAGGCAATATTCTAAGGCATGAACTAGCTGAATAACTGATACTACAAATAATAAAAAACCTACAATAAATTGAAAAATTAAATTGTACATTTGTGTAGTAATACACTATGCATTGAATACAGAAACTCTTATATATGAGAACACGAAAGAATATTTTGAACATTCTGCATCCTTTAGTTCTAGTACATTGAAATAGTCATTGTATGTTACCTAAATTTGTTCACCACAGACTTTGCTATAAAAGGGCTCCTAAATATATGTAATGGCTTTAATAGTATATTTATGTATTTGTATGTTATATATATATAATATATACAGACAGGCAAATACAATAGACAGTGCATCTGTATCTGTAGTCACTAGTATGCCTAAAATTCTTCCTGTTTCATGAAGAGAATATAGTATGTGCATGATTTCAATATATTTTAATAACTATTTTGTGAGAAAAATATTTAAATAATATTTGATTTCTCCATGAGAAAAATGGACAAACAATTTCCCTCCCGTACATATATTTTGTCCCCTTACTCGAACTGTGACTGAATGGAAAGATAAATGAGGTCTGAGCAGATGGCTGTCAGGAAACCAGTGACAACATATCGTGGTTTAGAATTAGACATAAAATGTGTAACCTGGAATACGATTTCTGCTTGTAAATGCCAAAGATATCTGGCTTAGAATATAAGCCAGCTTGAACATCCCTACACATATTTACTTTATCATTCATGAAAATTAAATTATATCAGTATCTCTTAATACTTCTCTGTTAAAGCTGTGCCCATCTGTATTAGTGAAAACCCACCTTTTCTTCTTTATAAAAGTGGACTCAGAGCTCACAGATGTCACATCTTTACATGTCATTAAAATCAGTATAAACTGCATGCAGAAGAATCCCTGCACATTTCTTTAAAAATGCACGGGATGACACATCAAGGAAAGGAATTATTCTTCTTCTCTTAACACGCTTCAATGGTACTACTGTCACTAGTTTAACACTTTTTTGCCTGATTAAAGGCTTTAGCAATGGACTCTCAGCTGGAGAACAAATGGTTCAGAAATCTGAAGCAAATGCACATTTCTTTGGTTTTCCTTTGGCTGCCCTTGCTGTACTCAAAGTTAGCAAAAAGCCTCCCCCTCAAAAAAAAAAAGTTTTCAGGTCCCCCACATCTATGCATAGCAACGGCTTTTTATGCAGCTTGTTCTGATTAACTGAAGTTGCTTTCAGTAATTCTAAGTGACAGACTGCTCAGTTCATGGAGACCTTAACTTCTACACTTTTTGATTCTACAAGAACTGCCCCCTGAAACACAGTTCCACAGTTGATTGGCATCCATGCAAAAAAAATACATTTGAAATGTGAGGTCTTTGCAGACTTACTAAGTTGATAACATTTATGGGCATACCTGTAAGTACTATGATAATTGGCTGTAATACTTAAAATTAATTGTAAAACTTAAGTGTTCTCTGGGTCAGTTACTGCCCTGGGAAAGTGGAAGGGAAGGAGGGACACAAAAAAATCAGAGCTAGATGGGTTAGAAGAGTGACAGGTTTAACTGCCTGTAACTGTATAAATTCACAACCAACGGAGCTGGCTGATAAAAGCACCTCCTAATGCTTTCCAGGTAACAGTGATACACTTGATTCCATGGAGTCTAGTTACTAAGACATAGAATCAAAGAGAATGAGTTCTTGATTAGTGAAAAAATTGGAAGAAGGGAGGAATTTAGAATAGGTACTGAGACCCAAAACAGGTAGGAAACATAATTTTGCAGATAGGTAGCAATGAAATGCAGCATTTCTTTTTTGCAGAATTGGGGGGATTTTGATAGGTGAGATGGAGCAGGTGGTGGGGCAGGAAGAGCTCCTTCTAGGGACAAAGAGAACAAGGTGAAAGACACAGCCATTGTCAACAGTGAAAGGGTTAAAATAAGGAAGTTCCTGAAAGAAATAAGAGAGAGACACTTTTATAAGTAGAAAGAATAAAAGAACACTCAGCAGATGTATTGTTTAGACATTTGGTGAACCCTAAATGCAGAGGAAAGGGTGATCAAGAGAACATGTCTTGGCAGCCTTTCTGCTTTTGAAACCCAGGGCAGCCGATGAGGGGAAGCAGGAAGGCGAGGAGAGCACAGGATGATCCAAGTGTGTGGGGGGTGATACGTGGAGATGCACTGGAGAGCACAGGGTAAGAAAGGTAACAGGTGAAGTGGAAGTAGTAGAGCACAGACAGATCTCAGCTGAAAACAGAATAGCAATAAGCATATTTAGCAGTAAGAGACAAAAAGTTGTGTAACAAAGAGAACTCCTAAGAAAAAAGTCAAAGATTGTTTCCAAACTGAGAAAAGATGAGTGGAAACTTTTATACAATAAATTTGGGTGGGAACACATAATAAACTCTGGTTACTCAGAATACAAATACTGTAATCTTCTCCTTACACCCTGGGAGAAAAAAAAATCTCCTTTTATGAAGGACAACAGAAGCCATCACTCCAATGTCAAAAAACAAAATTGCAAGGTAGACCTAGTATCATTTCTACAGGCGCAGTGGGATAGACTAAGAATTTTCTTCAGAGTAATTTTCTGTGGAAAAGGCTTCCAACTGTGCAAAGGCCACTGTAGAATCAGCAAAGAACAAAAAGCCTGAAGACACATCTCTCCATTGAAAGTTTTAATTTCAGAGTTTTGTTTCCATTTTCTACTAAAGAACATTCATCCTTCTTTCTCTAACTAGTTCTTTCTCTAACTAGTTTTCTAATGTGCAGAGTTGTATCTACAAACACATCTCAGCTTTTGTTATGCATGCACTCTCTCCTTAAAATCTCACATCTAATTTTGAGTTTAAGAGAACTTCTTTGACATTGCTATCATAAATCCTCAGGCTGAAATTTCTAAAAAAGTTAGCAATTAGCGCCAAGTCTCTTCTTTCTTCTAGGATAACTTAATAACACAAATACCATCTTGAACCTTCATGAAATCTAACACTACACATAATTATTAATTAGCCTCTGCATTCTTTGGATGTCACACAAAGGAGTTGAAGGAAAATTCAAAGTAATTCCTTCTGAAACATTTATGTTTGAAAATATTTTCACTATGGGACCTTTTTCACAGTTAGGACTATTAAAAGGTGATGTTAAAGGGTAGAATTAATAAGCCTATTCTTATTTTAATCTACACTTAAATATGAGTTTCTTATGCTTGTATTACATAGGGAATCTGTTAAAAGTTGGGTTGGGTATGAAGAAGCCATTTTCATGCAGTCTATGCCTTAACCCTGTAAACTTCAAACACCGATCCTTAAAATCTTCCTAGTGTCTTTCCATATTAATTATGATCACTTTAGGGCTGCAGACAATTCTGCTCAGCATTATCTAGCATAGAATATAACTTTTTCTGCTAACAGGAATTTTGGCACCTTTGCAGTGCATTCAGCTGTTCCTAGGACCAAGGCAAAGCCACTTGAAATTTACTACAGTTCCCAGGCAGCTACCAGCACACCAGCAGGAACCAGGGTGGCTTTGAATCACAGTACAGAGCAGCACCATATTTTCTACCCTGTAAATCTTACAGCATGCCTAAATTTGTCCTTACTGATGAGTTTTTATCCATTTGTTGAAAAAAAATTAAAGCTCATATGCCACACAATTCATAAATTCATAACACAGTGGAGACCAGTTTAATATCCTGTAACAGGAAATTTTTTTATTAGCAATAGAAAAGCTATCCAGTTATTGGAAAGATAACAGAAATACACATTTCAGTTAATTCTTCATATTATAAAAGAACCCCTGGGGTTATCTTCAGCCAACTACTCAACTCACATTAGAACTACTCACAAATATCCTCGCAGATTTCTACTCACTTGCATTCCCACCTGTCATATATTCAATATTCCAGTGACCTGTAGACGGGTTTTCTGTAGTAGTAGTTTCTTTCTATAAAACTATATTGTTGGTCTTTACCCTTTCTTAAATAATGGTTCAATTGTACTGTCAATGTAGCAGAGACCAAATAAAAGTACCCCCGCTGTCATGTAGCACAATTTCATTTTCTGCTGATTCTTCTGGGGTGCTCATACTTGATCCATCTTGCTCCAAGACTTGACTAAAACATTTAATATGTTACTATCTTATCATCAAAGAGTTTTAAGTTCTTTATATCTATCTGTGTTTTAACCCTTCTTCCTTATTTTAATTGGATCCTAGTGATTGTTTTATCACACAGTTGATCTCGAGTAAGCAATCGTACTGTACCGTATAGAATTATAATCTCTATACACAGAGTAGACTTGAGTCCTTATGCTCTCATCTGAAAAAACACCTAACAGAGTAATCTGCAGGATAAATACTGTAGCTTCCACGGAGTGACAAAACTCCAAAGACAGTACTACAAGAACCTGAACCTATCATTTAAGGGACACTTGGTATTAAAAAGCCAAGGCTAAATTTTTTTAAAAGCATGGCTCCATCTCCTCAGGCACCTCTACAAGCTTTTATTTAAAACATCATTCTTGGAGTACACAAGGAAGGGCATTGCAGTTTGCATGTTATACAGACACACATGACTGTGTTCAGTACATACCCTTACAATTTATCTTAAATGCTCTGATTTTAGATGATTGTTAAACTGACGGGACAATGGATAAAGTAATTTCCAAAACAGTGTTACAAAAGAAGTTGACAACAAGTTCCTAGTAGTATGTTTTAAAAATCTTAACACAAGGATCACAATCTGTCCCTGATTGTACCTACATCCTATTCTATGCATGTGAGACTCAGGTCCTGGCCACAGAAGCCCTCTTCCCCACTACTCACAGCTGCTATTCCTACTGGGCTTTCAGTGGCTGAGGGCAGCTTCTCATGATAGAATTGCTCTGCAGTAGTATGGGAAGAAAACTGGAACAATTTGTATTAATGAACAATTACCTCCTCCATTTAGGTCTGAAGAGCCACTTCCCTAAGCTTTTTTTCAGGTTTTACCAGACTGTATACCAAGAAGGGAATTCTTTTCAACATTGCAATTACACTTTCTCTGTTTTTTTTTTTAATTCTACAAACAACTATGCTCTCTGTCTTTTTGGTTCTAAAAACTGACACATTTGAATGACCAGATGGCCCTCCCATGGAGAAGACACTGAAATAACATAGGCATAAAAGTATAAAATAAAATACCCATTTAACAAAGCCCTTACAATAAGAAGAGAAAGGAAACTTTTGCAAGTGGATTTAGGAAAATGTGAATATGCAATTATGAAGAGATATAAAGTATACACATGAACCAAAAATCTGTAAGATAAACCTCTGATCTGCCAATACCTAGAGAAAGAAGCTTTGAAGGTATGGAAGCTGAGGGGTGTTCCTTCAGGTCAAAAAGTTCCTTTGGTTTTAAATGAAGGAACTCATATACACCTGATGTAGATAACACAAGGTACTGGCAATGTAACTGCAAAAAATTAATATGTTTTTCTTACATAATTTCTATGTTACTGTTTTATTCATTTCCATTTTTACCACAAGCTTGCTTTTAAGAGCATAACAATTTTTTTTCCATTAGAGCATTGTACTTGTAAACAAAGACAAAACAAAACCCACGAATTTCTATCATGTGGCATTCCATAAAGAATGGGATTTGCTTCCCTCTGTTTCTGTCACTTTTGTGGAGTTCAAGTTAAAAGAAACTGAAATAGCTTTTAAAAATTCCTTGCCACAAAGTATACACATATGAATCAATCACATTAATGTCTGGAAGGCAAATATCAAAGTTCTGCTTCAAAACCTACAACTGGTTTATTGCAAAATGCACATTAAACCTCTTTTTCCACATCTGTAAAATGGAGATAATACCTGCCCTGTTTTATGAAAGATATGGAAATTATGTTGGAAGAAAAAGTCTAGAGGTAAAAAAAAATTAAATATATATACATATGTATTTTTTTTATCCTTAGGTAGTAACATCTAAATGTATCTTTTATTACTGGTAATAAACAGAGCAAAAATGTACCTTTTTTTTTTGACATAGGAGATTTATGGAGGTTAAAGGGCACCTTTTGTTCTGGAAACACACTAGATAGCTGGTTAGGGGAGAGCAAGCACAGATATACATTCACACATAAGTAAATTAGGGTAGGCCACCCCAAGCCACTTGTCATGAAGCATTTGTTTAAACCTAATGGTTAAAATCTGGGAAGGTCCTTCATTTTCTTTCTAAGCATAGTCCCTACGCAATGCTATATCCTCTCTCTGTGTCTCAAGCATTATCACTGAGAAAAGATAATGCTGATTCTGATTCTCTTTCTAAAAGAACTTTGAGATCTACAGAATAATTTATTAGATATTTTACTATTGTCTTGAGTTCCCTTTGTGGGGTAATTCCCACACCAGCAGTTAATGTTTAATAGACACTTAGACTACTATGTGCATGGTGATAAGTGCAGAAAATATCACTAGAAAATTTCAGTAAAAACTGTGTTAAATGAAGACAGCAAGAAAATCGATAGGAGGCTCTTGCATAGTTCTGCAATCTTTCAAAGTTCTTTTCTGTTAAGTACCAGAGATACAACGTCTCTTTTCACCACCCATCACAGAACCAAGTTAAATCTACATACACAGTTCCACAATATATTTTGATATAACTTCTGCTCTGTGTGTGCTGGGGGAAGCATCAGCTACTTACAACAGTCAATCAAATAAACTTACTTACTCCGAGTATCAGACAACAGAAGCAAAGTGCTGACAGACCAACAGAACACAATGCTGATGACTCCAAGTTTACTCACCACAGTTAAGTAGCAATATGGTGTATCAGACTGTTATTTAGTTCTACATTCTAACATAAATCCCTGGAGAATGTGTAGGTGCTGGTGTCCATTCCTAAACATCTCTTACACGACAGAGAAGCAATGATCTCTGTGAGCAGCTAACTTAAAATATGAAAACACCTTTGTATAAGTCACTGTAACCACGAGTTGAAGAAAAACTCCTCATGGAATCGTGTATATATGGATATACAGTTGCTCCAGGAATCTGAAGGACATGCAATTGAAACAAAATTCAGCTCAAACAGAAATGTGAAGAAAATAATGCATTTTGATGATTTTTCATTTTGGTAAAGTCTCATGAAAAGTATGTTGAAATTGGAATAGATCAAAATTAGAATTTAAAAGCTAGAATTTAGGTGCTGTGACTTAACTGGGCCCACCACCTTCTATGTAAAGACTTATCTGATGCTGCGTTATTTCATGTTTATGGACACGTAAAGAATGGAAATAAAATTCAAATCAATGCCAAAAGCATGGATGATATGCTAGAGTAGATAAAGAGTTACAGAAAGGCAGTGGAAAAAAACCTGTGATGCAAATGGTTTCAGAACCTACAGAGAATCCTTTCAAAATGAACTTCAGAGAAGATATGTAATATAGATACTTTAATATTCAAATATATGTAATTATAAATTACAGTATTAATTTGAAAACACAGTTGCTAACAGTACAGACCAGCATATCTAGTGAACACTCCAAATTCAAACCCAGCCTAAAATGACAGTTTATTAGCATCTGCAGTATTTACTTGAATTAAATGTGAACTCTTAATGATTTGAATGATGTCAAAGAAAAACGTTCGCATTAAAGCTGAAAAAGTAGGATACTCTCTGAATCAGAAAAAAATAAATATGTAATTAGCAGAAAACATCAGGAAAACAAGAGTCTGAGGTAAACAAGGAGTCGTGAATACCCTAAGTCACAAGAACACAGGAAGGGGCGATGGTCACAGATTTCAATTTGAAATGTTCAAACTGAAGACCAAGAAAAACTGCTCTTAATGAGTAGTATAGCGTGAGAATAGGTTTCTAGAGAGGCTGTGAAATCTCTGTCCTAGGTTATTTCTAAAATTTGAGTACAGAAAGTCACAGTTAAAACTGAATTATTCTAATAATATTCTATGCTAATCTAATAAACTAGTTATGTGCAGGTCATACTGTGGTTTGGAATCTCACAAGGTTGGATTCCAGTGGTCCCTTCCCACCAATACCTCTATCCCACTCTATAACAAGTGGGAGAGAAAACAGAAAAATAAAGAGGAGGAATTAAAAAAAGGCTTAGGTTAAAAAAAAACCACCAATGAAAACCATTCCAAACCAACAGAAATACCCTTACAGATTCACCTATTTTTTAGTTTATGGCATATTTTTAATGACCTAATTTTAGTAAACATGACAAAAAAAAAAACATGTGGATCTGTCAGTTCATACTTTTTATCTAGATCATACATTTAGACTTAAAATCCTCCTGCAGTTTTGTTTGGGGTTTTTCTGAGAAATCACCAGTATATCTCCTAAGCAGATGTTCTTCTGTGGTCATTGGATAGGACACAGAATAAGAATAACCTCTTCTTTCTGTTTCTTCTTAGAATGTGAAGCTTTAGTAATTATTTATTGACTGAAGTTGAAGAGATTTTTCAAAATATCTTGTTTCAAATAATGGATTTTCTTGCTTGGAAGGACTTTATTTTAGGATTACTGTTTCATTCCATGGTTTCCAAGAGTGTCTCCCATTATGTAGCTATATCTATCACAAACAAAATGTTCGGTTTTGTGTCAAGATCAGTAAAGTTTCACTTAACTGAGAAAAGCAAAGTGGCAGCTTTCTTTCTTAGTGATCTTTTATTTTGCACGCTTCATGTTTCTAGTCAAGTTAGCACATAGTTTTCCAGCTGCCTTAAATCAATCTTAAGCATGTCCTGCTGCTGAAAACAGCCTATTCCCCTTCTTCCCTCATCCACATTTTTTCACCATACTTTGATAATCATTTAGCTGCACAGTAAGTTGGAATTGCACAAGCACGTGAAGAAAAAACTAGTATCTGACAAGGATAGTGACCTGCCCACAGTATGACTGACCACATAATCTGTAACAACCACACAAGAGAAATGGGGACAAACTTTTGTGGGAAATCCAAGAGAAGGGGTAGGTACACCCCTTTTTATGACTGCACACTCTTACAGGCAGGTCAGGCCAAATATGGAGCCACAGCTGTTTTCCACTTCTATTTATTTATTTATATAGTTGTGAATACATTTAGTCACAGACCCACTATTGGTCATTTAAGACTAAAAAATGCAACCACCAGATCTTTAGATAGTTAAAGCCCCAACTGAATTAAATTTGGCTATCCTCAGGCACAGTTCCACCAGGACAACAGTTCAACTGCCTGTTAGCACCGGCACACTCTCATCTATGCATAAGCACAGTCTTTTCATAAACTCATCTGTGTCAGAGGCCTTGCAGTTTACAGGCGAACATATTTGTTGTCAGGAATGGCATGACATTTACATCAGGTGGGTGGCTGACACTACCACCCAAGCAGTGTAGCCTTGCACTCTTCCCTCTTCCTTCCTGACTACAGCCCTCAGACTGAGTGAAGGACTTTTAAGAATTGAACAAGGAAAGACCAGCCTTAAAATTAAGATGCAATTCTAGTTTGACACACAGTTGCTGATTCCAAATAGAGTGAGTGTACTTTCTATAGACTGCCCGTAACCCTTCTACTTAAAAATCTCCATCTCCAGCTTCCTCGTTTCTCTGGTAATCTTCATAATACCCAACCACATAACTAGGAATTCAGTTAAAACTGAAGGTCTAAAAGCTGAAGAACATTATTTGATTTCTAGTGAGACTTTTTGATTGCTCAAAGGCAGTAAAGCAAAATATTTTAAGAGTCTTGAATGGTGAAATGTATGTGGCACAAAAGAACTTTTGCTCATTTACATATAGAATAGCTACCAGATAAAGACTAATCATATAAAAGCAGGTTAAGTCATGGGAGTAAAAAGATAAAATTATTTTCGAGGCATACAGAAGGGGCGTGGGAATAGAAGGCAACTGAAATAAAAAAAAATTCAAAGATTATTTTTCACATCTGAGGTCTTTTCAAACATTCCCACGGGCAAGTGACAAGGGTGAAGACCTTTAAATAAGTAACAGAGATTTAGTGAGTAGCTTGTCATTAAAACGATGAATGTAGTTATTTAAAATTATTCTTAAGGAAGAGATGTTTCATGCCTTAGGATTTCTAGACTTGGCTAATAAGAGAACAATTTAGTGGCAGAAGAATAACTATTCAAGAAGAATGTAAAATGAGCAAGAACAGATGTGGTCTCACAGAAAACTAAACAGGCATGTCCCAACCTATACCAGTAAAAAGATATCACCTTCCTACCAAACAAAGTTAATAAAAAGAAAACCTAGTACAATTTTATCAAGTCATGAGATGTGGGGCTTTTTCTACATTTTATGAACATATGACTATCATCTATTCCAAAAAGAACAGAATGAGATTGGTCTTTGAAGTTTCCTCCAGCCAAAAGGGTTTGGTTTTATTTTTTTAAACAAAGTAGCATAACAAGCTCTTACTTAACAACATTTCTCTTTCAGTTTGTGCAAACATACAAAGACTCCAACAGAACCAGGAAAGTTCTGACTTCATTTGTGACCTTCTAGAGGTAACACTCATATTCAAAATAGAAAAGATAGATATGGTCCCTAGTTACTCTCCAAGCTTCTGAAAAATCTCTGAAATTGCATCACAAAGACTAAGTTTGATAAACAGATTATTTGAATGAATAAAATCCTTGTACATTCAAGGCTCACATGGCAGCGAATTACACAAAACAACTGCTTTTCGCTTAATTTAGGCTGAGCACATAAAAGTCAGAAAAATGTCTGCCTTAGTAAATTCTGATTTTTCCTCACCCTCATGTGATAAAGCCTAGAAGAATAATTTTACAGATTTTAGTATATGTATGAAGACTGCATGTATTTACCTCAATAGCTTGGTTCATGGCTGTATGCTGTTTCTAATTTAACATTAAAAATGATCCAGATATAAAAATACATCTTTTAGCCAAACTTCCTAAGGAGCTAGTTTAAAACTTATTTACTGTTATTGCTATCTTGTTCATGACTAA
This sequence comes from Pseudopipra pipra, assembly GCF_036250125.1. Taxonomy (NCBI): domain Eukaryota; kingdom Metazoa; phylum Chordata; class Aves; order Passeriformes; family Pipridae; genus Pseudopipra; species Pseudopipra pipra. The sequence continues at coordinate 61,507,711 of NC_087551.1, forward strand.
TAGACCTGGAATAATCCTGAACAGCTGTCAGTCAACAGGTGCTGCTGAATAACATTGGAACACTGAGCCATGAACTGGAATCAATTTTGTCTACTTCACCATTACAGTCAGGCAGGCAGAATAACTGCAGCATTTTTAATATTACTTTTAATATCCTGCAGAAACTTAGGTGGGAGACAAAACCTTACTGTAAAACTAAGAAAGCACATGCTACCATAATTACAGTTGTACGGCTACATTATAGCAATACATTTTATGAGATTTGCAGGGAAGCTACAGCAAAGGTCTTCCTCTGAAGCATGAATGCAACTGATAGGCAATGAAATGAACATAGAACACAGAAAACGTTCTTGAAAGTGGTGTCTTGAGTTTCATTAAGTTTTAGAGCATGTTCACTTACAATCCAAAGCCAGCTACAAATGACATAACTTACCACCCAAATTATTTTTTAAGTTAACCCTTTGAACTTCAAGGCTTTCCTTGAGTTACACTGACAGACACTGAGAAATCAAAGTCCATGTGCATATCGATTCTGTATCTAACAAAGCCATTGATCACAATATTAAGTATCTAATAATCTTCTCTGACCTTCACTTAAAAATTGTTCTAGTTATTCTAATTCCATGAGAAAAGTTGTAATCAAAACTTGGAACTGTAACACTATTAATAAAAAGTACTTTCACAGAGGAACCTTTTGGCTTATGTGGAAACCTAGAATAGAACTCTGTTATGGTGGATGACATGTCTAATTTCCATAACAGAAGAGAGAAAAAAAAATGATTTCCTAAAGTTAGATATACTCCAGAATCCAAACCCAGACGTAAACAACTCTTCATTCATTAAACTGGTGCTTTGATCTTGCAAATTAAACACATTAAAAGCGAAATTGTTGTATTCCTGACAATGCAATACTATGATTAACAGAAAATTCTGAAGATTTTCACAGAACGACCTGATTTGTAATGCTAATATGCAATACATTATGTGGTCAGAGTCATTAAGTGGTGTTACACAGCCTTGTTATACCTTCAGTCTTCCCAGCTAGGCATTCTCTCAAAGGTCTTCAACCTTGTTAGTAATCAGATTTTATTGTTCAGCTTGTCAGGCATGCACTCAGTGGGGACCCAGAAACGAGTGAGTCAAGACAGCACTATAAATATGCAAATCTAAACAAACTAACAACCCACACAAATTTTCACCTTTTTTTTTTTCCTAAAGCTCTAGTATTATTTTGATGAAAGGCACAGTCCAAGGAGACTAGAAACAAACCTCTCCAACTGATAGAATCTATCTTTTCTCACTGGAACTAAGATCCACATAATCAAATCTTACAATTGTTTCAATATTCCAATAAGCTGAATACTACTTGTCAATTAGTGCAATTTTGCAAGCTTTGGATACTTTCCATCACATAAATGCAGTTGCACAACAAAAAAATTAACACAGAATTGACCTCCCCAAATATTCAAAAAGCAAAGTGTATAAATATTTTTATATTTCTCAGTCATAGCATAATTATCATAGATGGATACCAACTTTTCAAGTGATCTCTGTCTAAATCTAATTAAAATATCCTGTCTGTAGATGCAGTGATCCAAGAGGACACAATTTTCAAATTTTCATTCTTTGTTTTCTGCATAAATCAACATTTCAAAACTAAATTTGCAAGGAAGAAAACACACAAGTAGAGTTATCTGCAAAAACATCAGGATTTTTTTTGTTAAACTCTGTCAATAGGTAGAACTGAATTGTGCCCCTCAAGAGATACCTCCTAAGTAGCTAATACAAGCAGGCTGAATCATACTGTGCAGATGCCTAAGTCTTGCCTCAGTTAGATGAGAAAAATACTACCATAATACTTAGAAAATAATTCCCTCCTTCTGAGATTTAACAGTAATTGCACTAAACAATCTTGCAGTATTAATGTACAAGTGTATGGCTAATCCTAATAAAAACAGTGGGTGAAACTGCAACACACACAAGCAGTCTACACCCAATGCTGCTTGAATATTTATTTTAAATATTAAAGTACTTCAAGAAGTCTAAGAATTTCCAGAACACTAGTTAAGCGTTACTCAGTTTGAAAAAAATTCTGAGATTAGGTGAGCAGTGTACCTGAAGCTGAAAGGTAAAGCAGTACTTCTACATACAAGCTGGCATTATACTATACTGGAATGGAATCTCTTTCATGCTCATGAAATTAAATAAATAATATGTTAATGAAAAACTGCATGTAGGAAACAATTTTGTCATTTGAAATGTAAGATGCATTATTGTGAAAAGCTATAGAATAATAAAAAGTCAGGACACAGTTATCCAGAACTAATGAAACATTTACTATAAGGATTATTTAGTTTGATGGCTGGGAAGGAAGATGATGTATGGAAACTAACAGGATAACAATAAAGCAACCAAAAATAAGTAATTTTTGAGTAAGAATTTGAGAATCTTTATGAAACAAATATTTGCTCAATAATCAGACAGGCAAAAGTTTTGTTGAAAAGTTTTGTATCAATCACAGAATAACTAAACCTTTAAGGCTGGAAGGGACCTCTCAGGATTGTCTAGTCCATTCCCCCTGCACAGAGCAGGATCAACTACCACAGGTAGGGCCCCGTCCAGTAGAGAATCCAAAAGCTCTCTGGGCAACCTGTTCCAGTGCTTGATCACCGTTGCAGTCAAAATGGGGTTTCTTCTGTTTAAATGTGATTTCCTTATTGCTGTTTGTGAATATGGCTTCTTGTCCTCCTACTAGGCACTGCTGAGAAGAATCTGACTTTGTCCTCTTTACCTATCAGCTATTTTACACACATTGACAAAATTCTCCCTCAATCTTCCCTTCTCAAGGCTCTCAAATAATCTCAGCTCTCTCTGTTTCTCCTTGTATGTCAGATGCTTCAAGCTGTTAGTCATCATCTCTGGATTTGCCCCAGCACGTCCATGTCCCTCTTGTACTGGGGAACACAGAGATGGAAATAATACTCCAGGCTTGCCCTCACCACTGTTGAGTAGAGAAGAATAACCACTTCTTTTAACCTTCTGGTCATGCTCTTACTAACACAGCCCAAAATGCTTTCTGACCCTCTTTGTTACCAGGGCACTTGGTTGGCACATTTGCACCTTGTTTTTCATAAGGCATCCCTCTGTTGAACTTCATGACGTTCTTGTCAGTCCATTTCTCCAGCCTGCCAAGGTCAGTTGTATCACCCACTCTGTCCAATTTTGTAACTTGCTGAGGGTAAACTCTGCCCCATCGTCCAGGTTACTAGCAAAGAGGTTAAACAGTATTTGGCCCCACTACTGAACCTTCAGTAGTAACTTGCCTACAGCTGTCCTTAGAGTCCAGCAGTTCAACCTGTTTTCAGTCTATCTCACTGTTCACTTACGTGGTCTGTATTTCATATGTTTATAAAAGAGCATATTGGGGAAGACATTGAAAAAAGTCTTGCTCAAATCAAGAACAATATGAACTCCTCTCCCCCATCAGAGCTCTCCAGCAGACATGTAAAACTTATCTTTGTGCAGTTACATGTTAGATATTCAAAGCAGATCACAATGCTAGAAATCTTCCTACTTCTTACTTTAGAGGAAAAACAAAAATCTCATGTCATGTCCTTTACTTTGTGCTTTCATTGCAGCAGTAAGTATTTAACCTTATCATAATTAATCAGATTTCATATTCAAAGTACTACTAGGTCTTAGACAAAATATATTTTCTCCACTACAGTAACTTTTTCTGAAGATAAAATAATTTTGTGAAATATTGGAAATTCAAGATTTTTTAACCTGTTGTGAACTAAGTTAGTGAGTTTTACAACCACTGCTACTATAGAATTCAGATAAATCCATTAAAAATTATTGTAAACTGAGAAACTCACCTCCCTGGTTACCCTAGGATTGCAACTGGGATGAACTTTGACTCCTTTGAAATCGATTTCCCACTAACTTCACAGATGCCAGGACTTTTTCCCATTTGTTTGCCTTTCATAACATACATAGTGTGTTAAAGAATATTTCCTGAAATAATTCTGGGAGTAAATCAGGGGCCTAGTGTTGCCCTGCTGAGAGAAAAAGAAATCTGTGTATTTTAGGAAATGTTGGATTATTTTAAATACAAGTGTCCTTGTTCACATGGCCTCGGAGTTCAACAAACCAGCAGGAAATGATGAACTCTTCTCTTCAATTAAGTCATTCCTGAAAGGTCTATTACTATTCTGTAGCATTTCCATCAGGCCCCTTCCTCAGTCTGGTACCAAAAGGGAGCTTCCCTTCCAACTCAAAGAAGTAACGGGACACACTGTCAGCTATCAGACATACCAGCTTCTTCACATCAGTGTATCCCAAAATACACAGATTCTTTTCTACCAAAGTATTCCCACAGGATGTTAAAATGAAAGGCATTAAAAAGAGTCCATAGTAGGTCATTATAAGGTCTAGAAGACTGCATTGTCATAGGTGCCTTATGCATTCAGTCACTTTGGCTGACCAAACAGGTTTTGTTGTAGCTAATCACTATGGGGAAGATATATTCCACAGCTCACAGCACCACAGGAAAAAAAAAATAACCTGCAGTTAGGTCAGGATTGCATTTTAAGTTCACAGTTGTTAGCAGAATGCCTTAATTCATCAGCACTGTTCCCAGTTAAAAGAGATATTCAGAGAAGCAGTATGCTTGCCTAGCTGGAATCAGGGAATGATGGTGCAAAGGGTGAGACCTGCCAGGAAGGATAGCAGGCCAAAAATATATCTTACAATATGCCCTCACAGTAGTTTTCTCTGAGAGTTACAGATACAGATCACACAGCAGCACTATAAAGCTCCAGAAGCTTTCATATTTTCACACAATACCCACTATATGTTATTTCAAATAAGTAACAAGTTCATGGTTGTGTTCCTATCAAAGATCTCTTAAAACTCTTCCTACTTGGTCTATGTTTGCTGTGTGACACTCCACCTTTAGTTATCCTCTTCACCTTGAAATTTGGGCAGCACTGTTTGCTAGTCTTTTCTTACACAGTGGCATTTAAAAGGTTATTCTGATGTTCTGATAATTTTTCAACTAGAGAAAAGGCACATATTTATCAGCAGTGTTCCTATCAAAGATCTCTTAAAACTCTTCCTACTTGGTCTATGTTTGCTGTGTGACACTCCACCTTTAGTTATCCTCTTCACCTTGAAATTTGGGCAGCACTGTTTGCTAGTCTTTTCTTACACAGTGGCATTTAAAAGGTTATTCTGATGTTCTGATAATTTTTCAACTAGAGAAAAGGCACATATTTATCAGCAGTCACTTCCTCGAGGCCTTGGTTTGCATTTCACCTGATTTTTAAGAGGCTGAAATCAAAATAATCAAAACCAGAAAACATGACAACAGAAGGATTCCCAACAACAGGTAGGATTCCCAAGAAGAAAAGAATTTTCCAACCAGAAGGGTGGAAGAATGAAGAATAAGCAGGAGCTGCAAAAAGTTGAAGGCTGATTAGTGTAAAAAGTATGAATGGCACTGAGGCACACAGATAGGCTTCAGTGTACTTCAGAACAATTTAAGAGCCTTCTGTTAGCATAGGCACGTTAGATGTATGTGCTAGAAAACCTTGTGATAGCGTTGTCCAGTCATTGATTTAGGCCTTAATGAGACTGGAATAGACTTAGCGAAGAGCTTAAAGTTTAGAAGAACTGCGTGGAGAGAGCACTTTGAAACAGCACAGTTTCTCCAAACAAAACAGCTAGTGAAGAACTATCACAACAGAAGCATAGTCACCCAGCTCCTGGAAAGGTAATTTATCAGTCTGTCTCCAGAGCTGAACAGGGGTTACTTGAAGGTTCAGTACTTACAGCAAGTTTACACAGTGCATTTACAGACACTACCACACTTCATCACATGTGTGAATCCCACCTTCTGTATTAATACAATTAAGAAAAAAAAATAAAAGAAAAAAGAAACCACACACACAAAGAAACCCCCCACAACAAAAAACAAAAATCCCCTCAGAGTATCTATTTACCAAACATACAGTTTCCATTCATCTCAGATATAAACCACCCTGGGACCTTTTATGTGGTGTGTGTGTCTCTTCGAAATTACCTCCTAACGTCAGAAACCTACAAACCTTTGAATACTACTGGACAGATATCTAACATTGAACAGACTTCTGAGCTAAAGATGAATTTGACTTCTCCAACTTCAGCTACCTCTTCAGAGGAAGGCTCCTTCAAAAACCCAGTCTCTCAAAAGCCTATTTAATATTATCCAAAATCATGATCATTAGTCATCTGTGACAGACCAAAGCATCACACTTCTGAGCCCTATTGCTCAAGAACAGCAAACTCTATGTATCCAAATGATACAGCACTTAAGGTCCTGAACACAGAGATTAATTAACTGAAGCTATTTGATTATAGCAAAAGAAGGATTCTGCCACTGCTCATATCCAAGGTATTTGTAAGAATGCCTGAGAGTACACAACTCTGTTTCTCAGATGAATTCCTATGATATCAATTTCAAACTTTATTATTCATGTAGTTTTTAGGTTTTACTGTTGCTTGATAATAGAGTTACACCAGATTACTTTGCAAGTGACATAGCTACAACTACAAATTCATTTACTAATAGCATACAAAGAAATTATAGGGAAGCTATTTCAGTTTCAGTAATCAAAAGGGAAATGTTATGAAATGCTAAGGGAAGTAACATCTACATAGGCTCAAAACACCTATGAATAAGAATATTGAATATGTGTCAATGTAGTTAAAAAAAAAAAAGGCATTATCTACTCACCATTCCTAATGTCTCCAAAAGATAACTCTCATGAGAAAGAACTTAGTCCTGACCATGAAACCAGAGAAGCTGCGAAGCCATTCTAGGCATTCCACATGGTAGAAGTACTGTCAGTTTTGGTTGATCTATATTGGTTGATCTATATTTCTACAGACAAGAATCAAAAAAGGTATCCATTTTTATTTTTTTAACCAAATCTGCACAAGTGACTGTCCGATTTACATTCATAGGGATAGATTTTGTAGTCATGGCTATACAAGTGTAACAGACATAAATCAAAAAAGGATGAAATAGGTTATGAATAAATGGGGATGGTGCGGGAGGAATGAGCAGTCAGATACTTACAGGTACTGCTCTGTGATTTACTTCAAAAGAATAAAATGTGATATTCTGCCTTTGAATGCCTAATAAAAACAAGTATTTCAGATCTGCCAAGTAATTAATTTGTAGAATATGCTACACAGATGAGCAAGTGAGACAGTTTCTCAACAACAGTGAAATATTCATACTTTTACATTTAAACTCCTGTAGTGCTTCAAACTGCACAAAAGCGAGTCTCAAAGTTCAGGAAAGCAATTTATGCTCAGTAACAGTAACATGGGCACCCCCAGGTAGCCCTGCAGAAAACTAGAACACAACAGAAAACTCATCTAAAACATGACTGGCTGCAGCGAGTGACTGGTTCTTGTGATTAAACTACAGTGTAATTTGGAAATGGAATCCAATAGCTTGAGGTTAAAACATCTTGCCCCCACCTCACAGTCTGTTTCATTTTAATTGACATGAAATAAAAAAACCTGTTCAGGTCTTTCCTCACAGAGTCGCTACTTTAACTACATAACGCTTACCTCCCAAGGGCTGGAGAAAGGTTCTCATGTCAGAATAGGTGCCCTTTGGACAAACAGCGTAAAATAAAAAGTTACAAGAAATAAACCCATTTTCAGTCTATCAAGCAACCCTTTCCACTGAGCAAATAAGAAAGGAGAGAGCATTGCTGAAAACAATTCTTCACTGTTTTAACAGGCGACCCCAAAAGCAAACTGTAAGGTTTAAGCCCCACGATTCTACAGAACAAGAAAAAGAGGAAAATTCCATAAAAAATAGGGAAGTGTAGAAATTATGTCATATTGCAGACATTATGAAATTCACGAGTATATTTGCAGATGTCTAGCACACAGAAGAGCATCCAGTATCCTTCCCCTTTGCAGCTGATTTATGCAAGACACCTTCCCTTTTCTTTCCTTCTGTAAGAATTGTAGAAATTTTGGAGTCAAAACCAACTCAGAGCACCCTTAATTTCCATTTTGTATATTTTCATGTACCGTGGACATGAATAAAGAAACTGAAGTATGAATGGTTCGATTCCCTCTAAACCACAGTTGTCTTCTGGTAGACTTGAAGAGGACTTTGGTAATGTTGCTTAATTTTAACATTTGAGTTCCTCCTTCAGAGACCTAGAGCCTCATTTTCTTTCTAGAGGAGAACATTATGACCCTGAAAGAATCAGATATACATTGCCAAACTAATATATGTTTGACCATTTATTCAATAAGCAGCCATGAGTATCCCAATGTGATTCTTAGCTCCAGTAATTATAAGTCTAGAATTTGGTCACAGCATTATTTACTGAATTCCAAATGACTTTCAATATTCAAAAGTTCTTAGCATTTCACTAGCACTGATCTGTTGAATAGGAAGAGGAGTTTTAGTATGTAAGTAAGAACAGAACTGTACCAATCTAACATCAACTAAATAAATATGATAAAAGAAAATTTTCTGTATTTTTCAGTAGTATATAAAACCTACAAAATCAATAACAACTCAAACAAATGCTTTGAATTTGCCAAGACAATTTTTTTTCCAGTTAAAGTCAAGAAGAAAAAAAATAAGTGGTTTTCATTAAGTCTTGCTAGGGGACAGTTATCCAAAATCTTGCTATTGAAACAGAGATGTTTCTTGAAAATAAGAGCATCAAAAGAACTGAAATTAAGAACAGGGTAAACCTTTGTCAAAGGCAAAATATTTCACACTGAGTGACAGAGTGACCTCTAGAAATGTGGAGTTTCCAGCTCCGCTGCAATAGTTTATTATTGTCCTAATCAAACTGAAAATTCACAACAGGCTCCAGTATCAAATGCTCTGAATTAGAATGCGACCAGTACAGAAAACTAACAAAATTATTTTCTTTTCGGAAAGTACATGAAAAAAACTTAGGATTTCATGTTGAGATTGTAGGACATAACACATCCAGGAAAAAAAAAAAGGCAGGATGTTCTTTGATTACAAATAGGCAGTAGGAGCCCCAAATGGACAGGAAAACTGGACAAATGAGGGATATGGACATAGTTTCTGAAGTTCAGAGATACATTATCCTAATCACTTCTGCTTTTACCTTAGGCTAACCTATTTTATTGATACAAGGATTTATTCACATTGCTTGCTTACTTAATTACTAACTTAATAATTGAAATATAACGTGTTTTGAATTCAGAGAATTAATGTGTGATTCCATCCACAGCTTTCACATCCCAGTTCTCTTTAGAGTCAGTGGACAAAACCAGTCCCTGATCCAGTATCTGTTCAAGATGCCTGTAGTATGCAGTCTGGTGACCAGCCTGGTGGTTGTTTCAGTCATAGCTATTAGCCATCACTTAACAATTCATTCCTGTTGACAAAGGAACTTGGTTACCTCATCCATTCTTCAATACTTTGAATTTTTTCACCTTATCACCACATAATTTCAATTCTTATCCACAGAATTTTAGCTCTCAAAGTATTGCCAAATCTACTTGGAAAACATGAGTAAAATGCACCCGTAAAATGCACCCAAAAAATGCCATGAGTATTTTTTTAAATAATCACTGTAACCAAAATGCACTGAGATCAGATGAGTGAAGTGGATGACTGCAATGGGCGTCATAAAACCTAATCCCAAAGGTCCTTTAAATCAGTGACAGTTTTTGGATCAAACCTAGTTAGCAGCAATTAATTATCAGAGCTGTCAGTTTAAAATCTTTCACTAATATTACATTCATGTTAATTAAAAAAAAATAAAATCCTCCCAGATAGTTTAGAACCAAATTTCTCTTTCGTGTTTGCATCCTTGAAGCCCTAAAAACAACATCCCCTACAACCCCCAAAATAGAAATGTTGTGGTCTTGCAGGTGTATGGAAACTCACTTTAACGTCCTTAGAGGTAATTGGGGATGCAAGGAAATTTTTTTTTTTAAACAGGAAGACTGAAGTGACTGTCTAAACAAAGCACATGTGCAATAACCAGAGACTGATACTGCAGATGGTTGTAACACTGTTTACATGAAATCTGATTATTTCTCTGATTTTTGGCACAGTGTATAAAGAAGCTTATTTTCTTCTCTACATGTGTAATGCCCTTACTAGATACATTGAAGAGCTCAACAAACATATGCTTTCTATGCTTCACCTAATTCAACCTGCTGTCCCATGAGGTCCTATCAGGAAACAAAAGTAAAGAAAGATTCAAATGAAGAAAGTCATCCAAAATACAGGTGTTAATAGTGTAACAATGCTCCTTCAGTCTGCAGGCTTCAGAAACAAACCACAGAAGCATTCAGCACAGCATGAGGGTTATTAGGATAACATCAGCTGGAACAGCATTTCCGGACAAATGTTTGCTAGGACTAAAATGTTTGAAAATATTTTCCTTATTTTTTTGCAAACCAATTCCTTATGATACAGAGTAGTAAAACTAACTACTCTGTTACTGTTCTATGTTATCTCCTCCCAGAAAATGGAGTAAGACAGTAAGTAGTTATTTTAATAAAAAAAATATATATATGAGAACACAGAACGTACAGTCATATTAGTTGCTTCAAATAACTATTTTATGAACTATATAATACGTTCAAGTAGACTGGTAATAATAACTAGAGCTCATAATTTCTTGTAAGGCTTATACTTTGTTCAAGAAAATTACACAGTATTACCCGGAAGGTTGCTTTTCATTTTTGTTATTTTTGTTTATTGTTGATATTCTAAAGTTTGTACCAGGAAATGGAAAAACTGTCTTGGTCTGAAGAAAAACACACAGAGAAACAAAAGCCAGAAGCATAGAAAGTAATTAAAAAGTTGAAGAACAATACTTTTTGCTAAAATCTACAGCTCAGACAAAAGTTGAGCCCTGAGAAGAAACACCACCACATAGGTAGCAGAAGAGAAAGTGTAAACACTCAAATCAGCATTCCCCGTTTTGAAGCACACAGAGCAGGAATAATGTGCTCACTCCAGTGACAGAGAGTACTTGTCCTAAACATCTGGGTTTGTAACTTAAAAACTATGTTAGAGTATCTCACCTTTGAGCAGATTTGTGGGGGAGGCTCTGATTCCTGAGATATAATATTCATTATTCTGTCCTGAGACAGAATGACAGTATAATGACAATTTCTCACATATTGCACATTACAAGACATTAACAATAAAAACTGAACAAAAATAAAAATAGTTTTCTCTTGTGTCACTGTCTCTCATGGCTGCAACAGAATAGGCTGCATCAGAACAGAACACATGGCTATTCATGACTTGTAACAGTGCAAAATACTTATGTGTTCTGCCACCCACCAGAGCCCAGATGTTGTCTATCAAGCTAGCTGACAACAACCTTCTAATGTAACTTCCTCTTACAAGACTTCTTTGGAAAAGTTCACCTCTCATGGGATCTCTGGCTTTAGAGGGATCTTCTTAGTAGTTGCTTTAGTACTCATACCTCCTGGTAATCTGCAGATCTATTATTTCATTTCACCTTACAGGAAAATCCTTCAGGAGGACTCTTCAGGCTACCATGCAGATTTCTTCTCATGCTCTGCAAGAAGTTAAAGGACCTCATTTGCTTTCACACCAAATTCACTTGCTTATAAGTATATGAAAAGGTGCTTATGAGCATATGCTGTCAGTCAAAATTTTGAGAACACTCTGATAGTAAGGAACTCAACTGGGACAGTCAGAAGATTGCAACAGCTTCAAACGTATTGTAAATTTAGCATGAAAATGGGATGACTTTTTCATCTTACTGCATTACAGAACTCAGGTATACATGATAGTAGTCATCTCATGTGTACTGTGTCATGTATGTCTCTATGCATTAGAGACAGGAGATTGAAGATGACAAAACATCAAGATGGAAGGTAAAAACCAGGACCCCATTCTAGATGAATCTCTGACTTGTTTCCTCACTTTGCTGCTTGGATAGATCATCCTAACCAGGATATTAGGAATTACTCACACCAGTCACACTAATTTTTCTGAAGTTTTTTGAGATCTTCAATGCTCAAAAGTGATATGTTGTACTTCATCAGCAAGTCCTGATCTTTCCAAATTAATAACCACAGGCAGATATATAATAGAGCACTCCACCAGTATGTGTTAAAAGAAAAACCAACTCACCAAACCAAAGATACTCCTTAAACACAAAACACACAGAACTCAGGCCCTTGTAGTAGAGCCATAATCAGGACCTTACATTTGCAGTACTTCTTTGAGGAATGGAATCTCTTATCTTTTAAGGAGAAGCTTCACAATCATCCATACATTAGAGGAGAATAAGAAGCAACTCATTTTAGTATTTTAAGTGACTTAACAAGATCCACAGTCATAAAGGAGAAGCATGAAGAATTTAACATTAGTATTTGAAACTCATAGAAATTGATCTTATGAAAGGCTTCTTAGACAGTGAAAAATATCAAAAAAGTGACAGGAGCAGATGGTATTTAAGATAACTTAAGCAAATCATTAGCGCGAGCTCCATGTCCATTAATATTAACGAATACAATGTTCTTTATGAAAAACATAATTTTACTGATAAAATGATGAAATAACTTTCCTCCCTTTTTATTATCATTTAGCTTCTGCTCACTTTTTTGACTATTCTCATAAAGTCAACTATCTGTGACAGAGGGAAGGATAAAACAGACTCCTTCAGTCCTCCAATATTTCTGTGGTTTTTCACATGAATTTGATTAGCTAAAGTATAACTCACAAAACTGTGCTAAGAATGTCACTTGTACAATGCTTCACGTTCCAAATAGCAGTTTTTAAACTGTATTTTAAGTGATCCACACAAGTCTCCAGGCTCAATTTAATAGCCCTACAAATACTTTACCTCAAAGTTTCATTTCTGTTTCTATCAGAATTTACTTTTTTTTTCTGTGTCTATGTCAGTCATGGTGTGGCAAAGGCTGATGATTCTGAAGCATCTATGTAGCAGTTGCAACAATAAGCTGACCATTTTATTTACACTAACAAGTAGCACACTGGAGTACAAATGGACCTGAGGAGTAAAACATCAGTGCAGAGGACCAGGTATCCATGATGTAGACATTTTTGGGAAGTAAGTGGTACTTCAAATTTATTTTGGAACAATTCCAGTCAGATTCTATGAACTGGACAATTTTGGTTTAGAAAAACCTAAAGGGAATCCAGTTCATGCACTCTGGAATACCGATGTCATAAAAGACCTTTCGATCATCAACTGTCAACCTAGCACCACCACTGCGTTCACCATCAAGATATGCACTCAAAACACAATACTGATCAGATCTCAAATGCAAACAGATGAATCATAAATCAGTGACAGAAAAATCTTCATCAAGTCCTGAGGGAGATGAAAATTTAAATCCGTAGCTCATAAAATGACAATGAAACGTTTCACAGTATGACATTGCTGGCTATGATTTAAAAACACTTGCAATGGATATGGAATAGAAACAGAAGAGCAAATAATTATCATTAATTGGTCACTAAGTGAAATGCTGCATATTGAAAAAAAATGATCCAAAGAAGTTACACAGCTTAGACTCAACAGAACAACTCAAAGAGTCCACAGAGGAATTCTAAGACCCTAGGATAAGCATGGTGCTTGCACTGTTGCAGAAAAAAAACCCCAGGAGATTCTGACCCACAGAAGGTGCATGGAACCAGTCCGGTCAGGGACCCTTACAACTTTACTTAACAATTCTGCATCTTTATTCTGGCCTATTATTTACTCTGTGCACCAAATCTTTCCCCTGCCAGAGAATTTCAAATTTCAGTCGCCCACATTTCCTATTTATGACTCTGTTCTCCACACATTCACGTTTTACATTCTACACTGCAGGGCTTGCAAACACCTGAGTACCCAGTACAGAACTGACTCTGAGTGCCTATTTTAAGACAATAATTTTGTTAGATATTAAAATAACAAGCTCTATGACATTTAGCCTCTTCTGAAGCCAACCTTGAGCATTAACAAAAAAATGCTCCAAAGAAGGAGATGCCATTATTAAAGAAATAAAGCCAAAGATTTTTCCAGATGAAGAATGGCCACAGGAATAATCTTGCTTGTAGGACCACATATGAGTATTAATGAGTTTTCAGTGTGCGTACATACTCCTCAGAGAACCTTTCATAAGCTGTTCCCCAGCTGGGGGATGCTTGACAGTGCAGCTCCACAGGGAGCCTCTATAAATAGTCCAAGGCCAAAAGAAATTGTTAGGATGAATAGTTTGCCCTTCATATAATTTACATGCTCAAAGTCACGAAACACTTTGCACATATCAGTAAGGCTCATGGCCTTAACTTATGATTTCCAATGTAATGAGGGAACAGAATCTCTTTTCTTGAATTTGAATCAAGGGAAATGAAAACAAAGTGTAAGGTAATTTATGGTATGCCTGCATGCTCAAGGCCACAGAGGACTACCAGAGCTAGCCCTGCTTAAACTATCTCAGTTATCAGTATTAGTGCAGTTGTACTGAGTTGTCCCATAATCTTGAAACACTGTGCCAATAGCTGAGCTGGTTGATTATCTCTACATTAAACAGCCATTTAGTTGTTTCAACAACACAGAACTATACCAAGCCCATAACAGCTAATGAAAACACCCCTGTGTTTCTCAGAGGCTTTGGCTGAAACTCACTGCTGAAAAGTAAACAAAACACTAACTTCTTTGTCACTGGAATTTGCCAACAAATAAATGGAGATGATGGATTTAGATTACAAATAACTACTAGAAGCATCAGAATCAATCAAAGTCTAAGAAAACAGAAAATGTAGGAACTGGGAAAGAGAATAGGTTAATCCTACAAAGGCTGAGGGGATTGCCATCAGGGATTTATGATACTTCTCCTCTGTAAGGTTTCTGTCAGATATGAAAGGAAAATTTATCTTGGTAACAGTACTGCCTTACATTTTTTATAAATGTAAACCAGGAAACATTAATACATAATTAATGGTACATTTTTATTTATTTATGCAGCAATGAACCTAAAAGAAACATGTAGAAATCTATGATTATGTTTCAGGAATAGCTTTTGCCTTCCCAAATTTTCTAACAGACTTATGGCAGAAATTTGATAGCTATTGCTTCTGGTACAGGCATCAGGCATAATGGTCTATATCTCATTCACATTTTTAGTACCACTGTGACCTTAAACGAGCATTTAGAAAACTTTTGGAAATAAACTAGACCAAAATACACTACTAAAAGCTACATATAGCATATGTAGCTATACAGTAATGCCATACATAAACACAGAGTAGTTCGACTAAGGATGTCTAAAAATGGGCCTTTAATTAATGAAGTGTTTCCTGTATAAACAAGATCTTATTTAAATAATATGATGTATCATAAGAATCACAAAATGATAAAAAAATAACAATAAAACAACTGACACTGGAATTGATTTTTAAAAGATAGGTGTCAGCTGTAAGTTAAATTTCAGATATAAGACTACAGAAGGAAATCACAAGAAACACACTATATGAATTTATGTGCTTATCTCTGATATGCTATTGGAAATCCTAGTGTAAAACTGGAATAGACTACTATAAGCCTATTTTATTGCTTATAGTTGTGTGCAATTGGACACTGTAGAATTTGATCTTGAGAAAAAGCAATTGCAGATATGAAAAGTGGAAAAAATAAATTTGGTGTGACTGTTTTATGGGACTTAGAGAAAACAAATTCCGCTACAGTGTCAGTTTTACCCTATAATGTATTTTTTATGAGTAATTAAAAATTACTAATTCGAACAATACTGCATGACAAGATCCTAAATCAAATTTACTAGACAAAAGGAGGTACCAGAGAACAGTAACAGTACTCACAAGACTAGCATTTGCCAGCATTCATCAGTTCACCTGGAATTGAAAATGATAATTTCCTTCTTATGGATGTTTTTGTTTCTGGAGCTCAATGAGAGGGAGAAGCCTGTACACAGAAAGAAACATGGCCAGACACTGGCCCAGGTACAGCTTGATGATATTTCAGTACTGTCTTCAATCAGACACATCTATCATCTACATGCAGTATTAATAAGAAAAAACTGTGGTTGCAACTGAGACTGTAAACCAAATTAATTCCTGAAGCAGCACGACTAATATTAACCTAGTTATATCTGGCTTACTGCACTGCCACAGCTCGATTTTTACCTCTGTAGGTTATCAGCAGGGTACAGGAATCATTTACATGACTTTAAGTCCAAAGAACACTTAATGCTTGCTTCAGTTCCACTGAAGGCAATGAAATTAGATCTATGTTTAAAGTAAAGTGTACAGTGTATGCTTGGATACACAATGATGAAAAGTGGCCTAAATCACGTTACTGCAGTAACTGACTGGATCAGTATCTGAAAAGTCTTCAACTAATGTTGAGTTATGATTACAGTTTTTTCTTTCCTCAAAGCCTAACAAGTCATTTCCTTATACACTTATAAGAGCAGTTGGAGGTTTTCACTCCAGAGAAGTCTTTGCGTAAGGTGCTCTGTGAAAAATAAAATGGCAGTCATCACTGCATTTTGGCTTGAGACAGTTACTGAGGGTGCACACAGGTGACAGTGAAGTGTCTGTAAAGGAAAGTAAGAATGACCAACTTCTGGATCTTAGCTGTAAGTGTGGCCTGTTTATAATACCAAGATTAATGAACTTTAGAGCACAAAGAAAAGTAAAGATTTAAGGATTAAAAAGTGGGATGCGTATGAGGTATAAGCAAGCTAGGTGAGCATCCAAGTAATTGTATAAAATCTGATCTGTTATGCTTGCAAAAAGGTAAAAAATTGGGCAGTTCCTCCAGTGACAAGATAGCATCAAATACAGCAGCCACAAAAAAACCCCAAACAACAAACAAACAAACAAAGAAACAAACCCCCTCAAAAAATACAAAAAAACCCCACAAAAAACCAAACCAAACCAAACCAAAAAACCACACACACAAAAAAAACCCCAAAACCAAAAAACAGTTCCAGAGTTGTTTCCTTGCCATTTCATGCTGGGCCTCAACTGCATCTATGAATAAAAACATCAGTTTTGAGAGTCCTTTGTAAGTACAGACAAAGTAATAACAGGATTTGATTGTCACCACTGATCTTTCATATCTGCTTTTAGACATATATATTTACTGATTTGTTCACTTGGATAAATTCAAACTAGCTACTAAAAATGCTATTTAAAAAATCAAAACAAACCAACAATTATTTTCGTCCAACAAAACAGCTGTTATTATTTAGGACTAATTAAAAAAAAGCTAAGTCTTACTTTTATATTGAATTTAATTATTTGGCATACTCATTTGACATGAGGATCATTTGAACTCTAATATAGCTATATTAATTTGAATAGAAGTTTCTTGCTCCATCTTGTTGGGGTATTTTAAAATGTTACTTGGACAACAGACCTCCAAATTCTGCAAATACATTAAAAAACCAATCAAAGGTAGTATACTGACATCACTTGGCATAAGAGTCACAGATTAGGGATCGCAATATTTCATTTGGAAACAATTTTTTTTTTATGTCTGGTAGGTAAGAACATCTTAAATTATCAATAGCATGGAATAATATTTGCAAATATTTACTTTTTCAAACAATGTCCATGTTAACTAAATGCACCCTTGCTGAATTTAGTACAGGTTTTAAAAATATTAGGAGGTTAGAACAGAATTCTTTTTTTAGTCATGTTTAATGTTCACAAGCCTTACATTTTTCTCAGGAAAAGAATCTTCTTGCCTTTCATCAAGCTCTAAGGTTCTCAATTTCTCATACCCAAGATTATAAATAATCTCTGTAATATCCCAACAGTCAAAAACCCCCACAGCTTTTTGGGAAGTGTTCTTACACGCTGGCATACAGTCTCATCCTTTTCTTACACTGGACAGACTTAGATGTTTTTATCCTTCCTCCTCTCAGAACAGTAATTGACTGCCTTCTATTTAAAGGTCACCATAATGCCATGAAGGAAAAGCAAGGAGTATGAAATTTAGAAGCGCTCTCCATTTGTATGCATTTCTTGATAAATGCAGAAAATTAATTTCAGAGAAAAATCATGATGGCACAAAAAAGACTCAAGTTACTTTATATGTGGCTAAATTCTAAAAGAGACTGACTGAATCAATTGCTCATTTTTTGAAAATGTTGATTGTTTCTGCTAACCAAATATTCACTTTGTATAGTGTCAAGTGTCTTATCTGGTTTTACTGATTTTTAAATTAACTCTAGCTTGGTGTTTTCAACAGCTCTATTACTATCCCTCAAAGTGAAACCAGAAAGAAGTAAGACAGACAACAACTTAAAAAGGTGATTATTACATATCTTTTAAGATAAGAGAAGCTAATCATCATTCTGAGAAGGAAAAAAAGTGGTTTTTCCTACTTTTCCCAGTTTTATATTCATGCATTCTCTGTGCATTTTGCCAAGTAAACTATTTTGCTTCTATAGCAAGAATATAGCACACATCACCAAAGTAGTATCAGTAAAACTGTTAAAATAAGCTGAATTTACTATAATTCTACAATATGTAAAATCTCTGTTTTGCTATGACACAAGTGATAGCAGAACAATAATCACAACCTTGTTCCCTCAAGGAATTGATGGATTTCTATCATAGCAAGAACTCCACTACTAATTTTTATTTTTTTTTCTTTTATTATAAGATTGTCGTATTCTCTCATATAAATCCTTTAAACCAGAGACTATGAACAATGTGTATTTGTGATACTTTTGTTCTGGTCTTGTTTCCAGTCTCAACAGATGACAAAACAGCCTGAAGACTCTTCTCATTATAGAGTACGTCTAGGGAGGTTGAACAGAAAGGAAAAGCTGGCTCTAGGTCTTAATTATCTTTAAAAAGATAGTGTGGGACACCAGATTATTACATTGGCTCAGACAACTCAAGTGCGTGTGTGTGTGTGAGGGGCGAGGTGGGGAGGGACAGGTCGAATCTTAGGGTGGTGCAGTCGTGCCTTGTCCCACGTACCAGCCCCCGCTAGTCTCACTGGTCAACCCCGGATCAGCTGTCAGTCAAAGGAGCACAGCGCACACCACGCTCTCTGGAACCCCTAACCCAGCCTTAGATTGGCTCACACAGTGGGAGCACCACCCCTCAGCCTGCCCCAGAGCCCCAGAGTGGCCAGTGGGTCGGAAGTCACACCTGGGAGGGTGACTTCCCAGGCCAAAGCATATAAAAACAGCAGCATATGCTCTCCATCTTTGCTTGAGACCTGCCACCTGGCCACATGGAAGATGGACTTGCACAGGACTCTGGTGGCAGCTATGATTTTATCTTAATCTCTCTTCTCTCTCTTTCTTTACTCCTTCTCTTAATCTCCTCTCTTAATATTTTGGGTAATTTCGGACTGAACAGCTTGGATTTTGCTAAACTGTATGGGTTAGCATGTGCTAAGTCAATGCCTTGTGGAATGCTTTGTTTTGGTTGAATGTTACCCTTTAAACTTTTGCCAAGATCTCTTATTTCCTAAAGTTTACCAGTAAAGTACCTCCTGAGAAAACATGTCCTGCATCTTCTCCTTCGCACTCTCTCTTAAGGTGTTAAGAGGACCAAGGGCTCTTCTAATAATTTGGAGGGTGAAAAGTTGGAGCCTTGTATATTTTTGAAATAAAACTCCCTTGGTGAGCTCTTAGCTACAAGACTTAGGGTCTTACAGATAGTGGAACTAATACAAAGCTTACTCAGAGTTGTAATTTATCTAAAGAGAAGTCTTTCAAATGGCAGGGAAAGAGCTGTGTGGCATCTATTCCATTAATATATCCTACAGAGTGCCACAGCCAAAGCAAAATATTTTCTATGTCAAGCCTGTTATTTATCTCAGTGCAAAGAGAAAAGGTAAGAAGGTAAGTGAAACACCAATCACTTCTTAGATTAAATGATAAATTAGATACATTCCTTACTTTTACATACAAAAAGCAAAAGTTAGATTACCAACTATAATGTTTCTAAATGTGAAACTTGCACACCAATTATCAGTATTCATCATGGAAACAGAAGGATACAAAATGCAATATTCTGCAAATTCTGTTCCACATTCAACACTATTTAATATGTTTATTAATCATAGAAATAAAATTATTACAGCAGCACAGTCGGGAAAAGAGGTTTAGAAGCTCTCTAACAGCTAGAGAAGTCTGAAAAACACAATCTTGAAATCCAGAAAATTCAATATTTACACTAGGAATAATCAGCTCCACAAACACAGGAACAGGAGCAATTACTGACTAGGAGTTCTGTAGAAATCAACTATGTAGAAATCAATTGTGTTCCCTTGCAATGTAGTTACCAAAAGGATGATTATCATTCCATGGCATCTAATCAGAGGTATAGCATGTCCAGCTTTTAGGTCTCAATAAGTCAAATCAGAAGTTTTATTGGTAGATGGAGGTTAGAAACAGCAGTAAAATCTTGAAAGACTGTGAAAGATTGTTCAATATGAGACCTGAGCAACAGTTTCATTTTGACACTGCACATTAAAAAAAGATCTGAGTTTCAGAAGAAAAACAAAGTGATGACAAGTCCAGATAACACTGAGTAGAAGAACTCAAGATGTTCTCTTCAGACCAAAAGGACTCCAGATGCCTGCAAAGGTACTACAAAAAGAAGAGAATTTTGCAATACTTTTTTACATTATCCATTGAGTTAGGACAATGACTTGAGAAAATCTATAAAAGAACAAAAAAAATATATAAAAGAACAAAAGTAAACACACACCAATAAGAAGCTAACTAAGAGATGGTATTTCACAAACTTCCTTATTATATCACTTAAGAAAATGTTTAGCAATTAAAACTAAAATCTGAAACAAATATTTTTATGCTTTGGATTAAAATTTTAGTCAAAATTTCTGCATGTCAGAACACTCCTGTGGATACTGAAAACAAGTTTGGAAAAGATAAATTGTTTTGTCAGTGTTAATGATAACTTTCCCAAAGGATAGCTCTAACTTAAAGCTATATAATGCTATAAAGGACATGCCTTTAATGCCCTATTGAAAAGACAACCAGATATCACCTTGTTCAGTTTACTTCTCTTTATCTGTGCATGTCTTAACAAGCAGAAAAGAGATACAGTTTGGCAGCAAAAATTTCTGGAGATTCCAGCTATGATTTCCTGTATTTGGAGAAAAGATCGTACTCCAAATGTCTCATGGGCACTAAAAGTTAATGGAAAATTTTTGCCTATAACCCCTTTGTAACTTTATTTGTAACTGGCTAGAGGTATACCTTTCACAGTCTGACTTAGTAGGGATTCTCACTTCCTTTAATTATGTAGTGCTTTACTATTAAATACATTTACAAAAAATACTATCAAGTGAACACAAAAACACGAAGAAGGAAAACAGTCACTTATGTGTTCAGGACAGGGTACAAATGGAAAGCAATAAGTAAGACAAAAGACCACATCTGAGGATTAAAAGAAGCCTGGAAAAATCTTACACTTTTGTAACACCCAGTAATAAAAAACAAACTGGATGTAACCAAGAAACCGAAGATTGTATTGCAAACAGATGAATGAAGTTAAAGCATAGCCCTTTTCTGAAGATCTAAACTCTCAAGTTCCCAGCTTTCAAATGGTCATGTGCAGTGTTACACATTCTATACATTGTGGGGGGAAAGGGGCAGTGATGTTGATGGGAGAAGCTATACTGGTAAAAATGGAGAAACTAAAATAAATACTACAGAGTGATTATACAACTGTCATGTGTCACACTGTACATGAAAACTCAACTTGAATACTTCTAAAATACTTAAGAGGAACTCACAGCAAGCCTTTACCACTTTAGGCTGATGCAAGTATTCTGAAGATTTGTATTTATACTTCCTTTTGCTTGTTTACTGTAATAATACATACATACAACTTATTGACTCTAATAAAAACTTGGATTTGGCATCCCCTTTAGATGGGAAGTAATTTTCAAGGGGGATTTATTTATATTAGAGGGAAATATTAATCTGCATGCAATTCATTCCTGTACTAGCTGTCAATTATCCAAAATTCTGAACAAAATAAAAAATATTAAAACCAGCTGTGAACTGAACCACTCTGAATTTAGCTATTTGTGATCTGAAATCCTCACACATGCAAAAAAGTTAACTGAAGAATATGTTACTTCTTTATTCCTTTCTATTTCTGACACCCATCTGAAAATTAAAATACCTGGTTTTTACCCAAATTAAGCTAATAGGATGTTGAACTTAAACCACCCCAGTGGGTTGTGGTCTCTCTGCTCTATACCTCAATATATTCAACATTCTAATAATGAACTTTCCAAAGCCTTATACTGATAACATTTCAATACGTTTTATAAATCAAAATATAATCATTTAACTGTTATTTTTATTCTTGTCTTTCTCATGGGTCATCTACCGCCACCACCTGCGTCTCCTAGAACGCTTCCATCAACGCTGTCTCCGTTCAATCCTAAACATCCACTGGTCAGATTATGTGACCAATACATCTGTTCTTGAACAAGCAGCAGTCACAAGTATTGAGGCCATGTTACTGAGAACACAGTTGCATTGGGCAGGGCATGTCTCCAGGATGAAGGACCACCGCCTCCCTAAGATCTTGCTTTATGGTGAACTTGCCACCGGCTGCTGCAAGAGAGGAGCCCGGAAGAAAAGATACAAAGACTCCCTGAAACAACATCTCAACCTTGGCCATATTGATCTACATAACTGGTCTACTCTGGCCTCCAATCACGAGATCTGGAGACACACCATCTATAACGCTGCTGATGCTTTTGAGAACGCATGCAGGATCACCCTTGAGGAGAAAAGGCAATGCAGAAAGAATCGTGCCTTGCAGAATATACCACCTAAGGAGTCTTTCTGCTGTGCCTTTTGCAACCGGACATGCCTGTCTCGTATTGGCCTTTTTAGCCACCAACACGCTTGCAACAAACGTGGGTAGAGCCCTTCCCACATCTTCGTTCGCGAAGCCTAGCCATGATGATTATTCTTGCCTTTAAGCCAATGGCTGTTAATAATTTCCAGACTTCTCAGCAACACTGAAACTGTGCCTGGATTAAACAGGCAAGCATTATGACCCTACTGAACTGTGGAAGCGACATATAAATTGCTCCTTTACTAATGCTTTAAAGAGATATTTTTTTTGTTGCCATCATCATAATTTGATTTATTTAATATGTTCTACGAACAGGTTAAAATATTTCTATCAGTATCTCCTTGAAAATCCTATCCAGGATCTTCCAAAGTAGAGAAGAGTGGGAGAAGAGGCTCTGGTTTAAGCTTGATCATGCAGGACAAAGAATATAGGGCAGAGAAGTTGCACAAAATGATCTGACACTTTTACACAAACAAAGTTTTCACATTCATGTCACTGTGGCTCCTGCTGAAGTGAAGCCAAACTTGCACCACTTACAACTATGTTGTGGTCACCTATCCAGGTGACAGAGTGAGCAACAAACACTCAAGATTAAGCAGTTTTAGCCTTTAATCTTCAGTGATTCATTGCACAGCCAAACAACTGAAAAAATATGATCTTCAGAATTGACCAAGTAATTTAACTTCTCTTGCAGGCCTTAGCTACCTCATCTAAAGACAATAATTTCATAATCCATACGGATTATGCAAAATCCAAAATATGTATAACATTTTGAGACTTTGCAAAGGAAGCTGGGCATACTTACATATTCTGGGCATCTCATTGTCTAGGCTTTCTGTAAAATACATTTGAAAAAAGATATTTTAATGTAACAGTTATAACACAAGATTACTTTTAATAGTTCAGATACTAAGCCAAAGAGTTTTTCCTCGTTCAATATAGGATTTCTTCACACTCCTAAATTATAATTAGCAGATCTCTCAGTTTAACATAATTGTAAGTGGTGCAAGTTTGGCTTCACTTCAGCAGGAGCCACAGTGACACGAATGTGAAAACTTTGTTTGTGTAAGAGTGTCAGATCATTTTGTGCAATTTCTCTGCCCCATATTTTTTGTACTGCATGATCAAGCTTAAACCAGAGCCTCTTCTCCCACTCTTCTCTTCTCTACTTTGGAAGATCCTTATTTTTCTACTTCAGGTCTAGTCTGAAAGAATCAGTAGTTATTCTGAATGTGGTGCTCTGCACCATGTTATCCAAATTTCATATTGCAAATAACCATGGCCATTTCATGCGTATATAAATCTGTAATTTTGCTCCTAATGGTATTTATGGTGTTTGGATTTCAGCAGTCACTGGGGATGAGATGACTTCTGTAACATTGTAACATTATCAGATGCATACATGATTATTTTTCCTTTAGTTGCCTCTTATGAAATATGGTAAAATTCTGACTAACAAAAAAAAACCAACTAAAGAAGTGTGAGCCAGACAGGAGAGTAACTTTAAAAAGTAATTATGTGAATGACAATTCTCTTCCACCTTTTAAATAAGAAACAACCAACAGTCAAATTATGCAATCAATCAAAAACTAGTTAACAATACACTACTTCATCAATTAAGTAGGAAGATTAGAATAAAGGAGGGAGAGAGGCTGTGTATAGTTTCAGTGTGATACCTGTAAAACCACAGAAAACAACTGAAAGGAAAATATGTTGGGAAGAGTCCAATTAAAAAGTTCAAAGTATTCTGACCTATAACTAAATCACAGAATCACAGAATATCCTAAATTGGAAGGAACCCAGAAGGATCATCAGGTCAAGGTCCCGATTCCAGGAGCAACATAAAAATTAAACTACAAAGCTAAGAGCATTTTCAAAACACTTCTTGAATCCTGAGGCTTCAGACAAGGACCACTTCCTAGGGAGCTTGTTCCAGTGCTTGACCACCCTCTCAGTGAAGAACTCTCCTAATACCAATCTGAACTTCACCTGTCACAGCTTAAAGCCATTTCCTTACGCTCTAAGGCATTCCCTTGCATCCTAACCAAAAGAATGGGCAATTTCCAGGGTACTTTTGAGAGAGATGGCAGTTCCACTCATCCTCACACCAAATGAGTACTCTCACCTCAAAGCTACTGGTAGTTTTGCAAGCATTTGAATTAAGCAGCATATGCCTCACTTGAGCTTGTATAGCTGGTTCAAAAAATGAATTGGGATAAATGAAGAAGCCAGACTGAAAAATACAGCATTTTCTCTAGAGT
This sequence comes from Pseudopipra pipra, assembly GCF_036250125.1. NCBI lineage: Eukaryota > Metazoa > Chordata > Aves > Passeriformes > Pipridae > Pseudopipra > Pseudopipra pipra. The sequence continues at coordinate 61,532,890 of NC_087551.1, forward strand.
TAGAAAAAAAATACTTAAGAAGATAGAAAGATCACAGAAATCTCTTTGTTTAGTTTACTGTACTATGTATTTCATAGAAAACCACAGGTATTCTGTGTAACCATCTATCTGCCTTACTGAAGATAAACAAGGGAATTCAGGGGGAAAAAAATCTATTTAATTCTGACTTACAAAAAAAAAAAGGCAAAAACATACAACATGCTATTGTTAGAAAATACATACCCCACTGAGTTAATCTAACTCAAGTTTCTATTTGCATAAATACACTAGCATTTCACCAGCAATTTTCCTGTATATCAGAAAAAGAACAGAGATGCCAGAATAATAAATAATTCATAGTAAATTGCTAAACAAGAGCTGAATGACAGATTCACCATCTTTCAGCTGCAATACAAATAACTAGTATTTCTATAAAAGCTCTAAGTTTGAGTCAATTCAACTTAGTCTCCTGATTAGAAGAACTTCTTTTGGCACTAGGGGATTATTTTACAGGAAGACAAGCAGTAGGTCAAATCCCATAACGGCACACTTGTAACAGATTTCTACAACAGAGACCATAGCTTAATTCAGCTTCCTTTGGCCCATATCATTCACCAATCACGATCATCTCTCTCACTGGAATTTCATGTTGTACAAATTTCATGGGAAGCGAATCCAACGAATTTTAAATTATTTTGACAGCTTGCTTGAAAACAAAGCAAAACATCGGAGAGTTTTTCAAAAGCTCTAAGGTTTTTCTAAAGATAGCATTCTCAAATTCATGTATCTTGACTTAGAAAAACAAATCCTAAATTCCTATCTGAATTTCATGAACAAAAGCAGTCTGGCTGAATTTTTTATGACTTGAAATTTATTCAGTACTCTTTTTTTCTTAAGAATATTGGGAAAACTTTGCAGAATTGAACATTCCTTGCAAATTCTGTGCTGATGATACAGATTATTCTTACACAGTATTCTTTAAAATGTTTTCACCAAAAAATCTGAAAGAGCAGTGAGACTGCCTTCAAAAGTAAATCAAGTACATATATAAATACAGAGTAAAAAAAACTTAAGGAGATTAAAGATTCCATAAAGACAGACAAGGAAATTAATATTTAAGTTGGGGGGGGGTGGGAAAGCCTTTCAGAATTACCTCTTGGTTCTTTCCTCAGAATCAATGTAATTTCCATTAAGTGTTCTAGACAATGCCAAAATTAGATGATAGGCTAATGCAGAGTTCTTGACTTTACAGCAGAGAAAACTCATTTTCATCTAGTCTGGCCACATGCAGTGCCTAGCCTACAGATTTTCACAAAGAGATTCCTTTCCTGTATTACATTACCTTGTTGTGCTAAGAACTTGTTTCCAAGAAAAATCTACAGTCATGACTAGTCTCTTGCCTTGCCCTAAAACATTTCAAAATTAGAACCTTATGTCTGTTTAACTAATTCTTATCATTTTGATATTTTATTAATTCTTTTACTTCAAAATGCTGTCAGTCTTGGAAGTATGCAAAAAAATCAAAACCCTTTTTTAAAAAAAGTAAAAAATTTATTTTAGCCAAAGATATAAGGATGATCTATTAATGTGGAAAAAAGACAAGAAAAAAATCAGTTCATAGAAAAAAAGGCAAATTATCAATTATTCACACAATTTTAGTCATAAACCACTTGAAGATGTCATTACTAGAATTAAGAAAATATTTTTTTTTCCAAAAGCTGTGCTAATGCCAGTGCAGTAACAGCTGCCTACTCTTCCTTTGTTTTTTTCCCTAAGTATCATAGAAAGATTGCTTCTTTAAGAGCCACCAATGCACATTGTGGACAGTTGGCCATACACAGCACTTAGATTATTTTGTTGCATGAATTCAGTTCTCTGGGGGAATGTGCATAGTACATATATATGTATGCATGGATGATTCATACCATTTAGTCAGAAATGTACATACCCTATTAAGTGAGATTATGCTACCACGCAACCTGTACTGTGCTGTAAATCTTGGTCTGATTTTGATTATTTTAATGATTGCTTAACTGATGTTTATGACATCTGTAATGCTTACTAGCAACAAATTCAGGTTTTCTTGCAGATACATTATAATGATGATAAATAACCTCGGAACAAGAAAAGATCTTCTGGACCTGGCTATAATCTCATTACCTGATTTTCTGTTTACCATTTCTTTGGGGTATCCATTATCATTAGATCTATGATACACTGGTCTTTGCAGAATACTAGTTTTAATGAGATTAGACTGATCAAAGTAAGCTAAATAATTTAAAACACTAAATATGTCAACTTCGTTAAAATGCATAAACTAACAAACATTTTCTTACAGTTGTTTCATGAATCTGTTTTCCAGCACTGGATTTCTTGTTGGTTAATTTCTTGTTAACTAATCCCAAAAGTGTCATGCACCTTGATTACCTCCAGTTATCACTCTTCTCCAGGATTTTCCTTTGGATTAGCGTAATGCTAATCTGCCTACCAATACTTGAGACATCTTGCTTCCACTTTTCAAATGCTGCTATATCTTCTTTCCTTTTAAAGACTTTCAAGTTTGTCTAGTATTACAATGTTCTAAAAATCATTTCATCAATTCCTATCCAATGACTTTGTGGATGTTTTATTTTCTCAAAGAATTCTTATTTTCCTTATCCAAAATACCAAATAATTATTCTTTTGTCTGCAGATTTATTTAGCTTTCAGATATCTACTCATTAATGTTAATTCCTAACAGTTATCTTTTTCTTTATTATGTATTCTTTCGTTTATATTTCCATTTTTGTTTCTCTTAACTAGGTTTTTTTAAAACTTTGAAATTAACTTTTCCATTTGGAGAACTACGCCTTTTCAAGTATCTAGTGAGGTTTTCTTTCAAATAACACCCAGTCATTCACATTGCAGTGGTGTTTCTTGAACATTTTCTTCCCATATAATTTCACAAGGGTAATATTCAAATCACAGAATATGCTGAGTTAGAAGGGAACCACAAGAATCATAAAGTTCAACCCTTAGAACTCCACAGGATCACGCCCAAGAGTCACAGCATGTGCCTGAGAGTATTGTCTGAACACTTTTTGAACTCTGTCAGTGTTGGTGCTGTGACCGCTTTCCTGGGATGCCTGTACCAGCACCCAACCACCCACTCGGTGAAGAACCTTTTTCTAATATCTAATCTAAACCTCTTCTGACACAATTTCAGAGCCACAATTCCCTTAGGCCCTGTCACTGGTCACCACGGAGGAGAAATCAGTGCCTGCTCCTCCTCTTCCCATCATGAGGAACCTGTAAACTGCAATGAGGTGTCCCCTCAGTCTCCTGTTCTCCAGGCTGAACAGACCACGTGCCCTCAGCCACTCCTCATATGGCTTCCCCTCAAGGTCTTCACCATCTTCCTTGCCCTCCTTTGGATGCTTAAAAGAGCTGAATATCTTTCTTATATTGCAATGACCAAAACTGCACACAGCATTCAAGGTGAGGCCACACCAGTGCAGAGCAGAGCGGGACAATCCCCTCCCTCGACTGGCTGGCGATGCTTTGCCTGATGCCCCCCAGGACACAGTTGGCCCTCCTGGCTGCCAGGGCACTGCTGACTCATATTCAACTTGATGTTGACCAGGACCCCCAGGTCCCTTTCCATGGCACTGCTTTCCAACATCTCATTCCCCATTCTGTATGAACATTTAGGATTGCCCCACCCCAGGTGCAGAATCCATCACTTTCCCTTGTTGAACTTCATACAGTTGGTGATTGCCCAGTCCTCTAATTTGTTGAGGTCTCTCTGCAGGGCCTCCCTGCCTTTGAGGGCGTCAACAGCTTCTCCCAGTTTTGTATTGTCTGCAAACTTGCTGAGTATCCCTTCCAGTCCTGCATCCAAGTCATTTATGAAGATGTCAAAGAGCACAGGGCCCAAGATGGAGCCCTGTGGAACCCCACTAGTGACAGTCTGATGTCACCCCATTCACTGTTACCCTCTGTGCTTGACCTGTGAGCCAATTGCTCACCCACCACATGACGTGTTTACCCAGCTGTGTGCTGGACATTTTGTCCAGAAGGATCCTGTGAGAGATAGTATCGAAAGCTTTACTGAAATCCAAAAATCAACTGGCTTCTCTTGATCAACATGGAAAAACAGGAAAACGGGATGGATAAGCAGGACTTTCCTCTCATGAAACCTTTTTGGCTTGACGGATGACAGCGTTGGCTTTCAGGTGTTTTTCAGTACTTCCCAGAATAATCTTCTCCATAACTTCACCAGGCACTGAAGTGAGACTGACAGGCCTGTTTCTGGGGTCTTCCTTCTTGAAAATCAGGACAACATTTGCCAGCTGGGACCTCTCCGGATTCCCAAGACCACTCAAAAATCATCAAGAGAGGTTCTGCAATTATATTGGTTACCTCTCTGAGGATTCTGGGATGAATCCCACCAGATCCCACAGATTTGAAGGGATCCAGCAGGAGCAGCAGATCCCACACAATATCTGGGTCGACTGGGAGTTGATCATTATCAGAGTCATGCTCCTCCATTGAGACCCCCTTGGTCCATCATTCATGTTGAAGATCAAGGCAAAGAAAGTGTTAAACACCTCTGCCTTGTCTCTGTCCCCATTTGTGAGGTGACCATCCTCATCTTGCAATGAGCCAATGATATTTCTATACTGCCTATTGCCATTAACGCATTTGAATGCATCAGAATTATTTATTTCACAGCTGTGACACTGGTAGTGTGAAATGTGTATTTTTCTATTAGAAATGTTGATAGTGTAGTACATCTTCGTAAAGTATCACTAGACAAATTAGGCAAGGTGATGCTTTTTTCAAACTATCACTAAGATAATGGTGATGTGACTCCGGCATCACTAAACTGAAGGCAAACACAGATGACTTCTTCATGAAAATATGTGTTTGGGATTTTGTTTTGACTGTATTCTGAATCCAGGGAAAAATAAATATATAACAGGAAAATGGCATCTCTGAATATCAGCCTTAATAGCGTAACCATGATGATGGCAATTCAGAATAGGGTAGATTCCTATCCTAAAACTGAAAGAGTATCTGAAAACGCTGCCTACTCACTTATTATTTGTTCTCTGTGTGAGGGTTCTCATTAGCCAATGCAAAACTCACTTTTGAGAGTAAACAGCTAGAGAAGCAATGATCTGCCCCATATTTAGATAATGCATTCTAGATAGCTTCATAATTACAGTTCAAAAACTTCCTCATGAAAAATAGTTTGGAAGCGCCTGCATCCTCTCCTCTGAAAGACGAGTGTGGTTTTCCTCAGATGAATGAACTCAGTCAGTTTTAAAACTTAGCTGTATTTCAGAAGACTTATCATCAGTTCTATAAGCCTAATAGAGCAGTATCTGCCTGAACTAAAACTAAAGTTCTTCATATTTCCTCCAAATTCTATTAGAGCAAGAGGAAACATTTTTAACTGCTTAGGCATATAATTATCTAAAGCACATAATGTAAAGAAGAAAAGAAATGTGGGTGTTTGCTGGTTTGTTTGTTTGTTTTAAAACAGCAATATGTGGTAGGAGAGTTTCTGTGAAGTAAGAAGTCAAGAATTTTCCTAAAAAGTACTGGAAAAGGAAAGCACATGCATTCTTACAGAGATGATATAAAAATATTTGAATGTGAGAGGACAAATTCTCTTTAACTCTCACATTCTCTTTAACTCTTCAGAACTCAAGATGTCCCTAGAAAAACTAGGTAATTTTTAATCAACTGCAACTCAGCCCTAATCTTAAGGGCTCTATCAAGACAGCTTCTGTAATTTAAAATATATTTTTCCTCATATCTTTTTCTAATAGCCTGGTTCAATCCACCACACTGAATGCGTGATGATGCAACCTCTTCTCAAAATGCTTGAAATTATTCACATGAATAGTCCCACTAAAAACCATGGAAATGTTTTCAATGTGATTAAAAAGTAGCAAAATATACTGCCCGTGGTCATTCCTCCCAATTCAGTTATTATTACAGATGTTCTTTGAAGCACCTCAATGACAGATAAATACAGAAACAGCTATTTTGGCAAAAACCTGATAGTCTGTGCATTTTGCAAATATAATTATAAACACATCAACAGAAACCCCACATGCTAAAGAACAGATGACAAACATCAAAATGTCCAATCCTATTAACACCTTTCAAATAAAAATACAAGATTCCCATGTCCACCCCAGACAAAACTGAACAGTACTGATTTAAGAGGTTCTCTCAGAACTTGATGTCTACATCTTGTTTTTCATGACACAGCACCACTTTACCACGGTAAAGTAAGGATTAGCCTGTGCACACTGTGGGTAAGTCTCACTCACATTGCCTTAAGTTTTGAAAGTTGTTCTCTATTCTGGCATTTTATTTCATACTTCCAGACTTACAGTATTTTCATAGGGAGGTTTAATATTAGAACACTTTGATTCATGTAGAAGAAAGTCACTAAGGTGACCTACCGCATCTTCAGATACAAGTGCCAAATTGCCTCTTACACTTTGATCCAACATCTATCTATCCAGACTAGGTGCAAAGCTGTACACTGTGCAGAGCTACACAGAAGGAATGAAGGGGCACTTCCAGGCTTTGGCTAATCTACTGCTTTTTACAGGCAGTGTAAAAATATAGAAGGCAGGACCAGCAACAGCCAAATATTTCCAAGAACAATAAATAGGGGAGAACATCCTGCAGTTTTCTGAATTTTTTTAACCAGAAAAATTCCTTAGCAACGGGGTCATCAGGGAACACCTAAAAATCCCACACCATACCTGGGGTTTATATGACACATTACTGGCAAGGCCAAATCATACTGAAACCCAAATACTCATACAGCTCCAATCTATACTCTCTAACTGAGAGCTCATGACCCTTGGCTAAAGGCCAGAACACTGACTGACAGCAGGATCAGGTTGGCGAAAATCAGCACTACTCTCATGTAGAAAAAACAAAGATCCAATAATAAATATTTAACAGATTTAACAGAAATTCATTACCTTGTTCAGAGTTTTGCATTTGACATGTCTGGCTTCTACAAAGACTTACAAGATATTCAATGCAATTTATACAATGCAAAATAAAAATCTAAATAAACCATCAGCAAATTAATTGAAAGAAAGGAACTCTTTAAGAAAAATATCATGTACCTATGCAATCTGATAAGAATTTTATTCGGTGAGATGTTTTTCCACATACTGTGTTTGTTTTTAAGATTTTGTTCTTTACCTCTTTTGTTGAGATGCATCATCCAAACGTACTCCCAGCAAGTTCAGCCCTGCTGACTCCTGCTGGATTTACACAGAAGCATTATGCATCCATAAAGTCCCAAAGTTGCTTTCTTCTGGATAGAAAGAATTAGTACATCATTTGCAATTTTTTCCCAAGTTATGCAATACACAAGAACTCCAAAGTGCAACTGAAGCATGCATATTCACAAACTAATTTGCATGTCTTCACATCACTTAACTGTACATTACAGTAAGTGCTGATATTATTTTTATGTTCATCAACACCTTTATTTTCTAACAGAGAAAAATTACAACCATTTTTCACAGTGACAATTTGGAAAAGGTGTCATTCCAAAGCACAGGTTTTCTTCCCAAATTAAGTCTTTGATGTCTTCTATGCTTATTATTGTCAATATATCATTATTTCAAATATACTTCTTTAACACAATTTCTGTGTTCTTGCGTAATTAGAATACATTACTATACTGGACAGTAGGACAAGTTCTTAAACTCAGATGGAGTGTTAACAACAACACTTCGTACATAAATGATCCCTTCAAATAAGCAAATGCAATGCAAAATTAGGAAATAAGCCTCAAGGAGTGGCAAAGTTGAAGACAACAGCCCAATCAATGTAATATTGTAAATATGCTGCCTTAAAGAAGGAACACATAAGCAAAATTTGTGTGGATAATAAATCTTACAAACCTTTAAATTAACAGTTTTAAGATACTTCCATTACTTTTTTATAGTTCTGCACTTCTACCCAGCTATAACTGAAAAGAAGTACAGACATTCGGAGCGTCCATTAAGCTTTTAAAGTGGAGTAAATAAAAGAAATCTGCACTACAAAAGTAATTTTATAAAAATGAACTACAAGGCAAAAATCATTTAGTTTGATGGAACTGTGAAAAGTGAGTATAGCTAAAATAGATGTAATAAGAAACCTAGATGAATGTGTTTAATAGGAGTGTTTTTAAAAATTAAAACCATAACAAAATGTTAATGGGTGTATGGAAGTGGTTCTTACAGTAGTAAATCTTTTGGGAAAAAAACTGACACTCATGAAAAACAGATTGAACTGTTAGCCCATAACTTAATGAAACAACAATAAAGCAGAGAACTGAACTCCAGAACGCCAAGAAGTGAAAGTCCACACCAGGTCCAACCTTTACTGCAACTCAGGCCCAACAACAGTCATCTTTATAAGCTTCATTTTTACTTTTTTCAGTAAAATTAGTCAGCTAAAAATTTGACAGACTCACATTTCTGCCAGAAGGTTTCACAGGCCAGAGGAGCAAAGGATCATGGCATCTTTTTTGTCTAAGGGTCTATGGCTCCTAGATAAGCTGAGAATACTAAAGCAAGGGTGTCCATCAAGGGGTACAAAATGACTACAAGAAGACAGCAGTAGCCTGTCATAAAAGCACTTCCCAAAGATAAGAAAGGCATGAAGAGAGCTGAAGATTTGCTCTCCCCTGTGAGCCTTCCTCTATCAAGAGTTAAGACGGATGGGAAATTCCACCTCCCACTGCCTTACCCTACATAGGTAAGAAACCAAAAAAGGGAAGAATGTATTGAACCTCATGAGGATATGAGGGTCTAGAATCCCTTCTTTCCCAGAGGAAGTATGGAAGGAGTTGCTATGAGATGTATTACAAAAGTATGAACTGGTTGTATCCAAAGGTATGATTTATTCCATAGAAGATTCTAAAAACGATGTAACTGAAATCCTACCTTGCTTCAGCATTCCCCTACGCTAGCTGCTTTGTAACTCATCCTTTGATGCAAAAAGTACCCCCCAGGCTAATCATGTATCCTTTCACAGCATCCTGAAGGCACCCAGAAACATTTGATTCTCTGAATCACCAACCATGCTTATCTCCATTTTAGTGCTTTAAAGCCCCACTAGCCCCTAGCTAGCAGCTAGATCAAGCTTGAAGAGACTTCCAATTTATAAATAAACTAATTTCATTAGCAGTTGATGCTTGTATGCTTATTCAGCTTGTAGATATATTTTCATTGCATTATTAGAGTAAGCAGAACTGGAATTTCAACTGACAACTTGCAAGCAGCTGACTTGCTCAACCTTAAAGCATTCAATTCAAACTACAGATTTTTGTGGGTAAATGGGAACTGGTTAAGAGCAATATTAACATTGTACTTCATGCTAATGATACTAAAAGGAAAACTCTCTGCATCCATTTTATAAACAGAAAAAAAAATCCTTCCCTCCCAGGCATAGCGAATGCAAGAATAAATATACTAAATACCACAACACATCCAATCTTTAGTACAGCATTGCTTCAAATAATTGGCATGCGACTGCAAAAATTCTCATTTAGGCTTTTGAACTCTCCTATGTGAAATGTAGAGGCACAGCTCTTTATGTCTGAATAGCAATTGGGAAAGAACCCTAGAACCACAAGTTAAGTTGCATTTATATGCTAGCATGTGTCTGCACACAAGCATGTTTATCTATACACCCATTATCTATCCCTCAGGAGTTATGCCCATGGTTATCATCCTCATTGTGGCTACACAGGATCTTGGTCTCTGCCCTGCCTCTCCGAACTCAGTTGCCCCAACATCACAGCAGCTCCCAGACAGGAAAACCTGTTGCAATGAAGCTATATCTCAGACACTTAGGAAAAAAAAGGTAATATAATACAAGATTATCCCCAAAAGGAGGTCAATATGTTGGAGAAAATAAGAACAGTCAGAAAAAGCCAGATAGCCATATTAATTTCAGCTTTCTCACAAACAAGCTGATGGGTGATCTAGAACTGGTAACAACTTTTTCATTCCTTTTTAAAAGCTCCCACAGATTTAAAAATAATGTCCTCTTTGGAAAACAATTATTTCTTATTGTTGCTTGTTGGTAGTGGTGATTTTGTGTGTCCATGTTTTCATACAGAATAAAGATCTAAAGAGCTCAATGTGACAATCATTAGAAGCAAAACCTAAAGAAAAAATATTACCTGCATTAAAAAAGAAGGGAGTTTTCTTTACTCTGCCAAAACTAATTTAGATCAACATTGCTTTGAAAATTGACAGTGACGTGCACTCATACTGCACAAGACTAATTTTTAATGTAGTTGCCAGAGAAATGCAGTTCTGTTAGAGATCATTACCGCATGCCTCATATGCCTCACACACTAGCCCAGTCAGATGCAATTACAAGAAAGCCATCCAAATGCAAAATAGCTCTTTAACAAGGTGGTCATGTACAGAGAATTCAAACATGGCACCTGGACTACCTCATTTCTCAGTTATGATTTTTTTTTTATTTTATTTTAAAGCAGTTCGTCTGCACAATAATAATCAAAAATAACATCCAGTTTAAGAATAGAATGTGACCCTCAGGTCACTGAGTTAAAAGACAAAAGAAATATAAAAACTTCCTTGGACAAGACTGCCCCATAGACTGTCACATGACTTCCTTCCTCTGCCTTCTAATTCCAAGTCCCAAACAAGGATCCAACTCCCTTTTCTTCTAGAAGACCTATCAAACTCCTTCCAAACTCTAACAGCCCTTCCTGAAACCCTTCATCTTTTTGTTTTATATTTCTGCTGTGGAACAGCCATAACACTGCAAGTTTTCTTTATTAAAGGAATCTCCTTGAGCCTAATGACATGACAGGCTTCTAATACAGACTTATGATTTTGCACTAATTGGGCAGTGCCAGAAGAAGGTGGTGAGGCAGTTACATTAAATTATGCTAACATAAGGCAGCCCACAACCCTAAATTGTATTTTTCATCTACAAATTCAAATTTTGTTTTCTTTATAGGCTACATTTAGAGACATTTCATTGCATTTCCTGAACTTCAGATAAACTGTTGGATAGATGGGGAGTGGGGAAAACAGGTGACAAAAACCTAGAATCTGGATTACTCTTAAAGCAGGTGTAAAGGCTCTTCCAAGTGCACACTGCTGAATTACTGAGTATCAGAAGCTTCACTTACTGTATCTTCTCTATTGACAAAATCCGACACAATCATTGTCTTATCTAAATAGCCCTGAATCAGCTGCGTTTGGCTAAAATTCACAATTTGAGAAGAATAGGAAAAGTACCCTAGCAGAAGAAGTCAATGCAAAAAGTAACAATACTTCACTGTGAGTCCCTATCCCTTCTTGATATGAGTGCAACTGTATAGAATGACATCCACACTACTATGTAACAATTTGTCCCAGATACAAGCCTCTGTAAGCATATAGCAGTCTCTGTAAAAAAAAAATAGACTGCAATGAAAAATGATCAGTGTATACAAGATTGGTTACAAAACTTATTAAGCTCTCCAAAGAGTTTGCAAAGTGATAGAATAGCTTGGGATCCCCTGGGATCTCTGCATCCTCACAAGATTACAAGTTTTGTGAGAACATAATTCTTCATACGTTGGTCCATTTGTTCAAACTGACTATGAAAAACAGAAAATAAGTTACTGGTATGATATGTACATATCAAGACAACTGAAAATCCACTTCTTTGCTCTATTGCAAAAGGATACTTTATGGCACTTAAAGACTATGTTACCATAGATGTACTGATTCTGTGTAATCATTAATTATGCAAAATTAATAATTCATATTATTCAAAATTAAGATATGGCATGTAGCTTCCTTAAAGGTAGAATGGTTGACATTAGCTGCAATTTGTGTTCCTAAAGAAATTTATAGAATTTATTAAATACAGAATTAAATAATCACATTTTGTTCTTAGTAGAACCAATATTCCCCAATTTTTCAGGCTTAATTAATTTTCTCCTTTTATTCACCCTCTTCTTTCTTCCTGCCTACCTTCCTTGTGACATTTTTCTGTCAGGAAATACTTCAGACATTTCGTCTAGGTTGCTCAATCAGTACTGACCACTTCTCATGGTCTTTTTTTGGCTTCACACCCTCTCTTCATTTACAGCTCAGACCTAAAGGTGGCAATTTAAAACCGTTTTTAAAATAAATCCTAAGAAATTCTTCATTTCGCAATCCAGATGAGAATAGTACTGACTGAAAATCATTATTATTTGAAGCTGGCCTGTGGAGTTGTGCAATAAAAAGACAGTTTCAAATCATCAGGCATTTTATAAGGCAAATAAAGCTTAACATTCAGTAAGTCAAAGAGGTCAAATGCTGAATGAAAATAAAAATTCATTTCTTGAACCTAACAGTCAGACGATGATTAGGTCACACTGATGGGGAACATAACGGAACATGTTCTTCCAACCTGTGTTCTTCAGATAACTAAAGGCAGTTTTGGTTTCCAGTTCATCAGACCAAAACCTTTTATAAGGGCAATTTTAAGTTTTTTTTTTAAGAAAAAAAAAGTAACATAGTTACAGAACAAAAAACAAACAAACAAAAAAAAAACCAAACAAAAAAAAACAACACTTTTTTTATTAAACATTTAGCATTTATTTAACATTCTAGGCATTTTAATATTTAGCACTAGGCATCCGATAAGCTTTCCTGTCTCCAGGTTTTACTGACAACCAACAACACATAGCTCACAGGAGCAAAGCCTTTTTGGAACAGACTGAATCCTGTTATTTTTTTACATAAATTATATGATCAAAGAAAATTATGTGGGTGGGGATTTTCAGTCTTCTATCATGAGGCACTTTAGGACTGTTCTACCAGAGGAAACATTATTTATGGAACAGGTATACGAGGCAGAGCTTAGAAGCTATTTCAACAGTTTGTTGTAGCCATTTTCTTCTGCCTCCTACCTGATCTCATATTACTATGATTTTAGGAATGCAGCAGTTGCTTTATTGCATCAAACTCATATTTTATGTAATACTAGAGGTTTGATATAACAATCACTAGGTGTTCTAGAAAGGCAGAGGAAAACTCCATACATAGTTCTCCCCTATTCCTAATTCAATATTAATGTATAATAGTTGAAGAAGTGTCGACATCCTTAAAGATTTTTGTCTCACTTCAATACTCTTTTTATTAGTATTACATCCCAGAATATTCTTGGTATCCAAAACCACATTCAAATTACCTCCAGATTTTAGGGTAGTTTCAAAATGAGGGCCTGAGTTTCAATTTCCTTTTTTTTTTCCCCCTTATGATTCTTTATCTTCTGGGAACATTTTTCACATCCACAGGTCATTTTATATAACATTTTAATCTCTGTAGATTCTAAAAGACATATAATAGTCCTACCAGGAGGAGAACACTATAGTGTTTATATAGTTACCTTTGAGAATTTTTGCCACAGAACACATCCCAAGTAAAATAACTTGTCTAAGGAACAACAGAAAGTCAAAGATACGGCAAGTAAGGGAATCTTATTTCCTAAATGTCCATGTCATTTATTAAGCACCATTGTCCCACATGTAAGTACATGGTCATACAGTGTTTGGTGCCTCTTGCCCCAACATATTTTATTTTATAAATGTGTTTCATCCTCCTAAGCTGCAACCAGACAACAGAAAAGCCCCAGAAGAGGTTTCAGTCATGCTAATACTACACCTAGGATGAAGTAAGGATAAAATTTAATCAAAATACTGACATAGAGACATCTGTACTCCATTTAATCAGAAGGGTGCTGACACACTGGACAGATTAAAATAGGTTCATCAACATTTGTATTACTTCCATCATATTCCAAAATCTAAGTTTTCAACAAGAATTGGTAGCCAAATAGAAGTGTACTAAACTCAAGAAAATAATCAGAATGCATTCATTTCAGTATTTCAGTCTCACTGCCAGCTTGGAGCTTGAACAGAGCAGTTCATATTTTAGCATCAAAGTTCCTTACCAAACATTCAAAGAATCTGTATTAGTAACTATATTGTTTGCTTGCTCATTCAGCCAGAGACCCAAGCTAACAGAATCTTATCTGTTCATCCATCTCAGATCACCCATATTTTGAACAAGTTTTCTAAATATCTCAAAAGAATTTCCCTGTTGCACCTCGTGTTCACTGCCTATTATTGTACCATTCTGAACTGCCAAGGAGACTCTATCTGCATCTTTTTTATACCTTCCTATCAGGTAGTTGAAAAGAACAATATCCCCTCTAGTCACTTACGAAGCAAAAAAAGGTACTGCTATTTAGATATGAAGTGCCTGTCTTGGTTCTTTTCAGTATACAAAAAATATGTTAAATGAGAGAAAAACATCATATGCACTGGCAAAGATGCAAGAATAAAAAAAAGGAAAAATCCTTCATAGGAACTATACACATCTCCTTAGCAGGGTGACCAGGATCTTTGAAAGGCACATTAGAACTCTTAATGTTTACATTACTATGGATCATAAAAAAACATCGGGGGGGGAAGTATGTTAACAGAATTGGAAAGAAACACTAATTATTACAGTTAAATCTGGAAAAATTTAGACTTTTTTTGACAGTATAATCTTCTTAAATATACTTGGATAGAATTCAACCAATATTGGTTCTACTTTCTTTCTTCATTACATTGATTCTTACATAATACTTTTTTGCTGTCATCCAAATGACTGGATGAAATCTGATAGTATGATGTTCTTAATTTATGCATTTTTCTTCTACTGCTTAGAAATTGATTCCTGCTTTTCAGTAGCAGACCAACAATATTTTCAATTATAACAAGCGTTACTAAAGACTAGACATATGGTAGTATACAAATCTTTCCAACCTACTTGCAATACGTGAGTAATTAGCTTTTCATGCTTCAGCAGCTTTGCCAACAGTTTGTCAACATTCTTGTAATCATTACTACTCTTGATTTATTTTGCAGAAATTAGTTATTTTATGATCTAAGATTTACTTTTCTTCCTCTACCTTTTGCAACACATACACACTATATAATACAGCAGACCCTGAATACCTTCATGATCTATTCAGGATTCACAAGTAGGCATCCTTTGTGACCAATGGAGAGGACTCATTTGACAGCTGATCTGTGAGCTTGCACATGCACAGGACCAGCACAACAGCAGCGACCTGCACTCAAAAATGTTGGTACTGTGGTGGTGATCACCTTTTACATTCCACAATTCAAGTCTGAAGTCTTGGAAATCCAGGAAAAGGCAAAGGAAAAAGAAAAGGAAAACTACCTTTCATCTTGAAGTATGTATCAGGCCCAACTGGATGATCTGGGTTAATTCTGCAGTCTGACTCTGTATATGCACATGGAGTGCTACGGGATGGAACAGCAGGAGGCAAAGGCAGTCCAAAGGGAATTATAAGGTCCTGTTCTCATTTAAGTGAGCACCACTATATTTTTCATTACAGAATCAGTAAATAAAATATATAAAAATATACGACTGCATTTAAAAAGCACAGGGAGCAAGAAATAGATATGAAATCTAGTCCGTTTGCCAGATGAGTTGCCTTACCACTAGAGAACATCATCCAATTTTCCCAAAAACACTTGTACTCTTCAACTGGTAATCTGGCTTTAACAGGAAAAGCATTACTTAACCCCCACTAACTTTGTCTGTACCCTGATGCATAGAACATCCTCTTTGAAGACAAAACATCTCTGTCTGAACAGAGATAGAAGCTCAGTCCTCACATCAGAAGCAAGAGACCTATTTCATAAAAAACAGACACTGTCAGACACCTGCTCTAACACCTGCTGTTTGGAAGAACAGATGCAGATGGCAACTGCACCCTAAAAAACAATAGGGACACACGGATCAAGCAGTAGGCCAGGAATCATGATGCCATATAGACCTGGACTGCAAGTCAGCACCTACATGCGGAGAAGATACTGAATCTCAGCATTTTTTCATCATTGTGCCTTATCATATTCATTCAGGATTCTCTCTTCCACTCTCACATTTTTCCCCTGTATCCTTTCCTGTACTACAGTCACCCTTCAAGGTAGTGGTGGGAAAGACCACTGGATTGTACCAGAGAATGGAGAATGATTACACTCCTCTATCCATCTTTAAGAGAAGTCACTATCAGTCACTATGTTTTAACCTAGTTTAAACCTAAACTAGTCTTATTCTTGGTAGTATTAAAATGCTTAAGGTATTTGGTGAATACTTAGTATAAGTGTGTTCTAGTTACCTAAAGACTGGGGTTTTTTTCATCACAATATTTAACACAGTGGGGTAGTTTGAAGATTTAAATTATATTTGTCAGCTAGTCTGCTCAAGGATGCGATATGTGCAGCACTTCAGCATGAAAAATTAGAATTATTTTGTTTTCTACTCTTCCGTAATTTTCTGTCTCTTCCCTTAAATATTTCATCACCTATGTAATAATGATTTTCTCTGTGTAACATTTCTAAACACCAGCAGATCCCTCAATAATTGCACAAAGCCAAACAATTAACATTTCGGAATGCTTCAAACTAGAAACTTTTTTACAGTAAGGCCATTGACTGTGATATGCAAATGTCATGCACAAATAATTTAAAATGCTTCCAAACAGTAAATGAAATGTTTTACTCAGGTGCCATTTGATTGAGATACTTACAGATACCACAATATGATTTGATGCCTTTAATGCTTCATTTGTGCCTTTAAGTTATACTGGATAAGAAAAACCACAGCCTGTAATATCTCATCTACACAGATATGGCACAATTCTTACACATACATTCCATAAGGCACAGCAGCTTCCATGGGGTTGGTGAAGATAGAATGAAAAACGAGAGTTAAAATGAACAATACATCAGTCCTCTAGCATAAGTATGGTAGTGATGTTTTGAGTCAAGGTGAAGTCAGGAGGTGAGGAAAGGGAAATACAGACACTAGGTCTTTAGTAAAACATTTGGCTTGTTTGCTGCAAAGTTTCAATCCTTCCACTTGCACATTTAAGCCAGTGACACTATCTACAAGATGTGACAAACTCTGCAAGTACAGAACAGCAAGACGTGTCCAACCTACCTTATACAACATTGAAAGGCTATTAGAAACCTTTTCCTTCCAACAGCAAATATCCTACTGTATTTAAAGAATTCATTAAAAAGAAGTGACAGGACGAAATTATTGCAGAAACTTACGGGAAAATTATATTACTCACAACACCTGAAATTAAAAAACCACACAGATCATATTTTAATATAAAGGGTATGAAACTATAGATTGGATGGTAGGCAGATGGTAACATGGACTACCAGCCCTGATAAATTGACCATAACTTCACAATATGCACATACTTCTTCAATCAAATTGTATTTCAGAGTAACTTTACCTCCTGATTATAACCCTTACTCCAAAGGCACAATTTGGCAGTGAACATACACACTGAAGTTTCAAGAATTTCTGTACTTCACACATAAACATTAAGTATAACACATCATAGCAAAACATTAAATATAATACATCATAGCAAAATAATAGTATTAAAATACAATTATGTTATTCCAAAGTGTGAAGCATGTACTGCAAGGCAATAGGATTTTAATAAAAAACAGGTTCAAATCACAAATTTCAAAATGACAGCCTTTTGATTAAAGCTATTAAAAATCAAGACTAAAATATAAACATATTTTAGAAACTGAACAGGAAAGCTAAGGATGCATCTGTCTGTGAAAACTAAGTGTTGTTCAAAATATCTTCCAAGTAAACTGTAAGTACCTTCTGCACTAAAAACACATTGTAAGCTGGCAGAAAGGGAACTTATATGTTTGTGAACTGGGCTGTGCAAAGTTTGCTTGAGTCCTTCCATTTATCCTGTCTCTACTTCTCAGAAGAGAACAACCGCTTTTCAACTCTGTATGTGCCTATCACCGTCTTCTGCCGCAGGCACCAAAATAAATCCGAGTCCCTCCTTTTCTAGGAGTTCCCAAAATTTTAAACATAATTGTTCTTCCTTGCTCATTTATTCAATGAAGAGCTAACAGTGAGACAAGCCACACAACATTTGTCTCTCATGACTGAATGGTAGGCCCCTTTTGCTGACCCCCATTTTCATGCCAACAAGTACACAATATTCAACAGGTCAGATTTCACTTTTTTGTCTAGATAAAAATGTTCTAGCATACTAAGGAAGGCCCATAGGCTGATACATAAGTTCCTCCAACTATTTTACATTGTGTGCTGTCTAAAGGGAATTTAGGTAGTCAAATGATCAATTTTAATACTGCAAAGCAGCAAAATAGCACCTTGACAGTGGACTGAAAGCTCTCAGTTGCTGGTCAAAGCAATCAGCATTCCAAACTGCATCTAACCATAAACAGAACTGAAAAATGTATGATATTTTAAGCATACCTGCTTTGGACTAGTTACCTGGCTGCTAGATACTGACTGAGTAACATGGCCTCAATGCACTCTATAACAAGACAAGCACAAAATCAAAGGTCTTGGATTTCAGCCTTTTAACTGCTCATGCTTTTTTTTTCCTCTACACCTCCACAATCTATATAATACTGGCAAGTAATTGTCACTCTTTAGAATATTCTAATGCCACTATTACTTAATATAAACTACCAGTAATTCTCTGAGTCCTTGACAGTAACAGGAATAGCTCAAGAAATAGATTAAGCTTTGACTAATACATTTTCTGTTTTAATTTAGTTTGCTTAATATATCTCCACTATTCCTTGAATACAGTGCTTAATAGATATATGCTTAGCAGATAGTCTAAATATAGATTACTACATAATTGTATAAATAAACATTTATGCATTTACACATTTGCTTAAAATAACATTTGAATAAAACACCACAACTTTTAAGACAATACGTTGAACACTGAATCCACTGCCAGGAAGACTCCTTGTGTATGCATCATGTTACAAATGAACATGCCTAGTTTAGGCCAGAGCTGCCATATATAGAACTACAGCCAAGGAATCTTTCATATAGGAGTACCACTGAAATCACCTGCAGAGAAATACACTTTATCTGCACTTTTACAACATGTCTGCACTTATCACTACTCAAATATAGGAGGGAAGGAAGGAGTTACCTGTACTCTATTGACTTGTTGACTTTGTCAAATGCAGCTTAACTTCAGTGTAGTTCAGCTATAACGTTCAATACTTTATTGACTGTAATTGTAGTCATTTCATGCTCCCAAAAAGGCATTTTATGTAACATCGCAGGTAGCAGAATGTTCTCCACGACAAAGTCTAGCCATTTTAATCTAAATTATTATGTGAGTTTTAAAGCCTGAATATTTTTTACTTTATGAATATATGTGTCTTTGCAGATACCACAGACAACAATCTTGATTTTTAATATGGAGTAGAGCGTCTTATATTTTAAAAAAGCTTGTGAGCGTACTTTAGACACAGAAAAAAATATAGGACATCCCAGACAGCACATACAGCAATAGCACCCAGAGGGAAAATAATCACATATACTAGCTCCTTAAATGCCTAGACAGATCTACAGCATGCAGAACAGGTAACTTCTGTCCGTAATAGACCTGTGTCATTATTCACAAGCCTTTAAGAAAATTTCTAAGTTCATGTTCCTGAAATTTTTACTTCTCCATCAAACTACAACCATTCATCTCTTTAAAGATCTTTTCTCCCCTATAAGCCTCACCACCCCAAACCTGCAAGTCAGGTTTCTCAGTTTCCTGAATCGAATTCTGTACCAAGGGAACGCAGCTATTAGCAGATCACAAATGTCACTTTATGAGAATTTACTGAAGTTTCAAACAGTTTCTCTTGTTAGAGGCTGCAGAAGCTTAAAACTTCTTTTCCTGAATCTTTCTATGAGATAAAGGTATTACTAAGGTACCTTCTTTTAGTATCTGAACAAAGACTTGTGCACCTTTAAAGCTTATTCATTTTACCACAAACTAGTAAATTAGTTGGTCTAATACACAATTTCATCCCCTCCCATAACCCTCATATTGCTCATGCTTAAGCACTGATGTACTACAGTATCAAAGACTAACTTAGACCAAACTGCTTCCCTTTTGGATATGGGGAGTTTCCACACTATGAATGACATTCATTTAAATGGATGTGGAACAATGAACTGAATCATAATTCAAGTTCCGAAAATTTCAAGGATTAGTAATACAGACTTATCAAACTCCTCAACTACTTCTAAGACCTAATGCTGAAGACCCTGGATGATACCTTAAAACAAAATCTCTATATGACCTGCTGAGGAAAAATTACATTAGGAATCTGAGGTGTCATAGTGGAAGATTAAATATTTCTATTAGCTATATTTGTTTATGTTGCATTTTCACTTAAAACTGAACAGTAAAATTTTATATTTCTATTAAGCACTGGCCAACCATTATTTTATTTAGACTGTTACATAACAGAAGATCCACCCTTGGCTGACAAGCTTCAATACAAGACACATGAGAAAGAGGAAAAGAAAGAGGAAAGAGGAAGAGAAAAAGAGAGGCAGAGAGCAAGGAAGAGAGAGAGAGAGAGAGAAGTGGGAGCGAGTGACAGTGAGAGAAAGGCAAAGAGAAGGCAAGAGAAGGGACCTTTGTCCTTGTAAACAGGGGTAGGAATGCCCTTGATCTTGGAGAAAGTACTTATCTCCAAGTATATGGTCAATTTTTACTTTTGAGGGGCTTAGTAACACAGATGACCAAAATTGTCTCATCCAGGAGAACAACAGAGGTTCCAAAGTGGAAGCTTCATGAGAAAATTGAATTCAGAGTTGTGTAACTTACTTTTTCCTCCTCATTCCCTGTTGAAATCAACATTTAAAGAAGCTCTTAAACTTGCATAACAGTACCTTGACAAAACCCTGACAAAAGTGCCCTGTATCTGACAGAGTCCAGCAGAATAGGAAGCTTGACACTAGGCCCATAGTTACAGGGATCTGCCTTATAACATCAAGTTGACAAGTCTTCTCTAATTCACTACCTAATCTGCAGGGAAGTCAGTGTAACATCCTAGTTCCTTCTGCTGTCTCCGTGTTTCACTGTGTCTGGTTTTCAAGGAATGAAATATCTAGCCTAGTGAACATTCTGGGCCTCAAAACTAAGACTTAGTTTCCCATACCTCATCTTTGAAATTATAATGTAGGATTTATATACAAAATAATTTTCAAGTAAATTTCAGATAGGAGAAGAGAGGAAAAGAGCACCATGGGGAAAAAAAAAAAAAAGAGACAAAATAACAGCAACATAAAAAAGATGTAAGCAGCATTAGCTTTTCATGCATTAGCATAAGAAAATAAGTTGCAAGGCCAAAATCTAATAGCTTTTTAGAAATAGAAGTCAAAGCATGAAGGGTAACATCCTCCCAAGTTTGACTTCCAGTGCAAGCATAACAGACACACAGACTGTCTTCACCTGTTATCTCCATGCCGAACACCAAAACACCATAGTGGAGCAGTGCCTGGAGAACTCCAAGACCACTACTGTTGCATTTAAGCCTGAATCTTTCTTCTCTGCAAAAGAAAATTATACTTTTTTCAAAATTCTAAGCCTAACTAAATTTGTCTGTAGGCTAAGGTTTCCCCCATCCGTGAAAAAAGACCACATCAGGTGGTCAGATCCAGAAACTCAACAGGCTTCCAAAATCTTGAAACAGCATCCAAGTTTTCGGGAGTGCAAATAGTAAATCAAGTGTCCACAACTCCTCACTATGCCCATTAGAACTTAAATATTTTTTTAAAATAGAGCTGTGGCTCTTTCACCTAATTAAAAATGATTAAGTTCTAATAAAAGGCTTTAAAAAAGCAAGTATCTGGAGTTCATCAAGTATCTTTATATATGTTCCATGTGCTGCAGAGAGTTTAGGAAAAGGCTCCACAAACACTGCCTCTCCCAATTTTCAACCCTCTTATCAAACTTCTACAAGCCAAAAATTTAAACATGCTGAAAAGCCATTTGAATTGTGCTAGCCCACTTGCCACATGTACCAAAAGAACCCTCCACAGTACACATAACCTCAACATTGACCTCCGGGTCATGCATAATTGCAATTCATATACTCCAAAGGGTAAGAGGACTTCCCAACAACAGTTGTTTGTCATGTCTGATGCTATTGAGGCCAAGAATCTTCTCTTGGCTCAGTTTTAGATCACAATGTACAAGAAAATCTCAAAGGAAAACAGCTACATTATACTTTGTTCATTGAAGTTCAGTAACAAGATTGCCAAGTTCCTTTCAAATAAAACTACACAAATGTAGTGAGGTAGTAAGCATGAACCACACCTATTCTCTGAAGGTAATGGAGATCATACACAGCTGCTTCACAACAAGATTTGGTTTTTGTCATGCTACACAAATGCAACACAACATTTCCATTTTACAACATAAAATCAGGTTTCCAAAAATTCTGATTATATCCTGTGCCCTTGGAGATTAGAGAAAAGAACTGAAGAAACTTTCCCATTTTTCCTCAGAAAGCTTCATGATGTGTGGCAACCTATCCCTTGTTAAAAATCAGAGTGTTTACAAAGAACCTATCAGATTTTAAATACCCTCCCTACCCTAAAAAAATATGAAGAGAAGATTCTAGTGGGAAAGGAGGGAAAAAGAAAAATATGGAAATAGCCATGAAAAGTTATCTACTGGTGGTGTGTATTCTAGTATATTTGGCTTATATTCCAGTTCTTGCAAATTTGGATGCCTTATGGCTGGTCTTGTATTTATAATACAGAAAATTTCAATTTTAAGACATCATTGCTTGACATTAAGTACTATCTTTGCCTTATAAATACAGAAGCCAAGTTCCAGATATGATTCTGATTTCTTGGGCTAATTTATTTTTCAGAAAGATAGAAATTAAATTAGTTGGGAAAAAACTAATCAGTAAACTTCACACAGCAACATTGGAAAATCTTCTCTTTCTGCCACTGTGAGTTCCTAAGCATGTTGTTCTCACTACATCAAAGCTGTCATGTTCTCCTCCTCTCTTCCCTGACACTTTAACTCTACAATGTATAGTATATTTTACAGACCTCAATTTCCTGACATGCATGCAGAATTTTCTGCACTGTCTAGACAGATGAAATTAAATTATTATAGGATGAAGACTATCATTTTGACACTGTTCCACTGTAAGAAGAACAAGTGTTTCCTGCTCTTATCTCCCCTTGGGTTTACAAAAGTCACAATCATACTTACTTCTTGAATGCATTTCAAAATGAGAACTAGAAATATGCTTCCTTGTCCTTTCATAATAGCAACCATTAACTAATGGCCCTAAACTGTAACTACAGCTGCAAGTAATATTTTGCTGATGCAATTTCTTCAGAGAAAAGCTGTGCTATAAAGCAAATTAAAACCATGTCTCTCTAACTCTCAGTGAATATAGCTGTGTAATAAAGTGGCTACAGAAGATATTGGGAGTTGGTTTCTATTACCAGTTCTGCCACTGAAAATTTAAGTTCTATGTCTCTGTATGTCGTATAAACTTTGCATGCCTGCAGTACCTGTAGCAAGTTAGAGACAAAATATGCCCAACCTGTAGTATTCAAAAATTACTTTCTAAGATTTCAGTTACTGTCAGCTCCACCAAGTGGTACGTGAATTGTGAATTTTGTCACTCTTCCACCTCTAATAAGGCTTCAGAAATACATTGCTGAAACAAACCGAATAGCTTCAGTACAGAGTATCGATCCGTATTTGCCCAAAAGGATTTAAATACATGCTTTTCATCTCTTAGGAACTGGTTCAAATTCCACATGACTTGACGAGAGGGAGGGAGTAGGCATTTTTACATTTCTTACTCAATCTGTTCTCTTGTGAATTTTTGAATACTAATTTGGTCCAGAGAACAAAAGGAAGCATGATTTTTCAGCCACGGAGACTAGTCTAGTCTAGTCTTTCAACATGAGAAGTATATTGTAACTTCACCAATACTTTTTCTCACTGTCATTCTTACTTTGACCTTCTATCTAAACAGTATTGGTCTCAATGAATAATTATATAATCCACTATTCAATTGTATTAGATCTTTCCTCATGACCTGCCTTTGTTCTAACAGAATCAGGGTATCAGGCAAGAAAGTAAAGCATCTAAATTGGGGGCAGTTAATCTCTCTCTTTAGATAAGAGCAAGTCTCCTTCAGAAGACAAATCAGAGTGTCTCAAACTGGTACTCTGAAGTTCCATGTGAAACAAAACAACTATGTTTATGATCAATAGAACACCTCCCTAATCAAGCTACGTGCCTGATACTAACTAGTATAGATACTTGCCCCAGCACTTCATGTCTCAGTAGCTTGGGTTTCTGCATAGGTTTCTTTTTTTTTTTTGACTATGCTTTTGAAATGCTTTATTGATTTGTTAGAGAAATATAACATTAAGAAATTTATAGTATAAGAGAGCAGCATTCCTCTCAAACTTTCCCGTTTCTTCACAAATATGAAAATCCTTAAGTGAGATGGGAGGACTACTGTGTAACTCTACATATTTTAAAGCGGAAAAACACCCAAGTAATAAGAAATGTGGATTTTGGAGTTAATATCTAAACGTCTGCTGGAAGTCTGCTCAGACAGAAAAAAAAAGGAACAGAAAAGACCAGATATTGGTATTTTTTTCACAAATCCTATTTAGCATTGAGAGACAGCAGAATAATTAATTTTATTTGTTCATACTAAATTTTGCTGCTATAGGTTAATTCTTCATATGTAATCTATTGCATATCATTTCATCTAAATAAAAAAAAAACTCAGAGGAAGCCAAATTACAGTGTTTTCATCACCACAGTGAAGTTTTATGGCTATTGAAGAAAATGAAAGCAGTTATTAACCCAGAAGATGTTGCTTTGAATAAAAGTATTTCTACACTTAAATGTATCATAAAATAATACATAATTGAACTTGACCTAAACAGTCATGTAAACAGCAATTGCTTCCCATTTGGAAACAAGTCTACACACAAAATGGAACACAAAAATGTTTTTCCCTTTTTGATAGGGAACAGTTAATCACAGATTACAGGACAAATAGGGATAACAGAGAGCATCCATTTATAACAGAGGTTGATTTTGGATCCAAGCTTGTTTTATCTGGCATATCAGCAATACTACAGGAAACCACACTCAGATTAGAATGCATAAAGTTAAAAGATTCACAGTGTTATCAGATTTCCCATGCAGCATGCTGTTGCACTGGGCAGCATTTTAAGACGGGTAACAAAATCCAGATGCAAATGTAGGGCATTATTTTTTAACCTTTATTTCAATTTATAACTTCCTCTTTCTGTTGTTCAAATATCAAGTTTGCAAGAGTTTGTTATCAAAGACAAAAAAGTAGGCTGTGATCAGATTTAGAAGGCCACTAAACTTCTACATCCTTCATGCATTACTTGTCCTTCTCGGGTCTGACTCTGCAAACACCAAGCATTTCTCTAACAATAACTGGGTACTTATTAAAAATCCTATACTTAGCACGCAAGCATTTGTAGAACCAGAACACTGGAAGTGTAGTAGTCTTAAACAAAGAACAGTATCTCTAACTATTTACACACTTCTTTCTGTGACCAGTTTCACCACTCTCTCCACACCACCAAGGATTGCCTTAATACAAGTATCTTATTTTAAAACCACATACTTGCCACGTTGTTATTTTTCTAGAACTGATACATATGGAGCTAATAATCCATATTCACAAAGACTGCAATAACAAAATACATGTGAAGTATACATATCTGTGCATGATGGCAGGTATTGCTTAAAAAACATCACCCAGAAGAGTTTTATGGAATATTGTGCCGGAATACTCATATCTGGGAAGGAAACTTGACTACAGACTCTCTCTGTTTGGGTCAGATGATTCAAGCAGATCAATTACAAATTTTAAGGAAAACAAATAATCCCGCATCGCACATTTCTATTTATTGAATGCAATAATAAACCATAGAGCACCTGACTTCAGAAATGTTGCTATTTTTCAAAAGTACATTCTGACAAGAGAGCCTCTTCCTTTGTAAAAAAAAAAAACAAAAACATAAAAACTGTCACTTCCAACAAAGATACAGGTTGGTGCACAAATTAATGTGTTTCTCAGACAACAACATATTTTCAAGAGAAGCACTACTTCTGTTTCCAGGTCTATTAAAATAATACTGCTGAGCCTTTTTTATCAGGCTGAGTGCACCTCATCTTTCCCTTTCAGGTCTTGTATCAAGTAAACTGTCAGATCCAAGGGTAAGTTCACCTGTAGGCAGAAGACGTGAACCTACTAGACTGAATAATATCAATAGAATAATAAAATTAATTCAGTATTCCATTATACATCCACTATATCAAAAGCACAATGCACTTATCTAAATAGCATTGTACAAGCCTCATTTATGAATGTGGAAAGAACAGCTTAGCTCACCTTCCATGTACACATCTATTTTAGACAGACATAAGTAATTTCAATTTAATGGAAGTTATGCAGAAACATTCCATAGAGAATGAACACAAAAAGACTTCTTACAAGGGTGGGAAATATGATCTGTCTCTATTCAAGAATGTTCTTAAGAATACTATTTAAAAAAGCAAAGTACCTCAGAATAGCTACAATTTCATTGTTTCTCCTTACTGTCTATATTGACACAGCTAGGTCATGTCTAAGGGCCATCTGTCTGCTTTCAACTACATGGTCTTTATCTCAGTCCTACATCCATAGTCTAGTATCAAAAACACAGATTTACTCAACATTGTTCCCAAATTCCAAAAGTCCTAGATAATTAATTTGGTTGGAATTTTAATGCAGCTCAGTAACATGCAGTAATTCTAAACATTATATATGTTGCATCTTAGGTAGAGCAATATATATTGTGATGAAACCAAAGTCCTCCAATGTATAGTACAGCACACTGGGGAAAAAAACTGATTTAAGATTTTAGTAAGAAAATATTCACTAACAACAATAACTAGAGTTAAAATAGGTTAAAATTTCAAGGTTTGTTTTAAAACAAAGCTGAAAAGATATTCAGGAGGAAACAGCTTGTGTGTGCTTGCCAATTTAAAAAAAAAATTAAAGCAAATATACTCACTCACTTTCAGGATAATTATATTTCTTAGGGGAAACTAAGGCTGACAAGTATCACATCTTAAAATCTCTTTAGGTACAATAACACTGAATACACTCTTACACATTAAATTCACTTTGAAATCTAAAATAAGATGTCAGATACAATTAGCTTTGCTAATAAAAATTAATCTAAGTTCTTTCAGAATAAGCCTCTAAAACCTCGGACTTACTTCTTTATCCAAGAAATGCTGAATCCTTTGCTGAAGTTTCTTTGCACTGGTAAAAATGACAAGAATTATTTGTACATAGAAAATTATATACCTATTTGGAATTACCCCTCATCAGGTTTTTCAAAAAACATAGATACACTCCTAACTGCATATGTAGGAGTGATTAATGTTTATGAAACAGAACAGTGGGATTCCAGAAGTACCATCTGACGACATGTCAATATTTTGATCCTCACAGACTTAGAACAGCTGCTTCTTCATCCCAGCTGATACAGTGAAAACAACTTCAACACAGGAAAGTTTAATTCCTAACAAAAGTCTTCTACGGATGGATCTGTATATGTAATTTTAAAGAGCTTTCCCTTGCATACTATTTCCACAATTAGTTTATCTTAAAAGTTAGTTGGTTTGTTTACTGCTAAGGTTATCTTTATAGAGTCGAGGGAGCTGATACAAATATAGAAACAAAGCCTCATTTAAACAAGAAACAACATGAAATACTTCTTAATAGCTCTCTGTAGCCACTCACTCCTTAGTTTTCAACTATAGCTAATACTTCAGTTTAACAATTCATTCTGACACCCCTGGGACTCTCTGGCCCCTCATGTTCTTCCAGACGTTGTAGAAATAAACAGCTTACACACAAATATGTTAAGCAGAACATTAAGACAGAACAAAATGTTATGTTCTGCATTGTATGCTCCCTCTATAATGACTTGGAATTCAAGTCTTGCCACGAGGAAGCCAGTAAGAATTTCACTGTAACTTCGAACAAACCTAACTTTCACTCTAAAATGAGTACATATCACACAATTTTTATCAGATAAAGAAAAATCAGGTAGTGAATGAAAGAAAATTATTTTGTTGGACTCCCTGTGGATTTGGTTTAACAGGGAATACATAAGTTCAGTTTCACTTCTAGAAAATAATTGTACAGGAACTGTCATACTGTAGATAGATGCTACATTTTTAAACTAATTCCAGAAGTGATTTAAAGGTCTGCTGTGCAGAATAGAATGGCTTTTTAACATGAGATTTAATAATTACTTGAGTTTATGAAACAGATTGAGGAGACTAATTTCATCTCATTCTAGATTGTCCTAATAATGACTCACTTTGAAACCAAATGTTATATTACAAAAATACTTAGATCAATTAATGGATTAATTTATCAATGGATTTTCAGTTAATTGGAAGTATTTATTTTCATACCTTTCAGCCAAAATTCCTTCTAATTTCTGGAAACTACTCTATTCTATGTGACTCTAAGGAGAGTATAAGAGTGCCCTTCATGAACCATGTTTGGAGTGACACACCTGAGCACTATAAAGACTCCCAGTCACATTTGACCCTAGGGGTATGTCAAGTAATTTTAGGCAAACACTGCTCAGCCAGTCAGCTTCTTTAGCACAAAACTGATAGCCCATGCAATAGTTACTGGGAAGAAAACTCTGTATTGTCATAACAGCAACATCAGGCCTGATCAGCCTGGAGAACAGAAGGTTGTGTGGAGACCCCACAGCAGCCTTACAGTGAATGAAGAAGGCCTACATGGAAGCCAGGCTTGGAACTGGCTGGAACTGTAACTGCCTGGAACTGTATTGATAGGATAAGGACTAATGGGTTCAAACTGAAAGAGGGGAAATTTAGGTTAAATATACAGAAGAAATTCTTTACTGCAAAGGTGGTAAGGCACTGGAACAGCTTGCCCAGAGAAGTGGTGAATGCCACCAGTGTTCAAGGTCAGTTTGGATGGAGCATCAAGAACATGGTCCTCTGGGAGATGTCCCTGACCATGGCAAAGACATTGAAACTAGATGACCTCTAAGGTCCCTTCCAATCCTTCTGTGATTCTATGCAATAAAGACTCATAATAGCAGAGGAAGAGAGGTAGTAGTTAAAGACCATGTTAAAATAGGAGTTGTTTTCACTCTGCAACAACTTATACCAAAGCCTTACTTTTCCTAACTTGTTCAAACTGCCTGTTCAGTGACATTTTCTGTGCTGTGCTTCTTCATGTTTCCAGGCATAAGTCTTTCCACGAAAATTTTTGCAAATAAAATTAAGGAAAAGTGAGACTGAGAATTTCTTGTGTGAGAAATGTGCAAGTGGTTTGTTTCACAAATGCACAGAACCGAGGTGAACGATTAAAACCTCAGTCTACATTCAAGCTACAACAGATTTCACCATTTTTGAAGCAGACTGTCTACAATTGTCCCATATTTCACAGAGATGGTGAGATTCACATGAAAAGTGATGGTCTATAAATGATTGTCTGTAGAACTGGAATTCCTGATGACTCACAGCACCTTACAATTAGATACAGCAGAACACTTACTAGTTACTGGATCTTTAATAACCAAGTCATAAAAAATTCACTGCACCCTGTTTAACGGAATGTTGCATTTTCTCACGTTAAGTGACAAAGAGCAGTTCTGCAGACCACTACTAGGATTGCAACAAATTACTGAATAGCTTCCAATATAACTAATGTTCATATCTACCAATTCAATTTAAGACTAATTCCATCCCAGACAGGTCAAAGCCTTTATGAATTTTTCCATAAATTTAGTTCTCTCCTCTTTTTCTGTGATATCGTACTTTAAGATATTCAGGCATATTCTGAAATGCTCTTCTGAAGACCCGGGTCGACTACAATAGCCTTTATTAATATGTCTAGTACAAATGCTTTGACAGCTTGCCCATACAATAAGAAAACCTTGCTCTGGGTCTTGCCAATACAACATATTTATCCATGTATTTACTAAATCTATGCTTTACTATGCCTACAACTATATTAATTTCTAAGACTATAGTGACAAGTTTACTGTGTGAGGCATTTTTAAATATTAACATCATATCTGCAGGCTTCCATTTCCCCTCTAATGAGGCTGTTCATATAACCTGTTCAACAATCAGTTATATACTGATATTACTTCATCAGCACTTTCACATCAAGTTCTTTACAACCTTCCATAAGTCTCAGATTCAAATACCTCCTAGAGTACTGAGCTGATACCATTCATTAGCCTTAAATAATCTATATCGAAGCTGGTTCCTCAAACATTTTCATGCTAACAACAAATCTTAGATCCAGAGTTGATAACTTGATAAATTAGCATTTCTTTCCTCCTTCATCTGCTGTTTAGATCAAAATCCGAGCACATTAGCTGTCTGTGACATCTATAGTGCTAAACACAATCAGAAATTACTGTGTACGTTTCATTGGTTTGCTCATCACTACAGTTCTTCTCTTCAACTACTTTATTTCTGCCTATATGGCACTTCTATTTTAGTCCTAAAGAGCCTGGAATATAAAGACAAGGTTTCATATCAGCAAAGGTAATTCTTGAAGCAAAAACCTTCATTTCTTAGTAGTCATCTCACAGAATTTTAAACTATTTTTATTTCATTCTTACAGATAGGCATAAATAGTCCTTGTCTCCCAAACTTTTCCCTCAAAAAGTACCTTATGTTCCTCAAGCAATGTTTT
Organism: Pseudopipra pipra; assembly: GCF_036250125.1. Classification (NCBI taxonomy): domain Eukaryota; kingdom Metazoa; phylum Chordata; class Aves; order Passeriformes; family Pipridae; genus Pseudopipra; species Pseudopipra pipra. The sequence goes on from NC_087551.1 coordinate 61,563,626, forward strand.
TTTAAGATAACCACTGACAAACTGTGCAAACTTGTGTATCTGCAAGCTACGTGCTCAAAAGTCACAAATTACTAAAATAAAAAGAACAAATTTTATAGGTAATAGAAAACATAGAAACAGTGCACAAAAACTATACATGCAGTTTTACACTGTCCAAAATAATGTACTAAACCAAGCACTGATCTCTCTCTTACTAGTGGCTAACATGCATACTTTGAATGATATTATGGGACTTCATCAAGGTGAAGGCAAAAAGCAGACCAGCAGAACAAGTAGTTACATAAGAACCTCTGAATCATAGAACATTTAAATAGATATTTTTGAACAAATAGATATTGTAGGTGGAAGCAAAGTACTGCACAAACAACCACAGATGTGTTAACATCACGAAGAACCAATACATTAGAGCACAGCTGTATCCATTGATTCCTTTAGATATTATCATCTAAGAACGACAGCCCAAAGTGAAATCATGAGACTAACAACCCTGACCAAAGATAAGGTCTATCTTTAATAAATATACAAATGATCTAGTCTAACAACTTGAGTTCTACTTTATTCTTCTGGAACAGTGTCTCATTTTCCTAAGAACTGACTCAAGCTCTCCATGAAGATGATGCTGATTTCTTATTGTTGCATTCCCCAACACTTTTATATGCCACAAAAGTTCTTTCACCAATTAAACTATGAGTTTCAAAGTCAGTTTTAAATAACTCCTACTAATATGGCAAACAGGTTCATTGCATTTTACCCTCTAGTTAACAAGCTATGAAGTTGATACAAGCATTTAACTATTAATTTTTCTGGCAAATGACTGTCATGTTCTCTATGTCAAAGCTGCAGCAGGGGGAAGAAGCTGAAGCTGCATGCATAATCAGTGATTATAGGGTATGCATGTAAAAGCTTCCCACCTACTCTGAATTTAGAAAATATTTGCCATATTTACTACATAAGCATACCAAAAGTGACACTTGCATAAACCCTAAACCCACACAACATACAACCTTAATATAATGGAACTAATTTAGAAGGTTGTGCCCAGCTGTAGAAAGACACTGTGCTTAAGTGAATAATTCAGTGTGCATATTACAAATATATTATTCAATTAAGGGGGGGGGGGGTTCAAATGGTAAAAAAAGCCTTTTTGTGTGGGGGCTCAATCATCTTTAAAAAGGAATGATTAACAGAAGATATTCTCCAGTTGTACCAAAATCAAAAGTCAATGAGTAGCATACTCTGTTTTATGCCATGCACTATATATGGGAATTCTTATATTCACAATTGGGACTTTTCCACAATTGTCATAAAAGGTGAACTAAAAATTATCCACAGGGACGAAATGGTATCGAGAATTGTTTTTTCAGGTAACATTAATTAATTCAGTATTGTCAATGATGGCTCAAGGTTTAACAAACAAAATGTACTTGTGATGGTCTGCAATCATCCTTTTGTTGACACTACAAAAAATGCATGTGTAATTCACACAGCTAAATTAGATGTGCAACTTCACCACATTCAAATCACCAGCTCTGGCGTTTGTACTAACACACATGTTCTGTTCCTGGTGGTTTCATGTATCAAATACAAAAGCCCTCTATATTTTATTATGTTACTTTGTAGTCCTTTTTCTTGTTAGGTAGAATTCTGTAGCTTTCAGAGGAATCCAGACTACTCATGTTCCCACCATTACAGACAGGCTTCAAAAACGCACAAAATAGCTATCGCTATTTACAAATATCACTAATCAAAAAATACTTATCACTGCAGCATAGTATTTTATCATACATATTCAGAAACATAGCAATATGTAAAAATAATGCTATTTATTTATTCCTTATCCCAGTCTAAAAGTTATTCAGCAACAAATATAAAGCAATAGTTCTGCATTCCCAATGCAGGACATACTCCAGGAAAGTTAATATATAATGTATTTCTTTGTAATAGAGAATACCCAGACATTTCTGTGGAATGGGATTACAGGCTGTTGAGTATCTAGCATAAAGAGAGTAACAAACTGCCATGTTCAGCATCTCCCATCAAAACCTAAAGGTAGCCTGAGTGAAAGTGGCACCAAAAACTCTCAGGGTTCATCTGAGGAGTTGGGATTTATGCAGAAAACCAAACTGAATCCTAAATAAACTATTGCTACCACTGGAAGTGTGCAGAAAAACAGTGCTTTTGATTTCTTTTTCTTGCACCTCTAAGCTCCCGATTGCCAGTTCCCAGCTTTGCTCCATTTTCCTGTAGCAGTGGGAAATACACTACAGTATATTTAGAGCCATTCATCATTCTGATTCTTTCTAATTGCCCTCAAAGAACACCCCCACTCATTGGGGTAGGTGAAGAATGATGAGATAGTCATTTGCCATTAAAAAAAATTCGTTTTTATATAGTTATAAAAATAATTTTTAATACTATTCCATTCACTTTTAGGTAATTTTCTTTTTTATTACATCTTAAATCCATGAATTATGAAAGTAGTAGATACACGTCAGTTGGGACGGAACAAGGCATTGTAATGGTATTTGGATAATCCACTCTGCAGGAATGTTCATTATTCTTCCTGAGGTTTCACAAGAGTTCCCTGGCATAATACTGCTACAGCTGCTTTACAGTCTAATGTTATTACAAGGTCTGATTCAACGATAATGTCTGCGAGAGGAATCTGGCAGGGAGCAAGAGTCCTATGAAAATCCTTGTGACGCTAAGGTGTAACTAATGGACACTGAACTGCTGCAAAAACTGTGGGTAGTAACAGCTATTTGTTTTGAGCGTTGCAAGACTCTTGAGAGATCTTTGTTATTTGTCAGTACAAAAATCACTCAAATCCAAGTTATTTTTTCTGGAAATCTTATAATTTTTCTAATAAAAATAAATCATAAAAACAAAAAGTCTAATCTCAGCCTTATCTATGGTACAGAAGGGGTCCATAATCATTGTCATTTACTTCAGTAGCTCTTTTATCTACATTTTTGGATTGAAGAAAACATAGAAACTGCAGAAAATCAGGAACTAGGAATTGGCTATCAACAGCGGCTGATAAAAGAGAATAACACCAGCAGGAGCCAGCTCATGAAATAGCTTCACTGGCAAACATAAAGAATTCACTTTCCCATTTCAAACACATGCATGGAATAAATATAAAGTTTAACAAACATAACGTATTGGTCTGCATTTTACATATGTAAGGAAGATTTGGTCTGTATTATTGTTACTATAGCCTAAGTGTGTGACATAATGACCTCTCATACTCTAGACAAAACTCTTATTCAGGAGAAAAATATCCAGTAATTAAGGAGTTATGAAAAAAGTTGGGAAAGGAAAGGAGATAATCAGGCATGCCAGTTCACATTTGCATGTATTTGTGTCCTATCACCATTTCTGACCTATAAATACAAGGAGTCTGGACTTCTAGGGGGAAAAAAAAGGAAAAAAAAAAAAGAGAAGAAAAGAAAAAACAACCCTGCACCAGGAATTCATGCTGTCTCTTATTCCAAAATACTATAATCTCAAAAAACTGTCAGTCCAAGTAGCTGGATAAGAAATTAGAACATGTGTGGGCGGATTCCTTCCTCCAGCCTGAATTAATTAAAAGTGATTGTTTGCAGTATTATTTTAAAGAGGATTTCTGGAACAGGTTAAAGAACCCCTGTTCTGACTTTAGTATTTCAAGACTAATAAGAATGACTCATGTAAAAAACTTGGAGGAAAAATTAATAATAAGGGTGCTAAACATAAAGTGCATCTTATCATCTTATGTTCTTAATTGTTGCTTGGAAAAATTCACACATTCTTGTACAAGGCCTGCCTCATTCAGTTTGGCTGAGGTTATTTCTAGTTAAAGCATGTACACAAAAAAACTCACATATTCATGTCTCCAGTCAGTCTGGGCAATTCTACCTATTTCTAATACCTTAGGCTGGCCCCTAATTACTATGTTTTCCTTTTTCACATTCTAAACCTGAAACATATATTAATTCCCTCTTCTTTCATTTCCTCAGTCAGTTATTAAACTATCAGAAAGTCATATGGACAACAGCTTTGAAGTAAAAAATTACATGTAATCACAACATATATTTGAGAGCAGGCAGCACTAAATACTGCTAGAACTGATCATGGTCTTGTACACGTACATTTAAATAAATAATAATAAAAAACAAAAACAAAAATCAAAAACAAAACAAACAAACAAACAACAAAAAAAACCCACAAAAAAAAAAACAACACCAGAAATCACGATTTCCAGATCTCCAAAAATTTATCTCCCCAAACATTCAGTAGCATATAGAATGACTGTAAAAAAGGGACACACTGAATGTACTATACTGCAATATGCCTTCAGTGACCAAGGCTTGTTACCTGTCATAAAATCCTGAAACTTGATTAAAGAACTCCTTTTTAAAAATAAAAAAAAATACACAGAATTTTACACATTGTAAGATGCCTAACCTCCACAATAGATGTATTCTCCTTCATATTCTTGAATCCAGAGTCCTAGACACGTTAACTTACACAGACTGAATGGATTAGATAATGGCTAAATTCTACCTTTCTTCTAGCAGAAGATAAAGTACTTTGGGACTCTTTCTCTCAAAAAGCCATGGATTTTCAGTAATTGTATCTTAAAATTTTTACATTGTTTTATTGTATCCTAAAGACTTTAACATTGTTTTCATATTTGTTGATATTGGACAACAGAACAAAATTTATTTAGGTTGAGAACAAGCTAATAAACAATCACCTAAGCCCTGTTTTCTCAGGAAAGTAGAATGCAAATTTACCAACTAAATCTTTAACAAGCTCTGTTCTCCAAATAATGTTTTGAATGTTTTGAATGTTTAAATGCCATTATCCATTATAGAAATGCTTTCCATTTCAAGATTACAGCTGAGTAGTCTTGGTCATTTTTTTGAAATTGACCTTACTTCAAAGAGGTCCCTATGAAGAAATAAGAAACTTGACTTTTGCTTTACCAGATTTCATTAACAAAGCATCTGGACATTTTTTATCTCGGGAAACAGAATCTAAGTCTACACAACATTCTTCATTCTTAGTATCTGAAATATTAAAATTATGTCCCATCAGCCTTCTCTCTTGACTTTTCAGAATACAGGATATAATATGCACACGTGCTTGTGTGTGAGAAGGAATCTTGTAACTCCTCATTTCCATGAAATAACAGGGAGAATACAGTTTTGAACTAAGCTCCCTGGAAACTTGCTTAAAAAACCCACACCTACAGACAGACATAAAAATATTGACCAACCTGCCACCATCCATTGCCTAACAAACTGACACTAGTCATACTCTGTTAACACTAGGCTGATTTCACTCCTCATTTCTGAGTGAGAAATTTCACTTTGACATTATAAGCATCCTATACACACCACCTCTTGGAGTCAACTTACACTTCCTTCCACACATGCTAAAAGCACCTGTACTTCATGAATTATCTCCACTGATGTCAGCAGCTGGCACCACAGATCAAGTTACCGTGCAGTGTATGTTCCTTAGCCCTGTCCCTACTATTCACACCTTTCACAGACAAATAGCTTCCATTCTGTCTCATGGCAGACACTTAGACCTTTTAATAAAACCATGAGTTCAAGACCAAAAGCAAGTCATTCATTACTTTCTAAACTACTCTTTTGATTTTCTCAAATTCCACAGAGAAGAGGATGAACCAAGGTTCAAGATTCAAAGGAATATTACATAGCACTTCAGTGTGACTTCAAGTTATGCATATCATTAAGAAACACTGTTATAGAATGCATGTGCCTTTCTGGTTCTGATTCTTCTATTTTCTGCGAAATTGTGCTTGTTTCAGCTGGGGTAGAGTTAATTTTCTTCACAGTGGCTGGTATAGGTGTGTTTTGGATGTGTGCTGAACACAGCAATGATCATATAGAGATGTTTTTCTTATTGATGAGCAGTGCTTACACAGAGACAAGCCTTTTCTGCTTTTCATACTGCCACGCTGGTGAGAAGACTGGGGTGCATGGGAGGTTGGGAGAAGACACAGCCAGCACAGGTGACTCAAACTGACCAAAGGGATATTTCATACCATATGACGACATGCTCAGTATGTAAAGTGGGAGGAAGAAGGAGGAAGGGCAGGACATTTGGAGTGACGACATTTGTCTTCCCAAGTAATAGTTATGCATGATGAGGCCCTGCCCTCCTGGAGATGGCTGAACACCTGCCTGCCCATGGCAAGCAGTGAATTAATTCCTTGTTTTGCTTTGTTGGCGTGCTGGCTTTTGCATTTCCTGTCTTTATCTCAATCCACAAGTTTTATAGCTTTAACCTTTCTGATTTTCTCCCTGATCCCATTGTGGTGGGAGTGAGTAAGGGGTTGCATGGTGCTTGGTCAATGGCTGGTAGTCAACCATGACTACTTAGTGTTCAAACAACAAAAGAACTAATAACGTGTAGCTGAAAAAATAAATCAAACCCAAACCAAAAAATTTAAAATTAACTCCAGGTTTCTGACCACAGTAAATCTTTTAACAGTTTAAAAATGGGGGAAAAAAATTGTAACAACAAGAACAGCAACAAGAAAAGAAATACAGACTGTTCTCATCTTTGAGGTGCAAAATGTTCTTGAACTGTTCTGTTCTAAAAAACAACATGGGAATTCATTGTCATGTCTCAAATACTGTTTTTCAAAGTATTGCAGCTCTGTTACATAATTTTCTCCGCAGACATCCGACTGATGCTAACAATTAGTGAGCAATACTTACCATCCAAGTTATGGTTATTACCAAATAACTATTAAGTGGAAAAACAAAAGCTGTAAGTCTAAATATATAAACCATGGGTCCAGTAACATTCTTGTACTTGCTAAAAATCCCTCGAGACTCCAGTGAAGTCAGACTTTTCAAACTTTTCGCATTAGAGAGGAGTTCATTACCTCTTTGCCTGAGCAACATAGTGACAGCTACATAGTGCTAGCACCTCCTAGCAGCTGTAAAAGATTTTAGAAATTTTGAAGACAGTAAATGGCATAAAACTTTGACAGGCCAGCACTTGAATTCAACTGTGAAGTTTAGAAGGTCTCATCAGCACATTAACATTTAATTAAAAGCTGTAGTGTTCCCCATTGGATTACCAGAATTTAGTTATAACATAATATCAGCGATGCAGCAGATGAACGCCAAAGACACCCACTTCTAATTTAAAAGGAAGATAATGAACATATCCCTTCACTGCAGAGGTTAAAAAAAAGGTACTGCATAAAGAAGAGGATATTCCCCAAAAGTATCTCCATGTATGTGAGTGAGAGAATACTAAAAGAAATGTCAAATCACTATTTTTCTAGCTGAAAAATGAATTAGCTGGCAGGCAAAAAAAAAAAAAAAAAAAAAAAGAAAAAAAGAAACAGCAAGAGGAAATTTACTATATTTTATATTCTCTAATTTTAAAATCTCAGTCTTCCGTGTTTCCCAATAAATCATCATCTAAATACAGTCTAATTCTGGATGAATTTTTATCTGCACAGATACTTGATCAACTGTCGTTTATCCTCACATGGTAAAATTCATATTAAGGAGTCAGCTGTTTGAGATATGTTTTCTCATGAAACATCAGTGCACCATGTTTTCCAAAGTAAACCCCAAACTGTAAAAATTCCTAATCCATAGTGTTCAGCCTACAGTGTGACATCAGGGTCAAAGGGAAGCTAGTTGTTAATCCAGTGGCTTTAATTAGTTTTATTTTGACACGCCCACAGTATCTCCTCACTGAATTCATTTCATCAAGGCTAAAAATGTAAAGAGCAGCAAATGCAAGCACCAGAAGGAGTACTGTGAGCTGAACAATGGTTTTAAGGATTTCCTATGAGACCTGAGAAACTGAATAAAGATTTTTTTCTCCCATACCTGTACAACACCCTTTTTGATCTTTACACACAACACCAACTTAAAAAACAAACAAAACCCCAGTAGTGTCAACATACCTAAATGCTGTATAATGGAAGATGATGGTATATGTAAGACACAGACTGCCCATGCACGTACCCATACAATTGATTCTGTCCCCATCCCAGTCGTGGTTAGTTTATAACACCGGGATAAGAGCATCAAATTGTCACCTGAAGTAAAAGCAGCCCGGGCTTTCAACACATTGCTAAGCTTCCCCCATCACAGAGATGTCAACAGATGGGCACATCCCGGGTGGAGGAGGGCTGCCAGCAGATCAGCCCGTAACGACTATGCGACTCTTCGGGAACAAGGACACATCCTCCAGCCTCCCCTCAACTATAGCGACAATGATTTGCCCCCCCTCCGCATTCAGTCACAGCGCAGCCCAACTGAGCCGGGACATCAAGCGCGTGTGTGCGGTACCGGGAAGGGCAGCGGGATGCGGGATGTGCCGGGGCTGCAGCGCAGCTCCCGCCGGCCGCCCCGCGGGACCGCGGCAGCAGCGCCCGCGACAGCCCCTCCTCGGCCCGGCCACCGAGGTACCGGCGGCGGTGCCGAGTCCCCTCTGCAGGCTGGGGGCTACTCCTCACGCTCGGTCTCCGTCCCCTCGGCCCTCCCGTCACCACAAGGGCTCCCGAGCTGGTGGCAAGGTCGCCTCCCCCTCTTGTCCGCCGCAGTCCCGGCCAGGCGGGTGAGGCACGGACGGGCTCCCCGCTCCCCTATACCTCTCTGCAGCGGCGGCGGCGGCGATGGCGACTGGCCTCGGCTGCCGAGCGCCGCCAGGAGCAGAAGGAGCGGCAAACTTTCCCGTGCCATGGCTCCCGGGCAGCCGAGCTGCCGAACCGTCCCGCCGCGGGACAGCCAGGCGAGTGAGCCGCGGCGGCCCGGGACAGGACACCGCGGTGTCCAGCGCAGGGAGCAGGACACACCCCTGTCCCCCCACACACCCCGCCCCGCCGCCAGACCGCCGCTCCCGGGGCGGCCGGGGAGCGAGAGGGGCCGGTAGGCACCGAGGGGCCGGAGGGCTGAGCGCAGCCCCCGCAGGAAGGGGCGCGCATCGGGAAGGGAGCGAGTCGGGAGCGCCGTGGAGGCGCCGCCATGGGGGAACACGTGGCTGGAGCGCCGGGCGGGCACGAGGCGCCGCGCGAGGAGGGCAGCACGTGCCCGCCCGACGGCCGCTCCCGCCAGTTGGGAAGTGTTGCCGCCTGGAAGTGTCCTCGCCATTCCAAGTATTTATCGGGTTATCTGAGGGAGAGAAAAAATACCTGTGCGGGGGGGGGGGGGGGGGGAAGGGGGGGAGGGTGTCGAGGAGATTTCTGGGGAGGCATTCAGGAAATGAGGATTGGAAATGAGTCAAACATGTTTTTCCTGCTGTGCCTGGGAGTAATATGTCATTGATAGCCACCTATGACGAGAAAAAAATCTGTATCGCTGCATAAAGGAAAAATTAGCTTTGCATTAAAATAAAACGTAGATAAAAATCTGTTGCATAGTTTTCCTGAAGTAAATAATGCTTTAAAAAAAACCCCATAAACTATTAAAAACCAGGTTTCATCATGGAACAGAGAGGTTTCCAACCTGCGTGAGAGCACACTGAGAAAGAACATCATAGGCTGTTGGAACGAATGAGGTGGGCTGAACTCACAGCATATCTGTGGCACAAAACCAGGATTGTGCTGGCAGGCTGTTTCTGACTTGCGTGGTCAACCCTGCATCTTCACAAGTCTTGTAACACTGCACTTGAAAGTGAGCATTCCTTGTATTTCGCATAGAGATTAAGCAATTATATTTATTTACTGAAATAAATACTTCAGTATCTATGCACTCATACACACCTTTACTTGCTGGAATCAACACTGACTGAGGCTGGGGAAAAGCGTGTGCGAGCCTGAGTTTGGTACAGTCTATTTCAGCTCTCTAACCACAGCATTTTCTGTTGGTAAATTTGTCTGTCACTTCAAACCCCAAGTTCGAAGAACACTGCATTTTGCATATAATAGACTGTTGCCTCCAGCCACGCAGCCTATTTGTTTCTGTCCCTGTCATCCCACTCCGAACTGACGTTCTTTCTCTTCACACTGACTGCTCTCTTCTGAGGTTTCACCCCAAACAGCCTGGGCTCTGCTTCTGGGAGTCCTGTTATTGGACACTCATTGCTTCCACGGCCTTTGGGAAACTGCTCTCCCAGCACAGGGCAGCAACAATAATGCTCTTGTACGACTCTGCCATTTGTCACTCGTAAGTCGATGGAAAATACTCCTCTTGGCAAGTCCTCTTGCCAAGTCCTCTTGCCAAGAGATGATGTGTGTGTGGTCTTCTGCACTTTTTACTGGAAAACCCAAGTTCAAGGTTCGTCTCAATGATTTTCATCTTGTCAACTATTTGCTTTGTTGTGGAAGTATGCATAGTCAGGGAGCTGGGAGGGACAAAGAGGGAGATGGTGTTTATGACTCTCTCCACAGTTTTATCACTATCACTATTTAGTCCATAAATTGTTTCCCTGCAAGCAGTAACAGACACTTCTTTTTTCTGACTGCTTCTCTCTCCGCAATTTCCTTCATGCAAAAATTTTGACTGCAAGAAATTGTGCATATATGAAAGAGGAGTAAGCTTGGGAATTGTTAAGTACAACAAATAAGGTAAAAACTCTTCACCCCACGTATATGGCAGTAACTTGGAGAATTCAACGCCAGTTTCATATGTAGGGATCTGGCTATATTGACACTGGGTTGATCCTACAAATGGTTGATCAGCCGTTTATTGGTTGAATTTGGTCCAGCATGGTGGCAGCCACTGAATGAAAGCCATACCAGCATGAGTTGCATACTCCCCCAACTGAAGAAATTCTTTCCAGGGCTCCAAAAGGTGCAAGTGCTGCGGTGAGTTTGAGGTAATACTTCAGAGGCAGATTGTAGAAACTGAAAGTGAGACCTGAAGGCAGAAACCTTTGCTGCTTTGTGTAAAGGTCTCATTAGATCTGAGGTATCTGCAAAATATCTCCATGACTTGTAAATTTAAGATCAATAGCAGATTGGTTGTAGGGGTCTCTAGTTCTCCAAATACCGGTATTACACCAATATTAAATACAACGTGTTCAACATGTTATTTACCTGAGCTTTTATTTGAACCAGCTTTTCCTGCTGTTGAGCCTGTGTAGTCTTTAACTATGAGAAGGTGTTGTGAGAAAGCCTTGTTTCAGTTCAGCGACACTGCTGGTGTACCCAGGTAACCCCATCAGAGCCACTGTGCACTAACTCACTGTGCACCAGAGCTATAAACTTTAATAATTTGGGGACACCAAGAGGCAAGATATGCCAGGATGACCTACTGACCTATTCAATGATTTTTCACCTCTGATCCACAGGAAATAATTTCATACTGTAAAATGCCAAGCTGTGTCAAGAAGCAACAAGAGGGGGCTGCCTCGAAAGGAGAAACAAGTTGGGAGCTGAAGTGACATCACTGAGGCAGGCAGGGCAGCGGCCTTAACACCAGGGCTTGATCCCACAGTACACAAATGCAGGAGAAACAGATCTGAGGGTGATAACCAGGATCAAACAAAGTTACAGATCTCCAGACAGGTTCATAGGGAGAAGACAGATCTGAGGTCAAGCCAAGAGGTCAAGTCTGCAAATCAAGGTCAGGATCAGTAAGGTGCAAAGCGGGGCATAGATGTAGCTGCAATGTAAAACAGTCTGAGGCTGAGGACAAGGGCTTGAGCTTTAATGCAGCATCTACTCCTTAAATGCAGTGGGAAACCAACAAGGTTTCTCCAAGCTCTGTGTCACACGTCAAATGTGTAACCACTGCCTGACACAAGGTTACATGGCCCTGCAAGGTCAGAGGTGGCCTTGAGCAAAGGCAGTCAAACCCATAGGTGAGGATACTAGGCTGCAGAGCCTGTAGCTGCACTCAGAGTCATAGCAAACTAGATAATAAGCTTTTCAACTACAGCAGTGGCTAAAGGGGCAATAACGATAGTGTGTACTGAGGAAAGAACTGCTGGGCTGAAAGGAGAATGTGAGTAAAATCAGACAAGGACTCATCTGGGACCCAATATGACTTAATATTTTCAAGACCTTTGTATAAAAGAGAGGTGTTTTTAAATTATTTTTGGTGATAAAATAAGATTGAGGAGGACCAATGTATATTTTATAAATTTATACATTTATGTATACCAATATACGTTGTGAGTTTATACAATTTTTATTCTCAATGACTCAAATAGAGCAAATTAGAAGTTCCTAAATACTACAAGATCTTGGGTCATGCCAGTTTGGGCTAACAGTAACAGTTTCTTATGAGAATTAACAATAAAGAATATAACCTCAAACTCCTGGGTGGAAGTCAGTGAGTCACAAGGCATTTTTGAGTCACCAGAGAGATGAAGCTATGAAATAAGCAAGTAGAGCCTAGGATACATAAAGCCTAAAATCATGGAAAATATTTCCAGTGAAGATATGAAAATTAATACTGTTGCATCCCACCTAGGATATCATAGGGAATTATGATCATGCCTGTTCAAGAAGAATTTTTCAGACTTAAACAGTACAGAGGCCTCTGGGGAATGGAGAGCTTATCCGAGACACATAGATTAGAAGGGTTTGATTTTTTTAACCTAGGAGAATAAGATGTGAGACAGTTCTAAGTGTAACAGGGAAATTAATGGATAGAATTGTCACAAAAGGAAAAGAACATAAGCAAGATGCAGATCAGTATAGGCTGGAAAAATGGAAGATGGTTTCTAATCATAAGGTATTGACACAGCCTTCTGTTGGGAGAGAAGAGGGAAAAAATAATTGATTTAAAAGTAGAACTTGGCAGTTCTGTGAAAGTAATTCCATGACAAAGTTGCCCGCAGAAGGCAGGAGGAATGGATTTGATGACCTGTGTGACCCTGTCCTATGTTCTTAAATGGTCTGTAATCAAAGGATAAAGAAAATAAACATGAAAAATGAGGTTTAAAGGATAGAGGGAAGAATCAGATACAGCACTTAGAATGAGTTGAAATGTGTGAACCACAAGAATCAAAGACCCATTTTAGGGTCAAGGTGAGACATGATTTGGACCCAAGTCAGAAACCAGATGTGTCCTCATGCCAGGGTTGTGGTCACCCAAAGAAAATGTTAGGGAAGGGCCTGGCAAAAGACAAAGACAGACAACAGATAAAGAAATGAGATCTGTGACTAGGAATCAATATCAAAGCAGGGAACACAATTCAAGATCAAACTAGACAAAGGAGACATGAAAAAAAGAATGAATCTAACAGTGATAGAAAAGCATTCTTGTGAGACCCTCTGTTGCCAGGGTCACCAAGTACTGTCAGTTTAAAGGCTGATGCAGATAACTGCAGGTCAGAAAGTAATCCTGTAAAATTAAGGGAGGAAAGACAGGAAAAATAATCAAAAGAACAGGGGAGAATAGGGTAGACCTGGGCCAGGGTGGTAAAGAGAGAGTAATGGATAATTTGGCAGGAAAGGCTGTGAAGAGAAGGATGATGGCAATAGCAGTCACTGCATGCTGAGGAGACTAGAGTCAAGAGCAGAGTTGTTACAGTTTGATGAGCTACAAATGACATCAGGATGGAGCTCATTTTGGAATAGAGCTCATTTGTTTCAACCCCTCCATTTTGCCTTGCTCACCATCCCTGTAATTAGACTAATTAGTGCACCCAAACCACTTATTGTCATTATTTTTCATTGACTCTTACAGATGAGCTAAATGCTCATCTATTAGTACTTTGATATTGGTACTTCTGCATAAAGAACAAACAGGAGTCATCTTCTTGACTAATATTGGATTCTGTGTGCCATTTGTAAGCACCACTCATTTCTGATCTTGACTTCTAATAACTTCTCTTCTGCCTATGCTTCTATTTTAAGTGGCTTTTGTTTTAATTTTGATCTTGTGAGGAAAAACCAGTTTGGAGAGCAACAGCAGTGGCATTATGTTGGCTTGTGTTTAGCTAAGAATATGAAGCAGAAAGCAAATAGAATTTCTTGGCCCATAATTAATTTTTACAACCAAGGCCTTTATGTACTCATAAATAATATACCTGTTGCAAAGCCTTTTGTGGCTCTGTTTTCAGAGAATCAGATAGCTGCCAAAAATGACTGATTTTAATAGCTACTCATTACAAAGAAACTAGAGCTCACTCTGAAATGACACACAATCATTTCAGTTTTAGAATACATTTAAAAATAGTTACTATCATTCATTTGTTTAGGAGGTCTGTTGCATGTGAGAAACTGCCAAAATTGTTAGATTCGATTAATAAGGAAAGTTACATCTCCTAATTTTGCCCTGAAGTATAACTTTACCTTTCATGGAATAGAAATGAAGATTGCTTGGCTGAATCACCAGTGTGGGTTTTATGTTTCCCTGCCAGCCATTAATGAATAGTAAAAAATAAAAAATAAATAATAATAATAATAATAAAACAGAATATTAAACCAATTCTGTAGAATTAGATTGACTTGCCTTCCTAAAAATGGATATTACTGCAAAACATGCAGATAGGGAGAGAAACAGATGGGTGATATCTGACAAATAAAATTTCCAGATACTGCCCCATCTGTTTCTTTCTACACATTTCATCTATAAGCTTTTTAGCATTATAGGGTTGCTTAGGTGATATTCCTCTTTGCAATGATGTCACACTCAGACGCTAGCAAAAGCAGGTTGATACAGTAATCTGAGAGCAAGGATCAGCTCACTTGATTATTACCAATTTATATTCTCAAATGTACACGTGTTAAATTTCCCTCTTTTATAATGGAAAAATTTTATCTTCATGAAATTGTTTGATAAACTCTTTGGCTTGTTTTTGAAATTGTTTTCTAGAAATAGTAAGATGAGTAAAATTAGAGAATAAAAAGAAAATGTACAGGCAACATTGCTTCACAAGGATAGTAACAGGAATGAACTTATAAGTACATTGGAGACATTAGGTCATTGTCAGTTAAGATGTGAAGAGTTCCTGTGGATTTGAAGGCCATATTACTTTATCTGATAAAATCTAAATTTTTATCTTCTCTGCTTAAGTTTTATTGTGTTTTCTTCACTTCCTGATACATTTCTAAACAAAGTTCATTTTTCCTCTCTGAGACTCCCCATGCCTTAATTTAGGAAAGAAAAATTTGTCATGAATATTACTGCATTTTACAAAAGCAGAATTCATTATCCGGGAAGTATCATGGCCCTAAGGAGGGTAACCACACCGGTCTATAAGGCAACACAGTCCAGCCTCCTTCCACTGACTTCAAGGATGCAAAAGGGCAGTTGGTCTAGAAAAGGAGGAAAGTCTATCATCCCCTGAGTATTCCTGGAGACTACTGAAATGAGTACAGAGTGTTAGAATCAGTGAAATTAGCTGTGTGGTTATAGTTACACACATGATTACATCTTACTGAGCTGGCTGTATTGTGGTTTGATATGCTAAGGAAGGATCTTTGGCATATTTCTGGATCAAGGCTTTTAGAAATCTGTATCATAGTGCAGTTGAAGCTGAAGACAATTTTGTTTTAGAATAGAGAAGCTTGTAACTAACTAGAAAGCAAATTATAAGAAAGTTTATTAAAAGAAAGTTCATGCACTTTGTTCATTAGGAAAACCTGGAGAATATTGTAAAAGAGCAGTGAAGATCACAGTTTTGTCAAATTACATATTTGTATACATGACCAAAAGTCAACTGCTTCATTTAAGCTCTAAGATCAGTTTCCAATCCATAAAGAAGCCTCTAGATCTCACCACAACTTTAAAAGTGGGATTTTAGAAGCAGTTGCAGAGTAGATTTTTTTTGACTCATGAGTTTTAGTTCCTATTTCTGGAGGAAAAAAAATGTGAAAATCTAGAAACTGTAAATATACAAAAGGAAGAGTCTTGAATGCAATGCCCTCTTCAAGGGAATAGAATATCATGTGCTATTTATAAAGCAAATGTCCTTGTGTACAAAAACATGTGTCAAAGGGTCAGCTTTTATACTGGTAGAATAAATTACTTTTAGCAATCTTAAAATGTAAAATAAAGGTATGCTTCTAATGTATATGTACATCCTCAAAGAGAAATTGCGACTTGATGCCACCAGTAAATTGTTTATTCTATGAGATCATAATATTTTTGAAATAGAATTTGAAATGGCCAGATTAAACAAACATCTTTATTTAAACAGATAGCCAATTACACAATCTTTATTCATATGTACACAGTATTACTGTTGGCTGGACAATTATTTTAGTCAAATAAAATTAGTCTATGGCATGAACTCTAAATGCTTTCATTCATGATATACCTGCCCATCCGTTATCCTGCAGAACTAGGCACACAGCACAAAAGTATATCCTACCTGTTCTACACATACACATACCACTTCTTCACAGAACCAATAAAACATGGGAAGAAACAGTAATATGGAAAATAACTTTGTTAATTAAACAGTTGATCTTATTCTGTCTTTATAGGCAAGAAACAGAATATCTTTCAGATATCTCTTGTCAAGCTTTAGTTTGACAGCTTCGCTACAATAAACAAGATACATTCCTACGTTTGTTTTATATGAAGCTGGTGACTGGATGTTCAGAAGAAAAGAAGGCTCTTCATTCTGTTTCTCCTTTTCAGTCCAAGGTTGTAGACTTTTAGAACTGGCTCCAAAATCTGCTTCTTCATTAAAGAAATAAGAAAGAAAAAAAAACCAAGAAGAAATGTGTTTTGCACTTGATCTAGAAAATAGAGTTCTGTATATTTTATATCAGATTTTTTTTTTGTTGTCTGTTCAGGTTATTAGCCCATAGATGTTGAGATAGCATTATTTATGTCTCATGAGAGTTTGTAGAGAGTTCATTTGCTAATGCATTTGTTTCACTTTTAGGCACTGACTTTATTTGTTTACAGATAGTAAGAAATGGCTTGACACATATCAGAGGCAGACAATAAAATATGGTTGCCATATATGCACTGGGCAACTGAAGTACTTTTTACTACTGTTTGCTGTTATTTGTTGTTGGATGTAATACACCTTCCTTTTGACATCATCTCCTAAAGGGTTCTCTCTCACTGGGAACCTGAAGACACATGAGCTGCATTAATCAACTATTAGATGGGCTGAGAATTAGCTGAACTGCCAGGCTCCAAATGTCATAACCAATGGCTTGATAACCAAATGGCATCCAGTAGCAAAGTAACCAGGGGGCTATAAATGTAGCATATAATGTTCAATTCATTCATCAAAACAGATTTCCAGCTGACACTAGTCTAGGTGAAGTGTCTAACACAACAACTGGTTGTACAGTTCAGAGTTGGAGAAACTCAAGGACCAATGAAGGGTGCAGAGCCCTGGCTGACCTGACATTGGCAGAGGGGCTGCATCAGACTGGAGGCTGGACTAAAGGACCTCTGAACATCTCATCCAACCAACATTTCTGCCTGTCATTTTTGTGATATTTGTATGGCATGTTTGCTGTTGCTCAAAGAATATGATTCTTTCCTTTATAAAGTGTGAACGATCTTATAAGAAAATAAGTAGATTCTCATAAATTGAAAGATGTAGAAAAAATACTTTTCCTTGGTGGATTATAGCTAATGTATTGCAAACCATGCCCTTTGTAACTAGTTTTCAAACTTGTATTTTACATCTTCTTATCCAATTACTGCATTTATAAGATACATTATACAAATGGATAATGAGGTATTTGACGTAAACTGTTTGCTGTGTTAGGAATATTAAACTCAATAAAATCTTAAAATACATATGAAATGGATATTAAAACCATGCATTATGCTTTAATAACATTAAATATAACACTAAAATAACAATATTAAATGAGTACATATAAAAATGCTTCTAAAAGTTGCTATATATGGTTTTAATTTTCTGCTGATATATGTATGTATATACATACCCACTTGCTGGATATTTAATACTACTTTTTAATGAGACACACATCCATTAATATATGTAAATGAATTATATACATCTCTCATAAACACTCTACATACTATCGAATTTTTAGAATACCATTAATATAAGTGAAATTGGAAAAAAAGTGTGAAGTTGTTTGAAAATTACCTCTAATTTCAGACTTTAGGGAACTGATAAATTAGTACAGGCAGCTGTCTCCTAGCTCCATATTTTGATTTCATTCTCCTATAAACTTAAAAAATCTCAATAGTGACTTGTCAAGATTAATCTATTGGAAAAGTCGATATACGAGAAGCTGCTTTGGAGAGCCTTACCTCTCTTCTCCTGGGACCAGGACATAAGCTCAGGCTGTCATCCTGGTTCTGTGCCTGAGTCATGCTGCAGGTGTGGTTGTGCATACCTCCCTGATTCTGACTCTGACCTGCACAGTTGGCTTTCTGACCTGGTCCTTGACCTGCCTGGGCACTACAAACTAGATTGGTAAGCCCTTGAGTACATCCACCCCTGGTTACAGTCACCGGACATGATCTGCTTTCCTCGTTCACATACTTGGTTCTTGTCAGTGGTGCTGCTGCCTGCCCTGCCTTAGTGTTGTCCTCAGCTTTAGGTTTGCCTCTCCTTGCAGAGCAACCCACCTCATGCTCCTCCCAAACACTGACAGGAAAGCGTGCATAAGGATTCCAGTGCCGCACACAGCAGGAAGGTGGTCTGAGTAGGCTATGGTTGTCCAAGGATGTCCCAGGAAGCCTTGCACAACCAATTTAGGTTAGCATGTCATAACACTCTTGCATGGATGGAAGGCCCATATTCTTGAGGTGCAAAGGGGGGATGAGGCAGCCCTTGAATCACAGTGCTTTCCTAACATTTCGTTCTGCTGGAATGGATGTGGATGCTTGACTCAAAGCACTTGAATCATAAACAATATAGATACAAACCCATTTACATTACTTGGCATAGACAGTGTTTTCCAGCATGATGATTGAAGACAGTGCAATGAAAAATAAAACTTTAATGAGAGATAGCCTTTACTTTTTAGGTCTTATAAACAAAGAAGTGTAAGATCAGCAGGGCTAAGATAAGCAGAAGGCAAAAGGAAGGAAATAAAATACTGGGATTTTGATAAATCAGATTAACTTCAAATCAAATTTGAAGTATTTTTAAATATATGTGTTTTCTACCTTAGTAATTTCTTCCAAAATACATTGCACGTGTTTTCCAAATACTATCAATTTCCAGTACTGCATTCATCTAGTGCAACCTATGCTAGCTTTAACTCTTAGCAGCCTAAACATTATTCAAAGTCTCAAAATATTATTTTTTTGTATTTGAAGGTCCTGGAGGACCTGAAGGCAAGTGATTTTCTGTGAATATCAACTTCATTTTAAAACAAAATGTTGATTTATAAGTATAGTGATTGCAGAGGAAAACATGATCTAAGTCTTTGATTTGAAAGAATAAAAAAAGTAACTAAAATAACACATGTTATTTCTTCTAAATTTGAAATTTGATGGTGAATGCTGGGTGCTTGTAATTGTCAATACCAAGCTGAGCCTTTTTTTCAACCAAAATTTATTTGGTTAGGATTTGGGGACTGGGATTAAATTTGAAGAAACTTCATTCTCCCTTGTTCAGTAACTGGGAGAGCTTCTCCCAGCTCTCACAGGACTATCACCACGCTCCAATCCAAGGATATCTGACTGCATCATGTCAGAGCCAGACCTGAGCGCAGGCAGCCTACTGTCTAGGAATGTGCATGGCAGGCTACACTCAGAGCCTTGACAAGGACTGAGAAAGATAGTGTCTTTTTCTATGGGGTAAACATGGTTTACCTGTGTGTCAGTACAATTAACTAGTTTTGGGGCTTTCTTGCTGTGGTTTGACATTGAGATTTTTTGGGAAGCTTTGTGTGTAGGGCTGTTACAGTGCTGAATAAATGCTCTTGGTCTGTACTGAATTGTCACAGAAGAAATCACAGAGGTTTTGCAAAGGGTAGCAAAAAACCCTTTTTGATTAACTGTCACTGTTATGGTCAATAAAGGAAATAGGAAATCTAAGAAAAATATATGTAGATATCTACCACATCTATCTATCTATTCCACAGATATACCGGAATTACAAAATAAGACTGATATTGCTGTCACCTGAAAACATCAGGCCTTTTTCGGTCTATAATCATGGGATCCAGTAGCCTGAATTGCTGATAAAAAAGATGAAAGCAAATCAGAGTGAAATTAGCACTGTCAACAATAGAGAAAATAGGTATTTTTTATCCTTGTGTTACATGTGAAACTGATTCTGAAAAATGAATTCTTTTAGCAGGATTAGCATGAACAACATTGAAGATTATAATCAGAAAGTGTAAAATAATTCTTTTTTTGCCTTACCTCATAAATAAAAAAGAAATAATGTTGTTTAGAAAGAACATTTATGAAAGTTTCAGCTTCTGAGTAACAAGCAAGGATTACTTTGGCAAGATGTGTAGGCATTTATATCTGAAAAGCAAATGGAATTTAATTATTTTGACAAACCACTGTGGTTTTCAAGATTAACTGCTCATGAAGAAAAACTAATATGCTTAATAAGTGATCATTCTTGTTCCAGTCAAGTAGTTCCAAACTTTTAAATGCTCTTTTCTTAATTCTAGTTAACATATTAAATGTGGAATTATATAATTTTATATGTGTCATTTGAGCTATAGTGGTTTGTTTAGGAAATGTGTTGCAGTACTGGTCTGAGCAAAAATTGCTTCAGCTCTGCTACCAGTCTGCACAGTCTCAGCTGTGTTTCCAAGCAACATGAGTTCCCTTATTTTTTAGATGCACTTCACCTCAGTTTCTGTAACAGTGAACTCCTACCTCACCTTCCATTGTGACACAGCCTACTATTGGTGCTTCCTAACAGTTCTTGTCAGAGTGTTGGTGTACTTTATAACTAGATTGTGGCACTTGAACAACTGCAACACAGAGATCGACACCTACATTTGCAGTGTTCTCCTGGATCTGTTCCAATGGCTGCCCTAACAAAAATATTTTTGGGAACTCATAGCTTCAATCACATCCATACTTTAAATTTCTGGGGCATCTCTGAATATCATACCTCATGTGACTTCACAGTCCTGGTTGAGAGGAACTCAAGTATTAATGTTTACTGGTAGTACAATTTCATCTTCCAAATTCTGGGATGATCAATAGTAAGCTATCAATTTCAATATATCAAAGTTTCTCTTCCGGGACTTAACACGAGGTGTGGATATTTCTGGTCCATTTGAAACCTAAGACAACATTATCATGTTCCAGTGGGGAAACATGCCCAGCTGTTCTCAGCTTCAGAGCAGATACACATTCCTTCCAACATCCCTGGGAAAGAATCCCTGACTTATGTAAGTAACCGAAAGACGACACAGCTGCTCACTATACTTTAGGGTCTCTCAGTCACACCCCATCAGCATTAGACACATGAACCATGTTTACGATGCCCAGTATTTTTGAAATGCCAAACAAGCTACCCTACTGTATTGATATTCGTTGCATGACAGTTCTTACCTCCATTGCCAGCACTGATACATATTTGCCATTCTTGAATATTTAAAGTGTTAAAGTCCACCAGGGCTGCATGTGATATTGGTTTGATGACCTGTCCCCTTTACAACCTACAGAAAGCAGATGTCACTTAAGCTTTGTCACTTAAATAGTTCCGGTAAGAATGAATATTTCCCAGACCTTTAACCACCTGATCCCGAATGAATAGCCTTGTGGATCTGGTTCCATGAGGAAAATATTATTACATCATCTGCAGTTATACTGATTGCACTTTTACTGACTTATTCTCGAGTCATCCTCTTAACAGCTTTTCCCTTGGTCTGTTCAGCCTAGAGAAGAGGAGATTGAAGGGACATTTCATTGCAGTCTGCAACTTCCTCGTGAGGGGAAGAAGAGGGGCAAGCACTGATCTTTTCTCTGTAGTGACCAGTGATAGGACCCATGGGAAAGGCTTGAAGTTGTGTCAGGAGAGGTTTAGGTCAGATGTTAGAAGAAGATTCTTCACCCAGAGGATATTTGGGTGCTGGAACAGGCTTCCCAGGGAATTGGTCACAGCACCACGCCTGACAGAGTTCAAGAAACATTTGAACTCTGGCACACTGTCAGGCACATGGTGTGACTTTTGAGGATGTCCTGTGCAGGCCTAAGAGTTGGACTCGATGATCCTTGTGGTTCCCTTCTCACTCAGCATATTCAGTGATTCTGTGACTCCTATCCCTCCTCCTGTCCTTTATCACTCATTTCCTGAAGGCACTAGATTTCTTTTTCACTTCTTCCTGTAACAGGCGGCAGACTGATTTAGCTGGCTAGAGTAGGGAAAGAACACTTCTCATACCCCAAATGGTAACTTTCTGCTTTATTCTCACTTATAAGTTTCAGAGCATCAAGTCCAGAGCCTCTCTCACATCTGTATGAAGCATCCTACTGTTGTGCATGCCCAGTCCTTTTAGAGAAGTCCGGGTCCTGTGAAAGCTGAATGAAAAACATCATTCTATTCAATGCCTAACAGAAGGCAAAGTGGGTGGCTGCCTACACATGCACAAGTACAAAAATCTGTCTGCAGGATGCTTCCCACATATTTCCCCATCTTCCCTTACTCCCCTGATACTATCCTGAACCTGGAGCCTAGAGTCAGGACATATTACCCTACCTTTTATTCTTTTATCATCTTCTGTGAGGTCTCTACTTCTAGACTAAAAACTACTAGATGTGCAGAAAGCTGCAGAACACTTCTCTCCTGTTGCAAAAACTACAAGAGAGATGGGCTTCGAGGCATCAGTGCTTCAAGAACAGGCTTATGTTCTCTTTCTCTCTCATCTCCAGGTAATGTTTCATTTTATAGCACCTTTCTGCATAAACACAGAACACAATTTCTTGCTCTCCTACAACTTGTCCCCTGAGAATAACCAGTCATTTTCCATACTAGTCTAATCATATGATTTGGAAGAAAGGACAGTAATCCAAGATGCAAAAGTGGTCCTTCACTTTCTCTCAGGGGCCCACCAATGTAGTCAGAACACTTACTTGCTTGAAAGCTCTGTTTCAGACTGGTGGCTTTTGTCCTTGATGTGTATTAGCAGAGTAACAATGCTGGAAAGAAGATTTCTGGCTGTCATTTTATAGTGAATTACTTCTGGTGACTGAAGGCCTGAGGAATTCAGTTCCTTGCTCCTCTACATTTTCTTTTGGGTATTTTCTGGGATGGTCTGACACTCTTACACAGCATGCCAAGAAATTCCTCTACTTAGTAGAGAAAGGGATAGGTTGAAGAAATACAGGTTTCCAAGGCAGAAGACAGCTTCACTGAGGACTGTGAAAAAATGTCAGAAACATCCCTCATGTCTAAACAGGAGGTTCACCTTTCTATGCAGATCAATGACTGGTGTCTACTAGCCCAGACCATGCTTGTGGCCTGGCGTTTTAAGCAAGAATAAGCAGTGAATTGTTTCTTCTCTGGGACAAAAATACAGCCCTACATTAGCCTGTGTAGTGGCAGCTCATACTCATTTCTTCAGGAAAAAGAAAATGCTCTTATTTTGTGAAATTAGAAAGTTTCAGTTGGATAAGAATGAACAATCACAAATCAGATATATGTACAAATTTTAATTTTTCACTAACTTTCATATTGTTTCCATGTGTTGATGAACTAAATCATTCTAGGATTTGTTTACCACGACCCAGTCTTCTTTAGATGTAGTTCTGTAAAGGGAACATTCATCCATCCTTTGAAAGAAAAGTTTCTAGCCCTTTTGCTTGCAATGATAGAATTTAAAATATGTCTAAGTGCTACTACTGAATGGGTAGATTTAAGGAAACGAGCAACTGAACTTTGCCCTCTGTCAAGATAGAGTGAACTTTACCTTTGTGTCAAGATGCAATACACACAACTTTGTGTGAAGATAGAAATATCTTTGGACACATCTTACTTCTTCAGAAAAAGACCTTTAGCCAGGTCTCTTCATAATGAGCATTGTAGGTGCACAGGACTTTCTGAGAGGTGAATAGTGAAAGCAGAACACACAGAAACTCTTGGAGAGGGGAAAAATATATGCTTTACAAATCTACCTCAGAAGGGACAAATTTGACTCTAAAGCAAACAGACATTGTATGATCTATACCAACACAACTGTTTTTAGTAAAAGTAAATATTTTCCTGGTCTCTGCCTAGGAAAAGAAAGTTGGGTTATTCATATTGTATTTTCAGCATTCATGACTCATTCCTTTCAATAGTTTATCATGAAAATCCATGATATAGATAATGGAGTGCTTACACTGTGCTGTGTCTGTGCTACCTCTAATCAACAGCAATTTACTTTAACAACATTTCATTATAGATTTTCCCCATTTACCAAGAAGTCTCTTCTTATTATGAACCTGAGAAATTGAGAGTATCTGCAGACAAAACAGCTGTACGTCCTGACCATATCTATAAGCAATTTTTTCCCATTCCTCTGATTTACATGGAACATTGTGTGAAACCGAGTATTGATTTTCAACTCTTTTTCTCTTTGTTGCAGCTAAAAATCTCTGGTTGGGAAAAATGATAATGATAATATTTAAGGATACTAGAGTGACAGATGCTCATTGGTCCTTAATACCTTCTTTGCTTCAGTCTTTACAAGCAAGACCAACTTTCAGGAGTCCCAGCTCCCAGAGATGAAGGGGAAAGGTTGGAGCTAGGACAGTCTGTCATTGCTGGGGGAGGATCAGGCCAAGGAATACTTAAGAAAACTGAACATGTGTAAGTTCATGGGCCCTGATGGGATGCATCCACAAGTGCTGAGGTAGTTGGCTGATGTCATTGCAAGGCTGCTCTTAATAACTTTTGATCAGTCACGGCAACTGCAAGAAGCACCTGAAGACTGCAGGAAAGCAAATGTCGCTCCTATCTTGAAGAAGGGCAAGGAGGATCCAGGGAACTACAGGCCAGTCAGCCTCACCTTGATCCCTGATAGCTGGGACTGCTTAACCTAGAGAAGAGAAGGATGAGATGGGATCTTATTAATGTATATAAAATATCTGAAGAGGAGGTGCAAAGACAATGGATCCTGGCACTTTTCAGTGGTGTCAAATGGCAGGACCACAGGCAATGGGCACAAACTGAAACACAGTTCTATGGGAACATCAGGAGATACTTTTTTACTGTGGGAGTGACCAAGCACTGGCACAGGTTGCCCGGGAAGGTATAGAGTCTCCATCTTTGGAGACATTCAGAAGCCATCTGGATATGATCCTGGCGAAGCAGCTCTAGGTGATGCTGCTTGAGCAGAGGGGTTGGACCAGATAAATTCCACAGGTCTACTCCAACCTCAACCATTCTGTAGTTCTGTAATTCTTCTCATAAGGATAATTTAGACAAGAAACCTTAGAAGTTTAAAATCAAATTTGATCAGTTTAAGAAACAGATTATGTGAGAAATTTGTCCATAATAAGAGAATACTAGAACTGGTGATAGTGGAAGTCTCTCATTCATATATGTCCTACTTTGAAGTTACCTTTAAAAATTCAGTAATACTTCTCATTGAAAATACTGATAGAGGTAGAAGTGAGATATTGTAAATATTAGAAAATTATTTATATTGTTTAATCATGCAGTGATATGTGTGCTATGCATAATTTAAGTTGCTTTTTTACTTAAAAAATAATGAGCAAGGTATTTTACGCACACAGCCACAAGAAATCTTCCCCTAATCAAACCACTCTGTCAACTCTCTTTACATTTAATGAGCTGGTTCACTTAGAACACACAGCAATATCCTTTTTTTTTTTTACGGCCAGATGTATAATATAAAGGATCTTGATAACAAAGAAAGAGCTGCAGGATTTGGCCAAATGTGAGTTTCGTCAGAGACTCACTATAGGGACACTCTGTTCTTTCCATTCTCAGTTCTAATTTCTATTGCTGTCCCCTCTCTACCCTGCTCAGATTCAGAGTTTATTCAGCTCCCTTCTGTGAATTTGGAGTCAGCAGCTGGATGTTGTACATACCCAACCCCCTCGTGAGTCTTAATTATTTTATCATCTTATGGACTGACCCTAAGAAGTGAAAAGTCATGTGCTTGTGACTCAAAGAGAATTGTTCACAAGGGTCTGTAATTTGGCAAGAAGTGCTCAATAATTCTGTGTTTAAAATATGAATGACTTCTTTATACACAATCTTGGAAGCAACAATAAATCTATTGTATTGCTATTACAGTGGTTTGTAACACAGCCTGTGCACCAGCTGTTCTTGTTTACAACATGAGAAAACCCTTCATCGTAAAGGCTTATGTTTAAACAGAAAGCATACCATATATTGTGATCATTCTATAAGCATGTAAATCTTATGAACGATTATACAATCTAATCATACTATTTGATGATTACTTACATCTAATTAGGTTGTGGTTGAGTGAACCTCGATCTTTCATCTTATATTCTCCATATATGTCTGTTTATGGATGTACATACACAGATTTATCTTAGAAAAAACATGCTTATTGTTATGCTTCCTCTACTAAACAGGTAGTAAGGTGTTAATATCACTAAGTAGAATTAATTGGTTTAGTTTAATTAACCGAGTTAATTTGCATCCTCTTCTCTTTTCTCAAAATCAGCCTATTTTTTAATCTGAAAGACTGTGTCAACATATGCAATATGTAGAGTGCCCTTCTATTTTGTAATACTGATAATAAGCCACCACACAATTCCTCTTCTCAGTAATGAAGTGCTGGCATGTGTCTGATTTTTCTCCACATGGTTTTAACGAAGAGCTTTTCAGTTTTACTAGTACATAATTAGAATATATGCATAAATCCCACTCTATTGCTCCAATGTAATTAAAGATCTTTCGTCAAGAAGAAAATTATAAAGCTTTTCTAAGCAGAGTTGCTGAAACCTGAAATCCTTGACTAAATGTATTTTTATGCATGAATCAGTCTTCTGAAATAGTTCTGAAAACAATTAATGATCTGCTTAGAGAAACCATCTTAGTTCTTTAACGTGGGAGAGAACTTTCTCAACATAGCCTTCTGCGCAACTTTCATAGCAGTGTTAAGAAAAGCAAAATGTTCTGGCATTTTGCTCATGTAGAAGATGTAAAACTCCTTTGTGATGATTAGCTTAAATAAATCTCCTGACAGGTAAAGTTATTTACCTATCTGGATGTCTTATATTATATACACAGGTAAAGGATAAAGCAGAAGACTCACTCAAAAACCAGATATTATAGGGCTATATAAGTAATATCAATTTATTTAAACTTCACCTGCTTTTGTCCCGGATGCAGCAGAGGCAGGGAACAGCCAAAACACTTTATATGTCTATTTCTGGGCCTCTTGCCTGGAGGACTTCCTGGAATTTGACTAAGAATTTTGGGGTGCCTACTGGTGCTGGAAAAGTATGAGAACTAGAGGCTTTTCGTTTTAGCAAACTCAGTTTGTAAAAGTATCTGCTAGTTTTTTATGCTCAAAGGTGCTTAGACCTTTTGTCTGCAGTGACTCCTGATTACAGCGTCAAACACCCACTGAACTAGCACTAGCAAAAAATCTAACTATCACACCTGCAGTGCAGCAAGCAGTAACTAATAGGTCTATTCGTTGGTGCAGGAGAGTTATGGATGGGAGCTGGAAGGTTGCTTGAAACAGCATGGACCTTCTGGATAAACTTGGGCATGTGCCACAGGACACAATCCCTAGCATCAGCTGGAGCAACTAGTGGTACAGCAAAGGCCTTGGCTCAGAGCTCTGAAGGGCAGATGTGGCCATCCAGGTCTGGGGTTACAGGAAGCACCTGGTGCCTCTCCCTGAGCTGGGGCAGGAGAAGGTGGTATCCTTGCCTGCAGGTGATGCGCCCTGCTGCGTTGTCTCTCCAGCAGATACAGGGGGTGGACTAGGGCTTGTAGACCTGAGGCTGCTCCTATCTATCTGTAGAGGGCCTCATCAGCTTTGTCTTCCTGATCAAGCAATCTGTAGCAGACCCTCACTATAAGGTCACTATAAGGTGCCCTCTCTTTAATTCTGACCCATAAAAGCTCTCAGTGGGCTCCTTATCCATTCACAGGAGGAGCTCCATGCACTCCAGCTGGTCATGGACATAGAGGATACCACCTCCTCTTCTCCCCTGCCTGTCCTTCCCACAGAGCCTGTATCCTTCCATTTCAGGAGTCCAGCCATAGGAACCATCCCACCACATTTCCACGATGCCAATAAGATCATTGCCCTGCAGATGTGCACAGGTTTCTAACTCCTCTTTTTTATGTCCCATACTGCATGCCTTTGAATAGAGGTGTTTGAGTCCCTCATGAAGCTGACTTACTGTCTGGAGTAGCTGAAATACCTTAGTGATGTTTTTCAGGTGCTCTCCTGATCCCTCTCCAGGCTCTGGACATCTCTTACTGGTACTGGCATCAAACTGGTAAGAATGGGATGGATTGAGGTTCCCCTTCCCTGTCAATTTTAAAGTATTCTAAAATCTAATTTTAGATGATTAATTTTAGTTTAAATCATTCTCTGATCCTATTATGAATAAAATATTTCCTTTGTCATGTTCTCTCACCAGTAGTTGCACAAAATGTGAAAATATTATGAAGATTTCATATGCTAACTCTTCAAGCAGAGAGACTTAAAATGCTTCTTGGCATTGGGCACTGTCACTTCCCAAAGGAACAATGTTTTTAAAAAAATCATTAAAAGATGAAAAGATGAGATAAAAAGGAATAAAATACATTGGGTTTTAATTGAGTTCTAGGAGAAAGATCATTGATAAAAGGGAAAAACTGAAGAGATAAATCACCTATGAAGTTCAATGCATTTCTAGCCTAGAGAGCAGAGCACAGCAGTTTTATAGTCAGGAACAGTAGAGGTCTATTCAACTGTTTTCTGCTTCTTTTGTTTTCTCTGCTTATTGTGATTTAATCACCTATAAAAGTTCCTGTTATTTTGATTTAATTACTGCATACTGCTTATTCTAATCTGGAGAAGTGCTGATATTTAATCTCTGTTGAAAAATACAAGTAAGTTTATCACCTCAGAGCATCTGTTTGCCTGTAAAAGTGAAGGACAACAACACATTTTGCAGTTCTCAGTTTTCCTAAAGAAGTGGAAATAGTTTTACGTGCTACATAAAAAATTGCTTATGTCTGCTGGTCTTCATTATCATGACAAATTCTTTTTCAAGAACTGTCTCGACTTGAATCATGACTGCTTTATTAGATATGCTTTATTTTTTTCATGTCACAGAATCACTGAATATGCCAAGTTGGAAGGGAACCACAAGGATCCAACTCTTGGTCTTGCACAGGACCATCCCCAAGAGTCACACCACTATTGGCTTAATTCCTTCTGTGTCCCTCAGGCTTTGAATAGTGCCTTCTCTTTCTCAAACAAGAAGTATCCTCTACAAATGCTGGCTCATGATCAAAATTTTTCAAGAAACTTTCCAGTATTCATCTGTTCGGTGTTAACCATTCCATTCTTTCCTTTTTGTTTTATATCAGCATCACAATAATACTTTTCTGTTTGGATTAGAGTTTATTTTCTTAGGGGAGGGACATTATCTTTCATGTACTTCTAAAGTTCCACAGGCATTTACAGTCACATACTTATATATATTTGCATGCTTGAACATAATTTTGAATAAGTATTTAAAGAGTTGTCAGAGTAATACGCATAGAGCAGGCAACAATACAAAAAACTGTACAAAAGCATACAAATAATTGTAAGTGAACACAAAGAAACCTGTCTAAACACATACAATTAACTACTAATGTTATCTTTCCTCATGCACTAAGCCTTGTCTGTGTCTGCTTTCCAAATTTATAATTGGCAGAAACTTTTGGAGAAGATGAATTTTGCTAAGAAACCTGAGCATTCATAAGAAGCATCAGTTGAAAGTGTGAAAAAATACTGCAAATATTTATGTTATGGATCCACAGTACCAAAAGTTAAGACCTCATTTCACTACAAAAAAAAATTCCTCATCTTAACCTACAAAAGGCAAAGGGTGGATGGATAATCTGTGATATTTTTTCTGGATATGCTTACCAAACTGAACACTGTTTTGTTTCAGGGTTTTTTTCCATTTTGCCCTGTCATTTCTATTTTAGTTTAAAGTCATTCAGGCAGCACCAAAAGCTAGACTAATACCAATAAAGAGTTTCTCTACCAAAAAGGGCCCTATTGAGCTTGTGCTGGGATAGCTGGGATGTGCCTAAACTGTATAACGTGGGTACTCAGGACTGCATCTGCATTACTGGTTGCTCCATCATACAGCTTCAGAGTTCTGTGGGAATACACCACAGATCTAGCTTTGCCTAAGTGAGATTTTCCTGCCCTTGGATCCAATTTTATACATGGTCTTAGTGCCTTAACATGGAAAGACCGAGAAAGCCCTTTAGTTGTAAACTGATTCCATTATGGGAAGTAATAACAGTGCACATCCTCTAAGCAGACATTTATTCTAGAGAAAATGTCTTACATATCTAGAAGTGTGTGTGTTCACCCCAGCTAGCCTCATGACTGAGTGGTGACTATTTAAGATACCTCTTTTCAGGAGAGAGATCTTCTCCCTTGTGGAAGGGTATGCCATACTACTACCTCAAGACTTGAGCCAAACCCGTGTCCCACAGCAAAAGTGAGATTATAAAGAAGAGATAAGATTCACCGTTATATAAATGGATCAATGCATTGCTATGTCAGATAAAAGTATGCAGAGCTGATAAACTATTTTGTTGACCTACTTTTTACTGCCATTCTGAAACAGTCTTCTTGATGTGTATAACTGAAGGGTCCTACAGTCAAACAAATTTTGAAAAAAAAGATGGCCAATGCAAGTGGCAGCTCTGAAGACCTTATTTCCTTGGGCATAAGCAGCTTCACTACAAATTCTACTGACCAAGAAAGATGTCTTTTCCAAGCCTATCCATGCACTCTTCCTGTTCCTGGAATTCCACTCTCTCAAGCTTATGAATCACAGTGACAGTCTTCCGCTTTCCAAGAAATTTGAATCTCAGTTTAGGTACTGAAGTAGAAATAGGTGAATAGGTAACAAGGACGATGATAACCATACTTACAAATCTATCATAAATCAGGAAGTTTTTCCTAAGACAAGACATAACATTTAATTGAACTTACAATATTGATTTGGGTGGATAAAGAACATCTGGAGAAATAATGTCTGGCAGAAGAAGTGCATGGGAAAAGTGAAGAACTGGACTAGCCTTTGACTGAGTCCAGTTCTCATTTGTTGTCTTTACTGATTATTTCTGATGGCCTGGAAGTAGCATGATAAATAAGAAATTTGCTGCTGTCATCTAGACAGCAGTTTTTAATGCAATAATAAAAGCAGATTTGATATATCTTCCTTTGTTCATTATTTATGTCAGTGAAAGAGCCAGTAGATACACAGTGATGTAACTAGGAGCATAATTTGCCCTACTGACTGCAAAAATCAAAGCTACAGGGAATATATAGACTGAAAGATCCATGCCCAGCAGACAAAGAAGTATATACTCCCAGACTGCCACGTCTCTGTCTTCGCTTGTTGTATCTTTCATAAAAAAAGCTGTCTCCTACTATTTGATTTTAAGACACTTAATCTCTAAGCAGCGTTATATGCAAATAATAATAAATATCGTACAATGATAACCTGCATTGTCCTGTGCTATGCTGTATGTCAGAGCTGAATAATGAAATTTCACTGAAACAAATAGTCCAAAAAGTATACTAAGTTTGGGAGATCTAACATAAATATTTTACTAAAATTCATATATTTTTGTAAACTTACAGACCTACTTACCTTTGTATTTGGTAATCAGTAGAGAAGTCCTGAATTTGACCAAGTAAAAACTAATTTTTAAAATAGATTTTACATTATTTTTGAAGTCCTGCATAACTGCGAAAGAACAATTTTCACTATTTTTTCTGACTTCCACATGTGATGTATCTGACAGACAAGAGATTTGAAAATAGAATCCTTTCCAGTGCTGTCAGAGGGCCTTGGATAAAACTGGACAATTCCTCCCTAACCCTGTATAGTCAAATGGAATGGTTCTATGCTCAGAGATATCTCTCTTTTCCTAAACTTCCTTACATATCCCTTGATTAAGATAGCTGTATGAAATCCTAACCAATTTACAAGGAAAAGAAAACTTATATAGAATCAAGAATAAAAATGAAAGAAAGAAAAACAAACAAATAAAATCCCCCAGCAGCAGCACTGATTGCTGTCTCAATAAATTCTTTTAAACAGAAAATAAAGATTCTACAACACCAGATAGAGCAATTTCTTGTGTAATACATAATTTGTAAACAAACAACATTTGCATCTGATCTAATTCAGTTCCTCAGGTTGTTAAAATGGTTCTTATCTGTATTTGATTAATAAAAATGGCTTTTAAAATGCTAAATATTTGTCCCATGACATTACACTTTTACATTAGATAAAGCAAATAACAACAGAATGGTTGTTTCCAGAAATGTAAATATCTACAGAAGTAATACTTCAGAACAGACTGATATTACATACTAATGTTTACCATTTCCCATGGTTCCATTTGTGTATCTCAGAAAATTCTGTATGTATTAGAAAAATTAACATTTTCTAACATTTTTTTTTCACTTTATAGATAGTTACCAGGTTTACTTAATTTGAGCACTATCTAAACCTATCATAGAGCATTCCCCTCAGAAATCTTTCTGAAGCTTCTCACTGGAATGGCTTCCATGAAAGGAGAATTAAACTAAGGTCAAAATTTGCTGTAAAAAGACGTTGTACTTTCAAGCGCCTTCCAAGTCAATCCAGAAGATCATGATATTTTGTGGGATGGCTGGAAATATTCACTTTGGTCGTCAAAAATAGCAATAAATGTATATTTTGACAAGAAAGACAGTTCAGGTCAACATCAGCAGATTTCACTATGTGTGAAGGAAATATTCTAGGGCACTCAGCAATAAACCTGTGGATATAGCATATACAAGAGTCAGTGATGAGACTTGAACAAGGGAGTCACAGGAACATAATTCCATACTAGTGGTGGTTCTGAAATATTTCTGGTTTTAGAACAAATCAATAAACTGTAGAGAGCTTTACAATATTAGTTTTGCAATGAGAACAAGAGAAATTTCAGTATCTGATTGTAAATGACAGAACAGTGAAGGTTGTCTCCATATCTATTTAATCCTGACCTCATAAGAAAAAGCAGACAACAAGGCTGGCATGAATAATAGTTCATTTTGGAAGTGGGCAAGTCCTGAGAGTTACTAGTGAGACTGCAGTTGAGATATATATATATATATATATAGATATATAGATACACACACATATCTATATATATACAAATATATATAGTCGAAAAGTCAATGATTTAGAATTCTTGTTCAGAAATAGAAAATTTTAAGTTTGTTTCAAGAATTCCCAAAATTTCTTCTAGCAGGTAGGACATGCTAGGGCAAGCAAGGACTGTAACTGGTGTCACATGCTACAAGGTCTACATGCAGACCTTTTGTAAGCAAACACTTTTTTTCAGCAGTGTTGTACCAGTTATTCAGTACTTAATGTAGAAATATAGCTGTTAAAACCCAGTACTCTTCAGAAACAAAGAGAGAAGAGGAATGTAGGGCAGGTACTGGAAATAACAAAAGAAAATGGGCATAAATAATCCTATACCTGTGCAACCCAATGTTCTCTCTCTCTTGACCTTTCCTTCACAAATTCCATGGGCCATGCCAGGAAGTAAGAGGATACTTTTGTAAACATTATTTTTAGGATTTTACAGTGTGACTAATAATAATATACCATTCACATCCATACAGTAAACATATAATCAAAACTCTATGTCTTTCTCCTAACTGTTGCTAGTAACTATGAATTACATATAGTTACAAACAAGTTACTTTTCTTTATCTTGCTTCTTTAAGCTCTTTTAAGAACATTTTTTAAGTTCTACTGACCTCTGTAGACACTAAAACACAGCAGAAAATCATCACATCTGGAAAAGTGAACTTGTTTACATGCATTTGCTTAGCAGTCAGTCTATCAACTCTAGTTTTTAATGATGCATTTTTTCCTTTTGGCAGAGCTATTTATTTGTATTAGAAACATGCATAATGCACAGGAAAATATTCTTGCAGCCACCTGTAGATGCTTCATGAATGACTGATCTACGTAGAAGCCATAGGTAAAAGGAAAAATTATTTGAATTGTAAATTGCAGGTTGCAGACTACTAAATCTAGCTGCATACTACTCTGGGCAGTATGTTAAAGATTGTGGAGATATTTCTTTAGCTGCCATTTGAAACAAGCACAAATAAATGAACTATGGACAACAGACTCCATTTATCATAGCTACATTATCAAGACTAACCTAACAAAAGGAGTAACAAGGTACAACTGCTGAAAAAAACATAAAGATACGTAATAAAAAATTTTACTTTTAAGTTTGGTATTGAGGATGGCTCACCTGAAGCAGACTTTTTCATCTCTTTTCAACTGCTTAAGGGAAACACCGTCTCTCTTTTTGGGACTTATGAGGTTGGACAGCTGCCTAGACACTGATGAAGAACGTGTGAATTTTGCTAGAAGAGATGAATTGAACAGAGCTCACAGTGAGGAACCAGATGGACCCCTGAACTTTGAGCTTGATGTTTGTCACCAGGATCCAGAATACATGTTCCCAGCTCCCTTGCCACATGCCCAGGTCAAACTGATCACCAGCTGGGAAGCAGGATGGAATGTAACAAACGCCATTCAGGTAACCTTTTACTTCCCCAATTATTAAACTCAGCATTTGGAAAACATGATCATCACTTAGCCTGTTCTGTTTTACTTAGCTACACCATTATTTTGCAGTATTCTGGAAGGCTTCTATGAATTTATTACTCACATATTTGAACCTTTCTGCATAAGATTAGCACTCTGAAAAAAAGAGTTCCAAAGGGGAAAATGATACATATGTTATCTAAAGTTTAAAAAATGTTTAAATTATGTGAAATTGAAAAGGTGGTGATTGCACCTGTTTTGGAAGTGCAGGCTTTATCTTTAATAAGTATATTTGAATTCAGTGACAGAGATGTTTGATAGAAGTGTGAGATAAACATCTAATAAAAAGAGGATGGTAAGAGCCAGACTGACGTCAGAAATAAATTTACTGAGATGTAAGTTTGACTAGAAATAAATTGAAGCACGAAGCACAAGAAGTGTAATAATACTTGTCAATGTTAAAGAAAATAGTTAGGTTGAATAGACTGAAAACATTTGGTCCCAGCATTCTGTGTGGAATTATGTGTGGAGTATCTTTCTGAATCCTTAAATTTAGCACTGAATGTTTCAGAATCTTCTTCTCACTTTTCATGATTCATTTCCTTACATAATTCTATCATTACCACTAACATTCTGCGTGACATGATGAGAATAAAGCAGTATCCACAGACACATCTAGTCCCAGTAACTTTTACTTAAATAATTTTTTATGCCACTTTAATTATAGAAGAATAATCTTTCTGGTATTACACAAGTCTGACTATGATGATGAACATTTGTTTACATATCCAATTCATTCCTCAGCTCTGCAAAGGAGGAGAAAAAGGACATATTTCTAACCCTGCTGCATTTTCAAACATGAGCACCACCACATGAGAGCCAATGCAATAGCAGGGTACAGCAGCATATCATACTCTGAAAGTGTTCAGCTGCGAATGAAAGTGTGAAGTCCTAAAATACCTCGACTGCATTCTAGTAACACATTTTATCTTCAGACTCCCTCAGCAGTATCTAGACAGGACAGGAGTCTGGGATGAGAGCCCATTGTTTTCTCTGTGAGTTTTGCCTTTGATTCCACAGGAGCCAAGATTTCATTCTGGAAGTCAATTTTGTCAATGTTTGCTGTATGACCTTTTGGCAAGTCATGTTCTCTCACCCATTGTTTTCCTTTCTGAACAATGCCTCTGTAAATACACCAAAGTGCCCAAAAAATCCCGAATATTGTTGTGTGCACAAGTACTATTAATTATTAATATTTTAGTTTTCACTTAAAAAATAGACTGAAAACACAGTGTAAAAACACAATCAAAGATACAATTGCCTATTTAAAATGCGGGTAAATTCAAGCTAAACTATCCAATCAAATCAGTAACTATGGTCTTGGTCAAAACTCTCAGCATACTGAGTGGTGCATACCATTGCTCTCATTTGGTCAAATATTTTAGAAATCATCATTAAGAGAGCAGGCTGAAAACTGCAAAGCCTGGGATCTGCAGTTTCATTAGTAGCACAACCAAAGGGTCCTAATGACACATTGCTAAACTGTGTGGATATGCAACCTCAAATGTGAATCTATGCACACATAGATTCTACGCATTTTTCCATTTCCCAAGACCTGGGATTGGGAGCAAGGCATTTGGTTTAGAAACAGGGGTAGAGAGCAGAGAAAGGGGAGGGGAAAGGCAGGAGAGGAGAGAGGAGAGAATATTGAATGGGCATCTGTCAGTAAAAAATAACAGTTTGAGGAAATTTTTATGAATAGCTTTGAAGAGAAAGTCTGAGTTGTGAGCAGAATTATTAAAACAATACAAACATTCTTGACTGGCGAAGACAGTCTATGCTAAAATGAGTTGTTTTGCCCTACCCAGAGGAAAGGACAGAAGTGTTTTGCATAGCAATTAGAGGTAAACATTTCAGCGGATTTCTGAAGTGTTCTAAACAGTTATTCTGGTGAATACAATTAGTCTAAAAGTGAAATTATTTCACAATCCAGATTTATTATGGGAACGATTAGATCTTTGGTCTCTGAAATCAAATGCAAGGGTTCTCTTATAGTGCTTTAAATATAAATATTTGCAAACAAATAAGAAGATATTTTTATTTTGTTCTCAACTTGAACTGAAAAAATGTGTCCTTCTGGTGAAGATATTTTATGTGTAAATGATTGCTTCAGACATTTAAGTTTCCAAGGAAACATGTTTCTTATTCCAACACTGCACAGGCAAATGAAAACCTATGTTCAGTTAATCTAGGTAAGGATAGAGAACATAAAACTGAGTTAATTCTGATGGGAAAATGTACAGCATTATCTGGCAGAGTGATGCAAGTTGCATTTGTTTGTACGTAGCAGCAAAAAGCAAAAAAATATATTTGTAATTACTTGTACAGTAGTGCTGGATAGATAAACAAAGCAACAGCAACAAGGAAGAAGGTAGCTAAATTCTAATGGTAAAGCATTTCACAGCAGAACCAAAGGAAAAGAAAGACTATTTGCCAGCCACATATAGCAGGATTTTTGCAAACAGTGTCAGACTGGTAACCTGTCACTAGTGGGGTTCCACAGGACTTCATCTTAGGCCCTGTGCTCTTCAGCATCTTCATAAGTTACTTAGATGCTGGACTAAGCAAGTTCACAGTTGACACAAAACTAGGAGAATCTGTTGACTCCCTCAAAGGCAGGGAGGTCCTGCAGAGACACTTCGACAAATTAGAGGACTGGGCAATCACCAGCCATATGAAGTTCAACAAGGGAAAATGATGGATTCTACACCTGGGATGGGGCAACCCTGGGTGTTCATACAGACTGGGGAATGAGATATTGGAAAGCAGTGCCATGGAAAGGGACCTGGGAGTCAACAGCAAGTTGAATATGAGTCAGCAGTGCCCTGGCAGCCAGGAGGGCCAACCATGTCCTGGGGGGCATCAGGCAAAGCATCGCCAGCTGGTCGAGGGAGGGGATTGTCCCGCTCTGCTCTGCACTGGTGTGGCCTCACCTTGAATATTGTGTGCAGTTTTGGTCACTGCAATATAAGAAAGACACTAAGTTCTTAGAGAGTGTCCAAAGGAGGGCAATGAAGATGGTGAAGGGCCTTGAGGGAAGCTGTATGATGAGCAGCTGAGGGCACTTGGTCTTCCATTCAGCCTGGAGAAGAGGAGACTGAGGGGAGACCTCATTGCAGTCTTCAACTTCCTCGTGAGGGGAAGAGGAGGGGCAGGCACTGACCTCTTCTGTGTGGTGACCAGTGACAGGACCCAAGGGAATGGCCTGACATTGCATCAGGGCAAGTTTACGCTGGATGTTAGAAAAAGATTCTTCACCCAGAGTGTGGTTGGGTGCTGGAACAGGCTCCCCAGGGAAGTGGTCAGAGCACCAAACCTGACAGAGTTCAAGAAACATTTGAACAATGCTCTCAGGCATATGGTGTGACTCTTAGGGATGGTCCTGTGCAAGGCCAGGAGTTGTGATGATCCTTGTGGTTCCCTTCCAACTTGGCATATTCTGTGATTCTGTTAAAGTAAAAGAAAAAGGCATTCAGTTTATAGTATCATGAAGGGGCACAAGAGAACACAGAATCGAGAGAAAAACAGGAGAGGGAGAGGAAGCGAAATAATGACAAGAAGTGAAATAATATTAATCTCAGATGTAATTTATAACTCACATTTGTGAGTCAATCTCCACTTAGGTCTCAGAAGCACAAACAAGTTTAAGAGTGAAAAAAAGTCAGACACTTTACCAGAAAGCACCAAATGTCTTTCATTTCATTATAATGCCTGTACAATCTTTAAAATACAGTTTTATATAATTACACAATTTTCTCCTGGATGTTTTGTAAAATATGATAAATCTGGCTGGAA
Source organism: Pseudopipra pipra (assembly GCF_036250125.1). Lineage (NCBI taxonomy): Eukaryota > Metazoa > Chordata > Aves > Passeriformes > Pipridae > Pseudopipra > Pseudopipra pipra. The sequence goes on from NC_087551.1 coordinate 61,602,094, forward strand.
AGCAGCCCAGCAGAAAATGACTTAGGGGTGCTTGTTGACAGCTGGCTGAACATGATCTAACAGTGTGCCCAACTGGCCAAGAAGGCCAATGGCATCTTGGGCTGTATCAGCAATAATTTGGCCAGCAGGACCAGGACAGTGAATGCCCCTCTGTATTTGGCACTGGTGAGGCTGCACCTTGAGTGCTGTGTCCAGCTCTGGTCCCTTCACTACAAGGATATCAAAGTGCTGAAGCATGTCCAGAGAGGGGCAACAGAGCTGGTGAAGTGTCTGGAGCATATGTCTTGTGAGGAGCAGGTGAGGGAGCAGGGGTTGTTTAGCCTGGAAAAAAGGAGGCTCAGGGGACACCTTATTGCTCTCTACAACCATCTGAGTGGAGGTTGCACTGAGGTGGGGATTGGTCTCTTCTCCCAGGCAACTACTGACAGGATGAGAGGACATAACCTCAAGCAGGGGAGATTCAGGTTGGACATCAAGAACTATTTTTTTGTGGAAAGTGTCGTTAAGCATTGGAATGGACTGTTCAGTGGGGTGTTGGAGTCACGATCCTTGGAGGTGTTCAAGAAATGACTGGATGTGGCACTTAGTCTAAAGTTGGACTTGATGATCTTAAAGGTCTTTTCCAACCTAAATGATTCTGTGATTCTGTGAAATCATACTGAACGGGCAGTTTGATTCAATGCCTCTGATACCTAATATTGCCAACTTTCTTGTCCTGCATTTTTAAAAGAATTAAGTTGTACGAAGATTAGAAATATCTGCAGAAGAGGAAATTTTACAATTCCATGATCAGAATAACACAATATGGTGCTTGTCTATTGTGAGTGCTTCTAGGAAATACCATAATTCAATTAGTAGTATTAATAATTATTTTAAAATGTGTCAGTAATAAATTACTAATTATTGCAGTAGTAATCATTATATTTATATTCTGTATATTGGACATTAATTTAGAAAAGACTAAACGCTTCAATAATCATCACTTAAGGACTGAATATCCACATGTCCTTCACTGTGTGCCTTTATAGCTGTATTTTCATACTGCGCTTCAATTCGGTTCATTTTAATTTATGTAAGTCTAAGAGATTCACTTGAAAATATCTCATAATTAACATTTATTACTCTATGATGTTTCCTCTGAGTTACCTGCCTTCATCTCCCTAATATAGACCAATCTTTAGAATTCTTGCTGAATATCCACAACTCTCAAATGCTTAAGTGGAAAACATACTCATGCTGAGAATCAGAATTAGCAGACGTCCCTAAAGATATAAAGGCAAACATCTTTTAAAGGCGTCTAAACACCCCTCACATTAAACTTTATTGAAAGTATTTTCTAAATATAAATATGTACGTGCTTATAAAGTGGGTCATTACATGTATAACAGTATAAATAATCCTCGACCTTAAATAATTTAGTCACATTTAACTAAATAACCGCTTGGATTTTGCAGTACTTGATCTTAAGTATTTATTTTCCAGACATAAGAACATAGGTTAATCCTTTCTTGTGTACCAAGCAGTAACTTCTTTGAATTTCATATTGAAGCTAAAGTCATATACATTGAAGCTGACGTCATACTCTGAACTAAATTATAGACATTGGAGGGAAATGAACTTCTGCATTTTATATCAAGATGTGGTACTGTGAATTAAAGGGAGATGCCCAGTGCTGATATCTAACCTAGGACCAGCAAGTAATACAAGTTGCCAAATGGAGCATCAAAAAATGACAGCATAAGGTAAAATTCCAAGACAGTAGGACTATTGTGGTGCACATAAAAATTCCAAATATTATGATTTTAGCTGAAATGCACCTGCAGTACTGGCCAAATTTATTTTGAATGGGTTTGCAACCAGAAACCCATATGGCCACAACCCAGAGAAAAACCTGGTTAGAACCATCTAAATTCAGGTCTGTTTTTCCTATGATAGAATGTCACTATTATGCAATGCAACTGATAAAAGAAGAAGGAAGAAGGAGTCTTCTTAAGGAAGAAGACTCTGTAACTAATGTTTGTGCCTTTATTTTCTTTTTTGATTTTCTCTTGAGGGGAAAAAAATTCCAGATATACATCACTACTTTATATAACCTTTTATTTCATCTTAGACCATGCAGTAAATTTCTTTAGTTTTGTGCATATATCCATATAGTACAGAGAAGGTTGCATGAAGAATATATATCTTCGCTTTTCCCAACCCTATTTTTAATCACAAAAGCTTTCTGTCAAAAATGTGTTATCCTGCAACAAGAAAACTATATCTACTTCACAGAAATCTCTTTATTTGACATGTAAGTACTGTGCAGCCGACTGATTTTGAGTTAACTAACTGCCGTTCCCATAAATCTCATTAAAGAATGCACCGTATCAATCTGCTTTTTACTTGGTCAGCTGCAAACACTATAAAATCTTATGAAGCCAGAACTCCTAAACATAGAGAGGTGGCTCACCTAAAATTATTCCAAGAAGAAATATTTGGATTTTTCTCATGGGATTTAAGTTGCTGTTTCGTCAGGTTTGAATTTTATGTTGTTCATCACATCATCTGGGCAATGAACAAGCAGAGGGAGCATTGAATGGGTTGACATCAGAATATTCTATTCTAAATGTTATGAAAATGTTAGGAATGGCAAATCAGTTTTCCATAGCCCCTCTTTGTCAGATTTTCCCTCAAATAGAAACTGTGTTATAACATAACTACTCCAAAAAATTATTCTTTGGACATACAGATAGTCCCAACATACAGACAATTGGTTCAGAAAACACCATAATAGCTCATGGAGAATCCCAGAAAAAAGTACATGGGTCACACAAGTAACAGATAAAAATATTGCAATTCTTACAGCCTTCTAGGAGTTAAAATTACATACTAAAATATTTTTAGAAATTAAAGCAGTCCTTAGATTACACTAACCTACACCATGGGCTCGAAATTCCATCTCTTAACAGATGAGTTGCGGGAAAGTTACAGGAAGTGTCTCTCTCTGTTTCTCCTTCATAAATGATTCTAATAGCCTCAGTAGTTTGGCTAAAACTGACATACTTTATAAAATAATCTATTATATTGATATATTTTGAGCTAATTACCATGTGAGATAATTATCTCATGTGAGATGAGAAACATTCTAAAGTATAATGCTCAATAAACCCATGGAATTTAACATGCAACCTCAGCCTTAAATCTGAATATCTTGATTATACTGTGTAAGATATATATATTTTAAAATATTTATTCTTAACCAATACCTTATCTTAAATCTTTAATTTTTTTTCACCTGAGTTTTACTGACATAGCTGTCTAATATTACATTCTTTTGATAATAGTAGCCAGAAGCGCTAGTGGGCTTAAAGAAATATGAATAATTCTGTTCAGAACTTCAATTTACATATAACGTCACATTTCAAGAAAGTATTTATTTGACACTTAATTTTTAGCAGTCAAATATCTATCATTTCCAACAACTTTAGCTGAAACTCTTCTTGTCTAGAATTTCTGAAAGCTGTATATTTCAGCATCTAAATTTAAAAGCCATCACAGTATCTTGAGTTTATTCCTAGAAACAGTAGTTAAGTCACTGCAATACACAGTATACTTATGCTGGGATTGATGTTCAGTTTGTCACAGTCTGGTCCGGAAAGTCTTGGAGAATTTGCAAGTGCCTGTTTCTTATAAGTGGGGACTTCTCATTGATTATTCAGTTGTCATAAGTTGAAAATTGTTTCACCTGGAAAATCTTCCACTATTAAACTTTTAGAACAACTGTTTTATAGATGTGAGGCTGTAGTCCTCCTACATGAAGCAGCTGGTAGTAGAAATTTTCTGCATGTAAAAGGACAAAAGAACTAGCAAGTAAGCATACAGTAGTGTGGCAAGTAAGCTGGGAGACACCAGCTCAACTCTTCTCCTTACAGTGGTGGTTTCTAGCTAGTAATAACATGAACTTGTGTTTTGGAATATGAGAGTTGTTTTGGCATGCTGCCAAATTCAATCTGCCAAGAGACAGCCTTAGTGAGGACATACAATCATTGAATCAAAGAAGACCTTTAGATGAAAAGGACCCAAAAGGTCCAGCTTCCTGCTCCTGTACCTGCAAGGTGCAGTGCATGGACCTGCCTCCAACATTGACAGAACTCCTTGGGTGGATGCCCTGGAGGAGTCTGTCATATATCACCTACGTTATATCTCAGTCAGCTTAAGCGTGTCTCCATCCAAGAGCTTTAAAATCCTAACATTCTTGAAAGGCCAACTACTATCAGTGGTGTTGCAAGAGCTTAACTGACAGTCTGTCAAGTGACAGAGGTATGATTTACATGCATATTAACATATATTTCCAAAAAGGGTGTGTCCATTTGCATTTCTCCCACAACACATCTAAAATAAATGGTATATATGAGCACCATAGAAACCTGGTCATTGTCCCTCATGCTCCCAGACCTCTTTTTTTTTCTTCATTTCATCATTAGGAAACCTTCAAAGCACCCAGGAGATGGCCTGCTCTGGGGGTGTTAATGCCTAAAAAAAGCTTTTGCATTGGCAAGTAGATAACTTAGAAGTACACACACTACACCACTCTATTTTTAATTTTAATTGCAATAATTTTTTGAAAGAAAAAGTCCTGCATGAATTAATACATATGGTCGTGATCAGCTTCCTCTGTTCTGTACTGCTGTTTGTAACCAGGTACACACCAAATGCTGGCAATCTCTCCTGAATGTCTACCTCTCACCTTCCTCCCTGAGGTCATCACTTGCAGCAGACTCAGGTTCTTGGGTCTCCTACAGACAGAGCTGATAGACACTGCATCCTTCACCATCCGTGGGAGTGTGGGACTGCAGCAGAGTGTGTTTTTCTGGACCAGTTCAAGTTCACATCTTATTTAGATCCCACAGCTGCTCTCATAAAATATTGGTCTGTCTTTTCAGCAGTCAATCAAAGCATCTAAACAGAGCTCCTTGTCTTCCATCCAGTGTCTGCCCACAGCAACATTCCTTCACTGCCTGTGTAAATCCTTGTCCTTTCTACCATGCAGGCCTACCATCTGGCATCATCTTTCAGTCAGCCTCTTTCTAAATCCTACACTAAGACTACATCCAGCCCCTGCTTATTTTTGCTGTAAACCTAGTTTTTACTGTAAACTAATACACAGTCTCCTTTACTAATCCACAAGGCTAAAACTCTGACCTGAGCACTAATGATTCCCCCTCTGGGTCAAGTAACACACTTTTCCCTGACTTTGCCAAGCTCACCCTGTGCGTACCCACCTGGAAATTGATGCAGTTTCATACCTTAATGTAAGCTGCTCATCTTTTCTATAATAATCTACCATTTTTTTTCCTGCATCTATTGACTCCAATCTCTCTTCTTCCAGTTACAATCCTATTGTCAATTTGTTAAATATTTAACAAACATTCCTATGAATTTATATGAGGATATTCCTCTGATACTCTTGGAAATATCCTTTTGATGAAAACTGCATAATTATAAGCTACATTGAAACCACTTTTTCCTCACTCGACTCAGTTTCTGATATTGACTCAAGGTTTCCTTGACTCCCCTTTTTGCCTGTATTTGTTTCCTGTTATCTTACCCCTAGATTTTAAATTCTTTGGAGAAGAGGCCATCTCTCTGTACTTTATTTGCACAGTGCTTTGCACAATGGGATTCCATTCAAGGACTTTCAGGTGCTGCAATAACGAAAACAGTTTTGAAAGTAAGTCTCTAAATGTTTTCTATTTTACAGAAACTCTTTACAAAATAATGATTGTTTAAACATAGCCTGCAATAAGTCAGCTTGATATTTGATTCAGTTTCCTCCCTTTTCTCTTTATAGAATGGTTTCTCCTTGCTGTTGAGACCTACTGTAGGGGCTGAGCACAAGATAAATCGGCAAACAAATGTGATAAGAGTACTGTTAGAATATTCTGCCATTAAAATGGGCATTCCATCTTAAAAATCCAGATGGTCAAGAAAGAGAATGACAAAACCATGATATCAAAGATAAATGGATAGTGGCATTATGAAAATTATACCCTTTGAAACAACAAATGTTACCAAAAACAAAGGATCAAAAATTGTCAGCTGCTTGAAAGCCATAATCACTTTTTTCCATGGGATAACACAATGCACCATGACTTGTTGCAGAACAAGGATCTCTGGCTCCCTCACGTGAGGGGAATAGCTGATGTACTTTCCCACTGTACTAAAATGAAATTATTCTACCATAATTTTGGTGTCATGAATCCCTGAGAGCATTTTCAACAAGATGAATTAAAACAGATAGTGTAATTTCTTCTTTTTGTTTTTTTTTTTTTTTTTTTTTTTTTTTTTAATTCATAGCAGGTCACACAGTATTTAAATACACTTATCAGACAACTTTGAATTTCTGTATCTATTATATTTGGCTACTTCATTGTTGTGATATTAGGTTTGACAGATACTTTTCAAAACAAAGTCCAATTTGCCTATTATAATTATTTCCCATCTTTCTGTGGCTGAGTTAATTTGTACACTTGTTCCTGTCTATAGCCCTGCCAATGACCAGCTATCGCCATTGGAAAACATTCTTCTTAAAAATATTCTTTCTGTCCCTATTCTTCAACTTATGAGGTATGTAACTTCAGTGAATTTGCTTTAATAAGCCACTGACGTATAACTTCTTCCAGGATAACATTCCTCCCAAGACAGCAAGAACAGAGTGACAGGCAGCAGAAAGTTAAATATTTTGTCAGATGGTATTCCTTTCCTATTTTTTTCTAAACTTCCTTCATTTCTATTAGCGAATTTTCAGAAGAGAGCTCATTTTTTTATGAAGCAAAAGAGTGAGTCTTAGAGTTCATAAAGGAATAAAAATTTACAAGCTCAGCATTTGCAAGTGTTTATGAGAATTTAATGCTGAAAGTAAAGGACATCTGAATTATTATAATATACTAGTAGAATCAGAAATATTAATATTTCTCTAGCAGATTTTCTGTATGATAAACTTTCTTCCACACAATCCATAGATGGTTAATCTACAGTTTACTTCAGTGTGTGTAATTCCTGAGAGCAGAAGATTTGCTGAAGCGGTACAAGCTCTATCTGAATGAGCAAATGGAGCTATTTGAGAAAATAAAAAGCCCTAAACGCTGATTATACACAGTACTGAAGATGATATATTGTAACCTAGTTTTAGCACAGTAAGCTGTATAGAACATTTTACCCCTAAAGCTAAACAAAATTGTCTTCTATTTGCATGGATTCTCCCTCCTCACACACACCATGTTTCCTGGAAGACAATGTTTATCAGTATTCGTGGCCAGTGGCACTAGTTTTGCCATATGTACAATACTGTGTTACTAAATAGCTAACAAAAAAATTAAATTTAGTATTTACTTCACAAAAACGTAAACATGAGTCAAAGTGAAGAAACGTTCGCTGCAGCTCATATACACATATTCCACTATCTATATCAATTTCTCTCTGTCCAGTTCTTGAATTGACACAAATGGCAGCACCAATAGATTATGTTCTGTAATCTCTAGAACAAATAGTTTTGCTTTTTTTATGTTATTGATAGCAGAGGGAGTTTCAGCCTTTTCCTTTACTCTACATGGGTATTTCCATTCATGATAGGTTTTTATTGCGGTTTTCCCCTCCGAATCATGTTTAATTCAGGCTAATTCCTCCCTGATAAGCAGAGAACTTTTTTTTTAGTTTTAAAACCCATTCTAGTTTGATTATTTCAAACTAAATCCAGGTATTTCAGAAATTATTAATAATCCTACTTAAGCTTGAAAAAATGTCAATTGAGGATAAGAATGATATGCCACATAGATACAATCAATATATCTTATTTTTTTATAAGAAAGTTGTTTCTTTTTTTATTGCAAATTATCTTTTTTTGTTGTTATAGTGACTGTTAATTCTCTCCGTTTACTGTAACTTAATAAGTTGGCACTGAGATTTATTCTATCTCACTACAATTTGAATCTGTTCTTTTGTCTCATTGTCTGCATGATTTCTGCAACTCCAAATGACATCTCCTCAGCAACCTTCCCTTAAGGGACTTGAAAATCTTCTAAGCTTTAATTGGGATCTGGAGTTTAAAATGAGTTCTCCACTCCAGCTCTTGTTGCCTTTACTTGCCTGCTGACTTTTTTTCACTTTTTCTGGGAAGCCAGCTGCTCTCTGAGCTCTTTCTTTTGTATTTTTTGTTGTTGTCATCTCAAGTTAAAAATAAAATACCTGCGCAAAACTGTAGGCTTCCTTCTGCTGTTTGGTTGCGATTTTAGAGACTCTTTACTCTCTCCTGAGTTGTGAGGATCTGCCATTCCACCCCTGAAGGATTCCTTTCCTAATCAGAAAGGATAATCAGCTGCATAACACATACTTTCCCTCTAGCTTTCTACTTGTTCCTGTCTTATGCTTATAGTTAGGTATGTCTCATATCTAGTAATTTTTCCTCACAGACTCTTGCCCATCATATTCTCTTACCCCTTGTTTCTATCTCTTATGGGTCACAATCTCATGTTTTAAAGATCTTCAGTTTACCTAATGACACCTTTTTTCCCCTGTTCCTGCTTCCCCTGGTGCAGTCATATTCTCAAATTATCCACCTTCTTGCTTTTCCTTCGCTCTTTCAAGTCACTCACAGTCTCATGGCCTTTAAAGGAATTCACCTGACTCTACAGATGACAGAGAGAGAGACAGGCATCTCTAAGGGAGATTCACAAATCCTGAAACAAGTATCCTACGCTGTTGGAGTGAGTAATCATTTGGTGATCCTTATTTCTATCCATCCTTTCCAGAGTTACCAGATTAGCTTTATTTTTTGCTATATTTAGATAGGAGAAGTTAGGAATACCATTCCTCGTAAGGGTACATCAAAGCAAGGTAGATTTTTCATGTGTGTCTTTTCAGCTACTGTGGGTACTCATTCATTGAATGTCCATTTTAGACAGAAAAAGTTGGGTGAAATTAACCCAATTCATAGATGCTAAGAAGGAATCATTTCCTTGAGAGCAAAAAAAGTAGTCAGTTTAGTAACTTCACTTCTAGCCAGCTGAGTTTTTGCTTAAAATTCATTAATTTCACCCCATGAATAATTTTTGATTTCAACTAAAAATTTGAACGTGAAAAATGAAAGCTATCTAGGAGAAAGGAACAGAAACTAAATGCAGTCTTGAAATAAATTGCTCAAGTATGAAATCAGTACAGCTCTCAACATCGAAGTAAACAACCAGGAGAGATCCAATAAAGATGGGAAGTTTTCCTTGCAGTGTCAGAATGATTGAAGTTAAAAAAAAAAAAAAAATGTTTTAAATATACAAACTTTACAGTCATTACTTAGCTAACTTTGTTTTAAGAATGAAAGAAGTGTTTTTATCTTGATCAGACAGCTTTTCTATCTAAAAGTAAAGAATAAACCTGAGGTCTTTGTCAAAGGTCAAGGATAATCAAGATCCCCGGTTTGTTCCCTCACCTGTTGTTTCCAGACAGCATCCTGTCTTTGAGTCTTTCCAGGGGAAATGCAGACTAAGAAAAAAAATTAAAAAAAAATAAGAAGAGGAAAATAAAGCAAACAAACAAAAAAAACACTACAGAAAAGGAGTATTGCTTATTTTATAGCTCCAGTACTTTTTTTTTATAGGCCAGGTAGAGGTCGAGAACCATTATGTCACAGGCTGTACAAACAGAAAGAGAAATACCTCCTCAAGTAGTAATACTTCAAGTATTTTACATCTAGAGACCTTAAAAAGACATTTTTGACATGCATTCTATATACCATATGCCTGTTTTCACAATGCATAACCATATTCAAAATTTATTTATTTTTTAAAAAGGACAACTTACCTAAATTTGCTTTTCTGATAAGAGTCCAGAGCATGCCATAAAACTCAGTCACATTTCTTTTCTGATCTTTGTATTTTCTGTTTCTTATTAATTATGCACTTTTGGGAATGTTTGTCTAATCTACTTGGAAATAGGGGAATTATTCTACCTTGTTGAACTTCAAGAATGATGTGATCTTTTATGTCATTATAGGAGAGAGACACCTCCATTATAGGCATTTATTTGCAACATCACTTTTATCTGTATTTCTCCATGATGAATTATCAGACAGTAAATCACTTGCTACTTCTTTTATCCTGAAGGTAGAAGCCTCCAGGGGTGCCACTGAAGTTTAACTGAGGTTAAGAGGGGAAAAGCAGTAGAAATTTGTTGTCTATAACCAACCTAATTGTCAGACAACAGCTTTTTTCACATATTTCAGAAGAATATAATATGATACTCTGTTTTAGTTTACCGATTCCTGAAGACCAAACAAATAGTAAGTATATCACTATTTATGTCTCTCATCCAGAGAGACTATATTCTCTCCAGGCAGTACTCTAAGACAAATTTCTCCTTTATACACTGAACTCTGGGAGTCATTATAGCTTGAGTAAGAGTCCACCTAAAATTGGTGGTTAGGTCTGTGCTGAGGAAAGAACAGGGTAATATTAACCAGGGGAGAATTCAGTCACCTTTTATTCTGCATGACAAATCCTATACCAGTGTTCAGAAAATATAACTCAGCTTCTAGAAGATGTAACCTGGATTCATTTTCAACTCTCAGAGGTGCATAAGGTTTTTTCCAATGCAAAGATCTTTGTAGTATGGGGTTGTTTTCTTCCATTTCCTCTTCATCATTACTTCTTAAAAGTGACAAGAACTGTGTTTTGACCGACATTTAAGAACTCCTAACAATGCTTTCCCCCAGCCTCAGTTAGAACTTTCTATGCACTTTAACTTCTCCTTTTGTTATCTAAGTGCACACTCAAAGGAAATTCTTTGGCTCCCCACTGCTATGCTTTGATTCTAGTCTCCCAAAGTCCACCCTCTACCTCCCTTCAAGTTCTTTTGACCATATTTTCATGGGAACTCACTCTCATGTTCTTGTATTGGAAGTTTTGAGTGCTTGCCTGCCTTCAGGTGAAAACCTGACAATCTGTGATGAGCTATAATGAGAGAAATGGGTAAGCAGCCAGGAAGTCCATGTTGTTTGCCACTTTTAGGATAATATTTGTTTTAGTTTAAACTGCCTTGCTTTTTCTATCTCTCTTTCCTCTCAGCTGCATAACACATAATAAAACGCCCTCATTCTTTTATGAAAGCCTGCTTTCTCCTTTGGGACCAAGTAAAATAATGTTTTCTTAAAAGGTAATTTGCTTGGGAGATTTTCTTGGTATGATTCAGTACATTTTTGCAGATAGCTCTGGATTTATGCAAACTAACATCTCCCATTGAACCATTCAGAATTAGGCATTGAGCATATTATTTTGGTTTTAGAACAAATATTTAAACCAATAGCAAAGCCAATGAGATCAGCTGTCACACTCAATAGAAGTAATTCCTTTTTTTTTTGTGAGACAGTTTCTTTCCTCTTTTCACTTTCCTAAGTTTTAGGAGATCCTTAGGACTAATCTGACCACTAAAAGTAGAATGAAATCAGTGGTTTCTGTGAGTCAAATGGAGACACACATTTTGCAGTGCAGACCATGCAGCTTCTTTACTTGCTTATCTTATCACAGTACCTCCTGAGCAGTCTATCTGCCTTATCATCTGCTTCTGGTATCTGAAGGATTGACAGGTAAACACTTCTAAAGTTTCTGTCAGTGTATGAGGTGAATGAAGGCATTAATCACAGAATAAACACCTTAGTCACCATCCTCCCTGCAGCTGACACAGGATTGGCAATGGCAGAGAGAAAGAATGAGAAAAATCAGGAAAAACAAGATTGCTGGGGTCTAATTCAACCATCCCTGAAGTTAAAGGAAGATTTTTTGCTGATATTAGAGGAAATGGATCTGCTGCTAAGGTCATACAGGCCAGAGACAATATTTGAAGTTTTCCACAGAACAGCTTGTAGTATTTTTGAATTTAAACTCAGCTGAGCTATGAACAAACTGCAAAGTGAGTGGGAAAGTAGATGAATTCTTTTCCTGACATCTGTAGAGCACTGCCAGGAGTTTGGGTAACCTCCTAGGGAAATGGAAATTCTTACTGCTGAGAAGAAATAGGATGTTACTGATATTGCAAATATATGGTGGGATGACCTATACACCTGAAGTTTAAAAATAATTAGATAAAGTATATTTACAAAAAAGAGTAGGCAAAAGAAATGAGGGTGGCACTCCATGTTAGATGGCTAATTATCTGTGTTAGAGCTGTTGTCTGAAGAGAAATATTGTATTGTCCTTGGTGACTCCACTTTTGAAGACCCATGCTGGGCATTGTATGCAGTATGTTGTAAAACATCACTGAAGTTTCTAAAAATGATAGATGATAATTATCTGACACAAAAGGTATTGAACCTAGCATAAGGTAATTCAACTTTGAGCCTCATTATGTTGAATAAAGATGAATGAATTGGAGGATCTAATTACATTCATTATGGGAAAACAGAGGACAGTAGTATATATATTTGGTACTTCTAAAGAGTGAATTTTTCAAACCTGGAGAAAATTATGAGAGATAATTGATTAGAAAGAATAAGCGCAGATAGCCAATTGTGAAAGCAATTTTAAAGTTTAACAAGAATTTATGACATGTTCAAAAGCAACATCTCACAACTATGAAAGAGTATATAAATGTTTTAAAACCCCCTCCTACTTCAGAAGTGAAGTAAATGTAGCAATTAAAATTAAATATATATATATATGTATATATATAAAAGGGAGAAACAAAAGGTGAGAGTAATAATAGTAAATCATAAATAAGGACCGGTAGAAAAGAGAATGCAAAGGTGCTAGGAGGAAAGTGCATCTCCCAGGAATTAGAACAATAAGAAAAAAATTTTTAGGGATTAGAAAAAAAAAGATTATGTTTAGTCTAAAAATTTTTAACAGAAATACTAATCATGGTAACAATTAAGTATAAATGGAAGTGTGTGTCTGTGTATGTGACTGTGTATGCTCATCTAAAAGCACCAGCAGAAACAGTAGGATGAAGTTAAAAGGGAAGGTGCGAGTTAACTGCTACAGAGCACCATATAAGTGATTTCATTCAAATGAAGAGGTAGAAAAACTCACCTATAGATAAGTGTTAAGGGAATGAAGTAGAGGACAGTATTTATAAAACATGCAGATAAGACAAACAACACCACTGAGAAAGTCAGCAATTTTGCCTAATATTTATGAGAGATGAGACAAAATAATGAGGCAAAATATCCAAAACTGCATCCATTCCAGAAGAGTATAGAAGGTAAATAAAAACATCCATTTGTCATCATTAGCCAAGATGAACACCAGAGACATAGTGAGCACTGGACCGACGACACCTCTTATTGCACAAAAACGATCCTGGCCAAGCCACTGAGACAAAAAGCCTAGAGTATGTGGATGTAAGAATGTGAAAAGTTAACTTAGAGATTTTCTAGTGTAAGACCACCTTCATCTTCTCTGAGATATCTCACTGAATTTTGCTGCATTGATTTTCTGCTTTTCCAGCAGTAGATGAAGGTTCTAAAACTGTTCTTAACTGAAAAAGAGATGCAGCTGTTCGTATGTTCGTATGTTGTTCCTGTAAAGAACCAGGAGAATGTGCTCATAGCACAGGAGAAGAGGGTGCCATTTTGTAATTTTTCAGGACAGATGTCATTCTCCATCAGGCATTAAAAAGTTATGCCTGAATTCCTGTGCTGTGTGTGCACACTCCAATGTGTGGACACACATTGTATGCCCAGCGAGAGAAATGGACATTTCTGAAAGGAAATTCGTCTCAGCTCTATTAATGGCCTATCTTAAGACAGGTGTGAATTACATATAAATTGAGATGCCTAATTTTTCCAAGCTTAGACTTAGACAATTAACTATGAGATAACCATAACTGTTATTTAAAACGGATGTTAAAATGTATTTCAATAGTATTTTGAAAGCAGAATGCCCAGCAAGTTTTCACCTGGGAGACACAACAAAAGGTCTATCTGACCTGGTAATATTCTTATTCAATTGCTGTCACAAGTGGAATTTTCAAAAGTTTGTGAATATCATCTCAATATTTTAAAAGCCATATAAATACTGACTAGTGAAAACTGGCAAGAATGCTGAGAAAAAGAATGTAATTGTTAATACAGGTTTTAATTGATAGAGCATAAAAAGCTAGAAATATAATTAGTGTCAATCATTATGTTTTGGAGGAAGAGTCCTTACAGTCAGTATTAAACACACTTCATATAATCTTTTTATGACATTATAATTTAGGCAGTGAAATATAAATAATATATTTACACTTCTAAAAGGAATTTTGACACTTTAATACACAACATGCTGATTTAAAAATTAAAGCAACAATACAGTATATCTTGAATGGATTAGCAACTGCCTAAGTGACAGGTTCCATAAAAGTAACTGTCAGTGTGGATCTATTGTCAAAGGAATGAGTTTCTAGTAGGGTTAGGAGGTTATCTAGTAGAATAAATGGCAGCTGGTCCAGTATTATTCAGTGTAGTCAACAGTGATTTGGAAAAAGATACAAAATCACTGATGGTCACAGTGATGGTTAAGAAACGAAAAAGACCATGCAGGTCAGCAAGCATCTCTGTTATCATGGCATAAGATTAAGGGATTTGCTATGTTTGTAATTTTGTACTTATAAAATTGTTTCTTTGTATAAGTACCACAGCAACACAGGCTTGCATCTATTTGGGAAAATTATTTATTTTAAACAGCAACAAATGTTAAACAACATAATTAAATACTTCATGGAATTGTAGTGAAAAACAGGGTTCTTGATTTTATCTCCCTACTCTTCCAAGAAGATTTATGAAGAATGCTTTCCAGTATAGTTTCCATGTCTAACCCATGTTCATGGCAAGGAATCAAATGCATAGTTGGGGAAAATAGCTAGACCTAAATTAACCACTCCACCGGAGTAACTACAGATGGTGAGAAAGTCAGTCAGAGCTAATTTGGCAGTCTGGCATATCAGCATGCATTCTATATATAGGAGAGTTGTACAAACTGAATAATTTTCAGTTAAATTCTTCTTCACTTCTTAATTTATTTTTCCATATGATTAAGTCTTAAAGGGAAATAATTTTCTCTCTCTTTTTTTTTTTAACATTGCTTTTCACTCCATTTTATTTCATGGTCTTTTGGCATGCCTCAACTCTGACTGTGATTTGATCTTCTTTACTTTTTAATTACCTTTTAATTTGTTTTTTTTTTTTTTTCAAAATGTCATATTTCAGGGTAAAACAATTTATAACGTGAAATATTTTACTTGGGACTAGAAAGTCTTAAAACTGAATTTTGATTTTTTTATGTATTTTTCTCAGAGTGCTTGGCTGTGCTCATTTATCATTTTTCTAAATCCATTTTATTCCTTGGGGAGGTGCTTGCCCTGAGGTGAAGGAGTATGATAGAGGTATGATAGCAGAATGCCCATTTTTTGCATTCAGCACTGATCCAGATGTCAGGTATTTTTAAATAAGCAGCCAGTCTTGCTGGTATGAGAAATACACACATGTAGTATAAATATTTTAGTCAAACCATCAACAAAATATTTATTTTGATGTGCAGATGTAATTTGGAAATCCTGTTCTGCTTGTTGTTTTGTATTGTAGGTGGATTGGTGATTCCTGGTGGTACTTATACTTGGATGCTTCCTCTTGGGGATATTCTGACAAGGTGAATAGATAGCTGCTGTCTGAGCCTGATATTTTCTTACATGCCCTTTCCACTCTTATCCTTGTTAGTTGAGCCCTCAGTCCTTCCTTGGCCCAGCTGCCCATGACTAAGTCTGCTCTGGGTGTTTGACAAGGACCCCTACCTAGACACATATTTGCTCATTGACAAAGAACAGTCCACTTCCATCCACAGTCTAGGGTGAGAATTTGGGTTCCTTTCCTATACCGGGTGGAGGGAGTGATGGCAAATAACACAACCACTCAAGCTGCTCAGTGACAGAGGACTGTTTCAAAAAGTTCACCTCCTCTGTCCCCAGATATGTCAGTGCTTTTTCCCTATGCTATTCTATTTTCTAAACAGATGACCTTAAAGCAGCATATTTAGAGGTAATGTATTTGACTTTGCTCTAGAACAGTTGGAAATAAAACTGCTCGGACAGGAACACTTTCCAGACAGAACCGCTGAAACTAAAAGCTGAGAGGCAATTTAGGGAACAATTTAGAGCAATTTAATTCCTTTTGCTGCTCATTTTTAACTGATGCCTCACTGCTAAGGCTGTCTATGCCATAATTTGGACATAAGAACACAGGATCAGAAGATTCAGTAAGAGCAAGTCCTGGGGCCAGACTGGACCCAATGTGCATTGACAAATGGTACAGGAAATACCTGAGTCCCTCTTCCACTAGCAAGGAATCAGTAAAAAACCATCATGCTCTGTCTGCATTCTGTGTGCACTCACTTCCCACGAAGGGGCACAACAGCCACTTTCAGCAACATTCGTGAAAGCATTTCTCTATGGAGGAGGAATTTTCCTCATCTGCAAGTCACTTTAAGCAATGCTCTAAGGTTGCTGAGGAGCTGCAAACCAGAGAATACAGATTGATGCCTGTACCTGTTATATTACATTGACAGCAAAATAAGAACTTACTAATGATATCTTTTTCTAAACTAAGCTATTCAAACTTGGCAATGTTCAGAAAATTTTCCTAACAGAAAGTATTGCTTCTGGAAAGGTAAGAACAGGAGAGCAAATACAAACTGAGTTTTGAAGTCTGACAGTGGGACTTTTGTTCTTTGAGTTCTTGTGGTCATCACTAACATTTTTGGCTATTTTGTAGAAATTTGCCAATGTGCTGATACATGAAACAACTTCTTCTTCCTTCTTTCTTCTTCTCCTTCTTCCTTTTCTTCCTTCTTCCTTCTTCCTTCTTTCTTCTTTCTTCTTTCTTCTTTCTTCTTTCTTCTTTCTTCTTCTTTCTTCTTCTCCTTCTCCTCCTCCTTCTTCTCCTCATTATTAAATAGAGAAACCATTTCTGACAAGGCAGGAAAAACACTGTCATTTCACCACATATATACTTAGTGCATTGGCATATTCAATGTTCTCTCAACTAACCATGCTCTATATCCAAAAAGCTGCAAAATCAGTTATGTCCACAATGTTTGCTTTCTATTAGTAATTGAGAGCTGAAGTTTACACACTCTGGGAAATAGACATCAAAGATGTCAGAAGCTTACAATTTCCGTAGAAATGTCCAATTTGTAAATACTAAAGTCTAAACTTGAAATTGACAACCACTGATACATAATTTTAAGATCGAGTATATAGAGACAAAAATGGGTTTGTTTAATAAGGTCTGAATTCACAAGATGAAAAAAAAATCAGCCCCAAAACCCCCGCTATCATCCTGTGGTCTGTGTTAGATACTGAATTAAATTATTTGATATGAACTACGGCAAGGAGATGTTAAAATTTGGAATTATGTTATGCTCTGATTAAATTAACAATTAAGCATGGAAAAGCAGACACCTGTGGTCAGGACTGTAAATGACTGTCTAAAGCAATAACCTCTCTCAAAGTCTTCTGTTTTGGTTTAGGTTGAGACTAGTTGTATAAATGTTAATAGACTAAATTCAGCAGGGGAGAAGCCATTGTGTGGGTAAGGCCCATGCTGACAGTTACCTGCAGTTTAATTATACAGTGACCCTTTGGGTCAGCAGATACCGTTTTAAGTCCCAGTTGCAGGTTAAGCAGCAAAATAATAATGCTGTGAGTATAGAACAAATGAGATAAGCTTTATACAGACTGCAAGGAACTGAGAAAACATCATTGTTCTTATGTTAATATGGAAGATGACTCTATGTTTTTATCTTCCTGATTTTTTCATAGACTTGGTTTATTTGTGATGCTTTTAAAATCTATCTGTTATGTCAATCTTCCCCAAGGATTGTTTTCATAGGAAAGAAACCAAATTCAGTTCTTTAGGCAGCTATCTAACTTGCCAGTCAGTGAAAGCCATGATTAAAAATGGCATATCAAAAGCTGCTGTTACATATGTGCTACCTGCAGTCTGGAAACATCCAGACATCTAATCTTTTTATGAAAGTAGACTGTTAGATGGTAGAAATGGTACAATTTTGGACAATTCTGTGAAGTTCATGTACAAAAGAAATGCTAATTACACTTCAAGCTAATTGGGTCATGAGACCTGCATTAGAATGTAGATAAGACATTGAGCGGAGAGATTTGGGTGCCTAAATACCACAAGCTGCATAGCTGAACATCCCAGCTTCTAAATGAAATAGCATATGTGACTTACATAAAACAAATGCTGTAAATGAAGTCATGGAAAACAATGAAGAAAATACCTAGTCAATAACTTTATTATTATATCAGTAATAATAACTGAAGTACTTCTATTTCAAAATATAAAGGCATAGACCTTTTTAAGTGAAATTTACTAAGGCATATATTTAATATGATTTTTCCAGCTCTAAGTCAGCTAAAAGCTGAAGATATCTGCATCTAGAGTGAAGCCTGGTAAATTAGGCAGTGATGCTCTTTCATATGATGGGCACTCCATTTTTCTCATTGACTTAGAGAAGAAACACTGCTCTGATTCAAGGACTTCGAATCTTTCTTTTCTGGTTAATGTCCATCTCACAATCTCTCCAAAAAGGATTGCTATTTTGTGTCTGGAAGAGAAAGATAATACTTTTTTATACATTAATGATTATTTAGTGTTTGAAAAATTGCCTCTCTTCAGAGTCCTCCTAATGGATCAGGTGTGGACGTACCTGTATCACTTAGAAGTGGGGTGCTAGGTATAAACCGTACAAAGCTGAGACAAGCGCCCGCCTTCTTGATGAGCTCCCTCAGATCTGGGCTCCTACACTGCCTTCACAGAAACTGTTTGATGGGTATAAAACCTAAGAGAGTTGATAGAAAATACCAAAGGCAGAAGAATGCCTGAAACTCTGTTCCCCCACTCAGCCTTGTGCTCATGTTTGTAGATGGAAAAGTCTGAAATTAAGACGTAGACCACTAAACTCACCTCTTCTGCTTTGGCTGCAGTCAGTAGCACTGTCCACTCAATATGTGAGAGAAGAGTCCCCCCTTCTGTCAGGAGATCTGTTTCTGTCAGGGTTTTGCAGAGCAGATGGGGTTGCTCAGGTTTGGTCAGAAATAGAGTCTAGATGGGTTTGATGCAAATCAAGTCCTTCTGTCAGACCAGAATAGCAAACGTGAGCACAAATGCTCAGATTTCATCATGTTATGGGTGTGGTAAGAAATATTGAAGCAAAAATTTTAATTGTATTTTGTTTCCTCACTATCCTTCAGTCGTCATGAACAAAAATGCCTGACCAGTGTGACTAATGTGCATTTCTTAATTTCAGTTCTGTAGTATAAAAAGAGAAATGTCACCTTTCTTAAATTGGATCTTTTTATCAGTAACTATCATTCAAGGGTTTTTTGGGTTTTATTTTGATGGAAAAAACCACATAAAAGTGTAATTTGTCCTTTAATACAGAGAAGAAAGGGAGAAAAAGACAAAGAAATGCATACAGTGTTCTGCAAAACTAGAATGCCATGTTGTTGTGTTTTTTTCCCACTGGATAAAACAAGTAAAACTATGTTCCTTTCAGAAACTGTTTAGAGAAAAAAAAAGTCTATATGTCTTGCATGTATTTTTAAACATCCAAAGAAGTTTACACTTCTAGACGAAGAAGTCTAGAATCTCAGCTTTGAGAAAAATCACTTTAGCAGTGGACTTAGCAAGAGCAAAGGCCACATGAGGAAAACAGAAGCTGCAGAGGAAACACAAGTTTAGTCTGAAGCACTCTAATGCCATTTTCTCTCCAGAGGTCTGCTAACAACTTTTAGGCTAAAGACAACTGTCATTACTGGATCTATCTACACTGCTATTTTTAATTGGAATGAAACTCGCACAGATGATGCTACAGATGTTTAATTTTACTGATATTGAATCTCTTTCATTAGTATGTATGTTGACTGAATAACTAACTATGAACCTTCTTAAATGTGCTTCTAATCACATCAGCATTAAATATTAACTGGAAACCTGACTTTATCATTCAGTCACATTCTCTTTTTCCCAGCTTATCATTACGTGTGCTTTGATAGTAGCAGTTATTTTTGCTGATAATTTCATTTCTCATAAATAAACACATTTCTCATGATTGTTACTTACTTAGCTGAATCTAGCAGTACTTACAGCATGCAGCTAGGTGAAAACAATGTTCAATGGAGGAGAGGTTTGGGAGTGCAGCTTCTAGTAAACATTTTGCCTCAGGAATTATGTGCTATCTTTTCTTTCTCTTTTTCATTTTCAGGGAATATTTGTCCTAGGATTGCCGTATGCTCTCCTCCACAGTGGATACAGTGGCCTACTTCTTATTGTCTTGGCTGCAGCATTATGCTGTTACACAGGCAAAATTCTAATTGTTTGCTTGTATGAAGAAAATGAAGATGGGCAACTGGTAAGAGTGAGAGACACGTATGAAGATATTGCAAATGCCTGCTGCAAAAAGCTGTCTCCCAAACTAGGTGGCATAATTGTCAATGTGACCCAAGTGGTGGAACTGATCATGACATGTATTTTGTATCTGATTGTTAGTGGGAACTTGCTGTCACAGAGTTTTCCATACATAGCACTGACTGAGAAAACTTGGTCTGTAATTGCATTTGTTACTCTGTTACCTTGTGTATTTATCAGAACTCTCAAAATTGTTTCCAAACTCAGCCAGCTTTGCTCCTTGGTTCACTTTGTTATCATCCTTGTAGTGATGACTTACTGTCTTACACAAATACACCAGTGGTCCTGGGCAAAATTCAGACTCTCCATTGAGTTTGAGGACTTCTTGGTCTCCGTAGGAGTGATTATTTTCAGTTACACTTCGCAAATATTTCTTCCCACACTTGAAGGTAACATGAAAAACCCAGAGGAATTTAGGTGTATGCTGAATTGGACTCACTTTTTTGCCTGTGTCTTGAAAACAACCTTTGCACTGACTGCTTTCTTGACCTGGGGTGAAGAAACAAAGGAAGTTATTACAGACAACCTGCCATCATTTCTTAAAACACTTGTGAATTTATGTCTCTTAACCAAGGCTCTTCTTTCTTACCCTTTGCCCTTTTTTGCAGCCACAGAAATTGTGTATTCCTGTATTTCTAAAGGCAACCATTCCAATTACAGATCTCTATTACTTTTGCTGGGTGTAAGAGGCTCATTTCTCTTGTTAACTCTGCTGATGGCCATGTTTACACCACATTTTGCCCTGTTGATGGGTTTATCAGGCAGTGTAACAGGTGCTGCTATGACTTTTCTCCTTCCTTCTCTCTTCCATTTAAAACTTAAATGGAAAAAACTGTCCTTCTTAGAGAAATGTGCAGATATCTCTGTTTTTATTTTGGGCCTCCTTTGTAGCCTCGCAGGCATAGTTTGCTCAATAAAAGGGCTGCTTGAAGTATTTGGAGGAGTGTAAAAGATTTCCTGAAAGACAAATAAAGATCAAATCTTATTAATACTTTTTACTCTGTTAATCAGTATATAAGAAATTTTGTCACTAGGTAGAACTAAGCATGTGCTTAAAGATTTGCAGAGTCAAGGCTTCAACCGGAAAAGTATGTGGCTCTAAGCAAATTGGAAAATAACCTACAGAGCCAAAAAAGTACAAAACTAGACCTCTTTAAAATCTTGAGAAGAAAGATGTTGCAGATGGTTTAGCATGAAGATAATTTTAAAGTAATACTATATGGTTTTATTCATACATGACAGGCACATCCTAAAATTACTACTGCAACTGATTCCACCAATTGAACCAGAATTCTTCATAAGGTTACACGCTGTTCAGTCTCAAAGCTATCAAAACTAGCTTACAGGAAGTGAGTTACAGAGAACTATTATTGCAAATGGATGAAATATGATTTCACATTACTGGCAGAATGCAATTCAACATGTGAACAGAACAAATCAGTGAATTTTGTTTTATATGTAAGACAAATTCTACTACTTGTTTTTTAAATGAATAGGCAAAAAGAGAGCTCAGTTTAGAACACCTTTGAAAGCCTGCTTTTATCATGAGTTCAAATGGGAATGCAGTCACAGTAAAAGGGGCGTTCTAACAGCTCAAAGTCACAGAAAAGAGAACTTGTTCTGAAATAAGCTATAGCCAGTGACTGCAGAATTTCTTCAAGTCTAACTCCCAAGATTCATACCTCTGCAATGCACTTGTTCTATTGGTTGGGTTACAAGGAGTCTCGCTGGTAGCATGAAAAAGTTAACATGCAGTTCACTAATCCTCTTAAGCAGGAGATTTCTTTGATCTATGTATTTTATCTGATTCTATTAAAAGCTCAATGTAGTAAATCAAGCTCAATAAACAGTAACACAGTTAACTTCTTTTACAATTTGGTAGATCTTCAGATTTAAAAGATATTGGCTTAATGAAAATATCAAAATTGCAATGTATTTTACATTAATGATAAAACATTATGACAAGAAGCAATCCAATCAGAGTGCTCTAATGAATACATATTATCTTATTGCACTAAATCTCTGTTATATTAAGTAATTAAAGTAAAAATTTGGAAGAAGAAAGTGTGCATTTTTGTTATGAACAATTTCACACAACCTTCTACTGTGTCATGTGGAAAAGTCTTTACATGTCAACATAAGACTGGATGATAAACAGCCTAAGAGCAACTGCTTAACTAAACCATCTTGCTATGCAGTATCTTACTATTAATGCTTCTGTTCTGTATGAACAACAGTTTCCTCTCGAAGCTAATTTGCTGAATGATAAATAACATCCAATTAAACAAAACAGAGGAGTTTTGAAAAGCCTTGTATGTCACCCTGTTCCTTCCTTGTCTGCTAATGTATGCTTGTCATATGGAATAGTGACAAAAAGTTTATTAAAACAGATTAATTGCCTAATCCTAATGTTATGAAGAAAACTGTGGAAGTAACTAGTCTCTTAGAATTTTATTACTTCTTTTGTACAAGGGGTCAAATCTGCATTCAAATACACAACAATTTTATTGATATTAAAATTTGTGCTAGAGCAAATAGGAGGTATGTATTTCTAAAGAGACTTTTTATTTTTATGTAAAATGTCAAAAATACATTACTCACTGAAATAGTTGAAAGCTTATTATTACTCCTATGATGCAGTCAGAAGGATATTATTACTTGGATGATATTAATCAAAGGGTACCATTACTTTTTGTGTGGTGAAGCTTCATAGATAAACAAACATGCAGGACACTATTTTTTCTATTTATCCCGTATAAATCTCTGAGGACAGAGGGAGGTTGTCCAAAGATTCTTTGTTTTGCAAAGATTCTTTCAGTTACTTTGCTCAAAAACTCTCTCAAAAAAAAAAAAAAAAAAGAAAAGAAAAAAAGCGCCATTTTCCCCATCTCCTACTTCTATTAAATGTGTTTTGTCTCTAACTCTTCAGAAAATCTTGGGATTATCTCCATGCATTTGCCGATGAGAAAAGATTGAAAATGGGAAAAGCAATTTATTTGTATGGCAGTTTTAGAAATTCCCTGGCTCATCAGTGTGATTCAAAACTGGCTTTAGCTGGACTTTCTTCTCTCAGACTTTCCAAGAAGCCCATGCCAATTACTTTTGAGTCAAAGATGGCTATTCACCACTTAAAAATGATCTTACTTATGTAAGATCTTTTCTACAAGGATAAATTATTTCTGTTTTATAAGATATGTACTATTTTTGTCCTTATTTAATCATTTATATAATTCCTGTTAACATCAGGGAACAGCAAGGGCTATGATTAACAAGTAGATGCAACTGTAAATGCACAAAAGAGAAAGTCATCCAAGTGCAAGGCCTACAGAAGTCACTTGCAGAGATCACTAGATTAAGAGACAAAACATAGTTTTGTGGTCAATACTTGGCAATTTTGAAGAGTGCCATTGTTTGAGGAACACAAAAGATGTATGAGCTTCCCTTTGAAGCTATGGCCAGATATCTTGATGAGAAACTCTCTTCTGGGGTCAAGATTAAATGAAGCTCTCAACTTGGAAAGGCAGAGATACACACCCTACAGACCAAGCCTGAAAGTGGTGCTCAGCACACTACAAAGACAAAAATAAATATTCATGATGTAAGGTTAACTCACTGGATTTCATTTCCTAAAACACGCAATTGCATCTTTTTAGATAAAAACTTATTTCTGAATATTTTCCAATGGCAAAATTCTATTAATAGTATACATAAAATATTTGCAACCTTCTATATTAGACATTAAAATACCATCAATAGAATATGTTCAGAGGACCTGGAAAGGTAGTATGACTAGCAATTATGAACCAGGAAGAACTGCATTTATCTCTGTAATGTCTATTAGGAATTTTTGTCACTAAATTTACACTACCAATCATTAGAATCATTGAAGCTAGGAAACTAAAAGACTGATTAAACATTAATCTATTATTTTGGGCCACTCCTTGATTATTCATTGTAATATGATGGTGCTTTATCAAAATTAATTCTGAAAGCAAACAATGAACAGTAGTAAACATGAAGAAAATGCTAAGTAACAAATTATGTGTTGAAATAAAGCATTTGCTAACAGTCTTACTTCGTTTGTTTTGCCAGTAGAAGTATGAGCAAAGGAACCTGTTTCCTTTCAGCGACAGTAACACAGGCACTGCCCAAAATGCTTCTCCCATTTTGTAGAGATTGCAGTGTAAACACCAAACCCTACATTCCTACTTCCGACAGTAGTCATGCAGCTTTAAGTGAATCAGATTACTCTAAAATAAAAATATACGTTCAGCTAAGGCATCTGAGGAACTTCAAGTGTTTATTTATGAAGTCTTTTCAAAGCTTAAGTCTGAAATTAGAATGAAAACCTCACTCCCACTGACTCAGTGGGAATATAATCATTTACTTCAGTGTATCAAGGCTCTAACATCTACGGTCCATTAACAATACTTAATTTACACCAAAGCTTGGTCATCACTTTACTTCATTGCTGTAGTTTCTTTTCCACATTATTCCATCTTTTCTCTTTTTCCAGCAGTCAGATAAATGTTTTTCCTGCCGATGCTACTAAAATGTTACAGAGATGTCAGAAGAGCTATTGAAAGAGGCTCTTGAGGCTAACACTATTTCATTTACTCTTCATCCTTGATTGCTCACTTTATTTTTATTTTGTGAATTTTGAACTGCATGTACAAAATTCACTTCCCAGTAACTGGTTATTCTGAAAAAATGATTGTATAAAAATAGAACAAATAAGATATCCTGCAACTGTTTCATTAAATCAAGTTACAATTTTCATATTTCTTTTCAGAACTACAACATTTTAAAAACTGATAGCTGATTTATAGAAATAATTTATCCATTCTTCTAGATATTAATTATCTAGATGATATATTGGTCTTGGAAAACATTCATCTTCCAAAATCGAGTTGAAAAGGGAATGTATCTCAAAAATATTTTGATAGTATGATGAGATTTAGTTGTCTCGAGAGCTCATATGGGAAATAAAATGTTGGAAAATTTATTGTGTTCTTTAGCAGCTGACAATGAATTTGCAAATACACAGTCTAAAATCCACTTAAATATTTTGTCAACAGCTTAAGTGTTTGTCAAGCTGTTGCCACTTTGAAGTTAGCTGTTATTCATTCTTGCATGATGTCATTACCTTTTTATGTGGTCACCCCTCAAACTTCTAATATATTTGTCTTCACATTGCCTCTTTGAGGGATGGAAGTTCCAAAATCTTCATTTTACAGTTTTGAAACCAATACTCAGAACAGAGATGACACCAAAAGGGAATCCCAAGGAATGTCTAGGTTAATACTTGTCATTATACCATGCTTTCATGGTGATCCTGACAGTGAACACTTCTTTTTTTTTTCTCTCATTGATCCTTCATTTTATCTCCTTTGTCAGTTTGTGCCAGGATAACATGAAGGTATATAACACAGCAAGCAGCCCATTATGCAGCTTTAATATTTAACTGAAAGCTGCCTTTCCCATTTAACTTTTTTTTCTTTTAAGACAAAAAAATATGAAGTGATTCAGGAAAATTAAATATCTAAATAATTATATATAGAGAGACACAACAAGTGATACAAAAGAAAAAAGGCACATGGGAGACAAATTATAGACAGAGTAAATACAACACAGAAGGCAAAAGGGGAGATGAGGGAAAAAGTGTATTGATTGGAAGGGTAAAACTGAAAACTGACAAAAAGTCGAGAACAACTGAAAAAGGAGAAGAAAAACACAGAAGGGAAAAAGCTCAGAAGTAAAGAAGGGGAAGACAAAGTGGGGGAAATGGTTTGATGTGTTAGCGATATCATCTGTAAATATTTTCTACAATTTTGAACAAGCAGTAATTCAAGCTTTTCTAGTTAATGCAAGTCAATATATTCTGTGTGTGAACAGTTTTCATTTCTTTCACTTCCCCAAACCTCTTATGAATTCAAATCATTCTCATTTGTCTGGAACTACCTCTATGTTTAATGTTTTCTGTTACCCAAAGGAATTTGAAAAAATGCTAAATAAATACTGTTATAAACAAACTCTCTTTCTGTGTGTTCTTATCTATTCCTCTTCCTGACCTCTCCTACAGCATTGATTCAGAGATATGCACTGTTTCTAAGCAGTGATGCCTTGCAGCCCCAAAGCCAGGGCAAAAAGATATTAAAATGGGAAAAAAATTCTTACAATGACCACCTCAGAGGCTCTTTAGCACTTCGGGCCAGAAACAAAGCTAATATCCCTGCAGAATTCTCTGTCTGGAAATGGCTTAGATCCACTTATGTGCCTGGTAGCAAATTCCAGAGAAGCAAGAGTGGGAAAAAGCCAGCGCTGAGATGGCACTGCACTGTACGTCTGTTGTTCCTCAGGTGACTCAAGCAGTAAAATGGCAATTTCTACCAGCATACAAATTAAAGTATCCTTGTGAGCTCCTTCATGCATTAATAGAGACCTAATTAGCCTGTCAGTTCCCCCAAAACTGGGAATGTGGGGGAGCAAGATCCAGTTCCCTCCAGAAGTATGTAATACACCAGTGGGAGATCAGACTGCCTTTGGATGCAACACAACTACTAATCCAAATTCTGCATGGATGCTTCAGAGAAAAAGATTTGCTCCAACATCAAGAGGAGTTTTACTGTATGCTTTCTGTGCTAATGCCAAAGTGCTAATGATGACACAGAGAATGATAAGAGATCAAGGATTTATTAATAGCTAATCAAATAAATAAATGAAAAGGCGGATGGGATAATGGCCTTGAGGGACAAATTTGAAAGTGACTGGAGAAACAAAGTAGAGGAAGAAAAAAATTGAGTGAAGTGGAAATGAATTTGAAAGGTATAAAGTTAATCTTAATTTTCTTCTATGCAAAACTGAATATAATTTAAATCATAGCTGAAATTTAAGTATTCCATCAAGGTTATATCTTACCCTGATCTTCTGGCTTTGGTGATAGATTCGAAAGAGACTGTGTTCAATAATTAGGCCTTGCATCATGTTCTTGTGCCATGGGCTACCATTTACAATGATATTTACCCTTCCTACACAAAGCTCTTGACACCCACAAATTGTGTCTACTCAAAGTGGAAAGTAAAGCAAGAAACAAAACAAAAAAAAGTAAAGAAAAATAATAATTAGCGATGAATGCTGAGTGTGGCCTACCTTAGACCAGGAACCTGGAGAACACAGAACATAGGGCTAAGCCAACTGGTGGCCATATTGTTAGCACTTTAGCAATGATAATAATTTGCAATAATAATGTAATGGACAAAGATAGAGTGAAGGCAGAAGGATTAAAGGAGAGCACTCAGCATACATAAGCCATGCTGCATCTACTAAATTCCCAGTGCAGCTGCTTCAGGGACGCTAAGCCTCATGCAGACAGCTGCATCCCCTTGTTGCCATCTGTGGCTTCCATCTCTGGTGCTACTGCTCCTGACAACTTGCACAGTTGCAAAGGTCTAACCCTCCATCAGCAGAAAATATCTGTTCCCACACCTGCTTGCAGGGAGCATAGCTACCACCTGATCTATAGGACACAAGGGCTTTCCTGAGATTTCATCAGCTATTAACTAATCCTAGGAGTGATGGTTAGAGAGAGGAATGTCTTGCTGGCTGCGACATCAGATGGGAACACAGAGAAGGCATTAAGTTATCAGTTTTATTAGACAACACTAATCTCATTGGTACGGACTTGCTAACTACACTTCAGGAGAAAGTTTTATTACGAATGATGCAATAGGAATCTGAAATAGGTCAGTTTTTAAAGGTGGGTCAGTGTAAAACCATCCAAATTAAAGTGGGTGAACATTTCTGTGTTTCTAGAACTTCCGAAGCACTGATTTCCAAACAAAAATAGTGAAATAGATCAGAAACAGATGATTTATAAACACAACTCCCCTTCCTTCAGTCTCACCCTCAGTCCCACAAATTAAAGACTTACTGTCTTGAAATTAATTCAACTGTGTCCCCTTGCTCCCCAGAAAAAGACTTTCCCATCACAGTTAAGGCCCAGTGCGATGTCTACTCCTCGTTCTTCTTGGATAGACCCTCTTTCTCTGCTTGAACTCTTTGTCCCTGTCTCTCTCACTTGCGCATCACAAGCAACTCGCCTCTTGTCCATTTTTAGCACCTTTCAGAAAAGAAACCACTTTCCCAAACCTCTGCACACTGCTCATGACCTTGTGTAGCAGCCAGGGCAAGGGAAATATAAGCATGCAACCTTCTCTACTATTTCAGTATTGCTGGTTCAAGGTGCTGCTTTTACATGATAATCTACAAACAGATAACTAAACTAGTGGGAGGGCTAATGCAAGTGGTTGTTTGAATTAAAAAAAGAAAAAGAGTGCTCCCATCATCTTTCTAATAATATCAGTCACACAGCTTGCTATTGTTGGCACAACCTTAATCCTCTATGAATGGAAGACATGCAAAACAAGATAAGGTACTACCATATAAAATATGCCTGCTTTAGTTATTGTGGGTAAACCCATTTTGAGCTTGACAGTTTACATGTCACAGTGGCTCTGTGCATGAAACATGTGAGACCATCAGGCCCTAAAATACCAATTCAAATCAGTTAAGCATCATGCTTTCTCATGCTCTCAAACTCTGTCAGTCCCAAATAAAAATTTCAAAATATTAACATAATGAAAGTCTTATTATTAATCTTGCCATAATACAGCCATACAGAATGCTCTAGGCCAGTGCATAGTGTATCAATTGGGTCTGGAGTACAGTACAGTTCTTTTCAGAGCCCTGAAGCAGCATCAAACAGGATGAGAGGACACAAATCACAGGAGTTTTGAGAGTTGTTAAGACCACAAATCTCAAAGAGTGAAGGGCTGGATCAGAAGTTGTAAAGAAGTCCTATACTCCTAGGACGAACAATGTGAGCAGCTCTGAAGGACACTTCTTAAACGTCTAATGCAAAGCTTTATCCCTGATTGCTGTTCATCCAGGCTCAACTCGAAGATCCAACACCTCAAATATGCGTCAAGGCTACAATCTAAGATTTGCTTGTAGGTCTAACTTGTTTACTTCCCTGGGAAGTAAAAGACTGACCCTGATTTTCAATGACACTTCATCTATTTTAACTCAAGAATTTGGAAACATGATTATTTGACAAGATCATCAGTGGAAGGAAATGCAACACCCTACTTGCTGTTCAGCTTTTCTGTTAATGCAGCATTTTAGCCTAAGGCCTGATTAGGATTCTTTTAGGGTGATTGGACATGGTAAGCTCCTGGAATAGCACTAAGCCAGTATAATTGGAAGAGGCTCTTAGAAGAGATCTAGCCTCTTAATGACATATGGTCAAAAGGTTACTTTGAAAACCAAGAAGTCTTTCTGACTTCATTTTTCAGGTCTGCAGTTTTTTCTTGACTGAACCTGGGGATGTGGCTCTGAGACTTTCTTCTAAAGATAGAATAAGGGAAGTAATGATTTGCATACTGAATTTGTATGGTAGAAATAGTGTTTTGGAGCAATGAACATAGAGTTTTAATATCTGGAACCACAGTATTTTACTGCCTAATGTTATTAAAAATACTGATAAAAAATTGCTTTCTATCAATGGTTAATTTCTAATACATAATATATTATATATAGGAACCATTATTTCATTCACCACTGAAATGAAGTATAGAATATATAACATTAAATACAAAATGAAGATAAGACAAAATAGGTTAAGAAAAAATAATTTTATATCTTCCTGAAAGCAGACACCTTCAATATTTTAGGGAGGGGAAATTGTAAGAAAATGAGAATTATTAATATTGAGCACATTTAAAGATATGAAAGGTGTACTTGAATTACAATATGGTCAGAATCTTGCTTTTATGTAGAAATTCTGACCAAGTACAGCATCATCTAGTTAGAAATTATAGACCTAAGTCACATTTATTTCAGCGAAGATTTCCCCTCCATATTAAATAGAAGAAGCAGGGAGCTCTGGAGGGAGATAGGTACAACAAATCCATAAACCAAGACAGAGGTCTTTGAGAAAATATGGAATTACCCTGACTACAATATAAATCATTATCTTTGAAAACCTTAGCTGTATGGAAAAATACTATTTCAATTAATTTCATATAAGAAGCCTATAACATATTCAGCTTTAAAGCTCTTGACAAAAATAGGTGACAGAATCATCCAGAGTTGGTTTATAAAGCAGCCTACTGCATGAAAGGCAAAACAGAGAGCAATCTGCCATTTTAATTACATGTTCAGAGCAAGTGCAATATCTCTAGCTTTAATAAACATTGACCCTTTAACTGAATACTCCCTACAAACACATTAATGCCCATCTGGGAAATAATCCAATGAAATAATCCAATCATATCAACAGGAATGACTGTGAGATTGGCAAGTGAGGGCTCATACACTTTGGGCTGCAGCACAATGTTCCTATTAGCTTGTTACCAGAGCTGTGTACCTTTCACAGAATATTTTTTCTCTAAAGTCAACTTGAAAATCCTGTTGTTATGAAATGAATCAAACTAGCATCACTGTGAAATTAAGCCCTCTTAGGTTACACAGACACTAGTAGGACAAAAAAAATGTAAACAGAGTTTCTCTTTGGTAGCTTCAACCCTTGCCTTACAGAGGTGCTTTTTTTCACAGCAGAAAGGAGTTGATGATGCCATTTTTGCTTTCTTAAGTCTGCTGAATTTGGGCTGTGGATAGAGAGCAAAAATAAATTCAACACTCTTCAGAAAATTGATTATATCTAGAAAATCTCCCAACTGCCTGGAAGTACCCCATTCAGTCTCAGAAGCAAAGGCTACCAGCTTATCACCTTTGAGACTCAGAAAATATGATGTGCAACAAACAGAAATGAAAATTTTCTTCCCATTACCACACTGACATTTACTGCCACCAGTTATTCCTAAACCACAAGGAAAGATTCAAATCTCCGATTTGGATGTTGCAATGGGCTATAAAGTTGTAACTGGTTAGTATCTCACAGCTACGTAAAATCTCTCTGAACCAGTGAGGTCCAGCCAACTGGTATTGATTATTATATTAATTTAGAGCCACTGCATCCTGATAGTTATCAGGAATTTTTGATGTGCAGAGAAGGAATTACAGTGCTGGCAATATACATCTGCTGGCATAAATATAAAGCTGGCAAAAGAAAGTAAGTGAAAAGAAGAGGAAGAGATGAGTGATTTGACCATAATTGGAGAAAGAAATCTTGTTTTTCTGTTTCCTGCCCAGGTATTCTATTAATTCTTCCTATAATGTAATGATTTTAAGTTGCATATGTAAGTCTGTATCTATTGATCAATGAAACTTTTTTTTTTAAATGAATTTTGTCCAAAGAGAAAAAGCGAGATCAGACTGCAGTCATTTGATTCACAGCAACTGAGAGCTGCTAGTGATGTTTCCATTCATGTTAGGCTTTTTGTTTGTTGGTTGTTTGTTGGTTTCTAGAATGTTCATTCTAGAAACGAAAAAGCATTCAATTCATTCCTCTAGTACCATGAGCAACAAGCAGAAGGTAATAACTTGCATTCATTTCTACCCTTAAAAAGCAAGGATTTTCATTAAAGTCAAATAGTCATCAGCAAAGTGCAAACTCTAAACAAGCATTTTATTCCTACTACCTTCATCAGAAACTGTGGAAAATGGCCACACTGAAGACATTGAGGACTTCTTTCTAATTTAAAATTCCAGCTCTAATTTGACAACAGAGTTGCACTGACAAATCTATTTTTGGTTGGAATTCATAACTGTGTAATGTTTACAGATACCAAGTCTGAAAAGAGATCTAATTTTGCTGTATATTGAAAAACAATTCAACTACAGGGAGCTTCAAAATTTTTTACATCTTTTTATTTTTCACCCTCACTCAAATGATTCCTTTTGGATATTTTGGAATATTTTATTTTTTTCTTTATCCTCTCTTCAAGGTGATTGCACAGAATTTCACACACTTCCTCAGAGGCATGCTGTTGTGTGCAGTTACTAGAAACCAGTAATTTATTACTTCAGACCAATATTTTTCTTTTTCTTAGTTTTCTCAAGGTCTGATGAAGTACTTTGCATTCTTCGGAGGCCAAATATTAGTAGCAGCCATGCTATTCCCTTCGTGCCTAAAATCTAGCCACATTAATGCCTAAAACTAACAGAAGGTAGATTCTAATTGAGAGTCTGCCCACATAACTGTGCATAAAGGACTTCAAAAATCAACCTTGATAGCCCTTATAACCTTGCAAGGGGTATTCCTGTATGCAAATGATGGACTATAAGTATATCTTACAGTATAAAGTCACAAGTCCATCAAGTGCAACACCTCTTTCTCAGTGGCAAATTACAGATATCTTGGTAATAGTGTAAAAACAAAGCCTGAATATGCCAATATTTCTCCACAATACTTTTTCAATCTCCAGTAATTAGGGGTTCAGCAAATTTCTGAAGGAGAAGTATTATATATATTTGTGTACTATCTGGTGGATTTTTCTTTCATTAATTAGCTTTCTGAGCAGCTGTACAATTTTAATATCAAAATATCCTATGGGAAAGGGTTCCACAGTATAACTAATTTTGTTCATTTTCAACCTCCTCCTCAAAAATATTATTTGAACTCTCACTCACTTCTGAAGGAAAAAAAGTCATTGACTGTCTTCTCCAGGCCATGATGGCTGAACAGTTCTAAAAAATTTAGTTGTACCTCTTATGGAAGCTATTTAATCTCTTTGATCACTGTTATTGTCCTTCCTTGAACTTTTTTCTAGTTCTGCCCTGTCCCTTCTGGGCATGAGAGACATGAGGGAAGACCAGCTGTGTAACACGGTATTTTACAAGTGGACATAACTTGACATGCTGTTTTGCTCACTATTTGTGTAGTAATCATTTATTGGTAGCATTGCTCCTGCTGTGGTTGCCCAAGGACATATCAAAACAAGCAGCTTGGAAATGGAGGTAATACGTTTATCAGAACAAATAATAATAATAAAAAAGATACTTTTGGCATGTGTTTCACAAAAGGCTCATGCTGAAGGACAAATGTAATACCCAAAATTGCTGATTTATTTTGTAGTTGCTTCTTTGACTTTTACTGAACATGAAACTGAAATATTCACAGAATATTTCAATTACATATCCAAGACTTTTTTTTTTCTTGAACAGCAGAAGAAAGTACAAAGTTTATCACCCTGCATGTAAGTTAGGATTATTTTTTCCACATTGTGTGTTACTTCCCAGAAATCAAAATCATAGAATTATAGAATATGTTAAGTGGGAAGGGACCATCAGGATCGAGTCTAACTCCTGACCCCACACAGGACACCCCAAGAATCACACCATGTGCCTGAGAGCATTGTCCAAATATTTCTTGAACTCTGGCAGGCTTGGTACTGTGACCACTTCTGTAGGGAGCTTGTTCCAGTGCCCAATCACCCTCTGGATAAAAAACCTTTTCCTGATATCTAACCTAAACCTCCCCGACTCAGTTTCATGCCTGTCACTGGTCATAACAGTGAAGAGATCAGTACCTGCCCCTCCTCTTCCCCTCCCGG
This sequence comes from Pseudopipra pipra, assembly GCF_036250125.1. NCBI lineage: Eukaryota > Metazoa > Chordata > Aves > Passeriformes > Pipridae > Pseudopipra > Pseudopipra pipra. Next base: position 61,636,096 of record NC_087551.1, read on the forward strand.
GGAAGTTGAAGACTGCAATGAGGTCTCCCCTCAGTCTCCTCTTCTCCAGACTGAACAGACCAAGTGCCCTCAACTGCTCATCATATGGGTTCCCCTCAAGGCCCTTTACCATTTTGTTGCCCTTCTTTGGATGTTGTCTAATGGTTTAACATCTTTCTTATATTGCAGTGCCCAAAACTGCACGCAATATTCAAGGTGAGGTCGCACCAGTGCAGAGTAGAGCAGGGCAATCCCCTCCCTCGACTGGCTGGCGATGCTTTGCCTGATGAGCTCCAGGACACGATTGGCCCTCCTGCATGCCAGGGCACTGCTGACTCCTATTCAACTTACCTGGGTCCCTTTTTGTGGCACTGCTCTCCAGTGTTTCATTCCCTCTTCTATACATACAATCAGGGTTGTCCTGTCTTGATGTAGAATCCGGCATTTGTCCTTGTTAAACTTCATATGGCTGGTGATTTTCCACCTCTCTGACTTGTCTAGGTCTCTCTACAGGGCCTCTTTGCCCTCAAGGGAGACGGCAGCTATTCCGTGTCATCAGCAAATTTACTTAGTATTCCTTAGAGATTAACTGGTCTGTAATCCCAGAATCCCTCATTGAAATGATTGCAAAAAGTTATTGTCTTAGTCGCCCCCTTCCTTACCTTTAGTATCGAAAGAGTTTTCAGGAAGTTAATGTTCAGCTATTTCATCCTCAATTTTCTTTAGACCTCCTGGGTAAATATCATATGATCCGGCAGTTTGGTCCCCCGGGGGAAAGTGTGGTGCCGACTTGCAGGCTGAGGTTAAACCACCACAATTTGTTCTACAATCTCTTTCACAGACATTTTGGTTTAAAACAGATCTTCTTACACGTCCTTGTAAAGATGACTTCTGAAGTGTGAGTCTCTCAGATCTTCCAGGTTGAGGAAACATGCAAGACTCCCTTTGGATTTTCTGCTGTAACTCCTCCTGTCATTAATATGTCAATTGTCCTTAATGACTTCAAGGGAGGCTCCCCACGCCCCAGGGCTTTGAGGAACAGTTCGCTGTTGGCTTTTATGCCTTTAGCAAATAGTCCCTAAAATATTGATTTTTGACCTGCAACTTGCCACTTTTCACATTTTGCTTCCCTTTCACTTGCTTGGACATGCTTTGGTTTTTTTCAAGAATACTTTCTTACCTTTTTCAGCATTTTTTAAATTCACTTTCTGTCCAAATCAAGATTGTAAAACTACATATTTAAGAGGAAGAAAAGGAGAAGATCATTTTGTGTATCATTCTTTTAAAAAATCCTTTAAAAATCCCAAGCAACACAACTTTTTCTTTTATTGTCTTTCTTCACTACTTTTTAAAGACTGTTTTATTACAGAATTAGTTGCTTTCCTTTTTGCCATGTCATATACTCACACTCAGTTCATTTATTGTTCCACTCCTGCTTTTCTGACCTCTGAAAATGTCCTGCTCATAATTTGGTATTAATTACTGCATTTCTTTGCTCTTTGACTTATTTTTTTTTCTGTTAGCTGGAATACACGGAGCACATTTTTAGGTTCATCTATGACACATGCTGATTGCAAATGCTAAAAGTCAGATAATTGTGATTGACATGCAATCATTAATTCATCAGAAGAAGAAGGTGTTGTGGAAGTCAAAATTTTTCTGAGCTGATGCACAGAGTTAAAGCGTATGCTGTGATCTACGCACTTAAATGAAAATCAATAGGTAGCTATGGAATGAAAATACCTTGGGGAGATTCAGGTTCTGCTGAGAGCATTCACCTGGGGGAGCGCAAACATTTCAGACAGGAACAGAAGCCATTGATTGAGAGTTGAAGAGGAACAGAAGGACCAAAATTTCTCTTTAGAAGGCTTATTCTGTCCTGTATCCTGAGCACCCTACAGATAAGCATCAGGTAAACTTAATGTTTTTCTTCAATTGGTTTAGCCACAGAAGAATAATTGCTATCCTAAGAAGACATGTGTGAAATGCCCAGCCTAAGATGACTCACGTACTTAGAAGACCTATAGATCTTACCTTTATCAGAGACAGAAGACAAATTTTCGAAGGATGGAGTGTCTGAAATGACTGATGTAATGAATCACCTAATCAATTTTCTACTGAAGGACAAGGCAATTTCCTGTCTAGACTGTATTGTAGAAGTGCTTGATACTAATTTTCAGCAAGCAAAAGAATAGCTCTCTGTGACTATTTTCTCTTCACACAAAGCCTGCAGAAGACTGCAAGTTTTTAAAGTAATACTGAGCTGACTAAAAGGCAGGATACACAATAAAACATAACATCCTGCTCTCCTCAGTGTTTCTGTTAAAAGCAGGCAGTGTTTATTTCCAACTTATCAATTGAAAAAATTGTCATACTAAAGCTAACCTTGCCTCAGGTTATAATCTCAAGGCTGTGTGACTGAACTGTGATACTCTCCTATCTGTTATACCAAATTAACAGAACTATTTATGAAATAAAATGCTTTTTGAAAGCAAAAGTATCACAATTTCACTAATAGGTTGCTTCCCCTCCTCAGCCATTTTTGTCTCTATTATTAAACTACAATTCAAAGGACAAATAGAAACAATTCATTTTATTTCTAGACTGTATTTGACTCAGTAAATGTATGATTACTTTGGAAACAATTTCATATCTTTTGTTATTTGTCACACACTAGTTACCACTGTATGTACCTTTACTGGGTAGTTGCTGCATCCCTGGCACAGAGGAATCAAATCTTTAATGTTATGCTTAGTAGTTCCTTGGAACAATTAATTTCTAAATTGCAGCACTTCTACATATCTTTGTTGGTCACATGTATTCTGCTAATGGCATAACAGAAAAAATGTCTTTAAAATTACACAGGTGACTTAGGTCTTGCTTAAGCACGTTCATACTTCATTTTATTCAGACATCAGGAGCTGATTTCCATCTATCAATACAGTAAGAAGATTTTCAGAGGCAAAGGCAAAAGAGAAATATTTACCATCAATCTAAAGCTGAAGAACTGAGTGGTAGAAATGCTCTGAAATTTCTTTTGAATGCTGAGAGCGTCCCATAACTCTAAATAAATTCTACATAGAAAATCACTCATGCTTTTCAAATTAATCACACTACAAATTAGGGGTTAGGGGAGTTTTTTTTGAGGGGGGAGGCAGGGGGCAGGTGTTGGGTTGGGTTTTTTTTCATAAAAGCACAAAGCTATAAACAGCCTAAGTTGAAATGGACCTGTGGGAGGTCATCTTGTCCAATGTCCTACTCAAAGAAGAGCCAACTCAGAAGTGAGGTACAAAGTAGATTTGCATCTATCTTAACTATGTCCTGAGACTGAGGTCCTCAGCTCTTCACTGCATCTGCCCTTCTAGCCTCCCAGCTCAGTTCTCTGAAAGGCAGAGCCTGTGGCAGAGAAGCACTGAACTAGGGATCGTTAACTGAGGGAGAAGGACCAGACAGGATGGAAAATCCCATACACCTTTGCAGTCCTGGGGACCACAACCTTTGTCTCAGGAGCCAAAGAAACCTGCCCTGGAATTGTCTCAGAGCTGCACTGGAGACCCTCTCTGCAACACAAAAGGTGATAAGGAGGTCACTTCACTGTTTCAGGGGTCTTTTTTTCTACTATATTGCTTTATTTAAATCCTTAGTAGTACAATGTTGAATATCCTTTAATAAGTGAACTTCATATGAGATAAACCAAGAGGTTTATAATTTAGCTTTTGGGCTCCATTTCGATAGGAAGGCTATTCAGTAGGTCCTGAATTTCAGCTTGTACATCTTTGCCTTTGTAATAGTTTAATTTTGCAATTACAAAAAAAAAAACAAAACAAAATGAAACAAACAAAACAAAACAAACCCCTAATTCTACACAACTGTAGGACAAGGAAAAAAAAGGAAAGAAAAAAAGTATCATTTGTTCATGAAGATTTTGAAATCCTATAACAAATTACAGTTATTTCTATGGCCCCGTGGAAAAACTGAAAAAGTTTTATTTCAAAAAATGTGGAGTTGAGTTAGTCTGTAAATGCTAGAGTATATAAAGCATTTTAAATGCCTGAGGTAGAAACAGTTATACACCTAACAGTATTGAACACATAGCACTAAATTAATACAGATCTAATTTCTGACATGTTTAATCAGTCCTATTTAGAAAAAAATCTTCTGACTTTAGAGATAACTGTGCTGGAATAACAGGCATATATGGACTTCAGGGTCTAAGTTTATATTAGCTAATAGATAAAATTTCCACTGTGTTGCCACTGGTACACTAGGACAAAGCTGGAAGTAGTTTTCTCCTATCTCATCACAAGCAAAGTAGATGGATTTCTGAGTATTTTCAGAAGCTCTAAAGATCAAATAAAAAGAGTATTTGAGATTTTCCAAACTTAGTTACTTTGTTTTATGACGACAGAAGGAGTAACATAGGCTGTCAGCATACATCTCAAAATTAAATCTGCATGCTATGTAAAATAAAACTTCTGCTTCCATGGTGCTGCTGTGGTCTTCTTGAAATGAGATACCACAGGAATAGCATAGTTAATCATATTCTGATGTCAGAATATGATTAACTTCTTTTTTGAGAAGAAGAAGAGATTTAAAGAATCAAACTTTCAACACCACATTCCTAGTGAAAATCCTTCCCTAGTTATAACCTTTCTTTCAAAAAGAGTCAGTTCACACTAAAGAACAACCTGTCTCACCCTTGTATCACAGGTTCAGGAATGCTGGTTGCTTAGTACCAGAATGAGTGTGACTGCAAGTACCTGTGGAGCTAAAGTCAAACTATGGTCAACTAGTATAGTTCAGATTTCTTTAGACCAAATCTGTCAAAGGGAAATTAATTTCAAATTTCGGAGTTTGTCTGCTTATAAGTCTTTCAAATATTATGTTAAAATGCCTGCTTGCTAATGCAGAGGTGACACAGCCATTTAAAATGCATGCCAGAACACACTGCACATGCTGAACAGTGGCAGAAGTGTTAAAAATACGGTGTTGTGTACACAGTAGGGAAATTGGCTGGCAACTCAGTTCCAATGACATCTTTGCATTTAGCACATCAAAACCCTGTCTGGCTTGAAGGCTTGAAGGCAGTGCTAGGGCAGCTCCAGCATTCCAGCAGCAATTGTTCATCTTGCAGATTAAATTCTGTTTTGTCTGGTGCCTTATTCAGTTGTTTGAATTTGATTTACTGATCACAAACACGAATTAAAGTAACAGTGGTGGAAGTACACATAGGTACACTGGGGCTGGGTAATGGACAAGTTTGCATCACCTGAGCCACCTTAAGAAGCTGCCATCCTTTCTTCCCCACACACTTGCTCCCAACCCCTTGACTGTCCCACCACCATGCTGGCGCAGGTATTTCTTCACCCATTCATATAGCCAGCACAGATTCCAACTGAAAAAAAATAGGCCCTTGGTGCTGGAGTGGGATATTTTTTTAATGCAGGTCAGTTCCCCATATAGTTCCACGGAGAGCTGTGCAGACTGAAGTTATTAGCTCAGGAGCTGAGGCAGTAGTGCTGCTGCAGACATCACATCACAGCCTGAGGGACAGTGCCTTGTTCCAGCAAAAGGCGTGTCCAGTAGTCAAATATAAATTACAGGAAAACCTGTCAAAACTGGAATTACATATGACATTTCCCGTAACAGCAGGGAAAATTACTGGAATCTCTCACTTCAGGCAGTAGTTATATGGTTGGTATCATCGCACTCCACATTTCCAGACCTTCGTTCCTGCAGACTGGCGCTATTGAACTTACATCCACAGGTCAAAGTCTTGAAAAACTCCTCTAGGAGAATAGGCATGCATGTGTGCACACATCTTATAGGTGCACACACACATGCTTTCCACAAGAGAAAAACACTATACAAAATCTCTTGGAGATCCATGAAGCTCTATAAGAATGTTGGCAAAATGTTGCAACATAAGCCCCAGTCACTTTAGCCTTTGCCTTCTGACTGACTGGTTGAAAATTTTTTGATTGCTAAAGAAGGAAAAGCATAACATCTTTTGTTGTCAAAACCCAATGCAATGATCACACTTGACTGCCATTTCCCTGACTGCATCATATTTTATATCTTCTCTGCATGAAATAGTAGCACTACATTAGGTATGTTACTGCAACATCTGCCTTCTGCAGGAGGGAATATGCTCTTGTACTGCATAGGAAAAGTCTATAAACAAAGTTAATATAAATATCATCCAGTTTGAAGATAACACTTTCTAAATAAATGAAAACAGAAACTAAAGAGTAAACAGTGCAATAATATGCATATGGAATTTTTCAGCCATGGGCATTCATTTTAGTCTGGACTAGTTATTTTTCTCTTCTATGTTAGCACAGTTCTCTGTCCTTGTCAGCATCAGATGCAAAGCTATATGCAGACATGTACATTTTTATCCTGTTGCCAGTAAAGAAGATGCTACATGATACCAGTATTGATGATACTAGATGATACCAGTATAGATAACAGTAGATGATATCTCTGGACCAGATCAGAAGCTGAAGGAAATTGGCTTCCATGCATCCCTGACAGTTTATACCAGCTGAGAAACAAGATTGCTCTCTCTATGTGAAATGGAATTGCAAAGACACATCAAAGCACTTTTGTAAAATGGCTTCAGTTTCTTCAGCAAATAATTATCTTTATACTCCCCAACTCTGCAATAGGTGGTTTCCTACTTTTTCTTTCACTTATTCTAACAGTTAGTTGTGTTGATCTTTTTCTCTTCGATTTTTGCTGTATGGAGTTGAGTTGTCATGCTAAGAAGGTTAGTTCAGGCTCTTAGAAATAGATACAAAATTTGATTTAGACATCTGCAAATAACACACATATCTAGAATTGCACTCCCTATAGCCTACAGGATTGTTATACACCCCAAATGATTATTAAGAACCGTCATACATTGAATATGGAATTCCTTAAACACCAAAAACCACTGAGTATCTGAAACACTCACCTCTCTAATGTTCAGGATCTAACCAGGACTCACAGTCTCAAAACATTCACAGGAAGAAGCACTTACTTGTGGGTTTTTTTAAATAACTCCTTCTATCAGGAAATGGACACATTTGGTTCAACACTTCCTCAGTTAGAGGTTTTAGACTTCCATCTCCCACCACTCATGCAAATACTCTGACCCGAGAGCCTGGAGGGTGCAGCTATGATGGCTGGGTGTCCACTGTACATAGTTCCTGTGGGGCCAGGGCACGTTCTTCTGCAGTTGGTAGGTAAAGGCATGCAATGGCAGGAGAGGATCTGGGGGAGTTTCTTCCTTTCTGAATCAGTGATTCTGCATTTTGGGGGAGACTCACAGCCTGCCAGAGCATACCAAAATCATGGGGTACCTCAAGGCAGCCTTTGTTCTGGAACCTGGTTCACTCTGCATGGTGCAGAGCATGGCTGCTCCAGAGCAGATGTACAGGACTCCATGCTATTTCCATTCCTTAAAAATCCCCAGAAAGGCACACTCTATCAGATACCTTCAAGACTAGGATGCATTCTACACAGGACTTTTTCTGAAACAGGATTTTTGACTTGAGCTTTCTTATTTGAGCCTTATTCACTTTCCATAGTTATCTCCATTCATTATCCAGATACCTCCATGTAAAAGGAGTCTGAGACTTGTTTTATGGTCTAGATTCAAGATTATTCTTTGTTCATCACACAAAATCTTACAACCCTTGATACCACATTTCAGAATAAATATTAGTTTTTTACTTTTTATTGTTCTGTGTTTGTTACATGAGAGAGCCATTTCTCAACCACGATTAATTAATTGTCTGAATCATTCTAATTTCTGGATTCCTGATCAAATTATTTAAATTCTTTATAATACTAAAGTTCCCCAAAGTACTTGAGCACATATTGAACCTTAAGTATGGTCTCAAGGAAATCTCTCTGCAGAAGGACTGTTAAGCAACGTGGTATAAGGACACGTTAAAAACTGGTTTGCTGACAAGAGTATATACTACATCAGATCCCGTTCTGATCTGGTTGAAGCCAGTATAAGAGGATATTATCAAAAGCAGTGACTATTGGATTAGGCTGTTAACCTCAATGCTCTGAGACTAATCTGGGAAAAAGTCCAATGTGCTTAATTCTACAGTAAGTCTTTAGAAACTCATAAAACTTTTCCCTTACATGTTAAAATACAAGGCATCTTATATTATGAAAAATAATTTTTACCCTCTTTTTCTTTAATGCAATTTCATTATTAAAAAAAAATTAAAAACCAACAACAATCCACAAGGAAGCTTCTTGTATTTAGGAGATCTAAAGCCACATAAAATAATTAATAATATGAATTTATGTCATCTATGTCATTCAAGCAAATATATTAGAACAAATTTTGTGCCATGGTCAGTTTGGAACAGAATGATCAATCCCAGGTACACTGGCTGAGATCACCCAACACAATCTACTCTGACAGTACAGACCACTAATGACTTGAGTACTTTTAGAGGCTTCTGAAAAATAAATGGGGTGTTAAATTAATTAATATTTGTGAATTATTCTGACTTCCTAAGATAAACTCTGTCAAAATGCACATGCTTATTTCTTATTATTTTGCACTAATGAAAAGCAAAGACATTTACAGAATTGCAAACAAGTGCTTGTTAAGTAAGTGCTTTAATTAATGCAAAATAACTGGATTTTTCTCCACTATGTCTGCAAATATCTGCAGACAAAACAAATGTTTTCAGTTTTATGCACAGCTGTAGATCTTTGACTGGTGCTTGACAAGCACAGGGCTGGAAGACAAACTCAGAGGGAACAGAGTCTAGTGAGGAGGCTGCTACCCTGATACAGCATGCTGAGCCTGGATCCTGCACCATGGACTCTGATGCTACCAAAGATATTATGGGCTTCTTAGCTCAACTCTCACTTTTCCTCAGCTGCAGCCAATTTTTGAGAGGAGGTGTAAAAAATTCTAAGTCTGGTCCATTAGAATTAAAGAGACTGACCTTCATATGTGAATGTGCTCCTTTTACCACTGAGTATATATATATCTGTTTAATGCATGGAATTTACAGTCATTTAACTGTTTTCTATGGCCAAGTCCAAAAAACTGTTTTTGTTAGTCTGTTAGTCTGCTTGATGCGTTCATCATTTCTGTTCTATTTTATAAAAGATCAGGTTTCCTCTGCAAAACATGTTTTCCTATGTTCTTTTTCCCTCTCACCATTCATTTCAAGGTTCAGACAGTTGGCTTCACCTGAGAGTGACAGTTCTGTACACACTTCTACTGAAAAGATAATGGACCATCACATCATATCATGTCATTTTCTCACCATTCTTTGAATTCTTCAGGATGAAAGTGAGGATGACCGTAGAGTAGGCTCCTGTAAACCCGCAGTCCATCTCAGAATGGCTTGTCTGTGCACTTGGATTCTGCGACAAATGCTTTCATTTTCATTTTTTAAGTTCTTCTAGACTATACCGGAGGTTTAGCACTAGAACTTCAACACTGGCTCTCTGTGAGCTAACCCACGTGTGTTGTGGCAACACCCTGACACCACATATCACTGATGTGATCTCTGTTTCTTTACTGTGATATGTATGAGATGCAATAGAGATTGTAGCCACTGAGAGAAAGCAAACCTTGCTTTTGTTCTATTATGCACAGTCTTCCAACAATGGTGCAGGTTATTACACTGAGTTTAAACTCTAAGAGTTTTTTTTCTAGAATTTAGACAGCTAATAGTAGGCCAGTGCAGTCTACTAGACAGTGCACAGTTTTCTTGCTCTGGACACAATCTTCCTCCTAACTGCAGCAGTCTGAGGAAGATCAAAATAAAGGTGAAAAATTCCTAACGTACATAGGGAGGAAGAAAAAGTTCTACAACTACTTTTCTCAAAATACCACAGATACCTTTTTATCTCTGTTAGTTAGGAAGAGGGAAGAATTTGGCAAGCTAGCGCACAATGGTCTGCAAAGCATTTACTGCCAGTACAGAAAATTTCCCACAGGGAAAGTTCAGGCTTTCAAGAAGAAATCCTGCAGGAAATAGCTCCTTATCCAGCCACAAGCACCACTCACAAAGTGAAGCTCTGTTGCCAAAGAGATCCAACAGCAGAAAGAAATTTATCTGTTACAGAGATTTTCTTACCTCTTACTGTTTTCTGCAGATCTGTGCAATTTTTATTGTATCTGTGGGTTAAAGGAATCTTGGCACTTGCTGCATCAACAACTAAACTCTCAAGCTCCAGCTCTGTTATCTAAAACCCATTTCCTAACTGTAACCTCGCTATTTTTATAATGTATTGATCCTATATGGAAAGAAAAATGGCCAGCACAGTTTCAAACAGTGAAAGTGCTCCTTTCTTTTGATAGATTAGTCAACAGAAAAATAGATTGCAATGTAGGATTTTTTCTCCCATGGGTTAATTTCACTCAATTTTGTTCAATATTATTAGAATTGTTACCACTGCATCTGATGTATGGTCTGTGATATGTCACTAATAGAGTGCCTGTCATGTGTGTAGATGTGGATGAAAACTGGCTATTTTATCTACTGTTTCAAATAAGCTTAAAAAATACACGTGGAGCATTGCTTCCCATGCAGCTCTGGAGACCGCAGACTCTAATTTAGTCCTGAAATCTTTAGAAAATTCAATAGAAAGTTTAATCTTCTGAAGTTAGGAGTCTTGATTGCACAGGGTCTTTGCTTATAAACTTGGTCTGAAACATATAGGATTGCACTCTGAACCATGTTGCAACGCTATTATTCAGATTATATGAGGGTTTGGTGAGCACAAGGTTCATCCCAAAAATCTTTCAGCAGCCTGTGGCTCCAGTAAGACACAGTAAGCTTAGCAGTGACTTTTCACCATTATGTTGGAAGTAGGTTCTCTCTTGTGTGCCTTATTAAAACAATTTACAACCAAAACCAACCTCACTTGAACTTCATTTCCAGCTTGTTCATGCCTTCGCTTGTCAGTCCTTGTTTTTCCTCACACCACTTCAACACATTACTTATACTTTTTAAAACAATTTGAGTGTTTGTGAGATGAGACACACTACAGATTTTGAGTGGGAAATTAATTAATTAAGGATATTTTGCTTTTCAAAAAAACACTGCTTTTTTATCTTTTCTTATGTCCATGTTTTAGACCGTCATCTCTTTTGTAATCTAATGATTAAGACCTGAGGCTGTCACCTTAGTTCAACATTCTCTCAAACTATCCACTTAAAGTCTTTGGCAACAGTCTTTGTTTTCCACAAAACTCAGTAGAATCTGAAAGTTAGGTGTTCTCTACCCGTAATTATGGCTTTTACAAACTCTATAATGTTTGTTTTCTGGAATTGTGTCTAATGCAAGCAAAAGGCAAAGAAGAGACAGAGGGATCCTTCTAATTACATCATCAGCACCATTACAATATTTACCTGGAAGGTAGGCACAGGCCTGGGTACAATCTTGATCTGCATGGGGAACTGGCAGCTATGACTGCACTTGGCAATACCAGAATATATACCACACCCCCGGTGATAACAGAAGAAGCTATTTCCCACTACTAACTCCTTTGCTTATGCCCAGTTAGACAACATACTTAAGATGCACAGAAAACTTTCATTCTTACTTGCCTGTTGGTCTTTAATTTATGACTAAGCACATTTTTCACTAGGCTGTGGGAGTTTTGGTCTCTCCTGCTCTATTCTTCAAAGATTTTCTGTTTTGCACAGATGTGGAAATGTGTTGGGTCAGAGTCATCCTGCCTAAAGGAGCACCCATAGACCCCCTAGTCTTGGGAGGCTTCCAGATGCTCCTTGATTTACCCCATAGCCTGTGGTTAACATATTTATGAGAAACTGAAATCACCTTGAAATTCCTGCTTTAGCTCAGGCAAAGGATTGATCTGTACCTTGTATGATGTCCTCAGTGATTACTTTCACCACTGAACCATCAGTTGTCAGAAGCAGTGAAGATGGAAATGACATACCTCTGCTTTCTCTGACTTAGAAAGAGAAGAGCTTGATTCTTAGGTCTCTATCTTTTAGAAAGATTTGTGGCTGGGAAAAATGCTCATCTCTGTGAAAGGAGAAAAGAATAAATCCTATTTATTTCTTTGAGACGTTGTTCCAGTTAAGTTTTGTGACTCTACAGAGAGACAAGGCATTTTAAAGCTGCTGCTTTCCCTAGGTTACAGGCATGTCACCTTTATTGCAGGTGCCCACCAAGCACCACTCAGCAGCTGTGTTCCTCTAGTCCCTCTGTGAGCAGGGCTCTCAATCTATTCAATTCTCTACTGTGTTGAAAGTCACGGAAAATTACAGACTTCAAATTTCTCCAGAAGTTATGAAATGTTTTGGATGTCATGTTACTCATCATAAGCAAAACCTTTGGGACCCAAAACGGAGTAGCAATAAAAACAATGTTTTATGTTCTGCGTTCTCTAATAAAAATGAGGTAATATCTGCTTTGGAAGGAAGGATTCAGAGGAGTAACCTATGACCCTTTGTTCATGAGATCAGATAGAAATATGCTGCTATTTGGTAAGGTCCAATTTAAGACTCCAGAGCAGTCTCACCACTGCAACAGCTTCCAATGTGAATAAGCTTCCTGAGAGAGAATGGGTGAGGCCATAAGAATAACCATCTACTGTCTCTCTACAACCCAGTTTACAAACCCTTTGTGGAGTCCTGGACTCCTTGAAGGTACACTTACACTGCTTCTGACCTGGGGGAAGCCTCAGTGGAATATATTTGAGGCCTGACTGGCCTAAATTTCTCTCTGTTGCTTTCACTGTATGATTTTGTCTCAAATGTAATTAATGAGAAAATGACCTATACTCCTTTTCCCCTTCTGTCTGTCTGAGATAATATCCAGGCCTATTTCCTGTAGCAAATACCTTTACAGAGGGAGTTCAACTTCCTTGTTTTTCAGATTAGCTCAGGTTAATTAATAACAAATTCTTAGTCATTAAACTAAGGAAAATTCCTTAGGGGAAAATTCCCTTTTGTTTCATCTTATTCTTTTATCATTGTCCAAAGAGAATTTTTATTTCATAATGACAAACCCCAAACAATCCTCTTTCTATAAAACCCAAAAAATTTTACCATACTTGTTCTCATACTTTTGCCATTCCTGCAAAGGTCCGCATATACCAAAACCAACTCCCGAATCAGCCCCAGTCCCAATAAACAGAAGGCGAAATTTGCCTCCGCCTTCTCTCTTTGCACAGATTGAGGACTGCTTTTATCTGGCATTTTGGAGCAATCTATGAGTCAGGCATTGAGAGACCTGAATCTGTATTTTGGATTCGGAGGCAACCAGTTAAGGGAATGAGGACATTTCATTCAAAGCCATATATTTTACCCTATAGTACTTCTGGAAGACCACAATCAGAGAGTACTTGTGGAGTATTTCAAGCGAGGACAAGCATCAGAAGTTGCTTGTTTATGATTTCAGTTCAATAGATTTAGTGACATTTTGGCAGTGACTGACAATCTAGGTATTTAACCTGTCTAGATAAAACACAGACAAGGTTGTATTAATCAGCAAGGTAAATAGTGAATTTGATGTACTGGCGGGGCTGCAAGGGTGTTCTTGACTAAAAGATGCCAGTCTTAGTTTAAGTTACTCCAATTCCAGGAATCTCCAACAACAGGGATATGACTGTACATGTGATGGGCAAAACTGTGTGTTTCACAGAAGATCACAATCTTATGTTAAAGCAATCTGTTTCCCACCACAGTATATCTTAACGTTCAGAAGTATACAAAACAGAGCCCTGTTCCTAATGGTTCTATCCACAAAAAAAATTCAATCACTTTGTGTTGATTGCTTGCTCTGGACACCAAAATTCCCTTTAAAAAGAGGCAATTAAAGCTTTCAATTTTTGTGTTTCCTATCAAGGCGCTGAGGGAGGTGAGTGAGGTTTGGGACTGCAAATACTTTCAGGCGTCTGAAAGCTCGTTACATAGGAAGTGAGGCAATTCACAGGGCAGAATACTTTGTACTCCTGGCAGCTGTATCTTTCCTTGTTTAAAGCTGCCTTGTTTGCAGAAGGGCTACGCATGGGTGTACATGAAAGCAACTAAAGCTGTTGTTCACAAGGTTCCCTAAATACATTAACCTTGCCTTGGAATGGGGCAGGGATTTAGTTTAATGGTTACAACAGTGGCAACGAGATTCTTGCATCAATATTTAACTTTGAGGAAGGTTAGAATTCAGAGAAATGTTTTAATTGCTATCATTCTCTTCTCCCAAGATATCTGAAGGCTGTAACAAGAAATATTTAGATCCCTCTTTCCATATTCTTGAATATACTGATATTATATTTTATTAAAGACTCTCAAATAGCTTACATTTTGCTCTTAATAACCCTATGCATTACAAGCTTCTGTTTCCTCAAGCTACAGACAAATCCTATTACAGGGAGTAGATTAAACCAGGCCTTGACAGATCTTTGCAATTCACTGACAAAAAAGGACAAGTTGTCTTACTAATAAGACGACATCATGATCACACTAATATTATGCATCTCAGTGCTCTCAGATGCAAAAAGTTTTATGCACACCCCCTCCAGCAGGCACATTACCCAAATAAAACCCAAGCAATTTTCTTCTAACAATAAGCTAAACTATCTAGTAGAAAGAATTACTTCAGTTTCACATTGTGCAGGAAGGAGCCATCAGTCAACAGCTGCATGCTTGATCATGCCCTCTGGCTCCACATCCGCAAGGGACCCAGCTCATCCAGATTTGCTTCTGCCACTATGAATGATATGTATACTCTTGTGTACAAACATGAGCCCAGAACAGAGGGCAGAGACAGGGCTGAAGGGAGGAAGCACAAAGAAGCGTTTTGTTCTACTTTCTCTTAGACTCCACAGTGTAGCAGAGGATAGATTTCGGGTTATGAATGCAAGGGAAAAGGATCACAGTGCATAGAAAAACAGTTGTATCCCTTTAAAATTATCTGAGCTCTTTAATAATCCCTAATTTAAAACCATTTCTTTTTAATCAACAGAAACTAGCCTGAATGATCAGGCGCTTGTAATAAGATTTCAAAAGTGGCCATGTGATTTCTTCACATTATTTTGACGTGTGCAAGCGTAAAGAAACTGGTGGCACCAGTAGCAGACAACTTTTAGAGCAGCAGTCTGAGAAGAACCTCCAGCAGCAGTCCTGTTACTCAGAATTTCACACTCCTGGAGAACACCCATAATCAGTAATCCTTGATTCATTGAATATCACTGCAGAAAAGTTAATAAAACCATAAATAGGATATACTGAACTGGGAGACTGGAATTTTTGCCATTTCCTCAAAGATATACTTATCAATGGACATATTAAAGAGTACCTGCAAATGTTTCTTCCCTGTTTCTCCATAAAGGTAGTTTGCAGCAAAACCTTAAATGTTATGCTGTCCAAAGAGAAAAGCAACAGTAACAAAACATATCAATCACAAGTGACTTGGAAGAGGAATTTAAAATCTTGCCCAGGTTTTTTTAAGCCCAGTTCTAGATGTTATGTATTATTTATGTACTCAACCTGCAATAAAATAGGTATGTGATGCCACTAATGAAACTCAGGTCCCAGTATCTATTTTAAGTGTCCTAAAGTCTTCAGGGGAGTGTTCTGTAGAGGTATGCAATGTCCACATATTGTCCCAGATACTATTTTGATACTAATAAACTATTATCCAGAAAGATGCTATAATGAATCTTTGAGTTTTGTAAACAGAACATGCATATTTGCCAGTAACTTTTTTGTATCCTTTTATATTAAAGGTTGTGCTTACCTCCATCAGGGATGTTCTTTGGTGACATTGCCATCCAATAAAGCCCAGAAGTAATAAAGCTCTAGTATTCTGTGGCCTGCCTGTTATATCCATGCACTATATGAGATCAAACTAGTATGTAGCTAATAGTTTATAAAATGTCTTATTAACTGTAAATAGTTATTCACTGTTTCAGAAACTCATAGAAACCAGTCAAAAGATAGCAGGTATAGCAAAGTTTAGGCATGTTCATCCAGTGTTTGTAAATAACATCTTCAAAACTACCTAGTCGGACTTTCTTCATGTTGCTGTTAACTCAATAGGGCAAAACATTCACACAGGAGTTATGTCAGGCGGGGATTATGGCTGGATGGAAATCAAAGGCACAGCAGTGAACCTTCTCCATCAGTGTCAGCCCCTTCCTTTGGAGAGATCAGAGGCAAGTTATAGGTCTCAGGTACTTTTTCCCTGGAACCCACAGGATAGTTATGAAACTTCCATTTTCCAGGCAGTCTGAATATGTAGCTGAAAGAATAATGTCCTCCTTATTGAGCACAATAAGTTTAAAAGTTTCTATTAGCATATCTACTGCCGTGTCTTTATCTTTCTAGAGTTATGAAATGGTACGTAACACTGGTGGTCATAACACTTTCTTTACAGGCTGCACAGAGTAGACTGTGCAATGAAGACAGAATAGAACTGCCTCAGGATAAATATGTTTTGATAGAGAAAAAATAATTTAAAAAATTAACATATATGAAAAAATTATCTTTTTACCATGTTCAACAGCTAGGGTTGAATCTCCACGCAGGATTATAGTTCCATTTTTTCTGTTTCTTTTGATAGCTATTTGTTTTTGTTTTGCAACAGAATGGCAGAAAAAAGATTGTGTTCAGGGGCTAGTTAAAAAAACTTTGGGTCTGATATATAAAATCTGAGACATATATATTCAATCATATGGAATTCTGTTGCCAGATCCATCTAGTTGTATTCAAACTCATCATGTTTAGCCAATTATAATTATGTTTACTATTTAAGACTGAAAGTATTTTAGGTTTGTTATTCTCCCAGTCATGTTAATCATACTCGTGTACCACTAATGAGTTCTGTCCAATATTTTTTGTCCATGATCTTTCTGTACACTTTTTGTTTTTTATAAAACATCATATAAAAAAATGAGGAATTCAAAGTCATGGTTCCCATGGCAACATTAAGTCCCTCATGTTGCATTGTACATGCACTAAAAATAAACATGTAATGAAATACTATATTTTTTATGTCAAGGGGATCAAGTGAACAAGGCCAAGTGCAAAGTCCTGAATGTGGGTCAGGGCAATCCCAAATACAGGCTGGGTGGAGAATGGATTGAGAGCAGCTCTGAGGAGAAGGACTTGGGGCGTTGTTGACAAGAAGCTCAACATAAGCCAGCAATGTGCTCTTGCAGCCCAGAAAGCCAACCATATCCTCAGCTGCATCAAAAGAAACGTGAAGGGAGATAATTTTCTCCCCCTACTCTGCCCTCGTTAGACTCCACTTGGAGTACTGCATCCACTTCTGGGGCCCCCCACATAAGAAGCATGTGGACTTGTTGGAGCAGGTCCAGAGGAGGGCCATGAGGATGACCAGAAGGATGGAATGTGTCTCCTACAAAGACAGCCTGAGAGAGTTGGTGTTGTTCAGCCTAGAGAAGAGAAGGCTTTGGGGTACTTTACAGAAGCCTTCCAGTACCTAAAAGGGGCTTACAAGAGAGATGGAAAGGGCCTTTTTGCATGGGCATGTAATGACAGGACAAGGGGGATCAGCTTTAAACTGAAAAAGGGTAGATTTAGATTGCATATTAGGAAGAAATTCTTTACTGTCAGGATGGTGAGGCAGTGGAACAGGTTGTCCAGAGAAGCTGTGGATGCCCCATCCCTGGAAGTGTTCAAGGCCATGTTGGATAGGGCTTTGAGCAACCTGATCTAGTGGAAGGTGTCCCTGCTCACAGCAGGAGTGGTTGGAACTAGATGATCTCTTAAGTTCTCTTCCAATCCAAACCATGCTATGATTCTGCGAAGTGATTGCAACTTTAACTTTACTTGCCTGAATTTTATAGATTTAAAAATGTGATTTTACACTGACACAGACCTATAATGCACAGCATCTATTTACAGCAAGTACATGCAGTCTGCTGGATGGGCAGCTCTGATTTACCCTGGCTGAGCTGGGGACTATCTGTGTGTATACATTTGTGTGAGGGTGTGCTGAGTCTGCAAAGGGGCCGGGATGCTCCTATGCAGCACACAGGCATGCTGGGGAGTTCCCTTACAGCTTCAGCAGTGTCAGGAAGAGGGGGAAGGGGCACTAAAGGCCTTACCCAACCTGTCATTGGCATCTCATCACAAACACCAGCAGGAGCAGCAATAAACTGATACACCATCCTGCTCTTCTCTGCAATTTGCAGCCCCTTGGTAATTTGAAGGTATTTCTATATGGAAAAATATATTAAAAAAGTAATTATAAAGTCCATACGATAGAGACCTAAAGTGTCTGGGAGTGCAAAATAAGGAATAGCAGCATATGTAAAGAGCTTCCTTTCATTTCATTAGGAAAGGAAAAAGTGATTTTTCTGTATATAATTCTGGTCTTCAAAGGGACTAAAATACAATCAAGAACTTGTGAGCACAGAGAAATCTGCTTCAAGCCATTTTTCCTCTCCAGAGAATGTGGAAACCAGAACTGAAAGTACATAAGCAGTTTCAATATTTCTTTCATATGAAGGTATCCTCGAAAGCATCTGGGCATCTGTCATGGTTTGAGAGCCCCAAAATCCAATTCCCTAGTCCAAACCCCCTCCCACATCTCAACCCAATGTGAGATGGGTTTTCCAGATACCACACGAGACTTAAAATGGGAGGAAAGGGAATATATTACAATGACTGTACAAATAAATACTATAATACATTATATACAATCTTAGCTATTTCTACCATGACATAAAAGTATTTACAATGGATCAGATCTCTTCTCCCCTCCAAATAAAAGTCCAGGAGGGAAGAAGGAAAAGACCCTTTCTACTTTCAGAGCAGCATTCTCTTCAGAGTAGCAGTCTATCTCTCTCTCTTCCATGCAGCAGCTGTAGCTGGATCTCTGCCAGTACACACGAGGGGGTATCCAAGCCCTCTCGGCCACTCTTCTCCAAGCGAGGGTCTTTCTCTTCCGTGGGCTACGTTCACCCGCACAAGGTCATCTCATCACGGTCATATCAACGAAGCTCAGGGGTCTTTGTGACGGTCCGTATCTTCAGGGGATTCAAGCCCCTTTGCAGAGCTCTGTGCTCTGTCTCAAGCTGCGGAGGGGCCAAGGTCACCCCCTCTGCATTCCTTCTCGGAGCTTTTCAGCTCCTTTCTGCAGTGCTGTAGCACTTCAAGACTCTTTCAAGTAAGAGTTCATCATCCTCCTCCTTTCTAGGAGGGGTCTCCAAGGAGTTTGGGGTCTTTGGTTTTGGTTTTTACCCAAACTCTGTCTCTCTGCTGCTGGCTCGCTCTCTCTCTCTCTCTCTCCTTGCAGGAGTTCTCTCTGTGTCGCTTCATGCTTGTTTGTTGCTTGTTCTCTCTTATCTCTTGGCTCTCTGCCCTCCGTACGCTGCTCCTGCCGCTGCTCCTGCTGCCTCTTACAGTGGAGAAACTCCTTCAGCTCTCAGCTACAGAACCTGGCCCAGTTTAACACTGTTCCAAGACCCTGTAGCCCCCAGCCGGGGGTTGGGGGGGGGGGGGGGCAGAGCCCTCCAGGGGGGCTCCTGCCCTTTTTCCTTGTGGCCTCAGAACATGGCCACCTCTTCTCCAACAACCACAACTAACTTTCTTCTCTTCCAGTCTACTTGTGATATGTTTATATTTTGCAAAAGTGCTCATTGGTTCAAACTTCCAAGGGGGTCACCACCCCCTGGGGATTTACCATTTTATAACTTCAGGGGGAAAACTGTTTCCCCCCACCACAGCATCTGATGTTCAGTCACTGAGACATTATTTCCTTTTATGGATAGAACATGTTTGGTGTCCATCCTAGACCACCTCATCTTTGGAGGAGAGACTGTTTTCCTGTGCTCTGAGGATGCAGCATGAGACACCACATAGCTCTAACTCATGACAAGTCTCTGAGATGCTGTGATACTACTAATGCATCCCATTAACCACACTAATATAGTTTTGTTTGACCTGCAGTTACAAAATAAATAATATCTCTTGCATAGCTCCATTTAATAAATGGATATCTGAATAGTAACTGTGGCACAAGGTGAGTTTAGCTTAAGAAAAAATAACTAATTGTGTTTGAGGTTGTTTTTCATTTGTTTGGTTGTTTTGTTTTGTTTTGTTTTGTTTTGTTTTGAATGATCCTAAAAAACAGCATGCAAAGAAAGACATAGAAACATGCCCCTCAGTTCAGAAAGGATATTGAGGTGCTGGAGCGGGTCCAGAGAAGAGCAACAAGGCTGGTGAAGGGACTGGAGCATAAGTCCTATGGGGAGAGGTTGAGGCAGCTGGGGTTGTTTAGCCTGGAGAAGAGGAGGCTCAGAGGTGACCTCATCACCGTCTATAACTACCTGAAGGGAAGTTCTAGCCAGGTGGGGGTTGGTCTCTTCTCTCAGGCACTCAGCAACAGGACAAGGGGGCACGGGCTTAAGCTCCGCCAGGGGAAATTTAAGTTGGATATCAGGAGAAAATTCTTTACAGAGAGAGTGATCAGGCATTGGAATGGGCTGCCCAGAGAGGTGGTGGATTCACCATCCCTGGAGATTTTTAAACGCAGATTGGACGTGGCACTGAGTGCCATGATCTAGTAAATGGACTGGATTTGGACCAAGGGTTGGACTCGATGATCTCAGAGGTCTTTTCCAACCCAATCGATTCTATGATTCTATTCTATGATTCTATGCATGGCATAAATGCTTGTGTCCTAGTTAGAGCAGCTGAGTTCATCACTATGTGGGTGTAGCCCAAACCATGTATTCTACATCCTCTATGTCATTTCCCAGAAATTGTTAACAATAGACCATTTGCAGCAGCTACTCAGAGCACAGCTGACCCCCCAAACTATAAGCTGGATGTTAGGAAGCCTGTGAGATAGGAGGATATTCCTATCCTCACACAAATGACTCAGGTGTGATGACTCCCCTCTGGGAGTCTGCTAATGACTCCTCTGGGGAGTCATTAGCACCTCCACACCCAGCCTGAGGGGTCATGTCTGCTAATGGGCCATCAAGGATCCCAAAAATATCTCACAATTCACAATCACCCATTGTGGAACCCCCTGCCCTGGGGGAGGTACTGGACATTCCCACTCAAACCTGAGTATGCATAATCTGGGGGTCTTGGGACTTCTCTGTTCAATTGTTGGATCCAGAGGAGGACCAGAACCTCGATAGGACTGCAACTACCCCTCTCGACCAGACTGTGACCAGCACTCTCACCAACAGGTTTTCCTTTCCTTTTACTTTGGACTCAGGGGACTATGTGGGGCTCAGCACGGGTTTTGTGGGTTAAAACCAATTGTTTGTCTGTAAAATTGTATTATTATATTATTTTTATTAAATTGTAATTCTGACTTATATCTCTTTTGAGTTGGGTTCATTTGTCCTACTGATTTACCTTTAAACCAGCACAGATTACAATAAGGATCATGGGCAGTAGGCAGAAAAACTGGATATATTTGTTTCTGGAAGAGGACAGAGGAGCAGTGGCTCTATTACTGCACCTTTTCATGGGTTTTGGAAAGAGGAACTCCAGACATACCTCTGACTTTTCTACTACTCATAGTTTATGAAATGAGTTTAATGTAATGACTTAAAAATGTGTCTTAAAAATGTGATTCCAGTCCTACGGGGTAAAAGAACTTTCTGAATATTTCCATGTGAACTGTATGAGTTTTGGACTTAGTTAAGTATATTTTGACTCTGAAAGCAGGTATGAGTCCATTTGCTACAAATATAACATGGGACAAAGGACATCTTGTACATTTTAATGTCCAGATTATGTAGGAACTCTGAATTTGTGAATCTGTGAAATTCAGATATGCGAAATTCAGATGGGTGAAATCATTTACTATGAGTCACCAGAAAAGAGAATTGAGCTTGGAGCTCTTCCTTGATAATGTGATAATGATGATGTGTGAGCCTCTGTCAAAATGTTATGTTGAAATGGGACATTTGTGAAAAAAAACATGTAAAAAAAACCCCAACCAAACCAACCAAACCACTGAAATCCTGTGACCAGCTCAACCACAGAGCTATGGCACCTACCTCTGAGGTAATTCTAACACTACTCCCTATGATACATAATACATAATAATATTTTTATTCTCAGTATAAAAAGCTCGGGTTTGGAAAGGTCATGACTTTTCACAATCTTTTTCAGTTAATTGACTTACTAAAGAATTTTCTCCTTTCTATGAAACCACAAAATTCACTGGTCAGTTTTATGCAACAGTAAATATTCAATTTATTTTTCTCATAGAAAGCCCACACCAAATATTTAACACAGAGACATTCTATATAGCAAGCTCTACTGCTAAATCTGAAGTCTTACTTATGATTGGCATAAGTTTTCAGGAAACATAATGCTAGAACTGGCCCCCTCGGAGTGTATACCTCAAATGAACTCAGATGTAGAAACATTTTCCCTTTTCCAAAGACAAAACTGTGATGGCAGCTGGATAGCAGAGCTGTTTCACACAGATGTTGTTGAAGGCAGAGTTTGCATCCTAGCTGCAAATCAACATATGGCATACTATGTACAATTTTATTCTTCTGTCTTTACTAGTACTGTCTGAAGTTATGTATTATTCCCTGTTGCAAGACTGAAAGAGGAAGAAGGCAGAAAATATTCCACCACTGCAACTCCTGTGTAAGACACAGAGATATACTCTCTTGAAAATGGATAAAGTATTTTAAGACACCTCATGGCCCTCTACAGGTCTAGTGGTGTGGATCACAGGGACACGCCTTCCTTGCTTCCCTGCAAACTTGGCCTGCTTCAAGTGACTATCAGATAAGACTTACCTGCATATACTGTGGTGAAGTAAAGAACACACAGTTATCTTCAACTAGTACGCAGAAGCAGGTAGCGAGAAGTGCTGCTATCTTTCTGCTCCAGTTAGCTATGTCCTGACAGAGGTCCATGCAAATGGTTGGTTGCTTAAGGAGAATAAAACCCAAAAGATCATGAGAATATTTTGTGTTTATCTGTTGGATTTTTTTAACTGTATGACTTCTATCAGGCTAACTGTAAGTGTAAATGCAGTGTAATTAGAGGCATTTTAACACTTCTCATCTAATGCTTTTGTCTCCTCTGGACCAAGCTCCTCTGGACTGTGTTCCCCAGTTGGGGGGGAACACAAACACAAAAGCCAGTCAGGATGTTTCTGTGGGTTAAGGAAGTGGATACACTTGACACACAGAGCCAGGCTTCTGACAGGACGGATCAGTCAGAGCTTGGCTTGCAATTCCCTTAATCAACCATAAATAAATATTATCTTAACAAACTCTTTACATAGTGCTTTAGAAGGGCAATTCTTCATCCAGTGCCCTCCCACCACTATAGTGTTCACCTCAGCCATTGTGCATTCACATTGTCTGCATGTCCTATTCCGCTCCTAAAGTACTCTGTCATAACAGGTCTTTTCAATCGTTTGCCTTCCTTTTTTATCCCACGTGAAATTCTCCAGGCCTTGTCCCTTGGGACTTATCTCATTCCTGTCTTCTTTGTTCTGTAGTCTTCAATCCTTACTGGACACCCATCTCCACAGCAGAAAAAAGCCAGAGGCTGTTGCCCTGCCTTCATCTTCTTCCACCCTTCCCAACTTCTGCTGTTTGCTGCTGTTTCATTTTCTTCTAACCATCTGGAAAACCTGGTAAGCTGTTTTCTTTTCTTTCAGTTCTCAGATTTTTATGGTGACCTATCTATTTACATCCTTCAGAAGACTCTTGCAAAAATCTCAATCTCTTACTCCCAAGTGTCTTAAAATTCCTAGGAAGAAAATGTGTGTATGAGAATATATACTTATTCATTCACTGATGCTTGTACACTTTTAATTCTTCTGTATGTTTAATTCCTTCTTTCTGTATATATAACTCTTTTCTCTGTAGTTCCTGGGGAATATTTCATTTTTCATGAGATCCATACCAAGAACTACTTATTCTAGTTCAGATCATCTGATTCTTGCTAAGTACTTATGGGAAACTGATCACGTAAGAAAAACTTGGAAAGAAGCAGAGATGAACTACTGGACCTCAAATGAATATTTCAGAATATTCTAACTGAGCAATGTACATTTGTGACATATCAAATCTAGTAATCATGTAAGTGCTGAAGTTAGATCTTTTTACACAAAAAAGGACTACTACAAATGTTATACTTGTTTCATTTAAAAATATTTGAGGAAATACAAGTTCTTTGAACCAGATACAGAGAATGAGAAACATCTAAGTAAGAGGTAAGTTGCAGAAACAAAATTTCAGTGTTGAGAATCACCTGCTGTTACAGAGATTCAAACTGGAGTAATGAGGTCATTAATTCTATCTTTCTTTAGCTTCTATGCTTTGTGTGTTTGTGGTTTTATACATATTTGCACAGTACCTGGATGTAAGTGGGTGCTTCTATAAAATAGTTTACTATTAATAATGGATATATGAGGTTAAGCTAATGTAAAGAGAAGAAATTACAAACAACTCATGCAGCTAATAAGTTGACTATTAATTAATGAGTGATTCATTCAGTGGTGTATCCAGACATTAAGCCAGACTGAAAGATGAAAGGGCAATTTAGAAAAAGACTATAACTTACACAGTTATCAGCTGCAGTATCTAAGACCTCAAATAATGGCCTAATTACTGTTCATCTGAAAAGTATCAGGGCCTTATCATCTACAGGCAGTATTATTGGAAAATTACTTGCCTTTCAAAGCCAGTAAACCCATCTGCAGGTCTTATATCAGCTCCCGCCAGACATATATCTTTTTACACATGGGTGGTCTGTCACATGATGATTGACTCAATCTTGACAAGAAAAGGGATAGAAAAATTATCACTTTGTGCAGATATGACCACTTGTGACTTTGGCAGGTGAATCAGTTTGGATTGCCCAACACTGACTTAATTGCAAAAGATAACATTTTACTCAGTTCTTCCATTTTAATAAGCACCAGCCAACACATTTATCCTTTCTGTGTTAAGTAGTTGCCTCTTAGATTATGATTTCTGCCATATTTTGTCCATTGGGACCAGCCATATAAGTAACATTAACTTTCAGTGGTACCAAATGTTACTGAGCATACCTTTGCATAGCAAAGTAGAGCTGAGTTGCACTTTGCTACATGAATGCAGTTACTTGCAGCTAAGATATTTCTCATTGTAAGTACATCACATTTCTGCCCTTTTACTAAGGTGATATGTGTGATCAAAGACAAATGAAAGACTGTTCGGTCAGGATACTGGTGCCCTGGATTATAAAAAGAAATAGTGATGAGGAGATAGAATACCAAGACTTGACCAAGTTTTTTTAAAAAAAAAAAAAGAAAGAAAATTAAGATTTTTGCCCAGGATTAGGATGTTGACAAAGTTATATAGGGTGATAGTCCCTGGGACCCAAGTCAATTCTGAAGTGAGTCTCTAAGATATTCAAATCTCATCAAACAGTAATTTTGATGGCATTCTTCCTCCCCTCACATAGGCTGGCCATTGGCTATTTGATTGAGGTGCTCGACACAGCGCTGGAGCTGGCCACAATGATTATTTCTGAACTTGGTCATCTTGATTCTCTTGCAAAGGAAAAGATCTCTCTTCGTGTCTTGAGAACACAGAATTAATCTGAAAAGAAAAACAGGAGGTACTGCTACACCAAACGGGGCCAATGCTTACTCACATTTGTTTACAAAACAGATGCTTTGCAAAAGTAAGGTACGAGAAGGAATACAAACACCTAGTTACCAGATCAGTCTCTAGGCCATGTTTTAAAATAACCTTTCAGTGCACCTGAATGTCACTGAAGAAAAAAAAAAAGAAATCAACCACTACAACCTCACTGGAATAGTAAAGGACTGGCAGATGTGGAATCTGAATATTATAACTACTAAGCAGAAACAGTAAGTCTCTCAGTGTGGGGCATTTTTTTGTTTGTGTTAATTATACTAATTAGAATTAGAACTTCCACCACTCCAATTTGGTGCAGCTGTGTGGTGCTAGCTGCTATTGTTAGCACTCACAAATAATACTGCAACAGAGGGCACCAAGAAAATTACTTACAATCTGAACACCCACACAATCCTGTCACGTTGGAAAGACTGCAGACAGCATAACTAACAAAGTTATTGTGCTATTTTGAGAGAATAATAGCATGTTTGAAGAGACCGTATTAACCCTGTTGTAAAGTATTGATTGTACTCCATAGTAAAGAAAATGAAACAACAAAGACATAGTGTTTTAATTCTTTTCCTGTTTGCTCTTGCTAGTTTTACTCTGTTTCAATTTACACCTATATTTGAGAGCACAAAAAATGTATCACCTGTGGTACACAAAGGCAGTTTTATTTTCATAGACACTCTTTCAGCAACTTGACGCTTTTAAAATTGTGGTTCAATTCAAGCAAATGGTTGTGAATATGAAAGAAATTCCTGTCTAAAGCTGCTTGAATCCTGTTTGTCACATTAACTTATCTGTAAAAAAAAAAAAAATCAATAAAAATGTCAAAATATGTCAGCTGACTGCCTCTGGACATTTCGGTTTAGACGTATTAGCAAAAAAAGGTATAATTATCATTTCAGTCTCTAAGGAAATGCTTTAATTCCATACCAGTGCATTACAAATGAGCAAAACAAGTAGTGTGCCTTTTTCAACAATTTGCTGTTCTTTTGAAAGCACATCTCCATGCCTATATCTAAAATACAATGCCACAGCATAAAACTGTTTTAGATGAGGCTAAGGCAAATATTTAGGATGATTTTAAGATTTCATGTTGTCACAGCATTTAAAGCACTGGTCCTCTCATTAAAATATTCATTTTTAGTTACTTCTACTAGATTTATTAAAACTTGATAAAAGCTGTTTTCTTATTCTGTTCTAAGCTGTAAGTTTTAAGGCAAGAGGACAGCTGAATTATCAGAGAATGATGGACACTTCAAACATCATCTACATGACTACATAAAAATCAGTTATCACTGTTTTACACTGTGAAGGAACATAATTTGTAATCAATCTCTGAGTTGATTTCATACATATAAAATCACTTCACCTTGGTTTTTTTCTCCTTAAATAGTGTTTTTAAGAGCATGATTCCTGTAATTGTATTTCTTTCCTTTTCTATGAGAGTATCTGTAAAGATATTTGGCATCTCATCAGCAAAAACAGCAGATGGAGAAAGGCCTTCCTACGTGCTCTGTCAAGGGAATTGCAAGTTTAGGGTTTTAATAGACATCAAGGATTTAGTGACATGCCAAAGACTGCATACCTTCACTGTACCTGTTATTTGTGCCTTTCTCTTTTAATAGAAATGAAAACAATTACTGTGCAGAAAACATTTAGCTTCTCTCTGAAAGTATCATACCATATGGTATGGGGGATGTATAGCTGACAAAATGAATGTAAAAATCAAGTACATACATTTCAGATGATGCTAGTTGATCTAAATTTGTTTCTGAATCTTTAAATGAACCGATAGAAAAGTTTGCAAATAACAAAACGCTTTGTGTGCTAAAAGCAATTCAAATAAAGCATTAAAATACTTGTTACTGAGTTTGGCTTTATTTAAAAATGGCCTTGGGGACCAAAGAACATTTAAACAGACAACTAAGTAAGCACTGCAATTCTAAAAATGAAAATGAACAGAGTTTTTCCAAATAACAGTCTTGTTATCACATGATAGCACATGAAATTGCAAACAGATCACATACTTTTCTCAGTTACTGGGAGAAGAGATTTTCTTGATAGGATATGGTGTTCATAGATGAGGCATGAAGATACTTGTACTGGCCATCCAAGAAGTTAAAAAACCCCTTTTGGTAGGAGAGATAACTCACAGCCCATATCTTGCATATTTCTCAGGGAAACATTAAAAAAACTGTATCTGATGAGTTAAACTCTCAGCAAACCTACAAAAAAAAAAGCCAAACCCCAAGGTATCCTGAATTCGCACTTTTTGCAAATTACTAAATGCGCTTTCATAAAGCTCATCGGTGTTCTTGAAATCCAACAGTACACAAAAGCAGAGTTAAAATTCTTCATCAGGCATATATATGAAATGCTTGGGCTTGTACAGATTCTAGAGCTGGGTGAAAAGATTTTGTAAAGGGCCTTCAATGGCCCAAAGTCTTTCAATCTTTCATGGTATTAGTTCCCTCCTTGTCTCGTAGAACTGAGGGAATTGCTGTCATGCTCTAGAATTCAGAGGGGAAATACAGAAATAAGAGAGCTCAGCATTAGGTAGACCTTCACTGACATGGAGAGAATATTCACATCCTTGAAGAAAATGTTATTTCTAGAAAGCGGGAAAACAGAAAGAAAAAAAAAAAGAAAGATTAAATAAGATTTGGGGACTTTGGGAATAGCATAGCATTGAAATATTAGTTACAGTGTTATAAAAGCACAGGGGACTTGTACCAAGAACACTGCAGCTGCAGCAAGATCTCTTGAATCAGGTTTCAGACAGCTCAGTATCTGGGTTCACAGGGGAGAAACATGAGCTATTAATTGCAATATTAATCATATACTACCATTGTAGTAGTGCAAGGTAGCACTTCACTGCATGTTCACAAAGACCAAATGTCCCCTCAGTAATTTCTGCAACTGCTGAACTCCTTGCACCAGGCTGCTACAGAACCTTATTTTCAGCGGAAAAAAAAAGTATATTTCAGTTAGGCTGCCTGAGCAGAACCCTGACCAAAATTCATGACAGTCTCATAATTTTAAACTCAGTTTCTGAGTACTAAGTGCCAGGCATAGGACATTAAGAAAGGTCTGGAAGTGTTTTTCTGGTCACCTCTCCTCTGCAGGTTCTTTCCTCCCTCACCAATGCCTGCTGTCCTAGGACAGCCATATATCTAGCCAATGTGTTCCTTTTCCTGTCTCCACCACAGAATGATGATTCAATTTTGGCTTCCTTGAAACAGGAATGTGCTAAGAAACCAATAATTTTCATCACTGGCATACCGCTTCCCAAAATGGTACTAAGGCATTTTACGATCTATAAATCTCCTAATATGCATCTGTAGAAATCTTTTGCAATAATCAGTGTGCAAATAACCTCTTATTCACACTCACATGTTCAGGCTGCTCCGCCTGCAATTCCTTCTGAACTCACCGAATTTTATAGTTGTGCAAGAAGAGTCACTCGTGGTACATTCCCATCAGTTTCAAAGAGGCACCAAAGTACTGAAATAATTGTGATCAGCCAAGATTCCCCTCCCCATCCAAAAAAACACAAAAAATAACCTCTCTTTCTTTTCCTTTTAAGGGAAGGGACACTTAGAGTAGCTGAAAGGCTCATGTGACTGGTTACAAGACATTAAGGTATTTGTCTATGAAATATGGTTCAAATTCAGACCAAATCAGTCTTAAATGAAAGTTACTACCATGTGATGACTGTTCAAATAAAGCAAATGTTCTCAGTCATCCAGATTACAGAAATTGCCATTGCTGTGATCAGTAGCTTTGGCAAAGGCAAAGCATCACATAAGCTGAATACCTACAGTGACTTCTAGAATTCTGAATGTTTTCCTGGCCATGTAGACTGCTGCTGAAATACATTGATAGGATATCTTATGGAAAATTGCATTTTTGCTAGTTGTGCTGTATCTGTACTGGGGATAAACAGAGGGCTTTCAGTCTCCCAGGGCTGTCAATCTACCATTTTCCACACACACAGAGAACAGGTTTTGCCTTTTAAAAGAAAGAACACTGTGAACAGAAACTCATCATTAATCAAGGCTTATTTCTTCATGTGAAGGAAAAAAAACAGTCAAGTCACCATCTCTCCATTTGGAACTCTATTCCACTTCAGAAGCTCTGGACAAAGAATGTAAAGTACAATCAGAAAGTTTGTCCTTAGAGAGAGGAAAAAGAAACACTTAGGTCTCTGTGTGGGATATGGTGGTCTGTGGAAGTTGAATAAACTTGTACAATACACAATGCGATGACTCACAGTGCCGGATGGAGGAGCACTGTATGCTATCCATCAAACATTTGCTTCAAGACAATCCTTGAAACTTTGAACACAGCAGGATAAGAAGATCACAAGCCTCGCTGGAATCCCTGCATGCTGCT
This sequence comes from Pseudopipra pipra, assembly GCF_036250125.1. NCBI lineage: Eukaryota > Metazoa > Chordata > Aves > Passeriformes > Pipridae > Pseudopipra > Pseudopipra pipra. The sequence continues at coordinate 61,666,093 of NC_087551.1, forward strand.
AGGCACTCTACCTGCCTTACAGCAACTGCAGTTATAAAAAGTCCTTCATGTGCATACCTGAAATAAATTAATGAGACTGCTTATAATTTATGACTGGGTAGGTAGGCTTCCACTTTATGATCCCAAAGACTTGTTGGAGTACTCTTTGTTAGCATAAGCGAACAGAATAGCCTATCTCCTTTGGGAGTTAGAAATGCAGATTTCATTGTAAATCATGCGTGACTCAAATCACTGACAGTTGATGATTAAAAAATTACAGTAAAAATAATTTTAACCTAAGTGCTTGCTAACAATATATTTTTAATAATTTTATTACTGACAACCCTCTCTGAGTTCTATAGTATATAGATAAAACAGTAATTAGTGTAGGCAAAAGCAAAGACTAATTTAGAGAGATATTGTCAAGAGCAATTTTTGGAACTTAAATCTTGACGCATTTTCAAAATTAAGTTGATTAGTCATTGAAATCCATTATGAGGCAATGTGTTAGTTAAAGGCTCAGACTCTTCAAAAATTAAAGAACTTAATGGTTTTTCAGATCTTTAATTTAGTTGAACACAAGTGTTGTCACTTAACAGAGAGTATCATTGAATGACACTATTACTGATGGTGTTATACATAAAGTCCACAAATGATCCCTTCTAGTGTCCTTAAAAGCTAAATCCTGATATATGAACAATTTTTACCATTTTTAGAGATTTAATATATATTTTTCTCTTCCAAATGGTTTTAAAACCCCCTTAGGAAGTGGAGAGGGGCAAGGGGGCATGGTGGAGAGTTATGAGATCTAGCCCGATCTACCAAACGATAATCACCAAGCATGATGAAGGAGGCTCTGATTTCAGTGGGACTATTCACAGTACTGCGTGAAGAGCCTCTGTTACTGGACAGAACTCTCATTGATTATATAAAAGATAACAACCAAATAACCAGACCTGAAGTGCTACAAATTGCATCATCTGAGCACATTGAAAAATAGGGGGAGCATGTATTTTTTTATATTTGTAGGTATTAATTGTAACCATAAATGCAAAAATGTAGGTGAAAGAGAGATTTTAAGTGGAAATATACTTCTTAATAAATGAAATATTTAGCACTCTGGAATTATCAATTCTAATCATAAATGTCAGGCAACCACTTTTGAACTGCTACCATAGCTAATTACTCCAGTGGGAACAGAAACAGGAGAAAGGGCATTTCAGCTGTGCAAGGACAGGGTCTCTCTGAGTCTATATTTTTTCCAAATAAAACCTGTAGTTAGGTGGAGTTCATGGGTATTTTAACCTTTCATCCTCAGGAACTGAAAGGTTTCTGATAATTGCTGTTTTTTATTTCCTATTGAACAAACAAGTGATATTCTCCAAGACTAACGTAATTTATATTTATAGTTTTCTTTTTTTTCACTTTATCGTTGTCTATTATCTCCTCTGGGAAAATGATTTAATGATATTGTTGTTTTAGTGGTGTTATTGCTAAGATTGTCATTACGGTGGTGCCACATAGTGAGTAATCATTAAGTGTTGGCACTCAGGTGGGCACTGTAAAAGGAGTAAACAACTAGCTACTTACTCTCATTGGCACATCAAAAATTAGACCAACAGCAATTATTCTGAGCAGAAGTTAAAAAGTATTATGTTTTTTCCTGGAGGCTGAATATTGCTGACTTAGAAAACCTCCAGATCTGGTCCACTAGAAGTTACTATGAAACATTTTTTGGGGTCAGATTCATTCATGATTCTCTCCTTTGAGGTATCTGAGACTAGAAGAGGACCCTGCTCTTCTCTGGAGTATAAGCAGTCAGGTGGGGAGAGGAATAGACTGGAACATGGAGAAAACCAGGCTGAGATCCTACAGATTGCTTCAAGTCTCCTAAAACAGTTTTGAGTTAGGAAGATAATAAACCACTCAAACCAAAGCTCAAGGTAAAAAATGGCTAATCCTTTGTACAGGAACAGCACTTCACAAACTGTATCAATGCTACTACTGCCATCAGCACTATAAAGCTGGAGGATTCCTGTTTGTATCCAGAATGTCCCTACCCAGAAGAGATAGATGGCAATTCAAGAACAGGATGGGATGAAGCAGGGTGTGAGAGTAAAATACACCAATCTGGTCACTGAACCTAGTTGTAGGCTACAGTAAGATCCATAAGCACATTTCAATCTGCAAATATTGCTGAGGACCTAAGGACTGTGGGTTTTTTTGAGGGAAGTGGTATCTCGAAGGAGTTAGGCAAAACAGGATGTGGGTTTATTTACAGCACATAAAAGGTTGGTAGTGTAGTACTGCATATTTGTCACAGCTGATGAAGGTTGGCATTGCATCTGTCATAGGTATTCTTGAACTGTTCTTCTGTCCTCTAGTCTGTCATTGTTGAGATAGAAAAGACAGTAATACAACTCAGCTGAGTAAGTGATATCTATGTTAATATAGAATCACTCCAGCACAGACAGAAAAAAAAGCATCCAAGTTCATTATAAAATCTTCTAGATTATTCTATATGCATAAAATGTAAAGTCATTTTCCTTCAACTTGCATCTCCAGTGGAGATACATTTTCAAAACTAAAATAAACAATTGGGCCAGGTAAAATAATTTTCTCATATAAATGTCTGCATGAACCTTCTTTTCAGAAAACAATAAGTACTGTAACAAGTTTCCCGGTAACACTCCTAATTCTGGCCTACAAATTTTTTACTTTTCAACAATCTCTAGACTCTAATAAAGTTATTATTAAATGTTTCACAGTATTCTGTTTCAGGTAGCACGGTCTTCTACAATGCTGTTCCCTCTCCCTTTTCTGAATTGTTCCTATAAAGTTTTTCTAGAGAAAGAAGAAATATTCCAAGTATTACACCACTAAAATTGGATATAAAAAATGCAAGTTTTAAATTTAGAACAAAAAAAAAAATGGGAAAAACTGAAGAATAGAACAACTTTACACACAGCTCCAACATCCTGACGTACAATAATTCAGAGTGAGTCACTTGCCATCCAGCAAAGACAGAGTACAGTAATTCAAATGCCGATAAACTCTTGGGGCAGAAGTTAACCTACTTTGGATAAGATATATACACATCCATTCTTGGAGTAGGTAGCCTTTTCCATTTTAGTAACTTATTTTAAAAACTGGGAATTGAAAAGAATACTTCAGCTCTAAAATGAAGAAACATAAAAGTGGAAACTTAGGGCTTTGTGGCAGATATCTGAAAATCACACTGAAATCTTGGAGTTAAAGTATGCAGAACTGAAGTAGTAATATTCTAAGAACAACCAGAAAACAGCTGTCAGACCCCAGAGATAAAGTCTTTATGACTGGTAAGATTTATCTGATAAGACTTTCCACTTTTGAGGAGAAGTTTAGTAGTGGCTTATGAAAGACTGTTCAGAGAGAGAAAGCTTTTGTGGAATGACATGAACGATCACTATACCAGATGTCAGTTATGACTTGTGTGTCTTCTGAGTATGTATTAATGTGGCTTGATTAATTTCCCTTGGGGATGAAATCTTCCTAAAACTATAGAAATGGCAACCAAGAATTTTTACCAATTGTTTCTGCAAAAGTATCTTCAGAGCTTTAACAATTCCTCAGGTTTATATGTGATGAAGAAATAATTCAATATCTATTCCTCCTTCAGGAGGTCATATAGCCCTACCTCAGCTGACAACTTACATGGCAGGCTCAAGTACAGAGGGCTATACTTTGTTTAGGATCTTTCCCTACTCAGGTCTTCTTTTCCCTGCAGGTAATTCAGAAAACCTCTGCCAGATGGGAACTTTCCTTTTCTGGTGGGTTGTCACTGATCAGCAGCATAGCTGCAATTATGGAGGGCACATAGCTGGGCCCTAGTTTTGCTTTTGGTTGGTAGCCAGTGAGAATGCAAAAATAAATGTGTGTATAGTCCCGGACTTGAAATTATTTTAATCATATTCTTGTTCCCTTGAGTATGGACTGACTGATTGCAGATTCCAATTTTCATTCATGGCTATCATTAGTATTTGTGAAGGCAAGTTTGAATCATATACTGGGCTTGTTGAAATCTCTTTCTTATTCAAATCTTAGCCATCTCTTGTTTAACAGCAAGAACATGAATATATTCCTTTTTAATGGATAAATGTGTCTGAGCATTGAACAGTGTTTTTTATATTGTCATTTACTCATGGTTATTTATGCTCAGGGTAGTATTCTTTAGATAATTTTAAATCCAGGCAGACTTCTCAGCACCCTCATATGTATCAATTTCCAACTAACAAGAAGAGGTGGAAACATGTAAGAATTTGGATTTCATAAAAGTTTGGAACATACCACTGTAACACCAACAGTCATTATAGGGAGTGTAATTGCTCTCCTACAAGCCAGGCCTAGCTTTCTTTTGTTTCAGTAACATGTTTTACAGTAATCTGTATTGGATATTTATGCCTGGATAAGCCAATCAAAGTCACTACCAAGAGACCTGCTCAACACTAGAGTTCTGCATTACTGTCGTGATTTACTGCAGCTAAAAAGACCACGAGCCACTCCCCTCCCCCTCCGACTGAAAGCACAAAAGGCAAAGGTCATGAGTTGAGATAAAAAAAATTACTGGAAACAGCAATGAGATTAAAAAAATGAACAGTAACAGCGACGTCAACAACAATATTAATAGCAAAAGAGTACAAAAGAGAGAGTGTGGAGGTTGGCCCGACTGCAGCCACGCCACCCAAACCACTCCCTCCGGTCGGGACCAGTGTCACCCATTGCTCTGTCCACTACACTTGCTCCACCTGAAGGAAAGCCCTTCTTCTCAGAAAAGAGACAGAGAGCCCCTTTCCCTCACATGAGATGGTATCAAATAGCATTAGGGTCTTGGTCATGCCCCCATGGCTCCAGGCTCCCTCATGGCAAAAAATTAACCCTGTCCTTGGCTGAAACAAGGATAATTACTTAAAAGTAATTTGTGATTTATAAGCTTTATTTATGTCACTTTAAAGTTTTCTGAAACACGTCTTTCAGATAAGAGTTTGACAATATCTGGTATTGAGGATCTAATGGTAATCACAAGAACCTTACATCTATTAAGGAAGGGAAGACTGAATTCTCAATTTATTGTAATTTTAAATAATTAATTTATCTCCAAGCCCCCTTAATAAACTGATCATTGGATGTAGCACAACTGGACGTACCAGCACTGTGAGAGGTCTTGAGGTTATGGACAACTTGCATGTCATTACTCTCCCTAGACGAATCACACCATTCAAATGAAGTTGTTGAATTTTTTGTCACTAATGGGGCCAGGGTTTGACATTTACAAATGCATTTCAGATGTCTGTTTTCTATGAAATGTCTCCTCTGGGACCTCTGAATAACTCTAACTATGCTAAAAAAAAAAAGTCTAGAAAAAGAGATATCATAGAATGATAGAATGGCCTGGGTTGGAAGGGACCTTAAAGATCATCTAGTTCTAAACCCCCTGCTACAGGTAGGGATGCTATCCATCAGACCAGGTTGCTCAGGGCCCCATCCAACCCGCTCTTGAACACTTCCAAGGATGAGTCATCCACAAATTCTCTGGGCAACTGCTTCCAGTGCTTCACCACCCTCATGTAAAGTACTTCTTCCAATATCTAATCTAAACCTACTCTCTATCAGTGTGAAGCCACCAGCATCCCCAGAATTATATTTAAGTATTTTGAGGCCTATCACTTGTCAATTCACAAACTGCATGTTCTTCAAAGGTTCTCAATAGGAAACTACCCAGCTCCGCATTTCTTTTTATGTACAAAATATTGTCATGTTGCTTGTGCCAATCAGAACTTGCTAAGCCTGGGTAAAACTGGATGAAAAGTGCAATGTTATTTTGCCTCACATTGAATTTACTTTAAGTTTGTTTCTTTCATCCATTAGCTTCTTACAAACATTCTACTCTCTGAATTTTAAATGTGCATGTTTACTCAATTAAGCTACAAATATATTACCTAATATGTGAACAGAAGCAATACTGTGTGATTTATCCTGCTGATCACAAGCAACTATTTAGCCTGAAAAGCTGCTGCTAAAATGATATCTCTAGATAGCCCATCTGTATATTATCTTTTTACATTCATTTTTCTATCAGCTTCTTGTTTTCAGTGCATCAGATTAACACCTGCAACACCTCATCTGACTATTCTCTATTATTGAATATCTTGGTCTGCTGTACTTCAGTGGCAACACATGCTTTAAGGCCATCTGTGCATTTTGCTTCCCAAGTTCTCATGAACCTTTGAACAGCATATTGAGTGCCTCTTCAGAGCTGTTCCAAAACCTGAATGAACACCTTCAACTGAGTTCAAGCTCAGCTTTAGTGTTGCTGACTTTAGCTCTACATGCTTTCAAACAATTGCAAGCAGCAGGTACAGGTACAATAATCTAAAAAGAATTGGGCAATTAGTACAGAAGTGCAGTGTACTTTTGCAAGTCCTCAGAAACTTCTAAAGTCTTTTTGGTATCTTCCCCAATGGCACAAAATAATGTTTCCTCCTATGTTTCTAATGAGGAATACGAGCATGCAACTGTGATGGATGGCATGGGGGTAGAAGACAGCAAGTAAAAGGCTTCTAGGTAATGTGGAAATTTGCACACATACAGAAAATGTCTTGCAAGAACTTGTTTAAAGCTAAACGGTTCTGAGGATTTTAATGCATGTATAATCAACAATAGATACACTGTGTTTTAGCTATTAGCTGTCTCCCAGAGATCAGATCTCGATACACCTTGCTTTAACCAAATAGTGTCTTACACAATAAGACCATACTCAGATAAAGACTTTTACAGAACAGTTTCTTTGATGTTTAGACAAACTCAGGAACCAGCTTGTTTCTGGGCTGGACCCTGGCATGAGGAATGCACAGTACAATGTAACTTTGAAGGGATGGAATTCAGTAAAACAATTTATATGAGAACAAGCTCATGTCTCATTCCTTCTTGAAGGCTATTCCCATGCTATATTTCAGTTGTGAACTATTTTGTCTGCTCAAAAAAAATAAGACAGGATTTGGTCAATAACAGGTAATTGAGGCTATGGACTCTTTTTAAAAATTGAGGCTATGAACTTTTTTTAAAAAACCAAATGTTATTTTATCAAAACTGCAGAAATGACAAGCAGACCAAAGTAATATTCTGTCTCTGGGTAAAGAATGGAAAATTCTACCCGGAAAGGTGGACATTACTGAGAATTTTGGTCAGGTGAGAACATTCCCGAGGAGGCTCGGGATGGGAAATCATAGAATGATAGAATAGAGTATTAGAATCATTTAGGTTGGAAAAGACTTCCAAGATCATTGAGTCCACCCTTTGACTGAACAAAACGCCACACAGCTCTCTGTAATCACACAAGCTTGTCACTAGCTCTGGTGACATTGGGACTGAAGAATGTGAGCAAGAGTGGCAGAGGTACCCCTCTCAAAGGGTACTTCACTTGTTGCATACCCTATTCTCACCATGTACCACAAGTAGCTGGGTGAATGTGGGGAAGCTATTATCCAGGTCCACCTGTGCACACATCATATGCATCAGTGAATCATCATCCTTTTAGACCTCTGCCTGCCCTACATTTGCATCAAAAAAGCAACTGGGAGACTGTTCAAAGGCATCAGTAAGACTCAGCATTGTCTCCTTCTCTTCAGTTCAGGCGTCCATAGTTAGACAAGAGCTTTGGCTGTTGGTTCCCTGTGGAATTAGTATGCTCTAAAAAAGCCTCTGTGAGAACTAGGGAGCAAAATATCACATTTAATTGAAATTTGCAGTACATTTTATGGAGGTATTTTTTTCAGAAGTGAAAATACAATGACAACCCTGACATAGGCATTATTGGATAACACCAAGAAAACCTCAGTCAATACGAGTCTCAATTTTCTCTAGGATCTTCAACCTCCAAGAGCCAGAACTTCAAGGCCTTGGATCTTGTTAAGACTCACAAAATAAATGAGCAGTTTTTCACAAAGGAAACAAAAGTGTAGAGGGGTGGAAAGTCGAATGGGAGCAGCAGGATAATGAGAATCTTTGACTATCTGATTTTTTGAAAAATTTCATTTAAATCTCTCCAAATCCCCTTGTGCTCTAGGTTAAAGGAAAAGAGGGAACTATCTTTCCTGATTAGGAATATGTAACTTACTATAACGTATCTAAACTTTATATACTATTCATATGCCATGGGGAAATACCACCTTCGATGAGAATTCTATCATATAGTACTGGAATATTGTTAATTTAATGTATTTTACTGTGAGATTATATATTATGCTAGATATCTGTCAGTCATTATGAACATAATTAAATGATAGCCTGTATTAAAAAATATGTTATGATGGGCTTAGCAACACCCAAAACTATAATGGGGAAGTTTTAACAGGGAATGCAAAGAGAGTAGAGGCATCTAGTCGAGTTTCAGAACCAAACTTTCTTGAATTTGACAGAGATTTATTAGGGAATTTATTTAGAGGTTGTAATTATCACAATAAACAGTACCTTCCTTAAGTTCCAAATACCCCTTAGGCTGGAGGGAAAGATGTTGGGGTGCCTCCATCTTTCTGGTGCTATATTTGGCTTGCATTTAGCATACAAGTTGTTTGCTCAGACAGTTTGTAAAAGATGTGCAAGAGGTATTATAGATACCTCTTAATTGGAAATGTAAAAACTGTAAAACATTTAAAGCTCTAAAACTGTAAAAGCTGGAACAAAAAATAAATCCATTCATGTTATGTAACATAAAAATGATCTCAAACCTGATGTTTAAGTTTAAATATTTTTCAGGATGCCAAGTACAGTAGAAAGACACAAAGAGTGAACTACATATAATAGTTCAAAAGATGTACGCACATCTGAGGGAAAAGTGAGGTCACAACCACATCTCACCCATTCCTCTTAAGCTTGAAATCTCCAGTCAAAGAAAGAAGAGCAATCAAAATCCTTTTTATTGATTTTTAATAGCAATGTGAGTAATGGGAAAGGATGAAATCCCAAGAGACTCCTACTGGAAGATATGTAAACTACCTGGATAAAGCACAGATAACTGTACATCAGTGGGATTCATCATCTTACAGCAATGAAATGGAATAGTGACCTGGACCTGCACATTCACTATCACCTACCAACTGCTCCCACGCTCTGGATCTCTGGATGTGGCAATCTGCAGTACTGGACATCAGAGATACATGCAAACCTGCCATGATGGTAAAGGGGAAGCAGGCATTAGTCTTCTTCTGTTCTGCTTCCCAAACCATTCACAAGTTATATGGCTTGAAGCCACTTTTACAGTGTCAATTCTATAGCTCTCAGGATAAAGACTGGCATCAGATACCCATGTACTCCTCCACAACTATACCTATATGACTTGGAACTTTGTCATTAAATGTTTTTGCCTAACAACAGAAATAGTGTTGTAGCCTTGTGCATCAGAAACTGGGCTGTCACGCTGCTTTCCTTCCCCTTGCTCAGAACAATTTCCCATGTTTACTTGGACCTAGTATGTGGCCCATCCTTACTGAAACACTGGGTGTCATGAGATCATCTCACACAGCTCCCATTCTTCTCGAAGTTCAAACAAAGAGCCAGTGTTCACCGAAGCACATCATGCAAGTCGGTTTTCAGCCACTCCACCCAAATGAAGGACAGGGGGTTCCAGGTGTACAGGTTTTTTTTAGTGTTAGTTTTTTTTTTTCTGGGGGTGTATGAAGTACATGCGGTAGTTCGTATGATAAAGCAAACTGCTGTGTTTCATCTGTTTTTTAATTTTTTTCTGCTGTGAAAACCTCGCGGGGCTGAAAGGTAAACCCCAATTGCCAGACATTGGCTGGAAATGATTTTGAATCACAGCAAACCTTTGATGAGCCTGGATTGAATTTCGAGTTTGCAATAAAACCTGTGAGTTTCCAGTGGTTTCAGGTTCATTTGTAATCATTATACAATGTCTCTAATTACAAGCTGTCACGAAAAAAGAAAATCTAATAAAAAATAGGTTAAAAAAATTGGAGGAAATTATGCCTATTTAAACAGAAATTCCAGCACTGGTGGTTTGATCTGTTATTCTAAATGCTTTTGGGGTTTTTTTTCAGAGACAGAAAACGAGGCTGTTATAGGGCATACCTGGGAGAGAGTATTCTGCTTCTCAAACCACGGGTGTCAGTCTCACAGCTGCACACAGACCTGTCTGAAAGGTCGAATTTCGATTACACGTGGAAATGACAGCATTAATGGCAATACTCTTTATTACCATTCCAATTCCGATCAATGAGCCTTTACTGGCATTAGAAAACAGACAAGTGTTGCCAAAGAAAGCAAAAACGTGAACCCTGACTCGAGGATACAGCCAGGCTGCTTGATGTGCGCTGATAACTCCACGCTTGTCACCCGATCGATACCGCGTTTCCAAAAGCGGGATCAGCCAGCATATCCCGCCCGGGGCGGGGGGACTTTCCCCCGTAACCAGCACCCGGGACCCTCCGCCCCTGGCCGCGCTCCCTGCCCCGACCTCCCGCCCCACCAGCTCAGCCGGCGCGCTTTCCCTTCCGCCCCTCTCCGCCTCCTCCTTCTCCTACAGAAGCGGCAGGTTCTCCCCAGGCGGGGGGACGAGAGCGAGGGGCTCGCACAGCCACCGGTAGCGGCTCCTGTGCCGTGCTGAGCCGAGCCGAGCCGCGCCGAGCCAGGCTGTGCCGCGCCAGAGTGAGCGGAGAAGAGTCGGGCCGAACCGTGCCAGAGAAAGCAGAGCCGTGTCGAGCCGAGCCGTGCCAGTGAAAACAGAGCCGTTCCGAGCCGAGCCGTGCCAAGGAAAGCAGAGCCAAGCCGAGCGGGGCCGGACAGCACTGAGACGATCCGGGCAGCGCCGATCCCATCCGAGCCGGTGCTGCCCCCGCGCCTGCAGCAGGAGGCGCTGCCGGGCGCCGCTGCGCCCGCGCCGGGCTGCGGGCCGGAGTCCCACATTCCCCGTGCCAAGTGCCGGGGAGCGGGGGTTGGACGTGCGCTCTCGGCTCCTCCCTCCCGCCCCGCTCTCCCAGCAGCAAAGTAACTCCGGAGTACGAGGGGAGTCGGTGCCTCTGCCGCCGCGCTCGTCGCGCCGCAGACGGCTGCCCCAGCGGGCGGCCCCGGGGCCAGCGGGCGCCCCTCGGCGCGGGGGTCTCCTGGCGAGGCGCCGCGGCGAAAGGGGCGGGCGAGGCGCGCTCCGCCCGCCGCCGCGGGCCGGGGCAGCCCCGGCCTCTTTCAGAAACTTCTCCGCAAGTCGGCATGGGCAGGGGGGCCGGCGCCGCCGCCTCGCTGCCGCTGCTGGCGGCGCTCGCCCTGCTGGCCGGCCGCTCGCCCGCCCTGCTCGGGGCGGCCCGGGCCCAGTTCTCCGCAGGTGAGTTGTTGCTCGGCGCCCAGGTAAGGGCGGGCGGCGCGGCTGGGTCGCGCCGTGCTCGGGGTGCGCGCCGGCAAAGGAAGGAGAGAGGGTTGCGGGGGGTCGCGGGTGGCACTGCTCCGGGTTCCCGCCCCGAGGAGCGGCGGTGGGGCTGCAGAAGGGCCGCCCCACACCTCCATCCCCTCCGCTCTGCGGGGCGCGGTGCGGCGGGGTGGGCGACCCGCGCGTGTGCTGCCGGCGCGAGGCTTGCAGGGGCGGGCAGAGCGCGGGCTTCGGGCACCTCACAAACTCCCCTTCCTCCTCTCCTCCTCCTTCTCCCCCCCGGGCAGCCTCCCAGGTGCCGGCGGTGCTGGCGGCGGGGCCGGAGCTGCTCTCTCCCCTTTCCCTGCTCAAACTTTTCCCGGCATCTCCCTGCTCAGCGCAGGGGGCGCAGCCCGCGGGGCGCCCCGGCCGCTCCCCTCGCCCCGAGGCGTGGGATGGGAAGGCAAGGGGTGCCGCTGGCCAGCGGGATCCCCCCCTTCCCACTCGAAAAAAAGATTGGTGGGCGAGAAAGGGGAGGGAAAGCACTATGTAGGGCCGGCGTCTGTTTTGTTTAAAAGCTGAGAATTTCTTGCCCCTTCCCCCGCCCGGCCCACGGCACGGGGTTTTGCGGAATTAAAGCCCTGGGGGCCGGGCGGTGGGAGCTGCGGCCGGTGCGGCAGTGAGTTGTTGGCCCCAGGAGAACCTCGGGGCAGAGAGCCCGGGGCTGAAGCGGTCGCTCCGGGCAGAGGGGGGAGGCAGCATCTCCTGTGCTGTGCCGGGGCGATGCGGGGCAGTGGGGGGTCGTGTGCGGGACCCTCACCCCCACCTCCTCCTTTATGAAGCACCCTTCGTTTGCTTGGGGTGAAGCTTTATCGTGAACGGATTCTTCATATTTTTTACGGTGTGAAGTATCACGCGAATGACCAGCTGACTAGCTGAAATAGAATTCAGGCTCTTATTTTTCTTTTTCTGGTTTCCCGCTCCCTCCCCTCCTCCCCCCTTTTAAATAGTACTTGCAATTGCACCGGGTGCATTAATTCGACAGGCATTTGAAGCCTTTATCATAGGATACTGATTTGAAAACTGCCATTAATAAAAGTATCTGCACTCATGAGACTTCGAAGCATGGTTTTCATAAGGATTGATGTGTAGTTAGGGGGCTTTTTTTTTCCTTTCCTCTTGGTTCTCCTATAAGTTAGTTTTTAATTGAGACATGTGAGATGTGTCGTTGATTAAGAAATGTGCTGAAGCAATGCTGGTCTGAACAGATTACATGCCTCCTTATGTGTCTGACTTCGGTGTGTATAATTTAATGTCTGAGTATCAGAATTGTAAAATTATGTAAGCACCTACAAGCCCTTTACCACAGGAAGGGAAATGTACCATATAGCAGCTGGTATGTTATAGGAACAGGTAAAACAAAATATTCCCAAGCATAATATCTTTTCATTCAAAACCACAGTGAAATCAGACCAGTGATTTTTGCTTTACTCTGACTCGTCAGACTAACGTTAACACCAAAGGTAACACTTACGTAAAGATTTTTTTTATGAGCTTGTTCACTGGTGTAAGAACAAGTAGGAAGTTCTGATAACTTATATGGTCCGTGGTATTTTATGCTGAAAATGTGGCATGCAGCCCATTTTAGAATTGCAAGTGCAAGCAGTCAGGTTGGTACCGTGGGGTATGTGTTAGGTAAGTGGAGAAGAATGTTGAATATCCTTCTGACCAGACCAGGTGAAGCTTGTTGAAGAGTTGAAGAATTGTATCTAGGAAACATGAGATTTTGTGTGTGTGTGTGTGTGTGTGTAGCATGTCAGCAGATAGAGACTTTAGTTTCTATTGCCAAGTATCAAAAATGCTGGTGTATTGTACCAGTTGGAGGTTTATTAGTTGGAGACACAGACTTTTTTGAAGCTTTAGCGAAACAGACTTGTCAGTAGCTGGTTCTTTCAGTGTACTCAGCTTAAGGTATGGTTCTTGGGCTTTTATGAGATACATTTGATATCTGCAAGTAGAACTGTGCCCTACTGAATTTGATAACTAACACAAATTTTGTTTTTGTTCCTTATAATAAGCCAGTCCCTGAAGTGTGTGTCTGTGTGTGTTTGTGATCCTGTTGATGAGACAACTTTATCCTGGTGTTAGTGAATGTGGAACACAAAGGTTTGGATTCATATGTCTGTTCCAGTGAGAGCCATTCTGTAGCCTACAATGAGATATTTCTGTGTTTAGTGCACACTGGAGCATCTGTTTTCTTCCTAGTCATCTCTGCTGTTTAACATGAGTGCTGTTTTTCAATCATCTTTTTTTGACTGCCTTTCCCACTCCTCACTTTAATATTACAGCCTGTACTTTTCCAGGTTAAACTGCGTCTAACTAGTTGTCAGCTTCCTTTTTATTAATAGTCTTCTTGTCTGAATTGTAAGAATTTTAAACTGTTAATTTTTCTTTTCATTTATGAAGCTGTTAATTCAGGATGGACCTTTCACAAATCTCTCGCATTTTAATTTGATTTTTATTTCCTCTTTATGTTGCTCTGTACTACTCATGAGCATGAAAGATTGCCAGATATAGAATTCTTCATTAAAATTTTGACATGTTTATTAAGGGTCTAATCAAATTATAGAGTATGAATTTCTTGGCCTTTTTCAGGAGCTGTGTGGGATAGTTTGTTTTCCGTTCTTCTTCCTAACATATTCTGTGAAAGCGAATGAGAAAGAGCAGCAGCAAGTTAGGAAAAGGAACAAGATACATCTTGTAATTTGTTGCAGTCTTAGAAATTGTGCTTGTATATCTTCTCCGGCCCTTAGCACATAATTGAAATATGGTATTTTTTGTCTTTCTCCACAGATTTCGATTGAAAAAACCCAAGCAAACAAATCCCCGAGCAGCTTCTATCTGTGTGTCCCCCCTTCCTCCACCTACCTCCTCCCTGCCCCAACACAGCCATAATCCTCAGTGTAATGTTTTCTGGTCTCTGTAGATTGTTTCTTTACACCGCTGCTTTCCATGACCCTTCAACTTGGGTGCGTGCCTGTCAGAATCTAGGCCAAAATGTTTTGGCAGTGTGTTCTCTGTTGAAGTCTAGCTATTCCTTATATAGCACCTCCTTTCATCTGCAACTCCTACAGTTTGATAAAGAACAAGTTCAGCTTGTTTTCACAACTCAATCACTTGAAACTTATATTTCTTGAATATTATTTTTAGCAATTTGCATGTTTTCAAATTTGAAAAAAAAAACCCAAGGAAATATTTAAAAAAATTTTTTGAAGAATGCTGCTGGCTTGTCAACTAGCTCATAGAAATACGCATTGCACTGCCTCTGATGGTGTCTGTGCAAGTGTGTGGGTTTTTTTAATACTAAATAAAAGTTATGAGGATAAAAACTGTACAAGTGCATGAGCTTACCTGAAGCTATTTAACCACGATATTTCAGATCATAGGGATAGTTAAGCATAAAAAGAACTGTATGTTTTACAAGTTCAAGTCATTTATTAGGGTAGGTATTCCTCAGACTTTCTCGTGCAAAGTCATTATTGTCACAAATAAACAGACAAGAGTAAATATTTCTAGGGTAATATTTTTCCCTTCCCCTGATAAAATAGTTAGATTCTCTCCCAAAGGCTGGCTATAACTCAGAAATTTGATATGATAAAGTAGATGTTATTTGTTTTATAAAAAATTGTCATTAAATATACTTAGAGAAATATATGAAAATCATAGCAAGCATATCTATTATTTGTAATCATGTAGTAGGAGAAAGTGAGGGCTTTTTGAAAATGTTTAAAAATACTTGGAAGTAATTAAATCAGCCCTTTGCTGCCAGAACAGCAAAGGTTGCTTCAGTCTTATTTTTTCCTTGAATGTGCTACAATTTGCATGTGATATACAGGAGGCACTGGTGTAAGTAGGCGTGTATGTATAAGAGACTTCTCAGTAGCTTCTCCCCCCCCCCCCAACAAGCTGCTAAAATGTATTGACAAATTATATGGAAAATGAGTGAAATTAAAAATGAAATTGCTTTCTTGCTTTCACCCCCTCCTTCTCAAATATTTTCCTTTCCTTTATATATTCAGGTCCTTCCATGGCACTGTTGGTTCACAGATCACTTGTTTATCTGTATTTTCAGATGCAAGATTACATTTAAAAAATCAATATAAATTTTCTAAGTGGAACTTAACTGATTCAGATGAAATTGGAAGCACCCAGAACATGATGACCCCCGAAGTCTTGTTTAGTCCCTTTTGTCTGAGAAATCACAGTACTGCTTAAGAACTTTGGTAGTGATGTACACAGTGCATCTTAAACCAGGCAGATGTCATGCCCTTGTTTAAGATCTACTTATGATAATTAAAAATAAAAAATAAAAGAATCAGAAGGGGGAAAACTGCACATGATCAGGTGAGAGGTCCACCTAGCCTAGTATCCAGTCTCTGATGGTGGGCACTCAGGGAAAGGGGTGTTTGGCAAGGCGAGTGACTTCTTTGGAGTGCTGTCTGTCCACAGAGACAATGTGTTGCTGTTTTATACTGTAAGTGGATTCTTGTAACCACGATCGTGCCTAATGATGTATTCAGCCTGGATTGTTTTTAGCATTTGCCTCACTTTGTGGCAAGGAATCTATAGGTTGTGTAGAAACAGCTTTGTTTTTAAAATTGCTGGTTGTATTTCACATATCCTAGCTCTTGTATTAAAAGATGATTAATCATTTCTTCCATTTCATGCCACACATGATTTTTTCCACCCTGTCTCAACTATTCTAGTCAGAAAAGTCCAGTTACAGCCACTTGCTATGAAGGTACCATTCCATATCTTCTTTTTATCCTTTCTCTTCTCTTTCTGTTCCAGTTCTACATTGCTCAGAGTATCCAAGACACAGCTGCCTGATGGATTTATATAGCACTTAATAATGATTTCTGTTCCCTATCTATAGGGATAGTGATCATTCCTGTCATATGCTTGGCTTTTTTGACCATTTATCTCGCTTCTGGTTCTGAGCTGACACTTTTATGGAACTACCCATTTCATTACTGAAGAGTTGAGATATTGCAGTTAAGTGATGGACTGTGGGGTGGCTGTGTCAGTGGACTGCAGGACCCTTGGGAAGGAGAGAGTCTTTAAACTTTGAGTCCGCCCTTTTGGAGGGTGGAGAACTTTTAAGCAAGGCTCTTGAAGAGCCTTGTTTGGGAGAGATACCTGGTTAACGCTTACCACTGTGGTTTGCCTCTTTCTCTTTTCGAAATGCTCTTGTTAATACAAGTGAGTTAAAAAGAGTTTATCCTCTTCTATGTAAAGATTGGCAGTATCTGGATTAACATGTAGAGAGATCTGCAGCACTGCTGTAGAGTTGCTTCTTGCTGTGGAGTCTTTATGGTGTCTTTGTATGACTGCTTTAGCTGGTAGACCTTTAGGTCATCTTACCTCCCAGGAGTTGGATATGTGACTGAGTGTCAGCTTTGCTTTACATTAGCATCTATTTTGATGAAATCTCTACTCTTCCTTTTGCAACAAACATCCTGTTGAATATGTAATAGGAAGCTTCCAAAAAAATCACTGATAGCTGAGTCAGTCAGGACACACCTTGTGTTTTCATGTGCTGGTGGAATCCCATCTGTCATAGCTTAGCATTGTCATGAAAAGATGCCTTTGTAGTGCTGTTCCCAGAAGTGTGCACTCAGATTTGCAGCTTCAGTTGCAATCTGCCAATGCTATTAAGCTAATTTAAATTATGCTGCCACAGAGGGGGGCATTTCTATCACTTGAATAGCTCTCTGGTCTTTGCCTGTGTTAGATCTGGCCACCATGTGGCCTGTGGATGAGTTGGCATAGCTTTGTGTGAATCTTCTTGAAGGAAAGATGGGGGCTTGGGATTAGTTCCCTTTTAGCAGATGTGGAGCCATTTAAGTTTGATGTATGGGAGGATGAGGGCTTATGGTGGGAAGGCTTGGTTTGACAGCTGTAATTGCAGTGCAGCTCATGTAAGGTGAATGTGGCACTGTTTTGATCACACTGGCTGAGTGCTCTTCTCACCACGCCAGCACTTTGTTCACCCAAGGAAGTACAAGGAGCAGGCAGGTGAGCATGGATTGGGATGTGAAGAGAGGCCCAGTGCTCCCCCCAGGAGCTAGAGGGATTAGACTGGGTGAAGGTGGTTGATGCTGCATTCTGGCTGACTGTACACCAACTGATGGCAGGGTGCTAGTGTTTCTGACATGCATCTTTGAGTAAACTGGACTTAACTGTGTTCTTTTGTTATAATAGATAGCTAAGGCATTTATTACATAAGTGTATAAATAAGGATTATGAGGTTGTTGTGACACCCTGTTTGGGGCACAGCAGGAATTGGTTTAAAGCTGGGTTCGGAATCACATCTTTCCATGCGTGATCTGTCCTTCCCCATCCTGTGGGGTGTTTAAATAGGTCATAAGACATGTGGATATGGGTAGAAGAAGAAAAATGGCCATGATTTCAAAAGGCCAGGGTGAGCCAGTTGAGGAGCGGTAAATGGCATTGGTAAAAATTTTGTATCATCTTGCTGACAATAAAGTCCTGCTGTACCTAATTTTGTAGGTCAGATAGGCCTTTACCTTGTGCTGCTTCCTGGTAAACCTTGACTACAAGTGGCTTTAAAGTAGTAGTTTAAAACTATGCAAATGACCCAATCTGAAGTCACCTATAGTGCATTGCTAATGTGTAGTTTTGAGTCACAGTCTGCTCTTACCAGGAAGCTATATAGTTGAAAGCTGTGTTTGCATTTTCTAGTCATTTTGTAAATATTAGAAATTATTAGAAACATACTGAAGTGTTTTTCTAAACAAGAAGTTATTAGTATCTCTGTCAACTCAATGCTCTGTTTAAATGAACAAGCAAAAAGCTGCTTGCCTTCTTTTAAGGGACTTATTTTAGTTGACTTAATATCTGACACATTTCTCTGTAAATAATCTGCATTTGTCCTTTGAAAGGTAAAAGCTAAGTACTGATCAGTGAATGTGAAACAAGTTTTTAGGTTTGCTTTTTGTTAGTGAAATTTAATTACTGTGGAAGTTAGAGGTTTTATTCACAAATATCTACATGTATTTCAGTTAAGAACCATTTATTTGTTGATCTAACCATATCTATTTTGTGATTTGTCATGGCCAAATCTTTACCTTAACAGCCTTTGCACTGTTTTATTTTAAAAAGTCTAAAATATCCAACAGGATCTAATATATTTCTTAGTAGTGAAACAGTGAAATTATGTCAGAGTTTTTTGGGTTTTTTGGTTTTTTATGGAAGACCGCACATGAAAAGTTCTGTGAAATTGTTAACCAAGATAATTTCTACTGTTGACAGATAAAGTGGTTGTAGAATTGAGACTGTAGAATTGAGCCTCAACAGAGGCAATATATCCTTAAAGCACTGGGTGGACGATGAGGAATTTGATCAGGAAAATTTGTTGCAACATCTGTAAAACGTATCTGTACTCTAGGGTAGGAACATAGCATAAGCATATAGCAGGAAGACCCACTGTAGAGTAATAAATGACATATAAGTGATACAATAGTCTCTGGTTAAAAACATCTGAGTATCCTTATAAAACAGGGAACAACGCTGGCCACTGCCAAAAGGAAGGAGGTCTTCCCAAAAGTCACAGCAAATGTTACAGCAATGGGGCAACTTTGTACTGATACCTTGGAGTCACTTTCTCAAGCAGAATAGGCTGCAATTATAAACTTATTTTCCTGTAGTTTTAAAATCTGGGACTGCATTAGGGTTTTTTGCTGGCATAGCTATATTTCCTTATAGATTTGTGTTTTTGATTTCCCCCCCCCCGAAATTACTCAATGGTAGGTGTGCAAACAAACAAAAAACTGTGTGGATGAGGTCTAAAACAGATTTGCTTGTCTAATAGTCCAGAGGGGACAAAACAAAACCAAACTAAATAAAACCATTTTCCATAAGTCTGAACTAACTTTTTACATGTAAAAACTTGTTTTAAACTAGAAGGGGCTGTGCATGGGCTTGTCAGGCATTTGTTCTCTTAAGAAGGTCATATGTTTATGAATTAGCTCATATTTACAATAGTACACAAAGTATATGCCCCAGTAAAAGATTTGAGGGACTTAATTTCTTCAGGATTGGTGCTGTGAAAAAATTAAATTGTTTTCCCAGTACTAAGGGTAATATGAGCTTATTTTTGTTAGCCAGTGTATGAAAAATTGGACCCTTCATTTTGTCAGAACGTCATTTACTTCTGCTACTACTTACTAAAAATATGTGATTATATTTACTGAGTAGCAAAAGAAGCCATTTCTCAACTAACATGTCATAAAATTAATTTTACTGACTTATGAGACACTATTGAATACTTTAAACCCAAGTTCTGTTGCAATTAAATTATGCTATGTTCATTCTAATTATTGCACACTGGTTACTCAATTTATTCTGCTTTCTTTTGTAGGTAAACACTTGTTCTGTAACAGTAAAAATGACTGATGAATATTAACCAGAACAGAAAAATACTATGAAGAACAGTTGTGGCTGTAGTTCAAATGAATTCAAAACTGCTCAGAGTTAAATTTTTGACTGGATAACTGACTTCTTGAACTATTTTTTTGTATTACTGTTTCCCAATAGAGTTTGTGTTTATTTGTGAGTTCTATAGTGCAGTTATGATATCTGTTCTTTTAAAATGATTTATGGTTTTAAGTAAAAAAGAAAAAAAACCTTTGAAATTTTAGGCTGCTTTTGTCTTCTTCCCTACAGTGAAAAATTAAAATTATAAGACCTGGTAGAGAGTTGTCCATTAGAAAAATGCTCTCATTTGATATTTTGACACTTCATTATATGGTTAGCATCTCTATGTGGTATTAGGCTGGAGTAAGATCAAAATGTCTTAGTTTTCCTAGTGTTATCCTGTTTGCCTGTTCTTTGTAAATGTGAAAGCATTTATCAGACATGAGAGTGCTGAAGAAATGTGTCTGAGTTTGTGACTTCATACAGCAGAGATAAATTCTCTGTGCTGACTGCCATTACTGTACTTAAAATGCTTTGAAGGGACGATTTCTTAAAATCTACTAACCCAAAATACCAAAGGCAGTTTTAAATTTTGTTCAACTCCTGATTCCTTTGAAGAAATGCATTTTTACAATTGTAGAAGATACCTGGAAAAAATACCTCTCAAATTAGTATGCTTAAATCTGCATGTTGCATATGTTTTAAGTAGACAATACATGCCAAACATTGTTGTGTTAACTTTTCACTGCGATTTGTCATAAGTTGTAAAGACGAGATAATGGTGTTGACTTAAAAATAATGTTAAGTAGATGAAAAAACTCCAAGTAAACTCAGAACTACCCAATGCTCCCGTAATCCCTTCCCCCATCCCTGTAGAAAGAAGTGGATTATCATTTTCCCACTGTTCTCATGATCCTTGACCCCTCCCCCCAGTTTTTTTAATCTCCTTGTCTGTCCTTGTGTTTTGTTGGAAGAGTTTTATGTCGATGTTAAAGTTTTGTGCCATAAGTGAAGGGGAAGGCAAGGTATATGAGTTTCCTTACTCAAAAATGGTTAATCAGTATAAATATCATTAGATTGTTCAGGAAGTTTCTGTGTTCCTTTGCTTAACTCCTTAGCTGTACATGTCTTTGTTGACATGACAGTGTAGTTTGGTGCATTCCACGTTCACTTTTCAGGCTAGAAAATCTCCAGTTAAAGAGGCTTTCCACTCATACATGAAATGTAATGAAATGGTCTTTTCAGTTTTTTCCTTATTCGATTCAGAAAAGCCAAACAAATATTCTTTTTGCAGTTAGTTTTTACTAGTAATCTGTCCCGACTCAACTCGTGAAAATACTAGAAATCGCAAACTCATTCCACAGGCTTATCAGCTCTTCAGCATGTGAATGTTTTGTGTGTGTGGTCTTGTTTAGTGCAAAAGGTCTATTTATATTAAGTTTCTTGTATTTGTAAATATCTGTGGGGTTGGCTTTCCTTTCTTGCCACCTTTTCTTCAAGATAGTATGATAAACTATTCACAACCCCCACCCCCAAGAAAACCCTTCATCTATTTGCTCTGTGTACTTAAAGCTATAACGTATGTACATATGTAAGTGTGAATTAAAGAAAGACTATTTGCAGGTGAGACCAAAACCCTTAGTGTATGATAATCTGAGTTTCTGAATCAGTTGAAATGAAGCTTGGTAATGAAAGGGAGTACAATTTCCATGGTAGACACAGGCTAAACAGAGGGGTGTAATGTCATAAAGATTTAAAGACTTTTTTTTTCCTCTTGTCATTTTTAATTTTATTTTTTTCCTTTTTTTTCTGACTTAGGCAGCTGAAAACTGTCAGTGAGAAGTTGTCAGTCAAATTGTTTTTTTTCTTTTTAAATATTAAAAGTTAATATTTTTAAACCAATTCGTTTAGTAGTTACTGACTTTGGATGCCATTAATAGCCAAGCTGGTTAGCTTTTTCCTTTCATAAAGTTAGTTCAATGATTTAATGCTTTGATTCACCTTGCATAAGTGGGAAGGTGTTGCATTCCTAGGTGGTGTGTTAGTCCTAGTGCTTTTTTTTCCCATTTTTTTTCTTGTGTTTTTTTTTCTTTTTTCTTTTTTCTTTTTCCTTCCCTTTGAAATCCCTGTATGCTGATTTGGTTAAATACTGCAGTGTAGGTTAACAGCTCCTTATGAGTCATGCTGAAGGCATGAAGTGCTTTCAGGTCTGCAGTTCTTTCCAGGGATGAGTGAGTTCCTGGCCAGTTTGTGTATCCTGTTGTCTGCACAGCAGCAGTTAACCATTAGACTCAGTTTATAAGTTGTTTTAAATGCATTGAAGTAAGTTTACTAAACAGCTTTTTTTTTTGGTGATAATTGATTCCTCTGGATCACCTATCTGTATTTTTTTCAAGTTTATACTCTGGATGTTCAATTCTTTTGGTGATTTATTGGTGTTTCTGTCAACTGTTGAACCAGGAGTTGTGTAAAGTGACCAGCATTTGGGAAGGGCAAGATTATGCTCTCATTTAGAGAGACTGCACAGATGTTCTCTATGAGCATTCAGAAGAGGGGAATCTGTACTTTACTTTCACGTTGATAGAAACCATGTATTTTAAAATCTTTGGTCTGAGCTTTATGGGCTATGTGATGAGGCTGTGAACCTGAAAAACTATCATTTGTGATTAATAATGACGTTTGCAGACCCTAGGAGTACTGAAATAATCTGTTGGATTGCTTTGCTTGCATAGTGATGGTATCCAGATGCTAAGTATAAATATCTCTCTCTGTTTGCTTAAGCATGGAAATGGGAATGAAAACAAGTACTAGACAGTTTGTGTTTCTGGGAAATAATTTTGGCCATCCATCTCTTCAAACAACTATTCTTCACTTGTCACCTGAAAGCAACCTTAAATAATCCATGGATGAGTCTTATTCTATGATAATGAAGTTAAGAGAATTAGAAATGGAAGTGAATATTTGAGTAAAATAACAACAAAAAACCCCCTACTGAACTTAAACGTGAAGCATTTGCATTGTGAACCTAAACAAACCCAACATTAGCAACTGAAACAAATGCCAAAGAAAATGCTCAAATTTACTGAGTTTCTATATTAGGCAGTCCCCAGAGGACACAGGAACAAGTGAATGAAGTTAGTAAATGTTTATTTATCTCTGCAATAAAATAAGAATTTTATTCACTCTTGAGGTGCACTGCAGTACTGATGTTGTTTACCGAATAGACAGTTTTTTAAGTTTTTACCAGATACTGTTTCCACGTCTCTGCATTTGTAGTGCCTGCAACAAAGCTGTAGTGGAAATTAGTTTTGAAGAATTTTTTGCCATGAAGACCACTTTGAAAATGGGAATAACATAATATACTCTTAATTTGATTTATGAAATAGAGGGGAGGCATAAGTGCACTATTTCTTTCTTGTTATGTCATTGAACTCCAAATACTTATTTTTAGAGGACTTCTCTTAAAGGAAAAGCAACTGCTCTTTTGTTGGTTAAAGGACAAATGTAGGTCCTGGGATCACAATTTTGTAATAAAACCCCCCTTAAAACATAAAGATCCCAGATCTTCTTACATATTCTTCCATGTCATCTCAGTTATTGTCTTGTGGCTCAAGATTGAGTCCCGTGATGGTGTCAGCCTTTCAGCTATGAAAACAAAACAGAAGATTTGAAGAAGAAAGTGTAAAATTAAACAGGGGTGGAAGGGTCTGTAAATCCATTGCGAAATTCTTGAAGTTGATGAGTTTCTTCAGAACTGTGCCATCAATGAGGAGGATGGCTTTTTTTTTTTTTTTTTTTTTGATAAGACACAAAATGTGGACTGAGAGTGGAAGGAAGTTAAGGCCGTCCTTGTTCTTGCTCTTCAGCTTTTGGTACTTTAGGAATAACTCATGTTTCATCATTGTCTTGTTACACTGACAGTTGTAGGTGTGTGGGCAGCAATACATAAAATTTTAAACAATGCCACTCATGCTCTATGTTGACAGCATCACCAGGTGAAACAGCACAGAAAAACAAACCAGCATACCTGCCTGTGGGATGAATACCTTCTTGTTAAGATTTCATGGCTCTGAGCTATGAGTAGAGAGGGGGTTTTTTTAATTTTCCTGGTAATTCTCAAGTTTCTTCCATGCTTCTGCTCAGGTTTTGTTTTATTGGTGTGGGGTTTTTTAAACTCCCAGATCAGGGTACCTTTATCTTCCAGTTTACTATATTAAAAAGGCCTTGTCAAGAAGGACTCCAGGTAAAACTGGTTTCTGTTTATTTCCTAATCCTTTTTTGAGACATTCTGCATCCAAGATGACTGTGTCTTGTTTATCACAGTATTCTTCTTGACCTTCTTTTATATTCTCTCTTATCTGCTTGTTTACTGTATCCCCACTGTAGTAATGAAGCATCTGATTAAATTTGCATTTCTTTGTGTAAGAATTAAGAAAGAGAAGGCAGTATGGGGCCTCAGTATTTAAGCAAAATGGGTCCTTCTTATGTAAAGTATTACTTTGGCTATGTTTAGGCCCAGAGAAGTTGCTATTTCCTTACACTTTTGAGTTGAAAACACAATTAAAAAAAAAAAAGTGGGATTACTGTCATCTGTCAGGGGAAAAAGTAGAGAAAGTGTAACAACATTAAGAACATTAGAGTTGCACATATTAAAAATTTCAGTCTAAATAAGTTGTAATTAAGAGGATTTGCCTTTAGCAGTATAAAAGATAAACTACCAATGATTGTATCTTCTATGTAAATGTTCAGTAATTGATGTATAGCTCATAAGTGGACCCAGGGGCTGTTTGAGGAATGTGTTTATACATGGTAAAATATATAAATACTTCTAGGTTCCCTGGAGTATTTTTGGTTTCTTTCATATATGATTGATCAGTTTACCTAAGACATTGAGTAGTTTGTTCTCAGACACAGTTTACAGATTCTGGCTTGATGAAATGTTATAATAGCAGGAGATCAAGTGTACAGGCAAAGAAGATATTCTTAATGGGGAACTATAATCAGTGTTTGAAAACTGGCTAATGGATTGCAGAAGATAGCAGCCTAGCAGACAGACAGCCATAAGGACAATGTATGACAGTGCAAATGCATGGTAGAATTAAATGAAATCAAACCTTGGATAAATGTTCGGAAGTGTAATTCAGTTTGCTTTCCAGAAAGTTTTGAATTGAAGGCTTGGATAAGTAGGAAGGCATCCTTTTTTAATTTAAGCTTTTAACTTGAATGGCTGTGAATATAAACATTAAAAAATAATTTCCAAAGAGAAAATAATGCTGTGTTTGGGTAGGGTTGTCTGCACACTTAGCTGCACGGTATGTTGTTCTTGGACTCTTATGAACTGCTACAGCAGGAAATTAGAAGAATTTTGCCCATTTTATCTGTGACACTAATATCTTTCAGGACAATTCTGTTTTTCTGTGTCTTAGAAAGACTATGGCTGTATCTACGCTGACAAGCAATTTGGTGCAATAGATGCTGACTTGAAGCATTAGGAAATGTGAGACACTTGGAACCATTGCATGTGGTGCAGCCAGGCAGGAGTACCTCAGATTTCATGATCTTTTCCTGTAGGCTAATCATGTCTGGTGTCTTGTGTTCCTACGGATCTCATGGTACATAGTCTACTAACTTTGAACCAAGCTTCCCTGAGAAGTGTCGGAGCACTTCAGATGTGGAGTTTCTGGTTTGCTCTTCTCTGAGTGTGGTGGCAAAGTTCATGTGTACAAGAACTGTGCAGAGAAACAAACTAATGGTAAATAGAGGTAATCAGGGCATTTATTTTCCTTCTCTTTTGAACCAAAAACACAGGTACAGCTTATTAAAAAAAAAAAAGAAGGTAGAACATTAGAAAGGCTCCCTACAGGAGAGTATATAAAAATCAGTGGGATAAGAAGTTGAAGAGAAACGCGCTCTGAAAAATTAGCAATATTTTTGAAATCATGTCTCTTGCCCTTTCTACATGCGTCTGTGTTGTGGTTTTAATATATGACTAGTAGGCTTTTCAAGTGGTGAGCTGATAGGAGACTAAGATAATGATGATGTGTTAATTTAGTGATGAGCGTTTTCAAGGCAGAGAAGCAAACCTTGCAGGGAAAACGGAAAGTTTGTTTAGATAGTGACATTAAATACCATATTCGTATAATGCTCTATGGTCGGTGTAAAGAGCAAAGATATGGTCTCAAAGTGTTTGAGGTAGATGTCATGCAAGCTGAAGATCTCTGTTGTCCTCTCTGAGATTCTGTTGCCCCTAATGAGACTTTTATTTGAGATACCTGAAATATTTTAGGCTCGTGATGTTCCTGTGATTTCTGCTGTACTACACCCCTCATTTTGCACAAAGAGGACTGGACTCCCAGAGACTTGATTGTCAATCAGAAAGGGTGAGGCATAATAAGGCATTATGCTTTAATTTCTTATGTTCTAACTTATATCCTAGTTTGTTACATAGGTGTGGGGTTATCCCATCCTGCAATGGGTGAGTGAAAGTACATAAAAACGAGGCTGCACAAAATTACACCTCACTGAGAGAACTAGTCCTTAATAAGGCACACAGTCTAAGTGTGTTTGCAAGTAGTGTTGATGGTAGTAATACCTATTAACAATGACCCCAATAACATCTCCACCTGGCAATAACATCAGTTATACTACAATGATTTTGAGGTTAATGGTTGGTAAAAGGAATCAAACCAGTAGTTTTCCTGTGAAAACCTCTGAAAAGAGGCAGGGAAGGGAGAGAGAAGACTTGTTGAGAAGAATGAAGTAGAATATATTAAACCTGAAAGAGGAATATGAATCAGAAGAAATTAGAATTAAAATAAAAATTGACCAGAAGGGGGGGAGCTGTGTGCTAAGGCCAGCTGAGATGTCTGCCCCTATGGAGATTAATATCTCAGTATGTGTGAAGACTGTGATCTGGAAATGAGATTAAAACAAGAATTGACCAGAACTGGGAGATGAACCATTGCACTTCACAGACATGTCCACCCCCACGGAGATTAATATCACACAGAATAAGGAAAATGTGATTTGGAAAAATGATAAACATGCATTCACCATACCAAGGAGATATCTTATAGGACATGGATAGGAAAAAGCCTTGACTTTATTTCAGAGACCAATGCTCTGTTGTCAAATAGATTCTTCCAAGGCCATTTGAACATTTTACTTTAGCAGACTTAGCAACAAAACTACTATTGAATGTTTTATTAATGTTGCAAAGCAAATTGCGGCAAGTTCACTCTTCTCATATTTAATCCTCTTTCTTACACAGTAACTAATAAGCAGATCAGATTTCTGATTAAGCAATGGAGGATCGGTGTCATTATTGACATATGAGACAGTTTTTTCTAGCTCTGTCATTTCAATAGCTCCTGAAAGCATGGAGTTTCAGAGGTTAGATTGCCCTTTAGGAGGAGGGAAGTGCAAAGTTTTCACAGTTTATATTTATCTATTAGAAAACTGTGTAATTTTTTTTTTTATTTAGCACTTCAACCTTTATTTAGCACACAATCTTTTTTCAGAAAAAAGGTAGGTGTGTGCTTACTTCGAATTTATTAGGACGAGTGACACTTTCCTTTAAATGCCAACTCTTACTCAAAATATTAGAAGTCAGAGAGGTAAAAGTGTATAAAACTAGTCATCTCAAAATACAATTCCAGATGAGATATATTTGGTTACACATTGGGGATATCTGATGATGGAGAAAAATTTTCATTCTTCCCCTGCGTCCCCAGTTTTTAGCATCAAAACTTTCAGGTGTATAGGTTTGCTTTAGCTAGAAGTCATGTGAACTATCAAAGATGTGTGTTTCACTAGGTACTCAAAAGAAAAGCATAATTGTAATTCATGTTATAGTTACAATGCCTGTGCTACTACTCATTCCTGTCTCTCAATTTTCAATGCCAGTTTTTTAATGGAGGATGACCTGTGCTCCTGTTTCTGATGGGGACTGTCTGTTGTTGAAGTGGCACAATTTACAAAGTGAGTCATGGCATCTCTGTCTTCTACTGTGGTAATAAGGACATATGGTATGTTACTGCAAGCCAGAATAGTTTGGGGTTGATAATTTAATTTTGAACGGAGTTGTGAAGGGCATCTGGAGCAAGAACATCAGTGTATGGGCCAATGTCACCAGGAGGAATACCTGTGGGTGCAGGCTGCATAGTGGCTGGGTGATGGCCATGAAATAGAGGGATTTGGGGTTGATAGCTGGCTGAGTACTTGTGTGGGGTTTGCCTGCTTTTGTGGGGTTTTTAGTTTGTTTTTGTGAGCAAAGTGAATGGCACATGGGCTGCACTGAGAGGAGTGTAGCTGGCAGATTGTGGCAAGCTGTTGTCCCCATCTACTCAGTGCTGGTGAGGTAGGTCTGCAGTATTTTGTTGGGAATTGTAACTCTTACCCTCTCCCAGGTCAAGAAAGCATGTCTGTCTGACATGGGAAGCTGAAGTCTGTTGAGAAGCTGATGAAGTTGAGAAGGTTGATGAAGTTGGGGCCTGGATGGTGTGACCTAGATGGTGTGATCTATAAGGGGTACCTGAAGGGAGCTCAGCTTCTTTGGTCTCAAGATGAAGAGTAAGGGGATAATCTTAACAGGAAGTTGCAAGAACTTGAAGAGTGATTATAAAGATGACAAAGCAGCAAATAATACAGCAAATAATACAGCAAATGGCAGTACATGCAAATTGCAGCTTTGGAGGCTCAACTTGGGTACTATAAAACATTGCTCATGTGGAGGAGGGTGATGGAGCAGAACACACTGCCTGGGGCAACCTAAGTCCATGGAGGCTTTCAGTCCTCAGCTAAACAAAGCTGTGGCTGATGTTATAGTGTTGGTGATAGTTCTGCTTTGAAGGGTGTATTTGGCCTAGATTGCCTGCAGAAGTGCCTTACAAGCAACACTTCTTTGATTCTAGTAGAACTGTAGGCTGCAATTTCATAGGGTGTGGGAACAGGTCGATGCAGGTTGAAAATGCTCCAGCCTGGCAGAATGGCTGGTTGGTCTCTGCTCCAGAGAGACATTTTCATAACCTTTGCTCCCTCTCTGAACAGTCAGACTGGATTTTTTTGTTGTTATTTTATGTGAAGTGATACATTCATAGCCAGCCCAGTACCAAAGAACTTCCATAAGTTTTTGTTGGAGATGAGGAGTGGGTTTGCAGAAACACATGCACTTTACTTTTTTTTCCTTTTTTTTTTTTTTCTTCCCTCTAACTATGTGAATTGGGCAAGATTTATGGTTTTAATGCAGACTCACTTATAAACTTGAGTTACCTTGCAAGTCAAGCATTAAGACAGCAAGGGTTTGGTGCTGAACTGCTTAATCTTTGGTAAGCATAGCTCTACTAGGAAGAGGATGTCTTTAAGTTCTTCCATGTGATTTCAACTGTTCCACAAAAAAGGCATCTCACAGTTGTATTTAGCACTTGCTGAGGTGAAACCCCTCATGCCTGTTTAACCCTTGACTTTTTAAAGGAGGTGGCCAAGTGAGAAACTGCCTTTCCATCTGGGAGGGCACCTTATGTGACGTTTTCTGACTAGCACAGAAATTCCTGTAGATACATTACTCTGTGTTGTTAGGCTTTTTTTCAAAGCATGGGTGCAGGTGACATATGTGCATATGTGACAATAAGGCCACATTCAAATTAAAAATGAATTTAAAACAGTTTAGTTAAATCATGTTAAAATTCTGTGTGGGTTGCTTTCATTCAGTATTAAAACGTCGTATTAAAATTCAGTTTAGTATAATTCACCTTAGGAATGGATTAGGGTAAATTGGATTAAAGTAGGCTAATTCTGGAAAAAGAGTCTACACAAGTTTTTCCAAGTGAAATAAAATTACTTCAGAAGTAATTTAGACTAATTTTCGTTGTTCCAATGTTTCATCCTATGGTACATAAACACTGTTGTCAAGATTAAAATAAGATAGGTATATAATTCAGCCCTTCTTTGCTCTGCTGAGCATAAACCTCAAGTCACCGTTTTTTAACACTGAGCCTCTGTTTTATCCTTCTCTTTTGGGAAGCCTCTGAAGGCCCTGTTGAGCCTTCTTCCTTGGTGTATCAGGGAGGTACATTTTTCATGTTCTCCAATGGAGTTATGCCAGAAGAAGAATGAACTCAGATGATATATTTTGCTTATTCAGGTTGAGCTGTGTAGACAGGGTAGCTTTCAGGACAAGGCTGCTTTTAAGGATATCAGTAAGGCAACATGTATAAAGGGGTGTCTGCAACAAAACAACAGTCTCTTAACTAAAGCTGTGGCATAAAGGTGTATCAGCAAGAGTGATACGTCATTTGTGCAGGGCTTTCATTGAGACTGGGTTGGCTGTAGCCTCAGAAATAATTCAGATAGCTAAGGTCCCCAAGGCATCCAGTGATCTGTTTTGGGGCAATTTAAGAAAATGTTATCCTTGACTGTCTGCTCCAGTGATCCCTATCAGAGCCTGAAACCAACACAGAGAGGGAAGTGTGTCCACTCCTTTGTGACCACAGTTGACAGCTGTGCTTCTGCCGAGGGATTGGTGAGTACAGATGATGTGCTGGGCTGTGACATCCCCAGCTCCCATTCCCAGTTTCTGTGGGCATAGCAAAGGGGGGGACTTAACTCCTTTGGCTGCTTTAACCAAATCCAGTGGGAGTTGGAGCAGTGAGAGTGCTGTGTCAGCAGATTCTGAAAGGGATTAGTTTAAGTCTCCTTGAAGCTGTGTGCTCTATTATAGGCAACCTTCTCATGGTTAAAAACCCAAGAAACAAGCTGCTGCTTACCAAGGAAAACATGCCCCCTTTCCCAAACCCTCAAACTCAAAGAACCCACAGAATGGCACCTTTGTGTATGATGTGTTTGATGTGATGTATACTAGTATTTGGGAAACAAGCTTTATTCATAGTCAAAACTTTTTAAGCTAATATATTCAGATTATTTGGTATTTGGGAAAAGTAGTTTACCTGTTCATGTTTGTTTTAATATGTGATAAAATGAGTGAGGACTTTTTTGCTGAATTTAGAATCTGAAACAGAAGGAATTTTTTGTTCTAGAAGTACAAGGTTTGTTTTCTTTTTTTAATCTAATTCTTAAAAATTAAAAAAAAATGTATTTTTCAAGGAAGCTCCTTTCATTGTGTTAATTTTAACCATGCACTGAGTATGTCTTCAGGTATGTCTTTCTCTATCTGCCTAGTGACTTAACTCACTAGTTCTGGTAGAAGCTCATTCTAAATGGTACCGTAGCTAAGATGGCTAATCATGCTGCACTTTTTTTTTTTAGCAGGAAACATTCAACTTTAAACTGTTTATGATCCTAAAATCCTATCCTTTTACCAAAACTATGAGCTGGTCCTACAACAACCAGAACTTCAGTCTTTGTTTTGTAGAAGGTCAGTACAAAATTTTGTAGTACTTTAGTGTAGGTTCAGTGTACAGTTTTAATATCCAAGTAAATAATTTTGACTGGCTATTGTGTTGCTTAGTGCTTAACTAGAAGGTTAAAAAAGCAGATTGGGTTCTCTTTTGCTTAGCTGTCACAGAATTCTTCAGCAATCCCTATGGACAAGACACCTTCTGTCATGTGATGCTCGCTACATGTTGTTACAACCCGGTTTAGAAGCTCCAAGCTACACTTTTATTTCAGGCTCCAAGAGATTTTGCCCACACAACCTCTTGCAAAGCCTTTGATTCTTCGGTGCCTTGAGTTCACGTCCGGAGAAAAATTACACATTTTTCTCTAAGAGATTTCTTTTAATTTGGTGAGAAAATAGGGGTTTTGGCAAAAAGGGTTTAACAGAAATAACCTGCAACTTCACAGAAGCATTACACTTGATAGCAAGTTACTAGGAAAACACCAACCCAAACTTAAGTGAAACATCACAACTTAAGTGAATTACAGACAAGTTGTCCACAAGAGGAAGGAAAGAGATTGAGAGGAAAGAATAAAGACAGCAAGAGAGGAGAGAAACATAGTTACCACTGTGAAGGTCACATCTTGACAGGTCAGGAGGGCAGAGGCCAAGGGGGATGGAGACCTCATGCCTGTCTATTCATAGACTCTGGCTATTGTGGCTGCTCCCTTCAGACAGGACCTTTGGCTCAATGCCACTCACTGTCCCCCTAGCCAAATTGAGGGGTGCCACAGCCACTTATGGGCTCCAGGGGGTGTGGTGTGGGCGGGTCACCAGGTGGACCTTATTGACAGCCCAGCCACACGGGTTTCCCTGCGCTGTGCTCTGCACGGGTGCAGCTGTGTTGGCTCCAAGCCTAAGCCTAGCCCCTACCCAACACCCCTCCTGCCCCCCTGACAACACGGTTTATTTGACCCATCAGTCAAATAATCTGGTGAGATATGAATCTGGTCTCTGATACATGTAAAGATCACTCTTAATGTCAATTAATTAATATTGTATTTACCATATTTGAAGGAATAGTCTCTCATTTTAAATGCATTCAGTTCAGGATTACATACTACTAATCTTTGAGACTGCTGTGATTGCAGGGCTTTGCTCTCACTTTCATATCCCATGTATATATTATTGTGTGCTGTCTGGCTTTGTTGTGCCTCTTTTGCATGTTGTAGTTTCAGTCTGATGAAGAGTTTGATGCACACTCTGGAAAACTGCACAAGACTGGCAACTTGTAAAATAGACACTGAGGGCAAATATGCAGATAATCACAAATGTTTGCTTTCAGGTTTTGCTTTGAGAAAGATCATGAGTTTTAGCCATTTCAGATGGGGGAAAAAATCCTCTCTCCCATTGGTTGCTGCTAACATCTCCCATTGAAGTGATAGTACTGTTGATCTAGATATATTTTAGCTTTTTACTTTTTTTGTACAGTATGTTGTTCCTGATGACTCCTTGCCATTCAAAGACCAGAATTAACGATAATCCAAATGCTTTTTAAATAGAAAAAGACAATATCAATGAAAATAAAGAATGAGAAGCCCAAAACAATGGAAGCACCAAAGTGAGGAGATTGTGTTTAGTAAGATGCTGATTTTTTTTTTTTTAATTCTGAGTTTTTCCCACTCTCCATGATTTAAAAGAAGTATGAAGACAATGTTAAGACGCTACTTATTGGTCTAGACCTTTGAATCCCATTCCTAAATGATGCCAGTGTTACGTTTTGCTGAACATCCTTGAAAGTTTTACAGTTTCCTGGAATTTCTGGGAAAATACTTCAACTCTTAAAGGGTTTTTCTTTTTTCTCTTTAAACTGACTGTGCTTAGATAACTTAAGCAACTCCATTCAGAGAATACTTCAGGACTACCCAAAGCAATTGGCATAAACGTTGTGGTTTCCAATTAAAACTTCTCATTCCCAAGAAAAATCTATCCCATTTTTGGCTTACTATTTTGAATGAAACAAAAATTTTTACACTTTTAAGACTGCATTTGTAAAATAGTTTCCAATATAGTGTGTAGGCTTCCATCTTGCTAGTGAAGACTGGTTTGCTTAGAAGGATGTCAAAACTAGATCAATTGAAATTCAATGTAGTTTTGTGTATTGGAGATTGTTCTTTGTAGGATCTGTAGCTTTCCTTGGATTCTGTAGTGTTAATATGTGCTGCTTGGATGAGTTAACACTGCTGGCAGTTCAAGTAGAAAGAAAAACCTAAGGAGAAATTATGTTCAAGTGGGTAGCCACTTGCAATATGATACCAGTCTTGAAATTCCTAGAGCCAGATTAGTATGATCTGCTTTATTCCTACAAATACGGACCTTGGGGCTTTCTTCATTGTCAAGTAAGTACGTCGAAGTCACAGTTCACTGCAGAGCCATATGTGTTATGTATATTATGTACTTCTAGATTAAACAAGGAGGGGAAGAAATGAGAAGTGCGAATGTTTTTCTTTTCAGGCTAGCTTCTAATGTAGAGAGAGAGGCAATTTTGTAGAGCACTTGGCATTGTTAGATGAAAAACTAAAAAAAAATCTGCTTACGTTTAGGAACATTGGTACTTTATTTCCCTTTTTGTGTTTCTAGGAACATCTTAGTTAAGCAAGAAATCTTTCAAGCATTGCTTTGGCAAGGTTGTTATACCTGTTTTCACTGAAACTATATGTGCCTCTTTCTGTAACAAATTTATGATTTAAAAATGTCTCTCCACTTTTTACATGAGACAAGGACCATTTTCAAAGTTTTCAATATAGTGCATGGATGTATCCCTATATAATTTTTTCTTATTTTCTGCATATTTGATTATTATTACACCTCCACTCTGTTTTGTCTTCTAATTCTTGAGCACTCATTCCAATTGCTTTCACTAATGCAAACAGAAGGGAAAGCAGGAGTGAAACCGTGAGTAAACTGAAATGGTTACTTTTCATGCTGGCTAGTTGAAATTGTTGTATACAGG
The DNA here is from genome assembly GCF_036250125.1 of Pseudopipra pipra. NCBI lineage: Eukaryota > Metazoa > Chordata > Aves > Passeriformes > Pipridae > Pseudopipra > Pseudopipra pipra. The sequence goes on from NC_087551.1 coordinate 61,700,305, forward strand.
TGCTATGTTTCTGTGCTTTTCTAGGGTAATCAACTGCAAGTTGAACTCCATCATGTGGCTATAGATTTGTCTGACCTAATGTATAATTTGGAGCTGGTTTTACAATGCATTTTTGGGACTTATTGGAGCGTTGCTTCCGACTTGGCTGAAGTTTGTCAGCATCTGGAGGCAGGTGCTTGAGGTTCTTGGAGCTCCTCTGACACAGAAACTTCAGCAGGTATGAGACTGCCCTGGCACCAGGGATTTGTGTTTTTGCCTGTTTCCTTCAGTATTTCTGTGACCTTCCTGCTCAGCCAGCTGTGAGGGTGGTAACCAACTTCCCTGTAAAGACACTGGATAAAGAAGTGGGAAGAGTCTAGCTGAAGCTTCTGACTTGTGAGCTATGGAAGGTAGTATTACTCATGGTAGCTTTGGGCTGTCATGAGAGTTTAGGCTGAACTTTACATACAGGTTTAGTGCTCTGGAAAGTAAGTGGTTATGGTAATTGTGTCTTCAATCTTACTTCATTTCTTTGAATGGAATGTGGAAGTAAGGATTTTTTTTTTTTTTACTTCTCCTCATGCTTGAGTAGATTTTGACTATTGTCTAAATAACCTAAAAATGCTAACACATCTGAGTTAACATGGCATGCAGTCTTTCTTATTCTAGTTTTCCGTGAGGTAGGGTTAGGAGTCAATTCCTTGGCAGCTGACCTGAATTGATGCTTCTCTTGGCGCCTCTCTTTCCCCTTTCCTTGACATGAACCTGCCTGCTCTTGGTTTGCCAGTCCAGCCTGATAATCCGGCAGGAACCTATCCCCTGAGGTGCCACAGTAAGGGAGGGCCAGGAGCAGTGCTGTGCCACAGGAGGTGATCCTAGGAGCTCCAGATCCCTGGCTTTGTGGCTCAGGTGAGCATGAGTTACCGGCACAAAAGGTGGAGGCCAAGGTCGATGTGGCCACTAGGTAAGGATGATGAATGTTAAATCATGCCCCTAGGTTTTTCCTTCATCTGTCATTCTGTTTACTGACAACTCTTCCAATCTTTTTCTCATCAGACATGTCTGGGTAGCTTTCTAGGGCTTCAGAGTTAAGGCTGTGTGTTTTGCTTTAGCTTGGGTTGACTGCCTGCTGTTGGTTAGAAAGGGTGAAGTGCCCACTCTGTTTCCCTGGGCTCCCTGCAGTTATAGCTGCAGCTTAAAGCTTGGAAATCCTCCAGAATCCTCTATCCACTTCTGGGGGAAGAATGCCATTTATTTTATTCTGAAACACTGTGCAATGGTTGTTCCCATCAGTCCTAAATGAACACCAAAAAATTCTGTCCTCCCATATTCAGCTGTATGCTGGATTGGCCAACTTAAATGCCAGTATTTTCTGTAAGCCTCCTCTATGAAAACATCCCCATACTTCCTGTGTTATGTCTCCTGTGGCCTCTTTGACATTTTATTAATATTTGTTTTCAACTACTCAAAAAGTTTACAGTATTACTTTAAAGGGATTTGCATGCTTGTAGTTCTGAAGTTATTTTTCTCCTATGATTCAAGTGGTAAAAGGTCAGAATTGGTAATCAAATCTACATTCCTTACTGGACTAACTTAGAATGTATGCTTCCCTTTTTGTAAATTATTTTGTACTTAGTCTGTTTGTAACTTTTCTTGGATAGAATGCGGAAAACTTTTATAAGCATAAGAGTGCTATAGTTAGTATGCCAGCATGCTGGATGTGTTTTTCCTATAGCATTTTTTCTTCCTAAGTAGTCCTCCTTTAGTGTTAGGCAAATAGGGAAGTAGTCTCTTACTGATGTTACTAATTTCATGCTGAAAGACTTGAAAAGGACAGGCTATTGACAGGAGTGAAGTGAAACTATTTAATTTTTTAAATCAAGGTAACTTTGAGATCCCTCTGGATGACTTTAGTCCTGTCTGAAGGTTTCTGCAGTCATTTTATTCAGAAATTTGAAACCAAGGATTATTTTTGTAAAAGCAAATCTGTGGTTTGTCATTGTAGCTTAGTGAGTTGTTTTTCATAAAAGACTGAAAATGCTACCTATTCTAGATATATTATCCTAATTATACCCTTCCACTGGAATTGCTTGTGTAGTATTATTCTATGGCATTAAAAATGAAAATGATCAGCATTGCAGACTTATTCTTTATATTGTGCTTTCTTATTTCTTGATCTTGACAATGTTATATGGAGGTATAGACTGCTGCTTCTAATCACACTTTCATTGTATGGGTTCCATATACTATTTGGTGCAAACCAGGTTGTAACTGTAACTCACTGAACAGATGTGTGTTTTTCTTGGAGTGATCAAGAAGGTTTAGTGCTATGCAACTAAAACCCCAGAGCTTATTCACTGCACCGTACAGAAATTGTGACCATTTCTAGGATTTTTATCTGTGACGTTCTGGTATTTTGCAGGTGTTCCTAAGTGGACAAGCGATAGTAATTAAAATAATTTTGATAGTCCTATTAACAGACATATGGGGTTAGGGAATGCTCTATACAGCCTCTTTGTGTTAATAGCAGCGGTTTTACCATTAACATGTTACCACATTTGCATTTACTAGAGCTGAGGGGTTTTTTTGTTGTTACTGATTATATTTATTTATTAAACAAAAAAACCATTTGCCAGTGGCCACTGTGGTCTTAGAAGTATACTTTGTAGAAAATCAAGCAGGAAACTTGTGTCATATTTAGCACTGACCTTGTAGGTATAAGTAAACAAGCATCTGATTTTGACAGGCTGCTCTTGGAAAACATTATTTTTAAAAATTATTTCTTTCTGGCTTAATCACCTGAATTTTAGCACTGTATTTTCTTGTACCTAAACTCAGATTTTGTGGTTCAAGGGCATTTAGAACAAAATCCTTGTACAGAAACTTCACAATGATCTCATTGCAAATGCGGAAAGTGGAGTTGAAGATAAAGATTTGAAACTCTTCACTTTTTTTTGTTTTGTTTAAGTAGGGTTGGAAATATCTAGAACAAACAATAGAAAGATTTCCTACTATCGTTCTCTACTGTGCAGGCAAACTAGAATCTGTGGTGTTGACTTATTCTCGTGGTTGAGTCATTCATCTCCAATTTGCAGTTGTGGGAAATAAAGAGGTTCTCTGGGAAGAGATAAACCTAGCTTAGAGAGGTTGCTAGGCTTGTCTGTACAGTCTGGATTTTGGCTGTCTTTATGGGAGGGACTGGAAGCACTGTGACGTGACTGAGAGGTGTCAGTTGAGTTTGTGACAGCCTGATCAACATTGGCAATGGTACATGTTCATATGATGTCAAATATTATTTTGGCCATAATTTTCAAAAGACACAACACTTGTTTGTTGTTTAGTCCTTATAATATGCACTGGAGATTAATTCCCAGTTAGTTATCTTGGTGTTAATTGGAACATTAACAGTTCTACCAGTCAGACTCTCAAGAAAATGGGATCTCTGATCTTCAGCAATGGTTGTGAAGGGGCTGTGGAGGTTAGGTTAGTGTCTGGGTAGATAGAGTAGCATGTTTTTTAAATGTGGCATTCTTAACTAATAACTTTGCTACAAAATTACTTCTGTAGGTACAGTTTTAAGTTGTCCTCATCTGGAATCTTATTGAAAGGTCAAAGTTGGTTCTAGATCTTGTAAGAGACAGATTTTACAATATTGTTTGTTACTGCTAAGTAGGGCATTACTTTAATACTTCTGGAAGGTGTCAGAATAGATGCCTCCATTTTCTGACCCTTCCTGTTTAATTAATTTTTGTTTGTCATTAAGTCTATGTAGATTCCTTTGTTCAAATTATTTATAATGTTCCCATGGCCATCAATATAATAGCTGAATACCTTATGAAAGCTATGAAATAATTTGATATAAAACCTTCCCTGTTTTTAAGCAATGAAGCAGGCAGTTATTCTCTCTTTTGGATTTGCAGTAGGAAAACCTCTAACTGAGTGCAGTGAAGAAGTAATCTTCCTCTTCACTGACTGCTACATTTTATCTGTGGAAGAAACCCTTTGAGAACATGCTTTTTTATGTTTGTCTTTTTTTTTTTTTTTTTTAATCCTTCGACTCTTCCATCTGACTTTTGTTCTTGCAGATAATGGAGTAAAGTTGCAAGTTACCAAGTTTCGTAACTTCTGACCACTAGTACAAAGTCTGAGGACTTCTAATATGAGCCGTGTTCAAAGTAAAGAGCAAACCTAAACTATGTAACTACTAAGTTTTGACACAGCTTTAAACATGTAACTTGTTTAAACTTCTGAATATTTCTAAAAAAGCAATTTGTGAGGGAGTTTGTATACATGCTGTTTGTTGTTCTGTAAAGCTGTAAATGTGAATGGCATTTCCTACAAAAAAGAAGTATCTTAATTTCTCTTATCTAAAAAGCTTATGATCTGAGACATAAGGCAAGCTGTGGAGCAGTAGCTTAAATCAAGGAGGTAAAAACATGAGCAGGAAAAATGGTATAATCTGCATCTGAGTTAAGACAAAGTTCCTGATTCTATTCTCAGATTTGAAAAGTATTTTTACTCAAATCTTAGTAGAAAACCTTTACCTGCCCATTTTAAGTAGCAATTTTTATGGGAACCGGAAAGCTGGACATACAGCAGGCTGTGAGCCCATAATTTATGATCCAGTGTGGAAGCACCTATGAATGGAATAACATAAGTTAGTAGAGGAGGCAGAAGTGCCATTTTTCATAGAGATTGAATCTGTGGGACAGTGTTAACTTTGTAAACATTTTAGTGAAGGTCAGTTAGATCATTAGCCAAGCAGTGATTTATAAGGAATGGCATCATTTTTTTTTTTTGGTCAACACCTGAAGTAAGGTTTAATTTCTATCTGTATTTGCTTATTACTTGCTGATGTTTCTTCCATTCCCTCTTGGTCTCTCACCCCTCCCTGCACCCTGCAAGCATTCCAAAGATAGCCCAGAAATACTCTTGGGTAAAATCAAAGAGGCTCTGGAGCTCTTGTTGTAAGGAAGAAATTAGATTTGTTTGGACAGGAATGTAGAGTTTAGTTGCTCATAGTGTAGTGTCATGCAAGTGCATGTAAACTTATCTAACAAACAAAGTTGGACACATTTTATTTTACTTGTGATGTTGTGATAAAATCTGTTTCTTTAAGTAGCCTATGTTGGAGATAGTATAAAACGTGAGACAATTTCAGATGCTTGTAAGCCATGTTTATAAATTCCAAAAATTGTGTGTGGGTGGCTTGTTTTGTTTGTTTGTTTATTTTGTATTCTTTGGGGTTTTGTTTCTTTTTTTTGTTTGTTTTTTGTTTTGAGAATGGTGGTTAATTTTTTTTAGGAAAAAACTTTTCTGTGTAATTATATGTGCACTAATTATAAATGCAACATCTTGACACTTAACCACAAAATAAATATGTTTTGCCAGATGTTTAAGTAGTGTGATTTTTGCAGGTGTTGCACAAGTGAGTACTATCTTTTTTGTTTTGTTGACATAGAGTCTTGTCTGGTAGTCTTAAGCACAATTTAGTACAACCACAAGAAATGTATGAAAGCCAAGAACATAATTTTTCTGATACATAACATATTTTCATGTATTGATTTTCTGATTGAACTTCAATTTGTCTTGGAATTTCAAGCTTCATATATGCAGCAATTTTCTTTAAAGCTGGGTCCAACTTATTTGCAAAAGCACATCCCTTTTGTCAGTAACCAGTGATCAAGTGCAAGAAAGTAAAATGAATAAAAAGCATTGAAGAAAAAGCCTTAAGGAAAGACTCGAGATGAATGCTTTAGTTCTCCCCACCTTACACAAAAGCATCTTTTTCTTCTCAAGCCATTTAAGAGTGGGCCTGAAGGTATTTCTAGTGATTCCAAGCTGGCTTTTTCCAAACAGATGATGGTGGGTGGGGGAGACATTGCCTGCTGCAGTGGGGTTTAAACTTTCTGCTCGAAGAGCTCGTGTAGCCTCGATTGAAAGCTGTAGATGTTTGTCAGTGTATGGTATCTCCTTCTGGTAGCTCAATCCATGAAGATCCTGTTTGGAGGGGCCTTCAGGAAGGGAGGTGGCAAGAAGAGTCAGTGGATTGAATAACGTTCAGGTGAGCTCCCCTCAGCTTGCAGAGCTTAGGCTCTTAGGTGTGCTGTGGAGGAGGAATTTTATAGATGCTTGATGGTTTATTTTTTTGACACAGACAAAGCTACTTCATCTTTTTTCCCATTTCAGTAAAAACTATACAGTCTGTGGGAGGCTCTTGTGGTCTTATGCTTTGTTCTTTTCACCATGCTGTTGTGTCACCATCACAAGCTTTAGCTCGTCAGACTCTTTGTCTCTCCTCAGCTCGATGTTTTCTCCTCCTGCCTCAATCCATCCTTTTTTTCCTCCTTTGCTTTGGGGGAAGCAAAAGAAGCTTTAAAAAGAAAAAAAACCAAACCACTATAATTTCCTAATTTTTTTTTTTTTTTTTTGCCTGGTTTGTTGTTTCGTTGTTGTTGGTACTTTGGGTTTTTTTGTTAGTCTTCGTTTCCCCTGCCACTGAGTTTCTCTCAAGACCGGCTCTAACGAGCAGCCCACCTGCCCTTTCCGAGCATCTTTCCGAGCCGTTCCGAGCTCTGCAGGCGGGGCCGGGTCCGGGGCCGGGAGGTGGCGGTAGAGAACACGCAGGAGCGGCGGACGCTGTCTCAGCCCCTCTCCCGCGGCCGCAGAGCTGCGGTTGGAGCGCGGCCACTGGCCCCTTGTGTGCGGGGTGGGGTGGGGGGTCCCCTCCCTCCTACCTGCTCCCGAGAACTGACACTTAAAACTCGGCATATACGAAAGCTGTTTTTTTTTTTTTTTTGTTTGGTTTTGGCTTTTTTTATTATTATTATTATTATTATTTTAAGTTAGTTTGTTTTGAGATTTTACTAGCCCAAATTAGAGAGAAGAGAGGTAATACATCAGCAGTGTGTGTGTGTCTACATTTTAATAAACGTATTCTTCTAAAGCCAGAGTGCGGCGTAGGCAAATAGTGACTGGTTTATTTAAGGTTGTGAGAACTTTTCTCTCCTGAACTCCTGATCTGTCCTTATCTGTTCTTTATCTTGAAAAATTGGGATTGCCTGGATTTAATTTAAACCAGCCATCCTCTTTTCCTAAAGATTTGTAGAAATTCATGACTTGGAGGTGTGAAGCTGAAGAAATGTTAAAAATTAAGGAAAGCCCGTCAGCTTTACTGGAAAACTGATGTAGCTGAAACAGTTGGGAGTTTGAATGTGCATGTGTAGCAGTGAAGTTCCTCCTCCCCTCCCACTCGTGTCTTCACGCTGTCATGAAAATGTAAATTTTATTTGACCAATTTAGAAGCCTATGCAACTAACTTGTGCCGTATGAGTACTAGTTCTCACACCCTGTCTTTCCTGAGCCCACAGCATACTCGGCAAGGGCCATTCTGCACACTGTGATACAGGGTGACATCCCTTGCTCAGTATGTCAGACCTGTATCTGGCTGATGGCAAGGGCTCCCTATCAAAATGTGCCTGGTAGCTGGGATCATCATACTGTGCTGCTTTTAAATTCAAATTTTTGAATTCTGTTGCTAGTCTAGGGATGGGTACAGGGAATGAGACATTGGTGGTGTAGGACTGTTGTTGTCTGTGTGTCAGGATGCCCATGGGCTTTGCAAGGGCCTGTGACTTAGGTGTGCACCTACACCTCCAAAGCAGGGGGGAGGCTGGAGCCAATCTCCTCAGCCTTTGGTGGGTACATTGCAAGGGGCTCTCCTCTGGCTGTCTAGATACTTCTTAATTATCTTAATTCTATTGGACCATGTACACTAATTTTTAAAACATTTTGCTTATCAAATTATGTGATTCAGTATTTTACAATCAATTCAAGAAACAGTATGTACAATCAGTAACTTCACTGCTAACTTGAATAGAAGCATTAGTTGTATATGGTGAGTAGTTGTCTGTTTGACACCTGGGACTTTGGAAACAGTTTCCTATTCAAAGTCATAACTAGCATAACTTCTTATTACTTAATAATTCTAATGTCTTATGTTTTCTGACATCTGCACCTCGTGTTGAACCGCTTATTTACAGAAGAACAAAGCAATTTTTGTAGTTTCCCTTTTCTGCTTCTTTCCCTCCATTTTGGAGTTCTGAAGTGCTCTAAAAGGCTCTTCTGGAAAATCAATTTGCTGTTTGTGTTGGTTTAATGCTTAACACTCACTGTGTGTCCTTTGTACCGGCAGCTATGGAATGCTCTGCTGCAGCTGAGTTTGTGCATTTTCTGACACGCTAAATACAGTAAGAAATGTCCTTATGAGAAGAAGGTTTACTTTTGTTATTTAAATTTTTTAAAAGAACATTTCAAGAGTTACATTTCCATAGTTCTGTGCTCAAAGATTTTATGCCATCTTGTACAACACTTCCAATGCTGCAGATAATTAATTTTATATTCCACTTAGTAAACTTGCAACCACTTTAGAATAATTTTAAAACAGAAGTGCTGCTGCATTTGTATTGCTGCCTGCCCCTTGTGTTACAGGGAAACCTGAGTTAGGAAGGAATAGAAGTTGAAGTGTGCTAAGTATTGTAAAAGTTAAGTGATAGAGCTTATTTTCTTGATTGTTCCTGCTGTTGTTTGTTTTCCACACTGTAGGGAAGAGTGAGTTATCATCCTGAAAACATGCTAATTAATACTTGTTATACTTGGTATGGTATGGCATGACTGACAGGCCCCTTCATGAACTTGCTGCTTATCTCTGTATATGTCTTTTCAGGGACTTGCTCATGTGGAATTTACTTTGTCAAAGAAGAAAAGGAAGCTCAGGGAGGTATTAAGAATATTGCATAGCTATTTTGAGCTTACAATCACTATTTAGGATAGAAAATCCCCTAAGACTTTTTGGGGCTTTTTTCCCCTCCATTAAACCTGTTTTATTTAGAAAGTAGGAAAATTGTCAAGCAACCTTTTTTTTTTTTCTTTTTTTACTGTTGTTTCCAAATTTCCAGCAGCTTCTAAATATAAATCTTGCTGATGATTTCACAAGGACTCCTTCGAAGTAGTTACTGTCCTTTTGAAATCCATACCAGGAGACAACAGGAGAAGGAAACCTTGTAGTTGTTGGCATATATCTTGGGACTAGCTGAGTATGTAGCTATGAGAAATAAATGCCTAATGGCAAGGCTTTGAAGAATATTGTAAGAGACTTGAGTTAATTTAAATTGAATTTAATTTGGCAATTGATAAGGGATGTTTCACAACATGTTACAAAGAAGAAAACAAGCTTTCTTTACAGGTATGCAAAATTACAAGTGGGGAAATTAAAATTAGTTTAAAAAAAGTGAAAAAAGCTGAATACTAACTGTGAATCTGGTTGCAATTCCTTTCAGGAATTTAGTGAATTTGCTAAAAATCAGAGTCATGCATTTAAGCTACTGGAAAAAATTCTGTGGGTCAGAGATAGTCTTCTGAGTGCTCTGAGGCCAGATGAAACTTAGAAGGTAGCAGCAAAGACCATGAATGCAAAACTACCTGTAGAGAAGTTTTACCAGTAAAATAAGTTTTGATCTGAGGGCTATTATTAGTAGCTGCTGACAAAAAGGAAGAGTTTGCATCTGAGATAAAACTGGAAAATATCCAAAAACTCACGGTGTGGAAGCGTGTGTGTGTGTGAAAATGTACCTGAGACATTAGTTGGTTTCAGTACTGGCTGTTGTCATCGAAATGAGCAATTTGTGATTTCTCTCCCCCCCCCCCTTGATGCTTGTAGTTACTATCTTTTTTTCAAGGATTATGTCAGGAGAGGATTTCATCTGGTGCGCGCGAGAGGTCCTAGGGTATAAATAGAACAAATGTGTGGTATTGAGACACAGAACTGCATGCTAATAAGGGCAAGCTTGGATTTTGAAGGACCATTTTTGTGACTTCTGATATGCCTGCAGGGAGACACTGCGCACACTTGTGCGGTGTTTTGAACTATCAGTTCTGTGCAGTAATACCTTTAAAGCATTACGGTGTTGGAGCGAGCCTGCCAGGATGTTTCAGTCCACAAATGCCTTGTCAGCGTTGTCTAATGGCGCTCTGGTGCTAGGAGAAAAACAGGTTTTGGCTGAGAGCAATTATAATATAGTTAACGAGGAGGGAGCAGCTTAAAGTCAGACCTTGAGGGTAGAGTCCACTGTAATAGGATTTTCAAAGTATGTCAGAAGATATGAGATAAAAGATATCCTATTGATAGAGGCTTTCATAGCAGTTAATCAAAGGAGGTAGTTACTATGAAGAGCAGCTGCTTATACAGAGTGCTTTCAAAGACAAATGAAGAGGTCAAACTGTGCAATGAAGGGTAATGCTGCACCACGCTTTAAGCTGGGCGGGTGGCTCTTTAAAATGTTATTAACAGTCCTTCTGGGGTCAGATAGTGAAGAAAAAGTATTAAACCGAAGATGGCCTAGCTTAGTAATATTCACCATGTTCACATGTTTGGAGACTTTGATGTATACTGGCTATGGACTGATATCTGGGTAGCTTTGTACCGAAGACATAATGGATAAAGTGCAAGGAGCAAAATATTTACCAGGTTTTTGTTTATTCTGATTTGGAATATCCTTAGAAGTGTTTTTGTGGTATGGAGAGAGGTGTAAAGCAAGAACTCAAATTATCTTTGAATATTCAATGACTTTGGTTTTTTTGGCATGATGTGAATAACATAGTTTTGATGGATTTTTTTTGGTGGTTTTGTGATAGGTTCTGCCTTTTTGCTTCCCGTGAACTGATTTGCTATAGTCTCTTCTCATTAATGAGAGGAGTCTGTTTTACAAATGAATATGAGTCTTGATTCCTATAAACTTGGAGAATGTAGTTAGCAGATTTACAAATCTGTGTATTTCAAAGCCTTAGGAGCAAAGTGAGTGAACTCAGGGAAGGTTTTTGAAAGGTTTTTAATCCCTGAGGAGAGATTTCATATTAACATTTGCTGTGCTGCTAGTCCACTTGCAGTCATCGGTGCTATCTTCAAGGCTGCTGAAAATATGTTGCATTAATTTTATTGACACTGTAAGTTAAATGGGCCAAAGTTATAGCAGAAATCAGTTGTGGAACCCCTGTGTTCTATCTCCTAGACAATGAAGTTTACAGTAGTTGTATGGGACTGTTTTCCTATGATGCCTACAGCCCCAAAGGAGTCATAGTTCAGAGTTACATTTTTAAGTGAAATGTAGTTACACGTGTTTTTAACTGCTGTAATTCAGCTGTGCAAAAACAGTGAGAAACAGCAAATTGTGATGGTGTCTGGTGTTGTTTAGAGTACTGATAACTTGACACCTCTGAGGAGAAAGACCCAGACCAGGGTACAGTCCCAGAAGAGTTACCATTGGTATGTTTGGTGACAAGGGTGTCCCTGTGCACTTCAACTACTCTTTCAGTGCAAAAAAAGTAGTTTGCTATTTTTGAGAAAATATTTTCAATATAGCTGCAAAATTATTTCCACTAGGATGACTCTGTAGGTTAAAGCCTTTACCACCTAAAGTTGGCTTTCATTTTTAGGTTGCCTACATTTTATTTGCCAAACATATGAAAAACAATGTACCTTTAAGTTCATAGGTGAATTATTCTATTCTGTGGTTGGTCTATTCTCTTATTCTGTGATTGTGTTCTTCTGTGTTTAGGACAGCACGGTGGAGTCTCCTGTCTAGCTCATTCTCTTAAAAGGAGAAGAAATCAATGGAATTATGAAGGAAATGGTAGCTACCTTCAGATAAAGTTTACCAGTCTATTTACAAGAATTTCTTTCAGATGCTTGTTGCATGTAGCAGAACATGTAAACAGACGGGATTGCCAGGCCCACTTCAACAGTGGCTGATAGCATGCCTCAGCATGAATTCTTGAAATTCTTCTGCTAGTCACTGTGAAAATATGAAAAAATGTAGTGCTTAGTAGCCAAGCAACATAAAGTTGACGTTCTGTAATTTCTACTTTGACCTGTTATATAAACCAGTTCATTGTAATAGGAAATGAAGTAAAGTTGTTTCAAACTTAATCCCGGAGAGACTATACGTGTTCCAAAGGTAATCTTTAAGGATTGTTTGTTTTTGTCACCTGATAGAGGAAGAAATACAGTGAAATAGCTGAAAACTGTATATATTTTCTGAGATCGGTTATGTCTCAGACCATGGAAATACCAAGATATTTGTGTTAGTGTTACTATGCTTTGAAAAGGGCAAGTGGTCTACTTTAATTTTTAAAACATAGTGAGCCTACAGTCTTTTTAACTTGGACCAAGAATCATGTGTAGTTGACACTGCAAAGCCTACTTTTATGTCTACAAACTAATGGAAAACAGGAGTGACTTTTTTTTTCCCCAGTAAATAAAAATGTCATGTACTGCACAGTATAGCAAAACATGCTGTAGAGTGGCAAACATTTGATTGTGATTTACAGGAGATGATTGTGCTCATCAGTCTTGAGTACATGGAAATATAGAGGTGTTCTCTATATATAAGCTGTATGTTCCCAGGAACTGAAAGGCTTTTATTAGATAGGTTAGACACCACTTACTTTTGTACTTGATAGGAGACCTTCCAATTATGGCTTTTGACCATCTTTTAAAATGCAAGTGAAATGGTAATGGGTAGAAAAATGGGTTGACCAAATTCTACTTTTTAATATTATGGTGCACTAATGTTAGGATCTTGCTTGTTGCATTACTTGAGAGGTGAAACAGGTGATTAGATCATAAATGTAACTATTCTGTCATGCTGTATTTTCAAGGTAAGACAAAAAGAGGGGAGAAGGCTCATCAGCAAAATAACCCCCCCCAATTTTTATATAACTGATGTCATAGTCTGATTCCACAGCAAACTAACAAACCAGACCTACTGTGACCTTATTCAGTTACTTCCTCTGAACAGTTTTTTTAAGGTTCATTACTGAAGAGCTGAAGTCTGATATACCTCTAGATACAGATTTTTGGAGCAATGTTGGAAGGCTCACTAAAAAGTTCATGCAACCTTTGAAGATTTTGTCCTGACAAATAGCTTTGTGTTCTGTATTCAAATATTAGTTATTATAATTTGTTATGTACTTTTCTACCCTGAATGCATCAGTCAAAACATTTGCGTAAATACATCGGAACAGACTGCAGTAATTTGTTACCTATAGATTAAGGCTTAGCTTTAAATTGTTGATTTGAATTGTACCTCTGAACAGATGATTTTTTTTTCATCTTTAGAATCAGACAAAAACCCCCAAACTCTATATGAATTAAAACACTTCAACAGTTATGTTTATCACTGTAGACTGTACATCATTAGCATCTTCAGTTTATAGATGTTAAGCTAGGAAAATAATGCTCCCTTGGTGCCTTCATTTAGGAAAAAACCCCTTTTCCCCGTCATGTTTACCCTCCCCTCTCACTCACCCCTCTGTCCATTATGAGAATATGTAAATTTAATAATTGTATGCAGATTTGCAGAGAGCATTCTGCTTGTGATGAAGCAGTGGACTTTCTTCATACGGAAAGAAGTGAAGGAGGAAGACACCTGGAAAGAGATACACTTTCAGTTTCAAGCTGAAGTTTTCCACTTTAAACTGAAACTGAGTTGAGGTTTCTAATTATTCGTTCTGAATTTTATTTAATTATGATAATCAAGAAATAGCTGAAGAATAGCTAACTATTAAGCTATCCTAATGGCTATTCTATTAGTAGCTAAGGGCTAACATAGCAGTTAGCTTGCTGATTTTTTTTCCCCTTGCCAAACTATGCCTCTTTTTCCTTGTTTCTCTTGCACTGTATACAGCTGGTTCCACTGACTGAAAATGCTAACAGAAAGCAAAGCTTCCCAGTTATTCATAACACTGGTATAATGATATATTTGTTTTATGCAGTATGCTTCTAGCTATGTTTAACTTTCCTCTATTTTTAGAGATAGTGCTTAGAACATTTTAAGTAAGCTTAGAACCAGATTCCTTCTTCCAACATTGTATAACTGAAGCTTTTAAAATTAGCAGAATATGTTCCAGTAGAATTGAAACATCTGTGGCAAGTGTCTGAGTGTGTAGATATATTTATCTCCCTCTAACTACAAAAGATATAGGTCAGAAATGTACTTGAACATACCATGTCCCTGGTTCACGTGCCTGTTATAAAATGGAGAAAGTGTAAACTGAGAGATGTTGTTGATTGTCCTCTCAAATAATGAATTTTCTCGTATTTTTAAGTCTTTTGTTAGCTTGTTTAGTGAGTCAGATTCCCTTTCTCTGCTCAAGCTAAAAGCTTAGGAGGTTGAAAAATAGTCTCTCAATATGCCATTAATGGACTTGTCCTTGGTACAGATGCTTTAAAAATGCATTTTTAAAAATCATGGAAACTTTAATACAGCATCGCTGCTGTTGAATCCCTTGTTTAGTAGGAGTTAGGGAACTTTACACATTCTTTCACTGGTGCAATTAAGCTTTTTGATGCTTGGCTTATCTGAGCAGGGGAGTTGTCTGTTTCCATTTGTAAAACAGCTGTGACTAAAGGTAATCTTTTGGGGAAAGGTGAAAAGTTCCTTGCAGCAGGAACTGTAGTGACTTTCCACACAGGGGTAATATTTTTTGAAAGCAATTAATATTTGCTTCTGGTAGAATCCTCAGCTAGGCTGAAGTCCACTCGTTCTGGTGATGGATTAATACAAAGTCAGAGAGACTAGTGTGGCTACTACTTATCACAGTTGGGTGAATACAATCTCAGGCTGTTAGTTCCACCATCCAACTCTCAAATACTTTAGTTTTACCTGGCTGCTCTTGCACTAAACCTGTGAAATATAGAGTAAAAAAGAAAGCCTTCTTTTCATTTTTGAAAAGAAAATTTGGCATAGGGAGCACTTGCACTTTTGTTGTTTTTGTGGCACAGACAAGGAAATGGGATTTTAAGTGACTTGCTAACAGTCAGGCAAGGGCCACTGATGAGGGCAGGATGGGCAGTTTACAATGCAGGTGTAGGGTATGTAGGGACAGGTATGCTGAAATCAGGCCACCTTCCTCACTGTCTTTTCCTGGAAACATCTACTCCCTACTGATTATCTTCTGGATGATTTTACTGTTCTGTACTCGCCTGTACGGGACCTCTGTTTTTCTCTTAATGAAGAGCATGAAAGAACTTGTAGGGCTACAACAGGAAAGATTTATATTGTTAGTAAGTGGATCTTCCCTCTTTATAACAGCAACAAACCCAACATAGGAAGTTTTATGAGAGTATGAAACTTGGTGGTACTGGTGGAGAAGAAGCCTGAAGGAAGTTTTTTGTTCTCATTGTGTCTCAGAAACTTGTAGTTTATACGTGCTGTATATTGCTGCCAGAAAGGGAGGGTTTTGACTTCTTTCTTACTCATTTGTGTTGTTTCTCCGGTGCCAGTGGAAGAATGAATGTCTGAGGACAGGACTACCTGTTCAGGGACAGTACCTGCACGTACTTGTTGGCTTCACCAGAATTAAAGCAGCTTTAGCATAGATCTCAGCGGGCTTGAATGGTTGTCAGTGTTGTTTTCCATTTATTCAAATTTGGCAGCTAATGCATTCAAAGACATGCTGGCAGATCACCTAATTGAGAATTTTGTATTTGCTTGGTTAGAAAGATTTTGCTGAAATAGAATGTGCTTGACAGATTGGTTGTAGACCTCCTAGAGGGAGAGATGCCATTATCAGTGGTTTAAATGGCAAGTTGTAAGAGTGTATAGGATAGTTGTAAACATGGATATATTTACATCACATACTAGATTAAAGATAATATAAGCCATGATCTCAGTCAGAAACTAAAAAATAATATATTGGCACTTTTCTGATTAAATTGGCAATTTAATTATTCAGATCTGTAGTCATTGTTAAGTTTAACCTGTGTTATTTCCATTAGGACATCTTGTGCTCTGGATGAGTATTGTGAACTGGGAATCAGAAGAGGTAAATGTAAGGATTTTAATGGCTTTACTCATGGTCTGAGGGCACACAAAATATTATCTAAATTTATCTAATTGCTTCTCAGTTTGACTTCAGGGAAGTTTGGAGCTGTTTGAGAATAAGACAAGAAATCTGGGGAAACACCTTTGGAGGCTGAACTTCCTGTTTGTGCAGACTCAGTTATTTCACTTTTGCTACATAGTTTCAAAGGGGAATTGCCATCTGATGCTGAGGTTGACAGCAATTAAGTGCTCTTGTGGGATTGCTAAATGGAATTGACTAATTGTTAATGAGGCTACTTATTCTTGCTTGTACTTTGCAGTTTCCTTGAAATAACTATTGCAAGAGGCTTAGGACGTTTCATACTCTTAATGAATATAGATAAATAAGAAGATACTTGCAGTCTTGCTTTGGTTTCAGAAACTAAACAGACCAGGATGTAAAAAGCTACTTTGTGCAAGTCTGAGGCTTACTTTCAATAAACAAAAGCAACTAGACAAAACTATTGTGAATTTATGTGAAATATACTTACAGTAAGTTGTCATGAAAACTTTATTTCTGTGCTAGAGGAAATCACAACGGCTTATGTGGTCCTGGTTCAGTAGTCAAAAAGTTAACACGACATGGAAAATGAGATAGTGCAACATCCCGGAATGATTAATCCAAATTTATGTTCAGTTGTAGAAGAATGAAAGAACAAATACACAAAGAGAGACTGACTCATTCTCTTGGTTTTGTAAATAGTCTCTTCCCAGAAGCTGTATTAACATGTCACACGTGGAACTTTTGTCTTGGAGTTCCCATGTTGTTTTAGATTTTAAGGAATAAATGAATGAATCTTGCTGTCAGTCTCATGACTGGGAGTACTAAATTGTAATTAAAAATGCTGCTTGCATAAACAAAACCATTTGGATGCTAGTGGATAAGGAGATGTCCAACTTTTTAATATCACAGATTAAATCAGTATTGTTCAAATACATCCTAGGTTTTTCATATACCACCTATCATGAACTATTAAAACCTGATAGTTCTCTTATATTTTTTTTTTTTTCTTTTTGAGTCTAGGAGGAGGAAAACATTAATGATCATGTGTTGTCAAAAAGTCCAAGGCAGTTACGAAACAGTTATCTATGTGGATATTTAGACAGTGAAGAGGAGCTACTGTTGACTCACAGGTAGCATAATTGCCTCACACAAACCGTAATTTCCCTTTTTTCTTTAATCCCCCTAGGCCTTGCAAAATCGTTTTGTATCTTGAAACATGTTTAATGGAGCTATTAAGAAGTAATATCTCATGTTTATGAGCTGCACTGCTATCATGAGATACCACCAATGAACCAAAATCACTGAGATCAGAGTCTAGTTCTAAATATTTAAAAACGACTTCTAAAAGAATCAATTTTATTTTTTTAAATTGAGACTTAATATACAGAAGATCTTACTGGGACAAAATGTCAGTTTGAGGCTTTCTGGATAAATTTAGGCTGTTAGAATCACAGTTTTTCAAATTTTAAAGTATTCTGCCTATCGCAGCTGAATTAATACTTCTGTTATTCCAGACGATTAGACTTTATAAACTGTGAAGGTAGTACTACATACAGTGTTCTTCATTGTGATGTCATTTTGGAAGTGGAAAAGTAATTCTGAATATTTACATATTGAAAAAAAGGTATATGTGGGATAAAGTGCATGTGATGTTTGACTGTTCCTCTAGAAATTACTGAATGTGAGGGTGTTAGGTTGTGTGCAATCTGTTTAAAGGTACATGGCAATTTGTGTTTCGGAGAGTTCTGGGTGTCCTTATTGAGCTTGCTTTTAGTATTTAGACAAGAAAGTGCAAGTGAAATGTTTTTCTCATTAGGTAGACCTGAATGAAAAATGTGTAAGGCTTTCTTTCCATCTTTTGTAGTCTGAGAGAGGCTGTGAGGTGCTGTAGTGGGAGAGGGCAGCATCTGCCATGCCATCCATTCTGCTATGCTTTCCTCAGATAAAAAGAAAATGATCAGTAGAATAAGGCTTTTTTATTTTCCTCTTTCTAAGTTGTACTTTGTGTCCAGCTTCCTTGTGTAGCTAAAGGTATAGGTATTTGAGCAAATTGTCATGGGCTAAGGTAGGGGATGAACTTCAAGTATGCCAATGACTGTAGTGAACTGTATCCTTGGTGTACGCTGTGATACATGTGGAAAGAACATAGTGCCTAAGTTATGTTGAAACAGGATTAAAGGGATAGTGAGGGAAGCAGGAATAGAACTGGAAACTGTTGTCTTCCTTGTAATGTAGCACAGAGTTGAAGAGGAGCTACTGAACTAACAGCAGCAAGGGATGAGGGAAGGCCTGTGATTGTCCTTGTTGAGCAGGATTCTGAGTAGAGGGTAGTAGTTGTACCCCCAATTATTTCTGCTGTGAAATGGAGGGTATTTGAAACAACAGGTTTAAAACAGTTGGAGACTTCTATAATCAAATACAAAATGGTATTGCCTTTTTTGATCTAAGGAAATGGTTTGGAAAGGAGGTCTGTAAGGTAGAATAACCTGGATAAAGTATCTTTTCTCTGGAATGCATTGAATATAGGGGAAGAAAAATGGTGTGAATTTGTGATAGTTATAGGTATATGTAAAGACTTATGGCTGTCTTCCTGAACTGAAAATATTCGGACATGAGGTGTCTTTTAGATCACAAGTTTGGCTTGTAGAACACTGAAAAAATAAAGTGGTCATTAACTTATGTTGTTTCTAAATGCTTGTAATCTCCCCTGTATCTGATGAGTGTATTTGGATAAACTAACTCTATAGGCGTTCTATTTCCTCATATGTAAGAAAATGCAAGGTGTGGAGATATAAGTTTGATGGTGGTAGCAGAAGCGGATGGTGTGTGACTGAAAAAAAAAAATCAGTCTCACAAGCAACCTGTAATATGTGTGGAAAAATTTGGTGTTAGAGAGTCTTGGTGTAGCTGTATCTGTGATGCAAATTCAGACTTCTCAGAAGGTAATTTAAGACAGGCATTTGAGGATTTGCTTTCAGAGTGTAAATTCAAATGTTTTTCTTACACTCGTGTTATTTTTCCATCAGATTACTGGAAGATGATTTTGACTGTTTGTTTCTTGAAAGAGTCTTCACTATGCTTTTTGATTTTTTTCTTTTGTTTCCCCCCCCTCATATTGACAGTTTAAACTTTCAGAGTCATTAAAGACAACCTTTCCTGGGACCCTTTCTGAGCCAAGAAGCGTTACTAGATTAGATTGAGTCTTATCAGATTATCAAATCTATTTTGTCATGTTGCGTACATTGACTGTTATAAAAAATTTGGGTCTGTTTGCTTCAGAAGGTGTTTTGATACTTAGGAGTTGTGGTACTGCTGCCAGTAGGAAAGGTTTAGAGAACTGTTTTTCTGCATAGAAACTTAAACTAACCTGAGAGAGCAATAGCTAATGAAATAATTTTTCATTGCCATTTGTTAACAATATAATTCTCTCCTTTTCTAGTGGTCTCCAGTCAATTTATGTTGCTCGTGTGAAGTCAGTGCCTTCTGCCTTGTCTTAGTTGACGCTTTACCAAAACTACTGACTAGTAGCTGATTGCTGTTTTCCAGATGTGAAAATGTGATGGGATATGCATTTGTATAGTAGGTGTTTGAATTCCGCTAAGGATTTGTGAAATTTGGAAGGGGTTCCCTTGTGTTTTGCCTTGAACCCCCCAGTTAATTATGGTCATATATGATAATTATTAATATTTAAAGGAATATTCCTGAATGATTTGATGATGTGCTTGCAGATATTGAGTGAAAAATTGCCATTGAAGTAATCAGAATTTTACTTTATGTGTAGGATTTTGAAAAGCATCAATACTTACAATACTTGGACTGTTGAGTATATTTCTCTGCTTTTCTGTTTTCTGGTTGTTTGCAGTGTTCATGGACAGTTGAAATATTTTGGGGGTTTTTAAGTGTTTACAGTTCTGTTTTAAATAATTTCAAATCTTAGTGGATGCTTTCAAAATTTAGGAGTGTGAGATTAAGTGTTGTATCTGATATAGTGGCACTATGTGCTGGGGAGGCAATGAAATACTGAAGAGGTGCTTAGCATTCCATGTATACTTACTTAATCTGACTGCATGACTGCCAGATGTTTCAAGGGAGTCATCTTTCTGAAGTTTGACTCCTCTGGTGAGCTTTTTGGGTGAGGGAAATCGTCTGTGTCCTTAACCTTTGATTGTATGTATTGCACTTGACATAACAAGGCAATTAAATTATTGACAATGGTTTTTTTTAATGTCAAGGTTATGTGCCAGAAACCCCCTTTGTTTGGGGATATAGATATGTTTCTTTGCAAGCTAGCACATGAGTGGCAGTACACAGAGCTATTCTGTCTGTAGGAACTTAGGGAAATCCTGAAGGGTGCATACTGGCATTATTCTGCACTTGGCCAACAGGAGGTAAATAACAGTTAGAAGGAAGAGTGGTTTTATAGTCATAAAAAGCAGTGGTGGTAGTTTTCCTGCTATGTGTAACAGAAGGTGTTTAATTAGGTTGCAAGTTTGCAGTGGGGTTTTTTGGCAATTTATTTCTCATCAAGTCATAAATCCATTTCTTCATGTAAAACTAAAGCTATTGTTGTTTATGGTTTAATGAGCTACAGTATATGCAACAACAAACCCATCTTACTTCACTTATATCTGTGAATGACAATATAGAATTGTTCCCCTTCGTGCCGGATTGCCACTACTGGGATACTTGGTTTATTCCAAGTATATACTGAGGTGCAGGAGTTGTGTGTGGATTATTTGTGTAAGCAGATAAGAGGTACATACAGGAAATGGGCATTGTTGCAGGGACCTGCCTTTTAAGCAAACACAACTCTACTTTACTAGTAAAATATAAATCTTTTTTTTACATTTACATGTTACATAAAGATATATGCTATAAGTCAAGGTAAGAGAGGGTGATAGGTTGGTTAGTAGAATACCTTTTATGTTATAGAATACACTTGTTTTTGCAGTGTTTACTGTCTTTCAGTTGGGGTTCAGCTGGGAAAATTTTCAGGTTTAGGGTATCAAAATGACTTTGAAAAGGAAAAGAGTCTACAGAACACCTCTTCAGAATTGATAAATACAGATTGGTTTTATGCATATTGTACTTTCTGTCCTACAGTTTAAGTTAATGGATTACCTGGTTAATAAAGTTACCAAATGACTTACCCTGGCCTTGCTGTTGACCATGAGTGGGAAGAGAGCGCATTAAGTGACAGCAGTCGTGCGAGATCCTCCACTCCATCAGCTAGTGTTGATGTTTGGTACTTTTCCATTAGCTGGAAGGGCAGATACGGCTGTCATAGCACTGAATGCTTGACTCTACATTTTTATCTCCATGATAGGAAAGTGCCTCAGAGAATAGAAACAAGTACAGTGCTACATGAAGTGTGTCTTGCACAGTGTATCCCTGACCTTACTGTGTAGGAGTCCCTGAATCTGCGCCAGCCCACTCCTCGGGTGGTTTCACTGAGCTGTGGCTGTAATAAGGTTTATTCTGTATACACGAGGCTTATGTAAGGCACTACTGAATAGTGGGATGAAATCTGGATGGTTTTGGTCAAGCCTTTACCATTTCTCTACTTACAATTACCCAATTGAAGTAACTTTTTTTTTTTTTTTAATTTTCTTGCTTCACTTTTGAGTAGTTTTGTCACTGAAAAGATCAGAAAAAATACAGTGATGAAAACTTTTCTAATTTCTGTATGCAGTGCTAAGGATAACTGTGTACTTTGTTTCTAAATTTGAAATGATAAGCAAAGATATAAGCATAATATTTTAGGAAAGAAAGCATGTAGTAGTTTTATTTTGTTCCCTATCCCATCCACATCTCCTGGTGTTCACTTTTGTTGGGAGCTGAGGGCAGAGATATTGACTGTAATTGGACTCGATTCACCTTCTGTTATTTCTCCTCCTCTGTGTCACAGTTTGTTCCGTGTGACCTGTGCCCTTGCTCTTCTATAGATGAATGTAAATACCTTCTTGAGCAATCTCTGTAAGATGAAGTATCCCCTTGTTTCTGACTTTCCCCTTTCCAGCCTGCCTGCACCATGCCGTATTTAAAAAAAAACAAACTAGATAAAACCCAAGCCTGTGACACAGACACATGAACAGGAACATGAACCTGTAAGTAACTGTTAATAAATGTCTCTGGCTGAGCAATGCAAAGTGATGTTAAATTCCAAAGGATTTTTCCTTTCACCTTTGGTGTAATCTTAATGGTTATCACTAGAGTGTTTCTTGGTTTTTTTTTTTTTTTTCCCTAATGAAACCGGAACATGTGTGTTTGTAGGGTTTTTGTAACACCACATTAGAAAAGCAGGAATGCTTCTAAGGGGCAAGAGGGGAGGCAAATCTGAGAGTCCCAGATATGTTCAAAGTTAGGAACAAGTTTTCTAACTTTTTGAACTGTAGAAGGGAATTCTTACAGGTTGCAAGGATGCAGACAAGTGTTCCCTTCTTGCTGAAGCTTTGCTGGCTGAAGAGGATGATGAATGTAGATGCTTGTTATTGCTGCTGTGCAGAGACTGCCCTTTCATGCCTTCTGCCTCCCCTTGCTATGTGTTTGGTCTTGTCCCCTTGTCCAAATCAGCTGTGTAAATGCAATTTAAGCTGAGAGAGGGGTTAAATAAGTTAATCACCTGATGGATCTGGGTGGGAGCAGGAAGTGATGGTCTCTGGTGGAAAGGTGCAAACTCTTGAACCCAGGCTGTTGACATTGTGCAAGATAGTGCAGGGTTTGGACAAGCTCCTGTGCTGTCTGCCTGAGCCTGCAGTGGTTCACACCCCAAAATCATTGTTTTATTTTTAGTTGGTACTAATTTAAACAAGGAATTCCAAGTGGCAATTTTTATAAATGTTCTGTCTTATTTAAACTGTTGAGGGAAGGAAGAAAAAGAAAAGGGTTTAGGGAACTTGTGATGATTCTTTTCTCAGCATGCCAGCATGCATGGTACCTATTGGGTAGTGTCTTCCAACCGGGGGAACAGCTGCCAGTTTGCATGCTGTCTCTAGTCCGGTTGGATGGGGCGGGACATGTTTGCTTTGGAGAAGTGGAAGGGGTGTTGGAGATGTTGGGGATGTTCTATTTTCCAAAGGCTGCAGAAATCCCTCTTTTTAATTCCAGGCTGTGTATGTCCTGGTTTCCCAAGGAAGGCTCTAACTTGAGATTCAGTGATCTCTGACCACTGTGAAGAGAGGCAGCTCGCTTGGTATGATGGAGTGGAAACATGCATAGATTCTGCCTCCTCCTTTGTGTGCATGCTTGTGATTGATGTTTTTCATTGCTGATCCTGACAACTGGCACTATTGTGCGGAGGTGAGGTAGAGAGAAATTGTCAGATTGCTTAAATCCCTGTGAAGGCTGGCAGCAGAGCTGTGGTGGAGGAAGAGGGAATACAAATAACGTGAGGCTGATTTTTTCCCCCTCCCCTGCCCCCTTCCTGCTGCCCAGCCTGTGTCTTTTCGAGTACAAGGGCAACACAAGGCAGTTCCATGTGGGAAAGTTAAGGAATTAATGTGCCATGTCTCAGTGTTACTGTACTGGGGCTAGACAGATGGTGTAATTAGCCTACAGCGGTGAAGAGCTATTTTTCTGATAAGATAAAAGGAAGTAGTTGTGGGTGGTAAAAGAAGAATCTCTTAAATTGGCAGGGCTTACAATGTGTTTATAGAAATATATGAAGTGTATGGGTCCAATTGCAATTATTTTTTCTTTATATTTTTATTTATCGTTTTACCAAGCTTACCTGGAAGAATGAAGGAAAAAAAAGCAGATATTCTCTTCTCTTGGTTAATATTGATCATATCACTTTGGAGTGATGGGGAAAGAAATCTTCCTTCCTTTTGTTTCTTCCTATGATAGGCCTTTGGGAGGCTGTTGGAGGATGTTGAGGGTCTGTAGGAGGTCTGTTCTTGACTGACCCCACATGTTCTGGGTTTTGAACTTGTTTACTTTTCATCTCTGTTTCTGGCTCTCCTATAGGTTATTTTGGTTGGGATATTTTAAAAAGAGAAATTTTATAAATAAAAGTTACAAGCAATAAACAAGACTAAATTTGGCTTGCGCTGGCAAAACATCTAAATGAGAACAGTGGGAAAATGAAGGAATGACAAGAGAAAGAGAGAAAAAATTGTTACATTGTGAGAAAACACATCTACAACTGGATAAAGATTCAGTTTTTGTTTATTACTTTGTAAGTCCTTTGAATTACTTTTGCTTCCTTATGAAAAGATATTAGGTGTACTTGCTTTTCAAGCCCAGCTCTTCATGTTTTGACCCTAAATCTGTAGTATCTTATCTATCAATGAGTTAGTAATTCAGATTTCTGGATGATTTGGTTAAAAATGGCTTTTCAGTTATATTTTATGAAAGATATGGTATTGGTGAGTAGAAAATGTGACAAACACATTTGCTTGGAAGATTTCTTTTCCTAATATTTCTCTTTCTTTTTCCTAGGAACCACTTAGGTTTGGTACATTGGTTTTATTTGCCTTTGCTGATAGAGGCTGCTTTCTGTTATGCAGCAGTACTTCTGCCTGTCTTCAGAGGGTCTAGTTTCTCCTGTTTACTGGCAGGAGAGAGTCTCCCAATATGTTGTGGTTTTTTGTTTTCTCCAGAAAGACTGCAAACATTCCCTCAAATCTAAATTTAAGCCTTTTTTTCACAAGTATCATTTTTGCATCCTCTATCCTGGGAGAGAAGATGGTTGGGGAGGGCTGTGTCTTGGTGATGGTCTGTCTTAAAATACTGCTTCAGAAATGTGTGCTGGATTCTGCTTCCCTCTACTTCCCCCCCTCTTTGCCCCAGTTTGCAATCTGAATAACACCAGAAGATAATCCACAAGGTGATTTATACACTTACTTCAGAGAATGTACCTACATCTAAAAGTGTGTGGGGAATAAAAATAATAAAGGAATGTGAAAGACTTTTATCCTAAACAATATTTAGTTATTAATGAAACCATTAGGACAAGAGTTTACACAGTGAATTTTTTTGTTTGTTGGTTTGTTTTCTGGGGGCTCTTTATTGGGGGGGCGTGTAGCTTTTTCTAAAAATATTTAGTAGGATTTCTATTAAAAGTAACTGAGAAAATATGGTACTAAAAGTGATTTTCATGAAGTCATGATAGGTCTTTGTCCCTACATCATGAACATCAGTTGGGTGTCCAGTGTGTGAGCATTTCCTGATCTTTTAGGCAATTACAAATGTTACAGAACTTATCAGTTTAATAATCTCATTTCCTCTTGCAGCCATGGGAAATGAGCACATGTGAATGGATACAACCTCTCAGCACCACTTACTGAGAACATTTCATCCAGTTCTGAGTGCTCCCAAACAGGCAAAGCGGCCCAAAGATCCAAACAGCAGCCTTCAGGTTGAACTGCAGCCCTTGCTCTAGCTGGTACCAGCTGCCTACTTCCCTTGGCTTGGCTGTGTTCTCTGAATGTCTTGCTCCTGGGTGGGTGTGACAGGTTAGAGCACTTGAGGGTAATGTAAGAAGATTTTATAATTTACCACTCGTCTACACTGACTCCATTACTCCTTCAGAAAGGACTATGGATTAAATACATTGAGGAGGGGGGTGGGGAAAGAATGCATTTTTTTCCCCCCTCCTGAAATACCATTTTCAAGGAATTATATATAAGCTAATAATATGTTCAGGATATTTTTGAAAGTTCAAATAATTCCTGCCTTTTGAAAAGTGTTTAACACTGTAGCTGACATTTAGGTACTTAGTTTTAATCAAAGATAGAGATGGTTGGATTTAGGTTAAATATCAGTCCTGTCAGCTCCTCTTTTCGTTTAACAAAAGTGCGTGTCTGTGTGCATAAATACATATGTGTGTGCATATATATGTTTTTGATATACATATGTATGCTTTCTTTATGTAGCATATGTAAAAAATAATTATATGTTTTTATATGTAAATACAATATATGTAAATTTACAAATATATGTACATACAATTCAGATGTGAGAGGGTGTAAATTTCTTCTTTCTACCTTTCTTTTGTGAGGATAGAAACTTGAGAAATAGTGATTATGTTCACTTTTATTTGTATCAAGTATTGGAAGACTTAAAGAGATACTTATTGCATCTTCTGGCATTGAGAAGGATGAATAATGGAGTTGTTCCCCATCAAGTATTATCCTAACACGTTACAGTGAATTTCAGGGTGGTTATCTCCCCCTCCCCCCCCCCCCATAAGAACACGCTGTTCTTACTGCTGAACCTGCAGTTCTCAAACTACAAATTCAGAGTATGTATTTTTTACTGGATATGTATTAGTTTATAAAAATTTGTGTCCCTTTTTCAAGTATTGAATTTTGTTTTCTACTACCTTAATGTGTGTAACTGTTTCAAATGAAGATTTTTATGAATAGAAACATGCTTTAATTGACAAGACCATCTTTGAATCCTTTCTAGATTGGGGAAAAAAGTATTCTTGAGCTTGAATTCTCCAATATTCATATGTACAGGAAAACACTCAGTAATGTTACTCTTCCTGCTTGAAAGTGTGTGGACTAGAGACTTTTCTTGCTGCAAACAACAAACACTTTACAGACAAGAGTAAGTCCTTGCAATAACTGTGCAGCACTCTTGCTTTTGAATTCTAGTATTTTCGCTACCACCTCTTGTTGAACAAAGCTGAGTAAGGTTATGGAATTTGTTGTATGTGTTGAGTTAATGAGCTCAGTGAGAGGCAAAATGCATAGACTGAAGAGATCAGAATCAATCCTTGGCTAATAATTTATTGATTAAATGCATCTTGCAAACCCATCTAAACTTAACCAAATCTCTTGATTTAAACATTGTAAAACTGTTGTCTTTTTTTTTTCTTAGTTCCATAAAAGATCAAGATATCTGCTTTGACAAACTGAAAAAAATTCAGGCACACTTTTAAGGTTGAAGTGCTGTCTTGAGGGTGATCTGTTCTGTGTTTTGTCATGCTGTGCTCTTTGCCCTGACACAAATGCGAAACCAACTGTTAGTTTGCGGGGAACAAACATCCTGGCTTTCTTTTTCAAAAGACAAATACATCACTTTGGAAATAATACAATGTAGCATGAGTTTAGAAGTACTGAAGGGCAAATCCAGAGTTGCTTTTACTTAATATCTTTTTTTATCTTTAAATAAAGAGATTATTTTGGGGGGATGTGTCTGTGTGATAACTACTGGAAACACTCACTGAAGCTGTATATTAGCCCATGGTTGAAGACAATGCATTTCCCTTTTAGTAGCTTTTGCTTGCTCTTAAGTATGTGTTCAAGCTAGTTTCAAACAAACATTTCCATTTAGTTTGTTTTGATATATTTACCTTGCTTAGTTTCTTTACTTATTGAGTTTTCCCTTCAAGTTAAATTTATCTGCCTGTAGAGGAAGTGATTTTAATTAAATGTGATGTTTGGCGTAGTTCACAAAAATTGCTGTGTCCCTGTGCAGCTTTGCTCAGGTTAGCAAAGCTCTGTTCAGAGGCCAAGGCAGCCCCAGAAAGTTGGAGGTCATCTACTGCAGCTGGCAGGTGTGGACATGCTTTTACTAGTATTATACAGCATCCTTGCATCAGCATATGGATAGCAGAAAATGTTTAGGAGGCTGAAATTTAGAGACGTCCTCACTCTAGAAATGCACGAATTTTGTCAGAAATTCCCCAATAGACTGGGATATAACTGTACAATAGATTATTTAAGGCGCTTTTAAGGGACTTAAGTTCACTTGGTGATAAATCTTTCATATCTGTAAACTGTAGTTCAGACTTAAAGTGAATATTTTCTAAATATAGTGGTGTTCTCATGCACCACCCCTCCTCTGTAGAGGTCGGTTTAAGGCCTAAGGAAAAAAAACCCTAATAAAATAGATCAGACCAGATATGCTGATGCCAATCTTTCATCCTTGACATTGCCACTTTTTTGGTACACAAATGTAACATAGCATTTCAGGGGAACATTGGCCTGTTTAAAACATATGTGATGGACCAGCTGTGGGGTAAAGAACTTCATTCTTAGTCATAGTTTAAAAACATCTTAATTAAAATGATAATATGGTTTTTCATCTCTGCGTGTACTGGAAACAGTTGGGAGGGATCTCAGTTTTCATGAGATTGTTGAACTCTTCTTTCCACCCCCATGGCTTTCTGAATGACATTTTGAGCAACACTGCTGAGGGAGTGGATGGGAGTGAATGATTGTGCCACAGGACACCTGCATATCCCAGTCCTTCATTCTAATTAGATTTTAAAGTGTTGATACACTGCATTTCATAAATTAAAAACAACTGATGGGTGGCAAGGAAAGTGTGTGATGAGATAGTGCGTGTACTTTTTTGTGCCTTCAGGAGAGGGAATTAGGATGTTATGTTCTGGGCAGACCCCAGATATTTGGACAAATGGGGCAACAAGATTTTTTGAAACAGGAATAAAAAGAGAATGATTCATAGACAAGAGTGTCTGGAATAGAGAACAAAAAAAGATGAATCGCCAGGAAGAAGAAAAGCGATGAGGTTTACACAGATTACATCTTTAGAGTGATCTGAGATTACAAAGAAGTTTTGGCTGGGAGGAAGAAGTCATAACATAATATGAGAGAACCAGGTATATAGCAACCAGGCTTTACCAACAGAAACTATAAAAGAACAATCTGGCCTTGCAAGCAGTCAGGGTAAAGTATTGCTTACTTTTCTAACACAGAAAAGTAAGCATTTCCCCCCCACCTCCTGCTCCTGTTCCCCTCAATGCCCCCACTGTCTTTGCAGATAGCACACTGAGCTTCCAGTCATCCTTAGTCACTGGCAGGATGTCAGCATTTCCTTACAAGCTTTAACAGTGATTTCATAGTGTCTTGAACATTGGTATAACTATTTATGGAAATCTTAAAATATTCTCAGGGCTTGACAAAGGGAAGCTTGTAATTTAATTTGTGTGTTAGCTTCAGGCTGAACAAACAATGAAGTACTTTAACCTTGCATGTACTCACTTGGTACTAAAAGGCTTTCTTAAACAAGTGTTTAATACTTGAATCAAGGCCACTTTCAACTTGTGGAAGTATCTGCGCAGATGTAATTGAAGATTTGTCTTTGGAATTATGCATTCCATTTTCCAAATATTTTGTGTTGGAGCAGTTTGATGGGTGGGTAGAGTATAGTAATCATGGTTTGAATGGCTGTAGTTTACAGTGATGTTCTTGCTATTTTTGGCTGGAGGCAGATTTCTGTAAGAGTGGCTTAAAAGCACAACATTGCATATGTTCACATTTTGAATGCTTTTTTGCATCTTTCATATTCTTTTTATATCGTCTCCTATCTTGCAAAATCAAATGCTTTTGCCCTTTTCTACAATACATAGAAAAACTATTTTTAAAACTTCTTTTCCATCTGTTGGTTTAGCTTATTAACAGAGAAGAAAGACAGTGAAGGAGGTGGAAAGAGATACAGCAGTGCAAGCTGGTATTTAATTCAGCTCAACAAATAAGAACATTTTTAATCATCTGGAGGTAGCTACTTCATTCAAAATTCTCTTAAATAAAAGCTTCCTTCTGTTTTGAAGAGCCTAGAATTAGCTAAGCACATCAGTGCAGTCTTGACTTATATTAGTGGCTGTTAAAATAAGAGTTGAGACTGGTGATTCTTCCTCCCCCTCTCCCCCCTCTTTGTGGAGGACGTGGAAACAAAACTGTTCCTAAATCTTTAGGATTATTTTTCTTGGAAAAAAAAGTGCTCTTAGACAAGATTTCACAACAATTTAAATCGAATTAATAGCAAACATGCTGAATGTTTGCCTTTAGGTATTTTCTAATAGAATTTCAGAAGGCTGTTTAAAACCGGGGGGGAGTAAGTTGCTAAACCTTTTCAGCTGAAATTGGTTCGCACTGATTTCTCCACCTCTTAAGCCAACATGAGTGTGCATAAAGGAGGAAGCAGTATTTGTGTTTTTAGTAATTCTCTGTAGTGATGGACTTCATTAAGTGACTTGAATTTCAGTGAATTGTCCAACACTCAGCCACTTCAGCCTTGTTTTAAATTTAAAAGGAGATTGCATGCTTACTGCTGTATGGTAGTTTTCTCTGTGCCAATCACAGTGTTTCTTATCATTAATGATAATCTGCTGAATTTACTTCTCCTGGGGAAGAAATAGTCTTCTTGACTCTCTGGTCACCACTGTTTCCTGATATGTTTGTAAGTCAGTATGTTTGCTTATTTTTAGAGAAGTGGAAGGAAACAGGGGAGGCTGAGGAAGTTGACAGATACTGAGGGGAAAATGGTTTGCAGCAAGAGCTTCATTTTTCCTACAGTGGGTGGCAGTGGGTTAGCCTTTTTCCCCCTCTTCTGCAGGTTTCTGTGGCAGGAATCAGATCACCTGCTTTTGGACTGCTGTAGACAAGGGATATTTGTAGACAAGGGATATTATTTGAAAGCACAGTGATGACTGAGCAGAGATGAGGAAGGACTGCATTGGGTTAAACAACCTTGGGTCTAGCCAGGCCCTTTATCTATGGTTACTGAAAGCTAGTGTGACAGTGTGCATATCTCAGAGCATATCTGCTATATGTTGCCAGTCAAGCAGCATATATGAGCTGCAATCCTTATATTAAGGCAAGAAAATAATTATACATTTTGTAGTAAATATTGATAAATGGTAGGATTTGGGAAATTACATTCTGTTTCTGGAGGTGCTTAAAAATCATAGTGGCTTATTGCTTTTGTTTAATGCCTGGGAACCTTGATAAGAGGTGGCAAGTGTTGTCGAGTGTACAGTTGAGCATGGTTTGTTGTTTTGATTTTCCCACCAGTGATTTGCATTTAGTTAAAATATTTCTGAGAAACACTGAGTTTAAAATTACATGACTGTCCAAACTGGTGATGAAATCTTTACATGTGCTGCTATCAGGAAGCGAATTTTAATTATATTTCCTGCCCACCCTCAATTTTGAATAACACAGCTGGGAGGTAAGTGGAGAGAGGCAGATGATTGTGTCAGAGAAGTTTACAAGAACTCTGTCGTGGAAATTGTCTTGCAAAATCTTTCACTTAAATAGCAGCGGTTCAAGACTTGTCCATTGTCTGAGATCCTGCATCCTTCATCTTTCCTGTGGTAGATTTTATGGCTGAGGAAAGCTGCTTGCTAGGTAGGGGCTTCTTCCATGTTCAACTATCTGTGTGCCAGTGCCTGGTTTGAAGGGGCTGTGTGCCCAAAGATCTTCCTGCTCCAAGTGGTATCCATTCTGGCACCAGGTTAACCCCTACCCTAAAAGGACGCTCTTCAGGTACTGCCAGAACATGGTGTGTTTTGTTGTGACAAAGTCATGGCACTATTAGTTTTCTTATTGTCCCTTGATCTTTATCTAGTTCACTTTGGATGTCTTCATATGTATTCTGAATTACCGTCCAGCTCAGTCCTTGATGATAGGCCAGAAGCTACCAAAACGGTGTATCGTCTCACAATGGAAAGATAATTGTATGAAATGATGCATTTAACATGAAGTTAAATGTCTTCATGCCAACCCCATGCCTACTCAACCCCACTCCACTTTTGTTTCATGCTTTTTCTTTCTTGCATGTTTTTGAAAACAATGCCTAAAGAAAGGATCAGCAGGGTGGATGCTCATGGAGTAGCAATATAGAGACCACGGAGAAGGACCCATTGAAGTCAGGTCACAGTTTGCATTATAGTACACAGATTATGGGAACAGAGTGAATCTATGCTTGGGACTTCGTGCTCTCTTGAACGTTAGGTTAGCATAATATAAGTAAAAGTGAGTGTGTGGTCAATCCATTCATTTACAAATACAGTGTAGCATTTTCTGCATAGAGAATCCTTTTAACAGAGTGAACAAGCTGAGTGAGAGATTAGTGTTCAGTGAAGGTTGTGAAATCCCTGCTCTCCCTCTGCCAGCCCTATCAATGTTGTTGTTGGATCCACTGTTACAGAACTCTGTTTAGAAAGCATTTACATCACACAGACTCCTCTTATGTAATAAGTATACCTGAAGTAAAAGTTTATGTAATAGTGACTATTTAAGATGGAATATGTAAACCTAGTTATTTGAAGTCATGTGGAAAAACTTCCACCAAATTTCTGTGATTCTGTCACCATCTGAATGTAGAATAGATTCCTGTATATTAAGTAAAGCAAGGCCTCTCTTAAAGATCTTACTGGACTTCTTACTCTTGGTTTGCCTTTGGTCATTTACAAGTAGAGCCAGGTTTTAAACTTGATGGAGAGAAGTGAAAGAGTTACTTGAGGGTCATGAAATGCAGCTAATTTCAAACCATGTGATTTAGTTTAAATTGAAACTTAACTGCATTTAAATAGATGGGCTGCCAATTTATTTTCTAACACAGACATACCAGCCTTCTGCTAGTTATTGTCTGTTTTAAAGCCTTCTGGATGCTTGAGTTTGACAGCTTGCACGTGACCTGCATCGTGCAACATTGCTTGGTTACAGCTTTTCTACTCGATTTTCTTACAGCTTTTCTACTACTCTGTAAAGTATTCTGTGCACGTTCGATAACTTGGAATTTGGCTTCTGTAGGCTTAATCATCATAGATAAAATCCAGGTGTGCACATGATTTGCTTTCTCTGCTGCTTTGTGTGGGGTGGTAGTCCTTTGTGATGGAAAGGGTACAGCCTATGGATGGTGGAGGGAATGGCTGAGGATAGGCCAGGGGGATGTTGTGCACCCACAGCTCCCTTCCTTGGCATGGAGGCATCTGGAAGACCTTTGGGAAGTCCAGGTTGCGAGTTGGTACTACAGCAGCAGAAGAGGCTGTTAAAACCTTGTGGGGTGTTTTTTCTGGGTAGTTAGGAATTGTGTGTAGATTCTCCTTCTCAGATCAGGTCTGGTCGCGTCACCTGGTGAGACTGCGGAGGCCCTGCAACTGTACCAGCATTTCTGCATGGATATTTGTTGGCACAGCTTCAGCACTTACAGCCTTAGACCAGGGTGTCTCCCCAAAAATGGTATAAAAAATCGCAAGTGTCCAGTGTGTATTGATGCTCACCCTTGTAGAACTTCACACTCATGGGAAAGAAATGTGAAGCAAAATGCTATCCTGGAAACACTGTCCACAAAACTTCCTATGGGGGAAGGAGAGGTTCATCACCTAGAAAAACAATTTTCTTAAGAGCCAAGAGGCTTAGATTTCAAGTTTATCCTTGTTTCAGGGCCATATCCTCCCTAAAGTTTAATCTCTTATGGTATAAAGATCCTCCCTAAAGTTTAATCTCTTATGGTATAAAGACAAATAGGAAGGCACTTTCAGAACAAAGCTGACTCACTAAATGAAGAAATATGCTATTTCAATTTCTTAGCACAGAGGAAAAAAATATTTTCTTTTCTTATACTTAATGTTCTCTCAAGAACACTTGCCTATTGCACTTTGGCAGTTCCTGTTCCTTCCAGTTGGTTTCTGGATTAAACAATATACATTCAGATATATTAAAAATAAGAATGGAAAATAATTCTGATGCCTGCTAGCTTAATATTTGAATTTGCTAAAATAGTGAAAAATATCTGTGCTGCCTCTGTATGCTTCCAGTATTTTCTAATAGACTTGAAGCTATGGTTACCTTTTAAAATAATTTTGAGTGGCTAGTAAACTTATCTGAAAATTCCAAAGTTCATATGCACCCTGTTGGCTGCCTTTTTTTTTTTTTA
Organism: Pseudopipra pipra; assembly: GCF_036250125.1. NCBI lineage: Eukaryota > Metazoa > Chordata > Aves > Passeriformes > Pipridae > Pseudopipra > Pseudopipra pipra. Next base: position 61,733,845 of record NC_087551.1, read on the forward strand.
ATGGGGTTTATTTTGGTTGGTTGGTGTGTTTTTTTTTTTTTTTTTGTTTGTTTGTTTGTTTGTTTTTTTTGTAATTGAGCATTTTAAAGCACACTTGGACTAAACAAACAGTCCTGATTTTATACAGACCTCTAAGTTCTACTGCCTTCCCATTTCTCCCTCCCTTTGTCCACATTGGTAGTCATGGCTTTACTCTGTCCATTGTGACAAAGGTTATCTTTTAGTACTTTGTACTCTTTCCCTATATTTTCTCCATTGCCTTTAGACTTTTACATTTTTTTCTGTCCAATACTACTTTCTCAAATTTCCTGGTTTTTTGTCTATTCCTATATTATTGACAAAGTAGCAACTTCTAATACTGCTCTTTTCTGTCAGTTATAAATGAATTACATTGTGTTACATAGTTATGCTTGTCATTGTATGAATTATTATTTTTATATATATGAAGAAAAACACATCAAGGAGTCTTCTGTTTCGATTGTAAGGGACACAGCCCTTGCATGCCTGTGCTTATTTACAGCTTTTGACTTGATTCTTCTGACTTAGGACTTTCTTCTCAGGTTTGAATATGTAGGTGTTTAATGAATGTTAATCCTGTACAAATGAAAGATGAAGAAATTTGCATGTTCATATGAGCCCTTAATTCAAATTTCAGCTTAGGAAAGCTTTGTATAGGCCCTTGAGAAATTTGTTACTCACTATTATGCCTAATGTGAGTGCAACAGATTTTAACTGTTTGCTTTGTTTGCTTTTCACTGCGATATGGAAAGCAGATACATAGCTGTCCAAGTTTGATTTGGCGTTAATCATATCTATCTTAATTTCATCCTGAGTCTTAAAGATAGGACTCTTTGTTTAACAGTCATGTGGACTCAGTTGTCTAACTGGAAAAGGTAGTCTGTCATGTCTTGTACTTTTACTAGTGAGTTAAGGATGATGTTTTTTTAGGTGTGCTTCTAGTTCCCCTTTGCTTTTAGCAACAGGGGACTCACTTTTCTTTCTTACTTAAAACTTATTTAACTGAGAATTGTGGAGCCTTCTTCAGAAAGCAAGGCAGCAATTGTTATCAAGTCTTTTTTTCCCCAACATTTAAGTTCTCCATTCATTCTTGTTTGATTTGTACTGGGTGGAGTCCTTTGATAGAGCTCTCTTTGCTGGTCTGCTGCAAAGAGACAATCTCATTGTTGGGAAGCTTTCCGTGCTTTTGAAGGGATGTAAGGTAGTCTTTCAATGAACTTTTAATTGACAGTGAATTTTCTTAGAGACGATAGACTGGCTTAAAATGCACCTTTGTTTTTCTGCATTGCTCTTCAGAGCTAAATGTAAATGTTGAATGTTGATTATTCAATCACGGAAACAAACGATGTGGTCAATTGGCTTTTGGGTGGAGTTGCCTTTACCAGGCTGTGCTGGTTTAAAGGTAAACCAGCAGGGGAAAGGAACTCAACTCAAAAGAGAGATTATAAATCAGAATAACAATTTAATAAAATAATACAATAAATACGATTATACAGACAAACAATTGGTTTTAACCCACAAAACCCAAATGTATAACCCAGCACCCTGGGGCATGAACAGAGTGGTGTTCTTTGGGCCCCCTGAGTCCAAAAGAAAAGGAGAGAGGAAAACGTGTTGGTGAGAGTGCTGTTGCAGTCTGGTTGAAAAGTGGTGGTTGCAGTCTGGTTGAAAAGTGGTGTTTGCAGTCTGGTTGAAAAGTGGTGGTTGCAGCCCAGTCAAGAGTGGTGGTCTGCAGTCTGGTTGAGAGCGGTGGTCTGCAGTCTTCCTCTGGATCCCACGAGTGGTTAAAAAGGTCCCAAGACTCCAAGATTATATATCTTCCAGTTTAGGCAGGAATGCTCAGTACCTCCCTGGGGGGGGGGGGGGGGTGGGGGGGTGGGAGGGGGGTCCTTAATGGGTGTGAGGACAAGAGCAACTCCTATCTGGCAGGCCTCTTAGCACCTAGTTTATAGCCTGAGGAGTCAGGCTCTATGTGCAGATAGTGTAAATTGTTCATTGATAACAGTTTCTGGGAAATGGCGTGAAAGGCTATAGAATACACAGTTTTGGGTTACACCCATCCAGTGATGAACTGGTCTCAGCTGTCCTAACTAGGACACAGGCTTATGTGAGATGGTATTCCATGGCCACAGTGGTGTCTTTTGGGTTAGAGTATTCCATAATGCCCAGTACAAACACGCTGCTGAGCTGTTGCCATCCTTGCTGGGTGAGGAGGCACTAGAAGTTGGGCTGAAGACATGTGCCACAAGTAATCTTGGGGCTCTGGTAGGGGGCCATAAAGAATCTTCTTCTTCCTTTTTCATTTTTTTTTTTTTCAGTTTTCTGTTCCAATGTAATCTTCAGGCCCCTCACATGGCAAACTTCACTCCTGTGACCATATGTATAGTGGCTGTGCTTTGCTTCAGTGCTTTTTCCAGAGAGGTGGACAGCAAGCATTCCTTACCCCTTGATCCCAAAAGAGAAAGGACACAGTCACACGCAGGTGCCTGAGGGGCAGGGGTTTGAGAAAATGAGGCTGTATGCAGCTGTGCTGCACTGCAAATCCTCATTATCCTTTACATCCTGGATCACAATAGTACAGGGGTATTGATGTATAATCACCCTTAGCGGCAGGAAACAGTGTTAATGTTTATTGGCTTTGTCTTTACTCTATTTGTTTGTGCCAGTTCTCATCTATAATACAACTTGCATAAAGACATATAAATGTGTAATGAATACTGAACATCTGTACAGAGTACTATTGAGCACTTTTTTGGTAAAAGTGTTTGGAATGCTAGCTGCCTATTTAAATACCCACAAAGGAATCATGTGATCTTGCAGTGTTTTATGAAACTTGTCCTAAATATTTAAAGATAGTTCTGGGGTTTCCAAAATAGCTTTATTGGGTGTTAGTGCAGCTCTTGGGTTTGAAATGTGTTTTTTCAGTAGGCATGTGTTTCAGAGAGAAAAGTAAGACAAAATGATTATATACTAAACTGTATGTGATGAAATATACCTTGAGTATATAACATGGTCGGTATTTTTCCTGTTGATGCTCACTTGAACTTGAATGCCTTCCACAATAAATCTTTTTTTCCTTTTTTTTTTTAAAATTCCAATAAGCCATGCCATTATGCTTACAGATCGTTATTTAATGGATAGTGTATTAATGGACTTCCCACCCTAATTACTAAAATGAGTGCCTCACAAATGCACTAGTCAATCAATGACTAAATGTGTGTGTTGGATCTTGAACTCTCTTTTTAATTGAATTGCCTCAGCTATTTACAAAAGAGATATCCTGAGAATCTGTCTTCCGAATTTTAGTCACACCTCAATAATATATAGATACCAGTCGTAAGCATTTTGTCAATGAACTCAATGCTATTTTTAAGTTGTTACCATTAACCATTCTTTTAGATGGTATTTGGAGACTATGATTTTGTTGAATGAGTAGAACCTTGTTTGGTTCTGCCCCATAGCTCTTAAAGTTATGGTAAAGTGTGATTTGGAAATGTATGAATGTGTGCATATTGATAACTATCTGTCAATTAGATACATATAAAGGCACTCATATATAGGCTTATATATGTTTAAGGCTCTGACCTTAATTATTCTAATGCTGCTTTAATGTAAAATCCTTACTCTGAATTCAAGATATGCACCTTGTCAATAATGCATTGGATTTGTATCGAGGTTTAAGCGGCAGAATAGTTGTTAAAGCTATTTTATTGAAACCAATCAAAAGATGCATGTTATAAGCAGTAGCAATGAGACGTGATCAGGGTTATTGTTTCAAGTGCTGTTCTCCTCCTAAATACTTAGGATATATTCCAGAGACCAGGCTAAAAACTCTTTTCTTCCAGGAACTGGAACCAGGAAACTGGAATCTCATTGAAGAACTTGAAATTCAATAACAGGATTAATACTGTGGCTTGTAAATGACAATAACAACAAAAAAGGCATGTGACATAAGCAACCATTTGACTTTGAATACCAAAGCTGTTTTCTTTTTCCAGATGCTCTTGGTGCATCTCAAGGTTTGGACAGTGGGAGGTGGTTGTATGCACACTGCCTGCTGTGAGTCTATTTGGCTCATTTCTCTTCTGGGTCAGGTGTCTAGCTGGAAAATCCCAGAGTGCTGAACTGGATCAAAGAAAAAAACGTTCCATTTTAAGTTGAAATCATTCAGTGATAGAACACTCTGAATATAATAAAATTGCTGGTGAAAATTCTGGGAGCTGGTAAAGTCTGTTTTTTACCTAGATCCTTACTGCAGAGTAAGTGAGCACATGGGTAGCTAAAGAGGTGTGAGTTTTGTGTAGGGGGTTGCATGATAAGTTGCTGAACACTTGCTATCTGTCTTTTTTTTTTTCTTTTTTTTTCCCTAGTCATTGTTATGAATGTTATGACTTGTTTCTAAGAGTTACCAAAAAACCCCTCAACAATTCCAGGTCAAATAGACTTGAAAGAACATCGCTAGTTATACTGGAAGGCTGGATCAACAATAGTGCAATAAGGCAGTATAATCCTGCCTTTCAAAAGACATCCATTTTCTTCCCTTCTCATGTGGATTGCTCTGGAAGTGCTGAATAGCTTCTTAATGAGTCATAGGTTGCAACCCAGGCTGTGCTGTGTGTGTAACCCTCTTTCTTCCCTTGGCCTGTTTATCACAGAGCTGACACAACATGACTCTCTCAACATAGCTTCCAGTCAATAATGTTGAGGCCTTGGAGTCAGCCAGTATCCAGAGATACTGATAAGAGTTCAGGTTTTGCAAAAATGTTAATGGAAGATAGGAAGTGCATTTTTGTCCCTTCAGGCAACCTGTCTCCTTGAACCGCTGCTGTCTCCTGCTAGGAAATGACCTTCATAGTATAATAGATTTTTGTTACTAAAGTTATGTTTTTATATTTCACTTTTTAGGTGAGCCTTTGAATTCAGAAGTAAGCATTCTAGTGTTTCATAAGAAGGCTTCAAAGACTGTGTTGGTGTTAAAAGTGAGGTGTTTCCAGTGTTTGCATCTTCTGTATGCTTCACTGAGTCTATTCTCTAAAATGGCTATACCTACCATGGCCCAGCCACAGTTATACTAGATTCATCTATCAACAATGCCTGATTTTTTTTTATTTTTTTTTTTTTTAGGAAGACATTAAAGTAGATATTTCACTGTTTTTTGTGTATTCTAAAGTTTTATTTTTAGCATGGCAATATCTATCAATAGCACTAAAGACAATAATTGCTATATCTTAATATTACTGAGGATTTACATCTCTGTGATAACCACTTTCAGTGACTTTGATAGGCTAGTTAAAAAAAAAAAAAAAACAAGATATAATGTTACTGACTAAAGATGATGCATATAGCTACACATCCCTAAGCGTGACAGAAACATGTCAGTGTTGCAGCAAGCAATCAGTTATTGTGTCACTGGCTTCTTGTAGTTTCAAAATCTAGAGTTTGTGTGTATGAATCAAGCAGACCTGCACTGAGGAGTTGAAACTATTGTACAATCCATTCACTATTTTGAAAATGTGTTGGAGAAAATATCTAGTCAGTCAAACTTTTGGACTCCATGTAAGTGAAAAATAACATTCACACGATGTGAAACATGGATATAAAGTTGAAAACATTCATGTATAGGTAAAGTAAGCAGGTTTATTCAAGATGAATTTTGTGGAAGGAGATAAACTTTTGATGTGAATACAGAGAATGATGCCAGGATGAGGCAGAGTTTGGCAGAACTGTAGCACAAATCTGTTGTGATTCCAGGTGGACATTTCAATTTGTGAGCTGCTTTGCATGGCTGATGACTTCTGCTGCAATTTTGCTTCTTCTCAAATTTTACACTTGTGATATAGGCAACACTGTGATTATTTAACTCTGCCTTCTCCAGCTGCTTTTGGAAGTAGTTTCATATACCAGCAGCAATATAGCAGATGTTAATCATGCAAACTCTGCACAGCTATAGTGTAGAGACTTGCCATGCTAAAGTGATTATTGTTTCTGAATGTTATTTAACCTCTGTGGGCTACCTTTTATAATCTTTTTCATGGCTTTATCTGAATCTTTCTCATCTGCTTGCTTCACTTACATAAGTGTTTTATGCAGAGATGGAAATGGCAAGAAAGGGCTTCAACCTAGTGGAAGGTAATGTAGTTATATTTGGAATGGTTTAGTCACATAACTGTGAAGACAAAGATGTAGTGGACCTTGATTGGGACCTAATGTAAATATTTGAAGTGTATTTTGATTTTCTGCATTTTTTTTCTCTATGTCTTTCAAGCGATGTTGTGGCCATCAAAATACTTCAGCTATCTGAAATTTGATTAGCTGCTGTAAAAGTAGTCTTTGCTTCAAAACAATCTGCTGTGACGTGTGTAGTGACAGTACATTGGACAAGAGACTGTCAGCTGTGCAGGCTCCACTCTAATAACTGTTTCTTAGGTCCTGCAGTTCTAGACATATTATTTTAGAAACATTAGAAAAGTATGGAACGGCAGTTTTTTAAAGCCATGGTGAAATCCAAAAATTATACACTTCAGATTTTTCTGTTGTCAACAGGGCATTATTAATCTGTTAATTGAATATTTCAAGGTTAAGAGCTGTCAATCGTATCCTACCCTTTCTTCCCGCCCCCCATGCCCCCAGGGATAAATGCTTATTTTCACACATAGAGGTTACATTTACATGTTCAGGTATATAGTTTTATTTCTCTATGCTTAATCTATTTTATGGTAACTTTTCCAAGTTTTTTCCAAAAACTTTTCCAGTTTTTGTTTGTTTGTTTTGTTTGTTTGTTTTTGTTGTTGGTCATTAGAATCTTATGTCTCTTTATATTCATGACTTGTACCAGCAGGGCTGGATTTGGGAATATCTGGCTGGTGCCAGTAGAAGCAGCAGTTTGAATATCACTGTTTAATTTCCTCTTAAAATGGATTATTTTGCCTTTGGGGCTCTGTACATTGAAAATATGCTAACCAGTTTTAAAACTGGTTGGAGCAGTTGTGTAGATCATGGTCTCTTCTTCAAACAGTGCTGAATTGCCTGACCTGTTTTCTGTTGAAATAGCTCAATAAAATGCCCCCAGACTGCAGTGTTAATATGCTGCTTATTACTCTTTAAATGCATTGGAAATCTCTTGTTCTACTTAGAGATATTCCTATACAATTCTAGATTCAAAATCACTTTGCCTTTATTTCTTGTTTCAATGCAGGATGCTGTCAAGTTTGCCTTCTAAAAGGTCAAAAGGATTTGTAGGTGTGAGCACAAATTTGAGAGTGCTAGTTAGGGAAAGAAATGTAGAAGATGTCTATTTGAGGCATTTGTCTGCTACTAAATTGAGTTTGAGTTGCCTTGATTTGTATATAAATTTAGGTCAGACCTGCAAAACTGTTTGGACAAAAGATTTGTTAATAAACCTGATAACACAGTACTCTGTATTAGGAGCTCAGGGTTCACTTCACTGTCATTACTGCTAATGGAAATCTGGCCATTGTTCTGTGTTATGTTGGCTTCTTGCTCTAGTGAGACTCATTTTTTTCTGAAATGGCAAACTGCATCAGAATGTTTTATGACGTTCAGCAGAATGTTTTAAGTTCATTTTCCCTTGCTGGTGTGGGGGAAAACTGACTTTAAAGCCCTCACGGCAAGGAAGCATCACAGCTTTTTGTTCGAGGCTTTTTCTCAATTTCTTCTCTATGAAAAACAAAGTCCAAAAAGTCACTGCAAACGGAAACATTTTTGACTGGGCTGTGATATAAAACTTTCATTGTTAACTGGCTTTACAGTTTCATCTTAAACACTGAAAATTATGTCTTGTTTTGATAGGAGTGTTTAACATACTGAGTCCCAACTGAACATTTTTCTTCTGCTTTAATTCCTGGTATGAGCTGTTACGGACATTTTTCAGAAGTGATGACAGCTCTCCACTGCATTTTTTTCCATGCAGATGACTAATACTGGGTATGTCCGTAGACTGTTTTGCATCAGAGTGTGCTCCAAGCCTGAGGAGCATTATGTCAGCTCTTATCCAGGAGCTGTGCTGATGCAGTGCAGTGCTCAGACCAGGCTAGTATGACTTTTTTCCAAGCTGGTCTCTTCAGTTCAGGCTGGCCACCATGTTAACACAGTTACAAAGCCTTCCAGTGGCTCAGAGTGCTGGCAGGGCAAACTGGCATCTGCTGTGGAACTGGGGCAGAACGAGTCCCCATCTGCCTAGTGTGGACCTGCTGGCTGTATTTAGCAAGCCTTAGAAATCACTGCTTTCCATAACCTGATGTTCTGTGGTTACACCAAATGACAGACATTGGAGGAGAGAGCCTGTAGGGAGGCCAAAGGGCTGTGGGCACATGGCTGAAGTGACGGTGGCACTTTCATCCCTCTGATAAGTAGTTAATGAGGAGCCCACCTACAGCTGGAGAAGCAGAGATTAATTTTGAGTGTGTTACTTAGGATGCTGTAAGTGCAATACTTACTAATGGGAAGACAGTTTTTCTTATTAGAAAAAGGAATCTTTTATATTTGTGCTTGTTGGAGAAAGATTTCACTGTTCTCCCTGGACTTGGCTTTGTTTCTTCAATAAAAAAGACTGTGGATTTCAGTTAATAGTGGGATTTGCACATTAATGTGAGAGTAGATGGTTTTCAGATGATGGTGACCAACCTTTAGTTGCATATGCTTTTTCATTAATAAAGGACATAATTAGGCACAGTGGTCTTTACTCCATTAGCCAAATTCTTAGCCTTAGAAACGAAATGGCTAAGCTGTTCAGACTGTCTCATTCCTTAAACATTGACTGTCAAAGAGACAAAACGTAACAAGTTCTTGTACTGAACACTTTTATTCTTGTTGCTTTTATTTTTTGGATTTAGAATTCTAAATATTTTTTTTCTGACAGATTTTTAGAACACCCCCCACTCCCCAAGCAACACCAAAAAATCCCCACTTTACTAAAACGCTAAAGTTTTTAAACTTTAGTTTTCTGATTATAAAGGTACTAATGTGATGTCGCTGAAAGACTGAATTTTTTTTTTCATCACAGGTCAAAGCACAAAAAGTATCTTCAGGGGAGGAGGAATAAACATCAGTTAACACGCTCATAGTTATCAAAAAGTCTTAAAAACTTTCTGTAGATAAGACCTCTTGTTTGTCATGCACGAGAACTCTTTCTTGCACATTGCTATTTTTAGCATGTATCTTCACTTCTAGGCTGAATCTATACCGATGTTTTAATCAAAAGCTGATGGCATTGCTAATATCCTCTGGGATGAGAAACTGCTCTTCTGTGTACCCACATTTTGCTTGTAGGACAGAACAACCCCCAGATATTCTCTGTTTTGTATTTTTGCATTTCATTTGCTGCTATTTAAGAATGAATTATAGAAATAAAATTACAATTCTTAGTATGCAGACAGATAAGATGAAAGATGATCACAAGTGCTACATTTGGCAGAAAAGTCAGATTGGAGAGATATCTGTAAGAGTGGTTTGTGTGCTAACAAAGCAATTTGGTCCCCTGTCAGCTCATGTGTTGTAATGCTTACTACCTGGTGCTCACTTCCATTCCAAATTTGTACTTTCCCCTCTCTGCTTAGTAAGCAAGAAGGAAATGCTAAGTGTTGACTAAGTTGGGTTTGAGTCCTTTAACAACCATTCAGTTGCTTTCAGTTACTAACCAGCAGAGTGGGTGGTGAAATAGGTGATTCTATTGGTGCTCCTGTATGTAGTGGAAGCATCATGTTCTCACTTACTTCCAGGAAAGTTCTGTACTTGTGACATGATAATGAAGCACTCTAGAATATATAAATAAATTTTGTATAGTTTCGTAAATGTTTAAATTAAAAAAAAAAAGGGTCCTGTTTTTTTTCCTGTCAATTTAAAGCTCTCTGCTGCTCTTTTCTCTGTTAGCAGATTGTGAAGCTATAATAAATGGCTGATGCATAGCCGAAAGCGTGGCAGTGACCATCGTCACTGGACGTTTCATGTTCTGACACTCCAGAAAAACTAATTAGGAACAGCAGTGGCCCAGCAAGGAGCTGTTGCAGTAGTTTAAGTCATCAAATCTCATGATATATTGTGGGCTCAGAGATGAAAAGAAACAAAACTCTGATTGTTAGGGATTGTTAATCCACCCCATCTCTATAGCTTCCTCAGAAAGCAGATACTACCTACCAGTCTCTCAAGAGAGACTTTGAAAACAAATGAATCTATAAGAATAACTTTGGGTTTTTTAAGTACAATGTTATACTATTGAAGGAATACAACTGTGGTATGGGTAATTTTTAATAAAAACTGAAACTGTTATATTTTTTATGGGACTTGGTTCTCACAAAAATAAAATAGAAAGAATTGGAACAGAGTACTTCAAATAGGGTAAGTGAAAACCTCCAAGCCTTTTACAGTAAAGGCCAAATAAGAGAGTAATGCTATAGTGAACCACTATTTGATCCCCATATTAGGAGGATATATAAAACATTTTGATTTTCTGCAGAACAGTACTTGCTGGCTTCCTTGTATACATGAGTTGGCCTAAATTTGACTAGAGCCATTTGTTACTTTTGTAATTGGCATCTTGAGGCACTGAGTGACTTAAGACTTGCTCCTTAAATTTGAAGTTTGACATTTATTGTGATAATTTGTCATGAAGTAATTAACAACAGTGATTCTAACTGGAAATACTTTTATTGATTTTTGTTTTCCAAGTGTTCATTCTGTTTGATTCGTATTACTGACTTATATAAAAAGAATTCAATATCAAATCTTTCTTTTTTCTTGGAAAAAATGAAGTGTAAAATCTAATGCTTATTCGCTGTTATTCTTCTCTTTCGCATTTCAATACTTTTTTTCCTTTCATCTTATCCACTTAAAGTAAGATGCTGCTGATAAAGAGGAGCTCCTCCCCTCCTACCCATTGCCTTCTATTTTTGACAGCTTGAGTTGAAGAAGGCTGCTGCATAAGAAACATTACCATTTGTGTAAATAGCCCCTGTATGCATAACATCTTGACTCAAAAAAAAAAAAAATCTCTGTTAAACAGTTCTTTTAAATTTAGCATCAATCTGGACTTATGTATTCCTACTATATTTAATCCTGAGTAACAGTTAAAGCTTACTTCACACTGATTATATGTATTTCAGACACAGCTGACAAGAGGACCCTTCAGCAGGGTTGTGTCCTAGGGCAGAACTGTGTCACTCTAGTGCTGCTCCTCATCTTCCTACTCTTTTTGAACTGACACTTTCTTCTTCTTGAATTTTTTACATCAGCAGCAATATCCCTCCCATAGGCCAAGTAATATATCTGTATATCCAGTATATCCAAAACTCTGACTACTTTCCCTCAGCTAGTTGCTTGCAGATTAAAGCACCAGTGTTTGCACCTTGTAGAAATGTAAGAGCATTTAATATTCATGATTCTTCTCTTCAGAGGAAAGAAAGATGAATCTGAAGCAATTAGTCTAACATACACACTGGTAGCAGGAGGTTTAAAGGTGACCCAAAAGAGTTGATTGAATAAACTTAATTCATTTAGGGCTGTATAATTTAAAACTAACTCAAATTAGATCCTCCTCTGCTTACTTTCTGAAAATGGAGTTGTGAATTTTTGGTTTGCAAGACCTAAAAGCAGCAAAAAATATAAATTCCTGTATCAAAGAATGAAGATGTACTTGCTCCTGAGGGCAAGAAACCACAAAATTTTGCACCCTCATCAGAGTAGCATTCATATAAAGACTCTTTGGCCTAAGGAAAAATGTCTTTAGCTCTTTTGGTCTTCTGCCACCCTGTTTCTAATTGTCTTTCAAGATTTCTAAAAAAAGTATGATTGGTTTTTGTGCTGTAGAGTTAGTATATTCTTTTACATTTTCTCTCCACAATGTACAAATAAAGGGATGATGGGCTGAGGTGAGGGAATTGCCTCGCCTTATCAAGAAAAGTTCCTTTCTTATTAAGAAAAGTTCCTTTCTTATTAAGAAGAGTTCCTTTTCTTAAAACACACTGTGTTCTGGAAGTGCTATTCCTACTGGGGCAAAGGATATTTGAGGATCAAATGGGATCCTGACTCTTAGCAGTTGTTATTTGTTGTTTGATTCAGAGTTAGTGGAGACTCTCTCTATTTGTTTTTAGAAGTATTAATTGCAAAACTATAGTGTGGTAGGTAGTCACTTGTCTTGAATAATATTTGAGAACACTTATCTTGCCTAACATTTTGTTTGCGAAGTGTGGTGCAGGATTTGGACTTGTGTGTCTTTTTCTCTAACTGAATATTGAAGGAATTAAAATATTTTCTGGCAGTCAGTCTTCTTCATGTTGGGTTCCCTGTTAACTAACAAATTAAGACTTTTTATTTCTAGCACTTTTCCTCTTTGGGATTTTCTAATTCTCAGTTTATGGATTAAATGTAGTAGTATTGAGTGGGTAGAAGTAGGTGGATTAGAAGGGAGGTAGCAAAATGCTTCTGCTAATCAACTTTCAAATTTCATTACTGCTATTGTTGATTCATGTGCAAAACCCAAGCCACGGCAGTTTTCAAAATGAAATTCCTTGCATTAGGTTGTGACTGGTCTGTGTTGGAGCCTGTCCTCTGTGAGGCTGCCAGTCGCCACATCTGCATGCAGATGTACTCCACTCAGCTGTAATGCAGCTGGGTCCACACTGCCTGCTTGCACACTCTGGCCAGCACACAGGCAATTTGGGAACATCCTGAAGTAGCGAGGCAGAGTAAAACCTCGTTGCCATGTGGTTTATTATCGTCTTCTAGTGAGTTGCCACTGACAAACAGTGACGTGACAAAGCTGGCAGTAAGAAAAAAAATGAGGTTTGGTACCAAAACAGATCTGGGTACAATAAGTTCAGATGAGCTTTCAGTCCTTGTGACTATTTTAGCAAATGCGTATTCAAAGTGAGCAAATGGCAGAGCAGTGTGACTCAGCAGTGGCAGCTGGGGTAGAGATGCCATCTGTAGTCTGAAATGACGCTCATAGTAGTGGGGAGTTGCATGACAGCTAACTAACTACATATAAGGTAGGTGGGCCCAGACTGATACATGATATTCAGGCTGTGGAGTAGCAACACTGAAGAGCAGATGTCCAGAGTTTGAGGGATCCCTGGGTAGATCCAGTATTGCTGCTGTGTAGACTATTACTGTGATTTTTGAGCTTAGAGGGAGGGCCTTGCGTACAATTTTATCATATGGCCTTAGTAAGTCAGAGACCTACAGGGAGTGTTGCTGAGAGAGAACAGATGTGAATTGTTTAGGTAGAGCTCTTTTCTGGAAATGCTCTGCTACTGGGTTGCAAAAGCATTACTAGAGATGGAAAATATGTCAACTTCAGTAAGAGTGTGCTGTAACTGCCAGTTTGCAATTCCCAGTTCCCTCAGGATTAAAAAAGGATTGAGATAGTTACCCAGGCCAAAGTCATCAGCATAGATAACTACTGTATGGAGTGAAGGTGAGCACTGATTAGAGCTTTGAAAATGTGTTCATACTCACTCTTTAAGGCCTGTTCAGTTAAGCTGTTCTTGTAGAGACTGAAAATAGTGGCTGGATACAAGGGTGTTGCAGAGTAGGAACAGATCACTTAGGGGTTATTCTGGGTAGGTTTGTTAGTGGACTGTCTTAGTGTACCTTCTAAATGAAACAACCTTGAATCAGTCATTTGCATTTTCTACTGTAAGTCTGCAAAATGGTGTGTCAAATTGAGAACTTCAGAACAAAGCCAGTGCTAAAAATTAGCTCTGCCATGTTTACTTCTACATGAAATGCATTATTAGAGAACCGTACCTCAAATTCTGAGTGGTGCTTTAGTTCCACAAAATATAACACATCTTTATATACCTGATCTGTGTGTTCCTGAAAATGGAATTTTTGGGGTTTTGTGGGGGTTTTTTTGATTTTTTTTTTTTTTTTTAATCTGAAGTGGTGGTGTTAAGAGAATGGAGCCAGAGTCTTCTAGTCCCAAACAATAGGACCAGAGACAATGGGCAGAAACTGATGCATGAGAAGCTCCACCTGAACATGAGGAAGAACTACTTTACTGTGTGGGTGACTGTGCACTGGAACAGATTGCCCAGAGAGGTTGTGGAGTCTCCCTCATCGGAGATATTCAAGAACTGTCTGGACATAATCCTGAGTAATGTGCTTTAGAGGACCCTATTTGAGCAGGGAGGTTGGACCAGATGACCCACTATTGTCCCTTCCAACCTTACCCTTTCTGTGATTCTGGGATTTATCCTGTTTTGCAGGTTTCTGTCATCAGAAGGTGATTGTTGACCTTAGTGAGAGGGCTATGGACAAGCAAGACAGATCTAATGGGATCAAAATAGTGTTGATATGGCTCAACTTTCCCCTGGCTCCTGCAGCATATGTCCATTCCTGGATCACAAAAATGAAGTCTGTCTCTCAGAGCTTGCATCTGTAATGCTGTGTCTACCAAGTTAACTCTAGGTGATACTAATTTGGGCTGGAAGATGAGGAGTGTTTTCCATGTGACCGGACTATATATAAAAATCAAGACAAAAGTGTAATGGTGCATGGGTCACCAGTCACTGCTAGACACAGAAGGTGCTGACAATGCCTTTCTTTTCTTGAGCTAGTGCAAAACATGCTGGCGAAGTCAGTAGTTTTCAATTCCTTTTGCTCTGTAGGTGGTATGAGATGCAAGCAGTGCAAGACTGCAGAATGATGCTACTGGCCTCTCAGTTTGGCTCTCAGTTTTAAGCTGCACTAGCACTTCTTCACGCTCTACATCAGAGATGTAGAGGCAGCTGTAATAAAAATATCTTTTAAAAACTGTTTAATTTTTTGTTAGCTACCCACAAAACTTGTGCCTTTTCCAGGCTGACCATTATGACTCCTAAGTAGATGATGTTGATGTAGATGAGTAGGAAGGTGTGATTTGCCTCCTGCCCCCCACCTGCATTGGATACCTATGGGCAACTGAAAGCAGGAAACCTAGCCAACCAAGTAGTTTCCTCCCCTATGCCTGACAGTCCGTGCTTTCTCATCTCCCTGTACACACATCTGCCTTATTCCTTTTTCTACAAATGGACTTGTGCAATCTCCTTTTTTTTTTTTTTGGCACTTATTTGACCCCTGAGTCCCCCTTCACTTTAGCTCTCTGGGTTGTTTTAACTATTTAAACCAGAGGACAGAAAATCTGGCAGCAGCAACAAAGGAATAGGCTTCTGCCAGTTGCTGCCATGAGTTTTGTTGAGTTCAGTTGGCTGGATTTCTGTAAGTGGGCATAAACAGTGAATGGTTACAAAAATAAAGTTTGTTCTGTGAAAATGGAGACAGAGGAAGTGAAAGTGGAATGCAGCCAAAGCGATCCCAGCAGGACTGGGAATAGATAAGCGTGGGAGAAGACTCATTTGTCAAGGGCAAAACGTGGTTGGGTTAGGGGGAGATGAAAGCTGGAAGAGAGTTCTAGATAAAGTATATGTCAGAGAAGCTTTTTAGTTATCCTTAAAAAGTTGAGCATAGCAGGGGTGACGGACACCTGAAGAGGCTTGAAGGAAGATGTGAGTGATGAATGATGGTGTCTGTAATACTTCAGAAAAGAAGTGCTGACCTGAGATCAAGTATGGATTGAAAGAGTAAGAGTGTGGTTGTAACTGCCGTGCTGCTCTAAAATGGTCAGAAAGGCAGGCTGAGGTTCAGTTTAGACAGAAGGACACCACTTTAGATCAGTGGTATGATGGAGTCAACCCTGCAGAAAAAGGGTTTGCAAATGTAGTTGTAGATGAGGATACACAGAAATGAGATGCAGACAAAAAGACCTGGAGTCTATTTTTGATCCTTTGGGGTGTATGAAAACAGTCACAATTACAAGGATCAAAAAAGGACAGAACTTCACTGTGCTGGTGGGTGACATGGATTTGTACTTGAACTTAAACTAGCAATTCTCAGTAGTCTGTTGTCTCATACTTTTGTGGGGTTGATTGTGATATGGCAAAAATTAGGGGAGGAAAGTTTTGGTCACACCTTGAGGCTACTATTTTATTACAAATTGCGTATATTCCTCTGGTACTAAAGTGTTTCAATTTAAAATCAGCAAAATTTTTATTATGCTTGTTGCTTTATGCATTGCATCCAGATCATGTGTTGGTTATTAAACATTGATTTTTATATTGTATCAGATTTTTTTTTTATGCTTTTATTGGCTTTTGGTGTCTATGAAATATTTTCTTCTGAATGTATTGCTCTGTGTTATGTTCTGTATTTTAACTTTAAAATGATAACTTGGTAATGCAGAGCCAATTTTGAGCTTTCTTTAAGTTATAGTACAGAAAAATTAAGAAACAGAGAAGAATGCTGCTTTTGTGGAGTTGTTGGTGTATTTATTTTAATTTTGTAATTTTTTAAATTTATTTATGGTGACAAGTGATGCAAGCATCAGGATACACAGTGCCCACTGAAACAATTCACATTTTTTTCTCCTGGCTTTAAAAAACAAAACAAACCCCAAATGTGAAATTCTTCAGATATTTTCTCCTTCCATAAGATTTTCATTGTCAGATGAGATATGGTTCAAATTTTAAAACTGATACTTAAAAGTTTATCTTGCTGCAGCCTTTCTTTCCAAGCAAATTGCCTGCCTGTTTTTAGGTAATGGCAGATCAAAAAGCGAATGCTTCGTCATATATGCCTTTGTGAATACACTACCAAAGGATAACTGAAAAGACATTGTGAAAACATAGGCACATAATACTTGCACAAGTTCTAGTTGAACGTGTAAATGACTTGTCTAACTTGGAAAAAAAAAAGCTAGTGCAAGAGCGAATTGTGAGACTTATTTTTTTAAAACTTTTTTTCTCCTAAATGTTCTGTAAGACTTTTTAATTTCTGCTATGACCCTCAGGAGATGGAAAAGTAGAACCATACATGATTTCTGGATGTGGCTTATAACATTGTGCAGAAATGATCAGTATTCTTGTCTAAATGTTCTTCCTTCTAACTCTTGAATTACCTTTTAATTACTATTTAGCATCAAGCTAAATTTTATGATATTTTCCTGAAAATATTTAATTCAGCCTTAAAATCTTAACTCTGAGTGGCAAATATATGCTCAGAGTAGTTCTGTTACACTATCAGTGTCTACCAGGACAGTTTTCAGCCATAGTTTTTGTTGCACTTGACTTCTGTGCAATGTATAGCATAAAGGGATAAGTTTTCACTTATGTGCTGAAGCGGTAAGATTATCAGAATAGTTTCTGTGTTCTCCTTACTCTGCTTTGGGCAGTATGCCTTCAGGACATGGACAGATGATTGGCTTCAAAATGCTACAACTGCAATGCACAGTCTAAAGTTGGTTTCATCTAACCTTCAGGCTTTCACCATTTTATAAAGCCACCCCAGTGAGAATGTTTCTCTGTTTAAGAAGTGGAGAGATTAAATACAACTTGAATCTGCTTGAAAAAATACTATAATACAGTTAAGTATTCTTGTAATAGTTGGTTCTATTGAAACTCAAGTACAGATTTGCAGATAAAAATACGTGTTTCAAGTGCTTGTGTTCAATTTCCTGGGAAGTCATAAAATAACATTTTCTTTCTTTGTTAAATTGCAGTAAAAATACAACTACTGTAAATATTTCTACCCTAAAATAGTGATTTCTTGCTATAAGTTTACATGCCTCTTGCAATTTCTATGTAGACAATATTTTTTATTGCACAAGTAAAGCTAAGTTTGATAAGCTTTGTCCAAAATTATGTCATGACTTGTGCTGTTGGTTCATCAGAGGTCTTGTTGAGGACCAAATCTGATGAGAGGAGAGGCACATTATTTGCTTATGTGCACAATTTTGTATGTTAAATCAGTTCGATAGCAAGTAATAATTTAGCCACAAAAGGAAGAAAGCAAGCTGTTAGCATCTTCTTTTTCTGTATGTGTGCCTTGGATGTGTTAAACATCTTTGCTGTCAGATTACTGTCTCTCATATAATCTACCTAAGATATTTTCCCTACAGTCTATGAAATATTTTGATAAATCTTACTTTGTTGAAGAATGAAGTAACACAAAAAATAATACAAAAAGTAGCATGTGAAATTAATCATCCATTTGACATTCATTTGATTCTGTAGGGCACCTGTAATGAAAGATTTGTAAGTTTAAAGAAGAAAGATAAAAGATAAATCTCAATTTCTTTGTGTTTGATGCTCTCAGCTTATTTAATATGAAAACTTTTCATATAATTCTGGTTTTTATCTTAGCTTTTTGCTGATACTTTAGTCCATGTTTATGCATAATATTACAGTGGGCAATGTTGTGCTTGTCTTTGTGATTGAATAAAAGGTGTTAAAATCAGTAACGATGTGTAGAGCTTCATTTTGATACCAGGGAAAGTATGAAGTATTCCTGAGAAAAGTTTGAGACAGCATTTTAATAGGAGATTGTGCAAGGAGAACCTAGAGAAGGACAGACTGGTCCATCTAGACTCGATTCACCTGGGAAGGTGATGAAACAGCTCATCCTTGAAACCATTTCCAGGCACATGAAGGGCATTAGGACATCATATTGTCTGTCTAAATATCAGTAAGGCTGTCGACACTGTCTCCCACACAGGGAGGTCCCTCGAAGCATTGGGAAACACTTTTTTTCTTTACTGTCTGGGTAACTGAGCACTGGTGCAGGTTGCCCAGGGAAGTTGTGGAATCTGTTCTTGGAGATATTGTCTGGACATTGTCCTGGGCAAGTGCCTCTAGGTGGTGCTGCTTGAGCAGAAGGTTTGGACGAGATGGCCTACAGCAGTCCCTTCCAAACTCAACTGTTCTCTGATTCTGTAGATTGGGGGGGCAGTATATCTTAAATTTGTTATTTATTGGTCTGTTTCTCTAAATCTGGGAGCTTAACTGTTTCCTATGGGTGTAGAAACCTTCACTGTGTTTTCAAAATACGTTTACATTGTTCTTTTTTCTAGACTTTCTTTCATACAGTTGGATTGCATGAAAAGATATGCCAGATATTAAAGTACTTACAACTTTTCTAGAGAAACTAGAGCAGTAACTGCACTTCTGATACAAAAGGATTTGGCTTTTATTTTAGCAGTGCCTGTATGTGTGAAGATATATTTTTAATCTCAATATTGCACATTGCCCCTCTCATTCATGTGCCTGAGTTGTGTGATTCACTGCTAGCTTAATTCTTTATGTACCTTGATGTCATTTCTTGAAAGATCTCTTCTGAGAGGTTCTTGTCATCCTCTTGTGACTCTGGATTTATACCATGACCGAACTCTTCAATCATCTCTCTACCTTCTTGGACTTATCTCCTTCTGAGGCTTCAGAAATGACCTTTTGTAACAGCTTCTGTCATTTTCAACATCAGAGCTTTTTCCATTCCTTTGCATTTAATTTGATCTTCCTTTTTGCATGACCATTTAAAATTTTATGCATCTTAGCTCACCTCCCCTTAGGAAGTCCTCAGCTTTCATGTTGGCCATATTCCTTTTGTGCTCTGTGCCCCTGTGTTCCCTGAGCTCCTTTTATAGTTCAGTCTGTATAACTTATGTACTCATCTCTCATTTACACATTTGTCTGGCTTCTGCACTGATGTTGTGGTGACGGGTTTGTTTGTTGTCCTCAAAGGAGAAGACTTCTTTTTTTTGTAAATAGCTGTTCCTATTGTCTTGCTGGAAACTTTTGCTTTTATCTGTTGAATGAAGTTTTGATAGTTGCTATCGAAAGAGGTGAGTTCTAGAACAAATTTAAATAACCTGTATTTTCCCCTGTCACCTCGTTTTATGGTTAAACTGTCAAAGCTGTAATACGGTGGCCAGTCTATTTTTCAGGCCTGCTTTTGTGGTTGAGTTGCTGATGTGATTAGTAGAGATAATAGTTGAGCTTTAAACTTATTTTTTCTAAGTCCTTGTTTCAGCTTTTTTTTTTCCCCCTTGGAGAGTAGGTTGCAAAATAACCTTGTATTCAATCTGTAGAAAATTTTGTGATTTAATTCAATGTAATGTTTGTAGGGCTGTCTTCATTCAGCACTCCTACTGAGTTTAATCATGTTCTTATCCATTACCTTTTAACAGCATAGTGTGGGAACGTTTAGGAGAAATGCCGGAGACTGATATCTACATAAGATTTTCTATAAATAAGCACCAGCAGTGTCTTGAAAAAGGTGTTGTTTTCAGGAGCATCATTGTAAGACCACATATCCATAAATAAAATAATCAAAGAGATTAATTTATTTTTGGAACTCTCAATTGTGTCCTCGAAGTCACAGAACTTGCTTGCTGATGTTGTAATTACTACTGGTATAGTTATGAAAATATTTATTACTTTCAAGTACATGATTCCACCCCTCAATCCCCCAATTATTTACATTGAAGTGCTGTAATTTGTTGTCACCAGTGCAATTGGCTGGAAGTTTGCCCAGTGCACTGGAGGCATACTGAAGCTTGCAGTTTATAAGTTGAAATACGAAATAGTTTTGGTGTTCGGTGGATGCTGTAACTTGTATACTGATGAAGATCTGTTCATCATTTCATGAAACTCTTGATTCTCCTCAAGGTTTCAGAAATATCTTGTGAACTGAAATGGAAATTGTCTTGGTAGCTTCAGTTATATAATGTGATCTGCATATGCAGGGCTGTTTGCTCTTTGCTGCCTTGCCCATGCCAAGGAAGGGTGAAAAAGACATTAAGCGACTGTGACTTTTCACAGCTACCTGTTGTCACCTCTCCAGTAAAGAACAGAAAAACTCCTTTTCCCTGGAGAGCAAGAGGAAATTTAAAGACACTTCTGTTTAGATTATGTTTTGCTTAGTTGGAAACTGAAGGACACGTAATGGAGACTGATCTTTTCTCTCTTTCATCTCTTTCCTTTTTTCATCCTGTTCACTGCTGGTAAAGCATGGAAAGATTTCCTCTTGCCAGGGAATATGAAGCTTTTTGAAATGGTAGATTTCAAGTAGAAGCCTTTTCCAGGCCTGTTATATGTAGAGAAAGGTTAATTTAATAGAAGAAATCTAATAAATGGCATGGTAGACCACATGTAGTTGTGAATCTTCATGCTCTCCCAAAATTTGGACTTAGGCTAAATACTGGGATTCATAGTGATATCTTACCCTGAAGAGTACAGGAAAGGATGTCCACCTGAGGTTTCTTGCAATTTTGGTAACTTGTAGCTAATAATTATCAAGTTCCCATCTTTCCTTTCTAAAATAAGCTACTACATGTTATTAATAAGGAATATGGAAGACAGAAAATGGAAAAATTATGCATGGATAAGACTCGATTATGAGCTGTTTAGCATTCTTTTCCCCCTTCTCCTTGATTATGGCATTCCTTAATGGCTACTGTGGGGTGGGATTAGTTTTTAATGTCAAGGTGATTTATAGTATGTAATGATTTAGGGAGGGTTTTGCCCACTTCCTCTTCAGAAAAAAATATAATTATGGGGCTATGTAGATTAGTTGACTGTTCTAACAACACCAACAAAAGCCCTACAATGAAACTAAAGTCAAGTTAATTTAGGAATAATTGGCTGTATTTCCTATTAAACTCTTGGTGTTTACATTCCATTGATGCTAGTGGGCAAGACTTGGAGTTCCATGTTCAAGTTACTAAGCTAAGAGGGTGATTAAAACTTAGTGAGAACAAGGCTAGAAAAAGTTTAAAGTGTTTTTAGGTAATTGAGTTTACTTGACTTTTATTGCTGTTACCTGTAATCAGTTGTTTTTTGTATAATGAATTCTAGTACTACAAAATAAGATACCACTGCAAAGAAGATAAATATTCTTAGTATTTAGTATGACCTCTCCCTATAGGGAAGGAGAATCTGTAATTTTCCTGAAGTGCAGCTATTTTCATGGTTATTTTTTTAATATTAAGTGATGTCTCTGACCTTCTGCTTTTTTAGATGCCATAGGTTGTTTCAGTGTTACATTTCGGTAGGTAGTACTTAACACAAGCCTTTCAACATAAGTCATTAAAACTTATTCTCAGACTGCATTAAGAGCAACTCATAGTATATTCTTAATAGGTGTCTGAATGCTCTGCAGTCAAGGTATTTTAAAATGCTTGTAACAGAAATAACATAGTGCCTTTAGAAGATGAAAACATCCTGTGCTTCAAGGTGCACTGTAATATAAACAGGTAAATTAATGTGGTAGGTGGGCAATTTTTTTAAAAGCAGAACTTGTTCCTGGATATATATGACTGAAAAGAGACCTGCTATAGCACCTTTATGCTTTACAACCTTTGAATTCACCCATCCATGTGAGAAGAAAAAAAAAATTTTCACAGGACTTTTACCTGACATCCCAAATAAACATAATTTTGTACTGTGTTCTTACCATGGAGCTATCTACTTTGATAGATTTAGAGCTAGTCGTTATACTTTTACAACAGGTGGTGGAGAAAAATAAAAGCATGCTCCTGAATAAAAGGAGCAGATTGTTCTAACTAGTCATTTGAGCTGAATAAGAAAAGAGTATATGCGACACCTTCGTACATGGAGGCCCCAAAAGAAACCACTGGTAGCTGAGCCTTGTGCCGACAGAATATTGTTGTATGCCTGTAGTACAATTCTTCTCTCATGCTAGTGGTTTGGGGTTCTTTTCTTTCTCCTGTATTGGTGATCTGTAGTGGATGAATTTCTGGGCTTATAACCAGCTCCTTAAAATGGAGGAGCATGAAATTTAAGATATTCCTAGTGTATTTTGCATTTTGTTTAACACCAGTAGTAGTCAAATAAAAAACAGATCTCAGAAATAAACTGTAAATTTGTGTTCTTTCAGTTGTTGTTCTATAGATGTCATTCTATTGCTGAAAAAAACTCCTTTGTAATGCTGATATGTTATGGAACTCAATAATGAAGAACACTCCTAAAATGTAAATATGAAAACTGGCATGCAGAATTTTTGGGTGTTAATTGGGAATAGTGTCTTTTATCTAGAAATCAGTAGTCTCCAGGGCAGCATCCCTATAATACTATTCATAATAAATATTATGGGTATCTTAAATTTAATTTAATATTGTTGTGCAACTGACTGTTACTATTCTAAATAGTAGAAGCGACATAATCTCTAGGAAGGGTAGTGAGAACACTGGAATTGTTAGATAAAGATCAGTAATTCTAATTCAGAATAAATTTTACTTTCTGTCCTGAGCCGATGAGCTAGGAGGTCACAATAAAATTGTACTGGGCATCCATTGATCAGTGGTAGTTACTGAGACGTGTTTCTCCTAGTCTTAAGCATATTTATATTTTAACCTGGTGGGGAAATGATCTGTTTAGCTCTTCTTTCATGGGTTGGTGAAAAAGGAGGTAGGATAAATCAAAATCACAGGCTAGTGTCAGTACTGAGTGTTGCTGCTAAGGAAATATGTTAGCATTTTAAAAAAATGTAATTTGACTTCAAATTCAAGCATATTTAAAAAGCTTTGTATAGGTATACTGTGTTTGTGTGACAAGGTTTTTGTGGCTGGGGGGGGTCACAGGGGTGGCTTCTGTGAAGAATAGCTAGAAGCTTCCCCTGTGTCTCATGGAGCCAATACCAGATGGCTCTAAGACGGATCTGCTGCTGGCCAAGACCGAGTCAGTCAGTGACAGTGGTAGCATCTCTGGGATAACAGATTTAAGAAGGGAAAAAGTTTATGTAACAACAATGGCAGCCAGGGAGAGAAGGGAGAATATGTGAGAGAAAAAACTCTGCAGACTCCAAGGTCAGTGAAGAAGGAGAAGGAGTTGCTCCAGGTGCTGGAGCAGAGATTACCCTGCAGGCCATGGGGAACATCCCCCTGCCATCCATGGAGGTCTGTGGCAGAGCAGAGATCCACCTGCAGCCCCTGGAGGACCCCACAGAATATACCCAAAAGAGGCTGTGACCCCACGGGGAATGCCCATGCTGGAGCAGTCTCCTGGCAGGACTTGTGATCCTGCATGGGACCTACATAAGAGCAGTTTGTGAAAAACTGCAGCCTGTTGGAAGGCCTCATATTGGAGAAGTTTGTGGAGGACTGGCTTCCAGGGGAGGGACCCCATGCTGGAGAAGGGGAAGGGTGTGAGGAACCCTGCCCTTGAGGAGAAAGGAAAGGGAGAGAAAACATGTCATGAACTGATCACAACCCCCATTCCCTGTCCCCCTGCGCCACTGAGGGCCAGGAGGTAGAGGAAATCAGGAGTAAAGTTAAGCCAGGAAAAAAGGAAGGGGTGGGGAAAGGTTTTTTAAGATTTCATATTATTTCTCATTACCCTACTCTGATTTGATTGCTAATAAATTAAGTCAAGTCTGGTTTGCCTATGATGGTAATTGGTGTATGATCTTTCCCTGTCTTTATCTCGACCCATAGGTCTTTTATAATATTTTTCTCTTCCTTGAGGAGGGGAGTGATAGAGCAGCTTTTGTGCTGGACACATGGTGTCCAGCCAGGGTCAACCCACCACAAATAGATGATGTGTAAACCTTGACTATATGATCTGTATTAAATTTAGTTTAATTTTGGGGATTTTATGATTAATTTTAAGATTGAATTTAGATTAATCTTGATGACCTTGTTAGTTAGTAGAGCTTTAATTTATTTTCTGAGAGTTCAGTGTGGGATATTAATCTTTCTTTTTATAATGAACATTTAAGATTCATTATCTTTTATAAATGAAAATGGACATGTAGGCAGGAAATTTTTTGAGGCTAGTATGATTTATCACTTATCTTTTAGAAGGACATTGAAGAGGAATGTGTGAGTTCTAGGTCTGTTTAATCTGAACAGCATTTAACCTAGTGAAGAGCTGTTAAACCTAGTGAAGCTTGTGGGAAAAGATAATGGATACAGTGAATTGTTGATTTGCTTGGCTTCTGTGGAATGTAAATGTTTCCCAAATACTTCCTAGGCAACTGAACAAAGTTGATGGACCCAAAATACAATTAGCAGTTGGACAAAATAATCACTTAAAATTCTTTCTGTCTTCCTATCTTACCATTCCAGCTCTTGATGGGGCATTTGTTTCTGACTGACTACCTGATTTTTCTTTTTGTTTGTCTTCCATTGTTGAGGTGACTTGATGGCTGCTGCCACCACTGCAGGTTTGGAAAGTTATGGCTCTGGTTGATGCTGCCACATCTGGCTCTTCTGGGCCATATCCTGATGGCAGTGTCATTTGAAAGGAGGAGGTGCTGCTGGCTCCCTTGCATCCCAGTCCTTAGGCTTACATCAGGGTTCTGAGGTCAGACCAGTCTGGTGTATTGCTGCTCCTGCCACCTTTTTCAGAAAAATGATATTAGAAATCTAAGGTAAATGTGGATTTAGGGAGTGCAAGCTCCAAGAGCATTTGAATGTCAGCAGTGTGTGCTTCCAGCCAGGAGATTGAGCAGAGGTGCACAAATCACTGTGGGGTGATGTGTGTGTTGGTAGGTATGCATAAA
The DNA here is from genome assembly GCF_036250125.1 of Pseudopipra pipra. Classification (NCBI taxonomy): domain Eukaryota; kingdom Metazoa; phylum Chordata; class Aves; order Passeriformes; family Pipridae; genus Pseudopipra; species Pseudopipra pipra. Next base: position 61,759,210 of record NC_087551.1, read on the forward strand.
TTCAAGTAGCAGGGTATTATTGAAGATAAATTTCAGGTTACACATCAACTGTAGCTAAAGGAATGGGGTGGTGATATGTAATGGGACAGTGGTTGGTAGTGAAGTACCTTTTTATAGAATTTTGGGGGATATTAGAAATGGCTTAGTAGGAGATGCCTAACTTGTCATTTGTAGTATATTAGCAGACTGTTGTCAAAACGTTGGGCAACAAATATGAGTGGGTATTTGAGTTCAGTTGCTGAACTTCGCTGGGAGGTAGTAAACGTTCATCAAGCTGATCCACTTTCTTCTCTGAGCAGCACTGTTACATTATTGCGGAGAGTGGCCCAGTAGCTGAATTAGGTGCTAATAAGTCCTGACCTACAGTGTACTTTTGTCACATGTGATTTTATGTTTGAGTGGTTCAAGACTGATTTAAAATGTATATGGTTTTGAACAAATGACTGGGAACAAAATATATCACTGCAGGTTTCGCTCACCCACCATCTCTTCTCCTTGTGTTTTCCACACAGCATGTTACACTACATTTGTCTCTTAGTGCTTGGAGTTACCGGAATAGCACTCAGGCAATTGACTGCTAAAACAGAGAAAGGGATGTCTGAATCTGCTCATGGTTTAAGTCATAAGGAGTAGTCTGCAGAGGGTTTAAAATGCTTGGTTTGACTTGTGTTATACTGGATAAATCACTGCGGCATTGGCTGTTACCTTACTTGACTTGGAATATCTTGGTATGTTGGTAAGAGGAGGTAGTGTGCTTCATGAGAGGAAGCCATTGGTTTGAGCAGTTGTTACAGGGTTGATTTTGTAGTGGGTTGATAATCTGTACTGATAAACTTTGCTCATGTGCCTGTGATAAATGCACACTTTGCTTGTTCTGTGGATGCAGCCATGATGTGCACACACGGAGGTTTGAATTGCTTGCTGTGTATTAACAGGCACATTGTTATTGCTAATCAGAACCCTGATAACTAAAATTAATAGTGGGTACAAAGACAAGCAATTAAGGACATTCATCTTCCAGATGAGTCTAAAAGATTCATTGGTAGTTTAAATTTATATACTGAGGGCACTTAAACCATTAAAAAGGGTAATGGGTGCCCTGCAGGCATGTGCTTCAAAGCCATATGTCATTTTGGTGCTGGGACATCAGACTGATAACTTCCCTTTAAGGGAAACTGCTATTCATTTATCAATTAAATGTTGAAGGAAAAGTACATTTTTTGCTGTAAAGTGATCATAGAAGTGTATCGTAAGCTAAATCAAAACCCAAGATTTATGTTCAAAGCCTTTTGAGCTTTATCATAATATATGTTAATTAGAAAAGTCTCTCAGTGGTAACAGAGGGCACTGGAGTTGAAACTTTGAAAAGTATAAATGTTTCTTTGAAGCACAAATATTTCTCTTCCTGTGCCTTGCAGTCTTTGACAGTGATGTAGTAACCAACTTAGTACAGAACATGAAATGTTGGGTTTTTTTCTGCTGTTGCTGTTGATGCTATGCTTATGTTGTCACAAGGTGATGTTTGAGCAAGTTTTTTAACATAGAGGTGAAAATGAAATTTTAAGGTTTTACAGGACAAGGTTTAGCATGAATTTTGCTACAGTGTAGAATTTTCATTCTGTCCTGATGTTGTCCTTGCCAGCTGAAGCAGTGGTTAACATGTAGTTCTGGGAGTGCCTGGGAATGTATCTGGCAATGGTTTTTGGTGATGCAGGGATTAGCTAAAACTTGGTTGTGTCATTCACTCAAAATAACAAAAACTTTTGCAGATTTCTGTGAACTATTTGAGTTGTCCCTAACTGAAGATGAAACAATCTCGGTGTGGGACACAGTATAGATTTGCTTATGAAATTTAGGAAATTTCCCCTTCCCTAAATACGAACACTGTTTGTACAAACTCTCTTCCTGTTACGAGATATTTGAATATTCTGCTTTGCATAGGTTAAAATTATTTTTATTCTCAATTTGGTGATGTGCATGCCCATTCCTCCTTTCCTTTTTCTCTGGCCTTTCTGAGTTCCAGACCGTGTATTGTCTTGTACAGAGGGCAGAAATGAGCACAGACTGTAGTTCCTGATGACCCTCAATCTCCCCTTTCCCACCTCCAGTCTATTTGCCTCCAGACTGTAGTGTGAGCTGGTGAGAGCCTGGCAAGCATGGGAGGGGGTTGGCGACTGGTGCCATGGTGGTGACTCATCTTATGGCGACATTAGAATTTATTGTAATAAGGGGGTTTTGTTTGTTCTTGGATCTCGCCGTACTTGTCCCATATTTTGTATTAAAAAAGTTAGACAACAAAGTCGATGCAAATGCCCCTATTATTCTAGAAGTGTCTTAACAAAATCAACTGTTGTTGTGGCTAGAGTTGTTAATTGGGTTTATATGCTCAAACTACTGAGGACAGGGAGAAGATGCAAGAAATATCCCGCATGATTTCCAAGAATTCTCTATAATCTAATTCTTGAGTTATTATATAACTGCTTTCTGGATTAAAAAATGCTGCCTAAATAATGATGAATGCACTGTGTTTTCTCTTTCACTCTCTCCTGCTATTGCCTTTTGGTTTTGAGCAGGAGGAGAAAACTCGAGGGCTTTGTGCCATGCATATAGAGATAACAGCTGCTGCAGAATTGTATGCATGATATCTGTATTTTCTCGCCTTTATGCTCTGCTCTTTCTTTGACCAGGCTCTTTTGATTCCTTTGTTTCTTCCTTCTCAAACGTGGATCTGTTTCTGTGATCATCGTACTTTCGTCTCTCTTTTCCCCAACCTACTTAATGGCCTTGAGTTAAGAATGCAATAAAAAACTTACTGAATCAGACAGAGCAGACATTACTGTGTTACATGGGAATTCTGGATTTTTTTCCTCCCGTCGTTTACATTCCTCCCATTCTTCTTTCTTCCTGTCACTTCTCGGCTTTTGTTGTAAGGTTTTCATATCCATTGTTTGTGTGACCCTGAAAAAATGCTTTGTTCTGTTATGCTAGACTGATTTAGTAAAGCAAGATCTCCATTCTGCACAAATTATTACACTTCTAAGTAAATTTTAATTATTTTGTCTGACTGTTTTGGGGACAATATTTATCCTTGTTGCTGGTGTTTGGACTGCTTATACTTTCAATGCTTCAGAATTTTTGATTTTCATCTATCATTTTTGAGCCTGGTCCATTATTTTCAGTTTCCCCTGTGGTTTATATAATGTGTTGCTTTTTGTCACACAGGCATTAGGGTAGATTTCAGTTGGATTGGTGACTTCAGGCTGTGATCTGCCCTGACAAAAGGTGCTCTTGAGGGAAATTGGTTACACGAGATAGTGATGTTTTTACAAAAGAGAGAAGAACACTGATGGATCAGCTGCTTGCAGTTTTTAGCTTTGCACAGGCAAGCCTGTGAACTGTGGCACAGTCTGAGTGGACACTGTAGTTGTGGTGGATCTTGGAGGAACACCTCTGGTTGACTCTTGGAAGATCTCTGCTTTTAAGTAAACTAATAACAAGTTTCTTCCCTAGGGGGATGCACGTTCGATGATGGTCCTGGGCCCTGTGACTACCACCAAGACTTGTACGATGATTTCGACTGGGTACATGTCAGTGCTCAAGAGCCTCACTATTTACCACCTGAGATGCCTCAAGGTGAGAAACCCCACAGATACTGAAGGGATAAGTTACTTAAGAAAGTACTTAAGTGCACTTAAGTGCTCAGAGCCTCACTGAATATGGCCTTGAGGCCATTCTCTGTGATATCCACTTGAACCTTGATAATGGAGGTAATAAAAAGAAACAAAGATAATAAATATAACAGTCTTTGTAATTGAGAAGCCTTCTTAGATCAAGTCCCCCTTTAAAGTTTGGGGGACATGGGGAAGGGAAAAAAGAAACCATAACCATCTCTTTTTGTTCTGTGTGGAATTCCCATTGATGCACAGTCAAACTCTGCTTTTTATATGACAGCTAAGATATCAATTCAATTATTCAGGTAAGCATTAGAATAAATGCAGGAAAAAGGAATACACTATTCCTTTCTTCCCTTCCCCCAACCCTTATCATCTGAAGGTAATCAGAAAAGCTTTGATTTATGGAAATATTGCTGTTGTTAATTACTATTTAGGACAGGTAATGAATAACTGAAGAGGTGCAGTCTACATGACCTTGCCTGCTCACCTTTGATGAACAGCTTAATCGGCGCTTCCCAGACAGCATGATATGCTGAGAGAATGAAAGCATTTGAAATTCAGCTACATTTTCCAATTAATAATACATTAAGTAATTAATCATGCAGAGGAGGAAAAAAGGTCATGGCTATTTTATTTGTATCTAAAAGGTTTTGTGAAGTGAGGTACGTGTGGAGAAGGAGTGGGAAATGTTGCCACACAGAAGTAACCTCACCTCTGCACCATTCCTTCCCCTGTTTTTTATGTATTGTTGTGTATTATTAATGGTGGTTGTTCTGTGAAATTTTACTTCTTAGCTGCTGACTAGGTGGGTTCTCCCTGCTTTGGAGTCACTGATACTCCAGTGACAGCAGCTGTTACCATGCCCAATATCTTGCAAAATATGTTCACTGAACAAGATCCGCACTTATTTAATGGTCTTCTTGGTGCTTCAGGTTTGCATAAGCAAAAATAAATTTAAAGCCTGAAGCCTCAGCATTTGTGATGGTCTTATATTAAAAAAATCAAAACAGTATCTCCACTGGGAAGGCTGAAATTAGTTACTTTTCAGGTTGCATTTTTCAGAGCCTACATGGTTTTTCTAAAGGTTGGAGGTATCTTAATTGTGATGGAAGCACCATTTTGTAAAAAAAAAAAATAAATTTGGTATTCTCAGTCCTTAGACGCACCTTGTATAGGAAGAAGAGCAATTTGAGGAATTGTAATTTGAATGAATCTAAATGACAAGATAGTTTCTTCTTGCTTATCCCAAATAACATACCTGTCATCCTTAGGCAGTTTTCAGAGTTAAATGACACAGTGCTCTCTGGCATGTGGTTTCTGTTCAGTTCTGCTACAGATTCTTTTTCTCAGAGTGTAACATGTGAACTCTTTCAGAGGAAGTTCTTTTCTCACATCTATATGTGAAATTGTGGGTACTCAATAAAATCTAGCAGAATAATGGAATGTTTCAGAGATAGTCCAAAACAGATACAGAAGAAGCTCTGATGATTATTTTTTTTTTTCCTCTGGTTAGAATGCTAGATTTCTTGTACCACTGTTGATAAGTTTGGTTTTCAGTATCTGAGATCCAGACTAAAACTGAGCAGTCTCATCTGGCAAGCTGCCTTTAAGAAGTTCACAGTTCCCAGATTCTGAAGATCTATGCCATATCTAAATATTTAAGTTCATTTGTGTTTGAAATAGCATGGCTTTAAATTAAGTCTAAAAAGGTAACATGGTTCTAAAATGAGTGCTGAATTCCTTCAGTGGGTCTGCAGGAAGTGGAACAGCAAGAGGTTCAGGCAAAAGCAGAAGGGAAATAAGTGTGTGCAGTCATCTGCTGTGCAGTGTTTTAACATTGCTGACGCTTCCTGATTACTGTTGAAACTGTAGGTTCAAAAGGCTTCTACTGCTCATGAAGAAGTTATCCAAGTAGAATAAGATGTGGAATGAAGGTATAGGTGAAATTATAGGTATAGTATTATAGGTATAGGTAAAATTAAACTACTGCTTTTTCACTTTGAAAAATGCTGTGTTTTATAACCTGTAGAAGCCAGGAATCTTCTAGGGACCACTTTTTCAGTCACTGAATGAGAGCAGAGAAAGAAAGGGGTACCCAGAAAAACTAAGCAGCAAAGAAACTGAAGTCCATGGGTAGGGACTGTTTTCTTTGCACCTCTTCCTTTCAGGCTCTATAATACTTCAGCTAGGCACAAAGCTCCTTAATGTATGTGCTGGTGTTCTCTCCATGGACACCCTTTGTAGTGTTTGGAGCCTTTGTCTTTTACATCTCTTTGGAATACAATGTGATGAGGGCTTCTTGTATAGATTAGTCTCGAGAGGAGCACTGTTTTGCCACTGTGATAGAAAGATAATACCAGTACAGTGAGTATGCTGCTTTCAGGGCTCTAACTTTACCAGATTCACACAGAAGCATTGTAGTTATAAAGGATTATACTCAATTTTCAAATGTCAATTTTCAGTCTTCAGTACATTCAGAAAGTCTTATTAAAAAACCCCAAATCCAAACAACAAAAGACCCCAGAATAAAAACAGAGAAAAGGACATATAAAAGAAAATAGGAAAAGGGAAAAAAATGAAAATTGTTAATGTTTTAGCAAGTGCTAAATTGACAAGTGCTAATGTTTTACTTTTGATTCAAGGAGGGATAGTGGTTTAAATCAATGTTGTGCTTTGGAGAGGGATGATAAATCATTGGAAATTTCAGACCTAATGGCATGTGTTTCAGAGTGCTATGAAAATATGAAAACTTGTCCTAATGGAAAACATTTTGCAGGTGTAGCAATAGTAAATGCTATTGGAAAAGCAAGTGTAATTACCTCTGAGTAATTAATGCAACTTCAGATTTTTTTTTAGACTGACCTACATGGTATTTCTCAAGTTGTGAGCTGAGGCAAAAGCCACTTATCTTCTGTTACAGGAAAAATAAATGTAGTACATAGTGATTAATTTCAAAATAAAATGAACACTCAGAGCAGGTGCTTGTGTACAGCTTTAATACCAACTTGTAAATTGTCTGAACTGCAGCTTACACTATAAAACCTTTGGATTACTTACTAAGACCTTGGAAACCACCTGATTTCCAACATTAGCTTTCTAAGAGCATATAAAAGTGACCATGCTAGATCAAGCTAAAGGTCTGCTGCTTTTGAGTATAGTCATTAGCAGTTGCCTAGGGAGAGTGCAAAGGTAGGACAAGTGAGTACTGATCATGCCCTGACTGCTCTCCTACTTCCCAACTGTTTGGCATTTAGGAATGTTCTCAACTAGAAACAGGCTTTATAAGTGATATTCTCAATGTCCTGTCAGTTTTGTCTTACTGTGTGTGGTTTCCTTGAAGCCTTCTCGTATCTGCTGTGTCATAAAACAGAGTGCCAGGTTTTGTTATGAAACATGGGGAGATGCAGCTCTTCTTACTTGTTTTGAACTTGCACATGACTTCTGTTTGATGCATGTTGGCTTCTTGGAAGGAAGTGAGCAAAACTGAGTACTAACTGTCTTCTCCAACCCATTCAGATTTGTTTAAATACCTTTTAAATAAAAAACGCACCCTTCTGCGGGCATCGTTCAAGCTCGAATGGTCCAAGATGATTGAGTTGTTCCCTATGTGGAAGTGGTTCCACAACTGTGGATTTGCATTTTGTGTGAGGCAAGGTTGGTAACCAAATGTTACATTTTTATAGACATGATGACAAAAATGAAGTCCAAGCATTTAACTGGTGGTCTTTGTACCTCTAAAATAAAACATTTTCCAGATATTGAAGCTAACCCTTTAAAGCATGTATTATGTTTTCATGCGTATGATTTTTATACATTATACTATACAAGATAGAAATTAGAGAATGTTATTAAGATGAAATCCAATTTTGTTTATGGATATTTTTAAGTTATTTTAGGGGATTATTCATGGTGCACGGATAACTTAATTTTGCAGAAGACAAAGGAAATAATAGTGCTTTCTTATACCACTGGGGATGTGCAAAGGGGGATTTTGTCCATATTATTAATATGTTTACTGATGGTTTTACCCTTAGATAGAGAAGATGGTTTATTTACTCAGTTTGGTTTGCCTGTTAAAAGCAACATTATTCTGAGGCTATGCAAGGTCAGGGCATGAGAGCCTGTAATAGGCTGTATGATGAAGAACCACTTAATGAAGGACTTTTTTAATGTAAGGACTATTACCCTCCTGGTTACCAATGCATTTTGAAGAATGTCTAAATTACAGTGGACAGTACTGACATGCTGAGATGGACATCTTGTTTCCGATCTCTCGGATAATGTACCTGAACTGGATGTGTGCTATTTTTTTTTAAAATGGTTTTCTAGAAATCTGAGGAAACTAAATTTCTAGGAGCGGGGAAAGTTCTTAGGTGCACTTGTCATCTAGCATGACTAAAGGGGAACAGATTAAGTCTTGAAAGATATTCCTTAGTATTATGGTGTTTTGCAAATGCAAACTTTATTTACAGTGAAGAGTATTGCAGAAATAATTTTCTATTTTGCAGAAATTACACATGACCTTACATGCTGCCCTATTAAAGAATAAGACTAAATTCACTACTCTGAGAAAAAGGAAAAGAAACAAAACAGTCCTGAAAAGTAAAACATCATATATTCTGGTTTAGGCTGATGTCTAGGGGTCCCTGGTAGAAGACTGCACAGTTATTTCAGAATCGAGAATGTATACAGTGAAAGGTACTGGAGATCGGAGGAAGTATGTTGACAAGTAACCTTAGGCCACACTTCATGGTAATTTCTTTTTTATGGTCTTTGGGTAGAATGTCTGACTGCTCATTACCACATCCTGTCATTCCCAGAGGCATTTTCATGTTTCTTCCTTCTCCCAGTTGCTCTGTTGTGCATGTGGATTGAAAATAATAACCCAGGGAAAAAAAGGAGTATGCAGCATGGGTCAGTTCATTAGCACAGTTAGTTCATTGTACAGCTGTAAAAAGATTTATGCTCGTATAGATGATGAAGACCTTGGGAGCTGGTTGCATAGGTGGGTATAGGGGTTGTGTAAACCTCTGGGGTGCCTAAAAGAAATATGAAAATTACACCCTCAGATTTACATGGAACTTTAATGTTCCTGTACAAATAGTTTTGAGTATTTATTGTGATCTAAAAGGTCAGTTGTGCTCTATTTAAATTCTGCCTTGTACAGAAAGGAAATAACTTCTGTGTCACCCACATGACCCAAAATGAATTTCAGCACAGACCAGTGTAAGTGTTTATAAAATGTATAAATGAGAAAGGGGAGCCAGAAGGTCACGAATTTTGTGTTTTAATATAGATTTCATATGAATGTAACTCAGAAAGGAAAGCTGTAATGTAAAGGTTATATAGATGAGACTTTTCGCCTTTTACTTCACTTAAACTTGAATTTTTTTTCCTGTAAAAATGAATCCACCAACTCATGAATAAATATGAATTATGTGGATGTGTATGGGTACAGTCAGACAAAAGCTAACTGGGAACCAGTGTCTGGTGAAAATAGTGTGTTTCTTGAGGCATGGAAAAGATTGGGAGCTCATCAGGAGGAGAACCCTCACCATGTCCCAGGTTACTGAGCTCTTCCACTGTGATGCTGTTCCACACATGATGCATCAGTTTGCTGTTTTGCGCTACAGAAGAGTGAAGTTTAAACAGAATGCTTTCTGGGTCTCTTTATTTTAATAGACAGGCAAACAGAGGTTACCAGTCCACGGAGCAGTTGGAACTGTATTTTGAAGATTTTGCTGCTCTATGACTTGCATGTTGGTAAAGATCAGAGACTGTGTGCAAGAAAATTTGTTGACTAATCCATAGATTGGCAAATACAATTCAGGAAGGTAGTGGTTTTAGAATTTGATCATTGAAAGTTTATCTGGGTCGTTACATTATGAAATTAATTGCAAAAGCTAGAGTCTGTGTCTGGGGCTGGTAAAAAATTCTGGTTATCTCTTCTTCTTTTATATTTATTTATGTTTTATTTAAGGTGACTGAGATATTTTTTTTTCCTTAGACATCTGAGTCTTCATATACTCCTTTGCCCAAAAAGTTGACTGATATTTATTTCCTGTTTAACTTGTCAATGTACTGTAGAGTTGAATTTATTTGAACTACTTCCTTAATCAGAAAAACATATTTTACTGTTTTTCTTGATCAGTAAGCCTTGTGGTTGGTTTTTTGTCTGTATTATTTGCTAGTAGCATCTTTAACAAAAGGACACCTACCTTGTTAGTCCAGTGCAATTAATGTCTACCCAAAGAACACGTGTAAACATCCTGATGCTATTTGGCTCATTCAATATAGTGCACTATCAATCTATTGACTAATTCCAGATTCCCTGTTGTTCTCAAGTATACTTCACTTGGTATAAAGTGAAGAGAGGAGGGGTGCAGGGAAGGCTTTATAGCTACTACACAGTGTATTAGTGCTTTTGTACATTTAGATAAACCATTTCTTGATCAAGAAATTTAGGCATGGGGTTAGTAAAAGTAAAGTTTTTGTAGTAATAGAAGTGACTTTCACGTATGAGTAACATGTATGCTGGTTTTTCGTGCATTGGCACAGATGGATTTATTCTTTTTCATTTGGGTGATAAAAGATGGAACATTTGAAAAAAGATTTCTTGCTGATTTGCACAAAATTACTTCACCTTCAAGGCCAGCTGTTTTACCTGCTTATCTAGAGTGATATTTGGTTGGTTTGATTTTTTCTTTTCCTCTTCTAAGTTGTAATAATATTTTGTTCAGCTTCTACTCTTCCATCCAATAGAAGCTGTATAAAATGCTGCCTTCTGAGAAACTGTTTGTTCTTTTTCTTTGTTTCTTCTATTTTTTTCCTGGTTCAATATTTGAAGTAAATTAGTATATTATTCTGAATCTGGACTACTAAATTAAAGCAAGGTGAGAAGTCTGTTTGCTATAGATAGAGTTTCAAAGTAGTAGGTTAAACTTGGACAAATTCACCTTTGCCATCCTGGTACCATGAGAGCATTCATAATAGTATTCTTGCTTGTGACACAGCCTTCTGTTGAGTGGTGCAGCTTTCTAGCTTCTGATATTTGTATCTCAAGATGTTCAAATGGTATTGGTCAGCACTGCCAGCAGGAAGAAATGACCAGTCCTGGTCAATGCTTGCCACTCTTTTTCAGGAGCCTGGCCTGTAAGTGGAAGTGTTTCATTGCTCATATGAAATCAGCTGCTGCTTCAGCAATTGTGAATGTCAGTAAGAGGCATTACCGGGAACTGCTGTTTTGGTAGCATTGTGAAGGGTGAACAAAAAGCAAAATGATTCTGTGCTGGCCTTTCAGAATTGAAGGGAACACAAGGTTTGAATAGCACCTTGGTAGCCTGGGAGGTGTTCCAGATTATTTGAGGCATTTAGAGGCATTCAGAATGTGCAAGGCTGGAAGTCCAAAGCACAGCGAGGAGTAGTGCCTGTTTGGTTCCTGCTTGCCTGCATGGAGAAGAGCAAGCCAGCCCTGCTTTTGAGTGTATCTGCCTGTTCTGCCGTTGTCCAACCATCATTTTCCCTCTCAGCCTGCTTGTGTGTGTGTATAGATATATATTTATTTTTTTCTTCTGAAGGTAACAGTAGTTTGCCTTGCCTTCAAGTTTTCTGGGCTATTTTGGAGTGTGGTGGAGCGTCATACCCCAGTTAAAGTACTGCTGCTTCTCACATGGCTTCATTTGGCTCAGAGCATGGGCACGACTCACCCACAGAGCAAGGCATAGGGTCAGCGCATCTGGTGATTTTGAACCCTCTGTTTGGCAACCTTTGGCTAAACCCTTTGATAGAAAATATAAAAATCAGATAACTAGTGTATATGAACTTACTTTATGTTTACATGGCAGCTTCAGTTTGATGCAAGTGTAGGTGTCCTTCCCTGTCCCTATCCACATATGCTCCTATTCTTTAGCTTTGACATTTCTGTAAGTTGCCCTGACTGGAAACCTTATTGCTCTTCTTTCCACTCCCACTCACCTGTGTGCAATTTTTAACAGTCCAATGCATGCCAGATTCAAGCAATAATATAACTACAGCTTGTCATGTAGGAGATATAGAAGAAACCAGGTTAGAAGTAGAGGAAAAAAGTAAAATAGCTTTACTGTTTGGAAGAGGGTAAATAAAAACAGCACCCGGGAACTATTTGGGGAAGAGAGTGAAAAGAAACCCACCATGGTGTATAAAAAAAGTGATGTTCAGACAAGATGGAAAAAAGCTCTGTAATAAAATGAGTAATGTACAGTGGTTGCTAATGCAGATTATTATTTCTGAAGCAGCAAGCTTCAGAAGGAAATGCCATGTCTTTCTGTGAGCAAGGTGCTGTGGTAACCCTTTGTGTGTGGGTACCTCGCGATCTGAGAGACGAATTCTCCTTCCTCGTGTTAATTTCTGACTTTTGTCACATCAGAGGTGAAGCCTCTTAGTGGAAGTGAAGCTGTGAGATACTTTGAATTCACTGTAGAGTAAGGGCATTCCTAATCCCACTTTTAGTACAGGACCTATTATACAACTGAAAACTAATATCTGAATTACCTACAAATCAATAACCTGAGCAGTGACAATCCCAACAACAGAAGAAGCAATGCAATGCAATGCGTATACAAACAAACAGAAAACCTTTAGGATGAGGTGAAATTCAGTAAGCCGCATAATAGCAAAAAAACCCAAAGGGAAGTGATGCTTTCCTCCACGTTTTTCACATACAGTGCCCAAAATTTTCCTATCTGCTTCAATATTGATTTCTGAGCTCCAACCCTTTTGCTGCTCAGCATGTAATTTATGTTCCCTTGTGCATTTGTGGCAGGTCTGTGCTGATGCAGCAGTCATTGATGTTTGTTAATGGTGGCTACAGCTGCAGTAGTAATAAAACTATTATTTTATAGAACAGATTTTGAGTCAACTGAGAAAATTCAAACTTTTTTCTTAGGTTGTGGTGAGCTAATGAAACAATTATATTTAGAAAACAGTAAAATATTTAATTTGGGCATTTGTATCATTACTTCTGCAGATACTTGTTTAAATTGTTGTTACCAAGCTAGTTAGTAAGGCTCGTTTCAGCTCTTTTTTTTTTTCTTCCTTCTTCCCTACCACTCTTCCCCCACCCCTTGTTCCCTGTACCGCCTTTCTACATAGAAATACTTTGAAAAGGCAAATCTGTTCTACTGAGGGTTACACAAACCTCATTTCCAAGCATGTAGGCTGTGAAGAGGCAGTTGCTTAGGTGGTGCTTGTTAAAGAAGGAACAGGTTTGTGTCATGTACAGGAACAGATTCAGTTGTGTTGCTTTCCTTTGCCTTGTATGTGATGTTTGTGTTTGTTTCTGAATCTTACTTAATCATTAGCATGGGTAATGTTGCTGCCACACATACAGTGACATTCAAAGCTGTCCTTCCACCCCCTCCCCCCAAGTCCTGTCTCTGCCTGGAATTGAAAGAGTAATGTTGTTTAGGTATGTTTTAGGGTAGATTTTAGAATATTATTTAGAAATTAAATCCACGAAGGACAAGATCCACTAGAAAAATATTACTTTAAAAATGCAATATATTATTTCATTCCAAAACATGTTGCTTCTGTCCAAAGGTGAGTGGAGTTTTATCGAATTTAAACTGTAGTTAAAATTAGCAAGCAAGAAAACTTGAATTAGATAATATATTTTTAATTTGTTAGTCATTTTACATAGTGTCTATCTTGGAAAACAAATAAACATATTGCCCCCTCCACTCCTGCTCCTTACCCTCCCTCCTCTTCAAAGATTCTTGTCTCCTTCAAGAAGCCATTTACCGGAGCTGTCAGCCATGTCAGGGGCTCAGACAGCCTAGCTATCAAAAGTTCTGTCATCCTGCCTGGTGAAGGCAATGCCTGTGTTTTATAATACTTAGTAAGAAGTTGAGTTTTCCTGCAGGTGTTTGAAACCTCAAACTTCTTTCCTGAGGGAGGTACAAGTTGGAAATATGTCACAGAATATGCTGAGCTGGAAGGGACCCACAAAAATCATCTAGTCCAACCCTGAGTTCTTCACAGGACCATCCCCAAGACTCACATCATGTGCCTGAGAGTATCATCCAAATGCCTTTTGAGCTATGTCAGACTTGGTGCTGTGACCACTTTCCTGGGGAGCCAACCACCCTCTGGGAGCGGGCCGGCACTTGCGTGTGTCCAAAGGGAGATGATGGGTGTTCTACAGGGCAGCCCATGTGTCATGTGGGAAATTCTATGCAGCTCTTCTCATCCCCTCTTTTCTGTTCCTATGCTCACAGTGTCAGTTTGGTTTGCTCTCACTTCCCTATGTAAGCTTGAGCCTGTTTTCATTAAAGACCTAATACACGTTCTGGTTGCTTCAGGGCCTGTTGCTGGAGGAAGCCACTGAGTTTCTTATGAGAAGAAACCTGGGTCTAGATGGTCAGAACTTTGGATATTTAGGTAGTGGCCACATTGCCTCAAGTTTATTGCTTCCCAAGTGGAACGGTCTTCTAATGCACTTGCAGCTGTGCTTGTGTCCCCAAGTATCTCCTTATGTCCTGCAGCTTACCATCCATGTGCTGTGCCCAAGGTGTTATACTATAAATAACATCTCTTGGGTGAACACAGAATGTCCATTTTAGTATTTCCAATAGCAGAAACTGAAGAAAGGAACATCATGTGGACAGTGGTTGTCAGCAGAGCTCCAGAGGACAGCTGGGCCAGGTGTGATGAGTTATAGATGTGAGCCTGGTATGAGCCTGTCTTCTGCAGAGGGTGATGAACCTTGCTTACATGGACAAAGCTAGGTGTTGCCAGCTAGCTCAAAAATAAAGATTCATTCCCCCTGCCATCCACAGCAGCAGGATAGACACAGTGATACTCTACCCAGGTCAAGTTAACAAAATATAAGGAGAAAGAACAGGAGTTCCTGTCAAGGCTTGAAAATAGATTGCTTGTAGCAGAGTGTGTGCAGTGATTGAAAAGTATGCAGAAGGCAAATATTCTACCAGAGGGCTATGAGAACGTTTGTCTACTTTTTCACTGAACGTTTTACACCTGTCCTACCAGACTTGAAAAACCACTTGTCTGCTATCAGGACCCTACTTTGTATGGGAGGTATAATTAAGATCATTAGTTCACCACAACCTAAGAAAAAAGTTTCAATCTTCTCAGATGACTCAAAATCAAAATAATATCAGTACTTCATTGAGGCTTCAATATTTTGAAGTTAAATAAACCCAAACAAACACACATGCACACCCTCCCCCCCAAAAAGTTCCTTGTGTTCTTCTGTCTTTTTAAAGAACAATTCTCAGGATTTGACAGCTATTTACTCTATTTTGGATCAAACTGGTTTCAGCTCTGAAAACCTAGCCTTGTATAAACATGAATCAGACATACCGTACTACTTTAGAGAAAGTCAACAAACAGTATGAACTAAGCATGTTTCTTATGCATTTGTGTTCTCTTAACTAATTTCCATGAATGAGGGATCAGCAAGCACATGGCATTCAAAGCGAAGCTGTCATGAATTTTTCCTCTGTTACAGCTGCTATCTGCTAGCCTAGCCTTTACCTTCCATCAGCTTCTCCTGTGTGTGCCAGGCTTATGGATCGCTTTGAAATCTCCAAACTTGTGGCCTTTCTTGAAAGAAATAGGGAAAACTTGCAGCTGAGTGGTATTTGCAATGCCAGTAGTGAGTGTCCTGTGTTCCAGCAGTAGAGATGGCTTCCTGTGCTCCTGCATCTGTTGATTACAGTGCTTGGGAGCAGGTTGCTTTGGCTTCAGGCTTTATAGGTGGTCTCTTATCACATTCGTCCAGACTGGAAGTAACAGCTCTGGTTTCTAATTAGACTGCAGTTGCAGGTAGACATTAGGCCAATATAAGTTTCCAATTAGGCTGCAGCTTCATAGGTCACAGTGAGTCAGCCTAATATCTTACTGTTGAGTAAAGGGATTATTCTACTCATCTTTTCTCCCTCTCCTCCCTTGCCTTCATGCTTCAGCTAGCTTCCTTTGCTAGCTTTACTCATTAGAGCTTACCAAGAGCTGATATAACTCATTATCCCAGAGAAAATGTTGTTGTTTTTCTGGATTCATCTGGCTTAGTGAATTCAGTTGACTCATTGAAAGGTCTGACAAGCATCAGAGTGAGCAGCACAAGGGAACGAAGGATCTGGAAGGAGGAGAGGCATAAAAAGAAGAGGAGAGGCAGGTAGGGAGTTGTTAGGTCATGCTGCCTCTAAGCTGTAAGCAGAAGTTTGTGTTTTGAGTTTCGCAATAAGTATAATCTAATTTCCACCCTGGATGGAAAGACCCAAGTTTTTCATTTTAGGGTCCTGCTAATACCTTTGTCGTGGATCTTATCTGATCAACCAAAATCTTTTCATCTTATGAGTCAGACGATGGATATATGCATCTTGTGTGGATATATGGAACTGTGGACAACCATGTGAGTAGCTTCTTTGGAGCTTTCTGACAGGTACATACTTTTGAGTATAGATAGCACATTGTTGCAAAACATCTTCCACTGGACTTCGTTAAGTGTATAAGGACAATGAGGTTATCACCAATCAAAAAATGTTGGGTATTTGGGAGCTGGTGACTGCATGAAGAGAACTGCTGCACCAAGCAAATGCAGCCTGTTCAGTGAAAAGGTCTGTGTACCATAGCTTAAAGCAGTCACGGGTAAAAGTGTACAGTGAACTTCTTAGACAAAAAAAATCTGATTATTTCCTCTAGAATAAATAAATTTTGCAATCTGACTAGCTTATCTAGTATGAAAAGATAACAAACTTCTTAAAATTGCTATGTAAATTTACTTACATTTGTATAAAATTTATGTTGTTCATAAGCCACACAATTTATCTTACATATATAGTTTATATATAAATTATATTCATGTAATATTCATGTAGAATTTATATGAAGATTTTGATTAGAGGAGGGTGAAAGAAGCAAAGCTACAAAACAGTACAAAGCTTATGGGTAAGGATCAGAGCATAAATCAGCACAGGTGATATTGCCATGAGTATCTACTAAAGCCCATCAAGAGCAGGAGATAGACAAAGCCCTCTTTATGCAACTGGTGAAAGAAAGCCTTGCAATCAGACTCTGAGAGGTGTTACATTTACAAACAAGGAAGAACTGTTTGAGTATGATTGAGGGCAGCATCAGCTGACATAATGATGAGTCTTAAATTTGAGATCCTGAAAGGGATCACCAGGACCGACAGCAGAATTACAAACTTAAGACTTTTGAAAACCGGATTTTGACCTGTTCAGGGACTTGCTTCACAGGATCCCATTGGGAGGTGCCCTGAAGGGCAAAGGGGTTTAGGAGAGCTGGGTGATCAAGGACAGCCCCTTGGAGCACAGGGGGCTGCCTCGTGCAGAGAGTTAAGCAGGTATGGCAGAAAGCCATTATGGATGAACAGAGCTTGTGTACAAGAGTGCACAGACACAGAAGCACAGAGAGACTGCTTGGGAGGATATGGAGACATTGTCTGCTTATATAGAGATGGAGTCAGGAAAGCCAAAGTTCATCTGAAATTGAAGCTAGCGAGGGAGCTGGAGTACAATATGAAACGTTTCCTCTATAAGTATGCTGGCAGCAAGAGGGAGGCTAAGGAGAGGGTGGGTCCATTGCTCAGAGAGACTGGAGACCTAGGGACAAGGGAAAGTGGATGTACTTGATCCCTTCTTTGCTTCAGTTTTCACAAGTAAGGCTTATCCCCAAACCATTCATGGTCTGGGAAGTGAGGCTGTAGCTGCAGGAAATGTGAACTGGGTTAGGAATCACTTAGCCACTTGGATATGCACTAGTCTGTGGGACCAGCTGGAATGCATCTAAGAGCTGGCTGATATTGACTGTGAGGCTGCTTTCTGCCATCTTCGAAAGATCGTGGCACTTGGGGGAGGCTTCAAAGGACTGTAAAAATGTTGTGTCGCATCCATTCTCAAGACGAATTGGAAAAAGGATACAGAGAACTACAGGCTGTTTTGCAGCCTTCCCCTGGGAAGATGATTGAGCAGATAATAATAGAAACAGTTTCCAAACACATAAAGGTCAAGAAAGAGTTAATGGGAACAGCCAACATGGGTTTGAAAAAAACAAATCATACCTGATGAGTTTCACTGCTTTCTGTGATACAAGGTGAACAAGGTAGAATGTGTCACATATCTTGGCTTTACTAGGCTTTAACCCAGTCTTTCATAGCTTACATATCTCCGAACTGATGATATATGAGCTCTGCAAATAGATGATGAATGGAAAATTGGTTGGACTCCCAGACTCAAAGCTGTGATGATGGTGGTCAGTTTACTGTCTTCAATATGCTTGTAGAGCAGGGCTGTGCTTGGAGGGTCATGGACAGATTGCAGAAAGGGACTCACAGTAACTTCATGAAGATTAAGAACGGGAGATGGAAAGTCCCGGCCTTGAGTAGGAAGAGCAGCCTCATGAACTAGCACATGCAGTAGCACATGCTGGGGCCATATAGGGACAATGGCTTTGCAGAAACGGGGAGTCCTGGTGGACCATGAGCCAGCAATGCATCTTTGCAGCGGGGATGGCTAACAGCCCCTTGTTACCATACTGCAGTATGCGGTAGGTGATCCTTTCCTACTGTTCAGCACTGGTGAGACATATCTGGAACGATGTGCCTGGTTTTGGGCTCCCCAATACAAAAGAGGTATGGGCATACAGGAATGAGTCCAACAAAGGACTGCCAAGATGGTCAGGGACTGGATCACAGGATTTTCAAGGAGAGACTATGAAAGCTAGGCATGTTCAAGCTGGAGAAGAGAAGGCTCAGAGGAGACTGTTTGTTGTCTAGAACTGTCTGATTGGAAGATAGAGAAAAGGTGGAGCTGTACACTTCTTTTGCAGTTGTGAGATGAGGGTAGTGAACACAAGTTGGAATATGGAAAATTTTGGCTAGTTTTTTTTTTTTTTATGGGTCGTAAAATCAGAGGAGATGCCTAGAGGAGTGATAGGCCTGCTGTGTAGTTAAGCCTGACTTGAGCAGTGTGCTGGACTAGAATGGCCTCCAAAGGTGTCTTCTGACCTGAACCATTTGTCTTCATGAAAGCAGGTATATGAAGATGTTGATTAAGAATTAATATAAAGTAAGGACTAGAAAATTAAGGTGATCAAAACTAAACAGAAGAACAGACTAATGAGTTGGACAAGATGGAAAATGATGTGGGTTTTGGCACAAATTGGAATTAGGCAATGGTAGTACAGATCTGAGGGAGCTGAGAGTTCTGCTCAGGAGTAGGCATGGGGCAATAATCCTTACGCAGTTAATAATGTACCGTCTTTGGGTAATAAGGTACTTTTTTCTCCCATTGGAGAAATTCCCATATCCCATTTCTCTGATTGGAATATCAGATGGTAACTGCTGACAAAGAAATACTTGTTAAATCTGTAGGACAGGGTAACGTCCATGCAGGACCTTTTGTATCAAACCCTTGATTCAAGACTTTTTCAAGTAATTTAAGATGAGCTAGATTTTTTGTTAAGACTGTAGATTATTCCAAATTGTTGTACTTTTCTCTTTTAAATCTGTTTGTGAGTTTGTTGATGCAATGTTGCCATTGTTTGAGCTAGGTTTTTTTTTTTTGAAACTAAAAACCATCCAAAACTTTTGATTCTATTTAAAATAATTTGCTTGGGAGGCAGTTGATATGATATTGTCAGCAGAGCAATATCATGGGATGGATGAGGCTTAAAGGTAGTAGCATAAGTAGATTTTGGTTTTGTTGTTTGTTTTATGAAGGTAGTGTTTTATTCACAGAGTATTATTTGTTTTGGTACTTGTGTTCAGTCAGCCATTTATGACTATATCTATTTGTGGGACTGCAGCTTGAAAAGCAATGACTCAAAAAATCCCAGGAGTCACAGTCAGTCTTACAGTCATGTACAGTTGGAGTATAAATTGTTGGTGGGCAGATGTAATTGGATCTGTAGTGAGCATTTGCCCTTGTGATGTTGTCCATTTCAAAACCAGATGCTGAGAAATGGGAAAGAGCAGAGGAGCAGTGAGCAAGGTTAAGGATTTGGAAAGTGCCTCTTGGTGAGACTGAAGAGTGACAGTCTCTTGAGTCAATCTGAAAGAAATTTCAGCTCTTATGAGGATGGCCATCAAAGACATTGTGTCTAGTGATTGTAAGCAGAAGTGATAAAATTTCCTCAGCCCTATTTTAAACATTTCTTTCCTCAGCGAGGGAAGATAACATTAAAACAATTTGGATTCATTTAAATTCTTTTGTTGCTTGTTTTGTCATTTTTTAGTTTTCAGTGACTGTAATTTACCTACTTCAGATCTTGATTTTATGACTTGTTTATGTATTTATTAGTTTCCACATGTGAAATCTGAAATGAGAACTGTCCACTCTGAAGTGGAGAAGTGATTGCATAGATGTGTGCTGTGAAGGTGCAAAATGAGTAACAAGCTGGAAGGCAAACCCCTGAAGGCAGCTAGGCCTGTCCTTGTCTCTCTTGGGAGGAATATAGTTTATTCAGTTTCCAGGAAGTTGCTCAGTGGAAAGATTTATTTAATTATTAATTTTTATATACTCGGAATGTGGCAGCATTTAAACATCTGTGCCAGGAATTACCAAAATTGTCAGATTTGCAAGTTTGGAAATTATGGTGTGGCCAAGAGTTCAGCACCACTTCCCTAGACCAGAATCAGCCCTCACCAGCCCAGAGCTCCTCCAGTCTGCTAACCTGTCCCATCTCCTAAAACCAACTGCATCCTCCATATTCCTTCCCCACCTCACTGAGTCAGGTTCCTTTTGCTCCAAGCCTCATTCAGGTTTGAGATCTCCGGGGATGGCCCCACCTGCTCTGTGCACCAGCAAGCGGGTCCGAAGAGTGAAGCTGGGGCTTAATGCCATGGCTGTGGTCACTCTTGAAACCATATATATCTTGAAACTGTATATTTCTTCTACCTCTCTTTCTCCTCAGTCCAATGTAGCTGGCCACTGCAGGTGTGATGCTTAGTTGTGGGAGGTCACAGCACTGCTGGAGAGATATATGAATGCCTCCTCGGGGCGCCTGCATTATTTGTATATTATTACATATTGTTTATATAAGTGGATACATTTAAGGAATGCTTCAATAAGATTTTCATAAAGAAACATCATATACAAAGATGCCCAAGCCACACTGCTAACTTCTTGGTTGTGGACCTTCATGTACTATATAGAGCTTGTTTTAGAGGTAGCAATATTTTGTAATTTCATCCTTTTTAAGACAGAGGAGCAAAACAAGTATTTCCTTTGCCATCATGACAGCTGTGACAGGTGTGTATTTACTGAACAGGCCTCTGTTAAGCTGGAGATTTGACCAGATAGCTTAGGTAGTCCTCCCAGTGTCAGCTAATTGGTTACAAAAAAGCATGTGAAAATTAGGGGTTAGTGAGTGTTTTAGCTTTTCCATGAGTAAATGAGAAGCAGTAGCTTTGGGGGGAGAGAACAATACAGTCTCAATACAGTATTCAGTGTTTTCTGCTTAACTTGAGCAATAAACAGTGACACCATTTAGAGGAGGGAAGCAGTATTCATACAGATCTGTGCTGTGCTCCTTATCGACTTCTGAAAAGGCAACTGGGAAAAAAATCTTTGCTATTCTTTTTTGAGTCGTGCTGGCTATTTCTGGATTGCTTGCAGACTTAAGCTGACTTTGCTAGTGGGAGAAACTTTTGAATATATCTAACTTAAATAGATGAACACTTATCTTCCATGTGCTTTGATAGCTTCTCTTAAAATGTTTCCTGTTAACAAAGATATTTGCATGTAAATGTTTATCTCTTGCATTCCATCTGCTCCATGTCTTTGGTCCTTAACTCAAATCCTAGGTATGATAGAATTTACAATTGTTCCCCAAGTAAACTGTGATATCACTCATTTAGGATCTAACATTTCTACAGCAACATCTGAAAAGGTAAAGTTGAAGCTTTACTCGATTTTTTTCTTAATAAAAATTTGAGGTCTACAGGGAATCAAATTTCCTGTTTTAAGACTGTAAATGGGGAATCAGAAAGTAATTATTCAACATTCACTTTTAATTCAATAGTGTTTGACTGAACTGGAGGGAGATGTAATGTGATGGATGGTTGCCATAATGAATAGGTACTGAATTTAACAGATGAATGATCTTTATTTACTATAAGTCTTAATGTTGTTCATGTGTGGAGTATGTAATATTGTTTTATATTTTATTCAGGTGTGCTGCATTGAGTTTTTACTTAGAAAGTTAATTGAAGCAAGAAAAAAATAGTTTCATTGTAAAAATAATGAAGAAAATAATTTGTGTCCCGGACTAAAAGAAAATTAAATTATGCAAGCCAGAATCATATGTAACTGAAACTTATGATACTTTCAGAATACTGTAGAAAATTACAATCTCTAAAGATTTGCATAAAGGTTTTTAGAATTTACCTACTGACAGTCCTTCAGATAACTGCTCAGTATACTGCAATGTGTTTGCAGAAGAGATTATTATAGAATGTAATTTTCTTATTTTGGTCATTGTGTTAGTCCAATTGCAGATGAACAATTATGAAAATAACCATCCCTAAGTTGTATAGAAGCTTTATTGGGGTTGTGGAGGGTGTTGAATCCCCATGATCTGTTTGTCTTCCTTCACTTTGAGACTCAGCATGACTTGTTAGAAATGTACTGAAATCTTTTTGGGGTATGTGGGAGTTACAATCAACAAAACTAAATTAAAGGAACAAAAACTTAAGTGTCAGCTGAAAATAAGATCTCTTATGTCCTTCCATCCCTTCCTCCAAATATAAACTGTAAATGTGGGACTACAAACTCTTTGTCTGGTGGTTTACTTGTTTTTAAAATTCTAAGTCAGACTGTACAGCAACATAGAAAAAGAAAATCCAGAATTAATATAAAACTGAAAGTTTAGTCAAGGAAATTTATTGACATAAGTAAAAGATCATAAGCTGATAGACTTAAAATTTGAATTATTTGGAGGTTTCATAAATATTTTGTGGTTTTGTCTAGGAGTATATATGTTGAAATAAAGTTTGATAAATAAAAAAAGGCATGATCTAATCTAAAATACAAGTATTTTTTCATGTGGGCCACAACATTTCTGTATATTGCATTACTAAACTCAGCTACTATACTAGTCTGCCCTCAGATCACTTAGGGAATGTTTTATGCTAAACATAAACCAAAAGTTGCTTTTAATTCATCATTTACCATGGCAAAGTCTTTGTTCTGTAATGTCGTCAGCATATTAGTTTTCTGTAAGATTTAAAATGCTATAGATCTTGGAAAAACAAACTTTGATCAAAGATCTGAACTTGAAATGCATGTACTAATTTCTTAGAGTTGAATAGGATAGTGAATATTTCTTGTGTTAAATAAGAAAATTAATTTTAAAATTTTTGAAAACCTACAGTAATTTGTATGCTTCTCTAATGCCTTTGTACTTGGGTGAAATTTATAATGGAAAAAAAAATTACATATAATGATATTTGTCTTTGACCTTACATGTTAATTAGAACTAGAGATAGTTGAAATTTTATTTCATTGCCTGACATGATTAAAAACACTGATTTTGTACTTTGTCATTTCCTAACTGTCGCTTCCTCTTTTTGCTCTGACTTTTCTCCATCCCTCTCCCACTCTTCTGAAATGCTTTTAGCTGCCCTTGCGTATATAGGCACAAGGTTATACAATGAAAGGACATCTAAAGCTGCAGCAACATGACTTCAGTGCTTCACAATCAGTTTGTTTGCTTATGATAATACATATGCACGAGATCTTAAGGATTCTACTAGTCCCTTCAGTTCTTTCCCTTCCCCAAGTACCATCCTATATGCTAAATGAGACTAAATGGTGCACTAAGGAAGCCTGACGCAAAAGTACTAGCATTTTTCATATATATTTGCACTGCTTATCAAAAAAAATTAATGACTTGAGTTTTAATCTTCTCTCAATTTGATGAGATGCGAACCATTTGCAGAATTCTTAATTGACCTTTGAAATATAATCAAGGAGTTATTCACTAAATTAATTCTTCTGAAAAGAAATCCTGAAGACTAAACCCTCCATGAGTAGGTAGGTATGTTGGAACATGTAAATGTATATAAGGAGTATGTAAAATGACCCAGAGTTTGCAAGATGATTTATTTACTTTTTATTTACAGAAGACTGACTTAACATATAGTGTTAGAGAATTGTTCCTGTTGCTTTACAAGCCAGAGCATAAAAAGAGTTAATATTGCCATGT
Organism: Pseudopipra pipra; assembly: GCF_036250125.1. Taxonomy (NCBI): domain Eukaryota; kingdom Metazoa; phylum Chordata; class Aves; order Passeriformes; family Pipridae; genus Pseudopipra; species Pseudopipra pipra. The sequence continues at coordinate 61,783,110 of NC_087551.1, forward strand.
TATAGAGCAAAATTTAGGTCCAATGTGTTTGATTTGTAATTTGAGGTCCTATCATAAGGAAGGAGAAGAGAGACACTGAATGGCTTTCTGGCTCAAATTTTGTTCTGGTAAAATTGATGTGATGAAGGCCCGGTTTTTTGATACTTTGGGCTTCGTAAGATGACAGCCAATCTTCTACATCTGAATGAAATAAAAGGCTAGATCACCAATGAAAATAATTAGATGTTTTTACTGAAAGCAGATATCTTAAAAGTTCCTTTACGCAAGGATTTTTTTCTCTTGAAGACCTAATTAAATATACAGTTCTTACATGATGCTTCATTTTCAGTTGTGGGCTTTCTTTCATGTGGTAGGCTCTGTGTCTGACACTAACATGGTGGCACTTTTCTCTGAATCTGACCAAATGTATAGTCTTGCACATCAGCAAACTAGGAAATTGGAAAATCTTATCAATGTATTTGAATACCTGTGGGGAGAGTGTAAAGGAAACTGAGCCAGGCTCTTTTCACTGGTACCCAGTGACAGGATAGGAGTCAGTGGGGGCAAACTGATACATAGGACGTTCCTTCTGAACAACAGGAAACACTTTTTTACTGAGAGAGTGATTGAGCACTGGCACAGGTTGTCCAGGGAGGCTGTGGAGTCTCCATCCTTGGAGATATGCAGAAACACACAGTCCTGGGCAGGTGGCTCCAGGTGACCCTGCTTTAGCAGGAAGTTTGAACCAGATCACCTCTGGAGGTTCCTTCCAACCTCAACTTTCTCTTTTTCTCTGAAATCTTTGGGTTTCTTAGTTTCTGTAACTGTGAAATAATTTTATTAAGATTTCCTGCTTCTGAACAGCAAGATGAAGGAACTTTGTAGCTCTGAAAGTAGTCCAGCTCTTTTATTTTTTTTGTTCTGTATATGTGGCAGCAGGTTTGGTTTTGTCTACACTTCTGTTGGGAACAAATCTAGAGGTTAATTGGAAAAAACATTCCCTTTTTAAACGTTGTACAGCTATTATGATTCCTGTGTTATTTTTCCCATCTGATACTGGCACTGTTGCTCACACTAAGTTTAACTTGAGCACATCTTCATCTTATGCCACTTTTTTTTTTTTAATAATATCAATTTTAGCATGATTTTTCTGATGGATTTCTCATGTTGGTAGTGTTAATTTATATACAGTTTCCTAGGGCAACACAGACAGTTTTATTACTGTTATGGCTTTTCATTATAATGAAAATTCTACAAATAAGTAGCATTCATGTCAGTGTTGGAGATTTATGAGGGAGAGAGAGGAGGAAAGAGTAGATCTGTTCAAATTTTTCTCAAGCTTTGTCTAAGTTTTTTTTTTTTTAACCAAAATATAGCTGCAAGATAATTAATTTCCAAAGATTTAATCTACTTGGAGATATTACAACTCTGTAAAATTGCAGAAGGCAGATATAATTTTATTTTAATGTTTTTCAAGTTTGAGGTTTATGACTTGCCATATTGTATTAAGTGTATGCATTAATTGCAGTGTATTGTGCCCTTAACTGGCACGATATAGCAATTTCAAGTCTTTAAGCACTTTATTAAAGGATAGAGAATTTGGAGAGTTTTTGCTATCCAAGAGAAGAGAACATAATTAAAGGAGGTGCAAACCCAAATTTACAAGATATATGGCACATCTGGCAGCTTGCGTGAAGATAATATGTTTGTTTGGTGGTGGGAATGCCTGCAATTTTATCTGCCAATCTGACACAGTAGGAGTTTAGCTAATGAGGTTGCCTAGCAAAAAGTGCATCAGGAGGAAGTCAGGGTTAAAAATAAGCATACATATCAAGAGGGAGCAAAAGATTTATAATGGATATAGAGCTGTTACAAGTTGTTATGGCAACTAGCATTTTAGACCCATAATTACATAATAACAACGCTGCCAATCCTAAATAGATTACATTTTTATTTTGTGTTTTTCTTCAATATTTTTTTTAAAATCTTGAAATATTTTCTAAAATATTCAGTATTTGAGAGACTTTGTCAATGATAATGTAAAGTCCGTCTAGTTTTATTTTTTTGGAGAACTACATTGAATAACAAAAAGAAACTTAATGGAATAAATCTAAAAAATCAAACAACTGAAAACTATGTGATTTTCATACCAATGCAATTTTTTCCTAAAACCTGAAAAACAGGTATAAAGATATAAATCCAAGTACTATTTGTTAGCTTAGACTTCGATCATGGATTTTTTGAACTTTGGAAAAATCAAGATAATACTGCTATATACTCTCTTAGGACAATTTGTATGAAAACCATTGAAAACATACAGAAATTATAACCAGAAGGCATAGTTTAATTATTTGCCATAATTGTACCACAAAGGAGAATAAATTTGATTTATTCCTGCCACATCTCTGGAAGCCAAGTTTTTTCAGAAAGTCTATGTAATAGATGTTATTAGAAATAAAATATAATAGATTAAAAAGTTGCAGGTTTTCCAAGACTGAAGAAGAATTTTACATAAAAACTTTTTTCTCAGCAGGATTTTCTTGTTTCTAAGAACTTACTGTGCCACAACACTGTTTTAAGGTTTTGTATAAACATTACTGAGTTTGATCAGATCATTTTAAAAGTTATATTGACATATGCATTTACTATTTACAAGCCACCTTGGAGTGGTCATAATATAACATATGTGTAGTCTGTCTTGAGGTTGGTCTCATTTTAGGCTTTTTTTTTTTAATTCGAAGAGAGCAGAATTCTACCCTTTTTTCCCCCCTATCCTGATATAATATAGAGAACATGCTACATCATCTGTGCAAGAGGGATGAGACAAATAAGAAGAGGTAGTTGCTGTAATCCAGAACTTGCCATTTTTTTTAATCACGGGAGCTGAAGCAAGATGGTATTTCAGTTGTTTCAAAAAAGTGTGAAGACCACCTGAGGGAAGTAAACTTCTCAAAAGACATGTTTAGGTACAACCCTCTGTGTTTCTTCTAGGAGGAGCACTGGCTTTAAAGAATGTGTTATTCTGCCACATCTCAAAACTTGTGAGATTGTCATCCCATCTTAATTAAGTGCTTTTGTGACACTTGGTGCACTGCCTTGCTCACCAACTGATGAGTTTTTCTTGGCTAAGAAACAAGCAATGTGAGTATAGTTAATTCTTCTTCAGGTGGTGTGTCTTTGGCTCTTTAACCCTTCAGTTTTTCACGTGTGCAAGGACTAAGTTGCCTAAGTTGCTTGGAAAATCAGTGGACCTTAAATTGTTCAAGTCTTAAATAAAATTCTTGTAGCGTTGAAGAAGACTGGGTTGTGCTCTTCTGTGATTTATGATGGCCATTACTAATGTCACTGAACTGTTGGATTTGTATTTATTTCTGCCATGAAGAGGATAAGCAATTGATTAATACTCTTGAGTCTAGGTGTGTGTTATTTAGTATAATGTAATAAAAACTCTCTATTCTTCTACCTTTCTAGTAAGGGCATATTTACAGTAAGATGAAGACAAGTGCTATTGGTAAGGTGTTTGATATATTGTAAGTATGTGTGCATAAAATGATATCAGGTTTTCTGATAATTTGAAAAGTAGAGAATTAAACTGGAAAGAAAGCCGACAACCTGATTTGTGAATTCAAGCTCTGTTAACCATAATTGAACAATGAGGTTCCTGGAAATGCCCAAGGTCTTATTTTTTTTATCAGGAAAGAGTACAAAGCCTGGAACATTAAATGCAATGCTGCAAACATATCTGTCCAAGACAATATTTCACTAGGAACTTGCTAAATCTTAGAATTTAATTTAAACCCCAACTTTTATTGTGAGATGATAGAAGCTAAGAGCTTGGAGGTGTCTGTTGAGGAGAAGAGATACTGAAGAATTAAAAAGAAAATTCCAGGTCACCTTATTACAGGGAAGCTGGATGTGTTATTTGAAATGCATATACATAGTAGAGGAACTTCTTTGTATGAGAATATTTTTGGCTGTGTTTACAAGAAGCCCTGATAGCAGATACTGTTCACTGGCAGCAGCACATAATGTTCCAGGCATTCAAAAGAAACTTCTGTGTGAAACTGTGGAAGTATCAGTCTGCTAGACATCAAGTCTGGTGCTAGGCTTTGAAAAGGGCATGAGTAGAAAGGAGGAAAAATAGCCAGTCTTCACAGTGGGAAAAGTTATCAGTAGGATTTCCATAGTATTTCCTTTGCTGTTCCACGTCAGAAGTGTTTTGTGAAATGGGTACAAGAAGATCTACATGTAAAATGAAGTTATTTAGGATGATTAATCCTGTAGCTTATTCCAGAGAGTTGTAGAAGACTCTTACTTAGTGATTGGATGATATCAAAATTAATTAAAGTGTGTGAAGCACAATGCACCAATTGTGTTTCATTTTAGTTATCCAAACTTGGGAGTAAGTCTTTGTTCACTGTAAGAAGTGCCTGGCAAATAGTCAAATATTGGTTTACTGTGAAAGTAATTGGATGGGAAAATGGAAAGCATTTGTAGACTACAAGAAAACTGCAGTCTTATGGTGCATGTGGCTGCAACAGAGAGAGTCTGGTTTTATTAGAACTTACTTTGCTAGATGGGAGGGGGCAAAACCCACAACTGGTGGTGTTTCCTTGTCCTAGGCAATTTCAGGTAGTTCTTCTATGCACATCAATATATCTGTGGTCAATGCATATGCAGGTGACACGATCTTCCAGTCCAACTTAGTTTTAGTAGCATTACCGTTGCAGACCTACATTGCCACGTATACTGCTGTTACAAAGCTGCTCTTTCAAAGAGCTTTAGCTTTGCAGTGTTTTGTACCCTTCCTGCATAGCATTTGTTTTCACTAATTTACGCTGTAATTGTGAGCACACAGGAGACGTATTATGTGGTTAAGGAGAGTGCGGTCAGGCGGTGGGCTTGAATTGATGGAATTGATGGGATCTTCTTTACCAGAGGGATTTTGTAAATAAATGATGCTTTCACCTCTTCACATGATCAGGACTGAGCTGAGCTATATCTGAAAGGATATAGCAAATCTAAAAAGATAAAGAAGCTTTACAAGGAAGATAAATTTTGAAAAGCAGCATGTAGTGTAAAGCAGCTTGAACAAGAGAAGTGAAAAAGTATGTGTCCCTTCAGACATTACGTACAACCGTGAAACAAACAATATATATGAATACAGACAAATTTTTCTTATAATACCTTTAGTAGGATGAGAAAATGAAAACAAGCAGAACACAGTGAAGGAAGATACATATGTTTTCATGCAATAAAATTTTTTGACAGAAAAAATGAAAGTATAGCTGGATTTGAACAAGTGCTGGATGGATTACTCAATGATAGGGCTTTTAGCACAAGAGTTTAGATATACTTTGGCTTATGAAGTTCCTGTCCTTGCTGGAAGAATGAACATGGGAAAAGATTAGTCTTTTTCTTCTGCTGTTCCTTGAACATCCCAAGTGGCCAGTGTCACAATTATGTTATTTTGATGTTTCATGAAAGAATGTGAGATGATTTCAGAAGCTCCTGGCTTCTGCTTTCTCCGGCTCTATTCCCACATGACATGGGGAGAAAGTGGATGGTTGTACGCTACCTTTGAGAAGCAAAGGCATTGGCATGATAGATAGTATTCAGTGTTTGAAGGAGGGGGACCTGGTGTGAAGTGGTCCACAAATGGATTCAGGGGTATTAAAAATAGCTTTAAAGTGGCTTGTGGTTCCCTGGTGGTCTAGTGGTTAGGATGCGGCACTCTCACTGCCACAGCCTGGGTTCGATTCCCGGTCAGGGAACTTCTGGGCAGATGGAGCTCGTCAGCCCTGTAAGGCCATCCATCTAAGAGAAGGTCACTCTAAACAAACCTACATCCTGAGGACCTCGCTGCCACTGTCCAAGCTTGCTCGACCCCGACAGATGAACCTCAGGATTAAAGGGTGGGCTCAGTTCAGCGCACACTGTGTCTCACCTAAAAAATCCACTGCGCAGGCTCGAAGGGTAATGACCTTTCCCAAATCTTTGTTCGCAAAGACTGGCCATGAAAGTGGCTTGTGAAGCTGCCCCTCTGAGTAGCTTCCTGAAAGTTTGGCCCTTTTCCAAACAATCAAAATGAAAATTATTATAAAACCATGATTGTTTTTGCAGTGGGTAACAACAGGACCTGAATATTCTCAGTTTCATCTTGCATGGCTTATGGCAGTTGGAAGAAGTGTGCTGGGAACTAGCTTGTAGTCATGAATGTTGCTGAAAAGATTGACTCTTACATGTAAGCCAGGAGAATTAACTTATATTCTGCTCTTCTGAGAAAAGAGGATTTGTTGCAGGACTCTTGTTGTTTGGGTATACTTTCTGAAAGGTGTGGGGCCTTTTTGCATTTAGTGATCCTTTAATTTGTATAACACCTTCAGCATCTTGGATTAGGGATTCTTGAAGTAGAACCAGCTCAGGAGGAACTCTGAGTCTTCATTCATTTGATGAAACAACCTGTCATTTATTTTTTTGAGTGGCAAGTTATATAGTTCTGGGGTGTCTTGAAGCTGGAAGAAATCTTGTTGAGTAATCAGAAAAGTATGAATCACTGATTAGCATATTTATGTAGTCAAGAGTACTGTTTTCTGTCTAGAACTGACTAAAAATGTTTTTATGGTAATAGGCTGTAATTGAAACAAACCACAATTAATTTTTAAAGTGCATTCAAAAACGATTTTTTTTTTGCCTTTCCTTCCTCTTCTTGCACTGAAGTGCAGGAAAGTAGCATTCAGCTTTGGTTTTCATTCATTTAAGGTGTGAATTTTGGTTCAGATAAAAATATTCTATTAAAAAAAAAAATTGCAAACAGAAGTGTTGACAAGCTCTCTAACTGTGAATGCCAACTGGGTGAATGGAGAACTGGACAAACATGTTTGGCATTCCTTTCTACTACACAGAAGATTTAATTTGATAGTCTAATAAAGAGTTTATGCAAGAAAAATTCCGGATTTTGTTTTTTCTGCCCATGATTATCTTCTCCATCTTATTGAAAATTTAGACAGCAATGGACAGGTCCTGAAATTGGGAATGCCAGAGAGATGCATCTTCAGTCTCAGCATTATTAGCAGTAGAGTGCTAACAGAGGAGAGGAGTCTGGTAGCCAGTTTCTAGGAGGCAAATGAGTTGGCTCATTTATGTATCTTAGTCACCTCCTTTTATAAGCTTTCAAAAATGGTGAAGTGTTTTCTATATATACTACTTATTCTTTTGCACTGAGAAAATAAACAAAAAATTCCCCCAAAATAGTGTCTTTTCCTTGTACAATATATGGTCTTCTTGTTTGTTTCTATACATGTTTTTCCCATTACTGTGCTTCTCCCTAAACTTAGATTGTAGTTTCTTTGGATTAAAGAACAAGTTTATCTGTACAGAAATAGCATATCCACTTAATGTCTCATGTAATGTATTTTGTAAATGAATATTTTTAAGCTGAGTTGCATGAACTGGAGAGGATGCCTGGCTAAAATGTGGGAAACTACTAGCAAGCATCTTTAGCGTAGAACTAGCAAACTAAATGTAACTCACTGGAGATGATTCTCTAGTAGGTCTCCTCAGGAACGTATAAGTTCAAGCAGCTTTTAGATATGTGCATGTGTGTTTTGAAGGATTTGTCCCATTTCTTAAGTTATTAAAACATATTTATTGGTCAATGAAGTACTAAATTGTATGAAGAAGTAAATGAAAAAAAATACATAGCTTTTTGTGTTTAGTGAGTACTTGAAAAACTCGAGCATTATCCTTCCTTGCCATTTGTAGCAGTCTGGAGTGTGTTCATGCTAGACAAACGTTGTTTTTTTACAAGTGTTCATTTCACAGGTTCTTAGTTTTGCTATTTTTATAAGAAGACTTTATCCAGTAATAAAATTAATGTAATCTGTTCTTCTATTAGATTCAAAGTTTTTATAGACTTGATCAATGGTGAGTGTTATGAAATACAAGCTGAAATTGTTTTCAGTGCATTGTCGCCAGCCCCTGTTGGTGTCATTCTGCCCCTGCTTCCCAAGGAGGTGCAATTTCTCAGATATTCTTGAGATAGTAAGCTGTTAGATATTTTTCAGAAGGAGTTTAAATTCAGTGAGGAGTCCAAGTTTGGCAAAGCAGCTTAAAGTTTCATATGAGTAGCCTTTTATGCATTGTAGGACTAGTATGGATGGGGGCTAATGTTTGTTTAGTTTCCTTTGAAACACATTTTTTCAGAGATTTTAATAATTTGATTTATTTGAGGTTAATATATAGGGCCCAGTTTAGTGCCATGTTGCATTTGCCTTCACAAGGAAAGCACTGTGTATTAAGCAGGTTATATTAAGGAAGCAGTGTGCATGGGCAAAATGTTTCTGGGAGAGTCTCAGAATTCACGTGAACCAGAAAGGAGCCTGTGGTAGGTTGAATCACTTAGGCAGTGAGGCAAAGCTTTGCTTGGCAGAAGTCACACCACAGTATACACGCTGGAGAGCAAGAAGATGGAAGATGAAACTGATACTTTGTCAGTAGTGGAAGAGATTTCATCTCTGTGTCTGAGAATCTAGGAGTAAGTGGGAAAGGTTGCATTGAGAGTCAAAGCTCTGGTGACAAACTAAATTAACGGGTCCATGACTGCGTTTGCTGTGCTCTGCTGTCCATTTCTCCAACTGCAGTTCTCAGGTATTGCACTGTTAGTGCTGGTTTCACAGTTGCTGAGACAATATTTTTTTTTTGGTAGAAAGTGAATAATAACATTTTAAAAGGTTGGTAGTATTTCAATGTGGTTGCTTGATGTTGGAGGAATAAAAAATGAATTCTCATCACCCCCACACTCATCCAGAGCTTTATACGGGGCTTTGTTATGGATGTGGGTTATGTATAAAGCCTATTTTGTTTGAAAAAGTTGGAACAAACAACCCCTATCATTCCTCATACCCTTGCCCCACCCACCCCTGGAAACAAAGGCAATTCCTCAAAATCTGATTTATTATGGTGTCATAAATCAAGAATTTAAAATTGCACTTTTTAAAGGAAAATAGTCATCATACAGAAGCATGCCGTTTGCTTTATACCATTCACTTAATATTGCACATTACTACTGCATCAAATATGTGAGAAAAGGGTAATTTTGGTGGTGTTATTTTCCCTTGGCACTTACAGTCTTTCTAAAACCTCAGAATTATTATTAATCCCCCTCATATTCAAAATTATTTTTGAATGATGTGACAGTTTCTCTTTGACCATCCAGTTAAGTCTTATTCTCTGCCCTCTGTTCTAGCCTTTTCTACTTGCTAGACCTCTTTTTCTTTTCTCTGCCTCTCTACATTTTGGATTTACAGTTCTATTTTGTATGATTATCATATATTAATAAGAGATGTAAGACACTTGAGAGGTAAACTGGGAATTCCCGTGATTTTATTTCAACAATTTTAAACCCTTTATACCTCCCCTAGTCCTTTAAAAAATATCTATACTATCATTCATTTTTATGTTCTCTAAAGAATAATAGAATGATAGAATGGTTTGGGTTGAAAGGGATCTTAAAGATCATCTAGTTCCAACCCCTTGCCATGGGCAAGGACACCTTCTACTAAACCAGGTTGCCCAAAGCCCCATCCAAACTGGCCTTGAACACTTCCAAGGGTGGGGCATCCTCAGCTTCTCTGGGCAGTCTGTTCCAGTGCCTCACCATAGCCAAACCCTTTTAAGAAATATGTTATAACATCAATTAATATGAAAGACAGAAGAATATATGGGTTTTTTTCTTCATAATATGGAGCTAGAAGTGGAATAAGTAATACAATTTTTCAGTTGCACATTAGCCTCTCAAATAAATTTACAGGAATATTACAGACTTTGCTTGTTTGTACCTGAGCAAGCACATCAGAAAAAAGATAATAAAGAAGAAAATCTCCAAATGAGATATTTGAAAGCAGGCTTGGCAGCCCTCTAGTAGTTACTTCCACAGCTTTTCTGCAAAGACTCGGAGAGGGACAGAGCTTCAAAAAAGCCCGCATGCATCTCAATGTGTGCATTCTCCTCCATTCAGTCCTTTCTTGGGGAAGATCGAGGAGAGCCCTGAGTGCAGGATTTGTTTGGGTTTTTTAAGGCTATTTTCATTGCTCACAAAATATTTGAAGTTTTTTGTAGTTTGGAGGCCTAACTATCTAGCTATCCACAGACAAGGACTGGAAGAGTTGTTCCCAGTTTAGTCTTCTCTGTTGCTTGTGTACCTACTTATGTGGAACAAAACCCTAAAGTACTTTGTTCTTATTGCTTATTCACTTAATAGAGATAGATTTGTGTGAGGCACATACTGGCCTTAGATGTATTGAAATCACTAAATTGATGCTATCTACTGAAAGATTATATTGCCAGATATTTGCTAACAGCAATCTTGTTCTTCAGCTGATAGCCTAAAAGTGTAAGATTTTTGCTTTCTAAATGTGGGCAAGATCTGTATATAAGAAAAGTATATCCTGGAACTCTCGAAATAATATTCCAAGGGTGTGTTACTTTGGGAAAAAATCCTCCCCAGGTTTAATGTACAAAATCATTTAGTTATTAAGAGGACTTCAGGATCATGTAGCATCATCTTTCAACCAGCCATACTGTGTAGCTGGACTTGGTCATGTTGTACACTGCTTAGCACTATTTGACCTATACCTATTTGTCTCTTGAACCACTCTCCTCCTGCTTCTTTGTCTTTTCAGCTATCAGAGTCTTACATCTAAAGTCTTTAATTTCTGTCATTTCATGTTTTACAACTGTATTTTACCCCTTACTCTCCTTGCATTTGATACCCCTTCTTTGTTTGTAATGCTCTTGGTCTCCAATACTTTGAGATGTCTCCCAGCCTTGTATTACAAGCAGTCTTGCAGGATATTACTGCTCTTTTGTACTGTGATATATTCTAGAGCTGATCCTTTAGAACTCAGTTGTTAACCTTTTTACAGCCCCATGGTTGTCTTTTAACAAGTATGTGTGTGGTGGTTTTGTTGTTGTTGCTGGGGTTTTTTTTAAGTTGTTTTGGTGTTTTTTTCTTTTCTAGCTATGCTTTCCTTTCACTTATTTATGTTAATTTTTGTTTCTGCTGTTCCATCTGGTTTTGTGATACTTTTCACCAGCATCTTTGATGTGATTTTTTTTTTTTAGGAGGACTTTCAGGGTGATGAAATCCATATTTATATGTTAGCTTCTACTAAGTTTGCTCTTTGTTGAGTTTTAAAAATTTCCTCCCACCCTTTTATTTGTTTTTTTCCTGGGCAATAAGGTTCTTGCCATAGGATTGTGAACTAGCTAGAGTTTAAATTTGAAGAAGAATGTTTTTACCTACATATCTCTTAGTGATGGGTAGTCCCAAGTAGAAATTAATAAACCTAGCAGAGAACTGTGTAGTATTTAATTTGTCTTTTGGCTAACTCAGAAATAATTCAGAGCAATGTTGAAGAGTCTGATGATTTAATTGTGTCTAGGTGTGTATGTTATTGTCTTGTTCCTTCTCCAGCTTAATTATACAGCACCCAAAATGATTCATGAAAGGTGAAGGTGGCTTCTGTTGAATCCAATGGGACAACTACGTTTGGAGGTGATGCAGGATTACTCCAGTGCTTTTCATTACTTTGTGTACCACAGGTTTGTGTGTGTTCAGTTTAAAATTAAGAGCATTGTTATATATCTCACTGTTATATATCGAGTGGAAATTTTCCAGTATGTTGCTTAAAGTGAGTCTGTATGGCAGCATGACACTTTCAAATAGTGTTATGATTTATCAGTATAGAATCCTCTTTTCATACCAGTGTGATGCCCCTATCAGTTTGGAGTAAGTAATCGAATTTTTAAGGCTTTGACTGGCAGTGAAACTTTATAACCTTTGCTTCTTTGAAGACAAGAGCAATGTTTTTAATTGTTAGAAATGATAAATAGCTGTCCAAGTAATTGTGCCTTATAAAGACAGTAAGGCACTGATCACTCAGAGTAGTAAATGTGCTTGCTGACCTTTGAATTAAAGGAGAAGTTGTGGCAGATATTAAAAATTATGGTCTGTTGGTAGCTTTACTTCCCAAAAGTTATACCTATCTGTGATTTTGAACTTCAGTAGCATGGTTTAGATAACATTATTATCCCCTTTTCATGGAAACTATTGATTCATCCATGTACTATGGAAGTGTTAGCATTCTCAAGCAAATGCTAATTTGCAAAAATTAATTTGTTCTGAGAACATAAATTACAAAAATAAACTGTGACAATTCGTTGCTATGAGACGCACAGAACTGACTAAGTTCTGGCAAAAGAGAAACGTAAAATTAAGGACAAAGTTTGGAGTAATTGTTTTAGATAGGCTACAGGTGTCTGGCATTACATAGGTGTAAATATTACGTGTATTTGATGTATGCTTTCATTTGCTTCTCTTGGCTTTGTCTTACCGTATCCCTGTACACTCACAACCTCTGAAGGTGCCTTTTGTGCAGAACGATTGAGCCTTGCAGGAGGAAGGCATTTCTCTTGATAGTTCTAGCAATATGCATCATTTTGTATGCTGATTTTATCACACATTGTTCAAATTAGTTCATTAAAATTAAACATCACTGAATGCTTCCATAGCCACCTGCACTGCCTTGTTTCCTGTTTTGCTAAATGACTGAGCCGTATGGTTGCTTCAAGCCTTGCCTCACCCTTGGTGTGTTGCATATTACAAAAATACTTGATTATATTAAAGGAAAAAAAGTGCTTATTTCAAAATATATCTTGCATCTCTCAATGTATTATTTTTATTCTGATAAGTTTCTTAGTAAATTTACAACTGAAATGGTAATTAGTACCTGGTATTAAAAGAAATGAATGTATTTTATTGGTTGTATAGATAGACTTTAAAAATTATTTTCAGCTTTTGAAAGTATTTAATTTTTTTGTTGTTTTGCTTTTATTCAGATGAAGCAGCCTGCTTCCTGTGGGTCCATGAATCTATTTAATCTATTTATTTATGTGTTTATGTGTCTCTTATGTAATAATGAGAACACTGGATAAGGGAATGTGAGACTGCAGTTGTATAGAGTTAGAACACCTTGCATTGATAGTTAATGGAATTCTTTTCCACCTTGCCTCTGTCTGCTGTCATGCACTCGGTTACTAGCAGCTTTCCCAAAACCAGGAAACCAAACAAACCCCCTAACCCAAACAGTTGATTCCTCTCTAACTATAAGAATACACGTAACTAATTTATGTTGTTAGTCTCTAATTTTTTCTTGATGAATTAACACTCAACATGGAAGTAGCTGTGTCACAGGTAACTTTACTTTAACAGGGGTAAACATATCCCAGAGCTGTGGATTTCTTCACTTGCACACCACCATCTGTAGACGAGAAGATGCACCTAAAGAAAGCCTCATATGTTTACTGACTGATCTTGTCATTCATTCCCTCATGTTGCAGCAGGGATTGTGCAGCCTCTCAGTGCTGGCCTGTGTTATACCCAAGACCTTGGGGTGCAGTTCTGGGCACTGCTTGGCTGGCAGCATGGGGGCTGTGCTGTCTTCCAGTTCCTGCCTTATGTTGTCCACCAATGTTTCAGCATGTCTTCTCCTTCCAAAAGTCTAGCCTGAGGTAGGCATTAATAGCCTTGACATTGTATGGCAGAAGCTGCTGGACTGTGGTCCCCTCCATGCCCTTTCCCACTCCCAACATCTTAAACTGAAAAAAAATCAAGGTGCATGGGAAAGGGCTATGTCTTGGAGCTGTGGAGGTGACACACAGGGCTCGAGGATGCCAAGAGGCTGGATGGCCCTGGATGGAGTTACCCCTGAGTGCCCTGGGGGCAGGTGTCCCCACAGGCCAGGGAATAGCTGCTCTTGCTGCTGACCTGGGCATCTTATGGGTAGATGTCGAAATGAAGTGTCTTCTGTCCACCAGAACTGATGATCTTCAGCTTCTTAACCACCTCTTGACAGTATATTTAATATGGCAGTGAGCTAAGGTGTAGCTACTGAATAGTAACAAGAAGTAAGTTTTATATTATTTAATGAAGTGTAAATGTATTTCTCTAAATATATAAGGAGAAGATAGTGAAGCAGTAGATACCACGTGTTCTTAACCTGTGATGCTTGGTTCATTAAGCTTAGGGAAGAAACATATTGATGAAACTGAAACAGCTTCCCAGTAGGTGAAAAGCTACTTGGAAAGCACTCGTAGTGTCCAGTCATTCTTAGTTTTCATTAGTGCTGTGGATTGTGGAATAACAAATGTTCTTTGGCTGGCTGAGGTTATCCAGGTTACTAAGCCTCTGAGCCTATTTCAGGGTAATCTGGGGTTCCAAAATTATTATGATGCATTGGAGTAATCAAGAGGAATTGAAAAACAATGAAGAAGAAATGATTTGGTGAAACTGTGCAGGCCTTTTATGCTGTTACAGAAAAGGCAGATGTTGTAATTGCTTTGTATAGGATGTTCTATATAAATACACATTAAATTATATTTTTGTTTTTTCTTAGTGCAGTTAGAAGAATAGGCACTTCAGTTTGGAGTGTGGAAGGAGAATGTCTGTTCTTGGAAAGCTCAGAAGAAAGCGACAGAAATGACAGAGGGCTAGATAGCAGCGTTTTCTCTGTGCAAAAACTGAAGAATATTAGGACTGTCTTTTCTACAAGAGAGAAAAAGGAAAGGGAAATTTTCAGAAAGTTAAAGACTGGTGCAAAAAAGGTGGTAACCTAGACTTCATGTTGGCTGGTGATAGGTTAAGCAGTAATAATCTTAAATTACTGTGAGATTTCAGGTTGACGATTAGATAAAATGTTAATTGAATTCTGGAATTGAGTGCTTAATAACTGCCTCTTAACAGAGTTGTAAGTGTTCTGCTATCTACTGTCACAGTCTTTCCTCCTGAAGTGTTTCTATGTGCATAAATGCCAGGAACAGTTCTGTCTTCTGTATGTGAGAAAGGAACACGTCGGCTGACAATACACAGACTCCATTGCCTATTTTTATCTATTTCTGTTGGAAAGAGTCTAAATTCTTTTTCTTTCCCTATCTGTTGTGCATTTCCATTGTGTGTAGGGAAGATTCTGCTTAGCCCTTAGTCAGTCTCAGGAGGGTTGCTGGTAAAACATTGAAGGAAATAAATATTTGAATTTTTTAAAAAAACCTTTTTTTAGTAACTATGTCATGATTAACAGCTGTGCTTGTTTTCTCAATTTGTTTGATATTCCCTTCACAGAGATTTTTATTAGAAAATTTTAGTGTTAGAAGACAATACTGTAAGATTAATCTCTCTTCATTTTCTGAGATGCCACTTGATTCTTGAGTATCTTATATGAACATTTGGATTATTTGAAGGCAGTATTATGATTTATAGTTGTTAATGACTTCAGTTTTCTTTTCTGGTTTTGGTAAATTCTAATTTTGAAAGAAAAGTTTGAGACTGAAATTATACTCTTAGTTCAGGATAAATTATACATTCCCTTCGGAAGAAAAAAAAGCCCCAAAATTTTATTTAAAAGCTTACGTGCAGTTTAAAAAAGAAAATAAAATAGCTTCTTGGATGACTTGGTACTCTGATATCTATACTGTGTCATTAAAGAGAACAGAAGTGTGAAATAAATCACAGAAGAAAATTGCAAAGAAATTATCTTTGGAACGTGAGTTCAATTCCCAGTTCTAATAATTAAGTGCATTGTTAGACTAATGAATATTAGTGTTAAAAGTTCACAAATTGTCTGAAATGGAGACTAGGTTCTCATCCTTCATATAATACATATTTTAGTACATTTATCAGTTTTGTATTTTTCAGAAGTTTAGGTGAATCGCATTAGTTGGTGCCAAGAATTAGCTGGTAATCTCATGCAGGTGGGGGAATGTTTTACAGACTTGGATAAGTATTCTTAGTGTTTTGTTGACATTATGAACTTCAGTAGTCAAAATAAAGAAGGATTTAAATAGCATTAGCATATATGAACTAGCTATTTGGAAGCAAAAAGCTGTTTCAAATTTTTATTAATTGGAAAGCGTGGTGTCAAGAGGAAAGATGCGAATCTTCATAAACTGAGATGCTTTCTGAGATGAAAACAAAAATCCCCAAAACAACAAGAAAAATTACTAAAACTCCATTAATAACTGGTGAACTTCAAGTTTTGTCTGAAACAGCAGTCCTAGTTTCTATGATGCAGTCTTTTTCCTTGCTGTTCCTCCACTTGCTGGACACTGAGCCCAATTATTTCTTTGAAAACACTATAAAAAATGCTAGTATGCTAGCATGAGTGGTTTTTATAATAGATAGGGTTGTTTCCATCCATCTCAAAAGTATTTCCCTGTAGAAGAAAGATGGTGTGTACTAGAGTGCAAAACCAGTTGAGCTGCTAATACAATTTGAGAGGCAAGGGTT
Source organism: Pseudopipra pipra (assembly GCF_036250125.1). Classification (NCBI taxonomy): domain Eukaryota; kingdom Metazoa; phylum Chordata; class Aves; order Passeriformes; family Pipridae; genus Pseudopipra; species Pseudopipra pipra. Next base: position 61,799,431 of record NC_087551.1, read on the forward strand.
TTTAAGGAGAGCTTATTTATTTATTTATCAATTTATTTTCAAACGACTAATTTGGATGGAAAATATGATGACCTCTCAGGCATTCTAATTTCCATCATGCCTGATGGAGATGTAGCAGACATCAAACTACGTATAGGTTGTAACCATTACTCTGGATGTAATGTATTAATGCTAATCGGTTTAAGTATTTGGGAGAGAAGAGTAGTTGATGTCTGGGGAAGGGAGGACTGTTAGCAAGAGGTGAAGCGTGACGAGAGTTGTCACACACCATAAAACCCATGTGTCTGTTTTAACTGTGAGCTCCAGCGTCTAGAAGAGCAAGGTTTTAATGTATTTTGTAAGCCTTCCTACGGTATCAAACAAATGTTTCAACTGTTTTTTGGCCGGCTTTTTGTCTATCTTTGTTATTTTTATTGTCCGTATGAATTTTTTCTGGTGTGCAACATGTATTTAGGGTTTTTAATTTTGTTTCTGTGGTATTTAATATGGTGGATTATGAATCCCCATATTCTTGCATAGGATTCCTCAATTTTTTGGATATGTACAATTCGTGGATTTTGACTGTTCTCTGTAGGTGTTGTTGAATTATTTATTATAGTAATCATAGCAATATGCATTATAGGACTGTTTACGCTTGCGAGATCAACATCACCATCGGAACTGGAAAATCAAAATAAATTCTAGAAGTAGCTGTTTGTAGATGTCCCTTTTTTTAGCCTCTTCCTTTCTATCTATGTAAAATTCCTCACTTTACGTGTTAATGTAACATGCTTGAAAAATTGCCTAAGATTTTATTTTGCAAATACTCATAACCATATGTATTTGATGGTGTGAAGACAGATGGAAGACTTCCTTGGAACTTAATAAGGTTTTCAGCTTTTTTCCCTTAAGTACTTAAGCAAGTACTTGAGTTTACTAAAGAGTACTACAGTTGTATTGGTAAAGGCCTGACTTCTGGTTATTCTCAACTGGAGTGCGAATGCCTACAAAGTAAGATATGTACTTCAGAGTGATATTATGAAGAACAGCAAACAATTTGCTACTAAATCTATCTTGTGAATGCATAGAGTGAGGATTTTTTCCATTATTTAACTATTGTTCTATATCGTTTTTCAAAATTCTTATCAATGGCAACTCTTACCAGCAGTTGGTTCTTAATTCTTGTTGTGCATTTAATCAAGGGTTATACAGCATCTTAAGTGTAGGTCCTATCCTACACCTGTAAAAGCAATAAAACTTGAAAATAAAACATGATTCTTCAGTTTTCTGTTGCATAAAGCAGTGTTCTAGGAAAAAAATGATTTCATAACAGGAAAAATTGTTATTTGGTGCTAAGGAAAAGTGATCAAAAATAAATAAATGAATATTCTTCCTGTTACCAAAAAAACCCAACACCCTGAAAAAAAAACTAGCAAAAATATTTTATGAGCCTCCCATGCTTTAAATAAATTCTAAGACTACTTTCCAGAAATATAGGATATTTAATTTTCTCTTTAGAAAGATCTGTAATAGCAGTTGTAATCTGCTGTCACATATGGTAATGAGCTTTTATTTAACTGTTGGGGATCCCTGTGAGCAGTATTCTCAGAAGATTGTTCTGCTGTCAGATGCTTATCCAGGGAATGACCAGTTCCATTTTTGTTTTCAGTTTCAGTGTCGTAAGCTGATAGGAGTAAGTATCCTCTCAGCGCACATTTAATATTGTTCCTTTTAGAAGAATGATTAGTGTGTTAAAAACACTGAGTATGAATGCAGCTTCAAAAATAATATTTTCCCATTCATTTAAAATCTAAATACTGTTTAGTACTTAGGAAGGGAAAAAACCCTAGAAAACTTGCAGTGTATTTTTTAGTTGACAATGAAGAAAAAAATAATCCTAAAGATATTTTTTGAGCTGCCTTTCTCTAAATACTTTCAAGCTACTTGAGAGAAGTTACTTTTATTTTTTTTTTTTTAATGCAGAAAAATACCCCTTGTCTATCTATGTACTGTGGCTTCGGTTTCCTCTCTTACCTTGACATGGCTCTGGTTCTTGTTTGGCTTCTCCAGGAGTCAGTTCATTTCCCTCACCTGGGAAGAAATTGAACTTTTCTGTCCCCTTGCCTCTCTCAAGAGGAGAGTAAAGGAGATTTAGGTCATTTATTACTGGATTTGTGTGTTGCTTTGCAAGGATCTGATGAGCACAGATGGAGGAGGACGCAGCAGGAGCAAAAGTCCTATGAATTCTAGTGGCAATAAGCTTTCACCTTGGCTGAAATTTGTGAATTCTCTGTGGACTTGTTTTTGTGCACCACAGCAAACGCACGACACACCAAAGACTTAAGCTAGTACTCAGCACTGACATTTTCTGTAAGGTATCTGCCTTCAGATACTTTTAATATTTTCATATTTCACTTTAATTTCATTCCAAATAAATAATACTCCACAGAAATAGATAATTTGATTTCCATTTGATTTCTCGTAACCCTCTTAGTAAAGTGTCTCTTTTATCAGCATTTGAAAAATCTAAATGCTGAATATTCAGTAGTATGGTGATATGGTGGCACTGTAGACCTGTGTCCACTTATAAGTGGGCACAGAATGGCCAACATTGGTCTTCCATCCTGGAGGGTCTGCACAAAAATGAATAGAACACAACTAACACACAGGGAAACTTCTGTGCATTACTACTCATCTTATCCAGCCAAGTAATATCAGTTTACAGGAATGGTGAAACAAAATGGATTTAAACTCTTTTCTTTTTCATACAGTGAAGTTACTGCAAGTGCTTGTAGGTGTCAATATGTTCATGGGACTGAATTTTTCCCAGGAGGTGCAGTAGTGCCTTGAGGTTTGGTAGCGTTAGCTGCTACTCTGGGAGCAGCTGCTCACTGGGACATCTGACAGGCTTTAGGCTGTGCAAGTGTAAATGGTATCCCAATTGGATAGCTTCATACTGACTTTTTATTAATCTAGAGTTGGAAGTTTCTTGGAAATTTTGCCCCTGGGTGACTGAGAAGCATCCTGCAGTCACCAGGCCACCATCCATGGGATATTTATGGGTTTACAGCAGAAATTCAGACAATTCAGAGCTGTTGTTACTTTCATCTTAGCCATCCATTCATGGAGGATGATGTTAAAAATTCACGACAGAGTACCTCGTTTAATTCCTAAAAAAATATGAAACTATTCCATGTGCCTTTTGGTTACTTAAATGCAGCTTTCTGTTCAGTAACACTGTCCTTTCATAAGCTTGCCTGATGCACCGTATCAAATGTCATTTTCTGTATACTTTGGTGGAAGAGATCGTTCAAAGGAGCACATCACAAGATGAATGCTCTTTTGTACAGACGCTACAAGCTTGCATTGTAAATTTCAGTTGCTGACATTTTTCTGTCTCAGATTTTGAAGTGCTTATAGTCTGTGTATTAGCTAAAGGTCCATCACAAGAAAAAACAGGGTGAAAAGACTTAAATTATCATACCTCAGAAACTGGTATGTCATCATGATCTATTTTCTCTGCATCAGTACAAACAAATCCACAGGATGCTGGTATTATGTATGAGAAAACTATCAATTCAAACACTTCCAAAGAGTATATATTTCAGATTTATTCATATGTAAAATGTTGATAAGGAGAATAAAACTTTTGTAACTGCTTCTAGCCCAAGGAACAATTTTTAGACAAAACTTCATCATAAACTGTGTTCCAAATGCTTCATACCTTGGAAACGTTTTTTTTTTTTCCTTTCTCTTTTTTCCCCCTTTTAATTGGCAAACATTTTTTGTTCTTATGGAATTGTACGAGTCATGAGTGATATTAGTATTGTGCCAGTAGTATCATAGATGTAAATACTGGTAAAGTGTTGTAGTAGCTCATGATATTAATTCTATGGCTGAGTTGATGCTGCTTTTATTTGCCTTGCCCAGATCAGTCTTAGGTTGTGCTGTCTTGTCAAGTTGTCTTCCTGTTGCTTGACCTCTGTGGGTGTGGTTAATGGGGGAGTCCCAGTTACATGACCTTACTGTAGGGCAGGACTTTTGGCATCAACAAGTATAGTCTGGAGGGCAGGACACTTATTCTTGTGTGCGTTGTTGGTGTGAAATTGATGACTTGATGAGCTGTTGCAGTCCATGACACTGAGTTTCTGTTTGAATGAGTACTCTGCTGTTATTTATATGATGTAGCTTAATAACCTGTTTTGGGTTGGTTCATTTAATAATTTACATTCTCTGTTGGAAGTAGAAAAAAACCAAAAAGATTTGCGTTCTCCAGAAAAATTTCCTCTGTCTGTATTGTGTGGTTTTTTGTTATTTTTAATCTTTGTAGTAAATTCAGAGTCTTATCTTGACTTTTACATTTGTGTTGTGGTGCTGTGGCAGAGAGCTAGTCAGTGAAGCTGAAATTGCTGATCCTGATATTCCCAACCCCGACCCTTACATTTTAGCAGTCTGTAAAGAAATAGAAACAAGCCTTCAACAATTAGAGCCTTGTGTAGGGAATGATACTGTTAGCAAGTGAAATAAGTGGAAAGGTGACTCTGAGTTGTAGCCATCTAAAAAAAATTAGTTGTTACACTAATAATATTATTGTTGAATTTTTTAAAATGAAAACAGGCAAAATCAGGGTATAACATTGAATATTTTGCATGTGTATCAAGTAATGTATCTTAAGTGGGATTATAAAAAACTAACATATAGTTCTAGATACGCTCCTTAACTGATGGTGAGGGGCATTAAAATTATAAATTCTTTATTTTTTTTTCTGTTTTTTGTCCTAAGGTGGCAGTCATTTGCTGTGTGTTGGGTAATGGAAGGAGAAGGAGGAAGAGAAGGTTATAATGGTTTGAGGTTTTATTAAACCCAAGCAGATGAAAGTTTACCTGGAGCATATTTAATTTATTCATTGATTTTTTTTTTTTTTAAATAGTATCCTTCCTGCAAGAACAAAAAATGAATAGCTTTTGACTTTTTATCGTTAGCCTTTACTTCTTCCCTTCTTGCAAATTACAGAAATATATATAAAAGACCCCCTCAAATTGTTACAGGGAAGGCAATCTTTGAAGACCAAAATAGGCATAAATATTATTGTGTCTGAAATATAAGTTTTCTGTGAATTAATAGAGATGTTTCTAAATTTCTTCTCAACTGATTTTTAGTCTACTTCATGTTACAAGCCTTTTTCTGCATTTTAGTGTCTGTTCATTGCCTGTAGTCTCTCATAAAGGTTGCCTGAAACATAATCGGGGACTATAATGTTACTCACTCATTATTAAAAAAAAAAAAGGTCACATAGTCCTGAGCATTAGGATAATGCATGTAAGTGCCTTGACTCTCCATCTCATGTCATTGACATTGCCATGAAGTAAAGACAACCCCTTCTTTTAACTTTATGGTAAAGGCTTCTTTTTACCTGATCTTTCTCTGTGAATCTATTTTAGCATCTTCACATTACTCTCTATTACAGTGGGTGTATATTAGTTGGGTCTTTTCTCCCCCATCAGAGAACCACAATTGAAAATTGACTCCATTTTTGTACCCATAAATCTAGTTGCATATAAAATTTATAACATTCTGAACTTTTTTTTCCCCAACAGAAAGTGAAAGTCCTAGTAATTAAAGGATCACATTTGTAGACAGAGAAGTTACCACAGTGTTCCATCAAAATGGAGATGGTTTGATGGTTAGTACTTGTTTGGAGTTAAGAAGATTTGCAGGATTTGGCCGAAGACCAGCCTGCTGAAAATTAAAAGTTTCACACCTCAAACAGAAGCCCATTTTTCAGGAATCAAGGAAGTGAGAGAAAATAATTTGATCGGGAAACTGATCTGTCACATCGGTACCTTACAGTAGGCATGTTTTATTTTATTTAAGGAATTTATTTTTTTAATCTTAACATGATTTCTTACCTGCAATTAAATGCTAGATGATAAGAGAGCTTGGTTTTCAATAGCGAATAAAAACTAAGACTTTTCACAATTTATTAGTTAAGGAATTAATTTATTCTGAAATAATCTGTCCTTGCCACTGAGGTAGGACCTCAAATGCAATGCATATCAAAATAAATAAAAGACAGTAGGAGCTGTGAGGTATATAGAGGTATGTTTAATAATGTGGCTAAGGAAAAGTCTGGTGTCTCTTATTCCATATCTGTGTAGATGCCTTTTAGCGAGTTCATTTATTAAGTGGTATATAGGCATAAAAATCTTCCTGAAAGTCAGATACTAAAGCTGAATTCTTTGCATTAACTTGGTAAATACTTAGGAGGCAGTGCCATTTATCTGTTTCTTGCTGTGTTTCCCTTCTGTGCAGGAGAGAGTTGGATTGACCTTTTACATCAGGAATAAGATTAGGAGCTATTAACTAGCAAATGAATAGAAGACACTTAGAAGCTAAAATGAAAGTATGGAGTTTGATTTGGAGAAATTTAAACTATATTTAAGTAGGAAAAATTAACGCAAGTTTCTTGGGGGAAGGGAGCATATTTTATGAATTTTAAAGACTGCAAACTCGCAAGGATGGAGAAGACTTTTATCTGATAATTACTGAAAAAAGGGTGAAGCAACATCGCTGTCAAACACTTTCAAGAAAAATGTTACTGATGCGCTGTGATGCATTTCGTAACTGCACTGCTGCCAGAGTAACTAAAGGCATCATGCTTAAGCATGTTGAAAAATAGACAGTGAAAGGAATATCTAACAGCAGTGGTTCTTTGTCCAGGCATAAATTATGACTTTGAATACTTTTCATCTTAACATCAAAGAAGTTCATTTTTTTCTTCTTACAAGACAGAAAGGATGAATTCCATCTTTGGATGGTGCTGTAAAGAAATTTAAGTTTTTCTTTCTTCATTGCCCCAAATATATTTTTTTGTTGTTTTTGTTTTTGTTTTTGTTTTTTTTTTTTTATTTAATTTAATTTTTTATTTTTTACTATTTTTGGATTTAATTAAGCATCTCACTTGCATTGACTTTTTCCTTGTAAAATCTTGGTGGCAACAGAATACAGGTTAGTTGGCTTTTTTTCTTTCTTGTTTGCAAGGGAAGTAGGTGTATATAGTGTTTTACATCTGCTTGTGCTTGATCTATTAGGCCAGTAACAATGGAAAAAAAAATCACAGACCCTGTCTCTACTGGGGTGTAATGAAACACCTAGTATTAGTGTTAGCTAACACTGTCTAACTGCTGCTCTTTACCTTTATGGCAACTGTGGTGTGTTGACCTTGGCCAGATCCCCATCCTACCTGTTTTGCTCAGTTCCTCAACAGCACGAGGAGGGTAAATGAGGTTGACAAGCTCGTGGGTTGAGACAAAGACATGGAGATCACTTCTTTTCTAAATCATTTGCTGTCACAGGCAAAACAGACTCATTTTAGGGAAAATTTAGCCAAATTTACACCACAAGGGGATGGGGACTGGGAGCTGCAGTCAGTCCATCACACTTGGTCTCTGCTGCTCCTCACCCTGTTCCCCTGCTCCAGCCTGAAGCACCACTGTGAATAGTTAGCTGTAAGATTTGCCCAAAACTCTCATTGCAAATCTCAGAGTTACCTTATCTTGGGAATTAATGAGATTATGAGCATTTCCCTTGTTTATACTTCATGTTTCTGCCAAGTCCAATAATATCTTAAGATATTATGAAGATTTTACACTAAAATAATTATTAATTAATATTAAGATATTACAATTGTACATAAATAGGAAAAAACCCCTAACTCTTTCAATCCTATAGTACTTCTTTACAAGTAAAGAATGACTTTCCTATAAAAGGTGTAAGAACATATTTTGTATGTTTTTCAAAGGTATAATTTTTCTGTATAGTTTACTTTGGCATAGGCTTCTAATTTTCTTGGAGTAGGTAGATGACTGAGGAGGGAGCAAGGTTGTGTATATACATAGTTCCAAGACTTCTGTGAGGCTACTCATTTGGGCAAATGTTCACAAATCTATTACTTTTTTAAATTTAGGTTAATTTTTGACTGTATTTTTGATGAGTTTAATCTGAACCTTCTTCAGGAGGAAAGGCTCTTTATTGTGATGCCCTTCAGGACTGAAAGTATAAGGAAAATCTGTCAACATGAAGGTTCTGAAATCATTAAGCAGATGGGTAGGTAAATTTAGGTTAGGAAGCTTTCCTGTAGCGATGATTCAGATTGTATGCTGAGTTGGGTTCTCTCACTTGGTTGCAAAGGTTTTCCTGGCATGCTCCATCTATCAGCCTTTTTTCTGTGGGGTTCATTCACTAAATAGTACCTGATATGGAGTTGTCACTCTTGAAGAAATGAAGCAGCTCTGGACTAGGTTAGATGGGAGCCTGTCTTTATCATCCATTCTGCAGAACAGCAGGACAGACTGTTTCATCAGTATAGCCTGTATAATCTGTTAAAACATATGATTTCCACTTCCTGCCTTTACAGCTAGGCAGGCACAGCTTGTTTTGTCTTATGTATACTTGTAATACACATTTACAAGATGGACTCTCTTCCAGCTGTAGAAACTTCTGTTATCCCCTCAAATCCATTGGCAAATGGAGCAGTAAACCAAAGTTTTCAAAACAGATTTGACTTGTTGTCCTAAGTCAGCTATTTCCATTGCTAATGTATTTAAAATTCAAGTCTGCCCTTTTTTTGGGGTAGGTCCTCAGAGATATGGGATGTCTTCTCTAGTTACTGCTTCAATGATGTTTCTAGCCATTTTATAGCTTGCTGAATTTCATGCTACTTACATTTTGAGATTTCTGAGATATGAAAACCTATGCATTTTTTCCTTTTTCACTGTGAAGAATCAGTTTCTTAGCATTTATCTTTACTTTTTTTTGTGTTTTGTTTTTTTTTCCCCCTTTCCCACTCCCCCCTTTCCTAGGATCGTATATGATAGTGATTTCCTCAGATCATGACCCTGGAGAAAAGACTAGACTTCAGCTTCCAACAATGAAGGAAAATGATACTCACTGCATCGATTTCAGCTACCTTCTGTACAGCAAGAATGGAGCAAACCCAGGCACTCTGAACATCCTGGTTAGGGTGAACAAAGGGCCACTGGCTAATCCCATCTGGAACGTCACAGGCTCCACTGGCAAAGACTGGCTTCGAGCGGAGTTGGCTGTCAGCACTTTCTGGCCCAACGAGTATCAGGTAAACTTGCAATAAATTCACGCTGCTTCATAATATTTACTGCAAGGTCCTATTCAGTTTATGTTTGCTTTGGTCTGTTCTGATAGAGTATTCTCCCAGTGTCCTTAAGTAAAGTGTTCCATTCAGAATAAATAATTACTTGAGGGTGGATGTTTTTATAGCAGGTGATTGTTTAAAGTTATCAGTTATTGTATAATATGAAAAAAATAATCTGGAAACAAGCCTTTTTAAAAGAAATGATAAGGTTAAAGTCCAGGAACATCAGAAATTATAAACTCTCAGAAATAAATTGCCTGTGCAAGTGTAATTTGTACTTGTCTTCCCTCCTTTTTTGTGTATGCCTGTGTTACCATGTCTAATTACATGACTGTAAACTGTTTTTTTCCACATGACATTTGTTTCATTTGCAGTGCAGGCAGAATGGTGCTCACCTAATGAGCAGCTGTTCAGGACACGTTTTTTCTCCTGTTTGCTTGCTATGGGACAAAACCACCTGCAGTGTAGGCCTGTTGTTTGGAGGGAAAAATAGTCTTGATGTTACTAGATGCTGTTATTTGATTTGTTTGATTAACCTGAGGAAGTACCTGCAGCTGTTTTTCTTAGTGCGTATTTGACGTGAAGGATGAATCTCATACATGGGCATTTTTGTCCTGGTCTCTAGGAGTGGATTAGATGCTCTTAGATGAGTTGTTACACCATGAGGTGTTATGTGCTTACAGACCCCTATCTAAAGATGCTTCACGTCATTAGTGCTCTTGCAAACAGTTTGGATGTCCAGATAGTTATCAAATAAAGGAGAGTGGCTGCTTTATTTATGGTTTTGTTGAATAGTGGTATTGTAGGAGTGTTTCTTAAAAGTGCCTTTTCTAAAGTCTGTTGCAATTGTCCACCACCAAAATGAGGGGGCGTGTGGAGAGAGCAAAATTGAGTGAACGATTTCTCCTGCATTTTGAGGGCCTTGCCTTGGCATAGCTGAGCACAAACAGTAAAAAATGCTGCGCAATTAACATGGCTTCAGGCTCTGAAAGCTAAGACAAAGGAGGATCTGTGCCAAGGTTAAGGTGGAGTCTCAAGTGGTAAACATGTGTCCTCAGCTCATCTGGACACCTGTATTAATTCAATTAGAACTGGACAACAGGGTATGTTTCTTTCATGTAGCCAATACTGCAGGAGAAAGATCATGCCTTGCGGTGTAGTAACAGTATATAACGGGTATCCTTTTTGTAATAAACAGACATTTTGCTGATCACATTGGTCGGCACAGTTTGTCTCGAGCCTCTCTGCCGTCAGGGAAGCCGTATGAGGAGCAGCTGAGGTCACTTGGTCTGTTCGGCCTGGAGAAGAGGAGACTGAAGGAAGACCTCATTGCAGTCTACAACTTAGTCATGAGGGGAAGAGAAGGGGCAGGCACTGATCTCTTTTCTGTGGTGACCAGAGGGAATGGCCTGAAGTTGTGTCAGGGGAGGTTTAGGTTGTATATTAGAAAAGGGTTCTTCAGTCACAGGGTTGTTGGGTACTGAAACAGGCTCTCCAGGGAAGTGGTCACAGCACCAAGCCTGACAGAGTTCAAGAAGCGTTTGGATGATATTCTCAAGTACATGGTGTGCCTCTTGGGGATGGTCCTGTGCAGGGGTAAGGGCTGGACTCAGTGATCCTTGTGGTTCCCTTCCAACTCAGCATATTCTGTGATTTGGTGCAAGCAGCCTTACTTATATGGTGAAAACTATCATTTTATGTTCTTTGGTTTTTGTTTCTCTGTTTTTAATGTTTTTATTTATAAAGAAATTTAATCTATCAGTGGCATTGAAACTGGGTAAAATTTAACATTCTGAAGCCTGGTTCCTGAAAATGTGGCTTCTGAGGAAGTGTTTTATTAACCCTTTTATGTTGCTGGAAAGTAGCTTTTGATGTGCTTAAAAAAAAAAAAAAACAAAACAGGAACCTTTTATAGCAGTATAGTAGTGATCAACTATAGCAGCATTATATGCAGTAAATCAGGTTTCTGCTGACAGATGGCCAGGCTTGACAATGAAATTGGTGGCTGGGACCTTATCTTAGCAACATGGCCATTTTTCACTTATGTTATAGCCTTCACATTATCTCTCTATAGACAGAGCTTAAATTCACTCTCTCTCTTGCTTGGTCATCCAGCAGAATATTGAAATCCTGTGTAACCCAGTTTATTTTTGCTGTTAATGCAACCTACCGTGATTTGGGTCCAACTTGAACAATTGCTTTTATGAAGAGGAGGGGAAATCTGCATGCTGTCCATGCACAACTTCTTGTTTACACAGAGTTGGTATTCTTGTGGGTTTGGTTTTGGTCCTTTGAGGTCTCAAGGTCAACATTGCTCTTGGTAGATTCCCCCCCTTAGTTTTCAGTTGTTATTCTTTGGTGTGGAAATATTTTTTCATTTTTCTCATAGGAGTTCTATGCTGTACAGTTCTAGCTCCTGATTTTTGCACTTTGATCTACCGTTGGTCAATGAGTTTAGCTAGCAGCGAGGGAAATAAACGCTGGTTTCTATAACAAGGTGGAAGTGGTTCTTTACTAACCTGGGAATTGGATCCCTGCCTGCACTAGCAAGGTCAGTGCTAAAGATCACTGCTGAGCACAACTGTTTGCATATACTTTGTTACAATCAGGTCAAGTTCATTGCCATTTCCTTCACTTTTAAGTAGGGAAGAGAGTAGAGATTACCTGGGGGTGAATAGCACGGGTTGCACTGCAAGGAAGTCTTGTGTGGTGACTTCAAAGTTAGCATGATGGCCGTGTTAGTTTTAATAACAGAGTGCTGCACCTAGTACTAATTAGCTCCAAAACAGTATTTCTGTGCTCTGCTGTGCCGTGTTGAAGCTTTATTGCTTCCTGTTCGAAACGAGCAGTGTTTTTGCATACCACTCTAGTATACAGTATAAATTCAGCTTGTGCGTTTTTGGATAGATTTAACACTTTCTTTTACTTTGTTGTTCTTTGCTTTTTTTTAATAATCGATTTACTTAATTTTCTTGAACTGTACTCTGCTGGACAATTATTTATACATATTTATTTTCTAACAAAACATAGTACAGTTTATTACAATAGTTTTACTGGATCAAACTGAATTTTTATCTAATTTCATACCTCATCTCCTTGTCTCTGATGCAGATAACAGTGGAAGCTTGTAGAGAAGTTCAGGAACAGGACAAACTCATGATCATACCTCCCCCAGAATAACTTCCAGCCTTGAGCCTATTATGTTGTTCAAGAACTTTGAGCTCAAGAACCTAAGTAGTGCCTTTCTGTATTCCTGTTAGTCCATGGTGGGGTTTTTTGCTATGATTTAAGCTTCTAGTGTCTACAGTATATATGATAAGAAATTTTAATGTTAATTCCATGTTAGGACTATTCCTGTGGGTTTCTTAAGCATGGGGCCTGTAATTCTTCAATTGTCATATTTTGCACTTGGGGAGTTTCAGCAGTCCTGTAATGATACCATCTGTCTTCTCTCTTCTGTTAGCAAGGCATCTGCATTTTTTTCTATTCTGCTTGTTTAACATGTGGATGAACTCTCGAAGAAAAGGGTTTGATTAGAGAATCCCTTAGGATCGAGGTTATGATTTGATTTTGATCCTTGTTAGTTCTAGAATCTTTTTTTATCACTCTGTTGGAAATATGCTACATTTGACCTGCCTCAAGTTTGCTTCAAAGGAAAAATATTTTGTGATTTTTGTTGTTTAAACTTTGTAACTGATTAGGAATTTTGTCTCTCTGTTTTCTTTGTTGGTTATTATTGTAATTAATTTATTTTAGTTGAGAGATTTGTTCCTGTCTGGATGAGTTGTTTTGTCTAATGCTTCTGTTCATTTCCTCAAGTTCTCTCCTGCTTTACACAGTAGGTGTTATTCAGCTGCTGGGGGTTGTCTCTTCCTCTCTGGTTCTGTCACAGTCATTTTCCACTTTCCTTGTCATCGTCATCCTTTTTAAGTTTGATTTTGTTTGTTTGGGGTTTGTTATTTGGTTGGTTTTTGAACACTGTCTCCCTAAGGTCCCTTTTTCCTATTTTTTGTGTGTCCTCCCCCAGCAAATTTGTTTTGCTTCCACAGGATCATATCTGTTTTTGCTCACCTGTGAGATCCACTTTGTGATGTGAACCATGGGATTTCCAGTTTTGGTTTTATATTACATATATCTGGTGTTTAGATCAGAAAAAGTTAAATAAACTCTTGATTTGGAACCATCAAATTCAAACTTGTAAAAAATGAATTATTTGGTTTCTTTTGGTTCTTTAAAAATTCGCTATACAGTAATGTTGCTCTGTAGTTTAACAAATGGGCTGGCTAGGATACTGGCTTCATAGGAATGATCTTGCATCTAGAAGTATAGCTAGCAAAGTGAAAATACTGAACTACACCAAGCAGAAGATATTTTATCCATTCAGAAAGACTAATGATATGCAGGAAAACTCTAGAAAGCCAAATTATTTTCTTGCCTAATTGTGAATCCTGATTCGGATAATGAATTTGTTCTTTAATACTGATGATTTATAGCATTTGTGAAAGTTTAAATTGCTCCAAGATCTTGGAAAGTGATTTTCCTTTATCATCTTGAAAGGTCTCAAAACTGTAATAGAAGTATCACAGGAAGATGGTAGACTGAAGATTCACTAATGGTGTGTACAATTGGGCCATATGCCACATAAGGTACGAGACAGATTTCTTGTGAAATATGAGAATTTGTTGGCTTTTTGGATGTCAGATCACTCTTCTGAACTTGCAGAGGTGATACTAAAAACAAGCTGCATGGAGAAAAGTTTTGGAAAACAGGGAATTAGATTTGATTTAGTCATTTGATATAGCTAAGAAAGGAAAGCAACAAGTGAAATGGAAAGTACATATAGCCTGTGTGAACTATGTGGAACTGAGTTATAAGCCAACTTAAGAAAAAACTCACCCTGCCAAACTCCAGCTTCCTATTTATATGACAAATGGCCTTTAACCTTTAAATACTATGTAACATCAATAAAATACAAAGAAAATATTTAAAAAATAATAACCAAAAACATTCCAAAGGACTGATATTTTCAAAATATTTTATTTAAAATATATTGGAATAGAGAAAATTTCTTAAAATAATATCAAAGACGCACTGGATAAATGAAACTTGGAACTAGTGTAAGATTGTTGACTACCTAGGTAAGAATGCAATGTATAAAGTGCTATATTTGAAAATTTTGAGCAACACTATTAAACAGCCAACCAGTTAACGTTACAACTTGCTGTGTAAGCCTTGGATGTTGAGTTGCAAGCCAGTGAAAATCACCTGGTGAAAATCAGCATGAGAGGGAGTTTGGGGACAGAGGAGAGCAGTCTGTAGTCATCTGTGAGGGGCAATGCTGAAATAGGCTGTTATCTGGCCTGGAAAAAGACACAATTTAAGAGAATGCAATAGAGTTCAGCAAAGCTGTCAGTTATATGAAGGGGAATCCTCTTCTGCTTGAAGAATTAGGGGTCTTTTTGGTCTGGTGGGGAAACTAGGCTGAAAAGAAGTGAATGGAGGTGGGTCACACAAGCAGGCTTTAGACCCATGAAAGGTAACTGGCAGAAGTAGCTGTTGTGGATGCCAGAGGATGCTGTTGTGGATGTTCAGTGCCTCCCACTCCCCAAGGTGATGTGTACTTAATTTGGTTTTGGATTCCTAGGCAGACTAAATGTAATTTTTTTTTTTATTCTGTGCTTATCTAAACCAGCCTGGTCATATTTTGGGTAGAAATGTCTGGCTGTAGATATGAAGACTGACTTTGTCTGCCACTACCAGCTCTACACCTATTTCTTTTTTTTTTTTTTTTTTTTTTCCTTATCATTTCCTTTTAATCTCACTTGGAGTAACAAAATATTTTAGATGTCTTAAAATTGAAATTTACAAATTAAGCCTTTTAATTTCTTTTTAAAGTTTCTCAGGATTTTCCAAAATAAAGTATGAATTAGAACTTTTATGTTGAATGATTGCAATTTCATTCTAGAAGAGATATAAAAATTGTTTAATGAAATGTGTTAGTAAAAGATGAGCTAACTGAATAATTAAAAAAATTTAGGCTAATAGTTATTAAACTGAGAGAGTGCTTTTTTTTCATTAAGCTTGGAACAGCTTGTGTTTGGTAGGTAGTATAGGTCACTGAAATGTTCCTTGTATAGATACATCATTCTTTAGCTTTCCTTTTGTGGAATAACTCCTTTGAGAATACTTTATACCTTTAAAGGAATTTAAGGTGACTGTCCATAAACTATTTTGTTTCCAGTTCATTAATACACAATGAAATGGCTTATACATTTGTTTATTTTCTTTGTCTTCCTTCTTTCCTCCATAGTTTTTACCAGTTAAGGGTGCTTTCAACTGTCTCACTGCTTACCATTATCTGTAATAGCTGAAAATATCTACAAAGAGCAATGATGTTGCTTTCTCATCAGAAACACTTTTTAAACCCCTAAGTGTTCTCCTGACTGTTACTTGCTAGGCAGCACGTAATCAGAAAAATTTTCTTTATACTGTTTATCAAAGAATTACTCAGAGAAATGCCTTTTTTATAATTAATTTTCTTATTGCTTCTCCAAGACTTGCTAGTACAAGCAAAACACCATCTTTTTTAACTGCTAGGATAAACATGAACATGTGCAAGCATATCTATCACATTTCTGTCTCATTTCTTCCAAGATATTTGTCTTTTGTGAGGACAAAGAAAGCATAAGTTTCAATAGAGTGATTACCAGCACCATTTTAATAATTTAGTTCTCTAGATCACAAAGCACTCACAGCTCTCAAAGGACCTGTACAAATACTCTCTCATTCCAGTATTCAAACTGGAAAATCATAGTGCAGGCAGTGAAAGTGAGTGTTGCCTGGACAAGCCCAGTCACGGCTGAGGTGCCAGCCTCCAGGTTTTCAGTAACACTGTAAGTATTGTAGACTTCCTGGAAGCTCTTGATTTTTTCTTAGAAATGACGATGCGGGTTTTGACTGTTAGTTCTGATCTGTGGCATTGTTTCAGTAGGGTTTCATTGCTTCAGTATTGTTCTGCAGGCAAGCCACAATATGCTTCTTTCCATCCAGAGTTAGTTCATTAATGAGCACAGGGATAAGGGAATGATGGTGGTGGGAAAGCAAGTATATATTGGTGATATATCTTGTTGGCCTTTTTCTTAAGAACTTTCAAATTGTCTTATGGAGATGCATATAATAGCTTTCCTAGCTTGGTAGATTTTTGTTAGCCTGTTTTGATGAAACCTAGTTTGTTTTGGGACATGCTACATTAAAACAGGACCAATATGATAAATTAGTATCAAAGATTTTTTACAGTTAAAAATAGCATAAATTATTGTTAATCAGGTAAAATCTGTCAGCTTTATCTCAATCAGTGACCCAAACTGTACTTCACAAAACACCAAGAACTCGATTCCATCAGGGATGTAAATGAAATTACTTTGGATGCCTTAGCTTTTACAGGCTAAGGACCTGTGGGGTCCAAGCAATCACCTCTCTTACTCTATTCTTAGTCCTGTACTGAAGAAAAACTCAAGTGTTTGTGTGGTGAAAAAGGAAATGTTAGCAGTTTACTCCTTCCCTTTTCATTTGTAGAAAATTTTCAACACTGTCTTTTCCACTGCTTTGATTTCTGTTATATTACATTTTGTGAGTAGCTTATTTTTGTTTTACTGTGTTCTGTGTTTCATGTCTTATGTGAATGATCTAACCTTAAAAGGACGGTAGAAATATTATACTTGAAGTACTGAAGTATTGTAAGGAATTGTATGGCTATACATACAAGGTGTTCAATTCTCTTTCCATCAAATAATGTAGTACCAATGAGGCTGATGAAGATTTTGACTTTTTTTCACTATTCCCTGTAAAATGGTGGTTGTCATCAGGGCAAAGTGATGAAAATTTAGTAGATGCTTTGCATTTCCAAAGGCAGTGAAGGATTTGGAGGTTAATATGCCATATGAGTCCCTTTTATGAATTACCTTTAATTATCTAAAAGTGTTGAGTGGAACACAGACTGGCTGTAAACTCGTGAAGACTTACTTTGAGATAAATATGTAATATTTTTAGCCAGTGCTTAATTCCTGATGAAATATATGTGACTTTAACCTCAGCACTCTTCCAGGAAACATTCCACACGTCTACAAGGTGGTATGCAAATTTTGTATTAACCTTGATTACCAACATTATGAAAAGCCTGTAGCACTCTCCTCCTCATCATGCAGCAGGCACTGTCAGGCAGTGAAATGGAAAACACACTATTGCTAATCAGCCATCTCAGACTGCCTGATTCAATTTTTTCAGAAATATAAGATTGATTTAAATGATGGTGTGTAAATAAAGAAATTCTGGATATGGTTCCTTTTGTCAAGATTTTTCTCTTTTTAGGGTTTAGTCTGTCATTGGAAAGCGTAATTAGTTGCTACATAAGAAGCTCAGATTTTGTCATATTTTTGTCAGCTTCTGCAGGATCCTATAGCTTTCTAAGAAAAATTGTGAATATCACACTATCAGGGACCTGGCAATGATGTACTCTTCCACTCGACTCTTTTGTTCACGTGAAAAATGAAATGAATGAAAGAGGATTATGGCAGAAATCAGTGATACATTCTTGAAGTTGATGGTTAAAGAAAAGCAGAAATTGGTAGTACTTTCATTTCATTATACAGGTTCTGAAAAGATGTGCTCTGCTAGAGGTTTCCAGATTACCCCTAAGTGAAGGTAAATAAAAATATAATATTACAGTATTGAATCATTATGAAAAGTTCACTAAAATGTCTGCACTTCAAAAATTGGAAGCTAATCAGTCTCCAAATTCATGGACCTTGAAGAGTCAGGGTTTTCAGTTTCAAAGTCTGAACTCATCAATTCATCACTCATAAGATGTATTGTTAAGTAATTTTTGCTGTGAAGCGCTGTATGCTGCTAGATGTCTGGATTTTCCCTGACTCCCCCCCAGTCCCCCACCAGTGCCTTTGTTGGTGTCATGGTTTAACCAGAGCCTGTGGCAAAGCCCCACACAGTCCATCTCTCACTCCCCTCCACCTCCCCCATGGGGTGGGGAGAGAACTGCAAGGGTAAAAGTGAGAAAACTCATGCCTTGTGATAACATTTTAAGGTAGGGATCAAGAAAAAGCTGTAAGTGTAAGCAAAGCAAAACAAGGAATGAATCCACCACTTCCCATGGGCAGGCAGGTGTTCAGCCATCTCCAGGAAAGCAGGGCCCCATGATGTGTAGCAGTGACTTGGGAAGACAAATGCCATCATTCATAATGTCCCCCTTTCCTTCTCCTTCCCACTTTATATGTTGGGTACGATGCCATATGGTAAGGGATATCCCTCTGGTCAATTGGAGGAGCAGGGACGCAAGGGTTAGATGGCTTGGCTGTGTTCCCTCCCAGTTTGTGCACCCCCAGCCTACTCACTGGAGGGATGGGGTAAGAAGCAGAAAAGGCCTTGGCTGTGAAAGCACTGCTCAGCTCGATCCCCGTGTTATCAACACTGTTTTGAGCACAAATCCAAAACATAGCCACATGCCAGCTACTGTGAAGAAAATGAACTCTACCCCAGCCAAAACCAGCACAGCTGGAAAACAAAATAATACTGAGAACTATGCAGCCACTTAACTTTCTTTTTGTCCTTTTCTGACTTTTATTATTTAGGGCAAGATGAAATACTCTAGAAGAATTTTTTGAGTATGTGCACACCATACTATAATGTATTGTTTGTTTTGATTTTTTTTTAATATTTTCTCTTTTTCTAATGCTAAGTGGTGAACAAGCCTGAGGCTTGTAGTAAAGTCAAAAGGTATTCTTCATCCAGAGTACTGTGTAATAGGAATCCCACATTGACTGGTGATATGACCTCCTCAGAGAGAAATAAGTACCTCATATCTTTATTATTCTCTCTACCCTGTATGTGCTTCTTTTCTGAAGTTTAGACTTTGTTCGAGGTGACATTGAAAAAACAACTGAGATGGTTGCTCTGAAGGAGAAAATAGTCAAAATTCAAAGATGGGGGAAAGTGTATCAATTAATTTGTGATAGAATCACATTATGATCAAATATGCAAGGTCTATGTATTTAAACAAATAAAAAAACTAGTGTTGCTGAATTTTCTGCTTCTCCCAAAAGGTATTACTAAGCATTTTAGAGTTATCCCCACCCTCCTTGCCCCCTCTTACCAGAGTGAAGTAAATTATACTCCTATTCTGGAAGTTCTGAAACACCATCTGAAGAACAACAATTTTCTGGCCCTAAGATAATGATGGGAAGCTTGAAAACTGCTAAGTGCCCTGTGGGATATAGAGCAATGGCCCAGTCAGGCAGATAGTTCTCTGATCTGAAAACCAGGAGTGGTTGCACTGTAGTCTTTGCAGACATGTTATCTTCTTCTTTGAGAGCTTTCCCCATTATTCCTAGTCAGTTGTGGAACTCCTCCACTGTTTTCTTTAAATATCTTTATGTGCAAATCCCAGAATGTTTAAAGAATTGGTATAAAACTTACTGGAGTGGATTTCTTTAGCAAAGTACCTTGGCTACCTGAAAGAAACCCTATGTAAACCCAAATGTTTTTTTTTTTCCTGGTGGGTTTTGGTTTTAAGGTTTACTGTTGCCCTGTGAGGTTTCGTTGATGCGCGTGCCAGGGTTACTCCATCTGTACCTGTATCTCAAGCAAGCAACAGCACATGGAAGCCCAACACACAGCTATTCCTCAGTGTTGAGCTGGCACAGCACATTAGTGCTTTACAAATGCATGGCAGAGCCAAGACACGTTTTGCACATTAGTGGAAGGTACAGATTGTGTGGGCATCCCTGCTAATGCAGAGCAGAGGAGTTGACGGGGTTGTTGTGGTGTCACTTTACTGACCTGCTGCAGTGTGAACATCATATTTACTGGGGCTGATTGTGTGTGCCTGTTTGGTGCTTGTGTATGACTTACCCTTAGAAATTTCATTATGAAGATTTTTAGTTTTGAGTCAACTTTTTGGCTTGTATTACATTTTTGCCATAATTGTCAATTTTGTTGTCTTTACTATGTTCACCAGGCAATGAATGTCACTCACAGTTAGTGCATGTTTCAGTAGGTGTTGTCTGTTGGAAGAAAATAATTGTCACCTGAAAGTAATAGTAGCAAGTTTGCTCCTGTTTATGGAATGAAATTATTTACAAGCAAGGAAAACATATTTGTTCAATGTGAATGACTGTAATGACTGTAATAAGCTTCTAAAAAATTAAATAATACAAGTCCTGTAACTCCAGCATTGTTGAGTTATTGGAAGGGGAATCAAATATTAGGGATTTTGTTGTAGCACTCAACTGGTGGTGGTCTTGACCTGTAAGACAGAACAAGACAAGTTTTTTAACTCAGTGGAGGAGTGGGTTTCTGGGGGTATCATCCTGTCACTAGTTTTTGGAGAAGGGAAAAGTAACAGTGGTTGTGCCAGATTCAGCAGTGAACACCTAAATGATCTGCTTGCCTAGAGCATTTCTAGTGTGCTCTATCAGCAATAGAAAAGAAAGAGAAAGGAACAAGTGACTATACCATCTCTTCCAGTTGTCAAACTTCAGCAGTAAAACACATTTTATCTAGTGTATCTGATTGCCCTTTGTGTGTGCACTATGCTCATGTTACAAAATTTTGGTAGTTTTGATCATTGGTTGATTTGGTTGGACCTGCTTAGGTTCAGGTATTGCAGTTGACTGGTTAACTTCAGAACTGGATTTCATCTGAAACTGAAAAAAAACCAACCAACAAACAAACCCAACCCCCAAACACCTCAAAAACTAAAGTCCCTTGTCTTTGTGGAATTCAAGGCAGTAATGGAGACAGATAATCTTTATTTCTTCTGATTTTTTTTCTTTCTTTTTGAGAATTTAAAAGTGCACCTGCTCACATCCACACCCTCTCACATGTGAGTGAATCCCTGTTTCTCCCCTTCTTCTTTTCTACTATGCTTAGTGGATTAATGTAAACTTTCTAGTCTTCAGTAAATGAATTAAGAAACAGTCGTAACCTGCATTGTCTGTCTTTTCTCCCTTTTCTTTCTTTTGAGTTGTGTTATCTTTTGTATTAAATAGAAGCACCTTGTGTGTCTGCATTGACAATTGGTTTGCTCATTCAGAGGTTTAGTAGTTTAAAAAAAATCAGCTAGTGATACATTTGAATTGTCTTGTTTAACTTTGATGAGTTGGACTTCGGTGTTTTCTCTAATTCTGATTCATTACAGTGCAGCCACTGTGCTGTGTGTCTGGAGGGGAAGCCAAGGAGCAGGGATGTGTTGCCTTCAGAAGGGCAGGGGGCTATGCACAGGTGCACATCAGCACTACGGTCCCTGCTTCCCTCTCCTGCTGCACTCATAGCTCCAGGCAAGAAGACTGCAATTCTGGTTGTGCCCCTGCCGCTGTCCATTTTCCAGCTTTCCCAGCTGCTGCCCTTGGAAGAGATGTAGAGGAAGGTGATGCTGGTCTTCCCTCTGCAGTGCCACAGGTCCCTACCCTGCTGTGAAATTGCATGCTTCCAGGGTGATACTTGGTCTTCTCCTTTGACAGAGTGAATATGTGCTGCCATTTACACTATGCTTGTATTTGTAAAGAACACACAAACACAAAAAATCATGTTTTTTAAAAATAAATAAAAGAAAAATTAATAATGAATTAATAATACCACCACCAAAAAACTCCTCACCAAACACTTCCCTTTTTCCATAATGGTAAGCCAAAGGGGTGACAAGTTCCTGTTACAATATTTCTAGTGGTTCTTTTTAGTGTAAATCTTTAATGCAGGGTAACAATCTGCTTGATTTTCTACTTCTCTTGATGAGAGAGATGAGAGTCCATCACATTGAGCCAAATTTATTTCCTATATGAACCGAATTATTAAAGTATTTGTAATGTAGTGAAAGCTGTGATAAGTTATCAAAATATGGTTATGTTTTTCTTTTGATGCAGGTTAAGATATCAAGCAGCTTGCAATGCATTTGCAAGTTACAAAATAATTTTTTTCTGTCATAGATCTTGCCAAGAGGTCAGTCATTTATTGTGTGACTGAACACAAAAATCAGAACAAAGCTGGAATTTGCTTGATTGGCACATTTATCTTTAAACTAAAAATGGTGAACACCAAATACATGTGATGGGGTTTTTGTGTATATGAGCATGTGCATGTGCCTAGGTTTTAAACTTTTGTTTTTATAAGGATAGAAATGAACCTTAAAGGAAAGCGTCATCTTTGTCCCTGGACTTAATTATGAGATTTTAACAGCACCTATTTGAACAATTACAGGGAATAAGGTTTAGCAGCAGCTGCCTGTTTTTCCATAAAGAGCTGAACATCAGATGTACTTATCTTGGTAGCATTGAATTCAATATGAATTACATTGCTCAAGTGTTGATTTATTACTATTTGTCCAAAGTATAACTTGTAGTATAACCAATATTTTTCAAAACACTATGTGAGCAGTTTCTGTTTTATGTTTGTCTTGTTTCAGAAATCTAGTGAAATGGAACATGGCATGCATTTTAATATATTATTTGTTTACATATGTTAGATAAATGTGGCATAGCACGTTGAAACAGAAAAATGTGTTAAGTGGGTATTTTCTCACAACAAAACAGTTAAACCAGACACAGGCTTTCTTTGGCTGTAGCTTTACAGAACCATCAGTTAGGTTCAATATATATGATTGAAGAGCTGCCCCCACAAATTAGAAAGGGATTTTTTTTTCTAAATTGTAATAGTAAACCTTTAATTTTCCAGACATCCACTTCCCCCCTCCCCGCCCCCTGCCTCTCATTTTTTCCTTTTTTTTTTCTTTCTTTTTAAGGGTATTGTGTATGGTAAGATAGTACTGAAAAATGAAGATGCTTCAGAACCTTGTTCACTGTGATCAGATCTGTATTCAGAAAATCTGCTGAAATACAGGTGTCTTCATGTTTCCACTTCTAAAGTTAGAGAGCATTTTATTTTGAGCATGTGTATGTCTTGCTCATTCTCAAAAAAGTGTGACAGGATCAGTAGCAGAGACAATAAGCTTTGTTTCTTGTACAGATATTCTTAATAACCACATAGGGGATTATAATTTTACTCAAAAGTAAAGTCATAACAAAGTTAAGCAGTTTTCTTCTCCAGCTTAGTTAATTGTTAATTAAATTGGGAAAACTAGCTTGTCCATTTTTAAATCCAGAGTAATTTTGCTACAGCAAGTCTACTGTAATGTTAAAACCGGTTCTGCAAGTGCTGTGTATGGCTGAAATTCAAGAGCAGTTTCCCTGGTATGAAACACCTTCAACCCAAACTTCACAGAAACCCTCTTGGTAACTAACATATTCCAAATCCTTGTACTTTTTGAACAATCTTTTCTGATAAGTTTGAGGAAAAAAATGCTTTGGTTTGGGCCATGATGGGGGCAAAGCAGAGCACATGAAAAATAAGTTAATTGTGTCATTTTGCAAATGCAGCCTCCTCCCCTCTGTGCAGTTTAGCCTCCTTCCTGAGCAGGTTCGTGCTGCATCAGTAAAAAATTTTATAAATTACAAACTGAAAAATTGCAGGCTCCCCAGAACAAAGCCTAACTACACCACACAGCAAAAAAATAAGTCTTTGCATTCTCTACTGTTGAGTTGTCTATGGTTGCTGAAAAGTGTGATGCTTCTCCACTGGGGTGGAAGAGTGGGGGGCAGGGTTACGAAACCAAGAGCCCAGGGGGATGCAAGGGAGTGGTTTGGGGATCAGAAGCCTTTGACACAATTTTTAACTCGTGGGTCACTGCAGTACTGCTTTTGATGCTGTTACCTGCGCTTGCTTAACCAGGGCTGTGTTAAAATTACCTGGGACTTCTAACTTGATGCTGCACTCAGCAAGCCAGCCTTATCGATTTGTGGAAAAATAAAAGGCTGTATTTCCATTTAAGATCTGGGAGATTGTTTCTTCAGGGGTGTTTGGGAGAAAAACTGGCACCAGCACTGTTTGGAGGCTTGACTTTAGGCAGGTTTGGGAAGGGAACCTTCTGAACTCGTAACAAATGCAAAATGCGGTAGGGCTTGTTTTCTTGGAAATGTGCAGGTGGTCACAAAGTGATCATAAATCATAGGGAAGGCTCCAAATGCAAGCATTGGAAGAGCACAAGTTGCTGGAGCAGTCAGCACCAGAAGGCAAAGGTGGGGAGGACAATGGAAAGTTGTCACTTGAGACACCACTTTCTAGAGCTGAACACCAGTACTAGGCAAGAGACCTTTCTGGAGGCATCATTTAATGGCAGTTCAGTTGCCTCTGGAACACTGATGGCAACAAGAAGTATATGCAGGTGTATTTCTAGGGAGAATTTATTTTTGACAAAAATTGTTAAGGATTAAATATTTGCTTTCAGAAAATATATGTCAAACTGAGAGTAGGATCTGCTCCTTTAAGTGTAATCAACGTGTTTAATGTGTTTATTTGCAAAATAAAACAAACAAACAAAAAAGTTATTTCTTTTTAAATTGGAATAAAAAATCAAGTGCAGTTTTTGTAAAAATGTAAAACCAGATCAATTTCAAGCCATATAAACTGGGAACTGTAATAATTTCTGTATTTTTTTTTGAGAGTCAGTTCATTCCAGAGTAAGCATAAGGTTCATGCCTCTAAAGATCACGTAGAGGAGGTGTGCAACTGCAAATGGAACTCGTTGTGTAGAAGTTCTAAGCTGAAAATATTTTTTTTCCTAGCACTTCTCCAAAAGTGCTAGATGAAGCTAAAGCTGAACATCTGAAAAATGATCCAGGAAAATTTATTGAGCACAGAAACTGGTTTTCCATTGTTATAATTCATATAGTTTCAAATTTAATTAGTTTATTAAAGAAAATGACACAGTTTATATTTAAGTTAAAATGTAGATTCGTTTGACTGCTTCGCTTTTATTAGTTCAATTACTGTAATTTTAAATGTAGTCATTTTTCATGGTGTTAAAAGAAGCCTTATACCAGATCTTAATTGCTTTTCTAAATTCTTTAGTTTCATGTAAATATTGTGATTCGAGCTGATAAGTAATTTTTACCTATGTTACTTAGTGTTGAAATTTTTACAGGTGTTTCATCCTTTAGTTCCATAGTGATGATATTTAATTTATAATTAAACTTTAACATTTAGAGCTGTAGAAGTTGTTGTATCTCTGCTCTAATACAGTTACAAAGTTAAGTTGGCTGTGTAGAGAATAGGAATAAAATTTGGTTGCAAAACTGATACAGATTGCCTGCAGAAGTATGCTAAGATTTCAGAAAAGAAAGTTTTCTAGAATTTTTTGTGTACAGTATTTTAAAATAAATAATGAAAAAAGGGTCCTAAATAAGTCTATATTCTAGATGCTACTCTGGTGTAATATTTTTCAGGAAGGAATTGATATTCTTCTGAAATTCCCCAGGGAGAATTTTCACGCACCCTAGTTAAAATAAAGCTTGGATCTGTGGGGTTTACTGGTAAATCCAGATGTGGTTATTAGTGAGCTCTTAATACATTTTTACTTATTGTTACTTCTTTTGGTAGCTCACGTATTTAAGCTTTGATTTTCTTAGTATTAGAAAGAACCCACACAGCGGTGGGAATAGTGCTTCCTCTTTACTTACCTTTATTGCCGTGACAGCTAGCAGTAATTAAAGGCAACTTTAAAGATAGTGTTTCAGTTTCTTTTCAAGATTTTCTTTCCCAAGCCAATTAAAATGAAAAATGCCCCCCTGTGCTCCATCACCCAATTGTGTGTTGCTGTGTTATCTCTTCCACTATGCTTGGTGGTAGCTTCACAGGCAGTGTGAGACACTTCTTCTGTTTTGTAAGATTCAAACTTCTGACAACATTTTCCTACTTTGTCTTCCATTGTCATCTTCTACCTAATTTGCACATTCATCACCCATATTACAGCATTCAGTATTTTAATATTATAAATGAATCTTAGCTATTTTTCTCAAAGGAGCAATTTGCGCCTTCATGCTTGTTTCCTTTTCGGTAAATGAGTTGTTGGTATTGTACCAGTTGTAAGCTGACTTGTCTGAGGATGATTTTGATATTGAGCCAGTGTGCTAAGGCATAGTGCAGGCCAAGGAAAACACTGGTCCTGAAAACAAGTAACAACTCAGTTTGAACATGAATCGATCTGTCTCTTCTGGTTAGCTGCAGAATCCCAGGACATGTGTTTCCTGAAGTGAAATGAAAACAGTTTTTAAGAACTGGTCCTTGATAACTGATACAGATATTTTGTGCACCATTAATCTTTGTCATGTCTTGCAGGCATGTACCCATCACTGAAAACAGCCTGCTAAGAGTCTTTAGTGACATAGATTTAGTATCTACATGTGTCACTACAGCAGCTCTAGGTTGTCAGTGCTACGCAGAGAAGAGGATGAGGTCTGTTAAGAGAGCAGCGTACTATGAAGATGATTTGTGTGGGGTATGTTAAAAAGTGGTCTACCAGCTCATTCCCAGTGAAATCAAAGCTGACAACTTAGGTGTATATAAGCCCAATCAGCAATAAAACACAGCCAGAATGCAGTACGGTGTGACCACTGACAGACAACTAATGCCATGTGGTGAAACTGCAAGTTCAAGAAATCCCCGAGGTCCACTGTGCTAACTGGGTTCAGCCTCTTGCATTCAAATTTTTTAAAAAAATCAGCAGTTCCAGTTTGCCTGGCATCACAGTGGAGATAGAGACACAGTCCACACTAGGCCCGTCTTAGTCCTTTAAAGGATACAAATATAGATGTAATGAGATCAATGCACAGCTAGAGAAAAAAGGGATTATTCAAAATACTAAGACAATCTGCATGCAGAAGATTTGTGATAGATAGGGTGTTAAGTTAGCATGTATTTTCATACAGCAAACATTGATAACTGAGATTTCACTTGAAAATAACATGATGTGTATTTTTTATGTTCAGCTTCTATATGGAACTGGAGCTGTGGAACAAAGCTAGTACTGCCCTATGTAATGTCAGTTAGCAGTGCTGAGACTTAACTTTTTTTGATGTCTTCTGTGGTTATTTCTAATATATGGATTAAAAAAAAATGTTCAATGGTATTTGTTTGTGTTAATCTACCACTGTAATTTCCCCAGTTATGAACATTTGAGACAAATTTTATTCACACTTAGCAGGTATATGCTTTAAACCACTTTGTAGTCTAGTATTCCTGTGTGCCTTTTGAATATGCACATGTTAAAAATAGTCTCCTGGTCCAGGTAAGACATTTCTGGGCTGCTTTTAGAAGAAGCTGACTTTGCGAATCAGGGCTTCATTGTCTTGCTTCTACTTGGGACAAGTCTACCTTAGCAGTGCCCTGTGCCTTGTGGGTTTTGTTGTTGTTCTTGCTGGATGGCAATTTCAGGGGAAAACTGAAAAATTGTTACAAGGCTGCAATTGCCTTCTTTCATTTAAAATCACTTCCACCAGAAATCAAAGTTGATTATTCCCAGTGTGTAGTTACTATCATGTCATCTTAGTTCAGACTATTTTCACTTATTCAAGAGGGCAAGGTAGGAAGGATCTGAGATGACAGTGGTACTAAACTGAGCTCATCAAAGCTGCAAAGGTTTTACCAGTTAGTCTGCCAAAGAGGCAGCTGAACTGCAGTGAAAAAGCAATTAATTTTCTCAAGATAAAAGAACCTCCGTGGTTTAATCCGACTTCCTAAATTAATATGAAACATAACAGTAAAAAGGTTCTACATCTGCCCATGTAGCTACATTTGCTCGACATGTAGTTTCTTCTCCCTCTGATTTCTGAAGGACAAGGCCATGCTGGTAGATTCTGCATTGTGTAGGTAGTGGTGTACACGTAAATAGACCCTATCGTGATGAATTGTGAGGATTGCTTTATATTTAGGTGTTCATAAGCACATTGAATAGTTCTTTATTTGGGTATTCTTGTTTCAAATCATTATATTTCTGTTCACTCTTAGCTACTGGTTCTGTAAGAATGCCCTCACCTTGGACTTGTTTGTGAACAGCTGTACTGAATAACTGCATCTAGACAAGACTGTAATCTTTCCTGATGAGTATAACTACATATTTATCCAAGTAGCTGAAACTGTTAACAGATGGCAGATGGAAGTAAAAACATATTGTGTGCGCTGCTGCTTCTTTCTGTGTTCTTCCTCCTCCTCTTTTTGGGGAGACCAGAGAATGATCATGTGTTCTTGAAAAGTGGATGGAACTACTTTGCCAATGAACTTTCAAACACTCTGCTTCCAACAAAAGAGTTTTAATGTTTTCGTGCCTTTGCAGAGTCAGAAAATGTTAAATAACAGTTCTGAGAAAAACATTATAGGAGCTCCTTGTTGTCTATTTAGAGCAGAACGTAGATGTTTGCAAGATGGAATATCAGTCAGGATTTGAAGTGACTTTTTCTTGTCTGTTTGAGTAGAGAGGTACTTAGTTCTGCTGATTTTATAAAGATCTTAAAATACTTTACTTACTGTTCAGAACAGTGATTTTTAAAACAATTTTGAGAGAGTTACAGAGTCTTGAACCCCTAATTATTTTTTGTGAGAAGATGAGGGAAAGCCTTCCTTCCTTGAAGTGTATTGAGCAACACAATTTCTCCTTAGTCACACTGCTGAAAGGATCATTTTTTCTGTACCTCACAGCAATTGAATAAAATCCTCTACAATTTTGGAAGCTTGCTTGCTTTTCTTTTTTTCCTCTCTTTTCCTTGTAACATTTATCCCAGCAAAGAACTAGGGAAATACTTTTTTGTTTAGTTTTGGTTTTGAAGTATATCTAAGGCCATTGGTCATTTGGAAGTATAAGTTCTTCTTTTAAAGTTAGAAACATTCGAATGGGACTGAGAGTGACAGTAATTTGAAAGGACAAATAGTTTATGATTTTTATTGCCATCTCCTTAAGTTACTGTGAACTGCACTTACTCTTGAGCAAATTGCATGTGTTAGCTGTTAGAGGTGAAGTTTGAGAACCCTGTGGTTTCCCTGTAGTTTTTGGTTTTCTGCTTCACCGGTGGGGGGGGGGGAGGGTGGCCGGGATTTGTTTGCTTTCTCTGAAGTGTTTCAGTGTTATAATACCTTGTTATTCTCTCCCCATGGTAACTTTTTTCCCCACTCAAAGTTAAGGTTAACAGTGGATTTACTATACAGTACTGGATAAAAATGGTAGGAAACATTCAGTGATTTCTCTACTCAGCTTCTTGCCTGAATTACAGCACATTCGGAGAGGAGACTATATTTTCCCTTGGAAGACTTCATTCACCCTCTTTCCTTGTCTAGAGAGTGGGAAACCTGGTGGGCAGCTTTTACAGACAAACAGTACAGACAGATTAAAACTGTCAGAAGACTGACACTTGAAAATTTGAGGAACTTCAGTTTGAACTGGTACCTTCTCTTATTGAAGGTGTAAGAACATCCTTGGGGCATGGTTATAAAATGAGGCAGTCAAGCCTGCCTGCAGTTTCACATGTGATTGGGAATGTATTGCCCTCCTCACTAATCCTAGTGTGAGTCAGCCAGTGCCTTCTTGGCCCTGCACAGCTTCCCAGTGTTTAGCAGGGGAAACATTACCTGGTCACAGGAAAGTATGAGGCCGCTTCATCTGTGATTTGAGTTTTGTCATTGCCCATAAAAGGTGAACTTTTTGAAATTTATTTATCTGAGTTGTTTCCTTCATGTATAGGCCTGTATTACATGAATATTGGATGAAAGCAGGGCTGGAGAAAAGCAGCCCTGGAGCCCAGTGAGGAACTCTCCCCTATTTGTGGCTGTGCAGGTCCACTCGTCATGCTTTGGGACTCTTTGGGACAACCAACTGGTTTAACTGCTTAGCCTGGTGGAAAACCCTAAACTTGCAATATAAGTCAGAAAAGCAGATTTTCTTTGGCTTTTGGAAGGATGAGCTTTGATGCTGGCAGAAGGCAGACCATGCACTGGACAGGCAGGAGCAGTGAAATTAAGAAGAAATTCTGCCCTTGCTGGTGGGAAAGTGTTAATAGTGTCAACGGCTTGTTAAAATGTTGCCAAAGTTATCAAAATTTCAGCAAAATAATATTTTTTGTTTTGGAAATTTATGTGTTACAATTTATTAGCCCATTTAAAACACTTACTTATGTTTACATATCTGTAACTCCCCAGTTATTCTTAGCATGATCAAAAGCTGAAACTTACAAATTGTGGTAATACACACACTTGTTAAAACCCAAATATATGAGGGGTCTGAAAATAATCCTTTGAATACAGTCTCTATTTTTAGTACTTTTTTACCAGTGTTTTTTGAACAAGCAGGGATCTGTTCTTGGGGCTCTGAAGTAAAAAGAAATGCAATTTCATAGGTTTATATATTAAAAACTGAGCATTCTGTGTTAACTTAGGGGAAAAAAGTCACCTGTCGTGTGCTGTGTTACAGAAATCCCTTTAATGATTCAGTGTCAGTCACTATTTATCTCAGAGTGCTCACTTCTAAAATCTTGCTCACAGTTTAAATGGGCTTGATAAAGCAGTTTGACTGGTTAATCTAAAAAAAATTGTTTTAATCTGCTTGGTCAAAATGATACCAAATTGTGTTTATTAGTCTGGAAAAATAATTTGTGCTGTATGTGTCTAGACATAGTCTTCACTTTCCACTTTGACACTCAAATTATCATTACCCTCTAGTAACTACCCTAATAGTAACCATTACTATGTAAACATGGTTCTTAAAAAATTATGTAGTTATTTAAGTTATTTTTAAAAACCTGAAAACCCTTGAAAGCATTTGGAAGTAGCATTTACAGTGTAGTAAAGATGGGAAAGCTGATATGGAATAAGCTATAATTAATAGCTGCTTCTGTTTTCAAAAGACAGCTTTAAATTCTAATATGAAAAACGTACTTAAAGAGAGACAACTCCCAATGATGAAGCCAATTGGTTAAATATGGGAAAAGTGCATTCTTGCTCTTTGAAGGATAGTCAAAGGACTGAAAACCAGAGTTCTGCATTAGACAGCTGTTTTGTCTGGCTTGTAGATGAGTTGTCAAGTCCATAATTTAGTTTTAAGCTTCACTTTTGATTCAAGGAATGTTAGAGAATACAACAACTGAAAAGCAGCTTCTCTTGGGACCTTTCGGAAAAGCTAATTATTATTAGCTACAGTATCTAATGACCTTTTCTCATTGTGGACGGTTATGATACCTTCTCCAATGCACAGCAGTTTTTATTTTGCTTCCGATCATATTAATTATAATAATTTTTTGTCATAGCAACCAAGACTTACAATGTTCAGTTGCTAAGGGTTTTGTTAAAATGAAGATAAAGTACACTTAAAGGTGATTTTTTTTCTTTTCTTAAATTAGTGTGACTTTATATGAGAGTCTGTTTTTTCCCTGAGTCTTCAGACAAGCTCAGACTCTTCTATTCTGCTGAATATGTAGGTTCAGTTCTACTTTTTATTTCCTTTAATAAAGTTTTAATAAAGGGTAAGATATGCAGAAGAAAAAAAATTAAATTCCTTTAGAAGTACTCCACTAATATTCTCTCTGTCCTTATGGAGATATTGGAAGAATCTTTTGCTCCTAAGCAAATAGCTCATTGAAGGAATGGAACTGGGTGCAGGAGTTCTACACCATTTTGCTCCCAGGGCAGCATCAAGCTCTTCGAAATTGAGTCAGCCCCGTAGAATCATAAAAAATGTGATTTTTTGGAGAAACTCTGTGAAAAACT
Organism: Pseudopipra pipra; assembly: GCF_036250125.1. NCBI lineage: Eukaryota > Metazoa > Chordata > Aves > Passeriformes > Pipridae > Pseudopipra > Pseudopipra pipra. Next base: position 61,831,223 of record NC_087551.1, read on the forward strand.
GAAGTATTGTGAACTGTTATTCTATGGCTGTTAGGACTGTTTTAGGACTGTACTCCCAACCCGGTTGTGATGGTTACTGTTAATGGGATATACTAAGCCAGTAATATAGGTTGGTAAATATTAAGGTGGAATGTGGAGAGTAAGTTTTCAGTTCTGTGAATGGTTATTATCTTGAGGTAACTACTTAGGAAACCTACCAAAGAGAAACCTGTCTAGCCAGGGAAAAATCACATTATTATTTCTATAGCTATTCCGTAGGAGTGATCCTGTTTCATTCCATAGGAGCAGTCTTACAGGAGTGAGATTTTTCTATGGTAAAACAATAAAATACGTTGAAAGGAAGAGCTGAAAGGTTAAAACAATTTCAGCTATCATGGAACAACCCTGCTGTGTAGGAGGGATCTGGAACAATAGAAGTAAGAAAGCCAAGAATATCCCAATACCACTGAAACTAAAAGCTGTGGGGATTTAAGACTAGAGCAAAGATGACTATTACAAGGAGGAAGACATCTTTTAAATGGTGCGAGTCATGTCCTAATGAGAGTAATAAAAAAGAGAGTGAGAATATTCACACACTAGGCCCAAAGCATTAATGACTGAAATAAAAGTAAAACCACTTCCCCATGCTCCCCCTGTCCCCTCACCCTATCCTCCCCTTCCTCATTCTTTCCCCCAGTATTTGTTGCTTAGGACAATGCAATATGACATGGGATATCCCTCTGGTCAGTTGGGGCCGACTGTCCTGCTTGTGCCCCCCCCAAACTTCCTGCAAACAATCTCCAGCCTCCTCACTGGTGGGGCAGTGTGGAAACAGGAAAGCCTTCATGCTGTGCAAGCACTGCTCAGCAATAGCCAAAGCATCCTTGTGCTGTCAACACTGTTTTGGTCACAAATCCAAAATGTAGCACCATATGAGCTGCTATGAAGAAAATTAACTCCATCCTCTCCAAAGCCAGCACAAATAGGTAAGACATGAATAAGTGTACAAAAATGGCGTACATGAGGTCTTCAACCCCTTTATGGAAATAAATTATTCTTCTTAGACCCTTGAGTTCATAGAAAAGAATTACATGAGGACATATGTAAGGATGATTCAGCTGATATTTTTTGAGATTTGATACGAAAAGTTTTGACTAAAGGTTCTTTGACAAGGCTTAATTTTTTTTGTGAAATATATATAAAAAAGACAACTTGCAGTTCAGTTGCCTATAAAAAAAATATGGATAGGAGTAAAATTTGTGGTAAAATTTTTTTTGGATAGTCAAAACTAAAATTGTCTATGAAGAGATGCAAAAGAAATACAGGAGTGAGCCAAATAAGTTTAATTGTAAAAATATTACAGAATAAGTGATGGGTTTGAGGAGGAATTCCAACTATTAATTTGAATTTCATGATGATTACAGGTGATGGCAAAGAAAATGTTGCCAGGAAGAAAGATATATTGGAATGATTGTGGATAGTTCTGTGAAATATCATTGCTCAATTGTAAAGAAAAATAGAAGATTAAGAATTGCAAAGAGAGAAATAATACATAAAGAATGAAGCAGCATTTTGGGAATAATTCTAATAGCATCAGTTTTTGACTGTTCTGAAATGGTGCATGCCATACAGCTCTATAAACTGTGGTTAAATAAAAGACACCTTAAAGAAATTAAAACAATTCCCTAAACTTTCATGATAGTAAAAGAGCCTTAAAGAACAGGAAATATGGTGAAAATGTGCTTTCATGACGTGTATTTCACAACAGTTGGAGAAAAGAGTATCTTCTTGCTGCTTGTGGTACATCAGGTAAATGCCCTGGTAAATATTTTTTGATGTAGTATGATACAATGTAGAACAACTTGATTCAAGTTTTTCTACCTGTTTATGTTTGATAATCGTAACAACAATGGATTCATAGGTTCAATAGTAAATATAATGTTGGTCAAAGTGTGAAGAGCAATGTTAGAGTTATATTTCATTGGAACTCACATTTCAACAACGAAAATTATATTTTGGCTCAAATACAAAAGTACGAAAATTTTGGAGCTTCTACTTTAGAAAGTTTGTAATAGGATACCATCTTTTCTAAATTTCTGGTGTTATTAAAGAGGCAAGAGAGACCAATGCCATAGGTAGTCAAATGGTACAGGTTAGAAGAGTTTAATATACTTTTTTTAGCTTTAAGCCATTTAGAGGAAAGGCGAAGTTGTCTACTGTCAACCTATTCAACTTTCATATACTTCAGGACAAGTTCTAATCTGAAGTGTTCTTCATGTATGAAATGTTACCCGTGTTACTAAGTGTTGTCTTCACTTCCTAATGTTTTTCTTAAGTATTTTAAAGAAGATGTCTTGAGAGCTATAGTTTTTGGTCTTCTGTTTTAACCATCTTTGATCCTGAAAGGGCAAACAAAAAAATGGGGGGTCCTGTTATTTAGTGTCCTGTAAATAATCATACCAAGAAGGAAAAAATATCATCATCTTTCTCACTGTCCTCTTGTTGACAGCATTTTCTGTTAAGGAAACATACATCTCATTAGCTAGGAGATAGAAATCACTGGACTGCTGCTTAAAAGAGCACATATTATTAAATAAATTATTAGAGCTTGGGATCTCTCCTCCTCATAATCAGAAATCTGTGGATGACAGGCTTCCCTTTCCATGTGAGAACTCGATTCTGACCCTTTGCTTTCTGTGTCTGGCTTTCACGAATTGTATGTATGTGTGAATAAGCATGTAGATATATAGCATACTTTTCAAAAGTATGTGGAAAAGTAAGCTGCAAGCCAAATAGATAAAAGTATCTGAAGTTCCTAGTGTTGACCTTGAATCAATTCTCTAAAGGATGTTAAAAAGAAGATGGAACTGTATTCTTCTGTGAGTTGCACAGCAAAAAGATAAGAGGCAACAGTCACGAGTGTCTGACTGGATGTAGGCAAAAAATGAGTGTCTAAGCACTCATACCAACATTTGTGTATTTAGTCGTATACTTATTAATTTCCCTATCTGCATTTTGCACACCATCCTGACTGTATGGATGTCCACACATCACTGTGGGACATATTTCACAAACACAGCTTGTCCTGTGAAATTAAGAGCCAACCCATGACACCTGGACAAAACCAGCTGCTTTTACCTGCAGGGGAAGGACTTGGATCTTTCAAGAAAGAAGGAATGAATGAGTTCCTCACTGGTATGATGAGCTGAAAAATAGACAGGAGGAAAGTAATGAAGGCAAAAAAACTCCTCTGTATATGGAATGTAAAATTTGAAAAAGAGGTGCAAAGCATTAGCTGGCTCCTAAAAAGCAGTAGTTTACAACAAATATGTTTGAATTGAACACTGTATGAGGTTACAGAGTGTAAGCTGTGTGTGATCTTCGTGGGTGGGCTGAAAACATTAATGCTAGGCAGTGCTCTTTGCAGTCATTGACATATGATGGCTCTTTGATTTGTATAAAATAGATTTATATTTTATTGATTCATAGCAAGCGTGTTGTTATAGCAGCAAGCAGCTTATTTACAAAGTGACAGTATGTAATGTAAATGACAGTGAATCAAAAGAAGCATTATAGAAATGGGAGCAGTCTGATATTGCTAAGACTGAAACAACAATGCCAGTAAAATAAACACTTGTTTGTTTGCTTTTAGTATATGCTGAATTGTGCACATTGGACCTTCTTAGGGTACAGAGGAGTATTTCTAGGTAGGTGGTACTCCAGACAGATTATAAACTATTCTTTAAAGAATAGGATTCTGGCATTTAAAAGCAAGAGCAAACCCAAAAACTGAACAGACTTCAGTCACTTAACTGATAATGTGATCATTAATATGCATACATATATTTATAACACTGCAAAAAAGTGGAAATGTTATACTGTTACACTTATGGGTAAATGTTACCAGGTAAAATAATTGCTCCCTCAGATACATGTGTTTTGAATTCCTTTATGAAAAAAATACTCTCTATTTTCAAGAATAACTATATACTTTTGGTAACATACGTGATTTGCTGCAATAAAGAGTGATTTTCATTAAAGATTTTTACTCGCGCTCTCCTTTTGTAAGGCTTCACAGCAGTGTGATTACTTTCCATTTTTCATCTTTTCTAGCTTTTTTTTTTAAGTACCTTTGTAGTGATTTTTGTGAAGTTCTGTAAATCTTTTCAGACTGTAGAATTTTGCTCATAGTAGTTTCTAACCCAATAACTCTGGCAGTTTGGTTTTCATTTTAAAAGGGAGAAATCTGGCATTTTTTGGATTCTTTGCTGCTATAGTAACACTATCTGTTCGCTTCCGCTTTAGCCTTTTAAAATTTTTTTAAAGCTGTTTATAGGAGAGATTTTTAAAAAATCAGTTAATGTTACAGCTAAGTTCAGTACATTTACCTCAAATTGTCAATGTGCTAGATGTAGGCGAAGAAAGTTTATTTCCTTGCCTGTAGTGTAATACTTATTTTTGAAACAGACTAGAATATTCTTTTTAAGAACTGCTTCTTTTTCATAACCAGACTTAAGTGCATTCCTAACAATTAATATATATGTGAGATAATAGCTTTCTTTAGTCAGTATATTAAATATTTTCACTTTTTTTTCTAGCTTGTAGGTGGGATACTTGAGGATTTGAGACAGTCTTTGTGTAACTTGTAATTTAAATCTGGAATGAGTGAGTGTCAGTAAAGGAGCAAGGAAGGCTTCATTCAAATTTCGCATTTCCTAGTACAGATCGTGTACATTCTCTATGTCTGTGGGCAAAGCAGCAGACCTGCTCCTTTAGCAAGTCCTGCCCCATCTGTCAGCAGCAGTGTACAAGGCTGCATTTTCAAACCTTAGCCTGTCAAACTGGTTCTTGTCCTTCTGAGAAAGTCAGACCTCTCTTAAGAAACATTTATCATTTTTGGTGGATGTAAGCACGAGAAAAAGATGCAAAATCAGAACAAGTAGAAAAGATACCTCCTGTATGTACAAAACTGTGTAGTTCAAGAAGATAGGGAAATTTTTCCTAATATACAATCTAAACCAGGTGGAACTTGAGGCTGTTTCTTCTTGTCCTGTGGCTTGTTATCTCAAAGAGACTGATCCCCACTTTCCTACAGCCTCCTTTCAGGAAACTGTAGAGAGCAACAAGGTCTCCCCTGAGCCTCCTTTTCTTTAGACAAAAACCCCCCAGCTCCCTCAGACACTCCCTGTAAGACTGGTGCTCCAGACCCTTCACCAGCTCTGTTGCCCTTCTCTGGACATATTCCAGCACCTTGATGTATTTCTTGTAGTGAGAGGCCCAAAGCTGAACACAGGCTTTGAGGTGCAGCTTCACCAGGGCAGAGTAAAGGAGAACGATCACTTTCCTAGTCCTGCTGGCCAAGCTATTTGATACAAGCCAGGATGCCACTGGCATCCACCAGTGCCACCTTTCCAGCCATTCAGCCTCAAGCCTCTAGCATGACAGGGAGTTGTTGTGACCCAAGTGCAGGATCCGGCACTTCACCTTGTTGAATTTCATACGGTTGCCCTTGGTCCATTGATCCACGCTGTCTAGATCCCTCTGCTGAGCCTTCCTGCCTTCCAGCAACTTGGTGTCATCTGCAAATCTACTGAGGGGGCACTGAATCCCCTCATCCAGATCATTGAGTAAGATATTAAACAGGACCGGCCCAAAACTGAGCACTGGGGAACATCACTAGTGACCGGCCACCAACTGGATTTAACTCCATTCACCACCACTCTCTTGGTTTGGCCATCCAGACACTTTTCTATCCAGCCGACAGTTTATCCATCCAAGCCATAAGCAGCCAGTTTCTCCAGGAGAATGCTGTGGGAGACAGTGTCAAAGTCTTTATTAAAGTCCAGGCAGACAACATCCACAGCCTTTTCCTCGTCCACTAGGCGGGGTGTCTTGTCATAGAGTTCATGTCATGACCAGTGATGGTGGCAAATTTCCCCAGGACAAGGACAAAAGGTCCTACGATTTGGCTGTAAATGGAGGTATTGGATGAGTGACTGTGCTACACTGAGAAGTAGAGAATGTGATAATTTTTGTGTCATGTCAACAGGTGATGCACAACAGGCGGTGTAGGAGAAGGGGAAAAATTGCTTCAAATCCTTTGAGACTTTGCTGTAGTTGTACAAGTTTTTTATATTTAGCGAGATGCTTTTGTTAACAGCACAGGGAAATGACCAAGAAATACTTGCCTGCTGTTCAGACATACTGTGTGCACATGGCTTTTTGTTTTGCATATGTTTTATTTTGCTTTTAGAAGTGGATTTAGTGCTTTCTTCTTAGAGAAGTATGTTATTGCTGAATTTGCTGATGTCTCTTAGTGAATTGGTCAAATTTGCCCAGTAAACACTAAAGACTTTATTTCAGTGGAGTATTTGCAACATGAATCTTTGAAAAGTGGCTTTCTGGTAAATTGGTCTTACTGGTTAGATCAAACAAAGCATATGCTTTGCTGGCAGGGACAACCAAAAATGATGAGTTAAAAGACTTCCCCACCTCCCAGGGAGAAAATTTTGTATAGTAGCTCAGAAACAGGATTTCAGGCTTTTATTCAGCTAAGATGCTTAACTTTTATACACAGGCTCCTGCATGAGTGAATTAAAGGGACATTAACAGGTATTTTCAGATAAGCACTTGACTAAGAATTTATGGTTGGACTTGATGATCTGAAAGATCTTTTCAGTTCTGAATGGTTCCGTGATTCTATTAATTTATTTTGCCTTTAAGTAACTTAAGTTTCTGCTCCAGACTTGTGCTGCCAGTTGTGGAACACTTTCAGCTTCTGGTTTTATTTTCACTCTGTCTTATAAATGAAGATAATGTCTATGTAAGAAGCTTTCACATACCTGTTTGAAAAATATATTAGTAGCCTTGGATAGAAGTCTCATGGCTTTTCATGAGTGAAGTGGAGCACTTTAAATCAAATTATTATCTTTGAAGTTCTTTTCAGAGGATGGCAAAAGATACTTCATCCTTTGCAGGAAGGGCAAGAAACAGTGAGAGAGGAGATGGTCAGAGGGACTGGAGGGGAAAAAAGAAAGGAAATGATCGTTTGGGGAAGTAATATTCTCTTTAAAAAAAAAATAATTTATATGTCTCTTTTTATGTGTACTTTGAACTGATGAACTGAGCAAAATTACAAATGAAGACATCATCCTGAATATAGTGGTTGCTTTCTTCTTTTTTATGAAATATTTTTCTCATGAAGTTACTTACTGCAGCTGGTTTGGCTACTATCTATGAAAAGGGATGCTACCCTTGGGTTTGTCAGTTATAACAGTTTGTGATCTGATCTCATTTTGTTGTCAAATCTATTAATTAATGGCCTAGGTAGGAGTTTTTGGGTTGTTGTTTTTTTTTTTTTTTTTTTTTTTTCTCTTCTCTTCTCTTCACCTTAGTCTTTCTGATCAAAAAGTCAACTAAGTCAAAAGAGACAACAAATTAAGGATGGTGTGAATTCAGTATAAGAAATGTTCATTTTTGAGTGTGTTAGATCTTATTTAAACTTTGAAAGAAATTTTAACCATTACTTTCATGCAGTTTAGTTTAGATGTAAAATTGTTTTTATTGACCGATGGAGGTAGCCCTTGATATAAACAGGGCTATTAAAATGGTGTCTTTCTCAACTTTTCCATAGAAAATGTGGCAGAAAGTGGCATGAAGTGTGGCATGTACATGTCTAGCTACTCTTATACTGACGTATAAGTAACAGTCTTACATGTAAAATTTGAATACACTATTCATTGGTTAGTTTTTAGAGATGACACAGAGATTCTATAAGTATATTCCATTGCATACTTTCACTTTCCTCAGGCCATGTGCACTAAGAAACTTAATTTCAGCTAACTGCTGTGAGCTTGATTTCACATTACATCAATTTTAGGTACTGTTGCTGTAGTGACAATTTTTATTCAATCTGATTGTTATCTTTTTTCAGTAAAAACCCTGCTGGAAAAAGAAAAAAAAAAATCATAAACCCAACCAAACTCAAACCCTGATTATTTTTTTCCTAGCTAATCCTTTGATTAGCTCCTCTGCTATTCATTGAGTAGAAGAGTTTGAAACTAAATAAAAATTGAACAACTGAGACTATGTAGTAAATATTTACAGTTCTTGAGGTATGGATATGTAAGAGCATATGTTTGAGGATGCACTGGAGGGCGTGCCACAAAGAGTATCTTCAGAATGAGTGAGCTGGTTTTTATGTGGTGGTGTAACAGTTTATGCTAGAGCTCTGTAAACTGGTAAAAGCATGAGGTGCTGTAGTAACTTAGTCACACAGAAATGCAATGGTCTGCTGAAGAAAAGTGCATGGAAATAAGCATGCTCTATTAATGTCTAGAAGATTCCCTTTATTGGTACTTCTGGGTTTTTCCCCTTTGAAATTAAGATCTTTGGCAATTAAAAAGCAGCTCTTTTTGTATTTCTTACGTATTTCCATTGTAGTTAAGTAATATTCTACTATCCCAAATTTGTTGTACCTGATAAGCTTATGTTTATTTAATTTCTTTCAAAAGGATCAAAATTAGCCTTTTAACATATACCCAGCTTATCTATTTTGGTATTTGTTTAACACCTAATAGTAGCAGGATGGTATTTGAGGCATAGTGAGAGATGCTGCTAAATCTCCAGGGTTTGCAGTTTTTAGAATTGTGCTTTAAGGCCCTGGAACTTTCTAATGATTTTTTAATATTAACTGTGTACCTCACTCTTACCTTCTGGCACTCATCAGAAGTTTTCTTTGGATACAAGATATAAAGTATTTTGTAGGTTTAAATCAGACATGTCTAAAATGTTCCACTTTAAATAGTGTTTGAATATTAGATACCACTTGTTCATAGTTCATTATATTCAGAAAGTTAATTGTTAGTAGAATAGTTTACTTTTTTTTTCTCCTCTGGACCTTCATACAGTCTGTGGATGGAGTTTCTAGAACAAACACAGACATTTTTCTTGAAGCTGTCTTACAGTGTTTCGAAACGTTCTATGTTGCTAGAGTGAGTGGCAACAAGACAGTAAGAGCAAAAAACCCCTGTGTGCATGTGCATGCATGTGTGTGTTAATACCCTGACATGTACATAATAAATTGTTTAGCTCACAAGGAAAGCATTTTGTCCTCAGAAGCACATCCTGGATTTAAGAATTCAGGCAATCAACAACTTACACTGAAGCAGTGTAAGATGAAGAGGAAGGAGAAAAGAAGGCATGGCTGTTAGTAAGGGATTGTTTCTCCATATCTTTCAGGCACAAGATGAATAGCACCTGAGTTCCCTAGATATTCTGACATTCGCTGAATTTATTGTCTTACAAATACCTTGAATTTTTTCACATCCAGGGACCTGTTTACAGCACAGAGATGGATCACACAGTTTTTTCTTCTTTAGTTTGTATTGTCCTTATTAATCACTGACTTTTGTCAGGACCTTGATGTTTGCTTTGGTTTTGTGCACAGGATTGACTAAACTTAAGCCAAGGATAGCTGCATATGGTAAAGGACAAAATGACTATTACTCAATTTGTTGTATTTACCATTATTACACAGTAATCAGTGTAAGGGAGGGAAGTAGAAATGCTTTGAATAGCCCTGTCCTGTCACTGTTTGGCTTGATCGAAATGACTAGGTCTGTTTTAAGCAAGGGAGAGGAGAGAGGAATCTGGTAACTCCATGTGGATCGGTTGAGCAACTAGAGAAAGCTTAATTTTGACATCTCTTTACAAAAGGCTTTTAGGTAATCCAGATTAGTTGCTCCAAATACCCTGTTGCTGAATATATAAGAGAATATGTGAAAATGTTGCTACCTAAAAATGGCATCAACAGTCTGGTGGTTTCTTAGCGTTCTTTAGATAAGCAGAGTTAATGTTTGTTGAGACACAGTGCCCTGTTCATTTTGTGGGATCAATACCTTGTCCAAATTCAAAGTATATTTAGGCACATGTAAACACATTCATGCATAGATCTATATATCTATTGCTAAATGCAGAAATATTTTAATATGCTCTAATTAAATGCATTGTTCTCCTTCAGTATCTAGACGGTGTGTATATATATGTACATATCTTGTTGACCTTTTTGTCACTGTTAGGCTTGTGATTTTATTTAAAAGTTTGGTATCCAGAAAAAGTTGTGTCAACAGATCAAAGCCTGTAGTTTTTTCACGGACATGGATTTGGAGTTTTTGTAGCTTATCTTTAGAATTGTGAAAAAAAGTATTATTGCATATGTATTTTAAATGTGAGCATAAAGTAAATGTGTATTCTGTGGTGAACTTTGCTAATTTAAATGTACATGGATTTTCCAGTAGGAGACAGTAGAGAATTTGTTGCAGATACTGGCACTGCCTTCAGTATTTATTGTGGTGGAGCAATGTACTCTTGGCTTTTGCATGGTGAATGTCTGTGGTGGTTAAAGTTGTGTTTTAATGCTGGGAATTTATTATGGCCTGTGGTGTTCTGCAAACCTTTGTGAACTGAACATCACAATAATCTCCTATGATTGCAGAAGCCTGAATCTAGTGAGGAGGGAAATCACCATTCATATTGCAAACCCTAATGTACTCCCACTTAAGAAATGCCTTTGTCATCCTTTATAAAATATCATGGAAGTAAAAAGCACCATGTTGAACATAATGCAGTGTGTTGTGATACAGATATCAACTGGATCCACTGGTGGGACAGTGGCCCTGCCCCCCTGCTGGAAAAAAGGGCAGCTTAAATATAGGTTTTGACTTTTCTGTGATTGCCAGTGGGACAATCTCTAATAACTTACCATGACTTACAATAATAAACAATGAGCCTTGAGAGCAGAGGTTGTAAAATGTGTTTGTTTTGGGATTGAAATTTATCTTCAGAAGGTTACTAGCAAGGACATCTTTCTTTCTTATCTGCTTATTGTAGATGAAAATTGTAATTTTATGTGGTAAAAGGTTACTATTCATCTATGAAATCTTTTTCTACCATTTAATAATCCATCTATTAGAAAATTATTTTATAGGCACATTAAAAACGTGTGTTTCAAATTAAAAGAAGCTATGGTAGGTTTGCTCTTCTGGTTATAAACCCCAAGCTGTTTCAAGAATTGTAATTGCTTGGTTGTCCATAGCTATTTTTCTGAATAATTTAAAAAACAAGTTGGTGCTTTATCCTGAAAAAGTTCAAAGGATGTGATTATGAATGGTTCTTGGTTATTTCTGTCTTTCAAGAGGCAATATTCATTTTGGCAGTATTTTTGTCTTCCTTTATCTGTGGAGAAAAATGATACATTTCTGTGCGGTACCAGAGACAGAAGCACTACTTGTCTTAGTAGCCAAAATTGCTGAAATAACTTATGTGGTACACCTATAGAAGAAACAAAGATCTGCTCAGTATTAATCTTAAATACTTAAAAAATAAAAATGGATTTGTTTTGAGAACAGAGAGACCTTTTTCCCTTGGATTTGGATTCATCATTCTTTTGTTTGACTTTTCATTTTAGTTTGTTTGTTCAAAGGCTAGTTGATGTAGCAAATTGATCAACAGCAGAAAGGTAGGAGGGAAAACGACTAATAAGATATATTATTAGATATATTCAAGGGTTTTAAGGAGGACAGAGGAAGTTCTTTGCCCCCAAGTCTCTGTCTTGTTAATTTTTGTCTTAGTGAGATGTGCCTGACTTGACATGTCAGTAACTTGTCTTCTCTGATTTGATCCAGTTTCATTTGTTGAGCTATATCAACTATAGCATCTATAGATATAGAATATAAGCTGAATAGCTTTAGCTTTCTGCTCCAAATAAATTGAAGAAACTACAGATTCTGTATTTAATTTTTTTATTATTAATGATATAATTTCTGAAAGCTCTAAAAATATCCCAGAAAAACATATTTGGAGAATCCCTTCTGAGTTAATATAACATATTGGCCTTGGCCAGTGGTGGGGTAAACTAGATCTGTATCATTCCTGACTGATGTTTACCTAATCAGTATCACAGATTCCACAGCTTTTACTTTTGGTGCTTCATCTTTACTACCTATTTCTGATGTAGAAGCACTTGGAAAAAGAAGTATTTCACTATCACAATCTCAAATGCAAGTTTCTGCTTTAAGTAGAAAATTAGGGAATTAATCTGACATGTCTGATTTCATTAAGCAAGACATGTAATATTGCATATAACCAAGTAGTAGTGACAGTTTAAATGGTTTCAATGTTCCTGCTCTAATGTTTTCAGAAGTAGGAAGATAATTTGCAGAGAGACTTGTTGAAATTGAATCTGAGTATCTGGAGGTCTGGCATATCTGGTATGTCTAGAGGCTTTTTCAAGGTCTTTCTCTTTGTGGTCTTGCTAGGTAGCCTCACTGAACGCAAAATCACCAAAACCTGGTCCCAAGTGTACACCCTAGACATGACCTGTACAAGGATGTCAGGTAATATACTTTGAAAGATTCAGTTAGGGATTTTTGTTTGGCTGGTTTTTTGGGGTGGTTTTTGGTTTGGGGATTAGGTTTTTTTTTACTTCACAAAATTAAATTTCATGAGAAAAATCCATGGATATCATTGTGTATCTATGGAGATGTATTCTATCTTTTTTTTTTTTTTTAAGGTGTATCAATTTATGAAGACAGAAGCACAACTTTAACCTCTTCTTCAGGTTTTCATTTTCAATGCATCATGCTCTTGAGAAACAACTGGTTTTTTTGCCTTTTCATTCACAAATGTGGCTTTGATAGACTTTACTGTCACTTTACCAACCATGAGCAGTTAATTTCTTCCAACTGTGGTAGGAACAGAAAAAAGGAGTTGAACCAGTTGTTAGGCATGGCTTGAGGTTGTTCTAGCCTAACCCAATGTGGAAATTATGCTACTTACAGTAAAGTAAAGGTGTAGCCTGTCAAACTGATTTGTTCAAAACTACTATGAAGCAATGAAGTCCTGGTTAGCAAAATTGAACTGCATTCCATTGCTTCACTGTGACAAAAGCCATTTTATACTTGATTTGTTTGCTGTAATCTGCTTCTGGAGAACTTGCATGTGCTGCCTCCTCCATACAATTGTTCCACCTGTAAGTTAAGGTCCTATGATTAGCCTTCATAAATATATGGATTTCTTGGGTCTGTAGTCACTGCTGATAAACAAACGATCATCATCAAAAAGGCAGTAACAACTGCCCACCTAAACTTCTGGTTCATTAAATCAAAACACAGAAAAGCTTTGAGCTGCAAAACAATCAAACAAGAAAGTATAAAACAGAGCATACAAGATAATTTAGGAGTTACCATATCAGTCAGCTCCATAATGCAGGGCAGCATGATCATTTAGGCTTGTATTCTCACATGAAAACAAATAGGAATTAACAGATTTTGAGCTTTGGGTTTTAAAAAACTTGCTTATTCACATTGAGCATTTGGCAACGAAGTCTCTGTGAGCCCACCCTCAAGTGCAGACAATGGGGCAAGATTGCCCTGCCCTCTGGAAAAGTCTCTGCTTCTCCATGGTTATGGATAACATTTGTCATGGCTAAAAATGGTTGCTGGAGAACCTTTCATAGCTCAAAACTTTGTTGATAGATGATATTGCATTTTTATTAGGTACTAGTGGAAGGGGATAGCAAATCTTTCCAGGTGACTTATACAAATATTACTTCCATTGTCCCACAGATGGTTCATAGGCAGGAATTATAGTAAAAGGGGCAGGTATTAGTCAATGGCTGGCATATTGGCAGAATTTATGTAGTAAATATTAATGATTGCAAAGTGCATACATGAAACCTTTCAATTTACACTTCCTAATGAGAAAGGGATGATATGCAATCCAAACTACAGTGTGTGTTTGGTCCTGTCACACTGTTTCTGTCCTCACTCTCTCTTTGGGTTTTTATATACTTTGATGAGATCCCCATGACGCTTCTCTTCTCTGGGCTGATCAGTCCCAGCTGTCTCACCTTTCCTTATCTGAGGGATGCTGCCATCTCTTCATCATCTTTCTGGCCCTTCACTCAGTGGCTCTCTTCACTGTGTCCACGTTTCTCTTGTACTGAGGAGCTCAGTGCTCCAGGTGTGGCCTCACCAGTGCTGGATGGAAGGATCAGCTCCTTTGATCTGCTGGCAACACTTTAATGCAGCCCAGGATACCATTTGGTCTTCTTTGCCACAAGGTCACAATGCAGGTTCATGTTGAACTTGGTATTTACCATGGCATCTATGTCCTTTTCTGCCGACTACTTTTCAGCTATGTGGCCCCCCGAATATGCTGGCTAATGCAGATATTACTTCAAGAGATAATGGGTATGATTACCAAGAGTGTTCAAATGTGTCAGTAATTTGACTGGGAATATATATGGTTTGAGACAGAGCATATTTACAAAACAAATAAATAAAATTTTTTCCACATAATAGGGAATTCCCAAAGGTCACTGAAAGTCAAAAAGGACTGACCTCTGCCCTAGATTTGAAAAAACAGCATCATGCCAGGCTTGTATTGCTGCATTTTCAAGTAGCTAGCGATGTTCAAAAGGACTGCTTCTGCGCTACTGGAAAGTGTTTTCTTAAGGTTTTGGTATAGCACAAAAATAAGCAAAGTATTAAGTATTTCATATTGATCCTTAACTTCTCTTATGGCTACTTTCCCCATTTTAGCTTTTAAATGTCATGACTTACAATGCTATTAATGTCTTTGTTGCTCATGGTTAAAAGTCATGCCTTTGTGTGCAGTGTTACTGTTATTTTTAAATCTCAATCATTTAAGAACTTTCACACTTAAATAAATGTTTTGGTGTATTGAAGATCTGGTGTTTATGGGCTGTGTAAGAATGTTTTTTCTTCAAGTTCTTCAGTCAGTCAAGAGCAGGGTGGGTTTTTATAAGACTGTAAGTGTTCCCACATGATAAACTACTGCAGCTCCAAAGCCAGAGCAGCTGTAACTCATCCATGTATACTGCTTCATCCAGACATTTTCTAGGCAGGAGTCTAGAAACATTTGGCATAAGCAACTTATGAGAAGTAAGCAAAGATAAGTTCAGGGAATTTTTTTTCCCAGCGTTCTTTACTAACACAGTGTTTTCCAGGGTCTCTGAGTCTAATTTCTGGCTCTTCCTGCCACTGGATAACTGTGTCATTTCAAAGGCTTATTATGCTTCATATTAATAATGTGTTTTCCTGGAACATGTATCTTGTTTGTGGAGGTAAAACATTGTTATTATCTTTCCTCATTTTTATATTGTTTGGCTCACTGAAAGTTATTTCTTAAATGTAAAGAGACAATTTCTGTATTGTGGTGTGAGTTGGTTGGTTTTTTTTTTCCTCCTTTTTTCGCCTGGGGATTGGGTGGGTAGGTGGCTAGGTGGCTTGACTTACAACTAATAAATTCGCTGAAGGATTAGCCTTTAGGAGCCTTTGGAGGCATGTTTTGTGTGATTCCTCACCAGAGAGCAGGAACTGAGATGAATCTTGCTGGTGTAGGTATCCCTATGTTAAGGGGAGCTGGAGTATAACTTGAGGGTGTGAATGTCAAGGCTCCTTGTAGGTGACTGTAAGATGCTCAAAGAATCTGAGGTGACCAGCTCAGCTGGTAAGGATACTATTGAGCAGATAACCTTATATCCTTTGGTTTTCAATATCAGGAGGTGTGTTTTTGAGGAAAAAAGAAGTGATAGGGTGTTAGCTGACTTGGCAGACTTGAGATCCCAAAGTTTTCACCCAAGTGTTTGATTTGCTGTGCTGGAAGTTATCCTGGGTCCTGTCAGCAGCAAAGGCTGCCTCACAGTACTACTTAAGCATTCAAATGGAAGTAATTATGTTTTCATGAATTCTAAATTAGTTCAGCAAAATTATTTGTAACTTTCACAAGGGAAATGCTTTTTGTCAACAAAATTTTTATATGTTAGATAAGATTTCTTTAGCTGTCCCTTTCTTTCAGCTAGCTTCCATTAAGTGTTTCTTTTGTAACATGACACTGTTTTCACGTTTATATTAATTTTTAGTTTCTTGGTAATTAAAACCTTTGATTTAGTGTTTTAAAATGCCTTTAACACTGTAAAAGCACTGGATTGGGCTAGAGGCTTGTCAGTGAATAGGATTGGTTACTGTTTTATGTATAACTGGTCTTGCTGTTCATGGCTTTTCATCTACAGAAAATTATTTTACTACAAAAAAACTTGCTTCTATATGCCGTTTAATCTTAATCATTTTAGCGTAAGTAGTAGGTTCAAGTATATCTGTAGTCACCCTACTGTGCTTTTACAAAACTGAAAATTAACCAACAAAAGAGATGTGTATGAAGTAGAAAAAAATTAATATGTTTTCTTTTTATATTCTTAGGAAAGCCTTTAAAGGTTTGTATCTGGGGAGGTTGATATAACTCACACCTAAAGAAGTTAGTTAATATAGCTCCCCTTCTTCCTTTGATGTTAAGTAATTCATTTGTTTTATTCACAAATTGAATAAAAATTATGTAGGAAGTGCCAAAAATCGAAATGCACATAATCTGGATTATGTGCACTAGAATTGCACGAAATTTCCAGTAATTCTCTAGTTGAAGTTTGGTTGGGGTTTTTTTGTGTGTATTTTGTTCAGTTGGTGAGGGGGTTTTTGTTTGTTTTTTGTTGGGATTTTTTTGTGTGTGTTGTACTGTGCTTTTACTGTGGTTTATCACAGACATGATGCCTTCTATTTGCATACAGCTCTCTAATACATCTTTCCACCAAGCATTGGAATTCACCCATCTACAAGTTTGATTTCAGGTAATTAAGCTAGTAGAAGCCCTACTATGCAGGAACAAAAATTATGTTACAAGTTGAATGCTGTGTGGAAACTACAATATCTAATTTTTTCCTTTTTAAAATTTTTTTTATTTCCATCACAAATTCTTCTTCACCTCTCTCTAATGCAATGTATTAGAGTCTAGCAGGAAAAATTAGTCAATGAAACACTACATTTCTGTTGTAACTAAACCTTTTAGTACTAATTTTTGTCTAATTGATGTTAGCTTTATATACATGATGGTGTGACAGGACTGCTGTCAAAACTGTGGGAGATTCTGCCTCCTTCACTACCGTGAGTAGCCAGAAAACTAGTCAAATGGAGAAAGGACAAGGAAGGTCTTAAACTGTACTGAAAGTATCCTGCTCGGTGGTGGTGGTGGTATATCGCTTACAAGAAAACAGCTTTTACAGAACTTAGGAAGAAATGTGTTCCTAAAGGTAGGCTTTGGGCTGCAAAGTTGTTTTCCCTCTTTCCTGACTACGATTGTACTTAATGGAGTAGGTATGCTTTGGGAGTCCTTATTTTGATCAGTGCCTCAAATGAGCTAATAATGGTGCTGATACCTAAATTTTTGGATCCTGACAAGAGTTAAAAATTCAGTGAGGCCAGTCCTTAAAAAGTACCTTTTTTATATTCCTGCAAGTTGGGCTTAGCCTTCATTGTGATTACAGGATGCATTGTTAGGGCTGTGAAGGAATGTGAAGGTTTGAGTATTTCTTAACAACTAAACCTGCGTAGGAGTCTCTCCTGTAATAATTGCTACTTCTCCCATTGCATTCAAATACTGTTGAGTACTTAAGTTGTTCAAAACATTTATTTCTGAAATATTAGATGAATAGTGATTTTCATCATCTGCATTTTAAAGCTGGGGTCTGAAAAGTACATGGATGATAGACCCAGAGCAAAGGAATAATATCACTTTAAAGAATGCATGGGTTGAGGTATGTAGAAAGTATAGTTGAGGGAGGTTTAGTCCAACTGTAACTATCATTAGGCCTAGATGGCTTGATGTGGAGAAGGCAATAATTGTTTTGATATTGTTTTGGGTTAGGGCACATGTGGTGGCGAATAGTGTGGAGAGGGCACCTATGCAGAGGCATAAGGTAAGGGCATTTTGGTTGTTACAGAATATGGAGTGAGTGTGGATGAGTAAGAAAATTTTGGCTACTACTATGGTGCTGGAGTGAAGTTGGGCAGATAGTGGGGTGGGATCTTCTATGGCAACTGTAGTCATGGGTGGAGGCCAAATCGAGCAGATTTGCCTGTGGCGGCTAAAATGAGGCCTAGAAGGGGGAGTAGCAGAGTCTGGTTTGTGGAGGAGGACTGTTGAATTTCTCAGATATTTATTGTGGAGGCTAGTCATGCTATACAGAGAATAAATCCGATATCTCCAACATGTTGTAGAGTATGGGTTGAAATACAACAGCATTGGCTTCTGCTTGGCCATGTCATCATCCAGTTAGAGGGAATTATATGATCCTGACTCCCTCTCAGCCAATAAATAATATTGGAATATTATAAGGAATAATATATGAGGAATATATTGTTGGTGATGGTTAATATTAGTATAGCAATGAGGAAGGTTAGGAGGTGGGAGAAGAATTTTGTGATATGGGGTTCTGAGACTATATATATATATCACATCTCTCATTTTTTTTTATTTTATTCTATATTGCACATCATCCACCTAATTTTCATCTTAGAGTCCTTTAGGGGTTGACAAACATATAGCTAAGGGTGATGTGCTTGATAGAGTCTAGTTAGGTTTCCAAATGCCCCTCTACACAAGCTTGTAGTGAAGCTAAGATGCCATTTCTATGATATACTTCCATAGATACATAATTGTTTAGGAGGAAAAAGAGAAAGTAGAAATAAATTGTCAAGATGTCTTGAAGTAGTCACCAAGGCATCCTATGGAAATTTATGCCCTTCAGCATGTTCATATGGGACCAGAGTGGATGCCAGAGAACAGTGCAAAGACAAGTTTGTTGGTGAAAGCTACTTTGGAATAGCAAGGACAGTATGTAATTGTGAAGTCCTGTGGAAGGACCATCACAGTATCTCCAACTGTGAGTGATTGAGCAATAAAATAACAGGCACATTTTAGTGTAGATAATGAGATATAAAGTAATGCACACTGCATAAAATCATTGTGGGGTTCATAAAAATGTCAGCATAGAGCCCAGTGATGGTGAAAAAAAAGGAAATGAAGTGTTAAGAATGGTTAAAAAAGTCAGTATAAATTAGATAACGATATTGTGCTGTTGTATAAATTATGACTCACCCATATTTTGGTTACTGTGTGCCAGCTCTGCTCTCATTATCTTCAAAGAATATAGTGCAGTTAGAAAGAGCTTTAGAGAGAAGGATGAGTATAATCAAATGGCTCTTATATGAGATTGAACAATCTGGGACTGTTCAAATTTGAGGCAAAATTACTTGGGGATGTATAATAGAGGTCTACAAAGTTGTGAATAATATAGAAGGGTGACTGGGATCAGTTTGTCAGATTTAGGTCATTGAAGGAAGTCTGTACAAACCAGACAAATGGAAATGTCTCAATGCTGTCATGGATCTTTCCAAATGATACTGTGTTCACTAAGAGCTTGCATGGTTTTAGGGAGAAAATGGCTCAATATATGGACAAGAGATACATTGGGAATCTCTAAATATGTAGGAGTACATCCAGTTCAGGGAGTTCTGACACTAGATCTTCATTTGCATGTGAATGTAGGCACTTCATAAACACGGATATGCAATTTTATTTGGAGAATTAAATAATATTTGAGTATCACCTTGGAACTGTGTAGAAAATTCAGGGATCAAATCTAATTCCTTTGAGTAGCATTTGAACTACCTGAATGATTCAGCGTTTCCCTTTCTCATTCATTGTGGCAACACTGGTACAAATGAGACAGGATAGCTGTCTCTACCGCCCCGCTCTGTGCCAGCCCAATTCATCCTGTGGAAACGATCTCTCTCTCTCTCTCCTTTCCGTTAAAGGAAGTGAGCATCTCTCAGAAGTGCACTAGATGAGCATGCAATTAAATTGTAATAAGTGGAAGGACATTTATAGTTGCACAGACAACTAATGCTTTCTGGCTAGAGTGATAATCTGAATTATTTTTCAGCTAAAATGAAAGTGTTGAAGCCATTCTTTCTAGGACTGTAAACTGAACAGCAGTGCAGATGAAGTGCAGGATTCACTCCCAAAGCACTAGTGTCTTATTAGGATAAGCCTGCTCTGGTGAAAGGAATAGCTCAACAATCTGTTTTTTCTCAAGCAGTGTATGCTTATCTGAGGAAAAGAACAACCCCAGGTTCTGGTCTAACTTGTCAGCATTTAAAATTGCTTTTTATAGGTTTTCTCCCATATATGCAATTCCCCTTTTCTACTTCCAATTTTAAATGTGAACAGATGTTATTAAATTAAAACCAGATAATAATTTTTTTTGAGCTGTGCCTTTTGTTATATTGTGTCTATAATTATGAATGTTTCATGGTTGTATTTATACCAATTATGAATGGAAATAATAATAATTTAGTACTGCGTACATGAAATCTCAGCTCTCTAATATCTATCTTTTTAATTATTGCATTTTTCTTTTGCTTATCTTGTAAACATTATACCTTATAACTTTTCATAGACTTTGCCTTTCCATATTTCTTCATGTTTTCTGTTTTGTTGTGTTGTGGGATTTTGTTTGTTTGTTTGTTTGTTTGTTTTTCCCATGGATCTCCTTGATTTAATCTTACCAATTCCTGTGAATTTCTCCTTTTTTGATAACTTCCTACTCTTGGTAGGTGGAGATTACTTACATTAATCTTGTAGAGGTAGAAAACCCCAAGTAAATTAATTCCCAGCTGTGTTCCAGGGTAAGTTTCTCTTCTGTGACGCCCAGTGTAGGAAGGTATCAACATACAGGAGAAGGACACACTTACATAGGCCAAGCTTCCTTGGGAACTGGATCTAAGTTACTTCCAAATAAATTACTAACAACCCAGTTAGAGTGAGATGTAAATTTAGTCCAGTTCTTAACATTGATGCTCAAATTTCTTAACTGGACTTTGAGAAACAATGTGCTTTTGGAGTTTGTGTACGTTATAGAACTGTATTGTATTGTAAAGAAACTTGTCTGCCAGAAGAAATTTAGATATAATGTTTATATCTTACTGAGTTGTCTTCCACATCATGTAACCATTTAAATAAAAATATGATTAATCTATATTAATATTGATACTCCTTACTGGGAACAAGTGCCAGCTCTCTGAAGATGTCTGAGGAGTGAGTGGACACTGTCAAATAGTGCTTTGGTCAGAGAGGTCACTGGACAAGGGGCGTTGTGAAAGTAGGACCCTGAGGCACTAAATTAATTTCCATCAAGCTGTTTTTGGCCAAAGCAGGAGGAAGAGGCAGCGAATGAAGTGGGTTTTGCAACTTAATTGCATTTGGGTGCAAATAAAATAAAAAGGAAAAAAAAGAAAGGGGTTAGAAATGCAGTCTTCAGGGGAACTTCTGGAGAAATTGGAAGAGGATTGTAGTCCAGTGCTGTCAAAATATATGTGCCCCAAAGACTTCCTCTTTCTGCAGTCAAAGCACAAGTTTGGGAATGCTGTGAACCACATCATTAACATGTCCATAACCACCTTTCCTTAGAAGTTTTCCTTGTTTTTCCCTGTTTGAGGTTTTGAAATTATCTCTGGGTATAAATAGACCACCTGGGATCCCTGCCTCCTGTGGTGGGGAGACAAATTGCACTTCGCGTCTGGATGGGATGTAAAGGTGAGGAAATTCAGTGAGTGGAACATAAGGACATGGAAGTGTACCTGATGCAGTGTACAGAGTCAAGTTGCATAAATTTCAGGTATCTTGCTGAAGAGGGTATTTTTGTGAATGAGTGGTCCGCAAGGAACTCTGGAGGTTAACAGGAGCTGCTTGCTCCAAGGACTCTCTTGAGACTGAAGTGGTCATTTCTGTCAGTTGGTAATGTTTTGGTACTTCTATAGCAAAATCCAGTTCCAGTCTCTGGAGCCATCCAAGAGCAATTCTTTGTTGTTACTGCCCATTTGAAGTGGATCAAGATGCTGGGTGTGAAAATAGTCTTCTCTTTTTCTTCATGCACAGAAATTTCCACATTATCTTGCAAGAATGAAGAATGAAGTTAACAACTATTACATAAATCTCATGCTACAGCTGTTCTTTTTGTTGCCACTGGGGAGTGCCGCACTATTTCTGTGCTGCTGTATGTTTCCCTGTGCAACTGCTCTGCAGAAGGTTACAGGAGACTGTGGACTATATTGGGACCCCCAACAAGAATGATAAAATTTTTTTTAAAGTTGGTTGATCCGTTGTGTGCTGATATCGAACCTGTTTCAAAGTAATGGCATATTTTTTAGAATTGAATCATGTTTGTACTTTTAACTGAGTGAAAGCAGTATGCCATTAATTGAGGTAATAAACATGTTTTTCTGGTGTGCTATGAGCAGCAAATCCAAAGCAAGTCATGTATATGAATAGTATGGAACTGCAATACATTGAGTAATAAATATTCCATTCAGTTGTCAAACCTGATAGGAACTTCAACTAAATGAAAAAGGCAATGTGTCTTATATCTACACGCTTGCCACTGGGGGAATTCTGTAGAAATGAGTGTTGTAAACATTTTTTCTTTCATTTTGACAGGTAATATTTGAAGCTGAAGTCTCAGATGGGAGAAAGGGCTACATTGCCATTGATGACATCCAGGTCCTGAGTTACCCTTGTGGTAAGTAATGATTAAGAGCTGCATTTTTCTCTGTCTTTTCAGGACATATTTGATATTGTTGTGGCCTGCTCAGTTTTCATCACTTGATCACTGATGTTCTTTAGTGATTTGTCTGGGTGAAATCTTTTTCTGCCAGAGGTAAATTATACAGGGATAAAAAAGCAGGAATTCTTCAGTGTCTTTTTAGTCATACTGTAGTTGCTGTGCATAATCAAAATGGGTTTTAATGTTAATATGTGTACTCACTGTTAAAGAAAACTGAATTGGCAGATGTTTGTAGGAGGTTTATCAGATTTCATGCCATTTTTCTTTTTTCTCTTTTTTTTTATTCTAAACAGGCACAATAGATTTAAAAAAAAAAAAGAAAGTAAAAGGGCTATTGAACTACAGAGGGATTGCATTCTGTTTATTTTTTTTTTGTGGACAGACTTCAGACATTTGTTTTCGCCTTTTCCTTCTTAATCCTGGGGAATAATTACACACATGCAAACACAAATTGTGATAATGAGAATCTTCTACAAATAAAAAGTTGTAGGAAGAAATTGTTACTGTGCATTTCTGACACTTGTTGTCAATTCTTTTTGGCAATTTGGTTCTGTTCAACTCTTTTGATCTTCCCCTAGACATGCCTGTTCTAAAATGTGATTTCATTGTAATGTACCACATGGCTGATAATTTAATTGCTTTCTGAAATGATCAAGATATCACAATACCCTACCCCAACTTTGCAAAACAATGTCAGATAATAAAGTTGCAATGGCAACCTCATATCTTGTTTTCTTCTACCCCAAACCTTTTAAAATCATAGCTCCCAGCGGCTACCAAGCTTACAGGGTATTTGAGTGAGTTACCTTTTTATATTTCAGCCAGCCCAGCTATCTGATGTCTGTACTCAGCAAAGCTCTGCTTGGATTCAGTATCTGCCTTTCTTTCTACCTCTCCCCCCCACTCCTATGTGTTTTTTTTAAGTGCCAAAACAAAACGTACAGCCATACCAGCAGATTATCAGCATGTTACAGTATTCAGATAAGCTCTTTTTTGTTACTGCTGTTTAAACCCTCTTCGTTCCAATTTAATGGTTTATTTTCCTGTGTATTGTGGGATTTTTTTTTATTTTTTTTTTTTTAGTAAGCACAAAGAAATAACAGTTCAGCTGCTGTTTTCTGTAGTAGGTCTTGAGAGAGGGATGGGCAAGCTATGCAGTGTACCCATTCCTCAAATGTGTCTGTCGGCTTTCTTTAGTTTAATAAATCCTTCAGGTGATTTTGCCACTGAGGTTTCCTAGGGGCTTTGTCAGTGTGGGAAATAGATTTGTCAGCTTCTGAAATACTACATTCAATGGCATGAATGATTTCATTTTCTAAAACAAGAGCTCCGAGTTGCATTGCAAATAATTGAATAGTATCTCTCTATTTGCTTGAGCAGTATGCTGCTAATTGGGTTTTTCTCAGTATGATGGATTTCATACAGTCTTTGGGATAATTTTTGTAAAGTGCTGCTGACATTTTGGCATTTGTTCTCCTTCTTTTGGCTTTGATTTTAAAAAGACTTTATTATAACCCATGTATAACATGAAGTTAGTAGAATCACCAGGGGAGAAGGGAAAGGACTGAAAGCACTCCTCGAACAAATGAGAGATGAAAGAAATAATTTTCTCTCTTCTGTTTCTCTTTTTTAGCCAAAGTTTGTGAAAATATGGATATTAAGGGAGATAATAATGTTGCTGACACCTTTATTTTTTGTAATAAGTCTTATTTGTAATTTTTGTTTTCTCCCTCTGCAGATAAATCTCCACATTTTTTGAGGTTGGGGGATGTAGAGGTCAATGCAGGGCAGAATGCTACATTTCAATGCATTGCTACAGGGAGAGATGCAGTGAATAACAAGTTATGGCTCCAGGTAAGGCTAACTCATGCAAGTCTATTTGGCTAGAGGACAAGCTACTTTCTGGAGATGAAATGTTTAAGTTCCTAAGCCTTTTTTTCTTCTACATGTAAAGTATGTAATTTAAATGCAATTTTATCTCTATTAAATGGAGAAACTTTAATCAATTTTTTAATTCTAAAAAGCTTGCATTAAAAATTAGAACTGGTGTGGATGCTGGGGTAAGGTTGGCCCTTAAAGGTATTGTGGGCCTTCTCCTTGTAAATCAACTCTCTGTGTCAAAATTTATTATCATTCAATGCAGATAATTGGCATTTGGGATCTAGTATGACACAGATGTAACACAGCTGTCGTGAATTTTGAGGGTTATTTTATCACGTAAATTACCTGTCTGAGCAGGTGGCTGGAGGGACATGGCTGTACTTCTGTGTGCATATCCATTTTGCTCAGCAACATATTCAATGGAACAGCATAAAAGGACTACTACATGTCCTTTTTCTCTGTCTCCATAGTAGGAGGTACTTGAACTTTTACCTATGTGTAATTCTGAGTAGTATGTATCTCAGAATTTAAGAGATGACTAAAACCAGAAAAAAAATCCTTCTTAGTATAAAAGAAGAAAAAGAAGAAATTAACATGATCGTCCCTCCAAAATAGCCACTTTCCTTTGTAGCTTGGGGATGGGGTTACTTACAGTTCAGACCACTGGTTAAGTAGGAAGATAACAAAGTTTCCAATTTCTCTTAAAAAAATTTTAACACTTAATAAGGATTAAAAAAATCACTTTAGTTGTATGTGTATGTGTACCTTTGTGTGCATTCTTTATATATAAACCTTAAGCACCAACATTCCTTTAGAAAGGTTTCTAAATGTATTCTCTAAAACTTTTTTTTTTTAAATGTATATTTCTGTATATTTTCAGAACTGTAAAGTTCTGAAGTACTTTTTGGGAAAATGTACTTTTAAATTAACTACAGTCAGAACTTCAAAACATTTATTTTTTGTCAAGTGTTATAGTTTGAAGTGAACTATAACCAACTACTTCAATCTGCTTATTTTTTAATTAATAGTGGAGCTGACAAACCTTGACTAACTGTTGCATATAGGCATGTGATAAGTTAAAAATTTTAAAGATATTTTTATTAGGTTATTAGAAATCTGATATGCAAAATGTATTATTAGACAAATATACTGCAAAATTAAAGAAGTAACACAAGTATAGCAGTAACTGCATTGGATTTAGTGAAAAGGTATCATAGCAGTAGGAATGATTTGTACTCCGTGTCTTGGAGCAATAATTTGTTTGAACTGAGTAAACATAGAATGCATTCATTGAGAAAAAGGAGTTGATTTCTCAGACTTGCCAAAAAAGCACACTGAGCACACAAAATGAAACTAAGCTGAATTTTGCTGCATCCAAGGCAGAACAATAGCCATAGGAGCATTCCAGCAAACCTGCAAAGCACCATTTTCAGTTGATCGTTGATCAGAAAGACCCGACAGAGACAGCCAGCTGGAAATCTTCCCTATCGCTCACTCCTTGGAGTCATAACTCTGACAGATTATCCTTTCTAACTTTCAGTCCCCTGAGAAGCCCAGTTAGCAGCCAGGTCAACTCAGAAAACATATGTTTTGTCCCTCCATATGCTTCATGGATCGTTTGTTTTTTCTTGTATGTGTGTTTGTGGACTACAGATGTGGTAATGTCTCACAGTGCAAAAAATAAGGTCCTTTAGAGGTTATAACTCTGCTTGCTTGTGCTTGTGAAGTACCCTGATACTCTTGAAGATACTTGCTACTTGAGCTTCTGTTCCACTTCTTGTTTTTCCATAAACAGTGCCAAATTTTCACCAGTTTAAAGGTGAAAATTTTCACCAGTTTAAAGGTGATTTTTTTTCTTCATCACTCATCATTCCACCCCTCAATCCAATATAAGCGTGAATCAGCAACCTTCCCTTTCTGGATTGTCTTCCTTAGATTACACTCAAAGTCACTGCTGTTGTGCACAGCTAATAGTGAATTTCCTCCTTTTTCTTAAAACCTCAGGTGGACATATATGGGCCTCATGAGGCACTGGAGCGTAACTTGGAAAGGGTTCGGTTTAACCTTTGACCAAACCGGAAATTCATAAAGCCCGAATACCCTGAAAGGAAAAACTAGCAGATCAAATCAAATGCCTAAGTAATTGTTTTTGAGAGCGTTGAGCTGAAACATTCCAGGAATGTATTTTTTTCATAACGAGAAAGGCCATTGAAAAAAAATGTACAAAAATGAAAAATAAATGGACGATGGTGGGGGAAAAGACACTCTCCAAGCACATTGTGTTAGAGAAAATAGCTTTAGGTTATGTCCTTATTGAAAGAGAAAAACTATTTCCATGAGGAGAAAAAAAACCCAAAAAACCCAAAAGCAAACCAGGAAAGAATTTGCTATTAAAAGACATTCTTTGGCAAGGAGAGTTCTGAGGTCCAATCTGGGACACTAGGCTTTTAGTATCTGCAGGGATCTAAGATCTCATTTGCTTACACTGAAACAGTAAAGATGTGCAAGCAGAGATTTCGTTAAAGACTCTATACTCTCTGTCTCTCCCAGCCCCCTGTTTTGAAAAGAATTAAAGTAAATTGAGCAGCACATGAAAAAAAATAGCAGCCACCCTGCTCTGTGTTCGAAGTCCTGCAATCCCACAGCTGCTTCAGCTGGGCTCAGTCTGAACTGTCACGGCCTTGGCTTCACCTTCTTGATCCCTCTCTGCGCTGGCTCTGGACCTTTTGCAGTTTGCCAGTCAGTCAGTTCAGGAAAGTGATCTGACTGAAAAAGACTTTGACTGAAATTGGGGTTTTTTATTGTTGGGGGTGGGGAGGACTCTGTTTTGGTGTGGTTTTTTTTTTTGTTTGGTTGGATTTCTTTTTTTGTTTGCTTGTTTTTTTGGATTTTTTTGTGTCTTTTTCCCCAGCTTGATTCATGTCTAAATTACCTATATAAATAATGCCAGCAGGTAGAAAAAGATTAGGATGTTTGGTTAGAAGCAGGGAAGAGGGAAAAATTTTAACAACCTGAAATGAAAGTGGGGATCTTGGTAGCATGTCTTCCTGTAGTGTCTTATGTAAAGTTCAATATTGTTATAGTTATTGGGGAAGAGCCCTGATCATATACTAGATGAGCTATGTGAGTTCACATTTCCATGCTTATGTTTTTCCGAGTGTATGTATAATTAAGTGCACGTAGCTTTATATGCCTTAAAATAAAAATTAATAAAAATAGGCACATTTCAATACACAGTTTCTTGTGTTTACCACTGTAATGACAGTATTTTCATCAACTCCATTTTCTATAAATGTATGTCTGTAAACATTTCAGACAAATAGGGATTAACATTGAATTGAACTTCTGACTTTCATGGCTGCAGATTCTGCTCTTGTTTGTTTGTTTTTAGATTGTATCTGGTCTCTTGTCCCCTTTGATATCCCTTCCCTCCAACCGCTGTATTTTGCAGCCCCAGTGGACCAAGATCTGGGACAGACATAGTTCTGTCATTGAAAGATAAGCAGTAAAGATAACAGAAGTTTTTAAAAGTTGCAGCTGCATTAATATGGAACAAATATTTGAGCAGATCAAGAGATTTAACTGGTTGAACAAGATGGTCTGAAACACACCTTTTGTGACAGTGTGAATAGTAGGTATGGGAGCAGGACAGAAATGCAGCTGAAGTTCTTTTGTTCTTCACTTTTTCAACCTAATCTACTGTCAAATCTTTTATGGTTGAGAGCTGAAGGATTCTATTTATGACCTGCAATTATTAGCAAATTCTGAAAGTTTCAAAGTCTTTAGTTTTTGTTTAAATGTGAAACAACATTGATGTTGTTTCTGAAATACATTGTCTTGATGTGTAGTATCTTTTTTGCCTGCCATACCCTTCAGAATGTAGTGGGGGGAGGGAGAGGGAGTTCCTCAGTATTTTCTCCCTCCTCTTAAATTTTCCTCTGCAAAATATCACACACCAACAGCCGTTGGTGCCACTACACACACTGAAGCAGTTGGGTTGTGTGATAGGAGTCCCCAAATCCAGGGTGGTAACCTAGTTTTTCCACCTGTTATGCATTGGTATTTTCTGACTTACAAGCTTCAGGAGATAACAGAAGTTCTTGCTGAAAAATGCTTTCCTGTAGGAGATGAACATAAGTGTGTGTGTAATCTTAAAGAAATGAATATAGTGTGTATAGACATCATAATTAATCAGTTCTGGCCCACTTACTGCTGATTTTCTTTTTTTCCAAAGCCTATGAATTGTCTTTCTTTGAAAAGACATTTAAAGAATAAGGATTCTTTCTTTTTTTAAGATTTGATGTACCTTACTGCTTCATGCACATTAATTTGCTGAATTAGTATAGAAAGGACCCTCTTTTAATTCTATTTATTTCCCTGTGAAATGCCATACACTCCAGTGGAGTTACGTCAGTAAATAGGCTTGCAAACAAGTTCCTTCTGTATGTTAATCCTGTGCTCAGAATGGATACGTGTTATGTATTAAATGTTTGAAAGAATAATGCTCACAGAGCATTCTAAATAAGAAAATACAAGAGTGGGGTTGGGTCTCTGTTTGCCTGTTTGATTTGGAGATTTCTGTTTGGAGAAACCTTCCATGGATTTGAGCTTCATTTCTTTACTACAATAGTAGAGAAATAGAATTGGCTGGATAGGTTAAATAACATTTTGGTACACCAAGACTGTGGAGAGCAGTGTATGTGTTGTCCAGCATTTGTTCTGCTGATCTAATTGGGATATCAGAGCAACAGGATTTTTTGCATAATCGGGCTGTGTTTAACGGCTTCCTGAGCTGGGAGCAATTGTGGTTCCCAGAACTCCAATACGATTTTCAGTGTCTTATCAATGTCCGATTTAACTGGACACTCAAACAGTGCAGAGTATAGAGCTTTTTGCTAGAACATCTGTTAAACCATATGTCCTGGCACCAGGTTCAGATGGCGATAACTGCAGCACTAATGAGTCCATCCATCATTGCTGAGCTTTGCATTAACATAGCATTGGATTAGCGAAAGCGGCTTGTTCTGGCTTTGCAGTCAGATGTGTTTTGCCACGGTCTGCGGTGATACCATTTGCTTTGGCGAATCTGAAATTCAAAGGGGTTTCGGCTGCATGCATTTAAAGATTTAATACACGCCTTGTAATCCTGTGCAGATTGCCGTCAGAGCGGTGGCGAGCGGGCCAATCTGTCAGCAATAGCTGTGGGTGCTGGCTAACCGCCCTCCACTTGGGCTGCCAAGGCTGGCAAGGCAGCCCCGCGCTCGCCTGTGGAGAGACTCATCAGCGTTAATATGGTCTGATGCAGCCCTTCTCTCTGCCAGAGGAAAGTATCTTTCCTTGTGGAATAACAGATAATTAAAGCAATTGCCTGAGAGTAATAATTGAAAAAGTGAAATTAAACAGCATTATGGAAAATAAAATGCAAATTGCTGTAAAAACAATGGAGTCGAGCTGACCTCCCAGTGGTACCAACTGTTACTGGAGGATGAACGAGCGTCTGTTCGGGCTCAAACTCCCTTTGTTGAGGAAGCTGCCATAACCCTTAATGCCCTGTTTACCAGCATCTCTGGTTTTGGTGCTGGTTGCCACAGAACATGATGTGATATTTAGCATTCGTTTCTCTTGCTAGGTACTGTGTATGTGTGCTCTTTAACAAATCCTTGAACTGGGCACAGGCAGATGGTATCCTATGATGATGCGTTGTGCAGGACCAATATAGTATTCCAGGACTTTAGATTGGAGGGTGTATAAGGACCAGTAAAGTATTCCAGGAATTTATTCTGGAGAGTTTACATGAGAACTTGTGCCTCTGGCGAGGGATTGAGGGACATGAAATTAATTGTTTTGTTTTGCTTTTTGGAAGGACAGTATTTCCTCTCAAAGGAAAGAAGTTATGCCACACAATTCATTTCTTCCTGCTGTATCCAGAAGGTGAAAGCATGGATCAGTATTCAGCAGAAGGGTTTGAGCATGGGCCGTGGGCCTTTGGGGTAAACCATTTAGCTGCAGTGAATGTTGGGAGGCTCACTCGTGGTCTCAAAAAAAAGTATCCATAATAGGAGAGTCATGTCCAATTTAACTATGTTTTATGTTGTTTTGTATGTTTTTTTTCCTATGAGTTTTCTGATGCAACTTTTCCTTTTGAGATCCCACTGCATTTTGATACATTTAGTTAACTGGTTAAGATATGCTTTCTTTAGTTCAGTGATAAAACATTTGCTGTTACAGTGTACCTGCCTATTCACCATTTTCATTACATTTGAAGATTTTTTTCTGTTGATTTGCACATATTTTATGACTCGTGAAAGTTAAGAGGAGCTGAGTACACTCTGAGTGTTAGAGAAGCTTTGTTATTTTGCTTTCTTTCTTTTGTGGGGTCTAGAGAGAGTTCAGAGAAAGTGCATTGTTGGCATCGCCAGGGTTTCAGCTGTAGAACTGTGATAGTAAGTTTCGATCCCCTTTTTGGTTTTGGTCAACTGTCAAGTTTGATGCTTTTTGGTTTTGAACTGAAATAAGTCAGTCAGACCTGCTTGCCCTAAGGAGGAGTCGAAGCTATGATGTATGGAGGCTGTGGGGGCAGAGAAGGCCTATGGCTCTGGTTTTGCTCTAATTTGCACAGCAAACAGGACTGTTTGTGCCAAACCTTCTTTCTTGAGCCAGTAAAATCCCGCTCAAGTATACATCATCTTACCTTTATCTTGATTACTGACAATGGCCAAGCAGCATATAAGTTCTTTTTTTTGTTGTGCTAAAGGCTTGCACAGAAACTTCACTTCCCTCATTTGTCTCATATTGGTTACTTTTATTTATAGAAAAGGTGTTTTAGAAATCAAGCGACAGAATAGGGAGGCATTAGGTATACTTCTGCAGTGACTTGTCTATTTTACCTGCACTTTCACCTCATCAGATTTATGTTCTGTGATAGAAGTCCTGGTTTTCCAAACATTTGTTTTCAAAGATGTATGAAAAGCTGCCTTGAAGTGCTCTATCAGGCTTCTCATAAATGACTTGACTCTGTATCACACACTACTGATTCAGACATGGTTATAAAGAATATTCATCAATGAAAAATACAGTATTCATAACTTGTTTGTTTCACATAGGGTTTTTTTTTCCTTGTTTTTTCTTTTTACTCTGTATTCACCTTTGATGCTATCTATGTCATTTAACCCCAAATGAACCATTCTCCCTCTCTCCTGCCTCAATTTATCAGCTTCATGGATAAATATGGCAGTTTCCCCTAGGTGCCCCGGTCATCTTAGGTTTCAGCAACATGAAGTACTGTAATCCTCCTGGTCTTAATTTAATTCTGCCCCAGTTAACTAAGTCCTCTGGTCTGCATAGCTACCAGTCATTTAGTTTACACGGCAGCCTTTGGGGCTGTCATCCCCATAGGTCTTCCCTGGGTCCAGTGGCTGCTGGAGCATGAGTTGCTGGGGGCTGCACCACTACTTGTGGCCCCAGTGCTGCTGCGCACAGCTTCTCAGTTACCACCTGGTGTTCCAGGTCCTGCCTTCTCCTCCCGCCGTTTTGTACTTTACAGGTAGACCAGCTACAGTGGAAATTTGGTCCCTCTGTGTAGTCCTGGTAGTACAGCCAGCCAGAGACTTAAACCCACATGTAAATGACACCTGAAATTAAGGGGATGTTTATAAAAACATATGCTGTTACAACTTCCTTGGCCGTTCTGTCCTGTGACTCTTGTCTGTTATTGCCTGCATTCAGGTTGTCTTCTCCTCAGTGGTGTGATGTGTGGAAGGTAGCCTAATACCCCAGCCCCTAGTTTCCTCAAATAGCTGCAGGACTTAATGTATTACAGAAAAGTAAGAGCAGCTGGTATTCTTAGCTGCTTTTAGAAAAAGGTAAAATTATCTGCTGAGAAGTGTTTGAGGAGCTCTCTGGTGGGGCGTTGGTCTTCAGTAGTGGGGATTTTTGCAACTTTTTTCCTTCATTGTCTTCTAATCAGATTTTTTTTGCTGCAGGTTGAATACTGTAGTTCAATGTGCACTGCTGAAGGTGATATAGATCTTTAATCACTGTCTGGAATTTGTATTTCTGTGACCTATGCAATTGGTTGATTGGCTGATTTTTTATTTTTTTTTTTAAATCAACAACGAATTATAGCTTTCTGAAGAACTTCTTTATTATTTTTGTTAAAACATACTTTTTTTTTGTATGTTCGACACATGTTAGATTAGGTTCGAAATAAGGGGCTTTAAAATATTCAGAGAAAGCGAGTGTTGGTTTTTTTTTGTGTAGTGGAATGACCAGGGACACAGTAGTATGAATTTTGCTAGTTTGCCTCAGGTAGCTTTTATTATAACAAATAAATTAGAATTGCCACCTCTAAAGGGCCAGGTGGCTGTCGATTAGATTATTTCATGTGAGCCCTTGATTTCTTCAGTAGGAGGATCAGTGCAGCGCAACAGAAATTTGAGCTGCTCCAAAGTGGACAAGTTTGAGTGACAGCAGTGCATGTAACCAAGACATTTAAAGTAATCACGGATGTTTCTGTACTGCAGTGCAGCAGGCATGATAAAACTTGGCTTGCCAGATTTATTCATGATCTTCAATGTATGTTTGCATCGGAAAAGCTGTGTGGCTTTTCCTTCTAATAAATGAATGCATAGTTCATTGGAAAGTAGAATCATATTCTGGTTTGCTGTGCATGTAGATCAGCAAGTTGAAGCAAGTTTTATTAATTTCCTACTTAAATGTTTGACTGCTTACTTCTTCTAAAATATCAATCAAACAAAAGAAATTGCTATTTTGCTTTCTTGCGTACTAAGAAGACAGGACTATCTAGGCATATTATTTAGGCTGTAGTTCCAATTCATAATCCGCTTGAAAAAAAATGATTTCTTAGGTTTAAATTGTGTATTTATAAATAAAACTGGAAAAATAATCCCACCTGTTCAGTAATTTGCCCTTTTGTGGGGAAAAAAAATTAAAATTTTATTTATAGCTTCTTACTCTAACTAGATGTCATGCTTTATTATGTTTCTAATGTGTTAATAAGTTCTCAAGTGCCAAGAATATATTGAAACATTTGTGTAAAAGAAGAAACTAAACTAAACTAAAAATATTAATAATAAAGAAATTATTTCAGAAATTCTTTTAGAATTTTCTCCATTTGGAAATTGTGTCCTAAATGGTGTAAAAGCATATGCTGTGCGTGCTGAAAAGTGATGACAGCACTGTAAGTAAAGTTTAAACAGTATAGTTATTTCTGATTTTTCCCCTCACAGCTTTTTTTTATTTTTTGAAAGCATCTTTTGGCAGAGAGTGCACATTATTACTGGCATTCAAACTATCCACAGTCAACCCTCTTTTTTCTTTTCTCTGTCAAAAAATTACATTTCTCCCCTTACATAATGAGTAAACCCAAGAATGTTTTGGACCATGTTATTTACAAATTCCCCTTTCCTCGAGGCAGCAGAGATTTAATTCCCATGGCTGCTGGGGGCATCCTTACAGCCCTCCTGCTGCAGGTGAAATTATGATTCCACCTTTGGGGATCAAGTCGTTTAGACAAACTACGGACTTGCAGCCTGCTCACCACGTGTAACTTGCCTTCTTCTCCACTCCCAGTGTCTGAGCAGAGAATCCGATCTGTTTGGTGATGATAATATATGGGGAGGGAGTATGTTTTCAGGAAGGTTTTTTTATTTCAGGTCGGTTTTCTGCATGAGCACGGGAGGGAAGATGAGGAGATAGTGAATGGGGGCCACTGATAGGGCACTGCTGCCAGAGTAACGCATGTGTCACTGCAGCCAAAGTGTTGACATCTTCTGATCTCTGGAGGCATCCTGGCATCCAGCCAAGAGCTCGAGAAGGCAACCAGAGTTGACTGTAATTATTAGCAGTGGAGTGGACTTATTTTAAGGTGTTTACAGTAAGAAAGGGATAGTGATGTGTAAGGTTGAACTGTCCAGGCTAATAAAAATCACCAGTGTGAAAAAAAAGGGTTCAGGAAAATTGCTGCAGAAAGGTATGTTATTGCTGTTTAAACAAAAAAGCAAAACCCACCACTTTACAACCTGGAAAGTTGAAAGAGAAATGCTGATAAGTTTTAAATTTCTATAAGATCATTAAAAATGCACTTAAATTCTATCAGTTAAATAAGATGTTGGGGTTTAGATTCTTCTGGTTCCACTCAGGTTCTAAAAAGATGCACTAAACTTTCATTTCATATTTATTAAATGCTTGATTTATTTTGTGAGACGAAAGATAGATATTTAAGACTAATTGTTAATTTACATAAGACTTTTTTTTTAAACTGCATAGACTTTGCTGTTGACTTTACTTAAAATATAGATGATCTAATTTCATTGCCTGAAAAAAATTTTAATAAAATCATGCTCCTATCAAATTAAACACAACCTTGAAGTCAGAGAGATTTATGTAGGATTGTGATTTTAAATGTCTGAAATGCCAGAATTAAGGGGGTTTTTTCACAGGCTTGTATTTCTTTTAATCAAGTGTTTATAGAGAGTAGTTCTTTGTGAAGCTCAGAGTTATTTTCACAAAACGAAGAGAACTGCCTGGTGGTGACCTCTCCTAAATGAGCAATTCAGGGTTATCAAATCAGACAGCAAGGGACTGGAGGAACCAAGGATCACACAGGGTACAGCCATTACCCATTAGTATAACTCCACATTAATTTTAAATTGAATTTTTAAAACCTAATTGAGCAGCATTTTCAAGCTCTGTTCAGTGTGAGCAGGACATAAATTGAAACAGTATGTACCAGGAACCCTTAATAAGCAGAGAGCACTGCTGCCTTTCTTCCCTCTCCTTTAAAATCAGTAGTAATGCCCTGACATTAAAAAGAAGAATTTAATTAAGAGATCGTGACAGCGCATCTGAACTCTGACTGGCTAATGGCTTACCAGTGTAAGGGATATATGCTGAGATGAATGGAGGGTATTTTCTTTAACATTCAGTTTTAGATGAGAACACTTTTCTGTTTGAACTTTTCATCATTTTAGTGATGGAAAAATATTTTAATGGATAAGCTGTACATGAAGAAAGACTTTGAAAATGTAGTTGTGCAGTTGGATTACCAAGAAACAAATTCTAATACACAGAAATTAGAGCAACTGCTTCAAGCCTTGTAAGATAATGTGGTAGGAAATCACTGATGTAAATAGAAAAGAAAATCCTAGGTGTTGTTGATCTAGAACTGTGAAGCTTGTTACATTTATTTTGATTAATTTCTCTGAAAGTGCATTAATATTTCATTTTAAGTAAGAGCCCAATTCGCTTTGTTTCTCAACATGAAGCATGCAGATGAGCTTAAGTAAGCAAGTTCTGAGCTTCAGAGTGTAAATTATTTTGTATAGCAAGCTTGGATGTGCTCCTCTGCTGCAGACTAAGCGCTTGGCATTCCAATTTAAAGAGATTATTGAAAGAGAGTCCTTTATTTTAGAAAACTCTCTAATATTTATTTTTCCCTTCATAGCAGAGCAAGAATGACTGCATTACATAGGTTACTTGTCAAGTCTGAAAATCATCCCTGTGATAAGCAGGCTTGTGTTGGTTATGGGAGGATGGCAGTTTTAGGGAGAAGCAATGAGAGTAGCTTTTGGAAGTGTCTCATGTGCCATTTTTGGTCGGAGATATGTTTTCATTCTTGGTATCTCATTGTTCTTTCTGTCCCAGCCCTGCAAACAGAGCTTATCCCTGGGGGAGTCACTCCCTGTTCCTCAGGGAAAACTAGATGGTGTCTTCTTGAAGTGAGAAAGTCACACCAATAAACCTGATGTTGTTAAAGGTGATGGCATGGTCTTTGTAGTGGAATAAGAGTGACTGAAATCTGCCTGGTTGGTATAAATGAAATTCATCTGTTTGAACATTTTAATAGTTAAAATGAATGCTTGTTTTGGTGAGTTTGAAGTGGTGCTGAAACCCTGGCTAATTATCACAAAACTCTTTAGAAAGACTAACCTAAGATGCTAAAATGACAAAGGGTAGTTGTAGAATGAAGAGTTTGCCACTACTGTGACAGGAGGCTGGCTGATATACACATACAGCATTAACTCATTTCCTTTTTCTCCTCTTTGTGTTTTGCCCCAGGCTTTCAGGTTATTAAATTCTGTGGCTCGGCAGTAGCACTTCTGGAGTTAGAAAACTTGGAGTTTAAGACCTCAATGAAGTTTCTCATTCCAGGGGTTGATTAGAGCTAAAAATGTCCACAGAGGTCTCATTTTGCTATGTATCGAGCAGAATGGATGGTTATAAGCAAATGCTGGCAGCTTTCTAGGGACTGAGCAATGCTGGGTGATCAGAAACTATCCTGGTCAGGGAATAACATGCAATTGATCCTTGGGAGAGAGCAGTGACATCACTTGTTCATTTGGTGCGTGTTTCTGGGGTTGTTTTTAATGATGGCTTTTGGTGGAGGGTCTGTTTTTCTATTGAAATCAAAATTGAACATTTAATGTGAATGATTACAAGAAAAAAGGATCCCACAAGAGCTCAGACTATTTCTGCCTTACTGACCTTTCACCCTGCCCCACAGCTCCACACAGATTAAATTTTTCAGTGATTTGTGGTAGCTATGATTATTTAAGAACTCTTTAAGCTCCTTCCTTTAAATGAGATCTGTGTTATTCCTCTTTTAGCTTCCTGCCCTCCACCTTCTATTTCAACTAGCTTTAGATGGATAGGTGGTGCTTAGTATAACAAAGGTAAAATTTTAGAAGGTATTGAACTTGGACAGATAAAAAGTAGCATTAAAAAGGAAACATTGGTTGGTTGCTGGAAAAGCTGTTGAAAACCTGTGAAATCCCTCAATGCCAGGTTTGTTTAAATACTTCTTACAATATACTCAGTGTATCTGTTATATATCTCCTTAAAGTTGAATGAATTTTCTTAAAAGTACAACTGCTACTGCTGGGCTCCCCAGGATGATTCCAGCTATGAGGCAGTGGCAGTTGAGTATGTTGTGGTCATGTTTTGTGCCAGTGCAAAATCCCGGTGGTGCTTTTCACCCTCAAACTTTATTCTGAAATGCATTTGAGTACTGCTTGTTTCTTGATGGGACCTCAGTATCGAGCTTTTCTACCATGGAAATGCAGCATGGGCTGAATGCGTTTGAGGTTTTGTTTTGTGTGTGTTCTTTGTACGATGATAATGAAATGTCTTTTATATCCTTGTAACTCTGCCTTGGTTACTCTTATTTTCAGAGAAGAAACGGGGAAGATATTCCAGTTGCTCAGACTAAAAATATCAATCATAGAAGATTTGCTGCTACCTTTAAGTTACAAGAGGTGACAAAAACTGACCAGGATTTATATCGCTGTGTAACTCAGTCAGAGAGAGGTTCTGGAGTGTCAAATTTTGCTCAACTTATTGTTCGAGGTAACATTTTAATTGCTTTCATTTTATCCAGTTAAATGCTCCTAATACCAGTGCTTTCTACTTACACTTTTTAATTAGCCTGCATATGCCTTGATCTGAAACGATCATACAAAGATAGCCCTGTGAAATTGCCATAAAATGAAAGAGTGGTTTGCAAAGCTTCTTACAATTGCTTTCTACAGAATACATCTGTGTAAAACCCTGTTCCTGCATAACATTGAGTGTAATGTTCCTGCCTGGTTTACTGTGGATGCTATTTTTTGAGCTTAAGGTGCAAACTGCTTAACTTTTAATAAATAATTTTACAGGTATGAGATTCCACTATACTTAGTTGCCATTCCCTTTTAAAATCTGTTGCTTTGGGCAGACCAGTAGTGTAGATCAAATAATTCATTTTTCTGTTACCTGGGAGACAGGTGTATAGAAAGAGTTGTGAAGTTTCACCTCCTGGCAGACTGGGAGCATTGTGGAGATGTTCTGTGATGATTTCCAGTACAGAAGCAGGAGAAAGAAAAAAACTTGCTTTTTCCACTTGTAATACTGTTTTTTTGGTTGTAATTCATTCGGAAGCAACCATACATTGTGTATGGTGCTATTTGGGTTAGTGATTTTTGTATTTATGCATTTTGTGTTCTGGAAGCATGTAATATCAACTGGCAAAGGATATGGTTGAGCACAGGAGTTCAGTTTTAATTTCCAAACCTCTCCTTACCTAATTGTGTCACCTGCAAAATTGCCCATTTCATTCTTAGTTGTGATGAGGCTTAATGTTTTTTAAGTGGGAAAAGGAAGTGGTGTACAAAATCTGCCTGTGGTGCTGCTGGCTAGTGGAGGAGCTGTTTTGGCCCAGTAAGTGCAGGGGTCAGAAGCACAATGGGCTCCTGCTTGATTCATTTGAGGAGTGGCTGAGGACACTTGGTCCGTTTAGCCTGGAGGAGACTGAGGGGAGATCTCAACACAGTCTACAACTTCATCATGAGGGGAAGAGGAGGGGCAGGCACTGATCTCTTCTCTATGGTGACCAGTGACAGTACCCAAGGAAATGGCCTGAAGCTGTGTCAGGGGAGATTTAGGTTGGATGTTTGAAAAAGGTTCTTCAGCCAGGAGATGGCTGGGCACTGGAACAGGCTCTCCAGGGAAGTTGTCACAGCACCAAATTGGCCAGAGTTCAGAAATTGTTTGGACGATACTCTCAGGTACATGATGTGTGGCATCTTGGGGATGGTCCCGTGCAGGGCTAAGGATTGGACACTGGTCCTTGTGGGTCTCTTCCAACTCAGCATATTCTGTGACTTTGTGATTCTGTGATTTGTTGGTCAAGCAATGGGCTGTTTGGTCAGTTCAGCATCTTGGAGTCAGACATAGCATCTGGAGCTGGAACAGAGAAAGCAAGTTTGTCCTCAGCTTATAGAAATAAAAGTAATGTAGGAGGTGCTCCAACATATTTGGTATCTGGCATTTGCTGGCAGAGATCTTTTCCTTTTGAGATCAGTTGATTGAGGTCAACTAGGTTTTATGCCTTCTATATAACATCAATAAACACAGGCTTTGCTGAACATACAAAGATTTAGACAATATGATAAGAGCTTCTTTTATTCTCTTAGATATACCATTTTCCTAGTAAAGTGCAGGATGGTCTTCATCCTAATAAAATGAAATAAGTCCCGTTGTAGCATGAAAACAGACTTTTGTTCTTAGAAACACAAGGCAAATCAATATATTTATCCAATAAATGAAATTTTCTGTTTTTTCTGGAATAATAGAGCAATGGTGTTTAGAACACTATTTCTCTCAAAAAAAAAAATGAGGTAAGAATATAAATTTTCATAGTACCCTTATTTTAAATGCATCATATTGTCATGCTGGAAAACGTAGGTAATTACAGAGATAATACTATATTTATGGCTTAAAACATAAATATTATATCTATATCTATATATAACAGCTATATAGGTTTGTATTTTACAGATAATTTTACTTTTTGTGTGTTTTTTTGATTGGAAGTCCAAGAATTTTAAATATATATATATATATATATAAACTAAAATATTAACCTTCCAAAAATATTTTCATCTGTTTGACAACATGGTAGAGAACAAAGATATGCATCTTATACTAGGATTTATTGCTTGCTCTTGTATTTGAAAAGCAATATACAGTAATACATTTTCTTGTTTGTCTGGATAACCACTAAATAAATCTTGTTAGCCAAAAAAGCATACCCATACCCTTAGGGATCAGCTACCCTGGTGTTAAAACTGTAGTGAAAATTAACCATAATGACAGGTCCTATATCTCAGTGGCACTTTAAAGCTGACATCCTGCTACATGGATACAAAAGATGATAATTTTAAAGGAAATTTTTGGGCCACTGATATGAATTGCCTTTAATAAGAGCTGGCATAGTATTGCCCATTGTCAAAGATGACCCAGGGGGAAGAGTTTATTAGTGCATTTCCTTCTAAACTGGAAGTGACAGAGCATGCTTGGGGGCCTTTTGTTGCTGTTTGTAACAAATGAAAATTTTGCTGCAGAATTCTCATGCTGAAGAGTATTGATCTGTGTGTTCTCACAGCCAGAGGAGGGGAAAAAAAACCATGAAACACAAATTACTTTGTCATGGCTTTAGTATTGCTTCCAGATAATTTTGAGTAGCGATAAGGTCTTTGGTTTGTGGAAGCCAAACTTTATTGACAACACTGGTTACTAGAGGGCAAGGGATGAGGAACAGGAGTTTTTGCCCAGTAAATCAAAACCTTGGTGTTTAGATGTGTAGCCAAGATGCTTACATATCCCACATCTATACAGACATGTGGTACCATAATATAGATGTAGAGGCATCTGATACTTTCCTAATTAGCAGACTAGAAGTTAGTCTTGGTAATGAAAATTTCCAGTTATAATGTACGTTATGTTGAAACATCACTATTTCATTTTGAGCTTTAACAGAAGAATTGCTTCTAGTGGAGTTCTAAACTCTATTACAAATGTAGTTACCTGGCAGGGATGGTATACATTTAAAGACCCTGAAAGGCATAACTTAATTACTCTGATTAGTTTTTTAAAGAAGAATTGAGCTAGGATTTGTAATTCAATTATGAGATTTTTACCAAAAGTAGTTCCATCAATGATTTAATGTCTCACCTTTGCTTAGAGCTGGTCTTCAACTCCAAGCTCAGTGGCTGCATTGTATTGATTTTTTTTACATGGTTTCTATGGCATTGCTGTCATTCTGGGAGACATGAAGAAGGAGTTCTCCCTTTCCCCTTCCTTTTACAGGAAATTTGGTGCTGTTATTACTGTTATTTGACTTTACCCTCCTG
Source organism: Pseudopipra pipra (assembly GCF_036250125.1). Lineage (NCBI taxonomy): Eukaryota > Metazoa > Chordata > Aves > Passeriformes > Pipridae > Pseudopipra > Pseudopipra pipra. The sequence goes on from NC_087551.1 coordinate 61,872,308, forward strand.
AATAGGTCCGTCTGATTAATTGTCTATTTATATTTTCCCTTGTTGGCTGATAAATTGGCAATTTCTGGGAAGGGAGTTTGTTGAAAACTTTAGGGTTGAATGCACTGGAACTCGAAGGAGGGACTGGGAGGGAGGAACAGTGTCTGTGATAGGTAAGTAAGAGTGAACAGGAAGACACTGACAGTTTCTTTCTTTTTGCTTATTTCTTACTTGGTTTTGAGAACAAGTGTATCATGGTCTCAAAGTCTTTCTGCTCACTTTGCTACTTAAGGTGGACTTGTAGAAATTATGTTTCCAAAGAGATCATCTGTGCCCCGCTCATGTGTATACTTGATGTATAAAACTGTGTAGACTTTCCAAGTTACAGTATCAAATATCCTGATCTTCAATCAGTTGAGAACTTTGCCCCGTAATCAGCACTTGTACAGTTTCATTGTTCAAATCTCTTAAAAATGTAGTGGAATATTTCTCTGTAGTTGGCAGTATGTGCCAGAAAAGTTATCCTATGCATCAAGAAACCAGGTAGTGTCCAATGCAGCAGCTGTGATCAACTTCTTAGTTGATGTGACATGTTAAAAGTGGCTCTCAGATGGAGATGCAACTGATGTTGCATTCTTATGTGGTTAGTTAGCAAAACTTTGTAAAATAATCCAAATTCAGTTTGTCTCCATTTGGAATGTCTTACTCTTGGGCAGTCCTGCAGGGATGATGAACAAATTAACCATTTTCTTTGGCTGAAGGATACAGGTGATAAGTCTCTTTTTTTTTTTTTTTTTTTTTTTTCATGGAATAGCAATTTGTTGCTCTGATTGCCCAAAAAAAAAAAAAAGGCAAACCACTCTCTTAAGTATGAATTACACTTTATGTGCAGTGTTTGTATGCTTCCCAAGTTTGTTTTCCTTTAAATGCTACACATTGTTAGCAAACTAATTGTATGAGACTTGATATTATGATATTAAATGCTGCAAAATCAGCAGGAAATGCGATGCATTTTATTTTACATAGTGGATCTTACATAGATGAGTTGGAAAAAATGTTTGTTAGTCTTAAAGACAAGATAGAAAAATAAAGGGAAAAAAGCTCAAAATGTATGAATAAATGCAATATTTGTTAATAATCTGTAAATAATTCTATCATATGTCTGATTCTACTGATAAGTTTATAAGTTTTATCTGAGTCATAAATTGCTATTTTTTAAGTTTTTGCTAGGTGAATTTTTTTCTTTTTAACATTTCTTTGTCCAACCCAAATAGGTCTTCTGTGATGGTGTTAAGCAGGGGAGGTCTACACCTTGATTTATAGTTCCGATATGGAATTGTCTTCATGTGCCTGGTAAATCCAGTTTAACAACAGAAAAGAAAGGCAGTTTTCCTCTACTGTCTTCTGACTATTCTTCCAGTAATCATAGGTTCTGGTGAACTGACCTGTTTGTAGGAGTTTATGAATATGATTGTTTCTTCTATTTGATTTGATATGGCAAGCAATCATCAGGTTCAAGTTTTGGTGGAGTTTGTGATTATGTTCTTCTTTGTTTCCCTTACTGGACCTAGTTTGTCATCAAGAGCAGTTCTTGTTATGCAAGCCTGGCAGTGATTTTTCTGCCTTTTTCGTCTGAAATCCCTTTAGGGATTTTGTATAGGAAAGCCAGCAATTTGGCTGGTTCCCTGTGATGCTGGGGACACCGGAAAGATGGACTTTGCCCCTGGCAAGTACTTCTCATGGGAGCATTATTTTTTTCTCTTACAAGAAAACTCTGAAGTATTTCCATCTGAGAAAGCTGTGGAGCAACATTCACTTTCCAAATTTCACTAGTACTTGTTTTGTCTGGAAAAAAAAGTGAAATCTCTAGACTTGCTTCAGATGTGTGTCCTCAATTTTGTAACTTGGTTTACTTGTTCAGTATAATAACAGACTTAAAAATATACCAAGGAGAGTCCTAGAAGGCAGGTAAAAAATAAACTGATCAGGTAGGCTGAATATATTCCCTGCTTGCAAATAAACTTAAATACTTTTATACCATTTCTGAAAAATGCCCCATATTTCTGTCCTCCATTATTAAGTTCTCTGATGAATTGATTTTTAAAAATTATTATTATTATTTAATTATTATTATTTTACCTCTGATCATATAACCCACTATCATAAATGTTATGTAATTCAGGTTATTATATACTTTGTAATGTGTTCAGAAATTCAGTCTCCAGGGTACAGTGGTAATACGTAATAAAACTTTGGACCGTATCTTTGAAGAGTCTTGAGCTGGGTCTTAGGGTGGTGTTTTTCTGAACTCACTGAATTTCAGAGCAGAGGGGAAACTGGGGAGAGAGATTGCACAGTGCAAGTTGTTGAAATCTGTGGTCTTTACATCATTACCTTGTCTAAGTTTCCCTTTGAATCATCACCAGACTTCAATAGAGGTATGGAAACATTTTATATGTGAGTCAGAAGACACATGTGGCTGCTGTGCTTGGTTCATAAGGTGCCTTCCTGGAGTATAGATATTGATACTGTTACTCTTTTGGACCCTCAGCTCACCTTCAAAAGTATTTTATATTCTAAGTTTTCTCATTAGTTGTAGCTTTATTTTCTTATGATTGTATCTGTGTAAGAAGAGCAGAGGACAATGTCTTAATTACTTTGCAGCAGCTGGAAAAATAATGAAAGTATTTTGTGCAGTTTTTCTAAACCTTGCTGATAAAACACGTTATATTTGGGGTGTATATTTAGCTATAAGCATCCTTCAGAGAGTCCAGGATCCAATTAGCTTGATCTTTTTTTGTAGCATTCTCTGGTTTTAATTTCTCTACTATATTAAGATCTTATCCTCTTTAAGCAGGTTTAACAACGGAATCTTCCTATTTTCAATCTTCTGTTTCTTACGGCAGGTAAAGAGAGGCTGTCACCCTGAAGTCAAATCCTGCCTCCTTACATAACAATAAACATAACAGAATAAAACAAGAATATAGGAAAATACCTCAGAAAGTCTTTATGTTCATAATGAATAAATCAAGCCAAATAGGAGTCTCAATTTCTTCATTCATCTGCATATCAGAAAGAACAGCAACTTCACTTTCTGCTCAGGCAACACTTTCTGCTCTTCTTCACTCAGAGTGAAAGTAACTCTGCTCATCGCCTTTGCTCAGGCAACATTTGTCTCTGGTTTATGTAATTAATGGGTACATTGCTCATTTTCTTTAGGAAGCGTAGGAAAGTTGTTTTGGCTGGAGAAGCAGGAGAAAACAGTTTTTTTCGAAGAAGCCAAAGAAACTTAGATTTACAGAAGGTAACAGAAATGCAGAGTATTTTGAATAAGATGAATTCCATTATTCAGTGTTGAGCAATCTTGACTGCACAGGTTTACGTTTGAAATGTCAATGACAGAATTGCTGAGATTGAAAGGCACTTCTGGAGGTCCTCTGGTACCAAACATCCCTGCTCAAGGAGAACCACCTAGGACTATTTGCCCAGGATCACATCCAGATGGCTTCTGAATATCCTCAAGGATGGAGACTGTGCAGCCTCCCCAGGCAACCTGTGCCACTTCTTGGGCACCTTCCCAGTAAAATTAGTGTTCCCTGATGTTCAGAGGGACTCTCCTGTATTTCAGTTTGTACCCATTGCTTCCTATCCTGTGCTTGGGCACCACTGAAAAGGGCCTGGCTGCATCCTCTCCACCCTCCCTTTAGGTGTTTTTACACATTAGTAAGATCCCCTGAGCCTTCTCATCTCCAGGCTGACCAGTCCCAGGTCCCTCAGCTTTTCTCACATGAGGGATGCTCCAGTCCCTTTATCATCTTTAGATGTCCCTTCATTGGGCTCTCTCCAGTGGAATTTCCATTTCTCCCTCATACTGAGGAACCGAGCACTGTATGTAGCACTCCAGGTACTGGGTAGAAGGATGACCTCCTTCAAGCTGCTGGCAAAACTTTGTCTAATGCCGCCCAGGATACCATTGGCCTTTTCTTTGCCACCGGATTACGTTGCTTGCTCATGATCAGCATGCTGTCCTCCAGGACCCTCAGGTCTTTTTCTGCCAAGCTGTTTTCCAGCTGTGTGGCCCCCAAAATATGGTGATGCCTGAGCTTGTTCCTCCCCAAGTACAGGACTTTGCACTTATCCTTGCTGAATTTTGAGGCTCTTGTCAGCCCATGTCTCAAGATGGTTGAGATCCCTCTGGATGGCAGCATGACCTTCTGGCATTGTCAGCCATTCCTCCCAGTTAGTGTCATCAGCAAACTTGCTGAGGGTGATGCCCCATCATCCAGATATTAATGGACTTGTTAAACATGAAATGTTTCAATGCTTTGTAGCAGTCAGTTTGACTGTTTACTTTTTTCAAGGGAAGAACAAGGTTCTTTAATTTCAAAGTGTTTTCATGTGTATGTGATTTTTTTAAATCGTATTCGTGCTATCATTTGAAGTAAACCCTTGCATTTTGGACAAAGATTAATCTCTTGTTTGGTGTGATGACTCTTGCTTAGCCATTTGCTTCAGTGCGGTGTTGTCTTAGTTTGAGTAGAGAGTGGTTTTATCTCCTTATGATCCTTTTAAAGGCTTTCTAATGTGAACTGTTGCTTTACTGTAGTTCTGATGTGTTCTTAAGGAAGATCTAAAATGTTTAAGGTAAAGCACATGTTTTGCTTTTATTTCATAAGACATGAGTTTTGTACTGCTTGATACAGACTAAATTAATATTCTCATTAGACAAAATATAGCAATTTCAGTGCTGATATGCATATTCTTAGTATATTATCTGAACTTTAAGGTGATTGATCTGGATCAGAGCAAAAGCCAAAGTCCTGTAGCTCCATGTCCTGCCCCAATAGCTAGTGTTTGGAGTAGAGTATCAGAGAAAAGTAGATGTAGAGGCATTCTTTGTTGACATAGAATTTTACCTTCCCAAGAGTCTGTGGTTCAGATACCTTTTATGTAAGGCCCTCTTGGCCTGGACATTAGTGTTGGGCCTTAGTTTCTCATTCATAAGCATGCAGAAACAAAACAGATTCATGATTAACTAGTTGACTTATTTGGTGCAAGGGACGTTGTCTATTTATGGATTTCGTTGCCTGATATATACTTTTTCCTGACATCTGTGATGGATGTTGATGCTGTTTGGCCCTTTGATTCATGAGTCTAAGCAGCTAGCAGTTCCTATTGTGTTTTCTGCAAGGCTACCTGTATGAGAACACATGGGATAACAAACTCTTTGGAAGTCCTCTCTCCTGTTCTCATTTCTCAGTGACAAGAAGCGTGATGAGGACTCTTCACAGGCTCTAGGTGGAAACCAGCACAACAAAGGAAAAAAAAAAGGAGGAAGGCTGGGGATGCTGATAATTAGCCAGATCAATGTTAGTTTGCATGGATATTTTTGTTTCTTTCTGTGAACTGCTTTTTCTAAATATGTTGATACGTTTCTATGCATCTGATCGTGTCTAGAACTACAGATAGTTTTTCTTGTGTCTTTCCTAATTATTAGGTGTGACACTATTTTGTGTCCAGGAACGAACTTATAGCAGGCCCGACTGTTTTTCTGATGATCATATTCGACCACGTTGCATAAGTATTCAGACAGGAATGTGCTTTCAACTTAAATCTTCAGAAAAGGGCCTTTCCCCACTTGCCAGGCAGTGGACTACTACTTGTTCTTGTCAGGTCTTGTGGAGACCTTGCCATCTCTTGGCAGTAAAGTAAATACAGCTGTAGGGAACCTTATAATGAGAAGTAGTGACCTGTGATGAACTTGGCCTAACAGCTCATGTTTGCAGAGGAGTTAGCTCTATGCCATCAGGCTTAGTGCTGGCTTCAGGTAGTGTTCCTCAGGGGTTTTCTGCCTTCAGCAGACCAAGTATTATCAGCCTCCTTACAGGCAACATCACCTGCTCTGCCTAATCCAGCAAAGCCAAGATATGATGCAGCTTCACTCAGCCTGGCTCGAAATCATGTTGCTGGTGATACCACAGATGTGGTGTCAGTGATTGATTGTGTGAGCAAGGTCTCACTGCTTAGGTGCTGTCCTATAACTCTGTCATTTTCTCATGTGCCATCTTATTGTGAAAGTACTTCGGTGAATCCAAACAGCAAATAAAGCATTTGGGAAATTAAAATGTAATCACTTTGAATAGCGGGATCCCTGTTGGCCTTTAGGCTTGATGGGAGACAGTGCAAAAAAAAAAAAAAGAGATGAGGAAAAAGCTTTTGGCAGGTGTCACTTCAGGGAGGAAATAAGGGGGTTCTTTGTTCCTTATATCTGCATTTTATCCAAGTACAGTGACATGAACATCATTTGTAGTAATACGATTTTTCTCATCTTAATTAGAGATGTCTCCAGACTGCCCTACCACATCAGTGCTGTATTTCACTTGGATAATTTCCCTTCCAGTATCTGGTCTGTCTCTGCATTTATTTAAATCAAATATTCCGTTTGAATACTGCAGCTCAGGATGGTCTCTCTCAGTTTAAATGCCACTGACATTAGTGGGGCAGTTTAAATATTTACTTAAGAGTAGACAAAGTTCCCTTACCTGCCATTATTTTCCAGTTTGGGGGAGGGGAAAATCCCTCTAGGTTTGACATCGCTGTGTATTGTGCAGAGTTGTTAAAAAGGGTGCCGATGAGTGGATGCATGGTAATGATGAAAAGGAGTGCATTTGGAATTCAACATAGATGGCAGAAAATGCAGGATGTCAGAGAAGCCATATATTAAAGGGAATTTGAATTGGAAACTGAATCCCAACCTGCCAGTGGGGGCATTTTGATCATTTTGATTTATTAAACTTTTATAACAGCATTCAGATGAAGCTGAATTAAAACGCTTAGTCTTGGGTGGTTTATGGTACACAAGTCATCATGCTAGTGAAGTCTCGCCATGATCAATGTAGAGTTAATTTAAGCTGCTCTTTGAATGCAGGTGCATCTATGTGCTTTAGTATGTATTTAAAAATCTAACAATGTTCTAATACTGAATCACTTAACAAAAATACAAAATGAAGCCACCCCAACATTCATTTTCAGCTGCATTTTAGTGAATCTTGCTATTAAATTGTAGATGAACTGCAGGAAAACAAACTGCATATATATCACTATATCAATTTTATATATTGATAAATATACATGCATTATAAATAGCTAGCTGTGGAAATGTAACAATATTTCCTTGGAAATGGGTCATATTCCTAAATGCATAGATGTTTGCGTTGTAGCACTGTTCCGACCATGTCCCAGCGTCAGCAACTGTATGCAGTCTTACTGAGCATCGTCTCTGCAATAAAAAGAAATCAATTACTATTAGAGTGACACTGCAGGTTAAAGGCATTACAAGTTCACACTCAGTTTTGCAGCAAGGAGATGATACTTCACTTCAAATGGGGAATGATGCAAAAGATGGATGAGACAGAGTTCAGGGAGCAGTAATGTGAAGGTCCGGCACTATCATTCCAAGCTGTCTCAGAGACATGATGGATGGTTTGGCGGCAAGAAGCAATAATACCAGATGATGAGAGATTCACGTCTAGATCTTGAGTCCACTGCATGCTGTCTACCTGTTGGTGTTCTAGTGGCATAATGATTCCTGATGTGTTATGAAGAACTAAATTACTCTACTTAAGCAACTAAACTGATATGTTGAATTTAGGAACTTAGGTTTTTTGGTGGCTTCTTGAAAACCAAGTAGCATATCAAACACTCCTGCACATGGTAAATTTAATTACCTCATGTTTATCTGTAGTACTTGTTGACAGGATCTTGTAAGCTATGCTAATATGATAGGTAATTTGTTACCTCCAGAAATCACTTTCCATGTGCCTTCTGATCATTATCAGGAAACATGGTAAATGATCTAGCCCATGAGGTGTAAATGAAAATCAAATGGATAATTGGATTCTATGTCTAAATTGTGGCTGGAAAAGTTGTTGCAATTATAATGGAATTTATCTCATAAAAATAAGATTTGCGATGTACTAATGATCTTAAATCATCATCTTGGTTGAGGATAACTTGAAAGAGATTACAAAAAGTTTACTCAGAATAGTTTGGATAGAAGTTTTTTTTCTTTCCTAAAAAGTTTTAAATATTTGTCTGTTCAATAATTCATATTGCAGGATTATCTTGCAATGTTGACTGCTGGAATATTTGCAGAATTATACAGAAAGTGGTGAGAAACTTATCTACCTCTCCTGAAGAAGAGAGAAGCTTAGCTACATGGAGGAAGACAGATTTCTTCCTGCTGAGATGCAGTGTTGAATTTGGATGTGCTAGTGTGCTAGAAAGCTTGTCATTGAGATTGATATGGAACTGCTAACAGGCATGTCTTGGAGAACGTTTAAGGAGTGTTATAAGGAAAATGAATTTGTTTCTCTCCGCTGTTCCCTAGGTATGTTCATGTTGCTTATGGCAGTCTGTGTCCTACCTCCTTCATGAGGAAGGATAGCAATGTTGTATTAGGACTGATGTTTGAATTTTCATCTCTTCCCTAAATTTTTTGTGATTTTAATTTTATTTCTTTTTAAACTGCTTTGTTTCCAGAACCTCATCTGTAATATTTCATGTAGTTATTCTGTCTGATTTTCTTAGCCATTTAGCTTTTAAAACTTGCAGCATATCTTATACTGCCAAACATTTTGAGTTTGCAATCCCAGTTGATGTCTGTATGTGGTAACAAGTGCAATTTTTCACTTTCCTGAATTCTTTACTAGTTAATGAAAGAGAAAATTTCAACTGATGAGTTTGGGGACTAAACAGAGACAAAACTCACTGAACAGTGTTAGAAAAAAGTGAGGGCACCTTCTTAGGAATCAAAAATTGCTTAGAATTGACTTATGTTAGAAACCTTGTAGCCTAATAAGAATGGTTAGTAGGTATGGTAGGAAAAAGTCTCTCAACAGTCAATTTACATAAGTTACTTTTTTCCTTCAAGAAAGGAGGATGTAAATACAAAATATCACAGAACCATAGAATCATCAAGGTTGGAAGAGACCTTTAAGATCATCAACTCCAACTGTCAACCCAACACTACCACTGTAACCTCTAAACCACCCAGTGCCAGATCTGGATGCCTCTCAAACATTTCCAGTGATGGTGACTCGACCACCTTCCTGGGCAACCCATTCCAAAGCCTGACCATCCTAACAGAGAAAAAGTTTTTTCTAATATCTAATCTGAATCTTTTCTGTCTCAGCTTAAGACCGTTTCCTCTTGTCCCCTCACTGCAAGCACGATAGAAGAGACCGGTCCCCACCCCGCTACAAGCTCCTTTCAGGTGGTTGTAGACAGCAATGAGGTTCCCCCTGAGCCTTGTCTTCTCGAGACTAAATAAACCCATCTCCCTCAGTCATTCCTCATAAGACATATTTTCTTGACCTTTCATGAGCCCGTTGCCCTTCACTGGACACACTCTGGTATGTTCTTAATCAATGTGATCTGAAAGACATATTGTATGATGTTAGTTCAAGGCTTATAAATCCAATGTGGAGTTCTAGTATTATTAAGAATGATTGTCCCAATTTGTGTTGCTTGATTTGAATAACTAAATATCAGCAAAAATGCTTTGCTCAATTTAGAGTCTTGGTTTGGATTTCCCCCCAAATAAATGGATTATAAATTACCTGAATTTGAACTTTGTTTGAATTTACCTAGCATCTTAAAATTTCTGTAACCTAGTTGAATCTTTTATTCAATCTCAGCTTTATTCTTCTATTGGTATCCTCATGGTAGCATAAGTTGTGTTTTTTAACAACTGGAGATATAAAGGCTACTGCTTTTGAAGGGAGATAGTAATCTAAATGTTTTTCTTTGACTGAAAAATTGAAATTGTAGTCTCATGATTTTTAATGCTTACTTTGAACTTTACTCTGACTTTGAATTGTGTTGACAGCAGTTGGAAATGTCTTGACTAATGATTTATTCTTTTGCACTGGATAACTTGCATGTCCTAGAGAAAACAAGATACACTCAGTGTGATCAAGCTTGTGATCTATGGGTTACATCACCAGCCATGGGAATATTTTCCTTTTGTTTTTATTGGAGATAGAAAGGAGCAGCTGTTTGGCAATGTAGGAGGCACAGCTTCATGTTGGCAGCCAGATACTTCCAGTGTACAGTTGCAGGGTAGTTTGTTGTTTTGATTTTCTTTTTTTTTTTTTTTTAAATATGTGATGTTGTGGCACAGTTCTTCCTTTGAATGTATGCAGCATAGCACTTGGTCACCTAAGTGCACTGAAGGGGAGAAGAGATCTGCTAGTTAGCACAAGTACGGCATGCTGCAATTCTTGCTTTTGCCACTGCCTTCTCTCTATATTTTCTTTCTTTCATTTTTTTTTCTGTTTTACACCTCTGTACTTTGTGCAAAATTATTTAAGTCTGCCATCTTTTGTGCCGTACCTGTTGGTTGCTACTTTTTTTCAGTGGAGCAGAGAAAATGCTGTCAAGTTGAATGTGACAATAAATGACAATGAGGTAATTGAAAAGTGGTTAAAAAGTTTGTTTTACAAGAAAGAACAGCTCCTTTTCCAAAAGGTTTCATAAAGGCAATATAACTGGACTCTTCAAGAAAAAGATTGGACTATGCCTACTTTCTGGCTGGCTGAAGACAAGTTTAAGATGTATTTTGAGTTTAGGCTTACAGACTTCTTTCCTGGTATTTGTCTTTGTTTTACGTGAGAAACTGCCTCCACCTTTTCATTTTTTTTCTTTTTGTTGTTTAAGTTCTTTACGTTCAGCTACTTCCTAGTGCCATTTCAGGAATCTGTTTGACCTTCCTTTTGCATTTTTCATTCAACATGGCTGTCTAAAGAAATGTTTAATGAGTTTTGTTTTTCCTGGGAATGCTTTCAGTACTTACTTGACCTCTAAGTATGTGGACTACACAACAGAAAGAATTGTACCCCAGTGATACTTTTCCCTTCAAATTACTGTCATTACCAGTCAGGTTTTTTTGTTGTTGTTTGGTTGGTTTTTTTTACTTCTAGTTGTTCCAGGAGCAGCTTTAGCCTCTTCTTTGAATAACATTATAAAAGGTTAAAGAAATTATAGAGATAGCACAGGCTGGCTTTTCATTCAGGCCAAATCAAGTAGTGGTTTCAAGAAGTTCACCAGGCAATTTTCTTGAGTTGCAGACAGATGAGAGTGGTTTAATTAATGGCGTTTTTTGTCCAGATTTTGCTACCCTTTATGTAAAAACAAAACAAACCCCAAAGGTAGGACTTTAGTGGTATGTCAATGCTTCCAGGCTGGAACAAAGAATTTGTTAAAAATGTGTCATCAAAAGAGGACGATGTTTTTGCTCTGAAGCAGAACGTTTTGTACAGCTGCTATTGCTTACATTAGAAAAAAGGGAAGGGACAGGAATCAGAATGTGTGTCCCAAACATGTATGTGCAAACTATCCTTATTAAGGAGGCTGGCCCTTAAGATATTTGCACCATTAGGACTTCTGATAATAAGGATGAACTATATTTCAGTAAGAAGACAGCCTTCTGGCCAACTGACTAAGCAGATGCTAAGTGGAAGCAAATGATACGAAGTTGAGCTCTCAGGCAATTAACAGAAATTAATGGACCAGGTAGATACCTACAGTCTGTTTCCTGTGGGTGTTGGTTCCGTGTCCTTGCCCTTCCCACCCTTCCAGCTCAGATGACTTTCAGGTGTTTAGCACCTTAGGCTTCCTCATCGAAATTTGCTGGGGTTTGTCACCTGCTTAGCAGGGCTCATAGGATTCCTGTGGGAGATTAAAAATTTCACAGGATTCTGGAATTTTAATTGATTGAGAAGGAATAACTGAAGTGATTCTATGATGGCAAGAATCCTGTTTTGACTCACAGCATCAGAGTACAGAGGAGGCCTTCCAGAGGGATTTGCACTGAATAAAGAGTTGAAACCTATCACTCACCATTTGATCTGATTTCAGCCTCGTTTCTGAAAAATGCATTTCCGTATTGCCATAATTAATGAAGCTTCCTAATCTGTGAAGGAATTTTTTGCCTGCTCTGTTTTTGACTGACTCTGTGCCTCATAACAGATTAATACACTAATTATTTATTTGTTTATTTATTTGCTAGACCCTTCATTAAAAATATATATGTAAGCATGCATAATGGCTGTTTATGTTCATCAGTGCCTGATGTTCACCAGATGTACCAAAAGGCATGGTCCTACTACTCTTTTCCCTCTCTCAGTCCCAGTGTCTTGCCATTCCTGACTTACGTTACACTAGAACCATGCTAGTCCCTCTCTTCAGTGAGCTTGATGAGTGAGCTAAACAAAATAAAGACACTGTAAAAACAAGTAGGTGTTTTTATGTCTACTGGTTGTAGAGGCACTGATTTGGAAAAGATGGAAAGACCAGGGAAGAGGTAGTAGTTCACTCCCCATGACGATGTGGTCATCCTGGCTTGGCTTAGTTATAGTGGTAAACTGCATCCTCAGTCTGTTTTGCAGGTGAATTACACTACATTGCAAAAAATCTTTGAGCCCACAGGGAAATGTGTGAAATGGTTCCTGGGATAAACATTCCTGTGGTTTGAGACCACCACAAAAATCCAAAATCCAATTTCCAGGCTTCCCCCACCCTTTTCCACAATATTATCTCAACACCAAAGAGAAACTTTCAGGCAAGAAGCTTCTATAGGGGAAAAGGGGAACTATATATACATTTATTCTACACAAATAAATACTGTACAAGCTAAAAGCAACTATATATATAATATTATACACTTTTATCAGTCCCTTTAAGCTTTTTCCCTTAATTCAGTCCAGGAAAAGCTTTTCAGGCTGATAGGTAAAGCAGTCTTTCTCTCGTAGGAGTGTTCAGGGAAAAGGGTTCACTCCCCCCACCAACCTCCAGCTGTTTGCTGAAGTCTTTTCTTATTCACAAAGTCCAAGAAGATAGTTCTGAGTCCTTTCTCCTTGGTTCCATGCCATCTCTACTGTGTCATTCTCTCTCTCATACCTCGGTTCTGTGCTGCTGTAGTTTAGTTCAGCTTACCACAGTATGTGTCTTGGAATCTTCATTGCTCCTCCGAGTTTTCGGCTGTCCTCCGTTTTAAATCACGGCAAGGACATCTTCCGGGCCTCTCTCTGGTCCATCTCTAATTTCGCGTGGTGTTATCTCCCTGTCACCAAACTGCATTCAACCTGTCCTCTTTGGCTCTGCTCCAATGCCAAGCTTCCCTTCCACTTTACAGTGAAAGGGAAAAAAGAAGCCCCCTCTGCAGTCTAGCTGCAAAGGGGGAGGAGAGAGGCTTGGCTGCAAGGCCTGCCTCTCTCTCTCCTGCTTACCAGCTGTTTGTGAGTTTCTTCCCTCACAAACACACACTCACTCCAATGCTGCCTCCAACCCTGGCTTGGCCAGAGCTGGGGGCTGCAGGGTCCCCTTTTCCCCTGGAGGCGAAAGAAGGGGGCCCTGCCACCCCTGGCCTTCTCACACACCCCCACACACAGGAGCAGACAGACAGACCGATTGCCAACAACTTCCGCTGGTTGTGTATATATGATTTTTCAGCAGGAGCGAACAAGATTGGCGGTGATTGGCTCTCCAGGGCACACTGCCCTGGCACTCAATCACCTCTAGGCCCCCTGACTCCCAGGGGAGGCAATTTTCAAACCATGACAGTTTGGGGGGGGGGGTTGAGTTTTTGTTTTGTTGGGGTTTTTTTGGGTTTTTTTTGGTACCAGCTTTCTTGTATGAACATGCCCTTAGAGGAGTTGATATAACAGAAGGGGGGTGACAGGAGATACAAGTATGTTCCCTAAAGCCCACATTATCTTGTCATAGTAGAGGAGATAACCAGATACCAAAATGATAGGCTGTAATGTAACAGGCCTGAATAGAAAAACCTGCAGTAAGCCTAATTTTTGTATTGTTATGAGAAAGAACAGTTGGACTTAATATGGAAGACAAAGAAATCAACCAAAAAAAAATAAAGAGGGAAAAAAAAGGTAAGTAAAATGTCTCTCTTCAGTTGGACATTGGGTTTAAGTTCAGAACACTAATCAGGCCCTTTAAATACATAAATACAATAACACTTGGAGTGGCTTTTCCGCAATATCCTAATGAAGTAACCTAGTATGATTTCATCATCATCATCATCATCATCATCATGGCTAGGCTTCGCGAACAAAGATCTGGGAAGGACTCTACCCACATTACAAGCGCGCTGGTGGCTAAAAAGGCCAATATGAGATAGACACGTCCAACTGCAAAAGGCACAGCAGAAGGACTCCTTGGGTGGTAAATTCTGTGAGACACGATTCTTTCTGCATTGTCTTTTCTCCTCAAGAGTGATCCTGCGTGCGTTCTCAAAGGAAGCAGCAGCGTTATAGATGGTGTGTCTCCAGAGCTCCCGATTGGAGGCCAGAGTAGACCAGTTATATTGATCAATATGGCCAAGGCTGAGATGTTGTTTCAGGGAGTCCTTGTATCTTTTCTTTGGGGCTCCTCACTTGCGGCAGCCGGTGGCAAGTTCACCATAAAGCAAGATCTTAGGAAGGTAGTGGTCCTTCATCCTTGAGATGTGTCCTGCCCAATGCAACTGTGTTCTCAGCGACATGGCCTCAATACTTGTGACTACTGCTTGTTCTAGAACAGACATATTAGTCACATAATCTGACCAGTGGATGTTTAGGATTGTACGGAGGCAGCATTGATGAAAGTGTTCTAGGAGATGCAGGTGGTGGGGGTAGATGACCCATGATTCAGATCCGTATAACGGAGTAGACAGCACTATGGCTCTGTAAACACTGATCTTGGTACTTTTCTTCAAGTGTTTATTTCACCATACTCTTTTATGGAATTTTCCTAAAGCACTGTATGCCTTTGCTAACCTCTTGTCTATCTCTCCATCAATCTTACCATCCAAGGAGATGAGGCTACCTAGGTAACGAAACTGCTGGACTGATTTGAGCTCTGATTGGCCAATGGTGATATGGGGATGATGGAAGACTTCCTGAGGTGCCGGTTGATAGAGAACTTCTGTCTTCTTTAAGCTGACTTCCAACCCAAAAAGCTCGGCAGCATCCGCAAAGCAGGATGTTAAACGCTGCAGAGCTGCTTCTGTGTAGGCAACAAGGGCGGCGTCATCAGCATAAAGCAGCTCCCAGACAAGATGGTTTAAGGTTTTAGGTTGGGCCTTCAGTCGCCTTAGGTTGAAAAGGCTTCCATCAGTACGGTATTGAATGTAGATACCGTCCTGATCATCAAGGTCTGCCGTGGCCCTTTGGAGCATCGTGCTGAAAAAGACTGTGAATAGAGCCGGTGCAAGAACAGAGCCTTGTTTCACACCACTGGTAATTAGAAAGGGTTCAGAAAGTGCATCGCCATATCTGACTTGGCCGTGCTGATCCTCATGAAATGAGATGATCATTT
The DNA here is from genome assembly GCF_036250125.1 of Pseudopipra pipra. Lineage (NCBI taxonomy): Eukaryota > Metazoa > Chordata > Aves > Passeriformes > Pipridae > Pseudopipra > Pseudopipra pipra. The sequence goes on from NC_087551.1 coordinate 61,887,662, forward strand.
TAAGGAACTTAGGGGGACAACCTAAACATTCCAAAATCTGCCATAGACCTTTTCTGCTCACAGTATCGAAAGCCTTGGTGAGATCAACAAAGGTTACATAGAGACCTTTATTCTGTTCCCTACACTTGTCTTGCAGTTATCTGAGAACAAAAACCATGTCTGTTGACTCTGAAACCACATTGGCTTTCAGGTAGAATTCCTTCTGCTATAGCGGGTATTAATCTGTTCAGGAGTATTCTTGCCACGATTTTGCCAGCAATGGAGAGCAGAGTAATACCACAGTAATTTGAACAGTCTGATTTAGCTCCTTTCTTCTTATATAAGGTGATGATGACTGCATCACGAAGATCTGATGGAAGTTCACCTAGTTCCCAACAGTGCACCACAAACTTGTGAAATTTAGCATGGAGTGCAAGGCCCCCATGTTTCCAGACTTCAGGTGGAATTCCATCAACTCCAGCTGCCTTGCCAATTTTCACCTGCTGTATGGCCTTAAGAGTTTCCTCTAAAGCGGGGGCAATATCCAATTCATTCTTCACCAGTTGTTGTGTTGAACTACATGGCTAGTACTGAAAAGAGTCTGAAAGTGTTCAGACCATTGATTCAGAATGGAGGTTTTATCTGTCAGAAGCGTTTGACCATCTGTGCTGAGTAGAGGGTTTTGGACCTGGTATGTAGGCCCATATGCTGTTTTCAAGCGTATGATTTGTATAGGTATAGTTTAACTGTGGAAAAGAAAAGAAGTTGGGAGAAAATGCACTCTTGTTAAATGATTTGTTGAGTCTAAATTAAAAATATTCTTCCACTGACGAATAATTGACTGATTGCGATATTAGAAGTAGTTCAAGTAGCTCAAAAGGACATTTAAAAGGAGGGCGGCAACCAGAGGGCACTGTTAAGGTGTTCATAGTTCAGAGGAGAAGGCAATACAAAGGCAAGAATAATATGCTGAAGAGCAAATGATTATGAACTGGGTGAGAAAAGTGCCATGACAACTCGTAGGTGGAATAACGGGTGTTTTGTGGTTTTTAATAACTAATTATCGTATGTTGTAAATGGACCATGAACAGAAACACTGTATTAAATAACTTGAGAAAAATTGGACAACATATCAAAGGGAAAATATCATGGTACTTTCAAAGGGTACTTTGAGCTTCAGCAATGTTACTGGCCCAATTCCATTATCCATTTTTTCTTTTATGTGTTGTAGAGAAAGAAATGATAAATAATTCAGGCCAAGGAAAGTATAAACGCCACAGGGTTAGAATACTTACCAATGGGGGAACTGTTTAAACTACCTGTGAAACAAAGGCAGACAGCAGGGCAAAGCATTTTGCCTTGGCAGGAGAGGCTGTGTAGAGAAGTGGTAGTTTTATCTTCTTTTAAGGTATTTAACAGTTGTAAGCCCCAGTAATACTCATGGATTGGCCTGCAGTGAAAAGTAGAGTCAAAGGAGTTCAAACAAGCTATTTTACTTGCTGACTTGTTTCCTTTTCTATTTATTTTTCCCCACACATTAAAGAGATGATGGGATAGGAAAAAGGTTTTCACAAGGTATTACGTATGTGGGATGACAGTACAGGTACAACGTAATTATGCTCTTCTTACTACATCTGTATTATGTTAACCATTCAGGGATGTAAATCAACAGAAAATTAATCTCTTTTCAATTTATTAGCTTATACTGCTTTGGCTCTACAAAGTATCTTTTAAAACCAAGAGCTCCCCATTCAAGCATCACAAAAAAAAGAGAAACTTGATAATTTTTAATTAAATCTGAAGTAACTGTGGCCATACAGCCATGCACCATTCACACCCTGAAAGAAGATGAGAGTTGGATCACATGTAGTTCTATGCAGAGGACACTGCCCTATAATGGATTAAATAGATTGAAGCCTATGGGTTTTTATATTGTCCAATATTCAGTCAGTAGCTTGACAGCTAGAAGTTTGTTGGTTTTTTTTTTTCCTCTAGAGAACATGATAGCAACTTCAGAAAACCTTGCTACTGGGTCAAAAACCTTCCTAGTTTAGTGTATAAGCTTAGGGGAAGATGTAAGAATGGCAGAAGCACACAGTGATACACTCCATGATCAAGCATCTAGTGATCTGTAGCTTAAGATTTATGAAACCAGAGACTATTTCATCATATTCTGTGTGTAATATCCTTGATGAATCTTCTATGAATCTGTCAAATAGTTTCTGAACTAGTGTTTTTGCCCAACTTGCAGCAATGAGTTCCCACAGTTAAGTTAGAGAAGAAAGTACCTCTGAAGCTGCAGGTGACCCTTTAAAAAATTTGTTATGCAACACCTTTTTTCACTGCAAGAAACAGCAAGTCATTCCATGTTAGTCTGTTTCATGTCACTTGTCCTTTCATAAACATCTAGCATGTAGTCCTTCAGTCATTCTTTTGTGTTGAGTGTTACAGACTTATTTAATGTCTTCACATATGGAAGTTGTCCTAGGTCTTCAATAGCTTCTATTTGGACTTTTCTATGCCTTGTCTTGTAGCCCATCCAGCGGGAAATAGGAAGACTAGATTTACATCTTTTATTTTAGATGAGAGAACATTATGAGTTTACATACTAGCACAAGATATTATACTTTCTTTTGTGTTTGTTCCTAATAATCACTGATATCTTATCTGGCTTTTTTGTCTGAATTGAGGTGATGTGGTCATGAAATTCCGAACTGAATTATTATTCCTGTCTGATTATACTGATTTAGAGTCCATAAGGGACTTCCCCCTACTCCTGCAAGTGCACTGTTTTGTATTGTTTAGCTTTGACTTTATGTGCTGTTTTATTTCTTAATTCTTCAGTATCTTAAGAAAAAAAGAAAAGCTGGATGTAACTATTCACAAAGACCAGCAGATATCTACCACAGAAGATAAAAATATTATTGCTCTAATTGGAGCCATGATTAAAAACCATGTGTTCTCCTGACATTCTAGTCAGACATACAACTTAATGAATGTGTTGCAGAAAATGGTTTAGCCTCGAGAAGAGGGATGTAGAGACTCTTCTGAGAATCTCTGAACCTGTAGGTTAAGGTCTGGTCCTGGGAAATAGGAAGTCTGCTCAAATTCTAACTCCAGTCAGACAAGAAGAATGGATATGGAATGTCCTTATTTTGAGAGATTGAATAAGTCACTTCTCTATAATCCTAAACTATGTTCTGAATGTCTCGTATTATTAGCTAGTGCCTCATATGTGACTGGGCTGAAAAATCAAAATGTCATTTTGGAAATGCTAATATAAATGTTTTTACTTGCAGCTATTTGCTGAATTTGGAGGAAATTTTTAACATCTTTTTTTATCTTAACCCTCTAATCTTTTATTGAGTGTTTTACTACACACGCCCGTTCCTCCCCCCCAAAAAAATGTAACCCCAACCTCAGGCTCTCTAGCCCATTTCATTCCAAAGGAGAAAGAAGATTTTTTTGTGTTTGGTTTTTTTTTTTCTTTCAATGGGGAGTTATTCTTTTTCCAACTTCTAAGCCTCAGCACTTAGGAAGGCATAAAATGTGTGTGTTTGAGGTTGTTTGTGGTACCTCTATATTCTTGACTGTAACCAAAGGTTACAGTTTCCTGTAGGTTTCCTGTACTTGTGTGGCCCTGAGAAAGGGGTTATTTGAAAACTGGAAAAAATCCAGAATTGTATTTGTGCTCAGGGTTGTCTAGACCCTGAATTTTCACTGGCTGTATATGAGTACTAAGCAAAAGGATTTGAACCCTAAGAACATGCTTCAGAAGTTGGGAAAAGAGGCTGTGCCAAGTGGGGAGAGCTTAGAGATACAAATCTACCTGATCGCTGACTTCTCAGTTCAGTGGCAAAATGGTTTAACTTCTTAAAGTAAAACTCAAGTGAATTTTGGGAAGAAAAAACTATTTTAAATAAAAAAGGGAAGGGTTAGGGGATTTTTTTAAATATCAAAGTACTGTGTTATGATGACTTCTGTTTGGAAAAAAGTTATGTGAACTTAATCTGAATGTTTTATAAGCCCAGCTTGCTTTTCCCATTACAGGATGGAGAGGAGAGTGAATAGCAGGCTGAGGCTTTCTTGAAAGCAGGCTAGATAATTATTTGTATTGGGACATGGAAGGCTAAATAGAGTTTAGCAGGGCAGCTTCATCAGTCCTCTGACTGAGTTGACAAAACTGCTTTTTTTTTTACCCCAAACCCACATTTATCTGAAGGGCAGTAAGTCCATGAGAGGCTTCCTGGTGCTTGCAGTTATTTGAAAGCAAACAAACCAACCAAATTCTTCAAAGAACACTCACACATCAAAAGTTTGAGGCAGGAGTTTTGAATTTGGCAGGAAGAGTCATGAATTTCCTTGTCTTCAGGAAAAGCATTATTAAAAATTCCTGAAAAAGTGTTTCTAGCCTTGTGTACTGGGGCCAACAGAGCTTGCTGGTAAAATTACACAACCTTTTTCCCCATGATGATATGCTCTTGTTACCACTTCTTATGTAAGATGTAAGGGCTCCTTTAATGTACTGTTACTGTTTGTTTAAACAGTAATATGGTGACATCTGATTTATTTTTGTCTCTAGATCTATTGTAATGTACTCTTAAGAGCTTGGTTCAACATGCAGAAGCAAAAAAACCCCAGTTTTCAACAAAATGCCTGTTATGCACAGGCTGTCTAAATTTAATTAACAACATAGTTTACTTGTGTAATCTTTGAAGGTAGCAATCTCATAATGGTGCATGTTATTATAAACTATATCATTAGCAGTGGCTCTTGTATTTGAAGATGAATGCAGGAAAGCAGGACACTTCCATGTACACCCCCACAAGATCAATTTTAAACTTAAACTGCCTTGGATGTAGTGTAGTTGAGTGACACTGCAAGCAACACTGATGGTGGAAAGTGGAGGAGTAGGGTTATCCTTTGAGGTGGGTGTTAGATGATATGTATTTCACATCTGTGATGTAAAACTGTGGTGTAAAAATTAACCAAGTGGGTTACCATTTTGGTTTCTGTTGGTTCATTGCATAGATCAAGGGAAGTGTCTCAGTGCCTCCTAAAATTATCCCCCTTCTCTGTCATTCCAGTGGGCTGCCTTCTGGCATTTTTGGCAAGAAGTATTTGGACATGCTGTAATAAGGAATGTGAAGACGTTGCTGGTGGGAACATCTAAATGTGTCTTAGGAAAAATTATTAATAGAAATAGAGGTATTTGAGCAAGGAAACGGCCCCTCAAAAATATGTTTACTCAAAAGTGATGGATTCTGCCATTTTCCCCCTATAGATTTGAATAGGCTGAGCACACACAAAATCTCTTTAGATAATGATTAATATGTAACCTTTATACTAAATTGTATCAGTTTTTCCTTTGATGATGGTATTCAAGTGCTGACAGAAAGCTTAACATCAGTGAAATGGGATACCTGAGGAAGAACTTTGGAGAATGCCTTGCAAGTCTGAAGGGGAAGGTTTTCTGTTCACCTCTGTCCCCTGTGCATTCGTAAGGGTCTTGCCTCGATAAGTGTGCGAGCTGCTTTCCTTCCTTCCTTATCCCACCTTCTCCCAGGGCCCCAGGGGGCTGCTGGGCAACTAAAGTTGAGGGAGAACAGTGCAAGGTGGTGTGGGGTAGGAGCAGCCTCAAGCAAGTGATCTGGCATGTAGCCACAGACAGCTTGCAGGCACTTGACCATCATACTTAAAAATGTGCACAGGTACTAAATGGCAGTGAACTGTACTGGGAATGCTAATGGTATCTCAGGTGCCAGGCGAGCAGCTATATTTCAGAGAATGGGGAGGACTGGGAAGGTCAGTTGTACATGACTCACCTCTTACATGCTTGAAGTTTCTGTAATTACTATTAAATAAAACTGTAGATTCTTGGAAACCAAAGCTATGCCAGCTCTTCCTCTCCCCTGAAGGTACTTCATATTTCAATATGCTTCTGATACAGTGGTGTGTACAGATAATTGCATTTATGGAGCACCATACAGTTTTGAATTCTTCCTCGCGATGACACCGTCCCAACAGCACGACACATTTTTCTCTGTCATTTAAAAGGCATGCAGGAAAGCTGGTGATAAAAATTTGTGTTGGTTCTGTGTGGTTATAATGTGTCTTCCAAAATAAAGCATACAAAAGAGTTCCATGACAGGCAAGAGTGCTGTCTGGGTGAATTTTTTTTAGCTTTCAAGTTTTATAGATATATAGAGCTAGTGGGGTGTAAATATGTGTTAGTTGTTTTCTTCTCTCTCTCTCTTTTTTTTTAATATTTATTTATGTATGTTTGCTTCACTGAATTCTATTAAAATATTCGAGTTTTGTTTCAGTGTTTGAATTTTTTGAGTTTGATTATAAATACGTCACTGTAACTTTTGTCCATCAGAAAGTATCTGTGCTTGGTTTGTTTAGGCAGTAAACTGAACATGAGCATGAGTATAGCATCAACAGATATAACAACAATGCAAATGCAAAAATCTTCACAATCTCAGTTTACTGGAACTTTAAGTTCAGACTTAAAATTAAATAAAAATAAAAATAATCCAAGTACTTGAGAAAATAAATATATTCCCATTACACGTTACCTAACTGTAAGAGAAAATTCTGGAGTCTCTAAAATAATGTTTTGTCATTCAGTCACTATTTCTGTAATCTCTAGTTTTATTCCTTCTCATCACTGACAGCATGTGGATGTGCATGCGGAATTCAGTATCATCAAATATCCCATTGCAAAGCCTTGTAGAGTTAAGAATAATTCTTTCTTGGGAAGTACCAATTTTGAAGAAGGCATTCAATTTTGTTCTCAACCTGCTGGTTCCTGACAGTGAAGCAGATAAAATATTTCTTTCCAACAATAATCACAACATTGAGACCTCAAGGGAATTACTGATACATGTGGATAATGAAGTCATTGTGATCAAGTCTTTGCCTGAGATATTTCTATAGCTGACTCATTTATCCTGACTGATTTTTTTTTTTAAGAGTTGAATGTCTTCTCATTACAGGCACCTCTTTTTCTTACATTTATTCATTTATCCTCTAGGAATGTACTGCATAAATGTCATTAACACAATGAAGTCTTTTTGACAAACTGTGTCATACTTTTCTAATTGATTCCCAGAGTAACATGGCCTACTATCATTCAGAAAATAGTCATGTGTTCTGTTCATAAATTGTGCAGAGGGATGACATGGTCCAATTTTTAGATAGACCTTTCTTTTTTTTTTTTTTTTTACATGTAAGCTGGGCATGTTCTTAACCTTGTTTATGGTTTTTGCTGACAATGCTAAACCTGTGCACTGCTCTTTATTTTAAAGGAAGATAATAAAATGAATGTGGTGGTGTTTCAAATCAAGGTGAATAAAATGCCATGGTGATGCATAGGATATAATAACACTATGCAGAAGTTAGCAGTTTTCGCTGTTGAAATAATTCCTATTTCAGCACTTCAGGTGGTCAGTAACTGCCACGTCACTTAAATTAGATATATTTTAGCTGCATGAGCTTGCAGACTTTTTTGTACCTACTGCACAAACTTGATATATTAGGTACTCAAAGCTAAATCAGTAGCTTGAAGTGAGCTTGTGACATACTACCCTTGTTTGCAGATCCCAAATTAGAGATATTATGGTGAAATGTGTCAGTACCCTACCTAAGCCAGCATTGTGAGCTCACTGTTCAATTTGCCATTTCTGTTTGTTGCTGTTTTTTCTCCAGTGACTGGTTCTCTAGGTAGTTACCTGAATTTCACTGTTACAGATATTTTGAATGTTTATTTAAAATTGATTCTTTCAGTTTTCCCATTCCATGTAAAAAAAGACAATGAAAATGGTCTTGCAAACTTCCTGAAGTGAGTTGGATAAATTACTCAATACGACCTGGTCACTAAGCTATTGCTTAGAATGAGTGCATTGTTCCAGACAACTAACTCTAGTAATTAAAATGTAACATTTTGTAGATATTGTGTCTCAACCTCATGACTAGCAACTAGTGCCAGATACAGTGCAGTTGCGATAAATTCTGTTTTAAAGTCACAGAAATAATGTTTCTGGAGTCACAGAAAGTAAGTTTGCATAAGCATAATTAAAATGAAAAAAAAAAAGAGCTGGAGAAAAATCTTTGTGGCAGAATACTAGATCACAAGCTGCTCAAGGTTCTCCTTGTAGCCACCATCATTTATGGTCATAGGACAGCAGCTAAGTTTGAATTAGCTTTTAAATGTTTTTTTTTTTGTTTTGGTTTGGGTTTTTTGTTTTGTTTTGCTTTGTTTTTTAAATATAGAGGCAACTTGTAGCTATATGGAACACTTAACTATAAAAACCTACCGATTTCTACATAAAATTATTACATAGTGTAATATCTCTAAGTCATTTCTTTGCTGCTAATGTTTTTACTGCCTTCTCTTCAGTATACTTTTGGCAGGAGGTGTTGATAACTTGCATGAGCTGCAGGAACCCACCATAAATGCTTTCTCCAAGTTATCTGTAGAAGACGAAGATGGGAGCAATAGAAACTTTTCTATCAGGAAAAAATTACTAATGTAGAAAAATAAAGCACCTGTTAAAATGAGTTCAACTTGATGAGCAGAGAGACACTTTTGACCACTGGGTAAAAAAAAACTGAAACAAATAAATATATTGCAAAAATGGTAAATGAGTTTATGAACTTATAGAGAAGCCAAGCAAGGGCTTTGGAAAATATAAATTAAATGATCAAGGCTTGTGAGAACTTTAAAGGGCTTGCAGCTGGTGGGGTTTTTATTGTATGAATCTATAACCAGCATTTGGTTTTGGAGTAGTGGACGTGATTCTAAAACTCCTCTCAGGTCTTTGTGAGTTGAGTGTTACAGCTGGTTTAAGGAAGCGTGCCCTCCTCCAGCCTCTGCAACATGCACTGCCTGCAGTCAAGCTCATCCTGATGAAACCTGGTTTTGACTGCTGCTGTGCCTCACACCGATGTTCCCACCAAAGTGGGAACAGGACCAAGCATGGCTAAGGTCATGGAAGCTGATGCCCAGCTGGTGGTCCGTAATTGGTACAATCTACCCAACTGGGGGGGTAGGAAGTTAGTGGACAAAAGTATAAACTCTGAGGAAAAAAAAAAAGCCTGAGAGCAGGCTGCAAACAGCAGAGACTGTTACAGCAGCTGCTGCTTGTGCTAGCCCCTCCCTTTTCCTTGGGCAACGCTACAGCAATTGAAGACTTGCTTATGCACCCCCTCCTTTATTCTGATGTTTTTCAGATGCATCACATCTTTTGGGCAGGAGTAATTTATGTAGCTGATGTAGAGTATGTCTGGCTGGGATAAGCTTTACACTTGCTCGTCTCCTTTGCCACAAGAATAAGGTGGGCTGCTCAGGTGAGAAAGTCAAGTACCACTACATGGTGTGCAAGCAAGAATCCTGTGAGCTAAGTCCCTAATAACAGCATTTCTCACTTAAGGCTGCGTGTGTGTCTGCGGCTTTGAATTCGGTGGTTAGTGTTGTCCTGATGTAATTTGGTTTACTGAACTTCCAACTTGATTGGTCTTTGGAAGGTCTTGGAGCAATGTAGATCTAGAGGTGTGTTTTTAATAATGCAGAAAAAGAAAATATGCTGCTTTTTTGTTGGTTGTTTTTTTGCTGGGTCTGTTTTTATTTTGATTTCCTTCTTTTCAGAAGCCGAGTACAGTGCTCAACTCCCATTATTAAACTGTCCACAGTGTGTTGGGGAATCTATTTAATGGATAGTCTGTTGGGCTTTTTTTATTTGTCTTCCATGTGTTATACAGGAAAACCATTAAGGACCAAACTACTCATTGGAGATGGCATTTATAGGGTGATAGATTGAACCGTGAGTGTAGTCTGTCATGCACAGAGAGAGAAAACTTGAGTTCTTGTTGGAAATTTAAAAATAAACTGCAGAGAAATTCTGTGACTTTAGGGTTCATAATATCTCCGCTATTCATCAGATCTGTGCTTTCATGTTGGGATCCCTCAGTCCTCTGCATTAACCTGTGTTTTAACTGAGTAGAATAATTTCTCATCAGGCAAGTACTGCTTTCTGTAATACTTTTCCACTTACCTGGCAAAGTCCCCTGTTTGTGTTAATACAGCTGTTATTGGTGCTGAGGAGTGGCAGGTCTTGTCAGGCTGCTGTCAGCATAGAAGATAGTCAGGTGTCCTTTCAAGCAAGCTGAGTCCAAAATAAACCTATTTGTCTTAAATTCTTCCTAAAAATTTTGAAGAGTTGAATAGATATTTCTAGTCTATATTAAAGATATGCCACGTGTGGAATGATTTTTTCCAAAAATTAAAAACCTCATTGTTTGTGCTAAAAGCCTCCATGGTTTGTTTTTATCTTCAAACTTTTCATAGCTCATTTTGTTACCACCTTCACAATCACATAATTTCGTTCAGTTGTATTTCTTTGGAGCCTTACATATTAGAATCATCTTCTATTTTTTTCCCTCCAATATATGATTTACAAGAAGACATCCAGCTTTGATGGACAACACTCAGACAGAGAATGCAGAATTTCCTACAGTATTACCAGTTATTGATCTTCAGTTACTATTTGCATTGGTACATTTGTGGCTTAATACTGTATTTGAATTTAAGCTTTCAGTCACTGCTTCTTGCTAATTCTTTTTTTCCATTGTATTAACCAGCTTTTAAGACCAAGAATTTTGTTTTCCTGGTAGTACTTGACTGCCATAATTCTTTCTGCTAAATCTCACACATTTTCTCCAAGTCTTAAACAAATATTTCTACTCCTTCAGGTTTTCAATATTTTTTAGAAGGTATGAATCCCTAAAGCAGTATGTAACCTTCCAGTACAGGAAGAGTACTGATGCAGTGTAGGTGTTGCAAGGGATTGGCAGCCTGCTTCCCCATGCTCTTCAGGCCCTGTGACATGGGGCTTCTGATGCAGCTTTGCCACAACATCTCGATGTGCAATCTGGAGCCCAGTGCAGAGGTACTAGCACACTTCTGCACAGTCCAGTTCCTGGCCAGCAGGGACTTTCCCCTTACTCTACATGCCTTGTGTGTCTCAGGCTGCATTGCCTAGGGCCTCTGGTCCCTGGGGCCTTCGCATGGCAAAGATTGTGCTCCAATTATACATAGCCAGTGTGGGTCAGGCGCTGAACCTCAGCTGAACTCTACTAGAAACCCAGAGTACTTGTAATAAATATGCAGATGTACTTAAACAGTTTTGCAAGAAATTTCCCTAGAAGAGGGAGTTTAGGTGAGAGCTGAGTCAGTCTTGAGTTGTTTGTGGAGGCATTTCTGCTATGCTCCCTGGAACATCCAGTATTAGCTGTATTTATTTGGCCTTATTCGCTTGTTGCTTTGAATTATGACAAATTTTAAAAGAAATTTGTATTCTTTTGATTGACCTGCTTTCTTCATAGTTTGTGGTGTAATAAAGACACATCAGTTTTAATTTCTGGAGAGGTGAGGCTGATGCTGGGCTTCTTTTAATAAATGAGTGCTTTGTTTTACTTGTAAAAATTAAGCTTATTATGAGTACCCCTGCTGTATGTACCACATAACCCTATAACTTAATACTCACCAGCATACCAACTGTATAGCTTGGTGTGAAGCATTTCACAGGGAAGGCTGAACACGCTGACACCAGAGGGAAGACACACTGTGCACATGAGCGGAGGGAACTTGCAGGCTATTAATGCACAGCAGTAATGTGTGGAGGTACTGTACAAGGCGTGCATGGGTCAGAGAGTGGCAAGGATGAAGGCATGCACACGTTCTATGTGTTTGAGCTGTGTGGTGACCAACACCCTCCTCCCCACCTCCCCAGTCCCTTCTGCTGTGAGCAGGACAACAGTCTCCTGTGACTCCTGGTACGTGTTATGCGCAGCAAAACATGACTCTTGTAAGAAAATAAGATTTTATCAGGTATGCATCCAGTATCAGCTTTTCCTCCAAAGTGGAAAACCTTGTAGGATTCTGGTTTAGTTTTATTTTTATTTTCTGCCTCGAACTGATCATTAACAGTACGTGATTACCATAGTAATGAAGCTACCTTTCTTTATTTTAAACTTAGGAGGTATTTAATCCTTGAGGGCAGTGTAGTAGGACTATCATCACCCAGGCTAAGTAAATAGTATTAAGCCACATAGTATGCGTATGTTACTTGAAAATATAGGAAGTTTTATGCATATTAGTTACTGTACTAATAACACTAGGAGCCTTTTCTGGTTGATTTTTTATGTCTATGAATGTGTAATTATTTTTATACAATATTTAATAATAAAAATATGACACAACTACTTAATCATAGGAACACTTACAGCTGAGGTTGATGCTGCATGCTTACTCTAGTCATAGGTGCCTAAATATCACAGTACATTTAATATACAATGTCATATACATACTGATGTGAGCATAATGTACTGCTAGTAGCTCAGCAGAATAGAAACTTTGGACTGATGAAATGTCAGTCTTAATTTTTTATTACCTTAGCTGTGGGCATTTTATGTCAAAACCAGATCTGACCAAATACTGAAACATGCTATGCAATGAAAATGCTTTCATTTATTTAATGTCTTGCAAGTGTACAAGTGGTATTTTCCTATAGTCTTTCAGAGATGTTAGTGGCTATGAAAACTGGAAGAGGTTTCATCAGATTTAACACCTTCAGGGACTGGCTAAAAATATAGTCAGAAAATGAATCAGTAATTAAACTAGTTACATTAGAAAAGGAATCTTAAATTTTGTGCTAAGCAAAGGGATAAATGAAACTCACCATGCAGGGTCTTTGTTCAAATGTTTAGTGTATCTTAAATACCTATTGAAATTGTGGTTCTACTGAAGAGCTAAACCATCCATGGGTTGAAATATTTTTTCATAAAGTATTATTTAGAATTTTATGGCTCTTCATAGAGTTTCATGGCTGAAAAAAGGGGAACTGAGCTCAAGGAAAATTGCTTGCAAGGAATACTGTGTGCCTTAACCACATCTGCTCATAATAATTGAGGGAGATGTGTTCTTTTTTTGGTAGAAATAAACAGTACAGTTCTCCAGTTTAGTTGAAGTGATCAGGGCATTGTGAGGGTGGAGGGAGGTCACCGTGCTGCCCCACCTGACTTCAGGTCTGGGTGACTGGAAGCCACAAAATGCATCTGAGTAGGGCCCATCTGCCTGCAGAGTGCCTAGGCAGGGCCAGGCAGGAGGGTGGCTGTTGTGGTGGGCACCTTGTGAGCCTCAGCTTCCTGCAATGCTACCTCTGAGCCAGGCTCTGAACATCTAAGCCATCACCTGTCTTGGCTGAAGCTGAGTTTTTGTGTTGTTTGTAAGCCAGAATTCTGAGAGGGTGATTTTCTTGGGCTTCCCTTTCACACATCTCCTTTTATTTTTCATGCCTCATATAAGAGGTTTTTAATTTTTGGCAGACTGTCTTCTCAGGGCATTCTGAAACTGTATTACTTACTACAGGTGGACCCAGATTACTGGGATAAAAAGCCAGAAGCATAAAATTACTTGAAAGTTGTAAACTGTGTTTTAAAACCCACTGAAAGAAGAGTGTGGTTGATGCGTGTGATATTTGCTGTGGGAATGGCAACCAAAACATTATTAATGGCTTTGTTCTGTCTTTTTAGTTATCAATGGTGATTTTTAAACCATTAAAAGTTCAGGTTGCTGTATATACAAAAAGAAATTATGTGATTTCAAATTATAATTGGAGATGTGGTTGTAGAATAACAAATGAGAATAATTAATAGAAAGTTAATTGGGTAACATAAGAAAAGTTTATCCTGGTATATTGGGATTGCATGCTTCAGTTGATACTTAGTGTACTTTTGGGATTTCTGGTTGCACCTCACCTCTGGTTCTGATAGTATATTGTATTATGAAGAATATTAATAATGTTGCAGAACAATTACTGGTTCATTTGCTAACTGATTAAAATTCATGCATAATTTATTTGAACTGGAAGAGACTTTATAAATAAGTCTCCTTGGCCTCAAGAGCTTAAAAACAAAATGTGTATGCTAATATAAGAATGTGCTTTACTTCTTAACATAAAAACTTAATAGGCAATGGTATATTAGTCTCATTAATGTGAGGTTTTATTTGTGATAATTGTGCTCTTAATCAAAGTGTATACTTCTAAACATAGCCATATGTTTTAGAAGTTTTATAACTTGGAGTCGGTAATGCATCATGCTCATCAACGATTATGTTTTTTTTCTGTAATATATACTGACCTTAGAATACATTAGTTTGACATTTAATATATTAGTTCCACAGCAAATAAACCGCCCTCATTAAGCCCAGCTGCATTTCTGAGCTTTGACGCGGGTAGGGATCTAAATAAATTCATATGCACATTTCTTGCCAAAACAAGATAAAATGTTAATAATTAATTGAGATATTTTCTACAGCTTTGTATATCCTAAAGCATAAATGGAAACACCTTGGAGCATTCACCTTTTCAGTCCAGGAGGAGAAAATCAGCTCCCATTACAGCCGCTATGGCATGGCCACAGATTCTTTGGTCTCCAAACAGAGTGTTTTGAGATGCAGCTAATTTAGAAAAAAGTCTGCAAGAAATCCTTTTTTGCCAAAATGTGGGAAACTTGGTTGCTTATATAGCAAATATAAATACACTGTTCAGAGCAAGCTCTGGCATCTGGAAGGAAACGTTACTGTTGGATATAGAGAATAAGGCAGAACCAGAGAGTCATTAGCTGAATTTCACCATGCAGTGCAGATGGGATGTCAAAGGAGGTTCACCACCACCCCACCATGAACTCTGTCATTGACACTGGTGGGATCATTCCTAGCAGGCAGAATATGTACAATTCTTCTGTGTCTCAGTTTCTGTTGTGGAGAGGGTGGGGGGAATGGTGATGAGAAGGGTTCCCCTCTAAGGAAATCTTATGGTCTGGGGCTAAATGTTATTTTTAGTGTACTGGCCATGAGATCCCCTTTAACTGCTCAGAGATGCTGCACTGTTAGTTCTGCATCACTGCTGTGTGAAACCCCTGTGTGCACTGAATTTAGCATTGTTGCCTAATTAACTGAAACAAATTAGTTGAAATATGAGCCATCTGGAATGAAAATGAACCTTCCATGTTTATCAGTGGATTCATTTTATTAGAAAAGTACATGTTGCTTGTGATTTGTTTCTTAAAAAAAATCATGCTGAGGCAGTGTTTCTATGTTAACATTTATCAGGGTAGGGGGGATCGCTCCTTCCCATTTGGTTACTTTTTTCACTTTGCAGCTGCATTGAAATATTTAGGCAACCAGAAGCTGATGAGAACAGGGAAAGACAAAAGGCAGCACATACTGTTTTAATTTCAAAATCAGTAGTAAGTTACTGAAGACTCAAGTTGTTGCCATATGTCTTTATTTTGTCATTCTCTTGGCATTTTTGCTCAAGTCTGAGTATTCTGAATGCCTGTAATAGGCATCTGTATCTTTTACCCTAACTGCATCTGGTGGGTTTCAAGTTAACTGCAGTGATACTAGTTTTTAAGAATGTTCTGTGCAGAGTTAGTGTATCACCTATTGCAGCTCTTTCTAAAAGGAAAGTACAAATGTAGTTTCAGTCAATAAAAGAAAATCTCAAGTTACTGCCATAGTAAATTATATAAATGAGCATTTTTTTTCAGAGAGAAATGTTAAGAAGCAGCAATATATAAATCGGATAGGATTTCGTGGTCCCTAGCTGAGATTTTTAAATGGAAAAAATAGCATTAAGCAGATGCCAGCGGTGCACCACTCACTTCCATCAGCTGAAATTCTTCTCAGCTCTTCTCCTTTGATGTTGGTTTGAATATGCTTTTGAGTTTTGGAATCTTTGCTGGCCAAAATCTGACAACTTTCTATGTAAAGAGTCCTCGTCTTTGTGGGTTTTCCGGCTTTTGTTTTATCACTGGCTTATTTTTTGTCTCCCCTGCAGAGCCACCTCGGCCAATAGCACCCCCGCAGCTGCTGGGCGTTGGGCCTACATACTTGCTCATTCAGTTGAATGCCAACTCCATCATCGGGGACGGACCCATTATCCTGAAAGAAGTGGAATACCGAATGACGTCTGGGACTTGGACCGAAACCCATGCTGTCAATGCACCAACATACAAGCTCTGGCACCTGGACCCTGACACTGAATATGAGATTCGAGTCCTGCTCACCAGACCAGGGGAAGGTGGGACTGGGCAGCCAGGACCACTGCTCATCACCAGGACCAAATGTGCTGGTGAGTGCTGCTTTGAAAAAATGAACAAAACCTCAAAACTGTCTATTAATTGGTTTAATCCATTGGCAGGCTTGTTAGCTTCAATTAATTTGTAGCAGAACTTAAGGATTCCCTTCACACCCACAGGATCTCCAAGTTTCTGGGCCAATAAGGATTAGCTGCTTTGCTCAGTCATTGTCTAGGTTGCTGTTTGCTAGCCCTGGGAGGGTAGGTTAGGAGATGGGACTTTAGAAATCCAAGAAAGCATTTTGTTTCTCCTCGTGCAAGGAAGGAGATCTCATGATTTCTGGAAAGTACAGACCACCTTGTTTTTTCACCTTTATATTTTCACTTACATTTTAAGTAAACTTACATGTAAGAGAACTTGCATGGTAAAAAAAATATATGTTTAAGAAATAAAATTGTAATAAAAAACGTAGTGTATTTCTGCATAATTTGTCTTTTCCCAAGCAGTTACAAATGGCCTGCCAGAATCTCTAAGAACTAGAATACAAATACTAAAATCTCTAGTCATGACCACTCTCAAAGGAAGTAGTCACAGCTCTCAGGCACATGGTGTCATTCTTGGGGCTGTCCTGTGCACGGCTGGGGGTTGGATTGAATGATTCTTGTGGGTCCCTTCCAACTCAAGATATTCTATTATCATCATTATCATCATCATCATGAAAAATGAAGATATTCTATTATACTCTAAATCATAAAATACAATTGCAAATATTAATAGAGTATTTTCTCCATTTTTGACGACCATCACCAAAATCATGTGCTCCTGAGCCCTGAAGTCTGCTTCTTGTTTCTTAGAGTGCCCCTGCGTGGCCAGCACCAAGAAGATTAAGCACAGCCAACTTGTGTTATATACGCTGTTCCTTCTAAAGATACTTAAAGTTATTTTAATCTCAGCTTTCATAAGGAGAAAGATAATACTTATATCTCATAGTTGTCGGGGAGAAAAATCAGGTTTGAATCTCAGACTGGGAGACAAATAAGCATAACTTAAATTGTGGGTTTTCTTTCCCCCTAATCTCAGGACTTCTGGGGCCTGACAGTATTTTAAAGTTGCAACTATATTAGATTTAGCAAAGAGTGCGGAAAACCATCTATTCAAAATTGCATTAAAGTAATCAGAAGGAAAAGCTGCAGTTTCAGGTTTCTGTGTGTCAGGTATATGTGTGCAAATGTGAATAAGAAATATAAATGAGATAGTTTTTTCACAAGTTTGTGAGATATCTCAGTGGGGCACCTCTTTCATGCATGACCACTCATTTTGTTTACCTAAGAAAGAGTGTCAGGATCTAGATTAGAAGCCAGAACTTCAGCGGACTAGGTCAATAGGCATGAAACCCAGGAAATTAGACAGTCTTTTTTGAAACTGGACATAGTACTGTCAGAAGCTAAGGCAAGCAACTGGAGACTGAACTGAAGCATCTTTTGGAGTTTGTGGTCTTATTTATAATTTAGGCTGTCTTTCTAGTGAAGTAAAAAGCTCTGTGTGTCCATCTCAGTTAAGGTGACGGTTGCTGAGATCTGAGTAAGGTTAAATCATTGGTTAATTGCACTGAATTGGTTTAGACATTCTTCTGAAAAAGTAGGAATTGGGAAACAGCCTCTGTTTTAAAGAGGCTGAGCAGAGACTAACATATCCAAATGTTCAGGTTCTTTTCCTAGCACTTAAAAAATGTAATTTCGTTTACCCAGGTTGTGACAGACAAAAGCTTTTTAATAGGAAAGAAACAGAAAGGAAGTAATTATTTATGTGACATATTTTTAGAAGCCAGTTAGGGGAAACAATGTTTTGGGTGTGATTATATTTTTAATTTAGTTTTAGCATAATGCTTACATATAAGGCTCCAAAATCTAGTCTGTCCTGACAAAATTTTTTAATTCAATATAATCCACTATGAAATGAAGCAGATAAAAAGATACTTGAGCAGAAAAATCTGAACCTGTGACAACATTAATAATAATGAAATTTCAAGCTGTTTACCTTGCACTAAGACTGATTCTTCTTATTCTATCAAAGTGAAGGCAAATAAATGTTACTACTAGCTAGTTGCAGTTGGAAGACGGTGAGTCAGCAAGGGCTTGTGAAGACTGAAGGACTGTGCCCACCATCAGGGATGAGTCAGGGGCAGAACTGGCTTGAACAGCAGGTCACCCTTCTGCCTCCTCACCTGTCTGGAAAATGAGACAGACCTTCCTTTTCTGCAGTGTTTTCCCAAGGCTTCTGATAGATAACTGCAAGCCCCAATTAGTATGATTTTTTTATTTTTATACATTTTGCTTGTTAAAGGCAAACTATAAACATAAAAATTAGTCTTTTGCAAAGAGAAGATTTATAAGAAAAGGTAAATGTAATAATGGAATAGCTCACCCTGCAGTCTCTGCTGCTGCCAGTATTGTACAAGTGACTGGCAGGTGATTTACTGTGCTATATTAGATGACATCTCTGCAGCAATATCTTCTTTCTGGAGATCCTTCAATTATTCCTAATTCTTGTTTCTGACAAGATCACTTTTTTTCCAGACAGATACTCTCTTTTCTGTCAATGTTCTTTGTCAATTTTGTCTTTCCATTGGTTTTATACATATTAGTTCAAATTCTGAAACAAGTTATAATTGTTTATCTGCTCAGTGTCAGATGGAGTGGTGGGAAATAAATAAATTTTCAACATGAAGTTTTGACTGCTCTCTATACAGATTAAAAAGCATACATTAGTGAATGTTGATCTGATGAGACTGTAAATATTAAAGTTTACATTCGGAGTAGCAGCAAAAGCAAACTCACTGAAAAAATAATCAGGATAGGTTAGTATTCTGCTCTCTGTTTGTTTAATACTTAAGCAAATATTAACATTGTTTTCAAATGAAGATTAAAATATTTTTCTCCGTAATTCATTCAGTATTTATAATTTCATTATATTTCTTAACAACATCTTATTGATCAGTTGGCCTGTGCTTTGCAGGGGGTGTATCTTACTCCTTAGTGATTTGACTGATGAT
This sequence comes from Pseudopipra pipra, assembly GCF_036250125.1. Taxonomy (NCBI): domain Eukaryota; kingdom Metazoa; phylum Chordata; class Aves; order Passeriformes; family Pipridae; genus Pseudopipra; species Pseudopipra pipra. The sequence goes on from NC_087551.1 coordinate 61,906,842, forward strand.
TGTACGTATCTCATTGCCATACATGCACATTATTATTAGGTATTTAGATAATTTTCGCTCTTCCTCATAGCAAAACTAGTGTCTGGTGACTCGTTTACTAAATGTTTCCGCTAATGCTAAACAAAATTGTTCTTTAATGAAGGGATAATTCTTCCACTAGTTAAGTCCTCTGACAGCCTGTTTGTCTACCTGGTAGTCTTTCTTGTGCTGAAGCTGAGTGAATGCATTTTCCTAGATGTGTTGTTTTATCAGTCTGCAATTAAAGATGTTGCTGAGCAATCAAATATATGAAACCACTGAGTGTTTTTAAATGGCTGAAGTCTAAAACATGTGAAACAAAGCACTATTTTCTGACATTATCCTCCCTAGCAGCCAGGCCTATGCTTTGTGTTTTCCTTTTCTAAGCACCACTGATGATGGTACTGGGCACTGTGTTCCCGGCTGCTGATGCTGAAGGCTCCTGTCTCCCCATCAGTCCTCACGGGGCACCTGAAATTTATTTCATTATGACTACACTTCCTGCCTGGTGTCATTGCTCACGTTATTCACTTTTTAAGGATTTTAACATCAAAACAAAACGCAGAAGGGTAACACTTGAATCAGAAGTAATCCTTACGGCTGTTTTCTGTGGCTTTGGAGTGTGTCATCCTTCTGAGCGTATCCTCTGAGTTGTGATTGTCTTTCCTTGGGGAGGGTGTGTGTGTAGAAAATATGTGGTAATATAAAATTGTGCACTTAGCCTACTTCTTCAACTGTAAGCTAGAAGTTATTCTGTTACATTGGCTGCTGCTTCTGAGTAACAACTCACAGCTCAGTTTTATGATTAACTGATATTTTAGTAGCAAAGGAGGTCAATAGTGCAGCCTGTCCAGAGCTTAATATATGTATACAGTGCAATTGCTCGCTCTTATTTTACTGAAGTTCAGTGCAAGGGTGTGATTTTTCAGGAAAACATGAAGAATTGTAGAGGAATTGGAGAAAGGGTCCTTTGTGTTTTCATTTTTTTCCAAATGACTTGATTTTAGTAAACCGTTGCTTGTATGATTTGGTTTTGATAACAAAATGAGTAAGGGCGTTGGGGGAGGAAAGCTTTATGACTTTAGCAGGGCTAGAAATGGAAAAATATATATCAATAAAATTATTATTATTATTATTATTATTATTATTATTATTATTATTATTATTATTATTATTATTATTTCATTGTTCAAAATCATTATGCATCACGGAGACCTGCTATTGGTAACAGTCAGCCTCAAGGTACAATAGTGGAGATGCTGGTTCAGGGATGCAGCACTGGCATATGATTGCTGCCGTTGAAGTTTTGGGAACTTTACTCTCTGCTGCCTTTTTCAAGCACCGAATGTTTGTGTGCAGTTTCCTCATATATTAATTTTGAAAACAGTGTACACAGAATGCAGAATTCTGCTGAATTCTCCTCTGGCAAACAAAAAACCCCAAACATGGGGAAACGTTGAAAAACAAAAGCAAGTTTAAGGGCTTTTGTTCATTGTCTGGGGATTTATAAGAGAGGGACCACAGTGATTGAGAAAGTGACTTTGCAGGGCCATTTGGAGGACTAAAATATTGTCGTGGTTATGTAAAAATTGTAATTTATTTTGAAAATGAGTTCAGTGAAAGGGACATTGCAGTATAGCATCTGCATGTGCTGATGTGGGATTTGTGCAGTGCTACTTCAGTCAGTGTTGTTTGCCTTTTACACTTGCAGAGCGAAGGCAGAGTGTTCAGAGGACGGACCTGGATTTATGGGCTTTGTTGTGTGCTGTACATGAGAATTTAGGATGTTGGTATGTGAGGCAATGGTCTTGTAAAATTGGGTACAGTCAACATCACAGGAGGGTTCTGGAAAATATGGCGCTGAATGGATAAGCTGTGCTCTTCATTTGTGTCCCCTGCAGTAGAGCATCTTCAATTATTTAAATCTTTGAAAGCTAATAAAAATACAGAATTTTTAATTTACAGAATGTAATTTTCAAACATTTAATTTTATTTTTTTTAAAATCGAACAGAGAGAAATATTTACCTTTACAGAAAAGCTTCAAACAGAATTTTTACTTTATTTCTCTCAAAATAGGTATTGTTTGGGACTTACCCTATAGCTTCAAGAGGAGCTTAAACACGTTTTGAGCATTTAAATTCCATGTTTTTATTACTCATGTTTTTGTTTTTTTACAATTTGAACACTTTTTTAGAATAAACTAAAGATGAACAGCTTGAAACTAAATGAATATGATACTTTTAAAAATTATTTTATGTTTGTCATTCCAGAACGGCCCTCATTACACCAATATTTATAACTTGCTGTTGTTTTTACGAATGTGTTTGGCACTCATGACTGTTTCTGGGCTTTTGGCCAGGTAGTAATTGGAAACATTTAAGATCTCACTATCAGATTCTAAAGCACCAGAGTCGTGTCCCGTATAGGCTTACCACTTGGCTATGATATGGGGGGGCAGAGTAGGTAGGTATTTGAACAATGGAAAAGGTCTGGACTAAGGAACTTCATCATATTCCCTTTAAGACTGAATAGTAGAATTGTTATTGAGAAAGCATCCTGTAGGAGAGCTATCTGATTTGGACCATCATCTGGCACATGCAACCATACTCTGATTATTGTGCTGCATGCCACTGTTGAGATACCCATGCTGCATATAGAATCCTAATGATGCTTATTTTCGGAAGAAAGGACTGTAGTGCAGCTGACTTACCTAGCAAGAGAGCGAGCAGCCTGCCCAGCCAAATTCTTGTCAGATTGTGTAAATTAAGCATGGTATCTACTTTTCCAAAAGAGTACAATGCCGATGACTCAGTTGAATTGGCAGTAAACTGCAAGTTCATACGCTGACCTCCCCTAAATTAGTTTTCAACTTTTTTTGTTTACTATGTTCAGCCTTGCTTAGTATCATTTATTTGTTACTTGCAGCTGCAAGTTCCCTCTGTGCTAACTGGAAACTTTCTTCCTGCAACATTTTGAGTTCCATGTTATACAATGAGATATGGGTTTTCTGAATTCTCTCCTTCTTCATTTTTGGGATAAACTTTGTTCATGGCTAGTTTTATATAGTATAGTATCGTATTCATCAGTGAATCACACTTATGCTCTTCACTTGGAGTTAGGATAGCAGGGTGGTGGGCTCATCTAGCATGGCTACCCACATTTCAAAGCCTCTGTTGTGTGCAGTGACCTCTTCCTTTACCTTCTTTCTGAGTTCTCTACCAGTGGGCAGTGGAGGATGAGTTATCTACAGTAAGACATGGTTATGGTCATTGGCACTTGACATGCTGGTCAGTGAAGGCTTCAGTTCAGTCACCAAGTTGAGGGAAGTACTTCAGTTAAAAGTTACTGGCTCTCTTGGTGAAGGGCACTAGGTCAGGATACCACTTCACTGCATAATAAAGGTGGGGGGAAGAAAAGGAGCAGCTGCCACCACCACACAGAGCTTCCCTGTCAAGCAATTGCTCCATCTCCTGTCTCATCTTGGTTTGTTTGGCATCTTTTCCTAGAGCAGAGCATGCCATAGCACTGAGACCGTTGTGATTTATCCGAAGTGCATGTAACTAGTCAATAGATCACACTTCCGAGAGGAGCACTGTCTGTGGCAAGAAAATGTATTGCAGTACATTAATCCACAGTGCCCATTCTAGCTGTAAAAGAATGGATGTGGGCAATAATTCATATTGCAGCACTTGAAAATGCTGTGAGTGCACCTGGGCCAGATAACTCACAGCCTGATTATGGCCTCTTCGGAGGAAATTCACAGTTTTTTGGTCTGCATTTGCTTCCAAAAAACACGACTGCAGGTTGAGATAATATTTCCCTTTCGGAAGACTGGAACTCTTTTTTTGAACTATGACTTTTATTTTTAATTTCAGCTGAAATAAATAATTTTTTTAATATGATTCATTAGTGTGTTTGATACTTTAATTTAGTTTGCTTTCCTAATTAAGGTCTCTCAACTGTTCAGGAATGCAATATTAATTTTATAGTGTTTGAGAATTGATAAGTACGTAAATAGAACAAAATTTTATAGGACTGGCTTTTATTGTATTTTCATTTATCAGTCTATGAAAAATTAATTGGAAAATTCTAGTAAGGTTTTGAGAGTTGCTCTTGTCATGGCAGCAATGACGTGTTTTGAAAGCACACTGATTTTTCGCTGTTATTTTGGCACTATTGACACAGTAGTGTTGGGTTGGGTAGGGAAGGCTGTGAGTAGCAGGAGTGGTGATGTGGAAGGGTGGAAGAGGAAAGGAGTACCAGCAGCATGTGCTGAGGAGATGGATATTAATGTGATTTCTCAAATGCGTTCAATACTTTTTCTCTCTCCCCCATGTCTCATGTCATTCTTTCCAAAAGCCATGGTTCTTATTGGCATAAATTCTTTGGGCTTTATTCTGCTAGATAAATCTTTATTTTTCATTTAATTCTTGTTTCCTTTTTTATTTTTTCAACTTTGTTTGATTTTAATTGTGAGCAGCATAATTCTTTTCACCTAATTTGACCCTAGACTGTATGAGGCAGAGCTGAGTGAATTTTACGCTCTTCATTTTATTTCTCAGTAAATTTTCTTGCTGGTGCTGAGAGGGGGAATGAACCAGGTGATGCTTTTGTATGGAATGATAATGAAATAGCTTCCATTATAACAAGGAGTTGAGGAGCATATTAAGCAGCAGCTGATGTCAAGTTACACCTCAGGTGATCAGTAGGTCCACAAACCTAAAATGACTGGTCAAGACTCTTAATGTTACATGGTTTTGTTTACTGTTTGCAGATAAAAATCTGGAGCAATCCTGGAAAGTTCCAGATGACTTGAAAACAGACATTAAAAATACTGACACGAAGGCTTAGGATCACCCAATTAATTAAAAGCATGTCATCTTGACTATAATTCTGAACAGAATAATAAACAGCCAATACTAGGGTTGATTAATGAAGAATTAAGGAAGTAATGTAATTAGAGACAGTAAACAGGTTTATAGAATACTCATCTTGTCAGAATAACTTGATTTTTAAAAAATTAAATTACAGATCTGGTTAATAAAGGCGATATTGTTCTTCACTAATGCATTTAATTTGATATAAAACATTCTGATTAAGAAACCAGAATAAAATCAACTCAATGGAGAAGAACTAGCTTATATATCTAAAACCATTTTTATGGATTAATTGAATAAACATTTCTATTTGGGTCCTATCAGGAACCGTTCTGTGTAATTTGTAAAGAAAATGTAACTATGATAGAGTGGGTAAATTACAGAAGATTGTGAAACTAGTAGAAGAAAAGTCACTTGAATAAAGAATTGAGTTACTAATTTACAGTGGTTTGAAATTAGTGATGCTAATCTGTGTTTCAAGTAGGCCAGCTGCAGCGCAATAAAAACAAAGTAGACCATATGTACAGAGAGGGAAAAGAAACCTAAGAATCACTGACTGTTAGGGCTGTCACTTGGGCACTGGAAATAAAAGAGGTCCTCTAGTCCTTGGCTTGTAAACCAGAGCAAAATTTCCCACTTAGTATTGGAGAATGTTTTAAAGCTTTTGAAAATACATATTTGAAATTGTTTGCCAAATTGGTTTTCTGACCAAGTCCTTTATCCCTATCTCTCCAGCCCCTCTTCAAATAGCATCCTGCTCTATAGAATTAAAGGTATGGTGTTGTCCAAGAGATTGTTGTCAGGAGGATTAGGAAACCAAAATAAAAAAAAAAATATGGCAAGAAGTTAAAATCTGAAAAGAAAATCTTGTTGTTTATGTGTGATATGACCAGAATTAATTCTGGGGTAGAAATGTAGATGTGATTTAGGCTATGATTTCTTATGCGGTTGAAATTTATTTTCCTTGTTTCACATCTCCAACCTGTATACAAAAGCCTTCCATTCCTTTGTATACTAGTATTTTTTCATTTCAGGTTACCTTTGAAAACTATGTCATTTTATGCATTTTGTTTTTTCAGGACATTAATTGGTGAAAGCTATTTCATTACTCTTGGAAATGACATGCTTAATTATCATTTAGATAAAATTTCAGGTACTATAATGGTACCATAAGTATACACTTTGCAGTTTATTACCTTTATTTTAGAGAGATTGTGCTCAATGCAAGGGACTGTTGAAAATATATTTGACAATGTACCTTCTTTTGTCTGCATAGTGAACTCTAACAGTTAGGCTGAAATGTCAGAGCACAAGCATCCACTGGGAATATGATGTGCTATATTCACAGTTCACAACTTGTAGCACCTTAGACAATTACAAACAAACTAGTTGAATTGCACCATGTTTCCTTAAAGTAATGACCTTCAAAGGCAGCACAGAACTGTTATTCAAGAAACCTGCTTTCTGCTGTGGCCTCTGATGTCATCTTTGACAAATCAGTTCACTTTGTGTCTCATTGTCATTTTGTCATTTGGAAAACAGGATTGGCTGTGCATGTTTACCCGGAAATTTCTCCCATGTTTATTTACCTCAAGAGGTAAATAAGAGCAAGCACTTTTATTGTACTGGCTGCATTGAGATCTTGAGCTTATGTGTTTGAATACTTTCCAAAGATAAATAATAATGATTATCTTATATAACGAAGATCATATATTAGAGATGAAATTTTTATTCGTTCAGTGACAAATTTTATTACTGATGTAGTTTTTGGGGTTGTGTAGGCAGACCCTTCCCTTGAAAATAAAGTACAACTGTTTTGCATTGAGCTCTTAGTGTGACCAACAGTTCTTTGTGTCTGTCCATGCAGAGTCTATTTCTGGTGTTGACTTGATATAGTAAGGGATGGCTGGGGAGTGTGGAAAGATGCAGCAATCATACTGTATAGAAATCAGTGAAGATCAATTTATTCCTGAACTTTGTGGGTTTTTTTTTTATTTTGGTTTTGGTTTTGGTTTTGGCTTAGCCCTTGTCTATTATCCTTTCAATAGCCATAGTTAGGGATCATGAAAGTTAAGCATGATCTTTTCTCCCACTTTACCTCAAAGACTTCTTAGGTTGCTATTACCAAGTTTTCTTTTCCTTTTTTTTTTAACACAACCATACCTCCTGCTTCATCCTCAGCCATTCCTCCACTTCAGCCTTGAAACATAATTTAAAAGTTAAGAGCAAATGTGGTTGCTTCTGTCCAAACAAAGAATGAGACAACTAATAATATGTTGTAGAAATTACTCATATTGGGTAATATGCTTTTAAGTTTGCAGTTCATATGGTGCTGAATATAGTATAAGAACCTATACAGAAAAGAAACAAGTAAAAAGTTTTATAGATGTGACTTATCTTGCCTAGCAGTAACTGGAAAAGATGGTGGATGCATACTTGAATCACAAGTTGAGATGGTAGACATTTTTCATTGTCACTTTACTAATGTGCTTATTCAGAGCCTATTCCCATAGTTTATACAATGAGAAAAAATACATACAACAATATTGTGTAGAAATCAATAAACCATGATGTTTATGCCTTACTGTGAATTATTTAGTCCTGAATTTACAAGTTGTCACGTGCCTTAAATAAAGTCAGTTCACAAATTTAAGGTTTTTTTTCTCCTGTGTTAATTTGATCTGGTCCCACTGTGGGGAAAATGTGCTATCACTCTTCAATATTGCTTTCACAAATCAGCTTACTGTCTCTGTGTTTAAGAAAGGATTTGGAAGTTTAAGGTGGGAATTCTGAGTCTGTGATGACTGTCAGTGATTTAAAGATCTCTTGGAAATAGATATCCCATGTGGTGCAGGTTCTGTGGAAGCCGTACTCTTTCAGTGGACTCTGAAAAGTTTGCCTTGTGGACAGACTCAAATTAGAAAATGTCAGATGCTTCTGTTATGTGCTTTATTGTCCTAAAACTAATCTCTTGGACACTTTACATATTCTCTCTGTAGACACATGTGCCAATGTGTGCTTTTCCACCTTTGAAGAGCAGCCAGTAGTTCTGTGTAAGGCTGTTGGGTATGATGGGCAGGCTTCTTTTCTCCTGTTTAGACCATAACGCTACAAATGTGTAGCAATTGTAGTAAAGAACAACTGCAAAATAACTTGTAGTACTTACAATCTGTTTTTTTCAGCCTTGGATTGCAAAAAAATCTGCCTTTAAATATCCTACTGTTACTCTCACCAATCTTTCTGTGTTTCATGCTATGCCTTACTCCATCTAATGTGGACTTGTAGTGTGGGTTAAATATAGCACTGACAGTTCACGAAGAAACTATTTTACTTCTGGTGCTGAAGGTCTGTTTTTTGGATCAGGGTTTGCTGAGTTGTTTTCTGCACAGAACAGTTGCTGGTGAGAGAAAATGGAGTACTCAAAGCACTGCAACTTCTGTCTTAGAAGTTAATATGAAAGTCATTGTATATGCTTTTTTTGTTGTTGTTTGAAATTCTAATAATTGAATCCATCTCTTTGAATTTAGCCATTTTAGGAGTAGTCTCCGTTATGGTGAACAAGAACAGAAAGGAGGACATGGGCCTGGGCTGCTGCAGAGGAAGATGCCTTGACAGTGGGGGAGTCTGAGCATCCTTACAGACAGGCAGCATTCAGAAGCAGAGCTCTAACACAGTGCCCAGCCTTTAATATTTTAATTTCTGCAAGTGAAGTGTGACTTTTCATCCTTGGCAAAGTGAGTGCCTGGCTATTTAGCAAGGGACAAAGCATAATGCCATCATTGGAGAGATGTAGTGTCAACTTGGACAGGTGATATTTAAGGAGCCTGAAGAGAGAAATGACCTGGCAGCGTAACAAGACATATCACAAGTGACTGTCTCAGAAAGAATGAGAACAAGACAGACAATTTCCATTACTTCTCAGTGTTAAGGTACCAGCATTATCCCCTAAACAACCACACGCTCCAAGCAATAATCATGCACTGTCTTTTTCTGTGCTAATATGAAAGTGGAATTCAATCTCTTTGACACATATTGCTTCAACTCCTGTCTTGTCAAGTTGTTTCTCTGCTGGAGCTCAGCTGATATACAGTGAATGGGCTTTGTACACTGACTGAAATGGGGAAATAATTATCCAGGTTCCCTTGATGCTGGCCACAGAGGTGCCTAGAATATGCTCAAAGAGAGGCTTTTTTTTCTGGTAGACCAGAAGTTGTTACCAGTTAGGAAAACAGTGAAACCACAAGCAGCTCTTCAAACTGGCTCTGTTTTTGGAGTCCCTTTTTCCAGTCTGATCCAAGTAGCCTGTTAGCTGTGTACTAATTCCCATAATAGCTTGGAGAGAGGCAATTGCTCTTTTTCCACTGTCTTCCTAGCAGTGTATAGTGTGTGTGCACATGTTGGGTTTTATGGCAGGATTTTGTGCTTCCTTTTTTTTTTTTTCATAGCAAATAGAGAGGCTCGACATCTTTTGTGTCACATACTGCCTGTCAATGACAATATCTACCATCATTTGCAAGACAAATTTGTTAAAGGGTTAGGATAACTGGATTTTTTTTTTAGATTTACAGAGCAAATTGAGTATACTTTTTCTACAGTGTAACTGTAACAGCACAGAAAACTGATAAACTACCCTAGCATGTGCTTCATCAAATGGTAGGTTGTAAAACTCATATTATAACAAACATGAGTAGCTTACAGGCCAGGCAAACCTTTCAAGATGTTGTCTGATGAATGCCTAGTAGACCATGTACTTCTATGTACAAAATGTGTGTGACACCTCATGCAGCAAGACACCAATGCTGCTGCACTTACTTTTTCCTAAAATTGTTAGTAAAGTGTATTCTTTGATATGCCTTTTCTGACCTAGTTTGATTATCTCCTTGTATACAAGGAATACAGGATAAATATATACACAGTTGTATTTATTGCTTTTTTTAGCCTGTGCCACCTACATTAGTTGACATTGTATTTTTATATATAGATTTTTCCATCTTGCCTTAAGGAAAATATTATCATAATGCATATGCATAAGGAAATTAAGGTTGTTACTGATATCTCAAAGGTGGCATTTCTCAACTTTTAAATACTTTATTTTGCTCTTTTACTGTAATATAGCTTTTGTGCATATAATTTGCTATAAACAACAATAGACAAGAATATCCTTCAAATTCTTTCACTTAAAAGTTTCTGCTGGCAGTTAGAGAAAAAGAAAATTAATAAAAAATGTGTTTTGACATTTAAAAGAGAATTATTTCCCTTAAATTTCATAAAAGATGCAAACACCTAAATTGTTTGAGTTTGCACATTTTAGAGCATTGCTATGATGTTTCTTAGTGAAATTAAAGCAGGTTTCTCTGTAGCAAGTTTCACCTTTGTTTCATAAACTAAATTGGATTAGAAGAAGTAACCCTTCAACTCTTGAGAAGGCTACATAGTATTGTTTGTTATCTGTATGTCTTTCCCCATCCATTTAGATCTTGGATATAAAAGCAGATACGACCAAGTTTGGTTTCCTGTGACTTATTGTCTTTGGGCTTGCACAGTCAGTTTTTTGTTGCTGTTTTTGTGGTGCTTATGGAGCATCTCTGAATCAATTTGTTTGTAGCATTCTGTGACCTCTGGATTTGTACTGGTGGTGCTACTGTGTGTGTGCGCCAACAGTTAACAGACTGTATCCTCTGTAGCTGCTGGCCCTCAGGCCTTTTGCTTTGTCTGAAGGATCCTTCTGCTCTCTTGACAGTTACACAAGGACAGAGAAAATCCCAAAAGTGCTAAAGCCAGCATTTGCTTACCAAAGCCCATCCTCCCCGTCCTCTACTATGTCAGCATCAGCCGAAGTCCTTATACAAGAGGATAGCATTTCCTATTTTAAAATAAAAGTAGGGGAGAGCAATAGAGGTCTTGAAATGCACTCTGCTATCTTGGATTTTCTTAGGAATTAACTAGTTCGTAGACTTTACCATCACAATAGTTAATAATGCTCTCCTCTCCCAGCTGCGTCTAGGCCATGTAGTTCAGCTCATGTTGTCTGGAAGGTGGTGGACTCTGTTTCTTCCTCCATGAGGCCACTAACATTCAGAGGCAGTTCCTGGCTTCCCATGTCCTCCAGGGGAAGATAGGGTACAGCTTCCTATGGTCTTAAGGGACCAGGGGAGATGAAGGTCGTGAGACCTTTATCAGTTAAGATCCAATGTGATGTAAAGCTGTGGAAGAGATCAAGGCACTGCAGGATGTGAGAACCGACCTGTCCCTTGCAAATCCGTGCTGCACTTACACTGTTGTAAGTCTGGCATGCACTGCAGTTAACTGAGTTGCAGGGGTAGGCAAGGGGCAGCTCATCCTTTAAGGCTGGGGTCAGGGAATAGCATGTGGCAATGAAGGGTAATATGTTTATTCATCTACCTTTTGTAGGAAAATTATTCAAGGCATAGATGGAAGAACCAACATAAACAGTTCCTGAGTGAGTCATGGTTAAATACATGCTTCAAGATCACTCATTGTTGCTTAGCTGCTTTAAAAAGGAAAAAAAAACAAACAGACTGATATTCTCTGTTGTGTTCAAGGACAGTAAAAGATCTAGCTTTCTTTGGACTGCAGTGTTGAATTGAAATCTTGAGGTCCCTGACTGCTTCCAGCAATTGCTTATGAATGTCTGTCACCATTCATAGGTGTTGCTGGCAGTGTTTTCTGCAAAAGTGTTTGAAAGAAATAGAGAAACCTTTGTTTTGAGATTTAAAACTGTGTATGTGCACCCAAACACATAGATGTGTTGAGATATATATCAATTGCAAGAGAAATATTCTGATGGCTTTGTTAAAAAAAAAAAAATTCTTTCAGTAGGCTGAAACATTTTTTTGTAAATGATTGTAATATGTTTAATAACTAGTCAGATGGTTAGAACTATTTTCTCTTCCCCAGTGTATTACAATAGACATGAAGAGGAAAAAAATCCATATCTATTGCTTTTTCTGAATTTGAAGAAATAGACAAAATTGTATGTTTCTTCCAGGTATCATTTGCAAAGAAGCAGCCACTTATTTTCAGTATATTTTTCCAAATTGTTGTCTCTGCATCACAGTCATGTCTTGGTCTCAATTAATCATGTGAGAGGGGTACATAAAATATATCAGCCAACTGGATGTCCTCAGCAACCTGAATTCACCTTACTGTTTAGAAACCCCTGCATTGTAAGGATGGGTTATAGTGAGAGAAAGAACTACTTAATCTTAACAGTTGTGTCAAGGAATTATACTAGGAGTAGATAGAAAATAAAAATAAAAAGCAGTATAAATTATAAATAAATGCAGTTTGGAAGTTGGAAAAAAATATGTAAGTGTCAAAGAAGTATAATTTAAGATTTGTTTTTCCAGTTAAAGATGGTGAGGGAAGGAACCTGTTATGTTTTGGGTTTTTTCCTAAAGATATTCCTAAAGTTAGAAAGAATTTTTGAGAAAACATAGAAGAATTCCTAAAGATAGAAATTATACTTGTGGCATGAATTTGAAAATGCCAGTCACTGATATTGGAGAGGTTGGATTTCCTTGTGTTATGGATGTGGTGGAGTAATTCTATTTGTCAAGACTGCTGCTGATCTTTGCTGGGGCCAAGAGTGACTGTGCTTTTTTTCTCCCTCCAGCCCCCTCAGAACATAATTTGCCTTTTAGGTGTTCTGCTTTTAATCTTTCCCAGAAATATTGGTCGCTAGTTTTGTATTTCTGTCTGACATCATTGGGACTGGAGCAGTCTTTAGATCTATGGTCAGAAAGCCAGACTGTTATTAAGGATACACTCAAGTATTCCATCAGTGGTAGATCTGGCAGCTTGTGAATGCTTCCTGAAAGGCACCTGCTTCTGTCTGGAGGGTAAATGGTTGAGGCAGGAAAGCAGAGTTTTTCAGTTGTTGCTATTAATTTCACTTTTTCAAGTACATGTTTAATGATGTTTCCCTTATGAGCAGTGTTCAGTGATCTCAAAACCAAACTCCCACTGAGGCATGGCCAATGAAACCTGACCTTGAAATGATAATGCAAGCCATGCTGAAAATTAATTGCTGGTAGTATTCTCTCTGCTGTTTGATTTTTAATGAATAAAGAGTTGCTGCAAATTTTAAAGTTTTTATAGATGGAATGCAAATTTCCTCTTTTTAATTTTTTTATTTCTGATTGATAGCTCAGTTGCTCTTGATGCAGATTATTGAAGATATCTTTTAAGAACGGTTTTGATTTTTAAAGTTCCATTATAGAATATAAAGGAAATACAATGGTTTAATGGAATTTAGAAGCTTAATTCATCAGTTTAATATTATACTTGCAAAGCACATAATTTAATTTAAGTGTTCTCAGAAAAAATTGTGCAAGTCTAATTTATGTTGACAAAGGCAATACAAAAGTATTTTGCAATAAGCAAGGCACTAATACAGTGCACAAGAAATTGATTTCATCTTACACTTTTGTATAATTAAGTAAAGTGCTAACTTCAAGGTATTTCTTATGACAACCCATAAGGTTGTATTTCTTTTGCACTCTTGGAGTTACTGTTTAAGTTGAAAAGCACATTTAATTTAAAAATGTTTGCTACCAAGCATGCCAATGTAATTAGCACTAAAAAAAAAGTAGTTTTATATATTTTATTATTAATTGAAGTAATTCTGTATAGATTTTGTTTCTTTGTTGCTGTAATTTAATTACCATATTGTGAATATCCCACATTTGAAACATTACTTTACCTGGTTCAAAGTTAAGGGATCTAAGATAAAACCATCTTCACTGTATATTCCTCTCAAGCATTTATATTACAATTTAGCCTTTTCCTTGTGCTCAACATGGTTGCTTACGTATACTGTCCTTTCTCTTCTAATAATAGCTTTATTCACTTCATAAGATTAGCTTTGAGTTTTAGAAGCAAGTTATGGAAGTATGTCTTTGGAAAGGTATCTCAAACTTCCAGTCCTTTGTCTCTTTTTTTCTGGAAGACGTAAGTTAAGGTGTTTTGTGATGGATGGATTGGTGGGTTTGGGGAGGAGGTTGTGGTTTTGGTTTTGTTTAGAAAATATAAAACAAGGCAGAGGATACAAGGCTATTTTCCTGATTTTTTCATTTCAACCATTTTCCCTAGAGCTAATGGCAATGGATTGGATGTGCTTTACCACTTTACTTGTTTTTCTCATCAACTCTCCAACTCTTGGGTATTCACTTTCCACTCTTCTGTTGTATCAGGATTTAAATTTCTAGTTAAGTATCATACTGGACCTGGAAATTTAAATATATCTATGAATGTGGACTACTGTGAATCAAAGGAAGGCTGTAGTCCTGTCCTGCCAGCATCACTGTCTGCTTTTATTCCTCTTGTAGTTAGTCTTCTCTGTAACACCTGTCCCAAACTGCCTTAGCAATATTTATAATTTTACGGTTTTGTTTTTCTTTGTTTTATGTCTTTTGTCCTCTGCTGACAAGGCAGAAAAAAACCAAATTATTGGAAGAAGATGGGAGGTCAACTCTTTCGATTCTCTTTAATGAACTTCTGATGCAAAAGAAACAAGGAAATAACCATATCCAAAACAAAATAACGAAGAGTGATTTTACTGTTTCAGTTTATTATTCAGTTGGAATATCGGAAGCCGTGCCTGATATTTAAAGGATGTGTTTAGCACTTGTTGAAACTAAAGAGAAGGGGCTTCTCAAGTCACAAGTTTCTGAGCTTTTGGCAGGACGATTTCTAAAATTTTTATCCTTTACTTTAAGCATTGATAAAATAAAACCACATGATCAGCTTAAAATCTGACACAAGCCTGTTAGACACTTTATGCAGTGGCCACAGAATTCTTGGTGTAACCAAAGCTCTAGCTAATTGGGATGAACTTAGTTCATAAGAGGACCATTGGGTATGACTCATTGATATTTACAAATAAAGTTTCAAAATTTTCTCATTTTATTTAGACTAGCTAGAAAACTTCATATTTTAAGAATATTGCATTCCTTAGGTAGAATGTTCAGCTGATGCTTTGGATTTATTACTAAGATTCAAAAATGTTAAGCAGTTCAGCTTTCAGCATGCAAACCTCAGGTCAGGAAATTGCATACATTCTCAAAACACAGAAACTGCACCACCAGGATTATTCTTGACCTGTATTTCCCTATGTTTCCTGCTAGGAAGAAGATGCTCTATAATGGTATGAATTTCACTTCTGTGTCGTTTCCATATGAACACAATGAAAAATTTTGGTTCAGTATGCTTCTGAAAAAACATTGGCTCTGCTGCTTATAATTGTAAAAACTTTGTTTTTATCAACTTTTATCAACTGTCAAGTTGATAAGTTCCAAAAAGCCATTGTTTCCTTTCTAAATAGCTAGTTCAGGCAGTTGAAAGAAAATCATAAAGATAACTAGTTTGTTTTTCCTAAATTTCCTATAGCTACAGTGCAATTTCCACAGAAAATAAGAGCTGAAACAAGAGCATATAATAACTTTAAAGTTCAGTTTTCTTAAGAAACTAACAATGCAGATTGATTGAAAGAGAAAAGATTGAATTACTACAAATGTGATATAGTTAATAAATGAGTGAAATTATTTCCCAGGTAAGAAGTCTAACTTTTGAAAGACAAAGTTTGCACGTTGTACTGAAAAAGTGAAAATAGCAAAAATTAAATAACATCTTTGATTCGTAATCCTTTTTTTTTCAAAAATGAAAGAAAATAATGTTCTCCAGGGTCATAAAAGTAAATTAGTTGGAATATCAACTTGCAAGGTATTGCCACCATATAAGAAGTAATAATAACATTTGCTGCCTAGAATGAATGGAAAATCAGCAATAAAGCACAATATTACTGTACCAGTATATCTGATGTCTGAGAATTTAAATACTCTAATATTTTGAGCTTTTTAATCAATAATATTTTTTTTTTCATTTTCTCAGTTTCCAATTCTTAAGAGCTACAGTGCTTGCAAAGCTTTATGACAGCAGAGTGATCTATGCCACATAAAATAGTCCCTGAGTTTTTTAAGGCAAGAAATAACTTGGGATATGTCACATGAGTGCTTGAGACAGACTAACTCGAACAAGAAAATAAAATCATTCTAGAGGCTTCCAGTACGATAATATTTTTTTCCTCAGAAGTGTGGATGTACATCAGTTGTATGGACATAATTAGAATTATCTGTCTTAAGACTTCCAAACATATCCTTGCGTTCCTGTATGTGTTTTTATTGCAGAATATTGTTCCAAGTACTGGTGAGTTCTTTCCTTAAAACCAAACAAGGTTTTGCATGACTTCCTTCCAATAAGTCTACCTAATTTTGTTGCTGTATGCTGACTGCAAACTTTGGTTTACATATAGATGGCTTGAGGCCTTATTGTCCTTTGTCTTCTTACCATTGCATATCTCCTGGATGTTGCCACCTTGCCTTCCACAGCCTTCCCTTTGCCAGGAAGAGCAGAAAAGATCACACAAGGCCCCTTTGCCTACTGCCAGGCAAAGCCAGCCATGCATATTACTGAGTCCCCCTTGCTGGTGATTTAGTTGGAACTGCTTGACTTTTTCACTGTAACAAATGAGATCTGCTCATTGTACTGGTGGAGATTTTGGGGAAGAGAATTGCTGGCAGGCAGGCATTAATTAACTAACTGCTGCACTGCTAATGCTTTCAGGGCAGGATTTTGATTATATCTCTCTTCTTTCCTTGGACATATATCTGCAAAAGTGTATTCTGCCTAGATCATGAAATGTGAATGTTTTAAGATTACCTGTGATGAAACTGCCTAGAGAGAGAGACAAAGGCCAGGTGGCACTAAAACTGGAATTATAAGTCAAGCTACCTGTTTCCAGTTTCATGCTGAATCCCTTGGTAAGGATAGTGATATTAATGTTAATATAAGGCAGTAGGTCAAACTCTTTCATAACCATTAACTATTGTGCTGGAGTTTTGATGTGTTACAGTGATGCCACACCTTCTACCTTAAGGTAACTGCTCAGTCTTTCCAAAGGAGCTGGCTTATTGACATGCACTGCAAAACCCAAAAAATTATTTGACTGGCTACAGAAATGTCAGGTTTGTCTAACTGGATCTGATGTGTAAGCTGTAGACATCAGGCTCGTATCAACCCATCTGATTTAGTCTGTAAACCAGCTACTGCCCTCAAACTGTTTGAAGTTAATTATTGTCTGTAATTCTTTTGCTGCTAGTTTAAAAATAATGAATATACAGTGCTTAGAAACAGTCAACTATGTAATATCGAGCTTTACTACTTTCATTTTCTAGCATAGAAGAAATTATTTGGCTTTTTCTTCAGTTGAATTATGTCATACCATAAAGGACTGTAACCGTACTAATTTGCTTGAAATGGGGTTGAATTTATCGCAGCCAGCGTGAGCTTGCATGTGGTTTTTTTTTTTCCCGCCTCATTTTGCAAATAGAAAATAAGATAAAAATTAATTTTCCCCCTCTGATCTTGCAGTTCCACTGTCCCCAACCCATACGAAAAATTATCTTTAGGAGTATATTCAGAATTCACATTACTAACACAACTTTACAGCATTCTAGTCTTAAAAACATGAAACCAAAAAAATGAGGCTGTGTGGGTATCTTGGGGGGTTTTCTTTATTTAACTATAAAATTAACTAAAGCATTTTTCTAGTGGGTGTCATAGGAAGAAAGAGCATTGGTGGAGGCCAGTGTCCTTGGTGTCTATCCGAGAAGTCTGTGACAGCTACTGTTGTTTAACCATCTAACCTACTTCTCCTCCTCACTATAGGCACTAACCTTATAAGCACAAATTCTTTAGAAGTTAATGGCCTGTTATACAAGTCTAAGCATTCATGGTGATGGGTTATTAAGTTATTAAATTTATTTTGCTATGTAACTAAACCTCAAGTTGTTCTTGTAAATAATCGCTTAATTTGTTAGTTTAAATTGAGCACATCTATTTTTCTGCCTCTAGTCCTTGTTATGTTAGGAGTGATATTAAAATGTGAACCTGGTACATATCAGCATAAATCTCTTGCCTTCCCTGAGATAGTAAAAGAAGTGCAGATCATCAGTTTTTTTCCCTTGGAAATAGAAATTTAAAAATTAACAGATTAAAGAAAACAAATTCAGTGACAGTATGTTCTGTCAAGACCCTAACATGTCCCTGCCAAGCCTCACTGAATTTCATTTTACATTTTGAAATTTTTGGAGAGTTTAATTTGAATTGAAGCTAATGTTACTGACAAGAGGGAAACAGAAGCAATTGCTTTGCACTAAACAAGTTTGAATGGTTGTTAATGTGAATGACTTTCAGGCAGTGAATGTCAGAGAACAGTAGATTATTTTCTTTACCTCGGGCATTTTAAACCATCTCCTGTGGTAGGCCTGACAATTTTTTTTTTTCTCTTGAACACGGAAAGCAAAGTAATTGGAATCTGGTAATTTCAGCCCATGGCTGATGAAGATAAATCATAATGAGCTACTGGAACGCACACTGACAGTCCACATAGGGCTACTAGAACGTGAACTCTCACTAATGCATTATTCAAATTTTGTTTCCCTCTGATTCATATTCTAGAAGGCCCCTGAAACTGTTAATTATGAGGCCAACTGCCATTTGTTATTCTGCAGAAATTTTATGCCAGAAACCAATTGCTTCAGAACAATTTCACTTTGTTCCAGGACTTGAGCACCGAGCACCACACTGCTTTCCTGCCATGCTGGGGCAGGTGCGCAGGCTTGGCTTGTTCATCTCTGGGGAGTGAGAGCTCATTTTCTTGCTTTCAAATGAAGTGGCCCTCCATCTTCTGAAATGGGAACTGCTCCTCATGGCAAGTGGTCACATAATTCCATCCCAGTATTTGTTTCCATTAAGGTGTGGCTGACTGGCTGCAGAAACTCATCCCATGTGACACAACTAAAGACTAGTCCTGCCAACTCACCAGGCTTCATCTGGATTCACCTGGTTGCTCGGTGTTAATGCTTGACCCAAGGGGAAGAATGCAAAATTGGCCATGGGATAGGAATGTGGTGATGCAGTTTTAGGTTGGGTTGTGCTTCCAGGGATTTGTACCCATTGTGACTTCGTACCTTCTCAACCCTTCCTAGCTGAGGATCTTCTACCCTTGATCCTCACAGCTGATTTGGTCAGTCTTCAGTAGCAGGACCTTCCAACCATATGTGATGGCTCCAGCTCTATTCTTCTCTGGGAAGGAAGAGCAGATACATACCAAATATTTCATGCATAAAAACTCTCCATCATTTTGTTTCAGCCATTGAAGCAGACACAGATGGCAGTAGCACATCACTGGTTGGGGGAAGGTGTGAGGGGGCCGGTGGGAATGTAATTTTCTCTTTGGCTACTCAATCTTTTGTCCGTGAACGTAAGCAGTGGTGTAGTTTGCCTCCTGCAGCAAATTACCCACTAGGCAGATTGACTTATTTCTGTGGTCTCAATTGCACTTGTAGAAATGCCTGATGAAATTGTTTATGCAAATAGTGTATTAACTGAGAGACACAGTGTGGTATTGATCAAAGCTATTTTCTTGTTTTGATGCAATTCATCCTGTAGTTTCTGTGAAAAAATATTGGGAGCCTAAATATTTCATTTCAGTAGCAAGATGAAATGGCTCTACTTTGATTTTGACACAATGTTTTGTTTTCAAATTAAGCCACACTACTTTTTTAGAAGGATAAAAACTACCTGGCAACAATTAGATTGAGATATCCAGAGAAACACTTTTACTTCAGTTTTACTGAAAGTAACTTTTCCTTTTTTTTTCTTTTGCCTTCTCACCTTTTTTCCTTATCTTTTTAAAATTATTATTATTATTTTAATTTGAACTGAAAATTCCTCACAGCTCTGTATGTGAGCATTCCTTGGGGGTCACACAGAGAACGGTTTCATTTTACATCTCAGTACCCTGTTTCCTTCTCCTGTGTTTCACAGCAAGGGAACAATTCACTGCCACTGGTAATTTTCAGGGGACCTGAAAACAAGGAGGAGAATGAGGACTTTTCTCTGGGGGAAACCTTCTCCTCTCGTTCAGGACTCATTTCTCCATATTTCTGATTGAAGATTTCACCTGCCACTTGCTGTCAAAAGCCCTGTGTATATCACAGCAGATATTTAAATGAAGAAAGGATCTTTTTTTGAAAGGAAAAGGAGAAATTACCTGTTATGTTTCACAAAAACACTAATGGAATGCTACAAAAGTCTGTTGGCTTCCACCCCAGATTCAACATTTTGCTTGTGCCTAGATAATTTTGCCATGAGCTCTGCCATGTTTATTCTCCCTGGGGAACTTTGCCATTGCAGAACAGCTCTCCCAGTTGGTTGGTCCATCTCCTGCACCTCTGTTTTGTGGCTGGGAAGTTGTGATTTCACCCTGAACTCTTGAGCTTCCCCACAGAACCACACTATGCTTGCTTCTGCTGTTGCCATGTGCTTCAGGGCACTGCTCGTACCTACATGAGCCTGAATTTTGAGGCTTGTGGTTGGAAAAGAAAGACCCTGGGGCAGCAGGAAGGAGAAATTCTGGGGATTCTAAAGCTTGAAGGGTTTTTCAGCACCAGGGGAAGGGTGCATACAGACTGAAGCATTCAGCCTGTGTATTTCCAATGTTCCTCAACCAACTTATTTCCCTCATAGCTCTGTGTTTATAAACCTTATCACAGTTGCAGAGATTCTGTGCAGGCTACCTTAGTGGAGATGCTCCATCAGTGGTTTCTGACCACCAAACCACTGTTTAACTGGTATTATAATGCTGGTACTTCCATGTAGATTTAGTATCACTTTCTGGATGATAATTAATTGGTAGCTTCATCTGACATCCTTTGAGGATGTTTTGTTACTCCAGTTTGGATAATGTGGCAAGTGAGATAACGGACTCTGACCAGAAGGAAATTTGACCACAACATCTGCAGCTCCTCTCTGCAGAGATCCTAAGGTCATCTGGACAAGGATTATAATTTTATAATAATTCAACCTTTTGGTTGAGTTATTTTATCTGAAGTGCTAGAACTTTGACTTCTGAAGGACTGTTGCTTGTTAGAAAGAAACCATATTTCTAAGTGCAAGTATTTTAACAGATGCTAAAAAAAAATCATGTGAACCAAGAACAGTCAAAGCCCATTTTTAGGGTGGTAGTCATCAGAAAGGAAATTTGTATCATAAATATTAAATCTGTTTTTGCCTAGTCATTGATTTCTTCAAAATTTGCCACTGTATCATATTGAAAAAAACCTGTATTTTTAAGCAATATGTACAACATTATTGACCACTTCTTGAGGGGTTCTAAAGGTCTTTTTTAAATGTTCTTTCTAGTTATTTTTAAAACTATTTTTTATGTGAAGTTAAGACATTTGGGAAAATCTGCTTATTATCTGGGAAGACATGCATTAAGGTGAATTGTAATGCCAGGCTCATCCTCTTGTGAACACCACTTTGGTTTTTAAGAACAATACAACAGTGAGCACAAAAACAAACAAAGAAGGAAGAAGTTAGAAACAGGAGCAGTGTTTAACAAACAAAGCATCTGTCTCATGTCATTCAGTAAGTAATAGATCCACTTTTTTAATGGCTGGTACTAAGCTAAGTAATTACAACACACCCCAGTAAGCAATGAGGACACTATATAATTTCAAATCAAAATCCAAGTATAGTAGTGTTTTAAATTGCTCCCTGCTATAATCATAAAACACATAATTATCTAGTAGGCATACATAGAGAAGCAGTGTGAGTGAGAACTGGCAAAAATATTTTTGATTGCTTTTCTGTACAAACTGTGACTTTCTAAAATATGTCATATCAATTGTCAGCCTTCAAAAGAAGGCTTATATCATGAGGCCTACTGCTCACGCACACAGAAAAGGAAAATCACAACTTGATATAGATCATCATAGCCTTCTTTTTTTTATCCTGTTTTTCCACAAGGCAGAATCTGAGTAAGTGGACTTGTGGATTATTTTGTAATTATTTTTGAGTGGTTTTCTTTGGTTGGGTTTTTTTGAATTTTCTAGTTTCTTCTACTATATAAATTTAGCTGGTAATTGAAAATCTTGTGTTTGATCTCTCAATCTATTGCTATGGAAATGAAGGTTTTTCCAGAAATTCTTGCTTTTTGCATTTTTTGACTGATTCAGAAGGGAGAAAAGGTGAAAAAAAACCACCCCAAAACATCCTTGATGAAGAAGGGGTAGTCTTAAAAATGTCACTGCATTTAGATTCCATGTGTGATTTTTAGTGATACATATAATACCGATTCTAACTATTTTTAACTGTATTCATAACATGGGCTGATAGTGGAATTTCAGCATTAATTATGCATTCGTTTCTGCCTTTTAATACATGATTAATTACTTTGTAAAGTGCATTTGACTGCTATTCAGCATTTGAGTCAGCAGAAGTATCAATGACTTCTAATGATGTGTGGCTTTTAAGATAACTAGCTAGAACTAGTCATGTTATGTATTGTATATAGGCAAGGCTTCAGCTGGACTTCAACACTGAATGATGCCTGTTTCTCCCAAACTGCTTGGATAGAGTGGAAAATCATGAATGAACTAAGTCAATATTACAAATGGAATTCAGATCTTAGAAGTCCAGCCCAGGTGAAAGCTAATGGAAATGGGGACAACTAACGAATGTTTCCGGCACTTTATTCTTTAACTGCAGTAAAGAATTGCAGGAGAAAATGCTCATAAGGAACCTGGGGCATTATGGAGGAAATATGTGTTTCAGAAACATGAAGTACACAGCACTCATGTAAAATGTGTTGCATCTCCGAAAGAGAGCTCAGAAGAAAGGTAAAAGCATGGTGAATTTGGCTGTACTTGGCTGTCTACTTTTTTTCTTTTTTTGCCCTGGTGGAGAGGGATGTCACAGGAGGAAAAAGGGCTTTGAATAGAAACCAAAGACCATGGACAGTTTGCACAGGTAAATTATTACAGGATTTGCAATTAACTCCAGATGAAACAGCACATGTGTCAAATAAAGTAGGATACTGTGAGTGGACCAAAACTTGTGGAGAATAAAGCTCTGATGGTGAGTGATGGAAAAAACCAAAGTAGTGACCCTCCTGAGAAAGAAAGACAAGCAGGCTCTCAAATAGTTGCTGGCAATTTCTTTGGGCCATGTCCACAGTTAGGAATTTCTGGGATAACCTGTATATTGTGGGAAGCTGCTCTTGATAATTTTCTTGAGCATGGTCTTGATGACCTTGATCCAGCTGCATCTTGATGATGGCCTCACGAGATGCATGTTGGAACTAACTTCTAAAGAGATAAATAAATCCTTAACAGCTGCCTTCACTGGGGTATTAGTATTGTGTAGAAGACATCTGGGTGGTGATCTTTTTGGCAGCACTTATTCCTGAGCCAGCACCTGTTCGCAAGATGGCTTCATTTGGCAAGTAGCTTCATTCCTAGCCAATGCCTGTCTTGTGCGTTTGTGATGTCTCTTTCCCTCCATGTTCTTTTTGTCACTGTGTATCCCACTTGCTATCCAGCCAGAGAATTGCTGTGAATAAAGGGTCATAAGAGAAGAGTACCTAATTTGCTCTGCCCACAAGAGATGCTCTGTGTAAATAAAGAGAGATAATGGAAAACTACTTTCTCTCCTGAAAAGTTAATGTGAATGACACATGGGTGTAGGCACAACCAGTATTTGAAAGAGAATTTTGTGACAGTGACTAATCTTCTTTAGTGTAGGGAAGGCAGGATTGCCATACAGAATACTGAGGCTCCCTTATATTATTCTTACCTTTATTTTTCTTTTTTCTTATTATTCTTTTTTTGTTTGTTTTCTTTAAGGTTTTGGGTTTTTGGGGGTTTTTTGGGGGTTTTTCTCTGTTCTGTTCAGTTCTAAAAGTGAGGAGGACAGGAACATAACACTTTTGCAAACTGTCATTGTTAAGCCCTGAAAAAGTGCTATTTTGACTATGCTGTTGCTTCTTCTTTCCAAAACTGAATGTATTGGGTTTCAGGCTCTTACCCTACATGTCCACCCTGAGGAATAAGATGTACGTGGGGAATTTGCAAGGTCAGAGACAATATAGCATAGAAATCTGCTGCTTTTGTTTTGAAATCTCAAGTATGTATTTCCTGCCTCTTTCTTTATTCAGTGAAGATAGATAAAGGCTAAATGTAGCAGAAATTGAGCTTAGAGCAAGTTTCTAACATAAAACCAAAGATTTATAATAGAACTTGGCAAGTGGATGTTGTCTTTCATCCAGCGATCACAATCTACAAATGTGTACTTTGGGGTTTGCAGCCATGCCTGGCTGGACAGGGGAATTCTGAGTTCTCTGCCTTTCCTCTTTTTGAAAAAATGTCCTCATTGGTTTGATTGCTTTTGACCAAAGGATATATGTATGAAAAATTTTACTTATTTGAAGGGAAAAAATGGCACTCCAAGGTTAGGGACTAAATTAGTTGCATTAAAAAAAAAAGCTTGCAAAGAAATTAAATTCACTTGCTGCAAAACATGCATCAGCAAGACGTAGAATCCACTTTCTTTTCCTAGTTCTACCATGAACATTAGGGTTATATTTTATGTACCCATGAACGATGTATTTGATGTAGCAGCAGCAAGCAGCCATTCTTTACATCAATTAAGACCAGGGTGCCACTATGAAAACTGTTTTATAGTAGCATGCACCCCATATTGTTTGCACAGCAGAGCAGCAGTTACTGCAACTCACATTTTTGGGGTGGGAGGTGTCTTTTGTGTAGCTTAACATTTTCAGTTCTGAGGTTCCCCTATGGAAAAAAATAGCAGAGTATATCGAGTATGTATCTTATTTGGAAGGCTGCTGATTTTGAGCTGAGCACAGGAAGACTTGTGGTGAGTTCCTGGCTTCCAGCCATAATTTTTTTTAAGTGGCTTTGTAGTTTCTAAATATGCGTGTGCTGTTCCCTTAACTGGTCATTCTGAAGTTTTTAGCTTATCTGTTTCCAACAGATTCTTTAGATGGAGATGTTATTTAAATAGTCTAATAGGTGTCCCCTCCCTGGGTAGTTGCCCTAGAAATCCCTGACTTTCGGCAGGGAGGAGGAAGAGAGCAACTTGCCTGAACGTAAGCCAGGATCAAAGTTGCTCGGGTCTGCACATGCTTATCCAAGTGAAATTGGCTTGAGCTATTCCAGGGCTCATTCCTCCTCTGAGGGAGAAGGGAGACCTGCATGTTCAGTTGGTTTCTTGGCATAGGGTGAAGTTTTATGAAACTGATTTGTGTTAGTGGCATATTGAGGGACCAGTTATAGTATGGCTAAAGAATTAACAATATAAAGTTGTCGACACAGTCTATTTTCAGTATTTGTCACTATATTTCATTGGAATTCTACCCCTACCAAAGGAGGTTAGACTTCAAACCAATTGATACACACTTTATATTGTTGCAAACTGCTGAAGAAAATTTATTTCCTTTACCATACATTGCAGTTGCATCTTCAGTGATTATTCTCTTGACACAGTGATCCAAGCATTTATTGACAAGTCTTCAAAACTTTGATGGCATTGTGTTTTTCAGTAGGCAATATTTCTAAGGATCAGAATTTAGGTGCCAGACAGTGGTTTAAATACTATCTTAGCTGGCAACATTATAACAGTATTTTTTATTTTTAGAGACTTTTCAGCTCATATTGTGCAATATCAGATATGTTGGCCATAGAATAATTGAGTGCTGCAGTAATTCTTGTATATTTAGTCCATGAAGCATACTAGTATGTAATTTTTTTGAGAAACCTTTTATATTTGCAAGCCATTATTCCCATAAGACGGTGGTTATGAAGTGTTTTTTAAGCTTGAAAGCCAGTCTATAAATGTTGGTAAATTCTGTTGGGGGCTGGTGAGGCTGAAGCAGTAGGAATAGAACAGCCAGACAGGAGGTAAAACTAGTGCTGCCTTCAAAGCCTTGCAATATTTGTGCAAATTTCCACCCCATTTTCCTAGCTGTATGCTCTGTCCTGAGACCAAAATGAAATCCTGTATTTCTACTGAAGAACAGGCAAACCTAGGTGGGGAGCTGTAAGTCAATAGATTGGTCTTTGTAGTGAGCAAATAATGAATCAGTTTTTTAACTATGGTTTGTTCTTCTTCTTGTGGTGACTGGTGTATTTTAAGGAGTCCATCACCTACTCTGGGGGTAGTTCTGGAGTGTATATCTCCTGGTGCCTTTTTCAGGTGAGTGAAGACTTCAGAGTTGAGCTGAACAATGAATTGTTAGTACATCCCTGAAGAACAATTATTGACCAAAATGCTCAGTGAAACCGTATTTCACATTATACCAAACTATTTTCTTTTCTTGTTTTATTCAGAGGTCCTTATTCTGAGAGGAGTGTGATCTTACTTATAAGCACATTTTCAACTGTTGTTGCTGCACTATTGCTGCTGCTTGATCTTGATTTACTTAGAAGTTACTTTGCTTAAGGAACATGCCAGAGCTATGGAAGCTTAAATGTAAATTGCAACACACAGAGTAATAACTGTACAGTAGAATATAAATTGGTTAAATTATAATGAAGAATTGCTGCTCACTTGTAACAAATGAAACATCAAGGCATAGTGCCAAACATATTTTAAGAAGAAAAGTTCTTATTGTTGTTTTCATTCATAAGTTGGACCTATGGAGAAAACGCTATGGTGTTTTTTCCTGCGTGCGTCATGGTCGGGTGGTCATTTACTGTTAGGAGAATCACAAAATGATTGCAGGCTGGGAGAGAGAACTTCTCAACCATAAAAATGTGTCAGTCCATGTTTAGTGAATTAAGTTAAGGTTAACTTTTATCACCCACAACACTTAACTTAATAAAAGGATTACAGGGATCTCAGCGGAGAAGATTCTGCCTTTTGGATTGTCTTCAAAACTGGCCTTGATTTATAAATAAGAAGTAATTAAGGATTTATAAGATACGATCAGGCATAGTTTCATGCATCTGTACAGAAGAGTGAATATATATATTGTGTATGCTGAATGTAGCAGTAGGAAAGCTGTACAAACTGTGATAAGTAACAAACTGTGGGGTTTTTTTGGTTTGGTTTGGGTTTGGGTTTTTTTGCTGAAATCTATAGTGTTTTCTGACTGCTCAGAAGCTAATGCCTGGCATGTGTTATTGCTTAATTATATCCTGTTGTGCGATTTACAGTACACGCAATCTGATCCTGGAAACAAATGGTCTTTCAAAATTATAATGTGTTTTTCATCCTTATTAAGTCTTTGGATTTTGTTAGAATGTGAATATGGGCTGCTGTCACTCTTCAGTTTGCTCTTGTAAAAATTAAAAAGTAATTTGCTTTTTTTAAATCTGGTCCTAATGATAGATTTTCCCCTGTCAGGTTGTCAGCTATTTCAAACTCTTAAAATCCCTGAACAAATTAAATTACAAATCTTTCTATGACTGTTCATTTCCAACAGGCTTCTGTTATCTTTCCATCTCTAACTTTATTAAGGGTGATTGCCCTGTAATTCCTTGCTTCTGGCTCCCCCTCTGGCTGAGCAATTAAACTTCTAGAGCTACAAAAATATGTAACACCTCCTCTGTTGAATCTTTTGAGGAGACATTGAAAAATCATGACATTGAGGCACAATATATAAATGGTTTCTGTTAAAAAAAAGGAAGCAAAAAGAGAATACCCAAAAGAACCACATACCCCAACAAAAGAAATAAACACATTAAAAAACCAGACAAAACCCAACAAAAAGAAACCCATACACAAAAAACCTCTTACTTGAGTGTCAATAATTGCAATGCCTTTAGCAGGATTTTGAATAGGAATTAGAGACTTCTTTGTCTTTTATTTGGCTCTCATGGGATTCCAAGGCTACTAACAGTGTGGCTTGAGTATGGTTTGAATGCTTGCTAATGTTAGGGGAACTAGGCTAGCTGATATATTCCACAGGCTATTTTCCTTCATGTTTCTTAATTATGAATAGTTAACTTGAGTGGGTGGCGTTTTTGACAACCTTCAGAAGAATATTGCAAAAAAGTCTTTGCAAAGCTCCTGTTTGAATGCAGTACAGGCTACAGGGTTATGGCATCTCTTTTGTGTTGTTTGTTATTGAATATCTCAGCCTTCACTAAGTTTTTTTTGTTTTTCATGGTGCAGGCAACTTTGATGCGGTCTTTGTCATATAAAACAAAAATACAGAACTTAATACAAAAGCTGTAGGGTATCTGAAAAAGCACCTAAGTGACTCCAAAGCCCCAAGTGTGTGAACTTCTTTTGAAATATTTTTTCATGTTTGTCAGAATTCCCTTAGCTTTGGCTCTGATCATTCTAAAAATTCAGATGGCATTATTATTACATTCTAGCTCTGCAAATAAAATTATCTGTAACTATTCATTTGAGTAGTCCCAGCAGAATCACAGCAATTCAGCTGAACTGTGTTTGCATGCAAGGTTAAGACCAAAGAGACCAAAGATGTTTCTAGTCATGCTGACGGGAGTCTTTTATGGACCAACAAATGGATTCTGAAAGGGTAAACCTTTGTTTAGGATCTTGTCAGGGTTGTCTGAATGACAGCCTGGATAAAGAAGAAAACGTGGACATGCTTAACAAGACAAAGGAAGAAAAGGAAGATACGGGTAGTATCTATTAGTTCCTAATCTGTTTTTCATGCTGCCGCACCAGCCTTTTGTTCTGTTCCCTGGCCATCCATACATGCCAAACTGACAGTTTTACTTTGCACATGAAATGATGACTGAAGTTACTTAAAATGGTGACTAACCAGTAGCACCTTCCATGAGATCTGTAATTTGTAGTGTTACTTTCTTAAAGCACCCTCCCACTTGCTACTTCTTGAAGATAGTGGGCCATATTTGAGAGACAGGACAGCCTGCCTCAGGGGGTCAGGAGCAGCCCACAGGAATTTTCCCTTGAATTTCCTCCAATGTTACTACTACCAGAGGACAGAACATCTGTACTGAGGTTTCCATGGGAAAAGGAGGAGATGGGTGGTATTCTCTGAGTCTTCTAATATTTTCATGGTATTTCAATATTGTCTTTAAACCCTCGAAGGAATAAAATAAAGTTTTAAAAGTATAAAATATGAGAAATACAATATTATGCATAGCTTGTCAGAAATGAACATTAGAACATGCTTAGTTCTTCTTTCCCCTCTGCCCCAAATTACATGGCTCATTGATGCATTAAAATGTCTTTTGAGCTGTTAATCCTAAATTGGCTGAAGTAGCCCAGGTAAATTTGAAGTATCAATGTCAGACTTTGGGGGGACTGTACAGAGTGTGGGGTTGAGAGGAAAACTCCCCTCTGGTCTGTTCAGCCTCTCCAACATTCATTCCACAGCGCCTCTTGTCCTTTCCACTGGATATTCCGAAAAGCTGTGCTGCGGGGCTTCTGCCAGGGACAAGGTGAAACATGCCTCCCTGCTTCAGAGTGTCCTTGGATTTTTCATGGTTTTGGAGCTCGCTTCTCAGATCCAGCTGGTTAATAGGCTAATGACTCCGTGAAGTGAGAACCAGGAGAATGAGCAAGCTGCTTCTGTTGTGGCAAGAGAGCAGGAAATGAGACCCAAGGGAAGGCTAAGCTTCCTGTGCTAGAGTCATGCCTGACTTGGGTTACATGTTTTAGTTTAACAGTCCTGTAGATCAGGCTTAAGGTTTAGTGGGCTTGGTAGTTTCTGGTCTAGTAGAGTTCAAAAACAGAATGAAATTTTATGTTAGGGGGGTCAGATGATCCATAAAAGATAGAATTATAGTTTTTCAGATATAAAACCTGAACTATCTTTTTAATATATACAGTCAGTACTGAATAGGCCATTTGGGTGAATTCAGATACCACTGGGCACAGAAAAATACATTATACAAAGGTCTTTAACATTATATTTTACACTGAGTGTCCTGATTTGTCTGCTAGAGAGCAAAAATAATGAAAAGAGGGAAAGAAATATGGAACTTAATGAATACTTAGGCTATTTAACCTATTTTGTTGGTTGACTGCTGAGAATTTTCTCTGTCTTAATCAGAGATCTGTAATTTGAGCCCATCTTCCCTCCTGCACTTTGCTATTTTGGAATACAGTTTATGGTTGTGCTTTGGACTTTATAGTTGCAAACAGGTCCACAGAGAGGAATCAGGCATAGTCTTTGCTCAGAAGTGTTGATGCTTTTCATTATGATTACTACAGCTACAAAAGATTTGCAATAGCGTAGGCTCTCCTTTTTTCCATTGTTATCCCTTGAGAAATACAGCCTTTCCAGAGCAGAAGCCTTGTCCTTCTATTTTGATAAGTTTATAACATCTGGGAAGCCACTAAATTGTTTCATGATATTTACAATTCTTTCTTTTTCCTTCATATATTGTAAGTTACAGTTCTTTGTATGGCTGTGCATAACTAATCTCTGCTATTTAGGCATGGCAGATCAGACCACCACACAGCCCAATTTTGGCCAAACCTTCCATGGTCTGTTGCTGTTGGCCAACACTGATTTCCTTGGTCTCCAAAGTACTTATGTCTTGCTTCACCATCAAACCCCCTAGTTTTGTGTCGTCTAGGTCTCGGGTTTAAATTTTAAGATATTTTATCAGTATGTTCTGACCTGGACTCTTAAAGGAAAGCAAAAACAAAGACTAAGGTTACTTAAGGAAGAATGAGCTGCCTTGTACAGCAGCAAATATGCAGGCAACTGGTGCGAAGCAGTGCTTATGGCTTTGAGTAGTATTTGGATATCCTGACCCTATATAAGGTGTGGATGTAGAAGTCCAGAGTTGTCCTGCAAGGAAAGGTCATGATGGATCTCTCTTTTCAGAAATCTAGGAGAAATGCTGCCAGGTTGTCAGCACAACCCCAGTGCCCTCTGCAGAATACAAGTACCCACAAGTAATCTGCTTTGCCACAGGGGATGGATATGCTTCCCTATTGAGCTACAGAGCTGTATTCTCCATGACTAAAGCCATTAGTTAAACCAAAATTTGGGGGGCAATGGGAGGGAGGGAGGTCCAGGAAGTATATTAGAACACCGAACTCACTGGAAGAGAAGAAAAAGGATGAGGCTGGATCCAAGGTATAGTATGTACTCCATATTTCAGGGTAACTTAAGCATTCCCAAACCTTCAGGCTCTCTTAGAAGTACTAATTGTTAAATAGAGAGAAGTTCTTAACCTTCATAGTAAAGGAAACTATAACATGCTAAACTGAATGTTTTACTAAAGTATTATTAAGTAATATACATACCTAAGTGTGATAAATACATAATCACAGAGTCAATTCTTGTTGAAACTTGTGTAAACCTGGGCAGGTTTTAAACTAGCCACCTTATGTACTGACAGGAGTATTGCTAAGGGAACAGAGAGCACTGCAAAACCTAAAAAACCTACCTGGGTACGGGGACAAGCTCAGAGGGCCTGTGCCTGCTCTGAGCTCAGTGCTGCGTCATCCCTAACCTTACATAACTACCTGTGCTTGTAGCATAAAACTGGGATGTAGCCATGCAGCATCACATGTTTTAGTGTGGTATGAATATCATCTTATCATCTAAGCTTTCAAATAAAAATGAGCTCGTAATAATGCTTTATATGAAAACTAATTAGATAACTTGAGATACTGAAAGAAATTTCACAGTCTTTTTCTTCCATCCACAACTTCAAATTCTGAAAGTGTCTTTTCTGTAATACAGTTTGCTTTCCAATACCAGAACTATCTTGGTATTTATTGTTCTTTTATATATATATATATATATATATATATATATATATATATATATATATAATTTGGCCATTGTTTTTTTAAATTGGCTGTTCTTAATGCAGTGATTTTAATGTTAGAACAGGTATTTTTAAATATTTTCAATACCTTTTTCTAAATTGTATCTAATTTGAAGTGGGGAAAGGGCAATTGTTGAGGGGAATGAAAATTGTGAGTATATGCTAAAACAGAATTACTTCAGAGCTGAGAATCTGAAAGCCAAATCTGCTCTTCTGATGAACTTCTGGCAGGTTTGCTCATTTGTATGCAAGAGCTAAAATTTGGCTTAGATGGAAGGAATATAGAAGCTATGTCTCCAAAGATAACAGTGGTACTGAGCTAAAGTAAATGATTTGCTAATTATAACAAAACAGGGAGAATGTTTCCATTTTGCCCCTCTGGTGGATGGTTTTTAGGCTGTTCATTTGTATTGAAAAATGTTCATGTTTGAAGCAATTGCGTATTGTGTGTAGATTTTGCAAACAAGATATGAAGCTATTTTCACTGCTCAAGAAAGAAAATTAAAGTATTAATTCTACAACTTCACTGCCCCAGTACACATTTGCAAATGCAGCAATAAAGAAGCACTAGTTTTCTGAGAGTTTGCCCATATGTAGTGAGCCCAAAATAATAAATTAATGGAACAGAATTACAGCCACTGCTAATTGCACTCTGCCTCATTTACCATATATTTTTTTTCCTGAAAAGTATTCCTATTTTCAAAATGGTTTGAGTATCAAAATGCTTTAGAATATTTGCTAATATGCTGTGAATTACCATGGTGAACAACATTCATTAATGTTTATTCCAAGTAGTTATACATGTTTTTTCTTTCTTTTATCTCATTTGCTTCCAATATTAGTAAATTTTAAAATTATCTCCTCTGTGTTGCAGAAAATCATCCATTTTCCTCTGAAATAATATAGGGCTCCTCTCTGCTGGACTCAGTGCAAGTCTGAAGGAAAAAAAAAATTGGTCCTTGCTGTAAATAATTTAGAAGAAAGATTAAAACAAGAGATTGATAGAGATAAAGCTGAAGGAAACATGGAGCATTGCTGGCTTTGCAACCTTACCTTAATGGTTGCCTTTTCTAGGAAAAGTTTTAGATAAGGAATAAGGAGTCCTGTATTTCTTCAGGGAAACTGGACCAAAGCCAACAGAAGCACACAGGAACTTGGGTAACACTGTTATGTGTTTCACAGCTGTGGCCTTATCAGAGATGGTGGTCTTACATGAAAGATAGTATATAACAACCTTGAATGTGTACCTGAGTTGCAATAAATAGGCATTTATTCAACCAGGCCAGAGTGGGATGTGGTCCTTTAGTTAGTTTGAAGGAGCTGTCCTAGGAGAAAAGGTGCAGACCAACAAGTACTGAGATACGTGTTCCTCAACCGAAGTGGGGCCATAAGGGCAGCCTCCTCTAGCACTGGCATCATTCCTGGTTCCTTTACACCTTCAATAGCAGCGACAGCAACTTTGCTATTTGGGATAAGCCTCAGCTGCTTTTTCCTCTCCTGTTTTATGCCTCCTGGGCTTTGGCAAGTACAGTGATGCTGGGTTAGAGGAGGCAGCTGTGGATGTGTTTCTGGTGAGGGTAGGCTGGTACTGGTTAAAGAATTGGAGAGGAGCAGGATGAGATGAGGAGAGGCTATGGGAAGGGAAATACACCTTCATAAAACATCAATGCAATTCTTCTGACAAATTAGAATGGACCATCTCTCTAGAGTTATAATTACTCTAGTTTCGTTTCAAGCTCCTAAAAGTCTTGCTGTATAATCACTGTTTAGCAGACAAAGCAGGAGTGTTACATGGCATAATTTTGGAAAGCTTTTCATTAATTCCCACTGGTTTTATGAAAGAGAAGGTGGGTATGAGTATTTATTCCTTGATTCTATTACACTTCGATGTGTTAGCAGCTTACAGTAAAATGTTTCACTCCAGTGTTGACCAGATGAAAAGACAATATTGCTAAGTATAACATTTTTTTTTTAATATTAGAAAAACTTGGATTTGTCTTCTTGCCATGCTACAACAAATCAACAAAAAATGGTGTATAGTATGTACTAGTATATTTAATGATTTACAGTTAGAAATCCACCATGAAAACTACTGTTTTCATCTTTAAAAATGTCACGCAAGAAACTCTTGTGTTTGGCTTTCCAATGCTCCTTACAGCCTATAATGTGCTCTCAACGTGACTTGATAAGTCAGAATCATAGGCATTACATATTTTTCTATGGTCAAACTGTAATCTATTACTGAAAATAATTACGTGGGCACAAAGGCTGAAGCAGCTCTTTGTCCGGATTAAAAAATTTTCATATATATATATACACACAGTAGGATACATGTGCGTAGGATGCTGAGTCTTTTTCAGATCTAAGCTCTAGTTAGCCATACATATTTTCATGGTGCAAAGAAGTTTAGGACATTGCCATGTGTAGAATGAATATTTATACTGCTTGTTTGTTGACTGCTGTGGGCTAGCCTATTAGCTATAATTATAAAAAAAAAGAAAACCAAACACAACCCCCCCCAACCCAAACACATCTATATTTAATTTTTCAACTAAGTCGTCTAATAAGGTATGAATGTAACAGTGTTTCTGAAGAAATCCACTATTTTGAAGTAAGTAAATGTGACTGATTTATCTTGGTGACAGGTCTAAGCATAAATGCTGTGCAGAAGTTAGATGAGGCCTTAGGGTTATGGTTGATTGGCTAAAAGACCTTTTGTAGAAAAAGGCAGGATGGTTACCTTTGTCTCATGTTTGGGCTTGGTTTTTTCTTTTTTTTTTTCTTTTCCCTTAAAAAATATGGAAAATTGTGACAATTTATGCTCCTTAACTTACCTCCTTTTAAAAATGTCCTTCCTGCTTCTTGTCACTTTTTGTTAACCCAACAGTTGAAGAAGAAAAGTCCTTACCTTCTGCCTTGTGTTCTCCTAAAAATATGATGTGTACCATGGAATTTCACTTTACTCAGATCTCTAAGACACATTTTTGTAAATATAATATTTATACACTCTTTTAGATATTTATATGCATAATTCTGGCTGCATTTTGTGCTTTGTTTTGCTTGCATGGATAACAGTTGGGATGGATTCGTTCACTCTAGATGATATTTATTCCTTTTACTTCATTACACATAATCCACCTGTGCTAGATCTTAAGGTCTGTGTACACTTTATACTCTACTAGAGAGCTTATCAGCTTCTCTGCAGGCAGCTCAATTTGAATTTTAAAACTGAAAATGAATGAATTTGTACTGCTTCTTCAGCTTCTCGCAGAGCTACTCTTGCACCCTCCTAATGGTGTGATAACTGGGGGATATCAAGCTTGCAGGGTGTTGTTGATTATGGCTGAAGGGTTTATGATTTCGTTCTGATCAGAAGCTACTTCTACTAATATTATTTCTGCACTTCTCTACCTCTTTCCCCTTTTGAGAAAGTCTGAGATTTGTTCACTGGGATAAAGACATCAGGAAAAAACCAAGAGCAATTGGTAATTTTAATTTTAGACAGAATCAAAGTCCAGACACAGATGTACAAATAATATTCATGTAAATTGTTCACTTCATTATCCTGTAAGACAAATGTTAACTCATACTTGGCTTTCAAGTCAGGTAGGTGTTCAAGAAGTTGCTGAACATCATTGGAATTTCTTATTGGTAGCCTGAGTTACTTCACCTTCTTTACAATGCGTACCTAAAGTAATAAAAACATCAGATTTTAAAATTGAGTCTAATTCCATTTATGAATGCATTAATTTCTTTTAACTTATCGGTGTACCGTAATACACTCAAGCTAATCATCATTAAACTTAGAATCATAGCATGGTCTTGGTTGGAAGGGATCTTAAAGATCACCTAGTTCCAACCCCCATGCTATAGGCAAGGGCACCTTCCACTGGACCAGATTTCTCAGGGACCTATCCAACCTGGCCTTGAACACTTCCAGGGATAGGACATCCACAGTTTGCCTGGGCAACCTGTTCTGGTGCCTTACCATCCTCACAGGAAACTATACCTAGCATCTAATCTAAACCTACGCTCTTTCATCTTAAAGACGTTATGTCTTGTCCTATCACTGTTCTCCACCCAGCCTGTATTTGTGCTTGGGATTGCTCTGATCCAGGTGCAGGACCCTGCACTTGGCCTTGTTGAACTTCATGAAGTTCACACAGGCTCACTTCTCAAGCCTTTGAATCCCTTCCCTCCAGCGTGTCGACTGCATCACACAGCTTGGTGTTGGCAGCAAACTCTCTGAGACAGCACTTAGGCCCAGTGTCCTTGTCACTGATAAAGTTGTTAAACAGTGTCAGTCCCCGTACCAAACCCTGAGGAATGCCACTAGTCACTGATGTCTACCTGGACATCGAGCCCTTGACCACAAATCTTTGAGTGTGATTGTTCAGCCAATTTCATATCTACTGAGTGGGCCACACATCAAGTCCAGATCTCTGTGGTTTAAAGACAAGGATGTTGTGTGAGACAGTGTACCTCACAACCCAATCAATTCTGTGATATGATTCTGTGATACATAAGGCTGCTCAGAACCCCATCCAACCCAAACTTTAAGACTTCCAGGGCTGGGGCATCCACAGCTTCTTTGGGCAACCTGTGCCATTGTCTCACCACTCTTTCGATATCAAAAAAAGCATTTGCAAACTATTGCTCCTCTTGTGGACCAGAGTATGCCTTTCTTCCTACAGAAATTGTAAGTAATGTAAAGGAAGATGATGTTAAAGTAGAAAATGTTCTTTAGTCCCTTCTTTTGATTTTTCTTGTCATAAAATAGACTTTTGTCAACTCTTAGGAGGCACTTTATAAAATGATGTGCAGAGAGAAGCAGGGAGAATATAGACAATGAGAATGAAGTATGCATATTTAGCATTCAGTTCTATTGATAGGAAATTGTAGTATCTTGATGAAATACAGAGATAGTGATAATTACTTTTTCATTTAAACAGAAACGATTTTATCTTCAAATATTCTGTCCAATATGTTTTGACGCTGCAAAATTCATGGCTTCATATTTTCAGTTTTCTCAAATAGCATATCCTTTATTTTGAAATACATTTTTGTTTTTGTATTATCTGTATTTCTTTTTAACACATCTAAAGCTCTATTAAACATGGATCTGACTATGACCTGTGGTATTTTTCATGAAGTGCAACTTTATTGTGTTTTTATTGGAATTAATGGAATTACTTCTACCTGTACTTGCAGGAAAGGTGGTAGAAAGGCATTTTTTGACAATTATTGTAAATTCTTTCTAACATAGACACCCTGCTTTTGTTTCTTGACCCCGGGTTTTATCTGTTATGCATGTAGCTTTGGGGTTTCCATCTTAGTTTCATATGTTTTCCTTCTTTTTCATTGTGGTGCTCAAATAATGTTTCTTTCAGTGATTTAAATGGGTTTATAGTCATGGATATGCTTGCATGTGATGACCAGTGATGCTCTTCCTTTTTTTTGGTCATGTCAAGATGAAAGCAAGCACTCTTAATAAAATGTTAATTTTTAAAATTTGCTTCTTAAAAGTTTGTGTATATTTCTTGTTGTTGGAACTGTAATCCCATTAATGTGTTTGACGGTGGGGTTGGATTTATTTTTCTTCACATTTAAAACTCATACCATTCTATTTGAGGTGCGAATAATAGCTATCTTGTTCTGGTTTTTTCTTTTTCATTGCAGAAAATAAAAAGATGAAAAATCATAGTATAGAGATCAGTTGGATTACGTCTAAAAGAGGCTATGGGTATGGCATGTTTTATCTTAGTTGGCTACTGATTTGAAGGAATCTGCAGTAAATGAAGGAACTTCATTAGCCTGTTGGTACACCAGTACTGAGTTAAGTGTTGGAATACCTTCTCTTCTGTACAGTGTAATTTTGTCAAGGAGATAAATTACAGGGTGCATTTTGTCGTGTTGTGTTTTCATGTTAGTTGATTGTAATTATTGTTCATGGGGTTACTGAAGTTAATTTCTATATGGGAGAGATGTAATTTTCCTAGCTATATAATGCACAAGATGTTCAACTGTCACTAATATATTTAAGTTTCATTAGAGTGAATTCTTTATGCTGATTAGAGAGAACCATAACATGCCTGAAAGAAAAGTACAGGGGTTATAGGATTTGCTTATAGTTATGCACTCTGCATCAAAACATGTTTTTAAAAGGAAACACTCTCCAAAGTTTAGATAAATCAAATGGGCAGAATTGTGACTTTCCCAGCAGTCCACGGCCATGGTGTGACTTCATTGATACTTTCTTTTCCCTCCTGCTTTGCTTTTGGCTGCTGGCTAGTTTGGTTAGTTTCTTTCCTTGCCATACATTAGTAGGAAGAAGATGTGTTAGTTCTTAATTTCTGAGCCATGTGATTTGCACCTTCTACAAACAGATCCATAGAACTTGAGGAACAAATTCCACAGCTGTTTATAAAATAAATTGGGTGTGACACAGGCTTCAGGTAAAATGCCTCTGAGTTTTTCTTCTGGAAAGAAATCTACAATACTGGTGGCCCTCAAGTAAAATCAAAAGCAGCCTTTTGGGGAATACAGAGCTTTTGAGAGTGTGAACTTAAAATCAGTAAACCCAAGATAGATTAGCCAGTGCTAGATGGCAGTTGCAGGCAGGGCTGTATCATTTGCACAGGCACAGCATTCAAGAATCCTGATCAGAAGTTGTCTACCCTGTGACCTTCTGTACAACACTGTGCGTATTCTTTGAAAGTGAAGAGAAGGACAAGTCTGATTTCTGCTTTTCCCAATGCACTCATGTTTATCCCCTGACAAGACAACACATTTTTCCTTAAGAAAGCAAACATATTTAGATGGTGGATATTTGAATAAAAGGGACTCGTTTTAGTGTCCCTTAGTAATTACTCAGGGCCACTGTGATGTTGTGCTGATATGAACATATATGGAAATCTGTCTATCATTAGATTTTTTTTTGAAGCCTAGCAGATACCTCGAATTTGTAGTTGGCCTTATGATGAGTCAGTTTTATATTGAAAGAAATCTTTCTGCCTGGTGAGTAGAAAGTGGGAAAAAAGTTAATAAAGGAACCAGTTTCTCTCTCTCTGTAGGTCACATTTTCATTAAAAAGAGATGTATTCGTATCATTCTGTTACAAGACCTTTGAAGGCAACATTTCATTTTCTCAAAATATGGTAGAGCTGTATAGTTTGTTGGTTTTTTCTGTCAAGAAGGAAAGCTCCACAGGCACTTAAAATGTTGCATACTATGCTTGCCTGTTTAACAGCAGAGAAAGGGAGGGGGTCAAATCTTACCATCTTTCTTATGAACTGCTGCTTAATGTCACTGTTTCCTAACTCTGTGTTATTTTAGCAACAATGCAGTTTGCTGGCTGATTGGTGAGACTCCGTGGGGAAAAATTAACTAGCTAGCCCCTTTAAAAAAATCGGCCTTTTTTCTCAAGAATTTTGAGGTAATGAAATAGAAAGTTCACTGTGTTCAGAATAATTACTAATATTATTTGTACGTATCTAACTGTTCACTCATTATACTTGCACAGTAAATATCAGCAAAGAGTTTTTCAGTTACTTCACTGTGCACTCTGGTTGTGTTGACTGCATCTGGTTGTAGTCTTGTTTCTTCTTCATTAGTCATAGAGCAGTCTTGTGACAAACATTAACTTTCAAGGAAACCATGTGTATAGAGTTTAACCTGTGAGTGAACTTAAATATTAGCCAGCGTTCCTCTCTGTCCATCCTTACTCTTATCCAAAACCATGGAGTCATGATTTATTTTTCCTTAGTTTTTCAGGTTCTGTGGGGAAATATACCCTTGAAAGCTACAGGTTAAGACTGTCAGATTTTAAACCTCTGTCACATTGTCCTTTTAACTGAGCACAGTTTCTGTTGTTGGGATTTGTTAGTTTGGGGCTTTGTGTTTTTGTGGGTTTTTTTGCACTGTCTTAAATCACCATAGTAAAATATAACAGAAGCACTTTATCTTTTGTGAATGAAGACAAGCCCTGTTTTTATCTTTAAAGGAGGGATGCATATGCATAAATGAGTAATTTATTCAAATGTTTTGTGTATGAAATACACAGGGTGATTTTCTACTTTGGGGAAAGGATCAGAGTAAAAAAGAGCAACTAATAATACCATTTACAATTCTGAATCATACAATGAATCATCACAGCATTAGTTACCACTAATTTGACATAATGAAGAAGTGGTAGAGAGAGATTGTGGTTAAATGGTTAACTATACTTTGTTTGTAAGAAAGGAGGAAGGAAATTTTCTCCTTTTTATGAAATTCAGTTACTTGCATGCATATTGCTTGTGTATGCACTATATAGGGTTTTCTAAGCAAAATTGTACTATGGCACCTAAGGGATGACATTGTCCTTCCTATCAAATCTCCTTTTTTCTTTTCTTTTTTCTTTTTTTTTTCATTCCCCAGTAACTGGAAGCTCTTTAACTATAGCTTCAATGGGATGGAAATGCAGTTATCTATTACAGAGGTCACTGTTGAAAGAAGCTTTTTGGATAAAACCAGTGAATTTCAACAGTGGTGCCTAATTAATTCATTTTGTGCATCTAAATGACTCTCCATCCTGTACAGGGACAGAGCACAATGCATACCTACTCTGCCAAAGTTTCCCATTGATTTCCATTAGGTCAGGTTTCCTTTCAAAGCACCACCATTAGTGGATCATGTTTAGTTACCAAAGCAAGGAGTTACTCCTGTCAGGCATATCTTGGATTTGGAAAACTGCCATAATTACAAACACTTGCTTGTATACCAGTGCTTGACAGAATGCCAGAACTAGAACTTCTTTTAATTATACAAAGGCTGCTGCAATTACTTCATCTTTTACATGGAATATCAATTGTAGATTTCTACTTTAAAGTATCATGGACTTTCTCCAAAGAGGAGGAGGTCTTACCCATCATTGTATTTCCTAATTTATCCTTGCAGAGTAGCAATCTGTCCTTACCTCCGAGCAAAGATTTCATGGAGAATGACTGACATGAAAGTTTCCATTTTTCAAGATCTCCTGGCTCTTCCAAAATATGCTACAATCTTTCTTAGAATTTAAAGCTATGCTATATCTGTCCAGTGAGAACTGTATATTTTACGATGCATTTCCCCTGCTGTTTCATTATTTTTAGGGCTGAATCCTCCAAAATGTAGGTTGAGTGAGTAAGATTCTACTGAGATCCATTTTAGGGAGAAGTATAAATGGATTTATTTATGCAAGTTTGAAGGAAGCTAAAAACTAAAAGTTAATTCAACATCTATTCTTAAATACTGCTTCAACCTGTAGCCCTGTGAATAACATAGACTTAGAATCTCTAAGATTATAGAAGAGGGCAAATATTCATAAACACGTTATTTCTGAGGTGTGTGTTCTCACACTTCTGAATTTCTTCCATTCGCTTGCTTCTTGCAGTTTATTCTGATGCTAAAAATTCAGAAAGTAACTCGTGGTATAATTCATTCTACACTTTTATAAGCAGTGATATTTGAAATTATCTTTCCGCTTATCAGATTATACTCAGAAAGAGAAGTGTTCTGGGCTGGGATGTAAGTTAGTTAGAAATGGATCCTTAGTAGCAATGGAAAACAGACAGAAAAAAAAGTTCCTATCCTATATATACTCAAGAAACCTATTGTGTAAAGTTAAGTTAAAAACTGCACTGTACTGAAAAAGAAGTACTGAGTTGTTGCATCCTCTTACAGTGTTGAACTGTATATTCAGGATTGGCATGACAATTGTCTGTATGTGGAGTTATCAGATGACACTCTGTAAACCCTTACACATAAAAAGATATGAAGAAATGCTTCATTGGTTCCCTTGGATGGTGGGGTTTTTTTTCCTCTTTCAGAGTGTGAGCATGATTAATGTATTTGACTAACTTTTCTTACATCAGAAAACATAAATACTAAACGGAAGATAGGTGTGGGCAAAAGAGATGTAAGAAATTCTAAAAAATATACAGATTTTTCCTAGCATTTCTTGCTTTTATTAAAGATAATGAAATTTAATTTAGGATTGGTTTTGGTAGTATCTGTGCCCAAGAAGTCTTGTCAGAGCTTGATAAAACTCAATTTTATAAATGAAAAACGCTTCCTTAACAAGATAAAGAATAAAAGTGTGCAGGAGCTGTTCTGTGGCATTGGCTGTGTTAACCAAGTTGGCTGCCGCTAACCATTAGTTACAGAAATGTTTATTGCTTGCCCCGTTCTCACTTGCCAGGTGTTTAGAGTTTTAGTTGTCTTTTGCATGGGGGAAAAAATCAACAAAAATATTGTACAGATTTCTGAATGCAAGGACTAAGTGCTACGCGTTTGTTTGCATCAAAAATACAGAAGCAGTATGATGTCCCTAAGCTTTCAAGCAAGGACTTGACTCTTCACAAGGAATTTGTGTCAAGGGAGTGGCTTTTTCTATTCCTGGGAGAATCCTGTTGGAGTTGTAAGCCTTTGAAATATCACATCTTAGCAGAGACTTATTAAGAACTCAGTTTAACACCCTATAGATTCTGACCATATTCAAACATGACCGACCAATACTGTTAGAGGTTGAGCACATCTTTATTGCTGACAGTTCGGACTGCTAAAAGTAATTTCCTGGAACAGAGTAGAACACATGTATGTGTCCCTGTGTTCTTCATAGTCTAGTAGTTTCCGGGCATCACAGGAAGGGAGTAAAAAAATGAGAGAGACCTGCAAAATGGGAAAAAATCTTGGCAGAAAGTTGTGTGATGGAGAGAACACAGACTGAAGGTCAGTTCAACAGAGCGTAAGTTGAATAGGATCTGGAATGTAGCAATGCAGAGGAGACAAGGATAGGGGCTGGAAATAGCTGGGCAAGAATCAAGAGGAGTGGGGTCTAAGAGAAAAATATTTATAGATCTGGGGCAGACATCAAAGATAGGACTAGGAAGAGGAAGTTCATGGGATTATTAAGGCCACAAAGACTGGTGTATCTGCCATAAGAGAAGAGGCTAAGAGGGCTGGCACTGTTTAGTCTGAAGAAGAGAAGGTTTAGAGGGAACTTATCCATATGTACAAAATATCCATTGAAAACAAGAGGCAATGAGCACAACTGAAATAAGGGAAATACATAAGAAAAAACTTTACTGTGAAAGTGGTTGAAGAGTGGATAAGGTTGCCCAGAGGGACTCTGGAGTTGCCTTCCATGGAAATATTCAGTACCTGTCTGAGCAGTGCCCTGAACAGCCTGCTGCAGTTGATGACCCCACTTAAGCCAGAGAGAATGGTCTAGACAATCTCCAGAGGTGCCTTCTGACCTTAGTCATTGTGTGATTCTGTGAGCAGGGCAGACTGGAATACAAGCAGCGTGATGAGAAGCCTGAAGACAAAACAAAAGAGTCTATATATAAGTAATACTGGCAAGAGGAGTTAAGTAAGAGTAAAATTACTTGTGGGTCATGGGCAGCCTAGAGGATAGATAAGAAAGGCTCAGATTTAGAGAAAGCTGAGAAGTGAGCCTGAAATGTAGTCCAGGATCACTGCATCTCAGTATTTTTTAAATGCAGGATAAAGCTGCAGAACTGACAACTAAGTCATCCCTGAAAAGTGATGTTCTGTGTCACTAGGTTGTCAATCCCTCCCTGTTGCCCCATTGCCTGAAAGCTGCAGGTGTCTCCGCTGGGGACTTGAAAGCTCAAAAGCTAATGATGATTCTGCTGGATATCTGCGTAATAGCACAAAATATTCTGTGAAGTAAAAGTTGCACACAGGTGTCAAAGTCAAGCCTTTGTTACTTAGGATATGCCAGACTTTGGTTGCCAGTGCAATCTCTTATTTGTTCCTCTTCAGGAACATGGTGAGATAATGTGCAATTGTCTCATTAGAAGTAATCTTTAGCTCATTCAGTGAAGAGGATGACTGTTCTCCAGGGTGTCTTGTAAAGAATTAGTTATTTCATAAAGAGGTCTCTTGGCAGTAAGACCCTTACTGGATTTTCAGAAAGTTGAGATTCATTGTCAAACAAGGGAAAAGACTTCAGGAAGAGAAAGAAACCCTTTTTGATGAAAGAAATTGAGATCCACTCTCGAAAACTATGATTCCCAGTAAGTTTTGGAGTGATACTAGGTA
Source organism: Pseudopipra pipra (assembly GCF_036250125.1). NCBI lineage: Eukaryota > Metazoa > Chordata > Aves > Passeriformes > Pipridae > Pseudopipra > Pseudopipra pipra. The sequence goes on from NC_087551.1 coordinate 61,950,509, forward strand.
GGTGTTATTAAATCAGGTCTTTCACAAATGACTAGTGATAGAACTTAATCTGGGCCTCTGCACTGGGATCCTGTGGAACAACCTACAGAACTGCTCATTTTTTTCAGCTACCGTTGGATTCAGTGGTAACTTTACCCTGGAGACTATTTAGGGATAGTAGCAGTGTTGTATTTGTGACAGCGATTAGGACAAGAGGGCACGATATTAAGCTCTACCACGGCAAGTTTAGGTTGGATATTAAGAAGAAATTTTTTGCAGAGAGAGTAATCAGTCACTGGAATAGGCTGCCCAGGGAGGTGGTGGATTCACTGTCCCTGGAGGTTTTTAAGATGAGACTGGATGTGGCACTTAGTGCCATAGTCTAGTAACCACGGTGTTGTTGGATCAAGTGTTGGACTTGATGATCTCAGAGGTGTTTTCCAACCCGGCTGATTACATGATTCTATGATAGGAAGGTAGCTGTATGGGTGAAAATTATAAAACTTATTAGACCCAGTGGTACACCTGAAAAAAAAGCAAGCAAACTTTGGGGCATATGGGCTCATGCTAAGAATGAACTACACTGTCTGCTGAACAATCCCTGGACTGTGTGTGCAGCTTTCCAGGCCAGGTAAGAGGCACAGCTCAGCCTATGTGAGGGATGAGGGAGGCCTCTGCTAGGGAAAAAGGACTTCTTGATGAGGAAGATTAATAATTTTACTGTAGTGTGTTTAATAGACTATTGATATGGTTAGTTATGTGCCTATGTGACTGGCAAATGTGAAAATAATGCATAGTTATCTTTTTTGGCATATGGAAGTAAATAATAGACAATAAGCACTTTAGCATCAAATTCAGCCATTAATTACCAAGATGTCTAAGATGAGAATGTAGTTCAATTCTAAGCTCGATAACTTTGCCTGAAATAATTTACAGTTATATTGTCTTTAACAAAATGAAAAAATTTTATAGTGATTGGTAATGAACACTTGTATGCTTTCACTTGGACTCTTTGTGTGTATTGTAAGCGTATTTGGCTCTAACCCATGCCACACTGATTTTTGCCAATGTCTTTCCTGAATCTCCAGTTTCAGACTAGTTTTCTTTTTTCTCCTTTTGAATCAGTGTTCAGACCATTGCCTTTTTCTCTTTCTCAGCTGCCTCTGCGCATTTATAGGCCATGGCAGAGTGCCCAGCAGGCCTCACCAAATACCATTTGCACGCTTTTAAAGTGACATTTGATTGAGAAAAAGGGAAAACTAGTATCAAAATAAATTGTAAGATCAATACAGGCATAACTAAAATGTTAAATCTTGAGCCCATAGCACTTTGAGATATATTTGTGATACCTGATTAAATCCACTTAATTTGTCTATTCCTTGCTGGAAAAAGTCACAGTGTGTGACTTCAATTTATTTCTTTTTTCTCTAGGGAAAGTCTGACGTTTTAGCAAGTTGTCTTTATATAGGGAACCTCTGAGCAATGGGGAGAGACAACTATGATCTAGGGCTTTGTTTTACACATTCCTTGAACATTTTTTAAGTTATTTACTGACTACTTTATGACTTGCAACATTTGAGTTACTCACAATTAATTCAAATAAAGCGTATTTAGTTTTCTCCTAATTTCTATAGAGACATCATTTGCGTATCTGAAGAAGTGTTTGAAGGTATTAGAGCTCTTTATGGTGTGTACAGAAAGATAGCATCTGCATACTGAGGGGTCCAAGCTGTGAGGCTCTGCCCAGCCTTCCCCAGGAGCTCCCCACTGCTCTAAGCTCCCAGACAGCCCTTAAACTCCCTAACACCCTGATGGGACCACTGGTAGCTTTTTGTTGATTTTTTCAAAGAGAACATCCCCCATCCTGCCTTTTCTAGTCCTTTTCCTCCTCCTGGAGCATGGACAGATTTGTATTTCCACTAACCCCTGGCTTCAGCCTCATGTTGCATTTCTGCATGGAAGGCACAGTGGTGTGTTGCAGCTGCTTCCCAGGAGGAGTCAGGGCAGCTTGACAAAATACAGGATGTTTACTTGAAATGAAGGAGGCACTGCATGCCTTTTGCTTTTGCAAGCAAAAAATGTACTTATAGTCCTGATCTAAGCAAGGTTATGGGTTTTGTAGCCCATTTCTAGGTTTTAGGGACAATAAAATAACTCACTGTCTTTAGAGGATTTAATAGATATAATTCATCAACCAGCAGATATGCAAAGTAGCTGCAAATTAGAGAGTAAATTTCTCTGAAATAATTTCTTTGTGCTTTGAATTGAACTGTTAGAAAAAAATACTTTTATATTATAAGGACATCTCAGCTTATGTCCAGCGTAAGGGTGCTGCCAATTTTCTGCAAGCTGTATTTGCATTTGTCACATAAAAAATACCATTATTTCCCTGTTAGGGAGAGTTGCTGTCTTGTAGGGTAGAGATGACCACGAGCTGTACTTGTTCCAGTGTTTCCCAAGATTTTGTGGCCAACTGGGTTATATTCCCTGTGCCTGTGCAGCTGCTATCCTGCCACCACCACACTGGGCTGGAAACATTGTCAGAGTTATATGAACTTGATCACCACCAGAGTTCAACTGTGAGTTCTGGATTAATGTTCGTGCAGCAGAGGAAATTGTTAGGCAGCTTTAGGAAAGGTCAGCAGTTTTGAGTGGTGTGGAATATAACCAGCTGTGAAGATGGAGAGATAAGATGGGGCTCGCTTTGTTGTACCAGGTCATAAATTTATTTCTGTGAGATGACAGCCATCCTCTTGCATAAATTTTTATGCATGCTTCTTACCTACTGTTAGCTTTATAGATATACTGATACAAAGGGGTTTTATTTTTAAAAAGTTAAATTTTCCTTAACTAAAGTACAGGGGTTTTTTTCTCCACGAAGGAAAGAAATGAGGCTATGTCCAGATGCATGAAAATATTGGCTGTTAAAATAACCATTTAAATGTGGAAATGGTAAGAACCTGCCTTAACTTTTGATTTTTATTTTTTTTTAACCTGTGGACATCTTTTCTTGCAATGCAGGGTTAGCAGCAGTGCTTTGGTTTGCATTTTAACAACTCTGTATTTGCAACAGAAACTCAGAGAGGTAATCTTCGAGACATTGAAATTTGCCTCAAAAGTTTCAGAATAGCTTAGGCTGCTGATCTCCAAAATATGCATGCACAGCACTGTTTTATCCCTTCCCTGTTATTAAAGCAATTTCCAGGAAAATCATGTTATGTGTTACAGTAAGTTGTTTTATTTTCCATATTTCACTTTTCCTAGACTCACTCTAGCTGAACAGCACTTGCTAGCCACCAGGTGGCTGCAGGTGCAGGCAGAGTGGGAAGCTCTGGGAAGGTGGGTAAAATATCTGCAAACATGGTGTGGTTGTGGATTTACTGTCTTCGTTCCCACCTCTGTTTCAGCTACCATCCAAGGCTGAGAGTTTGGGGGGGGAACAAGAGGGGAACCTCTTGTCGTTTCTCCTTCCTAGAATGAGGGAGACAGGTCATGGTCTACTTTTCCTTTCTCCTGTCTTGCTCATGCTTTTAGTACCATTGAGAGTCACAGGGAGGCAGGATGGAGCTAGTTTGGGCTGGGGGATGCATGTGTCAAGTCAGTAAGCTCCAGGAGGGCTGAGGGGACGAGCTCTGAGGAGTGGGAGAGGTTCTCATCAGAAATCACCTCCAAACACCCCCTCCAGCACTACAGCAAGGGCAATGCAAGTTGTATATCCTCTTACCCTCGCAGAACAGCAAAATTCAATTTTGCCTGCAGTTCTGCGATGGTTTAAAGCAGCCAAAGCTGTGATGTACTAGCATGAGTTCCTTATTTTTAGATGTTCAGAAGCAGCATTCAGGAATGTTTGGGCAGCTTTCTTACTAAATCAGGTTGTACTGTAGCCCACCATCTTCCTCCCTTCTCCCCTGGGTCTTCACTCCAGCCATTCTTGTCGCTGACAAACAATGCCTCTGACTCCACTGGTAACCCTGCATTGGTCCCTGAGGCTCTTAGCCAGCATGGACAGGCTGGGAAGATGCCTGGCACTAACTGCTTTCTCATCTTGTCAAGCTGCTGCAAAATCTGGCCTTGCGTATAATGGTGTCATTTCCTTGTGGGACACATAAATGATGTCTTAGTTCTGCCTGAGCACCAGGATAGCATTTGTGAAAGCTATTAAAAAGTTTGTGGATATCAGGTAAATGTATATGATTAAATAAGTGGCTCAACTATTATAATTAACAGATGGCAGGAACAATTACATATTCATATTTCAGGCCAACAACATTTGGTGGATATAATTACTTTACAGGTGTTAACTGCCCTTTATTTTGAAATGAGGTGTCTCTAAACACTGAAAGTAGTCTGCAAAGTGACTTGTGGTTATGAACTTACAAGGAGGTTAATGGCTCTCCTTTTGCATGTGATGTTCAGCTCCTCAGTCTGATACCAAACCTAAGATGGAGGGAAAGAGATGAGCAGGTGTTACATAATCTGATTTCTGAAAAAAGCCACTGAATGATACAATAGGTTTAAAATTCACTTTGATGTTTGAGAGATGCAAAGTCCAAACAGGGATTGAGGGAGGAAGAGACATCTGTTAGGAAGAACTCCTTGGTTTGGGTTTTGTTGTTTGTTTTTTTTTCAAATTACTTTTTTCCCCGAAATTAGAAGAGTAAATTGCATGTCATTTGGATTAGATTCTAGTACAGACTGTGATGACTTGTGGCCAGAAGAGCAAAAATGTATAAGTAGGTGGTAAATTTATGCTCATTTTGTAACTGTTTTTTTAATAGAACCAAAAAGTGATTATTCACTGTTTTACATAATAAAGTTTGCCAAAGATGATAACTTGCATATGCAAAACACAGATGCAATAAATTGTAATTTTTTAATTTTCTTTGTTTCATGCTTTATATTTAACACTTGATTTAAACAAAAAGAGCTGAAAAATCCATGGAAAATTAAATACGCTTCATTGGCAGATAAATAGGACATTAATAAAATTTTACCATTTCCATAGATGGAGGAGATAAGGTATACAATCAAGAACAAAGACCGATCTTTAGTTTTCACCTTTCTTGATAATTGGTATCTAGAACTATCAAAACATTAGACTCATTTCAATATTATCATTTCAGCATTGTTTTATTTTGATTAGGCAATTCGCTTAGTAGCCTTGTTTATTTCTGCTTGGCATCAAAGATTACTATTTATTAAAGAATCTAGGCAGCTTAAAAAGTATCTTACAAGATCACACTTACTAGGTCTACATTGAAAGTCATCTGTATACACAATGGTGGTCCCTGCATTGATGCTGATCATGGTTTTTAGCTGTCTTGTCAGGGAACAGAGCAGCCATCCTCTTCAGGGTGCCAGAAGATGTATGTTAGGGGAGAGGGAGCAGAAATGGTGAAGTGGGGAAGGAAATGAATCTGGAACTTAGATATAAACTTAAATAGAATGGGAAACCTTGATGTTTGTAAGCACTATCAGCTGAGTGCTGAAGCACTGGTTACATACCTTTGTGCTATATAAAAGCCTGCTATGATGCTTACAAGAGTTGGGAGGGCTTGGGTGGTGCGCAGTGCTCCAGCATGGGCTCTGCTGCCTGCGCTGGGCATGGCAAGGGTTGCATGACCATAGTCATGTCCATCTTGATGGGTGCTCACATCTTTAGACCTGGAGCATAAAGAAATATTCCTCATCATTAGAATGTTTATCTCTTTCATAAGTTTTCCTGTAGTAAAAATGTCACATGCATTATTCTTGTTATGCAAAATCACAGCAAATGGCAAAAGGTCAACAGTAGCTGTCAAGATTATCAGAGAGTTATTGTAGCAGTTTCATGGCATATCAAATGTGAAGGCTTTTATTTAATAATAGTTCACATGGAGTAGCTGGGAAGTAAATATCAAATGCAAAACAAATGCTAGGTGAAAGGAATGCAAAGGGTTTATTTTTTTTTCACTTTGTAGGTTTTTTGCTCTTGCTCACTCAATCATTTTGAGCCCCTCTATTGCCATAGCAGATATTTCATCTCCTCCATTTCTGATTATGTATTTTTGACAGTTTTGAAGTCTCTGAAAGTCTGATTTGATTATATCATAATTTCTTTCTTTTTTAACCTTGGAATTTTTTTCCTCAGTTTTTATTTTGACTGAAGAGCATGGAAATGTATCCTTTTCAGAAAAAAAGATTCTGTAGACTGAGATGGTTTTATAACGTGGCCTACTTTGAAATGGAATGTTTGTCCTGTTAATAGAGAATTAGATCTTCTTGGAACAGTTTTGACAAATGCTGCTTGACTTAGAGGTAAACAAGATTGTTGAGAGTTTGCTATTTTCTTACAGAAGTGTCATATATGTGAAAATAACACAGTGGTGTGGTCACGATCCCATATGTTTGAGGGAAGAGAAAGAATTGTGTGTTATGTAATACAAAGCCTGAAAGTATAGGTCAATGTGAAATAAAATGAAAAATTGAAGAAATTAATTTAAAACAAAATACGCTAAGTGCATTCCAAAGTTCAGGAAAAAACCAATATATATACAACTTTTTCCTCCTTTTCTTCTGTTTTGTTAGGACAGTATGAAATTAGATATTTGGCCTGTTTTTTTAATTTATTCATTTATTATCACAAGTGATAATAAACTGAGAGGGCAGCTGCTTCATTATGCAGTGGGTACATAGGCACAAGCACTTAAATCTTGGTTTAAAACTGCTGGGATTGTTGTGTATTTCAGTGCTTAATGACAGTTGTTTCCTCTAGTTTTATAACTGAGTAAGTGTGCTGAACCCATTTTCAGGGTTAGAAAGCTAATTTTGAGTTCTGTGTATCCTAATCTGGAGTATTTTTCACATATGGATTGTAGTTTTCAGCTTTTAAAAATAAAATAGTTTAGGTAGAGATTCCTTGCCATAGAAAATAGCATTCAGCCTTCTACTTCTTTGGGCTTAGGGGGCTGTTATTCATAGACAAGCTAGCAGTACATAACCAGTTTAGAAATACCATATCAGAGGTTTAACAGTGATTTATTAATTCTGACACAATTATAAAGAAGTAATTAATTTTCTGTAACAATTATTTAATATGGATTGCTATGTCTATGCTGTGCATTGTTGCTATTAGAAAATTTCTAACCTTGCTTGCATTTTTGAAAAAAAAATCTTTAATTCTCTTTACACTATTTTACGAAGTATTATTTTGTTCTGTGTTTAAGGGGGGGAAAGTAATCCTGATGTTTTCCTTATTTGCTGAGTTACCTGGTGTATAGCACTACTGAGAAGGAAGCAAACTGTGTAATATTTGTACACAAAACTGGAGGTTGATATTGCCAGTGACGTACAAAAGTGTGTTGGAGAAGGCTTTCCAGGACATTTGATAGTTGTGACAGGAGACATATCTGTTAAATAGCGGAAAGATACAGATGGACATACATAACCTCACCTAAATCTAAGGTGTAATAATAAATAAGTGTGATAATAATGGTTCAATATACTGATTATCTACACAAGAATTTTAAAAGCTGCTTTAAGCGTTAATAGTTTATCAGTATATCAACTAATCAAGTTCTAGGGTGGGGGGGAATAAAGTACAAGGAATAATTTAAAATAGTTGTTTACTGTGTTATTAATAGCCATAACCATAACTTATAGGATTTTCCCTGAGTTTGGAAAGTTTATATTGTGCTGTTATTACAGGTTTTGTCTTGACTTTCCTGGACTCCAGCTCCTTGTATAAAGTGGAAAAGGATGAAAAATCAGGGTACTTTTTGACTGTGCTAATTCAATTCAGACTGTGAAATTTCCTCTACTGGAATTCTGTTTTATTTAAGGCTTAGTTAATTCAGCATCTAATGTCTCAGCCACGGGGAAAAAAATCAATTTAACAGCTTGTTTATTGATTTATAGTATTCAGTTGCAAGACTGAAGAAAAATGGATGAGGAGGCAATCCACTCCTTCATGCAGCATAGGCTCCGTTAGTGTGACTCGTGTTGATGTGGAAGAGAGGTGGGCAGAGGAGAATGGGAGGCTGGCATCCCAGTCGTAATTTTCAGTGTTGTGTCTCATCTGGTTTCGCCCATACAAAATCTGAGCTCTTCAGAGATGCTCCATTCAGGTCAAAGCCCAGGAAAAATAGCAGGTAGGAGAGGTCCTGGCAATGGTGGAGAGAAGGTTAATCAGGTTAATGCTTTTCTGGTTGTTGTGAAGACTATAAACACATTTTGTGGCATTTTTATGTTCACAGTGAGTGCCTCAGTTTTGCATCTGTTATTTGCAAATAATAAAATGCAAAATACCTTAGATTTTTGCCTGGGTGTGGGAATCAAGTACCTGGAGTTGCTCTATCTGTATTTGGAATTGCTGATGACATTGTTAGATGAAGTAAAGAGCAGGAAATTTTTTTTTTTCAACTGTGGCAGGAGAATCTAATACACCTGAGCCTTTAAAATAGAGCATTTTGGAGTTTAAGGGTCTAAGGGTGCCATGTGGGACAGGGGAAAGAGGAGTGTTTATGGAGAAAGCGAAGAGACATCGGGTGCATGGAGTCTGCTGGAGACCCTGGCGAGCTGTCAGACATGTCAAGAGAGACCCTGAGGAGTTCTTGTTCTGTGACAGACAGAGACTCTGGTAAAATGGTTTTCTGAATGAAGACTTCTCTCAGTTTTATTCAGATGACATATAAATGCTTGATTTGCTCTTATTACTGCTTAATTTTTTCTTTAGAGCTCATTTATGAACAAATTTGGCTGGTTCTTAAGGAGTACTGGTGACAACAAATGTGCTATACTTTCAGGCTCAGCCTAAGTCAGAAAAGACACAGAGCTGATTCTTGTACCTAAATCCCTGTCTGTACAGGAATATCTTGGAAGGACAGTGGAAAAGCAACCAAGTTCTGTATAAACCCACAGAAATAACACTTAAATTTCTAATGCCTATTTGTCTTTTAAACAGTTACGTTGATAACGCCAGAAGATAGTATTTTGGAAGGGGAAAAAATATGACATTTAGTGACAAAGAGGAGAAGATTATCTGGTTTTATTTTAGTTGTGTTGATGCTTGTTCAGATATTTGAGTTATGCGGTGTTGAAAACACTAAAGAAAAACAAGTAAAACTGACAGTGCAACACAGTGGTGTATTTTTCCGACCAGGGACCTGCAGGAGCATTTTAAATGGGCAAGAGGATTAGGTTTCAGAGAGGTGTCTTTGTGTTTGGCCTCTGACTCTAATTCAAGTTCTCCTTGGGGAATCTTCAGTGACTTTCAGCAAGACACCAGTCTTTAAGAAAAAATTGTATCATTGTTTTTTGCAGTCAAGCATGACTGGGTTTTTTTATGGTGTTTCCATAGGGAGAAGGTGTAACCCTCTTTCCCACTGCATTGGCATTCTTTTCTGGTTTTGTTGTATTTTTCTCTGCAGTTGGTAATATGACATAATTGCCATATTTTAATTCAGAAAAATATGTGTATACATAGTCTTCATTTTGGGTGACAAGCAAAGTGAATTAGTAAATATGTTTGCAGATAAAGTTTACTGCCCTTAAACCTTTTGTATTTACATTTAGGGTTTTTTGGATCTTTTGATTACAAAATGCAATCAAAATTTTGAGCTGTGAAGTGAGAATCTATAAAGCCAAGATAGTTCACTATATAAATTTATAACCTTATACTTGTTAAAATTTTGTACTTCCTTTGAGATTTAAATTTGAATTTTGATTTCTATTTTTTTTCTTCCTCTGATAGTTTAGAGGTTAGTATAGATAATATGGCTCACTGTCTACACACAAATGTAAATTAAATGCATGTATTCGGAAGTAGTACAGAAGCACAAAAAAAATTTTGGGGGATGTGGATCAGCAGTCATCAATAGTTCTTTGTGTAGTTCTGTGACAAAAAAACAGGGTCACAGCTAGGAGGAAAGATGTGATTTTGTGAGTATGACGAATACTGATAACTTCACACACATCTGGTGTCTGAGCTTTCAACACACAGATGCAGATTTGGGATGAATGTCGAAAAGTGGAACAAAGAGAGTCGTGGCTTAAGATGCAGTCTTACAAAAAGTGACTTAAAGATTTCAATCTGTCAGAGAGGAGGTGAATATACAAGATGTATATAGAGGAATAATACTACCAGGGACAAAACACCTCTTTCCTCTAGAAAAGGAAAAACGTAAGAACCTCAAATGGCTGCATGCTGAGGTCAGGCTCATTTAAATTAGAAGTGAGGCACAATTATTTATCTTTAACAGTGGGGCTATTAATCATTAGAACAAATTACTGAGAAAAGTCGTGGAAACAGACAATTGCCATAAATTATAACTCCTTGAGGAATTACCACTGTATTCAGTTATTGGTTTCACCAAAGAAGCATATTATGGAACCAAAATACATTATCTGAAGGAAATTGAACTCAAGCAGTAGCACAAGCCACATAAGGCCAGGATATTATCAGCTGTGCGATACCATAGCATGGTCGTAATTGTAATCATAGCTACAGCTCCATCATTTGTTTTTTACTTCATAACAGTATCATTAAAGTGAGTTCTCATCCTCTTGCCTTTTTTTCAAGGAATGTTAAGGAAATGAAAGTTGTTGGATTTTCATGCTTAAACGGAAATAAGGATAACACAAATTTTACAGCTTTGCTTATATTTGCAAGGAGTCTATCATTTTGCTGTCAATATAAACTGGTATCTTTTGGCTTTCTTAAAGGTCCTTTGCAAATGCCAAGTGCTGATTGTTATAATCAGGCTTTTAAACCACCACGTAAACAGCAGGTTATGTAAGACTCTGTTTCCAACCAGTTCTATTAAAGATAAAGCTGTTTCATTTGTGGGCTATATAATATAAATTAATTTCTTACAAGTCTGTGGATAACTTCCTCTTCTGATATTTTATATTTAGGTAAATTTGAATTTAGGTAAGATCTATTAATCATGTTAAAAAGAATTAAAACTGACTCAGAGTATTTTGGATTCCTTCTAAGATAGCAGTTTCCCTAGCATGCTACTCCATCAGAGCTTGATCAACATAGCTAGGCAAGAATGAGGGTTCAGAGCCAGCAACAACAAAGAAACCAACCAGACATTTCAAATAAATTTCCTCAAGGATTTTTGTGTCTAGAAACAAAACATCTGAATTTAAATGGAGAGCAGCTTAAAAAAAATCCCAAACTTGCCAAACTCCCCAACAACTGAAGAAAACTTCATTTTATACACCCTGTTTTAATTAGGCAGTAGAGTTTATGTCTAAAAGAAGACAAGCAGCCTGTTGTCCTTTGGGTTGAATGCCTACTGGACATGTTTCTTGAGGGACACATTCCTCAGGAGCCAAGCTGCAAGTAGAGCATGGATTACATTCTTTGTTTGGAAGTTTCTATGGCTATGGTGACTTTTTCTCTGAAACTATTCAGGAGTTATGCTTGAAATACAACCTGTGCTCTCTCTTATACGGCCCCCTTTCCTGCAGACTATGTGTCACTTAGATAAGCCAATCCTGCAGCCCTGGCAGAAATATCTGATGTTAGCTAGACTTCATTATTAAATAGCCTTGTTCACCCTCTCAGTAAATGGCTTGATTTAAATGCTTAGCTGTGAAAATCACATTGTTGGCTTTTTAAGTCTCTGTATAAAGCCTTTGCTCAAAACCAATTGATATAGATTATTCATTTTGTTGTAATGCTGAAAAAGCACTGCACTACCATGGTACTACAGCTGTTAAAATGGTGACTGAAAGCATACATTTCATTAATCGTACTGGTGGTTGCAATGGCAGCACAGATCAAAAAAGGATATTAGCCAGTTTCCTACAGGACTCTAACATACCTGATTTTGTCTGGATGTCAAAACATTGGTTTTTATACCATGTACATTCACATAACTGTTAGCTTTTTCCATCTTTTAATTTCATTAAGAAGTAAAGGCAATGTAGATGCATCACTGCACACTTATGATGATTGACTTCTGTTCTTGGGTTCTATTATAATGTTCAATAGAAGTAAAATCTGACCCAAACCCTCTAAAGAACCAAAAATCCCCACCCATCAAAAAATTTCTCTATATATGTATATAGCAATCTAAGGGTTATTAAACAACGACCCCAACCCATTTTACTTAAATGTCTGCCCCTTGCCAAATATCTCTAAAGAATGGTGGGAAATATACAGATTAGAGTACAGTAAATTGATCACTTCTGTTCTCTAGCATGAAATCATTTAGGTTGGAAAAGTCCTTTAAGATAATCAAGTCCAACCATAAACCTAATGCTGCCAAGTCCACCACTAAAGCATGGCTCTAAGTGCTACATGCAGGTGGTTTGAAAAGAGGAGAATTGAATACTTCTGTTCAACTTTTTTTTTTGCACATTTATCTTAAATAATGCAGTTAAAAACAATATTTTTAATATTGATGGTTCTGATATTCTGCAAACTGCAAAGTTGTGTGTCAAACAAGGTGAAGCACAGTGAAGCAAGGCCTGCAGCCTTGTTATCTAATAGAGGCCAGTGCCAGATGCTGTGAAGAAAGATTAAAAAAAATCTGACTTTTTCTAGGGAATTGTGGAATTCTCTACTTTTCTGTCTTGTTCCAAACATCAGATAGTTGCAAATCATCTTAAATCTTGAAGTCATATTTATATCTCCTATATACCTTCCATGCCTGCTGTCCTGAGAGAATGTAGACTTTCCCTCCTTGGAGATATCCAGAAATCGACTAGATAAGTTCCTGAGCAATCTCATACAATTGCTTTGAGCAGGCAATTGGGTTATATGACCTTCAAAGGTCCCCTTGAAGCTGAATTGTTCTATGGTGCCATGATTTAATCTACCTTCCAGATATCCAAGTCAAAAGCAACAAGTGAAGGGCTGCTGGGAAAGGCAAATGTGCTTGGGGTTTTTTTAGTGGTTGTTTTTTCTGACTGTTAGCACATATCCTTGTTATAGCTAAATAGTAATGTTATAATTTTGCCTGAATATTAAAGTAGCAAGTGAATTTTGGAAGGCAAGAGCTGCCATAACTTCAAGGTTCAAATCAAGGAAAAAGGGAGAAGATGGTTATGGAGAACATGGCCAGTGGCAGAATAAGGTTGGCATCATTAGCTGGTATGAATGGAAATGGATATGAATAGAATTAGCTCAAAAGGCAATGCAGAAGCTGTCAAGTGTCAGCTTATATTTGGAATGTAAGTTAAAGAAAGCCCACTTCATTGCTAGTCATAAAAGTCTTCAAACCAGCTCTGAAGAATTTTATATTTTTAAACATTTTACAGTAGATGCTTAATCCTGCAAATTATCATGGCTGTCAGTAAATGTCGTGAGCTGGTGGGTTGATTGTAGTTACAAGACAAGATGATTGTAGATTGCATGTGTGCTCATTATGCTGATCTCCAAAAGGTTAGCAGTAAGATGGGGCAACAAAAGGTGGGAGGAAGGGATTGTTGTTCTTTTTATTCTTAAACATTTACTAGGCTCAGCAATAAATTTGATTTAAGTGACATAATGGTGGTGTCCAGCAATTAGCCTGCACTTCCAAATTAATACTGCGTTCACCAGTGTGGTCTTGACTTGACTAATTGGCTGCCTTTCCTTTTTAGCATTCTGTTGTGATTGTATGATGACAGTGATTCAGCATGTACAACATAGGCGTAAAAAAATAATTTAATGCTCCACTTACTCAGCAGGAGTGATTGACACTCTCTTGGGTGACTGTTACAGCAGAGCTGATTAGGGTAGCACATTGGCAGTTGCTTCACCATAACAGTGAAGCCAAGACAACTGTTCTAGTACAATATCTTTTTGAAAGTCCGAACGTGGTAAAATTACTGAATATGATTGACAGCTTGAACTAGCTATATTGCTAGATGGGTATCTAGAACAAGAAAACACAAAGGTGATGTACAAGTAGTACACCCAAAACACAAATAAACGGTGATGACTTCTGCAAGGGAAGAACTAATCCTTTACATTTGCATGTGACTGAAAAGTAGGTTTGTTTGGTTTGTATTTAACAGCACCATCTGTTTTTTATAAAGAAAGATCATTTGCTCGTTAATTAATCACTTTTTATAAAAACACCTAATTTATGTGTAGGAGGAGGAGGAGAAGTTATTATCTAATCTAAGACTGTTTTTCTTTTGCTGAGTTTGCCACCTTTTTATGTTATCACTCATCCAGCTTTACTGTCAACTGAATCCTTCTGGACAAAATGTCCAGCACACAGCTGGATAAACACATCATGTGGTAGGTGAGCAATTGGCTCATGGGTTGAGCACAAAGGGTAACAGTGAATGGGGTGACATCAGACTGGAGACCTGTCATTAGTGCGGTTCTGCAGGGCTCCATCTTGGGCCCTGCACTCTTCAACATCTTCATAAATGACTTGGATGCAGGACTGGAAGGGATACTAAGCAGGTTTGCAGACAATACAAAACTGGGAGGACCTGTTGACACCCTCAAAGGCAGGGAGGCCCTGCAGAGAGACCTCGACAAATTAGAGGACTGAGCAATCACCAACTATATGAAGTTCAACAAGGGAAAGTGATGGATTCTGCACCTGGGATGGGGCAATCCTAAATGTTCGTACAGAATGGGGAATGAGATGCTGGAAAGCAGTGCCACGGAAAGGGACCTGAGGGCCCTGGTCGACAGCAAGTTGAATATGAGTCATCAGTGCCCTGGCAGCCAGGAGGGCCAACTGTGCCCTGGGGGGCATCAGGCAAAGCATCGCCAGCTAGTCAAAGAAGGGGATTGTCCCGCTGTGTTCTGCACTGGTGTGGCCTCACCATGAATATTGTGTGCAGTTTTGGGCACTGCAATATAAGAAAGAGATTGTCCAAAAGAGGGCAACAAAGATGGTGAAGGACCTTGAGGAGAAGCCATATGAGGAGCAGCTGAGGTCACTTGGTCTGTTCAGCCTGGAGAAGAGGAGACTGATGGGAAACCTCATTGCCATCTACAACTTCATCATGAGGGAAAGAGGAGGGGAAGACACTGATATCTTCTCTGTGGTGACTAGTGACAGGACCCAAGGGAATGGCCTGAAGTTGTGCCAGGGGAGGTTCAGGTTAGATATTAGAAAAAGGTTCTTCACCGAGTGGGTGGTTGGGCACTGGAACAGGCTCCCCAGGGAAGTGATCACAGCCCCAAGCCTGACAGAGTTCAAAGAGCATTTGGATAATACTCTCAGGCACATGGTGTGACTCTTGGGGATAGTCCTGTGAAGGGCTAGGGGTTGGACTCTGATCCTTGTGGTTTCCTTCCAACTCAGCATATTCTGTGATTCTCTGAAAATACTCTTAAGATCATTTTTCAGGAGCATTTTTGTGTCTTGGGATCATGGAATGAACCAGAACTGCTCGGAGGAAGTTTGCAAAGAGAAAATTGTTTCTAAAATAGATTACCTTCTTTTACTGTAGGGTGAATTATTTTATGATTTCCAAGTTTCTGCTTGGACAGGAAACAATAGCTTGGTGGAACACTAGCTGGCTGAAAGTGAAGCAGCAGAGCAATTTTTTGAGTGTTTTATGCAGCTAAATGGAAAAATATTTTTTGAATTTCATGGCCTATTTTAGAAAACACTTCCCCAGTTTGCTAGTGCCTCTAAGTTCTTTTTGTTGTTCTTATATTTTTTGTCACAGGGACCATGTTTCACAGTAGCAAAGAGGTGCCTGTGAGCTCACTTCTGCAGAGCCCTGCTTCTGTTGAGCAAAGGCAGCTCCAGGAATAAAAGGTTTGCAGGATTAGGTTCCATTTCCCATGACCTTGCAAACCTTCACAGCCAGATGGTGGTAGGAATGAGAGTTGATGCCATGTCTATTTTGCCCAGACAGAGCAAGTCAATGTGAAAACTAAATATTCCTTATCATCATTTTTCCTTTTTGTAAGCACTGAAAGTTTTGAAGAACTTTTCAGGAAAAAAAACACTCCTTCTCTGGAAATTATCAACTTTTGACTGAATTTTCTAATGAAAACACCATGACTGTTTCATTAGTAAGTTGTAAACAGTACTTTACCTGTTTACTCAAGAATGTGGATTTGTTTCTCATAGGTACATCAAAGGATAGTTGAATTGAAATTGGAATGCTTAAAATGCACAGAAAGTGGTTTGTTGTGTAAAATATCTCTAAAGAAATAACAGATTAAGAAGATTATTCATGTTGGCACAAGTATTGGATTGTGATAGTCACTTGGCAGTGGTGATTGACCAATAGATTGAGAAGGTTTCTTTAGTCAAGTTTTTGCAGATGACTGTGCGACTTAAGTAACAACATGTCACCAAAATTCAAAGACCGTAAAATTTCATGGTAATGAGGTATCTACCTTAAAAAGAAGAGTTGGCCTCTTGGGTCCTTACCAGCATTTTTAGAATATATAGCAGTTTTCTACATACCTTTGAAAATGGTCTCTGATTTTATCCAAGATTTTAATCTTAGAGGAATTCTTCTTTGCCCATCTGTGTTATTTTTGTCCGAAGAAAGCAAACTTGCTTATATTATCAACTTGTGTTCTTAACTTTGTATGAACCAATGAAGAAAATGAAGACAATTTGTTAAATAGATTTCCAACTGCTTAAGGAAAACTTCTTTATGCAATAGAAGCTATAGGTTTGGTCATTCAACATTTAAAAATAAACACCTGGACTATTTTCTCTGACAGAACAAGATGTATAAAGCAGATGCATTGTATGATACAGTGTCATTTCTGGTTTAAGGCCACTTATTGGATTTGTGTTTCAGCCAATTTTTATCATATGCATTTGTCCCTATACAATATATATATTGAGTGATATGTAATGGTATATTTGATTTTGCGAACGAAGCCAGACTGAGATGCAACAACAGTTATTACTTGGTTTTACCATACAAACACAACATTTGAAGGGCAAGTTCATGGCCTGTGACACAGATAGAAATTCAAGGCCTTGTGGGTTGTAGGGAGTGGACTGCAGTGTGGATGGTTTCAGCCAAGGCCACAGGGGCTGCAGGATCCAGATGGGACAAAATGGGACCAGGAGAAAATTGGATTTAGACCATTTCTGTAGGTGTACAGAGTCAGGGGATGAATTTTGATGGGTGTTTGGTCTGCATGTGGGGAAATGAACATATGTGCATATATGTGCGCTCTGTGAGTGTACATGCACTCACGTGTATATATGTACAAGTTTTAAATGCGTATCATAATTGCTCCCTGCTGTTTTCAATTTTTAGTCATCAGAGGTGACTTTAGAGGCCCTAACTTTATTCACAGTACAAGTCTCCCTTCTGTGCTTACTATTTATTTATTATAGACTGTATTCCACTTCTTTTTTATTTATTTCATAGGATGATTTTTATACTTTCTAACTTAGAGGACTGAAATTTTTAAGTACAGGAGAAAGGAACTGAAGCTTTAACGATATCCATAGAAAATTCTTATTTAGCTTATTCACATTACTCCGACTTAGTCATTTTGCTTAATACTCATAACATCCTAAGCTCCCAAATATATTGTTTGTAAACAAAACCATAAAAACATATTTATGAATGTGCATTGGAAAGAAATGAAAAATATATCACCTAAGCAAACTGGTGATTTATTTATATTCAAATAAATGTTTGTAAATGCTTTCTTCATAGAGTTTAATACTTTGGTTCACTGTTAAGGTGGGTAAAAAGTGTATACGTGTGTGTGTAAGTACACATTATATATTCTTTTGCAATATATTCTTTATAATATAATTGTTATTGTTTTAGATGATGTCTTCCACTCTGATTTAATATAGCCATGCCACTAATATTTAAAGTCAAAGATTAATTTTTCCTTATCACTATTAATTTTGTAAATGACTTTACACAATTAAACTTCACAATTGTAGTCCTAGACAAGTTTCCTAGGAATTTTATAATGGCAGGCTTTCCCTGTGTTTGCTCTTGCAGTCTGATGGCTGCTGATATGCTGCTCCATGTTTTACACCACCAGATAGGTTTTGTTTATTTGGAAGAATGAGCTTAAAGAGGTCATGCCAGCTTTTCTTCTCCCTTCCTAGACTATATATCTCCCCTTAATTTAAACTCAGACTTAAAAAAAAAATAAAAAAGGAAAGTGAGTTTCTGCAGCTAAGCTAAACTGGAGAAATCAATGGAATTTATTATCAAGGGATGTCTAATCTCTCAAGCTAATACAAGACTCTGCAGCTATTGATTACATGCTAAGGATGCACAAACTGTTAGTCATGCATGGAAGCAATAGAATAAACATACTATCAAGAGGAAATGGGCAAATAGTTGTCTGTAGTGCAGTTATATTTATGTCTTTACTATACTTCTGATACAGGGACAGCTGTATTTTGCATCCAAAAAGGTACGTCCTAAAATATATTGAATATCCCCTCGTTGCTACTGAAACTAGTGTAGTAGAGCTGATTATTTACGTAATAATTCAGATTTTTTTTCAGCTCTCTGAGATATGTAGTCAATAAGAATTTTGTAAGCTGGCTTAATAGGTCAGTTGCTAGATGAAGTGAAAAGAGAAAAAGCTCATAGATTTTCATGCAATTGCATTATAACCTTTGTTTGCACCAAAATAAATCTTCTGTGCTAGTACAGTGTTTATACTATAGTTTCATTTGTTCTGGGTTCATATTTCACGTGATAAATAGATGGACATACTAATGCACACAAAGTGGATTCGTTTTGTATTTGCATCCATATTTGGATTTGTTTTGTATTCTGTATGTGTTACATATTTGAGAAGGGACATGCCCAGTAATTCCTTTGATTTTTTATTTTGGGAATATATACCTATTAATTTTTCCTTTCCTGTCAGAGTGCTGAAAAGACTTCAAATTGCACTACTTCTGTCAACTTCATTTAGCTTCTCTTTCTTTGATGTTCACTATTTCTTAATACTTCTAAGTTTAAAAAGATTGAAGTCCTGAGTTTCCAAATGTGACTCCCTAAAATCAGGTCTCTACTGACATGGAACAAGATTTGAAACTCCCCCCAGAATCCTTCAAACAAACAAACCAAAGAAAAAAACCCCACCACCAAGTGCCTCAGTTAGACTTTCCAACCTGCATTTACACGTGAGACAGCTGTCCTGGTTTTTGTACATTATGAGAATGAGTGAGTCCAGATACTCCAACACTGGAATATCTGGAATAGTAACTTATTCTAATAACATATGAGAAGGCTATATTGATCCAGTTGGTAATATAATGTGGCATGGTTTTGGCTTGGAATACACATAAGTAGGTAGAAGAGTCCCTGACTGAAGATAAGTAGTTCATGAACTATCAATAAGTAGTTGTTAAGGAATTGAGGCAGATGCTGATAATTGATTTAAGCCTTTACTTAAAAGCTGTCCTTTACTCAGAAATGGTAAAAAGTCTGCCAGAGTTACAGGCTAGAAACTTGAGTAGAATTGGCAAGAATTATTCTGTCATAAAGACAGACTGGTTCATGAAGATTAGGCTGAAATGCATGGCACTTCTGGAATGTTTGAAGGATCTTCCTGTATTGTCATCACATTGTTAAATAATGGAGTTATTGGGAGTTAGTCTGAACTAAATTCTTTTGGATTTGTAGATTAATAATCCTTGAAACATAGGGGCTTCATCATGGATATTCTAGGACAGTTTACCTAACCTAGGGATTTTTGCTAGCTTCATTCGTAACATAATTTATTATAGTATGCTCATTTGACAACAGCAGATCACCCACAGAAGTTCAGAAGTGATCACAGTTGATGTGCATAGTTCTTGCTCAGATTGTGGCTGTCTCTTGAAATGTGTAACTCTAGTTCGATCCTTTTTAATGAGTCATATGCTTCTACATTGCTTCTACATTCAACAGTCCTAATCAAGTTTATTATCTTAGTATCTGTACAAAAAAAATTGCTTTATTTATCATTCACTAATAACAAAAGTAATAATTGAGAGTAATGCAGCTGAAATGACCAAGCCAGAAACCTTTGTTTACTGTTTTCTTACCGCACTTCTGACAGTTATTCTGGTTTGGGTTGTACTTCCGTTGTAACTTTTCACTCATACATTTCTTCCAGGTTCTCATCAGGGTTCTTTTAGAAGAATTCTTTACAGCAACAGGACTGTAACTTTTTTTTTTTTTTAGTTTTGGGAACATTTTGTTTTTGTAGGACCTTACATGAACCGAGGAAGCAGCAGGAGTCACAGTGACATCTTAGAATAATCCTCTTTTATTTCCCATGTGCCAAGGAAAGAGTTACCCTGGAAAGGTCAGGAGAAGCCACAGGACAGAGGCTCATGTTCTCATAGAAGAAAAGTCTGGGGAATTCTAGTGGCTGTTTAGACTGAGAATATTAGCGGAAATATGAGGACTTTTTCTCTGTGTAATTTTTGTTTTAAAATGTAAGGGCAAAATAATTAAAAGAGCCTCTGGCAGAAACACTGTGCTTTAAATTATGGGGTTACTACCTTAAACAAAATTTACTGTACTTCTTTAATAATGGTCATACCTTTGCTTTTGTATGTCAGGGTTTTTATTTAATATAAGCCCCATACATCTCTGCAGTTCCCACAAACACACAAATTTGTGCGTTATGACACGTTCCAAGTCCAGTTGGTTTTCACCTCCCGTGAAGACAGCCTGGATCACTCTTAAACTTGATATGAATTTCAGTCAATGTAGTTAAATCAGGAATTTGAAGTCAGCTCCTCAGTGTAATGCCAAACTAGAAAGAGTTCAAGGGGGAGGAAGGATCCAAAAGCCAACCCCAATTAAAGAATTGTATACCCAGTGTATAGACAGGATATGCTGGTTTCCAAGAAGCACCGTCTTTATCTGAAATGTTTGTGCTTTAATATTTGTGTGATTGTTTTCCATTTCATTTGAACAAATGTGTATTCTGTCTGCCAGTTAGAAGATCTAATTCCTCTTTCCCTGCCAGGTAAGTCTAAATGAAACTGTATTGCAGCCAATATTTAGAATTTCTGGGGAAAGGCAGGAAAATCAGAGGACTTGCCATATTTTACTGGCCTCATTGTATAGGATTTTTGTCAAAACTTTTGGGACTTATGTTTATTTCTGATTGACAGCAGGCTAATATGTATTATCATTAAGAACAGTTTCTGAGACAATGCATGCTCTGACCTTGCTGCTTCTGCAGCTGTGAAGGCTTTTGTTTTCACTCCCATCTCTGTGTAAGTGAAGATAATCTCTACAAAGGGGCTCAATATTGACCTGTCATATCATGTGTTGCTTATCAAGCACTAAAGAAATTGAATTTCATTTTATCTGGAGCATTGTATTAAATCACTGTGCAGTTGAGAGGTGGTATAGGGTCAACAGGTTCTGTCTCTTTCGCCATCTATCTCTGGATTATTAACCTTTGGAGAATTACTAAAATGTTCTTTATTTTATCCCATAAGGTTGGGTTAAATCTTCTTGATCCATAAATTGTTGCCATTGAGTGCCACGTACATGTAATTCTTTTATAAGGTTTCTGGATAAGGATTGAAGATTTAGTAAACTGTATAAATGTAGAGATCCCTTATCATTCTGGGTTTTTCTGTTCTTTTAATATTCTCTCAATGCCTCTGTTTTTAATTGGTTCATTGGGAGTAAAAGCAGTCAGATTGGATGATAGATATGAGTTAGTGAACACTTGGTAGTATTTGTTTGCCAAGAGATAAAGCAGGGGTGAGGAGAAGGGAGATTACAGAGCTGGGTAAGGCCAAGCATTAAAAGCAAAGGGCAGAGAGAGAAGCTGGCCATAAGCAGAGATGGGAATGGGGTGGAGGTCATAGCGGCAGCCCATGGGCAGACAGTCTGGTAGAAGGGAACCTGTCATCATTAGAGGGACTCAGGAGAATCTACAGGTCAACACTGCTACCAGCACCAAATCTTCCATATACCTTGTTGCCGTATTTCTGTTTGAAGACCTAACTGTTCTAGTCAGGATGTTTGTGTTTAAGAGCTTGATACAGTCACAGGATATGAATTTCCTGCAACAACAGAAGTCGGCGTACTTTCTGCTATCACCACAAAGAACTTCCTCCAGTGTTAAGTATGTTTTCTTCTGGCAAAAAAAGGCTTGAAAAAAGTAGATTACAAATATCTTCTCCCCAAAAATTTTAAATTTAAATACAAGATTTAATGCAAAAAAACCCAAAACAACCCAAACTTGTTCCATTAAATTTCAAAGCTCTGAAACAAGAAATCTTTCTAAATGAATAAGCGAAATTATTTTTCAAATAACGTCCTTATGCTCGGATATTCACTTAGTATCTGAGCACTTTCTTTTTCAAACTTGTTTTAAGAAAATCTGAAAAAAAAGAAAACAAACTCTTTAAAAAAGGACTAAAGCTGTGTATTGGAGTTAGCATTTTGGTAGAAGCATTGGCAAATTAATTGTAAATGAGGTCTCTGAATTGTTGCTGCTTGCTGCTGCTATCTGATGGCCAGAGCACTGGTTACTGTTCAGTTTTCTTGTGGCCCTGGCAGTAAATCACTGTGTAGCTTTGAACAAGCTATTAACCTTTTTTGTGCCTCTTTCTCCTCACAGAAAAGGATTAACATTGCTTACATATCTCACAGGGGTAATTGGTAGATTAATGTTTGAAAAATATTAAGTGCCATCTGCCATTGTTATTGAAACTCCAACAGACAGGTCAAGGAATGAACAGGTATATTGAGAGCATCTTTCTTCTTCCCTCTTTGGCATAGGGTGCCAATTTGACTTGGGTAGTTCAACAAAGAAGTGAGAAGTCATGGGCTTGAAAATCCATGTATTTTGGATAAAAGTTCTAGATGAGAATGAAAGAGGAAAGATGGGAAAACACTTGGAAGACAAGATGTGAATTGAATTTCTGGAATTAGCAGTACTGAGAGAATATCCAGAGATCAGAAGAGAATACATAAATTGAAATTATATTCCAGTAGGATTAAGGAAATATTTCAGTGAAACACAAATCCTAAATTGTGATGGGGAAATGGAAAAAAAAAGCAGATGAACACTTCTTTTCACCCCCATCAAGAGTTAAAAGTTATTTTTAATGAGATGGCTGAGATTTTTGGGAAGCCTTCTCAAAAATTCAAGTGTTTTATCTGAGAAAAGTAATTATTTGATGATTGCTTTCTACTGAGGTGTTACAGATGGAGGCTTTGTGGTATGGTAGTTTAAAACAATTGGTCTTTACCTCTAGAGATTCCCAAGATGAACATTGCCCAGAAGCAAGAGGAAAATTGTGTTTTTAAAGCACCATTTTAGGAGCAGTGGGACTGTTGGCAGAGCTTACCAAAGCTGTTGAGAGACTCTGCAGACTTTAATTACCATCTCGATATTGCAGAAGTTGTTTAATTTCTGCCAAAGAATGGAATAGTTGTGAGAAAGCGAGATCACACTCTGTCTTTCATTCTTTCCTTTTTGACAGGTGAATAAAGAATGCTTTTCAATATCTCCTCTGATACTGTGACACATTTGTAAAATTTGCATAGAATTGTAAAATAATTTTTCTTCAAGATTAACAAAGCTTTTATTTTTTTTTCCTTCTCTTTTGAAAGTGCCGTATGGCATAGCATAAATGCAGTTTAAGTCTTGTCTTGAAAGCTGCAAGATGAAAAATGGAGTATATTTTCCATTACTGTTCAGTTGGCTTCAAACATTAATAGTTTCGTCGTTCATCATCAGACAACATGTATTATGTTGTCTTAATTCCAATAAATTTTGAATTCAGGTTTGAATTCCATCTCTGGTGGGAGTGGTTGGAGGCACAACCTGGATTAGTAGAATAAAGAGGAAATTATTAGAATGAGAAGAATCATTCCATTTTAGAAGGAAAACTTAGCCTATAACAATTTCCTTGGTGAAGGATATGTTTACTCTTTTAGGCCTCAAACTCTAAATCAGAGTATGTATAACTAGGTTTTTCACTGTCATTCAGATGAGAAAAGGGCTGATTATATATATACATATATATATATAAAAATATACATATATATTTGTCTCAGCAGTTATCTTCCTCTAGGACACTTGAGTGTGTTCAGTTTTTTCCAAAGTGCTTGCAGTTGATACTGATTCTTTGAAGACTCTTACCAGCTCCTTCAGTAGGTCTACTGTGTTGGTACATTTTTTTTTCCATGACCGCCTCACACCTCCCTGTACTTGTTAAAGCACCAGCCTTTGTTTGCTCTATAAAACCCCTTTTTCCCCCCTTCTCTTCAAGTCTCTTATCTTTCAAGGACCTTTTCAATGCTATCCTTCCGCTTCAAATCTCTATTGTTACAGTGCATGGTGTGTTCAGAAAGCTACTGCCCAGGAATTCTACTTATTCATTTGTATTTTTCACCATATATATGATAAATCAGTACTTAAGGGGAAAGGTAACATGCTTGTTCAAAATCCAGAAGGGGAAGGATAGATCATGGGAACAAATACGAGTAGTTTTTAATCCTTAACACTTGTCATGTTACTAGGAATAGCTTTATGTTATATTTAGAATTTGGTTGTTTTGATGTTTGAAACTAAATGTTTGCAATTTGTCTGGCAAACTGCATGCTGAATAGATTACACTGATTCACATTTCCTTATTTCACTATACCATCTGTGCTTTTGGCTAGTTTTTGCCTGATTGGAACTCATAAATGCAAGTTACAAAGAACGGTTATGCTCAGAAAGAGAAATCCTATATTTCACTTCCTTGGATAATCTTGACTGTTTTAACCTTAAAACAGCAAGGACGCAAGGCTGAAGCTATGTACTACAATAGGCTTTATTTTCTCTGGTGATGAAGCCTGTATTAGCAGGGTATATTTTCACTGAAACTCTAGTATATACAGTCATGGTCATGATTTTCATTGTGTAATCATTTTAATCAAGTTCAACAATAAAAGTTAGTCTTGCATGAGGAATAAATGCACTAGAGAGACAATGAAAGATTGATGACAGCTTGGGGAGCATCACGTACTCTGCTGGTGGAAATGCATGTGTGGAGAGCAGCTGAGCTTGGGGAGCAGGTCAGAGATTACTCACTCAGAGTAATGCCCAAGCACAGTTTTGGTGATTTGAAAGAATTGGGTTACAATGTGAATATCCAAAAGCGCTTTTTGTACTATTTCTGAGGGGTTTTGCTTGAATGAATAGCTTCATTGCTAAAATAATAAACAGTAATTAATATCTGCATCATTTTTGTAACTGCTAGCTTAGTAAGGTAATTAGTATAATTAGTATATAGCATTGCTTGGTGGCATGATAAATCATAATGTAATGAATGTTCACTCTTTACCATTATGATGTATTATCTAATTTATGCAGGTAAAAAAAAAAACAAACGGTAAGGGGGGAATCAAGAAGGGAAGCCAGCAGTGACAGCTGTGTGGCCTTTTGGTCACTTTTCTTGCATCTGCTGCCTGTATTCTCAATTGCTTTGAATCACTCCACTGATAATTAACAGTTCTTTTTCTTACTGTTGCTGAGTCTCAATCACGGATTAAAGCTTGCAAAGAGAGGACAGAGAAGAATGAAGTAAAAAAAATAAAAGACTGCCAGCCTTTTCACCTTCTGGGTACCTGGGCAAAGGATGATACTTGTCTATTTGTTGGGTGCTTCCTTTACTTTCACTTTCCTGGAGGTATCATCTACCAGCTACAGTTCAGTGCAAGGATGAAGAATTTTAACAGTGTTTTTCTTCATTGTACTCTGTTTTCTAGAACCTATGAGAACACCAAAAACACTGAAGATTGCTGAGATCCAGGCCAGGCACATCGCAGTGGATTGGGAATCTCTGGGTTACAACATCACTCGCTGCCATACTTTCAATGTCACTATCTGCTACCACTACTTCTGTGGACACAATGAGAGCAAAGCAGACTGCTTGGACATGGACCCCAAAGCACCCCAGCACGTTGTGGATCACTTGCCACCCTACACGAATGTCAGCCTCAAAATGATCTTAACCAACCCAGAAGGGAGGAAGGAGAGCGAGGAGACCATTATCCAGACAGATGAAGATGGTATGTGTAAATGCTCTTACAGAAATTACATCCAGATCTAGTCTAGACAGATGGTAGGAAATGACTTTGTGTGTCCTGAAGGATGCAAGTTGTCTTCTATTAATGTATTAATTAGCCCCAAAATGGTAGCTATAAAAGTGTTATAGCTGTCACCCTGCATATATAGATAAAACTGTCCATGAAACACAAGTCAAATTGAATCTCTCTGTTAACTATTTGAAAGCCACCCATCAAATTAAAGTTATTTTGAGAACTTGGGAATTAGACTCAATCAGCCTTATAGGTCCCTTCCAACTCAAGATATTCTGTGATTCCTCTTTAAAATTCTTTTGATGAAGTTTCATTGACAAGAGAGGTGAACTTACCTTAGTTGGGAAGAAATAAAGAATAGATGTATATATGTTAGTGGTGACACATTCAGTGGTTAGGCCATGAATCTTGGTATCAAAGATGCTAAAATAAAAATTGATAGTTTCCCCTCATAATATTTAAAATGTGGTAGCAAAGAACAATGTTAGTTTCCTTTTCTTATATTTACATTTCATGAAAGTATTGACAACAGCAAAATGAAAATAGATACTTCCATAGGTAACAAAAATAGAATATTTGGACTAATGTAAGACTGTAGATGTATAAAAAAGTAAAATTGAAAAAGGTATTGTGTTTGCTTGCCTGTAAAATAAATGAATGGGAAATATAGCTTTATATATGAATAGCAGTCAATGTTAGAATCTGGTAGCACTCTTTTTTCCATATATTTTCAATTTTATAAGAAATAAAAGAGGACTGTTTACTGTTGCAATAAAGAAGAGAGAACAATTTATTAAATAGGTAGAATGTGAGGAACTGTAGAAAACTATAGACACATAGATGCATCCTATGAAGATTTATTGACAAGTGCAGAATTAGAATATTTCATGGAATTAAAATTATTTTTTAAAGGTAATTATATTCCATGATGAATTATTTCTGTGTCTGTGTTTACATTATAGATAGGAATGGTTGCTATTTTCCTTGAGCTTTAATAGAAAGTCATAGGAATATTTTTAAGTCCATGCAAATGGATTACTTTTCCTTTTTAACTGAGTTTACTTATTGGTTTCTGATATCCTTTATGGTTTCTGATATCCTTTATCTAGTTAGATGTGCAGAGATGGTGGATGGTCACTGTAGCAGTGCTTGTCAGGAACAGAGTGAAGTGCATATGTATATTTTGTCTTCTGTTTTTGTTATGGATTATTCTTGAAAGATGATGCACACAAGGCAGGTTTTGGTCTTAAGCTGGTACGCCAGTGTGCTGTTACTGAACTTGTTTTGAATCAGCTTTGGTGTCACAAGTACTGTAGTGTAGAAGAAACCTCACCCAGTGAACAGAAGTTGCTAAGGTAAACTATTTCAAGCAGATGTTGTTTTCATGGAGGGACTAATACATTTTAAAAGGTACCTATATTTAGACGCACTGGTGGTAATAATGCTTGTGACCTGAAAATAGCCTCTTGTGAGCTTTTCTCTGTGAAACTGTTGGGAATAGAATGCAGATTTTAATTTTGAGTTACTGATTGACTTGAAAGTCTTTGTCCGTTTTACCATGTATTTCAAAGTACATGGCATGCAGACAACATGCAATGCTGAGGGATTCACACCTGTGTCTTTCCTTGAGCTCTCATAGCAATAGTGAACTAAATCCTGTAGTTGACTGCTTATGTGTATGATGTTAGTTCCATGTCTGAGTGATCAAATGTCTGAAACTTTTTTAAAAGACAGTTTGCGGCCTAAAGCAGAACTCAGACTAAGATGATGAGAGGAACAGTTATATATGTGATTCTGTGCCCCATGTTTCAGATGGGCTCAGGTGTAGCTTCATTGTCTTCACGATTTTTGCAGGTTCTGTAAAATAAGCATGAGGTTAATTAAATCATGAAGGCATTATCAGTGATTCATTTAGGAAAAGGAAAATAGAAGTAGAGTGTTGTCCTTCATTTTTGCAAATACCATTAATTAGAAATAGCCCCTGATTACATGCTATCTGAAATTGTGCACTTTACATTGTATAGTTTTCATAAATAGAAACTTTGAAAACTCCAGATGACAGCAGTTGATAATTAGTTTTTTGTTAGCTTTTCTATAGTGTGGGATTCTTTTCAGTGCCATTCTTTTTCATAAGGTACTGCTAAACAAGCAAAAACTTTATGGACTGTTGGAGATAGAGATGCCTACCCCATGTTTTCTTGTCATACCCATGCTTCCAAGCTGTCCCTTTCTTCTCCTTAGGTGTTGTTGTTTTGTTTTATTCTTTCCCTTCATCTCTCTACATCGATCATCTCGTCTCCTCTCTTCTGTCAGGACTTTTACAAATTTCTGAGCTTCTGGAATTCCCTAAAAGCAGAGGAATTTGGACTTCTGTGAGGCTCCACTGTGCAGCAGGGTGGATCTCTTGTAGTCTTTCACAAAGGTTCACATTTGTGAAAGGCTGTGCAGCTGGGTTGTGGGTCTTTCAAAAATTGTCAGACCTGCCAGAGTGCTGAATGGTAACTTAGCCTCATATGGTACCAGGAGCAAAATTAACTCAAGAAACAATTAGTAGAAGAATGGGGTAAGAGTCACAATCTATGCTTCAGACCTTTGGAGCCATGACTGACAAATGAGGACAGTTTCATTAGCTTGTAATTCAATATCTGCAAGAAAGCAAAGCCCAGGAATATCTGACAGTCTGAAGGTAGGCTCTCTTTTGACCAGAGCTAGATCTGAATAATTGGTAGTTTAAGTATTTCTATGTAACATGGAAAGATAGAACTAATCTTAAAGTAAGTTATAGTAATTTCGGAAAGCTGTATTCCATGTAAAAACAAAGCCCTTGAGAGAGACACTGGTAAACAAGTTGTGCAAAAAGAGAATGAAAATAAGGAAATTTTTGAGTGTTTTAAGAGTGAAACATCTTTCACTTTGGGAAGAGAGCATTAGGGACTCAGCATTACTGTGCTATTACAGAGACCCACTGCTTCTCCTTGTTTCTACAGAAGATGGACAACATTTGAAGAATTTGATAAAGGAAGTAGAGGAAGGCTCACACAACCTGGAGCTGCATACATGCTGAGCAAAGATGATGTTTGGCATTTAGAAACAAAGTACAAAAACCAGCAGTGAATTTATCACTTAGCATGAATCAGCAGCGTGCACATGTTCTTGGAGCTGCCTGCTGACCAGAGCACTGCCAACTCAGAGGGACCCTTTGTCAAAGCAGTGGATGAATGGGATAAACCAGATAAACGCTTCCTTAATTTTTAATTGGAAACGGATACAAAAGGCAGTGGATTAACAGGAGTAGTGACATTAGCTCTGAGAGAACAGCTATGGAGAAAGCAAAATGTGAAGCTCAAAGTGTTCAGTGGTGATTTTATAACCAGTAAGGGAGTGTGTCATCTAATAGTAGGCAAACAAATAATTGAAAAGGATCACTTCGAATAGGATAACTACACATTTTGGGGCTTAAAGTATGCCAAAGCTTTGTTCTGAGCCAAAGGACATGCTCATTGGACACAAATGCGGTTCCCTGATCTTTCAAAGACTGTGGATCATTCAGCTGCATGCAGAAATACCTAGAGCTATGATACCAACTGTCCAACGATTACTCATACTCCTGGAAAAACTCCAACAGGCTTGCCACTCTGGGTAACAGCAGAGGAAGGGGGAAATATGTATATAAATTATAATTAGAGGGGGGGAAACGAATAGAAACAGTGAAATATTTCGTGTAGTGTCTAAATGTGTGTCCTGCTTTCAGCTGGGATAGAGTTAATTTTCTTCCTAGTAGCTGGTACAGTGCTGTGGTTTGGATTTAGGATGAGAATAATGTTCATAACATGCTGATATTTTAGTTGTTCCTAAGTAGTGTTTATATTAAGTCAAGGACTTTTCAGCTTCTCATGTCCTGCTATCAAGAAGACTGGAGGGGCACAAGAAGCTGGGAGAGGATGCAGCCAAGACAGCTGACCCAAAATAGCCAAAAGGATACTCCATATCATGGAATGTCATGCTCAGTATATAAGCTGGGGAGAAAACTGGCTGGGGACCACTGTTCAGAAACTGTCTGGACATCGGTCTGTGAGTAGTGAGCAATTGCAATGCATATAATTTGTTTCAGATAGTCTAATTCTTTTATAATTTCTATTTTCTTCTTTTTTCTGCCCCATCGAGCTGCTGAGGGAGGATTGAGCAAGCGACTGGGTGGTGCTTAGTTGCTGGGTGAGGTTAAACCAAGGCAATGTGTGAAGAGGAAATACCTTTCACCAACTTCACGAGGGAGGATTTATGGAAATAGTTGACATTTAGTAATTTTCCATGATTGATAGTAGTAAGTTTTGTAAGTTGCCTTTATGAAAAACCAAACCAACCAAACAAAAAACCCACCTCGATTTGCTATGAGAAGCATCTTTTTTGTTCCTGCTTTTCCAGTTGTTCTGGCACCCCAGGAAAATGATGGTGGAAAGAAGAGGTAGAAAATATGCTTTGATCAAAGCTTCAAGGAGCTTTGAAAAAACATAAAGATCTACTAGTAGCACTTGAAAAGTTGCAAAAATAACCTGCCTGGGAGAAAAAGTTAACGCAGAGATGTGAACTATGTCCATTGCAGCAAAGGAGGGCTGCAAAGATTGTTTGAAATGGCAAACTGTCCCAAAAAATGTGTAACTCACTTAACTGAGTGACACATTCATAGGTGTCAAGTGAACCGGGTATGCTAATCCTAATGGGGGAAAAATTGGCAAATGATTGCAGTTAACAAAGAGAACCCCCTGACCAAGAGATAAAAGTTTCAATGTGAAGTTGTCCATAAATGTCACTGCTAAACATATTGACCTCAGTGCTTCATCTAAGAGAGAGACTAGTGACCTATGTGGCATAAGCAGTGACAAAATTTAGTGTCAAAATAGTCAAATAAGGGAGGAATTTTTATGTCTTTAATAAAAGTGAACTGAAACTGAGTATAACCAACCTACTCTTGTTGAGTAAAAGGAGCCTGGGATAACTTGTTTGTGCTTCATCTTGAGAAAATAATCTTCTTTCCTTTTTTCAGAGGGTAGCTAAGTTTTGCTGTTGGCATATCAGTGAGAGAGGAAAACTGGTTGCAAAAGGACACATGAGCATTTTTTGAGAAAGACATCAGAAAAGCTGATCTGTGAGAAAGTAAAAAGAAACCCTAAATTATTAGTGCAGATTTATTTGAAGTTTATGCTGAACAAACGACAAATGAAGTAAGCTTTTTTAAGGTATTGTGGAGATTAGAAATACTAGATACGTTTTGTATTAATAGCTGAGGAAAAAAATGGCCCTGAAACACAGAATTGTTTACCCTGGCTTAACCAACTTCCTACTTTCATTTCCTTTAGGTACCTATATTTGAGGCTTTTGTAGCTGAAAAAGTGATACTGCATATGAAGTTCTGTATTGAAATTTTGTGTTTGACATAATGATGTTTGCAAATAGGCCAGAATTAGTGGCTATTTCAGGAGTTTTTGCAATGAAATGAGGGCTTGCACCTGGCCTCACAAGTTTCTGTATTCCTAAACCATGTGTTAGCTGAAAGCACTCTCCGAATATTGAATTGCATACTTTCAGAAAGTTGTAAGGTCTGTGAGTATGTGAGGTTATCTCACCCTGAAATGAAGAAACATTTCCAATTCCCAGAAATGAGGAGTACTGAAGTCAGGACTTGGTGTAAAAAAGCGTTATATAAAATACTACATTAGGTGCCTGAGCCCCTGAATTCTGCAAATCCAGAACTCATGGGTTTGGATATTGGAAGAAGCTGGCCAAGGAAGTGGTGGAATCACTGGAAGCGCCTCAGCACCAAGCTTCCATTAGGGTTTGGGTTAGAGTTCAGAGGTCCAGAAAACCTACACCTCCAGGGAAAGTAGGGCTGGAGAAGGCATATCAAGAGGATCACGGCAGGGCACCAACATTGCTACCTCCACACTTTTGTAATCTAGACCACCCATGGCAATAGGGACCTTACCCTCAATGACAAGCTTGCTTTAACGTTAGGGTTCAGAGACTCAGCAAGCGTACAGCTCCAGGGACACTGGGGCTGGAAAAGACATCCCAAGTGGAGCACAGCAGGGCACCAACATTGCTGCCTTCACACCTATGTAATCTGGGCCACTCATCGCTAGCCTCAGCAACAAGCTTCCAGTAGGATTAGAGTTCATAGAACCACAGAGGCTACAGTTCCAGGGCCACTGGGGCTGGAAAAGGAATGCCAAGTGGAGCATGTGCACCAAAGGAGACTGTCAATATAAAATTAGGTTTTTTCTCAATAGCACTCAGTAGCATTTTGTTCTTCTCTGCAAATTGTCCAACTTGAGTGATTTCCAGAGAACTATTTTTTTGTCACCACCTTTGGTGTAAATACTCATACAGTAAGGACTAGTAATAGGAATTCTGGGTTTCTTTTTCCTTTTTAATATCTAAAATTTGCTTCTGTTTAAACCTTAGTCCAAATTTGCAATAAAGTGTAAAGTAAAAATGGCAAATCCCTCAGAAAAAGCCAATGGGAAGGTGGACCATTTTAATTTCTTGTAGCATTTAAACAGATTGATTGTCACCATATCCTAAAAATGAGCATCTACCTTCAGGGAAAGCCGTAAGTTTGCTGCTGATATTCTGTCCTTTTTGAGTACAACAAAGGAATTTTTCCCGACATAACCACACATATATCTGCACATAACTTTTACCACAGAGCATAGTAATACTCTGCAGGGCTTTCATGGAGTATAATAATAATAAAAATACTCTGTTTACATGCACTTTCATTATTTTGTAGCAGGAAAACTGAAGCAATATAAATTCATTTTTATAGTGTTTGGTGTCAGTTAATACATTGTTCTTCCAGAAGTAATGTATTGTAATATAAATTTCCCATTAAGTCAGTGTAGAACAACGTTTAAGTGATACTATTTGTGAATAACAATTTATTTGTGACTGTGACATAATTTAATGCAAATATATTGCTCTAAAATGAATTGATCTGATGTCAGATTGATGGTTTGTACCTTTATTACGCATAGTATTTATAGAAGTCCACCATCTCACATGCATATAGAAGAAAAGATTATCAGCTATTCACTATATGAACATATAGCTTCATTAAAAGGCTTTGGAGATGCATGTAAATCATGACAGAAGAGCTTGTGTTGTTTGCCCTATAAAACCTTGCTGAGATTCCATTTGAATTTATTTCATGTTCCTTTTATATATATGTGCATTTTATATCTGTATACTTTTTTATAGGATTTTTTTTCTTTGCTTAAGTTCCAAATCTCTTCTGAAACCCATATAGTTAAACCCACCTAAATAATTTCACTTCTTCAGATATGTATAAAGCCTGACTTGGTGGAAGTTTAGCATAGAATAATGATGGGAAGGAAAGTGTATTTACTGTTGCTGTCACTGAGACATGGTGGGTTCACAGATGGAAAGCAGATGGAAAGAAAATCAATGGGGCCAGAATCTTTTTAAAGAGAGGGTGCAGAGGCCAAAAGCTCAGAGTCCAACTCTTCTAGAAGCTACTTATACTTTTTGAATTATTCAGATACCTAGCCAATGACAGAAAATGTTAATTAATATACTTCACCTTAATATACACTTGTAGTAGTCTTGAGTGTTTTGATTTAAATGTAAACTGTCTGTAAGTCCAAAGGGAAGAGCGAGAGCTTGTCTAGAAAGAAGAATGGGAGCTGAGAAGGCAGCAAAGAGGTGCTGTGGTGAGCGACGAGGCTTTTCAAAATGCTCACACAAGCCTGAAAAAAGTCTTTTGAGCTGTTTGTGAGGAGGTTTCTGAAAGCTATTATCAACACAAGAATGACATTTATCTGGCTGTTCTTTACCTGTGTCCTTGCTAAACATCATATAAACAGAAGACTTTTAACACTGTTTTGGAAAGATGAAGTTTAAGGTATTTCTGAAGTCTTTAGTCTTGCTGTAAGTCACAGGGAATATACAGCAATGGCTGCCTACAAGAAGAAATGCAGTTTGAGTCTTCAAGGTAGTGTTACTGGCAGGTTACCTTGCTGTTCTTTTGTTTGTGGTTTTTGTTTGTTGGGGAATTTTTTACTAATTTTGGCCCTTTTAAAATTTCTCTTTGTAACTAATTCTGATCTGAGAACAAAGACATAAAAACACTAATGAGGATGTGTAAGAGCCCAGGACTGGAGCAATAAGCTCAACCAGGAGTTCTACTTTTAAAAGTATAAAAGGCTCAAAAAAATTTGCCCACCAAATATTTTGAAGAGCCTTTGGTCCTTTAATACCTTGAGGCAGCGTAAAGAGATGACGCAGCACATATTTTCCAGGAGATACTTTTACTGATAACTTTAGAAAATAAGGGAACTTGGCAAAAGTTTAAAGGGTAATGTTCAACCAAAACAGAGTATTCCACAAACATATGACTTAGCACATGCCAACCCATACAACTTAGCAAAATCCAACCCATTCGGTCCCAAGTCACCCAAAACATTAAGAAAGGAGATTAGGAGAAGAACGAGAAGGAGTAAAGAAAGAGAGAGAAAAGAGATTAAGATAAGATCATAGCTACCACCAGAGAGTCCTGTGCAAGTCAAGATGCCACAGAGCAGGTGGCAGGTCTCAAGCAAAATGGTGGCCATGTGCTGCTGTTTTTACATGCTTTGGCCCTATGTGGCCACCCCTCCCAGGTGTGACTTCCAACCCACTGGCCACTCTGGGGCTCCAGGGTGGGGTGAGGGGTGGTGCTCCCACTGTGTGAACCAATCTAAGGCTGGGTTAGGGGTTCCTGTGCGCTGTGCTCCTGGGCTGCCTTTGACTGACAGCTGATCCAGGGTTACCCCAGAGGTCTCCCAGGGGCTGACATGTGGGATACAGCATTACCTCACCTCTGTGAGATTCAGCCTCTCTTCCCTCCACATGCACACACTTGAGTTGGTTCCGATCTAATAATATAATAATCCTGTGTCTCACACGATGATAAGACATTATTTTGACTAACCTGAAGATACTGTGTTCTTAAAGCAAATTCTCTTGCTCCTGCTTTTCTCTTTTCTCGCTTCTCTTTACCCCTTTGGTAAAGCAGTGCAATTTAAAGGTATTTTTACTGTGGTCGAACTGAAAAATGGAAAGGAAAAAATAATTTCGGACTATCCAAATGTGTCCTTCAAACTATATTCCTTTTTCTAGGCACTTGAACTTTTATTTGCTTCTCTGTTTTAATTCCAGTTGAGCTCTCAAATAACTTGGGCTGATCCCAAGCTTCATTTTTATGAATTTGTGGGGATGGGTGAGGTTTGTGGTAATTACTGTTCTCTTTTTCTACATGCTCGCCTTCTTTTACTTTCTGACCTTATTTTAACTGGGATTCCCAGCAAGCTGCTCATTGCTGTGCTAGGTTCTGTTCTTGTACCCTTCCCATGCCAACGAGAAGAGAAGTATGAAACTAACTGGGATCATGCAGTTCCAGTCACTTTAACATTGCTGCTGCTGCCTCAAGTATCAAATTTTATATTGGAGGAGAAGAAAACACAGTCATGGAATGTGATGAGCCTAGAGGCATCTCCTACTTTGGTGTTTGAACAGAAGGTGTAGGAGGTTTTATGCAACCCTCAGATGTAGAATCCTGCACTCAGTTTCAACTGAATATGAAACTTTTTTTTTTAGTATTTGGCATGTTTTTGAGCAATCTTTTTACCTCACAGACTTTGATGTGCTTTAATGTCAAATTTCATATTCTGTGTAGGCCCTGATGTGTATGCATGTTCTTTCCCAAACACAGATATACATGTGCACACACAGACATGTGAATGTGTCTTCCAAGGAAAATGTCATGTGCGTCAGAGTATATTCATACCTCTTTTGAGATGTAAGGAAAAACAGTAGACCATTCCCATGAAAGTGTTATTTACAGCAGGTCTCTCAATGACATGAAGTGCACAGAGGGGCTGTCATGGCATGTCAGCCTTCATCCACTGCCTAGTCTATATGGAGACATTGAAGCAAAGCACCAGCCTGTGATTTTAGTTAACTTCTTCTAAGTCTTCATTTGACAGGTAGATAAACAGGTTCTATGAAGGTCTCATCTGTTTACTTCTGGGCTTTATTGACAGCATGAATTTATTATTAATGTGCCAAATTATGTTGTTTGTACCAAGGGTCAGATCATCATTTATAGCTCGCATGTAGACTGAAATAAATCCTACTGTTGGGACAGACCACTCCTTTCTGCTGCTAGCACACTGCCTGACACTTTCCTTGATCCAGTAGGTTTTAATTTATTTTTACTCTGTGCAAAACTTTAGTCTGCTTTGATAATGAATACCCAAGAAGGGGAGATAAATATATGTAAATAAATTAAATAGAGGTAACATTTTTGATTGAAAGACTGCAAATTTGGGCAACTGTTTCTCTTTGGGGGGGAGGAGGGTTTTTGTGGTTGAAATTTCTTCAGGCACTCTCTTATCCTCATCCCCTTCTTTCAGCATGTATTTGTTCAAATCTAGATGAGCTGCTGTGTTAAAAAGGAATCATATGTGTAGGCAAAAGTATCTTGTAAGCTGTAATGCAAGATAACTACACACTTCTGCCTGGTGTTGATGGGATTACCAGGTGCTGTGAATCACTTGGGCAAAGAGGCCTGAGGTGACATATCAGACTTGTTATTACACCAGGGATATTGGTTCCATTTAAAATAAGAAAGTAGGGTCATGTTAGTGCGGTTCAGTTCAAAGCTTTGAAAACATCTCTTATTGGAAAGATTTGAAGTAAGCAGTCTTGATCCTTCTGCAGCATAAAGAGGTCAGCGGCTGAAAGAAGTGTCAGCTGAGCTGGTGTGTTTGCCCCATGTCCAGCCCTCTGTTTAAATCAGGATTTCTTTTAAAACAACAAATCATAAGAAGGGGTGATTGAGAACTATTTTATAAGAATATCTCTCCTTTGGAAGAAGCTGTATAACAGAAACTCTTCCTTGCCTTTGATTTTTCTCTTTGAAAGAAATTTAAAACCGTGTAGTCCTTGTCCTAAGATATGCTTATTACAGAGTTCAGTGATGTTTTCTGAAGTTGTAATCTGGCTTGAACTGTTTCCCCTGGCTATACTACAAGACAATTTGACTTTGTATGAAGCTCTGAAAACTGTATATGCAGATGATGTTAACGTTTCAACTTCATGCTCTCTGCACTGCAAATGACAAAATACACTTTGAAGTGCTTTTTCATACTCTCTACCACTGCCTTTTGCATGCAATGAATATTAATAAAAATAGACCTGCGTTCACTTTTGGTTTCAATAGGATGTTCTGTCATCTCTTTAGTTTTTCTGTCTCTTGAATTTCCTATTTTTAAAGGTTTTTATTTTGTTTGTAGTGCCAGGCCCTATACCTGCCAAATCAGTGAAAGGAACTCCTTTTGAAGATAAGATCTTCCTCAACTGGAAGGAACCTGTGGATCCAAATGGCATCATTACTCAGTATGAGGTAATCATTAAACACCTAATAAGCACAGGATGGGACTAGGGAGGTGCATCAAGAGAGATGGCTGGCAGTGGGTGTTTATGCTCTTGTAGGCAACTATTCAATGATATACTCCTTTCATTTACAGAATACATGATTTTGTGTAGTGATTAGATATTCAAAATTCGTAATTATGGTGCATATGTTGTTCGCTGTCCAGCCCTGTCAAGTGCCTTTGGCATGTGAGTATAAGTGCCTTAAAAATCTTGAATTGTTAATATACACTGTTCCAAAGCCATAACAGCCATGATCTGTGAAATCTTGTTGAGAGAGGTTATGTGAAAAGTAAGGTGGTTATTAAATTTGAAGCCACGTTTTTTTAGCTTTGTTAGCTCTTCAGATATCACCCTTCAAAGAAATTTCCATGTATATTCTGTTTAAAGTGTATTTAATATATGATCCTTCTAGGGACCTGCACAGTAGGTTAGCAGGTAACACCAGCTGATTTGAGCAACAACCACTACGCTCTCCAGCATTCCTTTTTTAAAGGAACAGAAGGTATACCTTTGTTTACTAGTGAATTACAGAAAGGCAAATCAACTAAGCTAACAAAACCCCATAAATATTTATTTATTTATTGATGCTAAGAAAGTTCTTTAACCCAGGTGGGCAGCTCAACCCCACTCACTTCCCTGCAGTGGGATGGGGGTAGAATTGAAAAGAGCAAAAGTGCAAGCTTTTGTATTTTAATCACAAATCCAAAACATAGCACCACATGAGCCATGATGAATAAAATTAATCTATCCCAGTCAAAACTAGTACATCAAGATATCATATCTAGCTTTAAAAATATTAGCTTGGTTTGAATAGCATATAAATATGATTATTAGAAGGGGAGAGGGAAAAGTATCACATGAAGTGAAAAATAAAGGGCATTAGTGGAAATGGAGAAGGTGGAGAGGTGTCCAAAATTTAATGTAACAGTGAAATTTTCCATACGTGAACGAATATCGCAGAGAAAGAGAGATGAAGGGCACCTGCACAGCCTTTCAAGTGAAGCAGAGTCTTCAATAACACACATCAAGTCCTCACTGGTTTAGTAGTGGACTTATCAGTGTAGGATTAATGGAACTGATGATCTTAAAGATCTTTTTCAGCCTAAATGATTCTATGATTCTGTGGTATCCCCAAGGTAGACAGGTAGCTGTATGAGCATGTGTCTTTTGTTTCCACTCCAGCCAAGCTAACCTAATGCCCTTGTGCCAAAACTTGTAACAGTTGTTACTAAAATAATGGTTTTCACAGGTCAGCTATAGCAGTATACAGTCGTTTGATCCTGCAGTTCCAGTTGCAGGACCTCCACAAACCGTGTCGAAGCTGTGGAACAGCACACACCACGTCTTCTCACATTTGCACCCTGGTACTACTTACCAGTTCTTTATACGTGCAAGCACTGTCAAAGGGTTTGGACCAGCAACTACAATCAATGTAACAACCAACATCTCAGGTAAAAAGCAAACAACAACATAAAATAAAAACGGTGAAGGAGAGAGAAGAACATGTATTGTGAATATTTGACTGTGAAAATTTGTGAAATGCTAAAGAAAATCCCCCAGAAAATCCTACTGTGTTGTTAAATTATATTACTAAAAATGTTTTAGAATGTGTTTGCCACACAGTAGTTTAAGTTCAGGGATAAATCCTTGTATGAGGTGGAAATTGCATAGCTGTAGTTGTTAACTGTTCAGGGTATTTTTATGTAATCTAGTACTTTCATCTGATAATTTTGAACTGCTGTATAAACCTTAACTAATTAACCCTTCCAGCACTCCATAGGTCACTAAAAACTGTATTTGTTTTGCATATTAATAAAGTCATATACAGAAAATTAACTGACTCTCTGAGGGTGTCACCACTTAGGAACATGCAGCTATAACATAATCGGGGCAGTTGGGACAAAGTGAGAACTTCTTTTGCCAGATTTATATAGCTCTGCTTCCTTGTGCCTTTATTCACTTATTTTAGTGCACCAAGATTGACGTTATTTGTCTTAATAATGCACTGCAAATTCTAGAAGACAGTAACGTCAAATGGAATGCTTTAATATTTTTATTTTCTTAAATTTCATTGTTATTCTCACAAAATAAGATAGTGGCTTATGCATTTGATAGCAGAAAATAAGTCAATGCTATATTTAGAGAGACTTGATTTTGTGACATGGTGACTTCAGAGCTTGGCAGAGATCAAAGAAATCAGTCATTTAGAAATTTAAACAGCACAAAGCAGCTGTTTTCCTTATTATCTGCCATAATGACACTTAGATTGTCCTGTAAAGGGAAGTTAATAATGTATCAGAATGCACCTATGATTTTTATGGGAAACTACTCATGTAGTCTCCTCACCCAGTTCCTGAAAACATGCACAAAAATCAAAATGCGAGAAAATTCAAGGCAGAACTCCCTGAATTATGTATCAAGTTAAATGCTGTAGTTGTCATAGTTAAGTGGAACAGCTTGTTGAATTCCACCCCAGCACATAACCACTAGCACTCCTCACTCTCCAGTCCCTTCAAAAGAACCCAACCAAGGCACCAAAAAACCTCAAATGATGTGTTCTGTTCTGTTTATGTAGCTGTTAGGTTGTTTTGAAGTCTGATATTTTACTCAAGTTGTTTTAAGGTCCTTATGATTCTTTACAACAATATCCTGTAGATATTTCAGTATTTTGAGAAATAAGTGCTTCAACATGTTTGGATTATTTAGGACTACAATGTGTACAGGTTTCTTCAGATATGCCTTCTTTTTCCACACAGAAATTGGAGGAATTTTGTCCAGAATCCAGTATAGCACACTTTCTAGACACAGTATGGATCTTTTAGTTAGCAAGAAGTGGTTTTTACTAGGAAAGCTTAAAGGCAGACTGTGAAACCCCTCGTATCTGAATTTCAGCCTTTTTTTTTCATCTTGCTTTATGCTGAAGTGTTGTCTAGTTTCGCTCTGCATAGCTGATACTTTATATGAAGCAATGCATGTTCAGAAAATGCTAGCTTTAGTTTAGTGAGGAGTGAAATTATTCCTTTTAGTCAAGCTTACAAGTGG
Organism: Pseudopipra pipra; assembly: GCF_036250125.1. Lineage (NCBI taxonomy): Eukaryota > Metazoa > Chordata > Aves > Passeriformes > Pipridae > Pseudopipra > Pseudopipra pipra. Next base: position 61,991,003 of record NC_087551.1, read on the forward strand.
TTGCTGTGATTCTAGTGAACATGGTGTAAACAGTAATTTTAAAATTAACATTAAATAAACATTAATTCTATAAAAAAGTATTTCCTGAAATAAGAGCAGATTTTGTGTTCATCTAGGATCTGGGACTAATGAAGCAAGACTTTTAATCTTTCAGTACTCTTCTATCAATTGATATATTTTTGTAAAATTATTATGATTTAAGTGATTGACAACCTGCTAGAAAACATTGTTTTGTGAAATTTCATTTTGAAATATACGAGCATCATTAATGATTTTATAACAATACAGCCACATATGAAAAACCCCCATACAGATAGTTTTCAAACTTGTGAAAAATTAGTGATGAATAGAAATCTATTGTTTTCTAATACAGAGAAAATCCTATTTCTTTCCTTGCACCAAGGCTGAAGTCAGCAACAGTATTACCAGGGAGGACTGTAACAGGCGGTAGATTAAAGTTGGATAGTTGAAGTAACCACCAACACCAGCCATCCAACCCACAGCAAATATTGCTGCCTTGAGGCCTGGCAAACTGCCTCTAGTTTGGATGTTGATTTTGTTTTTTTCATAGTGGTTCAGAAGCTGTTTAATAAGCAGCTTGGCCATACATTAAGAATGGGCATGGGAAGAGATTCTTCCATCCAGTTCTAGTCCACCAACGCGTGTCTATGCAAGCCCAATTTTCCTGCACTCTGGTTGGTATTGGCATTGTCTGCAATGACATTCAAGAGGAAATGTGAAAGGTTCTTAAATTGTTAGAGGAGGAAAAAGAGACATGGTAGAGGTTGGGTCTTTGACATGATAACTGTAGTTATTTGTAGGGTAGAAAGCGTGATGCCAAAATAGGTTTTTTTTGTAGTTTTAGGGTTTCTTGGCAGTCACTTCCTCTGTCCTTGAATAAACCTGTGTAAGTTCATAGGTGTTGTGATTTGAGGGGAAGCAGCTAGGGATGGGGTTATGGGTTGGTGAAGTCCCATTCATGCTGTAGCAAAAGACCGTGCCTGACTCGAAAAATCATTTAAAAATACTCATATTGCTGATAAAGATTCTGGCTTTGTACTATATTGTACACATTCTCATGGAAATTCGGAATGTTATCACTGATTTCTTTCTTGTTCTTTTCCTTCCCACTCAACATTAATCAGCTCCCACTTTACCGGACTATGAAGGAGTCGATGCATCTCTCAACGAAACTGCTACTACAATAACTGTACTCTTGAGACCAGCACAGGCCAAAGGTGCACCTATCAGGTAAAAAAAAAAAAAAAAAAAAAATTAAAAAATCAAGAAGAGTTTGGTTTTTAGTTGCATATATGCTGTCTCACAGTACATAGAGCTGTGTATTTCAGAGTGATATTTATTTAACATTACTATTGTTTTTCTTACCTGTACTGAGCTTGCGAACAGATGTGTAATTAAAAAAAACTCTTGGTTTGGCAGGGTTTTTTGGAATCATTCAGCTATCTGTCCTGTTTGATTTAGGTTCCCCAGGACCACCTTCTAACCACTATAATTTAATTTTACTTTCTCACAGTGTCTCTGAAATATGAGGTTGAAAGGCGTTTGTCAGAAAATAGATTTGAAAATAACACTTCCTCTCCATTGCTTCAAATCATCTAGTCTGTAGCATATATGTATGATTGGAAAATTGGAAATTGGAAGCTCAGGGGAAATGGTAAAAAATAGTGATGAATACAAACTAGTTGACCTTTTTCTTCTGAGAGTGCTTTTTACTAGGAATCATGTTGCAAGCTATTAAATTTTACTTGGCGTGTCCCATAATCATATTAAAATGTTTCATTTATGTTAACTTTGAAGGGTCTTTCTCTTTCTGCTCTCTGTTGAGAGATAATTTAATTCTGTTTGCAAAGATTAGTCCATATCCTTCTCTTTACTTCTCCTTGTTAGTGTAAAAATTTTGTGATAATATTTGATTCCATTTGTGTTTTACTGATGTGGCTGCATCAGCAATATTCAGGGGCAGGGTTGACTAATTGGGGGTTAATTAGCTGCTGAGCATCAGAAGGTTTTCTTGCTATTACCCTCGTGACATTTTAGAGAAATGCAGGCTAATGCATTTCATTCTGTGTTATGTTAAGTCAGTTATCGTGGCTCAGCTGATTTCAAGTCGTGTGTCCAAGCCCTAAAAGCAGAGGAAAATTAACTGTTTCTTAAGTCAGTTTCCATTAAGAAGAATGTATGTTTTATGTGGATGTTGTGAGGATGAGGCATGTGTTTATAAGCATTTCTATGTGCTTGTCGTATAGTCACCCTTATGCTCGATATGATCAAGTTATTTATTTATATTCTGTCATATAAGATAATTATTATCTTTAATTATAATAAACTTGATTATTTCCTATTAAGTTCATCCCTTTAATAGGAGATTTTGATGTGTTATATTTAAGTTGGAATCCAATGCATCATTAGTTTCTGAAAGATTTCCCTGGGGCAATCCTAGGATTTTTGGGGAACAGGAACACTTTCAGTACCGGACTTGGATTCTTAAAATAGGGATTTATTTTTTTTTAATTAATACATTAATTAAGACAGAAACCAAAATTGTGATCTGAAAATGCTCCCAAGTTACACAGGCGCTTAAACTCACTATATGTCTTTGTAGGTGCTTTTAAAGACTTTTTATACAAGGTCTTTGTAGGTGCTTTTAAAGACTTCAGGTGCCCTGCTGCTAGCCTTCAACAAAGCTGTGTATTTTGGGGAAATGTGATATCTATCTCTCATGTAATCCATGTCACATCCATTCAGTCTTGTGTCTGGTCACCTGAGGGAGCTGATGCATATCCTTGCCCAGAGCATGCCTGCTGGACACCACAGGGATCTGCTGATGGTGGTGATGCACTGCTCTGGGGCTCATATGTGCCAACAGCAGCAGGCTTCTGCCTTTAGTCCCACCACTCACCCAGTGAGGGTCAATCTTGAATATTGGGTTTCTGTCCTGGAGTGGGATGGTTCCTTTGTGAACTGGTAGCATGATGGGTTTTGGCTAGAGAGTTACTCTCCGTAGCTCAAGGAGTTCTGGTTTCTCTGCATTGTGCTGGCAGACAAGTAACTTACTGCAGAATAAATCTGCAGCACACCAGCTCACATTTATTGTCTCAATTTTCCTTACAGCATCTTCAGTTCAATGGCATGAGCTGGTCACTGTGGCCTATGAAGGTGGCAGAAAGGATCTATGTACTAAATGTTACTAGATAGTTTGATAGGGATAGTTTCATAGAGTATTAATAACTGTTGTTTGACTGTGTTCTCAAAAAAGCCTATGTCTTTCTTCCTGTCTGACATCTTCCCTGTCCACTTCATTTAATTTCTGAAATCTAAGATATTACATCAAATTTCTAACACGAAGAGGTCAAGGAAGTAAGTCCATTACCATAACTGGAGAGCTGGGCTTTATCCTTAAAGCAAACCAGGTGTTTTATTCCTTAATTGGAATGAAAAACATTCTTCAGGGAAATGCAGAAGACATACTCCTATTCCCTTTTCTGAAGTTACGTGTATTACAGTCAGGTATTTTTCAGCAGCTTCTTAATAGGCAGATAAATGTAGCACACTGAAATTCTGAATTGATTCAATGCAATTTGCTAAACTTTATGATGTGTTTTAGTGAAGCTTCACTCCATCCACGTTGCAGTTGTGTTTCCTCTACAAGCTGGCTTGCTGCCATAATGAGTGTTACTAGGTAGGTGGGAAAAAAAATGTATCACTATGTCTGCAGCTGTGATTCAGTAGAAGGGACTCAAATACTGTTCTTTAGACACTGAAGAATACGGTTGGCTTTTTGAAAAGATTTGTTTATAACCAATCCTGTAATCACTGGAGCTGTAGATGGTCATTTTATCTAATACCAGTAGGTTCACATTTAAAAAATAGAAAAAGGAAAAAAAATAGGAAAAGGAAAAAAAGCTTAGTCTGATACTCTGTTGCTTTTACAAGCAGAATTATGCTATGATCGGATTTCCATCACAGCCTCTCCATCAGGACAGGCCCTCAGGAAATAGGTGTTCCTTAGCTTGGTATAATCTATGTGTGGCTGTCAGTCATTTCTTTAAGATGCTAGCTGCTGTAGTCATCACAGTTTAAACATGACTCTAATCATATCTTCCCTGTCAAGTGTTGTTATCATTCTTTATGGCCTCCTTAAGTTTTAGACCAAATTACGAACTAGAAATGCAAAGGGAAACAGGGCTGGATGGCTCAAGCTCACTTTGAAGCACGTATTGTTTTCACCATCAATCTCGTGGATGAGATTCCAGTCAGTAGAATCAATGGTGCTTCAGTGATTCGTTTGAAGATGTGATTTGTTGCTGTATTTTTTCTGAAGGTTCCTAACTGAGTACCAGGAACACAATGTTTTGTTTTCAAATTCTACTGCAGATAAGGATTACGAAGAGCATAAATCAGAATCATAGTAAACAACGTTTTAATTATTAAATTTATTTGATTTGATTGTTATAGTACTGCTCTTATATCTTATGCAAAATTACATTGTTTTCATTTTGCAGCAAAACTAATTAAGTGGACCACGGCAGGGAGTAGTTAAAATTTTGCTGTCAATTAGAATTCCAAGAGCTGGGGTTGAAGCTTGGGCTGTCAGTCAGTCTGGCACTTGTCAAAGGAGAGGAAGCTGTGTCTCCCCTAGATACACAGAAGGAAATGTCTAGCTGGTATTTAAAGTCTAGTCAGAATAGGGCTGAAGGATGAACAACATGTTATCCACTGCCATACCTCTTTGGAAGCCTGAACTTTTAGGGAGAGATGAAAAGGAAAATCAGTTGTCAGGGACCTCCTTCAGCTGTTTCTAATCATCTTGGTCTATAGGGAGGTACTGTAGAGGTTTTCTTAAGTTAAAAAAAAAAATAAAAAAAATTTTTTGACATGAAAAATACTTTCTTCATGGAAAACCTCAGCTGAGGAGCTCTTCAGCTGCTGTATCTTCAACATTTTCTCTATTTACCTGGCTGTCTCAGGCACCTGTTTGGTCTTTATGATCCTGATGACTTATGTAGCGGGTTCTGAAATTTTTATTACTCAGAATTTTTTTTAGTCATCAAGGAGAAGGAATATTGTCATTTAAGATTTTCACTCTTCTCTCTTTATTTCCCTTTTTTATTCCTTCTTTGCTGTATGGAAAGACTGGGAGAAAAATGCTGTTGTAGGACTTCCCTCAGCTCCAGTCACAAGAAAGCTCTCTCAATAATTGAATGTGTAGAAATGTGTAGAAAAAATAATACATTAAAAACCTAAGATGATTGAAGCTAGGATTAGTAATATATAAAGATACAAGGATAAGCAGAGTATGTAGCCTTTAAATTTTCACTATTAGCCTGATATCAGACCACATTTGCAGTCATTGAACACTCCACTTTTCAAGTTGCAAATTTAACTTTGAGTTCTTTCTTCACATGTTACAGTGGGCTGTCCTTTCCAAATATTATGTGTACATAGAGTAACAGTAACTTTGGAGCCACTATAGTGTTTAGTAAATGGGTTTAAGCAGATGGTATCACAAAGGGCCCAGAGGTAAATAACTGTATTCCTCCATGCCTTGTTAGCCTATAATGTTGTATGAAAAATACTGCCAGATCTCTTTCCCAAAGAGAATAGGCAAATCTTTTATTTAAAAAATACTTTGTGAAAATAAATTTAAAAAAAAATAAAAATAAAGCCTTGTTGGAGACTTGAAAGAGTTTCTGTAATTTACTATTCTTTCTTTAAAAGTAATTATGTAGACGTAGATGATTACAATGTGTCTATCAATTTCTTATTTTCCGCCTTGTGTTGCTTTTCAGATGTAGGGGTCCAAAAAGCATTACTTTTGGAAGTGTATTTTATATAAATTAATTTATTTAAAAAGTTTTCAGAACTTTCACATTTTATTGTGGTCTCATGCTTAAAATTATGCTGTGCCTTTTATATCACATTCGAAAATTACAGTATGTTTTAAAAGAATGCTATTAAAAAAGACTTTTTTTAATATTTTACTGTCATACCATTCATCTTTGACTTTTTATTTGTTTTGGTCTCCAAAGAGGCTTGACCCTTGAAAAGGAGATGTGCCCTAAGAAGAAGATACCTCATTTATCCCTTATTCTATAAAATTGAGAGGGAAGGAGGGTTTGGTAACTGGTGCATCTCAGCTACGGAGCTGCGTGACAAACCAGGCTGTTTCAGGAGACAGTTGCCTCCACCACATGCAGGCGTCGCACTGTCCTTCCTCTCTCCCTGCTGTCTTCCTTCTCTGAAGCTGGCAAGGTGTCATGGACAAGTATCCTGCTCTCCTGGCACTTCTGAGAGCAGAATTTGTGTTGGTCCCCATCCATTGGCAGCTGATGCGAGAAGAATGCAGAATGGAGGGAGCAGAGACGTGGTGTCTGTGTCCCAGTGATCTCCAGTTGGTTGTCTGCCCAATTCCGGAATGGTGGTTTTAACCCTTCCTGGGTCCAGGGCCAGGCCAGAGATGGAATGAACACCGGTAGTAATTTCTTACCTTTGGACATTATAAATAAAAATTTTAAAAATATTTTACATCCTCTCAATTTGGTAAAATATTGATGCTTTTAGGGTTTTTTTGCTAATACATTGATTTTGAACCATACAGAAATATTTTGGGTGTGCAGGGGTCTTTTGCAACTGATTTGTTGGTGCAGTCCACATTAACTGAAAATTGTTAATATAGAGAGTTTACCACAGAAGGTGATATATAACCAAGCTCAGTTCACAGACAGTTTGTGAGAAATAGATATTCCCAGAACTAACTATTTTTTATTTTTTTTTCACATTCTTCTTTCTCCTGGAGTTTCAAAACTGGGGTGACTTTATATATTCCTCTTGGACACTTTGAAAGGGAAGAAAGAGGCATTCCTCCTTAATTTTTTAGGTGCAATGAAAATGGGATGCTAACCGCTCAAGAACGATGTGAAATTAATTTCCTACTTTTTTTCTTCTCTCCTTTCTTCCATTCCCCAGTATCATACTTTATCTCTACCACTGTAGTTATTGGGTTTTCTGGGCAGTAGTAGCAGAGAAAATTGACAAAATAATTTAATGCTGCACCAAAGTAGGATTGTCTTTGCCTTTGCCTTTTGGAGTCCTTGCAGCAATGCAGTGACACTTCTAAAACTTAGTTCAATTTTACTTTTTCTGTTTAGAAAGCCTTAAAACAAACCCAAGACAGTTTAATTGAAAAACTTCAGGTCTTGTCTATATGCCTAGGCATATTTTCTTACTATTTTTCGTAAAGTCCTCACATGTATCTGCATAAAAAATGAGAAATTGTGTGCACATATACACATGTATATATGTGTGTATATATAGTTCTTAAAACCCCCCAAGTCTCTTTTTTTTTCTTATAAAATGAAGAACTGCCTCCTGCTCTCAGTAGCTAAGTTCTGTACTTCTGAAGAGCAGAGGAAGCTGCTAATAAGTTGGTAACATTCTGCAGTTAGCTAGTTCCCCTAAAGAGGACCCCTGGTGGTCTAGTGGTTAGGATGCGGCACTCTCACCGCCATGGCCTGGGTTCGATTCCCGGTCAGGGAACTCCTCCGGGCAGATGGAGCTCGTCAGCCCTGTAAGGCCATCCATCTAAGAGAAGGTCACTCTAAACAAACCTACGTCCTGAGGACCTCGCTGCCACCGTCCAAGCTCGCTCGGCCCCAGCAGATGAACCTTAGGATTAAAGGGTGAGCTCAGTTCAGCGCACACTGTGTCTCACCTAAAAAATCCACTGCGCAGGCTCGAAGGGTAAAAGACCTTTCCCAAATCTTCATTTGTGAAGATTGGCCATGATGAGTTCCCCTAAAGGAGAAAGAATTATAATTACATGTTCTATTTTGAAGAGGTGATTTTGAAAACTGACCAAGCCATACTCCACTTCAAGAGAGGTATTGGGAGGTTGGGATGCTGTTTTGATAGGCCAAATGGTGTCTGCTTCAGCAATTTGTAACATTTTATCATTGACAACTGTAGAGGAATGAGGCAGTCTATTTTGGTGGAATGGACAGATTTCTGTCCATCTGTGCTTGTATTACAGCATGTCACTTGTACTTTAGATCTGCATAGCTCTGAGCCAAGATAGAAGCCACAGCAAGGTCAGGAGGTGGAGAAGCCTGTCAGCACATTCTGTCTCTAATGATATGACAACTGCAAATTGGTGCTTCAGGAACAGCCTGGAGGCAGTCATTATGTTGGGTCTTGAAGCTCAGCTTTCTCTAATACTGTTTCAAAGGAAAATGCTAACTTCAGATGCTTCTGATCAGCCAGGAGTTTAATCTGTTGTAGTTTAACACAGTTACTTGCCGCAGTCCGAAGGGGGGATGGGATCGTGGCACAGCACGGGTCCGGGACACAAGGTAGGGTGGAAGTAGAATGCTTTATTGAGGAGTGCGCAGGATTCTTTATCAGTTCAGGCAGGGAAAGGACCAGAACATAGGGTGGGGTATGAGACAGACAAATGGGGAAGCAAATCAGGATAGGGGCACAGGTGAAAGAGGGAGGAACGTGGGAGGAACCGGGGAGAGAAGGGGCGAATGGAGGCTGTCTCCTCTCTGCAGCTTCTCCAGCCAATCCGCAGGAAAGCAGGAAGCAGACAAGCCTGAACATGCCTGGGAAATACAAATTCTGGGGAAGCATACAATGTGTATATACATAATAACTGTAAAGTCTGTATCATAAAGTCCTTTCAATCACTGTACATCTTTTTCCACTTCTGAAATTTTCCCCATTCTGATTCCTGGTCCTTCACAGTTACTCCTGTGTTTCTTCAAAAAAAAAGTCTAAAAAAAAATAAGAGATTATGTATAGAATTATATTGTTGTTTTTCATGAAAAAAATGGGTGGTGCTTCTTTCTAATGGCTGAAATGGATGGCTCTGCTATATTTCAAGCCTTTATTTTTTCTCTGCATCCATGTATCTCCTGTCTTTTGCTTTTTTCTCTTCTTTCTTTTAAGTTTACACAGATCAATTCAGTTAATATTTTTAGGATACTAGAGATTTGACTCTAGCAGATGACCTTAAAGTTATGCTGTTTTTCCTCTGTCTCACCAGTGCCTACCAGATTGTTGTTGAGGAGCTGCACCCGCACCGAACAAAGCGAGAAACAGGTGCCATGGAGTGCTACCAAATCCCTATCACCTATCAGACTGCTCTTAGCGGAGGGTCACCATATTACTTTGCTGCTCAGCTGCCTCCAGGAAACCTACCGGAGCCAGCCCCTTTTACTGTGGGTGACAACAGGACTTACCAAGGTTTCTGGAACCCACCGTTGGCTCCTCGGAAAGGCTACAACATCTATTTCCAGGCCATGAGCAGCGTTGAGAAGGCAAGTGCTAACACCACCTTTCTTCTGGAAGGAGTCAAAGACATGCCTGTAGTGGCGATTAGGGCCATTGGAGTTGGACATAGGAGGTGTTGGCAGTGGCATAGCTGTAATCCTCTCTGTGCAGTGAGAGCGTGGCAGTGCGCCATTCACATTTCACATCAACATCGTGTCCTAGTAAATTGCTTAGATGAGAGTTTAATACGTCTCCTAGTAATTGTCTGAGGAAAGTAATTTCAGTGTTGTGACTCTGTCTCCTCAGTAAATAATATCCTCAGTCCTTTCTCTGATTCTCAATCCTTGCACACTTCAGAAGATTAAATTACTGCAGGACGAACAGAATGTGGGCTGTTCAGCGGGCTAGTAAAACATTGCTAGCTTTGTGAGACTCTTGCACTGAACGTCTAAAAAGTAAAAGTTTGCTTGAGCAAAACTCCAGGCCCACTGTGTGTTTGCAAGAGTCTTTTTGAGAAAGTGTACGTCAGACTTGCACCACTGCTGGGCAGTAGTAGAAGTGTATCTGTCGCCTCCTTGGTGTTTCTTTTTACCTCTGTTACTGAGTACTGCTGCTGGCTCTGTATTCATATGGAAGGACTAAAAGTGCCAGGGAGAGAGGTTCTAGGTGGGAAGAACAACTCTGCAAGCCCCATGGTGTTGCTCTTTAATGGTTTTTCCTTTTGTAAATTAAAAATAAGGAAAGGGAAAATTACTGGTGAGGAGGGAAAATGTGGTACACACATAAGCTTTAGATATTTAAAAATTTCAAATTTTGGTTTATAGTATAGAAAACTAAAGTGTCCAGGCAGGTCAGAAAGGAACTAGAAAGGACAACTAGATTGATAGCCAGTGATATGCACCCAAACCTTTGGAAAGGAGCAGAAGCAGTGTTTACCCTTCTTTACATTTAGGTTTTTGTGGAGACTAAACAAATCCTTGCTAACAGGCAGCCTTGCCTTGGAGTCTTTCAAAGAAAATTTAACCTTTTACTTATTATGGTTATGGAAATTGGATATGCATCAAGTGAGAATAGGAACAAAGCTGTTTGAGAATTAGATGGTTTTTTCTGATTTAAGAGACTATTCCCTCTTTTTAGTCCTTATCTATAGACCTGTATGAAGTAAACAAAATAAAATAAGAGGTGACTGCTAGACACTCATCCGTATTTCCCTCACCTGTTAAAAATAATTCCCTTTGTTTTTATAGGCTTTCAGCAGACTACCTTGTAAGGAAATTTGTTTCATTACCCAAGAAATAAGGGAGAGGGAAAAGTAAAATAGAAATACTAAATAAAAAAAGTAGGTCTCAATTTTGGCTTTTACGTTTTGACAGATAAGTAGAAGCTGAGAGAAGAATAGAATTTTTTTTGCTTAAACTTGATTTCAGTTTGTGAGAGAGTTTAATGCTAAAATGGATTTCTCTGTTATGATTTAAAACTTTGGATCCAATTTCTGTTCTTAAAGGGATTTAGGGGGTAATTTTGAGGGGGACTGCACCACATTCTGCTGGGACAGAGACCTAGGGGTTGTAACATAACCTCTGAGCTGCAGAATATTTAAACAGATGCTTTACTATAAACTACCGAGATCACCAAAATAGGCAGAGGGAAGTAAAGTGTGCTGTGAAATACATGGTAGGGTTGAGAGGAGGGTTAGTTACACTGTGATCCTGGAAGATATTGAACAAAAATGGACAAGTAAATCCAGTAAGTGGGGATAATAAGTAAGATTATATTTGGTAAACTTTGTGAGGCTTTCATATGGATGGAAAAATTGTCTTTATGGAACACTTACAGTGCCTCAGCTTAAGCACTGTAGAGCTCTTTACAAGCTGTGTTTACAAACCAGCATCAACCTGGTTTTTTTACCTGTTGCTTTGGAATCTTCAAGATGAGAGAGATCCAGGGGATTTATTCAGGGATGAAGTGCTGGGAGGTGCAGAACTAGAGAGAGGATATTTTATAGAGTGAAACTGTCATTATTATATTTTCAAATTACATGCTAATATTGTTTAGAGAAATCTAATACAGCAGCAGTTGTATCCTCTCATGCAACCTTATGCTATTTCAGTATTTTTGCCTTTAAAATGACTGCACATTGTACAAAAAGGTCAGAAAACCCATAAAACCCATTTATGACTGACTCTCAGCTCTTCAAGTTGTCCAAACTGCTCATAACTGAGTCATTTCTCTGTTCATTTGTTTTAATTGCTGAACAAACTTCTGAGGGGAAGGGAGGGAAAAGTAAAGTTACATAAAAATTGTCTTTGCATGTGCAACTTCTGAAGCACATCGCTGTTGAATCACTGTGTCTCCTAGGCAGATTGTGTAAGTTTTAGAAGGGATACCTGGGCTGCTCTGTGCTCATTCCACATGCAGAAGCATGGGGGAGTGTGTTGCTGATGTGCTTCAGGTGACTGTTTAAGAATGTCAGAAGGTAGCAAGATGTAAGTTTGGAGACAGTGCTGAGCAAAAGTATCTTCTTTGCTGCACAGTGCTGTTGGAGGTCAACACTGGCTCAGGATTTCTGTGCCATGACATAAATAGGAGCACCAGTCCTCCCATTTCCTTCCGCTGCACTCTCTCTTCGTGTTCTTACAGCATGATTTCCATTTGATTTGAATAATCTGAAATTTTTCTGTGTTTGGCCTGTCCTGCACCTTTTCTCCCCATCATTTTTCCTGGACAGTACAGTCCAATGTCTAGTTTTCATCCAGCTTTTGTAAAGGCAAAATCCCCCAACCTCCTTCTCTGCTAAGCCCAGAGCCCTGAGCCACCTCATTGAGTTGTCCCAACGTGATCAGTAGATCTAGGATGAATCTATGGAGTGGAGAGGGCAAGAAAAAGCAACCTGATTTGACTGTTTTCTTTACTTTTCTGTCCTCAACAGGAAACCAAAACTCAGTGTGTTCGAATAGCTACAAAAGGTAAGAGGTTTGTCCCCACACACAAAGTAGCTTTTTTTAAAGAAACGTGGTGTTTCTATTAAATGTTTGAAGCAAAGCCAATAGTATCCCTCTATTTTGAACCACCTGATTGTCTTAAGATGTAATGGTCTACTACTTTTTATTCTTTGGTATTGGGCCAAGACAGTACTGTTCTAGCAATACTCAGAATTTAGGACAAAATAAAATCTCTTTTTTTCCCCCTCCCTGTCTGTGATTTTCAAGATATGCTTTTAGGGTGCTGATAGATTTCAGGCAGCAGATAGATGGATGGGAATCTGGAAAGTGCACGTGGTTAAACTGTCTGTTATGCTGGCAATTATTTACAAGCAGGGGAGGGAATAATTTAAATGAAGGACACGACGGTTAATTTTCCTAAGTAAGAGCTCCAAGTGTTAGCTAGACATAGGGAGGGGTTGATTTGAGGAAGGTTTGTCTCTTTGATAGCAAGTGAGTTCCAGGGCTAGGACTGACTGCATAGCTATGACAATAAATCATGTTGACCCCATATACAGCAGGTTAATCACATACTGCTCACTCAGAAACACTGTTTCATCTTCAAATGAGGGCTTAGTTGTTCTGCTTATTGTTATCTCTCGCTTTGACTGTATTTATAGCCATTCGTTTTGGTGGCTTGATCGTGTGGACATGAGAGTTGTTTGATAGACTCTGGCAGCATAAACAAGAAAGGAGCTTACAAATGCCCGAAGAGTACTCTGCAGAGGCCCAGCACTTACGTTGTCTCTTTCTAATTGCATATTGATATTTAGCATAAAAACAACTTTTGATATGAGCAAGCAGGCATTTAAAGTACTGAGGAGGCACATCAGTCCCATTTTTCAGTAACTTTTTTCAATTTAAATCTTATTCCAATTACAAGCTGATGCCTGTAATGAGGTGGTAGCAATCAAACATTTTCTTGAGAAACCAGAAAATAAAATGTACTTCTCATGATATATTAATATTTTTATCAAGTGTGGTAAGCTAATAAAACCAGGAAATTAAAACCATGAGCTAAGTCTTCTGTGAAAGGTACATCAGCCTTATTTTTCTTATGTTTACCTGGTATGATTAAATGTTTGAATTAAAATATATTTGCATAAACAAATATTTATGTACCACAAGCATGTATTGCTAGAATTTGAGTCAAGGGAGAGTCTTGAAAGGCTCAGAAATAACCTAAAATATTGCAGGACTGAGGAAGGGGAAAGCAATAGTGTCTCTCATAATAAATTTTCTGGATAGTAATAACACAACAAGGAGGAAATTGACTTTAGTATAAGAAAACTATTTTTTACTTAATCATACACAGTCCATGGATCTCAAAGCAATGTTCATGGTAGCAATAGACCTCTTGGTGGTTGCTTGTACACCTTCCTCTGCTTGCAATAGTCACATTCACCCGCAGTGGCTGTCGATTGAAGGAAAGGGGAAATGAGTAACATGTTTCTTACCATTGTGCCATATATCCTGCCTTTACCACTCTGATTGAAGACAGTTTCTTAAGTAAGTGCATTGCCTGATATATCAGTGGTAAACTCCTTGAAAGTGGAACTAAAACCCAAAATGTTTTCTCTGACTTATTTTACTTTGTAGGTGTGAGTTGCAGGTGGAGGCAACATTAGGAGTAAATGCTTTCTCTTCCTCTGACGGAATTCATTTAGTGGGGCATCATCACTTCAAAGTCATGTACATTCATACTTCTCAAATGAGTTATACTGTTATTCTAAAACATTTTTTATGAGCTCACACTGATTTTTTCATTGTAATAATAATACCATGATTTGTTGTACTCAAAGAAAACTATACTTAATATATTGGTTTATGCATATGTTCATCTGGTTATCCTGGTTTGTTTTGGTTTCTTGGTTTTTTGTGGGGTTTTTATTTGTTTGTTTTGTAGTGTATAAGATCATTTTGAATCATTGACCTAAATGTCTGGTTACATTTGTAATATTTTCATAGGGAAAAGAGAACTGTCTCATCTTACCTAATGCACTCCACTAAAGCTAACATACCCATTTAAAATCAAAAAAATTGTCTAAACTATGTATTCTGTTATAAAAGTAATGTGTAGTTCTGTGTTATCTCCTGTGACTTGAAGCAGCCTACAGTTTGCCAAACTGAATTTTGTCTTGAACATGTTGAAAAGGCATTAAAAATTATAAAATGCTGGGGTGGAAGAGAGCAGGGAGGAACAACATTAAAGACAATGTTTAAACAAGACAAAATTTCCTTGGTAGTGAAGTTCAGTGTTACTGTCAAAGTTAGTTTCTCATCTCTATCTTGTTCAAGGATCTGGTGTTATCTACTGTGTAGATTCATAGCAATAAGATGTAAAGGTGGAAAAAATATGATAGTAATACCATGGTTTGGTGCTGGAGAAGTTCATATCCCTGCAGTTGTAATCTTGATAATTTAACTTTCTTAGGTCTGTTGTTTCCTTGCTTGGACAGTTTTTCGTTTGCTTGGACAGTTCCCTGTATAATTTACATATATTTTACTGCATAAGGGATCTTGCACGTATCATTCCCATGGGTTGGCTTTTGCCTTCAGAAATTGATGGAATAGTTTATTGGTGTCAAACTAATGAAAGTCAGCAAATTTAAATTGAAGCGCTCATACTTTCTGTAGTCTGTATATTCCAGGTGCAGTGTTCTCATGCACTTCTGATAACAAAGTGCACTGAAGTGTCAAGTCATTTAAAAGATGGTGCCGAATCATGACTAAAGTATGTTACTGTTTTTGATGTGTCTTGAAAGAATGTTTTTAGAGTAAACTGAGAGGCTTACTAGTGTGTGGTATATTAAAATACACTGAGTTAAGTTTGCATTATAGAAAATATTGGAACAGCATCAGTTTAAAAAGTAGTCTCCTGAGCAGTTCCTGTGTACTTGCAGCTGAAGGATAAATGCCTGAGTGATTCTTTGATGGCCCTGATTTAGGCTAATAATAGAATTCCCCCTTTTTATGGACACCTACTTCCACAACGCTTTTAAGAGTTTAATAACTCTGACTTTTGCCCTTCTGTAGATTGGAGTGAATTGGCCAGGACAGTCCCAAGTAATTAGATGTGAGAGAGTATGCAAGTTATACAGATGTACACAGTCTGTTCATATAAGCTTTGATTCTTGAGGAAACCAGGTTAAAAATAATTCCTTGTGTCACAGATGATGATGAGTAGACTATACCTAAAGCACCATTTCCATTACAGGTATAGCCCAGAAATTGTATTAAGTGTGAATGATTTTAATTTCTTGGACACTTTTAGCTGATACTGCCTTACTCCATCAACCTGAACCCTCTCTTCATTCGGAGCCTCTTAGTAGCTCATGATCGGCATAATTTTTATTTTTTTAACACCACTTCATTGTTCTCTACCTCATTATTTTTGAATCTGTGTAGTAGGATTACCCAGTCACTAATAATCTGGTTTCCCATACATAGTAACTGAAGAAGAAGGAAAAATAATAATCTTGTTTTCTGAAGAGCAGAGAAGAGTACAGAGACTGAGATAATAGGTCAGATTTTCATTAGGAATGGAAAGATGGAATTATGCTAGAAAATATGTGTTATTTAATTTTAAAAAAAAGTGTTACATATAATTTCCTAAAGAAAGTTCTTGAACTTCCTAATACTCACTTAGTAAGGCAGAGTTCAACTATGGAATCATAGAATCATTAAGGTTGGAAAATACCTCTAAGATCATGAAGTCCAACAGTCAACCTAACACCACCACCATGTTCACCACTAAACCATGTTCATAGGTGCCATATCCACATGTTTTTTAAGTACTTCCAGGGATGGTGACTCCACCACTTCCATGGGCATTCTGTTCCAATGCTTTACACCCTTTTCATGAACAAATTTTTCCTAATATCTAACCTAAACTCCTTCTGCCGCAACTTGAGGTCATTAACTAGTTCATAATATGCACATGTCAGAATGAATATGTGATAACCAAACCTGCCTAACCAAAGTATTGATAGACTGAAGTAAATAAAAGATACATGCACTTCAGAGTAATACATGTTGATGACTGATCAGTCATATCCTGGAGTTGAGTTTGACTGTATAAAATTTTGAATGGGTTTCCACTCACACCCGGGCATTGGCATTTCATTTTACAGTCTAAAATGTTATCGACTGCTCAGGGAATGAAACTAGATTAACGTGGTCAGAGAAGAGTGATGCTTCAAACTATTTAGCATGTAAATAGATATTTAAGAGGACAGAAGGGACAGCAGAGCTAATACTAAACAGAGTATATGAAGCTGACATTTATGACAGTTTTCAGGCTGCCAAGTTTGAGGCCAATACTATTCTTTTGTTTTGTTTAGTGGACTAGAGAAACACTTTGAAAATTTAATTAGAAGAAATACACTGTGGGAATAAAGAAGTGGTGGGCCTGGCAACTCTATCACAAAGTAGTTAGAGGGAATAAATGAAGCCCAAGGTTTCTCTTTCCACATTTAAAACAAGAACTTCATCAACTCCAACATTATTTTCCCTTGTGGTTTTCATCTGTGTTGTTAGTTCAGGCAGAATAGAACCTCTCTATCTCTGTGCACATTTGGTTCATACAGACGGATGAAAATACCGTTTGAGATGATGCACATCTGGAAGTAATTGTGAAATAGCAGAAAATGACTTTTTAATCTGATTTGAGGAATAAAAAGGTCTGGGTGGTAACATTTCTACTGCAAGTGTGTATTTAGTCCGCCATCATTATGGCTCTGAATTCATTCCCACAGCAGTTGGGAATTGATCCAAAGGCCTTTGATGTCAATGGGAGTCCTTCCACTGACATTAATGTGCTTTGGATTAGGTCTTTAGAAGTCATAAATCTGTCTAGACTGTAATTATTTCTTTGAAATTGTTCCTGATGGTGTTTCTGCTCTTAGGGAAATTTGTGAAAGTCAAATCACCTCCTCTTGCAGGATGCTCAAAAATGTCTGTTACCGATTAATGCACAAATGAAGGGAAGATGTCAGATGCTAAATGTATCTGAAACGAAGCTTCTCTCACTGTTGTTTTTATGTTGGGATCAATGCTTCTACAATGACTTTTAGCTATACCATCACAATAGGCCCTGGAAACCTATACTAGGCAGTATAAATTTAGAGAACAATGCAGGTGTTTCCCAAGTCCCATATTTTTTTTTCACTTTTTCATAGGAAAAAGCTATTAATATGTTTAAACTTCAGTGGTCTTTTGCATAATGTATTTTATCACACAAAGAGGAGAATTTAACTAGCTTGCTGAGCTTTCCAAAGATGGAAACACAATATTAGCATGGCATATTTTTCTCTTTTGTGTGGGAAATTGCAGAAGTTCACCGAGCAATCACATCTGCTAGTTCTGATAACTGATACCTTTAGTTGTAAATAAAAAATTACATGATCTTTTGATGGAATATTTGATGATAGTTATTAAAAATGCAGTTAAGTGAGGGACACCTCCAGATTTTCAGACACAAAAACCTGTAATGTGGATATTTTCATAGATACACAAAGAGTAAGAAAATTGTGGAATTCAATTACAAAAATTTCATTTGAGTAAAAAAGAATTCAATGTAACAACAACATTTATCATGTGAAATTACCCGATTGATATGCATGGGATAGCAATTTTCAGAGAATGTGTTTCTCATTCTTTATTATAAGGCACCAAAGAGAAGTACACTTTTCTCCTTGTTGCTTCACACCTCTAAGAAATAAGGGGTATCTGAGGGTAAGAGCAGAAACTTATTAATTACCTAATGTTTTTATGCTTATGACATTGCCTGAGCTGAACCATTTATTTTAACTGTATTTGTAAACAATTACAATTAGAAGTATTTTATCGTTTCTGGCCCATTTCATGAGTCTTCAGATATGACTGTGTTTTGAAAGAGTAGTTGACTAATTCTGGTCAGAAAAATTTCATAGATGACTAAATCTAGTAAATACAATTAGTAAATCTAATTTCTTTACTAGAAAACTTTATTGTTAAACACATTACTTAGTGAATAAGTTTATTATATGCAAACTTTCTTTTACTAAATTTAATATAGTTTTGAAAGTAAGCATTTTTAAAACTGGTATGTTTCTAAGAGGAAACACTAGTGATACATTTCAGTGTTTGGGTTTTTTTAAATTAGTCATTAGAATGAAGAAATTTTGAGTCCAAAGATATTAACTAAATATTAACTTTCCTTGATTTTGAAATGTTTCAGTACTTCTTTTAACCTAGCTACTTAACAAATTACTTTGTGTAGATGCTATATGCAGATTGAAATCTTAGGAACCTTAAAGATTTCCTAAAGAATACGAATTTTACAAGTAAGAATTCAGGTAGAGGATTCCAGTTTATATTTAAATGTTAGAGAAGGAATGTTGATACGTTACCTGCTCAAAGTGAAGATTCAGCACCTTAGCACATATCCTCTTTTAGTAGGTGCCTGGTTTATTAGGTCTCTTCAGCTGTTATGAATATTATTTCATGAATCAGTTTGTGGGCACTGAGAGGTTTGCATCCATTGTTAGAGAATATGGAGACATGAAGGTAGAAATCTGGTGTTTTTACAAAACTCCTTAGAATTTTAACTGCAATTGAAAATTCTTCATTACACTATAATAGATATGCATTTAGAATTACCATTTACTGATACTGCTGGTTGTGGGGGGGTATTTTAGCTCCCTTTTTTTTTACTGTTCTTTCATAATTTCTCATTTGTCCTTTCTTATGTTTTTGCCTTCTTTGTGTAATTGTAAAATTACAAGTGTTTAGAGAAGGTAAACTCTATCATCACCTGATAGGACTGGTCTCATTAGCTCCTTTTCATACAAGCAGCCTGTGTACACTTTCATTTTATTAACTGTGATTAACTGTGCCTTTGGATAAAATGGCCCCTTGCAATGCTTGGGATTGAGGAGTGCGTGAGGTAGATCATGCAGAGATTGCTGCCTCTTAACAGTCTTCAAGGCATCTCAGATGCATGTTCAACTTTGGAGCAACAAGAATTTGGCTTATCTGTGCTGCAGTGAAGCCCCATGAAGGGACAGCACCTTTTCAAAGAAAGAAGGAGAAAGGAGTCTCTAGAAATTATACATTTTGTTTATATCCATTCAGTATTCTTCAGCCAGAATAACACTTTCTCTGCAGGGACAGCCCAGAGTAGGTTTTGCCATACACATAATTTATGCATAAGTTGAATACTGTACCAAATAAAGCAATGAATAGCTGATCCTAGAAATATCCCTGCTTACAGGTATCTTACCATCCTTGTTAGTGCCAGTAGAGAAACTACAGTTCAAACTGATACAGTCAAAATCAGTCATACTTGAAACCAGTCCCATTAAATGCTTCATTAGATTGGGAGATTTTAATGTACACACATTTGTTGGATTTGGAAGTTTGTAGGAAAGTCCAGATTGTTTTGGAAGTGGTAATGAAAACTTGGATGCCACTCCAGTAGTGATGATATGCTCTGAGCCCTAGCTGGTCATCGCTGTCCCTAGTTCTGATGTGCTGTTATTGCAAATGATGTCATGAATGCATTCACTGTTGGCCTAGTAATAGCTTCATTCCTATGCTACAACTTAGCACTGATAAAGTAAAAATCATTTAAATGGCAGATTCATTAAAATCATCATTAATAATGACGAGTTGATGTTGGTAGATCACACATAGGCCAATAAAGATAGAAAAACAAATTCTTAAGGAGTGTGTATGGCTGGTGGTCACAAAGCTCATGGAAAAAAAGTGCCTGTCAGCAGCTCATTGCTATTCTTCTTACACATTACTGACCTCACTCAAACTTGCCAAAATAAACTAACTTAACACAGTCAAAATAATTTTAAGCATTTTCTAGGTTACAACAATTGCACAAGCAGTTCTGAAAGCCGAATAAAAATGACAGCACATGCTGGAATAGTGGTGAAAGGGGAAGGTAGTCTTCAGCATCTTCAGATGCAGCCAAAAGGTGTGGAGGTCATGCTTAAAACTGGTAGAAGAATTTAAACCTCAAGGTCAAAGCTGTTTCAGTCTAACTAAAAAAACCGAACATGAAATGTTGCATCAGTATGCAGCACCTTACCACAGAGGAGGTAATCCTTGCAATTATCCATCCTTGTATTAACAGCTGCCTAACAGTGAGATATTTTGAATAGAAGGCTGCTCACTGTGCACCTAGAGAGGAAGGACAAAGACGGTTTTATATCAGAAAAGAATGTTGCCCACCAAAGAACACAGAAGAAATTCAGCAACATCTAAATCAGAAATGTGCTTATTGATTTTTATGATAACAGTTTCTGGCCCTAAAATCGACATCACTGTGTTTCTCTGTATCTAATCAAACACTTTTAACTAAATGAAAAGAAGTTCCATCTCATTGTCATGAACATTTCAAGGGTTTATTAAACTATTTGCATGTCATCTCTGACAGAGCGCTAAATGAAGTTCTACAGCTAGTCATCTAGAAAGAAGGAGCAGCATTGCCAAGTGTAGTAGCACTTCTTAAATGCTGTCAAATGTGTTGCAGTGCAAGTCAGTATGGTTGATTGGCACTGCTGCCAAATTACTCAAATACAGAGACTGATGCTTTGTCAGCTGCATAAGGAGATGATGGCTCTGAAGTTCAGGAGCATACGCTGCTTTCTGCTCTGGTGGGAAGTTGTGTACTAACCACACTATTTTTGGAAAGATCCCAACAGAAAGGGTTTGCAGATGGACCTTGTAGGAAGGATGATCTTTTTAGAAATTATGTGGTTGTCACACAGCTGTCTGTTACAGCAGGAGTCAGTTATAGGCACTGTTAAAATGGATTTTGGGGCCCTGTAAATTCAAAGATAGGGAACAGAATTATGAGCCTGTGTGTGGTTTTCGGTGCTCTTGACTTAGGCTGGAGGCTTTTGTGCAAATTCAGCAGTTTGGAAAGGACTATGATTATTCTCCATGCTGCACAGTGATGAAGGTTCTTGATCAGGATGGACTTCCAGAACCCTTCATTGTCAAAGAGGTCATGAAATATATTGCATTCTTTGACATTTCTGATTAACATTTGCTTTGTTGAGTCAACAAGAAAGGTAACCACATTCAATACCATATAGATGCCAGAATATTTAACCTGAACATTAAATCCAAAGTCCCATACCTGCTGACTTGTGTTACTTGCTCTTTGCTGATGACCGAGTATTGGTTATTCAAACGTATGTAAGCAGACTACATATTATTGACTGTTTCAGCCCCTCTGCCAAGTGGTTTGGCCAGGCCATTAGCATAGAGGAAAAAGAGGTCCTGCTCTAACCTTGCTGTGGTGGAAAATATCCTGAGGCAGTAGTCTGTGCTAATGATAAACCACTGAAACTTGTGAGAATAGCAATGCTATTTCACCAGCATACTCTTAACACCAGAGTTAATAATGTACTCATGCAGGGGATAGCAAAAGTCAGTATAGTATTTAGGATGATAAAGCAGCATGTCTGAAATAAGAGACTTCTGGCTTCAAATAAAAGTAAACACCTATTGTGCATTAGTTGTTGTCACTCAGTGTACAGTTACAAAACTTGGACTTTTTATGATCTCCACATCTAGCACCCAAACCATTTCCAATGCACTGCCTTCATGCCCTTGCTGCCATAAAACTGCAGAATCTTGCCCTGAATGCTATACTCTTAAATTGCTGTCACATTGTCAGAACTGAAGGAAGATTACAGGACATCCGGTTATGCCAGACCTGCTTCTCATGTTGGACAACAAATTGCCCAAAACTGATTTCTATGGGCAGCTGAAATGCAGAGTAAAGCTCAGAGGCAGCATAATGAGGTAGTTAATGAGGAAGTTCAAGGCAAATCCTCAGTTATGTGTCATCAGTTTCATAGTGTAGGAAATTACATCTGATAATTTCCTGCTCTAGCAAAGAATGAGTACTTATGTCATCATAACATGCAAATAAAATCAGAATGATACTGTATGGTAAATGTAAATATAGTAGTGAAACATTATATCTGTACATTTCACAGAATCATGAAAATGTGCGTCTTTCTTGCACAGTAAAATCTAGTCCTTATGTACTGATGGAAAACAGGCATCACATGCCTTTCCATCCCTTGTGCTGCTGTGCTTCTGACTGCCGTTTCTCCAGGCTCAAGAATGATGCATCCTGATGAGCAAGAAATCAGGCAAACGGGGCTAGAAACCTATGTGGATGAATAAAGAACTCCTATCATTACTCAAGCGTAAGCAGAAAATACACAGGAGATGGAAAAAGAGTCAGGCCACTTGGAATGAATATAAAGAGGTTGTCAGAGTAAGTAGAAATGTGACAAGGAAGGCCAAGGAGTTAAATCTGGCCAAGGGTGTCATGGACAACAAGATCACTGCTCACAATCATCTTTGAAAGATCATGGAGATTAGGAGAGGTGCCTGAGGACTGGAAAAAAGCAAATGTCACTCCAGTCTTCAAAAAGAAGGACCCGGTCAACCTCACCTCAATCCCTGTAAAGGTGGTGGAACGCTTTATTCTGGAGGCCATTTCTATTCATATGGAAGACAATAAAATGGATGATCAGGAGTAGTCAGCATGGATTCACTAAAGGTAAATCATGCTTGGCCCAATCTGATTGCTTTCTACAATGAAGCAACTACCTAGATGAATGAGGGGAGAGCAGTGGATATTGTCTACCTTTCCTTTAGCAAGGCTTTCAACACTGTCTGTCACAACATCCTCATAGGCAAACTCAGGAATTATGGACTAGATGAGTGGACAGTGAGGTGGATTGAGAACTGGCTGAACAGCAGATCCCGGAGGGTTATAATCAGTGGCACAGGGTCTAGTTGGAGGCCCCAAGTTTCAATACCAGGCCCAGTATTGCTAAACTTGTTCATCAATGACTTGGATGAAGGGTAGATGCCTCCTCAGCAAGTTCGCTGACGACACAAAGCTGGGAGGAGTGGTCGATCCACCAGAGGCCTCTGCAGCCCTTCAGAAAGCCCTCCATAGGTTGGAGAGATGGGCAGAGAAGAACTACGTGAAATTTAACAAAGGCAAGTGCAGGATCCAGAACCTGTGTGACCTGCTGGAAAGCAGCTCTGTGAGTCACCTGAGAGTCCTGGTGTTCAACAAGCTGTTCATGAGCCATCAGTGTGCCCTTGTGGCCAAGAAGGCCAATGGTATTCTGGGGTACATTAAGGGCATTCCCAGCAGGTCGAGGGAGGTGATCCTCCTCCTCTGGTGACCTTCCCTCAGTCCTGGTGAAGCCTCACCTAGAATACTGTGTCCAGTTCTGGGCTTCTCAATACAAGAGAGACATAGAGTTCCTGGAGCGGGTCCAACAGAGGGCTATGAAGATGATTAAGGGACTGGAGCATCTCTCTTATGAGGAAAGGCTGAAGAGAGTTGGAGTTCAGCCTTGAGAAGAGATGACTGAGAGGAGACCTCATCAATGTATATAAGTATCTGAAAGGAGGGTGTCAACAAGATGGAGCCAGGCTCTTCTCAGTGGTGCCAAGCAATAGGACAAGAGGCAACTGGCAGAAACTGATGTACAGGAAGTTCTACCTGAATATGAGGAAGAACTTACCTACTATGCAAGTGACCAAGCACTGGAACAGATTGCCCAGAGAGGTTGTGGAGTCTCCCTCACTGGAGATATTCAAAAACCGTCTGGATGCAATCCTGTAGCATGTGCTCCAGGATGATCCTGCTTGAGCAGGGAGGTTGGAGCAGACGACCCACTGTGATCCCTTCCAACCTTGCCCATTCTGTGAATCTGTGATTTCAAAGGACTGCTTATGGAAGATGTAAATCATATTTTTTGTAAACATTGGCACAGGTTGTCCAGAGAGTTGGTGGATGCCCCATGATGGAAACATTCAGGGTCAGGTTGGATGAGGCGCTGAGCAACCTTATCTAGTTAAACATGTCCCTGCTCACTGCACAGGGGGGTTGCACTAGATGACCTTTAAAGGTCCCTTCCTACTCAAACTTCCTATGGTTTGAAGATACATATCCTGATTGTACATCTTATTCTTGGGACCGTTAGATAATGACAGGAATATCAAACTGTGAACTATTTGTTAGAACTGTTGAAGGAGGTTTTGCTATTATATCCATTTTTTAACAACATACGAGAAAGGGAATAGAATTCTACGATTATTGTAATTGGCATTCAGATTGCCTCAACATATGGAAGGCCGTTGATTTGCACAAGTACAGGCATTTTTTAATGTGAATCTTAATTTTTATGTACATTAACATAAATCAGATTGTGTGAATTTGCTTGTTTTGTTGACCCACTGCAGTCGAGCAAATCTCAAATTAGTCCTTGATCTGTTTCTAATTTCGCAGATTTTGCTGAACTGAGTCTGTCATTCCAGTTTTGAAACAATGGTGCTGCATACCCTAGAATTTTGTATAGATGTCAGATAAGAAGGCTGATGTTTCAGATTACTCTGTCTATTATGGATCATGCTGCACACTGAGCTGGGAAAGGCTGGTGGCTATTTGCAGCAGTCACTACATATTTGTAATCTACCAAGTTCTTATTTTGCTTTTGAACACAATTTAGAAACCCTCCTTCCATGATAAGTACTTGGAAATTTAGGGACTGAGAGATCATAGAATCATAGAACTGTTGAAGTTGGAAAAGACTGCTAAGATCTTGGGACCATTTCCTGTCATCCTGCCACTTGATACCTGTGAGAAGAGACCAACCCCCACCTTGCTATAACCTCCTTTCAGGTAGTTGTAGAAAGCAATAAGGTCCCCAGTGAACCTTCTTTTCTCCAGGAACCCCAGCTCACTCATCTTCTGCTAATGGAAAACTGAATCTCATTATATGCTTGTCCAAACATGAAAGCTGCTAATTTGGCTGCCTTCTTATTAAAAATATATTGCTTACTCATCATAAGCTCTGAGGCATCATGTCACTTAGCCAAATCGAGTAGCTTTACTAATATAGATTGAATTCAAACCATCCTGAAGAGTTTTCTGACTCAAAAAGTGAAATCATTTTGCATGCAGAGAATTAAGCAAGAGAAATCACAATTTCCTGGATGTCCGTCTAGTAGTGATGAAATTTAGACAGTGAAATTTTATACCTATGGAACAGAACCACCTGGAAGTATTTCTCCAAATTGTTTTGGGAAGGACAAATCTTTTATAATTTATTTTTTAGTAACCCATTCAAGGAACTATTTTGAATGAATGCAAACTGTTACTTAGAACAATTTGTTTTGCTGGCAGAGTGGTCTGTAGTGCTTGTATAGGTCATAACGTAATGTGATAGATCGTAAGCACACAGTGCTGTCACATTTGGAGGACAGTGGGTTGACTTGCAGAAGTTCAGCTGTGGGAAAGCCTGTTCAGTCGTTCTGCTCAGCAGGTCTCCTGAGTCATCCTGTGTTTGTGATTAGAAAAGCTCAGCAGAGCCCATGCTCTTCATAGACACCATAACTGCATTGTGTTTCAAGTATAGTCTGAGGATGTGGGACTTCTAGATTTAATGGCTGGCTGCTGACCCAGCACTTGGACCTGAACCAGACAGACTTTTGCATGAACTAATGCCTATAGCTTGGAGGAGAAGAGGAACAACCATGCGAGTACTGCTGCTACCTGAGCCTACAGCAAGTGTGTAGTGCCTCATCTGCCACCAGCCAGCCTGTAGAGGTGATAAGCTCTCCGGTCGGATAAGTAGCACATGGTGCCCACACAGTAAACCTGTCAGGGACCTGACTGCAGGATGTAGCTCCTGTCACTGCCAAGGTGGGGTAGGCTGCCAGAACAAGAGAGCCCTGATTGCTATAACAACTCATTCTGAGGTCTGGGAAAATGAGAATGTGTCCATATGCTAAACAAGACACTTGACTACTTTTTCAAAACTGTAAGATCAAGTGACAGCTGCTTTTTATCTAATGGTAGAATTTCTTAAAACACAACTCCTTCCACATTTGAGTTGCTTGCTCAGCTTCTCGTCAAAGCAAAACACATCAGCTGTATGGCATGCTCTATTCAGCCCTGTATGGAGGCTCCTTGTGTCCTACCCAATCCACAGATATTTCATCAAGCCAAATTTTGTTATTGCCATTGCTGGTGGTGACATAATAAAAAATGTAGGATTTGCAACAAGTTGTCTTAACATTTGTTAGGCTAAAGGGGAAATATAATAATGCAGGATAAGTTGACAGTCATTTATATTTTTCTCTCCCTTCTTCAAGCTACTCCCTGCTTGAACATGGTTAAGGTAGTTAGAACCAATTTATACTGTGGTATAAATGTCTGAGACAGAAGCATAAATAAAACATCCCTAAACTGGAAGCTAAGTACAGATATAATATACATTTCTTTTGTCAGCTTTGAAACTGGCTAGTGTGTTTTAAATTCATTTTTTATGAGAACAGATACTCTCAGTCATTTTCATATTCTGCTGGTGTTTGTGTCACATTAATTTTGAGAACTATGTAGTCTTTGACTCCTAATTGAATCTAACTAGGTGTTTTACAGCACAGTGAAGAAAGTTATCGTCGTGATGAACACCATCAAATCCTCTACCTGTAAGCATGACGGCTAGCTTGTGATGCTTGCAGTCCCACAATGTATTCTTAACTTGGTTAAGCAATTCTGAGGGCTTGTTTCTGGTTGGGGTAGGGCATATGCAATATGAATACATGCTTTCATGTTTCTGCTGAGGCCTTTCACTTTCTCTTTTATTTTATTATATAATTATAAGGTATTTGAACTTTTCTGGTGGGAGTTCTTTACTAGAGAGAAAGGTCTTGTTTTCACTCGGATGTGTAGCATTGCCTAGCTATGCCTGTCCTCTCTGCACATTTTATCAAAGCTGCATTTCTGCAAACAGACTAATTCATTTCTTTAACAGCACACACATATAAAAATTAGTATTGTAACTTCATTTTCAGCAAATAAGCCATGGCAAATGAGAAAGTGTCAGGTGGCAAAAGAGAATGTTTGTTCTTGTACCTGAAAAATTTGGTGCATTTCTTGAATCTTATCGATTCAAGGCTGTATGCTGGATTTTGCCCTATCTCTCTGTGTAGCTGTAGATTATAAAAGCATGAGATCTTGGTTGGGGGATTGCTCTCCTCTGTTTTTTACATATGGAATAAAGGAAAGAATACAGATACTTCACCTGTAGAGAGTGAGCATTGTTATTGCAGTTGTGTGTATATGTTGAACAGTAACTTGCACAATGACAATAACCAACTGTTTTTTCTATGCTATGAGGACCTTCTTTCATTTTAGAGTTTGGCTTTTATTTCACATACTCAATTTCTCCACTCACATTTAACAATGTAATTATTAGTAAATTCCCATGGGTAGTATTGAAGAAAGATGCTGTCTTGGAGATACTTTAAGTTTTTTCAAGACAAAAATGGCTTAGTATCAGAATTATTATTGATTTCCAGTCACTGTAAAGTACACACACATCACAGTAAAGGTTAACTGTCTAAAAGAATGTAGAAGAACAGCGATTTTAAGTAAAAAGAAATCCCAGATTAAAAAGAAATCAAACTAAAGTAAATGCAGTGAACTGCTTTCTTTATGGGTAAGTTTAGAGTGTTTTCTTTATATGACTACTGTAAAAAGGATGTTTTCTTTTTTGCTTTTTAATGCAAATGTGAATACATCAGTATTTAATTTGACCATGAGTAATATATGTATTCCATTTAATGCCGGATATATTTCAGACTTTATGTGTTTTTCTAATGATGATATGAATTTGTAAATCCTTAATGTCCTTAATGCTGCCCATATGTTGTGCTGAAATCCTTGGGAATCTGTAAAAATAAAAATCAAGAAGATAGTTATGGGCTCTGAAAGCTGAAAACCAACCTAAGCCAGTCTAACAGCTAAAGATTTGTCAGCTAGATCCTAATGCTCCTAAACCTTTGGCAAAACAAATGTTGCCTTTGAGAACTTATCTCATTATATCTGGGCATCTTAAATCACTCTACAGAAATAATATAAAATAAAATGCTCTACTTCTAAATACAAGGCATGATCCTGGCATCTGTGCTTCTGCCCCAAGTGCTGTCCTTCTGTGACACAATCAGCATGAGGTTCTCTTAGATTTATGCTTGTGGGCATATGGACAACTGGAAGTCATTTGGAGATGCCAGTTGTCCTCATTATTTTTTTCTTTTGTCCTTATCCACTGTCAGTTGCTAAGGATGGTACTAGTTTTTCTTTGAAGCAGCATGCAGTCAAGATT
Source organism: Pseudopipra pipra (assembly GCF_036250125.1). Classification (NCBI taxonomy): domain Eukaryota; kingdom Metazoa; phylum Chordata; class Aves; order Passeriformes; family Pipridae; genus Pseudopipra; species Pseudopipra pipra. The sequence continues at coordinate 62,019,492 of NC_087551.1, forward strand.
GCTTCATGTACATTTTTAAATTTCAGAAGCAAAGGACAAGAGAAGCCATTATAAGGACTAGCATGAGTGTATTACGACAGTGATTCTTCAGCATGTGGAAAAGCTCTGTCTCAGGTTTTTACACACACTTACCCAGTATAAAGACTAGTGGGATTGAAGCAATCAGGTGCTCTCATCAATTTATAAATTTTCCATGCCTATTTGAAACCCAAGACTTTTAAAAGCTGCAAGTCATTAGTAGTTTGGAGGCTACCCTGCCCATGGGACTAAGAATTTCTACCAGTCATCCTACCTTTTGTTGATAGCCTTTTGTTAGGTGATGATTGCTTTCTTCATTTCACACCAGCTATTCACGTTGCTGTATTTTTTCCCATCCACTCATAGTAAACTGATGCACCAGCACAGCATTATAATGAATTTCTATTTGGTTAGGCAAAAGTTGGATTGTTGTGAGTAATCGAATTACTCCTCTAGAGACAGGATTTCTGAGTAAAGTGATGAGGTGAAGCGATTACAGCTGTAACCCTTACAAGCATAAAAAGATGTGTTATGCTAATCCTTTGTGAATGGGTTGAATTGAAAGTGAGGGAAATAAAAAAGAATGCTCTTGATAGAAAAAGGGGGTATGAAAGGGCTACTGTATTGTTTATTCCCTTTTCATTCATCCTCTCTTGTTATAGAGAAAAAAAAGGGTAAGTGGTAAACTGGAGAGCTTTACCTTACAAGTCTGACATTCAAATAATTTAATCTTAAGATGCCTTAAATACTGTGTAAAAAATTGAGAGAGTGAGGGGATAGATATAGCAAAAACAAATGTGTGAAAAAGTGCCAGTTAGTGTAGGTTGCTTTTTTTAAGGTTACTAAACCTGGTATGACCTTATCTTACCTTGGTGTAAAAGCAGCAGTGAGGAAGGGGAAAAAAGACACTGTGGAAAGTAAGACATGCCAAACATTACCTTTATCTGAAAACACTTATAGCTCGAGTGCAAGATCCTCGTTATCCCCAGGCTTGTTTATTTTTTGTTTCAGTTTTTTCAGCTGTTAAATAAGAGTCCTCTGTCTCAAGGTAATACCTGAAAAGACTTTTAAAGGTTCAGCTAGAAGGAGAGATGACATGCAAATTACAGTATAGTAATTAACTGAATAGAGCATTATAAATATGTCTTGTTAATTCGATAAGAAGAAACAACCTATTTTTTTTAAGATGATAAAAATGGCCAATAGTATAAGTAGCTTTTGGGTCTTTTCTGTGAGTTGTTTGGAGGTTTTTTTCAGATTTTGAACAAGTTTTATTGTTGCTCTTTTTTCCTTTTCTGTGTACTTTTTGGAGGCAACTAAGCTCCAACCCAGCTGCTCTTCTCACCACCAGAATGGGGAAGAGAATCAGAAGAGGAAGAGTAAGCAAACCTGTGGGATGAGATAAGAATGGTTTAATAAGCGAAGGAAGGATTAATTTATTTTTTAAAAGGTGATGCAAAGGCAGTCACTCACCACCTCCTGCAGACAGTCCCATTCCCAGAGAGTCTCCAAGCTATGGTTACTTTGGAAAAACAAAACTCCCAGTTTTTATTACTAAGCATGACATTATATGTTATGGGAACACCCTTTGGTCAGTTGGGGCCAGCTGTCCTGATCCTCCCCCCCACCGCAACATCCTGCCCATCCCCCATCACCAGCCTATGTGCTATTGGGACAGCATGAAAAATGAGAAAGCCTTGATGGTGTGGAAGCACTGCTCAGCAATAGCTAAAACATCCCTGTGTTATTAACACTGTTCTGCTCGCAAGTTGAAAACACAGCACCCTATCGACTGTAGTGAGGAAGGTTTACTCCATCTTAGCCAGACTCATTCTTACTTTATTATCAGCCAGACAGCATTCCTTAAGAATGTTTAGATTTTATGATCATGCTTTTCAGCATACTGTATTTCCAAGGAGAATGGAGAAAGTTTGGGCAAAATTTCTTTCCCTATGTATGCTCACAGTGATTTGGTGTTCTGAAGTTTCATATTAATGAAATTCTCATTAGCTCTAACTTTGGAAAAAAATACCAATGGGCACAGGGGGATGAGCTGCTTATTTTTCTCTGTCATGTACCTGAAAAACTGGAGTTTAAGAAGGGAGCCTTTGAAGGAAATGTAGGAAAAAATTATAATTTCCAGAGCTACTAATTTACACTTGTATTTCCCCCAAATTTCTTGAGTCTGGCCTCCTTGAAAAGTCTCCATTTACTCTTCTCTTACTGTTTGGCTCACATCCCTCTTTTTAGTGAAAGACTTCTTTTAACCTTAGAAATTATTTTGAAACTATTTATGTTAATTTCATTGTGGCTGGAATAGACCCTTGCGCACAAGGAGCACTGTCTGAAAAGGGAGGGAAACCCAGCTCTGAACCTAACTCACCTTAATCTTAGCTGTAATCTTCCCTCATCCAATATGAAAGACAAGAATGAAATCCAAGCTGAAGTTACTACAGTATTTGATGTGAGAAAGGTCTTTGCAAAACACTGAGCAGGGGTTCCCATCTGCAGTAATATAGGCATGGTGGCAGTGCTATGAGAGAAGGAAAATTGGTTTTAATGAGGGTGTACATACCAGCATAGAAAGCTTATTCTTCTTGGGTTATGGGATGAGGAATACTTCCTTTTTTTAAAATTAAGAAAAAACTTTCAATTCGGCTGTTGCTGTCTCTGGGTTTTCAATCAAGATTTGTAATTAAAGTTTCCTAATGGTACTTTTTATCTTTGCCAAAAGTCAAGATCACTGTAAGATGGTTTAATGTAATGAAACTTGTTTTGAATTCACATTCACTAATTGAACATTATTAAGTCAATGAGCTGAGTGAGAATGAAATTTACTTAGTGTATTGTTACTCAGTAAATGATTTTATGTTTCTTGAAAGAGGCTATAGAAGCATTCAATAAAGAGATAGAAAATTGATATTATGTAAAAATATCTTCTGGTGATTAAACTGATTTAATACCTGCAATGTCTATGAATGTTGATAAAGCATATTTTTTTTAGTGGGTGTAAATACATTCCTGTAAATGACTGAAAATAAGATTTTTCTGTGTGCGATTCTGCTGGAAGCTCAGAGCCAATACATGTAATTGTTGAAAAATATTGCAGTAGGTATTGCTATTTTGTAAAATGATAGTCCTTAAATTGGCATCTTTATTCACTACATTTGATGAAGCAAAACACAGAGACTTGAAATAAGGCTTTTCTTTTAGTAGTTTCTTGTAAGAGTGGTTGAACCACTCCTTATTTGTCCATCCTGGCAGAACCCCACTGATTTCAGCTGAAAGTCTGCTCTCAGATGCGTATGGAGTTGTTTGATTTGCCAGGTCTCAAGAGAGTAACTGAATGTAGAGAATATTTAAAATATTTAAAATATTTGAAGCAAACTGGAACATTTTTTAGTTTAAAAATCTGTTCACGCTAGTTCGCCTTAAAAGAAACATCAAGGGTAAGAGCATGCACTAGTTTGAGGTAGACGTTGTTTGATTGAGGGAGCGAAGGTTAAGGAAGGTTAAATGACAAGGTCTGCATTGATATTTTTCTGTTAAGTGGAAGGTAACACCACTGCTCTCATGTCAGTGATGCTGGTTGGTTGGTTTTTTCTACCTGCACGGTAAGAAATAGAAAGGAATGTATTTTCTCCAACTAAAAGCGAAGACTTAATAGCAGTGACCCAAGGTAATATATATCACAAGGAGGTTGGTCTGTAAATCACTCCGTGCAGATTTGGCAGCACATTTCATTTATGATTCATAATGCTATTTATGATCTTGTTCTGCCTATCTCACAAAAAGGCAGACAATTTATGCAGAGTTACATGGTAGTTTTCTGTAGCGGCAGCACGTGTAGTTGCATCTGGAATTGCCATTGCTAACCAGCCCAGGAGATGACCTTCCTAGTGTGCGCAAAGTAATGTTTGTAACATGTCTGGATCGTGCCTTTGGAAAGAAAGAAAGAAATAGATCACCTCGTTCATTCACAGAGATACACGTTTGGGTTTGCGTCTCTTTTCATTGGCATGTATTGCTCAGATTCATGTAGCTAGGGGACCAGTCCAATTTAAATTGATATTTACAACCAAAAATCATTGATTTCACAAAAATCTTTTATTTTATCACTAAAGAATTTTAAACATTTTCTATATCAACCATTATCCTTTCTCCCTTTCTTCTTCCTTTTTTTTTTTTATATGTTACACTTTCTTTTGCTGTTTCCCTTTTTGCTGGGTTTGTTGGTTTTTTTTTTTCCTTTTTCTGTTTTCCTGTTGTGGTTGTTCTACATATCTTCTTTCCAGACTCTCTTACTTTTTCATCTCTCATTTCCCTTTCCATATCTCTGTATTTTCATTTTCCTGTCAGACCTAGGGCAAGTCCTTTAACCACAAGCTCTCTTCTCTCTCTGCCGCTAAACCGTGCATCACCGTTCTTATATCTCCACACTATTTTATGACACTGTTTCTCGAGCCCCAGGGGGCCCCTGGGCAGTGGGGAGCAAATGAGGAGAGAGGATTTCAGGGGGGAAAGCAATCACATGCTGTAGGTGGTAAGTTTTTTTACCCAATATGTAGCCATGTCAATAGCAGCTTAAAAGGGTGCTTTCTATCCCCCTTCTCAGTTAATGAAACTTCAGCTGATGAAGATATTTTGTGGTAAGGAAGGACTAAGTCATGTAATGTATCTTCTCTGCTGGGTTGAGATGCAGGACCTGAACTGCAGTCTTCATCTTTATAGGCAATCAGTTGCCACTGAGAATCTTAAAGCAAAGCAAGGCATGAACTTTTTCTTAAATACTCAGCTCCAGATGCTTGTAGCTACAGTCAACTTTAAAAAGTGCCTAGGAGCCAGCACTGATTGAATCTTAGAGGGTTGTTTTTGAAATTGCAACAGCCTTAGCAGAAAGCTTCAAAAGTGAATCTAAGTGAAATACTGAAACTGGATGAAATACAAAGTTAAAACTGTATTCCCTGCATTCCAGAGAATATTGTTTCATGCATTTATTTAATTATGAAGACAAGGCAATAATGACTACTTAGAGCAATGAGATGAACAGAGTCTCAGTTGGTGTCCTGATGAATGAAATAGGAATCTTGCAATAATTCATGTTGGAAGGGATCTCTAAAGATTGTCTGATCAAACCCTTGCTCAGAGCAGGTGCAACTTGTTTGAATCTACATTGGAAGTTAAGTTAGGTTGCTCAGGGCCTTGTCAACCTGAGTTTTAAATGCCTCCAAGGATGGAGATACCTCTCTGAACAGCTCTCCCAGTGTTTGACCACCCTCATTGTGATTTTTCTTTTGTTTTTCCCCATTTTATCTGCTTTGGGATTTTCATCATTGCAAATCATGTCTGTTGCCCCTAGTCCTTTTGCTGTGCATCTCCCTGAGCAGAGTCTGGTGATGTCTTCAGCATCCATGACACAGCTGAAGATGGCAACAAGATCAATTCTTTCCTTCCTTGTTTTCTGCAATGCTTCTTTCTATTCCGAGGCAGTACCGTGGTGTTACCATCCCAAACATCAGATGCTGCACTTGTCTTTGTAGGTGAAAACAGAGGGAATTACTTTCCATGAAGAATGTCACATGTAGCTGAGTGTAAATGTATCAAGACTGGTGTAAGATTAGCAGCACAGAATTGAACATTTATTTTTACATCGAGTAAAATCGTTGGGTCTAAAAACTGAAAGACCACTAGGTCTCTTCTCCATTCTCTGTGTATGGTAGCTGTATTTACCCCTAAATGATCAGTGAGATAACAAAGTTGCCCTTTAATACTAGAGATTTTTCTAATGTTTGTATTTATTGCACACTGAAAATAAGTTAGTGATATATGTGACTTTAGATCAAATTTCATTTTTATTTCTTACTTTTCAGCATTTTGTCTAGCTGAAGTGTCCTAGTGATCTAAAAAGGCTTTTATAGATTTCATATGAAGTTTAATGTAGTACCAAGCTGTTTAACATTTGCTTCAGAAATACACTGTTATTCTCCCCTTTCTATTTCTTAAATGCTTGAAGTATGCAAACAGTTTTGTATTTACTTTTGCAGGATTCTGTAAGTAGCAGGCATGATCATATCAGATTGCACTATATTTTCATGTAGTACTTACTAGTCTTATTATTACACCAGAATCAGGCAAGGTAAGGTCTTATCTGGAGATATTGTCATTACGTTGGTTTGCTAATATGTTTCCCATGTGTATGTTTCTTTTCAAACATTATTTAAAATATAACAGTACATCCGATTTATGTGTGTTATTCAAGCCATCTGAAAGTCATCTTCTGTGGTGGTGATTCAGCATGAATCCATCTATCCAAGTTTGAAAGAAAAGTGATAGATCACATTGGCTAGGTCTTAAGGAATAAGAAGCTGAAATGAGCCATTCATTAAAGTCGTATCCACTTAGTCACTGAATAAAGCCATTTTTCCCTTCCTAAAAATGATGAAAGGCCATTTTTGCTCAGTATGGTCAGTAATACCTCCTTATAAATGGGAACTCACAGTGTGGAGTGGCCTGTGTGTTTCAAATTGCAATTCACATTTTGCCAAAGGCACAATGTATATGAGATACATACAGGTGTGTCTTAGCCTGTGTCTGTGAACACTAGAGCGCATTATTTTCATGTCAGTCCTTGTTAATTCAATTTTTTTTCTCATTTTAAAATGCAAATTTGGTTTTGGTCATTGATAGACATAGCTCAGGGTCTCAGTATAGATATTTTTGCCACCTCATCTGCAAGAGTTCTTGGCACTCCATCAGTTTAAGATGATTTTCTCCTCCAAATCAGGCGCATTTTAATCAGATCACAACTGACTGAAAACCCTAAAACCAGATTTAAAGCATAAATACCAGTACAGTAATCTTCTTTGCCAGCAATCCATTACATAAATCATAATACAATATTTGCATGTTATAGTTGGCTTCATTTATTTTTACTTCTATGTGAATTTGAAGCTTTTGTTAGATATATTCTTTTTTCCTTTGATACAGTTGTATTTTCCTAGAGAAGCTAGCTGAGACAGCAGCAGCCCAAGGCATATCCAATACAGAACAGCTAATTTCATCCTCTGGATAAAAATGGCTGCTCTACAACCTTTAAAAAAAAATACAGCTGAGGGGGTAGCAGAGCCACTTTCAAACTGATATCTTTTAGTTCTGCATACTGTACAGCCCTTTACTATTATTCCTGTAGCCCGGCTGTCTTCTGCCAGAGTTGTGCTTTGTGAAATTAAAAACTGGTTCATCTTTACTTTTTATGAACCAGTATGATAACAGATATAAAAAGTTTATGTAACTTTAATCATGGAGACTCTTTATTATACCTGGTTCCCCATCGCAGTCTTGTGTGAGTAGTCCTTGGGTAATGGAAATAACAAAAAGTCTCATATTTCTTTCAGAGAGAGAGAGTAATTAGAGTGTAAAGTTTGAAGGTAAGAAAACTTCAGTATTAAAAGAAAAAAAATGTGAAAAAGTGGAGACAAAGGTTCAAAAAGTGGCAATACCCTTTAACTGTCTTCTTTCTTGCAGGCATGTTTTGTCCTGTAGTCTGCAGGACGGCCATCTCTTCTTAATGCTTAAAAGTTTCTTTGACATATTAATAATGTAGAAATATGTAGAAAGAGAGGCAGTGACACAATATGGAAGGCTTTTAATGTCATTATAAGTCCTGATCTGAACTCAGTAGTCAATGGCAATCAACCCTGAGCTGTGAACATCGATGTGTTTTTCATACAGTTGTCATTGCATTAGCTGCATGTTGTTGCAGTGCCATTATGTTTGTGTTTCTAGATGTCAGATGTGGTAAACAAGCCTATAGACAGGCTTGTGACTTCTTACACAGGGCTTAAGGCTTAGTTAACATATTTGTGTTGGAAATGGGTGGTGTAGCAGAAGATAGCAAAGCTCTTAGCCAGCTAAAGGCTGTTGCCCTCACATTGCACCTGGTAGACTAGCATGGATAAGCACCACCGCTTTGATTTTTCCATGCAAAATCATGTGGCCTAGCTTAAAGTGCACATATAAGACATTTCAGATGTATTTAGATAAGCAGATTTGGGAGCAACTGCGTAATTAGGGTAACAGCTGAGATAGTACTTGCAGCCTGCTGCAATGTGCAGCTGGGTGATGCTCCCCATTGGTTTGGAAGAGGATATTTGCCTTTCCTTCATGCTCCCAGACATCCAGCTGCTTATGACGCCTATTAGTGCTAAAAGGTTCTGGAGAACCTCAAGAATCTTGAGCATGTAACCTTCTGGTAGTGGGTGCTCTTCACATGGCAAGGTTTTAAAGGGGAAAAAAAGTTCTCTACCATGGGCGTTGCACACCAGTGCATCCTGTGTTGTTTCCCAGCCAGCCCCGTGGACTCCTATAGACACTGCATCATGTCATTAAGGTGTTGTATAACTGAAGAAGTTGCAAAAACTTTATCTAGGTGGAAGAATAGAATTCATGTGAAAGAAAGCATCTTTGCTTCTTTCAGAGTATATATATTTACTTTTTCACTCTATTTGAAAATGTATCAAATTTTACAGGAAACAAGATACTGAAGGCTGGCAGTCATGACAGTAATAATCTGGGATACTAGTAACAGATGACTATATATAAACTGTATATATATGTGCTATGTATAAATTTAATCTATGCATGTTTGGAAAAACTGGGACCTAACTCCAAAGGAAGAATTAACCACTTATTTTCTTGAAGGTGGTTCTGTGTATTTTCTCATCTTTTGCCATTCTGAATGGCAAATAATAACTGATGGCTGCTATTGAAGACTAGGTTTAGCACTATATAAACTGTAATTTGTGTGGGTTTGGATTTTTTGAAAGGATAAAGAAAACACTGTTTCTGTTCTTCCTCATTGCCTCTGTCTTTTGATTCCATCCACAATGTTATTAGCACTGCATTTAATATAAATAATTTTTCATCTTGGTAATTTCTCATTTTTGAGCTAGTGTGAATATTGTTTGGGATGAGAGTTTGCAGTTTTCTGATGGAGAAGAGTTAAGTTGTCCTTGCTCCCTTCAATGTATTTACTTAGGTCTGCAATAACTCTGCAACTCCTTCACTACCAGTAAATTCTCACTTGCAATTTTATAGTTGCTTGAATTAGCAGAAGTTATTTACAGAATGTTATTTTCAATAAATATAGCAAAACTGAAATTCAGACATTTGAGAGTAATAGTTTTCCCTATAAACCATGTCATGTGCCTATACAAATGATAATGATCATTATAATATACTTTCTCTGCTAAATTTCTTAAATGCTGCCTGGTGGAAAGGCACATGAAGATGAGGCATTTTGTATATTGTTACCAAACACTGCTTTTGTAGTAATTTTCTTTTCAGATTTAATTATGACCTAGCAAACCATATAGGAGTCATTGTCAAAACCAGGTAATTTTTTAATACAGTGTTTTGCATACTTGTAATTTTATAACTAACATCAGGTGAGGCTTCATTTTTAAAAGCACACTTGTGAAATCAGACGGTTTGTTCAGACTAAAACTTGAAAGTTGTTTGATTTGTAATGTGGCCAAACTAACTTGAAAGTGTTTTTGTTCTCCTAAAAAAAAAACTCAACAAATGATTTAATTAACAAAATGCTGGCTGCTTGGCTGCTTTTATATGTTCTTAGGAAAAAGTGCTACAAAAGGTCTAACGAAAGATCACAGTGACCTTAAGAAATGGTAACAGTCCATCCAACAAGTCGTTGCTAAATGACTTGTTAATCAGGTGCATCAGAGTGTTAGGGGACCATTCTGAACGAATACCTCTTTCCAGAAAATCAAGGAGAATTAGTGGTTTAGATTTCATTGTTTCAGTTTGATACTTTACAACATGCATGTTATATGTTTCTACAATTATTTTTTTTATGTACCCTTTTCAAGGTCTGTTAGTACACATGCAATGAAAAAATATACTTCGAATCTTTAGATCTTTGCTTCCATGTTGACTACTGAAAGAAGCCCATCAAGTGGCTAAAGAAAGTATTATTTTATTTTTTTAAGTGCCTACAAAGTATACGCTCCAGAAGTACATCTTAGTGGCAGATGTAATAGAAATGCATTGACGGCACTAATCTCTTTCAATGTGACTCATGGAAGCAGGGCAGAGTGTTGCTGGAACATCGTCTCCTCAGCATTGTTCCTGCTCTGGCTGTCTTCATCTGCTCATGTCCAAGGTTTCTCAGCTAGTGAGGCAAACAGATTCAGCACTTTCTCCACTTGATACTTCTGAATCTATTAAGGTCAACTTCTTGCTAATTGGTTATAAATTCATGGACATTACTGTTTTCAGAGTAGCTGTTGTGAATTTAAATTGCTTCTAGTGCAACATTCCAAGAGTAAGTCCTCATTAGTTTTCACTTCAGACCCTAATAGCAACAGATGGTTCACTTGATTCTTTTTTCCTTATAGTTTCCTACCAAAGTAGTACCAGTCCATGGACTGATCTGAAAGTCTTGCAGAGTAGTAGAAACAGGACTGAGGGTTCTTTATTACATATGACTTATCAAAACAACATATATCTACACTTCTGAGGGTTTACAATACTAGTCAGGAACTGGTCTTTTATATATAAATGTATATATTATACTGGAATTCCGGGAAATGTTATCATTATTGCATGGCAAGATATGCTGTGCTGGTTTATTTGATTAATTAAAATGTGTACAAATATTTATAAACTGCATGTTTGTCATTTTAAAAAATCCAGTAGCATAAGCTCAGGCTATTTTTCTGTACTGTCTGAAAGCAGGATGTGTAAGCAGGTGGTAAACCTGTTTACTTGGTACCATATTTATGTGCATAGCCACCTGTGGGACTCCCTGTGCTTAACTTCTACAGCTCCTTATACTATCCCAAATCTGAGGGATGAGGTTGACCTGAAGCTGTATTAACTTCATTTTTGCATGTAAGCTATCAGAAGGAACCGCAGGGACCCATGAAACAGTGTCTCTATCCATTTCTGCAGCAGTGACCTTTTATGTAGTGAACAGTTGTATATAACTTTGTTCATACAAAGGCTTAACTTTTAATATCACAAATCTTTGGGGCCTTGAGGGCTCCTTCTGTTAGGCTCAACTGGTAGCATCTATAACACCTCCCCTTTTCTCCAGTGAGGGACATGCATGAGGACAAGTTGGGCATGGTATGTTGCAACACAAAGTAAGGCAGCAGATTTATCTAAACATCACGCCACTACTCTCCTCTTTCAGAATGAAGAGGCTGGTGGTGCCTGGCATCCCGCTTTTCACAAGCAGAGCCTGTTAAACTCTCTTACTTGGGACAGCCATGGACCTGGTTACCATGGTGACAAGGATGAACCTGACACTTCAGAGCACAGCTCAGGGAATCACACTTTCTCTTCATAGTGAAATACAATTTTTTTTTAATAATGTTCCCCCAAAAATCTGTAATTTAGAGTCCTGGAAGCAACAGCTTAGATGGATCCAAATCCCCATTAATATCTGGCATGCCTTCATCTCCCAGAAGCTGTTCTCCAAGACAGAAACTCTTTAGAAGATGTAGGAAAGGGAGAATTGTAGAGATTCCTTTCCCTGTAAATGTATCTTCAGGTTTCAACCTGAGAAAAAAAAATCTTAAAGAGAGAGAATTGGTGTACCAAACCGACTCACGTGAGGATATCTGTAAGACCTCATGAATAATGTATGTAGTTTGCTAGAAAAAGTTGCACATCCCATCTTCTGATCCCTGCAAAAGTACATTCAAATATTTTCATCAAATGGAATCAGCTGAGACTTTTAAATATAATTAAGTTAAAAGTGGTTACAGATCTTCTCTCACTGAACTTGAATTTATTAATTAAATTTCAGACTTCTAAAAATTTCCTTAACTGCACAATGATTATCATTGTAGCAAAGCAGTAAGAAAACAAAACCGACTGAGGCACAACGATCTTTCTGGACAGGTGATTACACAGGGCAGACCAGTCTCAAAGAAAATATTTGTCAGAGAATCTCACTTAGTTTCTCAACGAGCCCTTTTCTCAGGTGGTAGGCTGACATATCTTCAGAGCTGCCTCCAGTTTCATTTGATGATGTTATCCTGATGTTACCTTGTTGAACTCATTCAGATGTCATTCCTAGTTTTAATTAAAACTTTTGAATGCCACATAACAAAAGTGCAGAACTGATTATCTTGAGCAGAGCTATTTTGAATATCAAGCTACGCAGCAATAACACCAGTTTGTGAGAATTCAAAGATCTGCCATAAACAGAAATTAACATTCAAAGAAAATGCAGTGTAATAAAATAGCAGCTTTAATCATGCATAAAACTGAGTTTCTTCTCTTGCCTCACACAAAGGAAACCCAGCATAAAATGCTGTGAATGCTAAGAGAGTCGAATGGTATGGTGAGAAGTTAAGTATAAAAACCTTGTTTGAAACCTCTGATTTAAAGCTGTCTTTTAGAAGGCTGGCTGTTCTTTAAGTGGTACCATGCAAGCAGCTCTGCAAAACCCTACCAGAATTTTCTGCTTGAATAATTGTGTTTGGGTGAACGAGTAGAATATCATTATCTTGATTCCTCCACCATCTCCTGAGGAAGGGATAGGTGAATAGATTTTGTGCTGAGTGTCATAAATTCTCTGACAATTTTGCAAGGCTGTGTGTAAATTTTGAACCACAGAAGGAAGGAGAAGACAGGAAAGCAATATATGCTGTGACTGGATTCTTTATGCAACAGTATACATCAAGAATTAAGTGTAAATACTATGCATATGCTCAATTTTAGAAGTGGGTATTGGATTTTTTGGTGTGATTAATTAAAAATATGTTAAAAAAAATTAGAGGAATCAAGTACATCAGGAAATTGTGAGATGAACTGTACCTCATCAACTGTTTAGAATTTTACTGTCCCTGAGAGAGTTAGCGATGCTAGTCTGATTTAGTACTGTTCACAGTTGAGCTTCATGCAACTGACTGAATATTCTCCTTTAGTATCTATGAAAACAAGTAGAATGACTTCTTACATGGTGACTGTTACTGGCGATGTGCAGAGCCACAATCACTGGGTCAAGTTATTTTATGAACTTTGTGAATGGAACTGTGGAATGTGATTGCTATTACTGTTCATTAGTTCAGAAGAAAGGCAAGTAGAGAAGTTGTTCTCCTCCCAGTCTATCTCATAAATCTACACTTTAGGCAGCCATTTTTGTACAGGGAAAAAAATGTAGCTAACTCTCTGTTTCAGAGCAGAAACTCTTGCAAATTTTATGGAAGATGAGTTTGCACTGGTTGAAACTGCAGGATCATCTCAGATTTATAGGATCAAATTGCGAAAAACAGTAATGTGCAAGACAAAGATATTGTAAAAATTAACACTAAATTTAAGGTCTATTAGAGTAAGGTTGGCCAAAGGAATTAATAGCAAAGAGAGCATGCATTTTTATATGACCATCTTTCTGTAAATTACCTTTGAATACAGTCTGCTGTTCAATATGTAAGAGAGGATTGCAGGACTACATTACTAAAAATGAACATTAGAAATTAGTAAAGCAGATGTCTTTGTAACTTAAATAATTTTAGACCATTTTTGCCTTGTTTAGAAATATACACTGGTTAACTCCAATTATCTAAATAATTCCATTTTTAATTACTGTATCTCTCCAATTTAGAGATGTTGTGTTAGGATGTTGTCATGGACCATGTCAAAGGCTTACAGACAGATGACATCTGTAGTTCTTCCCTTGTCCACTGATGTAGTCACACCATCATAGAAAGCTGCTGGGTTGTTTAGGCAAGATTTGTCCTTGATGAAGCCTTGGTTAGTTGAGTTACTTTGTTTGACAAAACCAGTTCAGCCTACAGAAGAGCCACTTCAGAGAACTAAACCCCCGTAATCTTGTAGAGGGTAGAGAAAGCAAATTCTCAGAGTAAGCAGAAGCTCTCTTGCTGCTGTAGTCCTTCTGCAATCAGCAGCCAGGAGACACTCATTCATACATGTAGGTTTAACACATAGGCACAAGGTTTCTCTGATTTTGTCCTTTGTCTGTGCATGTGTAAGTTCGCACATGCTTATTGCAATACACTTTGAGCTGTCACAATTAAAACACAAGTAATATGAAATACTTTCAAATTTGTAAATTCCATTAAATCATTCTATGTTACATTCAATAGCTTCCTCAAAATAATATACTCCATTGCATGCAATGCCCAAACACATAAAGCATAGATTACAGTGTGATTTATATCTATGATTGCTTTCATATAGTCCCCAAATGTAACATTTAGTCTAGAGAATGCATATATTGTCTGTTGCTGGAAACATGCATATAATAAGCCTGGTTTCATTTAAGTCCAAAGCAATCTTTCAGTTGATATTGGGGAGAGAGGTATTGTTCTGCCAGTAGATTTTAGCATTTTGGGTATAGCAGGCTCATTCACTGGTTATACACTTGCTTAGTCTATAACTATTCAACATAATTTTTCTCAATTAATTTAGAACTCTGTGGTACATTTCTAGTGGGCACAAACTTCATCTCATAAGCAGCCTTAAAGTTCATGGAATTAATTACTGTCTCTTACTTCAAACTCTTTAATGTAAGGAAACTGGAACAAATGGACAAGTAGTTGATATCCTCCTGGCCTTCCACTGTTGTTCTACAAACTTGACAGAGAACTTCATTTTGAAGTTATTGATGATCCAAACCCAGTCATTGCTTACACACTATATAATAAAACACCTGTGCTTAGGTTAACCAAATAAGTAAACTTCCTCAGTAACCTTTTCTTCAGTTTTTCTGAGATGTCTATTGTTCTTTCTCTAAAGTAACTTTTCTGAATGAAATAACATTGTATGTGACCATGCAATAATTTTAAACATGACTATGAGAAGCACCTATATTGAAGCTTGCTCTGTCAAGTTATAAGGGTCCTATCTTTCTTCTGAGAGGTGTGAAACGGGTCTGTTATTCTTTCCCCTCTACTCTCTCATCACTAATACTCCTGTGAAAATACCACTGTCCTGGTCAAGGCTGTACTGCTGGATGTATTTTTGAGCCTTCAAGTTTTAAAGTGTAACTTCAGGTCACATATAATCCCTCTGGTTCATAATTTGAAATCTCTCAAAGACCTGGCCTTAAATTTCCATCCATACAGCTAAATCTCTTGCTCCAGCCTTAGTTATTTTGCAGCTTGAGTAATTCTTACCTTTGCTAGGTCTTACCTTTGCCCAGCTGTGCTCACATTTGCAATTCCAGACAGAGTGACTATCCCACTCCTGCATGCTCCCTCTTTACCCTTCCCAAGTCCTTGCTGTTTCTCGGTACTCCTTACAGCAAACATGACTTTTTTTCCCCATTGGCATATAAAACCATTTATATTTAGCTTTGATTGGTCTTTTGACTCTTCTGATTGGCCTTTTGGCTCTACTGCTTATCAAATGTTGATTTGCATTTCTCACATCCGGCCCAGCTAATATTGGACTGGGAGGTGATTCATTTTAAGCACTGAGAATGTTGAATACCTTCATCTTCCAGTTCCAGCTCAGAAGTCATGCCCCTCATTTTCTCTGTTAGACAGCATCCTATGCATATCTAACATTAATTTTAGCTTGTGTGTATGTGTTGTGTGAATGCAGCTACATATTCACACGCCACTTACCCGATCCTGACTCTTACCCAAGACACCTCAACAAACACATAATACAAACAAAATATATAGAATTGAGTCCACACAGGTTATGTATGCAAGTGTGCATGCAGGCATGTATTTACACAGAGGAGGAAGCATTTAGTATTTCTTAGCAGATAGAGTTCAAGCTGTAGGTGAGAGAGACGATTATAATGATGAAGTCTTATGATGATGATTAAGTTTTATGATTAAAGCACTGCCAGATCTCTTACTGCCTGTCTAGCTCTTGCATGGGTGTCTGGAAGAGAGCACGTTCCTAACTCAGAAGGTTGATCTGAGGGTAAGTTGTAAGTGGCTCAGATACGGCTGAGATGAAAGTTACAGAAACAAGTAATAAAGACTGATTTTAAATGACAGCATAATCCTTCCCTCAAAAGTTAATACAGGTTCCTGTGCATGGAACCTGAACCGAAACAGTCTAAGTAACATGGTTAAAACCAGAAAGTATTAGATAGCAATTTCCCTGGTACTGACTACACTGGCTTTCTGAAAGGGCTATGGAGCAGTTTTTCAGCAGAGCAGTAGTATACTATTTCACCTCATTTTTCATTCTGCTTCTTTTGGTGATCTGTTGAGAAGCATCCTAGTTTCAGAGTAAAGGACATTTTCTGTGTAATGCCATAGACACAGTGATAGCAACAGTTTGTACCTATTCCACATGCAGCTGCTGTGAGTGGAGAGGTTAAGTGGCATCTGCTGCATGCTGGGTGGAGAGTGAGAGAAGGGTCAGAGGGAGAGCAAGCACACATACCATTTCATGCCTGTGAGTAGACAAAAGGCCACAGCCTTAGAAAGTAAGAACTAGAGAACAGGAGAGCCATTTCCTATTCCACAAGTAAACATCTCATGGGATTTTACCCTTGGCTGAAACTGATTTATATTTTTTTATATTTTTATCAAGGTGGAAAAGACTATGTTCCTGATCTTTTGTATACCAGGCTGTTATGCAAAGAGGTGCAGACTGAATGGCTGTGCACTTTCATGTATATTCTGTTTTTTTCTCTGCTGTAACCTGTAGCCTCAGCCCACTCAGCTGTGTTATGGAATGGTTTCAACTCTCGGTAGAACAGCAGTTTGTGGGGGTTTTTTCAGGGTCTATAAACAGAAATAAAACTACTGCTGACTTTAGTCTTGGCTTTGTGGATGACCTTATTTAGAGAATTAAAATTCCCAGTAGCATGCAGATCTCAGACCAGATGCTGCAAGCTGAATTAATACACAAAGGTGGACTGGAACTGGGTGAAGGGGAGAAGTGCTACAGTTTAGGGTGCAGACTGTGGCTTGGAAAAGTGTTTAGTAAACACTGCTTGTATACTTGGTGTTGCAAATGTGTGGCATATATATTGAAATTTATAGTGTGTCTATGTACACATATATAGATGTTTAAACACATGATGCATGTATCTATATTTTAACTACTGTATTAAGACACACATATTTGAAAATTATCACCAACAATTATTTTCTTGTCTCTAGTGCTTATACATTCAAGTAATTTCTTTTATTGATTCATTTAGCAGCAGCAACAGAAGAACCTGAAGTGATTCCAGATCCAGCTAAACAAACAGATCGGGTGGTGAAAATAGCAGGAATAAGTGCTGGAATTCTGGTATTCATCCTACTTCTCCTTGTTGTCATATTGATAGTCAAAAAGAGGTAAGAAAATAGTCTGTGCTGATTGGTCTTTTTTTTCGTCCATATCAAATAATAACTAAATGAGTGTTTTTTACAGGTCTTAAAAAAAAAAAAATGGTTTTAGGACCAGTAGGTCGCATCAGATTTTGGATGAGTTCTTTGTGTTTCCTTTTGGTTTTGCTGTGATTCTTAGGATGTATTTAAAGAGAAGAGTTCTTTATATTTGGGATCCAATAGCTATACGTTTTCTCATACTTTTTTATTTCAAAGTAGTTTTAAGTTGGAGTTGGAGGAATGTAGAGAATATTAAAGTGGGTGGAATTAAAATTCATGGAGCCTATTTTATTTTTTAAAGCAAAGAAAAAATAATAACTTACTGCACTTTTCATGTTTTAATCACATAATGAATATGATTTTCTATATGCGGCTCTAATAAGTTATTTGTATCTGTATGTTACACAACTTGCAAAATAATGTAATTTTATACCTCTATTTATGCTTTTATAAACGTGAGGTTTTTTTCTTAAAAGTCATACTACATCACTGTAAAATTATCTAGTGAGTCCCTAGTGCATGAAATTGTTTAAAAGTGTATTAATTCGAATTTTAATTTTTTCCCAGTGCTTTCTTAGAAAGTAAGCAATATCGCCATCTTCTGGCGTTGTACAGCGCTAACCCTGCATCCCAATCCTACCTGTAGTAACTTATGCGATCCTATTGCTTGGTCAGTGTTTCAAAGTCTAGCCTTCTCAGTAGTTGCAACTCTTTTAACCTGGCATACAAGTCCATAATATGTCCTATAAATCTGTAGTTATGGTACAGAAACTAGTTCCTCTCTCTCTGTGCATTCCCTCTCTGGTGGGTCCTCTTCATGTGGCACAAGCTGATTTCTCTTGGATAGAACAAGCCCTTTGCCTCTCCATGGTGTGTGCGTTGTGTGCCCTTGCTTTTTGCAGAAGTCGTAATTAAAAGTATTTTTGTAAATGTTGCACATATTCCTCTGAAATGCAGCTTGGTATTATTTTTAAAGATTAAGAAAAAGATTAAAATTGTACCTAAGATCATTCTATATGTTATAACTACTGGTTTGCATTAGATTTTTTTAATTTATTGCCTTTTTACAATTATCCCTGGAGATATATAACTTGGAGAAGAAACGTCTGCATTAGAAACATTAGGTATGCTTATAGTGTTCTGTGTTAGTTAGCTACATATGTGATTTTTCCCAAAAGTGCTTTTACTTTTCTCTGTTGTTTACCTCTGTGGTTGAGAGTTAACACATATGCAAAAGGTCCAACTCATCATATGCAAAAAAAACATACAGTCAGCAAGTTTTCTTTATTTACACAACTTCTGAAAAACAAAAACGAAGTTGTTTTTCAGCTTCTAGGAGGCAATCTCTATTTTGCAGTTTTATAGCAAGGTATGTGCTGGGGAGTATCGTCTAGTGCGTGTTACAGTGGTCCCCTTATGTTTAATTGAAAACTCAGTGTGTGTGCATGTGTGTGTAAGAGAGAGAGAGATTGTCTAACACTATGTAGTGTCAGTCACTTCCAGATGGGGATTGACTAGTTTTGCAGGTAACAAACAAACAAAAAAATTCCATGTGTTCTTTTTTCCTATCCTTTTTACCTCTTGCATTCCGAGTCCTTTCACTATTGAATTTTTTTATGAAAATACGTTAATTATGTCCATGAAGTGATATTTTAAAGTTTTCCCCTTTTCCCCCCTTCCCTCCTCTGAACCTGTGAAGGCAGTATCCTCTTAGGAACAATCATCATTCTAAAGCACATAATATTTCTAAACTCCTGTACTATTTTGTATTCAAAATAGGTGAGAAATTAACCTGCTTAATGAATCTTTAATGATTGGCAATTTTTCATCATGATAGTTTAATTGGTTGTCTACTATGTATGTTATAGGTGTGCCATTCTTCTCCCCTTCTTCCCTTAGGGAAAATGGGCACTTTTTTTAATACCAGCTTTAGTCAAGGTCTCTTACAAAAAGCATAGATAAACTTTGTGTTCCTGAGTTAAGTCAGTCCATTTAGTGAATCAGGGCAATTCACATCATGAAGGCAGGAACAGCTGTAAAAACTCTGACACATTCACACAAACAAAAACACACTTCACTTAGCTGTGGTGGGACTGAAAACTGATCCGTCGAATCATCCTCTGTAGTGTACCTATTCAGTGATCCATTATGTAGTATCCCTTTTGATACCTGAATTGACCACAGCTTATTAGATGGAAAAGTCAATAAAACAACGGTTTCCTGCATTTTCATTGGTTTATTAAGTTGTATGCACAGCCAGCGCTATCGCAAACTGATTAAATGCAGCATTACATTTTATTGGAAAATGGAGTACTAAGCAGTTTTGTTCATGAGCTTGAGATGTTTTAGGCTTTGCCTGATCATTTTGTACAAATTGGTTTGAAGTTTTCCTGAATGAAGCTCTTAACAGCTTTTACAGACTTTTACTGGAGTAATCAAACCAGCTAAGAAAAGGGATACTGCATCTTTAACAAGCAATGCCATTTTTATTTTCAAAGTCATTGTTGGACTATTTTCAAATGTCCTTCATTTCCTTCCATTTGTTTACCTTCCATGTTTTTAACGCTTAGCATGACTACATCAGCATTTCCAATTTTAAGATTTTAAAATAGAAAGCATATGTTTGCATTCAGGAAATGTGTGGTATATATGTCAGTATACACATGTCTGTTGTAAACGTGCATTCTTTAAAATGTGTGTACTCATATAGCTACACATAGTACGCATACAAACATATATATATACACCTGTGTACTGATAAAGATGTTAAAATGAATTACATGAAATTGTTTTCTGATTAAATGTATTTATTAATGGAACCTTTATTTTTTCTGACTGAAAAGTAAAAAGCATATCTACTGCACAAGATTTGTACACAGCTGTTCATTTGTCATGACATCTAGGCGGTAATCATTATATTATGCTGAACTGCATGTTGAAATTACACAATCCATTGAATTTTCAAATTTTTGGCAATAAGTGAAATCTCAGCATGTAATTTTCTCAAATGATCTCTCTAAAAAATCATTTTTATATGCTAGTGGTTTTTTGTTGTTTTTTTTTTAATTGCATGGCAAAGTAAGGCTAGTTTGTGCATGAGCAAGTTGAAATGCTAACCAAAGAAACATGAATTTTTCAACTTTTTTTTTTTTTTTAAACGCACATTTCTCTGCTTTATTGAATGTGACAGAGTCATGCTTTTCATTCACCATTGCTTCTCTTTTTCCACTGTCTGTGATTTGCTTGCCAGGAGGAGCTACTATTCTTACTCCTACTATCTGTAAGTAGAATACGGGTGACTTACTATTTTACGTGTTTTAAAGATGCAGTATCCCTTTTTAAAAAATAAAAACAGTCTCTATAATTTTTTTTTTAAGTTTTTTTGATAGTTACCTTTCATTATTCTCAGGCTTGAAAAATTGCTTGTATAATTGTTCCTGTCATTCTTGCTCTGTTTGTTTTTTTTAAAGGGATATTGTATTTCTGACTGTATATTGAGACTATAGCTTTTTTCTACAGTTTTTCCCAATACTATTTTAGTTTATTGTAATCATAATTTAATTTGCATTATGATTCACAGCAACACGTCACACTAAGGAAAAAACTTCCTTTCCAATTTCCTAACCAGAGAACTGTGTTTGTAAATCACAAATTCTACTTTCTCAGCGTGTCAGTTCAGGAGTGATCTTGTGCACCACTTTTCTTATGCGGGTTGTAGGGAGATGCCAAACCTTTGTAAATAGGTCATGATCTGCATCTATCACTTTTGAGGTGATTTGCATACATATTTTAAAGTGTGGATCTTACTTTTGACATTGGTTTGTATAAAGCTGTACTTCATTGAAGCAAAATTGACTTTTTCTATACATATTCACCATATGAGGTTTTGTGAGGACTGCAATGGTTTTGTCTGTGATTGAGCCAAGCAGCTACATGCATTCTTCATTTTAAATAAATGCATAAAGCCGTTGAATTCAGAGGGATTCTAAGAATGCATTCAAGTGCTTTGATGAACTGGTGGTATCCAATAGTGGTGCTCTTCCACAATTTTAAGCAGCTTAATTGACTTCTTTAAACAAACTTTAAAATTATAATGATTTTAAAAAAAGCTAAAGTGGTTTAGCCAGCTGCCATTCTCTGGTTTATTGTGACAAATTATAATTTCCTTGTTAAATAACAATTGCTTCAACTCAAGATAATTATCCACACAGTTTCATCCTATGATGAAACACTTTTCCCCTCCAACCACTGTAGCACCCACCTATGCAGGATCCAACTGGATCCTTTAGCAGATAATGAGAATCATTTACACTTTCTGTCAGCCTCAAGTTCTTTAACCTAATGATTTGCTTAACTGTCATGAAGTACTGATTTCATGTGCCTTTAGCTGAGCGAGGGAAGGACAAAAAAGGAAATGAAAGGCAAAAGAAGTCATCAGACTCCAAGGGCACCAGGAGCTGTTGAACAATAAAACTGTCCTCCCATTTCCCAGCAGTTTTGAGAAGCAGTTGCAGTGCTACAGCACAATAGGCCTTTTTAGGTGTTGAAGCAGAGCATAAGAATTAGAAAGTAGCTACTGTAATAAGCTGCAATAGCCGTTGATTTATTTATCATAGCTAACAGGTTTTGTTACAAAGTGATGCTTCAAAGAAAAGCTTAATATCGCTGAGAGATGAGATGTAATAGTCTTTTTGTTCCATTTCTGAGGTGACATTAGAAAAAGGTGATCTTCAGTGTACAGAGACTATTTGAAAGGCTTTGAAACTTAAAAAACCCAGTTTGAACTAGAAATGCTAGTTTTGAGAAAGCTTTGATAGTATTTTGAAAGAGTTATAAAACTCAAGCAGTTTCAAATTTGGAAGTTCTTATGGTCTTCATTTTTCAACCAGAATATAATTTAAGTCAGCTTCTCTTAAGTTAATAGGAAGGTGCGGAGTAATTGTATAAAATAAAGCATTTTATGGGGGACATCTAACAGATTTTTTATTTTTCACTGAACAACTGATACAGAACCCTTATGTATGCCACAAGAGTTTGATGAAAAAATGATGGGTTTAGAGAACACCTTTGGGATTTTTGTAGTAAGAGTGTTAATGAGTAGAAATTTTCCAACTACTCCATCTGTAAATGGGAAAAAGAAGGGGTGGGGGGGAAGTGTGACAAAATAAGGAGATGAGTCTGATTGGTGGAAGAATCTTTATTGTTTGCAGGAGAGCTTTGTCCATCCATATTCTACATTGTATTCCCTCATCATGAATCAAGACTGTTAACTAAGTAACATTTTCTTAAATAAGCACAAGCATGAAGTACTTCTTGCCCTAGAGAGAAGTGTAGGTCCTCTCTGGTGGATGTTCCCAAGACTTAACAAGTAAATAGATGGTTAGTTTACACCAATATTCTTCATAGAGTCATGGAATGGTTTGGGTTGGAAGGGACCCTAGAGATCATCAAGTTCCAATACCCCTGCCAGGGATACCTTCCACCAGACCAGGTAACTCAGAGCCCCATCCAGCCTGGCCTTGAAAACATTTAGGAAGGTGAAGTCCACAGCCTCTCTGGGCAATGTGTGCCACTGTCTTATCACCCTTATAGTAGAGAATTTCTTCATAATATCTAATCTTCTGATATGTAATAAATACCTAATATAATTCTTGTCTGGTGTTAGAATGTGCATGGAATGTTAAAAGTTGGCAGAGAATAGAGGAAGAGCAAGCAATCCTCTTAAGTCAAGAGAAATGTAAGATAAACACTGTCTAAACAATTAACAGGGTGTTTCATGATATTCTGTGCAGAAGAAACTTAGGAAGCTAAGCTGTGTGTGAAATATGCATTTTCAAGAACTCAGTACCTTATGTGATGATTGTGTCTCTCCCGTGTGGTGTCAGAGTTATCCAAATAAGCAGGTTGGCTATCTATTATATTGCAGTCACAGCTTCAGATGAAAACAGGGAGATTTCAGAATAGTCTAATGTAAGTTACTGGTTCCTGCAGAACCAAGATGCACTTCATGCTAGTCTGCATGCTCTCTTCTACTTGAGATACATGCTTTAAGTGTAGTAGGCTTTAAGTTATAATTAAAATACATTATTTGCTTCCTTTTGACTTCTGGAGACAGTGCAAATCACTTCCAGTTCTTTATCAAAAGGGAAGAATTGAGAGGTATTTCTGAGGTGTGCACTTTAAGGGCATTGGCTGTTAATTTGAGGGGTTTAGTTGTACAGATTAGGTTGCTCTTTAACTGTGATACATTCAGAGTGTAAGATTGTTAATGTCAAAATTGTGATGTCCCCAAACTGCATGAAAAAGTAGAATGATGAGGGTGGTTTTGTTCTTCAAAGAACCAAAGTTCAGTATCAGCAACAAAATGTGCTATCATGTTGTATCTTGTACACTGAATGGGCAGAACAACCTTTAACATAAAAGGTAATAATAATGTATATTGAATAATTATGTTTCTTTTGTTATTTCATTGGTTTTTTTACTAACAAAGTAATTTAGAAGGTTAAATGATTTTTTTTCCCAACAACGCAGGCAATGGGAATGAATTATCCATTTATAAAATCAAAACAGATATTTAAACAGAGATGGTTGATAAAACTGCATGCACAGATGCTTCTTATTTGTCATTTCAGTTAAAATGTAATTATATTCTCTAATTTGTTTATATTAGTGTAATTACTCCACAGGAAAAAAAAAATATTACCAGGGTACAGAAGTAAGCATTTCCATTACAGCATTTGTGTGTGTACAGAAAAGCTATGATCATCACTGTTTCATAGCAGGGTGCACAGTTTATCAACTACATGCTGAAAAAGTTGTACACAAGGAAATCAGCCAAACTTTTGAGTCATTCAGGATTATAGATAATGATTACTGTAGACATCAACGTTCATCAAATATTAAGGTTGTTTGCGTTTTTTTTCTTGGCTGGGCAGCAAACTTGCAAAGAAGCGCAAGGATGCCATGGGAACAACCCGCCAGGAGATGACCCACATGGTGAATGCAATGGATAGGAGTTACGCTGACCAGAGCACTCTGCATGCAGAGGATCCCCTTTCAATCACATTTATGGACTCACATAACTTCAGCCCCAGATGTAAGTAGACAGCGATATCTTCTATGTAGCGTAGGTGAATATAGAAACACAGAAAACTATTCTACTTTATAAGTAAAATGGTTTTAAGCTCCAGGTTTTCCAGGAACACTGGTAAAGCCAAAGGTTAAATAGGGCAGTTCATATGTTATCCTTATTGTTATGTGACCAATTATTTAATTAAATATCTGCAAGTGCTTTCACTATGCAACGATTTTTGTTTTAGGGAAAATATTCTACTTCTAGAATATCTCAGTTAAAATCTGAAACTGAGTTTTTCCTCATGAAGGTATTTAATGACAACATGTTAAATATTACTGTGTAAACCATGTATAGAATAATAATATGAGGTCCAAATTAATTTCTATTGGTTTTTTGGCAGTAAGAACATTATAACAGAAGGAAACATTGACAATTTTCATTGTTGTTTGTGAAGTTTACAAACAAGCTTGTTAATATATCTGCAAATTTTTTCTATATTTGTATTCATTTTTTGTAGACTTGCCAGCTGTCTGGCAGTTTGGGTGTCTGCTAAGTGTCTGGGTTATGGCTACCACTGTCCAGCACTCTTGCCTCCCAGCATCTACACTATGCCTTTCACAAAAGCGAGATCCTCCACTGGCAGACTCTGAATATATCAAAATAGTGTATAAGTTTCCAAGGGGACGGAATTTTGTCAGGGAGCTGGTGGGAACCTGACCTCCTCACAGCTCCATGGACTTGTGGCTTGGCTTTAAACAGATCTGAGCAGCCTGAGCTGCTTCTGAATTGGAATCTTTTGGAAATGGCACTGCATCTCTTTTCTCTTGCCTCCCATACTGCTTACCATGCATGAACAAAATACATCCCTTAAGACTCTTAAGTTCTTTCCTGGTTGTTGTAAGGGAAATGGATTTTGGAGGAGGGTTTATTGCTGGATTTATTGAAGCTTACCAAACTGCAAAGTGCTAACATTTTAAGTGTCCCATAACCAATTATAAATGAGAGTTTAGTATCAGCCTGGTAGTCTTTCTACACAGTTTTGGCTGGAACAGTTTGAAAAATCTCCAAAGTTTGATGTCTTATTGGCACTGAAATTTGTGGAGGCAGGAAGAGCAGAGACAGTTTGATATGGGCTTTGATGGTGGATCCCAGGCAAAGAATTCATCAGGAATTTACATGGCTATTGGTGAGCTGGGACTGCCAGGCACTCAGGCAGCCTTCCAGATGGAGTGATGCAATGCCAAGAGCCCATGAGCTCCAGCCACCACAGCCGTCCTGGTTGGTTGGCAAAGAAGTTGGGCATTGCTGGTTTCTAGCATCCTAGGTATGTGATTTTTTTCTGTGTTGGAGGATTCATTTCTCCTGACCATTGTCTGTGCTGAGATGAGTCTTCCAAGCTTTCAGGGTTTCCTGCTATGTGACAAACATTTAGGCAGATTGCTTGAGAACTGGAGCTTAATTTTGTCACAGAGAAGTTGATATTCTAATTTTGTTCCAAGTTGGAACGAAACCAAATCCTGGATTCCACCATTTCTGTCCAAAACAGCACATTTGTCTAGTGCATGGTTCTAGTTGTGATAATGAAATTCTATGAATTTTATTCAGACATCTGTATCGGTGTATCTGTGATTTTCCTATACTCATTAAGAGCAGTATCTTTGGTATTGCACATTAAAAAAACTATTAACTGTAAAAATGTATGAATTTTTTTTTAATTACCTGGAAGATTTTATAGAAATGCCATTTTATTTTGAGATGAGCTATTGAAATATTATATGAGAGAATGGGTTTAAAAGGAAAGAAGCAGTTCTATGAAAGTGAACCTTTATTGTGAAGTGAAAGAACAATAGTGAAGGAGGAGCCCTTTCAAAAACTAAATTGCATGTAATGTCTTCTTTATTTCATTTCACTAAGAATCTCTTTGCCCTTATTATTACATTTCTGAAGTCCAAAATCACTGCCTTTCATTCCTCTTTTATTCAGGATGCTTTCTGGAACTGCATATTCATTTTGTTTTTCTCTTGTAATAAAATTAATGGGGTTTAGTTGTCAGTTGCTTATACTCTGAAGTATATTGTTTTTACTCTTAAAAATACACAAATTGAGGGTAATGTGTTTCTTCATGGGCTTTGTTTTTCTACAGTGCCCAATGATCCACTTGTGCCGACAGCTGTGTTAGGTGAGGACCCCAGTCCTTCATTATCCATTCCTGCATGAGTTTTGTCTCCTTGCATGGTTGAACGTTGAAACAGCTTGTTTTATGTAAAACTATCCTGTTTTCAGAAAATAACTACACTCAGTTCATCAATTCAGAATTAAACTGGCAACAATTTTAGAATGAAAATTATTTTATATTCTCATTAAGATTTTATTCTTAGTCACTGCTAACTGAAGAGTAAATGAGGAAATAGGTAAATGGAAAATACTAAAATTTTTTTTCCCAGTTTCAGCTTTGAAACTGAGTTCCGATAAACTGACATGTGAAACTAGAGCTCTATTAAGAGAGCCTTAAAAATAAAATTCAGGTCCATTATTCACCACCAAAAGTTCAATTTTCTAAGTAACAAGAATAAGAAAAATAGAAAAGAGAAAATTCCAGAATATCCAAGAAGAAACAACAGCTTTCTGTGTATGTGCTGAACAAATACTTCTGTATACCTATATTAATTACACATTTCAGTTGACATTAGCTAGTAAATTTTTCAGCTTTTTACTTACTTCAGAAAGAACATATGTTGGAATGTCCAGACTGCTTATGTCTGCTGAATCTAACACTGAATGTAGGTTTTAGAGTCACTGATTTTTTTTGATTTTTTTTTTTAAATACGAAGTGAAAAGTATAATTTGTACCCAAGTTCTTGGTTGGATAAACACAATGTGCAGTATTGAGTTTCAGTCAGTTGCTGAGGTTATTTTAGGCTAAAAGACAAATGTCAGGAAATGGGCGTGAATATAAACAAGTTGAAAATTAGATTCCTAGAAGTAGCACTTAAAGGAGCCTGGGGGCAATTTAATCTCTCCTGTGTTTTGAGATGGGACATTATACATAAAATATAGACTCTTTCTGGCAATTGATTGCTTCACTGTGTTTTAAACATTTGGAATGAACAGAATTTTGCTCTTGCAGTGGCATGTTCCAGTGCCTTGCTCCTCTTAAGTAAAAATAAAATTCAGATTCACGTTAGTAAAATTTGGGATCCAAAGCTCAATTTTCTGGGTATTAATTACTGAGTGCTACTACTAAGTATTATTAATACTTACCCCTAGTATTTCCTAACTAGGCTAATCATTGTTGTGGATTGAGCCATTTCCTTTTGAGGGACTCATAGGACTCATGCTTCTGTCCTTTCAAAACAGTCTTTTTCCCATTGAAAGGCTCACATGTCCTCAACTGTCTCTCTTATGGTTGAGTTAAACCCAGTTCTTTCACTCATCATCTTGTAGCTGATGTTTTCTAAATTTATTGCCATTATTTTCCTCTCAACGCTTTCCAACTCATAGGTTGAATTTTAAATTGCAGTGCCCCAAATCAGGTACAGTTCGTAGAAGAAGTCTCAGTGCTGAGCTGAGTGGTATAGGTACCCCCATATCCTACTTGCATTTTTCCTGCTATCCGAACTGTATTTTCTCCTTTTTATTGTGCTCATGTTGCTGACTTGCATTGAGTTACCTGTTAAAATCACAGTTATCATTAGCCAGTCCATTGCTCCATTCTGTAGTTTTATATTTGACTTCCCTTTCCAATACACACACAGTGTGTTGCATTCACCATTCAATTCACCTTGTTGATTTTCTCATTGTCTCCCAAATAATCAAGATAACTTTGAAATCTGATCCCATGCTTGTGAAATGCTTGTGGTACCTTACCACTCATATAAGAAAATACCCATACTGTCAGGGTATTTTCTGCTGTGGCAGACACAGATACAGACAATTGTGAACAGCAAGGGCAAGGAACTAACTGAAGAAGAGTTTAATAGTTCCTATCTGCATTTCCATCCAGTGGTAATGCTATTCTGGGCACGATGGTCTCCTGGTATAAGCAAAACAATGAAAGTTAAAAGAGATAATATTTTTCATTGAGTGGACTGAAATAGTAGGAGGGAAGTGATACAAGCTTTTGGACACACCATGTAAAAGAGGCTGGGTACCTGTAAACTTGTTCCTTTGGAACTGGATCATTTGACCTACTCCATATAACCCTTGCTTGGCCCAGTGTCACAAAACAGTTTACTTCTGCTTTTATTTAGAGATGAGCAAAATTTTCTAAATCATAGAACACGTTCTTTTATATGAAACTCTTATTACTTTGTAGCTATACTAGATTTCTTTTTCTTCATGTATAGGTTATTAATGCTACTCTCCATTCTGTGTACGTTAACACTAAGTTAGTATGACAATTTTGCTTTTCTCAAGTCCCTATCATTACAGTGATGGCATAATAATGTGGCCCTTATATTTTTTAAATGGCTTTCATTGTTACCTATTGTGAAGCTTTAGCAACTTTTAATGTCACTTTCTTTTAGTCATTTTCTATTATAGTCCTGAAATAAATTTCTTATGTTCTGTTCACTCATTGTTTTTTGCTGCTTCAATGGGTTAAAGTGCCTATTACTGGTAAGTATACTGCAAGGAATGGGGAGAACTGCAAATCCTGAGGTGGTTTGAAATGTGTGCAATTTAATAGGGGTAACACTGCAATAAAAAGTGACTGCTGCATGTCACTCACATTATTAAGCAGGTTAGTGAGGCATAAATGTACTGAAATTAGCAGCTTCTGTGACAGTTCAAAAAATCAGGTTTCTTAGGAGATTCCATTTCAGAAGGCATTAACAGGGTTTGCATTTTGGCACAACTGTAGAAAATACAACCCTTGAGGTGTTCATTTTTTTTTCTTAGAGTGTTTTGCCTTCTAATCTGGATCCTTTGCAAGGGAAATGGTAAACAGATTTCAAAGAAGTTTAGGAGGGGTCAGCTACCCACTTCTTGTTTCAGTAGCTGTTTTCCAAAAAGGCTTAAATTTGAATTTGTCTTCCTCTGCAAATTCATTTGATCTGATGATTGCTAATTTAAATAAAATAACTATTTCACAAAAGGGATTGACAAAATGCGATCACCTCATGCATCTTTGATGTTTGGTTTTGATATGAAGATTAGTGTAGCATAGAGCATTAGAAGAAACTTCTTTGTTTATACAGAGCAAAAATTGTGGATGAAATCAGCACGCTCAACAATTTCATTTCTCTGCTAAAAGACCTGAGTTAAAATGACCACTCTGAAGTGCTGATTCATCTTCCTAAGTGGAGGTGGTGTTCTGAATCGTGGCATAATTGCTTTTTTTTTAACTGAGATCTCAACTGTTTGTTGGTTTTAGACAAATTATGTGCTGATATCACTATAGAATTATTCTAATTTATTGTTTAGGGTGTAGTATTGCTCTTGATACATATTATCCATTAAAAAGTTACTTTGGGTGATAGAGTCTGGAGTTTCCAAGTACATTAATGTCATAAAGTTTTGTAGCTTCAAATAAAATGCCCTTTAGACATCTTTACTGTGGGATGAAGGACTGCAAACTTTCATATGAGTTTGCTGTTAAATTCTTTTATGTACTTCACAGTATTTATGTGCTGGAGAGTAAGTGCTTTGCGTTCTCAGAAATTAGATATGTTTTTGAAGGAAGAGGTTGAAAATAGATATTGATATGTATAGCAGCAGTTGTTATTGCTCTGCAGGTACCTAATGCATTGATTTCTTGTGAATACAGATGAAAATCACAGTGCGACAGCAGAGTCCAGCCGACTCCTGGATGTCCCTCGTTACCTCTGCGAAGGCACAGAATCCCCCTACCAGACTGGGCAGCTGCACCCTGCCATCAGGGTGGCTGATCTCCTGCAGCATATTAACCTAATGAAGACCTCTGACAGCTATGGATTTAAAGAGGAGTATGAGGTGAGATCTTCAGTGGTGGGGCTTTGCTAGGAAAATTTCCTTTGAAATGGGCAGCCTTTTGTTTGCATTGTATTGCAAAAGGATGGACTAAATGTCATGGGTTTAAGTGAAAAACAGATAAACGGACATAAGATTCCTATATATGTAACCAAAAGTGAAATAGTGAATGGAGTCCGATAGTTTTAGCCTTTACTACTGACCAGTAGAAAACCCCTGTGTGTTCCTTAGGGTATAAGAAGACATGTCCTTAATCTTTTTGACATATTGTAAGAAGTTGCCACTCTTTTGTTGCTGCTCTTTAGTGGAAATGTTGTAATTAGTTATGTGAGCTATCTTCAGTGCAGATCTCCTGGATAAGGTTAAAGATTTTAACCTGGCTGGTTTCACAAGAAACATTGACTGGAAGCACTTTCATGATTTATTATAGCATCTCAGTAGGGCAATACTGGGACTTAAGTCCAACCAAGAAGCAGTAAAGACATGCTGAGGGTAGTAATGTCTTGAAGTTCTAATTAAACCTGCCTGAGAATGTCTACTTACAACTTTAATGTTAAAATGGAAGCAAAAAATTCCCAGCACTGGCAGTAGAAGATGAGTACAGATTAATTTCACTTCTGATCTCTGAATCTGTTGTGATTCTTTGGGATAGAATATCAGGCAGGACACACAGAAAAGATGGGAATGGTACTGCCAAGGTTGCTCACAATACAGCTAGGTTTAAAATGAGTTTTCTCTGAGTAAGTAATCTCTTCTGACGCAGTTTTCAACCTTCTCTCCTTTCTGCAGCTGTCTCTACTGTAACATAAGAACTGGAATAAATAAATGTGTGGTTTTTAAAAGAATATTATTCTCTTTTCCTCTCTTTTACTTAAATATACTTCATTATGCTCTACCTAACTTCAGGGCTAAGGCCAAGTGTCAGCCACTGTTGGGGGGAGGGTGGTCCCTGATGCCACATCAGGTGTTTTCCTACTTGCTACTTCTTCTATTACTATACACAACATCTATTCCCTGCCTTGGGCTTCTGACTGTGCATTAAAGTTCTGTTTCCATGGCTACTGTGTATTTTCTGGAGATAACTTACCCAGATCAGGATAAGAGAACATCTGGAAGGAAGGAATAGCATAGACCTGCAACTGCTGTAAAATATCTACGAGCAATGAAGAAAAAGCCAAGGAGAAATAAAAGCTGCTTCTGTCGCTACTGAGAGATCAAACTCTTTAAGAGCTCAAAAATGTAGAACAATTTTGCTAGTGGCTAGAGGGAGGCATATGAGGAAAAGCAACGTGAACAATGAACAATGCCAGAGGAGATTTCCTGATGCCTCTGTAGAAAGAAAAACCGTTTTACTAAGTAAGATGTGGACAGCGATGTAATGCTGGAGTAAACAGGCTGTATATTGTGGTGTCTTGTAAGAAGAGCGATCAGTTTCTCTGTGTGTTCTCAGTTTGCTGTCATTACTCCATAGCAAGTATGTATAAGCAAGTTTAGCCTTCCAGCAATTCCAGGATTTGGAATCCCTCTGGAGTTCCTCAGTGACTTGCCCGTTTACTCATAGCAGTCAGAGGGAGCCTTCCTTCTTCTCTAGCTATATTTATATACCATGATACCACCTGGGTGACCAGGGCAGACAAGCCAAGCTGAGCTTACTTAATGGTAGAGCAGTTCTTTTAAGCTGTTATTTCTGGAGATAAATTAATGGTCAGAATGTTTTCTTTCGGAACATTTTTATTTATAGAGTTTCTTTGAGGGGCAGTCAGCTTCTTGGGATGTCGCTAAGAAGGATCAAAACAGAACAAAGAACCGCTATGGAAACATTATAGCATGTGAGTATCGGTGTCCTTGGTTTGAGCGATAGCTCTACTCGTGTGTTACCCATGCTGTGTTCTCTCTTCCTTTACAAATCTCCAGTGGCATAGCTGTTTAATACCCTCAGCTGAGAAGCAGGACAGTGCCTTTTTCAGCTTTTTTTTTTGTCCTTCACAGTTCAACTTTCTTCCTTTTATAACTCAGGCTGAATTTCGCATTTGCATCTCCGTTGTGCAAGCGGTGGTAAGCATATATCAGCAACAAGCAACATCATTTGGATGTTGATTCTGTTTATTTGCAATTTGTATTGTTTTACCAGTGCTATTGAACACACAGGAATCAAGGTGCCAGAGAACTGTCTGAATGGGTAGACTTACCTCTTCATCGAATCCCAAGTGCATTGCTAACCCCCATGTTTTGACTTCATTAATGTCTCAATATGAACTTGAGTAGGCTTGGGTTGGAAGTGAGGAAACAGTAATCAGCATTTTTGGTTTTCTAGATTGCCAGCAGTGGAGCTGATATTGAAAGGGACTTTGAGCAAGTAACCGGTTTTCTTTGTGTCTTTTTAACCACGTGTAACAGTGCCAACACCTTTCAGCTACACTTAATGAAATTAAGTGAATGTTTTTTGAAATAATTGGAGACCTCAAACAAAACAGTTCTTTGTAATTCTGTATGAACACTTCATATTTAAAGATTGTAAATTGTGAGGTGCTTATGCCGGCTGATTTTGGTTTTCTAGATGACTTACCGTTAGTATCTTACTTAAAAAAATCACACTTCAAAAAGGCTCCGTAACCACTTGGTTTTTACAGATGACCACTCCAGGGTGATTTTGCAACCTGTTGAAGATGATCCATCTTCAGATTACATTAATGCCAACTACATAGATGTGAGTGGAATGCACAGCTTTCTCCCTCTCAATTTGCCAGCTTCTCTATGTGAAATTATTGCATGCTATGCCTACAAATTTATTGAAAGCTTTCTTTTATTAAGAACAAATGTACACTTTCCTTGTTCTACGTCCTAGTACTCACTGACATTGTTGTGCTTTCTTTCACATCTGACTTTGGTTTGGGCTGTAGATTTGGCTGTACAGGGATGTAAGTACCACTATATGTGAATAACAGCATCCTATTGTAAATATTTAATATAGATATTGTTATTAATTACTTTCCTCTTCTATTTTTATCAGTTGATAACTATGCATGCCTCATCTAATTTACCTCATCTGTTCCTTTAAAAAATTTCTTTTTTGTGTGAATATTTTTTGTACCTGTTTTGAAAAGATAATTTAGCCTTTTAGCATAATTATGCCTTTTAGCATATTATTGGATGTTAGATAACTCAGGTGAGCCTATCTGTTAAAGAGAACTTGCTGTTCTCATTTTTTAGTGATGATTTTCACCACTAGCTTTTCTTTTTCCCTTCCCATTTATATGTGAGAAACTAGATAGTATGCTGTACTGTAATTGTCTGAAAATGTACCTGTGGAGTAGCCATAATGTATGTTTGGCAAAAAGGGAGGGACTATGACATTTGTGGGTTAGGTTGGGTTTTGGAGGGGGGGGTTGTTTGTTTTTAACAACGATTTAGACAGACAATATTTAGGTGTCATTTATCTTAATGTGCTAATTTAGGTATTACAAAGCATATGCACAAACACATTTTATATAAATATTTTAATGTAGTAGAAATTTCCTCACTTCTGCAGAAAACCTCTAAAGTTCAAAATTCCATACTTTAATCAGAATACAAATTAAATTATAAATTTAAAAAAAAAAAGTGGTACAAATTTTGCCAGATGCTTTGATTAACAACATATAACTTTTCTCTAATTAACATGGTAGGAATAAACAAGATGTTGTATTCAAAGTAATTCCAAAGTAATTTGAAAGGCAGTGGAGTAACTAGTACAAATGTTTTTCAAATACGTGAAGTTTGATTACTTTTCTTTATAATTGAACCTTAACAGTTTTTCCTGACCACTGTTAGTTGATAAATTATTTAAGAGCCCTTGAATTTCCAGTATATAAAGATTTAGCTCTAGATATATATGTCTTTTTATTTGGATATTTTAACAAGGCAGTCTCTGTGAAGTGATAGGCCCATGATATTTTGCCTGGGGCCTTAAACAAGAAAAGTCTCCCAGATTTGTAATAATTCCAGTTCCTTGAGAATATTGTTTTTCTGATTTAGGAGTGAATTGAATCTCATTAGAGCCAGACAAGAAAGCTACAAGTTAAAACTGGTACTTGGCAATTTTTAAGTGGCACTTCTATCTTCTTCTGGAAAGCATTACTGAATGTAAACCAGTGTAGCCCAGGTTCCACTTTCATAATTTGAAACTGGGGCTTGATATTAAGAACTCCAGGAAAAATTTTTTAGTCATTTGATGCAATCTTGGTCTCTTATAAAGCCAAGAGTAAGATACTAAGAAGTTTTTTCATAAGCCCCAGAGGAAGATATTCTCTCTCTAAACGGGATAATGAAGCAGTCTGTGGAAAAGAATAAAACTTCCTTGGGTTTGTTGAAGTCCTTCAGTTTAGTAGTATCTTGTGAATACCAGGAATCCAAGGGCTTATGCTCCCCTGTAATGCAGTGCTTCAAGCAAGTGGCCTAATAAAACTGTAACCTAGAAAAAAATTGGAGTTATTAACATTTGCACATCATGAAATTCTGTATTGTCTTCTCACCAACAATACTGAACTCTCCTTCCTCTTTGTAGCTAAGTGCCTAGCTTGCAGTGGTCAAAATGTACTGTAAATTATTTCCTTAAGAGCAGCACCTCTTTGTCTTGTAGTTTTTATGTGGGCAATTAGTGCTATATAGTGCTGGGTCTAGACCCATAGACCCAGCTACCTGGAAAAGCTTAGTTGTGTAGGGTTACCCATCTACATATCTATCTATATCTCTCTGTATCTATATATATATACACAAGTATATGTATATACTTGTGTGTATCGTGCCCACTATAACTGATACACACTTTGTGCAGTCAAGCAGAACATTTCACTGCAGTAGGACCTCGATACAGTGCACACATCAGTGTCCAGCTCTGTCCCCATTAGTTAGAGCTGGGGTATATACCTCTGTGCCTTACAAAGATTCTCTGTTTAGAAGAAGAAAAAAGGTGTATATTTTTTCATATTGGCTAAGTTGGGAACACAGATCAACTACTGAGATAATATGGTGGCAAAGAATTTTTCATAAATTTTAAGTAAATGGCCCAATGTATTCGGCTGGGGAAATAATATCAATAGATAACTAATTTTTAGGCACAGGGGACCCATCTAGAATACTCCTTCCCAGTACACTACAATGTCTGTTCAAGTCAGATGTTCTTATTTTCATTTTATCTGTTGTCATTCGAACCTTTTCAATATTAATTGTTTTTTTTAGATTTTGAGATTCATGCTGCTCTTAAATATTGGTTTGTTCTGAAAATGTTGTCTAGAATTAAGGCTTTTATTTTCCACTCTCTGTTAGTAATATGGTACTCAAACCAACTTATATTGCTGTTTTAGGGATATCAGAGACCAAGTCACTACATTGCAACCCAAGGTAAGGATCTACCAGCTTTAATCAAATCAAACAAGTGTTCTCTGTAGTGTCCTGAAGTGTTTTGGTAAAATGGAAGTAGATGGAAATACAGCATACATAGTATTGTGAGTTGTCATCTTGTGTTATGGTAAAATAACATAGGTTATTTTGTTCAGGTGGAATGTGAATAAATTCAAAAATTGCACTAATTTATCATGTTAATTAGCTATTGAGCAAATCTTTTAGTGATAAATTCAGATGATAAAGTCAGAAGATACTACCATGATTTCCAATTATGAAGATGAATAGAGAAAAGAGATGTGGACAGAAGAGAAGAGTTTCAACCTGCCTTGAGGCATTTTTCTTTCCATATTACAGTGTATTATTTTATTGTCTAGGATTTAGTCCAGGATGCAGGGAAGATAGTAATGATAAATTAAACTCTGTCTCAGAAAAATCTGGGTAAAGTAAGTCCAGAGGACAAAGAGGACCCCTCTTTATAGGAAGGAGTGAGGGAAATCTTTGTCATGTAACATCCTACTAATAAAAAGAGGGGTTAGAGAAAAAGCCTGAAATTCTATGGAAATCATTAATTTTGTGTTTCTGATAAAAAACAATGTTTTTCCTCACAGTGAGGAAAAACAAATAGATTAGTCTAAGATTGCACTGAAATATCAGAGGATATGAATTAAAGTAAAAATAATTAGATTTAGGTGTATCATTATTTCATCTCTAAGTATAATCAGATAGCTGTCTGGAAATATCCTGTTATTTGTGCCCTTGGTTGATTGTAGCTGCACACAGGAAAGACAAAATAAAGACTTGTTTTAAAGCAGAATGTTCAAAGTTCTGTCCACGTGTTTAATTTTTGTGTAATTGCTGCCTAAATAGGTCTCTCTATGGTAGCTAAGTCTACATTTGCATTTTATTTTTGTTTTACTATGTAAATCATTGCACATAATAGTGTGTAAAGGAGACAAAAATGTATTGCTGTTTTTGTGTGCAGCCTTTGATCTAACATGAAGGAATATGTTTTAGTCTTCAAATGTGGCACTTAGATTTAGTGGTGCGCTCAGCAGTGCTAGGTTTGCAGTTGGACTCAATGATCTTAAAGGCCTTTTCCAACCTAAATAATGCTATGATTCTATGCGTGTTATATACAGTAATATTTATATTACTGCTGGATGGTCAGGAAGCTGTTTCTAAGGTTATTGTATCAGTGTAAAAGCCTCTGTCACTCAGCATGTCTCTGCAGCAGAGCAGGAGGCAAAGCTTAAATTAGTGCTCTTCATCTGCCTCACAGAAAAGTGGTTAAGTTAGTTTATATACGCTGCAGTGGGAAGTTTACGGCTCAGCACCTACTTGTGTTTCTGAGCTTTGCCAGCATCCGGATGGTAAGTGCACAGTATCTGTACCAGCAGCCCTCCTGCCTGTACTTCACTCTGGCATGGGCATCTTGGTGAGCACCTGAAGAAACTGACTCTTAACACATTGTATTGAACAAATGGAAAACAGATCTGGAAGTGTAACTATAGATGTAGTCACACATTGCTGTGTCCTTGTAGTTTTCAAGCAACTTCTGGCATTTTGGTACACGAAACACCTGCTATTAATTTCTTTTAAGTGGTAATTCAGTTAAATTGAGAAGATTCAGCATTGGTTAGAAAAAGCATTATAGTCTGGAAACTGTCACAATGTTACGATGGTGTGGTTTTGCAAAGCTTTCATCTCTGAGCAAGTGTGCTCATGTACATCAGCTCTGAAAACCACTGGATTTTATTTTTAGCACTTGTTTGACTATTATTTTTTTGCAGAATATTATCTGGATTTTTTTCTTACAGGTCCAGTTCATGAGACTGTATATGACTTTTGGAGAATGATATGGCAGGAGCAATCTGCTTGTGTTGTGATGGTCACAAATTTAGTGGAAGTTGGGAGAGTAAGTTTTTGGTTTTGTTTTATTTTTAATGCTGCAAGCTTAAAAAACAACCTGCTGACAAGACACACTATCGGCAGAATGTAGAAGGGTCTTGTGAAGGATGATCCTGCATCCTGAGAGGGGAAGGGGCAAGAGTCCAGACATTGCTGCCATTATAGCATTGCATAAAAATGACTTCTGAAGGTGTTTGCCTTGTTGCTTTCATGAGTAGTGAAAAATTGTCTAAATCAAAAATTCATATTTCAGCAATATAGATTTGCATATTGTCACTCAAATGAGGAGAGTAAGTGGACTAGTGAGGAAATGAGCTTCAATATCAGTGGCTAGAAATCAGCAAATTATTTATAGTTCAGGAGTAACACATCCCTCAGGGAGTTCTATAAAGTATCTGGGATTACTTGCAACAGTTTGATTATGGATACAAAATACATCCAAGTTTAACCTAAGTGGAAATGTATTCCATAGCTCAGCACTAAAAAAAAAATACAAATGCACATTTAAAAGTGAATTTGGCATCTAAGTACAGCTGTGTAAAGCAGTGGAAACTCCTTGTGGCTAGTGCTTAACTTAACAGCCATTAGCCATGACAAGCCACATGAGTGCATGATCATTTTGGAAATAAATGTGGTGTCATTTATCCTCAAGCTTTTCTTTTCCATTGGTGTAAAATGCATACCCATTTTGTATTTAGGTCAAGTGTTACAAGTACTGGCCTGATGACACAGAAGTTTATGGGGACTTCAAAGTGACCTGTGTAGAGATGGAGCCCCTTGCGGAGTACGTCGTCAGGACATTCACTTTGGGAAGGGTGAGCAGTGAGCACATTTTGAAAGGGCTCAGCAAAATACTGTTCCCTGGTAGCAAGTAGGATGAAAGGGGCTATGCTGACATGTATTCCTGTAGAATACCAAATCCCTCAGGCTCATTAGCAGGCC
This sequence comes from Pseudopipra pipra, assembly GCF_036250125.1. NCBI lineage: Eukaryota > Metazoa > Chordata > Aves > Passeriformes > Pipridae > Pseudopipra > Pseudopipra pipra. The sequence continues at coordinate 62,058,108 of NC_087551.1, forward strand.
CACAGTATAGGCACCCTTACCTCACCATGGGAGTTTTGCATTGCATCAGCACTATCCAAACATGTATCTCACTGTGGGACTTTGAATTTCCCCAGAAACGTCAACTGCTGCCCTTCCCTCTCTGATAGTCACCTCTTCTCCATAGCCATGCTTCTGAGCTAAGCTGAAGTACCAGGTTATGAGTCACTGCTGTTCACCTCCATTCACTCTGTTTTGACTGCCTCTGAGTCAATCTCAAAGGACAAACTCTGTGAAGTGCAATATATGTGACACAGTTGTGGTCTTATGATAAATCATTTTACTTGCCTTTAAAGGTATCAGGCCATTGTCTTAATTAGCAAAACTTCTGAAAATCAATATAAAATGCATCTAAGTCTATAACAAACAAAAAAAAATCTAACGCAGCAAAACTAGCTTACTTAATGTTGAAAGTAAAAATACAAACTTCAAAATTAAAAAAAAAACAGTAACATCTGTAAGCTTCCTGTGGGTCTTTGCTTTAAATAATGAAAGGATGAAAACTGCATCTAGATTCTATCAGTATGTGTCATCGTTATTGGAGTCAGATAAAATCTAGTCTATGAATTACTTTGAATGTCATAACCTTTGTTTTTTTGCCTTTTTCAGAGGGGCTACAATGAAATCCGTGAAGTTAAACAGTTTCATTTCACTGGCTGGCCAGATCATGGAGTTCCTTACAATGCCACAGGCCTGCTTTCCTTTATACGGAGAGTCAAATTATCTAACCCTCCTAGTGCAGGGCCTATTGTTGTCCATTGCAGGTGTGTACAGAAGGGGCAAGATTGATTTTTTCGACAAACGTGTATATGATTATTTACAGTAGTCTACTCTGGAGCATTCATCATTTCACATTGTTTTGGTTTTGTTGTTCCGTTTTTGAATTGCCTAATTCACACTGCAGTAGGATTTGGCTGTCTAAAGCAATGTCTGGAAATAACCAGATTCTAGTGCACTTTTCCTAAAAGCAGTAGCCAGAGAATTTCTTTTTCCTGCAACATCTGCACCAGCTAAATCATATAATACTTTAGGCTATCATTTTAGGTAGCCTACAACAATTTTGTGACAGCATTTGAGAGTGAGCGTAGATATATCTGCTCTGATAGTTTGGTGTTGCATATAATGTCTGAACAGATTATTAATTTAAATCAAAGTAAGCAACTAGATGAAGGAAGATGGAATGAGGTTAATGGCAACAAATACAGAACGTTGTTTTTCCTGTGCAGATTTTGCAAGGTTTTGTTGCTAGGACACAGTCCTTTCACAAATAAAATTTGTTTTCAGCAAATGTGTGATTTTCCTAAACATTTTCATCAAATGTTTAATTACATTCTGTACATAAAGTTGCTTGGCCTTTATAGATTTTAATAATTCAGTGTGCAAAAACTGTCCATAGCTTTATGTAAAACCAAAATAAATCATGAGTGAATCTTCTGAATACCGTGTTTGAGTATTCAGCACATTGTGTTAAATGTGCTGTCTGAACTAGCTTGGAACTTGGCCACTAAAACGTACATTTGAGTTTCTGGTTGCAATATATATCACTTAAAATCATCCCTAGTCTTATTAAAGAAAAGATCTGTCATATTCTGAAGTGCATAAGCTTAATCATGCTCCAGATTTCAGTTAAACTAATTTTTTTTTCCTTAAGTATTGACCTGGATGATAAAAGGAAGTTCTTTTTGGTTTTTTTTTTTTGCTGTTACTTAGTGGCTAAAATCTTGTGGGAAAAGGTTGCTTTGGACACATCAAAAGATTTAAAGAACATTATGATGAGAAGATAAAAATTAGATAGTGTTTGTGATGACAAAACTGAATGTCGTTATAAAAATGCCCTCGGTAATGGTTATAAAGTTTGTAGATGTTTTTCTGGGGATATTCCTAACAGTATTTACTGGTTCTTTTTAGTGCTGGTGCTGGACGGACAGGTTGTTATATTGTGATCGATATCATGTTAGATATGGCAGAAAGAGAAGGTGTTGTGGATATCTACAACTGTGTCAAAGCTTTACGGTCCCGTCGCATCAACATGGTACAGACTGAGGTATGGCAGTTCGCCTTCAAAGCCTTTTGAAACAGACTACGTAAGAATTTCACTGTGGTTGTGAAGAGGGTTTATCTCCATCAGGGAGCATTGCTTAGTGTTAACAGTGCCCAGAACGAGGGTGGTGCAACAAACGTGACAACTCTTTAAGTCTTCACACAAACAAGTGCCCACCTCACTGGGTAACAAAAGGAAAGCAAGGAGGATTTTTTTAGGGAAGACCCTACGTAAATGTCTGGGACATTTCTCCCCAGCTCTGGTATCAGCAATTCCAGGAACCCACAGGTGGAATTTCAGCAGGTTGCCACTGGTTTTAGACCATCTCCAATCACTTTATCTATTGACTGTTGTACTTTATGTCTATTTCTCTCTCCCTTTTCAACTCTGTTTTTTGTTTGCTTTATTAACCTTGCTGCCAAGCTTTTACCATTTTTTACCCTTTTGGTTTTTCAACATGTCTTCAGCAGCTTCACAGTAAAAACCATTGCCTTAGTAATGAAGCTTAGTAATGAAGTTCCCATCCTGCCACCAGAGTACCATTGAGCTTCCACGGAAACATAGGTTATTGGTTTATATTAAGACAGGCGACCCGAAGTGGTTTGCCTTTTCTCTCCATAGGGACATCTACTTGAGAAGTTATTTCATCTGTGACCACATGGAAATCTCTGCAGTTAGCAGCCAGGCATATCAGTGTAATTTGGTGCAGTTTTTATTCCATGCTTCAGCCTGTGTCAGTTGAACAAATAAATGTTCATGGTCAGCTAATCCTGCTACAGGGCCATTAACCTTTGGGAAGTGCCTGGGATGTAGTGTTTCAGTCTGACTGCTTCAACTATCCCACCTGAGTTTGCATGTGAATTAACACCTCTATTATTATTCCTTTCTCTTTCTCTCCTTTTTTCCTCTTACCTTCTCTCAGAGGTTCATAGTTACACAGATAAATAAAGCTGTAATTGCAGCAAGTTCTTGTTATATGGGCAACCATGATGCCAATAGCTCTATACCTGTGTGGTATATATATATATATATATATATATATATATATATATATATATATATATATATATAGCAAAGGCTGTAGAGACAGAACATGACCATGGTCCCTGGACACGTGCTGTTTCTACAGGCACATATTAAAGTTTGTGCTGTTAGAGCCTCATTTGTATACACAGTAACTAGGTGAGGCTGGCACAGTTCTAGACATGGTTTACATCTATTACTCTAGGGGTGAGTAAATATAATGGGCATTGTGTAAAATTTGACAGAAGACTTAATTGAAATAGTAGTGCAGTTATCTAGGACTCAGGCAATCTCAAGGCAAGTCGGAAAAAAATGGGAAGAAATGGTGCTTTTGTTGGAACATACTTGAATTTATTACTGGCCTAGAGCTGGCTATGAGGCAATTGGGGTACTAGCTTGCACATGCATGAGGAGAGTGCAGTGTGCCAAATACTGGCTAATCACACTAGTAGTGCTTGAAGCAATTTACTCTTTCTGTTATTATCAGAAGTCTGAAACCTATTAAAAAAATTAGTATTGCCAACAAGTCATTGGCATATGCACAGAAACCCATAAGCACTGCAAGAAAACTAAAAACCTCATGTTTAATAAATGCTATCCCCACTTTGTTAAATTTTACTGAATTTAAATTGGTCATGAAGAAAATGTCCTTGTTAACTGCACCCCAATAAGAACAAGACTGTGTTTGTATTAAAACATTATTTAATGTATTGATGGACACTACCTTGATGAGTTTTACAGTGTGCAGTAAATCTGTTTATCCTAAAAGAAGGAAAGATCTGTTGTTTTTAAATGGCTATAATTTTTGTTTCTTTTCCTGATTTGATAGGAGCAGTACATCTTTATTCATGATGCCATTCTAGAAGCTTGTCTGTGTGGAGAAACTGCCATTCCTGTCTGTGAATTCAAAGCTGCTTATTTTGATATGATTAGAATTGACTCTCAGACAAACTCTTCACATCTCAAAGATGAGTTTCAGGTATTCACAGTTCCTACTAACTCTTGATGCAACAACAATTTTTTTGCGTCTAGATACATTTAATTTATTTCAATGAAAAGGCTTTTCAAATAACTTTAATAGCATTTGGTCTCTAGCTTTTGTACACAAAATAAAGCACCCACATTTATGTGTTTTGCAAAGTTGTTTTAAATATGGAATATCCTTTCTTTAATAAAATAGCTTAGAAATATCTGTCTGGAATAATGCGCAGTGAGTAGGAACCAACAGAGAGTTTTGGCTTGCATTTGCACAGCTAAGGAATAGCTCTTTAGGGCTCCAAAGGATCTTGATTTTTTATTCCTTTCGGAAAGGATGCTGTCATGTGGAATGTGTTCAGTGGTATGTGGAGTGCCTTTCATACCCGCAACTTAACCTCCCTTGAAAAGCACCAGCATGTCCAACAAATGGACAGGAGCTCATATTTGCTAATGTCTTCTCGCTAGCACCTCACGTTTTCTCATATTGCAATATTTTACATTAAAACTTGCGGAATCTTGAGTCCATTTTGTGTTGATTCAGCGCACTAAAGCAAGCATCCTCTTTCCCTTAGACCCTGAATTCTGTGACCCCTCGCCTGCAAGCGGAGGACTGCAGCATAGCCTGCTTGCCAAGGAACCATGACAAGAACCGCTTCATGGATATGCTGCCACCTGACAGATGTCTGCCTTTCTTAATTACTATTGATGGGGACAGCAGCAACTACATCAATGCAGCTCTTATGGACGTAAGATACTATCTTCTTTGTCTGCACAGTTTGCCATGAAAAGCTCTGTAATATAAGAGAGAGCACTTACTGGTTTAAGAAAGGGTAATTCTTTGTTACTGCAGTGCCCAGTAAAACAGTCCTAATGAAGAAGTTTGGGGGGGAATGGGTAAGAAGCTCCACTAGCTTGTGTTGTTTGTTCAGAAGGTTTGTTATCTTTAGCCTTTTGCATCTTTGTGAGACCCACTGGAAATCTCACCTTTTTAACAGCATTATATAAAGCTCGAGTCTCTAGATGTCCAAATCTCAAATCTCAGCAGGATCTCAAAAATCTGCTGTTTGTCAGATAACCTGTCTGAGCATGAGGTTACTATCACTATTTCATAAAAAAAAGCTTTCTATATTGAGGCTAGAGTGACAGAGGAAGAAAAAAATTGTTTCTTTGGCATGTTTGGGTATAGACTTGGGGGTTTTGTTGTTCATATTTTGAGTTGCAACTCTTTAAAGTTTAACTTTGAGTGACAGAAGTACTTGTCAGGGGAAAAGGTGAATTAATAGGAAAAATGGAGTTGAACCTGCTTATACAGGTCTAATCGATAAATCTGTTCATCACACATGCTGCCATATACCTGCTTGTGCCTCAAATTGGCATTTCCAACAATAGGCCCCTAAAGCTACCTTTACAGTAAATACTTAAACAAGTGGCCTGATTTCCAGGGACACCTCACCTTCCTCAAAAATAAAGTGGTGTCAGAAACTGCCATGTCAAGGAGAGATGCTGGAATAAAATAGCAAATAGCAGCAGAAATCATTAGCACTGAATGATGTAGCCATCTTTGAGTTCTGCCTGAGATAGTGCAGGAAACATTTGAACTGATAGCAAAATGCTGTCCCTAATCTCAGAATTAGCTATTGTGCCAAAAAGATTATAGGAGTAGCATGTGTAAGACCAATGTATTAGGGAGTCACTGGGCGACTGAGCCAATGGGTGAATAAAAGCAGTGAGCAGAATTTTGGTAGCAATCAAAACTGTTTAGAATTGCAGTTAAAATTACATTAAAATTGGATATTACTGGATAAAATTGATGGACTATGGACCAACCAACACAGCTGCACAGAGGAGTGTAGTCTGGGGTGAAAGGAAGACAACACAGGCTGTGGGTGGCAAGAGCACTCTGAGTGTGCAACAGTATGTGGCAGCAGGGACAAGAACCAAGCAATGTATTAATGGATCAGAAATCAGAGACAAGTAAGGAAAGGCAGAAATTTTTAAGACTGATTTATTCACGGGGGGGGAATTACTCCTGGACAAGGAAAGAGAACTTTCAATAGCAAAATAGAAACAGAAACTTTCCCCTTATCTTTCTCTTATCTCAAGAAAGACTAGCAATTATGGGGAAGAGGGATAGGAAAACATCAGCTAGGACATGTTCTATTTCTTAAAAATACAGGGGAAGAATCAAAATTGGTTGTTCCTGTGTTCTCCCTGGGCAGATCTAGGAAGGAAGACACAAGCTGCTACTACCCCAGCATGATTCCTGCATTAGAAAAGGATAGGAAAAATTTAGATTAAAAAAACTGGCAGCCTCCTTACTCTCTTGTCAAACAAGCACTGATCATAAAGACAAGTTACAGTACAATAATAACAAGTTATTGGAGGGTATGTCAGTATATTGCACATGAAGATCCCTTATATCAATCTTCAAACAAGTAAGCTTCCATACTGGAAGTGGTTTATCTATGGTACTAGGTCTTTCTCTTAAGTTAATTTACTTAATTCAGTAAAAAAAGAGCCAGACTGCTTTTGGTACCAGCATTGGTGCTAAACATGGGGCTCTCTGTGTTGCATACAGTAGTCCCAGCAACTTCTTTTTCAAACTGGTGACTTAAAATCCCATCCACCTCCAAGAACATTCACCACCTTATTCCATTTCTCAGATCAACCTCTTGGTGCTTCCTTACTACCTCATATCTGTATTCCTTCACTGCAGAACTTTTCCATGCATGGTTGCGAATTGCCTGCAAAAGACTTCAGATCTCTCCTCTTCTGCTTGATGCTTGTAATAAATGTACATCATCAAATGAGCCCGTCAACTGTTAGTTGTGTCTCAGTTAATCTGTGCAAAGCTGGAAATCCCTACTTGCAGTTGTGTATAACACAGCATACAGAAAATGGAACCTGTGGTCATGACAGGAAATAGTACTTTGCTGTTTAACTTACGCTTTCTGCTGGAAATGGGCCCCAGTAATCCTGAAAGTGGTTCTGTGGGTGACCCTGTGGGTGTGCACTGTGAAACAGAGTTTGGGATTGAGCTTAGTCCCTGGTTCAGTCATGGAGTTCACCTATAGCCTGCTGTGGATAGGGTGACTTTCTGAGACCTCTGCACCCCTCCCTGTAACATGGGGTGAAGGTTTCCTGCTTGGTCTCCTGGACACAGTGCCTGGAGCAGAGTTGCCTGAGCCTCAGTTCAGCAGAGCCCTGAAGAGCACCATCAGTGCTCAGAGCATATCGAACTGAGAAAACAGGGCTTGGTCTGTAACCGAGCAGAAGGCAGACCTGAGCAGAGACAACCTCTTTGTTCTTACTGGAAATGATAATGTATTTTTAACTGTAACATCTTTGGTGAAATCTGGTGCAGTTGATGTTACAACTTTGTTCTATTTTTATGGGTTTTTTCTCTTGTGTTTCGGTAGAAGTTAAGTACTTCCCCTACAGGTACTAATAAAATTATTTGCCTTTACAGAGCTACAGGCAGCCAGCAGCTTTTATTGTCACACAACATCCTTTACCAAACACTGTGAAAGATTTCTGGAGATTAGTGTATGACTATGGCTGTACTTCTCTTGTGATGTTAAATGAAGTCGACTTAGCACAGGTTAGTTTGGAGCTTGAATTTTCCATGTACCGTTGCGTGCTTTAATCACTCTGCATTCACTACATGATGAAAATGTAGAGGAGTGCAGTGATTTTACAGTTATTCTCTGCTTTTCAGAAACTAATCAACACTAGTTGTTCACTGAAGGTCTGCAGTGGAATAAGGCAATGCTCAAGGTGTAACTTACAACATTTAATTATGTCCCTTTTGTTCTGGTGCAGGGCTGCCCACAATACTGGCCCGAGGAAGGGATACTGCGGTACGGTCCCATCCAAGTGGAATGCATGTCGTGTTCAATGGACTGCGATGTCATAAACCGAATTTTCAGGATATGCAACCTAACAAGAGTAAGCATTATCATAACAATATGTGACAGAAAAATATGTTATTTTTAATGCTCTCTAGGCTGTTCTACTTTTTAATTTTGAATAATAGTAGAATACTAATGTTCTTAAGACATTAACCAGAAAAGAGTCAGACAAGCATCACTGTCTAATACTAATTTCTAGTACTTTTCTTTAGCTATGCACTAAACAGAGAGAGATTTAGGGAGAATGAGTGTTTTTCTGTGACATTTTCCCTCATGAGTAGATGTATGAGAAGTATTCTGTAGTCTGCTTGTTTGGTGTACAGTAAAAGAAATATCCCTGTAATGAACATGTAGTGACAAGTATTTAGTTCATAGGTTTGATAAGATGTTTTCCGTGGTAAATCAGGAACAGGAAAGCTGAGGCTGGTTATACAGCCAGGACCTTCTCAGCCTAAGATGTGAGAACCACAACATAAAAGGAAGATTGTGGCACCATGTAAAGCAGGGCGTGAAAAAAGTCTGAAAGCTCCTCTGCCTCTGAAGGGTTCTTCACCACTGTGCCTCGACCTACATTTATCATCTTTTTCTCAAGCTCAGTAGCAGTGCCAGTCTTGCATTCTTGTCAGCTCTTTCATACCTTGCACCATCTTGTCTTTTTGCTATCCCACAGTGTTTCACACTATTGCAGCATCTTCTCAGACCCTGTTTGCCACACAGCATTTCCTCCTTTGTCTCACCTCTATGCATCACTTGTTTATGTTGCCTGCCATTAAAGAGTTACAGATGCTTGTGCCACCATTCTATGTACAATTAACCAGCAATCCCTATTTTACTTACCAAGACTGCTTTGTATTTTTCATCCAATACTGACTTTATCACTGACTGCTACTTGGAGTATATGTTTAACTTTCATTAATGTTGAAGGATAGCTTTGTGTATACACAAAGATTTTTCTTTTTATTTGATTTTTATTTTCATTTTTCAGAGAGCAGAGGTCAGTTTTCATGTGGCCAGTGCTTTACTCAAACTTTTATTTTGCTTATATTCAAAACTATGAAAAGCATTTTCAGCTTTTCATGCCTCGTTTGGAAACTACAGGAGGGTGTGGGTGTGGGCACACTGGCAAATATTACATCCTAGCACTTTTTTGTTGTATTTTGAGACTTCCTCTTTTTTTTCTATTTTTTTTGGTTCATTTCTTATTTTTGTTTTTTCCATTTCTTCTTTTTTTATGATGTTTTGATTTTCTACTCCTCTACTCACTCTCTCCTGTGGCTTTTTTGCCTATATGTCTTGTTTTTACATATCTCTCTGCTCTGTTCTTCCTTTTCTAAAATCCACAGTCCTACTCCTTTTCATCATCTTCAGCTGCAAGAAAGTGAATAGACTATTTATTCTTCCTGTTATTGAGGCCTTTCTTGTGACAGTCTAATTGTATTCAAAGCTCTCCCTCTATCGCATCTAGCATATGGAAAGCTCAGAGACTGGCAGCAAGGCTGTCATGAGTATCATCTGGCAAAAAGGGAAGACTTCAAGGACAGTAGTTGTATTTGTGCACCAATATTACTTGTTGTTTATTTGTAATGGAATCAGTTCATACTTAGGAGTCAGAGATCTGTCTTCATATCTGCGGATCTAAGAACTTAACAGTGATTTTTTTATTGATTATTGATGTTAAACCAGCTTGGCACTTAGAATCTAGGGAATTTGTCCATTTACAAGTCAGAATAGGTTACATTAGTGATTGATAAACTGTGATGATGTCTTCAATGTAGTTCTCTTTTTTTTCCCTTTTTTGACATCTTCCTTGAGCTCAAGTGGTGCAATTTAATGGAGAGCCTACCATGAAATGTATATACTTGTTGGGATCTGTTCATAATATAAACACTTAGGTTTCATGTTAGTTTTATATTTTTGTTTTCTAAACTAAGATGTAAAGGTGTCTTTTTGACCTAAAGCTCTTTGGTTTTCCCTCAGCCACAGGAGGGCTATCTGATGGTGCAGCAATTCCAGTATTTGGGATGGGCTTCTCACAGAGATGTACCAGCTTCCAAGAGATCCTTCTTGAAGTTAATTCTGCAGGTCGAAAAATGGCAAGAGGAATGTGAAGAAGGGGAGGGCCGGACCATCATCCATTGCCTGTGAGTAACTTGGAGAAAGTCAATTGCTGTTCTTCAAATAAATGGTTATAAATTACTTCTTGTTTTAAATTTAAGCAGTATTCTTATGGATACCTTCTTTTTCACATGCCCTTGTTACTTTTATTAAAAGAAAGTAAGTACCACTGCTTTTGGTCAACTTTTGGATTTGTCTGTATCAGGTCAGGGTACCATGGGAACATGATACTACTGTGATACTGTGTATTTGCCTTCTTCTGTACATAATAGCATGTTTTTCAGGTACAAAACCTTTACAGATAAACAACTTCTGCCTGGTTTCAGAAGGAAGTCTTTTTTTGCTGAGTGCCAAACAGTTATTTTTTTGTGCCACTCTTGCATATAGTGTGCTGCATTTTTTCCAGAAGGAATGCCTACAATATTTTGAGGTGTTTAAACTGAAAACTGTGGATATATGAAACCAGAGTAAAGTTCTATTACAGTACGTGATCCTACAACTATTGTCAGTAAATGCTGGCTGCTTATCTGGACCTGATGCTTAAATGGGAGCTGGTTTGAGAGTTTTGAAAAGATGGCATCTTTTTCTCCCTAAACAGAGAATAATTGATCTCTTTCCTACCTTATTTAAATACAAAGTTTTAAATATAGAAATTGAATTACACATTTTTACTTAAAAGGCTTCTGTTTAAATGTTCAGAATGAACTAGTGACCCCTTTCTGCCTATCCCACCTCAAACTTCATAAGAGGAAATACCTACCCTAATTTCTTTGAAAATAATATTAAAATAGTTCAGAAGTGTGCCTAAAGGTCAACAAGATATTGAATTACTTATTCTATCTGGCTAGATAATCCTCATATCACAGGATAATTTAAGTGAGTATCTTTCCAAAACTAAGTGGAAAAATTATTTGCCATTGAACTTGGGGTTTTTTTTTTTATTTCTAATGCTCTACTTGCCATGGAACTTGTGTTTTGGGGTTCTTTTCTAATGCATATGTAATTTAGACTTATAGTATAGCTGGGCAGCACAGTTGACTGTAAGGACAGAATTCAAAAGTGGTAATTGAAAGAAAGGTCAGAAAAACCAAATTTCTTAGACCAAACTCACTGGTGCTGCAATGAGATTGCTAAATTCTAATCTCCCTCTGGGACTCATGAATCACTCGTGCTTACAGCATTAAAGAATAGAAATGCATTTTGGGTGTCCTCTTAGGTTGTAGTGATATGTAACCATCTGTTTTCCTTGTGTACAGAAATGGCGGTGGCCGGAGCGGGATGTTCTGTGCCATTGGCATTGTGGTTGAGATGGTAAAAAGGCAGAATGTGGTGGACGTTTTCCATGCTGTGAAGACTTTGCGGAACAGCAAGCCCAACATGGTAGAAACTCCGGTAAGTACCAGCCCATCAGGGTTACTGCAAACAGCAAGGGAACCAGAGGCTCTCTTGTTGTGTGAGCTGCTCTCTCAGTCCTGTGCCCACAAAACAGTGCAAACCTATGATGGGCCACAGGAAGAAAGGAACAGATACTGAGTGTACACACAAGTCACATCACAAGAGGAGTGACTAAGCATTTTACAGTACTTTTCTTGTACTGGTAGCATGATTTTCACAGAAAATAGTCTGAGTTAACAGAATGCACTTTAATCTCCCAAAATAACCCTGTCTGTTTGAAAGGAAGTTGCAGCAGGCTGTGCTCAGACAAGCCATATTGAAATTTTACAGAGTAAGACATTTCTCCTTGATACGAATAGGCTGTAAAGTATAGATTCGTAGCTGGATATGTGAATATTTTTCTCCTTAGTAACAACTGCTGCTTTGAAAGTTTTATTGAATAACAATTAATCTTTTTTACTCAGATTTGTAGTAGTCAAAATGATACCTCAGAACTTTAAAATCAAAGCCTTGGATCTAGTATGTTGCAAATGAATATATAGAATCTAGAATCATTTAAATTGGAAAAGACCCTTAAGATCATTGAGACCAACAGTTAAATAATAAACAATATAAACAGTAAACTAATTGTCACATGAAAAGTGGCAGAAAAGAAGAATTTTCTGTCCAACCTGTGTTAATTTATTTTTTGTCTATCAGTGTCCCCCGAGGAGATCAAAGCCTTTTAATGTCCAAAAGAGTCTGTTAGCGTCTCACCTAATGAGACCCTTCACTTAACAGATTTGTTGAGATGGATAGGACATTTGATACCTTTTTATATCAGGACTACCCTTAATAGCAGTAGGAAAACCCCTCAGCAGGTTTCTGCTGTGAGTTATTTCACCGTCAACAAAACTGTCAGCATGTAAAAACGGACGCATTCTAACAGTTCATGAAATGCCACATTTATTAATACAAATTTTGTGACAATTTATGGGGTTCATTTTGTCTGGAATAGGGTCTAACTGCAAAAACACACGTAAACTATGTAATAGTAATGATAAAGCCAAGCATAGGCACACACGCTAAAGCAAAAGCAACTTAGAAAGATGTAAAACAACCTACAAAGAATAAGTAAAGCAAAAACTTAAGCACATGCCCTAAAGCAAAAGTGACTTACAAATAAGTGAGACAACAAAGAATAAGTATAGCAAAAAACTTAAATACACACTATAAAGCAAAAGCAACTTACAATGAAGTAATACCTAAAAATTTTAAATTACTATGAAGCAAAAGTGAAATTAGTATATATTATAAAGCGATCGCTCAGCCCAAGGTGTCCTGAGAAGGTGGAGGTAGAAAAGGTAACCCGTCGGTTACCCCCGCAGAGTTGATGGAACTTCTCCCCGATTTTTGCTTATGTCAAATCTCTTTTTATGCCTTTTTTCTTTAGGCAGATTGAGTGGATATAGTCAATAAACTAATTTTGGGGTGATAGACAGATGAAATAGGCCCAAGGGTCCACTTCCTCAGTTCCTGGCAGCCAGGATGTTCGAGAAAAAAGGCCGTGCTATCTCCATATCACTCCTTTCTTCATTTTAATCCTTTTATTAGTTTCTGGGTATGTCTCCCTAGGTGCTAGGGTTTTCTAGGAAACCATCAGGAGGTTTTATCTCCTTTTGTGTAGCCTTTCTATCACCTTGCACTAATATAAACAATATGAGTCTGAATTAGCGAGACTAAATATCTGTATGTACATTGCCAGAACTCAAAATAATCTTCGCTCTTCTGGATAATCTTTATGCATACAGTATGAGTGCATATGCATAGGAATTTTTGCTTCAGTCAGAAAAGCTGGGAAGTCCTTAAAAAAATTCTCCCACATGGACATTTTTCCTTTTTGTAGGTGAATGTGAAAGCAGGTTGAAAAATAGTGTTTGGGAATTCCTGCCATTTGACTCTCGCACTGCCAGCGGCCAGTGTCTTCAGCCAGATGGCTGCCTACAGCATAAAAATCAGGGATGCCAATTGAAATTTAAAACATTTTGCAGTTTATGCATACTGGAAATTGCTTCTGACCTTGTGAACTTGCATATTGAGCAAAATTTCTATAGCTGCCTCTCCCCATATTGCCCTTTTTTGCAAGTGTCAGTGCTCACTTAGTATCAAGTAGCTTTTGTGGCATGATTTTCTTAATTATTGTGCATCAGTTCCATCCCTTGCCATCACATGAATTAACATGGTAACAAATAGAACGTCCTGTAACAGCAGTGACACTGGGCTAGGTATTGCTGGTTTTGCCACAAATACTTTGCATTCTCCTGCACCACAGACATCTGAGACACAACACATTAAATTGCTGCCTGGATTTTAGTTGACTGCTGTGAAGAAAACAGGTCAGATCACATGGAAAATTATTTGTGTCACAGTAAAGGGAGACCAAGGTAGATTGTGTGTGTTTCTGATAAACGCTCTGCAAAACAATATTTCATTTCAAAATAGACCTGAATTCCACTGTAGCTTTAACTGAAGTTACAAAATTTTATAGTTATGTATTTCTGTTGTGTGAGGTTTTATTCAGAACTGCAGAACAGCAGCAGATGTTGAGTCGTTAGTTAGAAAACAAACCAGGAAAACCAATATATAACACTGTCATGTGCCCTACATTCAGCAACATGATCAGATAACAACAATGAGCAGCACAACAAAGCCTTTAAGATATCCCCACAACTTCCTGCTAATGGATCACGCTGTCTTCCTTTGCAAACAAAAATAAATCACAAAAGCAGATTTATTTTGTTAAGTCACAAGGGCAATAGAGATCACATTAATTTTCTTGTTTTTTTCTTCTTCTTCACCTCTCCTCTCTCCTTCCTCCTCGCTTTCTCCCAGTATCAGCTCTCAACAGCAGCCTTGTTGAGGGAAAATACTAACCACAATGAAGTTTTAGCTTTACCTTCTCTTTTAAATGTGCATCTGATCTCTTGGATGTTACATCAACACGACTGTACAAAGGGGCTGTGGACCCTGAGCAGCCTTGTATCATGGCTCAGTATTCCCCGTCCATTCACTGGCTACCCAAGCAGCAGGCATTAGTTACTGCTTAGTATCAGCTAACTCAGGTATAAGTGATCAAGTGTAAGAGTCGAGGTGCTTTCACTGCAAGAATGCTCTGACTGAGAGGAGAGCTTTTCATGTTTGATAAACCAGTTTAGAAGCTGAAAAAATCAGAGAAGCACATAATTGCATTCCATGGTCAGGGATTTTTTCCACTTCATTGATTAGGGTGAGTTTTTAAATCAGAGCTGGTAATGTACTTTACTTGTGTAATAGGGGAAAAAAAATAGAAAATCCAAGCATGTCTGGCTTACTAGTTAGCAAACAGTGTTCTTGGTTGTAGATGTTGCTGCTAAGATTTTAGAATCTTTATTTAACTTCAGTTTTTGTTTCTGTTTCTCCTTAAAGGAGCAATATCGCTTCTGCTACGATGTGGCGCTGGAGTACCTGGAATCCTCTTAGTCGGAAGGGATATGGCAAAGTTCACCAAATACATGAATCTCAATAAGCTGTTTTGACAACAGTTCTTGATCCTGTGAAGAAAGATTTTAGGGAAAGAGGGGGGTGGGAGGGATTTTAAATTTTAAATGCAAAGTATTTTTCTTATGAAGTTGTGTATCTTAATAAAAGAACTCAATCTGTTTCTATGCTTGTATACAGTATCAACATTTAGTGCCACATAAATACTATTTAATGAAAACCAGAGTCAGAAGAGATTTGCGCAAATTAGGACTTTTTAGTGTGTGTATATGCAGCCGTCTCTCAAAACAGTTAGAGCGACCATCTGTTGCATGTATCAATATTTCCTATATGGTTTTTTTTTTCCTTTTGATACATTGTTAAAGTACAATAACAGTGCAAATTGATAGTAAGGTTCATTCTTTATACGTTTCAAGTGTTGCATATATATATTATATATAGTAAAAAAAACTGGCTTATTTTGTTTTAATGTGCAATGATGGCTGGATCACATAAAGATCTTTATAAAGAAACTTAAACATAAGCCAAAGACTCAAGTGTAAATATGTCTATATGGAGAAAGCACATGTATTTATTGTTTACTTGCATTCCTTTTATGATGGCTGAAAAAAGAAGAATCATTTTTCTTGAAGAAAGCTTTTTTTGCTGAAATCAAGTGTAAACAATTTTTGTAGTTTATTTTTTGTATGTTTTAGTGTAAGTAGAAAACATACTTTTTATGCATAGACCAAGAAACATAGGTATAGTGGTTTTGTTGTGTACATGCTTGTGATTCAAATTCATGTAAACAACTTGATTATAGAAGGTCTTTAAGTACAGGACCAAAATCTAAACATTTTCCTGAAAATGTATAGTTTTTCACAGTTGCATTAGTTAAGTACTGATCAAAAAACTATGTAAGGAAGTACACACTTCAAAATGGCCTTGCCTATGACTTGCACAGTATTGGAAGAAATTTTTAAGCTTCATTAAAATTGTACAGGAACCAACTGTTTAAAAAAAATATTGAAGCACAGGTCAACAGGAGAACTGTGAGACAAATAGATGGGTCTGCATATGCCCTTAAGGGTAAAAAAGTATTTGTTTAGCAAATTGTAAAATTAAGCAATGTTTAATTTGATGTTTACAAACATGTAAGCTTTGCTTCCAAGAAAGCAAAATTTGAATAAACCAATGAGAGATTCTGATTATAGTTGTGGTGTACAAAATATTACTTTGCTTTCACTTAGCTTGCATCCATTTCTTCACGAAGTTTCTTACATATTACTGGCTAAAATCATTCCAGTCTCTTGTTGATCATTTTTAGACCTGACAGTAAAATTCTATGGTGCTTTTAAATATTCTGTAAAGTAAGAGTGAATTAAATTTTTATTTAAAGATTATTTTATTTTTTTCCTACTTTAAAACCCTCTGACTTACTGTTCTTGTTAAGGAGTCATTCTTGTCCGGAAGATCAATATATTTGGATAAGGAAAATCTCAAAAGGAAATTGTATTATTTTTTACACCCTTGCTTTAGGGAGTATGCCATGTCATCTGTATGTCCTAAGTTTCTTCTTTTACTTGAGATACATGGTATTACCCATCCAACACTATAAATGGCAGAGAAATGTTTAGAGAAATACTAGTTCTCAGATTTTTTCAGTGCCTCCATCCGTATTGCATAGCTCCACCTCTTCCGGATCTAAAAAATTCCTTTTTTGTGGCATCCACTGTTAATTCCTACCTGTGAACAGCAAGGTAAGTAAATGAGGTTTGAAAACATTCACTGGATTTGGCTTCTTAATACTCAAATTGCCCTATTTTTTCTTCTGCCACACTGGAAAGTGGATTATAAGGTGCATGCAACAGAATTGCAACATTTCCAGCTTTCCCTGTGAGGTAACAGCATTCGGCTAACTTTAACAGTCAAAGTGCTGGGTCTATCACTCAAAACTAGCTGTCTGGTCACCACATTTTGTGGAAATAACACGCCATCTTCACAGACTGATGCATCCTGCCTGTTTAGTGTCTGTCTGGCACTAAATGGTTTGGACTCTGGAAGAATCTTCCTCTGTTGTCTGTAAAGGATGTTGAGAAGATTAGTCTAGAAGTCTAGATTAATTTTTTGACAGATGAGATGTGTAGCTTTTAGGGTAGTGGAAAGCAAAAGCCACATTCTGTACTGCCCAGAATGATATTTATGTTTTGCTTTTTTGGTTCCTGACCAAAAATGTAGATTACCATTAGGCTGACTGAATACTTATTTTCGTGGAGAGCTGCTGTGTATGGGACAGTGGGGTCCATTCACATCAGAATTTCATAATCCTTATTAAGATTTTTGTGTCCAACTTCCCCTGTACATTAAGCATGACTGGTGCAAATGCCAAAATGAATTCTGGCATTGCAGCAAAGGAGTCTTCCTTAGGAGAATCCCCCTTAACTGGAAGGTATTATAGTTGCTAGTGGTTATTCTGCAAAGGGGAACTCTGCCTATGTTGTTTGAGTACTCTGAGAGTCACATAATTTCTGTAACTGTAACTGACTGTGGTGACCTAAAGAGCTTTTTCAATAGCTCATGATTGAAAAATCTGTGGGAAGTTCTTCCTAGCAAGATCAGGGGAAAGTATGTAGAGGGAATATTATGTGTAAGAAGCAGATCAGAAATATCATTCTCCAATAATAGTACCTTTTGAAGGTCTCTTAGGCAAAAGACAATGTTAGAATCTGCTTTTACGTGTAAAATCAGAAGAGACAGATTGTTTCATTGTGCAGCTCTTTCTTCTCTCTTATCTCTTCCAGTGGCAGCAAATGCCATCTTTGTTTTCTGAGAACACCGGCTCTGTTCCCCCAGATAGATGCTGTGCCAGTGTCCTTTTCTTACACCTGTGCAAGACAGAAAAAAGGGAAGTGAGGGGACTATGGAAACCTGACCCAGAGGGAAAACAAGTATTTCTCACAAAAAGAGTGTGCAGTGGAAGAAGAGAAGTCTTCCTGACCTTGGGCACTTGAAGAGGGAAATATTTCACTCCCTGAGGCAGTGAGGGGAGTGAGCACCAATATCACAAGGTACCAGCAGCTCCAGCCCTGGAGCGGTCCATAGGTTTCAAGACTCCTTAAAATCTTTCTGCTTGCTATTACCCTTGAAATATTAGCACAGACTCAGTCAAGTGGCTAAAGCCTGCATGGTACATTGTCTCTGCTTTCTTCAGCAGCATGAAATGAAAACTGGACTCACACATGCAGTAAATACACAGAGAGCAAATGGGCATCAAGTCAGAAAACAGAGAAGCACAAAAAGCTTCATCCATAGAGGTGTGTGAGATGATTCAAATTTAAAAGGAATGAAGCTGAAACTGGTTTAATATCATGTAATGAAAGGTACCAAAGGAATGTATAAGTTCCAAAAAACATGATTGCTGTGTACAAGAAGGTATTCTTTGCTCTAAAACTGGGAAGTGATGACTCCAGTGTCCTAGTCTGTGTAATTGCCAGTGGAAGGAGTTCTGTGAGTTGCTTTGATGCCTTTGGTTCATTTTCTATAGAACGGTAATCAAAGAGGTAACTTAGGGATGTGTTCAAACTATCTGAATTTTCCCAGAATAACCAGATCTTAGGATCCAGCACTGAAGAGCCGTAAATCCTTGGACATATCTAAAGCAGTTTCATGGAGACTGAAGAGTCTGCAAACCTCAGCATCCTGTATAGAGAGAGGCTTTGCTCTTTTTTTTTCCTCTTTCTTTTAGCCCTTTGAATTTGCCTTCCCTGATCATAGGGACCCAACTCCAGCAGAAGGAGGTGTGAAGAGACTCAGGTTTTGACCTTTTGTCTGGGTCCAGAGAGATCAGACCCCAGCTGGTAAATGAGATCCTACTATTTACATTCCATGGTTCCTGGGTAAATGCTGCCACTGGGAAAAAAACAGCTTTGGAAGAGACTTTGCCTCCTGGAAAACAGTCACAGGCATATGAGTTAGAAGCTTGTAGCTTAGTATTCTCACTATATACAAGCAGTTACTGGGATTTATTTCATTTGGGAAGTTGCTCAGATAATATATTTTCTTAGTTTATGCTATGTCCTACATACTACATTAAGAAACACAATATTCCTTCAAGAAACATGAAAACCAAAGCTACTGAAGTAGCATACTCTTTAAAATGAGTTAACAATTTCAAAATCAAAAGTCTAAGAAAAGCAGACTAGGGGAGCAATGGTAGGCAAGTGCTCTGTCATCGAGCCTCAAGCTTGAATTGAAATGTTAAAGTACAAGGAAGGAGCAGCCTGAGAAAAAATGTTGCAGGATCACTGCATGGCCAGGCCACCTGGACTGGCAAATGACTGTATAAAGGGCCTCTTTTAAACTTCACTCTGCTGCTGTGTCAGAAGAAACCCTGAGATCTTGAAATAATTGTAAAAGCTGCTTTTATAGTGCTCTGCCCTCTACTGAAAAGTAACTCATTTTCAGCTGTACTTTCCTGTGTCATGTAGAGGTCTGAATTAAGTGATCATGATCTCACAAAAGAACCTTTGTGGTGGTTTATTGCTTGTACTCTTCTTTTGTTAAATAGTCAAAGATCTTGTAACCTCTGCAAATCCAGGATAGTCAAGGGTATCTGTGAATATTCATTTATGGCTTTAGTTTCTGGGGTCGAGTAATCTGCTAGGATTAGATTATGTATACTGAGGATAAGACTTTCAGAATATGCAGAAGTTTAGTCCCATAAATTTTCCTTCAACTTTATTCAGAAAAACTTTTGTTAATTTTTTAATTAGAGGCTCTGTTTGAGCAAAATTTTGAGATACAGATAATATAGAAGTGTCGTTAAATTATTTTGGGCTTGCTAGGTGTTTTTTCTTTAAGCCTGAGTAAAAGGATGTTGTTGATTGTGGTGGTGGTTGACAGGCATGAATGTTATTTTGGCCCACGCTTCTTAGAAATTAATTCTTTCCCTGCTGTTGGGTTTAGAGTCCTAATTTATGCAGAAATTGACATATATGATGACAGGCACAATAGGATGCTTACCTAATAATAATGTTTGTTAACTGTGTCTTGGCCAACAAAGAACAGATGTTTTTGTGCCCTGTTGAGATACAACAGCTTGATTTCAATAGTCTCTTGTAATGCCTTCTAGCTTCCATCTGGATTAGAAAATAGTCCCAACTTCACAAATTACATCAAGATAAGACTGAAATCCCCATATGCTCAGAAATTTTTTCAAATCTCCACTAAGTAAAACAGAAAAATAGAAGTCTATGTTAAAAAGAAAAATCAGCAACAAACTGCATGGCAGAAAAACATGATCTTTCTGCAAGCTTTCAAGTACCCTGGAGTTCTTTGGTAATGAGCACAAAAATGGCATCTGGCAAAACACAGTACCTCCAGATTTTGATAATATCTGTGCATTTTCCTGCCAGGTGTAAAGCCGTTGTGAGCTCTTTTAATTTCACAGCACAAAACTTTTGTCTTTCTTTTGTGTATCTAATCTTCTAGAATAATATCTGAAACAACACCGTATTTTGCCGAATCCTCAAATGTTGAAGAAAGTTACCTTTTGTGCTCTGATAGAAAATGTGAAACCAAATATTATAGAATTGGAGTTTCTCTCTCAAGATAACCAGTGAGCTGGTTTTTGTAGTAGCCATAAAGTCAAACTATGATAAGTTTCAGAAAAGTTTTGGAAATCATTTGTTTTGTTTAAGTCCCAGCAGGGGAAATTTCAGTTCATTTGTTATCAAGGACATTAAGTCTCTCTACTTAATATTTTGTTAGTCTTTCTGGTCCACTTGCTGTATCTATGAACAGTACAATAAACAGCCCACCTGGACCCACAGTTGGAACTATCTTCAGCGCAGAACCTGGTCCTGTAGCCTTTTTCCCCAGTTTTAGGATGAAGTTGTTATGAAATTTGCTGA
The DNA here is from genome assembly GCF_036250125.1 of Pseudopipra pipra. Classification (NCBI taxonomy): domain Eukaryota; kingdom Metazoa; phylum Chordata; class Aves; order Passeriformes; family Pipridae; genus Pseudopipra; species Pseudopipra pipra. The sequence continues at coordinate 62,078,996 of NC_087551.1, forward strand.
TCATACAGATTACCGATGCGAAATTGCCTCTGTTTACTGAAAATGTTTGAAACCACCTGCTGAAGAGGTGTATGCCTTCATTTTAAATTAGGTGGAAATCACAGAAAGCTATGACACTGCTGCAGCCTTTTCTGTTGCACAAAAGTCGTATCATTGAAGCTTCAGTTGGTGCCTTTTAAACTGTGTAAATAGGTTGCTGCTTAGTTTCATCTCTTGAAAGGATCAAGGTTTCCAGCTTCCCTTGCAGTAAGAAATACAGCAGTGTTTGAGCAGTAGTTCTCACAGGTCAAACTACTTCAGGGATAAGGATAAAAATGGAGCATAAAAGCACTAGGCATAATATAGGTTCTAATATTTCTCCTCCAGCAAGACGAGCTGGTTCAGCTAGTGTGACAGTGAGCTGTAATTACAGCTGTGAGAAAATAGCTGTGTGGTTTTGTCTGTGGCAGAGGCTTCTAAAAATTTCTTTAAAAAAAAACAGGGAAGAAGTGCAGGCTTTGTTTCTACTTCAATGTGCCTTCCTTTAAGGCATTCGTTTACTTCAAATAATAGCCTTCCTTAACACAGACCCCTTCTAAGATGATAGTTCTTTAAGCAGTCAGAATCACAGCCTGCAGCGGTCTCTGTCCTTAAATACAAGTAAACTGTTGGTATGTGGATTAAAGGTAGCAGAGATAGGTATGATGGATCCTATAGTGCATTCAGGGGGCAACTGCAGTGCGCAAAGGCTGGAGGAATAGGCCTTTAGTTTTTCCACTAGAGGATTCATAAACTTTGTGCAAGAGACAGAGAAAAAAAATATTTAGTGAACTGACCAGGACCAGTATGAAGACTGGAATCTTATTCACTTGTTATTTGGGCAACAGCATAGAAAGCACTAGCTTTGGATATAAGAACTGGGAGGATGGAGAGTATAAAAAATCTAGACGAGATTGGAACTTCCCAAAAAGCACGGTTACGAAATGTATGGAAGAATATAAAAATCCTGAATGCTACAGTCAATGAAAAAGTTTTGAATACTGACTAAATGTTGTGTTTATGGTCAAGAAAGGTTGAACAGTTGATTTGGACCACTGAGGATAAAAAATGCTGAGCAAGGGACAGTGCCAAGGAAAGAAACAGGCAATTTATGTGAACAGATCCTTCAATAAAGGAGATTTCTGAGTACATATTGGGAAAGATTTAAAAAATAACAATGCCCCCAAACCAGGCTTAGCACAGGCAGGGGACTTGAGGTCACATACCTCATTTTATGAGCTATGAACTACAGTTGGTTTGGGGAGTTAGTCTGCCTTGAAGCCCACAAGGTGCTATTTTTCTGATACCATATTAGTTGATGCCAATCAAGAAAAGGAGAATGCTGCAACACCAAACATGGTCATTCAGATAGTTCTTATCTTAGTTTTGAGGACAAGCAACAAATGAGAAGTAAAGTAAATGTGACAGGAAGTCGTAGCTCAGGTGTGTTTTCACAGGCATGGTCTCTGCCCCTACTCCACTGTTAGGTGAGAGCCAAATACTACTTCACAGGCTTCTTTTTGATGCTTGATTTTTAGCATAATTATGGCATGGGTTTTTTTTTTAATTTTTTAGAAGAAGAAAATTTATACCAAGATGAGCAACTTTAGAGATTGGGGTTGAGAGAGGAGAACATTTTAGGAAAGCACTCTGACAGGCAGCTGCTTGACTGTGGCCTCCAGGGAACCACTGTAAAAGAAGATTTCAAAGACCAAAATGGATTCTGAGTGTTCTGAAAACATAAGCCAACTTGATAAAGGAAATAGCTTTAGAGTCCTATGCCAATTAGCATTTGGAGAAAATTGCAAAAATTGGATAGGAGAGGGGCACATGCTCTGCAATTTGCTGTCTGTGTTTACAGTCCAGCATGGCAAAATAAAAATTGAATTAGCAGATGACCTCAGGAAAAATAGAGACTAGAATGTAACAATTATTTTGTTGATATACACATACAAGTCTGCATTTTCCACACACCTGTGTGGTCATGTAAAGACTCCTCACAGTACCATGATGTCCTGATCTTATTACTTTGAGTTTGCCAGTGAGGTGTGTATCCTAGACTTGTCACAGGCATGCAAATATTTAAGGAAGACAGATACTCACCTCTTTGCAAGCCTATGTGTTTTTCAGCTTCTATACTCCCACCTGATCATTTTTTCTCTTCTTCCAGTGGTCTTTGTACTTGACTGGGATCCAGCAAATGAACACTGTATAGATTGCTCAGTTTTGTTGGTTTGGTTTGGGGTTCCTTAATTCTTGTTTGCACTGATGTTTTTTTTTTACTCAGCACAGGCTGAAGCAAACCAGGCATAGATGGAATATGGTATTATCTCCATAACGTATTTCAACTTTTCAGCAGAAACAATTTCAAGAGTTAGTTTCAAATTTACACTAAATAGCTGGACTAACACATCCCACGCTCTAATCTCACCTGAACCAGGGTCAGCTGGCATCTCTGAAAGCAAGCTTCATGGTGGTTGTCATTCAAAGTGTACTGAGTGTTTTCAGCAGGATGACAATGACTTAATTTCAAATTGAAACAAATGAAAACGCTTTCTTGTTCCTTCCAATGCTTCTCTGGGGTGGGGAGGAGGTGAAAAAGCCTGCTCCCTTCCAATTCTTTTACAGTGCTTCCAAGTCTTTAAAGGTCTATGGACTTTAAAACAGTGCGAAACAACAAAGGAAGAACTTTGGTAAGTGATATGTTTAGGTGTGTTTGATTTGAAAAAGATTAACCCAACAATGTAGGGGGGGGAGGTTGGTTAATTCCACAGAAGATCATAGATATTGAGGGAAAGAAAATGGGAATATCTGTGTATGTACTCCAGTATGTATGGTGTAACTGGCTTTCTGTCATGGCAGTTCCTGAAATGGGCTGCTGTGAAGTGATTTTTAAATGAGACCTTAAAATTAACTACTAAAGGAAGTGTGGCAAAAATAACTTTCCCACACTCAGCTTTTAATAACATTACTGTCGCTAATGTCCACGTGGAAGTTGGGAGACATTCTCCTGTCTCTTTGCCATGGTGCTGGGTTAGAACATACAGCCCAGGGACAGAAGATAATATTTTATATATTTAAATTTAAATTTGCTTTAATATTCCGAAATACAATGTTCTGGGAAAGTCATAACTGCCCAGAATGAGGTGAGGCACCCCAAGTTACAAGAATCTCTTAAGTCAATTGCTCTTTTTGCTACTGTTCAAGCAAGGAGAGAGGACTGCCACAGGGAACAGCATTATGATGAGTGCCTGTCATAGGGCAGGTCGAATGAGCAAGGGGCTCCTTTTATCTGCTAGTTTTAGGAAGCTGTACCACATCCTCAGCTGCATGTTAAAACAGAAACCAGCAAATTTTCTTCAACCTTTTTTTTTTTAAATCTTGGGGATGGTTTTTTTTGGTTTTTTCTTTTGTTGTTGTTGTTGTTTGTTTGTTGTTTGTTTTTTGGGGTTTTTTTGGGGGGGGGTTGCTGTAACTCTGCTTGCTTTGATTTTATTTTATTATTTCTTCTAGGAAGAGTTTGAGTGTTTGGATTGAATGTTTTTTCCTCTTTTTTAAGTACTTTCTCTTATATGATGTATTAAATCTTCCTTGGCAAGCTCATCTTCAGCCATATTGTGTTGGTGGGTTTTGTAGGTGACCAGAAAGCAGAATTCAGAAAAAAAATTAACAAAATATGTTGTTTGTAAAATGGACTTTGGTGTGATAGCTTTGTAGATTTCATCCTCTAGCCTTGGCAAGTCTGAATTAATTTGTTAACATAATTCTACAAAACCACTTACAAATACATTCCTCAGAGAGATGTGGAAGGAGCTGTAGAATCTCATTTTTCAAAATGTATCTATCTATTTGTGCTGGCTGTTTGTTAAATTTCACAGTGCACTCAGCACCAGAAGGTCCAGGGTGCTGTGGTGCCCCACAGGCTCTCAGCATCCCCTGTCTTGGGGTCTCTGGCAGTATGGTGAGGGGAAGGAATGAACAGGGTCCAACTGCTGTGCTGTATGCTTCATCCAGGAGAACATGTGCTAGGAACACATTGAAGGAGATGCCCAAGGGTCACAAATGCTCTTGGATGTCAAATAAATGTACATGCAACAAACTGAAATCAATATGAAAGGCTGGCAGAAGGACTTAAACTCCAAAGTGAGAGCCCTGGGATATTTCCTTACAGACTGTTTGAAATCTTAGATAATTTACATGAAGTTTGTGGAGAAGGACAAGGTGAAAGGGCCTTGGCTGGATCATAACATGTTCCATATTGCAAAGCTGCCTACAAGAAGAAATGGATGCAGTGTGTGGTACTCAGCGAGTTACCACTTTGCATATGAAGCAATAAGATTTATTTAGCCTTGGAAATGCTGAAAAAGTAAGTAAGAAAACACAAGGTGAACTTTTTGGATTGGGTATTTTAAAAGGAGAAGGGTAAAATACACACTAGAAAAGTTACAATAAATGCTACCTACGAGTTCTTCAAGAAAAAAATCTTTTTGCAGTCTTTTTATAGGTTGTGCTGGAGAGAAGCCCCTGTGCTCTTTCCTCCTCCCCAGCTGGGAAGACAGGCTAATTGAACAATTTGATAAGAAAATACATTTGTTTTCCAGCGCTTTTCACAAACGAGTCTCTGAAAGCTTAGCTTCTCATAGCGGTAAGTGTGCTGCATCCTGTTAGTGATTCTCTCTGTTTGTCATAGTCTACCACAAAGATGACGACTGTGCATCACTCAAGAAAGGTGTTGGCCAGCAGCCATTGACTGTACTGCATTTCTCTCTTGTGTGAGGTAGAGGATGGAACACGTGCCACCACTGAGGGCATTAGAGGGGTTTTGGTGACCACACTGAGGGCATTAGAGGGGTTTTGGTGACCACACTGTTTATGTTAATGGTACCAGGCATGGCAGAAAAGGCAACATTCTACTCTTCAAAAGGGAGAAACAGGACTGGAAGAGAAAAAGAAGGAGATGCTCATGTTTGCTTGATATGAAGCAAATGTATGTTGCTTATACTTCTCTCAGAATTTTTGATGGCCAAACCGGGCGCTGCACTTACCGGGTGCTGCACTAATATAAAAAACAACCTCTATTTAACTGCATTGAGACCGTTTCCTGAAACCAAATAACTTTATGGCTGATAAGTAAACAAAAAGACATATGATATGAGCACGAAATAAAGCACTAGCTGTATCTCTGCCTGTGATGAAGTGCAGACAGGCCCCATCTCAGCTAGATTCAATACAGCCCCTAACCCACCATTCCTAGGGATGAGGGCAGGCTGAGAACTCCCTGGGCACTCTCTTCTCCCGCTGGCTGAAACTCTGGTGAGTGCCAGCCCAAGGGTCTGGTTGCCTCTTCACATAAAATATCTCTCTAGCCTCTTTATTTCAAATCTTAGTTTTTCCACAGCTTTCTCAGACATTTCAAAATTCCTTTATATATGTTCAGTTTGATTGTGTATTTAAAAAAAAGAAAAAAGAAAAAGCTGACCAAAAAAGGTCCAAGAAAGAAGTCCACTAATCTTCATAGTGCTTCTCCTTAAGAAAGAGCAACAGACACCTGGAACACGACCATAGATTCAAATCACTGAGATAGCAAATACATCTAAGCTTTTGTGTGGTAAATTATAATGATAACCAAAATGCCGTGCAGCAGGGTATCAATACCTTGGGAAAAGTAGGAAATTAAAATCAGTTTAACTGATATGTTGGCAAGTGTTAACTGCATTTTATATGAAGACTTTATCCTTTAATGAAGCACAATTTTCCTGCAGAAACATTTGCTTTTAAATTCAACTTCATACATACAGTGAAAGTATTTACAATTAAGTTTGTTCTTTCTGTGTACCTTTTAGAGATGCTCCTACTAATAGAAAGAAAGACAGACAGACAGACAGACAGACAGACAGAAAGAAAGAAAGAAAGAAAGAAAGAAAGAAAGAAAGAAAGAAAGAAAGAAAGAAAGAAAGAAAGAAAGAAAAAGAAAAAGAAAGAAAAAGAAAGAAAGAAAGAAAAAGAAAGAAAAGAAAAGGAAAGAAAAGGAAAGGAAAGAAAAAGAAAGAAAGAGAGGACAGCAGGATGCTTGGGTTTGTATATATTTTAAAATGACAGGTGGTATTTCAGTTCCACTAAAAATGCGTAAATACATTCAGTGCAATCAATTCATCATTAATTTGAAAGTCAGATAACAAGTCTGTCATTTAAGATAAATATTAAGGATGACAAAAACTTCAAGGCAACCATTATTAAACTAAATATTTTGTTGATTTCTTTTACTGGCTGTTTAGGCTAAACTGTGGTTTCTAATGCTCACATAAAAAGGAGTTATTAGTGCTTGTTCTTCCAGTAATGTAGACATTAGAGAGGTAAGGTGTGCAAGATGCCAGTTTTCATTCTAGTTCTTTTAAAGCTCTTTGCTGTCAGGAAAAGTCAAAGTGTTTTTCTTCTCTTCTATGGAAAATTGACAGTTGATAGGTGAAACTTCAGGAAAAATTAGGGAAAGTAGATATGTAAATTCCATTGGAAGAATCAATCTTTAACAAATATATTTAAATTAATTCAGTGTCCTTTTCTTTGAAGAGTGGCAGGGTGCAAAAAAATGATTTTGGATTTCTTTAACAGCATCTAGAAACCTACACTGCCTCTTTAAAAATAAATTACTAGCACACCCCACTCAAGAAATCACAAAGGGAGAGAGTGGTATTTGAAATTAATTCAAAAATTTCTCCAACATGTCTCCAGCTGTCAAAAATGCATTGAAGATATGCCAAACATATTTCAAAACACTTTCTGTAATTTAAAGATCTCTCAAGTAATTTTTACTCCCAGAGTAGATCTTTAATGGGCCCATACTTCTCTCTAAAACTGTGGGATGTCTTTTTATTTAGGTCCCTCCCATCTTTTTTCTTTCCCCACAAAAACAAACAAATGAACAAACAAAACCCAAACAATAATCCACAGAAACCAGATAGATAAGGAAATGTGCCAAGCTGTTTGGGTCTGACTTTTTTCTTTTTCTTGGTTTATTTTTTTTGAGAGAGTAAAAATTAGTTCTGTGGTGAGTGCGCTCAGGCTGAGCTTGGGGGTTCTGTACTCAAGGCCCACGTAACCCTGGATATGTTGTAAGTTCTTTGCTTTGAGTCTACTCCAACAAAATGATGCCCCAAACTGAGTATATGGAAGATAGAAACCAAATATGCTGAATATTTACTGAGCTATTGGAACACTGTGGGTGACTGAATAGGTTTTATAGTATGGTGCTACTCACAGAGAGATAAATATTTCCATTAGAATAGTGAATTCACATTCTGTGCTGTCAAATAAAAAGTGGTAACACTAGCTGAGGATCACCTGGTTGGCCCATTTTGTATAAACACTCATTTTGACAGATGCTTCTTTGTACTGGAAAGGCCTAGAACTCCTACTGTATTACACATTTACATTCTGCTTTATCTTCAAAATACTTCATAAATGCTTCAGTATCAATCATCTTAATATATTTATAAAGACAGGTAGCATTAATACCTGTCAATAGACAGGGGAATTTTTAACTTGATAGTCTATACTCCCAAGGCTACTTTTAGCTTTGAGTCTATACTAGCGTAGAGCTTAGAAATCTCAGTGTCCTTTCCTCTTTGGTTGAAAAAAATATTTGCAGAGCTGCCTGTCTATGCAGCATCCGAACCTTTCAGGGTTTTAAGTGTTCCATTCATACACAGTGCTAACATTTTAAATGTATTTATTAAGACCACGATTCTAATCACATTTACCAACAATTCAAGAGAGATTTCTGGAGATACATTTCCTATAGTTTACTGATGTATGCAAAGCCATACATTTCTTTGTTGAAGAAACTTTGGAAAACTTCATGTCAATATTCTTTGCAAGACTGTAACTTAAAATGCCATTATCAGCAAGGTGTTTCCATGGGAAGCCACAACCAGCTGAAAGCCATAACTCCTCCTTATTAAGAATCCACTCCAACCTCTGTTAAAATCAATGAAAAGATCTTTCTGACTCCAGCAGGTACAGAATTGCTCAATAAAACGTAGAAAATGCCCACAGGTTATTATTGTTCAGTCCATAAAAAGTCAGCCAAAAACTTACTATTTTTCACAATGTAATGTGTGTACATGTGCTTTAAAAGCACTGGGGGATCCTGGTTCTTCAATAGACCATTCACTGGAGTCAAACATTGGCAAACAACCCTCTGGGCTCAGGAGCTTTTACTGACAGCCTTTTGTTCATACCTGCTAAGCCATTTAAATTTCATACGACGAGCATGTCTAAGATCTCTCTGCCGAACTGTAAGGAAATGTCAAAGAACACAAAACGTATATCCTGAAAATATAAAGGAATGTTCACAATAAAATCACAGGGCCCTAAAACCAAGATTTTAAAGCCAGGAGCCATCACAATTCACAGGAGTGACCAACTGCTTTCTGAAGGTGTTAGCATTTTCAACATGATCATTTTTATACCAAGTCCAAGAACTTGGAGCAGAGCAAGATTGTAACTTTAGAAAGGTATATTTTATCTTTATCTGTGGGCTTCAGCTGATGGTGAAGCAGCATAAAATTCTGTGGAAAATTATCCTTGCTTTTTAACATGGCTCCCAATTTTAAATTCCAGCAGGATCTTTCTGTGCCTTTGCAGGATTGAAAAGCCCTGTACCCAAAGTGACTCATTCTATGGAGACTATGAGCAGAGGTTGTCCATGGAAGTAGGAATGTTAAAAAAAAAAAAAAAAAAAAAAAGGAAAAAAATCAAAACAACTTTTTGGGGTCATTGAAATATTCTGTGCAATGAGTGGTTTATATTTTCAGGTGAAGTTATAAGCAATTGTTGGAGTCACATAAATGTTAGGCTAACAAAGTTAGGTTTCTTTAGAAGGAATGATTGCAGTTCTTAAGAGCTGATCATCTTTGGCTTTAAGGGGAAATTAATCCCATTCACCTATGCATACCAAAGTAGCAGAAAAAGCTTGTACACAAAGATCCACACACCATGTTGTAACTCATGTTACAACAGCTCATGTTTCAATTAGGTCTTTAGCCTATTCAGCCCCTGTCTCTCCAGGACTAATCCAGGTGTACCATTGTAGACGTTAGATTTTTTTTCTTATGTTGGGGACAGCTTGCTCAAGATGCTGAGATCATCATCTTACATCCCAAAGACCACTGGAAGTTCGGTGTTGTGCTTCTTGGGTGGGTTGCATGAAACCTGAGTAATGTTACCAGAACCACTGCTGATTGGAAGAGGAAGATCACAGCTCTTGAAAGTCTCTGCAATTTCTTTTTAAGCTCAGTTCGCCTTTGGAGCAGTTTCAGTATACTACTGTTCACTTGACTTAGGTTCCTATAAATGAAAGGTGACACTACGAGTGATCATCAATATGTCGTCTCTCCTTTTCTTTATCAGAATTGTTCTTGATGGTGTTTTATAGTCCTATATTTATTCAAGGCCAAAACATCCCTGGTGTCCACTTGTTCCCTTGAGAGATTATTTCACAGCTCAGTGCACCTGTGTCAGGGAGAATTCCCTACAGTTTAGTATTACTTTATTTTTAATGAAAGGTGGAGTTTCCAACTTTGTCCTGGTTCCATTCAGGGAAGAGTTATTCTTTTTACAGTAGGTGGGAGGAGGTGTGTCTATGACTCAGAGGTTTTTCTATACCATCTCACGTCATTGCTGGGAGCAGGGAAAAGAGACTCTTGCTTCCAAGGAGAAGGGGTTCCTTCCAATCGAGAAAATGTGGCAGGAGGAGCTGTCCAGAGTTCTTTATTGTCGTGGGCTCCATGGCGAGCATTTTTGCACATGAATCACTCTCTCTTTTGTATACTTTTCTTATTACTATTGTTGTTACTGTTCCTTTTCTTATCTCGTTGCCACTTCCAGTAAATTGTTCTTATCTCAACCTGTGATTCTTGCCTTTTGTACCTCCAATTGGAGGTGAGTCAGGGGGAGACGTGTGTATTTTTTATAGTGGGAGTACTAAATTGGAGAATACCATTCCTAAAGCATGACAACATTAATTGGTGCCCAATGTGGGGTATGAAGTGTTGAGATAAGAAAAGATCTGCCCAGAGTGGACTGGAAACAAATTTGATCTAAGCATTTGTTGTATTAGGTGTGGAGTCACTGGTCACAATATTGCTTGGTCTGTTCCTGTGGATGTGATACCTAACCCTGAATGTACTCCCATATATACTGCTCATGGGGATCTTTTTCAGAGCAGGGAGAGGGACCAGGATTGCTTTATTGCTGTAGTGTGTGATATCAGTTTATGATACGATAACATCAAGGGCAATGAGAGTCATTTGGGATGCATATTCACTGTTGCTCTCCTACCCTTATCAGGAGTGCTACCTTTGAGAGCCCGTTACCAGCACATAATGCATCCTGATGCCATCAAGGTACATAGGGGCAGAACCTCATGGTATCTCTATTTCTGGGGTGACAGGGGGATCCCAACAGCTGACTGTACTGGAAGCTGAAGTGATCCTGACTGGGAGCAAATGGCAGAAACACCCCATTATGACTGACCCAGAAGCCCGGTGCATCCTTGGCATAGATTACCTCAAGAAAGGGTATTTCAGGGACCCAAAAGGGCATCGTTGGCTTTGGGGATAGCTGCTTTAGAGACAGGGGAACTTAGACAGTTGAATACGTTGCCTGGTCTCTCAGAGGACCCTTCTGCTGTGGGACTGCTGAGGTCTGAAGAACAGCAGGTACTGACTGCTACCTCAACAGTGCACCATCGGCAATACCGCACCAACTGGGACTCTGTGACTCCATCCATGAGATGATTTGTGAACTGGAGAGCCAGGGAGTTGCCAGCAAGACTTGCTCACCCTTTCATAGTCCTATATGGCCAGTGTGTAAGTCCAGTGGTGAGTGGAGACTGACAGTGGACCATCATGGTCTGAACAGAGTCACACCACCACTGAGTACTGCTGTGCTGGATATGCTGGAACTTCAGTATGAACCGGATTCCAAGGCCTCCCAGGGCCTGGCTGTTCTGAGTCTCCATAAAGCATCTTCCTCTTTGGAATTACAGTTCTGCCAAATCAAGTATCAAATACATTTCCCTTATGTTTATAAACTCAATAAATGGGACATATCTTTCTGTTGACATAATGCCTGACTTCATATTTATAGGATTGTTTTAAAGTTTACTTTCAACTAGCTCAACTAATGGCTGCATTTATCTAGAGAATGGTCTGAGCTTAAAACATATTGCAAACCTTCACAGGCTCAGAACTGATTTTATTTGGAAACTTGGAACATTTTATTGACTTTCTGAAAACCAATAACTAAACCAAATTAATATTCATCAGCAAGGTAGAAAAATATTCTTGGATATAGCTTTCAAAATTCTTTGTTTTGCCTATGTGTCCATTCTTCTGACTTATCTGACCATTATTTTTCAGGCACATTCCCCTACGGTTCTTGGCCACCTTCTGGGAGAATAAGCAGGGGCTTTTCCACATGGAGAGATGTGGGTCCCTGTTTGTGTGCATCTTCCAGAGCAGCTGGAGTTGCCAACACCATGGCTGCATGAGGACTCATGGTCGCTTTGGCTCTTGCAGGTGTAGGTGCTTGACTTGACCTTCGCCCCATTGCTGGCAGTAGGAGATGGAGTGGCCAAGCTGAATGCTACCTGCAGATTCACACAGGACATAGGTAGCACTGAGGTCCCAATAGGCTCTTTGGGAAGAATGCAATAAGTCAGAAATGAAGGTGTGGTAAGGAGAGGTTTGTGATCTCCGTTCTTTCAGTATGGGAAGAATAGGCTCAGATATTGCCTCTTCTCAGTACAGTAGATATACATTTTTCAGCAGCATGTCCTAATCTTCAGTATTGAAACTTGGACAAAGCAAAAGGAACTTTTCTAAGTCAAGATCCTCCTAAGAATTTAGTCTGCAATACAATAATCTCCCCAAATGGTCCCTTATTACCAGCAGTCCATGATGATAATGTGATGATTTTCCACTCTGGGATCAAGGATGTTTTGGAGACAGCAAAATATTTTCCTCTGCACTTGGCATTGCACATCAAACTGGAAAAAGCTCCTGCGGAATATTTGGAGAGCAGATCAGTGGTCCTCATTCACCAGTCTATGTGTTAGCAGAGATGGGCACTCCTCTGATAACATGTGACCAGTGGGTAGCATTCCTGATTTAAATTGCAATCTCAGACAAGTGCATATGTAGTTCCTTCATTGCAATGAAGATGATTGGTTTTGTTAGGTTACATGATAAAAAGCTGGTCTCTGCAACACAGAGGAACAGAGAGGGACAACAATGGGTGGGGGAACCCCAGAGGTATTTCCACGGTACTTCCAGGTACATCACAGGAGAGCCATCAGCACACTGAGGCTCATCTCCCCACTGAGGCATGAGGCTCTGAGCCTTGAGGGCTGCTTGCATGCCCCAGTGACAGCAGGATCAGAGGCCAGTTACTGGGTGGACTGTGCCTAAGTCCAGCTACTGCAGGGATCCTCACTGCATATATATATCTATATTTCCCGCTAGTACATCAATCAGCCAGAGAGGGGAACAGGATGAGACTGTTGGTGCTTGCTGTGGTTTCTGTCTAGGTTTTCCTGTGTGTACTTATGTGTATAGGTGCTGTATATGTCTATGTGAGTGTCTGTGCCTGTTGGGAACACATACTTCTGGTTGGCCATGAGAGCACAGAGCTGCAGCTGCCTTCTTCACACTGCTCAGCTTCTGGATTCACCAACATAAAATAGGTTTTGTGCTGAATTTTTCTTGTATGAAATCCATGTCTGTTTGTACATTTGCTCTGTTGGATTCAAGCGATTTTGAAAGCCTTTATTAATTTGTATGTGCACTTGCCATTCATGTTAAATGTTCTTTTGTGGTGTTGTTCCTGGCAGTCTTATCAAAGTGAAGAGCCAAATACAAGTGAATTGACGAACTGTAGAAATAGCTTTAGGGGTTCTTTACCTGTCCACATTGTTTTGGTCTATGGATAAAGTCCAGCCACTGGCACTGACACAATACCTCACAGCCTTGGGAGCTGGTACCAAGAAAACTGGCTTTGATTTCCTAGAATTGCACATAATCTTTAAACATATAAAGATGTCCCACTGAAAAAACTGAAACTACTCATACATTTCAATGCTTTGTTCCTGTAAGAACCAGTTTTTTACAATATGGGTCTTTTGACTACCACTGAATGCATGTGATTTTCCCAGCTCTTTACCAAATCAATTATATTTGTTTAATTTCAAATGCATTTTGTTGGGAGGGGAGAATAAGGAATCATTGTATTAAAATAGTTGATGAGTGGTTGGCTGTGCATGTTCTTTAGTTTGGCTTTTACTAATACCTGTCACTCCTAGATCCAAAGTCCTGTTATTGCTCTGCACCTGCAGGCTCCCCACTTAGAAAACCTATTTCATGTTCTCTGGAGAAATATTTGTTAAGACCAAGGTAAGGAACTCTTCAAACTCCATAGTTAGCATGGCAGCTCAAAGGCCTGTGAACCCACAATAAGAATTTGGGAGTTTAATATGTGAAGTTTTTAGTGTGTGAGTAATATTGCCTCCTGTAAAATAGCACATATTGGTGAAATGAAGCTAATAAACTTTTTGAAAATAAATGGTCGATTATTTTGCTCACTGTTTTGTCACAATGTCATGCTTTCTACTTTCCCTGACCTCTCAGGGAGACAGGAGAACAGTGTAAGGAAACATGAAATCACAGTCACTTCAGCCTTCCTCATGACCTGAGTCTGCTGCTTATTTACTATGGCCTTGTTCTTCAGATGAGTACTCCAGCAATAACGATGCTCGATCAAGCTCAGAATAGCAGAGTTGGAACCAGTGCTGGGGCTTTGTCATCAAAGCAGTCTGATTTTCCCTTGGTACTGGGCTGTAGTCTCTTAAAATCCTTTCCCAGTTACAGCATCTCAAATTCAAATTCCCACAAATTGCTGGTGGCATTAAAAAATGTTGGCCATGTTGCATAACAGCATTGTCTCTTAATGTCCATTTACATGATGAAATCATTTGTATTCTATTTGTATGTCTTAAATCCAGACAAAATATTTAAGACAGCAAAATGGTTAATTTCTTTTCTTCAAAGGCTGTTTTTAATTTTGAAGTGAACAAACACTAAACTGTTTTGCCATGCTCCAGGGGGAAAAATAAACCACAACAAAACCCCACCCAGACATGGTGTTTTTCTCCCACTTTAGGCAGGGCTGATATTCAGTATCTTCTTTTCGCAGGTTCGATAACCATCACTGACAAAATGAAGTTTTGTAGCAGATCGCCCTGCCCCCTCCGAAGCCCAGTACTCACAGCAACACCACTCCCACCCCCCTTCTCCCAGCCTGGCATGGACTCTGGGTGCGTGTGGGTGAGAGGACCACCAGTTGCCTCACCCCAGTCCAGCTGCACCCACGGGAGGAAGCAGCCACAGGGGGAAGGAAGCAGAAGTACCTCCCCGTGCCACTCCTCCCCTCCGCCGGGGAGCCCCACAGCTTACCGGAGCACGGCATGCACCAGGCTGCAAGTGTTACTGCCTCGAAGGCTTTTCACTGGTCTTTACGTGCCAAGCCCACATGCTGCCTTGATGCGGACCATGGCCTCTACCCTGGAGAATTTCATTCATTCTCTGGACCCCAGAGCCCTTCCCAGGGTCCTCGAAATCCAATCGGGCGTCTATTTCCAAGGTGAGCATCGAGTGCTTTCTGTCAAGGCTTTGTATTTGACATCAGGCCCCCCTCCTGACGAGAATGTGGGGGAGGCAGAGGGAAGATGCTGATGGAGTTGTCTCCTAGCAGTTTCCCAGTTTTCACTTTGAAAAATGAGTGTTTGATCAATGGCTTTGAAAATGTCTTTGGTAGGGTGTGCATTTGGTCTTCTCACTGGCAGTGAAGAAGAAAATGTAGTTAGTCCTCATTGTATCCTGGAAAGAGTAGAGGAATGAGACATGAATTTGCTTTGCTCTTACACAGAGCCATCAATCCAGCAACCACAAATCGCTTCACAGAGTTTATTTGATTAAAGCTAGAGCTACCATGAAGAGGTGCTTTCTGGCTCAGGGAGTCTGGAAAGTGACCATGAGGTTATCCTCAAGTTCTGTCCTGCATTTGGCAATACTTCAGGTGGTGCAATAATATGAAGTGATGGGTATGAGCAACACAGGTGACATATTTTACTGTGTTTTCCTGCTGCAGATCTTTTTTTATGGTTTTTTTAGTGCTGGGCTCTGCTTGCATACAAAACACAGTGGAAAGGTGGTAAAGAGGCTTGCATTGGAAGGAAAAATCCTTATCTTGGTCAGGGCATGGGCTTTGTTCCATGACAGTGGAAACATCATGTCAAGCTCATGTATCAGTCTAGGAAAAGAAAATTACCTCCATGCCACTGCAAGGGGAAACTCGGGCTCCAGCTAAATAAAACAGAGTTTCATGACACGAGCTGAAGTCTGATTCAGCTTCAGCCAAATACCCACTTCAGGATCCACAATATCTGTCTTTACACCAATCTAAAAATCCTCATGCTGGTCCTTAGTAGGAGGAGACAGGAGGTGGCCATGGAACATCTGAACATCAATTAGTAGCTGTGGCTGGAGTGGACGATTATTCCCTCCGTGAGAACAGCCTTTTGGGGCAGAAAGAAAATGGAAAAGGGCATACTGAGTCTGTGATGGTAGTGTCAACAACAACTGTCCATGTTGTCCCAGTTGCCCATTCTGGCTGCTCTGGAAACTGCCTAGGACACATGAATAGTATTAATATACAAAAAGGCATTCTGGAAAATACACATAACTAAAAATACCAGAAACTTTTGAAAATACACTTTTTCTGATCTTTGCTGTGTGGCCTGTTCAAGTTTTTTTGTTTTAAACTGGTCTGACAGCTGGGACTGAATTAAATTCCTGATAAGGAAGCTACTACCTAAGTGATGAAGAGTGGAACTGAAATTAAAAAAGGGAAAATCGCATCCTTAAGTTGGAGTAGCCACTATATTTGTCCCTTTCCACACACCTAGGAAACATAAGTGATATGAAAACAATTTGTATATATATATACATCTATGTACGTATACATGTATATAAATATGTATTATATGTGTACACAAAATATTGTGAGATATGTATATATATGTAAAAAATGCAGTGATAAAATGATAGTAGCCCAGCTGTCTGCATATTTCTGAGTTCCAACTTGCTGCTCATGGATGGTAATATTCATATCAATAAATCTTTGTAGCTGGGGTATTTCAATTTGTGCTTCCATGTACTGTGTAAACCCTTCTACATGAGGAGGAAAAACCAGTGGCAACTTAGCCCACAGTGCATTCTGCCGCTGTGTTCTCACATGTGAGACAAAAAAGCTATTAGCTGACTATAATAAAAGTGCCTGCACAGCCTTGGGAGGGGGTGGTATGTGCTCTAAAGACCCAGGAATATTTGCATTAAGAAGTGTGCTACTCTGATGCTTTTTTTGATCTTCAGCAGCACCACCTCTTCCTGTCCTCTGCTCCTGGTGGTTTCTCAGCTGTACTCATACATGTTCCACCTGCAGAGTAGATGCAGCACTAGCATAGGTGCATGTGTCTCTTGCTTAATACAACATGCAAGACTGATACAGACATTCTACTTGGCTCCTTCCCCTCACAGTCAACATATCCCAAGAATACTTGTAAGTACCTAGAACACCAATATCCCATAGCACACTTATGGTGGTTCCTCTTCTTCCTTGCTTCAGAGGAAGTCTGAGATTCTCAAGACACTTGGTGCCTGATAGGCTTGCAGGATCTAGGGCTACAAAAGATCTTCTCAGGCCAGGCCCTCTCTTCCTCTCACTCCCTCCATGAGCTCTCTGTCCCTGTCAGATCTCTCCTGAATATTTTGCTCCTTTCTGTACCTGGCAGCAGGGGTGAACATACTGTTCTGTGATTGCATTGTGTTTTATGTTGCATTTTCTGAAGCAAGAGTAGTGCTTCAAAGAGAGTCTGAAGTCACTCCTGTTATATTGCTAAACAGGAGAATGAACTACTTTGAGCACTTCAAGCTTCCATTAGGGCAACCATTCTTCAGCCCTTCCTCAGGCAGGTTCCCCCACCCCTGTGACAGCTTTTTTGATCTCTCTTACCCCATGCGGTACACCAGCAATCACAGTGTGGGTAATGGCAGGTCCATCAGCCGGGATGGGTTTATTACTGTGGTTGCAGGGACCAAATCTGAGCATTTGTGCATTGATTGTAGTAGCTCCCAAACGGCTACACAGTCAGCCTGGTCAGCTGAGTGGTTTTATGGAGTGGGATTTCCCGAATCTGTAATCATTCTCAGCACAACAGGCAGATAGTAAAGGAGAAGATCTATTTTTAAAGCACTGCGTATGATTGTTTGAAACAAGGCATAATTAATTTTCCTGTGGAAGAATTTAAAATAGCAATAATTTGTATATATGTAAACATTAATATATATTCTTCTCTCTACAACCTCTGAAAAAAAGGCAAAGTTTCTTAATGTCAGCTTAACCAGGTACACAGAATGGCTAATGGAGTAAATAATAGTCTACTAAATCCATTAGAGCTGTCACATCAAAGTTGTAGCAGCCAAACAAAGAAGGCTACCAGCAAGCTATGCGATAAGAAGACAGCAAAGTGATTCATTTACTGTTCTGTGGTGCCTTGTGTGCTATAGGGATGAAACTCTCCATTTACTCTGTCTGGAAGCAGTGTTTTTTACACACTAGACTTAGGTCTAATGATTTTACAAATTGCAAATTAGCCTTGTGGTGCTTGACAGATTTTCAGGACCTCTGAAAGCATAAAGAAAACATAATGCTTTGTAAAGATGGATGTATCTTTTTCCATGTGGTAAGGTACTTTACTTAGAAACTACGGAGTCAGGCTCTAGGAAAAGAGTGTGAATTTTTTTGCCTTGGGCAAAGTAGCATCTCCAAAATGATCTGTTCTGCCTTTATATCCATGTTATACCAAGTACAATCCAGGTCTCTGCTTTCAGACCCAAGCCTGCCTGCTACCATTCCTGATGGAGAGTATGTAGAAAACGTATGCTGTGTGCACTCATTCTACCATTAGTCTCTTTACTAGCCTATAAAAAATTATGTTCCTGCTGATAGTAGTGAAATGTTATGTATTTAACTTTAGTTCTCCAAACTGCAAATGGACAGGACTTTATAGACTCTGCTTCCATTCGTAATACTTTCAGCTAGAAAAGCTATAGGCAATTGAACTTTTGCTGTTGGTAGTGAATACTATGAAGTAGACACCTTTCTGAGGTAGTTCTGTTCCTGTTCACATGTCTGTTCCTGGCCTGAAGCAGAGGGAAGGGTTTCCCTGGGGTGATATCAGTAGTTTTCATGCTACACCTGGACGTTGCAGTTGTTTAAAGCCTTACCAGTTTGCCTCTAGGCAGGATACCAAGGTCTGAGGAGATTGTTCATACTCTCATGTTCCTATTCCCCTTTCCCTCCAACCATGTGTGTGGGTGCATAGTCGGAGCCTCAACCTGCAGTCATCACCTACCACTGTCCAACACTGTGCAGAGTCAGGAACATGGGGTATTAGTAATAGCCCTGAATTCTTCCAAAGTGCTTTTCATTCGTCATACTCAAAAGACCATACAGAAGTAGAAAAATTATTGTCATCCCTGGTTTGAAAAGAGAAACCGAAGTGAAAGGAGGTGGTAGTTCTGCAAATGCCAGGGATGCCTGTCGGGATAATAATTTTGGACTCTGCAGTCATAATGTCATTGCTACAGAAACTGGACTGTAGTGTTGAATCTCTGAAGGGAATGGGAAGGCTGATTATAAAACGAGAGCAAGTCTGCCAGATACAAATACCTTGGTAATCAGCACTGATTAGAAAAAACTACAGTGCAGACTGAAGTACATGACAATTTAATAGCTCATTAAAATATGTTATTAAAAAAATTAAACTGCTGAAACTCCATTGGGAACTGATTTGATTGAATGACTATCTTTCTGTGAACATTTTAGTAAATATTGATACTTAGTGAGGTAAGTGCTGTCTGACCACTGATTTTTACAGATAGCATGCAAGTGTGGACTTTCATCTTTATGTTGCAAAATTTATGTCTGTTTTAATACTGATATAATTATTTTATGGGTAATTGAATTTAATATTCTGCAGGCTTAATTTAAACAGTGGCAGAACAGTAAAAATTGTCAAACTTTAATTGTGAAAAATGTAGAACTGCTCAAGGCACCTATTCTGTTGGTGTTTCCTGTCATTAGCCTACCCACAGCCTTCCCATTCTTGCTCCACCTAAACAGAAATCCCACATTGATTCTTTTTTATTCCCCTAAACTAAATACATACATCAGTGATGGTATTCTCCCATTCCCCCAGGGACTGAGACTTGCCAGAGTGCGGGGAGAGCTGGTAGCTCTGCTCTTCAGCTCAGCTATGTGAAAGCAGCGTGTGTGTTGTGTAAATTGCAGTTCCAGGACATCCCCTCTTTTCAATAAACCTGTGAAACAGATTGGGAAACCCTATGTTTCCTGCTCTTTCTCTGAGGAGAAGGGAACTCTAAGCCAGCAGCCAGCCTCCTCCTCTCCAAGCTGGGTGTGCAGTGAAGCAGCATGCTGTAGCAGTGGTGTTCTATGCTTTCTGGGGTTCTGGAAAGTTACAGGTCTGTCTGTGTGGGGAGAAAATGTTGGGAAGAGGCAACTGTGGGGTCACATATACATCCTTGGTTAATGCCCTTCCCGACCTAAGGGATCTAAAGCTGCTCAGTATTGCCAGGCGAGGGTCCCTCCTCTGGGCAGCTGCTTCATGCTCTCTGACAGCTGCATGAGAAACAATGCCAGACAAAACCCTTTGGGACTTTCTCCTTCTTTGTTCCGTGTGAATAGTTCCATTTCAGAAGTCACTTTGGTGAACTATGAAGAATATGAACGTGCTTAGGCTCACGGTTCCTCTTGCTGACTGTGTATCCACAGTCACTCTGTCTCTGCAGTTTCAATTTCACTCTCTCTGCATCTGTGACTGGGAAACAACACCTTTCCAGCGTGCACTTCTGCACGCCTTTCAGGGGAGTGATCGATTCTGCTGGCCATCAACAGAGTGCTGGAACTCTTCGCAAAAAGTCTTCTTAACCCTGTAGCTGTAGCTAGGCAAACTGAACATAAGGGAAATCCTTGTCTATCAAGTCTCAGCTGCCCCAAGTCCTAATTTAGACAAGAAATCACTCTCAACACTAACAGAAAATGATCACATAGGGTAGAATGTTTTTTTACTGTTTCTGAGTCAACCTAGAGGGAACAAATCCTGCTCTCTTGTCAAGTATGATAAGCTGATGACTTGATGAAGGCTAGGATATGCAGTCTGTAATATGTATGAATAAAACAAGCAAGCTGCCTCTTCAGGATTAATAAAGCTACTTTTTCTTACAAAAAGCAACATGATAATTTAAAATAGAGGCTAAAACATGGACAGGTTTGATGAAGATAAGGGTTATATTTCTTAGAGGTGGAGTATCATTAAAAATGATCAGTGCATTTACAGGGTGGACCCCCAGTTGCACGTGCAATCAGTGAAATTTGTGGTACAGTGTTTGTGCTTACTAATTTGTCTCATTTTTTTTTTTTTTTTACAGAGATAGAAGCCAAACTGTCTGTAAAAATGGAAGGGTGTTTTCCCTTGAACACAGTTGTTTCCATTCCTCTTGTTTGAGCAATTAGGAGCGAGAGCCCTAGGTACAGCCAGAGTAACAGATAGTTTGGATTCTCTGTTGTGGTCAGTAGTCAGAGCATGTTGGTAAATTTTCTCAATTAATATGTACCACCAAAACTCTCCTGCACTTGTTCAAGCTGCTTCAAAAGCAGGTTTTATTTTAAACAAGAAAGAAAATGTTCTTCAGTGAATGCAATGTGAGAACAAACTCTGACTTTTATGGGTCAAATATTGCTCACTTTATTCATACTACCTCCCTAAATGGCATGACTCATTCAGACACAGTGAGAAAAATCTGACCCTGGGTAGCTTCACTCAGGGTGAAGCTGTTTCAAGGATTTCTTTTGTAGGGATTTTCTTTCCATGACATTCAGCTTTGAGCCTCCCTGTTGATGGCACAGGACGTAGGCAGAATACCCAAATTGCCTTGTTTGTCTCAATGCAGGGGTCAACCTCTTGTCTTGGCTTGCTAAAGCTCCCTCAATGTGCTAGTTTCCTCTAACAAAGAGGACTCTCCAGCTGTCATTGCACTTGAGCCTCCAAGGGATGTGAGGAGGAAGTCTGCAGCAGGAGGAGCCCTATTTCCCTTCCCATGAACCTATAAAAAGCCTATAAAAATATCAAGACAATTTTCATAAACTCAGGCTCTGGGAAGATAATGGAACATCTATATTAAATAACATAGGAGGGAAGATCCTGAGATAAACATCTCATGATACACAAGCCCATGACCACACATTCTTTCTGAGTTACAGGGCTTTCCTGGGGTAATTTTTCCTTCAAGTACCAGGTGGTCTTTTCATGAAGGAACATGGCATTTGTCCAGGTCCACTGTTTCTGGTTAGCTCTCTTGGACACATGGCAATGGCACAAGGGGAAGAGTGCTGTGATCTCAGTAGGGGAAGATGCTTAAAATTGTTTCTAGTTCTGGCCTGCACCTGTGAAGTGCTCAACACTCTGACCTGAACCTGCAGTTTAACTTAAGCAACCTTCTTAATCCTAGCCTAACAAAACATAGTTTTTCTGTTAAACATACACGTCAATAAACATACTTTAATTCTAAGTAGTTTTTCTGCAAAGAAAATTAATAAAATTAAATAAATCATGAACAGCTTTATAAAGCAGTGGCTAATGCTGTTCAAAAGCAAGTTTGGGAATTCTCTTCATTGCTGCAGTATTTTCAACTCGTGTGGGTAAACCCAAATAAAAGGTGAAAGATACTGCGTTGTGCGGTGTGGTTTCCCTTGCTCTTTCCATTATAGTGGATGTTGCAGACAATAAAGCTCCACTGCCACATGCAGAGCATGACTCCTCTGGATAGATGAAAATCATAAGAAAGTATTTATAAAAAAAAAAAAGGCCATAAACCTATCTGGAATAAATTAGAAACTGCTGAAGTAATTTTTTTAAAAAGTTTTTTATGATTGAAATGACTTAAAGCATTTGACATTTAAAGTTTGACATTATATGGCAAAAGATAAATCTTACAGCTTTTGTTTTTTGATGGTTTCATGCTGGCAAAAATCAGACCCTTTGCAGCCTAAGAAGGTATGATCAAGACAACACGCATTTTTGCGTAGAGCCTTTTGGAGGATTTGTGTCCCAAAATGACCAAACCTGAAAGTTTTTGTTGCATAGAACATGTTAAAGAGAGGAGAGCTGTTAGAAAGCCCAGTAGCTTGCTCTGTCACTTGACAAAGGGTCTTCCACTCAAATTCACACTGCCTTCATGACTGCTGCTATCCTTCGGACTCTGGAATACCATGTGGGCACGGGAGAGCTGGACTCACCCACTCTCCCTGGGGACACCTTCTGAGAGTAGGAAGAGAAGGGTGGATAAAAGCCATAATTTATACTATTTGCAGCCACTCTCACAGCCTGGAGTTAGAGAGAAGCTGGGGTATGCTTCCTTCTTTACCTGACTTTGTGCATATGCTTTTCAGCCTCTTCCCTGCAAGATGGTAGTTTATTTGAGCTTAGTGGGGAAAATCCAGCATGCTGATGAGCATCTTTGGTTCTCAGGAGGTATTTCACTGGGGGAAAAAAAAAACCCAAACAACTAATTCACCATCAGGAATTGTTTGCTTTTCCTCTGCTTAATCAGAGTATAAAATGATCAAAATTATCAAGCAAAACTCTCCTTCCCACAATTTTAAAATAGATCTCTTTTCTTGCCATAGAGCATAAACTCTGAACAATTGGCTAGCTGTCAAAAAATGCTCGTAAAGAAAGATTTTTTTTTTATTTACACTAATTATAGATACATTATGCCCTTCATATTACTTTGGGAGCCTTCATCAGCCTTAATAAAACTGTGATTTCAGCTGAGCGACGTCGTAGGGGAAAGCAGGCTATTGTAATGCTGGCTGAATGGCTGCACCAGGAGATTGAGCCTTTATGTGAAAGCAGAACAATTTCACCAGCCCCTGAAACAGTCACCTCTGATCGGGAAAGACAGCACCCATAAGGGCAACTGATGACAACTTAATAGTGGAGAAAGGAGCACTGGGAAAAGGACATGGGGACAAAGTTCTACTCTTTCAGGAGATGTAGGGAGATCTTTCATCTCCCTGCTAAGCAGCCAGGTTCTCAGTTCTTTGGATCTTCTTTCAAAGACTGCTCAGCCTGCCAGCTGCAATGAATTCGGTAAGTGCTACTGAGAGATGAAAGGGAGAATTTTTTCCTTCAAGGATTGAAACTCATGGGGCTAGGGAGTCAATGCCTAGTGTTTGGCCTCCCAAGTTACTGGGTTTTGTTAAGAAAAAAAGCTTGGTCTTTGTTTAAAAAAAAAAAAAAGGAAGAGAAAAGGAAAAAAGAATAGGGGATACTTGGAAGTGCTTAGCAGCACCCTGTAGCAGACAGACTGAGACTGGGAGTCAGCCAGCCTGGGCTTGAGCTTCAGCCCTGCTGAATAATCCTCTGTGCCGCCTTAGTCAAGCCTTTTGTTTTGCTTGCATTGCTCTCCCTGGCCCTCCCTGCTAAACTACCCAGAGGTATGTGATGAAAGAGCGTTACATCCAAGTGATGTATTGTTGCTGTTTAGTCATGGGCCTGATTTTGAGCCGTACTTCCTATCAGCATCAGTGAAGCGTTCATTCTGACAGCAGTCACCGAATGGAGCTCTAAGCTGCTGGGAAGAAAAAGGGACATATTACTGAGATATTTTACTGTTTTACATCATATTAAAAATATTTCTCTCAGTGGTACTGTCACATGTCCTGACACGAAGAATGACATTCTCCATGTCAGGCATTCACTGTATTTATATTTTATATTATTTGTTTTAATACAAAAATATTCTTCTTGTACCTATAACAAGAAATAAATCAAATAAAGGGCTCATATTAGGGAGGATGGTGGTGTGGTTGCTTAACATTTTAGGAAGGATGGAGGAAAAAGATATTGAACCAGTTGTGGTGGTTTCTTTTATGTGATCACAGTGGTTGCTAACACAGATTGTCAACTAGAGATGAGTTTATGAAAGGGTATAAATGTGTTTTTTATTGAACAAAGTAACATTCCATAAAAGGTGATTTCAAAGGCAACAAGCTCTTTAATTACAGCCTTCAGGGGCATTATTTGATCACTGTAAATAAGCTGCTTTATTGTGGGTTCTGCTAAAATGTTGGGAGGGTTTTTTGGATTATTATGCACACATCTTTCTCAAATCAAAAGATTCTGTTCTTTAGGTTACTTGATTTACGTTCTCAAAGTGTTACATTTTCTTTGTGACTTGAGTGGGAAAAATGAAGTTATTGTTGTGCAACAACAAATCGATGTACTAAAAGGTCCATTTTAATTTTATTTTTAGAGATATTGTGTGATGGGGTCCACATCACACAGCTGAAGTAAAATCTTGCAGGGTCACATTGTAACACAGGGGGGAATTTTCATAATGTTTTAAGATTAGTTATGATGGCTTTCGCAGGAAAAAAGAACTTTTATTATCCCTTTTGAAAGCTGTGCAGTTTCCCTCTCTCCCTTTTATCAGCACAAATATTTGCTGGAAATGCCTAGGTAACATTTTTCTTGTCTGAATATAATCTACATTGTATTATTCCAGGCAAACTGCCAAGCAAGGGCTAAAATCAGGGCCAAAGCAATCCAGTTGCAGACAAATATGTAATTACAATCAATACTGCATGTGCAATTGCACCCCCAAAATTGAGTCTGTGTGTGGCTGGCAGATTTTCATTTTTAATTTTTTTTTAATCCTGGTATCAATAAAAATGAGGCTTCTGCAATCATGGTTTCAGTCTGTTAGCCATCATCCTCCCAGCCTCTCACCCTCATAATCTTTCAACCTCTTGGCCTATTTCAAATTAATCTGGTAAAGGAGGATGTAATTAAACTCCTACAAGTTGTCCATGAAAATGGTCATCTATGTAGATATCTATCTACGTACATATATACACATCTTTATATCTGTCTACCCGCTCATATATATGTTTTCCTACTGATAAGCTGCTGAAGGTTGGCCTCTGACTTCCTTAATCAGATGGAAAATGTGGTGGCATACCTCCATGATTCACTAGTTATATGAACTATTTATCCAACTTCTCTTCTGCAATGAAAGGTACCATTCTATGGTGATGAGTACTGGGATTCTTGGGGACTCTTTGCTTCTACTCTGCTAAAGCTTTCCTATCTTCTAGAAGACTTAAATCATCTTTCTTAGATGCTTAATACCCTTTCTCTTCTTGATGATGCCCAAAAATAAATCTTTTCTTTCTTCCTCTTTTTTAATTCAAGAAGAGGTTCACTTTCACTGGTATTATTACAAAGCGTTTTCTTTGCCAGTGAATTATGTACCCATGTTTATTTCTTTGATGGTAGGACCACAACTTCCTTGATTTTAATTTTCTTGGGGTTCTTAGTTTGTTTTCTTGTTTGTTTTTTTAAATTAAAGCCATGTTTTTTTTTCTTTAAGTATTAATTTTCATCTCAATTTTTCCTAGAATGGATGCTCTTAGATGAATGATCCATTTGTTTTCCACAGCAATGCTGTGTTACATTCTGATGCAATATTCTGAGAGGTAAGGTGCTATGGCAGCCCTGCTCATCTATTCTGTGCACATTCTTTTGTGGTTTGCACTGTGGCATTTATAATCCATTTTTTTTTCTGAATACATTATCTTGGCCCTTGATGTTTCGAGCAGAGCCTGCAGCTCCATGTAATGCTTTTTGTAGGCTCCAGCTTGTACTACATATGCTTGTCTGCCTTAGGTACTTTCTCTCTTTTATGAGTGCAGATTTTCTTTCCTTGTGTATTTTACCCTTTTCTTGTAGTGTTTTAGGTTGTCTGCCATCTCCACAGTGCTAGGCCACCACTTACCTGTTTTTCTCCTGGTTTGCAAATTTTGAGTGCTTTGTAAAAAGCTAATTTGTGTGTCATCAAATCATCTCTTTTTGAGTGTTTGGTAGAACAACTCTCTTCATAGAATCACAGAATCACAGAATCCTAGAATGTTTTGGGTTGGAAGGGGACCTTGAAGATTTTCTAGTTCCAACACCCCTGCCAGAGCAGGAGTTTAACTAAATGACATTACTCACAGCCCCATCCAACCTGGCCTTGAACATCTTCAGGGATGGGGCATCCACTGCTTCCCTGGGCAACATATTCCAGTGCCTCACCACCCTCACAGTAATATCTTACAAATCTTTCTAATATCTAATCTAAACCTACTCTCTTTCAAGTTGAACCCATTCCCCCTTGTCCTGTCATTACATGCTCTTGTAAATAGTCTTGCCCTATTTTTCCTGTAAGTTCCATTCACAAAAAGCTTCTTATGGGTATTGCCCAACTGGACCTTCAGTCTCAGACCCATCACTAATTGATCCACGTTTTCACTTTCTTTCAAGCTTTATACTTCTTATTTTGCAGGACTTCTCAAACTCTGTCATAAAATTTGTAGCTAAGCTACTATGTCTGAGGAAAAGTAAACCTGATAAAAGTAGTAAGTCCCTCAGAACTAGCCATAGTCTGAAAAAGAATTTTCCTCTGACTCCCCTCTTTATTTTTCAGTGGCACCACTCTGTTGCAGTTACAAACTGAAGTAGTGGTTAAATATTCCTCAATCGCACCATTTTTTTGAGAGCTTTAGCCCCTTAACTGCTCCATTTAGTGGATGAGGGAAAGGCTGTGGATGTTGTCTACCAAGACTTCAGTGAAGCCTTTGACACTGTCTTCCACAGCATTGTCTTGGAGAAGCTGGCAGCTTGAACAGGTGCACTCTTCACTGTTTAAAAAACTGGCTGGATGGCCAAACCCAGAGAGTTATGGTAAATGAATGACAAGAAAGGTCTTGGGGTGCTGGAGCATGTCCAGAGTAGGGCAACAGAGCTGGTGAGGGAGCTTGAACATAAATCCTGTGAGGAGTGACTGAGGGAGCTGAGATTGTTTAGTCAGGAGAAAAGGAGTCTCAGGGGAGACCTTATTGCTCTCTAAAACTGCCTGAAAGGGGGTCGGTCTCTTCCGCCAGGTAACTAGCAAAAGGACAAGGGAAAAGGGCTTCAAGCAGTGCAGGGGAGGCTTGTGTTGGATCTTAGGAAAAGTTTCTTCACTGAAAGAGTAGTTAAGCATTGGAACAGGCTGCCCAGGGAAATGGTGGAGTCACCATCCCTGGAGGTATTAAAAACATGAGTAGACATGGCACTTCGTAATATGTATTAGCAGGCATGATGGTGCTCAGTTGAAGGTTATACTTGATGATCTTAGAGGTCTCTTCCAACCTTGACGATTCTATGATTCTTTGCCTCGGGGACAGTTTGGACAGCTCTACTCCAGATACCATGTTGTTAGCAAACCAGCTGCAGCCGGTGAGGTCACCGAACCTGTATGGTTCAGTGTCTGTGCTCCTATGGAGGAACACTGCTGGTGTGTGAGTGAACGTCCAGGGGTGACACTTACGAAGGCTGTCTAGCAGAGATGAAAACAAATGTGCCCAAAGCCCCTAATTAGTCTGTGTAGTTGCTTTCATATGTCAACTGGCTTCTAGGAGCTTGTTTTCAAGTGAGGTAATCTGGAGAAGCTGGATCTAAATCTGTGCTGAAGAAAAAAAGCCTCTATAAGCCACAAGCTCCCATTTTGAGTAGGTTTTCACAAATATTTGTTCAGAAGTGGGAATATTGGAATTCTTTGCTCATCTTTCCACGTTTCTGAAATGCAGAGCTCATCACACTGGGTCCTTTGGGATTCTCTGTATCTAATAATATCTCGTTTACTTGTAATCTTTACTGTGTCTGATGTGAGGAGTGAGGTGGTTCAGCACAAAGGGAATATTACCCTCTTCACAGCTGCTCAATCTTTCTCTCCCTCTCACTCTGATATGAAATAAGTAATGCACATACACTTTTCCAACTGTCATAAAATATGCTATGGAGCTCACCTAAAGCAATGAGACGTATAATAATTCCTCACGTGTTTATTACAGCAGCAGCCAGCCTAGTGATGGTAGCTGTAGCAATATCCAGTGGAGACAGCTGAGGTGGTCTGTGTTGAATTGCTCAGGGACTGGAGGGAGTGCAAACAACTATGCACTATTCTTACAAGAAGAATACTACATTGTTCTTTTTCAGTTAAAGGACAGCAGCTTTCTTATTCTTCTGCTGAGTAGCAGAATTGTTGAAAGCATGCATAAACAACATGTTTCTTCGCCTGGCTCTGGTTGATACTTGTGTGGCATTGTAATCTAGAATTTCTGTGTTAATCATCATCCCGGTGTGCAACAGAAAGGCAGTAGCCTGCTGGGTGAGTTTAGAGCCTAAGTACAGCAGACCCCTTGAGCCTATGTAGGGTTCTTAGCAAGAGAAACCAGGGGATGTTGTCTCATCCAACCTGTCAAAAGCATCTGATAGATGGTTTTTTACTTATTTTTTTTTTTTTTAACTGAGATTCCTTCTCCAAAGAGTTAAAAACCTACATCTTCTTTAGAGGAGCAGCTGGAGATCTTCTGGTGTCCATCTCAATTGTGAGAGCATTGCACAAGCAAATGATGGTTTTGCCTGAATGTGTGTTCACAACAGAGCACACTTAACCAGTTGCTGTCATTACTCTCGCTCATTCTCCTGTACTCCCACTAACCTGTTGTTTTGTGCAGAGGCTTTGGGTTTAGGCTAAAATGAGAGTAAGTTATGCTCAGGCTGGGCTCCCAATGACTTCCAATGAGGTCAAAGTGATAGCCAAGTGCTTGCTGCTTGCGAGTGCTTCAGCGGAGTCAATAAATATATCCCAGACTCAGTAAGAGATGCTTATTAGCCCAGGCTGGAATTGTTCTTGAGTGAACATTAGGAAGATCAGTCAGCTAATAATTGGTTTTTTGATGTGACATCTGGCAAAAAAAAAAGAAATTAACTGCTTTTTTTCTTTTTCTCCCCTATCCCCACCAACTATAAGGAAAGCTGTGAAGTAACGAGTGTTACTCTCTGTGGGAAGTGAGTTCTGCAGGCAATGGCAATATTTCAGTACAGGCCAACTCAATTATTGATTACAACTATGTAGCCAAAGGTCAGGTTTTAAATATCTCTCATTGCCTGAGACCATTCTGGTTACCTAAGTTTAAAAAAAAAAAAAAAAGGTGACTTTGAACAAGATGCAAGAAGGGGCTTAGAGTGATTGTGAGAAGAAAAATCCATCTTCTCAGAGGTGATAAAGAGAAGGGCAAAATTAACATTGCAAACCCCTTGGGGAAGGGAGAAATGGAAATGAGAGAAAAAGTGTTTTAAGTAGCAGAACAATGTTAGTAGGAGAGCAAATGAATGCACTCACCAATGCATTGAGAGTGGAAATGACAACAAGGTTTCTCACTCAAGGGAAATGAAATTTTGAGATGAGACTTCAGAAAGGGTATGTCCACACCACTTCAGGACAGATTTTGGTAAGTTCTTGGGAGTAAATGCATAGAAGAATTGAAGCTAGCATTAAAGTCAGCATTTCTGATGTTCTGTGTTCAATGCAATTCTATCTACAAATGGAACACCATGTGTCTGCCGCATTGCATTTATATATAGTTAATTGATCCCATGCCTGAAAGCTTCTGCTAATCTCCTGTGGAGACCAAGAAGAATTTGCCTTCTGCATAACTTGGATTTTGGTTATCCTTCTCCCCCTGCACCTGCTTCTGAAACAGCAAAGGTTTGACCACAGCTCAAATGGAAAAGGGAAGGCTGTTTTTGGCAGGGCAAGATGCAGTTCCATGTTTTGCTGAGGAAATGCTGAAATGCTTGGCTGGATTGCCTTGTTCCTGTTCTCAAAGTTCTGAACATCACAGACAAAAAAGGAATTTTTTTGCTGCCAGGTCAGAATCAGTAGGGTTGTTTCAGCATGGGACAGAAGTTGCCATGGTTAATTTGCCAGTTTTCCAATTTCTTGTACTTTCTTCAGGTCTTCTGTTATTCCAGGAAGCTCAAATGCTGGTTGCACATTGATGTCTCCTGTCCTTTCCCTGGGCACTTTCTAGGGTCTGTGGGTTTTTATCTTCTGCTGTAGTCTGTTGTTTCCTACGCCCTGTGCTGTCCAGAGGCACCTTGTCTGCCCGAACTCCATTGCCTGCTGACTTCAGAAGACAACTCCTGACAACTCAGCCAATCCTATGCTCTACCTCGTTACATTTTGGTCTGGTTATTCAGAAATGTAGATTCTTCACACCTTGTTCTCCTTACATGCATCTAAGAGCAGTGTACATATAGAGCTGATATAGAGGTCACTGAAGTCACAAAATGGATTTTCTCGTGACCCTAAGGAAGAAAATTAAAATTATGTCAATTATCACAGGATAAGTATTATTTTATATAGTTTAAGTATTGTTTTTGCTTTCACTCAAGACTCTTGACAAAGTGAGAAAAAGCTGAATAAAGTTTTTCTTTCTTTTTGTATTTCTTTTTAGGCTCCATCTATGAGATGTTTGGAAATGAATGCTGCCTGTCAACAGGAGAAGTCATTAAAGTTATTGGCTTCAAAATTAATAAGCTCATAGCAAGTATCTGTGAGAATAATGAAGTCAGCCGGTTTTCAGCCAAAGTGGAATTACCACTAAATTTCCCCGGTATAGTATTTCATGCAAACATGTTTTTGAGGAATTATAGTCCTGAGTAATCACCTTTGTTCATTTTATTGATTTGCTGTCTTGATTGATATTTGAGGTTGCGACTGCTGAGTTGGATGCTGTCAAGGACACAGTTTTATCAGAAGATACAAGACACAATCAACTAATTTTTAAATTTCAACTCTTACAGTTCATTTTTAAACCTGAATAGAAATGATTAATATTATAATATTTGGTAGTAATGCTTTCTATACTTGGAGTCACTCTGTCTAAGAATTACAACAAAAATTTTCTTTTCATTTACTTCCAACTTTGCTGAACTTCGTCTGAGCTGAAATTTTCCTTGCTGTGTGCTCAAACTATAATTTATTTACCATTACTACATGTGTATTTTATTCTTTTTGGATGCAATATTTTCAATACTTTGTTACATTCTGCTTTTATTTTAATTATTTATTTTAATTCCAATAGTCAAAGTGGCTGTTCCATGCTTGGAAACAGGATTAGAGGGAAATTATGTGTTTTTCTCCTTAAAAAATACTTTAACTGTTCTATAGATAAATACAAATATAGTCATATTTGGAAGAAAGACTTGAAATTTGGCATGTGATACTGACTTGTTATTTGAAATATATTTTCCTCTGTCCATGATGACTTGTTAGGGAAACTGGCCAAGTACTGAACCCAGGGTACTTAGTTCATCACACGTTATATTTATTAATTTTTGCATTTTGCTCTCATCTCAATTCCTCTACTATTAGGACCCAGCAATGTTAAAAAGGGAAATGAATGGAGTGCAGAGGGAGAAGTGATGGGCTGTGAGTATCCCATGTGTGGGAAGTAGAGGAGACAAACTAGGTTGGGAAAATGATGGAAAAAGATTGGACCCCTCAGAGCAGAACAGAAGGATCAAGACTTGCCATGCAAAGATCAGGGACTGGAGACAGGGGTGCAGGTGATTTCAGCAGCAGAGGAATATCTCACCCACACACAAAAATATATAAGTAGGGAATTTCCTATACTGAGACTCTTGCAGGCAGCAGAGGTAAATGGGAGCTGCTCGAAGAGAGGAGATGAGCAGGCGGGAAAACAGCATAAGGCCAGTGGGATATGGGAAGGAGTCTGTTTAGGTCTGGGAGAGAAGTTCTGGGTCACCTGCAGGTAGGAAACACTGGGACAGAGCACACACAGGACACAGCAGACTTCAAGAGTCTGAGATCACATCCAGGACTCACTTTCACCTTCAGTCTAGCTAATGAACTGAATGAGACTACAGTTTTGTAGAAAAAAAAAATGTAAACATTTAATTAGCACTGTATTGTACTGCAAGCACATGGGAGGATAAGTTAATGCTGCATGGGGAACATGATATGAAGGTTTTCTGGTGTTTGAGTGCTTGACTTAATAACTTCATTGATGCTCTAATGTCTTGCTGAGCATGTGTGCATGCAAGGGTTTAGGTTATGACAACATCCAAACTGGTATGTGCTTTTTCTGCAGAGGGAGACAAGACATGCTTCTTGAAGCAAATAAAATGTAAAAGTGCATGGGAATGCAATGTTTTATCTGATTTCCATATAAAAATATCTTCTGCCATGAATTTATTTCAGATTTCTCTCTGAAATAGTTGTATATATACTGTATTTGCCCCTCAAGTAGATGTTCAATTTACTTTCACGTATTTCTTTCTCAGTGAATCAGAACCATTTATATGACCACTTATCAAAAGACTTTTTCTGGAATGCCATTTTCAAGCACTAGTAGGGCCCAAATGTAGGATCAAAGACATTTTAATTGTCTGTGGCTATCTAGAGGTATTGAAATATGACTCTCCTGTGAACTCTCAAGATACTTGGTATTTTTCTTGAAACCAAGCTTCCTTACTATTATTAAAATTTCTCCTATCTCTAAAATATATATACCTATAGGAAGTCATATTCTAAATCCTGATTGGCAGATGGGGTCCAATCCTAAAATATCCAACACAACAGAGGGATAAAAGTAATCCTACATTTGTTGATGTCTGGTCTTTAGAACAGAATGACTTGTGATTTCATATGCTTGAACCTAGTGAATCAGGATTTGTTTGCATTCAAGTGATCATTTTTACAACTTGGCATTTGGATGTTGTTGCCCTATTGAGCACATTTTCAAATTTGATCTAATCATCACAATTTGCATGCATAGTTACGAACTCTCGCAACCAGTGTTCTAGAAAACTGTGTTATTTCACTTGAAAAATAGATTCAGAGTTCGTTTTGCTGAAATTTATCATCATTATACTCCACGTGACAGGTATTGCTGAATAGCAGCACTGAAGAGGTGTATAATGACACTTCTTATTAGCCCAACAGGGAGCACCTCTTTCCTGTTTCTCTCTGTATACGTACTCTTATGCATTCAAGAGCTATTTGGTAAGATGTAAATCTGTCATTTCTCTAATTTAGTTCTTAGCTGAAGAATTATTCTGCTCTGCAGAGTCAAGATTTCCCCGTCTCTGCTTCTTCTTGACCTTCCTTTTCACTTTATTAGGTGCACATGCTAAATTCTAACTGAAACATTATACATGAAACATGGCTTTCCCCTATCTCCTGAACAAAGCACAGAACTGAATTACAGATGATCTTTTTCACACTGACATTGACTTAATTCAATAAAAATATCCACAGGTCTTCAGGAGGCTGACACTGTACTTACATTGTACGTGCAGTGCTCTCTTGCCAGTGTTGATGCAGAGAAATCTTTTGCTTTGATACTATTTTCCAATTCCTCTGTCATGAGTTTTCATTTGTATGCAATGGGGTCATGTATCCTTTAATCATGTGCATGCTGGCATAAATAAACAATACTCCTATTTAGGTTACTCTGAGGATAGCATCTCTGTGAGTGAAGAACTGTGCTCATTGGCTTTAAATGAGCCTTAATCTTTGTCTTTCTGAATGTATTTACAGCCTACAGAATTCCTTTTTTTCTGCTCTGGCAAATCAGATCCTTGATAAAGGCCTAATCTGTCCTTTGCATTAGAGAAACCAGTGCAACTGCAAGTTCACTAACTGTGTTACATTGTTTTATCCTCATTCTAATTTTTTCTTTTTCATGCCTCAGAGGGCCAGGCTATTCTTTCTGTGCTTATACACTGGGTAAAAAAAAAAAGAAGTCTGCTGTTACTCTAGACACTTCAACGGCTACATCTAACCGCATTTCGATCCACAATTTTCACTGCTAGCAAATTAGCAGACAGGTAATTTGCAGAACATCTGAACTGTGTGCCAGCACAAACAATTACATTTCATTCTGTTGTATTCCTTCTTCTGCAAAAATGTTTCTGGACTGACCTTGTTCTCATGAGGTCCCTGGCTGTTGGCTGCTGCTCGTTCCTATGTGGTCTGACAGATAACTGAGCACAACTGTCCCCTTTGAGTGCTCAGCCTCTGCGAGTCACAAGACAGAAGTCTCGTCTGTGGCTGTGCAGCACATCTGTGGAAGAACAGGGATTAGGAACTAGGAGGCTCATCTGAACAAGAGATGATGTAGAGCTGGCCTTTGGAATAGGATGGGGAGAGGAGAATGCTGGAGCAGAGGGGGTAGAGGGTGGGTGGTAGAGGTGAGGGAAAAGAGGGATAGCAATTAAGTCAGCTCCAGAGAAGTTAGGAACTGTGCTCTACCCAGTCTTTTGCATTACCTTGGGGAACAGAAACTGGCAGTCTGGGACAGATGATCTTTCTGCTCTTCTTGAAGATTACCTGCTGCTCTACTAGGAAAGCCTAACTACTGGTTTTCTCAGTTTTCTGTGAGGAAAAGAGAGTAAAAAGGATAGTCCTTTCCTTCAGGACTCAAAGATCGAAAATCAGAAGTCTAGAAGGCTACATTGTGGTAAAAGTATCCTTCTGTCAAAACATACTTTCCCATAGCACATTTAATCTTGTGATCCTCAGGCTATGTTTTGTCTCCCATACCGAAGAAAATAATTTTCTCAAATTCTCAAACTCGCTATCAATCTGTACATCAATTAGTAAAACTTCTCTTGAAAATGATGGTCTGATTAGGTTTGGGTCTTATTAATTATAATGTTGTAGCTAGGCTGACATTTCACCTAGTGAAATTTCACTAGGTACAGAGGCTTCATGGAAAAGAACAGTTATATATTCCTGTAGTTATCGTATGTGTGTAGCCAAAACCATTGGGCAT
Organism: Pseudopipra pipra; assembly: GCF_036250125.1. Classification (NCBI taxonomy): domain Eukaryota; kingdom Metazoa; phylum Chordata; class Aves; order Passeriformes; family Pipridae; genus Pseudopipra; species Pseudopipra pipra. Next base: position 62,113,946 of record NC_087551.1, read on the forward strand.
CAGCACACTTTGATTGTAGGCCAGATTATGTTTAGAAAGTAGATCTGTAGGAGCAGTAATGCCAGATCTTGATAAACCAGATGGACTTTTTTCTAGGTTTGCTATTTCCATCTGTTTTACCCCTTAATAGTCCACCAAGATCTCTTAGGAAAGTCTAAGTGAATTTGATTTATTCATTTTATGATTTATGAAAAAATACAAAAATATTTTTGTTTGACCTCAAAATGTCCAAACTTTACTATCTCAAACTTACCATATGTCTCCTCCTCCTGGAGATTTCCTTGTTATCTTAGGTTTGGAAAACATTTGGTTTTGCAATTTGATTCATAATGATTTTAATAAGATTGTGAGTGGTTCCAGATAATACTGTTTGGGTTTCTTGTGGTTTTGTTTTGTTTTTATATATATATATATAGTAGCAAAGAGAGCATTTATAAGAGGATACCATGGCAGATTATGAGAGTTAGATAGGAACCACAGTCACTTTCACCCAACATACCAAAATAACTTTATATATATTTACCTATTTTCTAGAGAGAGAGAAGCATATGGAACTTTGCATACTCATAGCCACTCATAGGTGGCTATTAGGTACCTCTGCTTCAGGAATCTCATCAATGCAAAGCTAAGTATGCAAGGCCACGTGGCTCTTGACTTGCCTAAACAAGCATTCTGTTACCAAAATTAAGAACATCAGTAGAACAGAAGATGAAGATTTCTCTGCTCCCAGCCTTGACAAAGTCAGTCTGCCTGGGCCCAAGAGGATAATCAGTTGTCTAGTTTTGTATGAAATTGGATAATTATGCTTCCTGTGAAACCTGCTTTCTAATTCAGGATGCTCATTGGTTTGCTGCTGAAATAGCTGGCTTACAAATAACTCTGTAGTCCCAGCAAAATTAGTAGGTCCTGAGACTACTGTCAGACTCATAGAGGAAAAGAATGTTCCTTGTACCTGTACATTGCAAAATATTTTCAACTGGAAGTGTTTTTTAAGCACAGTTTATGGAGGCATTTTAATGCAAATCTGGAGGTTTTGTGAGGGAAAATATGCGTGCTCCTGTATCACAGATGGGTAAGCATAGTTACTGCCTTTGGGACACAACTACTTTGAATATATTTTTTAATTGAGAATATTTGTATTTGCTTTCTCCCAGCACTTCCAGGAGATGATACCCATCTTGTGCTTGCAAAGCAAGAAACTAGAACACTGAGGGATACTGTCTTTTCCACAGTTTCAGTTTGTCATTGGTGCTTCCCACACTGTGTTACTTTCTAAATGCTGATGAACCTGTTTGTGTTCATCTGCACTGACAGCTTTAGTAGTGATTAGGACTGGGGTGGATAGCTTCCTTGCTAATAATTGTGTTAAAAATGGCTATGAGAAATATTACAACTACCAGTGGGAAAGAAAAGTGTGTTGCAGTTGTACTTTGTACTTGTGCAGCTACATTCATGGATGTGGCTTCCTTGCAGCCCAGGAAAAAGCCTGGAGTTTTTCCTGCAGTGCTGCTATAAGGACATATCTGTAGAGGATGTATGTACACAGGGGTACTAATTTTACACAGGAAAAGCTGGCTTTCATACAGACAACTCTGAAGGCACAGAACTGCAGAAAGCAGTGACATAGGCATAACTAGTGACTATTTCTGCAGAAGATCAAATAGACTATTACTCTTCAGGCTGCTAACAGGCCCTCAGAGCTGCTAGTTCCCACAGTTACTAGTGGCCTCATGGGACACCCAGAACCAAACATGCCCAATCGGGTGATAAATTCAGTTAAAAGCAACTCAACAGACAGAATCTTAATAACATCTCCTTTAGCAAGAATGGTGCTAGAGTTATGAAGTGAAAGTAGTGGGTTTTGTTCCAGTAAAGCCAGAATCACATTTATTTTGTAGCCAAAATAAAAACAAAACAAACAAAACAAAACCAAAACAAACAAAACAAACAAACAAACAAAACAAAAAAAAAAAGAAAAAAAGGCTGTTGTGTTGGAGGTAATGGTTTTATATTCTTTTTAAGGAATACAATCTTAGGGAGACCCTGCTTCCATGCAGGCCCCTCAGTTGTGTTGATTGTGGTCAGTAGTAAGGGAAGAGGTGGGGGAGGAAATAAGCAAATTGCTTATTTTTAACCAAAGCAATCCCCTAATCTAATTTTTTAAACAATCCCACAATCAGGGAAGGTGTAAAGAAGGGAGTGAGTTTTTTCCCAAGATCTTGCAGCAACTGTGTGTTTTGCAGCATCCCACCTTGCTGAGACTTCAGTATTTGCTGGGACATCTTGCACTTTTCTCACATTCTTGTTCCCACAAGAAGGGAGTCATGGCTAGTGTGAACCCAGTTCCCACACTAAGTGGCTGCAGGCAGTTGGATTTAAAACTTTATAGACATGGCTTAAACTAACTACTCTTGAGATTTGGAGCTGCTGTGAAAGAGTCTCTGGTGGTACCAACCAGGACTCCTTGATTCCTCATCCCATACTTCCTCCTTAACAGCCAAAGTAAAGTGCCCTCTGGGTAGCCAGAGAAGCAGAAGTGTGGAGCAGTGGGTTAATAGGATTTTTGCTAGTTGGCTTTGGGAGATAAAAGGGAGAAAAGGTGCAGTATCTCCAAGGGAGCTTGGCTTCTTTATCACTGTACCTGCAGCTGTTGGTTAAGTTGTGGTCAGCAAACTTGGCCTAACAATAACCTCTATGCTCAGTTATATTCACTCAGAAGCGAGTCTTTGTCTCAGAAAGCTGCACTATAATTCCATGAGGCAGCATTCACAATGCTGCCACACCTTGTGAAGAAGACAGCTGAATCACACAGTTCAGCTAAGCCCTGCATTTTAGTCTTCTAAACCCTCCAGTTCATCTTCCTTCATGAAAACACTCACACAAATATAGAAATGTACACATTTTTCTTGCAATGAAAACTCCTAATGAGACAGCTTCAAGGGGCGTGATTAACATGAAATAATAATGTCCCTAGGGGATAGGGAAGCTCAGATACGGCTTCTGCTTTGCAGAACTTCAACATTTTAATTGCGTTGTGATGGTTGGAGTGCTGCAACACTCAGCCTTTGAATTAATCCAGCTGGTGCACTGAGCTATCAGATATGCTAAAATCTGTTTGCTTTTTCTTATCTGTAGGTGCTACTTTTTCATTTGTGTTGTATCTTTAAGCATACTTTGTCTAGGAATCCCCAGTCTGTGTGTGGAAGGTTATATAGTACTGATGTTTAGGCAGAAACTTATCCTGCATTCACTGATCACTTTAATGTTGCTCTTCCTTGTACCATATCTGCATTTAGCTCTTAAAGGTTGGCTTTCTGAGAAGACAGATAAAAATATAAGATAATTTTTCTTTATTCTGTGGCAAAGAAAAAATTAACTGTGGACAGAAAAATGTTGGATGTCAGAAATTAGATGCAGAGTAGAAAGGGTTAATGCCAGCTGCCTGTACCTTGTACCATGCAGCCGATATTATCTTTGTAGAGTCAGATTTCTACCAACTGAACTGTCATCTATGAATTGTCTGATGTGCTTTGCTCCACATTTTTATTACGCTCACAGTCTAAAATTTGGCGTGACTTGCTTTGTATATTTCCCTTTTTATAATGCAAGTTTTCTGCTCTTAGGTCTTTATAAGGTTGTGGCAGATAAAACTCCGTATGTCAGCATTGAAGAAATCACTAGAAAAGTCTCTATTGGGCCAACAAGATTTGACCATCCATGTTTCTACAGCCCTGAGGATATAAAACTGGCAAACTTCACAATCAAACATGGTGAGCAGATCACCTTCAACTCGGTGGAAGAGGTCAATGGAACAATGGCTGTGAACTGTGCCTTGGTCAGAAATAACCAGATTCATTCCTTTACTTTGCCTCTTTCACAAGAAGGAAAATTCTATGAGTGCGAAGATGACCAGATATACACCCTAAAAGAAATTGCAGAATGGAAAATCCCTAAGTGCAGAAAACGGATTGTCAAACTTTCCAATACTTTACATATGTGGGATTCCTCTAATCCACTTCCTGAGAATTTTGATGGCTGCTTGATTCTCATGCCTGTCTATGAAGTGCAGGCAGTAATGAAATGTAAGTAGGAATCAAAATCATGTTCTGTTAAGCTTGGTATAGCACAGTACCCTTAAATACACAACATTTGCTTAAAATAGCCAGGAAAGATTCAGTTTATCAAAAATTCCTGATCCATATTTGACACTGATGATAGTTTCAAGATAAAGAAAGTTAAAAACAATATTGCCTTTATTATTCCTTTATCATCTGTTAATTCAGATTGTTACCTTGAATTTTTTTCTGTTATCTTTTTACTGATCACTACAATTAAATCCTCACTGCAAATAAAATATATCACATGGTGAAAAGGTGGAGCTTAGGAATTCTGTTTGGTTGTCTGATTCTCTTTCTTTGCATCTCAGACTTTGGCCATGGAGAAGCCAAATAAAGATTTATGGCTATGGCTAAGGAGGTAGAAAAAGAATATAGACATATATGTTGCAATACACTTAATCACCATTTATTTTTCAGAATGAGGATGCCACAGAAAGAAAAATTTGTGTTATGTTTTTTTATTTAAAAAAACCAAAAATATCCATGGCACATTAACACTGTTCTAGTTGTTCCACTGAAACATTGAAACAGCTGAGTTCTAATTGCAGGATAGTAGCTTAGCTTTTGGAAGGGTTTTGCTGCCTGTTGTATTTACTAGAACCAAACTAGTGAGCTGCGTAGAAATTAAATCCTAACAGAAATATGTCATTCGTGAGGATATTAAGTAGGAAATATTTTCATAATTGAGCTTTCTCTGTTGAATGATGTAAGCAAATGGATAAAAGAAAAAGAAATAAAAGTGGGCAGAGACTGTTAACACACTATACTGTAGTTGTTATATGCTTATCATACAATATGTGCTTCCTATGTGATTTAATGTGTGAGTTTGGAAAACATACTTCACAAGATAAAGTACTCCATTTGCTATAACTCCAGCTAGATTCAGGAATCTAGCTCATCTCCTGAAGCTGCATTCACTTAGGTATGTTTCTATACCCATTTAAATAGTTGTGCAGAATCAATAGGAATTTAATGTCCCTAAAAACTTTCAGAAGATGCAGAATGTTTGGTATTCACTTGTCTTCCAATGAGTTATTCCAATGAGAGTTGTATTTGTTGTTTTTATTTTATATTTCATAGTGTTCTCAACCTTTAAGAAGCATGAAATGTGTCCTAAATAACTGTTTAATACAAACTTGAAGAGTAGGCTTCGTGGTACATGATTAACTACTTTCTTGTGGACCATGAAAAATGGATTTTCACCATTTTTAGAAGAACTATAAATAGGCACAAGATAAAGTATGAGAAATACTATCCACTATTCAATAAAAAGGATTCCTGATAAGAGGGATAACTGATTACATTTTCACAGGCTGTGAGCAGGAATCCTCTATACTTCTCATTCTTAATAATGAACAAGTTATGTGTGGGGAACTCCCCCAAATGCTCCTAGAAAACTTTTCACTAGCCATTTCTCCTTTGTTATCTTTCCCTTGAAGTGCTTAGGGTGTTTGTCACCTGAAGGTGTCAAAAGCAAAGTTGTAGCAAATAGGTCCTGAATCACTGCCACAGAACTCTCTCATATAAAATACACTTTATACTAACTTTGCAGTATAAAATATCAGTATGTCCTGCTACAAGGAAATGTGAACCCAGGGTATACTATCCATGTGTGTAGGTCTATGCAGAATAAGTATTATTGAAGAAAGTAATTAAATATTATTTGCTTGTTAAATTTTACTGCCCTGGTCAGAGATCTGTGGTGTCACTGATTTGGAGCCAAATTCTTAAACAAGCCTTAATTTCATAGTCAGCTTTATGCTTGGAAGTTTTGCATTAAAAATTTTGCAAGTTCGATTGTGATAAAAGTGCTGTTGTTCCCTGACAGATGGTTAAATTCAATGGCTCAGTTCTGGTAGTGAATAAAACCGGGTGATGCAGACAAGGATTTCCACAGAGGAGCATTATAGTAAAATGTCCTGATTCATAAACAATAACCTTAGACTTTGTTACAGAAAGGTTTTGCCTTCTTTTGTTTTTTGTGATATTATTTCCTAGTAATTACAAATGTTTTTATTAGTCTTATAAATATCAAAACACCTTATTTCTCCCAGACTGGCCATGGCAACAACATGTGCTAAAGGATTCAAATGTATTTATTTATTAAGCATGTTTTCCCACTCACTTCTTTATAGAAACCATAAGTTACTATGAAATGAAAGAATAGAAATAGTACCCAAGAAAGATATCTTTGATAACGTAAACAACTGATTACATTTGGAGGTGCTGTGGGTAAAATAGTGAATTAGATATTTTTCCCATTCCTCTTCCTTAAGCTTTTCTTTCACTCATATACCTTATTCTCTCTCTTCCTTTGTGTGGTCTTATGCATATCTGATAACCATATATCTCAAATCACAACGGTTAGACTTTCTGGCCTTATTCATGGTGCATGTTTACACATGGGGCAACACATCTCAGGGAAGGTACTTTTAGTATCTGGCCAACAGGATGTGTATTTTATTCCAATGTCAGTTTGAAAACAAACCCCAATGTATTTATTTTCTTTTCCTTTGCAGTTCGAAAGGACATAGTTCATATCCTCTCAGATCTAGATGTTGAGGTCAAGGATATAACAGACTGTTATGATATTAGCTCTTTCCTTCAGCCACTGTCTTTGGAAGATGTATTTGAGAGAACTAGCATGGAATTTCCTATGGTTGCTGAGATAATGGAAGGACCTTCAGGAAGCCAAAACCCTTATAATTTATTGTCTACAGGGAAAGAGATTATCATCTACAAAAAGTACCAGGCACCAAGAGTCCTAGCGTCTGAGATCAGAAGTGATTCTCCCAAAAGACATTTTTTAATCCCTATGAGCTACAAAGGAAAGTTCAAGAGAAGACCTCGTGAGCTTCCAACTGCCTATGACTTAGAGATAGCAAGAAGTGAAAAGGAACAGCTTCATGTTGTAGCAACTAAAGCCTTTGCTTCCCCTCATAGAGAGTTTTTTTCTGTTTCGGTTGGAGATCAATTTCTAGTTCAGCAGTGCCAGACTAGTGAAATTCTTTACGAGGGAAGAAAGAAACTTGTAGATGTTTTAGCTTGTGAGCAAATACTAAGTGATACGTATAAAAAAGTGCTCCTCCCTATGTACATGGAAGGCAGCTTTGTGGAAGTGATTCATGACAAGAAACGGTACCACCTTTCTGAGATTTGCAAAGAATTCCGTTTGCCTTTTAATGTCAAAGTGTCCATGAGGGACCTTTCCGTTGAGGAAGATGTCTTGGCTGCAGTGCCTGGTCTGCAGTTTGAAGAGGAAATCACAGACTCTTACTTGCTGATCAGTAGTGCCACCAATCCAGTGGAGAGCTGGGAGATTCCCGTATATCGCTTAAACATGTTGGTCCATTTGCTCAGCAAAGATGTCCAGGTAGTTGTACCACCTGTGACTAAGACAACAGTGGAAGAGATCAGTGAAGAGCAATACTATATGGTGCGAAGATATGAAAACCAAACCCTTCATCCACCACCTAGGCCTCCCAAAAAGCCAACAGCACTTGCCCCCAAACTTGCTTTTGCAGTATCTAAGCAAGATGTGTCTGATGTACTACAGGCTCCAAAGGTAAGGTATCACAGCTTGTCTTTGAATGTCTTATAATCACAAGTCATGTTCTGTGGGTTTCAAGTCTTCATTTCTCTGTTGAATCCTTACAGCATGCACACAGATGTCTCTCAGCTCCCAGTAATAGGCAAATTAGCCATTATAGACAAGAATGGCTAAAATCTCCAGTGTGTGTTAATTGATCCATGAAAAACAACAGAACCATGCCAGCTCACAGCAGAAATCTTGGCTGTATAGTTTTGCATGGATAATCCCTTACTGCACCACTGTAGAACTGAAGGGAGAGACTTGAAGTGCCTGTATTTAAATCTTTATTAAGGGGAAGCACATGTTTTTATGATGTAAAGATAATTTTGCTCAGCTGGAAATGGCAGAATTAAGTTCAAGTTCCCATAGGGACAGGTCATATAGAAATTTTTGAATTCATTGTTTGCACTTATGTAAGTGGCAAATAGGTTTGGGAAAGGAAAAAAAAAAGGCAGTCGTTTTAGAAGCACTTGATGTTAAGAAAGAAGTGTCCCTTCTAGGACAATTTTATTCATGTTTAACCTAAGGGAACGCATTGTATTTTGGATTTGTCACTTAATCAGGGTTGACAACATCAATCTTTTGGCTACTGCACAGCAGTGCACCCACAGCGTCAAGGCCTTCTCTGTTTCCTGGGCTTCCCCCAGAAAGTTGGCTGGGATTGGACAAGAGGTTGGGAGGGGACATAGATGGGACAGCTGACCCCAATTACCAAAGGGATATTCCATGGCATATAATACTATGCTCAGAAATAAAAACTGAGGGGGTGATTGGTCTAGGAAGTTAGCCTAACTCAGAGACTGGCCAGACATCAGTCTGCTTGTGGGAGGTGGTGAGTGACTGCCTTTGCATCACTGTTTTTGTGGGGTTTTTTCCTCTTTCCTTAATTTATTAAAGTCATTATCTCAACCCATGAGTTTTCTTGCTTTTGCTCTTAGTCTTCTCTCTCCTGATGAGATCATCATCCTGATGTCATGGTGGAGTGAGCAAGCATGTGGATGAATGCTTGGCTGCTGGCTGGGGTTAACCCACCACAATTTTCTTGCTTGTATTGAAAGAATCAAAGGCTGGTTGATGGGCTTTAATGAGAGACACTGTCTAGGAGGTCTTTAACTTAGGTTGCAGTTGACCTCATGTGCAAATAAAAATTCCCTACAGAGGAAGAGGGAAAAACTTTCAGGTCTCTGGGTTGTGTTTGTGCTATGCTTTAAAAGCAATGTAACTCATGTAGTTATATTTTGAGGGGTTCATAGAAAGTGGGGGTTTTTTTGTTGCTATCAAACTAAAGTCCAGTTGGAGTCCCTCTGAAAGGGCAGCATTTGTGAGTACCTCTCTGCCTGCTGGAGGTTTTCCTCCCCTCATGCCAATTCCAAGACTACATGCAAGTCCAAAGCTCCACATAGATCCTGGAAGATGGTTACAACACACCATAGGAGATGTGAATGGATAAGGGGGTCCCTCAGATAAGGGTAATACAATAAAAAGGTATATAATTTTCTCCCATCTTTCGTGCAGAAACTTCTTTTCTATTAATTTGTTCAATGAACATTGCAGCAGCTTAAATAAGCCATCCTGTTAGGTGAGGCAGGATACATGAGAAACTGGTCTCTGAGATAATAGGCAAGCAATCAGCCTGGTACTGTTCGGAGTACAGAACTGGGGAAAAATTCCCTGAAGTTGTATTTCTGGTAGACCTGTACCTTTGTCAGGAGAACTTAAAACCTCCTGCAGTTAGTGATGTCTGTGTGTGGAGCAAAGCAGGGGGATGCTGCTTCCAGATCAGGTTCATGCAGAAGATGATATTTTCCTGAAGTGAGGAGAGAGCAAAATGAGCAGGAGATAGAGGAGCTGAGGTTCCTTCGCATATGAGGTTCCTCCTCGTGCATTCATGAGCGAGAGCAACCTTAGACTGCAGCTGTCCAGATGAAGGAGATAATTTAAACACTATTTCAGAAGACCTTTTTTTTTTTGTCACATATTTGTTATAAATAAATAATAAAGTGCAATCAGAATGCTTAGATTATGCAGATTTGCAAATCTCCTTCCCTGGGAAAGTGAAACAAGTAGAGATCCCTTATTCATTAGATTAAGCATCCTGAGCTGTAACATATTGCGTTTAAAGTCACACAGAATGCATTATCTTTTCTATCCCAAGCACCATGAGTCCTCTGAGAGGACGTGGATGGTAGCAGCTTGGCTCTGCCTTGGCCCCTCTGCAGCATTAGGGGAGACTACATTTTCTTTTACATGCATCAGGAATGTCTGAAGTTGGAAATTGTGCCAAACTGATAAACAGCCCTCTTTGCATATTTGTGACTATCCATAGGCTTATTTACATAAATAACAGATGAGCGTCCTAATGAGCTGAACTTAAGCCTGACAAGGTGGCAGCCTGGAATAAGCTTTAGTGCTGCATGAGTTGCCGTGCTCCTCCTGCAGGCAGCTCCCTGCCTGGTGCTTGGGGAGCTCTGGCTGCTTGCTGGAGGGTGGTAAATGGCTTTCTTGCCCACCAGTTGGGAAGCTCTGCTTGGCTTGGAGCTCCAGGATTTAATGCTGCTGCTGCATGAGTCCTCAGAGGACTAAGATCTGTCTGTTTTATGCCAATACCTGAGGATAATCTGCAAGAGTGGGTCACCTTTAGCTACAGCTTGTGCTCTGATTGCCTCTTAGCTCAGAGCAAGGCCATGAGGGCAGAGAGGCTCCAGCTGTCTCTTCCTGCTGTTCTCTGACCTTGGTAGAGGAACCCTAGGGCCAGGAGCAGGACTGTATGCTTCACTGTGTACTTTTGGTCATGTTAGTCACCGAATTGTACGAGATTAGCAGCCAACACAGACTGGAACCTCAGATGAGTGTAAGAACTGCCTGCACTTGTGTGCAAGGTTCAATGCTGCAGAGAAATGGATGTTTGCACAGTTCAGCAAAGTCCAGAGATAACACATGAATTCTCAAACATAATATAGCTGCATTAACCAAGGACTCTGCTGAGTTTTTTCACAGTGGTAATTAAGTTGGCTCAGGTCCTGCTGATACAGCTTTCCCTTCCAGAGCCTGGGGATCTCTCCTCTCCCCTCCACAGTACATCATAGACTTTCCCTTTCTCTCTCATACGAACATTGTTTGAGTAAGAAACATACAGATCACATATTTTGTATTACTTGCTAATCGAATAAACAAACCACAAGCAAATATGTGTAAACTAAACAAATGAAACAAAACAGCTCATACTGAATGATGAAATTAATCTGATCTCATATAGCAGATATCAATTTAATATGGATAGAAGATAGAAGATATCTATCCAATAACCAGTATCACCTCTACCTACAAGCAGCCCCAACTGAGGACAAGGATGATAAAACAACTTGTACCCTTTGTCTTATCGTAACATATGAGATACAAGCAGTTATTCACCAGAAATCCACATTTTCCTTGCTGGAATAAAGTTCACAAGGGGATCTAACTGACATGTTGAATTAAATGGTTTAAGTCATTCAGTTCCTAATTTGTGAGCTTATCTAGAAAGTGAGAATGATCAAACAAAACCCTAGAAGTTAATGCTACTGATTTGAGAATGGAGCATCTCACTTTCTTGCCATATGAATACCTTTATGAACGTGGTACTGCAAAAGTCAGTTTTAGGCAATAATCTGCTCGTCTCTGGCAGGAGAGAATTCTAGCCAGGGAAACTGGATTTTAATAAAATAGGAGTATCAGGGCATGATAGTGAATCGTCATTTTGTGCTAGGGTCCATTATCCTTCCAAAAGTCATTACAGTGTTATGATATCAGGAACTTTCTTGCTTTCTTGCTTTTTATTTCAAAATTAAAATGAAAGAAAAATTATCACTTCCATCTGGCTTTGCAATTCTACAAACTGAACTATCAAAATCTGCCATTAACATATTTATCGCATCTGTCTTCACAGCAAAATGAAGACTTATCTGGAATTAAGTTGATAAGACATAAGCTGCATTTCTCAGCAAATGAGTTTTCCTGCAGTGTCTCCTTTCCTTCCTCATAACTATTTCTTTTCTGCTTCCAGAACATTTTTGACGTTTTTGGGGCCTTTATGGAGTAGATTTAACACAAATATTTCTGCTGTGTAACAAGAAACTAACCTTCCTAAACAAATGCATGTTTGAAAATGCACACTGGACAGCCAGGAAGAAATAGGTAACAACAGACTTTAGGAATTAACAATCTTTTGGCTCTGGAAATGAAGAAAAATGTGGTTCATTAGCAGATGCAGAAATGTGCATATGCAAACATAAGAAGGAGGGTTTTTCTCTGACACTGTGGCTGCTGAGGCAGCAGCTGTGGTCCCTCTTCCTCTCTTTGTCTGCACTTAAGAGGAGGTTTCCCTCTCCCTGGAATCTCACCTTCCACACTCTCTCTCCTTCCCCACATTTGATGCATTGCTTCTCCTTGTCACTTTCTAGTACCTTTGTAAGTCCCAAATAAGGAGCATGTGAAGTTTGGAAGCACAGCCCTAGAGACTGAGGGCCACTCCATGCTGTCACTGTGGTCAAGTTCCTAAAGCCTCTCAAAATTCCATCCCCACAGCAGCTTCACCTGGTGAATCAGGCCCCAGATCCCTCAAAGTCCTTGTGCTGCAGCTTCTCGCTTCTCTGAGCACCATGTCAACACTGTGCCATGGGTTCCTTTCCCTCTTAACACCCATCCTGTGCCACATATGCCAGACCCACGTACCTTGGGCCCCCCGTACTACAGTTTTCATGTAGCCTTTCACTCCCCCTAACTTACATGACATTGGTTGTCCAGTCCACTTCACTGCTTTCAACAGGCTTGCCTTTTCCTGTTCCTTGTTTCTTCCCAACACATCTCCACTGCTTTCTCTTCTCTCATGCAGTGAGCTGAAGCCAAGGTCACAGGCATAATGGAGAAGGGGTTGCAGGGATATCGCAAGTTACACACAGGCTTTTGTTGCGTTCCCCAGCAGCACGTATTCCAAACCTCAGCAGAGCATCAGTCTCCAGCTAGGTTCTTAGGAGCAAAACTGGAGCAGGATGTAGGTGCTGACAAGAGTCAAGCAATTTAATTCTCTTGTTGGCTGGACAGTCCAATCTGAAGGATTTTGCATTGGTGCTCTGTTGCAGAGATACTTATAGCTATGTTCAGACCCTGGGGGCCCATGACAATTTTCTGGAAAGCCTATATGCATCCTGATACCATGCTGGGCTGAAGTCTACATGTGCACCATCCCACTTCATGTCCTGAGTTTTTCTGCAGAAGAAACCAAGCAACGCTGTCTGTAGAAGCATTCTAATCTGGATGGTGAGGGACCAGGACTGCTGGGTACCCTATGGACTCTGTATGAACCAACAGGAAGGAGTTAGAAGAGCAGTAAACTCTAAATCCCTAGCTAATAAATGTCTGGAGTTTTCCTGATATTTTCAGTATGGAGACCAGGCATTAAGACCTCTATCTTTTTTAAACAATAATAAAAGCTTAACATTTTCACAGAGAATCATCACGTCTGTAGGCACTTGCTGTGGCATGATGTGTCTCAAAAACTAAATACAGTAGGGAAGATAGCAATGTGCCTGCAAGAAGGACAGGCAGTACATAATTGTCTGGTTAAACAGCAAGGCAATTTGAGGTGTGTCATTGCAGAAAGGCATTACTGCTATAGGAAATGCTGATATAGTACATGAAATTAAGGAAGGTACAGATGAACATTTGGATATGCTGATGGATGAAAGTGCCAACTGGTTAAAAGCAAATTGCTTAATTTAGAGCTAAAAATTAATTACTTTGAGAACAAAGAGAAAAGAAATACAAAAAATAAAGAGGATGCCCAGAAGAAATAAAAAATTGAACCACATGAAAATATGGAACCTTTGATAAGAAGGAAAATCCTGCAAAGAGTGTGTGAGCCAAAAGCCATTGATGTCAGTAAGATGAGAATTGGCTGGCACGTTTTTTTTCTTGCCTCACAGAAAGTATATAACATAATAAAGCACATAACAAAATCATACAATTATGTATAATTATGAAGCAGGAAAAAAAAGTAAAAAAATAAATCCAAAATTCAAGGATGCACTGCAGCAGAATAACTCTTCAAAATAGAAACTAGAATTTATTTTTCAACTGGGGTTCCAAGAAGCCTGACTTCCCACGAGACTGTTCTGCAGGCTGCATCCTACTGTTTGCCCTTCTCACAGCAAGAAGATTGGAAAATTAAGTTCATGGGTAGCTAACACTACCTCTTATGGCCTGTATTTTGGTCTGTTTGGAAGTCACCAAAGAGCTTTTCAATTTACAATGACCAGAGATAAACTACACCACAGTGAATTTCCAGCAGGAAGGACAGTCCCCATACTCCTCAAAAGGCTGTGTGGAGCAGTGGCAGTGACCTGCCAGGCAGCTCACAAGGATCTCAGAGAACTAGCTGCTGAAGCTCTGGACAACTGCCAGGCTCTCTGACTCCATCTCTGCTTAAACACCTTCGTAGACTTTTCTGGGTTCTGAAGGCCAACTGGCATCTCTGCTAGTAACCCTTTGGTCTCCTTATTTTTGGGAGAGGGCCTTGGTGGTGCTCTAACCCCCAGATCATGCCTGGGAGTTGTTTGGGAAAGTGCTAGTTGGCACAGGTTGAAATGAAATCCAAGGATGTTTATAGGCACTGTGTAATCAACTAGTGTTGATATAGCCACTGCTAAAAAAAGATGGGAAAAAAAAGAAAAGAAGGATGCTCACCAAAGTCACTAAAGTGTTGTATGAGATCAGTGTAAAAGACAACACTGACATTGCCCATTTACATTATGCCTTCTTTCATGAAATTCAAGCTTTTGCAGTACTATCAGCTGGGCATTCTGGAAGTGAAAGCACCCCAGAAGGTTGGGATTATGCTTTGAAAAATATGCCCCGTGAAAGGAAACGAGAAACTTGTTGTCAGTGTGACAGCAGGGTCAAATCCCAAAAGACCTGTGGGCATGTTTCATATTTTCCAGAGTCCTTGCAGTAAGGAATTGAGTGATTATCAAGAAACAGAGAATGCTGTGGAAACAGTCATCAAATCCATTAAAATTTGTCATGACAGTCTGTCGTGGGCTTTCACTCTTTACTTTTTGAATGTGTTAGTCCATACACATGGCAAAAAAAGTATGGTGAGGGAGCTTTTGAGGATTGAAAAATAATGTACTTAATGTCTTTAACAAGAAAATTAATTTTCCTTCTTTATGCATAGATATGTATAATGTGCACCAAACCTTTTCAAGATATTTAACAACATTATGTTCTTGTTTTGCCTTAGGACACAAAACAGTTTTACTGGTAAATATGTTGTGATGACAATGTTGTGGTGTTGTTGTTCAGATTTTTCTCCCACTTCTCTTTTTTCTTTTGTTAATATAAAATGACAAGTGGATTGAGGATGCACAGGGTATTCAATTCTGCTGGGATTCCTGTAGTGCCACTGAAAACCAGAGCAATGATCCCAGGCTTGCAATACCTGTAAGCAGTGGCTTATATCAGTGGTCCATCTGAACTAGTGCGATGGAGTCTACGCAAAGTATCACTTCATAGGAGTCACTGGAGAAAAAAAGGAGAAGAAAGAAAGCTCTTTGCTAGTTTGTGGCATGCCATGCACCACCCTGATGGATAACACTGGTGATGAACCACTTAGACTATGCCCCAGTTTGGACTCGAAATTAGCTAGAGTTGAAATCTGCTTAATAAAGTAGAATAAGGCTATTCCCAAAGCATTACTTTTAAGCTTTAAATTTAAGAGTATTTGAAAAAGTAAATAATATTTTATGTGTGAAATTAAGAAACTGTATCTGGAAGCTACTTTTATGGATCCATCTGTTTTGCATAAGTGGTAAATGCATGCTCTGCAGTATTAATAAGGGAAAGAATGGTTGAGTTTGCTTGTGAACTATTCTCATTTGAAAGGAAATGTGCCAAGCAATTGAACAGTATCTCTACAAGAAAATTCTGGCCATGAGAGGAGTAGGGTTCATAGGAGCTCAGTAGGTCTGGTTTACATTGCCACTTCTGTCACATGCTGCTTCACCAGGCAAATCACATAAATATCATTGCCTCCAGATACATGAAGAAACTGCCAAGTGTGAAGAGGGAGTGTGGATTTACAGCTCATTAGTTACTTTGTATGGTTGCTTAAGTCTCAGGTAACTGCAAGATACATTGCCTCATTTTCAGTAAGGGTCAGAGCTACCTCACATTGACTCTGGAGCACTAACCACACTGACAGTTGCCATGGAGTATTAAATGAGCTGTAAATCCATGGTCATTTACTAGGTGGCGACTCGTTCATGTAGCTGTCTCCTCTGTCTATGAAATGGGACACAATATTTCATTTTCCTATCTTAGATATTTGTATAGACAAGCATAATTTTCATATGTATGCAGCATTTTGTGCATTGGCTACTGCAATAGGAATAACAGTAACAACATAAAAATAATATCAACAATGAAATTACTAGTACCTTTTATCCTTGTTTAAAAGTTTTTATCTGGAAGTTAATCTACAGAAGAGGTGAAAAAGGCAAGTGACAGTTGTCTAGGACAGATGGATTCTGAAGTGTGGGTATTTGAAAGAGGAAGAAACAAGAAAGAAGAACTTATTTAAGAACCTATGTCACTGCAAGGTGTTAACCCTGAGGCTCACTAACACTTTTGTGAGCTCAGTCTTTTGTTAACCAGTTCACAATTTATTGTAATAGTAGACACTGGTCTTTGTGCTTGCCTTCTGCATCTGCTGTGGTATATCCTGTGTCTTAATCCTTGTCTGCACCTGCTGGCTTACGGAAGGTAGCAGTTAGTTTCAAGACATGAAGACTTACGGATGGAAACTCAGATGTTTCCAGATGTTACAATGCTCAGATGTTATAATGCCTCTGTACATTTTCACAGCTTGTGGAACTTTGACAGATAATAACATTAAACTAAGAAAGGTTAGTTTGTGCAAGCATGAAAGGTGTCAGCAAGGGAAGAAAGTGAGAAAGAGACTGCTACAATATGGGTTATATAAATATATATAGATTATATTGATAGATCATACTTGGATAAAAAGTAATGGGACATAACTGATCATATATAAATGAATCTGGACTAAAAGGTAATTTTTTGAAGTCAACTCTAGCACATAGATTTTACAGACACATCATTTATACTACTTACAATGGTGGAGCAGCACCACCATTCGGATGGAAGAGTGGATTAAGCAGCTAAGCTAGGAAGGTAAAATTGAGAACTAGTGAAACAGTAAAATGGAATATCCAGTTACATTCTATCAAACTGTGAAATGGGATGGGAAAAGAGAATTTATGTAGGATGGAGGGAATTACATTTTTGCTACAAAGAGGCTTTTTTCAGGGGGAGGATTTTTCTTTTTATGTATGTTTGTTTCCTCTTTTGAATATCCTAATTCATAACTATCCCACCTTCATTGTCTCTCACATAAGTATGAAAAGTAGTGTACTGTAAAAAAAATGCTCTGCTTGAGCCAACCACATGCATACATACATTGTGGTTAACATGAAATATCTGCTCTTCATCTGTCACTTTGCACCTTGTTGACCAGATGGACCAAAGAGGTCTTGGTTTGCCTCCTACTAATACTGTATATAGACAACATCTGATAGTGCAAATACCCAGGCTACCAACCCCCTACACTACTGATACTCCCTCTCTGTTCTCATGGCTCAAGCTATAGGAGTTTGGATGAAAAAACATGGGAGCTAGAAGGAAAACAGAACCTAAATCCTTAAACAGCAGGCTTAGATTTTGCATAAGGCTTTTCATTAGTTTGCATCTTCAGAAAATATAAAGATAAAATCATCTCATGAAATATTGAAACCACTTCTGCCCATACGAATAGCTGAATGTGAGACATCTCCCTCTCTCCTCCGAAACAGAAAATAAACCTTCTTTGAATGTTATGAGTTATTGAATAATAATATGGCAGTAGTCTAATGCTGCTATTGTTGAACCTAAATGAAAAACCTTATTAATCATGGATTTGACAGCTCATTCAGTTATAATAATGTTTCCTGTCAATCCAAGCTCTCATTATAATTGGATCTTACTTAGAAAGGAAGATGCTCCATTGACTGCTCAGATGGAGAAAAATATAGGTTTGAAAATGAAAATACCAGTCTGAATTCTGTTTCCAGGGAGCCTGCTTATGCATTTACAAGTTGGATAACACTTTAATCCTTGCTGTGTGTCACATTTGGATGTTGCTATAATAAGATTCTCTCACTGACTAGACACCAGCTCTACAGTCATGACAGTCAAAGTGAAAGCAGGAAGAGTAAATGAAACTTCTTCTCGGGGATGCTGGTATATCATCACTACGACCTAGTTGAAAAGAATTAGCTGAAATAGATGGCTTTGCTACGTAAAGAAGTGTGTTAGGCTGTGAATTTACAGCTAATTTGGATTTCTACATCGCCTCTTTTGTGGTTATTCAGTATGAAGAAAGTATTAGATATTTCACGTGGCATTGAGAGGAGATTAAATTGCTTTGAACCAAGGAAATTGTTCAAGGAAACTCTCTGTAAGAGAGTTTACAGAGAAAGTTAGTGGCAAGAAACTGTAAATTCATATCCTAACTTACCACACAATATCTTTATAAACAAGGGCAAAGACAGAAGAAGCATAGGCAGTTGAGGTGGTTATCAAAGCAGATGAATATTCAGGCTGAGACTGAAAGCACTTTGAAAATCATTTCAGATAAATGTCATTTAGAAGGCACTTTGTGGGCAAAACCCACAAACTGCATCTTGGAGGTCCCAATTCTGTGGGTGTAACAGAGGGAGGTGATGTAGTCTATGCAGGTCACAATTCATTAAGGACACAGAAGCCACAGAGAAGGTAAAACTTAGACTCAATTTAAAAAATAAAGGTCTTGAAAACACTTTTCTGGGGCAGCCGAAACATAATTCCCAGAAAGTGTTCTTGTTCTGATAAATCAGTGTGGTTACAATAAAGGGGAACTTAGAGTAGCTTCTAATAGTACTATAATGCCAACCAGCATAGAGACACTGGATTGTTTTCACTGCTTTGCAGGTCAAGTAGCAAATAATCTGATAGCATCAGTAATCTTTGCATGAGTATAAGGGTTTACTGGTTGTGTGTTGAACCTACAGCAGATATACACACTGAGAAGAGAGTAAGTAATCTTTTCTCCCTCCATGGCTCAACTGGATGAAGCACAGATGGGAGAATAGGATGTAATCAACACCAGAATGTGTTAGCTGTATTGAGACAATATGCTTTCTTCTATTATTTGTCTTCAATCACTGCACCTTAGCACTATCTTTTATTTTGCTTTGTGCCAAGCGGAGACAACTTAGTCTTCACTAAAATTGCAGTGCCTGAGAGAAATAAGGACAAGGCTAAGAACAAAGGTGTTACAAATGTGAACAGGAATAAAAATCAAGGCAAAGTGGAAAGTGCTTGTTTTGGTTTTATTGCTGTACATTCATTTTTAATGCGCAGTAGCTGACTGATTTCTCATCTCTGAATGAATAAATGTCAAGATTTGTTTCAGGGGAAGAGTTGATATCAGAGGGGATTTCTTGTATTGTTACAGTGCAAAGATCATCCAGTCATAGACCAGAAGCTGTCATATGCCTCTACAGCCACACGTCGTGTAAATTTGTGGAGTTTATGCAATGGTTTGTAAAGTGCCTATTAGCATAAAATGCCCATACAGTTTGTCATGGAACTATGTAATTTGAATGGTGGAGTAATAATTCAAGCAATACTATTCACAATATGTAACTTGATCAGCAGTTATGGAATGCATAAAATAAATATTTATATTCATGAGATAGTTCTGAAAAGGTCAAGTAGGAGACATTTTAATCCGTGCTTTCAATTTATGGCTATGTGTTTAGAGTAATAAATCATAGCAGCTTTCAAAAATAACAAAGGCAACAGTAACATATGACTCTCAAATGTCTGTGGACTGTAGATTAAACGAATTTGTTTTTCCTTAGCACCTAAGCACAATTTCTTTATTTGTTGGTTGTGATCTCTTCTGTAATTACAAAAAGAGATTTGATACCTAATGGCATAAAACATTATGCTAACAATTTCAAATAAATGGGAGCTTCCAGCTTATTTCAAAAGACACATTGCCAAGTGCTGCCATCGTATTTTTCATAACTTTTTCAAATGTAAATACATTTTCAAATGTACAAATGTAATTTGTATTTGCAATTTTCAAGTGTAAATGCAACTTCCTCACCCTGTCTGCAGGTACAGCACAACTGTAATAACATGACAGTCTGAGACACTAATTTGTTGATTTAAAAAATCCTTTACAGATGTTTTACATGCTTATACATTGCATGCATCCCTAACCAAAACGTCACGCTTGCGTTTCTCTCAACATATAGTGTCATTCAGATGTAACCACAGAGAAACTTCTTCCCCAGTATGAAGATTCCTGACAGAGTATTTGGTTTTTCTAGCTTTGGTTTTATTAATGTCTCTGGTCATTAGGCACTGCTAAATAGTTTCCTTACTGAAACCCGTACTATAAGCAAACTTTTTACTGCTCTACTGTTTGACTAACTTCTCAGCTCTGCCTACATTTTAATGTGTTCTGTCTTAGGCTGGCTGTGCTGGGATAGATGGACCTCATGGGGCGTGTGCAGGCATGGTTTAAAGAAATAGAGCTCCATTTGCTTTAGTGGAATCAAAACATTTTCCAAGTGTGAATTTGGAATATTTGTTTTGGTAGAGAAAAATGGCATGCGTGTTTCTTTAGAGCTGGGCCAGCATGGTTCCGTGACTGATGGCCTGGTACAGCCTAGCTACAGAGAAAGGCTCCTCTGCTTAGGTAGCCACATATTAGAGATGTGAGCTACATCTCTAAGCTTCCACTATGGTCTGTACTCTCAGAGACTCATTTAATGGAATTACTTAGTAGGACTGGGAAAATTTTGTGTTTCTCAGATTTGCTTTTCTTAATAAAACTAAATATTGTCATGGCAATTCTTTCTGGACAAAGAGACAAAGTAAGAATTCAAATGTAAGCTAGTCCTCCTGTTTCCATAGCTCTTGCAATGCCAGTAATTGAAAGGGCACATTGGGTTCTGGGATCTCTGAGATGTTTGTTTTCATCCACCACTTTGTTTTTGCAGCATTTTTTTTAAACTGTAGCTAAGGGCACAGATGAGAAGATCCATACATGTTTCAAAGACATAGAAACACTGACTCCTCAGAAGTGACAGGTGTGACTGTTTTTCTTCAAACCCTTATTTAAAACTGGTTGTATTTGCTTAGTGGTCAAATCTTTCTTTGAAGTCTTGAAATGAATAATGGGGATTTTTGAAGACATAATCTTTACTGCTGATGAAGATGTAAAGTATCAGCTAGAATTAAAAAATTAATAATTCCAGTAAGTTTTTAATGCCTTTGTTGTGACAAAGAAAACTTTAGTTACATGACTTTACATGTGAAAAAATCAATTTACATTGAAAGAAAAGAGTATGGTTTGTAGTCCTGCCATAAATTTTGATTCCTACATACTGAAACATTGCACACGTGAATGTATCAGTTCAGTTTCTATTTCAGGTAAAAGAGCATATACATGTGTCCTGGTTTTCCTTTCCTCACTGGTACATAAACTAACAATTTGCTAAAATTGTGACCCCCACACATAGGGTTATTTAATTGAATGGGTCCTCTCCCTCTTCATCTCCATCTCCTTCTCCCTCTCCCTCCTCACTGCATGTTGCTAATGTAACATGACAGAAATACACTACTTTTTAGCTCTCCTTTTCTTTTTGAATTTTATGAATCCATTTAATTCATGTTTATTACACAAGCATCTCAGTGTATTTAAGTCTGTTCTAGATAATTTTCAATGGCAGATAAAAGAAATCATCCACAGAAAAAATTTTTTACTGAAATTCTTTTTTGCATAGGTGTTTAATAAATGTGTCCCCAGCTACTGAGCACACAGGGTCCATATTTTCATTAATAGGTGCAATAAAATAAATTTATTTCTTTTTCATATCACTTTCTGATTTTTAGTTCAGTAACATTTCTCTTTCATCTAGCAGATGTACATGAATAGATTTAATTTATAGAGAATTATGTTTTACAAAACACCACACCATTATTGAGAGCCCTTGCCTAAAACACAGTAAATGGTTTTTCTATTAATTTATCTCATATAGCCATAGCTTACAGACAGATAACCTTGGACAAGGTATTTTTTCCAAATCTGAGAAAACTGTCTTCTGATATACAACCACTATGAGCATTTTTGTGCACCTATGTTCATTACGTTTCAAAGCTTGTTCAGTTAGGGAAAGATGCCATCTCTACTGTTTCAAAGAAAGAAACCAAATGCATGAAAAGTACAGCTTTTCACGTTAGAATTTTATTTACTATGGCCTAGTCTAATAATAAATGCCATATTCATCTTAATTATCTGTAATTTCTTTTTTTAGCCATTTAGGCCATGTTCTACATTTTACAGTAAATGGGGTGATATAAAATCCCCATTTAATAAATTGATCATTCTGGAAAAACATCACTGTCATTCAACTTGCAGAATATAACTGATGAGTAAAATGTTCCTAGTAAAGCATATTCAGTAGAAGTTCAGAGGACAAAGCCCTTGCTAATGCCTCCTACTGTCATAAACCTTTTTCTTTTTAAGTAATTAAATGTATATTTTTAACATCACATACTTCTTGTTTTATTTGCCTTTTGTGGGCCCATTTGGATATATTCTTTGAGAAGAGAGAATGCATCAGCAGTCCTTTGCAATAAATGGAATTAAAGGTGAGAAAATAGGAGCACAGTTGTTAGCTTTCCAACATTCCCAAGGAAAATTTCACAAGAGAACCCTCTTGATGCACGTGAGCATTACCTAATGCCTCCTGAGAAGAAAAAGGAAAGAAAAAAAAAGCAATATTGTATCACATTTGAAGCACCATCAATGTATCACAGGAAGATGAATAGCCCAGTTGTAGTACCTCTGTTTGAAGGGGTCATAACCAGTTGCAATAATGTACAAATGCTTTGGCTCCAAGGGAATGCTGAATGCAGCCATGCGATTGAGTCCAGTGATCTTGATGTATAGTGTCTTGCATTCGCTTCTCTGAGAGTTCAGAGGCATGATTCCTTCTGGGTGTAATTTGCACTACTTCAATTTCTTTTGGAAAAGGCTTTAATTCCTATTATAGAAAAGTTAGATTTTTACCACTCTTCTGTGACTGGTATGCATTCAAGCAGGAGATTACTTCCCATGTGTGGATACTAACAGCATGTACCATTGGCACGAGGAGCATGCTCTACTGCTTGTAGAGCAGTATAAAAAAGTTTAAGTTCTTCACCAAGAGACCTAAAAGCTCAGATAATAAATTTGCTCTGACAATAATTACTAGTAAAGGAATTTTTTTCTATAAATGTGATCATATCTAATTTTTATGACCCTTTTCCCTGTTGGCGTTTGTGACCTTTTAAGCCAAAATTTGCAGGAGTTTTGCATAAGAAGCCTAGAAGCTTGGTTATAGAATTCCCTTCTTCTATAGGTTTCTTCCCTGTATTTTTTCTTTTTGAGAACTGAAAGGCTTATCCTATCAATTCATGAATCTATATATGCATTCTCTAGATCTACAAATGTTGTAAAATCAATTCACTGGAAATGCCTGGAGTATTAATAATTTAAATTAAAACAACCAGGACTGAGCTGGTGTTTTATAGTCAAAAAATATCTTTTGCCTATACTATTTCCCCTTCTGGTGCATAAATGATTCCTCTAGCATTAGTGGAGCTATGCTAATTTATATCCACAGAGGACTTGGTCTCAAAAGTCTAATTTAGATGACAAAACTGAAGTGCAAGGACTTGCCATTTTTATTTGTATGTAAAGTACCAGGCACTCAAGTAGTTGTGTGTCATTAAATTATTTCTAGAAAATAAATTGCCGTTTGGAAGGCTTGCTCTTGGGTGAAATTATATCTTTTTTGTATGACTTTAGACAGATGCAATGAGTTAATTTGAACAGCTGCTCTTCACTTCCGTAATTTTGTTCTCGCTTCTATCTCCCATCTCTCCTCTGCTGAGCATGCCTTCTTCACTACATCAAACTGAAATAAATACATCCTTGGACAGTAGCTCATGTACTTCGTTGCATTGTTTCCTCTGTTCTGAAGGGCCTTGGTAAAAATGAGGTAGTAGGACACAAAACTGGCCAATATCAGCTATAGCTCCTGGGACAGCTAAAAGCTGAATGATAAGAAGACTATTTTAAGCCATCAAAGCTCCCTCTTCCTCAGCTGTAATTTTTTTGTTGCACAGCACAAAATTTCGCCCTGGGGTTTTTGACTGAATAGTGATGGATTTGACAACAGTCTCATCTGTACAGTGGACATGTAGCCATTAATGGGGCACTTCATTTCAGAGGAACCACACAATTAAGATAGCTAATGTGCTTCTAGTTTTCAAGCCTCATGTTAGTAATTCCATAAAGGCTGTGTTCTGTTTTCAGCAGTCAGTTTTGTCTGCATTCATTGCTGGAGTATTTGCCTTAGTGGTACCTGAGGCATGCTTCCATGTAGCTCTGGTCCAGCTCTGATGCTGTCATTCTTACACATTAGCGTTCCCTTGTGACAAAATTAATTTGAAGTCAGCAGGACAGCTACGAACATATATAAATGCTGCTAAACATGAGAGAGGGCTGCCTTGTTTACAAACAGGGAAGAAGAGACGATCCTTGCTGAAAGAGCTTGCCATCTACAGGGAAAAAAAAAAAACCTGCAGAAAAAGCCTGTATCAAGGTTAAGGCTGGAGTTATAGTTGATATAACTGAAATGAAAACCTTATGTGGTCTGAAAAGACATTATGGGCATTGAGGGAAGCTATGAACTGAGCCTGTTGCTTTCTAGTATATTTTCCTGTGCCTGTCATTTCATCAGTGCTTACCTGCCTTACAGCCCAGTGGAATACAGTGTCCTGTCCTGCATTCTGCTTTCTATTTTCGTGTAAGTCAGGTCCCCTTGGTGTCTCAGGTAACACTGTGAGCTGATTGGTAATTATTGTCATAGTGACCAGAATACATGGTGAATGTTCACAAAAGCTCTTTGTTTTGAGGGATCAGGTTCATGTTTTCTCAGTGGTTTTCAGACAACTAACACATTTATGTAAGAGACCATTTTTTATGATAAAAAAGTTAATTAGAGACTATTTTCTTTATTGGCAGACTATGTTTAAATCAACTCATGTTTGTACCCTTAACCATAACTTCAGGGAAGTTTTCTGACCTTAGACCTTCATTTAGAAGGTTTCCATCATTCAAAAGGTTTCCATATTCAAAATATATGTCATAAATATATCAATATTTGTTATGTGTGCATGTTTCTATTTTGTCAAGAGTAAGGCAAACTTGATTTTTTCCACATTTTTCGTGTTACTATTAGCTGTACAAGAGAACTGTATAAGGGTAATATGAAGAGAGATGAGAACAAAAAGCTACTGCTTGCTATAAGGATCCTGGGGAGGTATCTAATACTATTGCAGCTGTCTGTAGCTTCAGTTTCTAGGCAGCTGGAGGGCTTCTTACACCTGGGAACTTGTCTTGGCCAATCACTGGAATATAAGAGTGGGATATTTGGATGAATAGAATTCCACTAGGAAATGGTGTAATGGTGAAGATTCGTTGTGCAGATATATTTACAGCCATTGTATCACCTACAGGCCCATGCAGAGCGAGGGGCTTGGGGTCTCTGAGCCCTGCAGAAACATGCAGTGAGTGGCAATCCCAGCAGATATCCTTCTGCTCTAAATAGCTGGAGAACTCTTGTCAGAGGGAACAGACAGCAGATGACTTGCCTGCAGTCACTCAGCAGGTTAGTGGCTGGGTTTCTTGGCTAGCAGACCTGTTTTGTCTTAACTAAATCTCTGGGCAGAATTTTTTCTCTGCAGTTTTTGAGGAGAAAAATAAACTGAGATCCCAGATACAAAGTTTGTCAAACAGTCAGCCTACGAAATTAATTCAAAACAACCATAGTATTTTTTAAGTCAGCATTGTTATTCAAGTTGAATTAATGCTATACTTGGAAGGATGCACTTGTCACAAGTCTGTAATGTGTCCCTATACATCTACACCAAAGTCTAGCATGAGTTCTGTGTTAGAATAGCCTTGTGAAGTAATATTAGGTATTAGTTTTGCATAATAATTCTGACCTAGTTGGAAATCATCACCAGATATCTCTTTCTTGAATGATGTCCCCTTTTGTAGTGACAACCAGAATAAGTTTACCACCTTACTCTCCTGGAAGTCCCTCATGTTCTTATCTTTATAGTGTAACAACGAAATATAGGCAGCTAAGAAAAAATACTGGAGCAAGTGACTATTGTATTTAGCTCTCCTCTGAAGCAAAATCCTCAAGAAACTCTTTTGTGCCAATATGTGTTACTGTTTCACTGACCCAAAACATTAAATTCTACCATGGCCATGAGAGACCTGAAGTCAGAGGACTGCCAGAAATAAAGGATTTTGGTCAGGTATGAAATAAATGTTTTTGAAGAGGTAATTTTGAAAGGAAGCATTTGAGATGGGCAAAAGAGGCTATTTTAACAGAGAGTGAAGTCCACTCTCCTATATTACTGCTTTCAATCTTTAAATCACTTTGCAGCCATTGATACTGAGCAGCAGTGAAAAAGCATGTGGCTCCATTTCTGCCTCTGTGCATTCATTAACAAAATCTGATAAACTGTTTAAGATCAATATTGATATTTGATTGGCCTCCTGATTTTGTGCCTCTGTAATGCTACCATGTTCAGTAAAGGAACACCTGCCTACACTCGAAATCAAACCTTTGGTTTTTCTTTGTCTTCCACTTAGGGCTGTGACCTAATAATTACTAAGCAAAAGCAGAAGGATGCTGCTTGATTTTATGAAATGCCCATGTGATACATTTCTAGCAAATAATAAATCACTAAATGAATCTTTTAGTCTATAAGAGGAAAAGTAACACTCATCCTGATGTATTTACTTGAACCTAGGCTGATTTCCAACTTTTGTCATAAGCAAGACAAAAGTAGCCATTGGGAGCAAGAGATGTGCAAGACTGGAAGAAAACATAGCATGTTAATGAAATGTACTCAGCAGAGAGCCTATTACAGTATCTGTCCTCTGTCCTGTGCCACTGCAGAGCTAAAAGTGATTGATAATAACCTTGTAGTTACAGTACAATTTGCCTACAATTTTATCATTGCAGTCATGGCATTGATCTACAGTTAAGTGAGATAATTCCTGTGTGCTATCTTGCCAGTCTGCCAGGAGCAGTTGTACCTGTAAAATCACAAAAAAATGAATACTTGTTTGAATCCACTGCTTAATATAGAAGTTTTAGATAGCTACATTATGAAATTGCTATAAAGAATATTTTTTAAGTTAGTAAGAGAAATTTGATGAGGACTATTTAAACCTAAAAATTTCTATTAGTAATACTGCTTTTATCAGAAGAGTATTTGATAGCCCCTGCTTTTCTCCTTTCACTATATGAATGCAAACCATTTTTTCAGGGGAAAAACATATGAAACTTCATAACTGCAGTCTTACTTATATCAAGATTTAAGACATTAGAAAATGTTTATGCAACAAACAATCTGCAAAAGTGTTAGACTATTACAAATATCGAAATAAGCTGGTTTAAAACACAAGACCCTTTATTTCTGCCTTTTTTGTTGTTTTGGGGTTTTTTGTTTGTTTGTTTGTTAAATCTCAAACATAATACAAATCTTCAAAAATGTTGTCTTTCACCTAACCCCCCGAAGTTAAGATGAAACTTTTGGGACACAAACCCTCACAGACCACCTCCTGCAAAGGTTTGCTAAAACCAGTACACAGTTAA
Organism: Pseudopipra pipra; assembly: GCF_036250125.1. Lineage (NCBI taxonomy): Eukaryota > Metazoa > Chordata > Aves > Passeriformes > Pipridae > Pseudopipra > Pseudopipra pipra. The sequence goes on from NC_087551.1 coordinate 62,141,533, forward strand.
AACTCACTGACCTCAAAGAGCTCTACACTTTAAGCGTGGCTTCTTACTCCTCCCTGGATCTACCTCTCACTTGCATTAAAGCCTCTTTTTGCTATGGCAATGCAAAATGGGGCCTCAAAAAGGAGACAGTTACTGTCACAGGAGGTACGTTTCCCTGTTGCTAACATGTCAGTTATAGAGGTGTCCAAATGGGCTAGGAGGAGTCAGAAATTGCTAACCCTGTAAAGTCTGTTTCAAAAGGAGGTATTGGGGGTGCCCTCAGGTTGCCTATGACACAGCTTTTTAATTCACAGCAATTTTTTTCCCACAGTTTCAGTCAAGATTGCAAAATTTGAGACTTTATGTCTTAGAATAATAAGTAATGCCGAAGGGAAGGCTTTTGTTGGCAAACAGGGTTGTGCCGTCCACAAACTGTTGCTACCTCACAGATGCTCTTTGATGATCCATGTGAAATTAATGAGAGATTTCAGTCCAACTCCAGGTAGATTAGAGAATTTTCTCCCTAGAGCCATTTTCACATGCAGTGTCACCTGCTGTTGATCTTACTAGTTATCTAAGAAATCAAAATTAGTGTTGGGGGGTGAGGCTAACCTGAGATCCGCATGATTTTTGTAAGCTTTCAAATGTCACCAGGCACCCAGAAAGCATGGATGGATTTGTAAGTTTTGAAGTTTTCTACACCTAAATAAATAGAAAACTATTAAACCACAGAATTAATGACAACACACTGTACATTCTTCCTTTTTTGTTGTCAGTCTTTTCATATATCCACAAAGAAGCAAATAAGTAAGTGATGCCAAGTTATTTTCTCATTTTTTTGTTTGAATTTTGGTAGCACCCACAATATGTTAAAGACTGTCCCCATACAGTTTCTTCCCTGAATACTTTTTTGTTTAAGACATACTAGATTTGTATATCTGATAGATTATTCAGCTTCCTTCATGCCAAAAAATACACGTAACTGTAGAAAACATTGTTTCCAAGGTCCTGACTTTGCCAACTGTTAGGCTTGTTCAATACCACACTGAGATTTTCCACTTGCCAAGTGGGATTGTTCACCATGGTAAACTTCAGTATGTGTGAATGTGTTGGCCTCTAAGGCTCTGCTCTTGCAATTAAACATGTGCATAGCTATACTCACACAAGGATGCACACTCATTGTAACAGACTAATTTACTCCAGCTGATTAGATATTTTTCTTGCATTAATCTGTTTCTCACTGGGTCAAGAACACAACAATAGCTGAAACCAGCCAAATTATTTTGACAATTTGTGTTGCTTTTATTAAACTCTCAACAAGCCATTTTTCAATCAGCTTGAAACAAGTACCAGCAACCTCTGACACCACCTGTGACTTGGCCAGGCTCATTTCAGGCTTTCCATTTTTCCATTTTTCAGCTCGGACAACTTCATTTCTGCCACGTACCTCTTTATTTGCATGATCTACAGCAATCTTGATATGCTCATGGTGGCTTGCAGAAGGCACAGGTGGGAGATAACCTTGTTTTCCCACAGCTGGAATATTTTTGCATCTGCTCAGTGCCATGCCCCTATACAGCACTGTACTTCCACAATCTATGTTTTTGGTGAAATCAAAGAAAAGAACAGCTCTGGGGAGATAAATGTCTTTCTTCTCACATCTGGCTGTGGTGAGTCTTTCTTCACAGGCCTGCTGTGCCAGACAGTTTCCTGAGGCAGCAATGGCTAACTCCTGGCACTGCAGCCAAGAGCCTCTTCCTCTTATGCCTGCCACCATTTTGCAAACTAGATGAAGGAAATGAGAGAAGGTTGGAGATCAGCAATCATTTCAGCTGGAATTTCAAAGGAAAAAAAGTCCTGCTGCTGGCAATGCTGCCAGTTTGATTAGACATGCTCACCTTTTTGCTTCTGGAGCCAAAGCATGAGAGCCAAGTTCATAGATCTGGGAGACCAGCCTGCAATGTTGCTTGCAAACTTTGCTGCAATGTAAGGCATAAAAACTACACTGATAATCTGACACGTAACACATATCACTGAGGGGAGGCCTAGTGTGCATGTTTGGACTACTTACTGTCAGTAAGTATAAGAAAGTTGTCTTTCTTGTGCACTAAATAGGAATGCCAATATTACTGCTAAAGGCTGGCATAAGATTGATGTGATAATAATCTCTTTTAAAACCTTCTGTGATCTTGTATTTCCACCTCCTGGACCCACCTGACCATCTGAATGTTGAGCATGAAACCTCAGGAGAAGACAGCATTATATTTTAAAGGCTAGCTACTGAATCGAGAAGTAAATAAATACTTAAACTTGGCTCAAAGACTGAATGAGATGAAATTGTAGGCTGCAGAGATAAAACCTTTTCTAAATTCCCAAGGTAATTCAGTGGACTAAGGAAACCAAAGCAGTCCTATTGTTGAAAGTCATGAGAGTTACACAGCTCTTTGCCCTTGTCAGTACTTTGAAGTATTGCCCACCAAGCAAGTATTTATTTGCTCAAAGAATGTTCTATCTGGTGTATATATGTGGTCACTGTGGCAAAGCACTCTGAAAATGTATGTGGATACACTGACAGGTCAGAATGTAACAGCTGTGTGTGTGCCTAGACTTAGGATACAGCAGAGCATGCCAACAACTCTTTAATGCATTAGTCAGCTGCAGCGGTGCTTAAAACCCCACCAATGTGGATGTCTTCTTGGGTTTTGTAAATGTAGTATGGGAATTATTTACTTCATTATTTTGGTTAGGAAATGCAGATATTTACCACTTAGACTGTATTCTGCACATAGAGTCTTTCAGAAAAATATTAAACAAGTGGCTTAAAAGGCCTGGTTTAGTATGTTGAAACTACCTGCAAAGTTCAGACACTATTTCATGAAGACGTACACATGCAGAACATGAATGAATATGAGCAGGGGATAAGCAACATCCACTTTCAAGATTGCACCATCATCAGTGTCATCTACAGAATGGTGGAAGTGGCAACAAAGATTTTGTCAGGGTATCTTTGGTTTTATGAAAAAATGCATATTTAACATGGATGAAATTTCATGATCTCCTTTTGAGCTACAACACTCAATGAAGAGATGGGAAAACATATCTTTAGTGAGATTAATGAAATCCAGATTCTCCCATTTTTAACCCAAGAAAGCCAACCACTATTATACCTAAAGTATAATTCTATAATGAAGAAATTGCCCCATATTAAAAAGAGAAAAACAGTGAAAGGAGACCTATTTGTCAAGCATGATATCTGACTGAGAATAAAATCTTCCTTAAAGATCTAAAAATTACCTAAATATTTAAATACCTTAGAAGACTTTATCACAGACCTTTCTATGTCTTACAAAAATAAACCACAGGTGTTCACTCATCTTTTTAATAGCATCCCAAATAAATGGAATATATTGAGAATGAGTAACTACTGTCTCCAGATTAGTTCCTTTGGGAGCAACAGGAATGAGTGTCAAGATACCATCACAATCAAGCAAGAGAAGAAAACATCTAATTGCCACATAACTCCTGTGAAGAAAATACAGGAGGCAAGGCACAGTGGTGTTTGCTGGAAGAAACCTGTGGTATGACACATCCATCTCTGTCTTTGGACAAACTCATAATGGATTAATATGAACACATATGGGACAGGCCTTGACTTCCGTAACATAAAGTAAAATGGCTGAATATGAACCTTCTTCTGCTATTCGACATTTTTTAGTGTATGAGGGAAGTACCATCATCACTGTTTTCCATGCTTATTAGGATGACTTTTCAGTTGTTATTCTGAAAGCCAAGAAATAATGGGTTGAGATTTGTGCAGACCCTCTCTTCTCACTTATCTCTTTTTGAATGGGCTTAAAAGGCTTTCCTTATAAATGCCACTGAGGCATAGCTCTGAACATTGTTGGAGTGCCAGGCCTGTCCTACAAACCCAGCTCTCTGGAGAGAACTTAGAAAGGGAGTGGATTTAACAAAAGCGATGGAAAACAGTTATGAGCAGAGGAGGATATTTAATTCTCATTCTCACAGCTTGCTATTGAGGCAGATCAGGCTACAGCCTGGCTCTGAAGTGAGCTGGTTATCAGGGCCTGCTGTTTGCCATAGAGATAACCCAGGGAGATCTCTCAGACCTCCAGTAGCTCCAGTGCCCAGGAGGGAGGGTGGTTCAGGGTGGGGGGCAGGAAGCAGAAGTGGGCACATCGCATTACAGAGTTTCATTTTGATACTGGGGAGCAAATGCCCTTGAAAGCCTTTCCACCTCTTACTTTTTGTTCCCTGTAGTGAACTGAGGAAATCAAAATCTAAAATGCCAACAGACAGAAACAGACCAAAAAGTCTCCTTTTAATAGTTTTGATAAGTACTTGTAATTAGAAGTGAATTTTTTCAGGGGGTGAGCACTTCCCAATTTGCCAGAAGTTCCAGGATGTGAACATCCTTTCTGATGAGGAAAAATCCAGATCCTCTACAGGACATGGTTCAATGTTGCCAACAAATCAAAATCCCCTGTGACTTAGCCAGGTTTGCTAACTACCAATATGCAGCTTAACACAGCTGCTAGGGAATTAATTTTCAGAGCTTTGAAATTATGTTGGAGAAAAAAGAACAAAAAAGGAATTGAAAATGGGGCATAATAGTTTCTTTCTGACAAAACAGGCTGGCTTCTAGTGGGCAAACTGAAATATTTATATACTCATATTTTTGTATACATTTTTATGTGCATATGTGTGTGAGAAGGCAAAATTTTCTTGAAGGAATCGAAACATTGCAGAAATACCTGTTAGAATAGAAATGCATTTTACTAATAAAATAACCCATTTTCTTTTCACTCCTGCTGTTACATTTCCTGCTGTGCCCTGGAAACTGGATGATTTTGAAAAACAAGAAGCCTGATGCTGGACTCAGCCACGACTGAGTAAATCCAGAATAATGCTTTCAAACTACAGGGAGTTACTCCAGATTTACACCCAGTTTCTGAGGTCCGAGTCCAGTCTGAAGTATTTAATTCCTACCAACACAGTGTCCTGCTGCTTTCCTGAGGCTGCTGTCTGCCACGCACAGCATTTTCTGTCATGCAGTAAGAGGAAGCACAGTGTGAGCTCTGCAGCTGGACTTGCAGACTTATGCTAGGAAAGGCAGCACAGCAGTAAGAATTGAAAACAATTTATTTTAAAAATCTTGCCCCCCTACTCCTTCCCTTCCCCAGTCTCTGCAGGACCACAATTAGAGAAAATGGGGCAGGATACATTCAGATTAAGGGGAGCCCAAACAAGGCTGGAAGAAGATCGGGAGTTCAAGGGGAGACTGAGCAGATACTTGGAAGAGAGACTCTTTAAGAGTTACTAATAGACAAACCACATCAAACTCAGGAAATTCCCTGAGCTGAAAATAATAAAAGGCTGAGAGTCTATTTCAATATAGCAGGTCACCTTGCTCAGTTCTCACTCTTCCTTGCTGTCTGCATAAGGCAATGGTGAAGAAAAAACACTGTGTGAGATGCATTTTGACCTGAACCAGTATGGTTTTTATTTCATTTTTTAGGGACAGAGAAGATCTGAGGACTCAGAGAGAGACAGCTGAGACAACGGTGCAGTGAGGGCTGCCTCATTTGAGGTTCCGTGTCAGGAGTTACAGGAAATTTCATTCTTCTTTTCATTTAGTTTCAATTCAATTTTTCAGCACACTAAACTGCACTTATGTTCACATCAGCTTCAGCATTCAGATTTCATTCTGTTGAGTAGATTCCATCTGCAGTTTGGCAAACCTGCAGGTAATTAGCTCTCCCTTGTAATTATATATCAAGTTAATGTCCTATTAAAGATAAATGAGAAGAATTCGCATCTCCTGCTTAAGTGGTGATTGTACAAAATGCAACATTTCATAGTCGTTGAACAAACAAGCACTTCCATTTGCCAAGGTGAGGTGCATTTGTAATACAGAAGCAGCTCTCAATAATTTACTTCTTCAGGTGTACACTTTTTTTCTCCCAAGAACTTCAGTGCTGAGTGGGTGAGTAGCCCAAGAGAAGAGCAAAGCCTCCTTGGGGTTAAGACAGCAGACTCTCCAAGAAACTATGGAGTCCTCTTTTTTCTTCCTTTCACAGTTGCCATGAGTGCCATGGAAACCAGGATTTTCACAGGTTGCTACTAATGGTGTTTCATTGCCCAATCTGAAACAGTCCAGGCATAATTTCTTTAGCTGAGAGCTCACGAGTGTGGCTGCAGTTGCTGTGCCTGCTGGCAGTGAAGGCAGAGTGGTGAAGAGTCAGTGTGTATGGAAAGGTGACAGCTTGTGGCACCTCCCTGGCTCCTACCCACTTTTTGAATCTATGTAGAAAAGAGCACATTTCAATTTGCCAGCATGTAAAATGCAGAAAACAATATTTACCTTTCACTGCATACTGTGCTGAAAAGAGAAAGTGCTGTTTAAGACTAAGTACTCAGAAAAAAATCCAAGCCTTAAGATAAAGACATAGCTGCAAAAATAAATGCAATATTATTATCACCCGCATTGTAGTAAAGATGAAAAAACTGCTCTCTACTCCAAGGCACTGAGGATCAAGCACTCCCATCTTTATGCATTCATCAGGCAAAGAAGAGGGAAGAGATGGAGCTGGGAAGGCAAAATGCAGATATGCACTTTGCATTTGAACTATTGCTTAAAGATTTTCAAATACCCTTTTTGATTTGTAACACCAAGAGCTGAAGGTGTAAGCCTTAGCACTGGCTAATAGAGCATTGTTTCATCCCAGGCCACTCATGGGTGCACAACATCATTTTCTGTTCTCTTTTGCTTGTACACACACAGAGCAGGAAAAAATTGTCTGGGAAAAGAGGCTGACAGCTTCAGTTACCCAGAGACATAAAAGACCCTTTGGTAGCAAAACTTCATTTTAAAGTCTCTTGAGACATAAATTGTCTTATTCTGGAATAGATTTTGGGAAAGAAAAAGATCTCATTCAACAAATGATTAAACAAGTACTGTGAGCAGTGAATGAGTACATGAAAGTCATTGGATTAAGAACAAAAAGCTTGGGGCTCGGAATTTCTGGAGCAAGCAAAGGATTTTAGTAGAACGAAATATCAGTACACTCTTGTGTGATTTTTATTGATGACTTAATGCAATTTATTTTGCCTCAGTCAGCTGTAGAAAATTTACCTGAACTGTGGGAACTGTCAGTGAAGAGTGGCACTATTTCATTAGCTCGTTAAAGCCCTCCCAACATTTCCTATAAAAGCATGGACCATTCATGCACAACAGCTCTTCTTTAAAGGCCATTCTATCGGCTGGATCCCTTTTTTTCCATCTATTTGCTACTCCCCCTGCAATTATTAAACCTCATCCTGCTAAATTACGAGATTTTAACATTTCACCATATTTCATCCCCCAAAAAAATCATGAAATCTGATCAAGCATATTTTCTTTCTGCCTAGTCCCAGACAGAACCACGGAATTTGCTGTGCTTGTCGTTTTAAACAGGTGGAAAGGGGGTGAACCAGAAGGAGACTCTTTGTCGGAGGAGAGTTCGGATGCCGGGTTTCCCTTGTTTTACCGCGATCCGGCGGGAGCGGCGGGATGCGGCGGCGGACGGAGCCCCCTAGCGGTGCTCGCTGCCCGCTGCCCCGTTTATTCCTTTTAGTCGGTATGTCGGGGGAATCCCAGCTCACAGATAAACTGCGTGTCGGGCAGGGCTCGGTGCCGCTGATTTTTTCCAAGACCTTTCGGTTTGGTACATTATTTTTGTAGAAATGCATCCGGCTAGAACATGGCTCTCTGCTCTGGTTTGTTTTGGTTTTTAAATACAAATATTCTTATTCAAGCCCTGAACAAGGATTAACTAATACTGTCCCTACTGTTAGGAAAACACCACTTTTTAAATACGGTGTTTGAACCCTTAGAATGAGCCTAGAGCAGCATCTGCCTGTGATCAAGCATGACTTTATTTATAATCTCACCCTTTTTAATCTTTGGGAAAAGAACCAGGAGCAACCTGGTCTAGTGGAAGGTGTCCCTGTCCGTGGCAGTGGAGATGCAACAAGATGATCTTTAAGGTCCTTTCCAACCCAAACTATTCTATGATTCTATGATAAAACCCATACTGCTGACAACGAAATTCAAATTAATGGTGTTCTTGTTGGTATGTACCGGAAGTACCTTGTGAGGAAGAAACCTATCAAGTGCTTGAACCTGGATCAAAGAAACCTAATGTTATCACATGTTCTGTGTCTCTTTTAGGCAGAGAAGAACTCATAAACTAATATAATTTTGTTCCTGTCTTTGAGATGATATAACCTTGACCCTTTCTTTGTCAAAAATAGCTCATCTGCAGTTTATAGTGCCTTATGAGTCCTGCAGGCAAATAATAATTCTCCGAAGTGCTCTCGTCCTGTATGTTAATAAGGCTAAATGAGGATCCTTTTTATTGCCCATGGCCTTTCTGAAGTATCTTCTAACTAGCTCTTCTCCTTTTCTACACTCCAGTGGACTGTGGAAAATGAAGACTTGATATCATGTACTGGAATCAGTGCAATGGAGAAGACCATTAAAATTCTTTGCTACAAAATCATAGACCCTTGTCAGTAACCTTTGCTATGGGTACACTGTGCCCTTGCAAAAATTACCTTGATGTGCAAGATAAGTTGGCTTGCCAATAGATCATGCAAGAAGGCTACCTTGGGATACAAATGAGTAATAATCTAAAGGTAATTGTTTCTTTTCAAGTGGAATAAATCAATCCTGTCTGCCGTAATAATACAGATTTTGAGAGGTGTCAGCAATTTGCATGTGTGTGTTCCCATTATTCAAATTTGTCTTTCCCATCTGTTAGGTGGGAGCACCGATTCCTACTTCTAGTCATGCAGTGGATGAAATATATTTTCACAGAATCATAGAATGGTTTGGGTTAGAAGGGACTTAGAGATCATCTGGTTCCAACTCCGCTACCATGGTCAGGGACACCTTCCACTAGACCAGCTTGCTCAAAGACTCATCCCACTTGGCCTTGAACCCATCACTTCTCTGTGCCAGTGCCTCACCACCCTCACAGTAAAGAATTTCTTCCTAATATCTAATCTGCTTCCTACTTTCAGTTTAAAACTATGCCCCCCTTGTCCTATCACTACAGTTCCTGATAGATTCCCTCCTCATCTTTACTGTAGGCCCCGTTTAGGTAGTGGAAGGCTACTATAAGGTCTCCCCAGAGCCTTCTCCAGGCTGAACAGCCTGGAGCTGTTCTCCAGCTCCCTCAGCCTGTTTTCATAGGAGAGGTGCTCCAGATCATGTTTGCAGCCATCCTCTGGACCCACTCCAACAGATCCATGTCTTTGTTATGTTGGGGTCCTCAGAGCAGAGGGGCAGAATCACCTAATGACGAACATTGGTGTAAATCTGATCAATGAAGTTACTCTAGAATGTAGTTACTCCAGAATGTATTTACTCCAGTTTATGCTTTTGCAAACTGAAAAACTATTCAGATCTGTGTTTCAGGATGGTCTGAGGTTCTGATTGTGATAGCGTTTACACTGGTTGATACGATATGGGAATCGAAATCTGTGATTCTTCTCTAGTTCACTGTAGTTCCAAACTGTCCCTGCAGAAACTCATGCAGTTGAAGCAAAATTATATAAGTAGGTTGTAATTCTGTAGGTTGCTCAGAAATTCATGAAGTCTTCTCTATAAATCAGCAACTATGAATAACCTTAGACTGACATGACTCTTTCACAATTTCCTTAAAATGTTCTCTAAAATATTGAAAACTAAATCTTCGTTCAGTCTGGTTTGGGCTTCCCCATGAATAAAGTGCTGTGTGACTCTTGCAGAATCATCATATACAGCTTTTTGGGATAAATTGTCTTTTTTGTTTGTGTTTTGACTGTGAAATTATTCCTCACACTTTCATTCTATGTATACAGCTTTTTTTTCTGGCAGAAAGGTGCATCCAGCAATTAAGCATTTTGCAGATAAATATATCCATGCGGTATATGCCAAAGCAAAAAATATGTATCTAGTGCTTTGGCTTGGGTTTGTGCAAGCAGTAGACAGTGCCACTCCAAGCTGTCTTTAAAGACTGCAGTAAAAGGTTTATGATCTGTATTTACTAGCGTGGGTGACTTGTAATAAATGTACTCCAATGGTGTAGTGCCATGTCCAGCACTGATTGCTCCAACAAATGAGTACTCCTCTTCACTAGAGTCATTTGTAATCATGTAACAGTTTGACTTTCTGTCTGGAAAAGCATAGTTTTGTCACACTGGTTTATGCCACTACATCTCTCACAGCATTTTCAGAGACTATGACAGCTGTTGGTTTCGTATTTACTCCCACATTATTCTGTACTTTAAACAAATGTTTCTCCTTCTTTACTCTGAATGTTCTAGATGCTGTTGAGGCTTTGTTTCCTTAAAAAAAAGCAACCAAACAATAATGTGTATTATGAACACGTGTATTATTTTCTTTTTTTTTTTGTAAATGGATTTAACAGCCTGTTTTCTTACTTGCTGTAAGAGCTTCTCTTTCTTCTGTTCTATCTCAGAGGTTACAATAATTTTGCTGGGCAGCTCCAGAGTTGATAGTTGTTTTTTTGTTGTTTGTTTGTTTTGTGTTTTTGTTATTGGGTGGTGGTGGTGTTGTTTATGGATAGTTTTTTGTAAGAACTTCTGTGCTATTTTATGGGCCTACTGAGTAGTTGGGACCAAATACTGCTGTCTGATGTATGTGTGGAATATGGATTGCCTTCAGTATTTTTGGGTTGTATCTTGCAAAGGAACAGGAATTTCCAGTCATGTAACCATCCTGGGTTACAATTTGGTTCCTGTAAGAAGAAAGCTTAAATAGATCAGAAATTCTTCAACCTGAGGAAGAGGCAGTTCAAGAAAAAAGAGTAAAAACCTGAATGCAGGGAGAAAATTAATAGAGACGGATTACAGCAGCAGCATGAAATTATGAGGTAGGGCAGCAAAAAAACCCCACAACGCAAAGTAAATTTCAATGCAGAAGTAAATTCTGGAACTCCTTGCCACATCATATTGATAACAGAAATGTAAATGAGTTAAAGAAAACAATTAGACACAGTAATGAAAGAAATATTCATATGGAAACAATTGTTGATATCCCAATTTTTTAAGTGAGGGGAGAACACACCTTGGAGCTATGAGAAGAAGATGATTGCCTACACTTATATTGCAGGGGAAATTGGCATTTTGGGAACAGGTTTTGTGCAACTGGGGCTGTAGATAGGGAAAGCATTACTATTTGTGCAGTGCCATTTATAAAATTAAGAACTACTGTCAGATTTCACTGCTTCTGCAGAGAGGCAGAGGGAAGCTTTGCCTGCAGAAGAGAGCTCACACACACACACACACATACACACATACATGTAGTGCATTAAACTCTTCAGGTAATCAAGGGAAATTAATTCAAACCATTTAGTCCGAAAGTCAGTTTGCTACTGCAGTGTTTTCAATTCGACCACCTTCGATAAACTGCACTCACTTACAGCTTCTGCAGAATGTTGACACTTCTGTTCTTACTAAAATGATGCATCTCTGCCTCTCTAGGTCTCACCTTAGCACTCACACTTTTTGTATCCTGTTTGACATAACACCTCCTATTTCCTGAGAGGAACTGTGTACATTTATACTACCTTACCTTTACGGCTTTGTGCTTTGTCTCCTGAGTTGTTCCTGGACAATGAGCGAGCCTAGAGATGTAACGGGCAGTGCTTCACCACTGGGGTAAAATTTTTAGTTCATGCACGTGTTGCTGTTGGTTGTATTTTCCAGATGCTGAGATTTGGTGTTTCCTCATGAGTAGTCTCTTATAATAAGTGACTGTAGTTCTGATCATGAGTTTTTAATTGAATTAGTGTTTCTTCTGGCAGTAACTACTGAAAACCATGGCTGATATCCTGACTTCTTTAAATTAGTGGAATAATAACTGCATGGATGAAAACCCTGTGCTGTTAAGTACACCAAGTATTTGAAAGACAACTGTAAGACTTCACTCTTACATAGTTTAAAAAAAAATCTTATCTCTATGGGTCTCTAATATAATTGTTATCTACAGTGCTATTAAGGATGTTGAAAAGGCTATCATTTCAGCATAAAGTGATGTGACAGTTCACTCTCTGTAACTATATTAGTTTTTAAATATTTGAATTCTGCATATTTTAATTGTTTTGCAAGGTGCCCCAGGTAACTATTGTTTCACAGCATGTGGTTTTACTGAGGAATTATAAGATTAGCACAAATTTCAGCTACATTTTTCCAGATGAGAGGATCTTTCTATTTTGATTCCAAGGCTTGTTTTTAGTTAGTTAAGGCAAAACAAAAATAAATAAACTCAACATACTTATTCATCATATTGATTGCTAGTATTAATATGTTAAATAAGGTGCTGACTAGAAAATAAAAGAATTTATAATTTTTAAAAAAATCTTGTTTTTTCTTTTTTTGATATGTACTATTTAAATTAAGGATCCATTTTCACCTGAAAGCTGATTACTAAGTGAAAGTTTTCTGTGTGTTAAGTATGCCAAATAACTTGAACATAGAAATAATCGGCCTGTAAATAATAAAGTTACCCTACTCTGCCCAAGACCTTTCATTTGTGATAAACAAGTATGACTGATACAAAGGATGGGACTAGTTTAGTGACAGCTCTGAAACATGGTTATTTAAGCATTTATTTTCCCCAAGCAGAAGGTGGACATTTCTCAATAACTATCTGTAAAGTGTGTGTGTTAGGGAAGGTTTAGGTTGGATATTAGAAAAAGGTTCTTCACCCAGAGAGTGTTTGGGCACTGGAACAGTCTCCTCAGGGAAGTCGTAACAGCACCAAACCTGACAGAGTTTGAGAAGTGTTTGGACAATGCTCTCAGGCACATGGTATGATTCCTGGGGATGGTCCTATGAGTTGGACTCAACGATTCTTGTAGTTCCCTTCCAACACAGCATATTCTATGATTCTGGGATTTGTTTTATTGGGACAGTCCGACAACAAACGGGTGGTGCATACAGGCATGTTTAGGTGCAGATGATCAAGAAAAGAACTGGAGATGAAAGAAAGGCCATGCCATGCTGGTGAAAGAAAGTTAAAGATCCTGTAGCCTCAGTGAAGCTATTCCACAGCACACCAGCCGAGCATGATCCCAGTTTGAACAGTGTCATTTCCATTGGGTTAATTCTCTGTTGTGAAGAACTTATTCTGATGTTTCTGTCCTCTTTGCAAAATATTGCTTAGCTGAATTTATTTTTGTACAAGTCCTTGAGTTTTTTTTTAATTATTACATCACTGCTTAAAGCTTTGCTTGGCCTCAGTGGCAGTTTTGCAGTCAAGGAGAGCACTGTCAAGCGTTGTAGAGCCTGTAGTGCACAAACATGCATTGAATACTGTAACTCAACTGCCCCCTGCAGATTCAGCTTGCAGTATTGTTTTTAGAAAATAGAGAAAAGTACCATAGATTCCTCTAACTGAAAAATGAGGGTCTTCCACTTAGGCAATATCGTGACCCACCCACTGAGGAAAATCATCCCTATGTGTTACACATTTCATCCTCATCTGGTCTTCTTAATATACTCTATCAAATTTTCTATTTCAATTACCTGTGACTTTCTTGTTGCTAGATAATATCTTTTTTTCAGAAAGGGCAGATTGTCATAAAATGTGGGCTTGTGTTGTGCCTTCACAAATTGTGGTTTGATTCTGAAAAGATCAGATACTATTACTGTGTGGCTACTGTCAATTTTACCAACATGACCTTATCTCTCTGAATAGGATGGGCTTTGTCATTGCTGAGGAAAAATCTACATTTGATTTTGAATGGAAAGTATATACTGATTATTTCTTAAAATATATACTCTCTGGTATAATGATTGCAATTGGTTTGTACCTATACTGCCGCTTCACCAAAGATACACCTTTTGACACTTTTAATTGACTGTTATTTACACAGCCAAAAATAGGTATTTGACTGAAAGTATTTATGACATAAATATCTCTGAATTAAAAATAAAACAAACAACGGAATTATGGAAATGTATGTATCAAGCCTGAATTTCAAGGGATGCAAATATTGCAGCCATATAACTTATTTTCTGCAATGTAGTAAAACTATAATTAATTACTCCATAATTGTCTGTTCCCATCATCCATCTATACTTACTATGCTATGAATGCTACTGGGTAAATGGAATCGAAATGTCAGACTTTATATGAATTTGTGATGTAATATCTAACAGAACACATTAAATGAACAACCAATACAATAAAAATAGTTAATCAGAAAGTAATCTGTGTCAGCCAAAAGGATAGATAAATCTCCTGTTGTTTGTGTGACTCCATATAGCCAAAAACAACAAAAAAACACACAACAAAAAAAAGAAAGACTGAATATAAGTTTTAGAGGTAATTTCTTCACCTAGAGTGCCTTCTGGTCATGTTATTTTGTGATGTACATGCCTCAAAGACAAGCATTGTGGTAAATGTGATCCATGACTTTGACAAACAGATCTGTGGTTAAAACTCACAGAAGCAACTCAAACAATGTTGCGCTTACATGTCACATCTCTGAACGCATCGGTTAGGAATAACAATTTACATGTAAAGTTAATGTACTCTTCTGTTTCAGAAATTTTGTGTAGATACCATGAAGAAATTGTGCTCAAGTCAAGCTGCTGATGTTTCGGAATTGCAAGTTAGTTGTCAAAATGATTTGGTGCATTGTGAGAATAAGGACAAGACTGAGAAAGCTCCACTAGTGGAACCTACTATGATTAAAGGTCAGTTAAGCTTTATGGTTTGAACTTTTAATATAACAAAGCTTAACCCCAGCCCTGATGAAAGACTGACATACAGGAGTATCTTGTGTTATTTCACTTGGAATCTGTGGCTTAGTCAAAAGGGATGAAAAGTGAACATTTCTGTTCTTCCTCCATAAATGCCATAAGGCAAATTCATCCAAGCTCTCAACAGCAGCATGGTATTAAACTCTGTTTGACACTCCAGCATGAATATTCAGTGGGTTTGAGGAACAGACGTTTGGAAAAGATGTGCTTTCCTTTAGCTTTAGGGTGATGCTTACACATAATCTGTTAGAAAAGAATACCTATCCCAAAAGGTTTTAAGATGAACAAGCATTTTGCATAAAGATATGGGGATGTCTTCAACTCACATTTTTGTATTTTGAACAAAAAATAATATTGAGCAAATTGCTTGACTGATAATTGGTTTTAAAGTCACCATTTGTTTGCATTTCCCATAATTTTTGATAGATAGTTTTTCTACTTATCTTTCAAGTTTTTCCTTTTGCAGAAAGGAACCATACTGAAGTTGAGAAGCTAGATGACAAGAGGACAAATCCAAATTATATTTATTATATAGATATAATAACTTTGCAGTTAATAGAAAAAAATTATTTCATTACTCTGTCAGTCACAGGTTATATCTGAAATACAATCATATCACATTAATTACAACACTGGAACATTTGGAAGACTAAAGCACAAATACTTATCCTCACAGCATTTGTTAACTGATAATTGATATCGATACAAGAACCTCCCATAAGGTTTCTCTTTATTTTCTTGTCATTCAGTGTGTCAGACTCTTAAAAAGGATTGTCTATTTGAAACTATGTGTATTGAAACTTCTAAAAGCAATATAATTTTTATAGAGAAGAATTACAGTGTCATGCTGAATATTCATTAATCCTTATTGCTGTGGAAGTTGATTGTTTGAGGACTGATTTTTGAAAGCCAGCTGGCAAACAAGCAGCCACCCGCTCACTCCCCTCAGTGGGATCGGGAACAAAATTGGAAGGGTAAAAGCTAGAAAACTCATGGGTTGAGGTTAAGACAGTTTAATAGGGAAAGCAAAAGCAACGTACACAAACAAAGAAAACCAAATAATCATCAGGCAGGTGTTCAGCCATCTCCAGGAGAGCAGAGCCCCACCACGCATAACCTTTACTTGGGAAAACAAACACCATCACTCCAAATGTCTCACCATTCTTCCTTCTTCCTCCCACTTTATATGCTTAGTATGATATCAGATGGTATGGAACTTCAGACTTTGGTCAGTTTGAATCACCTATCCTGGCTGTGTCTCCTCCCAGTTTGCCATGCACTCCCAACTTCCCTTGCCAGTGTGGCATTTTAGAAGCAGAAGAGGCCTTGGCTCTGTGTAAGCACTGCTCAATAGCAAAACATCTCTATATTATCAACCTTGTGTTCAGCACAAATCCAAAACATAGCCCCATAGAGGCCACTATGAAGATAATTAATTCTACCCCAGCCAAAACCAGCACAGAAAGGTATTGTAATATCTGGCTGCTTTGAAATATAATTCCACATATGTTATTTTGTGACTTTGAACAATCTCCCTTCAGGCTTCATTTTGTCAATGTTTAATTAATTGATTAGATTTTATAGGGGTAAATGGTGAAGCTTACATATTGGTAGCTACAAAGGTCAGTATCTCTGTTTAAACCTCACCAAAAAAAGAAAAAGAAGAGTACCAGCATGGGTTAATGTGGTACTCATTTTTGTCAAGGGAACTACCTGCAAATCACTGAGGCTTGAGTTTGAAAACTGCTGTCCATGCTACAGGGATCAGTTGGATCACATGCATGGGTTAATCTCTGTGGGGTGAGGCAGGCATGGGAAGCCTGAAGAAAACATGACCAAAGCTTCCTTACTGAAGTAAGCCAGACATAAAGCTTATGCTGAGGACACAGAAGTTAATGCTTGTGTAGGTGCTTTACTTGATGGGTCTAGACTCCTCACAGACATGGAAAGTCACACAGGCTAAAGTTTCAAAATGGCTTTACAGTCAAGATTCTTCAAATATTTTTCTGAACACAGCTGCTTGGTTCATGCAGTGAGAAGTGGAGTCATACAGTAACTTCCTGTGCGTCTTACCTGCCCTAGAAAGAGGGCTGCCTCTGTCAGCCATGCTATCAGCAAAGTTTCTTCCTTCTCCTTCATGTTGCTTGTCAGCTAATGCAGTTAGTGGTTCTGGACACTAGAAAACAGACTTGGACTTTCTGCAACAGTTCATTATTTGGACCTTTCTACTGAACATGTTTCAGCACTATGTTGAAACAAAACAATATTGCTGACTGTCTGAGCTGCCCTGCTTGATGTCTGCCTGCCACCTCTCTCTATATTCACTCAGAGGCACTAGCATCTAGTCTTTTGTCCACCCCATTAAGCCTTATTTATATGTCCTTGATAAACCTTTATATGTCCTTGTTCAGACTCTTGAACAGCACTTGATTTTTATTGCAATTTTTCACTTTCTAGCAAAAGTCTATTTGTCCCAGCCAATTCTCCATTTGTTTTTAATTCTGAAACAATCTGATTGAGAAGAAAGCCTTTTCTAGAGGCTTTTTAAAGTTTGGAAATATCTTCTCTTAGCTATTCTTGCTCTATTTCCTTTGCTCCTCATTCCATCAAGATCCTAATGTTTGTTGTAACATCCCTTCTGAGAAAGCAGAGTTTACTTTCCTGCTGGTTGAGATTCACATATCAACTGTCATGGTAGATTTCTGACTTAACTGTTCCTGTGTCCAGTAGACATATTTTTTAAAAAACTTAAAGTATCAGTCAGGCTCATTTTTTTCCTATCTATTTATTTCCCTGAGTTTATGACTAGAGACCTCTGCTTTGAAGGTAGCTTTGTGTGTATGACCAAGAGTATTAGAGAAAAAGTGATGTTAGAACTGCTAAATGTTTGTGGGCCTCTGGTACTGCAAAGATTCACAGCACTTAACTTTTGCCTGCTAGCACAGTTCTTTGCCATGTATCTGATTCAAAAGCTCATCAGTCACGTCTCCTGCCTCCTTTATCATGAAAGTGGCCATTAGATAATTTGAAATTCATCCTATATACTGTATTTGCTTAGACTACTCACTGAACACTAGATAAAGAATAACCTTTGTTACTGAAGGTTTCAAACAAACTCCTGGTACTTCAGTTCAGTACACACATAGAAAATCAAGAAGTAGTATCATAATGATTCTTTTTTTGCAAGACTAGGAAAATACTAAGAAATTGCCTTGGAGTATATCCCTTTACAAACTCTGTCTGAATTGGAGCATAGTGTGTATTTGAGCTGGGCAGACTGAACCTTGTCCGAAGAACAGTGATGGATTTACACTGACATACCCAAATTAAAGCTAAAGGTTTTTCTCGAAAATGTATGTTCGTATAGCCCAAAATTATTTGGCTTTATTCAAATAGGACTGTAGAATTATACAGGAGATTGGATTAGATGATAAAACAGTTCTTCCTGGCCAGCCAAGGGATCCCCATGAGTCCATTGTTGCATGCAGCAAGCTCGCCTGTTCCAGAGAGTATGCTCTGCTAATTCACAAGATAATGGATTTAGAAAATATGTCAAGACTAATAACACAGACTCACTCCTGTGGGTTTTGAGTGGGAGGAAATGCACCATTCACTGACTAATCCTTAAACGTCTACTGATGAATGTTAAGCCACCCTCCAAAGCACCAACCTATTTCAAATTCCTAATAAGGATACTGAATATGTACTCTCAAAAAAAAAAACCCCTAGTTACAGAGACAATTAGTATTTCTTACCAAAGGCCAGATAGTTCTGAAAGGAAAAGCAACATGTTTTTCTTTCAGTTTTAAAGCCTCTATTGTCTTTCCTAATGGAGTTCGTGTTAATAAAGGTAGGATTTATTATTCTTATGTCTAAGAAATTGAACCTTTTTCCTCTGTTGCAATTAAACCTCAATAGGCCACTAAAAATATTACTTTCTAATATTTGACTGAGTTTGAATCCATTAGAAATAGTAGTAATATCTGCAGGATAACTCTCAACAGAAATCTGCTGTATCAGCTTCTCTTTAACCTTGAAAGTTATTCTATTTGGAGTTTCTGAAACATTGCATAATCTTCTTGCTCATGGCTTAGTTTCTGGAATTGTTACAGTCTGCAGTAAAACAGTATTTATGTTGATTATATTTATTGATGTTAGGATATTTTAGGGAAGGTATTTATTTATACTGTCTTTAGGCACTTGATTTAGGAGGCTAGTGGCATTGAGAAAGAAAAAGAGAAATGGGCCTTCTGATTGTACTTTAGGATACACATATAATGTCTAATAAATTTGGCAGCAAAGATGGTTTAAGAAATTTTTACCCCTGTGCTGTAACTTACTGTCCCATTAGTTAAGACAATACATGAGGCTATGTCACTGTGCTCTAAAACCAGTATTAAAATGAATTAAACATAGCAAACCCAAAAACTTAAAAAGCAAAACATAGAATTCTAAATTATTTTGAAAATAAGTTGCTCTTTCTTTTTGATGTCATCACAGAGATTTTGCATTAATGTTCTGAATTGGGTGCAGGGGATAAGCAATATGAATTAGGAATCCTTTACTCTATGCATGTGTGACAACTCTCTCCAGCTTCCACACTCAGCTCAGGCTTTGATTAGAGCAAACCTGTTATTCTTTGGCTCCTCTGGTCTTGTAACTATCTTAAAAAAAAAAAAAAGACTCTTGGGTTTTGGGCTGTAAACACAAAACTTATTCTTGGCTGCCACATCTTCTGAGCTCAGTTTAAAAAAAGGCAAGAAAATTGCTTAAAATACGGAGATCATCTAATTTCATAGGATGGTGAGTACATTTTAGTAAATTATATTTAAACATTTTCAATCAGCTTTGCCCTTAACCAAACTCTAACTCGCTGTACAGCAGGGGCAAGAAAGCATAGACTTCCACATTTTACTGATTTATTAGATATGACTGGTTTTAATTGCAGGAATATGCAGAGGTTCCAGGCAGGAGCTCATGGATATGGTTGCAAAGAGGGGGTATTGCAGTGTTATATGTAGTGTGACTAAAGGGTACATCATGTCAGTCCCCTCTCCCACTCTCTGGCAAGTTCTGCTCCTCCAGCCTCGTGACGAGCAGCACTTCAGAGCCTGGGAAAGTGTGGTTCATGGTGCCCTGGGCCTTCTCCCTTATCCTCTTGCGGGAACGTGTGATGAGGCAAGAAATATGTGATTGTTTAAAACTTATGGCAACCATTTCTGATCTGCAAGAGCTGTTGATACACTGGAGATTTATTTTATACAAGGCAGTGGCACAACAGTGGAAATTAGATCTCAAAAAGTTCAATAAAACCATCAAGATAGACTAGAAAAAAAAAAACTGAGAAAGAAAAAAAAATTAAAAGGACAGTGAAAGAGGTGAACAGTTGTGTCTCTCAGGAAACTTAAGATTTTTTTAAGAAATTAAATTTAAGATTAAACTTTTCCAAACAATAGGTTAGTAGATTCCAGAGGGAGATAAACATTACCCGTACATGAATTGCAACTCTACAGTTTATATGAAATATTTGGACTGTAGTACTTAACAGTTTTTAAAGATACACTACATCATCACATGAAGCAACGGTTGATGGATATCAGCTCAAGGAACAATCCATTAGTTTTATGGGCTCAGATTCTGCTGTCACTGAATGACTTTCAGTAGCAGTCCCAAAGGGATTAGTTCTCATTAGCACTGAAGAGCATTAGAACCAGGCTCACAGCAAATAAAATGCTACTGTTCATAAAAACACTTTGGTTTATGCATATACCTTCAGTTCTGTGCATTTTCACTTATGTGGTGTGCAGAAATAAAGATGTGGTTCTACCATGTTGAATTCATGATATTATTATGCAGAATATTTCACAATTACTTTTTTCAAGTTAGGCATAAATAAACAATAAATGCTATGTGGTTGAATGTTAATTTATGCACTGTAAATACTGATCTGAAATATTTACTATAGCTATAAAAATGTGTTATGGTCACATAGCCAAAGGCATTTAGGTGTGCAGCCAGCCTTGTATGTACATGAGTTGGGGCCTCGCACTTGTTTCATCCAACCAAGGGTCTTGATGGGTTGGGTTGCTTCTGTTGCCTACATTTTGAATAAGGCCAAAATGGAGAGTTATGACAACCATTTCTGATCCTGAAATTTGTGAAAAACAGCAAGTATATTCTGAGAAAAAACAAACAAACTCAAATCCTACTCACTTGAAGATATAAGTGAGATAAATGGAAAATTTTAGTCTGCAGAGCACTACCCTTCCACTGTAAAGGCAAACGTAATTATACAAATTGTTCCAGGAAGAGCAGAATTAATGAAATTTGGTTTAATAAGTATTCAGGTCTGTTGTCCCCTACTGCTCCTCTCTGCCTTTCCTGATAATAACCAAAACTCTTTTTATGGTGCTCCTATCAAATGAAAAAGAGCAGGTCTGGAGCTATGTGTGTGTTGAATGGCCAGCCAATATGCACACGCTGACTTATCCTGCTGTCTGCTGCCAAACAGAGTGTATAACAGCTGTGTTCTGCGTCTTTCTCTTTCAGTGGAGGAACTAATTCAAATCTTGCTTTTGTAACCACGGTAAGACTTCTGCCCCCTTTTCAAATCTGACTGAAATTGGCAGAAATAAACTTGTAAAAGTACCAAAGAGATTGACGAATGGATAGACAGCATGATGACATAAGCCTTGTTTTCTTGTCAGGCTGACATGACCTATCTGATTAGGTAATTCAGTGTTGAGGGTAATAGATTTTTTTTTTTCCAAACAGGGAAGTAAATTGCATTGATTTCAATATTCAGAATCCCCTTGGGATTGTTCAGCTTGTCTATTCATTGCTTAATGCTTTATTGAAGTGTAAATATATACATTTGAGAAGGCATCCTGCACAAGTTTGGTACTGGGGACAGCTGTGATTTAGTCTGGCCTGATGACATTAATTTTCTTTCTCCTTGAGCTGTCTTACTTAGAACCGTATAATTTTGTTTGCACATGTTTGGGAAAGAAGAAAGTCTAGCTATGCCACCCATGAGCAATCTGTACCTTATATCCGTATTAGCAAGTCTAAGTGAACAAACAATATTTCCCTTGCTGAATCACAGGGATTAGCTTATTCTTTCAGTGCCTGTTTTATTCATTAGTTTACTTTTACTGATATCAAACATAGCCAAATTGCAAATGAACTACAAACCTGGAAATGCTTATTAACAAGATAGTGGCCATATGTGTGAATGAGATCTTCAATACATTTGTAATCATATGTTTGGGATTTTGTTTTGGTTTTTTCCTTTTGATGCCTAGATCTGGAAATATTTTGCTAATTTAGGAGCAGGGGACTTGTGGATAAATTGGTCTGTGATAGACTGTGTACTGGTGTGGCCAGACAGCTGCTTGATTAACTTGGTGTTTATTTCTAGCCTTGAAAAAAACCTATAAAGGAAAGGATCACAACTTCAGAAAGAAATTATTACTAACCAGTTTTTCAGGGAGAGACACGCCAGCCATGGAGAGTCTCAGGAGGAACACAATGGGATTTGGAGACTGCTGAGAGATTATACAATTATTGACTTGGTGAAGGGGCATACGGTGGTTGCAAGAGTAAACTTGGCAGGATTCGTGTTTGAGAAGCTTGGTCCCATAAAGAAGGACATGTTTGACAGGCACAGCCTTGCTGGGAGGTCAGTTAGTGCACTACTGTAGGTTGTTTCAGGTTGTGTCATAGCAAGTTAAACAACCAGGAACAGCTGTACCCAAAGCAGTGTTTCACATGGTTTTGCAATTTCAGGTGAAACTTTTTGCTGTAGAAATACAGTATCCTCTCAGCTCTATTAAATTATAGTCTTCCTGATAAACTTCAAGGGTGAGCTGCTCTTGGCAGGGAGACTTTGGTGATGCCTCCACCACCACCTCAGCTCCAGCTGGTCCCACTGCCACTACTTCAACCCTGGCTGGTCTTATTGCTACCTGGCTTTTCCCCACCACAGCCTGAGCTGAGGGATGGGGTGGCTCTAGAGGAGGGATGTGAGGCACTCACTGACTGATCCTTATGGGGTTCTGCAGCAGACCAGTGGTCCCATGTGTCTTCCAGAGCTTCCTCTATCTTCAGGGAAGTGGTAGGACCACCCAAGCATGGGAGGAGACTGGGGCCTCCTGACAGCAGTCTGTAGCTCATCAGTGTGAGCTGTAATGTGAAACTGTTGCTGTGCCCAGATAAAAAGCAGGGGCTGCCCCAGCCCTTGAACTCCCAAGAGGCCTCCAGTGAGGGTCTCTGCCCTTTTGGAAAAAGGCTGCTGCTTTCTGAAAGGTTTGTCTTCAGTGTTACTTCAAGCTAGTTTAGGTGGATATAAAGAAATGTACTTCAACTCTTTTCATTTTAACCTCAAGTCACTTTCAAGACAATGTCTCTGTTATTCCATTCAGAATAAGCAGCAAATGGGTTTTCTGGCTCTAGGAAATCCCAAGGTAACACCATGGTTTCCTAGCTGCAGTGGCTCGTTTTGTCAGGCAATGAAACACAGGAGCATGGGAGCACATCTGCAGTGTCGTGGTTTGAACCTTGTTTTCCCCAGAGGCTAAGGAAAGTGGTAGACCCCAAGGGGTGGAAACCCCTGAAGTTTTGAAGTTCTGCCCAATGGGCGCTCCTGCAGAAATGTAAACATATTACAACCAGACCGGAAGAGAAGAGTTGTAGTTTGGTTGTTGTAGGAGTGGTGGCCATGTTGTGAGCCACGAGGAAGGGGCTCTGTGCCCCTTGGGGCCTCTGGCCCCCTCCCAGCCCCTGGCTGGGGGGCTGCGGGGACCTGGAACAGCATAAAGCTGGGCTAGGTGCCTGTAGTTATGCTGGGAGATGTTTTCTCCATGGGCGCAGAGCAGCAGCCGGGACTGACCAGAGAAACGGTGGCAGAGAGCCAGAGATAAGACCTGAACTGAAGAAGCAGCAGAAACAACATGCAGCACCAGAGAGAAGACTCCTGGAATGGGAGGAGAAAGAGAGCCAGCAGCTGAGAGACAGAGTTTGGGGTAAGACTGTACCAGCCCCTCAAACTCCTTTGAGACCTCCGAGAAAGGAGGAGTAGATGGACTCCTATTTTAGAGGAGCCTTGGAGTACAGCAGTACCGGAGAGAGAGGAGCTAAAAAGCTTAAAAGACGTCCTGGAGCTGGACCGGGACGGCCAGATGGAATGCAGGGGGGAGTGACCTTGGCTCCCCCCCCCCTCGCACTGCTGCCACAGTGGCAGCCTGAGAGACAGGGCACAGAGGCCCTGCAAGAGATACCAGACCGTCACAAAGACCCCCCTGTGTCTTCGTGATATGACGTGGTGAAACGACCTTGTCTGGGGTTACGAAGCCCACGGAAGACCCCTCGGTTGAGGCGATGGGGCCGAGGGAGGTTGGATATCTCCCTCGTTGAGTGCTGGCAGAAAGCCAGCTATCAGCTGCTGCATGTGGAGAAGACAGACAGACTGCTGCCTCAGAAGATGCTGCTGCTCAGAGACTGGAAGGGATCTGTCCTTCTTTCCCTCCTGGACTTTTATTTGGAGGGGAGAAGAGATCTGATCCATTGTAAATACTATATGCCATGGTAGAGATAGTTGTGATCGTGTGTATAATGTGATATTTATGTGTATTTATTTGTACAGTCATTGTAATATATTCCCTTTCCCCCACTTTGAGTCTGGTGTGTTTTGTCTGGAAAAACCCATCTCACATTAGGTTGAGATGTGGGAGGGGGGAATGGAGCTAGGGAATTGGATTTTGGGACTATCTCAAACCATGACATGCGGTAAGGATGGTATGTGTGGCTCATGGCAAGTGGACTACTCTTCTCTTACTATGGTCAGATAATTTTATCTGCCTGCTTTTATGCTGTTAGTGATTATATCATTTAAACGTTTCAATAAACCTTAGTTATATGTGCATAGGTAGCAGGGAGTGGTCAAATTAGAGGTATTAGTACTATGTGAAAAATGAAATATTGTTTTCTTTGCTTTTATGATTGCCTGTTTGAATTGTACTTTTTTTTTTTTTTCAGGCCAAGGGCAGAGTCTTCCATTTCCTACAATTATTTTTTGTTAATTTTTCAGGCTTAACAAGTAACTATGAGACAGAAAAAGAAGAGGAAGAAGAGCATGACTACAGCTACGTGGATGAAAACATAATTGAAAACATAAGAAAAGCATTTCATGACAGCAGCATTGGAAATAAGCCCGCAATCTCTGAAGGAAGAAGGTGAGCATAACCTACAGTCACTTATGCAAACAAGAGCAGGCAGAGTGATTTTTCAGACTGGACAGTAATCTTCACTCCCTGAAACAAGAGAAATTTTTCCCTTGGGGCTGCTGCTGTTACCCCAAACGTCCTGTGAATATGGCAGGAAAGGCACCTCTGAGCTGCCGCCTGTGACCCCCTGTCACTCTTAGCCGTGTCACCTTTGTTAAAGCGGTACCTATCATTGTTCTGGGGATAGAAGTGCACAGGCATTTCTTCTGATTTGTGCCAGTTTGCTGTAACAAATTATAATACTCTGAATTCAATCATTTTCCTCTTTTTGGAAATGGATGCCTTGTGACTAAGTTTAGTCACTTTAAAAGCTTTCAGGAATAATCTGTGTTTTCATTTAAACCTCAAGCTTCTGCTCCGGCAATCTGCAGAGGCTTTAGATGCTAATGAAGAGAGTCTTTGCTTCTAAAGATCTCTAGGCATCATTTCCAGCTAAACAGAGATGAGACTTTTTCTAGGTATGAGTGAAACTATGTGGTCCCAGCTCTTTTCACTCACAGCTAAACCTTGTATGAACTTCATTTGATTCAGCTGAATGGCTTCTTTTGTGAAGAGAAACCCATGAAAACACAGAGAAACTTGGAATTTTTTGTTTCAGAGATGTAAAAAAAATATTTTTTTATGAAGCAGTATTTTATTTCAAAATGTAATTTCTATTTATTTTTAACTGGCATGCAATGTTAATGTTGTATTTGAGTTAAGCAATATCATGAATCTGAAATAAGCTGTTATTTTTTTCTGAAATGTTCAAACCCCTCAGAAACGACATCCAGGGCAGTGTGTGGTATACGTGAGACCATCTATTCCCCTGCTCACAGCTGCAGAAAGTCCAAAGTTACAGAAAAGACTGAAAAATGAAACAAAGTAGTATGTTTCACATAACACAATATTTCCTCAGTCCACATACCACTGAGGGTGGGGTCTTGCTCTATCATGTAAAGAAGCTGAGAAAGAGAGAATTAAATTTTCTTTTGACTAAAATACCCCTTGCAGCTATAGGTATTAAAGGAAAAGCATGCTCTCAAGAAGCAAGCCAGGTAGAGGATCAGCATCTGATTATAGTACTTACTGTTATGGCATCAGCTCCTTTAAGTCTTTATCCACCTGTCCTTTAAACTCCCTATCAATGGAGGTAAGGTTTCACTT
This sequence comes from Pseudopipra pipra, assembly GCF_036250125.1. NCBI lineage: Eukaryota > Metazoa > Chordata > Aves > Passeriformes > Pipridae > Pseudopipra > Pseudopipra pipra. The sequence continues at coordinate 62,167,779 of NC_087551.1, forward strand.
TATTAGTTGTCTTCTAGTGGGGCTCTAGCAAAACATGAAAGAAAGGACCTTTGCCACCTTGAGGGAGATCATTGTCTGGATTATAAAGCAGTCTCATAAATTATCATCCTTGATGGCTCACACGAGTATCCACCCTCTGAAATTATTAGCTAAGGAGCATGTGGCTCCTCCAGCTGCTGGTCTCCCCCAGCCATCAGAAATGCTCCATTATGGCTTTTTTCTAGCACTTAAAATTTCTATTAAGCTTCCTTACATGTGAGCATTGAGAGAAATACAGATTTGATGTGGGCATATACAATTGACCTTTAATGCGGGCGAAAGTCTTATAAAATATCTAGCCAGATAAAGTAACCAAACTAGCTCTTTTAGGCTTATACGTAGAGAAATAATGCACCAAAATATGTTGTCTCTTTCACCTGTGCCAATACTTAATATCTGATCATATTAGTTCTTCAAGAATTCATCAGTCAACTATTTCCCACCCGTAGTCCCTTCTTTCCTCAGGATATTTATGCTATTTTTTAATGTCCACTTTTAATTATTTGGTATGTATGATCTATCAAAATTAAATCTATTGATCTAAATTACTTTTAAATAGAGTCATTAGGAGGAAAAATAGTTTTAATGAAATAAAGAAGTAAACCTCAACAGTCAGGTCTACTTAAAAAAACCCAGTATTTATTATTTGCAGTACTTCACCAGTGTCACCCTCAAAATCTTTCCACAGTCAGGGCTGAAGCATGCCAGGATGATACTACCAAGGGTTAGTCCTCATCCTAAGCAACAGTGAGAAAGAAAGAATAGAGACTTGCCTCAGGTCATTACTATGTTGATAGAAAAAATGTGCCCAGTGGGTCAATGATGTTAATATGACCTCATCACTCCAGAACAATAAGCAATTAAGCAAGGGACTTCACTACGGATGCCTGAGCTTGCTATAGCAACAACCATCATTAACATATTTTATTTAACCTTTCATTAAAGATTCAAGAGAAATTAAGAAAAAAACACACCACCCTGGAAGCATTTAAAATGTGTGGCTTTCTTTTTAACAAGACAAGTTTCTCCTCTTTTACTACCATGAGTTGTTTTTGCTTTTCTAAGGAGGAAAGCCTTCAGTTTGACAGTCTTTTAGGTGGTATTAAAGATGTCAACAGTGGCTTTTCTTGTGTGTGAGAAAATTGGAAGAGAAAAGGTCCATTGCATTGAATTGGAATACCGGTGGTGCTGCTGTAATGTCTCCTCCTATGTCCCTGCAGACAAAAATGAGAGGCGTGCATGCAGGAACAGCAGTAACAACAAAAGAATAGCAGCAAAACCAGAGAAGGCAGCTTCTGTCTCCAGTCCTGATAGCTCCTTGTAATCTCATGGCTGAAAAAACCACATGGTCCAGCTGCCTGGAGAGCTGAAAATGAGTACTAGTGTCAGACTGTTTCAGGATGTTGCTTTCTGGACTTGAACTGCACATAAGTGCCGGAAAAGGAATGGTCTCAGCTGACTAACCTTCTGTGCTTATTAAATAGGAGACAAAAAAAAGGAAGAGTAGAAAAGATAGAGTAATGCAGTAGGGAATGAAAAAAATACACAGCTGTGTTTTCCTGCTCTCATGAACTGAACAGCTGAGGGGGTTTTGTTTAGGCAAAGTAGATTTTTGTATTTTCAATTTGTACCAAATTTTTAAAGTAATTGTATGAAACAGATTGAGGAGCAACTTTTTTTGTTTTTTACCTTGGTTGTGCTGAGATTCAGGTTCCTTCATAATTGAAATGTAGAGCCAGTACTACAAATGAAAACCAGCCTTTCTGACCCCACCACGTCTTCATTAGTCCTTTTGTACTGTTTTTCTAAGACATTTCTCTGGAGCTTTTGTACCACTGACCCTCTAAGTTAGATGTTTCTGTCTTAGAAAAGCCTCTGGCTGAAAGGCTGCGGCAAACTTTGTAGCCTTGGGGATGTTGGAGTGAGGAACCAAATCCATGAATGTAGTTGTGTGTTCTCAGCACTTTTGAAAGTCTCCCTCCTGAGTAACTTTCAGTGCAGATTTGGGGGCATCATCTACTTTGCTCATTTTCATTGTTAGGTAATTTTTCAACTGCCACTTTCCCCTAATATGTGAAGTGGAGCTTTTTTCTAGGTTGCAACCAATGGTGATTCCAGAAGGAAGAAAGAATCAAGAGGGAGCAAATAAAGGGTGTGCTGCTCTTAGAGCTGCAGATCAGTTCTTAGCTTTGACACAAGCAGGACTTCAAACAGGACTTCAAACCCTCAAAGCAGTTGTGGGTTCAGAGACTCTAAGGGCAGGGGAGACTACCACGATTATTTAGATGTTCTAGATGTTCTTCCTACACGCACAAGCACAGCAGATTCAAACATTCAAACACCCCAGACAGCAGATTCAAACATTTTTTATAGTGTGCCAGAGCTGGGAACAGAGCCCACTAGTGAAGTCTTAGTACACTGGCATATTGCCATTAAATATTAATTAAATTATTAATTAACTTCCCTCCAGGCCTACACCTCTGTTACATCAGCCCCAGGGCACACCTCTTGGAAGCCACTCTCCAAGAGGGAGGTATCTCTTCTCCCATGTCTACCAGACCAGCAACATGACACAGGCACCATGGTTGTAATCATACTGGAGAAACACTAGGAAAAGTTTTTGCTGGAGCCACAGTTTATACTGACTAGATAAGTTCTTTGGCCCCATGCAGGTAAAATCTTTCCCTAAACTGCATAAGCTAAAAGAAAAATTTACTGGTATGAGTTTCACTTATTTAGGCAAAGTTGCTGGCATAGCTGTGTTGGAGTCATATATTAGCTTTATTTTTAGCTATAGTCTTGGGATTGCTGGTGTAATGGTACTGACAAACCATTTTACAGCACAGACAAGCCCTAACTTGTAGCCATTAATTTGACTCGAGAGCTCATTCACCTGTACTCTCTGTGCAATTTTTAGATCCAAAAGTAAAATTTCTCATTTCACCTTGTCATTTTGTTTTGTTTGTTTTCAGAAACATCTGAAGCAAAATAATTCTGAAATTAACTGGAAACAAGTAGGAAGCTCCGTCCTTCACACATTAAGATTGACCACAACTGTAAGAAAAAGCTACTCGTGAAAGTGTCCTTCTTGTCTCATGAAGAGCAATGAGGCTGTAATTTAGCTATAATAATCCCCCACGAAAATAAACTGCTTACTTGTCCTGAAGAAGAAGTCAAACCAACTAATGTCTCATAATCCTTTGAAGGGACAGAGTTCTTCTGTACATATTTATTAATGAATTCAGATAATAATGCCAAGTCCAATTCTTCATTCTCATTGCACCTGAAATTCCAGTTATTTCCTGAATCACTGTAGGGTATAAGCAAAAGCAACATCCCTTACTGAAACAGCTGCATGGTTGTTTCCTTAGGTTTTTTTGAGAAGGGAAAGGTAGAAAGGTCTTAGGTGAACAATTGGCCAATTTCTTTGGCCAATCTTACATGCTTCAGGTTAAGGCTCAAAACTGGAAATTACCAGATTCTGCCACTCTTTCAGATGATGAACAATGTACAAGTAATACTGTTGCAAAACATTTAATTTTTCCTGGAAAGCAATACCACTCCTCTCAGAGGGCAGTGCTACTCAGAAGGCCCAGGAACGCCCAACTTAGATAGCATTGCCATCTCTATAACCCCTTGCACAGCTAATATTTAGAATCACACTAGAACTACTATATTCAGCAATGTTCTGAAAATACAGCTAGGAAGGATGGACAGAAGCTGGAGCTGAAAGGTTAGTGTTTGTGCCGACTCTACAAACTGAAATAAAGGCACATGCTGCCCTCCTTAAGAAGTCTGAGAAAAGCAATGCTGAAGAACTTCACCTACACCTTGTGGCACCTCATATTCCCACACAGGGGTTGGGGGAAGAGGCAGCCCCAGATGCCTCTCTGCAACACCCATGAATGGCCAACGTCACCCCACTGGAGAAAAGGTACAGGAAGGGCATCACAATCTCTTCTTTTTTAAATTAAACAAGTGTTTGTTTTGAAGAATTTCCTTTTACTTTATACATCTGAAAATGAAAATGAGAGCAAAATGGTTGCATGATATCTGAAAGGATACAGGACCTCCTTGGCCCAGATGGAGGGACCTCCCTTTGTGACCTGCCCCCCTAGCCTGTGAGTGCTGAGCAGGGATAGAGAGAGCCTCTGCTTACATGAATATCTCAGTGGGCTTAGCAGGGAGCATGTAATCGATGCTGATATTAGACCTGCCACATTCCTACCTGGAATTGATTCGGGCAAGCACACGAGCTGCACAGGTAGGGTGTGCTTAACATCTTTGGGTGGTACTGAACCTAGTCCTTGTATGCAGCTCATGCATAGTGAGTGCTGTGTATCCAAAAGTGTTAGACCTAGGAGAGGTGCATAACCCTCTGGCAGTGATTTGGCTTCCAGGGAAAACTATCGAGAACTGATGTGTAAACACAGAGTTGATGTGCCAACAGTTTCCAGACTCAACAGCAACTTGATCAGAGTGACCTATCCAGAAATCCCAGATAGCAGGGTAGAAAAAGAGAACATTTTTACAAAGCCTAGGCATACCTATTTTTAGTCCTACTGAGGAGTTAAAAAGCAAAAGCTCACAAAAATGCCTTAAAATACTTTCTTGTCTGCTTGACTTTTTCTTTGTAGTATCTTCAGACTTGTCTACTAAAATTCTACTGCATGATTAATTTTCCCTAATGCAAATTGATTTAGGATTTCTTAATAGTCTCACATTAATTTATTCAAGACAAATTGTAACTGATTTTAATGAGGATGAACATTTAAGTATTAAAAGTATCACTCAGAGTACTCTAATTCTATGCATATCACTAGTTAATACGGTTTGCAGGTGTGTACAGAACTTGTAAGTGGCTGACACATCACTTTTGGATATTTTAAATAAATTTTAAGCATTTTTTCACAAAAATCTGTATTTCTCTTCTAGCAGCTCAAAACACCCCTGTTTGTTTCACTGGCGAGTACAACCTGGTATTTAAATAAAATAAATTTGTTGTGCATTTTACTGATTTTCTTTTTCTCTTTTCCTACTTTTCTACTGAATGTGGTGATGTCATCTGCTGAATGTTTGAAAGGTATGATACATTACTACCACAATTTTTCTTCACTAAAGTACCAGAAGCCGGGCTTCTGCCGATAGAAAGGAGAGGAAAGCCAACAGCCTCTTGGGCTACGGTGGTGGAATGGTGCCAGCAGGTCAAGGGTGATGACTCTTCCCTCTGCTCAGCACTGGTGAGGCCACATCTGGACTACTATGTCCAGTTCTGGACCATGAAGATGACTGAGGACTTGGAGCATTTGACATACAAGGAGAGCATGAGACAGTCTAGAAAAAACAAGATGCTCATTAGTTGCTCTAAGTGTTAGGATGAGTGTGAACGAGGTGGGATGCAGTAACTTTCCCAACAAACCTAGGCTTTTTTCAGACGTTCTATCCTGTCACATAAGGAGTCTGGTTCTAACACCCTTGTCCCATGCTATAATCCTGTCTTGTATGTTCAACCTCACTGAGTTGAATGAGTTTTATTGATCTGAGTGAAGGCCTGTATCTTTTCCTCAGGCACATGAGCCAGCATCGTGTCCTATCACAGAACTGAGAACTAGCCTGGCTGTTCAGTTTACATGACACAGAGGGACAGCGCCTCTTGCATTCAGTTCTGGCATAGAGGAGAGGCCGTGGTGCTGTGCTGTGCTGTGAGGAAAGGGCATCCAGTCTTGCTGAGGAAAGCAGAGGGAAGGGAGGAGGCACAAAGTAAGGTCCTAATAAAAGGCTTGTGTTTGATATTTAAGACTTAATAAGTATTGTGATTCCCTTATGCCATACAGATGACCACAGTGATTTCATACTGTTTGCTAATACATGTTTGACAAAGCTATAATGTCATTGCAGTCCTTGAGGGACATGGTTATCATTCCCATACATTAATGCTCAAGAAGACTGCATTCAAGAGGGGAAAGCCATTTTCAGCTAAACACAGACCACAATCACTATGCCTGAAGAGAATACAAGTGTATTTAAATAATACGATATTTGCTTTGCAAAAGATTGGCATAAGCTTTTGCACAGACTTGTTAGCTTAAAGGCTTATCTCTTTTAATGCTAAGAAGTATTTCCAGTGTGTTCTCACTGAGGACCTGATCAGAAGCAGCTGCTTCCACAGCACTCCATGTGTACATAAGCCCTTAGTGAGATGGCATTTTCTGTTTGGATGATCAATATGCACATTTTTTATATATCCAGCCTTTGTGCCTGGGAAGATAAGAAGAATCTTCTCCCTGCATTCTTCTTTAAATGCCAAAAGCTCTTTTGTTTAAATGACACATGTCACAGGAACACTTATCTACCACAATGCTCCCAATAAGAAATTGCCTTTTATTCTTGCTATCTCTTCACTTAACTGATATGATACCTTTCCTACCTCTTCTAAGACTCCCCAAGTGTCTTCCTAACATTTTTCCGCTTTGGTGCACCTTTAATTTTCAACTTTTTGACACTATATTAAAACTGATCATCTCTGAAGAGAAAGTTTTCTTGCTTCTGCTTCATGTATTAGTGGCAGGTTTTTGCTGGTTTGGTTTTTTGTTGTTGTTTTGTTTTGTTTTTTCCTCTTGTTTTTTTTTTAATGCATCTGTGTGCTGGGAAGAGTTCTTGTGCTTTGCAATAACACGTCTCTTTGATAAGCTTACTTCATATATTTTCATAGTTTTTTTTATTTTCTAGGATAGCCTTTTACAACTCTTTCTCTAGGACTGATAAACTATGTGGGTCTGATGTAAGTGCAGACTGCCAGCTGCTGGCAGGCTGGGTAGGAGGAGAGATTACCCTGCCTTTGCCTTGCTGCTGCTGCTCTTGTCCCAGTTCACTGCTGCCAGCCCCCAGCAGAGAGAGGTTACTGGGATGGATAACTCAGTCTGACCCTTTAAATTTTCTCATGTAACTTTAAATTCCTCATGTTTATTAAGATTTGGGAGTATGTGGAGAAGGTTACATGATGTCTCAAGGGGCTGATCCCATCAGGATCTAAGAAGTGCCTGTACATGTGCATGCCTTGTTCCCATGTCCTCTTGTGACATTGTCCCTGAGGCTCTGGACACAGCAGTGCCAGCAGCTGGAGGCTCAGGCCAACCTCAGAAAGCAGTAACTCTTCCTAGGGCAGCCTCAGATGTTATGATCTTTCTTTCTAGGAAATAGTGTTCCTCTGTAATCCCCCTGGCCCCCATGGTGCAGAGGAATGGTCTGAGTGGAGGTCAGGGGATTGCCCCTCATGGGGCATTGCAGCTACTTTGTCAGCAAAAAGATTCTTCTGCTTTCCCCCCTTATTTCAGCTGCCTGTTCTTCTTAGCTTCAGTGATCACATCTGTTAGTATTTTGGGATCTAACATTGCACAAAAGGAGAGGTAGAAGGAGCCTTTCTTTCTAAAATGACTTTTCTAGTCCAGAAGGCTGGTTTATACTGCCACTATTTGTCCACTGTCCCTGCTGCAACCCTTTCCTGCAAACATGCACGTAAACAGTTCATGCAAATTTTCACACAGCTACAAACAGTTTGTAGAAGGAAGTGAAAGACATTAAGGATTTTATTTTATTGCATTTTCTGTCCTGGAAAGTTTGATTAGGCATGAATCAGTTAAAAAGCGTTTTTAAAAATTTTTTTTCCTAGAGTCACATTTTAAGTAGGTATAAATGCTTTTTAGCAAATCTTTATGTGATTCTGTCTCCATTCCTCATCCTCTGAACCCTGTTTTGAGTGACTGTCTATGCTTCCCAAAGGGCTGCTGGAGCAACCCTTTCCAGTTGGTGCAGTCAGGCAGATCTGCAGTCCCAGGCTCCCTTATGCCCTCCAGGGATCCTTGCCACCGCTGCCTGTGGCAGCACAGTACTTCAATGCCATGCACTTTGCTCTTGAAATACCTCATGGCCAATTGTATCTCTTTGTAGAACAGAGAATTAAATCCAAAAGGAGCTTAGACTCAGATTTACAAGCATCAAAAATGTCCTATTAGGTGTTAGGAGCCCAAATACCGCTGTGGATATAGGCTGTAAGCACTTCAAACTTAAATAGAACAGAGCCCAGCAAGTGCTCTGGTGTCCAGCATTTGTGCAAAAATGAAGTGGCAGTGGGAGAGGTGGTATCAAGCTGGAATTTTTCTTCAAAAATTAAACTGAAGGAAATATCATACGTTTTTCAGTTGCCAGCTCTTTGCACTCAGTATATCAAGGTTCAGTATGAGCTCTGGAAAAGACAACATGCTCCTTCTGAAGCCCCCGATGTTAGGATGAGGGAAATGTTATGACTGCATCATCTCGAACCTCACTACCTTTGGTAGTGGGAACTGAAGGTCCACAGCTCACAACACCTGGTGAGAGGGGCAGGCAGCATTCCCTCATCTAAAAAAGTAATGGAACAGTTTAGATTTGGGAAATGCAGGAGTTTTTTAATGTTTGCACTACAGTTAGAGTACTTACATTAGGTCATTTTGTTTTCTGTCAGAGTGCAAATCTACATCTGCTTCCCAGCAAAACCTCCTAGCTGCCAGATTAGAGGCTGCCCTGGGCAAGAATGTCTTTGCTCTCCTCCACACCTGGCAGGTGTGTGGAGAGTACTTTTTCCCACCAGAAAAAATGCAGTAGGGAGCATAGGCTGGGAAGGAATGCCCAAGTAATTCTGCACAGGTTAGGGATCATAGGGAAGGAGAAATCTAGGGTTCCAACTCCTCCTTGAAAAAAAAATAGTTTTTTGCCATCTTTGCGAATGACCTCCTTGAGTGTAGGCCCTGTGACCTCTGTGTCTTGATATCTAAGAAATCTAAAGAAATGACTGCTGACCTCTGTTTGCAGTTTTGTGAAGAGAGAGGTATCTTTCCTAGAGAAGGACAAGGGTGCCATTCGCCTTATGGAACAAAAAAGGGAGATTGCTGGAGAGGTCAGCCCTTACCCATATCTATTAGGTAATCGTTTAGGACAGTATTTGTAAAGCACAGGTCCATTTTACCATGACTGTATACCTAGTTGCAAAGAGTAGGCAAGGACAAGAACCTCATTTCTCACCACTCCTCAGAAATGTGATCATTCCTGTAGGAAGGGCACTGAAAACTGCTCAGCTCTCAGACATAAGGAGGTGATCCACCTAAAATGAGCCTGGGTGACCTTGGGTGCAAGCAGACTGAGGAGGCAAAGGCAGTGGTTCCCCATCAACCCCACAGAGGAGGTGCGGCAGAGCACTGCATGGTGTTCAGCACTATTATCCAAGTCTTGAGGATGGACAGGCTGTTTTCTGGTGGGCTTTTATTCTCCCCAGTTCTTCCTTTATCACATGCTACATTTCATTTCTAAACCTCCCTTCTTCACTCGCAGATGTTTTTTCTAGTCCTCTTAGGCTTGCTATTTGTAGGCACATATGGAAATTTATCCCGCTGGCTTTCTGGAGGTGCAGCCAACTGTAGTTATGCTTTCTTCTAACAGCACCTCTGTCAAACAGAAACTAGTCCTGTGTAATGCCAGGCATTTCTCAGTAAAGAGATTACATGTGTAACACGTATGAGAACAGAGCTGCAAACCCCAGACTAATGCTGAGTAAGAAAAACCCGTATGCTTTGCGAGTCCTTCTTGCCGGACAAACCCCTGCTTTGGTAGTTATCAGCTTTTGCTAGCTCTAACTAGCAAGCAGGCTCCTCCAGTGCTCTCCCATTCCTCTCCAAGGACACCAACCATACCTCTAAGGCTTTCTGTTGCTGCTTTTCTCTCTGTTTCTATCTGTTTCTGATACCCAGATGTTTTCTTACAATACATCTATTCCGTTTCAAGGTAACAAGCTCTGCTCTACTTGTAAGAATCTCCCATCCCATATTTTATCTAAACTTTTATACATTCCTCAACCTCCAAAGTGCAATCATTGGCCAATATTTAAAGTCTTTACCTAACTAGTTGTTGGATTAGGACAAAGTGTCTAAAATACACAAGTGTTTGATGCTGTATTAGAAAGATGACTCTTTTTCAAAAATCTGAAATATTTCTTAATGTTGTCATAAATTCAGGTAAGGAGTTATTTGCTTTTTTAAAATGTGCTTTAAAAATATTCTCTCAAGTGCAGTTTGTAAGTTTGTATTAATGGCTCTTTTTGTTTTCTCAAAGCGAGCCTTAGGTTAAATCTAAGTTAACCACAGAAAAGGTCAAAAATTTTTTTCAAAGTTTTCGGGAGCACAACTAGCTTAATAATTTAGCAGCTGGCAGCTGTGGTGACCTAAAGTCTGTTGGAATCTAATTACTCTGATATATGAACCAGGTAATTAAGGTAAAAACTCCCACATTTTCGTAGACCTCATTAATGTATTTCCTTTGAAAATTGTTAGCTAATGATGGTACATTAAGAGTTTATCCATTAAGTGACAATGAATAATTAAAACCTTTGTCCTGGGACATTAAAGGACAGAATAGTGTTTAACTGCTCAATGTGTCGGTAATTATTTCTTAATTTGCAGTGCAAATATCGTGCAAGTTTGGGGAGAAAGGACCAGTCAAACTGGGAAAGTGGAAGAGAAAGACAGAAATAATTTCCTTTTCATAGAATCATAGAAAGGTTTGGATTGGAAAGAACCTTAAAGGTCATCTAGTTCCAACCCCATTGCCATGTGCATGGACACCTTTCATTCATATCCTTGGCATATGGCTAATAATTTAGGAGACATGGAGCCTCCTGAGGAGTTGATGTTTCTCCTGCTGCCTGAAGCTGAATCAGCAGTACAAAGAGACAGCAAGGACTTGTGTCTGGCAGGCATGCAGAGGGGGCTGCTCTCCCACCTCAGGGTCAACCTGCTGGGAGGGTGGGCTCCTAAGGGCAGCCTCAAAGGGTCCCTGCTGGAAGGGCCTTTTCTCAGTGGCCAGCCAGGCTGCGAGAGCTTCTTTCAGTCACTCTACTGATGGAGGAAAAGTTCAGATGTCACCTCTAATGTCCACGGAAAATCCTGGACTGTTGCTCGTGTCAGAATGGCCATCTCTACAATGGCTACAAATGAAACGTGGTGTGTGAGTGCAATAGAATGAAACTCTGTGCTCCAGCAGAAGAGCAAGTGGCACATGCTTTTCTTCTTCTGATTGAGTGCTGTGGGAGTGGGTTACCAACTGACGTGTTGGGTGAAACCAAAACTATGAGGCAGACCTAAAATGGTGTCAGAAGAAATCTGCTTTTCCTGATTTTGACTTATGAGTCTAAGACTTGTGTTATCTTTGACTACACTGCAGTGCAGGCTATAACCTGATACGATATAGCAGGCAGTGGCCCTGCACTCCACCATGGAAAGGGAGCTCCAGCTATGCCTGCTCTCCAGGGGGAGTTTCCATAAAGATGGAGGATCCAAGCCAGCAGATTTCCCAAGAAACTTCGCTGTCCCACCTCCCCACAACCTCTGTTTCCAAGTTATAATTGATTCCCAGTATGTGTTATCACCATGAAGACTGTGATCAGCACTTGGGTTTGAGCGTGCCAGGCACTGAGATTACAAACATTGCAAATATTTCTCTTCCTCAGTAATCAAATCTAACATGTGACACACTGCAACAATAGGATTAGACATGGGAGAATGGAAAAGCAACCTGTGCTTATACAGGATACATAATCACATAAATCAATATATAGATCAAAGTTTTCTTGAAGTAAGTGTAATGAATCAAAAACCAGAAATCTCTGTTGTCATGTAAAAGTAGCTACAGAATGAGGTAATTTGCTTCAGGACTTCTTTGGATGGGCTCTGCACTACCACGAGGCATTTACTTGTTACAAAGCAACCTACAGAGGGAATCCATCTGTACTCTAGTATTTAACCTGAAAAGCCTGAAAACTTCAAATTTGATTGCAGCTGGTCTGCAAAATAACAGCTTTGATGGGAAACAGTCAAGACATTGGTTTTTGATCAGAACTTCAAAGAAAAGTTTCTGGTGATCATCTCTTAGACCATCAAGGACCTGAGTAATTCCATATCTGGTGGAATCCCTGTCTACAGGGACAAAAAAACCCAGTCTGAAACAGAATATAATTTGCCTGCATTTAATTTTATGTCCGATAATAATACACTATTTATAAAGTCAAAAAAGTAGTAAAGTAATATTTATTGTGAGGCCTTTTATTTATAAGGAATTGAGTTTAAAAAATGAGATAATTAGAAAAATTAAGGATAAAAATATTGTTTCAATATGAGAGAGATGCACACATGGTTTCTCAGGAAATCCTGCTGTAAGAAATTACCAAAGCCAGTATACCAGACACATGTCTGCTAAAAGATAAAATCAAACAATGTTGGAACTGCTCTTTCTCAAGAAACTGGGCACTGTCAAATCATCTCCTTCCAAATCATTCTAAATTCCCACTAGGTCAAGCTGTTGGCTCAAAGTCAAGCTTTCAAGCAGTTCTCGGCCCATTTTTCTTCCTGCTTCGTTAGACATAGCCTTTTGCCAGAGCTTCAGCAGCAATCCTCCTTGGAAAGAAACACAACATGACATTGTCAAATTAGCATGGAGCACATGCAGCTTGCAGCATACAAGGGATGAAATACATGTCTGCACTTGTCTCTCTCCTGTGGACAGTGAAAAGTAGACAAAGCTGGAGCTTGCTGATGGGGTAATAATTGCCTACAAATGCGTAGGGAGACACAGGCCATTCATTCAGCTCAGGATCCTTTGTACTGAGAGACAACTGGGCTTGTTCCCTTGTCACCAGTGTTGCAAGTCAAGATGATCGAAGACTCATGTTAAGGTCTTGGTCTGCACTTGCACATACCTTCATGGTTTATGAAGTAGTAGGGTGGTAGTTATAACTAGGCCTGTCTTTGTTTTCACTCTATAACAAAGAATTTGTGCTTTCTGCCAGCTAAGGCCTCAAGCTAATGAAGAAAATAATCCCCAGTACTTATGTCCAGCCAATAAGCTGTGGCCCTCTAGGAAGTGTGCCTGGCCAGCCCAACCTAACATTAGCACCAGTTTGCAGGATAGTCATTGTTTCCTCCTCACTACACTCAGTACTGATCTTTGTAGTGGATAAAGGGTCTACAGAGGAAATTTGAGGGTAAAAAGTCTACTAGAAAACCAAGAAGAGTCATTCTCCTGCAAAACATGCTTTTGTATAAAGCTGGCAACGTTGAAGAATTGAATTTGCACAGTATTGTGCTGGGGGAATGAATTAGGAGGAGAAGGAAGCAAACAGTCCTCTTGCCTAGGAGGACCACAAGAGGACTGTAGAAAAGGTGAGGACAGCAGGAAAGGTTTTGAATAACGTGGCATATGCTGCTCTACCTTTGGGTATCAGTGAGGGGCAGAGCATAAAAAATAAAGATTCTGACTGTCCATGGATTGAGAAGCTTTAGAGGTAGCACAGCACTCTCTGCTGGACTAGCAGAGGCAACTAGAAGAAAATAAAGAGTAATCAAAGTCTGAATCAAGAAATGAATTCTCACTCTTGGTTGGATGGAGTCCCATCCTAGGAGGCACTATCTGCTCTAGTCTATCCCTCTATCTGCTGTTGAAGTTTGCAGTATCAGAAGAGGACTCTATATCTCACAGAATGTATTCAAAATTTTGAGGAATCTGACTCTACAAAAACAGTATGTCACATTTTGTCACCTGAGGTTTTTAGCAATAATGTAGGGTCTTTCAGGTTACTGCTGATGCTGTGGATCCAGACAAAATATATTTCAAAGCTTCTTTTTCTCATCTGCAAATCAGTCACCAGACTGAGTTAGCTGGCCTTTAATTCTCAGCTGAATTCAAAGCTCATCCCTTAGAGCAGAGTCAGGGAAACCTTTTCCCTGCAAAGCAATTTCAGGATTTCAGCTATGAACTTTATTTTGGCTGCACCTGCATGAAACTTCATCTCTTTTTTTCCTTCCATCTACCATATTCAACACTGATATCTCCTTTCCTCTCTCCCTGCATTGTTATCCTCATGCTGTGCTGCCCTGGTGCACTTCTCCCTCCCTGCCATCCTGCTGGTCATGCTTTTCTTTGCTCTGCCCCTTTTTCCCTCTGGAGGTAGGTCAAGAAACCCTGAGCTGTGGCATAGACTACCAGGCAGAGGATATAGCTGTTAAGACCCTTATTCAGATTCTGAGGAATAATGCTATATGGAAAGTGGGAGGGAAGCACTCTGTGATGGGAGGGTGCTCTTTTGTAACACTTGAGAGCTTCATTTCACATCTTTTTCAGCTGCAAATGCAACTGGTGAGAGAATTTTCACTGAAATATATGGACAGAAGAGAATCACAAATGCCATAACTAGGCATACTAATTTTTCAGTGCATTCTTACGTTCTATTTCTATTTAAAGATTCAAAATAACTTTGCTTCATAAAGGTCATACAAAAATAGCCAACCCAGCAGTATCTATGCATGAATTGAATCCTCAGAAGAGTGTAATTCTATGTCGCACCGCTGGATGGTGATGCATGACTTATTTTGGTGAAGATGATGAAGCCAGCATTGTCTAAGGATACAGTTTTGCTGGGACAAATGATGTTCTCTCAAAAACGAAAACCAGAACACTTGAGAACTCACAAACTCTTGCTCATGATCGTTTACTTGTTGTTGTTGTTGTTCAACTGATCTAATAACTTCATTAACAGCTTTAATGTTTCCAGATTCAACTGGTGAAACACAAATTAGTGTCTGTGTTTTTAAAGTTCCTATGAAAACCGGGGGGGGGGGGGGAAAGTAAGATCATCTGCTTAAAAAATGGATTTGTCTCACTGAAATCCCATGTGTAGTCAGAGTTATCCCATTGCTGCATTTACTCTCTGGTGTGTTGTTTGTTTATGGTTGTATTTTTAACTGTTTTACTGTTAGTCTCTAAGTGTTTATAGTACTTTATATAAAAAATTCACTGTATTCATATGGAGAAAGGTATGTAGAGAGAACAAGATATTAAATATCTATGGACTGCAGACATTTGTAGGTCAGTCTCATACCTGTTAATTTATTTGCTTTATGAAGAGCTCTCACTGAAACCAGAACTTTATTTTGCCGTGGACTGAAGTCACTAATGGATGGGGGAACATCCCCTTCAACAAGCATCCTCGGGGGCAGGAAAGCCTGGAATTTGTTTGTGGTTGGTAAATCTGTAGAGAAGTGTGTGGCCGCAATGAAATCTACAGCATTAGACCAGCCTTCACCAAAATTTGCTTCTGGATCAGAGAGATATTTTAAGCTGAAAGAGATGAAGATAAAACATGTAACAAATAATTGAAATCTCCTGTAGAACACATTAGTTGATCATTTATCCCAAATGTTTTTGTTCAGTATAAAATCCTGAGTGGTCTTAGTGCCACAGTGACCTAAAGCCTCCTTCAGTACTTTACACCTAATTTCTCCTGGTATTACTGCCTCTGCCCAGACTCAAACCAGCTCCTGAATTAGGCCCTGGCTCCCAGTGGGGAATCAACATCTCATTTTAAGGGCACAGCCTGCTTGCCCATCACAGTCTGGGCAGCCATCTCTCACTGGTCATCCCATACTCCGAGAGAGTGGAAAGAAGAGCAGAGCCTAAAGAGTAGATTCCTAAAGTAAGAAAGCTCATGCAGACTTTGTTAGGATACTACTCTTCCAAAGAGGTATGAAGGTGGGAAGATCCTCCTTGGCCACCTTTCTCATCCCCTTACCTGTCCTGGAACTTGGGGAGTGCATAAGCAATGGAGGTAACATGTGCCTTCCACATAAGACCAAGGGCATCATCCAGTTTGAAGGAGGAGAAGGTTGCAGAGCTCACAGCTTTGTGTTCTGTAGATAGCAGATACTACAGCAATAGGGAGGAAAAAAGGCAGAGAATGAGAGGGGAGATCGAAACACAATGAATTTTTTTTATTTGCGCACATACTTCACAAAATAAGGAGTTTGCAAGCTAAGGAAAATTGCTTTTGAGTAGTTAGAATGTGCTGCTTTGTATGTAAATATAATGTCTGACATAGGGACAAAAAGATGATTAATATAAATTTTTAAAATGAATATGTATCCACGCTGGAGTTAATGGGAGCTGCTGTTCTTTGACATCCACAGAGCAAGGGTTTTATCCACATACTTTAGGTATTCTGTCAGTGGACTTTTGTATCCAACTTCTGTGGAAGCTACTGCAATGAAATATTGGATTCCTGAAAAACTTGTCTCTATCCTTTTGGCCACAACTTTCTGGAGATTTTCAGAAAACAAGAAAATTATCCTTAATTGTTATCATTACGGTTATTTGAGGAGTTGATATTTTATAATAATTTCTGAAACATGCTGTGTAGGAAGAATGATCTTATGAAGACAAATCCAGTCTTTCAAAAACTCTCAGTCTCTCAAACCCTCTACCTTCACTCAGAGGTGCCAAGAGGAACTTATAGTTTAAGCTTTCAGATCATTATAAATTATTTGACTACCAACAATAATGTTGTCTGTAGTAGTCTAACTATAAAAAATAGTTATTAAATCTATGAAATAAGAAATATTGTCATCTTTGGGATTAGGGAACAGCTGAATGTGGAGGAAAGACAATATCTACTTGCATGAATAAATGTCCCTCTGAATGAAGTTTCACATTTTCAGGTTTTTAGATGTCTAAAGGAATAAATGAACCCTATAAAACCAACCCAACGCCATTTCTTAAAGGCAGTGTTCCATCTCACATGCTTATTTTGCATTGCTAACATAAGCAGTATTGGAAGAATACAAATATAATTGTTAACAAAGCAGTGTCTTGGGACAGAGGCCAAATTACAGAAATTATCTTAAAGGAAGAAAAATCCATAACTAGTAAAAATCATGGTCTTCTTATCTCTGACTCAATTTATGTTATGCTTTTCATTTTTCCTGCTTCTTGCTTTTATATGAAGCTGTTATTGAAAGAAAACTAAGCTCTCTGAGTCCTACAAGTGACAGTAATAATAGTTTTTAAAGGTAATATTCTGGTCTCATTTCTAAAACTATGGGGGGGGGAAGTAACATATTTACTTCAAAAAAGGCCTTCCAGTCATCCATGAGCTTGGGCATGCGAGACCTGCAGTCTGCAACACTGTAACAGAAATCATCTTTTCGCTCCTCTGGTGGCAATATTTCTACTTCGAACGGCAGCTGCCCAAAGAGGCCAGCCTCCACTGCCCCCAGAAAGGGTATGACAGCCAGGTAGTAATTCATACCTGTAACAATAATTAAAACGGAGGAAGTGTTAATCACAAGCAAGTGAAAAATTCCTGCATAGAAAAGTGAACTCTGTCCCACACCAAATTCAACCGTTTCAAATTGCCCTGATACAACTGTGTTCAGCAGTGGGACATACTTACTGAAATACACTAATGGTGTCATCTGTATTAATTTAGATATGATTTGTAATGTTAATTTATATATTGTCCTTTAAGAGCCTTGCATGAGCGTACAGAGGGCTTTACTTTGCCAGAAATGAAAACACTACTGAAAAAAAAGTTAGATCTTTGTAGGCTGTCACAGACAGGACAAGAAAAACCTCTCAAATATTAATTGCAAACTAAGTAAGAAAGACTAAAGGGTACTCCCCAAGTATTGTTTTCATTAAAAAATCCCCTTCTTTGCATCCTAGACCTCTAAGAAATGAAAAGGCAAATACTAGCAATATTTTACTGGAAAATAATAATTTTGCTTTTAAAAAATATTTCACGCACTGAAAACTGCTTGAAAATTACCTCACTTTGTCCAGTTTTATTTTAGGGTGATGGCTTCCTTTGGTCTGATCCATAATTTGGAGCAGTCAGATCCAGCATGTAGGAAACTCAGGCTCATTTCTCGCCTCTGCCAAATCATGTCTGCAGTGAGAGTGCCCATAGGGCTATTTGATATTCCACATTTGAAACGAGAATTTTAAATTCTCCTTTTAATTGTGTCCCCTTTGTAGAAATAAAGTTTAATAACTTTCAGTGAAGTAAAGCCTGGAAATCAGTTATTCTCTCTTTTGTGTGGGTGCCTCTGAGCTGCTGTGCTGAAAAGTCATTTGCTTATGGTCTCCGGGCCATAGGCTGCCCTGGTATGTTTTATACAATCACAGCAGCGAGGACCAAAATTACCAAAACCTGACCACCAACCATGTATCCCTGTCCTACTAATGGGAAACCGTCATTCCACCTTCTGGGGAAAAGACCACAAAACAAAGTTCAGCAAAAAGGAGTGTATACCTTGGCTATAATTCACCAGGGACTATCTGTACAGGAACACTGAGGGAGCTTGGTGTATTGCTCTAAGGATGAGATGAGAAGAAGGATGGAGTGGCAAGTATGAAACAAAGGATAGAGCATCACAGTGGTATTGAGATTATGCTCCATCAAAAACAATGCAGCTCAAAATACATATTACTTTTGATGCCCTACATATATTAATGACTAAAGTCACTATAACTCCACCTCAACATGAAATGTCATCAACTCTAACTTCAGCTTCTCCCTTCCCTCAAAGAAATTAATATAAATATCACTTAAGTAGGGAGGGAGGTCACCGAAGACTCAGTCGTAACTTCTGGGATCAGTCAACAGGCTGAACCTGTCTTCTCCCCCATAGGGATGCTTATTGAGTAAGAATCTCATTCTATGCAAGCTAAATTATTATCTCTAGCTAGCTTAGTGGTTAGAGCTTGTCTATATATTGCTTCAAATTCATTTCTGCAGTCTGTTACTATCAACAGCAATCTCTGAACATTAACCTGTCACAGTCTTCTACTATCAGTGTGTTTGTTAATAAAATGTGTTATTCTGTAAACTATTTGGTGTGAGTCATAGAATCATAGAATCATAGAATAGACTGGGTTGGAAAAGACCTCCAAGATCATCAAGTCCAACCCCTGATCCAACTCCAATTACTATATCATGGTACTAAGGGCCACATCCAATCTCTTTTTAAAAACCTCCAGGGATGGTGAATCCACCACCTCTCTGGGTAGGCCGTTCCAATGCCTGATAACCCTCTCTGTAAAGAATTTCTTCCTAACATCTAACCTAAACCTCCCCTGGCAGAGCTTGAGCCCATGTCCCCTTGTCCTATTGTTGGTTGCCTGGGAGAAGAGACCAACCCCCGCCTGGCTATAACCTCCCTTCAGGTAGTTGAAGAGAGTGATGAGGTCGCCTCTAAGCCTTCTCTTCTCCAGACTAAACAACCCCAGCTCCCTCAGCCTCTCCTCATAGGACTTGTGCTCAAGTCCCTTCACCAGCCTTGTTGCTCTTCTCTGGACCTGCTCCAGCACCTCAATATCCTTCCTGAACTGAGGGGCCCAGAGCTGAACACAATACTCAAGGTGTGGCCTCACCAATGCAGAGTACAGGGGAAGGATCACTTCCCTGGTCCTGCTGGCCACACTGTTCCTGATGTGTCCTTCAAGGGCACTAGGAGTGGCTGGCAGCAATATCATACTTGACAAAACTGGTCATACATACAGAGCGGGAATGCTCTTGGTGTATGAACCTGAACAGGTTGGTTGAACCACCCTCCAAAACAGTGAGCTAAAAAGACTGATGTTCTTAAGTAGGGAGTTTCCCATACACCTAGGGGTGTATTAAATGTGAGTTTCTTCTTTAAACTCATTCCTGGCTTCTTATGACTACTCGTGCCAGAGAGGGCAGCTCTGAAGGACAGCTGAAAGCACTGATACACTCAGAACAGTAAGAGACATTTCCATGCAGTCTCAAAGACTTTTTGCATGTTCTTGCTGCAATAGGCTAAATCAAGGCTGAGTTTATACATTTTTTGGAGGCAACAAAATTGATATCGAGCAAACATGCAATATTTAGAAGTAAGTGAAGAGCAGGAATGCAAACACTGAGAAGGTAAAGGTGGTGGTTTCTATTCCAGGAGGGTACCCTGCTTGCACAGGGCTATGAAGTGACTCTTATTGTCACTTCATGGGACGCCTTCCCACAGAGCACATAGTACTATCCAACCACAGAGACGGGAAACTGAAGCTGGAGTGAGTATCGCAGCGGCTTTGGTTTTACTCTAGATTTACATTTTAAATTTTCTCTGTGCTTGTGCCTTTGTTCACTTGAAGACATATACATTTAATTGCTGGCTCACAGCCAGAAGCTTCATTCAACAAAGCATTCCTGTGGCAGGGAAGGGACAGAGCTGCTCGCTGAAACCTTCTGGCAGGTCTGGTGGAAAGGGGGACCTAGGACAGGACAGCAAGAAAGCTGAGGGAGCAAGGGACAGAAGTGATGGAGGGAGAACATGCTATGGGAAAAAGAACCAAAGGTGATTGCAAGAACCACAAAGATTCCTGCTTGACATTCTCACACAAGGTTTTAGTTTGAAGTGCTACCATCTAAACTGAACAAATCTGCTGTTGAGTAATTGAAAACTGCAAATATCTACAAACATCTACAAATATAGGTAACTGTCAAGGTGTTTCCCACTTATTTAACATAAATTTTTGCAGTGTAAACATTTTTAAAGCTGCAAGTTTGGGATTTTTTTCTCCTTCCTCAAATATATTATCAAAATCAACTAACTTTCATTTACTCACACTTAGGTGTCTTACTGCAAGTTTGCAATGGAGCATCACATAACATGGAAATTACATTGTAATAGAGAATTCTAAGGGGAAGAAAGATTTAGAAATAGCCTTCTAGGACACTAATCTTATTCTGGAGAAGAACAGTGTATTAGCATATACTTACAGGACCACCAGCTTGTTACAGATTGGCACAGGAGGTCTCCATGTTCATAGCCACAGGAAGTTGCACCAGAAGGATCTGCTAACCTACCTGAATAAATCAAATGAAATAATACAACAAATACTTATCAAACTTTTCACACAAGAAATCCTACTGAGATGAAAAAAATATATAGGAGTAAAACACACAGAATTTTGCTCAGAGAAGCAAAACAATTACTGTTGCTTTGTTTCATAAACTACTGTTCCTAGAGTAGTTGAATCTCTCAGTGCATAGTAATTTGATAGTGTTGTACAGTTTGATTTACACCTCACTGTGAATTTATGGAGCTGTTTGAAATCAGGACACCACAGTGATATTTTTACAGAGGTGTAAATATATATTCACATAGAGAGGTAAACACATGCATAGCTGATGCGTAATTTCCAATAGATGTAGGGCTGCTAGTGCAGGAGAGTTGCTTAATGAGCAGAATAGCACAAATTAAATGTACTAGTAATTGTCTCACCTAATTGGGTTGTGTGATACAATCTTTTTCAGTTTAATCATGCATACAAACATGGCCTTACTGTGAAGCTAAGCATGCAAATGTTGTTGTAACTGATTAGCAAGGTTTTCAAGCATCTATGCTGTAGCAAACATGCAAGACATTTCACAATTATTCGTGACAGCATGTTAGGCATATTTTACTTTAAGCATGTGATGTGAAGAAACAGCCCAAGTATTAAAAGAATAACGTACATGTATATGAAGTGGTAAGTAGTCATGTAGTGTGTCAGGAAGTCTGCTTGAATTGCATGATGTGAAATTACCATGGTCTAGTCCAATGACTTGAGCTATTCCAGAAGCTCTCAAACTCTGCCCTGCAGAGCACTTACTCTCTGACAAGTCAGCTGAATGAAGACAGCATCATTTCTGTCAGATTAGAACTAAACCTCGTTACCAAACCAAATTTTCTGATACTTTTTGCTCAAGAAGAAGAGATGATCATGAACAATGTGGATACAAATTATCCTAATTATCTTCCCTAGGTGACTGGACAGAGCTTGTGCTCTGGGGCACGCTAGGTGCTCAAACTCATATCTTTCATTAGCAGAGCACATGAACTTGCAGTGATGAGGATCGCAGTTCAACTGGATTATTTTTTTTTAATGAAAAATTATAATTTTTAATATTAACAGAAAGATTATATTTTTGATATTCTACTTCAACAGAGAGTGCCAAAAATAGGCACAATAGATCACTGGTATGCAAAGGAGATGAATGGGAAGGATAAAGGATAAGAAGAAAAGAAGACAAAATGTTGCAAAGGAGTTGTATATGAGGTTTATGAAAGATTGTTAGCCTTGGTGTTTTGGGAAAATGAAGAGTCCCAGGAAGTATCAGTGATAATTATAAGATATGTAGTAATTACTAGCTGCGCTTACAGGTCTATACTCCATTTTTGTTGTTTCTGCTCCCTCCTATTCCCTGTGCTTGACATGATCGGTATTTCAGTCTTCAGGTCTACCCAAGCTAAACTGTGTCTCTCTGTATTGACAGTGTCCCCAGCTGTATGTTATCCCATCAGCAAGATCTCTCCACTATTTTTTGTGGAAAGGTTGTTACTGAAAATGCTAAATGCAGTTGTTCTTATCTTGCTGAGGAAGAACTCTGAGCACATCCTCCATTTAGCTGTGTAATTCTCTTAGCAACGCTCATCACTAAATTCTCCTTCAGGTGTTCCTTTACCAAATTTACAGTTCCCTATTTCGTTCTTATCTTGTAAAGTATCATTAAAAATTTTCATCCTATGCTTTGCTTTTACAAAGGGAGGAAATACATTTCTGGACTTCGATAAAACAACATTCATATAATGAAAGAAAATATAAGTTAGCCTGACACAATCTACCTTTGATTCATGTAAGCTCTCCTTTTTCTATTTAGTTCTATGTCTTTAATTATTCTTTCCTCTATACTTATTCTAATGTCTCGTCTACTGCTGATGTAAGACAGATGTTTTTGTGTTCTTATCCCACTTTTCCTTCTTCTTAAATATAGGTACAACCTATCCTGCTCTTCAGACATACAATGGTGCCTGAATCTTTCTCGAAGTTCTTGCTCCTGAATTTGTACTTCTATATGTGAAGTGGGGATAGAGACTACCCAGCTTCCTCAGTTTGTGTAGGTAGGACTCCCAGTCTAGCTTCATCTCCCAAGTGACAAATTGTGCTTCCACAATCTCATTCCTAACATCCATTTCGTCTCAACATAATTTTCTCTACTGTAAATTTAGGGAAATTACTGATTTCATTTTATGTCCATGAGTAGATTATTGCAAATCTTTGTACCGCTCTTATTAAGTAGCAGCTTCACTTCCTCTTTATGGTTTATACAGAACTATATCCATAAAAATATTTTCTCAGTAACATAACTTTCAAGACCAGACAGAACTGTTAATTCAACAATTTTTGTAGTATTTTTAAAGACCTGTTTTCTTGCACTCCGGACTCAAATCCTGCTTTTGTATGTCCAAGCTTACTAAGTCAATGTACAAACACTTCAGCCATTCCTCACTAGTTTATCCCAGCTGCCTATCTCAGTTAGGTTTAGCCTTTTGCTAACCTCAATGCTGAATGCAGCAGAATTATGTTGTTCTTTGTCCCTTATCTATTTATTTTTCAACTTCTCATATTTTTTTACTGTAAAACCTTTTAGTAGTTTTTTAACCTTCTGGTCATGTATTTTCAAAAATATATCTCCTTGTCTAAGGACCAGTCCTATGACTCTCTGGCAGGTGACAGTACATCTTTACCTATCTATGCAACAAGGTGCAAATCTTCCTCTCATCTTCTATGTCCCTCGTCTCTACTTGGAAATCCTCACTGCAACAAGGCACATCTTCACTTTGTGGAAGAGGCCATTCTACATAACTAGATCCTTTCCAGCAGGTAAACACTGAAGTGCAGCTTCTGTATCCAGTCATCTTTGCTGCATGGTGGGTCAATTCTCCTGCTGCACCGGCCTCTCCCCTTCTTGTACACATAAAAAAGGGAAAGAGGAAAAAGATTGACTAAACTCCAACCAAATTCTTCTTGTTGCTGTCTGTTTGTCAGCTAGTTTCCTGCTTGGATTTTGCTTACTACGTTGTTTTCCTAATTTTTACTTAGGAGTTAATTTTCCATTAGCTGTGACTAAATGCTGGCAGCCTTGCTTCACCGCCAGCTGCAGCACCTCTAGCTTCTTCCAAACATACAGCTTCAGCCAAACCACCACTACAGATTATATCCAATAAACAAAAAAACAGGTAGACAGATACATTTGCTTACATCTTGTTACCACCAGGCACCAGTTTGTGAAAACATCCTTGACTTTTATTCCCCTCTTCCCCTCTTTTTTTGATTGCTAGAACAAGGCAAGTTCAGCTCTGGCTTTGAAAGGAAAGCTTCACTGACTGCTGCGTGTGAAGCAGCCTCTGAGAGAATGCATTCTCTGATAAAGCCCCCGATAAGATATTACAGCCTTAGCCTTAAGGGACCTTTCACATGTGTTTCTGTGTCTGCTTCTCTGTCATGAACAGGTAAACAAGAATGACTGCCCTAGATAAAAACAAGCTTTTAGGGGATAAACCATTAGAATTTGGACAAAATTGAAAACACCACAAAACCAAATCAACAACAACAAAACAAACTCACAACCCCCACAAACAAACAAAACAACCTCAACAAACAGAACAAGCTTTAATTTTTGTAAAAAGCATATCTAGAAAATAATGAGGCTACTTCTAAACTGATCATAAAGAGCAAATGGAAATAAATTCTCACAGGGAGAGGTGGACTTTTAACTATCTGTATTAGAAATTAAGCTAAAACTACCTATAGAAGATCGTAACATTAACAGCCATTAACAAAAAATAAAAGCTTATTAGTTAACAAATTAAGAGCAGCCCTGCACAGTGCAGGCCCTGAAATCTATCTACTATAAACTGGAACAACTGGGAATGCCTTTTCAAAGATTTTCTGCTAGTTGAAATATTATCCATCTAAACCACAGATCTTCTGTATTCTGACCTCTTCCTATTAGAAATTTTTATAGCTATTGCTCAACAAGGCAAGGGTGTTCTCTTTGTTCAGCATTTCTTTTTCAAATTGGCGGCTTAGCTCAGCATGTCAAAGTTTACACATACCGAGGCTACGCCGGGCTTTCGGGGCAAAAACCTTGGAAAGGAAGACTCAAAGCAGATCCAGTAAATACTTTGCTAATCTAACATTTTAAGGACATAACTCATACCTGTACGAAATTGCCACCCATGCTGCAGTGGTAATCCCCAGAGAATGTTGCCAGTGTTTTGGAGTCCAAAGGCACTAAAATATTTGGTTGAAGAATTTAGCAAGCTCTTATACACTCCCAGTCTTTCTTGATAGTTCCAAACATTGATGACAATTTTGTTGTCCTTTACTGGGAAATCCAGCAGGTTTTTAGGGGCAAGGTCCCACAGAGGGGGATATTCATCTTCTCCAGGGACTTTGTTTTCACTCCATGCTGCAGCCGTCACAGGACTCAGGGTAATAGTCACTATAAAAAGAGTATATATGCCAAGGCAGGGCCACATTGTGAAGGTTTGTAACCCAGGTGTTTGTGGCTGCAGGGTTTTTATCAGGAAAGGTGAGGGCTGGGCAAAAAGGGGTGACTCAAACACAGAGGTCTCCGTTGTCGCCCTTCCCTCTTCCCTGTGACCCTGACGTGGAGTTGCCAGATTAGCAACTGTGTGAGTAATGCTCTGTCCTTTTCATGGAATCTAGGGAGCACCAACAGATGTTTAAGAAGAATCAATCTAATCAGAAAATGTCCAAGTCTGCGCTGCCCATGACATATACCCACCCTTCCATATGGCTGAGGTGCTACAATACTGACTGTAGAGTTGCATTATCAAAATTTTTGTTGCAGTGTTTCTTACTAGTTGTCAGTTTCCCTTTCCCAACCTAGTTCCTTCAGGTAAAAAAGGGACAGCAATGCCATAGAGCTCACCCCAGCACACACGCAAGGCAGAGTGGGGCTAGGGCTGAGGTACTCTGAGGAGGGCTCAAAGCACTGACGAAGGAACAGCAGTGACATATGGCCGGCACTGCCATTGGCACCTTTGTCTTTTGGCCTCGAGACAACTGCCTGCAGCCTTCAGGTCATAAGAGTGTTGGAAATAGCCAAATCAGCCTGTCTGCAAGTACTGACTTGTCTTGTGTGGAAATGGTCATCATTGTAAAGTCCTAAAGCCTCCTACCAAACCTCCATGATCTTGTAGCCTGCAAAGGGAATACAAAGGCCAAGCCTCCACTGACAAAAGGGGTGTCTAAGTTACACTCCAAAAAAAGTGAAACTGTCCAGCTGCCTTCCTCTCACCTACTTCTAGGAATTCTTGGACTTTATAATCTTCAGCTGCTTTTTCTCAGATAAGCAATGGTTGCAAAAGAACACTCAGCAAACACATGGTTTGTTATCTCCGTGGTCTTTTATTTGCATGAGAAAAATTGCAAATGCCCCTTTTCTTTGAAGTAATTATGTGAGTTTCGGTTGGGCTTTGTGTGCCTAAAGTACCTTAAACTGTGGATGGAACAAGTCAAAAGTGGCTGCAAACTTTTCACAGTAAATTTAAAAAAAATTTATCAGTTCTATTCAAAATTTTTCCATTTTCTCTATGTATTAAGGAGACTGCCTAGTCTCTAAATATCTAAATAGCATGATTTTTCAATGATCATTTATTATTTTTGGCTCTGCTACTGAGAAAGAAACAAAGACTTTTGAAATACATAGATCGGGGAACGCTTTTTCTAATCATGCTGCCTTGCAGAGGTTACAAATAATCAAGCTGTTCTTTCATTAACTTTCTGTGGATGGGATTTATCTAATCTCACTGTGGACATTTAAATACTAACCTAGCTATGAAGATTCCCTCGATAGCCAAACCAGAGAATGAGGCATGTCCAGAATGTAACTTATTTAAAACACACCACTGAGAGGAGTATTGCTCCTGACTGGCTGTAGAGGGAGTAGAAATTACAAGTTTAACTTTAGACAGAGAAAAAAATATTTTTAGATTAAATAAGATCAATATTGTTATACCTACTTTTCTGAAATAATTCTTTCAGAAATGTTTTCAAAGGTACTTTTTATTTCCTTGAAATAAGACATTCTGTGAAATAATACTGAGGATAAATGCCAAGAACTGTGTTGATTTCATACATACCTATATATATATATGTATATATATATTAGGATCTAATTGAGACAATGGGCAGTAAGACTCACATAAAAAGGAATAATGCTGAAAGGCATTAACTAGGTCACAAGACTTACAGAGGAAACCTGTGACTCAATGAAATAAAAGGCACAAATTTCATAATTGCACTAGGGCAAAAATTTTATTTGGGAACATGAAGGAGTGAGTAAGAGTGGCTGGCTTTTTGTTTTTTACCATCACTGAAGGAAGTGTCCAAATCAGGAGCCTAAATTCTTTCTGGTTTTCTATAGTCAAGGGGGAGAGTTTGAATTTGCTAGTGAGAGATACCAGCCATTTGTATTACGAATTATTTTGCTTTAGGTAATTAAGGTAAAGAGAGGTGAATAAACTTCTTCACTTTTTTTTGCAGAGGTACAGTATATTTACATCCTCATGACAGATTACATATAGTAAATTGATTGGTTCCATGTTTGTGTAGAACTTTATTGTGCATGAAAAACTGTCCTCCTGCTCTGCCATCTGGAAAAGCAAACCCTATTAACACTGGTCTGGGCAGGCGTAAAAATATTAATTACTAGTCTGAATGCAAAAATGTACTTTCTCAAAAGACTTATAATACAGAATTAAGATAAATTAATGACATAATGCTTGTCTTATATCAATTTTTGAGCTATTTTATAGAAAAAAATTTGTTTTGTATGCTAAATGGTAAAAAACAAAACTTGAATACATCTACTTAGACAAACTCTCCTAACTTCTTTTAGGAGTTTCAGCCTTTTGCTTACTATGGTAATAAAAGGAGTTCAACAACCCAATTCATCTTTAAAGAGTCAACAATAATTTTTCCGTAGTACAATAAAAAATTCTTTCTGAAAAATATTATAATTAATTTTATAGCTCTTACTCAATTTTTGCATTTATCTGTGTCAGCAAATATGTTGCTGAAGTTTCTTTAAGTCTTTAGGGACAATGGTTTTCCTTTGAGAAATATCTGGCGTTTCCAGTTTGGAATCCAGGCCTGTTGGTTTTGCTGTCCGAGGGGGGGGTGACAAGGGTGTGCTTCATGTGATATCAATTGGACTTGAGTGGTGGCGATGTTGGGTGTTGAGTCA
This sequence comes from Pseudopipra pipra, assembly GCF_036250125.1. NCBI lineage: Eukaryota > Metazoa > Chordata > Aves > Passeriformes > Pipridae > Pseudopipra > Pseudopipra pipra. Next base: position 62,195,791 of record NC_087551.1, read on the forward strand.
TAGCACCCCTTCAGGGCTGTCAGCATTTTAAATAAGTGGAAGATTAAGGAAGACTATTAGTAATGTCAGCACCTCTGTTCTTTTCACAACTCTCTTAATAAGCACCCTACCAGTTACTCAGTAAGGATGTGCTCATACAGACATTGCAATAGAAGCACGTGCTGGAAAAGACTGTAGATTATGATAGATGGTAATTTCAGGTCTGATATGTAATTGTTTTCAAGTAAGAGACAACTCTATAGTTTTCAGATGGGCTACAGATTTTGCTTCAAGATAACAGCAGAAAAGCTGGTAAGCATCAATTAGACTGGTTGAGGTGACTGCAAGAAAAGATGGCAGCCTTAAGTCCCCAGACTATCAAAACATAAAGTTCTGTAGTCCTGGTGGGATACTCTGAGGAAGGAACTGGAAAGCGAGTGAGGAAGAAGCATCAGTACTCCCACTGGAGTGAAGTCAGAAGCATGTGAGAAATCTTTAGATTATCTGGCGCTCTCACTACCCTTCAATCACATAAAATAGCACTGAAAAGAAGGGTTCCCACACTTCATTTTAGGGCAACTGTCCTAAGAAAAAGAAGAATGAGTTTTCATTTAGATGGGATGTTGTTCTGGATGAGCCTCCCTATCACCTGGCACATTTTTTCATGCCTTGACATTTCCACCAGTAATTGTGAGTGCTCCTTGACTGTGATCTGTTCCAGGGAAAACAAGACCACACTGTAGCTGAAGGTATTCTTCATGTATTTCACTGGATAAACTTAGAACAGTGGATATATTTAGGTTACTTACTCATATTTGTTGTTATTGACTGCAGCTATCGTTTTGAACAGACTTTCTTTTTGTCACAGGCAGGGATATTTGGCAAGGGAGGATCTCTCTGGCTTCAGTGGCCTCCAGCAAAACCCCTTAACAGGGCTATAAAAGAGATTATAAATTGCTACTGGTGTGGTTGTGAGTAAAGGTCATCAGCTAAACCTCATGACCATGAGTGGGCTCTACCACTAATGCAGCAACACACGTGGTAAGACTGTCAGGCATCTGAGGGGCAACTACATTGTGTATGTAGTGGACCTAGCAGCAGGTGCTGCATCATCATATCCTGTCTTCTCCATATGTCCTTGGACCTAACATTTCTCCTTCTTTGGAAAACATCATTCTCATGTTGTTCTCCCCTCTCCAAAAGTCTTCCCGTATTACCTGCTGATCTTGCATCACCGGAAAGATCCTGACAATCCAGACTATAAATTGTGCTGATAAATGTTGGTGAAGTATGGTCATAATAATATATTCACTTTATCTCTCTCTCGCTTTCTTTCTTTCTTTTTTTTAACAGAAGCAAACTATTGAATTGGCCATACAGAGTAGCACCAAAAACATCCCAACCAAACCAACCAACCAACCAACCAACCAAAGAAATAAAAACAAACAAAACCACAAACAAACAAACAAAACCAAACAAAAAACCCAAAACCACACCAAAAAACTCATCCCCCCCAAAACCTAATAATCAAATTAAATCCAATCACTCCTATTTTAGGAAATACTAGATTCATAGCTGTGGTGGGATTTTACCATATGCAGTTTTTCTTTCCCAGATGAAGTAGCATTCTTTCCATGGAGCTGGCTGGGTGAAAGTCTGGCTGGATAACTGGCTACAAAGGCAAGTGTAAGTCCAACATTTCCAGAGTTCCAATTCATAATAGTAAAAGAGGAGTAACTACCAGTAAGGTAAACATATGGATTTAGGAGTAAGGTATAAGATGTGTAATGCGTACCTGAAGCTGTCCCAGGTGTACTCTTTCAGATCAGAGTGCTCCAGAGGAGTACACACCATACTCAAGTTCCTGAGCAGGCTTGTTTGGAGGACCAATGTGACTTTATGAGTGGGCAGATAAGTAGGTAGATCGATGGATACAAAACCAATCGACCAAAAAAAAACAAACCAACCCTTCATCAGACTCAAAACAGGAAAATTTGAATTAACCTACAGCTTTCATTTTCATAATGGTATTTTGGAGGTATATTTTCCTTAGAGGTTAGTTCAGATGACACCATAACCTTCACATCTTTTTGTTATCTTCAGTTTAGAAGGTGAAGCTTAAGCTGATCACAGACTCAAATATCTGTAGAATTTAGCACCTACAGATCTATGGTCTTCCACATCACCTCTTCAACACCTACTCTACAAGACATCAACCTTATTTTCATATGGTGGAATTCGTTCCTTTGAGACAGACCACACAAAACCTCCATTCACTGGAACAGAGATTTAAAAGTTGGTAAAACCAAAATAGATAGATATATTCCTGAGAGCATCAGGGTTGTAAACACGTGTCTAATGGAGGAAGGTGATAGTAAATTTTTCATATAATATTTCTATTTTGTCTCAGAAGTAGTTACTCAAATACCTCCCCAAGACTGTGTACAAAGTCAAGGAAGTCTTCTGGCTGCTTTTTTGTATATCACTAGGGAGTGAGCAAACTGCAGCAAAAAATACTAGAATCACATTGTCAGCTGATGAAAGATTTTCAATCTTTCATTAATTATGCATCCATTTATAAGACAAATTAACTGAATCTTCACTTATATTTTTAGCATGACATTATAATTAGATGAAAATGAGAATAAGTGGGAATAACTAATTAGAAAGAATCACCATAATGGCAAAGATTCATTAAAATAAAGGCACAAATTTCCAAAGCAGTAAATCTGTAGCTAGATGCTGGTGCCCAGATTTACTGATGTGAAGTATGCAAAACGACTGCATCAATTAGAAACTTGGACCAAAACAGCTTTTTTTTGCCATTTGGAAGGAGTAAACAATTATTTCAGGAATTAAAATCAGGATGCATTTTGAGGCACTTGAAACTCAGAGACTGCAGAGAAAATTTTCAGAAGACTGTGAACCATCTTCTTCCAGCTGCAGCCATTTTCCTCAGACTGAAAAATAAAAGGGAGGGGGAGGGGAGAAGCTTCCTTACAAGAAAGGAAAGGAGAGCTAACAAAAATGTTTCTCAAAGAAACAAATTAGTCTTCATTGTGTAAGCAGGAAAGATAAATTTTAATGTAAGAAAACTGGAAGAAAGTGTAGTAAAATAAAAGACAAGTGGTATAAATTATCCTCACATTTCTTGCCTAATTTTGTTTCTGTCATGGAAAAGAATAACACTCTTGTTGTTTCTAATTGATATTCTCTGTTGGTGTACAGCACAGTATTTTGGTCTGCAGTTTCATTTGCAATGACAGAGGAAATAAGGGTGATTTTCAAGAAAAACATATTTCATTCTTGTTTAGAGAAGTCTGAACAATGCACTAAAAACAAATTCCAAACCTATTTGATTAAACTAAAATATGTATTTAACATAAAATTCCTAAACCAAATCAGTAATTTTTGAAACATAATCATGATACTATAAACCTAGAAAAGGTCTGTAAGAAGCAAAGATATGCATGGATATGTATTAAGAGAGAAGTGACTTGGTATTCACAGATACTTGCACAACAAAACTAACATTGAAATGAGACCTAATGATACTATATGGAGAGATGTCACATCACCAAGCTGAGATATGATAGAAAAAAGAAATAATTATAAAATAGAACATTTTTCTGGAAAACATAATAAATATTTCCATTGCCCATTTTTTCATGCTTTTCTTTCACTTGACTTCTCTTTGTTTTTAGATCACACTCCAAGCTCCAATACCTGGATGCTACAAAGGACTCTGCTTCTGAGATTTCTCACGGCATGATTTCATACCTGTCAATATCAATTCCATAATGCAAGTGTCCAATGCATAAATATTCATGTGAAATATATTTTCTATATCTAACACCTACCTGCTGATATTACACAGCAAACATAAACATGACTAAGTGCCAAAAAGCCCACCAAGTTTGGGACTATAATAAAAGCCCTCCAGCACACAACTGGGCAGCTATTGTGGGACAGGGCTTTCTAGTCCATTGTCCCAGGTCATTAAAAAATTAAGCCTTGGATTATCAAAAGGATGTAAGAGAAACACATTTTTAATTTTAAATAGGTTTTAAAGGAATTCATTTTAGCCCCCAGGTATTCCTATCAAACAAGAACCTCTGAGGATTCACTGATTTCACCGAAAAAACTGTCCAGCTTCCCAAATATACCTGGCCTGCTCTGAAGAGCCGTTTCCTCAAATAAATGTGGCACATGACCTTACTCAGCTCAAGTCATACTTAGTTGTCACATTTAATTGGGATCAAGAACACAAGAATAGTCTTTGTTGATAAAAAAGTATGCCTCCCTCAGCCTCCTATCCAGCTGTCTGTCCTGTTCCTACCTTGGTTTCCAGCATAACCTGTCTGTCTCCTCCCTGACTGCACCATCACTTGAGTCATGCTCTGTGGTCTTTTTGGGGAGCTGCAATACTATGCTTACTTACCCAGGATGGCATACCATGGGAAACCACCCAGCAGAAGAGGCTAGAGAGATGTGATCTGATTTTTTTCTGCTGTTTGGGTGGTGAAGGGAACTGCTGTGTGCCCTAGGAACAAAGGTTGCCTTTCCCGGAGTGATGTGACCTGTTAGGGATGACTAAGAGTGTCATTGACGCAGATACAAGAAAGTCTTATGTTATAGCCCAGATTTAAATGAAAGACCAGGGATAATTTTTTTCTTTTTTTTTTTTTTTTTTGCATTAGCATAGACCTTGCTACCAGCTAGTTTACACATACTAACACAGTATACAGTTAAGCAAAACTGATTTTAAAATCTTGAAATCTGAAGCTTTTAAGAAGGAGAAAAAAGCAAAACCCCCTCCAGAGCAGTGAACATAAGCATCCAAGCTTTATAGAAGGCAAGTTTCTGAAGTTTGTGACTTCCTCCTGGATTTCTATTGCATTTTCTTGTAATTAATTTAATTTAAAATGCTTAGCCTTGAAGAGAGAAGATTTGCATTCCTGTTCTGATTCTCTGTCTTTGAACAAGTACTTAAAAAGTAAAGCATTGTAGTTTATTTTGTCAAATCTGAGTAAGTACATCAGGCTCTGAACCTGGGCTTTTACCATCCTTATACTAAAATCACACACCAAAATCCTCTGGCTTCACCTTATTTTCAAAAATACTTGCAACACGATATTTGATATTCTTGTTCTTCATCTGTGAATGCTAAGTGTGGGTTTCTTTCCTTCTTTCTTTCTTTCTTTCTTTCTTTCTTTCTTTCTTTCTTTCTTTCTTTCTTTCTTTCTTTCTTTCTTTCTTTCTTTCTTTCTTTCTTTCTTTCTTTCTTTCTTTCTTTCTTTCTTTCTTTCTTTCTTTCTTTCTTTCTTTCTTTCTTTTTCTTTCCTTCTTTCTTTCTTTCTTTCTTTCTTTTTTTTCTTTCTTTTTTTTTTCTTTTTTTTCCTTTTTTTTTTCCTTAAAGTCCACAGACTGACAGCTGGAAATAAAGAATTTACATTACATCTTCCTTTGGAGTCCACACTGGTGCCAGCTAATCTGAATAAGTAAGGGTGGTGAAACTGCAGGCTCCTGTAAATTTGTAAATGAACACTAGATGATGCTATATAACTTTTCAATGTATTATTTTCACACATAACTGAAAAAAAATTGAATAAAATCAGAAGACCAGACTAGAATTTGGTTTTAATACACTGACAAGTATGCACATAAGCCAAACCACAGCACTGAAATAAAAAAATCTACATTCTCAGTCAGCTGTCTCCATCTCAGCTGACAGATGCAAAGAGAGAGAGTACATGTGATTTTAGGGTTCCTTGTGCCAGACATTGTGGCAATGTGCTACAGAATGATTTTAAACAAATCTTTAACAGCAACAGTGCTTTCCACTTGCTTTGCCAAAAAAAATTGGCAACAGCCCCCCTGCCCATTGCACTGACTTCAGCTTCTTAATTCACAGGCTTCTTTAAAGCATTGCTCTGTCTGTATTTAGCAGAGATAACAGAATAGGCCTTTTTTACTGGACCAGGTATCAACTTTTTTGCTACAGTCAAGACAATGCCTTAAACTGGCATAAACATGACATGCTGTATTTGGACTAAGTCAGCTTGATCCAGATGAAACTTGTGCTGCCAGGTAGTGTGGTACTGTACAGAAAAAGGGTGTGACCCAGAGAAAAGGCTTTGGAGTCATTCTGACGTCTCCTGTTTTTCTTATAAGGAATAGCTCCTCTGAGCTTGATAACCCTTGTATGTATGATGCCTCTCTATCACAGTTCAAACATTAACAAAGTTGTGAATCTGAGTCTCAGGGTGGATACAGTTACAGATACAAACAGTTCCCTGTCCACATATTGATAGTTCTTTTATAATTTGCAGCAATATTAAAAGGGAGAATCCCAAATTTTGCTGTCTGGGAAGTGGACTAGCTGCTGCTCTTGCTCCAAGTTGGTATTCATCTCTGCAGTTTCCAGAACTCCTTGGTCATTGGACACTGCCTATGCACTAATATGCTCACCAGGCAGTCATGGAAATAACTCCGCTGTTATGCTCTTTTCACATCACTGGTGCAGCTTACCATTATCTTTGAAAAGGTGGTTGATGAAGGCACAAGGGCTTTAAGCTTACTTGAAGAACTAGTTTGATCCTTAGCCAAAGCTTTGTTAGTGATTACAAGATGTAAGATTTGAAAGGTTATTCACCAAGAGCTGCAAAATACTTCCAAAAGGTGAGTTGTCTGGCTAAATCCACTTGCTTTTCTTCTATGTAGTCAGGTTTTTTCGGGTATTGAAATAGTAAAAAGCAGGCTTATACTTTTGTAAAGTCTTCTGGACTTTACAAGCCACTACTCAGAGACAAATTCTATCCACTTGATGGATATATAACTAATTCCTCCATTTTGGGAATGTGACTAAGCCAAGTTGTATAAACCACTGATTAAGTATTAGAGGTCCTAGTGGATGAAATTACCTCTTCCTTCAAATATAAATATATGTAGTCAATCTGCTCATTTTCTTAAGATTGAAATACACTAATGTTCTTGGATTATGTTTGTTCTGCTTGGCACAATTTACCCATTGCATGCTTTCTCAGGTGACACCAGATAACATATTAAGTTTAGCAACATCCCTACTTGTCACACACCATTCCTAGAATGGCTTACTCCGTCCCCCTGCTCCTTCTCCCCTTCCTTAAAGGAGAGCAAGGGAGGAGTCAGCTTCTGACAGCCCCACTGTTTCTGTTCAGCCTTGTCCCTTCATGACAGAGGCAAGAGACAATGTTTCTTTAGTATCTCATGCTTCCCATACAGTTTCTACATCAGCCTGAAACAGGAGGAGGTTCAGTAATTCAGATCCTAGATTCCCCAAAGAACTGAGGGGGTCACACATGGAGCAGTGAAGATCCACGCTGGGCTTCTGCCCGCCCCTGAAAGACTTGTAGCTCTGGCTTGCCATTGCTGCTCTGGCCTTGCTTTAAAAGTTTTGACCACCAAGATGTGTGGGAGAATTGGGTGGCTATGCTAAATAACAGCCATATGTCCTCTGTTCTGGATAGCAATGTCATCTGACAGATGTCTTGAGTCTTCTGTTGCTTTATAAAAAAAAACCTAGAAGAACAACAACAAAAAACCCAAACCAAAAAACAAAAACCCCTACCCAATGTATTAATACTATTAATTACAACATAATGTCAATAAAACCATTCATTAACATTACTGACATTTTACAGTGAAATGACAGAAGGTGTTTCCACTGCCTAGTCGAGAGACATCAAAATACCTGCTTCATTTTTTTGTTGCTTTATAGGTGGGAAAACAGTCATGACTGTCTTTTGCAAATGCAAAAAGTGTTGTGGTGTTTCACTAATTTAATACCTAATCATCATGCTGTTCACTTAATTCTGATCTAAAGTCTATTGGACACACCCTGAAATGAAAACAAAGAAGAATAAAGTACAGCAATTCCACTTGTATGCAACTTACCCATGTCTTCTAAGTTGTCATTTCTGACTGTAATAAACTCTGTTCTTGATGCTCATTTTTATCTACTCTCTGTGTTGAAGAAGAAATAACATGAAAATGGATATGAAAAACATAAGACACGGTGTTTGGTTTAGTAGTTCTCCATTGCTGGACTCTCAGCAGGATCTGATTCTGAATCTTGTTGTGGGAGGATTGCATGGCCCTTGCCTGAAGTGCCTCAGAAGTATCATGATCCTGCCTGCAAAGGTGTGTGGCTGGAAGATTAGTGAGTAGAATGCAGAAAAAAGGAGGTTAAAATTACCCAGCAGGCTTCTGCAAAAATGAGTGGGTTTCAGGGGAATCATTGAGTGGAACCCAGGAAAGTATCATTGAAAAATTCTCTCCAAGGCAACCTCCACTGTAGCAAGGATGTGTGTTCTCAGATAAGACACATCAGAATAGCTGTGAAGGCTGTTGCTGTTTTTGTAGAAGAGAAACCTGTAGTGGTGAGAACATAGTTGAATTTTAGCATACTTGAATTTTAACATTTTCAGAACTAGGGCACAGGGTTTTGTAATGCTCCTCTAGAGCCCGAGAACAACTCTGAGCCCTGTCAACTGATTATGATTACAAGTGTGATGATAAGAGTGCAACCAGGGAACAGAAGCTGCACTCTTTTGTATAAACTAGAGAAGTTCTGACTTAAGAACACTTTCATTCTCAGCAAGACTTTTCTCATACTCTCATCAAGAATATTTTAATATACAACAGAACTTTTGCAATTACTCCTTGTATGCACCTTCAGCTGCATGTGTTAGGAAATGGGCCCCTGCACACAGGCCCGTCATTTTCTGTTTCATTAGTATTACTCCAACAGCAGTACACATCAAACACCTCTGTAGATCTACAGTTGCTCTTCTGAGAGATCAATATTGTCCTTTGTGCATGTGGGGAAAGTTTGATTTTTCTGATAAGAAGTGAAGGATGGTAGTAGGAACATTCTTTACTCTGGGAAGTCATACATTTGACAGTTCCTCAATTTCTCATCTTCACAGGAGCACAGCAATTTTGGGGTACTACATTATACAGGCAATACATAATGCAAGATCCAATTTAACTGCTTCATTGTAGTTACGAAATTCTCACATATAGCCCAGAAAATGGGGCTGAAAGGCTATAAAAATAAACATAAGCAAATCAGGGTCATACTTTAGCACTCAGATTCCCAATGGCTCACAAAGCATTCTGCTGTGAGAGACAATGTCACCACAGAAGTTACTGAAGAAGCCACTTATTCTTGCTGAAAGAGGGATATTCTGGGCTCAATAAAAATTTTCACGTGTCTTTTTGTGGGTTTTAATGCTAGTGAAGCCTTCAGCACTGGAGTTTTTGGTATTTCAAGCTACTAAAAGAATGGTAAACAAAAAGAAAGCTGAAATTTTGTTTTAACGCAGTGAGGTATCTTTAAAATTATCGATTAATAGAAAGCGCATGCAAATGAAAAGTGGGTAAAAATGCTTTAGTTTTTTTTTTCCCTCAAAAAATTGAACTCAGTCATCTCTGAGAGAAGGGACTTAACTTCCCTGAGTTAGCCTGCTTTTCATATCTCATTCCAGAATTAGATCTGAAGGATAGGAGAGGAAGAGATGGTGATGAATATTATCATTACTTTAGAAAACTCTGTCTGAAAGTCATAAGGTACATGGCCAGTATCAAACAGAAGATGGGAGTGCACTGCTTGGCTCTGTGCCTGAGCATCGGCAGCCCCCGCTCAGCAGAGAGAGCCTTCCTTTCCAGTAACTACACCATTTCCTCTTGAAAGAAAAGCTTCATTGTAAAAGTGAGATGATCTACCTTGCTGCATTAAGTGATTTTTATTTTGCTTAAATTTTTTTCTTTCATACAAAAATGTTTTACACACAAAGATAGCAAAGACAACTACTGTTTTAATAAAGTCCATTCCTAGTACAATTCCTTACTATGTTTCATAGCAGTTCTCAGGTTATATGAAGTATTTCAAGTGAACTGACCATATTTTTTTCTAGTAATGGCAGAAATAAACAGTGATTTGAAAATACATATTTTCTTTATAGCAATTTATTTAGCAAAGCTTCTAAATTAAGTCTGTCAATACTCAAATCACTGAGCAATCCTGTGCCAGTTTGCAACAATGAGCAAAACAGCCAAGAAATCCTAATGTTCGGGTATGGTCATTTTGATGACAATATAAGATTTGCTATTGACTTCAGTGGAGCTAAAATTTAGCCACAGAAGATTTTAGGGAATATCCCTGTAATATGAGAATTTGTTGCTTCCTCCACATGCCTCTTCTACTATTACAAGACAAGTTGGAGCATAGGAAAAGAGGATGAGTTTGGAAAGAGTGTATCGCAGCTCTTTTGAGCAAGGATAGGTTTACAACAGGGTAAGTTTGTGTGCTTTCCTTGGACTTCCTCCCTCAATAATGAATGAAACCTGTGGGGCATCCTCTCCTGTACATATTTCATTAATAACTGTTTAGTTAGGCTGAACAGAAACTTTTGGATTTATTGCTGACTGCTGGGATATGTACCAAGTTAACCCCACATTCAGGCTCAGAGGAGAGGGAGAAAGACTCACTCTGCAGCACCCTTTTCAACCCAAAGAAATTATCTTAAGCTTAAGGGTAAATTTTACTAAAATTTTGGTCTCTTGCACCTCACATCAAAAAAAGATTATCTCAGATCTGTCCTGCAATGTTCTGATTCTCCATGGGCAGCAGTATGAGCTGTCCAGGGTTTACATTTTGCTATGGCAACGTGACCCAAAGCCTTGTTGCAGGACTCCGATGTCAGCGGCCCTGTCCATACTGCACAAAGCTTGATTGTTATGTTGTTTGTTATAGAATTACACCAGGGTAGATGTGCTGTGCTGAATAACATTACTCCATTGGGACTCCAAACAAGATCAGGCTATCAGCATTTTGTCACTGCCGTGCTTTCTGTGAGATGCAAAGAATGCAGGAGGGGATTAGGGCGGAGGAGCCCAGTATCTCCCTGAAGCTTGCCCCGCAGAAATGAGGTCTCTCCTATTTCCATTCCCTGACACTCTGACACTACCATAAGGGCTACAGAGGTAACAAACCAATGCTGATTTCCCAGGTGCCTCCTTGGAAATACTCCTTCCTTGCCTCCACCTCCTCCCCCTCCCCTTCACCAGCTCCATGGCACTGAAGAAGGGCTGCTTGATGGGGTGACGTTCAGGTAAAGTCACCATAGAAACAGAGGCTCTGGCCTCATTCACACAGTGAGCTGCTCTCCTGCAGCCCGGAGAGAGCACAGAAGCTATTGTAGGTATAGTCAGAGCTGATCAACACTGTCTGTCATTTAAAGCCATGTAAAACAATATCAGCATATGCAAGGGATGAGATCTGGGGCAAATAATTTTCTCATTTGTTCATTAAATATGTGGTCCCTGAATCAAAAGCCATGCAATGAAGCTGTTAAATGTACTTCTCAATACACCTACAGAGCTTCTCCTGTGCACATGTACCAGCTGGAAAACCTGATATCCTGATTCTCTTATTTTTATGTGTGCCAGAGTCCTCTAATTTCTCCAAAAGCACTAAGGTACTATGTAAGAAGCTTGGATAAGATCCAGAATGTAGATAACAGCATAAGAGGCTTGATAAAAAACTCAGCAAGTTGTTGAACAAAGGATCTGATTCACTGTTGATTTATTAATTTTCAGCTTGCCTAAGTACAGTGATTTTTCCATAACATTTGCAGGTGTAAATTAACAAATAAAATGTCAAATCGTCATATTCAAAATCCATTAAAACATAGAAATGAAAAAACTTAGTTTCAGAATTGCTTACATTGAGGTCTCAAAGGCATTTAGGAGAAAAAAGAACAGAGATAAATCTGACAATATTTTCAGAAGTTCCTAGTCCAAGAGTTATCTCCAAAAATCACATTAAGCTCACAAATGATCTGTACAAAAATGCCCTGATCCCGAAATGCAAGTAATAGAGAATAATTACCAGAGAGAGTAAAGACAAAACAAAAAGAAAGATTATCCATAAGAAGAGGACAACAAGGCAGAGAGTAATTCAGGAGGCATCACAGGTGGAAAGGCAACTAATTGTCTAACATCAGCTAAAAAAATACTGTTTATTCACCTGTTTCCTCATTCCATCCCTGCCTTTCCTAAGTTTCTTAGCCGTCAAAGGGAACTGGGCATTCTAGCGCCTTTAAAGTTGTGCAGCTTTGTTTTACACTTGCCTGACTAATGCAATGGTCAGCTGCTGGGCTGTAACAGTTTAATGAAGAAAAATCACCAACTGTGGAGACCCCTGAAAAGTACTGTACTTTGTTAGTCACCAGATGTACAATACTGGGATGGCCCTGCTTCTCCCATACTATCTTTAGGCACAGAGGAAGGAGTCTGTAACCCCTCTAGGATGCTAGAACCTCTGTTTCCATTTACTTTAAGCTGTGGTGGAGCACCATGGGGTAATAAGCTCTGCAGCCTGCTGGAGAAAGACACAATGAGGACTTTAAAGACTAATGTGAGCAATAAAACCTTCATATTGATCATGAGCCACTGCTCAGTGTGACACACAGGTTGTGGCACAGCCTCCTGTCAGGAGGAAGCAGGCAGACCACAGGGTACAGCCTGCTCATGACTAATTTCTTTTAAGACCATCCATTCACCTGCTATTATTGTGCTTTATATTTGAAGTCTGTTCCTGGAAAAGACTGTTTGAATATATTGGTACTGTGTTAGTGTCCAAACAGGAGTATTGTTTTTGCTTAGCAGCCAGTGAGCATGTTATATAAAATGCAGTGAGACAGGGTACAAGACTGATTAATCTAGAGAAATTCCATATTTTGGCTTTCATTCCCACGGTCTTAGCTATAAAATTTTCTGTACTGCTCCTCTCCCATTAGCCTCATCAAGTAATCGGTGAGCTTTAGATGCTAATGCAATATATAGACTATGCAGATATATGTATCCATGATAGGATTTATGCAAGTTTGGTGTAATCTTATACTCTGAATATGTGAAAGTAGAGTGGCAGCAAAGTTAGACTTTTTTCAGTGTCTTAAGTTCCAAATTAATGCTTTTTTTTTTTTTTTGATCATGCACTTGCCTATTTCAGGGCATGTTCAGTTCTGACACTATCTCTGAACCATAGGTACAATTGATTGCTGAAGGAATAAAGATCAGGACTTCAAAACTTCCTGAAGCCTTCAGAAAGACTGAATGAAATGTATGATATAAAAAATAGAACCAAGCCTTTATTTTATAAGAATTTAGTTATTATAAGCAACAGACCCAATTTCACCTAGTTTTATTCTCCATTGATGGAGCCAAAGATTTCTCTAATTTTCCTTACAATTTCAATTGTTGTGCCTTCTCACAAGCCTGTGAAGCTGAGAAACCAGTCAGGTGTTTGAATGCAAGGGTTAAACCAAGACAGGTATGACACAGTGCATGCCATACAGATTTTCTGAACCAGGATATAGGAGATCCCTCACAGATATGAAGGCTGAAGCTGTTTCCTTTACACAGCAGTGAAAAGCAGCATCACCTACTTCTCCCATTGGGATGAATTGCCAGGAAGGATGCAGATTGTATTTCTGTACCTTTGATGGGGCATCCTGTCCCCTTGGTAGGGTCTGTGGGTGAACAGAAGGTGCAGCCTCAGTGTGCCATGCTGTAGCTGTCTCTGGCTGAGAAGCAACCGCCAAAGAGGAGGAGGAGGAAAAAGGAGGGAGACATGACAGTCAGACCACCATGATTTTAACATGTATGCCAAACTGCTTCTTTTAACAAATTATTTGGTGCTGTTATTTCTATTCTACTAAGTTGTATGAACTTAAAATATTTAGGTTTTAGCTTTGCTTTTTCACCCAAATATTATTCCTATCTAACATAAAGGTTTCTTCTTTTTGAAATATGATGATTTGGTGCTGTACAATTCTGCTATGCAGTTGTGGTAGGCTGACCTTGACTGGACGCCAGGTGCCCACCCAACTGCTCTATCACTCCCATTTCCAGCTGGACAGGGTAGACAGTAAGGTGGAAAAACCACCTGTGGGTTGGGATAAGGCAGTTTATTTAAAGCAAAAAGTAAAGTGGAAGCTTGCACGTGCAAAAAGCGAAGCAAAAGATAGCAGGGTTTATTCTCTACTTCCCATCAGCAGCGATGGTCGGCCAACTTCCAAAAAGCTGGGCTTCAGTACACATGATGGTTCCTCAGCAGGCAGCCATTGGAGACAATGAATGCCTGCCTTCCTGCTCCTTTCCTTAGCTCTTATATCTGAGCTGACATCATATGGTCTGGAATATCCTTTGGTTAGTTTGGGTCATCTGGCCTACTTGAGTCCCCTCCCAGGATCTTGCCCTCAACTAAGGAAGGAATGTTACAGTGCTGATGCTGTGTTCAGCAGTAGTCAAAACACCGATGTGTTATCAGCACCCTTCTAGCTACCAGTGCAAAGTACAGCACTGTGAGGGCTACTGTGGGAAAATGAACTTCAGCTTTGCCAAACCCAATACAGCAGTACATCTGGAAAGCTTTTCCATTTCCAAGTAAATAAGAAAAGAGAACACTCGTAAAGTATTCATTGTTTATTTTTGAATTACTGCTTGGCACACTTAGTCAACATATTAGAAACTGGTGAGTTAAAAGTACCAAACTTCCTTTTTTTTTTTTTTTAATGGACAGAGAAAATGGGCTCCGGTCTGGTGTATAATTAGTCGTGTCCAGCACATCTTCTTGGGCAGGGAGATAAACTGCTACCTCTGCCAGCTGGGGCAGTGCCAGTACCATGAACTAGCACAGCATGCTCCAGAAGCTTCTCCTTCTGCCCCAGCATAAATCAGCATATTCCCAAGAGGGCAGAGGAGGTGAGTAAGCAAGTGGTAAAAGCACAGCAATTGTGAGCCACGCAGGCATTCTCCTGGAAAAAGATCCTCTCCAACCTGCTTCTGAAATCTGTTACTAAAGTATTCTCTACTGAAAGCCAGGAGGTCATGCTTCGGTCATACCTTTAGGGTGTTACGTAAAGGGATTCTCTTCTTAACTTATATGACAAACTGAAACTCTGCTTGGAAGACAAATTCTTCCTCTCCTTTCTCTTCCTCTACTTCTGAGTCTGGTGTTCTTTCATCTCTTGCACAACTGCATACAACTAAATGCAGTCGTAGACTGAACAAAAAAATATGACTCTACATAAGCACGCGATAATGGGGATTAGAAAACAAGGTATTCATAGCTTTAAATCAAGTCAAAATGCTTTTAGATACTGAAGACAAAAAAGTAATGAAAAAGTCATAGGTATGCTCTATCAGGGTGCAGCAGGTTGCCAGTGCTCTGCATGACAAGAAATCTATGGAGGAGGAATGAAAAAGAAATGAAGAAAATAAAAGAAGGTGGAAAAGAGAGAGGGGTAAAGCTAGAGGGTGATGCTAACAGGATAAGTGTTCTCATACAAAGCCAGATCAAGGACTTTTTTTATCTTACTAGTAGGTATCTGACTGTGGTCAATAGTGGATGCTGGAAGAGAACACAAAAACACATACTAATATCTCTCCCAGACAATCTCCCAGAACAAAGAAATAGTCAGTGGAGAGGTGTTTCTTGAGCATGTTTGCCCTTTGTTGTGTCCAACTGATTTTTCTTCAATCATTTTTTAAACCCACCTAGACCCTTGTATTCACAACACCATGTGTCAGGGAATTGAATAGCTTAACCACAAGGACTGTTTTCTAGTTTTTTGGAATCCATCACCTGCTTGTTTCTTTCATTGACATTTGCATCTTTGCACTACTTGTGTGGGAAGAGACTGTGAGTGACAGTGAACCTTTTACCGTTGTATACCTTCCTTACTAAAGATTGTAGGGACATACATCATATTCCTCCTCTGTCACCCCATTTCCACTCTGAAGACTACTACCATACCTAGCCATTCCTCAAGCACACACACTTCACACCCTGGCCACCCTTCTCTGAACCTAACTCTCTTCTGCCATGCCTGGTTTGAGATGGGGGACCAAAACTGCTCTTCGTAATCAAAATCTCTCTACCATGGAATTATACTGGACCAATAATTATATTTTCTGATTTGTTCTCTACTTCTCCCTAATTTGAATATTTTATTTCCGTTGTTTTGTCTGACACTTGAGCCAGTGTATTTATACAACTGTTTAGCATCATGGCAGTGCTTCACTTCTGAATGACGATAGTCAGCTGAGAGCATCCTGTTTCCTATGTGAAGTTAAGATCTTTCTGTGCATTATTTCAATTCACAGGTTTTAGAGACTCTACAACAAAATCTGTTCATAAAGGGAATTTTTACTATATTGACTTTATGTATAGAGCTCTTCATACTGTACTTATTCAAGGGTAGATATAATTATTGTATCTTTTATATCATGACCTGCTAGTGACAGAAAATGCCCACAGAGATCTAGCAGAGAATTTCCTAATGGAAATACAGCTTATATTAGAAAAAGAGTGTTTTAGCTTGTGTAGATTATACTCATTTCCCCCAGAAGAGTAAATTATATGAGTAGAATATTTTTGTGCCCATGTCAATTTTTATAATTGCATCAGAACTGAAGTTTAGTCAGAATGGAAATTTTGAGAATAAAATCAACAATCCCAAATGACATTGAGAGATGGGCAATTTTTTCTTCCATAAGATTGATCTTTGCCATCAGACATATGGCCTGAAAATGTGGGTGAAGATAATCTGATGACCTGATTTTCATTTGGACACTACTATGAGAAAATAAGAATCTGTATCTTTGCAAAATAATGATAAAACCTATTGTGGGTGGTATGTCATCACTTCCCATATTTTTTTCCTGTGGAAAGTTCATCCAGAGATCTCACCCACCAAGTGAGCAGAAAGGATGCTAATTGCTGTCCAGTGCTTAAATGGACTGTTGTGTTTGCCCTTCTGAAAGATACTGTGTAGACGAAATGTTATGGTTTTGTCATGACCTGTTTGCTTCTATTCCGTATATTCACTGAGACCAGGAGCCTAGATGTTCTAGCAGAATCTATCCAGTGCTTTCACAGGAAAGTTTTTCAACTCCAATTCTAGAAATATTTTTTATTTTCATTCCTCATGTTTCCAACCAGTTATTCTGTTTAATTGGTATGATTGCAGTTGTTATTTATGAGTTTCAAAGGCTTAAAAAATCATTAAATATTATGATTTCAAAAAGTAGCTTTTCATCATCCTAATGATTTTCTTCTTCAGCATAAATGTTCCATTTCCTATTTTCTGATTGCCCTCAACTCATCACATCTACATATATATCCTGTTCACGCAGTCCCTGGGCTCAAGGTTGAAGGACATGCACCTGCATGGGGAGGAAGACCTTTGGGCAGGACGTTGAGTCCTGCTTGACATATCAGAAGAGGTGGAGAGGACTGTGGGGGAGGGGAAGCTGGAAAGGGGGCAGCTGGTCTCCCCTGAGCTTGCCCTTTCCCGAGCTTGCCCTCCCCCAAGGACCGCACAAGACCATCGGAGATAAGCATATATGTACATACAATAAATAAACCCATGCATATATACGTATATTTTATACGTGTATTTGTGTGTGTGTATGCACACACATTTATGCATATACGTATGTACGGCGTACATTTAGTTTGTATATAGACATATGCATGTACGTATATGCTGGTATACCCACGGGCACGAAATCCTCGGTTAATTATCCTTCGGGAGGAGTTTCCAGCCCGGAAACCCAGTCTCCTCCCGGCTGGAGCGAAGTGCCCTCCGCCTCTCCCGCCTCGAACACGCTGCCGAGGCTGAGGCATAGCCCAGGAGCTCCCCCACACCTGCCAGCTGCTGCAGGAGGAGTGAGAAGGACCCCACCTCGAGTACTGCTCCCCCCGAGACTATTTTTGCCCGATGTTCACAGAGATACGCAGACACAGGTGGGTCCGGGACACTCCCACACACAGCAATCAGATGGCAAGGGACCCTCCTCGGAGGGCAGGGAGGGAAGGGGAAGGAAAGCAAGCCTTTTCTCTGCTTCTCTTTGTTTGTAATTAGGAAAGACTTCAGTCGTAATATCTTAAGAGCCCTCTGAGGTGCTTCAGAGCAAAGGTAAATTCACCTCATGACAGAACAGAAAGGTAGAACAGATGGCCACCTCTGGGGTTTGCCCGCGACACGAGTAAAGTGTCAGTGGCCCGTTAGTTCCCTGTGTTCAGGCGGATAAATAACCCCGGAGATCTCCACCAACTCTGAGAGGGGGCTGCCTTTGTCTCTACCCCTCCCGGTGGAAACGGGCTCTTGCCAGAGGGGCGCAGAAGAGGGCGGCGAACAAAGGAAAGAAAGCCCTGTCACCGTCCTGCTGTCGGTACAGAAGACGCCCGGCTTCCCTGCCCGGCCCGAGCAGGCTCCCCTGAAGGGGACACTAAATAATTGATCAGAATCGATTGCCTGCATGCATTGGAAAGGGAAAGAGGGCGCATCCCTTGCGTGCAACCAGCTCTTTCCCCCATTTGCGCTGTAATCCTATTCCACCATGTGCGGATAGATGAGAGGACGTTAACTCAGCCTTCAGGCCTGGGCGGGGTTCTCGCCGTTTAATCTCTTCCTTTCTCTTCTCTTCCCTGCTTTCCTCCCTGCCCCCCCCTTTCCGTCTCCCAGGCCCAGTGAGGTCAGCTCATTTTCCTGAGAGGCTCTGGCAGCGGCGCGTACCGCGTGTGCGGTGCCCAGCTCTCCGTGCATGCATTTCGCCAGCCGGGCAGCAAACGAAGTGGTGGTGAGTAATGCGGATGCTTTAGATCCAAGCCTTTTTTTCTCCTTCTTCCCCCCCCTCCCCCCCCCCCCCCGCTCCAAAAAGGGAATGTTACTCGGGATCCACATGCAACAAACCCGCCAGGTATGAGGGGGGACCCCCGAAAATCCCCCCGCGCCTCTAAACCGGGACAAAAGGCAGAAGCGCTCCCAAAGCTCAAGCCGCGTTTGCAAATTCTCGGAGAGGCAGAGGCGGGCCCCCGGCGGGGTGAAAGGGCCGGAGCCGGGGGGGGTTACCCTGCCCGAAGCCCCGGGCAGGAGAGAGCCCCGCGCCGGCGCGTAGAGCCACCGGACTGCTCCCTTTTGTTGCTGCCATTTATTTACCCGTTTTTCCGCCTGGACAAGAAAACCTGCGGAGACGCCGCGGCCCGGCGCCACGTGGGTTTGCCTCTGGGGAAAAGGTTCTGCCGCGGAGTTTTGTGAGGACGGAGATTTCGGACTTGAGCTCAAATGGGCTTTCGTTGTGCCAGTTAAAAAAAAAAGTATATGTTTATATTTATCTAAAATCAGCCAACTTAACCGTAGGCGGTAGCCGATCCTGGAATTCGGGGCATGCAGGGTGCTGGCTGTGTTCTGGCAGGTCGCGGCTGATGACTTAGTTGCAGTGAAAGTTCCCGAAAAGATTCAGATATAGCATAGGGTTCCCGATTATTAATTTTAATTTAATTTTATATATTTCATACCTATATAGCTCCAAACAACTGTAGCGTGGGAATTCTGTTTGTGTTGGTTAAATAGAAATGCAAAGCAAATCTTTTATAAAGTGTTGTGATACAAGTTTTGGTAGGTAGGTCTACAGTCCCATGCGCCTTTTTTACTAATTAATGCCTGGGAAGTTTCTGCCTAATTGTGTCATTCTGAGAATTAATTTCCAGATATATATCAGGTTGATAATGACAGTGCATTTGAGAGGAAATGCTGTGCTCCTGCCAGTGAGAGCAGAGCAAACAGAGCCTCATTGTCTAGTATGTTCCAGGGAGTAAACCAATTGTCAGGGTATGGTATAGTGTCTACACTGACTTTGCCCAGTTGTGCTTCTTTCTTTATTCTCTGTTTTAGCAGGGAACGTTTAAGCCATGTTCTGGGAGGGAAGTGGTTGGCCGTGTTAGGAATGCTGTCATTTCTGCTGTTGCCCACGTTTTCCCTTTAAGGACAGTTGAATAAAGGCTGTGTGAAAGCAGTTTATGGATCATAGCCATTTTTTTAAGAATATATTGAGTGACATTAACAGCATGATATGGCTTTTAACAACCCTTTTTCATAATATGTGGCAGCCATCAAAACTCTGGTTGTTTCACTGTATGGGAAAATTGCCAAGTGAGCACCCTTCAGAGAATACCACATAACATTTTGTTCTGGATAAAGCTGTATTCCTTGCTTTGGTTTGAAAATCTGCTGAGTGATTATACCTCAGTCCTGTATAACCTACTGATCTGCATAACCAATAATAAACATGAAACAGTGCATCTGGGTAACAGACTGGGACAAATTTGTGTTTAGAAGCTGATTGAAGAACCACTTTCCTTTATGACCCTCAATTGCCAAGTCACCTTGCCCTGGAAGAGTCCTTGTCAATGCTGAAGGAAAATCTGTACTTGCTTTCATGTGTGCAGTCCTTTATAGAGCAGCTTTTCCCCCCTTGGCTATGACAGACACCTGGAAGAGGCCTTTGACCAGGCAGACAGGTGCATTAGCAACCCAGGCTTGGTGTTGAGGACGAGGGAGAGAGAAGTTTGTGTGTGCAAGGAAATTCATCCTTAATGTGGTGGCCCTTCGGGAGAAGGTTCGGCATGGGGGTTGGGAAAACGCCCCGAGGTGCAGGCGGAGTGGGAACAGGTCTCAACCTCAGCCGAGCCCTGCGCACCCCTTCCTTTGGCGCTGGGCTGCAGCCTCGGCTGGCGCTTCCCCGGCCGCCGCTCCGCCCGCAGGTGGGCGCTGGGCAGGGCTGGGGGACGGCAGGGACCGGGCTCGCTGGCCGCCGCCGTTGCCAGGGAGCCCGTCTCCTTGTCCTCCCCGTCCCCACCCCGACCGCCTTCTCCGGTTCTCCTCCCCCAGCTGTCGGGGCGGCGGAGGAGGAGGAGGCGGAGGACAGCACGGATGATGGACGCGTCCCCGAGATAGCCGCCGCCATGAGCCAGCCGCCTGCAGGGGGCGCCGCCGCCGAGCCGCGCCTGCATCCCGAGGGCAGCAGCGGCAGGAAGCAGCCGCGAGCATCCTCGCCGGCCCGGGCCCGCGACACCGCCCCGCGCCCGCCGCCGGCCGCCGCCGCCTCCCGCGCCCCGCCCGCCGCTGCTGCCGCCGCCGCCAAAGCCGCCTCGGCGCGGCCGCTGCAGGGCCAGGCCCCCCGAGCCGCCCGCGGTCGTGCCGCCGACAGACCGCCGCGGGGAGCTGTCCAGCCCGGCGCCGGTGCTGAACCCCCTCCCGCCGCCGCCGCCGGGAGAGGAGCCGCCGCCGAGGAGCCGCTGCCGCCGCCCGGCGCCGCCGAGGAGGCGCCCCCTGCAGGGGCCGGCGGGGGCGAGCGGGAGGGGGCGGCGGCGCCGCCGCCCAAGCAGTGGCGGGGGAAAGCGGGGCGGTCCCCGCTGAAGGGCGCGGGGGAGGCGGCCCCGGCGCCTCCATCTTCCTCGGGTGCGGGGAAGGGCCGCGGTGCGGCGGCGGGTGGCGGCGGGTACTGGAAGGAGGGATGCCTGCAAAGTGAGCTCATCCAGTTCCACCTCAGGAAAGGGCTGGCGGCGGCCGCCCAGATGCAAACCAAGGTCAGCAATCACAGCAGCAGCAGCGGCAGTGCTTCCTCCGCCGCCTCCGCGGCCGCCGCCCCAGCCGAGCCTCCCCCGGCCGCCTCCGCCTCCTCGCCCGCTGCCATGGCGGCGGCCGGGGCGGAGGGGCTGCGACAGGGCGAGGCGGGAGGCGACGGCAGGAGCGGCGGCCCCGAAGGCGCCTTGAGCCCGCAGCTGCAGGAGGAGATGCAGGAAGAGATGGAGAAGCTGCGGGAAGAGAACGAGAGCCTCAAGGTGAGTGGCCGGGGCGGTGGCGGGGGTGGGGGAGAACCGGGGCCGGGTGGGGGTCAGGCCACCTCCCCACGCCCGCGCCGGGAGGGACTTTCCCGGCCGCCTTCTCCCCCGGCAGGAACGCTGGAGGCAGCGTTAAGATGGCTCTGTTGTGGGGGATGTGGGCACTGTCGCTTCCCTGCTTCGTTGCGGTGCTTTTAATGAGCTGGGTTGTATTTACCTGCGGTCCCTGCGGGGCGGAGCTCTATGTTGGCTTCCTTCCCTTGTACGTGCTGACATTTTGTGCTTTTGACCCACCTGTTGCGTCCCCATCCCTTTCTCGCCCTGGTACCAGAATGAGATAGATGAGCTGAGAACAGAGATGGACGAGATGAGGGACAGTTTCTTTGAGGAGGATGCTTGTCAGCTTCAAGAAATGCGCCACGAACTGGAGCGGGCCAACAAGAACTGCCGGATCCTTCAATACCGGCTGCGCAAGGCTGAGCGCAAGAGGCTTCGCTATGCCCAGACCGGCGAGATTGACAACGAGCTCATACGCAGCATGGAGCAGGACCTCAAGGTACAGACATGAGCAGGTGTCGAAGGGAGGGAGCACTTCAGATGGAGACACAACTGTGCTCTCAGTCCTCATGAGTCAGGCATTTCCATCCATTTCACTGTGCACCCAGTGCGCCTCATAGAATAGCAGTGGCTGAGCTATCCTTGGTAATAGAAGCCCTTCCAGTATGGAGATGGGCTATTTTCAGCTTCAGTCCAACCATTTTTTGTAAAGATAATGTGCAAGAAATTATTCTAATGCAATTTAGGAACTAAAAGTTTTGGACCCTTTATGCTGAATGCAAAACATACCCTTCCACTGCAAAATGAAACCAAACTCACTGAATAGCTCCATTGACTTTGAGGGGATTTTGTTACTCTTTAGTAAAAGATTTCAAGGGATTGAAAACTTGCAGAGTCACAACATGAAACCCTGACGCTGTTGCTGTCAGTAAAAAACTGCTATTACATTCAGCAGATCCAGGATTTTCCACATCCACCTGAAACCTTAGACAAAACCCATCAGATTTCAGTGTGTAATCAACTGCATTTCATCCATAAAGTATGAATGAACCACAACCCATTGTTGAGGAGAAGTTTCAGTCCTTGTTTAAAGATTGTCATTGGTAAAATAGCCATCATCTCCAGTCTAAATTGGTCCAATTACAGGGGAAAAAAAAGCTTTCTTGAGGTAGTTGCAAGTTTAATTTCTGCTTCCATCCACTAGACTTTGAAAGGCTCCTGCTAAACCAGGACTTGTAAATTTTTTCAGTTGACTGGTCTCCCACCTTTTCTCATGGAAGTGTAGACCTCTGTATAGCAAATGCGAGCTTACTGGCTGCACTTCTGCCCAGGATTCTAGTTACCTATGATGCATTGGATTCTGTGAACTGCAGTTGATAATGCAAATTTAATTCATGATTTGGAGTAAGGTAAATTTTAAACTTCTTTCTGATTGGTATAGCAGATTGAGAGTATGTTATTCCCAGGCCTGGTTTGGATCATCTTTTCTGAAAGTTTTCCATCTTGTCATCATTCTTATTAAAATTTCTATTTGATATTCCTTCTCTGTGCATAATCAAACCCCATGTTTTCTGTTGTGGCTGTGACAGTTCTAAAAATACGACTGCCCACATGGCTCTTAACAAAATAGTGTTCCTGGCCAGAAGTGAAAACATGCCTTTGTCACGGGGATTTCTGTTCGAAACAAGGGATGTTTTGCACACTCAGAAAGATGCTTAGGTGCTTAGTTGAGATATGCACCTTTGCAGGCAGAATTTGAATGTGAGCCTTCATGTTCCAAGTGAATATTGTGATTCCAGCTTATAGAGTTGGCTTCTTTGTTGACTCAATGTTACTTTGTATTAGCAAGTCATACACATGCAGGCGAGCCAGGGAAGTGGTGAGAATACCTCTGCTGAGGTTCTTGCCTGCCAGTATAGGAGATAGCAGCTAAGGCCTTAGGTTGAGCTGGACAAAGGGCTCACTTTAATTAGCATTTTTCCCATGTTTTTATATAACTATATGACTGACTCTTTGGGAAGGAATAGTGTTTTTGCAGAGTGTTCCCAAGGATCCTGAATGTGTTCTGCTTTGGAGTAGGGATGAATGCCAGATTGTTGCCTAATAGAATTCTAGGTGCTGGCTAACCATAATAACAATTCATGTGCAGGTATCTGTAGCGTTCCCAACTCCTCTTCTGAAGAATGACTATCCAAAAAATAACATTCTTCATTCTGCATGGACAATATATTAGAGGACTTGATCCTTCACAGATATAGTCTTGCATGTAGCTGTATTAAAATGTATCTTGCATAAGTGAGTCCCATTTCCCATGTAGCCTAGGATGCTCTGTAGGATTTCCCTGCATTAATAGCTACTCCATCACGTTTTGTGTCAAAACATTTGCTACCAGTAATGATATTTTAATTCGATTTTATTTACCTATCCAGGCTGTATCTATGGACTGAAGACAGATTCTGATAGGATGCTGTTTAAAATATCCCCCATGATTTTCCATTTACTTTGATTGGGCAACCAGATGAGCAGTTTAACACTAAGTGTAGGAAAAGACATCAATCTAAAGCCCTGTGGTGTGATTCTCAGCTCATTCTGTAGTCTCTTTGGAGTATGGCTATAATTGAAGTTCCCCTCCCCTCATGCTCTCTACTGGGCATTATGTGTCTTGAGTGCATGTGCAGTGGGGGAGGTTGGTGTTGTATCTGTAATTCACACATACTGGGTTTCTTGTCAGGGGAGGCTGAGTCACTAACTGCTACTGTTTTCTGGTTGGATTTTTCTAGGTTGATTCTTCTAGACTGCTTGCTTACAATTATTATTTTTCTTTAGTGTTTTAGTATGTCAAAGAAGTCTCTGACATACTAACATAAAGATCATTCTAGTCAAAGCCATGAAGGATAGCTCACTGAGCTCCCCTAGCTAATGCTAAGTAGGATTAATTATGCTTTCCCATGTTCTAAAAAAAGCTGAAAATTAGGCTTTTCAAATCATGTGTCTATGTGTATAAATCACCACCATAACAGTGATTAGTGTATATTTAAATATTTTTGGTGTGTTATTATAGTTTCTAGTGGTTCTACAAAATGCAGTGCAAGTGCCTTGGAGGGCAAGATTCTCATTACTTTCTATGAAGAAGAGGAGTCAGATCTTGTCATATGCCTTTTAACTCTATTCCTGTGAAAATGCATTAAAAAAAAAACCTTAGTGTTCATTTTCATTGAAAATATTGGACATCATTTGGGTGAACACAACGTCAGTAAAAATATTGTTTGTTCTTATTTTAATCTTAAAATGAATTAATTGTAGTGAATATTTAGATTAATTGTCCATGAAGGAGAGAGAAACTAGCAGAGTAGAAATAAACACGTGTCCATTTGTGGTCCTATACAAAGCATAGTTAGGGAAGGCCTGGAGAAGATGGGCCCTGCTTTTCAATGCTGTTGCATGTCAAGTATTTGAAGGGCATATGCTTTGGTGCATTGAAAAACATGAACTAGCTGTGGTTCAGAGAAGATAGGTGATACACTGTCTCCAGGAATATTGAAGGTCCTGTTTAACTGTGGATGTAACAGAACCTTAGAAGGAGTTGAGGTTTAGTATCTAATGTGATTTCCAGAGAAGTCCATAGGAACAATGTACCATCTTTTGGAAGGAATTGCCTTGAATTTGGAATAATTTAGAATTCTGTCTGTGGATGTCCTTGTCTACATGGGTCCTTACATACCACTTTCATCAAAACATCCAGAATTAGCTTCTAAATGGTTGCTTAGGCACTAAGCACTGCAGCAGTAATTTATTTTTTAACCTTTCTTTTGATATACCATTTCACTTAGGTTGCAAAAGATGTATCAGTGAGACTTCATCATGAGTTAGAAAACGTGGAAGAAAAACGTACTATAACAGAAGACGAAAATGAAAAATTAAGACAGCAGCTTATAGAAGTTGAAATTGCCAAACAAGCACTACAGAATGAACTGGAAAAAATGAAAGAGGTTAGTGTTGCTATTTACTTCTATAGCAATTATTTGAAGATCTCAAATTCTTATTACTGAACTGTTTTTCTTCTCTAACTTGTTTTGGGGTCAAAAAATATGGCAGGCAAAAGTTGAAAGTTGCAAAGAGTGCTGAAGTACAACGTGGTGATTGGGAAGCTAAATACAAACTAAAATATTCTATGTTTTCTAGGCAAAACAGAAACCAAGTTGTGGCTTTGTTTTTCTTCTACAAGGAGGGAAATGTGACACTGATAGTAACAGGAGTTCAGAGGCTTTGATACATTGTACCTATGTAAAGATTCATGCAGGAAGAGTGCTGAAGTGTGTTAAGAGGCATCTATGTTTACAGTTGAAGTTCCCCACATGTTTTTACAAAGACCCATAGTTTTTCCCTTGCTAATTCCTAGTAGGGCCTAGCAGGAACCGAGACTGGGGATCTATCCACCTTCCCATCTTGTTCAGTCATGCTCTTTGGAGTTATCTGGAAGTGAGAGACTCTACCTGGTCTTTCAATCTAAGCACAGTTTTACATTGTATCTAATTAATCTTCAAAATTACTCAATTTGCCATTATATAAATGCAAGATACCGTGCCATTAAGTAAGCAGAAAATTGCATTACAGCAGTAATAGCTAGGCCAACAGAGATAACAAAGCAGGCAGTAAGAGGAGAACCTGTTGATTAAGAATGAATTCTTCAGAACAGCTTTTAGCAACAGCTCTCCAGTTTAATGTTTAAAAATCAATGAATGCCACAGATTTTCACTTTTAGGAATATAGGCCAGTAGGAATGCCAGGGTCTTTGATCTTTTATGAAGCAAAAGAGATGTATTTCAGTTGTTAAGAACAACAGGAAATTTTTAGTTGCATGATAAGTTAGGGTATTTTTAGGAACTGCAAGTGCTGCCTTTAAGTGATGTAGTATTAAAAATATTCATATGTTCTCTTTACAGGAACTGAATTTCAAGCATGTTAGTAGACGATTAACAGGTGGTTTGCTCCGCCTTCTGCTACTATCCCAGATAATTGCAGATTTAAAAGGGCATGAAATCTGAGCCTTATTCAGCTTTCCTCTCATTTTCCTGAGACTTTCTTCCTCTGTTTTCACTCTGGTTTCTGCCATCAAAACCAACTTGGTTTCCTGGACCATTTTCTTTGTGAGAGCATGATCTTTCTGCAATTATCCTTGCAGCTTGTGCTTTAAGATTGATTTTACTCAGAATTTTTCATTATTCTTGTCCATTCAGACTCTACTTTCTTGTAGATCCTCATCTTTGGACCCTCCTGCGCTCTACTAGGTTGTAAGCTTCTTTTGCCTTGCTTCTTCTTACACATCCTCAGATTATAATGAAGTTTAATGCAATTTAATAGCTCATGTTCTTTGATATTAACCAATAAATAGGCTTCTTTATCCCTGTCGTCACTAGTCACTTTCCCCTTATCCTGATTCTGCCCTCTGGCCCACTGTGTGGAACTATAGTTCTGTTGCTCTCATACTGTTCTCCAGTTCTTTCTCTGCCTTAGGTGTTTACCCTTTCTGTTTTGCAGTTGGTATCAATGAAAGGATAGTGGAGACTCCAAAAGAGAGAGTGTCATGTTTAAATTAGGGGCTGTGCTACACAATAGTGGTTTTTGTGAAGCTGAAACAGATGGATGATTCCCACTGGTGCAGAATGGGGGCACTGAGCCAGAATGAAAAAATGAAGTAAGACTTGATACCATAGTAGAGGTGGAGTGGACAACGAGTCAGAAATATACATCCTTATACTGAACTGGGGAGAACTGCCATGCCCCATTATATGGGTCATCATAATTAGGCAGGAGTTTCCATTTATGTACTTCAAAGAGATTGCTGAGTCCGTTTCAGTAGGAGAAGGCTGCTTTTCAGGCTAGGACTTTTGGCACAGCATGGGGGAAGTTGTAGGATGGTACAAGTCAGAGAGAAGCAAGTTTGAAGCAAAGCTAAATTATTATGCACTTTGCAAACATGTCATGACTTGGGGGAACCATGGAAGCATGCTGGTAAAAAATACTAATTCTTACAGAACTGAAATTTAGAATCTGTGAAGAAGCTACAAAAATGTTAACATGAACAACTATGAAAACAACCCAAAGCCATGTGAAGTGCATTGGAATTTTTCTGTGACAAATACTTTTCTTCTTCTGTGGCAATCAAAGGTTTTGTGCATCTTAAATGTCATTGTCAGATAGTCATAATATTAATTTTCTGTTTGCTTGTGAGTTATTTCCTCTAATTTCGTGGGTTTACAACCCTTTCTCATTTCAATACAGTCATTATAATTAATGGAACCACCTACTTAGGGAAGTTCTACTCAGCATAGATAGAAATGAATGGAATATCTTTTGTCTGGATTGCAATCTTCACTTTTTTGAGGTTATTATTAATGGCAAAGTTAATCTCC
The DNA here is from genome assembly GCF_036250125.1 of Pseudopipra pipra. NCBI lineage: Eukaryota > Metazoa > Chordata > Aves > Passeriformes > Pipridae > Pseudopipra > Pseudopipra pipra. Next base: position 62,223,979 of record NC_087551.1, read on the forward strand.
AAAGACAATGAGCCATTTTTGTTTTACAGCATAGTAACAGTGCTCAGAATATGTAATGACTGATTTCTGTACTTTTATGTCATTAAATGTATTGCAAAACACAAACATTTCCATTCTTCTTAAAATCTATTTATGCATGACTGCCATGGGAAATTTGTTCTTCTTTTATAATGAACAGTGTGAGATAGCGTAGAATAGTTAAAATAAGACTTAATAGAAAATGCAAGAAGCAGAAGTACAGTTTTTTATTAGGTAGTCTCCAGGGCAGGACCAAAGCCAAAGTTCTCTCTGTGTGGATTCTCAGCTGTTTTAAAAAGCATGGAGACTTCACTGGAAACTTGTATAAAAGATAAATGCTAGCAGATGTGTTTGTGTAGAGTCAAATCTAGAGTTCTTCAGTGAACATTTGTGTGAATATAGACATGTGAATGTATTTGTCCATTAATATAGAGAGGTAGTTGCTGTTGGCTCTCTTGATTTGGAGCTTTATTTGTATTTAGGGTAAATTTCACGACAAATCAAAAATTGTTGTTGATGACAGCAGAAGCTTGCAAGCATCCAGGATTTGGAAGGTGTTCCAGCAATGCATGCATTCTCTATCAGCTACTTTTACATTCAGTCCCCCAACCTGCAGCTATTTGATTTAATGTTATTCCTGCATATGTCCACACAGATACACGAGATTTTTAATCTTTGTTGGTTTTATTTGTAGCAACTGCTGCTGATTTCCTCTTCTTCCTACTGAGAAACCAACAATAGCTAGATGTAATTTTTCATTTATATAAAAAGAAGTCAACGTGTTGTTAATGAATTAATATTCATTAGTTTGTTGTTAACTTTTTGGCAAAGCCTAGCTGACTCTTGTAAAGCTTTTGGTATCACAGTACGAACCAAGAGTTCATTCATCTGCTATAGCTATGTCGGAAACTCCCAGTTAGCTGTGCTTTAAATGGCTTGTTGCGAGACAAATGAAGTAGAGGGAAAATATGACAGATGTACTGAACCCTGGTCTTTACAAATCCTCATTGCAATGCAGACATGTAATTGCAAGAAGCTCAGTGTTTTTCAGGGACATACATCTTTCTGGATAGAGATAGATTGTTCTGCTAGTGCTCCAAGCTCAGTTCTTACAGCCACCTAAGGGTGATGTTGCCAAGCCACAATTTTCTTCTTCTTAGCATAAGTATTTGGTCAGTGATAGAACTTGTGATAACCATGGCTACATGGCACGTGAACCAGAGATGTCTTTTGTCCCTTCAGTTCAGACTGCAGGCAGAGGAGTTTATGCCTCCCTGCATGGGTCTGTGTTTTGCTGGAGTGGTGCCTGTCTTGTCAGTCTGTCTCTTTGTACACTGTATGGAAATGGAAGAAGGCAATATGGTCTGGGGAACTGGACATTGGAGCTGGGAGGAAGAATCTGAATTCTGTTCCTGATTTAGATACTAACATGCTGCAGGACCACAGCAAAATAATTACACTCTTCTGCTTATTCTTGCAACCTTTGCCTGCTATTTAAGCACAGATTAGCTCTCTACACCTCTCTGAGTGTTCAGGCTGCACAGAAATCAGGAAGGTTGCTGGAAATTTCACCACAAAAACTGCTGTAAAAAACCCCCACAAACAAACCCAAATTCCACTCTCCCCTTTCCCCCCCCAAAAAACCCTCAAACAAAACACCAAAAACCCAAAACCGGAAAGCTGTGTAAGAACTAGTAAGGAGTGTTCCTGCCCCAGTCCTCTTATCACCAATACCAGCTTGCCCAGCTTGTTTCTGATAAAAATTGAGTATCTCTTCTGTCTCTCTAAGCCCCTTCACCGCTTATTTCAAGTCTTTCATCTATAACTCACAAAGCCTCAAATTCTCCAGGTTCTCTCACTCGGTCTTGATCTTGTGTCTGTTTTTTCTTTTCTTCTTTTTTTTTTTCGTATGTGTGGTAGTGGTGGCTGTTTTGCTGTCTACTGGTTCTTAAGTCCTAGTCTTGTCCTTCTCCCCCACCATTCCCTCCTTCCCTGTATCCTTCCGACTCCTCATGAGTGTCCAATCTCCTCTCCGGATTTCAAGTATATTCCAGTTCATTCAGCCCTTATTCTACTCCAGATATATTATCCACATTTCTTAGTTACAACTTCTCTCTGCTGCAAAATTTGTCCTTTTCCCCTGATTCTTCCACCCCCTCATATAAATCTGTCAGCTTCCTTAGTTTGTTCTGTTCCTTTCCTTATTTCCAAGCCTTAGCTCTTCATTTTTGCATCTGGAGTGAGAGCTGTGGAGGATCACTCACTGTGCTAGGAGATAGCAGCTATATCACTGTGAGCAGTGAAGGGAGGATTTCTGATTCTAATGTCTAGACTCAACTTTATCTAGACTCTCATGGAACAGCAATCACAGGACTAGTTAGGTTTTGCCTTCTGGCCTGGAGTTGGAACATGATCTGTCAGCTGGAGAAAATGTGCAGATTGATAGCTGGGGTGGGAGAGGGTGTGGTAGTTCATAAATATAGAATTTTCAGCAACTTAAACTGGTAAGTTCCAACAAATAATTAGCTGGTAATGTATAGGAACGGAAGATTTCTGAAAGGTTATGTCATGATTTTATACAATTAGAAATGTATAAACACAAAAATGTTCCGGAGCACAGACATATTGGAACTTCTCAAAAGAACGGTTGCTAGAATAATTTATTTTGAGCAAAAAAGAATGTTCCCATCTTAAAAAAATATGAATATTTTTGCTAAAATTTTCCAAAAGATATTAGCCATATTGATAACTTATCCCAGGACAGATCCTTGGCGTGGAAAATCTGCAACATCTAAAATGTAGTGAGGTTGCAAAAAACTGGAAACAAGTCTCATAATGACTGGTGGTTTGCAGCATTTCCAGTGGGCAAGGCAACCCTATCCAACAGCAGTGCTACATTTTTGGATGCTTTCAGAACTTTCTCATCTGGTACTTGTCTCGGTTCCTTCTCTCAGGACCTTAAACTTCACCACCTTACAGTCTCATAGTAGGCTGCCAGTGCTACCATTGGCCATCAGACCCCTGACCAATGCTTCTTTATTTGCAACAAGTAATTCCCACAGCTGACATTAATCACTCATGGCAAAAATTTTCTTCAATCCATTGCAAAAATCACATGACTTCTAGTGGTCTGAAAAATGCTTCATCTATTTTCTCTTATGCATCAGATGATCAGTAGAAGATACTCCAAATGATGCCACCATGCTTCTCTGTCCTCTGATTCGTGCCCATAGCTCCCAGTTGGCCCATCACCTGTTACAAGACAACACCAAATGCAATTGAACTGCTCTTTTGTGTAGAGCAAAACCCTTCTTCCTCAACTTTAGAGTTTTCATCAATCCATTACTGTACTCCAGGCATGTGAGTTATCTTCACAGGTCTCTATGATTCCAGTGAGGTCATAACTGTGCAGATGTTCATGGACTTCTAGCTTCTGTTTGTTGCCCATGCTGCATGCATACAAGTCACTGGAGATGGATATTTGGTTGTGCTGCTTTGGAAGGGAAAGTTTGAGTCTCCTCCATCATACTGTTTACCAAGCACATAATAATTGCACCTCATATTTTCATTTTTCCTCAGAGTCTCATTTTAAACACCTAGTAATGAAGGAAGCAAGGTCAAGGCAGAGTGAGATGAGATGCTAGTACATCTGCTGATGTAGCTGCTCAGCCTCACAGGCTCAGAGCAGTAAGCAGTACTCTTGGACAGTTACGGTAATTTACTTGCTCCTGGCACCAGATGGCAGCAGGGGAGGGTTTAATAGGGCTCTCACCAGTCCAGCTCCTTCCTGGGCCTTTTGGAGTACCCAAACACTAAGTGTATCAGCTACACTTTTACTAATAGTACTGTTAAGCAGAGACTTTCCATGATCTGGAATTTCGGTTTGTTGCCTCAACAAAATTCAATCTGCTTTGGTGAAGAGAACAACAGGATAATGAAAGGGTTTTTTAAAAAGAGATGAGAAATAAGTGTCTGCCTGAGTTAGTACAGGAAAAAGAAAAAAAAGTTCTCTATCTCTAAGCACAGCTAGCTCAATGATTTTTGAGCACCACATTCCAGTAGATGCATAACCCCTGGTTACTTTTCAGACTTGCTTGTGTGATATTCTGTTACCCTTGGTATCTTGCCCAAATATTTTGTTTCTTTAAAAGCAGTACTCTGCAGGGATGCTATTCATGATCTGTGAGGGTGTGATTCTGACATACTTGCTCAGAGCACACTGGGATTTCACAGTGTGTGAGTGAGATATGCAGAGTTTGCATCGGTTTGGTTCTTTGAATATGAGAAAAGAATCATAATGGAGAAAAATATTAATCTCTGTTACAAAATCTGTTGTAGTACTTCTCTGAAAATGTCATGCCATAAATAGGGGAAAAAGTGCATTTTAGAAGCAGTTTGCACTTAAACTTCATAAAATTAGATTTTAATTATATATCAGCCATCAGCAATTCACATCAGCTATTTTCTTCAAGAGAGTTACTCAAAATTAAAACTAAATAGCCTGATGCTCAATAGTAATATACTCCAAAACATATGTAATAAATAGTGAATGATTCCAAAGAATAAAGCTCCATAAATATCTTATTGTGAAGAGATTTGTGAGTAAAGATGCCTGGAGGTGGTATTCTTCTGTCCTTCAAGCTGCTGTGCTGCTTTGTGAATTCCTATTGAATTGTCTGAAAATTTGCAAGGATGTGTAAAAGGAGCGGCAGGATTGATGACCAATTGGAAAGTAATAATGAAAGCTGGCAGCTGTAGTGAAAAAGAGTATATCTAGAACAGGTTTAAAACAGAAACTAATTTAGCCATCAAAAAATAAAGTCTGTTCTCTTCTTTTGAACCTGTAACCATAATGGTGCTACTCTGGTTTCATGGGAAATGTGAGTTCCTTCCTTGTGTCAGAATCTTACTTTGTTTTCCTTCATTTCTGTAATAGTTATCAGCAGCCTTAGATTTGCAAGCTATCTGTCAAAGGTGTTATTGATATTATATACAGTCTTTGGATAAAATCAGAGTCTCTTTGCAATAAGGTGTATTTTAAAGGAAAAAAAATAATGACCGTCTTCAAAAAAATCCCCTAACTAGAATGGAAACATAAAATAAGAGCTGAGCTTCCAAACATAGAAGCTATGTTATAGAGAAAGGACAGAATTCCCACCATCATGATCTCGAGCACCTGAGGCTTTTTTTTGCTTGGATCAAGCTTCTCAAAGTTTTTCTTTGCTACATAGAATCATAGAATCGATTGGGTTGGAAAAGACCTCCGAGATCATCGAGTCCAACCCTTGGTCCAAATCCAGTCCATTTACTAGATCATGGCACTCAGTGCCACGTCCAATCTGCATTTAAAAATCTCCAGGGATGGTGAATCCACCACCTCTCTGGGCAGCCCATTCCAATGCCTGATCACTCTCTCTGTAAAGAATTTTCTCCTGATATCCAACTTAAATTTCCCCTGGCGGAGCTTAAGCCCGTGCCCCCTTGTCCTATTGCTGAGTGCCTGAGAGAAGAGATCAACCCCCACCTGGCTAGAACTTCCCTTCAGGTAGTTATAGACGGTGATGAGGTCACCTCTGAGCCTCCTCTTCTCCAGGCTAAACAACCCCAGCTCCCCTCAGCCTCTCCCCATAGGACTTATACTCCAGTCCCTTCACCAGCCTTGTTGCTCTTCTCTGGACCCGCTCCAGCACCTCAATATCCTTTCTGAACTGAGGGGCCCAGAACTGAACACAATACTCAGAATTGCTTCCATCAGTCAAAAACTATATTTATAAAGTAAATCAGGCTAAAGAAGGGTCTGCACACTGACAAGTGATTCCTTGTACATCCCTCAGATGGTTTTGACCTGGATCAGCTACCACTGCTTCAGTGCTTGAGCATAATTTGGGGTCTAGGCTGGGTCAGAGCTTATTCCTGATTGACAATTTGGATATGGTCCTGTTTGTTTGAAAGGAAGCTGTAGGGAAGTTCAGCTGTATTGTCATCATAGCTGAAAGGAGACTGAATTATGAAGTGCCAGTTGGCATCGGGTCCTGAGAACAGTCCCTGACCATTTAATTTACTAGTGTAAAAACTAGGCAAAGGTTCTCTGACTTGGTATAGAGCCAGATGAGGTGGCAAATGAGATGAAGAACAGCAAGTTCGGTCTGTTGCTGCCATATGAGTTCCCACTGCTGAGAATTACTTGGCAAGGGGCAATCATCAGCAGTGACAAAGCCAATATAGCTGGCATTCCCAGTTGTCTGTAGGAATAATGGGCAGTGTGGTAACTGTGGCGTAGGTGGTAACTGGTTACCAGAGAAAATAGTTTGTGGTCATGAACTCACCTTGGGGCAGGTTGTAAAAGAGTATTTCTCTTGCTACAGACTTTAGGGTATGACCTTCTAGAGATCTAAAGGAGAAAGAAGTAGGTAATCTCGCTACTGACTTCACTAAGATTGTCAAAATATGATACCACATTAACAAATGGAGGAAATTTGGGGAAATCCAGTTTTACAGGGCTCTGTAATGGTCCTTGGTCACAAGTTTTTGGTTTTGTACTTCACGGTCTCAGTATATTTTTACTCAAATGGACATTCAAGTGTCCATATATGTAATTTAGACATACAGGTACCAACTTGGTTGCTCAAATGAAAGAAAAAGTTGCCAGGTAACTTAAAAATGAACTCCCTGGTTTAGCTGGCTTTTCAGTAGCTATCGTATTACCTTTCACAGTTGTATCCACAGATAGTACGTAATCCACACTTGTTCTTTTGTTGTTGTTTTGCTTACATTTTTTTAATAATATATGATGCTTTTCAAATTCTAACTAACATCTTATTTATAACCAGTTTTGCCAGGTCTCTGGAATCTTTTTGTGACATACTGTGTATGATTTCCTTAGTTTCTTAAAGAAAGAAATTGCATGATAGAGAGGACAAATTCGACGTCTTTGTACTGCTACAAAAACATGAATGGGAGAGTAGGGGTAGGCCAGAATTCTCTAGATTTAAAGGAAGTCCATGTGACTTTGTAAAATTTCTTTCTATCACTTGGAAGGTTTTATGGAGGGAGAACAGAGACATCTTTTGGTGCTGAACAAGAGGTCTAGATACATGTTTTTATATGGAATCAGTGTACACCAAATGTCGTCATCTTACTGAAGTCTCACCAAGGCTTTGATGAATAATAGTTATACATGCTTTCTGTCCCTTATACCACTGTATTTAGTCCTGCTTAAGTGCACCTGTCCCTTCAAAGAAACACCTGAAATAACAGAGCATTTGCAATGTGTTGATAAAGATCAAAGCTGAGCATGTTTCAGATTGAAAGGAAAGTTAGCATAGCTCTGTTATTCTTTAGTGCACGTGGTTACTGCTGGTTTCAGGGCTGTCTTTCTCAGTCTTGAATTGAGCTCTTCAGCAACCCCACATGAAACAATTTTTAGTCTTTACAATCTCTGGTGCTGCTAGTGAAATCTACAGTTAAAAAAAAGAACGGAACACTCTGTAGCCTGGTAGATTTTTCAATTATTCTGCACATGGAATTTCCCAATGCGTCTTTTAGGTTCCTGTGTTCCTGATAGAAGTTTGGCAGAGCCTCACAGCCATAGGTAGTTTGTTCTGGCTTTAGGAGAGTAAGCAGGATGTAGCACAGTGGAGTTAAGCACTGCCCTGCGTTTTGGCTGAACTCAGCTGTCAGTGTGAGGAAGGAGAACCTTGTCATGTCATAGTACAGATGGCTGTTCTGGAGCATGTCATGGGCCCTCAGGGAGTAACCTCAGTACAGTTTCCAGTGTAAAAACAGGTGAAACAGAGTGGCAAAACCTCAAAGGGAACATAGAAAACAGACATGTACAGCAAAACTACCATGGAAATTGCTGTATTTACTATTCAATATATTACTTGTTACTTTTTTTAGAACGATCCTTCTGAGAACTTAGGTGGCTGGCATAAAGTGCCCAGTACTTACAGAATCAGAAAAGCCAAGTGAAGCATGGGTAGCTTCTTTATGTGCTGCTATATGTGATTACTAAGTAGTTCCTGAAGGAGAGATGATACTGTTTGTTAACTAGCATCCTAGAGGCACATAGAATGCAAAAAATGTAGCATGATACTCTGGGCTTTTGATTTGGCTTGGTCCTTCTCTTTCAAATTCATCTTCTCCTCTGCCCTCTCCAGGATAAAAAAAAAAAAAAAAAAAAAAAAAAAGGTGCCTCCCCACTTAATGTTTTGTTTCAAATGCTTTATAACATCTCTTATGTTTGTTTCTAGTGCACTTTAAAAAAAAGATTATGCAGTGTGGTGAGGCTATTGTTTGCAACAATAGCCATGGTCCATCCTAGTGTGCAGGAAATCAAGTGAAGGTGATCCTAGAAAAATACAGAGACACTGTCAGAACATAGAGGAGTGGGGTTAGAAAAGCCAAAACCCGCTGGATTGGAAAGATGAGTGAAAATGTATGCACCCTAATGGTGTAGGGAACCTCTTCCATAGCATTCTCCTAGATAAGCTGATAAAGTATGGGCTACATAACTGGACAATGAGGTTGACTGAAAACTGTCAGATGAACTACCAGGTTCAAACAGTTGCAATCAGCAGTGCAAAGTCCATCTGGAGTCTGGTGCCTGGTGGTGTACCTGTCAGGAAACAGCAAATGCCAGCTGCTCTAAGAACTGGGAAGAGAAGCCAAGCACAACACAGAGCATAGGGCAGGGGCAGCACAGCCAGGGCCTGGTTTTAGCAGTATCCAACGAAGTGACCAGAACCAGCCTAGGGATGGCAGCTGGGATCAACCAGGAATCCAGATCATGGGGTGACAGGGAGCTCTGAGGTTAAACTTAGATATTAATCCACAGGTCTAGTAATCAAGGGGAAAATGCAAGGTTAAACCAGGAAGTCAGGCCGCAGATGAGGATTAAGATCAAGAGGGTCCATGGCCATCCAGAGCTATGACAAAGCTGGATACAGCTACAATGTAATTCGTGCAGGGATGCAAGGCCCAGATCTGAAGTCAGGTGGAGCTCTTGGGGCCGTGGGCAGGACTGTGGGTGTAAGCCCCTGCTGAAGCTCATCAGGGTAGTGAAGGCCTATTAGAACATTCAGGCTTTTGGCAGGACCCCAGGGGTCAATGTATAGCCAGTTATGTTTAACATCTTCATTATTGACCTGAATGAGGTCAGTAGGTTAAGGGAGGTGATCTCTCCCCTCTGTTCAGGAATGGTGATGCCACTCCTGGAGTGCTGGGCTTCTCATCTCAAGAGGCCCGTATGGACATACTGGAGAAAGGGCTGTGAAGATGATAAGGAATTGGAGCATATGTTAAATTCCAGGGGTGCTGAGAGAGCTGAGACTGCTCAGCCTGGAGATGTTGGGGACCAGCAAGGGCTGGCTTCCTCCTGTGGTTTGGGGAGTTCTGGGGAACAACACAGACAGCGGGGCAGGGGTTTTGTCAGCCAAGGCCTGGTTTCACCGTTACCCCATCAGGGTGACCAGATTGTCAACCAGGTTCAAGGTGATGAGTCAGGTCTGAGGTGCAGCCAGAAAGCCAATCCACAGGTGTATCAACAGAGTCTGTGGCTGGCAACAGGAACAACTGTGGCGAGCTAAAGACATGGGCTCACATTCACTGCATCTCACATAGCTCAAACAGGACCTGGAGCCTCCTGGGCTGAGCTGAAATGGGGCTCCAGGGCCTGTGGGCAGGGTGTCTGGGGAGGCCCTAGATATATGATTCTATGAAATGCCTGGTAGTAGGGTACAAAGAAGGACTTGGACACTTTTCAGTGGTGTTCAGTGACAAGAACAAACTTTTTAATGAACGTGGTCAAACACGGCCTATAGAAGAGGAGACTCCATCCTTGGAGAAATTCAGGACTGTACAGGACAAGCCCTGAGAAGCCTGCTTATCTCTGCACTGAGCAGGGGGACTGGACTAGATCTTTCAGCCTCAATGGCTCTGTGCTTTTTATCAACTCTGTGATGCGTACTTGTTAACAACAAGCAGAATCTGATTTCCCATTTTACAGCAGAGCATATGAAAATGCCAGTTCTGGAAAGGGAGAAAGGAAATGGTTTGTGGGTTACTTCTGTCAAGCAGGAGAATCCAGGGTTTTTTCAAGCTGACCTTCTTCTCAGACAAAACACAGGAGTTAACAGGAAGTCAGAGGCAGCTACATGCTATCAAGCAGGGCATTTTCTCTAAGGCACTGATAGGCACAGTGGTTTGTGCATCTACCTGTGTTCTGTGCCATATATCTGTACATGTGTGTGTCTGTGGGCAGAGTACTAAACCTTCCTTCAGGCAGATACCTCACATGCAGTAAGGGGATTGATGTATGAAGAACAAAATGTAACAAAGAATGTATTGTACACAGTACAGGGGAGGGGAATACTGCCCAACAAATGGCTTCTGTGGTTGGCTGGACAGGAGTAGAGACTGTGTGTGATTATTCAAGGCAGCCAGCTGATTCTACATCAACTACCAGTGTGCTAGTTGTGCTTTACCTCTGAACTGCCCTGGAAGTATGTGACACTTTGGAGAGCAAAGTGGCATGTTTGACCGTCTTCTTTTAGACTCCTTCATATTTTAGACCCTCTCATTTGCACACATTTATAGCCATATTCTATAGTGTATGTCACTTGACAGGGAGAAGGCCCAGCTATAGGGTGTGCTGGGTTGTGGCATCAGCCCAGTGGGTCTTCGAAATCACATGGAATCAATACTAACCAAGAACAAGAACACCTGGCTTTTGATGTTTTGGGTTTTTTTCTCTTACTGCAGTGTTCATGATACAAAGAAATGCAACCCCCTGGCATTTAAGCAGATTCAGATTTTGGTAATGCTCCATAGCTAAGCATTCCAAGCACTGCATTTCTTATTTTGAAGTAAAGGGCAGTGGATTAACCTTTTAGATGTGCAGGTATGCTTTTCCAAAGTGTTTGTTTCTGCTGAGATGTTTTGATATATTATGTGATTTTTCCCTATCCACTGCTAGTATTAACAACTGCATATATTGAGATGTGTAGAATGGGACCACTGGGTGTTAACCCTGTTTTGCTCTTTCTCATCCTGGTTGCATGATTGTGTTAATTTACTTTGGCTAGTTTAGAAATAAATCCAGGTTAGGATAACAATGAAGCCCTTTGCTTACATCACAGACAAGTAGCTGCACTTAGAAGGTATTTGCCATCAGTGTTGTGTGTGATGAGAGGCTTCCACATCCCTGCAAAGCATGACTGATGATGACATCCAACTGGCCTGATTACCAAGAGCCTTACAGGCTTGGCTGAATTATTTTAAATTTACAGATGCTACCAGTTTAGATCTTTGATTAAATGATTAATTAGAAGCACCAGTAACAGGGCCTCAGAAGTAGTTTTGAACTGGAACATTGCCTTGCTGGTACACATAGATACTCTTAAAGGTTTATTTTCCTTGTGATGTGCTTCTAGGAGCTTCATTTTCTTTGTGGTGTGCTTCTAGGAGTATTGTTGCTGAGTTTCCAAATTTTGATTGGGCTTCATGTGTTCAGAAATTGTGAGGCCAGAACTGTATTATATGATCAACTAGTCAGGTCTTCTGAATAACGTGGGTAATAAAATACCCCAATTAAATTTGTTCAGACTGATGCCTACATTTCAGAAAAGGGTTCTTGTCTGTATTAAAAATTGACAGCTGAGAATAGTCTACCACAGCTCTGCCTAAACTGTCTCAGGAACAGGTAAAAATTTGCACCTGCCTTCTCAACTGAATTTGCTAGTTACCAGTCAGGAAATATTTTCTTACTATTCAGCTAAATTCAAAAGTACAGAATCAATGCTTTGGTGTTTTTTTGTTTGTTTGTTTGTCTTTTTGTTTTGTTTTGTTGTGGTTTTTTGTTTGGTTTGGTTTTTTGTTTTGTTTTTTTTATTTGTTTGTTTTTTTTGTTTTGGTTTTTTTAAATCTTCATGCCTAGAGTTGATATCATTTAGCCATTTAAAAATTAAGTATTTAACCTAAGTAGGGAATTTGACCTCGCTCAAAGGAGGAAGGTGGGCACTACTTTGAAGTGAATCATTCCACTTGTCTGAGACTGGTTTGATTCTGTGGAGAGGCGTATCCATTTCTAATTATTGCACAGTGAACCTCAGTTTTGACATCTACATCCTGCATTAAACCTTTTGGTCACAAAATTACACCTTGATATTATTTCAGCTGATTACTGTCTACGACCCTGTAGTTTTTTTCAGAGATGTGGCTTTTCAAGAGGTCTTCTCTATTCTCTAAACTCTTCTCCCGTTGTCTTAGCATAGTTGTTACTCCTTGTTCTTACATGTGTATTTCATATTTACACATATTAAAACAGATATTTGATTGCTCCAAGGTTTGTACCAGTGACTGTCCTTTTCAATATTTAATGTTTCTCCAGTCTTTACCCTATCTGCAGCCTTAATCCAATATTATTTTATGTGTCTTTTTTCCAGGTAGCGGCAAAAAAATGTTAATTAGTGTAGGATGAAGACTTGATTCTTGCATAACCCCATTAGGGTTGCTGTGGCAGGTGATTTGCTGGTTCACTGACATTTATGATAAATTCTGAAGAGTCAGATATTTGTTCATGGTAGCTAGTTTAAAATGCATCCCAGTGATCAAATATTTATAATGAGCTGATGACTGTCAAGCTTCTTTTCAGAATGAGATTATCACATTCCTAGCAAAGAGAACCTTTAAATAATAGTCTTAAGTCAACCTCTGCATTAAGGTTTTAAGTCAGCTTAAGAGCCACAGTCCTCTCCCTTGCTGGGAATAAGCTTTTCCCTTAAGAACCTGAGCAGGAGAAGTGTTATCATTTATAAGGACAAGACATGGATCACAAGTCATAGGTCTTATGAGCCTCTTGAAGTCAGTGAAGCTGCTCCAACCAGTGCTGCAATATTCTCCTTCCCTCATTTCCATCTTTGCATTGTTGAAATACCAGGAAAAGTATTGAACGCAGGCTTATGTGAGATCAGAGAAAAGTAGATATGGGGATGTCCAAACTCCTAAAACATCTTCCTGCCATTTTAGCTTCTAGCCTCTGAAGTTTTTTTTTTCTAGAGCATACTCTATAGAACTACCTGAAAGGAGGTTGTAGCCAGGTGGGGGTTGGTCTCTTTTCCCAGGCAACTATCAGCAAGACAAGAGGGCATGATCTCAAGTTGTGCCAGGGGAGGTTTAGGTTAGATATTAGAAAGAACTTCTTTACAGAGAGGGTGGTTAGACATTGGAATGGACTGCCCAGGAAAGTAGTTCTCCGTCCCTGGAGATTTTTAAAGAGACTGGATGTGGCACTTAGTGCCATGGCCTAGTAACCACAGCGGTAGTGGATCAAGGGTTGGACTTGATGATCTCTGAGGTCCCTTCCAACCCAGCTGATTCTATGATTCCATGTTCTTTACATGAGCTGCTCAAAATGTAGATTTAATTTATGGTAGGATCACGCTGGTATAACTTCAGAGCACTGCAGAGACTGATCCTCTGTTTTCAATAATCTGAGTTCCCAAACACCTTTGAAACTTCCCCATATGTTATATTGAGGAAAATATTTTTCAGTCAATTTACAAAAAGCTAGCTTTAGAATAGAACTTTCCCAAGAAAATACAAGCAAACGAAGAGACCAAGTGTAATAGAAGACCCCTCCTTATAGCCAGAGAACAGAGTGATGATTGCTGACACAACAGCTGTAATTCTTTCTCTTGTTAATAGAAAATCTTCTACTCATTGCTCAGGTTTCTAGACTAAGCACTGATTTCAGAGTTTTTTCTACCTGGATTCATCTTAAATTTTAGCATCCTTTCAAATGAACTCTAAAATCTGATTTTTTGTGAGATGTCCCCATAACTGAAGGTATTGTCAGAGGTGTACAGTCTCATAGGGCAAGCTTCAAAGCCCCTTTCTCTGCTGTGTGCCTACAAACACACACAGATATGTGTACTTGATGCCATCCTACCCTGTGAATCCAGGTGAGGGACTGTGAGGGCTGTCTGTGCATTTCATACAAATCTTTAGTATGAAATGAGCATAAACACAAATGTACATGTTTGATCAGCCCACAACTTTGCAAACTGGCTTCTGTATACATTTCCAGCAAGCAGTGTAGAGGTGCACATTGTATGCAGAATCATACTTATTTTCCTTCTCATTACTTCTCATTTTCAGATGAACCTTTTTTTTTGGGTATAGCAACTACACTTTGGGTTTTTTGGGTATAGTAATTACTCTTTGGTTATAGATATGCATTTTTGTAACTAAGACAATGAACTTAGTCTGGTTGCTTGCACTTTCGTGTTCTCATGAAAATCTGTTTGCAATCTCTTCTGGGATATTACTCTAAGAAGACTGGAAAGCTCTACATGTGATACTAGGTGTGAGAATGAAAACTCTTTACATTTGACAAAATCTCATATGTATTTAATTCATAATTGCCATATCCATGTTTGTGCCTGTGATTATTGCTATTGTTATGTGGTGATGGTTTGAACTATGTTGACAGGCTGTCTGTCATGCTGGCAGTCTCAGATAAAGACTGGGGCAGTACACTGGACTAGGCGTTGTGCAAACCCTGGCAAAAAGACTGACTCTCTTCTCTCAAAACAAATAGCTGAGTTGACAAATAAACACAAACTTAGGAAGCCCTAGGAAGAGATTTAACTGGCATCACTATGAATAAAATACCTTATTCCTGCACTTGCATTCCAAAATATTCATGGTATTCTGAGATTTTCTTTTGCATTTCAGGATTAGGGAGCCAAGTGTAAGATGACTGTGATTTCTCCATCCGCAATGAGGCCTAGTTGGATAGCACTGGGGAACTAAGCATATCTAGCTCTTCCATCTTTTTAAAGGGTCAAATGGCAGGAGACCTCTTCCTCCTCAGATAAATTGCTTTCACTATTTCATGATATCCTGGTGGATGAAGGAATGTGTAATCACAGGAAGCAAAGTATCAGAGTTTGGCCAGATATTTGACCAGACCATAGTGAGAGCTTTGAAAAGGCATCTTTCATCTTCCATTGCTCGGGATTTTTTTCAAATAAGGAAAAGACAGAAGCAAATGTAATCAAAGCATAAATATGGTGATTCATTTATGCACTGCAAAGAATGCTTTTACCTAGTTATACCACAGAGTTACCATTATATGCTCTGGCAATGTGGTTTTTGTTCAAATTGCAAAAGGTTTCTCTAGATAAAGTGCAAATGTTGTGTATCTTTTTCCCTTCTTTTATTTTTTTCTCTTTTAATTGGCAAATGAATAATGGATCTGAAAATGATAACTTAAATAACTCCTAAATAAATACAAATGAAATAATACAAATATTGGAGGGCAGCTCCTCTTTTCTCTTCTACAATATGAAGTCATGCAAAAGACTGCATTAGAACTATTTTTCTCCCTGTATTGAAGTAATAAAGATTGCTTTCATTTTGTATTTTTCCTCAGCAGTGTTTTCAAATACACCAGTTTTAACATGAAGAGAGCATTACTAGAGCTGGTGGGGATATGCTTAGTATTTGCTTCATGGACAGGGAGGATGTGCATCTTTGTATTTCAATTATCTTTTGCTTTTTCATTTGTGCCTTAATTTTGCAAAGAAGTAGAACACAGAAATAAGACGACTCCTGCTCTTGAAGGGTGGTGGGAGGAATAAAGTGTTGTATTATTCTATGTACTTGTGCCAGTGACAGACAAGGCCAGTATCTTGAGTTGGTTGTTGGCAAACTGCACTGATAAGAGTTGCAGTATAAGGGAGATATTTTAAAAACAATTAATTTTTTTTTTAGGAGAATAGGCATTTTCAATTTGCCAAAATGGATAGTGTCCATTTAGTTTTTACTACATTAGAGCTAGTGGCAGAAAACTTGAAAATATATCTTGTGTCGGAGTTCATTCAGCTCCATGAGTTACCCAGCCATACTGATTGAAGGGAAAATACAGGGAGAGGCTTAGGGCAAATTTTAATTTCCCTGGTCCTTGTCACCCTGTATCAGACAGAGCCAAGTTTGTGCAGCCCAAAAGTTGTTCAGTATTCATCAACTTTTCAAGACTGTAAAGATGGTGGTAGGTTTACTCTGATATTTGAAAACTCTGCAGATGTGTCACAGTTGGGAGGCAGCTAACCATAATTGAGTACAGTACAGTTTTGTGCAGATTAGAAGGTTCAGTGGTAGCAGTGGAGATTCAAGGAGCTGCACACCCTTTGCCTTAGCCTGCTCTGTGAGAAGGGCTAAGGGCTGTTATGGGACCCATGTGCATGCATAAATCCTTTGATGCGTCAGGAGTTCCTCCTGTGCTTTCCTACAGTAATTTTTAGATAATACCCCTAGATCAGGCTTGAAATAATCAAATCTGAGAATCTTGAAAAATATTGATATGTTTTGCTTAAGACTTCTTTATTAATTGCTGATATATTTATTGTAGCTTAGAATCAGGTAGGAAGAATTTGAGTTCATTTTATAGCTTTCCTACTCGGTGGAGCATGATGCAATTATTTCTGCATTGTCTTACTCTCAGAGTAGATTTCAGGTCTTTTTACACCTGAGAAGCACTGAGCATGGCAGGTGATGTTTGGACTGCACATTTGGCTTGCAATTTAGGGCTGGCAAGAGAAGGATTGTGCCATCTGGTCTTGAGAAGTGCTTAGCATCTCCAGCGAGACATTGGATAAACTCCAATGAAGGTCACTGGGGATTTGATGCTGCTGAACATCACAACTGAATTGCCCGTTGCGTGTGATCTGGTATGCATCTAATACAAATATTATTTGCAGTCTTATCTAGGCTGTGGACACTTCTCAGCATTATCAGAACACACATGCAGCCCCATGTGTGCTGGCTACAGTGAATGCTAGAATAGTCAGGTGACACCCAGTTTTACCTCACAGGTAAAGAGGTAAGCAGAGGTAAGCACAGATTATACAATATAATGATGCATGCCACAGTTACTGGTTTTATAATCCCCAGTACTGTTCAAATGTTTTATTAATACTTGAGCAGTTTAGCAAACTCCTCATTGTCATCATCATGGCTGGGCTTCGTGAACGAAGATTTGGGAAGGGCTCTACCCACGTTTGTTACAAGCATGCTGGTGGCTAAAAAGGCCAAGATAGACACGTCCAACTGCAAAAGGCACAGCAGAAAGACTCCTTAGGTGGTAAATTCTGCAAGACATGATTCTTTCTGCATTGTCTTTTCTCCTCAAGGGTGATCCTGTGTGCTTTCTCAAAAGCATCAGCAGTGTTATAGATGGTGTGTCTCCAGACCTCCCGATTGGAGGCCAGAGTAGACCAGTTATGTTGATCAATATGGCCAAGGCTGAGATGTTGTTTCAGGGAGTCCTTGTATCTCCTCTTCGGGGCTCCTCTCTTGCGGCAGCCAGTGGCAAGTTCACTATAAAGCAAGATCTTAGGGAGACAGTGATCCTTCATCCTTGAGACGTGTCCTGCCCAATGCAGCTGTGTTCTCAGCAACATGGCCTCAATACTTGTGACTGCTGCCTGTTCTAGAACAGATGTATTGGTCACATAATCTGACCAGTAGATGTTTAGGATTGTACGGAGACAGCGCTGATGGAAGCGTTCTAGGAGTCGCAGGTGGTGGCGGTAGATGACCCATGATTTGGATCCATATAAAAGAGTAGACAGCACAATGGCTCTGTAAATACTGATCTTTGTACTTTTCTTCAAGTCTTTATTTTGCCAAACTCTTTTGTGGAGTAGAAACAGTATTATATGCATTTTTTTGCTTATTCTTGGTTCAAGGTTATTAACACCATAGCACTGTCTGGTAAGCTTTACAGATCAGATAGTGCAAAAGGAGTCTCACGTTTCTTGCTTTACTGTTGTCATTTTTTTAACTCATAGTCATTAGAGTGAACTGAATATGATTTTTTAAATTATATGGAAGCAAAATTATCTGAGCCTCCAAACTGTCCTTCACAACAAATTTTAAAAAAACCAGTTCTAGAATATGAAGGACCGGTTTTTTGCTACAGTTGAGAAAACAGTAGAGGTGGCTTTTAGTGGCACTACAGTAGATTTCGTGGTACACTGTGTCATGGGAAAAATATAGCAAGTGGTGAATTATATTTGGAGGTGATCTAACATGAATGCTTTTAAATAAACAAATTTTATATATGAAGGTGGCTGAATCACTCACCCAGTCTAACTTTTGTTAGTGTGTCAAAACAAGCAACACGCGATTTTAGCAGTGTCCAGTTGCAGGGGTAATATGAAGATCTGCTTGGAGAAATCTGAGTTGCTATTTTTTGGCTTTGCCATATGTTTTCCTTTTTCTATTTTCCCGCGATGGATTTCTTTTTGTTAGCAGCAATGAATTTTTCCATGTTGAGAACTGGATTGGAAGAGTGCAGTGTAGTGCAAGGCTTGAGAGAAGTGATAGAGTAGCCACTGTAAATTGTGAAATGCACCTCTGGAAGAAACTCTCAAAAATGTAGTATTTATATATAGCAGGATATACTTCTTGATATGTGGCCTTCTTTATTTGGTATGAGCATTGCCTCTGTGCTCTGGCACGATGTTGTGGGACACTGATTTTGCAGATATCATTTATCAGCTGAAATGTGTGAGATCTTAACCTCTAGTGATCAGAAATTGTCTCATGGTGTTTTTCATAAGTAAAGAAATCATACCAATTCCAGCTGGGCCTAATCCACTTACCCCAATCATCCTGCTAGTTGAATTGTGTGTGTTCTTCATTGGTTTCTGCTACAAAATTTTGTTGCTAAGCACTGTCATTTCATTGTTGAATAATACAAGCTCTGTGGATGATTTGTTGTAATTCAAGTAGAGCAGAATAGAAAGTGCTGCCTAGTCATTACATAGCCACAACTACTGTTGTAATTAAAATGTTGCTATCCTGGCTACTAAAAGAAACACAAAAAATATAGAGAGAAAGGAGAAAAACAAGTTGAATTTTTCCATGTCACACCTAGAAAAGTACTTTTTCTTGTTTCTTTTATCTTCTGAAACGTTGTAGGGTACACAAGAAGTTTCAGCTCAGCATTTCAGAACTTCATTATTTCTAGAGAGATGCTGAGCTCAGCAGGGTGAATAGAAGGCATTTATATAATCAAGCAGAAATCTAGTTTAACTATCCCTTATTTGTTTTATCAGTCAGTGGTATTGGCAAGAATCTGTAGCACGGAGAAATTTGTGGTGCTAACTGATTTAAAAGGGTTTTTCGAAGTGGAAATATATAGTGGTATAATTAATGATAATACAGAGGAGAAACCTGCTCCTTTGAAAGTTTAAGGCTTTATAAATTTGCCAATTCAGAAAGAAAAACAACAAAAAACTCCTCCAAAGCATATTTGCTATTTCAATAATAGGATAACTGATGGGTGACCCCGGAAAAGAACCAGTTTGTAGACTGGATCCAGAGTTGTTGGATTTGTATTTAGAGGGAAGAATAAGTTAGTTTAACTATTTTCATGTCTTTTCTGAATTACCTTAGAAACCTGTGTTTCACAGCTATCCAGCTATGATCTGTGATTGATTTTATTATTTGGTCTGCTGAGAGCTTTCAATGTTTCTGGAAGAGATATAAGAATTTCAATTCTAATTCTTGGTGGACACATCATTGAATTTTAGTTCTGACTCTGAATCTGAGGTAATATTTAATTGCTTAATTCTATAGCAAATTTGAGCAAAAAACCTCATGAAAAATCATCTCTTGTGGTTGCTCAGATTTATATGTGAGTCGCTTCTATGGCGTTAACTTTTCCTTTCGAGTGAGCAGTCTATGAACATAGGATTTTTTACTGGGGTTGATCTGCAGAAAAAAGAGAATGATTGGTACCAGCAGAGAAATACTGCACAGGATTGTTATGTACAGCAAACCTGCCCACTGTACTCTGTTTCTTGAGGATTATGAACATATTTTATTTCCCACTCTATGGAACTGAGTGGCTTTTAGATGGAGCTGGATTCTCCCCTAGCTGGTGCAGGGAAATGCATGTTTCTCAAAGGCACGAAGGGTCCTTTTACCAGAGAATAGTCTCAGAGGGAGATGGTGTTGGTTTTATCACTGTCCTGCCTGGGGGCCTACAGTTAACCTGGGGAACATAAAAACTGGGAACAGCTGCAAGTGGAGTGTTATGTATTAACATATTCTCTAATTTGCTTTCCTCTCTCCTGCTGTTTTCTCGATGATCTGTATTGAGTGCTGCCAGTGGGATAGTGGTAGTTGTTTTCCACTGCTGCCGTTTTCCCACTAACAACCTTTCTGCTGTCAGCAATTACAAGATTTTTGCTGGATACACTAGCAGGTTTCAATTCCAATGCATCCTGTTTCAAAAGCAGGCATTTCTTTTCTACCCACTTGGGCTACATAGCAGAATAGAGGACACCAAAGAATCTTGCTCATATGGTGGTGCATATGTGTGTTTGTGTTCTTGAGCTAACGTGCTCTCTCGCCAGGACTTTGTAGTCCAAGCAGTTTTAAGTTGTATTTCCTTAAATAACTTCTGAAAACAAAACAAAGTGACCAGACCTATGTGTGAGTTTATCTGCAGTGTACACTTATGGAGCTGTGACTATACTAGGACATGGAGAAAGGTGTGTTTGTAGGTGTACTCTGATGTCAGCTGACAAATCTCAGAGATACTTTTATGTAGCTTTACTACCACAAACTAGGCTAAGGCTAAGGCATTTTTAAGTGCCTTAGCCTAACTAAGGTTAATGCCAAATG
Source organism: Pseudopipra pipra (assembly GCF_036250125.1). Classification (NCBI taxonomy): domain Eukaryota; kingdom Metazoa; phylum Chordata; class Aves; order Passeriformes; family Pipridae; genus Pseudopipra; species Pseudopipra pipra. The sequence goes on from NC_087551.1 coordinate 62,244,700, forward strand.
GGCAAGCTGGGTTTCACTGCTTGTCTCAGCTTTCCCATCTGTAAGTCACTACTTGGGATACCTGCTTTCTTACCATTCTTGTCATCTGTTAAGCATTCATAATGGATTAGTCTTAAAATGTGTTGAACAAAAAAGGTAACAGATTGATTAAACCAAAGCTTTACTTGTATGCCATTGCTGTGTCATTTTTGGGCAGCTGTGTCTCCCCTCTGTATTTGGTATCTCAAAAATTGGAAGAAATTAATTCCTTTATAGTTGCATCTTGCTATATTTTGAAATGAACAATACATGAATTATATACCTCTTTAGTAAAATATTCAGTGCATCTCCTTTTGTTGTAATTGCAGCAATCACTGAAAAGGAGAGGGAGCAAAGACCTTCCAAAATCAGAAAAAAAGTCACAGCAGACACCAACAGAGGTATGTTGAAAGAACTGTAGCCTGGATTCTTACGTGCAGGCTTCAAGGACACTATTGAAATGGGGTACATGATTTGTAGGTGTGCGCTTGGCTTGCTTTTTGCTTTGCCCTTTGTTTTCCTATATGCTGTGAAATGGAGAGGTCTTACCCCAGATTTGCAGTCAGACACCACTAATCTCAAGGACCACCTAAACAAACTGTTGGTACTGTGAAAGAACCCTTCAGCTTTCATCTACCTGATATTTTAGAAAATGTAAATGGCAGCACCAGTGAAACAAGTTTATAGGCTCTTTGTGTGCTGACTTCAGGATTTTTGAACACTGTAAAGTCTGTGTTGCAAGCCTAGAAAATATTAGGGTTTTTTACAAGCCCTTCTCTCCGCCCCTCACTATGTATTTTCTGTGCATATTTTAGTCACAAGTAAAATATTCTTTTCTCCTCTTTTATGTGTAAGTCCTTACTTCCCTCTTTTTAATTTATTGATCAGTGAAAGAATGATTGCAGAAAAATCTCATAGTGTATAAAGCCATATACCTGTGATTGTTAATCTTGTAAGTTAAGACTATCCACTGGAGGTCTCCTGTTTGACATCAAGTTTCTTCAAATACTATTTTTTTTTTCCTAAGGAGGACAATGAAGACCTGAAATGCCAGCTACAGTTTGTCAAAGAAGAAGCAGCCTTGATGAGGAAGAAAATGGCTAAAATAGATAAAGAGAAAGACAGATTTGAACATGAGCTGCAAAAATACAGATCATTTTATGGGGATTTGGACAGTCCCTTGCCAAAAGGTGAAGCAGGTGGGCCACCTACCACAAGAGAAGCTGAACTCAAGCTTCGATTGAGACTTGTGGAGGAGGAAGCTAACATTCTTGGGAGGAAAATAGTGGAACTAGAAGTAGAAAATAGAGGACTGAAAGCGGAGCTTGATGATTTAAGAGGAGATGATTTCTCAGGGACCACTAACCCACTCCTGGGAGAGCAGAGTGAATCCCTGTCAGAATTGCGACAGCATTTGCAGCTAGTAGAAGATGAAACAGAATTGCTGAGGAGAAATGTAGCTGATTTGGAAGAACAAAACAAGCGCATAACAGCTGAGCTGAACAAATACAAGTACAAGTCTGGGGCCCATGAGAGCTCTAGGCACCATGACAATGCCAAGACAGAAGCATTACAGGAGGAGCTAAAAGCTGCACGAATGCAGATCAACGAGCTGAGTGGCAAAGTCATGCAACTCCAGTATGAGAACAGAGTCTTAATGTCCAACATGCAGCGCTATGACTTGGCCTCTCATCTTGGGATCCGTGGCAGTCCTAGAGACAGTGATGCGGAAAGTGATGCAGGAAAAAAGGAGAGCGATGATGATTCCCGCCCTCCTCACCGCAAAAGGGAAGGCCCCATAGGTGGGGAAAGTGACTCTGAAGAGGTGCGCAACATTCGATGCCTGACACCCACAAGGTCTTTTTATCCAACACCATCTGGGTGGCAGAAAAGCTTCACTGACAGGCAGCAGATGAAGGACATTCGCTCTGAAGCTGAGCGGCTGGGCAAGACAATAGATCGCCTAATTTCTGACACGAGCACCATCATAACAGAGGCACGAATTTATGTAGCTAATGGTGATCTCTTTGGACTCATGGATGAGGAAGACGATGGCAGCAGAATACGTGAGCATGAGCTTCTTTACCGCATCAATGCGCAGATGAAGGCCTTCAGGAAAGAGCTCCAGGCTTTCATTGACAGACTCGAAGTTCCAAAGTCTTCGGACGATCGAAGTGCAGATGAACCTTTGTCAGTGAGTCAGGTAGACTTTTACTTATTACGGCCTACAGGTAAAAAGGCTCTGCCAAGCAAATTAAGCCTCAAATTCAACTTATGGCACGTGAAAATTCTTTACTCTAGGCAGTGGACCACAATCACTATTTCTCAAATTACTTAAAATCCCTATTTGGCCATATAAAAACATGTTCTACCAATAGAATTGTTTGTGAACAGTGAATAAGTCTGGTCTCCTGGAAATTAAAATTATGTGCTAGGAGGTAGAAGATTTTACTCCTTTCTGGCTTTGCAACTGCATTTTGACAGAGTTGTGCCTTCATTGCCACTAAAGGCAGTACAGACGGTATTTCTGGCACATGAATGAACATGGTTGTTTTCTTAGTGGTTGGTTTCCTGTTAAATGGATAAAAGGAAAATTTTATTAATTTTAAACAGGAAGAATCAATAAATTTCAGAAATTATAGAGAATATGGCAAACCACGGATAAAAAGAAATCATGTGAATCTACTTTATGGAGTCACAGAGCCACACAGTAGTGTGAATACTGGAATTGCTGTAACTGATTGCATCTTGTTGAAGGCCTATGGGTCACTGCTTGCATGCAGCAGTGACAAGAATCTTTTTTGTGGTTCATTTTTGTGCAGAACTGTCTCAGAGAGGTTTTGGGGAGCAAATTCCTTGCTGACTCAAGATCTTTTGCCATGAAAAATGAAAATTACCAACTCTTATCTTATCATGCAGTCCTATAGTTGGCATATCTTGTTATTGCTCATGGAATTACCCAATGTTTTGTAAGTCTCTTGCTGTGTTAATTTATTTTGTTCTGTCTTGCTAGTTTACAGTCAAAGTAGTTGCCAGGTGAACCTGAAAGCTATTCTTATTCCTGTGCTGACTAATTAGTCTTTTGTTTCCTTGTATCAGAAAGTCACAGACGCAGTGAGTTTAAAGCTAATCAATTACTATACATGTATTGCATGAAATCAAACAGAGACGGCATTTAGCATGCTCACTTTCTGATCTAGCAATAGCTCTGAGCTTGTAGAGCTCCCATTAGCTTAAAGGCAGAGCACTGCATGGACTTACACAAATTTAAAGCAAACTAATTAGTATTTTCTCTAAACAAGTAACAACAATTAACATTTAACAATTGGACATTTCAGGGCATAACCATGCAGAACTCCTACTGAAGTAAATGGGAGATGGGCACTGGTCCCTCCACAAGCATAGTCTGATTCACTATTTATTTTGTTGAAACTTTGGACTTGCTATTCCATTAATTGACTGTTCTTTTTGTCTTTGTATTTACTTTCCCAGATGTTCCAGCCTATCATTTTACTTATTCTCATCCTTGTATTATTTTCATCCCTTTCATACACAACAATATTTAAACTTGTCTTCCTTTTTACACTGTTTTTTGTACTGTAAGTCATTCATCATTTACTGTTCATTGTAGTGTTATTTTCAGTTTGTTTATTTTGTCCACCCTCCAAGATAAGAAGTGAAAGAGACATAGTTTTTGTAATAGCCACTACTGTAAAAACACTGAAGACTACTTGTTTGCCAAAACCAAAAAAAAACCAAAAAAGCTGCAAAAACCATACCAAAAAGTCACCCAGTTGAATAGGAAACCTGCTCACCACAGTGTTCCAGGTAAGCAAACAGACAATGGTATTTTTCACTTTCTCTGGTTTTATCATTTTTGGATAAAAGTTTCCTGGGTGACTGAAACCATTTTAATATTTATTAATTTGCATCAAATCAGAAACAAAACAGAAATATGCACAGTGGGTGTGAGGACTCTGTTACTTTTCTCTTCCCACTCCCAGAAACAGAATTTGTATTCTAGCCACATATGAATAGTAAAATCGCATTCCATGTTTATTCTGCAGTTGTATATCACAGCTTGTATATATGTTTTGCATGACTGTGATGATGATGTTTTCCAGGACTGTATTAACATGGATTAGACACCCTGGAGGGGACAAAATCAGAATGCTTGGTACATAAAGCACTCTGGAACTGTGTCTAGGAGCTGGAGCCCCTGAGAATGAGATGCCTGAGGAGGAGGTATCAGAGTAGTTTAGGAGTCTTCAGAGAGATATGGGCTGGCTGCATTTTCTCTATGCTCTAGAAAAATGGCCACGCTGGAGTCTAACTTGAACTGATGAGAGTGATGTAAGACACCTTGTCTCACGTTGAATTTATCAGATAACATTTCCCAGTCTGTAGCTACCACAACTTTACATTCTCCAGGTTTCAGAACGAATTTTGAATGAACATGGTAACTCTTGGCTTGCTGAGTGACCCCTATCTAACCATGCTGTTGGTAGCCAACCACCATAGGTGAGGGAAGCTTGTGTGCATAGGTCTGCATCAATAGTCACTGAATATTCCTGTCTTGCTTATGAGAGGCTGAATTAAGAATACAGGCAACTCATTACCTTTCTTCCACACTTACATGGGCTGTTCCTACAAACAGTAGATCTCCCACTGTGAAAACCTCATCTGAAATGTCCAACAGGGCTCAGTTCTCTTTTCTGTTTTATCCAGCCTATGTTGAAACCATTAAGTCCCGCAAATGTGAATTCTCCAAGGGTGAACAAGTATGTGTACTAATGACATTTTTTTCTGCAGTTACCATGTTAAATAATCTAATAATGAATAGTGGTAATAAAAAAAGCAGCTAGCAATAAGGATTCCCTTTGACTTATGCTAGCACTTTGTTCACTTAACCCATTCCCAGTGAGAAAAGTTCATCTCCACACCTGAGTTGTGCTCTGCTACTTGTTGAGAGAAACCGCTTTGAGAGAAAATCCTCGAAGGGCAGCAGAGGTGGAGCAATAAAATTTATGTTTTAAGAACAAAAAAATAGTAAACTCAAAATATTTGGTATTAAACAAATATTATATTTTTCTCCTTGTTTGTCTAGCTTTCTCTCAGCATACTCTGCAGGTGTAGTAACCTTATAATTTAAATTATTGGCCTCTTTGATTTAAATACTTATTGCTGCCAGGGGATGCTGTCATTATCTATTTTATACTTAGCAAGATATGTCTAAAGGAAATTAGAATCAATACATATGAGATAATTAGATAGCCTTGACTGGTGACCCAAATAAAAAGAAAGTCAGGCCCAAACTAATTTTGAGGAGTTTCTAAGCTGCTTTCATATGTGTTCAGACAAGAGATGGAGCTAATCTCTGCACAAACACTGGCGGTTACAACCCCATTGCTTTCTCACAGTGTTTTTTTCTTGCATATAGCTGAACATTTCCTAGGCCTAATTCCATTGGGCAGCAACAAAACAAATCAAAGATGAGACTTTTTGAGACGTTTAGGGAGCTATTGTACAGGCTACAATCTGAAATAAAAGCACACCAAAGTATACAAAATTATTTTAGAAGTTCCCCACAGTCTTTGACTCTGTGACGAGCACAGAAAATGATGAGGAGCCCCACAGAGAAATCTCAGTGAGAAATGAGATGTGTTTTTCCTGTCTTTTTTCATTCTCCTTGAAGGCAGGAATTGAAGTGGCTTATCTGTTTCACACCAGATATTGCATAATTTAAAAAGTTGCTGAGAAAGCTAATAAAATCTGTATGAACATTTATTCTTCGCCAGAAGACAAGATCTAGCCAAAGAAATAAATGTTCTGTCTTGCTAAATTGAACTTAGTATTACGAAATGCAGCAATTATACTTGCAAGAAAGAAAGCAGACTCTGCTCACTCATTTACTGGCCTGGTGGGCAAAGACCACTTCACAGGTGAGTGAATAGATGCAGCTGAATACATCAGCATCCTCTAGCAGGAATGCAGGGGAGTCAGGCTGGGCAGAGACAGACAGAATACTGCTGATTCACTGATTCTGCCTGCTGCATAGCTTGTAATTCTGAAGAGCAGTTATAAGAAGAGTACAGATTTTAATTGCATGTGGCAAAAAGCTGGATATGCCAGGTTACCTATCAGTTCAGGTCTCACTTAGCAGATTCACGGTTCCCATTTTGTAACATTCTGGTGAAATATTAACATTCTGGGAAAAAAAAAAGTCGTTGAATTTGAACCATGAGATTGCCTTAATTTAACATTTCTCTGAAATATTACTTTCTGTTTCCTGTGTTCCCAAGGAATTAATTCCATGTTCTTTCAAAAGGAAAAATCTTTCATCTAGGGGTCTCGTTCTGACATTTTTACATTTGTGTAAATTGGCAGTAACTCCAATGAATTTTTATGTAATTTAGGGAAAGATGTATTTTTTCCTTTAATGCAACCAGATAAACTCAATTGTATTTGTTTTCTATTTAGAGCCAGCTCTGAATGCCCTGACAAAATCTTTCTGCAAATATTTTCTTTACTGCTACTGAAAAATTCCCTTGAAGTTAGAATGATCATCTTCTCTAGGATCAGAGATATTTCTTTCAACCAAGAATATCCGTGCCTGAAGTTCCAGTTTAGAGATAGAATAAGTGTCTGCTGACACATGTCACCAGTGTTTCAGAATCAAAACCAGAAGAGAGCAGGTGCTATAGTGCAGAAAAATGCCTGGCAGTCGGAAAATAGAAAATTGCCAGAAACATGGCTGTCTAGATATGTGTTATAAAAAAAGATGAACTGCACATGAACTTTGGGAGTTGTTTACGAAAACAAGCAGAGCTTCAGGGTATTACATGCCCTTTCCCTTAATCACCCCAGAATCTGATAGGTGAGTAGGAGACTTCTAAAGGCATCAGTATCACGGACATAGTTCCCATTGGCTTACATGCCTGTCTCTGATTTAATGCCAGGGGAAGTGATATTCAAACCCAACTTTTGCCATTACACATGCAGTTGCCTATGAGGAAAATTAGAGTGGCTCTATTTAAAGTAAACATCTAAACTATCTGCCACCGATTTCCAATGTAACCTTGGAGAAGCGACATGACATAACACGTTGTTTGCTCTGTTTCTCCACTGAGTTATGTTACTATCTCAGAAGTGCACAACAGTAAGAGGAGACAGAATTTTTACTCCCTTCTGCCAGTTTTGTGTATATATATACCAATTGTATATATCCACTCCTGAAATGTATATACCAAGATTATCAAGATGTCCATCATTCAGGAATCTAATGTTGTGGATGGGTTGACTGCAGTGACAGCTGTGCTCTTCCTTCTTGTCACTAGTTTATGTTGCCATAGCACAATGGGTGTGCCATAATCAAACTAGTGCAGCAGAACCGAAGATGCCCTGAAACAGTCTTGAGCACAGACTATTGTAACCAGAATACACACTACCCTGAGTATGTAATCAGATTATAGCCCATGCTGAAACTCATGCTGCTTTACCTCCAGTCCTGCATGATGAAGAGAAATTTAGCAGAGGGCTTGTTTAAAATGCCCTTGCACCTTTTGTTTGTTGAGATGCTGACTTTTGACACAAGTAGAGCTGATGCCAGATATAGACAAAATATGCTTTCCTGGGGAAGCAATGTGTTGAATGTGATAAATCTTCCTGCTTATTTTACCTGTGCCAGATGCCAGAAAGCTGCTTTGGCCCCTGCTGCTGGAGGAGAGACAGTAGGGACAATTTTTGTTAAATAACTTTGTTAAATATTTTGTTAAATAACTTCTTTTCCTCAAAAGCAGAAGTCACTACTGCTACACTTAAGGGTATATAGAATAATGATCCCAGATTTTCAGAACTCACTACATGTTTTCTTTGTCTCAATTTTATTCTGCCTTTTCCATATTAGGATGAGTTTAATGTGGCCCTTTGACCTATGAGATGGGTCCAGTGCTTGTCTCCTAATGAACCCTTCAGTCTCACACATTTCTAATTCTTCACACTGACAGAAGTGTAGGCCTTTGCCTGAGTGAAAACTCAAGCCTGGGATTTAATCCATTGTTTTCTTTAATTTTACTCCTTTTACTTCAAAGAGTTCACACAGCAAGACTAGAGGGATTGAGTTAGCAATATTAAAGAATAATAGCCTATGCTGACGGATAAGAGTAAAAAAACATGTCTTAGGAGTCTGTCTTCATGTGCAGTGGTGCAGCTGTGCTGGCTTCAGGGAGGAGGCTGTGCTGTGGCACCTGGCCTCCAGCTGTGGGCTCAGTTCTGCTCCCAGGCACTCCAGCTTCACCCCCAGCCATGTCAGCTGGTGTTTGGGTCCTAATGTCACAAAAGAAAGTCACACTGTTGCTTTATTTTTAAATCCTCAGAGTTTAGAGTCTGGGGATTTTCTTCAGGAACATTCAGTCGAGTACTTGGGCATCTTTGTTCAATTTTTAAATCATCTTTAAAATTTTCACAAACATCCCAAGTCCCATTATTTATGTTACATAGGAGCAGAATAAGCACCCCAGTAATGTATTCACTAAGACTTACTGCTAGACCATATAAGGAGAAAAAATGTGTTTTGCCTGAAACCTGATTTGGTATTTACTATAAAATGCACCCAGAGCTAAAATCTTTATACTGTGCATGGATTTTATCACAGATAAAAACTTACTGTTCTAAAGACGAGAGTGCTGACTAAGCAAAGGTTGTGTGAAACCTCATATCATGCCCTTTGTCTCACTGATCCTCTTGTCATCAGCTGCTCTGCCCACAAAAATATATGTCACTCCTGCTTAGTGCATTCTAAGACACCCATCTGATAGCTGGATTTATCCAGTTTTATGCTGCCTGAGTCAAGTATTTTGGGGCCCTTCTCTAGGTACATGTGGGTAAAAATGTTCTCTGAAATGTGAATTTACTAACTGTGCCTCAGTCACTGTCCACAAACACATCCAAGCACAAGTACCCAGCAGGGCAATGGTATGTGTGTGCGAAGCTTCCACCCAAGGGTCTCTCTCAGTTGCAAAATGAAAGCAATTTAACATACAATGCAACAGGAGAGTTGTGGGCAGAGACAGGAAGAGTGAGCTGGGCTCCTTGTGCCTGTGGCTCAGCAGGGGGAGCAGCTATTTTTCAGCATGCTGGCTTCAGAGTCTCCTGTGGACTTAGACTTGCTGGATCATTTTTGTCACATACATTCCCTTACCTTGCCCCAAGCCAACACTTGCTATGGGCACTCCCAGTGATTTATATCCAGACCAAGGTGTTTTTGTACCTTCCTTACCAGACTTATGCCGGAGATGAGTTTCCTTGTGAAAGGGAGACTCTCCATCCAATTTCAAGTGCTTTGCTTTGCTGAGACACCAAGTGTCTTAACAGACTGGAGAATCTGATCCAGAAACCTTATAAAGTATCGGGAATATTTGGGTATATACCAAAGAAACCATTATTTTCATTCCCAGAATGCAAGACAGTAGGATTACACAGTGCCTAATAATTCCACACTTCATAAGTAAGAGCATATTTAGAGTACAGAAAAAGATTTTAGAGAGGAGTGGTTTGCTTTTAGCTCTTTAAGATAGCTGTTAACTGACAAAACCTTTTGTTGTTGTTCTGCTGCTTTAAACAAAACTCCCTTTAAAAAGCAGTTTATGAGGATCAAGTTGCAAAGCTCAAAATAATCATACTGAAAAATAAAACCCTGAAAGCTGGGTCTGGAAAACAGCAAAAAATCTGGACCACAATAAAAGAAACCTAAAATTGCCTATTGTCATAGCTTTAATATTAACACTATCTGCTTTGGCAAGCTTTAAAGACTGGACTGCACTATAAAACCTAAAAATGTCCTGGACTTGGAGTTGTTTACACAAAATATGAAGAGATATAAAGTTACAGAGCTGGGGGCTGGAAGAGGTGGCTTTAAAACCATCCTCCATGCACTGACGTCACGTGGAAGCCAGCTGCGGGGATGATGCTGAACGGAACTGTTTTTCAGTTTGCAGAAGTTGAGGAGTTATTCAAAGAGAGTTACAAATACTGCCCCAGTTGAAAGGTTGTGTCTTGCTGAGCTTTCTTATTTCTTTTAAAGATCAAGATTCACAGAACTGGATCCCTGCTAGTTACGTGTTTCATTGCTTTCACTGCTGCTTAGAAATGGACAGAGAAACTTCTAAAGGATTTCTTATTCCATGAAAGGTATGGTTGCAGTTTATTTTAAATCAGTGGTTTTGAACACTTTAGATTAAAAAAGAAAGCATATTACTGATGCAGCAAACAGTTATTTAAACATCTAATGTTATTTATATGTAATGTGATGTTCATGTATGTTATATATGGTCTTTATTCTTAGAGAAAGACTTCATTAGTTCAGTTAGTTTCTTCAGGGCAGGCAGAGATATATTAACAGAACAGGAATGACGGAGCATTGTGACCACTTGTCTTTCTTTTTCTTTCCTTCCTTCTTTCCTTCTTTCTTTTTCCCCTCTCTTCTTTCTTTTCTCTTTTTCTTTCTTGCTTTCACTCTTTCTGGCTCTCATTTCTCTCTATTTCTTGTTTCTTTCCCTTCTCTCACTCAACTCTACTTTCTTTTTATGGATAAAGCACACAATATTGTGACACATGGCACATGATTATAACTGAATACATATGTTTACAATTTTCTTAGTCATCCAAAATACAACACTTTGTTGGAAATATAATTTAATTTCATTTTTTTCTGTAAAAACAAGAGAAGATTTGTGTCTCTGAATGGTTGTGTACATCCAATCTAATTATAATCTGTTGAAAAGTAACATCTTGGCTGATGTCAAACAGATTATTTTCAGAAGTTGATAGAGGTTGTTTGCAAACTATTTTGCATTTTTAAAATGTGGATGGAAAGGGAATGGGTATGATATGAGGGAATAATGACTAACATCAAATCGTTGCTTAAAACGTTTTTTGCTTGAAAGGAGGAAGGACTAAAGGAAAATGCAGCTGATGTAGACAAAATTGATTATTTGCTTGAATTTGACTGCTGTAATGAGCTTCTGACCTTGTCTAGGACATGCAGAAATTGCCAATACTGCAAGAGCACAGATACTGTTCTGATCTACAGAGCAAATTATAATGTGGCATTTTACATGCCTTTGCATTGCTTAAGCCACATGAAATACCCATGGGGACATCTTAGTGCACTATACAGACAGAGGGATACTACCAGGACTGCATATTGGATTTTATTGCTAGTAGGGGAAAAAGCAAGCAACACCCCCACCCCAAAACAAAACAAAACAAACAGAAAAAAAAAAGGAGGAAAGAGATGCAGAAATAGGAGTTAAAACTCTCTGAGGAACTGATCCACTGTACAACAGGAGCAAAACTGTATAGTCATTCAGCTGCTAACATCAATAAATGTGGTTTTTTTCTCAGAAAAATTCTCAGAGGAAATTGTAGAAGTTTAAGAAGCAATACAAGCTTTTTGTGAATCTTAGAGCTATAAGTGACTATCTGTAACTTCGGTAACCTCTTTCAAGACTTGATTTCCTTCTCATGGTCTCATCTCTTTTTATAATCGGAGTTCCACATGAAAAAATTAGATTGTTAAGATTAATGCAAACATGGCAATAGTACTAAGAAAACACTAGGGGCCTTTTCAACACTATGTTCATGCTTTAAAGGAGTACATATTATATCTGTTCTTATATGTGTAAAAATAATATGCTATACAGTATTGACCTTTCTAGTAATATGCTACTGATTAAAGTATGGTCATTATTACTATGAGTACACTAGCAAAATCACCATTTGTGCAAATTGTTGACAGATTATGTCTGCCTGTCTTGTTCATGATTTCACAGCATTTACACATGGAGTTTTTAAAATTTTTTTCTGAGATGTATTTGTATAGGGTTTATAGTGGAGCAGAGAGTTTTGTTTATTTCTCAGAGATATCTTGAAAGGTTATAAAGGCATAAATGTAGCCAAAAAGCTAACAACTGTACTAAAAATTGCAATCTTTGAATTAGCAAAGTGAGAAAGTATGCAAATGTTTCTAAAGTTCATTATCACTAGATGTTTAGACTGCAACAGATCTTAAACGCAATAGGATTTTTTTACAAGTTGTTTTTGGTCGACACTTACTGAAGTCTGGCACAAAGCTGAAACACTGGCCTGGAGAGGTGCAGTCTCTATAGCCTGGCTGCATTCCCTAAGAAGCCGGGAGCAAACCAGCGCTTGGCTTCTCTTGTGGTGAGAATGCTGTGCTGTCTTTCAGCAGGTCTTAGTTTCAAGGAGTTTCATGTTTTTATAAAGCTGCCCTGTATGTTTTTGGGCAGGGGAAAGACGGAGGGTTTGAAATCTGTTTGTAGGCAGTTGAGGGACAGATTGCCATTTCAGAGGCCCAAGAACAGGTGCTTGGGGTAAACTGTTTTGCAAGCCCTGAGTTAGGATTGGGCCCATGATGGCTTGAGAGGTCCTTTGGGAGGACTTGCTATGACCCAAAGACCTGAGTAAACTGTTGGGTTTCATCTGAGCTCTTCTGCTTGTTCATGAAAGAGTCTTACTTCAAGTTTGGCGTCATCTTCCCAGTGAGCTGAAATAACACAGACACTGGTAAACAGTGATTACACAGTAGCCACAGCTGAATCAACAAGACTTGTCCAATAACATATAGGATGGGGAAGAACTTTGTGTGAAGCTTAGGAATAAATTTTCACTGTATCATAGAAATGAAATGCAATGAAATGAGCAGTTCCTGTGAGTTTACAATCACTGATCGTCAGTCAGGGAAATGAACAAATTAAAGGAAGGTAGGGTGGTCTTAGCCCTAGTTAACCCTCTGGTAATTCATTTGTCTGCCTGTTTGATTTCTGGCAGGGGACCAAAGCAATGCAGAGATGTTTTATCACTAGAACTACATTTATGTCCACCCAAGTAACACAACAATTGGCTTTGAGAACTAAAATTAACAAACTCAAGTATCAATGTATGTGTACCAGCCATTATACCACAGGAGCTATCATAACTGAATGAATGAGTGTTATTTTGGTCTTGCTGGCATAGTAAATGCGCTGATGGTAGTGGGGTTTCTATTGTAAAGCCTAAGAAATCGAGAGTAACACCGGGTCCATTAAATCTGTAGCTGCTTTGCTCCAAAGCCACATGAGCAGGTCTAAAATATTTCCCCTAAAATACAAATATTTAGTGGTTCATATAATAATTTTTTCATTCAGAGACACTAAGACACTAAAGACTTCTTTAGGGGAAGAAGAAACCAGAGTACAAATCAGTTAAATATTCTGAGAAAGGTTTTGAACTAGATTGGAGTTAGTGCTATTGGAGAATATTTTCTATTTTTCCCTATGCTGGTCCTGAAACTAACATGTATAGATTTAGATTTGTAAATCCAAAAAGCTTGAACCCTTTATAGTGACTGATAGTCCTTTATATAGTAGAATGATGCTTTCTACTGTATATATGTTTGTACCTGTTATTAGCTTTCCTGTCTTGTTTTTCTTCATGTATTCCAAAGCATATAGCCATGAGAATTTTCTGCATATATCAAGTTTACAGTCTTCAATTGCCAAAAGAATGTCACAGTCTTTGTTGTGCTCCATGCATGCATGAAAGGAGTGCATGAGTAAATATGATACCTTTCCATTTGCAGTTGTCTTTTGGACAAACCTAAAATAACTTTTGCCCTCAAGGGCAGATGTTGCAGGATCCCATGGTCCTGAAGTGCCATTCAGTATTATACAGACTCAAATTCATTGAAAACACGTTTATAGTGAAGAGTAATGGAAGATGCAAAGTGGCCATGGTACAAAGCCCACTGTGGCAGATGTTACTGAATTCTGTAATGCTAAATGCATGTCCCACCTCCCCCTTCCAGATTGGGCCTCTCTGCCCTTGGGTTTATGTCCTGTAACACTTAGTTCATCCATATTTCAGTCACACTCCAGATAAATATCAAGCAATCATATGATACTGTTTCCTGAAAGCACATTTCAGTTATGAATTTTGTGAAATTGCTTTGTTATTTTTTGTTCCCTGAAAGCTAGAATCAAATACAAATAAGACTTATTCTGATAAATTTCCAGGAAACATTCAGGGAAGAAAGAAAAAAAGCAGAGCTCTCTTTGCTGTTGCACAGACTGTAACCATGGACCTGCATAAACAACTGGAGAATACTGAGAGGAACTGGAATAAAGAGAAGATGGAATTGCTGGAGAGATTTGACAATGAAAGGAAAGAATGGGAATGTCAATGGAAAATCATGCAGAAGAAAATAGAAGAGGTACTTCTAAACAAAACTCTGAGCACTACCATTTTCACTTGGGGTAAAGTGACATGGAATCACTTCAATTTTTTTTTTCTAAATTTTATCTGGTTTCTTATGTCTCACTGGAAGTTTCTAATAGCTAGGATGAAAAACCTGGGATTAAGCAGTATTTGCAATTGCTCATTTAACAGTCATGAATAAAGAGCAGCGGGTGAAATGTCACTTTGTTTGTGATGAGATTGTTAGCTGTACATACTGCTGCCAGTTCTACTGGGCATGAGCCACACTGCCTATATTATACAAGTTTTTTTCAAGTACATACTGAACAATATGGAGTTTAGGAAAATACATATTTAGTAACAAAAAAATCTAGGTATCATAATCTGGCAAAAAGGAATCATATGGCAATGTCTGCTGGGGTAAATGGTAATATTAAAAAGAATACATATTTTAAATGCAGCATGATATAGAATCATTCTGGCTAGAACCTGTTCCATTTATGGATGGCTTTTAGGAGAGGGAACAGGTAAAGTAAATAGCATGAAAGTCCTGACACCACTTGTGTTTACACATAGTAACAAACGCTCACTCCCTGCCATTTGTAATGCATCTCCTTCCAGAAATTGTTATAGCAATTATTTATTATTCTTTTATCCCCAAATTGTCCCTGCAGCAGAACCCTGTGGCACTATAATGCATTAACTGAGTCTGTTTGGCTACATATAGAGGCAAGTTTTTTCATTAGTGAACTTTTCACATTTTTCATCTAATGTACACATGGAGTAGTTTTTTCTTGCTCTCTGCCAACTGTCCTGTGGCTGAGCAACACAGGAATGTATGGCAGAGATTGCTGACATGAAAGTATGAGAAGTAAAATGGTCAGAGCCAAAGGAATTACAGGCATAAGGCATACACTGCCCATTAAACCAGCCTGCAGCATAACTCCATAATGTCAGCTTTCTTATATTTTACCTGCAATTCTTACTTGCAGACTTTAATATGATGGTCTTTGCCACATTTTTCCTTTTGTGTTAGGACTTTTCTGTGGAGTTGTACCTAATTTCACTGCCAAGGTGAGAATACTCCAAAAATTAGTAATGTGATCTGTATATGTAGTTGAATTTCATTTTCTTAGGTATATGAAGCATTTTGGAATGATGGTAATGAAAAGGTATTCTGGCTATTTGTAGTTCTGACAATGTCAACAAAGACTGTTTTCATCATGTTCTTTATCAGCACATGGATTAGGAAAGCATGACTGAGACAGAAAAAGCGATAAAGAATGGAATGGGGCTGAGGGGAAGAGAATGAATCAAATTGCTGTGTACTGCAGGACCAGACAAACCTGCAGGTGATACTGCACGGTTACTGGTAATCTAAGGTCTCCTCTTAAGATATGTCATAGCTGCTCTTGATTTCAGTTGCCTGACATTTCTTCTCCAAAAGCCACATGCCTGGAGAAAAGGGGAGATAGATACCTTTTAAATGCCATCATCTGTAGAAAGATTTCCTCAATAAAATTTTCACTACCTTATCAGCTTGTATTTTTATTTGGTAGTTTTCTCTAGCCCATCAAAACCTAACTTAATTCCTGGATTCCTCCAGGAAGACTTGTGTGGTATAGGAGATGATATTATAGTTATGGGATGGTATCCGTCCTTCTTACTGCTATGCTGAATCCATATGAAGCTCTCAATTTCTTGGAAATGGCAAAGTTCAGCCTTCAGTTTCCATGAGCAGCTGGGCTTTGGAAGTGAAATCTGAAAGCCCAGGATGAGGTCAAGTGTTAAGTCTCTGAACGTGAGAATACTTGTCATCCACAGCACTACCCATGAAATAGCCGCATGTTCTTCATGTTATTCTTTTTCACTGTCCTTTCAAAAGCTGTTGTGGTGGCCTCGTGCACTGTGAGAGGGCAGGCAGATGGCTGTTCAGAGGTGCCTGCTCTGTGCTTTCTTTGTAAGAGCAAGTTAAGAATGAAGGTTTATAAAGAGCCATGGGATTCTTGGCACTGGGAATTATACTGTAAGCACAAGAGATTTTTATGATGTTGCTATTTTTTTCTAATGTATAATTTATCACGGTTCATAGTTTGAATGGGCTGGGCGACAGGAATTAACACTTTTTCATTTACAAATGAAACCACTGGATCTCAGCAGATAGCATGGAAGAAGAGCGTGACAGTGCATTGCCAAATAAAACTATTCTGCAGTACTGATTTATCACTCCAGTCAGAGGGAAGAATTCCACTTGCCTGAGAACCAGAAAAGTCTGCTATAGTGCAGATGGCACTGTATTTGATGTGAATTCACTTCCTCTCCTTCGACTAATATACTTTAATAGGCTGTAACATAGCCAGAACCCTCTCCCTCCCTCACATTCCCCCACATTCCGTATCCATCAGGTCAGGGCTGTGTCCACCACAAGTGCAATAAGATTACTTGGAAGACAACCATACAGCTTCCAGCTCAAGACAGAGCCATTGATCTCATGAAATCTCTTCCAATTCCAACCATGGTTAAAACCATGGCAAAGAGTTTGTGGATGGTAACAGCCCTTTCCTTATCCGGTGACAATAATGGTGTGTGAGCTATTACACTAGGTGACTCAGCACTTTTCTACAAACACATGTATAAAAACTTTCCAATCAGTGCTACTGAGTGAAGCATTGTTAACAACAGAAGATAAATATGTATTTTACCATAAAGTTCATTAGAATACCATGATTTAATAGAAGGTTCTATTGTTTTTTCAGCTCTACCAGGAGGTAAGACTTAGAAGGGAGAGCAATATGAATGTCCGTGATAACAATGCCATTCAGAGCAAGATGCTGCAGCTGTCTATGCATTCCCCTACTTTGCAAGAGAGTGACACAGTGGAGCTGAACTTTCAACACAATATGGAAAATGACAAAATGGAAAAAGGGAGTTTGCTCAGTAAAACAGGACACGAATGTAAAGAAACCAGAGCCAAGAGCAGAAACAATACTCTGTTAATGGACAATCTGGCCTTTGAGAACCATGAGGAACTTGAAGACAGCCACAGCACCAAGCCTTCCAAGAAAAATACCAAGAATTATATTGGTGATCTCAATGTAGTAAGTAAAGTATGAGCATGTTTCAGTTACAAGGGTGAGGAAAATACTGAGGACTTTGGCCTGCCAGGTTAACCTAAAGAACTGATCTCCCTGGTTTTAGCTTTCCAGCAAGTCACTACTTCCTCCTTGGTTGCTATCAGAGAGTGTCCTCTCACTATTTAAATGTGTTAACAGCATGCTCTTTACCTCTCTTCCTACTGTGGGGGCATTTTTGTATTTTTTCTTGTGCCACTTTCCTCTGCTGTGAGTCTGAAATGCGAATGACCACAGGTTTCAAAATAATTCTGGAGATACCATTTAAAACACTTATATTAAAGGACTGTTTTTATATTTATAAAGGCTCTTAAAGAACTTGCCAGAGTCAGTGAAGAATTATGCAGCTATCAAGAAGAAATTCGAAAGAGGTCCAACCACAGAAGGTAAAAACATATTTGGAATTCTTATATTAGAGGAAGAAAATTAATAATGAGACTGTGGTCCTTTTGCTGTTCACTTTGAAGCTGGGTTTGCTATTGGATTTATTAGGAGTTGGGCAGTTCCTACCATCCTAGTGTTTCAGTGCTCAGCATAAAACATTCAAATTAAATTTACTGAAATATGACAAAAGAGCGTGTTTTATTAGCAAAATGGAGTTTTTCTCCAGAACCTACAAATTGAAATTAGTATTTCTGTGAGATGAAATTATACTTGTTTCTAATGGCTATATGGAGGATTTGCAAAGTGAACAGGTAGTTCTATCTGCCCTGATCCCATTTTCATGCAGTTCTATACAACACTGTATGTGTTTGTCAGGCTTGGAAGTTTCTTACTTAAAGCCCAGATCTAGCCATAAGCATGGGGGATATATCAGGAACTGACAACTCAAGAGTGCAAAGAAGGCAAGAGAAGGAAGAACCCCGTACATTTGTACTAATGGAGAGATAGCAAGTCAGCCCCTGAAAGGTATGGCAAATGAACATTCCACTCTCTGTTAAAAATTCGATATTTGTGGTCTTCTTTAGCAAGCTAAATACCAGTCTTCTTCTTGAGTTGTGCAGAAATTCTCAGGTAACACTGAACTGCTGTTGTGATGGGGTGCTCATGAAAGAGATTGAAAAAGGCTGTCGCGGCTATGCTGAGACCCCATGGAAGTGTGCATCATGGCAAGCTCTTCTCAGATGCTCCCAAAGAGAAGAGGGGCTTCTTACACTCCCCCATGCCATCAGTTGGCTGTCTGTCACTAGTTTATTATTGTAGCTAGGCTAGTGTTTGTATCTTTAAAGCAAATAGATTCATAGCTGACGTGTGGTTTCTAAAGGTGATTTTTTAACATATCTCAAAAGACATTTTTACTGTCATGTGTAAGGTTAGGAAACCTATACAAGGGAGACACTGTGTCCCGAAGCTTGCTTCAGTCAGTTTATAATCAGGTAGATTCATGGGAGTTATTAGAACTCACAGGATTCCTCTGTCCTTATTGTAGGATAGGTAAGAAAATGAACAATCATCTGAAAAACTCAGGAAAAGAATTCTAGTGGCACAGGGAAGGAATACAAATTCCTTGTTTTGATCTTTCTTCAAATTCTTCATGTATGTTTCAGTTATGCTGGGTGTATCAGCTGCAGCAAAACTGCTCCCAAATCTCTTTAAGCAGCCAGTGTTAAAACGCCTGCTCATGGGGGAATGAATCCATGATGAGGTCCCCTGGAGGGATCCTTATTGCTCGTCCCTAAAACACTTCTCCTGTTATTTCCAGAATGAAGTCACTTCCTTTCCTGGGGGAATTTGAGGAAACCCAAAACACGGTTATTCTGCCTGAGATGAACCATGTGTCCAGCAATGAATCACAGACTTCAGTTGCTTTTGAAACAGAGGAACACAATAATAGGAAGAATCTGATGAGCTCCACCAAGGCTTTGAAGGACATGTCTTATGGTGATCTTACTGGTGACATAGGAACAGACTTCAGACCTTGGCAAAGGAAAGAAGCTCCACCAGTTCCTCCACGGAGCACTTCTCGGCACCTAACAAACTCACTTTCTGCAGTTGTACAGCTTTCTGAAGCACCAATAAGAGACTCAGGCATCAAAAGCAATTACAAGGTTCAGGACTGTTGGAGTGGAGGGAAACTGAAGAATTCTTCACCTGTAAACAAGAATGAATCTGCAGCAGGCTGTGCAAATGAAGGGCAGGCTGTGAAAGTTCCTGTGATGGTAACTGCTGCGGTACCTGTAACCAAAAATGAGTGCAAAGTTCCAACAAGTTTCTGCCATAACACATGGGCATATGATGTGGTCAAACTTGGAAAAGACAACAGAAGTGAGCCTTTCCAACTGTCAGCCCAAAAGAGTTGTTCAGATGGAAATATGGCCCAAAGCAACAAGATGCACCAGAAACAAAACCCCAAGTCTCACAGCAGCCCTTTTTACAGTAATGACTTTTGTACCCCCGCTACCCTGCACAGTGACCTTTTGGAAGACACTAGATATACTTTGGGAAAGACCCAAAGAAATGAAATGTTAGCAGCAAAGATCGATGAGTTTAATCGGACTGTATTTCACACAGATAAACATAACAATGCTCTGCAACAAAACCAGGTGCCTCAAACAGCATCAGAAGATCACAAACCCTGTGGGCCACTGTGTGACTCTGCTACTAGCAGGACAGACACTGTAAATACATCTTGTATTTCAAATCCCAAACTCTCTGTAGCCAAGGAGCAAGAAGCTAGCAACCCCAGCAAAGCTGTCAGGACAGCAGGGCAACAAAAACAAATGAATGGACTTCCAAATACTAGTGGTTATAGGCACATGCTCCAGGAGCATGACTGGAGACCAAGTAATTTATCTGGTCGCCCGCGTTCAGCTGACTCAAGGTCGAACTATGGTGTTGTTGAAAAGCTTTTGAAAACCTATGAAAAATCAACAGTGACTTCTCCCTGTAATGCAAAATGCTGCAAAGATAAGTGGACACAGGCAAATTCTGAATTCACTGATGGGGGTTGCGAGAAACTGAGTCAGTATTTAGAAATTCTCCAGATTGAGCAAGAAAAGCAAGAATTTCCGAGGAATTCAGCCAAGCATATTGGGCAGCAACTCAAGCAAGGAAAAGAGAGACAGAAGTTACCAGAGGTAAGGTTCATAAGAATGGCAAGACCAGAAAAATTGTTTCATACCAATCCTCAGATTCTAAAATGAGGCAGGCTAATTTTGTGTTGTAAATAATTATGTAGAAATAGATATTTTAAACCAAGATCTGGATGAATCAGGAGCATTTCCTCTGCAGATTATAGAGTTGTAGAAGGGCAGAAGCATATAAGTAAGAGTGGAGACGTGCCAGATTTTGATCCCTGCTGCTGTTCTATAAAACTGTATTTTAACTGCAATGCAGTTACGCAAGGATTGAACTAGTGAGAAGTGCAATCAGGTTTTAACCCCATCTTTCCTTCCTTTAGTTATTTCATAAGCCTTCTCAAAGGACTTAAGCACCCTTGTCCATGTCCAAAACCCTGGAGGTCTTAGATAGCATTCTTCAGCATCCAGGGTACTGCTTGGTTCAGGATTTCCTTGGAACTGCCTATGACAAGGGATATTGTAATTCCATAAATTTTCCAGTAATAAAGTGACCTCCTCTTACTCATGTCTCAGTACCAGCTTCTCCTATATATTCAAACATACGCTCACAGAAACAGAAGATCATGGCATGACTAATTAATTTATATTTGGCTGAATTTTATTTCCAGAAGTTTAGAAATATTTCCTTTGACAACATTTTTTCTTAATGAAGAGAGAAACAGATGGTTTGGAAAATATACTATAAATTGCAGGTTCTGTAAAAGTCCGCAAAGAAAGAAAAATATTTTTTCCTGAAGTGCTCCTTGGCCAACAAACACAGATAGATATGCCCCTTAGAATCTTAAAAAGAAGAAGGCAGGTGTGTTTTGAGCTGAGAAACTTAAATGGTTTCAGACTGTCAGCTGGTATGCTTTAAACTGTCACAAATTCACAGACTTCAGTGGAGCTATGTGGATTTAAGCAGCTGAGAATCTGACCATGCAGATTTTCTTCCACATGTCTTTCTGACAGCCTTGCATTGAACCAACATCTCTTACTTAGCAGACACATCTTTACTACAGCAAAGAAAGAAAAACCCATGAAGCTTACCATTTGTTTTTCATCTGATAAACTTTTGACAGGAAAACAATTTCTCAGCAATGGAGGAAAGAAATAATGACTAAATAATGACTGAGTTTATACTGATGTAAGCCCAGAATAACTTTATTAAGCCAATTAGATTTTATTTCTCCATAGGCTCACACTTTATATTGTCATTTCTATCTGAACAAACTAAATGTGGAATACTGCCTGATTAGGAGTTACCATTTTAGGTCCAACAGCATGCATGTCACAGAGCTGTAAAGAACTATATATGACATGAGGCATGTGGTTTATGTTCATTATTTCCAATTCATATCGCTGTAGCTATGATCAAGATCTGTTGGGTTTCCTAAAGTTCTGCAGGTAGACATAACACTGTATTAATATGTAAACATTAGTTACCAAGTGTGAACAGCTTCACACTGCACTAATGGAAACAGAGTTCTTAACAGACTATGTGACTGCTGAAATAGGATCTATCAAAAAATACCTGAAAAATATGTAGATCATACTTCAGTAATATAAGATGGTATTCTGAGTTCTATACTTAAAATAGTTTGCAGTGTTCATTGAACAAAAAAACCTTCCAAAAATTAAAATAAATAAGAAGTAAATGTCAGTTTTGTCTTGCACTAACATTTTATACCTTTCCTTGTGTCTGACACTTGTCTCCATGTATTTTAAACCACAACTGATGTGAGAATCCCAGTACATAGAAATAGCTGTTCTTTTGCATTCTGTACATGACTGCACTCCTTTTAATAGCTTCCGACCACCTGTTCTGAGGTCACCACAAATGTCTTCCTGCATTCCCGCTGCATTCCGCAAAAGCCTTAACTTGTTAAAGCAAGGAATTGCCTTTGTGTTCCAGATCTGTGTGCCAGCTAAATGTTCAAGTGAGAAGGGTTTTTCCCGTCCCGCTCGGCCAGCAAATCGACGCTTACCTTCCAGATGGGCATCTAGATCCCCCTCAGCACCACCTGCTGTGAGAAGAACGGTGTACAACTGCTCTGTCTCCTTTCGGTCAGAGACCTCAGTAGTCTGAACCCAGGGCTGGGTTGGATGGTGTTGTGAAAGCTCTACGCCTCATTATAACTGTGTTTGGTATGTGTCATAGCAACCAGTTCTACACCATTGTATTTTGTCCAAGAGAGTGACCCCCACCACGTGCTGGACAAAGCATTCTGAATCTTAGGTCATCATCACCGTGGTCTTCAGTGTTTTTATTGAGATGAAATAACTATACCCCTGGTTTTCTCTGGGTTTTTTTTGGTAGTAGTTCACAAGGAATTTATTTTGAATGGCATCTTCCTTAATTTGCCAATCAACTTTGAGTCGAAACAATGTATAGTGCTGTATATTCTGACTCTTCTGCAAACAGCAGAACGTAAAGCTGTATGCATGATCATGTGTTTGTAGGTGCATGTGTTGGACTAGGAAGTATACAGGCCTGTACTTAGAAGAGACAAACTGTGCTAGTGTTGACATTGAAATTGCAACCTATATGCCTACGTATATATATACTTCATGTTTATTTTAAGAAGTTTGAAATATACAGTCCTGATGACATTTATATTTTGTATATCTTTTACATAGGTTCACAGGCGTAGTATTTAATGTAAAAAATACTTAAATATTCATTTTTTGTGACTGATTGCAGCGATAATGCCTTGCACAATATGTATCTGAAGCAGACTAGCTCGACTGATTTATCAGTCATGCTTCATGGCATACTCGTTCGGTTTCCTAACCCTTATGCTAGGTCAAAATACCCAAACATATTTTTTTCTGAATTAAAATATTATATGATTTGTAATATGTTAGCCTTTTTCAGCACCAGAGACATTTCTGAAATGTTCCAATCCTTTAAAAAGCTTAAATGTGCCATTTTATATATAGCATACTGTAAACACTTTGGTAATTTCAACTACTGTAACATACAATTTATGAAGGGAAGAAAAGGGTTATATATGCTCAATTCTGTAAAACTTATTTTTCCTTCTAGCATTATACTTTGAGGTTTGGCAAAGTCAAATAACAATGGACTTGTTTACTTTCACTCAAGGCAGGAGAACAAGCACCGCTGTACCCAGTGCTGCAGCCACACTCCTCTTTTACTCTTCTCCTAGACTAGAGTGCCTGAGCCACTTGCTCATTTACTGTTCCCCGACTGACTCGTGGCAGTCAGTTCCAAAGTTTACTTGCACTCTGGCAACAAGCTGCATCTAGTACGGAAATATTGCATCGAGGTATGATCACAATTGTGCCCAAAATCGTAGACACGTGGCGTTGCAAGTATGTTTTTGCCATCACTTGACTTGGTATTATGGGCCATCTGAATGACATGCACAGAGCCTGGCTTGTTCCTTCCCACAGTGTGAGAGAAACATGGATGCTTCTCACACTCTGAACTTTCAGAAAGACAGTGTCTGTTATCCTGGAATTTTTGCAACCTTTGTTAGGCTGTCGCTGGATGCATAGTGCAGTAATGATGATAAATGTTACCTTTAAGTAGCATGTCTAGGTTAAAAGGAGTAAAGAGGCACTTCTTCAACATCAGCCTGATCTTGTCTTACAACTTTTCTTCTCCTGGAGAAACATAGGATGTTCAAAGGAATTTTAAAAATCATCCCAGGATCCATTAATGTGCGCATCTTATGTGAATGTAAAAAGGATTTCAGAGAGAGTGTAGGCTTTTGTCCTAGTGAATTGTATATGTGGCAATATAGGGAAAATTAATTGTGCTTAATTTGGTAGTGATCTGTTGTCCTATTCCAGTCATGTTGAAAATTCACACCTTTTTTCTTCCTTTTAGGACCTTATTGTTCTTTCCTCTACACAGCTTTGATTTTGAAGAGAGAGAAAACAGGAGGCCATGTGTTCTGAGCAATATAGCCTATATGGTAGCATCGGTAACTATTTGAGCTTGCCAATATTAGAACAAGCAGGCATTAGAGTGCTAAATCCCACCTTGTCATGCCATTGTGGCTGTCTGCTTGGCAAAACCATGCCCAGAGTAATTTGCCCTATCTAGACTTCTGGTCCTTTCTAAGTCTATCTCACTAAAATATATGAAGACTTCAAGCCAATCAACAATTCATCAAAATTTACTCAGACATTGCGAAGTTCTTGCTGGAAAAGATACAAGGACAGAAAATCTTGAGGAAAATTTATACAGTTTGGATGGAGGCAAAAGTCTGTGTGCTTAAGTGAAAAATCAAGAGTTCTATAAATTTGTCTGCTTGCCCTAATTTAGAGATTGCACTCCATTAATTTCCTTAGCACTAAAAAAATTAGAGATGATTCACAGTAAATTTGGAACATGGCTTAATATTCTAACTGGAAATTAGCAAACCAAAATGCCTTGAAAATTGACCTTTTAATGCCTAAGTAGCTGACCAGCTTTAAATGCCTAAGGCCGAGGAAAGAGTAATATGAAAGAATTGTAAAAAAAATGGTTCTTTATTTCAGTCAGAGATGACTGCAATAACACTCTTTAAATTACCTCTAAGGTAAAGTTAAGCAGTTTTGTTCTGAAAAATGGTGGTGCACTTTTGTTTGAAGTATTTAACTATGAAAGCATTTCCCTTGATTAGTCAGTGAAGGTGTTTCTTTTGTTCCCTTCAGTTTCTTTGGTTACCTTTGACATAGACCACATTGTTGAATAACAGAGAAAGGATCAAATATCGACAACATTCCCTGATGTATGTAAGTTTAATGAACAGAAGGTTTTTGAAATAAACTAATAGGTCAAGTACAAGTTCATTTTGTCAAGGTTTTCTGTGTCCGCCTAATTACAGACATTGATTCTGATGCCCAAAAGTATCAAAACTGGTGATTTTGGTTTGCAGGTGGCTAGTTGGACATACTAATTTTAGAAAGTTGCCGCTGTCACTGTTTAAATATTTTTTTCAGCTGCACTCATAACAGGGCCAGTGGACTGTGGTGATTTTTCTAGTTCCCATAACTGTGATTACTGAACCACAGTAATGGCTTTATTCACTTATTTGCTTAAGGGGAAGAGCTCCGTTGGGCTCCGTTCTCCTGTATTATTTCTGAAAAGGAAATCTACACATACACACACATTCATGCAAGAAACATAAATGATCTAAGTATAACTTGACCTTCCTATTAATCCTAGTGTCACCTATGGAAGTGGTGAGTTTTGTAAGCCTGTTTTAATATTATTCTTCCATATGCTGTCTGAAGTCTTAATGCAGATACATGTTTTTCTTACTTGCACTCTGACTGAGTCTAAAACTCTATTGCATGCTTGTGGACCTTAGTAACTCTCTGCAGACACAGTCAGCTGCCCATTGAAATAGGGATGCCACTAGGAATCAGCTGACTGGTACTCAGTTGACAGAAAGCATCATTCTCCTTCATGCTGGGAGATGGAGCCATAATTGTTCCTTGAAGCCGTTTTAGGGAGGAACATGGCAGGGTAGAAGCACATAGAGTAGAATAATTTAGACCTTATCTGCACATCAACAGAGCAGGCCACCTGGAGGCTTTAAAACTGGCCTGACTCAGCCTCTGCTAGAGGCAGAAGGAGTAGAGAAAAAGAATTTCCTTTAAAACCCCTCGGTATCATTCCTCAAACTCAGAGTACATTTCCACTAGTGTTTTGTCTTTACAGTGTTAGTGATAGACTTCTTATGTATCTTTAAAATGTTGCTGAAGAGATGAACTCTGCTTGTTCTCCACCAACAACAGAATTATCTTTCACTATTACACACACTGTAAGGGAGTTGGCTGTTATGTATAGGAAAGAATTGGCAATCAGTAATATAATTTTCCAGAGCATTCAAAATACCAATCTATTTTTCCAGTTGTCCATTTAAAAAATTGTTTCTGTAAATAGGGATTTTGTATCCAAACAGCTTCAACAGCATTTTAGCAAAGATCTACAGCAATACAGAAAGCAGGACATTTCCCTTACAGTTTTGTTATTTCTGGACTAAATTTCCTAGCATGCAAGAACTTATGCAATTCTCACAGTGCTGCTAATGCAAAGAATTTCTTTGGCTTTGAGATATGTAACATACAACTCTAGCCATTATACTGCTGATATTCTCTATTGGACTCATCTGTAATGGTGAATTTGGTTGTGTTCATGCTCTTTAAACTGAAAAGTGGAATGCATTTGCTCTAAATGCACTAATCAAAGCCCCTTGTTGTCTCTCTGGTCTTTCCACCCCTTCTCAATTTCCAGTGGATGTGTATTTTTATGTGGTTTATTGCCATCGGTGTGTATGTATATGTCATACCATAGGACTTTCTATCTGTACTGCAGCCAAAATATTTTTTGGACAGCCTATTCTAAAAAGTTCTGATATTACTACTACCATTCATAAATACATTAGATCTTGATCTATTGTTTTGCATCACTGAAAACACACTTTCTTCATCAACTGTTAGTGGCATATATTACACAAAACTTTGTTTTTTGAAGTTATATTTAAGCTGCTTTTGAAGTTTGATTCTACCCCTCCCCCTTGCATCTTTTGTATTTGCAAAGTGCTTGCATCAGCAGAGACATCTTTCTGATGTGTAGAGTTGATGCAGTTGCTGTGTGGCTGTGGGAGCTCATGCCTAAGGGAGCCTTGCTAACTATGTTACTCTAAAAAGTATTGTATCAGAATTTCCATGGGGTAAGAGAGATTGAACCTTCAACATGATCAGAGTGAAAGTGTGGTTTATGCCTTTTCTCTAGTACCTGCATTCTGCAATATTTCTGTTTAAGGGTCCAGAGTTTGTTTCCTCCTAGTGGTGCATGTCTGTGTGTGTATGGCCGAGATGTACTGAAAAATGACACTATAGGGGAGTCCATACATCTTACACTTTTAAATCAGATTATCTAATGTGTAAGCCCAAAATATTCCACTCTATTGCATGAGATAATGTTACCCTGTACTACAGAGTAGATTTGATCCCAATATGAATTGGGGGGAGAGAGCAGAAACTGCACAGATAGGCCTAAAGTATGTAATAAAAGCAACTAAGCTGTGCTGGCTGATGTTAAGGGGTGAGCTAATGGGGTGAGGTGACTAGTCACCTCATTAAAGCCAGAGGTTCTTTAATACTAGGTCTCAGTGGATGCATAGACTTCTGCTAACCTGCTAATGTGTCACAGGGATTGTAATGCTGAGAAGCCTGATTTTGATTGCTCTTCCACCTGGAGGGATGCTACTTGCCTGTGGCAGATGTGCCTACATAGTCTTTTGCCAGTGCCCCTTAAAATTCTGTAAGGTAATTTACTGCAGCTAGAAGAATTTCTAAAACATAATCACAGTAGAAAAGGACTTTCATTAAAGAAAATTGCATTTATATGTGAACTCTGTGAACATGACCACTGCCAACTGTCATGGTGACTCAGAAAATCCGACTGAGTTTTACTGCTATATCATGAGATATCTGCAGCAGGTCAGCTGTTCTGGTACCATATATGATGTAGAGCTGCTTAAGATATTGTTGTTGGAAGCGCACCACAGACAGATATGTGTGTACATACGGTCTGCTTGTTTCTTTGCAGAATCTTTCTAGTTTCCACAAAGATATTCTGTTTGTTTTGGGAGTTTGGAAATTTTTTTCTCCAAATTTACCTGAAAGCAATTGAGCTACCCAAGTTATTGCTGATAAGAAGTCTCATAGGTGTTCTTCCGAAACCAAAATATCTACTCAGAGAAGTAGCTGGCTACCAAAGGAGGTAAGATGGTAAGATCTAAGTTGAACAAGCCAGTTCACAAACTGGCTCATACGCTGTTACATGTCTGTGTACACATACACACACACATCTTAGGAACTTATCCTCCAGGAAATCCCACATGTCCAAGGCAGCTGGTTTGCCATATGACACTATTTACTGCATATAGGAGTACCATAGTCACACATATAGTACATACAGAAAAATTATGTCTAATACTGTATGTAAACAGACTCCTCCCAAAGAATGGTGCTGAAATGCTTTACATTAAAAACAGCATGTGACTTAATGAGATCCAGTAGTTTTTGAAATCCCACTTTCATATAAGTAAATGCAATCAAATCTTTTAATGAAAGAAACATGCTTATGCATGTCACTTTTTCCTTCCAAATATTTCAAGCCTGTCTTACAGCTCTGATCCTAATTTTGCCTCATGTACTGCAGGAAAAAAAAAAAAAGAAGGGAAGTGGAAATAGAGATAGTCAGAAAAATCCTCTGTCAGTGCCTCTAGCTTAGGCACTGCAAAATGACTGGTACTGGTCTCACTGTACATGGATGAGACTTTGACAGCTTATTATTAAACAGTATTGACCATGAAAAGAAGATGATCTTCCATTTCTCCTCTCTGTAGTTTTATTCCTTCCTTCCCTCTCCTTCCATCAGGAGGTGACAATTCAGCCACCTAAGGAGAAGTAGGCCTGGTAAAAAAAGCTGTGTGGAAGCTTCTCTTCACTTTCCAGCTTCTCTTCTGCAGGCCTCCAGACCTGCAAAACACATCATGTTTGAGACGATGTGAGAAGCCAGAGAAAGATGCCTTTTGGGGTCTTTCTGCAGCAAGCACTGCATCAGCCAGTTTGGGGCTGAACAGTTTCATGGGATTTTTTTCCAACTGTAGTGTAAAAAAGCTTTTTCCTCTTCTGTGCAGGAGTCTGTCTTTAAACCACCTCTTGGATGGGTTTCTGCAATTTTAATTCATTTTACAGCAAAATTTCACAGCAGTTGGGACAGAAAGTGAAGAATTCGTCATTCTCTATTGGAAGTTGGCCAAAAGCTGAACCAGATGTACAAAGGGCCAAGACGAATTTAAAACTGTTTAAAAATCTTCAGCCAAAGTGATCTGCAGTCAGCCCACCAAGGTTTTTAGAAGTCAACTGTCTCTTTAAG
The DNA here is from genome assembly GCF_036250125.1 of Pseudopipra pipra. Lineage (NCBI taxonomy): Eukaryota > Metazoa > Chordata > Aves > Passeriformes > Pipridae > Pseudopipra > Pseudopipra pipra. The sequence goes on from NC_087551.1 coordinate 62,274,075, forward strand.
CTTGATTCTGGGAAATAAACCAACTTGTTTCTGCTGTAGTGAGTGGAAAGTGGATGATGAAAGTAATTTGCAACATTCAGAAATGAAGATAATAGTGCTCTGGTGATTTAAGTAGCTTTATGCTGTTTGCACAGCCTTCTATTAGGATAGATGTTCTGATTTTCCTAGGATGCCATTTAGTGCCAGCCCGCATGTGTTTTGGTCTAGACTGCTGTCTCATAGGAGGTATACATTTATATATATATATATGGAAGAACCAGGCTGATGTAATGCTGGAGCCACCATCACTGTGATCATTTGAGAAACATTTGAGAAAATCAAAGCTCACTGATTCAGAGTGCCTGCTTTCCTTTTATGTCTGTATGCACACAGATATGTACACATCACATGGACATATACACTGATCATTTTTTTTTTCTGCTTCCGTCTTGGTTTTGCACTGTATGGAAACCAAAGTGAGGCCTCTTACAATCGGTCTTAGCCAAAATGGAAGAAATAGGGGTGTGACGCTGGACTTGGGACCCCAGCAAAAATCCGGTGAAAGGAAGTGTTGAGACATTTTAGGGTAGGGAGTTGAACCAAGTCATTTACCATTCATTTCAGCTACAGCAGCCTAATCCTTTCTTATGCTATTTTGTTCAAACATTATAGATTTTACTCTGTCTTTACAGGGCCAGTGTGAATATATTTATGTTTTTCCCTACCTACATTGTCCTGTGATTTGGAGAAACACAGGCTGTAGAAAAAGGACTTAAATTAACAGTGAAGATTTCCCCAGTTCAGGAATATTGGATTTGCTTCATTCACTTGGCACACAGGGGTCAAATGTAAACTATGTCTGACAGGAATATATTGGAAGTTGGAGAGGAATTGAATTTTCAAATTCAGATTTCTGGTTTAGTCTAATTGCTGCTTGAACCTCCCTAAAATCCAACCACAAATTTCATATTAATCTGCCAGTCCTGATATCTCCCACAGAGTTTGCATTTGGAATGGCTGCAGAGGGAAACTTTACATGCATGTATAAGTATTATCAGTGTGCAGAGACTAATGAATCTCAGAGCACTTCATGCAGCTCAACATTTCCTGCTAATATTTCACACTGGTGATCACCACTCTAGCCAGTAAGACTGACTGTGTAAAAGCCATGAATGCATAGGATAAACAACAACAAAAACACCAAAAAAACCCACACATAAAAGAAGTCCAAGCTCCAGCCACACCTGGGACATCTCTATTAAAACAAGGAAGCAGATACCAGCTTTGCTGCACAGGTTTCACCACTGATTACGTATTGCCATAGATAGATGTGGAAAGGGAATGGTCTCTTCCTCTTGCACAGAGGAGCATTAGATGAAATTCTCTGTGTTTATAGCTGGATTCCCAGGTTTGCACCAACTTTCCTGAAAGAGCAACAACTGGCAGAGCTGAATTTAAATCAGCTCTTGTGCCATAAGTGGATGCTGATGTCATTAGTTATCATCTTTGCTCCAGAACTCCTTGCTGTTACTATTGACCAAGAAAGTCAGGAGAAAAGAACCATCTTCTTGACACCCACAGCAAGTTTAGGGTTGTTGAAGGGTGACACTTACAGTGTTTCTTTTCCTAAACACAGTAAAAAACCCCAACAGCCACACTTCTCTTTCTGAAACACTGTGTGTACTCACCTAGTCACTGCTATCTAAACTGGTTTTCATGAGAATGGTTACTTACCATAGACCTTCTGTATTACAGAAAAGGCCAGTTGTAGGATGTCAGGAGTAAGGAAATGCCACACTTAGTTTTCTTATTTCTTTGGCAGAGATACAGGGAATTTGGTTTTCATTACACGCACAGCTAAGTTGAATCAAGAGGAGGGGTATTCGCCCCATCTCCATCATTTCAGACAGGCCTTGATCAGCAAAATTCTTTAATGCTATCACACAAGAAGAACTTCTGATCACTACACTTTGTTTGGAGGTAGAATAAATGACTGTGATTCAGCTAAGTAATAAACTTGGCAGTTGGGAAGACCACTCTTCTCTCCACAAGCAGCTTACAGTGTGAGAGTGTGCTAGATATGAGATTTTAAAGCACTGCACTGGTACATGTTTATCTTCTGACTGTGTTTTCTATAGTCCTGTGGAGCAAGTATTAACAATCTCATTTTCGAAATGCATGAAAATGAAGCAGAAAAAGAAATAGCAGGGAATTCTTGACTTCCTGGGGGTAAGTGGGAGGAATGAAGTGAAGCAGATCAGAGCAGACACAACTGTAGCAATGTAAGAAGTGCCATGCTCTTTTCTATTGCCCTTTGAAGAGTGAAACCTGCATTGCCTAACAAGCCAAACACTCAGACTGATGTCAACTTACCTAATGCTGGGGAAGGGAAAACCTGGCTGATTTTTCATTGAACTGGGCGAGGGACTTCTGTGATTCATTCCAGCAGCTCTTCCTGGGAAGGTGTGTGCAGAGGCAAGGGAGGCAACTGGTGAGAGGGGATACTTGCTACTGTGCCAGAATCATTGTGCTTGCTGTGACAGCTCACTGCAGCCCACAACAGTGCTCCAGTCCAAAGATGTTACTGTGCCATTAACATGCCTTTGTTGTGGGGCAGAAGACTTTGCATCACCACTGTCCAAGCAGAGTTGGTCAAATCTGATAATGTATTAGTCTGACCTGAAACAGCGTGTAATATGTTCCTGTACACACACTGCAACAGGTCTGGCACAGGTTGATTTCATATAGCCAAAGGCAGAACAGCCAAGTGAGGTCAGAAACCAGTCCCTAGTGATCTGTACCAGGCTACCCAAGGGTCAGTGGCAGGTCTGTGGCTAGGGTACTGAGAAGACAAGAAGGCAAACCTCTTCCCTGAGCTTCGCATCCTGCTTCCCCATATGGGACCTCAGACTTTTTACACCTCTTTCTCCCCCCTCTCCAACATGAAATATCAGTCTATTAAGTAGTTCAGGGCTATATTGTATTAACAGTAGATCTCCCCTCTCCAGCCCCTAATTAAGGTCTTGGATCCGTACAACTCTCACATTTATTTGCACAGTCTCAGTCAAAAACACATCTTTAATCAAGTGCTGGGCAGCCCCAGTTAGCACAATCAGATGTTCTAATGAAAGAAAGGAATGGTAGGTGTTGCCAGCAGAGCTCACACAAAGTGTGCTAAAAAGGCAGGCAAGCCGAGGGCTGGAAAAGTTTCTGTCTCTTCTCTTTAATCACCCCTCCCCACTCCTGCTGACATTTTCTGACTCAGTAAAGCTGCCAAATCGCAGATGGTTGTGGGGCCTGCGTGAATCAGAATAAAACAAGGAAGCTAGTATTTGCAGGAGAGATTGGAACAGCAACAAATAAGACTGACCTGATTATTCAAGCATGGTTGGACATAATGCCAAATTGCATCTTCTGATATTTGCTGTGTGATTTATAGTATATACTGCAGTCAAAAAGTGTTGCATCCCCTTTTTTTCTCCTCTGGTGTGAATCTAGTAGCTTTTTGGTGCTCTGAACCTCCTGACTTCTGAATTTTGCTGTAACCAAATACCTCCAACACAGTTTAGAGGGGGCAGCAATAGCAAATCAGATAATGTCTGCTCACATAGTCATAAGTATAGATATTTTGTTGCCAAGATATTTAACTGCTAGGCAACCGATGTTCCATTTTGATAAAGATGTGGTATTGCACACTGGGATTTGCAGTTTCAGCACTGTATCAGTGTATGGAAGTAAAGGATCAACAAGCTGACAACAGCTGGTTCTTAGATTCACTCTGGGGTGACTTTTGCTACCCTGTTTGATGCTTTGTTAATAAAGATCCATGTTGGAAGGAAAGCATGGGTTCAAGTCACTGAATTTTAAAGCACACAGGCAGAAGAGAGGAATGCTGATCTGCAGGCAAGATTCATCAAGCATTGCTTCTGCCCTTCTGGCACTCTGGCATCTGACTACCCTCCTCCAGGACTAGGGCTGCAGCTGTAGTACAAGCCCAGCTAGACCTTAGCAGCAGTCAACAACATCATGTACTTTGGGTGAGGGAAAGAAAAAAAAACCAAACCAGAACAAAAAAACGACACAACCAAAAATAACCCCAGAAGTAAGAACAGGAGTTAATTTCTTCTGAAGATAATGTTTCTCTGGTTCTTGGTCACAGGATTATATGTCTTTGCACATTGATGGATTGTCTCATATGTTTTGGTTGGAGTGCAATGCCATTGTTCCCTCTTTGTAGCTGGAGAGCAGAGTCGCAGAGAGCCAATGTTTTAATGGCATTGAACTGTGGAATTCCAGAGAATTCTCAGGGGTTTCTGGTCTCCAAACCAAGTTTCAGCATCTGCCTAGCTATTGTCTTTCATCCCTCTCTAGCCAAACAGATTACAGGGTAGAGAAGGAAATTGAACCCACACCTCTCACATCCACCATTATAGCTACTGTCCTGCCAACTAAGTTTGGGATTTGAGCCCTGCTTACTTGTCCTATTACAACTCTTGACACTGCTTTAAGCTGTAAATACATATAACTTGCCTTTCTGCGTTGAGAGGAGCCTGCTTTAATGGCAACATAGGTTAGCTGTGCATACGGTGAAAATGCACATTTTTTAAACCTGCTTTTCTTTCATTTAGGAAAGAAAACCAGGTTAAAAACTTCCTTTCAGGAAGTTACCTTCATTCTCTTCCTGATTAACTTTGTCTGCATCATTTTATATGCTTTTAGTCTTGTTTCTTTTTATTCAAATTTTTTTATTTAGTCTAAGAAAGTGTTTCCAAACTTTTCAAGCATTCTTTAAGAGGACTTTTGCTTTGCCTCTAACTATGCTTTGGAATTGTCTCCAATACCATTTTCAGAATAGACAGGAGTAACCAATTTGTTTTGCAAAAGAAACTCTCCTCGAATTATCAAATGACACAGAGTATATTTCAAGCTGTTCTCTACCACCTTATTTTTGTATTCTGACATAAATCAGCTCTTTTCACCACTGCTGCAGACTGGGCAGAGTTTTTTTGTGATTTCTTCTGCCAACATCTAGGTAATTCCTATCATGAATTACAGATGTCCTGGGGCACATCCACACAAAAAAAGTGGAATTGGGGCACTCACTGACCTGAGAGATGATAAGTCGCCAAGTGTCACTTTGCAGTTGTCTCTGAGTCACATCAAAGCAGCTTTGTCATGGATTTACCACCTGGATCTCAGTTAGCGAGTCCTGCAGGTTCACATGCTGTCTCTGAAAGATGATTTTCAAGAAGCTCCAGGCATTCACTTGCAGACAGTGAAATTACCATGTCTATTTTTACTCACGTGGTTAGAAAACACACATGCAAAAGAATAAACTTTCCTTTTAGAAACTTGTCATTTTGTTTTGCATAGCAGTGGGCAGTAAATACTAATGTGAGACCAAACCACAGACTAAATGACATGTCTCTTTCTGCAGAGAAATTTAACTTGCGTTGAAGTCCATAGGAGTTTTGCCCATGACTAGTGGAAACACTAGCAGTTTCTTAGGGTCAAACAAAGAGTAGAACTATATCAGGAAAAATCTAGCTGAAAGCTGCACTTGAAACATATACATAAAAGTCCTGCTCATAAGTTCACTGGCTGGACTTGCACAGCTACTCAGGATCAGCCCCCAAACTATGTGGCTGAGTTCACCCTGCCGACAGCACTTGCCAATGGGAGCTCTTCTGGACAGGATCCAGGGAGAGCCAAATGATGCTTCCCCATTGTGAGCCCTCTGTTATGGCAGCTTCTCTGGCACATCTCCCCACTGTGCAAATCATCCCAGAGACCCATTGGCTTTGGTATTGGCAGACCACAGGTAGAAAGAAGTCGATCCTGGATCCCACTCAGGAATAATCTACTTCTTCCTAGAAAAGCTATCTGATGTAGGCCGAGTGATATTCGAAAGGAGCCTAAGTTCAAGCCAAAAGCAGGGCTGTAAGTTAAGCCTGTACAGGTACAAGTTAGGTTATCCCCTGCTCTGAAACTCACTGTTATGAAGTTAGTGTAATACAGCTTCATTAAAGTTGCTAGCTATCTTGATTTGGTAAAATGTAACCCTCTCGCCATTTAAAAAATATGATAATTAAAGGATTCAAATGCAGTATAGTATCCTGTTGCTTAGCCCTTGGTCCTGTTTAGTGCTCCTGATCTGTGGATTCATTAAAGAAGTGTTTAAGTGGATAAATTTGTTTCAGGAAGTGATCTGTTCTCTTAGATTACCAGAGTGTATTTATTATTCTGCCAAGGTAGGGTTCCAAAAAAGATGTCCTTTAAAATTGGATAGACACAATAAAGTAGGAGGATAATCATGTGCTGGGCAATTGTTTAAAAACATCGAAATACTAAGAGACATGCATTTTAATGTGAGAAACACAAATCTAGTGGAGTACTTTTTGTAGGCACCAGGGAAGATTTGGACTGCATCATATCAGACACATACAATCACATATTGATAGAATTCGTGGGCATGAAAAGCATTAAATAGATGAGATAGAGACCATCCATGAGAATGGATGAGAAAATGTTGTGCTGAAAGTTCTTAATGTAAGCAATATCAGGTAGAAACTATTGAGGGAAAGTTTATAATTAAAATAAGTGTAGCTACTGAATCTACAAATACCCTAGTGTAAATTGTCACATCAAGATGCATCCTACACCTTGCATTTCTTGTAGCTGTGCAGAAATATATTAAAAAACTTTTTACTGCAAAATGAGATGAATCATGTGAACTCATAGGCTCACCAAGTTCAGGAGGTCAACAGTGACTCATTTCTGCATGACTAGATCATAGCAGAGGTACTGACTCTGGTCTGGTATTGCAAGTATCAGACCTGACCACCTTCTAACCTTGCATGTTTACATATTTACCATGGTGATGCTATTCACACAGCTGTGGTCATTCTGTCTCTATGGGCTTCAGCACTGCCTGTGAAACTGGATAGTGTTGTCTACAACGGAGGAGGAGGATGTGACCAATTGACCATGATAGTTAAGTACACCTCATGCTATGTAGTATGTTAGATCCCCAAAGTGTTGGGCAAGCAATGATTTGATAAGGTGAATTCACATTTTGTGTTAGAATAACCACTGGACAATCCTAGTACAAGTGTAACTTGGTACTTAGTGCTTGCTTTGGCTACTTAAGCAATACGTAGACTTTACAGAGGGGAAAACCTCCAACTTTCGGCAAAACATACAACCAATAATGCACAGTTTCTCTGGAAATCAGGCTCCAGACATTAGCAACTCCCCGGGACATAGTCAGAGTCTGTAATCTCCAGAGTCAAGAGCAAGCCAACCTCACCTTTCTCAAAGGCAAAGTTATTTTGGAATCCAGCATACCAATAATGTACTAATGGGTACATGTCCTGGCTTCTGTAACTCACTGACAGCAGTGAGTTTCCTCTCACCACAGGGTAACTCTGTCGAAGACATAAGTAACTCTGGTTTACCTCTGAGGCTACCTTATATTTCGGTTTTGACTGGTACCTATTTCTCTCGTTTACTCTCGGTCTCTTTCTTCATGTTTTTCTCCTTGTCTGGTAGTTTAAAAAAAAGCAAGAAAACACAAGCAAGTGTCTTAAAATTTATCACTTTAGGGAGACAAAAGGAAGCTTATACCATTAGTTGCTGTAGGTAACCTCCACGTAAATGTGAATGCTCTCGTGGAACACTGAAGTTGTTCTGCCTCCCTGCTTTCCACCTCTCGAAAAGTCATCCTCACTGGCTGTCTGAAAGCATTAAGTGCTCTGGAGAAATCAGGGATGTAAATGCTCCTATGGAAAATGGATGCATGAAATTGTAATAATTACCATTGTACTTACCATATTGCAGTACATAACTGAAGGGGGTTTTTTTGTAAAGCATTATTAGTCAAGCTTTTAAGTCTGTTAGAAAAGAGAGATAAAACATCTTTTCTCAGTGTTTCTTGCTTCAGAAGAGGGAAAATGGCTGAAAGTTGAAACTATGTGCTTCTCCCAGGTCTGGTTCTCATTAAATACACAGTATTTGGATTTTATTTATTCATGTTCAGAGTATCTGCAGGTTGATCTGTGAAGATTTTCCTCAAGCTCATATGAACATATGAAGTCTCTGCCACATGACTAAACTTCTGGTTAATTGCCATGTACCATCCAAGACTTGGGTATCTCTAGTAATCTTCTGTATACCAGTTGCTGGTCTGTCATAGATATAGGGTAATGCAACACAGTTCAGACCATTGAGAAAACAAAACGTGGTACCCAAGGTCTGCGGTCAAACCTAACAATGCAAGGCTTAGGGAACTTGGGTTGTTTTCCTCACTCTGCCACTCATCTGCTACGCAATTTTGGGCAAATCACTTTAACCTGTCATCTTTCTCTTTACTTAAAAGAATTTGAAGGATCATATGCACTTGGGATCTCTACACTTTCCCTATCCAAAGAATTCATAAGCTTGCTGAGGTTTGCATCCAGCTGGGATACCAACCTTTTTCTTCCTATGGCCTTGGAGTGCGGTCTTGTGAAGAGCGCTTACACGTAAGTGGTGCAAGTTCAGTGAAGGGATTAAATATTAACTGCAGCAAGAGCAGTCAGTGGTGCAGTGCCTGAGTGCAGAAAACAATAGCCATTAGCCTCAAATATTCCTAAGTGAATCTGACTCTTAACTAAACCACCACTGTGACTCACAGCTGTTATACCATGTAAATACTTTTCTGAGACAATAAAATATAATTGGAGTCAGCTTGTTGTTATTGATTAGAACATAATGCATTAGAGAGCATCCTTTCCCATGCACTCTATTTATAGACTCTGCATCATGGAACAGTCGTTACAGCTTTTCCATCCTCATTGCACAATCATGAACAAAGCATTAAACACGCATTCCTGTTAGCATACTAACTGGGGCCTGTTAAAAGTGACAGGGGCTAAAGTCAGTCAGAGAATACAATATTTAGCATTTCTGTAAGTATCTTTGCAAGTAGAGTGAAATCCAGGGGAAAATGGGTGTGATTTAGCAAGGGATGTTAGCTTTCTCTATATGTATACGTTGAAGACATGGTATGTATTTTTACATTGCCAAAAAGTTTTACAGGGCAGATGGCACTATGCGAGTCTTTTCTCCCTGCAAAAGTGGCTCTCTGCCCAGCTCTGCAGCTTTTCCTCCACTCCCTCCAGGAACCTGCAGTCCCAGGACAGCCTTTCTTAAAGAAGCATGCAGGGGAAAGCAAGGCTTGTGCTCTGCCAGACCTAATTCACTTTAAACTGTAGTCAGCTGAATGAGGTACCTGCTAACAGGCACGTAAGGAGGAAAGTACCTTTAGGCTAATGCAGTGCATCTGCACACATAGCTAGAGAGAAACGAATGTGCTAGCAAAATACTCTTCCTACCTCTTGCTTTGAACGCCATGAAGGGTTTGACTTTGTGACTGCTGTCTTCAGAGCTGTTGCTGCTGGGTGGGAATAGTGAAGAACCACACAAAGCCTCTGATTTAAAGTCTGCTTTCTGCAGAGGACACAGAAAGTGACCATCTCAAGAATGAGATGTATACAGGCCAAGACTGATGCTTTGACAGCATGATGAGTTCCTAGGGAAAACAGCAGTTGTAATGCTCTTAAACAAGTCTGTTTGGTCTAAGGTTTGGAGCAACCTCCCAGAGCCCCAAAGGGCAAGGTTGGCAGGTACTTACTATCATACAGAGCCATCCTTCCTAATATGAAGTAAGTATTTAATAACCAGGGTCCCAACAGAGCAAAGAACATGAGCACATGATTAACTACTTGAAGTTAAATATGTGCCCAAGTAGTTCTGAACTGGAGCCAAAGTATGGAAAAGATGACAGCAAACGAATATCCAACTAAAAAGCAAAAAGAAAAAGAAGCATGTCACTGGAAACACAATTCTTTCAAGTTCCAGTATAGTCTTTCTTTTGTCCCTGCTTGCACCCTAGCACAGCTATGTAGTGCTCGAGTGATTCACCCTGGAGGGGTCTCTATTTCAGCAGAAATTATTTTAGAAGTGTAATTTATTCTGATTGCTAGTAGTAATTGTGTAGTTTTCTGGCAGAGAAAGTAAGTAGCAAACAGCAGTGGAAGATGACCTACAATAAATGGTGTTGTTTACTAGCTGTAAGCAAATACAGCTTGCTCCACATTGTACATCCTTCTGCTACAGCAGACCCCAGACCTCAGAGCACCATAGAGCAATGTACACCTGCTATAAATAGCCATCAAGGGCTGTTTCAGAGCCTTCTGAAGGTATTTAATGTTTTTTGCATTATTCATTTGTCCTTCATGGTATGATAAAACAGGAAATGCTATTGCTATGATATATTAGGCCTAGCTGTCATTTAGAACAAAATGGGCAATAAAAGTACCAATCAAGTTGAAACAAAATTTACGTCTACTTCAAGGTGTTTCACACTTTCTGCATTGGGTAAAATGTGCCAAAGGCAGACACATTTCTCACTGACATGCTTGTCTGCCTCTCAGTTCCGTGCAGCCTCAGTGGTGCCTGTGAGCAGGACTGTGGAGCAATGCAGCAGTCTCTTCTCTGCAACAGCTTTTATCCCATGCCTTCAGTGACAGTGGTCCCTCATGAGCTTCTTGTTGTTAAGGTGTCTCCTGAGTGTAAGTAAGCAAACCATATATCCAGAGAAAAGAATATATGTTGTTCCCAATACACAAGGTAAAGTGCAGGAGGGGGTGCAGGAGTGGGTGAAATGTGCTGGATTCTCTCACATCAGATTCCTGTGGGTCCCAGGAGAACATGTGGGTCCCACTCCTCACTACCTGTGATCCATGAAGTTATGTTGAGCAGTCAGCAGACCCATGTGAACGTATCTGTTGTGTCTGCAGGGAATGGTTTGATGCTAGCAGTGTCTTGGGGTTTGTGAAAAGGTAGGCACAATCCTTTGGACCATGTGGTGTGGGATATGAATTTGATCTTAGGTACCATATTGTGTCAAGGAGTGGCCTATAGCAGCTTAAGATTTTGTTAGAGAGCACAACTAAATCACTGTACAGCAAGGGCAGGATCTGTACAAACACACAAACTTTCACAGGGCCACTAGCCAAAGGACATATATCATCTCCAAGGGATGACGAGATCTCGTTGTTTTTTTGTGGGCTGGGTTGTCTGCATGACTGTTACCTCAGACAAACCAAAGCTGTCAAATCCAGAAGCTCCTGCTGGCCCACTGCTTGACACAGAGGACACTGTCCAACCAGAGCTGAATTGTTCACAAGATGCTCTTCATGAACCTCCTTGTTGTGCCTGAATTCATGTGAAAAAGAAAATAAAAATATTGGAGAATTTCTGTCTTGCTGCTGCTTCCCTGGCACATGACAGACTGACAGGCATCAGAGCATGCAGTGGTTGAACAAAAGAGGAGGTCACCACAAAAGGAAGTCAAAAGATCAGGCGCTGCTCCAGGCACAGCTGCTGATATATAAAATACAATCCAATTGGCATGTAAACAATTGTAGCTGCCAAACATATCCCGTGAAAAGCTCAGGGTGGTCTCAAGGGCTGGACCACAGAAAGTTAAAAACGCACTAATAACAGCAATATGCAGAAGCTTAGCCGAGTCAGGACAAAAATCACATGTTTACCAATTTCCATGCTTGCAAGGGCTGCTCTGCTATGACTAAGATCCTACCCATGGACCTTGTCACACATACACATGCAGATGCTCAGCTCAGGCACACATGTCCCAGGATGACTTGGAGTCATGTTGCCCTGTGATGCCACCGGTATCAGATGGTGCCGCTGACTCAGACTGCAGTCTATGCCGGTGTTTGCTGCCAAAGGGGAGTTTACTCCCAGCTGCACACTCCTAGGGCTAATGCTTGTGCCTCTGCCTGGCAGGCAGGATCTGGGGAGAGGTGCAGCTGAAAACCGATCCAGAGGAAAAATAATGACTCATGTTCAGCCTGAGATATTCCCTGCCCTAGGTCCCTACTTCTGCTGGTGACAGTGCAAGGGAAGCTTTAGACATATGCAGCAGGGCCAGTCTTATCCCTTTTGATGACAGTGTGAAATCAGATCTGCGCACATGAAACCCCAGACTGGTTCATGCAGGTCAGACTTAGAGTAGCATTCAAGGGTTTGTTTCAAGGAGGCTGTTTTTCTGGACTGTTCTTTTAGATTAAAATAGAAATAAGCGTTAGCCATGTGGCCTGCCATGCCAGCTAACTCTTTGCCTGATTTCTGTGCCTTCTGGAAGACCCATGATGCTTTCTCTTTGTTTTTTGCTGTCAATACACATTTGTCTTTAGCTCATATGCTCATCCAAGGCTTGTGACTTGGCAAACTTCATCACCACAACATGCTGTGTAGCCTTCACAGGTTGCTTCTCTTGTTTTCGTGAGGTTTTGCTAATGGCAGCTGGTGGCTGCTCCCCTTGAGTCAGGAGAAATGCACTCCACATCTCTAGTTTGCAGTCATGTCTCTCATGTAGGTCTTGTTGTACAAAGACCTAAGCAAAACTGTCAGGACTTGTGCACTCTCTAAGATAGATTTTTTAAGAGGTTGATTTCCTGATGTCTAATCCCTGCATAAGCACCCTGTGGTGGTAAGGGGAGCAGCCTTGCACAGCCCTTTCTCCCTCTCATATAAAAGGCAGCAATTAATCTAATGTAACAAACATGTTTGTGATCTACATGAGGCTCAGTCCTGCAAGTATCTCATGTCTATTCTGGGCTTCCCTGACATTAGTACTTGTATTTCTACTTGTATATTTTTTTCTACTCTTTAAGCTTTTACATTCTGGTTTCCTCTTCCATTTGTACATGGCTGATCCAATCACTTTCTCTTTACACTACACTTTGTTCCTTTCCACTGTGGTTTTGTCTACTAGGAAAGTGTAATTTTCCATTGTTCCTCTCACTGTCTCCATGCACGCCCCTCTCCTCTCATGCCTATTCATTTGCTACTGCCTGCCTTGGCCCTGACTGGTCACCTGACCGTTTCTAGGAGCTGTTTTGAACTGCAGTGAAACACTGACTACATACTTGGAATGTCAGTATGTGTACAGACTTGAGATTGACAGTAATGGGCAGTCAGGGGCCAGAGAACTTCCTGGAAACTCAAACCAGCTTGAGCCAATAGTTTTTGATAATAAATTATGTCAATAAAGAAAATCATATTGTAAATTTAAAAGCATGTGCATTTACTTTTCCAATATTTTCCATTTATTTTGAGATTTTCCTACTTTATTCCGGAAAGACATAAATCTATGAATTAATGATCAGTTCTGGTCCTGCAAAAACTAGGAATTAATTTCATGGGGTGCACTGACTACATTATCTAGGAGGAGTACTCTGACTGTGTGCACGTGTCTATGCATGAGACAGGTATGTGACAGAGTGGTTTCACCAAAGGTGGCAGATGTAAGCCTTGCATATCAGAGCAGATTTCCCCTAAAAATAGTTCAGTTTTTGAACACAGAAATATCCTAAATATGCCCATTTGCATTTTTAGATTTTGTCAGTGTTCAAGCTTCTAAATATAATTTTTTAAAATAAGAAATCCCCAAATCTCTAAACCAAAAATACTATAAAAAATGCATTTTAATTTTCTGAGTGCTCCAGTGCCTGCCCATTATTCCACTTTCCTGGATTATCAAGCCTTATGCCAACCTGCGAGATTATCTTTCTTGTATCAAAATGATGCGAGAATGAAGGTGGTGAGTAGCACTGGAAATACATACTATGCCTGATCGGAATCCTTGTGCGTGAGAGAATAATGAAAATATGCGGTCAGTGTTCTGATAACTCATCAATTATTTGCATTGCACTCCAAAATTCTCTGGTAGGAGGCAGGGCTCTGTGGTTACCCTTAGCAGCAGCAGCAGGAGTGGTTTTAGCCATGCAAGTGGGACTGGTTTGGTAGCTGAATGAAACACCATGCCTGCTGCCATTGTGCCAAAAAACTCCAAAGTTCAGAGGTATTTCGTGGGTCATGTTACTTTGGCCACTTCTCCCCATTTAATATTGAAATCTCATGTGTTTTTTGGAAGAGGCAGCTTCCCTTAATCCATCAGGGTTGTTTCCATTACAAACAAAACTCTCACAGTAGAGCTGGAGCCCACGCTGCCTTGTGCCTGTTGGCTCTAACAGTGATTCCCTGGGGCAACATGGAGGTGGAAAGTGAGTGCCAACACTCCAGTGCAGCGGCAGCCCCCTGGCAAGCCATTCAGATTTCATGGCCCTCAGCGAATCCTGTGCCACCTTGGTGTCAGACCCACTGAAGCATGAGCTGATGTAGGGGGAGAGTGATGGAACACTGCCGGATGGTAACCCCAGCACTGACAGCAAGCAAAGAAGGCACGAGGGAGGGCTGAAGATGGTGGATGGAGGCAACAGGGACTGAGAGGGGGAGCCCTACAAGGAAAGCCCTCAGGAAGACAAATGGTGATAGAGAAGGATGATGGAGGGCAGCTGAGCAGAGAGCTGGGGGAAGGGTAAGGAAGGGGAAAAGATGGTGACATGAGAAACCATGGAAAGGAGGACAGAACAGGGAAAATAAGGAGAGAAGACAATTTCAGACACCCAGAAGGGAAATCAGGTGCTGAAAAAGAGAAGGGACTGCCTGGGGTGACAGAAGGACATTGGAAGAATACCAGCATTGGAGACAGCACGAGGACTGATGGGATAGCTGTATGCAAAAGAGAAAAGATAATGGGAAGAAGGTGAAGGGAAGCTGGACTTGGGGTAAAAAGAATCCGAAGGAAAAAAGGGAAAGAAAATATGCAGAAGATTAATGCAATAGAGATAAATAAAGAATGACAGTGAAGAAGCAAGGAAGTGCTTGGGAGTTTTAGAAACTTCATTCAAACTTATTCCACCCCAGCTTTTGAGGGTGACTCTCAGGATGGGCTCAGGAACCTGTGTTAAACAAACTCTACTTTTTGGAAACATCCTTCCAATAGTAATGAAGCAGAATGCTTGAAAACTGGCACATTTCCTATAACACAGGGGAGATAGAAGGAAACAAAAATAATAGATTTGTCCATAAAGACAGTAATTACAACCACATGCTCTTATAGCAGACCTATTTTTAAAGGGTCATTCTAGTATTATTGTTCATTAACTGTCACTGAGGAGGAAAAGTGTAGTGAGTAGTGAGGAATTAACCAAGCTGTGTTTGCTGTACTGCCTGCAGATGGATGGAATAGTGCTTGGATGCTGTAGATACATACCTCTGCTGTACATCACTGGGTAGCAGGTAGGGAGCCAAGTCTCACCAGTGGATATAGCCAGCCTGATATTGCAGTGCTGATGGAAGGGCTGCCCTCTCGGAATGGGAGCTGAGGGGAGGAAGAGACCCTCTCTTGCCAGGGTGGTGATGCCTCCCCGCTCTGCCTGGGTGACCCCAGGTCCCTGCCAGGCACTGGCCAGCTGGGAATGGGCTTGTTTCCAGTCACTTCCTGCTGGCTTGGCTTCTCCTGCTTCAAAGGCTGAACAAAGGCAAGGGAATTCAGCCCCAAAAGCAGCCAACTCTCTGTGTCCTCTGATACTGCCAAATTCACAGAGCAGACTTTATTCCATGCAAGCAATGCTGTAAGAGCAAGTCTGAGACTGGGGGGAAGTTTTACCATCAGGTTTGTTGCTGTCATGAGCTTCACCTGGTAGCGTGATGCTGCTTTTAATCTCTCATGTGCTCCTTAACCCCGAGTGTTTGAATTTCAGCCACACAGTTCACAGTTTGTTCCATTCCCTGCTCCGCAGGGAAAGAAAGGCTGCACACAAAAAAGAGATGTACATGGCATTGCTGGGTTTTTTTGGCTCATTCTTGCAGCTGCTGTCCCTGGAGGCTTTCAGCTGAAGCCCAGAGGGTAGAGGGGGGATGGCAAGAGGGCACAGTCATGGCTGTGGTGCAGAGACAGGTCAGCCTGACAGGTTGTAGGAGCTCATGGCATCAGTGACGTGTGCTCCCACCCCATACCCTACAACCCACCCTCTCCAGGCCCCCACCCCACCACCAGGAACATGTCTATCCTGATATGTGTACCAAGGACACATGGCTATTATGGCTGACCACAGGGTGGACAAACCCTTCCCTGGCTGGTACCAATGCCTGTATGGAAAGCCACCCTCCAGCTGTGCCAGTGCCTTTCTGCTAGTGCCCACAGAGATGCACATCCCTAACAAAAGCTGCTGTGTTTTAGCACCCCAGAGCAGAGTCTGCTGATGAATGCATTCAGCAGATGGCACAGGCTGACACCACCCAATGGAGCTCTCCTCCTAAGGAATTTCTCTGTGCTAAAATGTGTTGAAAGCTTTAAAAAGCATTAGCAAATGTAGTGATTAAGTACTTTCCTGCATTTTAAATATCTTGTTTACTGCATGTGACATTAGAGAGCCACATTTTATTGTCATATTTCAGAAGGTATATATGTTGGTGTGCACTGAGGGTGTGATAGCCCTGCAAACATACTGGAGGGGTGGTGAGAAGCCTGCCTGTGGTACTGCATGAGGAGGCTTTTGCCCATCGCAGTGACTCCTTTAAAGACAGCAGTAAAGTAAAATTCTGTAAAGATCAGATGGCCCAAGCAGCAAGCTCTTTTGGATATCCAGCAGAAGGAATGGCATTTGTTCCATGAAAATGTAATGAAAATCACTTAACAACATAAAAACAGAGCATGCATTTGATGAGATCTACTGAATAAGAAAAAATAGTACGAATACCTGGCCCAAGAGTAAAAATTCTCAGCATATTTAGCTCTGCAAAATCTCTGCTTACACATGTGAAAACAGATTTGTTTAATTCATAACTGTCACGGTTATAATGCCTTAAACCAAGCTTCTGAGATATTAATCTGGTTTTATAGTTCTTTCCTTGCTGATGTAAGTGTTCTTGGGAAATCGTCTGGGCTCTGGCATTTTATTAGAGATAGAGCAATACTGACTGAAACAGACTGTGAATAACCCTGTGTATGAGCAGGTTATATTTTGCCATGGTCTGTGTCCCGATGCTCCGTTCATGTATATGCTTGTTAGGACCTTGTTTCTCAGAGATGCTGGCGCACACAATTCCTGCTCAGGTCAGGAATGTTTCTGGATGCAGAAAGAAAATCAGGTCGAGTGTAGTTTTCTGTTTTGGTAGTTCCACTTCAGCGTCTCAAGAACATCACGTTGGTATGGTGTGGACAGAATGAACCTGCTACCTGCTTCCCTGCTCTGTGTCAGCAAGTTTTTACTTGTTACTATAGTTATATTGATTATTTTTAATACACTAGGGAATTGCCATGGAAACTGCCAGTCCATTTCTTCTCCTTCTGCATCTTGGTATTTCCAATTACCTCAGAAATGTAGAACTAGCCGTCTCCCACGGCAGCATCTGTGGTCAACTGTGTGTATCATTCTTAAGGAGTTCATAGAAAGAAAAGCAAGCTAAGGAAAGTGAGAAGAAAGGTCTTCTTCTCTGGGAAATGCATGGTGCTCTGAAACAAAATAAGCTGAAAAGTACTGGGCTAGCTCAGTTTCTCTTCGGTAAAGGGTGCCTGAGAGTTTACATGCTTGTGGTTTGTCAGAGTGTGCTATAAAGTTGCCATTGTTTCTCTTATTAGCTTACTAGCTTATATTAGCTATATGGCCATATATAGGTGACATGGACCTTAGCTATATTTTCTGTGGACTCCTCAGCTTGTTGGTTGATGCATGACTACCTGCTAAAGCAGAAATTCCCAGGGAAGTACAAGCATTTCTGCACATAAGCAAATTACACTAAAACTATTTGCACATGCAACAGCTTGGGAAACTCCCAGATGATCTGAGGTTAATAAAAGAAAAATTATATTTGTATGACACAAGGCCTGAAACAGAGGACAGCTCACTGGTCAGGCTAGTTTAGTTACAGGAAAAGGTATCTGCATTCTGGAATAGCTCATAAAATGATAGGAAATAGAGATGGAAGAAGCTTCAGGAAGACTCTGAAATATCCAGGCAAGATTAGCCAGATTTGAACTGCCTCAGAGAGCTCTCTTCCCATGCCTTATTATGCCTAATCTTGGGAGAGTTTTCTTCAAAGGCTGAACAGGACATCTGACATTTCACTCCATTTAAAACTCTTCCTTCTTGTTTTACCTGTTATTGACATGGAGAATTGGTTTTCCCTTTCTCCTCACAGCATTTGCTTTCATGTCTACCAGGCCTTTGCATTGAAGATCCTACTCCAGGGTGCTCCTGTCCATGTTGGTTTGTTCTTTGAAGAAAACGGCTGCCAGAAGGGTCCCTGCTGTAGAAAGCCTGAACATGGTCCTGCATGAGCTTTAGACAAAGACTTTTGTTCAGACTTGTTTACTGCAGTTACACCATTGGTGTTGTGAGAGCACAAACAGAGCCAGAGGGCCATAAAAAACTGTCTGCTCAGGATATTCTCTGTGCAAGCACACACCCCCACACGCTGCAGATCCTCTACCAAGGCAACTCACCTTTTTGCTGACTTTTGGCTTTTTTGCATAAAAATTGCAAGGTGACTTTCAAGGTCAGGGAAATAGGGAGAGAGCACATAGACACAGGTAAAGTGATGGCTTATCCTCTCAGGTTGCCACAAAAGGGTACTTTTCAGTATTTTCACTGTAATAAATGTATCAGAACATCTGAAATAGATGGGAATAGGTAAAAAATTCACTCAGTTCCAGCCAGACCATCTTGCAACACACACATTGTTTCCTATTGTCAATATGTGATTGGATGTTTTATTTTATTTGTGGGAAAGGGCTGAGTGGGCATCTTGAATGGATTAATTTCCCTTCTCACATAAACTTACAAAATTGCCCACAGGGCTAATCTATATGAAAATTTTTTCATGGTAACAACTCTTTCCCCTAAATTCTATAATTTTTTTAATTCTAAAAACCCATCTTTACAACAAATCAGAGCTGTGGGGTTGTGTAATTTTGGTTTTCCTTTTAATTACAAATAGGTTTTCAGGATTTATAAAACGGCAGTGTGTATGGTCTCTCCTTCTGCAATGTTTGACTGACATATCAGTCCCAGAGCTATCCTGCTGTCAGAGAAAAAAAATTATTCTTATGTGTGGAAATAATAGCCTTCCCAATGCCAGACTTTCCAAAGGGGAAAAGTGGGGATGTTGAGAGTTTGACCTTTCCTGACACAGCTCTCCAGGTGAACGTAAGGACCACACATAGCAGTCAAGGTGGCACTGCAGCTTGGCAGACCATCATCAGCTCCAGGATGCCTGCCTGGCCAGCCTCACCACTCGGACAGTCACACACAGCCCAGCTGCAAGCCTGGAGCATATGAGCAGTCCTTGCAGGCATGCAGTGACCTGGGAGCTGACTAGCAAAAGCAGTGCCCCAGAGTTGGCAAAGACTTTCACTTATACATTCACTTCCGTGAAGCGGTACAGAATTTGCTTTGGCCACTGTCATTGGATTCAATTTCCTGATCTTTTTTATTTATTTCTTGATTATAAAGGGACCAACTGCTAAATAAAAGTTCAGATGTTACACTGTCAGTGAAAGCCTTTCCTCGCTCTCTGCCCTGCATTGCTTTTCTTCACTTCTCATTCTTGTCCCCACACCAACATTGCCAGGTAGGGATGTGGGAAAGGGTGCAGCTCACCAGTACTGAGGGACAAGGAGAGGAGATGGAGGAGCTGGTATGTCTACATGCATAAGGCTGCAGTTTGGTAATACAAGAACTTGAAGACTAGGAAAGTTTGGGGTTCTAGTACTGGATCCCTGAAACCAATCTGACAGCAAAAAACACTCCATTTTACTTTTCTTCAAAGAACATTGAAAGGTTTGGCTTTTATCAGCTGGCTTTATGTCACTGTTTTAACTTCACACCACATCAGGTACTGCCTGTTCTCCCAGCTCTTGTGAAAAAATCTGCCAGAAACCGCTGCTATGGGCTTGGGTTAATTTGGCAAAAACATGATTGTTTGATCTCATTTGTCCTCATACTCAGGTCTGGTACTGATTATCATAAACAACAGTCTTGAGAGAAGACACATGCAGCGATTGGATAGTAAGAGAACAAGATAATTAAAAGAGAGAATGAGCTAATAAAAAAGGGGAGACGGAGTGATATACCTCTCCAGGGAATAAGTAACACAGAAGAACAACAAACTCCCAATAAAATTCTTTGGGGATAAGAAGCCAAAAACAAATGGTGCATAGAAAGGATAAGGCCTGATGTTTGGATAAACACTTAATCTAAAGAACTTCCTACTCATGGATGACTTAAAAAGAGGCATGAGGTGGGAAAACACTTCTCCTCCCATTTTACAGGTGAGAAGGTGAAGATTGGTATATGTGGGTTTCTCCACCATCTTGCAAGAAACCTTGGTGAAGTCCAGGCAGCTCTCTCGAGCCCTACCATCAGACAGTGCCCCCTCTTCAGCTGGGAGATAAGGAGCCGTGTTAACCAGTGTCTGCTTACTGCAGGAAAGTGTCCAGTTTGCTGGGATGGCCAGAGGTGGCACAGATGAGGGTGAAGAGCTAGAGGAACCAAAGAATTCGTGTTTCCATCTCCCTAGTGAACACAACTTCTGGCAAGTCTTTCCAGCTTTCAGTATATGCTAGCAAAGACAAACTCTGTGTCAAAGGGAAATCAGCCCCATGGGTGAAAGAGCTGTGCATTTTCCAAGATGTGATAACCTCATCCAAAATGTGATCTGGCAGTGGGCTTTTGTCTTTCTTCTCGTGCTTCTGCTCCTGAGGACCTCCTATGGCAGAATCAGAAACAGCAGCGAAAACAAGCTCAGATTTAAGTACATTGTTACTCAAAGGACTTGGCCCTACAGCAACACTAGGCTTAAATACACATGAAACTATTTTTCACTTTAGTGCTTCTCTCTCTCAGTGCCTGTGAATTTCGTAGGCAGGTCTCAGAAGCTGAGATCCCAGCAGGACATGAGCCAAGGGGAAAAAAAATAGCTGAGCACACCAGTAAATTAAAAATAGACATGGTAGCCATGTCAAAAGGGGCAAGGCTCTGTAACCACACAGTCTGGCTCAACATTCCCCTCAGATCAGAAAACTGGGAGCAGGACAGAGGGATTCACTCTTCCTATATGGTTTCACTCACATCCTACTGGGGATAGATCTCATTTTTTAGTAACGCGGACCTGGCTAATGAGGAGCCAGAATAGTAAATATTGATGTGGGCAGAGATCATAAAGTCCTGCTCACTTTTTTTTTCTTGAAGTATTATGCAACAGCAATATTAAGTGGGTCTCTTGTCTCTTTTAGATGTCTTCAGGGAAATTTGAGTGTTTCCTGATTTTTTTTTTTAATTGGATGAAGAAAAAAAAAAAAGGAGATGGAATGATTAGTCTAGAACTCAATATGCTTGAAACAGAGCATTTTTGGGCTGGGATGTTCTTGAGAGAGTACCTCTGAATAACTAGCAGTTAGTCATTGCATTCATCTGGAATTTGCCTTTCCTCCTTTATTCTTATGCTCTTTGGGACATTTTCATAGAACTGCATAAGCAATTCTTATAGGAGAACTAAAGGAATTTCTTTCTGCTTCTTTTACGTAACTGGCAGGACATTTAGCCATTTGATTGCTATTGATTTCCTTGGAAATCAGGCACCTAAATATTTTTGGGATTTGAACCAAACCTCTGTGAAGAGATCTCCCTTCTGCACTTACAAAATTTCTGCCCAGTCTATCCACATCTAAGTGCCATAATCTGCCTCGAATCCTAGTGTTGTCAGCCATATACCCCCCATATTCCTTTGCCAAGTTTGCAAGGACAAAATCTACCCTCACTGTTAGAGCTGTAGGCTGTACATCTTGGTCTTCCTCTGCTCCCATCCGGGTCGTGGGGTAGAGAGCTGCTCTGTGTACTGGTAGATCAGGAGGATGAAATGGAGATATGTGGGGATGTTCATCAGAGGATGAAATTTGCTCAGATGTGAGTTAGGTCAAACAGAAGGCTAAAAAACATAATCCCCAAAGTAAACAAAATGCAGTTGGATGCAGTTACTAGAGTGAGCTCTGTCCATTCTCTGGCTGCCTTGGGTTCTTACACCACTAGTAGTCACTAATGGAACCTTTTGACAACAGAAAAAACCAGTCACTTCAGCCCTACCTTGGCTGGCTTTAAAGCATGTGCTTTTTTGCACTGTTTCTACCAAATGTATTTTGAAAGATGGTTTGGCTTTGACAGCCCTTTTTGAAAGGCTCAGCTGACCTTTCCTGAGAGCTAAGACAGAAGTGAGCTGCCTGCATCATTTTCCCCTCACTCCTTGACATCTCCATATAAATAATAATACCTACAACTGGCAGCTGACATTTACATTACCTGAATAAAATGACCTCAAAGGCGAGAGGCCCTCTGACATGCAAAGTTTGTAAAATGATAGTGAACTTGTGTATTCTGCAAAACAAAATATAAAAATAGGTGGGACCCAGTGACGGCAGAATAGCTCAAGTGAAGTTTGACAGTTTTGCTATGTATCTGTGCTGCATCACAACCCAAATTGCTCTTTTCTGTCTTGACTGACTGGATTAGTTTCCTCACTAGCATTTCTATTACAGCCAGGAATGAGGAAAACAGGGATGTGCAGAAACAGGCTCTGAACTTGCTCCATCTCCTGCCTGCTGGGTTTTATTGTCTGCCTGTGAAATCCAGCTCCAGCCCTGTGCTTTCCCTTCTCATTCATTTCCTACCCTATGAAAGTCTTCTTTCAAACGCTCATGTCATATGCTGGGTACTCCCATCAAACCAGACCTATCTTGCACTGCCAAATCTGAAGCAGTACTGAGGCAGTATTTGAAGACACAAGAAAGTATCAGAGTGCATGATGGTCTGTATTTCTAGATGATGCCAGCTGCTGCACTTGCAATCATTGCCCACATGAAGAAAGACTCCCGTCTCTTTCTGCATCTAGAATTTTCCTAGTGTTTGTATTTCAGCCTTCTTGGGTCCATCATCTCTGTCAACCCTTTGATAGGTGTAATAATGATTTATATTCTTAAGAATTACTGTTTTTATTGCAAGACAGGAAGGTGATAGGCAGAAAGGGCCCTGACAGGATTGTTTAGTAACATATTGAGGATGATGTAGTTTATAGTCTACCTCCTTTGATTTTTATCTTTTGTCTTTTTCCATGTCTCTGCTCCTTGAACATCTAAATCAAAAACCTGTTTAGATTCCACAAATTGTATTTGTGATTTTCACATGTAACTTTCTTTTATTGAACCAATATGTGCAAATAAAATCCATAAGAAACCAACTGCTGTAAAAAGCCATGTGCAGCCTTCTGCCATGCAGCAGGCAGTCCCTGGCCCACTCAGTCCACACTGCCTATCCAAGCCATTTCATCAGCCATAGGAAAAAGACAGTACCAAAAAAAGGACAGTAAATTTATGAGTTAATCTCTCGCTGGGCATAGGGTCTCCAAGAATGTGACCACAATCTCCAACATCATGGTGTTTCTAGAGACTAATTTTGGGGCCTTAATGCAAAACATAATCACTTAGGTTGACTGAATATTTAGCTTGGGACTAGCTTTTTGGATAATGGTTGCTAATACTTCTGCTTATGGTGCTAATTTGTTGCTTCAGAGATTTAAAGGAACAATTAGATCTTCAAATCTGGTTTCCAATAAAACAATAGGTCAACACACTTCATCCAACTATTCCTGTACTGAGTGCAATAAGTCATTTCTAATGCAAAAGTAATGAGTTTAGATCAGGCTTCTGGGAGGAAATTAAGGATCACAGTGATGGAGAATCTGTCATACCATTCAGTTTGTTCTGGGTTGCTGGGTTTATATAAGTATACACACACACATGCACAAACACCAAGGAAGGTTATAGGTATATATCTGATTTCTCACATTAATTAGCTTCGCTTCATTTTCCAGCCATAGTTATTGTAACCCTATGTCTACACAATTAGAGATATTTCAAACTTGTGGGTCCCTTCCAACTCAGAATATTCTCTGAAATTTCTGTGAAACCCTATATATTTCCTCATCAAGTGTCACCATGCAGCCATGCCATCTTTTTTGTCATGATTGAACTTTTTAGGTCATTTTGTTTGTTTGCTTGTTTGTTCCCCAGCATAGTGCCTTTCAGTCTGTCAGCTTAGCTTGTATCTCTTCTTCCTTGATGAGAAGTGGTAGGACAAGGGGGAATGGCTTAAAACTGAGAGTAGTGTTAGAACAGATCCCAGGAAGAAATTCTTTACTGTGAGCATGGTGTGGCACTGGAACAGGTTGTCCAGAGAAGCTATGGATGCCTCAACCCTGGAGGTTCAAGACCAGACTAGATGGGGCTTTGAGCAACCTGGTCTAGTGAAGGTGTCCCTGCCCATAGCCAAGGGGGTTGGAACTAGATAATCTTTAAAGTCCCTTCCAACCCAAACAATTCCATCATTCTATGTTGCACTTAGGGACAAGGTTTAGTGGTGGACTAGGCAGTGTTGAGATAACAGTTGGACTTGATAAACTTAAAGGCCCTATCTGACATAATGAGTCTATGATTCTAAGGTGCTGTATGTGAAAGCTACTTTTAACAACTGAACTGTTCAGTAGGTGAAATCAGGGCTGTCTTACATTAAATGTTTTTGATGACTATGTTGCTTGACACCATGCCACATTGAATATGATATCAGGATAGATGACCTGCAATCATTTGAGTCTTCTTCTGTGTTCTGTTTGAACACTTCCAGACTTGGGATTGTCTCAAATATATTATGACTTACCAGAAATACTGACAGAAGGTCATTGATCTTTTGTAGATTATTTTTGCTATGACTTCTGGAGGAAAGCCATTGAGACTCAGAGCTACATTGCACATCCAGATTTTTTTAAATCCTACTTAAATCTTTTTAAGAAAAATACATTATTTTCTTGAGCATATGTTGATTGCAAAAGAATGGTGCTTTTTTACAGACGACTGGTTGTAGTTTAAAAATTGTCTTTTTAATCAGTTGAGGTAAATTGAATTCACTCATAGTAATATATTCCAAAGCAAGTTCACTGAATCCAAGTCCATGACGTCAGAAAAATGTATTTGTGCACAAGCACTGCTTATTACTGCAGCTTGTGACAAGGATTAACTTTACAAGAAAGGTGCAGCCTGAGGAAACTGAGGGGGAAAAGCCTCTCCCATTTTTTTAATAGCTTTAGCATGAAAATCAATGCACTTAACTTACATTTAATGCAGACAATGCAGTACCTAAATTTAGCACTTGTAGGTGAGACCATGTAATCCTTTGGTTGCACCACCATTAGAAGATGATAAAAATTGTGAAACATTGCATTTTAATTAGTTGTGAACCTTGCATTCCTGGGAAGTCATGGCTCAAATTTGCTATCAAATTCCCACTTTCCGTAAGAAATTATTATGGTTTTACATTTCCTAAAAGAAGAATGTGGAACTATGATTTAACTGTAACTTCCCCTGTCTTCTTTCCTGTTGACACAGTTATTTACTCACAATGTGTGAATAACTGCTAGCAACCAAACTGCTCTGTGAACTTGATTTTTATTTGCTGCAGTACAGGTGGGTTTCCTCTACCGTGCTTCTAGGCTAAATTCACACATATGCTGGCATTTTTAGAGTTGGACACAGAAGCCATTCTCCCTCACACCTCTTCTTGCTGTGCTTGCTCTCAAATGTGACATGATTGTTTTTCATGGCTGACTACCTGGCTCCAACTCTGGCTTAAAAATACCATTAGAATATTTTTTTTTTCCCTGGGAGACACTGACATGAGCAGGAATCAAGAACTCCAGAAACAATGAACTCATTTCTTTTCTACCCAAACAGGCTGTATGTGGGATATTTTTCCAACAGTAGATAGAATACTGGCAGATCGATTGCCTGGGTGCACAGTTTGCATTTAATTTCATCTCTTCCCCATCACACAGACTTATTGCAATGCCCATACGGAATAAAAAGCAGAACTGGAGATCTAAATCCCTGACATGTCTTCTACACTGAGGCATCTCCTCCTACTCAAAGGGGACTTAAAGCATCTACAATCCCTGTGCGGAGGCAAGACACTTAACCAGAAGACTTTCTTGGATGATAACAAGGAAGCAGATCCAAAATGGAAGATGAAGAAGCCAAAATCCTGCATGATCCATCTGTTCTGGTTAGAGAGATGCCTTCTTGGTTAGATAAGTAAATGTTTTACTAGATAGACACCCTAAGGATAGTCTGGTTCATGCCAGAAGTTGGTTTGTCTTCTGCATACTTCAGCATAATGCATTGGTAAGAGAAAGTGCTCCTTGGCAAGCAAGTAGACAGCTTCTAAAATAGACGCTGAACCTCTGTTCAAAAGAGGAGGAAAGTCTCATTCTGCTGATTTTCTAATTGAGCTAATATTGGGCTAATACTCTCATTTAACAAGGTCATTTTTTATTTTAAGGGCTCATCAGGGATCCTATCTACTAGCTTGGAAAGCTATGTCCCATCCAACTTGACTTTTCATACTGTCACTGAGGATGAAGTCTATTTTCTAGAATAGTCCTGCAAGAAAAAATATTTCTTTATTGAAAATGAAGCTCCCAGGACCACAGGAGCAGCTGGAGTTCATTGATTTTTAACTTATGACAAACACTCTGCATTATGTTTTACAGCATGAAGTCAGCTTTCCTTACTTCCTGAGGAGAGAGGAGAGAAAACATTATATTTGCCTTCCTGATTGGGCTGCAATAGTTTATTCATTTCCCAGGAATGCTAATTCAGTGTTCCTCTTTTTTCTTTTCATACAGTCAAACCAGTCAGGCAGAAGTTTGGGAACATACAAGGTTGTTTTAAAGTTATTTGCACTCCATATTTCATTTTGCTGTCTCATTGAACTGCTCAGATATCCAAGAGTGTCCAAATGACACCATCATGAAATCACATCTTCATTATGTCAATCCATAAGTATAACAACATTCTCATATATATACATGCATTTCTAGCACTTATGGTTTGATGTGTTAATCTGAATCAGAAGGTTGTTTTGGCCTCTGCTTCTTTACTGTAAAAACCCAGCACCTTGTCATACAAATGTGCTCTCTCTAGTACAGTATTAGCAAGGTACAGCTCTGCTGGCGAAGCAAGCACTGCTGCCTTGAAGCAAACCTGAAATGTGTGGCTGGGATTTTCATTTTATAGTAAGGTGCTTAGATGCCATTAGAATGATGATGAAAACAATTTTTTAAAAAAGAATTGTGCCCAGTGACCCTGCAGGCACTTTGACTAACTGTGCTGCCATGGTAGGCCCCTGTCAACCCCACCTCTGGTTTCAGTGATTTATTATCAAAGCCAGAGGAAGTACTGTCAGGTGTAGAACTGGACAGTCTGTTAAACCTTTTGCTGAACAGATTAATGGAAGGCTTAACAAAAACCAGTTTGCTTAAGAGCCCTTTTGAGAGAGTGTTTTGGCATGGGGCAGATGTGAGTTCTTTTGAACCAGTACAATGCAATACTTCAGTATGCCCTGTCTAGATACAGAACTAGGGTTGCTTGACTGAGTTTTCCTTAGATCTCAGGGATTAGTTTCACCCTATCCTTTCTCCTCTTTCCTTCCTGTCTCTCCCAACAAAGGGTTTGTAGAGTAATCTCAGTCTTAATTCGACTGAACAAACCAAATGTTTTAAGCGAATGCTGCCCTGTAAATAACCCAATTCTTCCCCCTTGTGGCATTTCTAGCAAAATTCACAATTTGTGATGTTTATGGTAAATATTTTGCAAAGCTGACAGGCATAAACCCTTATGTTACATTTGTAGCTACAGGCAAGGAGAGGGAGGAGGAGAGCAGAGGTCTGAAGCAGCATTTGATGACTTGTGTCACTTTTGACATGAGTTCGGGGCACAGCAGTGCTGCACCTCCAGGTACAGTGGTGGCTGGCTGATGTCAGCTGTCCTGCAGAGCGTGGCCTGACAGGACAGTGTCTGGCTCTGCCGAGAGGCTATTCTGTTTTCAGAGGACTCGTGTTCTGCCAGTGACACCATTTAACTCCATGCTACTCCAGTGGTCGCTGGAGTCAGCAAAGGTAGCATGTCCCTGCAGAGGAGAGTCACTTTTCAGCAGTATCTGATAGGTGATCTGTTCTTACTCTCTCCCCTTGCTGTTCATTTAAACAGAACTCACCAAGGACTTCTGGCATTTGATAAACTGTCAATGCAGTGAAGATACAGTTCCTCACAGGAGATCATTCATTCCTCTGACTCAAAGCAGCAATGCCAGAGGATGAATTTTTCATGTGCCTCTGCAGAGCACAGAGGAAATTTCAGAGAAACTGCAAGTGAATTTCAGGATGTAATACCATGTCATTAATTTTATGAGGTTATCAAAATATAACTTAGGGAATGGTTTTGCTTGCCACTGTTTTTCCTGTAATGACTTGGAGCAATAAATCTGTATAGCTAGTAACTCTGCTTCTCCACATTTACCTTCACTGTTTAATGCCAGACTCCTGCACCAATATACATTTGAGCTTTTTTAGCTTCGTAATGAAAAAGAAACCAGACTTCCGGTAGAGAGGGGAGGGAATACTCTTGATTCAAACCACAGAAATTCCTGTTTGAAGCCCTGGTTCTTACTTCGTTCCCAGCACGTCACTGAGCTTTGTGAGCAGCTTTCAGCCTCTCTCGGAGACTTCATTGTATCAGTGTGTAGCGGTCAGAGTAACTACCAGGTTTTCCAAATGAGGCATAGCAGTAATTGAACAGCAGAAAAGCACTCCTACCATTAAAGTCTTTGCAACATCTTTAACTAAGACTAAGCTGGGCTTCACTGAATAGCATATGCACATTTTTCTTTCACTTCATACTGCAGGCAAGGTAAAGGGAATTCATTTCCACTACAGTTTTTCCTCCTTGGAAACTCAGAGCGTAAGTCTGCTTTTGACATGAAAAATAAAAACCCACACACACTTTTCAGTCTGTTTCAACACCCTGGCCTGGAGGGTCCCTGCAAATTCATTGTGCTGCAGCAAACCAGTACGTTTGTTTTTCATTCTGAGTCTTGAAATAGTAACAACCTCCTATTTAATTTCCCTGGTAACTGGGTTGAAGAGAATAGAGTATTCCCTGGCATAGACTGGCAGAGCAATAACTGAACATCATGATGAGCAGTTTCAAAACATCATCTGTCTTTGCCACTGCAGGATATTTTTTCCTCAATTCTCCAAAAAAAACCTGCCTATAGTCAACTGTTTTTACACTATCCCACTTGGTCCCACACAGTTTCCCATGTATTTTATTACCACATTGGTCAGATCCATTGGTCTGCTGTTTTGTAGCACCACAGGTACAGTGTCCAAAACCCTGAAATGTGTTTTGTAGCTGCTGTGTGGTGATGGAAGTCTCAGGTCATTAACTGAATACAGCTGAGGTCACAGAGGGACTGGGAACTGGGCCCAACATGGCTGCTTGGAAAATCTCAGCTTAAAATGACAGATACATGTGTTCTGCACAAAATGTTAGAAAACTGGCTTTTTGGTCACCTTCTCTGGTCAACTTGCCTGGGCATCATGAGGAGTTGGATCACTATGAAGAAAGGCTGGGCTGAGACAGTTTAGTTCAGAGTGGTGGAACCAGCTGCACAAACCATGGTCATTTTGCAGATCCCTCATAAAAGTCAACTTTGTCAGCATTGTACAGCACCAGTTTCCTCGTGTTATTGATCAAAGCTGGTCACCTCTTCTATACAGTACTTTGGGAAAGCAGTTCATGGCCAGCAGACAGCTGATTCCTTCCCACAACTGGACTGGAAAACAGTCTTCTGCAAGACAGCTGAAAACACATTTTATGGAGCATATGTTGGAATATCATTCCTCCAGTAAGATGGATACATGTCTACTTCTATCTGATGACTGTGTCCAGGCCGTCTCATAATTATGGTGGTGTAACTTCTGCTGCCTGCCTGTGACAGTGTGAGTGGAGGCAGGCCAGCTGCAGGGGTGATACTGGATTATTGGATTACAAACAAACAGCTGGCAAGTCCTATTTTGGCAGCTACAGCTATACATAGGCTTTGTTAAGACAGTCACAGTTTGTAGTTTGGGACACTACTGAGTGAAGTTTAGGATATATCATCATACGTTTCCTGCCCACAGCAATATTCTTCAAAATGCTTGGTTTTATCTTTCTGTAACAGAGTGTACTGGATACTGATTTATAAACTGTGAGCACAGGACAGACTGGGAACCACTTCATCTGACCACCCGACAAAACAGAGCATTGCATTTCACCCATTTATTCCTACACTCAGTGCAGTTATTTGAGAATTTGATTAGAAGATGTTTGAGTCACATGCACGTGAAGAGATAAAAACCCCGCTGGTTCTCTTGGCATTTATTCCCATGGTTAATTCCCCACTCCACCCCTGTGCTCAAAGAACAGGTGTCTATTTTCTCACTTAAAAACATGAAGGATTTATCATGTGGTATTAACTGTTTCACATTAGTTCACATCATGACTTTTTCTCTGCTGGCACAAAGGACCCTGTAGAAACTGATACCTTGTTCAGGTGTGGGCATGAGGATGACAAAACCGAGTCAAGGCATAGGTGATGCACAAGCCTCAGCGCAGCTTCTGTGAGACTCCTCTGGTGCAAGCAAGAGCTGCTGGCATGGGCTGCCTGCCTTGCCTGCTCACCAGCACTGGTCCCTGTCAGGGTAAATGCTCTGGCATCTCTGCTGTGGGAAGGGTGGCCATCCCTCACAGATAGGTGAAGTCAGTAGTGAATGAGGAGATGAAGTGTTTTCCTATCAAGAAGCCACAACTCCCAAAGTCTCCACTCTGAGGTAAGCCTTGGGTGCAAGGCTTCATGCTATTTCCTTCTTGAAGTCAAGCCTGTCCTGGGAATACCAGGCCAAACTAAAATGCATATTGATTGCTGTGTTGCCTTCTCTGGAGCTGTATTAAGGTCAACAAAGTGCCAGCTATGTTGTCCTATGTTCATCTATTCTGGTTCAAAAACAGGGTTACCTCATTTGTCTGAACCTACAGTGAATTTGAATTGGCTTATTATTGTAAAAATACTGTACTTCCATTTTGTTTTGCTAAAGTATTTCTCAGTTACTTCGGGATTCCATATAACTACCACTAATGATTAACAACATTGTTTAATCTGGAAGAAATTCATCCATTGTTTGTTTGAAAGCAAACCCCATGATTGTCCCCGATCTCAGTCCCAGGTTGTCACAGACAGCAGCAGGAGCACCAGAGCTTGCAGCCTCTGTTTCTGGCCTCTGTGAGATGTGGGCAGCCATGCTGCAAGCTCACACCCAGTCTGCCGTGGCTGAAGTGGCTCTTTCTGGGAAAGAAAGGGGCAATTCCATCTCTGTGCTGGGGCAAACGTCAGCTGAGTCACATGGTATGTTCCTGTGAATCACACTGTTGCTGTGACTTTCAAGCGCCTGGGACTAAGCGAAGCCCCTCACTGCATTTTCCTCTAGAAAATCAGTGCAGCACCTGAACCTGAGGCTAAAGGACGTGCTTGGACAATAATTCTGTGCCTGCTCTCAGGATCCACCCTTAACTCAAACAGAGGTCTCAGGCTAGGGTGGTCCTGCTGCTAAAACTGTCATTGTTTTATGCTGAAGCAAGGCTATGTAGAGTAGGTACCTCAAGATTATCAGAATATGCCAATATTTCAAAGAGCGCAGTGAGGTCAAACTGGACCGGTATCATTTTGTAGGCACACAGATCTATCTATCTATCATCTATCTATCTATCTATCTATCTATCATCTATCTATCTATCTATCTATCTATCTATCTATCTATCTATCTATCTATCTATCTATCTATCTATCTATCTATCTAATACATCTATCTATTCAGTCTATCCATCATCTACCTATCTAGGTTCCTTCTTCAGCTGGGTCACCATGAAGGGTCACCACACACTAGAGAAATTAATCTTGGTTTGCTCACCCAAGCCTCAGTAGATAGATTACAACCTCTGTCATTCAGACAGGATGACACCTGGACATTGATACACAACATAGTGTTTACTTATCAGCACAAGTCCTGCAGCTGAAAGCACAAAAACCATGGCCAGAGCAAAGGATCCATCTGCTTCACAACAAAAGCGTTGACTAGACAATGTCATCTTTGCAAATAGATTTGATTGTCTCTGAACTTGGTGAAACCAAGTAAGCAATCTGTACACAACACCTCACCTATCCTCTTTCCCTCCTCTTTTTTTTGTTTCCCTCCTGACACTTCTCTTCTGCCTTCACTGTATAAATTTGCCATTGTTATTAATGTCTTGCTCCTTGTTTCTTCCTGTCTTGACTTTATAAGGCAAGAAGAGAGGGGCAGCCCCTTCGGAAAGAAATAAATATTATTACTATAAGGGGATTAAAACTACACTCCTCCTGGGTTGTAGGCTCCCGCGTTGCCATTGTGTTTCTAGGAGAGCCAGAAAAGGCAGCTGAAGTCCTTAAACTAACCATATTACACAAGCTATAATATCTGTGAAAGTGTGCCAGGGAGTCTTGAACATCTTGGGCAGATGATCCCATTACAACAATAAATTTCTTCTCTGAGCTCATTCTCCTTGCAGGTGATAGGTATGCATGCAGTGCAGGCCTTATGTGTGTAAATCTGGTGTCAGAGGACAGCTATATTTACTACAAAAGGTGCTAATATCTGGCACATCTGACTGCCTGTGCAGGAGGTTTCCCTGATGTGAACTATTTGAGCTGTGAGCTATTTGAGCCTCCATGTATCAGACTGACTGCATCTGGAAAGGGATCTCAGAGTACAGGACAATGCAGGCAAAATGTCAAAAAGACATTAATATTCTGAGGAACAGTGAAAGCAGGAAATTTTATATTTATTCTATTGAAAAAGCTATTATAGCTCAGATGTATGCCTTGGCTACATTGTGTCATTTTAGCAGACATATTACATTATTGTTGAAAATTTATTTTTAAAAGGACAGGAAAACTGCCAAGAAGTGCTAATGTCTCTATACCTTATTAAAGAAGGAGATAATACTTGGTGCAGAAACTATCAGAATTATTAGTTTCTGCTACAGCAGCCTGGGTTACAGCTCCTTGGACCTTTATACTGCGATAAGGCTTGCTGAAATGACCCCTTCTTCCTCTTCACCTTGGCATCTTGTTCTTACACCATATTTCCCCCCTTTACTGTGCCTTGCACAACTGTTTGTATAGTCATGCAATGCACCAGATCAGAGAACTTATCTGTCTTGGCTGTGCTATTTGTCATCCAAACCAAAACACAGATTCAAATCTGAACACACAAACCTTTGTGACGACACGATGGAAGAGTCTTGGGTTAGGAATGAGCTCCTAGAGGAAGGTAGAGTACTACAGAAACTGCAGCAGCACTGCTATCGAACATGGGGAAATGCTATTAATGCAAAGTCTCTGATCCTTTTGCCACAATTAGTTGTCACTTCAGGCCAGCACAAAGAACGCAAGTCTGCAGTCCAATCCAGTGCATACTGAGAGGTGCTAATGGGCCCCATTCCTTGGCCCTGCTTCTCTTGCTGCATCACGATTAGCTCTGAAGTTATAATGCTGTAAACAAGTAATGTGTTCAAATCCATATATGTTCAGAGGCTGATATGTTCACTTGCTGAAGCGCTAAGACTAGCAGGAGCCATCTGGCCAGGTGGAATCTTAGGAAAGCATCTTTATGCTTTGAAATGGAAGGAAAGATAGACAAACCTTCTTCAGTGAAGTAGCTGGGAGAAAAACTAATGCCATAATTAAATCAGTTATCGAGAAGACAAGGGGTAGAAGTGGAGCAAAACCACATAAAGAAAATTTCTACTCCAGGTGGTCTAACTCACTACAAAGGTAGTGAGTTTCAAACCCTTCTTTACAGGCTGCCTGGTCCGTCCTTGTTGTTGACCTACTGTCATAGCAACAAACACCGCAAGCCAGAGGTCTTGGAGGTTGTGGGCATTTGTCCCCCTACCAGGCTGCATTCCAGCAGCTGCAGGGGTTTCCAGTGAGGACATTAGCCTGAAAGAAACCTCTCCCAGTGAAAATCCTTACCTGTAAAATGGAAAAGAATTTGCTTTGCCACCAGGACTTCCCTGAACCTACAGCATCTGTCAGATGTAGGCAAACTCTAACGTGCACTTACCTCTACCTACTCAATTACTTTATTTCCAAGGAATTTTGTCAGTTTAAATTTCCAAATGTAAGTCAAATAATTATGTGAGAATATCCATTTTTAATCTTTTAAGTTCAATTTACTACTTCTTTAACACTCTTAAAAATGTGATCCAAATTCTCATGACTGAAGAATCCAGATAAGAAACACATATATGAACATTACATTTTTTACTATGATTTTTATCCTGAAAATTAGTTTTATGGAATTGTGCTGTCTGCACATCAGTTCTGAACCCAGAACTTTGCCAAGTCTGACAAAGATCTCTGAGCCTCACAGGTATTCAGATTCCTGAAAGTTTCAGGTAAATAAGACTCAAATGAATTCCCCTTCCAGGTTAAGTTAAGCAACAACTATTACTCTCTCTTTCCAGCAGTGGTCACCCACTGCACCAGGAGCCAGCCAGTACATACGTTGGGGTGTGCTGCCTCTGCCTATGGAGATGCCTCTGGGGTGCCCTATGGAGAACATAGGGTTGTTGCAAAGGAGTTAGATGAGTCATCAGGCATGCACAAATCCATAGGAAATTACACCTCCTTGGTTTTCTTGCTCACAGAAAGAACTGTCCAGTCAGTCCCAATACTGAGTCTCCTAAGCTTGGAGTGCAGGGGGTAATGAATGCTGGTCTTCTTGTAGTCAGTCATCTTCTCTCTCCCTACAGCCTTAAATATACAATATAATTTAGTAAATTAATGGAATATACAATATGATTTAGTAAATCAATGGAATTTCAGCGCTGTCTGAACAGGTATTAATTCCACTTCAAAAGCAATATGGCAGAGAAGAGGCATGATAGTACATCAGGGACCTGAAAAGTCACAGGTTCTTATGTGTTGTCAAGGCACAGTAGTAAAAGGAATGAGCTCACATGGCAGCTAACACAGATAAACACCTCTAGTATTTTCTACTTCTTATTTGTCATTGTTTGACAAAAAAAATGCCTGAAGAAAGATCTCTGGAAGTAAATGTTCCTAGGCCAATAAACCCTCCTCTATCTTCTAGTATGGAAGAGCTTATTTGCGTTAGCGTCTTGTATTGGCAAAGGCTTTACAAGTTACGACAGGACCTATTTTAATTACAGCACGGAAAAAGCCTTTATCTCTTCTGAGAAACCTTTGTGAGAAGCGGTGGCTCAGTTCCTGGTTCTGACTGGGTCAGGGCAGTAGCTGGAGCCGGGCACCACTGTGAGCACCCACTGGTCAGCTTCAATGGAGCCCACCAAGAGATGGGATCAGACAGCCACCACTACATTTTTGGTGGAACATTTTTTCCACTTTCCTCTCAAAGACCTGTATCACATGCATTTCAGGAGGTTCTTCAGCCTCCCTTGTACTTGGAAAAGATTTGTTGTTGCAGCTGTTTGACAAACAGCTGAGATGCACCAGAGAGCAATAGAGGAAGCAACTGAAGTGCTGTGGAGCAGCACAATTCATGTGACTGCTAAAGCTACTTACGGGGGACCCTGCCCTTTCTGTGTGACCTGGCACATGACAGACAGAGCCTGTCTCGTGGACCGTATTCAGACAAATATCTTGGTTCACTTTTTCTCTGCTTGCCTAACCCTTCCTCAGTGACACTTAGAGCACAGTAGCTGCTCTGAGGCTCCCAAACAATTGCAGACAGGTTGGGTACCGGGTTACAAACAGGATTTTAACCACGTACGGCTTGAGATGAGGCTAAAACCCCGTGCAGCATCTTTGTCCTGAATCTATAGAAAGATTAATTTCTGCTATTTTTGTTTGATGTGGTTTTCGGGTTTTTTGAAATATGTGATTATGCTTTCTACTCATCTTTTCCTGCTTGAATGAGGAAACAGCAAATGGAATACTGCACAGCACACCATAAGGTCACAAATGTCTGATCACATTTGATGAACAATAACACCAATGTCTAGTGACAGAAAACACACTATAAAGGATACCTGTCTAGTCATTGATCCATCATTCTGCTAAGGGGAGGGAGAGTTAAAGGCGAAGGAGAGGTAAAAGGAAAAGCAGGAGGCTCCCCTTGCCTGTGCCCATCATCTTCATCAATGGGGAATGTTTGCTCACTCTGAGCAGAGAAGTTAGCTCAACCCCACGGGCAGAGCAACCCCCACTGCCAGCTCATGTAGCTTCTCTGCCTCTGTGTGACACTGCACCGCGGGCCACGCTCAGCACTGTGCCAGCACACACACACGCACACACACACGCGCGTGCATGGGCCAGCTGCCCTCCGAGCTGATCAAGGCATCCTGGTAAAAAGTGTGGAGGGAAGATCAACAGAAATCCTAGGCACCCTTAGAAATGATCACGTGGTACCTCATCACCAGCTTTATAGGAATAGAAAAACAAATTTGTCTACATTAAATAATTAACTGTTATTTATTTACTTGATTCAGCAGTTAAGAGCTTGTACCATTTGTTTTCTTGGTCTGTTACTGGGAAGTGCATGTTGTTGAAGCACCAGAAAGACAGAAAGGCATTCTGTGAAGATTCAGGCTTTTTGTTAGTATTTCAAATCCTATTTTATTCACATGCATCTAAAAGGTGGTAAGAGAAGATGATAAAATTGATGAAGTGTTCATTTCTTTATGCTATTTCCTGTCAGGGTAGGCTGGTCATATTTTCGGAAGTACTCTGCAGCAGCATCCTGAATAAAGCTGTCTGAATGTACAACCAGATTATGCACAACCAATGCAAGCAGGAGCAGCCGGGCTTTGGGGACGCAGATCGTATAAATTTGCACTTACACTGACTTCAGCCTGGTTACCCTTGATGGTCCAGAGATTTTGCACCTGTTTCTTCAGGCCAGATGGCAACATGCACCTATCTAGACCAAGTTAAGTGAAATAAGATTTGACTGCACTGCTAATGAAAACATAGCATGAATGATAAGGTAATTCACAGATATTAATATTCCAGTGTTATATATGTCAGTTGTTACTTTAGGCTGTATTTATTTATTTAAAAAATCCCAAACACTTAATTGAGGTTTTTTGCATGCTGTTTGTCCAGTTATCTTCTGTTGCAGGAGGAAATGAGCCAGGACAAGAAGCATCAGTGTCACAATAAGAATCTCTAGAGGTTCATTTTGCTTCCAAATCTCTCTGCACTTGCTTTTAGCTTCAAATTAAATGACAAAAGCAGTAAATTTTGAAACTCTTTTTGTAAAAAGAGTGATGGGTTGGAACATTAGATCTGTATAGGATTATGCTTTCAATGGAGGAAAAGTGCAGGGCCTGGTTAACGTTTAAAGGCTTTAAGAACAGTGGATATTCAATATTTTTTTCCTGCAAAAACAAAGAAATATATACAAACCCAGCATTTTATAATAGTTAAAAAATAATAACATAGAGGTATAAAAGAATTTAGTATAAACTAACTATGTCAGAGACATGATCGCGGCCATCAACAGTTCTTTAATATTATTAAAATACCAGATTTAATACCATGAAGTCTCCGGTGACAGTCAGAATTTTCTTTTTTTCAATAACTCTTTTACCATTACAATATTTTCACATGCTTTATTCTTCTATTTAATGTTGGCTACTACAAGATAAGCTCTAAGTTGGTCAGCTTTCCCATGTAAACTCCAGTAGCCCTGACAAACATGGAGTCAGGATTCAGCAGGCAGCTTTGCCTCAACTCAGCTGACAACCTCATTATCCATTTTTTGAAATAATTCAGCTGTGGAACTGATACAATTATGTAACATGTACTTCAGAAAAATAAAACCATCTCTGCTTTTAAAGAGGAAAGCTCTGCAGCTCCTGTCACCACTTAATTCTCACAACTTCTTCTTTCCCTGTAAAGTGTGAAAATTAGAAAAATATTATGAGTAACAAATAGTGATGACCAGAAAAGATCAAAGAGAAATGAAATGGCAGGTGAGACAAGGGGATAATGCTACTTTAAAAAAGGAGGTACCTAAAAATATTCCAGTTCTTCTTATTTAGCAGCAATCCTCACATCACACCATTTTCCATTTCACCCAGAACCACTATCTCTTCATGTGAAAAGGGGAACTATAACCATGTATTAAACAAAAACAACCTCAATTTAGTGTTTCTGTGACCAGCAACCATAGGAGCTGGAGCTGAGGAGCTGGCAGTCAGTGTGTCACCCAGCTCTACCCCAGTGCCCATCCTGGCTATAGAACTCATGCCCCCCCGCACCTCCTGGTCTCCATGCATGATAGTTGCCCCTCTGGCACAGCGGATACAGGGGATTCTTTCCAATATCCAGATTTCAGAAATCGGTCCTGAATCAAGGGCTTGTCTCTGCTTTAGCTGCAGAGATTTGGCTGCTCCAAGGATGGAAGCCTTGCCATGGATGCAGTGGATGGTGTCTGCTGTGGTGTGTTCAACCATGCACTTCGTGGAATTGTGGCAACGCTGCTGTGAAAGACTGAAATCTTCAGCCAGATCTCTGCATAGTTTCTCATAGATGGGCCTCCTGCAGAGGTATCTAGGCATAGAAGTGCCAACATGTACTATGATTTCATGTTACAGCTACTGATAATAACTGGAACTGCTCTCCCATAATCTCTAATACATTGGGAGGCAGGAAGCAATGCAGTTTGGCAGGCAGAATGGACCTGGTTCAACCAACTACCTATGTGTCACTGAAATCAATCGGACTATTTAGGGACTTAATTGCTTTGCTGAATCCAGGCCAAAGAAAAAAAAAGCAAGATGGTTAAGTTACAAGGCTTGGAGATAGATATATATATATATATACATATATATATATAAAATATATATAAATATGTAAATATATCTTTAGTCTGGAACACTTAGATTAATATTTTATTAATATTTTATTTATCAATGTTATGATTATCCCTAATAGTTCATGGTGGTTTAGAAAAGTTTCAAAGGAAATTCATGCCTTACTTTCTGGCCCTGATTTAGCAAACATGTTGGTGTCTGCAACATTATTCATGCAGATAGTGCCATTTTCTTAAGAACAGAAAGCCACGAGTGAAGCACCACAACAGGCTGTTTTTGCAGGTCAGAGCTGTATTTTAATATCTACAGCATTTCAGCATTCCTAACGAGGTTATACAACTGCTAGAGACATCTGGACCTAATACTGAAATGTTCCCTATTGCAATCTGTGTGTGCGCGAATATTCTTGCGCCAGAGTATTTATTTCAAACCATCTTTAAAAGAAAGAACAATAAGTTCAAGGAGTTATAATTTTTTTCAGTTGTTTTTCTTTCAATAGCAAACACACCTCAGACATAACAAAGCTGAAATAATGCTTTTATTCACCGGTTAGTTAGAATCCATAAAGAATGGCTGCATTTGCCCTAATTAATGGCCCATTTTCAGGAGAGGCTTTAATTAACAGCTGACATTTAAGCAGCACTACAATATGCTGTGCAATTATCACCTGGCCTACTTCGGTGTGATTCAAATGCTCTTGGAGAAAAAGGCATGCTGGTTTTTTTTTTCCCCTGAAAGTTTTACAGAACAGTGGCAACAGAGACCTAAGGAAGAGGAAGGAAACAAAACCAGATCTTCAAAGAGATTTAGGGTCGAGTTTTCCAGTACAATCATCCTGTCTCGGTGGCTGATTTCCAGTTTTCCAGTACAATCAGTCTCCTCAAAAGAGAGGCACCCACTCATGCACCTCTCAGCTTTGCCCTGGGCCACTTATTTCTAACCCATTCCCTCTCCTCAAATCGGCAATGACCTCAGCGCCACTGGGAGGTGGGTCCCTTTGACAGCTCAGCGCTGCTGGAACAGGATGGCCTTCGTCCTCCAGTTTTCTCCATCTTCTTTCCCCTATTTTGTGTCCCTCAGTCTCCCCAGGTAGCAAGCCAGGCTGGTTCAGTTCCTTAGCCCTGGAATCAAAATAAAAACTAGTTGCTGTGCTAAAAGAGTTTCCTGCCAGGTCAGTGAGTTCAGTTGGCTCTTGGTTCTCACTCCCAGGAAGGAGGAGGAAGAAGTGTGGGACCACTACCCCTCCGTGGAGGTGGGCTGGTATTTTCTCACGTGAAATCAGATCTTATCTTGTGTAGGAAGGTAAACAATGCACAAGCACATTTTTGTACTGCATATATTTTCTGTGAGAAAATGAAAGTCTAACCAAATGACAGTGTTGATAAAGTGAAAGGTGAGAGCACGTGGCAGAGGCTTGACAGCCCTTTAGGCTGGACAGAGGCCACTATTTCTAGTGGTGAGCTCTAACCAGACATGACTTTGCAGAGCAAGAACACACTTTACCTATCTATTCAAACTGCTTGATAGGGCATAGAATCCTGGAATAGTTTAGGTTGGAAAATACCTTTGAGATCATGGAGTCATGCAATAACTTCGTAGCTACTAATGTTTAAATACATCAATATTTGATGGGTCACTGAGAGTGTGAGCAAACACTGAGCTGTGGCCATGCTGAACCTCTACTGCTCTCTGGCCTGATGAATATTTCGTTATTCTATACCAAGTGAAACAGCTTTTGGCATGGGGGCCTGGGCTCCTTTCCCTCAGCTTCCCGAGAACACACACTGCAGCCTGCTGATCATAGCACTTTTCCCAGAGAAGTGAGTTGGTTTGCTTAGACAGTGTCAGCCCTGCTGAGTGACACTTCCCATGACACTTCTATGCTACAGAGGTGGGTGTTTCTTTACCTCTTCTTCCAAACATGCCTTGGTGGAGCTTGGAGTCACCTCTGCAGGAGGAGACCCTTATACAACATGAACAGAAAACACAAAATCAACACATTATGGTAGGATGGGTATGGAGCTACCTGGGAAGAACTGAGCCCTTTGCAGACCCAGTGACCGAATAGTGTGTGGGAAATAACCCTACTCTTGCATGCTGGCAGCTTTGATGCATGAAGCGAATGGACTGATATACAAGTACCGATAAGGTTGCAGTTCTGTGGTATGCACAGCGACTGCCCTGTCCCTATCCAGCCCCTGACTAACAAAATCAACCCAAATTTAACTTGGCATGCAGGGCTTCGTTTAGAAAGCTGCAGCAACTCAGGGGTATTTCAGATATCTGCAGTGAGGACAGGAGAGACAGCTGGGGTGGTAGTCTTGTTAGCTAAGCTGATATAAATTGTCCCTTCCCATGAATCACAGTTGTCAGGCACCAAAGGGACTTGGGAGCCTCCAGGATTAGGCTATAAGGAGAAACTGAATAGCATGGCTTTGAACCCAGAAATCTAAATTTTAGAAAGATTTCAGAAATTTAGAAAGAGAATGCAAGTATCCGCATCTCTGTTCTGTGGGTCTAGTCTTTGGAGTATGCGTTAGGCCATCCTTTAGCCTGTTACACTTCCACACAGAGCTGATGATATTTGCCTCCTAAAA
Organism: Pseudopipra pipra; assembly: GCF_036250125.1. Classification (NCBI taxonomy): domain Eukaryota; kingdom Metazoa; phylum Chordata; class Aves; order Passeriformes; family Pipridae; genus Pseudopipra; species Pseudopipra pipra. The sequence continues at coordinate 62,315,448 of NC_087551.1, forward strand.
ATTACAGTCAAGGGACCCTTTATGAACTGGCTGTGGGGTTATGTGTCAGTTAGTATCCAATAATTCCTGAGATCTAAACCCAGATCTGTTATCTATTTGTTCCATGGCTCTGAAAGGAGTTGGTAAAAATAGCATCTGTACCTATTGGAATTCAATATTTCAGTCTGGCAGCCTTGGATCTGAAAGTGAAGCATTGGTCTTTTAGCCAGTAAACCATCACAAGTTTCTGGGTCAGTGATAGGGGATGGGCACATACTATATAATTCAGGTGGTGACTTGACTCCCCTAGGTCAGTACTAATTTAGCAAGGCAAGGAGAAAGTATTATTGAAATCGGTGGGATTATTTGCATGAATAGGCAACTTTACAGGATTTGGTGCTTTTTTTAACTTCTTACTGTACAGTCAAACGTGCAGAGACTAGAGTCACCATGCTGCTGAAAGTTACAGCCTGTAAGGGTTCTTTAGTGTCTGTTTTCAAAGAGGATCTCATTCTCCTGCTCATTTTGCTACAGACCTCATTCTGGACTCTGAGTATATCCTGGTCTAATCATTATGTCCTATATGACACAAGACCATAAAACCAAAAGGAGGCAAACTTGTTTATGGATGGGCAGATAGTGTTGTGCCACCAACCGCTGCTAGGTGGCAATATGTTACCTGTAAAATCGCGAGCTACCAGCCACCATCGCTCTCCTCTGCTTCACACCGAGCTGGGACGTGTGTGGGCATCGCTCTGCTCAGAAAGAGGACAAGGCCTCGGAGCAGGATTTGAAGAGAGCTGCTTCCCTCACACAGATCTTTAGCTCGGTACTGACATTTTCCAGAAACAAATGCAGGGTTGAATCCTACTGGAAAAATTCTCTGTGAACCCAAGAAGAAAAATAAGAGACAAGCCTGCCTGTTGCATTATTTCAGCACAACACTGGCAGTGTTGTAATAAGGGAATGAATCCTTCTGTTGTACAAAGATAGCACCGCCTAGGACTAGATTATTTCATATTCTCAATTTGCTTACCAATACAAAATGGAAAGTATCTGTTCTACATGCAAAGCTTTTGTTTTTCCAAATATATGATTAATTGAAATCCTCTACATATTCAATCATAATATTTAATCAACTAGACCACCTTTGGGAAATTTGTATGGACAATTGGGTTGAAAAACGGCTTTATTAAAGGTAGAGAAGATGTATTTCCAGACACAACTTTCAGCCATGCTACAAATACTTAACACTGAGTCATCTTATGTATGTATTACGTATTAACAAGGACACTGTAAGAAAGACTGGCTCATATTTGCATATTGCTTTGAATACACAACGCGATCTACATTGAAACAATTTATTTCCCTTGTTCTGGCTGTTGGTGTGGCAGCATTTGTTCTTCCAAGAAGGGAAACCAAGGGCAGAGAGGACAGGGCTGTGTACGACAGTGCTATTTTATGCCAGCTGCAAGTTTATACAAAATTACAGCTTGATGCCAGGGTAGTTGCAGCTGGCTCCGCACTTTGGCCCAGCTGCCAGAGCGTGGGTGCAGGTGAGTTGCACCTGAAGCTGGAGAGGCACAGTGGCCAGGAACACGACAGCTGGAAGGGGCTCACACTTGGGCTGGCAGGTAAAATGGATATACGCGAACGCGGGAAGCCCGAGTCTCGCCTTATGGCGACATGGGTAGGGAACTAACACCTCTCCTGCCTACGGCAACCACCAGGCAGAGCGAGTGGGGTGGGAGGCCAGCGAGCAGCCCCGTCGGTCCAGGCTGGATCCTCCCGGCAGAGATCCATGTCCTAACTAAGGCGACTTACGGCGAGACGTTGTTCAGAGACAGAGGAGAAACAAAGATCTTTAATTACACTGGCTTGGATAGGATAGAAACACAGAGCTTGGTTTTTAGCGATAGAGGCTGCTAGTGCAGGAGGCAACAACAATAACGACCTGCTCAAGTAGCGTTTAGCAGCTTGGGAGCTAACAAGCGCCTTCTGCGGCAAGACTGCTTAAATTTAGGCAGAGTTCTCGGCTTTCTGTAGACACAGTCTACAAACGTGGCACGGAAGAACGCAGACCCTGCCAACCCCAAACCTGCCTCCAACTCCCTGGGGCTCCATCGGTTCTTTAATCCCCTTTGCTGGCCCCGGGGGCAGCCCCGGCACTCGCCCCGCGGCATAGACGGGCGGCGGCGGGCCCGGCACAGAGGCCGCCGCGGCGGTGGTTCCCGGCCGGGCCGCTTTCCCGGCAGCACCGCCCGCCGTGCTCTGCTCCAGTGGCGCCGGGAGGGAGCGGCGGGGCCCGGTTAGTGCCTGGCCGAGCCAGGTCAGTGCCCACCCGCGGGCTCCACTCTCCAGGCGGAAACAGAGGCTCCTGCGGGACGCCGGGGCAGCTCAGGGCCCCGGGCAGGGTCCGGCGGCGGGGCGGGCGCGGTGTGTCCCGGTCCCCGCGGGCCGCTGGGTGCCCGTGCTGGAGGGGGAGGCCGATGGTGCTTCTGCCTGGGAATGTCCTGTGCTGCGAGCCCCCACGGCCTCCGCCCAGACACCTCGGGTGGCACTTCGGCCCTGCTCAGCACTGAGCTCTTCCTTGACGGTTGATTTAAAATAACTAATTTTGTTAAAAAAAAAAAAAAAAAAAAAAAAAAAAAAAAAAAAAAAAAAAAAAAGAAGAAGAAGAAAAAAGTAGGCCGTGTCGAGAAAGCTTTCCTCTGTCAGGACAAGTGCTACAGCGTACTGGTCAGGATTTTAGCATTGCACAAGGTCAGCAGCAAGAAACCTCTGCTGGGGAAGGAATTTCTACCCCTTGGCCCCTCAAGCCTTCACATTCTTCCCGGGATGATACTATGCAGGGAAGGTGCCTTTGCTTTCCAAAATTTAGCACCTAGAGTCAAGGAAGCCAGTGACAGGCAGTCCTGGTGTGCTTCTGGTTCCCAGTGTTGCTACAGGAGGAGCATGAGAATCGTGCTGCATGGCCAGTTCACATGTCAGGATGTGGTTTTGGTGTTGCTGTTGGCAGGAGCATTTATGGATGGTGGTGGTAAGGAGAGCAAGAGTAAAGAACAGTGTACTTAGTGGAATTCTGAGCACTTCTTGACTGCAAAATTTCTTTACAGTTTTCAGGGCAAATTAATCATTGGGAAAGCATCAGTATTTGTGATTACAGCTAGAATTGAATTCATACTTTTATAGATTAGGATTTGGTGACTGAAAGGCAAATGGTGAGTTGGTTGTGAATGTTTCCATTCCTGTGAAGTTGTGGATCTGCTTGTCTTAAAGGGCTCTAAAACACACCTAGTGGGCAGTGAACTTTAAAGTGCTTTTTGTCACTGTTATAGAGGGCCCTGTCTTGACAGGGGTGAAGAGAACCTCTTCAGAGGTTCAAAACATTAAAAATTAACATTTTTTCATTAAAAACATTAACAAAACATTAAAAAATAAAGGGCTGGAGTGTCTTTTCCAGAACATAACAGATCCTTGCTCTCACCCTCTGCTGTGAAACTCAGAATCTTATACTCACCATGTGACAAAAATAAAATGTTTTTAGGTACTATTGTGTATTCACAATAGAAAGGCTCCTTTTTTCAGCTGTTTTGCATCCTTGAATGCCATAATTTTTCTGTGGGCTTTGGTATGTTTCTGTGTGATTTGTTGACTACTCTTAAAAATAATTAAAATGTGATTAAAAGAGAATGTAATTGTTTCAGACAGAGAGACAATTCACATCTAAACCCTACCCTGCAGGGATCATTAAAAAATACAAAACTAAGCAAAGAACAAATAATTTGGAAAACCAAATAGCTTGCTATCCCCAGAATTGAGCTGCTCAGAAATAATGAAAATAACAAGGGAAAAAAGAGACAAAAGCAGAAAAGAGGTGTAAAGAGTAAGCCAGCTTAAAACTGAAACCACAGACAAGAGGGGTTTTTACTTACAGTGTTAAAAGGTTTTTGTTCCTACTGTTTATTTCACATGTGCATTATTTGATGCCATTTCAGTTAGTTAATTTGGGCATCTTCTCACTTCTTGTTCTTTCAGGTTCTGGTTGGATAAACTTTGTTTCTAATGCTGTCATCTAGAAACTAGGAGGCCCAAACCTTTTGTTCTCTCAACAGTAATACAGAGGATAAAAAGTCGTCCTGTATAATACCAGCTATTTCTAAAGCCTGTTTTAAGTAACTTCTCACTGAACTGTAGGGACTGTTGATCCTATCCAGTTTGTCTACAGTGTGGGTACCAGAGACAATGTACTGAAAATTTGAACAAGGTTCAGCAAGTTTGAGACCCATGACCACTCCAGAAAGGCGTGAGGGATCAGTCCCCTTCCCAGGGAGGAAGAATTTCCTCAGTTCCCCAGCTTTGCTTAGTTTCTGTATTTGTAAGTTATGTTTTGTCAGTAGGATTTCTGCTGCTGATCCCTTGGCATACTTAAGATCTAGTCACTGCTTGCTTTAAGCAGTAGGAAAGCCAGCTGGAGAGGTGATTGCCCTCATCTTGCTTCATCTGGTAATTATGAGAGTGGGGGAACCTGTTGGGTGAGTTGTTTAAGTTAACCTAACCTGTGCATCATGGAAGGAAAGCAGAGAGATGCAGAAGTGGATGAGGCAGATGAAGGGCTCTGTGACCTTCAGGTGAGGGGTGGTGACAAGCAACTGGCAACAGAGGAACCCTGCATGTGGGACCTCCTTCCTACACCTTTTTTGTGTCTGAAGGCAGGGTACAGAGATTCCTCTTCATTATGAGACCTATGCTCTTGTCTTAATTTGCATCCAAGCTGACCCCCTTTGATCTTGCTGGTTTTGAATCTCTTCGTCCAACATTTGAATTTATTTTCTTTTTTTTTTTTTTTTTTTTTTGTGCCATTATCATCCACTGTCCCAGGTTCCACTCATTGTTAATGACTTTCACTCATTTTTAACCTACTTTTTTTTTTTTTTGGTACAAATGCCCTATTTTCATGCTTTGGTTCTCTATCACTCTGTTTTTTCATCTGCTGTCATGTTATAGGGTCAGTTGTGCCAGTCCTCAGCACTGGGTCACCACTTGCTTTCCATTCATTTGTCAGTCACTGCAGGGATGTGGTAAAGCATCTGACAGTCATGGTCACTATTACAGATTAATGCCTTCTAAAGTGACTGATAAGACATGCACACTGGGTTGAGTTGTAAATCATCATCATCTTCAGCTCACATCTTCTGACCTTTCTTCCCTGTCTTCACACTTCTGTGCAGTGAAAATGCAGCTGCCTGAGGACTTCATCAAGTCAATTTGTCCTGTTCTTGACCTGTCAGCTGCCCTTGACACCTTTGTCAGTGTCACAAAAGTGCCTTTCTAGTTGTTTTTGTTATGCCTTTTGAATATTTTCTCCTCCCTGAGATGTCTTTTGTGGATTTTGTCTGTTGAATCCCTTTATTTCTGTTACACCTCATCCAAACCCAGAAATTCAGTTGATATCTTTTTTTTTTTCAGTAACTATATCTGCACATCACACCTGTCACATCCTGCCTCACATACAAGGGTGCACTTATTTCCCTGATGTATTGAAAACACATCCCTGCATCTTTTCTCCCTCTTTTCTTTTTCCCTGACCATTTCCAGGCACCATTTTTGAGCTGGGATTTTCCCTGTTCATGTATCTTAACTTGCTGATTTGATTTGCTCTGTAGTGCAGTGTTTTGCGTTTGAGCAGGCAGCTCGAATGCTCGTTTGGTCTCCCAACATTCAGGTCTCTAGTTTGTCTTAGTTCTTCTACCCATCCAGGAAGTTGCTACCTCCAGCAACTTACCCATTGCTCTGGCCAGCTATCTTTATGCTCAGTGGCAGTTGCAAGTGGCATCGCTGCTGGAGGTTACTGTTTGATACAGCATGTTTTAAGAGAATAATTGGGGTTGCAAAAGAGTATTGGTAAATGGCAAGGGCAAATATGCTTGTTCAAAAGTTGGAGCTTACTAATTTCCCAAAGAATCTGCTCAGGTAATATTGATGTTGGTGTTATCCCTGTTAGTACTATTTTTTATTAACATTGTGAGGTCTGACTTTTAAGAGGCTTTCAGAAGCACTCTGATACATATGCTTACACAAAAGTACATAGATTGTCTGTATGTAGATACATGTATCACTCTTGCATAATGTGTGTCATTCCTTTGTATTGAAGTGCTGACATTCAATAGGTGCTCATATTAACCCACAGTCTGCTAGCCCACAGGCAAGGGTGTTATAAAATCATTTGAGTGCCAAATGGGATTTAAACTGTTGTTTTATGTAAGAGGTACAATAACTGTGGAATGAACAACTATTGATGTCAATACTATTGGCTTATATCTTAGTTGTCACCAGTGATAACGTAAAGCTGTAGCACTCAAAACATTTGAAAGATGCTAACTAACCACTGCTATTGTCAGATTTTTTTTTTCACTGTAGAAACTGTGCATAAACTGTCTGTGCTAGAGGTGTTAATGGGTATAGTGTGTCTGACTTTTTGAAATTAGACTAAGACTCCGTTTCTAGAAGTGTATCTAAATGGATGAGATTATGTTAAACTGAAAATCTGAAAATTTTAGTGTTAATAAATGTCTCTTGGCTGGTCCTACAACACTGTAAGTGTTACTGTAACATCTGTCTCTCTCACTTCCTTTCACTTACAATACAAAAAAATTAATCTCGGTCATGCTGTGGATTGCAAGTGCTCTATACTGATTGAAAGCTTGGGTGTTGTTTGTCAGAGATTCAGCAGAGATCTTTTTAATCTGAGAGAGCTCTAGTTTAAATATCATGCTTTTCCTGAATGGTTAGCTCTCTCAACAGCTCTCTCTGAGCTGTTAAAATAATCTTATTTTTATTTAAAAAGGTATTGGGTACTGACCAGTACTGTAAGAGATGGTTTTAAAGAAAATAATTCAATGATAATACCTTGCATGAGTCATTAACCATGAGTCATGATCAGCTGGCAGTGGTGTCCAATTTGTTTTCTAATCCCGTACTTGCTGATGCTCTTTATTACCATAGTGATAATATTAAAGAGCTGTTAATGCATATAACCACGCAGCTGAAAATGACAGACTCTTTTTTCACTGGAATAAAATTTCCCTATCTTAAGTCTGTTTTGCTCTGTATATTTCTTGTCATGAGAAATCTAGTAATGTATAAAAGTCATCAAAAAAGTTTGTTGGCAAGGAGTTAGGTTAACAGAACAGCCTTCTCCCCCCCCCCTTCTTTGCTTTCAAGCCAATCATTGGGGCTTCCTAGAGAATTCCAGTTAGTCTGTTTTCTTATGAGGATTGGGGATACTTTGTAATCATTAAAAGTTGAGAGCTGATTGTTCAAGCTATGCTTTGCAAGGAAAGCCTGCACTATCCATGTATTTAATGTTTGCTCTCTCCTGAGCAAAAACCAGAAGCTGGATGGAAAGTTTTATTGCATCAATGTATGCTGAGGAATGACTACTGAGGTTTTAGAGAAAAGGGAAGGCTGTCTCCCTTCCAAGAGCCTGAATATAAAAAGAATCAATTAGTTGAGAAATGAGCTTTGGAAACCCATTTTCAATCTTTAAATAAAATTTTACTAAGAGAAGTGGTTTTAAAAGCTCTGAAAGGTAGTGGCTGAACAGTTGCAGACTATATTAGAATATGCATAGATGGAGAGCGTTTGGGTGTCCAGCAGTTGGGGAACATTATTTATGAAGTAATGAATCTTGTATTCAATTAGATTTCAACTTGATTAAATTTTTATTAGTTTTATTAGTTTTCACTTTAGAAAAGTTGATTGTTACAGATTAAAACCTTGTGTCTCAACAGATGTTAAAAAATCATCCCTTAACCTATTCCAGTGTAGATGACCTTATAATGCATATATTTGTGTGGGCCTTTCTTGTTTCTTTGTGATGAGCTTGTGAGATAGTGTTCTGTTGGTGGGTGCAATGTGGCAGGACAGGCATGAATCTACTAGCATAGATGACTCTTCAAAATTGCTTGGCATTCCTGCATATTCCTTCATATCGCACAGTGTGGTTGCTCTGCAAGCTCCTCCTCCATTTCAATGAGGACTATACCTGCACCAACGAAAGCTTTTTGCAGTTTAGTTTAGAATGGTACAGCCAACGACAAGGTAAGTGTTTACCTGACAGGACTGTTCACTTTTTTCATTAAAAAACACATGCAATTGGCTTATAATGTGCATCTGCTTGTTCATGATTATATAATAAATGTTTTCAAAAATTTGAGTCTGTAAGATGCCCTGAACAGAGCATAAAATATAGCTGTCACCAAATTCTGTCTCAGTGAATGTGTTTGTGCTGTGGGTTCACCTTAGAAAAACTTCCCAAGAGCTGCATGCCAATTTTGAAAAAATCTCGTTTCTGCCAAATATAATTAAGAAACAAAGAAGGTCTCTTCCCAGTTATCAAAAAAGTGAGCATCTACCATGTCTTCTGAATGGCTGTGTATATTAGAAAGGGGAAAAGGTAGGACTACTCTAGCAAATTGCAAGATTTAAATATAACAAACCTTTTTCCATGTCCTGTGAGGGTTCTTTTGATTCCCACTCTGAGTGGCCTCTAAGGTGACTTTATTTTCAGATTAGCTGTTTCAAGTTCAGGCTTTACCCTGTTTCTTTCAAATCACTTATAAACCACTTTGTCCAGTAGACCCTTTTCCAAAGTAAATAAAATAAGGCAGAGATGCAGATCAAGAATAATATAACTCCTTTCTTATTATTGTCTGATATACAGTCATGCACTGTAGAGTGGAAACAGCAGAGGAATAAGCCATGGGTATACTGGTACATAGAAATAGTTTACCAATATTATGTACCTGTGTAAAAGGCAAGTGTAATGCTCAATGCATAATACAGTTGTACACTTCTCATCCTTTGGAGTACTGCTCAAGTGAGATCAACTCAAAGTGCTACTGGAATGACTGGGAAAAGCACATAGCTATCAGAGGCTAGCAGACTAAGTAGTTTCAAGATGAAGTGTGATAACTCTGTTAATGGAATTAAGTGACAGGAAACAGACTTCAATATAGGAATGATCTTCAGTTCTTAATTTTTATGTTCCTCAAGTATTTCTTTTGGGAAGGTCTTGCTGTAATAGTTGCTTACAGAAAAGCAGGAGATCCAGATCCTGAAAACTAGGGGATTTGATAGTATTTTTCCTCCATCATAGGTGTGGTGTTTGGGGGTTTTGGTATTTTTGGGGGGGAAGGGTGAGGGAGGGATTGGAAGATTAATACAGAGTGAATTGGTCTAGTGGAATACATAAAAGTCTTACTATAGTTCTTGAGCCTCTTTCATGTTCTGTGCACAAATACTTTTTCAATAATTTTTACGAGAAAACATTTAAAAATATGCTAATTTCTGGCTTAGCTTCTAAAATCCATAAAACTCCTTCTGTTAACTTTGTGGGAGTAGATTCAAACTAAGAATTTTGCAAATACAGTCTGCAGTGATTTCTGTAGACTTTTAGGATTTCATCACCTTTATATCAGTTTCTACTGTCCTACTTCCCTCTTTGTCAGAGGACTGAAGTGTATTTCAAAGGAAATTTCCTGATTTTTTTTCCCCCACCCCATGTATTTCCAGAAATGGCCCTTCCTCTGTGGAAGAACTTACTTCAGACTACAAAGGAAAGAATACTACAGCAGAGAAGGTTGTCACTGTATAATGGTGCTCATGGCTATGAGGAAGAATTGATAAAGAAGAAACTTCAACAGTTTGCTGGTGGATCCATCAACCTTTCCAAAGAAGACAATGGCATTGGAATACTTACCTTGAACAACCCGAAGTTAATGAATGCTTTTACAGGTATTAATTTGTTGATGGGATTTCTAGTTGGTTTTGGCTTTTCCCTTGTTCAGTTACCCATTTTAGTATTTTGCCTAAAGAAAGTGAAACACTATGTCTTACCATTTCTTAATTAAAAGAATAAGTGTTTAAGTTTTATTCAGATGTGCAGCAAATGTCCACTGTTCTGTGTAGTAACTTTGCTATAAATGTCATAAGAATTTTAAGAAATTCTTAATGACATTGGGGACTGTTTCACAGAATATGCCTCTCCCCCTTTTTTTAAATGTTAGCACAATTCTGCCACTGTGCTCTTTCTTGTATCTCCTTTCATTTTGTCATCACTGCTCTGGAAACATTGAGGGCATTTTTGTGGGGGGGGAGAAGACACCATCTTTGTTATGTGGAAAGGTGGTGTGGAAAGACTGCGTTTATTTCTTTATTCTTTACTTATATATATATATATACACACATACTTTATTTCCCTGTAACTTAAACTTCTGTAGTTTGGTCTTTTTCACTCACTCAAACTGGCTTCCATTTCTTCTTCGTTTGCCTTATGTCATAAATATTAATGACTGGTTAATTAAAGATCAGATGAGCTGGGTATTCTCAGCTGTTATGGGTCAGCGATCTATTTAATATACTTATCTATTAAAACCAATTGCCCTATTTTATTAATCTTGTATCGTGAGAGAGGGTTTTTTTCTCCAAGATAAATATATTTGCTGTCTCTCCTTAACTGTCTAGAATATTCCAATTTATGTCATTCTCCTCAGACATGAGTGGCACAGGATCAGGGTCTGAATCTGCTTTAGCTGGAGCTGTGCAGAAACCTTTAAGAATGTCTTTATCGCTTAATATTTTGAAATGGATAAATTTGTGTCATCTTGTTAATTTCTTTTTTGCTGTTCTGTTTTCCTTCCCAAGTCTCACCACTCCTTTGCTGCGAGCAAGTACATTTGCAACACTAACAGAGTGTAAAGCCACTTACCTTTCAACAAATGATTGTTAGCTGAAAGGAACCTAACAGAGCAACAGAATTGGTGGTTATGCCCCTAGATGTGTCTGCATTCTTTTGTTTCCCTTCGAAAGCTCATGTATAAAATCATTACCTAACTTGAGAAGTTGTAGCTTAAAGATGTTAGCATAGGGATTGTCCTTCTGAATGCATCCCTGTCAGCATTCATGCTGTTATACAATCATAATTACATTGTAGTTTCCTCTTTTACTGCAGGTTGGTTTCTGGTTTTGACTCAAAACAGAACTGTGTAATCTGCACTTTGTAGACTGTGTTCTCTTAGCTTATTTGTTGTGGAAGTTGAAGGGGGCATGAGAAATGAGATGTAATAGCAAAAGGAGAAAGAGCAGATAAAGCCCAGTCTGCTATGGAGATCAGGTGTAATAAAAGTCAAATTGCTTAAACTAAACTTTAATAGGAACTTGCAACTGTTTTCTGTGTGCTTGGCAGAAGGGGCTCAGAATTGATATGTTGAAGTGCTGAGCAGGTGCAGCTGCCATTTAGGCAACTGATAGCTGTTCTTTGCCTACACAATGTTCTATATAATGTTAATGCACTGAAATCATATCACACATCTCAAGCACCCAAATTAGCAGATATTTTCTCTCTGGCTCAGTTAGTGGTCTGTAAAATAATCTCTTCTCTCCTTATAGACTGCTGTGAAAATAACGTATTAGTGTATGTGAATTAGATGATGTAGTAGCAAAGAGGACCTACAAAAACTGGTGAGGAAATGAATAGTTTTGTCTTTGTCGCAGACCCTAATTAGCATATGACAAATGAGCCATGGGATCAGGCAGTTCTGTTTTACAGCAGTGTGTAGAGCCCCATAGAGAGCAGTACTCCATTCTGCTAGATAGTAGCCACAAAGTTGCTCTGGAAAATCTTACTATGGCAGTTCAAGAGGTGCTGCTTCTTTCTGCTGTACACCTCTGATAGAGACTTTTGTTGTAACAGGAGGGACAGTAGAAGCAAAATCAGGCTGGCCCCTTGGCCACTGCAGTTAATGGTATGGCATCTTAATTTATCTTGCTCTTCATTTCACTTTAACATTACTGTCTGTAAACTGTAATTGCTGAGGGACAACCAAGAACCCGATCCTGTTCCTTCTGTTGTCTATCAAATAATACTCTTCAAGGAGCAGAATGGGATGCTCAGCCCCTAAATTGCCCCAGCAGGACATGGTTGATTTCATCAGCCAGAGCCTGTAGATCTGCTGACCCACCCTGCTCCACCCCCCAAATAAATTCTGTTGATTCTGTGTCTCCGAGCTTCTGAATAATGGTAGATGTGAATTTACGTATACATGTATGCTTCCTTTAGAAAGCCGCAAAATATCATTAAACTGTTGAGGGAGATTCTTTTTTCCAGGCATTTACTTTACACAGCAGTTTTTTATCTCGAAGGAATTATGTTTATTCTAAGCTTGAGCAACTCATGAAATCAAAACCAGAACAAAATTGTTGGCAAATTGCTAATGGGCAATTTGGAGGTTGTTATGCCTTTTTTCTCTTCTTAATTGGAATCTGATAGCCACGTGTTTGAAATGGTCTCTTTGGAAACAAATGGTAATAATGTCAGTCTAAGCCTGGTGGAACCAATTTCAGCAGCCCAACCAATCACTGAACTAAACTTGAATGTAATTTAAAAGAGAAGAAAGCCAGCCTGTAGGAATTAGATAATAATGATGATAATGTTATTTTCTAGAATTTACTTTAAAACACTTATTCTCAGATTATAGTCAAGATGCAAACAAATTATTATTCCAAATAGATTTAGTTCTCTAAAGAGTATGAGCTTAGTGGTATCAAATACTGAAAGACAAGACTGGCTGAATGAGGATTTGCTTTAGTGTTGTGTCCTCATCATTATATCAAACATCATGGACTATATCTGTTGGTAAAATAATAGTTCAGTGTTGTCAGGAATGGAAGGAATTCTGTGCCAGGAGAATGGGACAGGCTCTGGCCAGTGTCTCTTGTTCTGAGCTATTGCACGTAAAGGGCTCATACAGTTCCTTCATTTTTCAGTTAACTAAATTTTTGGCTTGGAATACTGTGTGGAAAGACTCTTCAATACCTCACTGCTTTGTCTATTAAAAGAACCACAAACAGTGTTTGTGCTGTATTTGACACTAGCAAAGCTTGGATGCCAGCCCAAATACCTTTCTAGTAAGAAGACTTGTCAAATAAGCAATGAGTGAAAGCCACAGGGTTAATGCATGCATATTTGAACAGCATTTGCAGAAAAGTTGCTGAGTGCACCGTCAGTCTGGAAAAGCATTTCAAATGAAGACCCACAAAAATCTCATCTAGGCCTAATTCTGCTCAGTATTTTCTTTCATGGCTCAGATGATAAAATAGAAGGTGAAGTCCTGAAATTTTCAGATGACCCCAAATTGGGAGAGCTTGCTGTTAAGATCTGTTATTAAAATTATTAGAGAGAGACCTCTGCCCGAATTAAGGTGCAGATGACACCATATGCTGAAATCAATAGTCCAGGTTTATTTAACAGTAAATGTGAGATAGAGAGAAAGAGATAGAAAGAAATAGAAAAGAGAAAGAAGGGGGGGGGGGGAGAAAGAGACTGACAGAAAGACAGATTAAGTAGAAAATACCACCTGTCTGTGGGGGAGGTTTACAACTGAGCCAGTTTGTGCAAGGGAGGATGGGTTTTTACTCCCTCTGTCTTAAGCAGAGAGGTTTCGCCATCACAGATCCAAAAACTCTCCTCCCCACCCCCCCGGCTGATTTTCAACACAGCTGCTGAGTTTGGATTTACATTCTTCTCCCCACCCTTGTTTACTTCTTCTCAGACCTGGGATGATTTGGACCACCTTTATCTTACCTCAAGTTCCTATAAGGTGGAACAGTCCAATTCCCTGAAATCCAGGAGGCATATTCTGGCAGGAAGTGGGCTTCAATGGTCATCTCTGCAGTTTGCTACAGTGGGCAAAAGTCCTTCTTAACAATGTTTAAGTCATTAGTCATAACGTTTTGGTCTCTCACACTTGCAAGATTATTCTTTGGAGCAGAGGTGTGGCATTCAAAGTGATCTTGCTACAAAGAGCTCAAGATAAACAAGGTTAAATTCAATGAAAGCAAATGTAATGTGCTGCACACAAAAAGCATTGCCAAATTATAAATACAGAAGGGAAAGGAACTGGCAAAACTGTAGGGATTTGTTAGAGGATCATAGTCTGGATTTGATGGTAGGTAAAAAACCCAGTGTCATTCTGGTATATAATATGTAATGTCCACTTAATTATTGGCCTCCTCAGAAACATTGTCAAAATGTACTATTTCAGTGGCTGAGACCAAGCCTAAGGGGGAAGTGCTTGACTAAGTGTTCACTCTTGATCTGGTGCTGGGAAGCTTACTTCGTAAGGAAGTGCAAGAAAAACAAACAGGAAGGAAAATTAAATCTCCCATGGGTTGGCTGCTAACAGGCATTTTTAGAACAGAACGAGTCCTGTGCATGCAGGTGTAGAGTTAAAAAAGCAACACTGTTGGCAGAGGAGAGCTCTTGATAGTATTAATCAAAACCACGTTTTTGTCTGAAGAAGGTAGGCCTGTCCATCTAAATTCTTGTCAAAGGAGTGTAAAGCTGAGCGTAATCAGCCTGTATGTAGCTTGCTTTCTGGAATTAGTTTCTGTAAATGTTTTCTCTTAAGAATATAATTGGACAGAGTCATAGGCATTTAGAGAGGAAGAGCTTTAAGTGAATGTAGGGTAAGCTCCATTGGTGTGGAAAATGCCACAGTCTAGGATGAGCTTTGGGAACAGGAGTTTGTAGAGTTCCCTGTCAGGAAGGGTACTTAAACGAATATATGAGAATATGGTGTTTAAGCTAGAAATAAAAAGCTAGTACAATGACATACTTTGTAAAGGGAGGCTTTCTATAAAGGTTCCAGCTAGGGAATGAAAGTCATTTTAGAAAGTTGGGGGTTTTTTAAATCTAAAAGGCACTTTGCTCCTATTTTCAAATATATCTTTATTTTCTTTTGGATGGATACTTCTAAATGTCTTTGGCCTCCAACACAGTTTGGTCTTTGGCCTTTTTTAGGAATCTTTGTTAACATTAACTGGTTATGCCTTGAGCCCACCTTGCACATGGTTCTTTTCTGTTCTCTGCCAATTCTTTGAGCAGGGTGAAATGGCAGTAACTTCAAAATAACTGATCTGTCCAGTGGGACAGATCTGGATGGAAAGAAATAAGTTCATGTGTCCAGAATGTATACAATTGCAAACAGGAATAAATCAAATAGAGAGAGTTTTTTTGTTTGCTTTTTTGTTTTGTTTTTACTTTATTTTGTTGTTGGTTATTTTGTTTTGTGGGTTTTTTTGAGTGGAACACAAATATCGTTCATGCAGAACATCCTGCAGAATTTCAGGAAGTGCACCCTTGAAGAAAAAGTGGATGTTGGTGCTTGTGTGCAGGACTTAGGATGGTACTTTCCCACGTGGTTTTAAGCCTATCACTTATTAATTCTGATTTGGTTTTATTGGTGGAAAATGTAACACAAAAAATGATTGTAATAATAATTTCCTGTTAAAAATTTTGCTTCTCCCCACTTGTGACAGGTACTATGATGGTAGAACTCCAGGAGAGGATAACTGAACTGGAAAACTGGAAGGATGGCAAAGGCCTTATCGTCTATGGTGCAGGAAACACGTTTTGCTCAGGATCAGATTTGAATGCTGTCAAAGAAATATCCAACTCCCAGGCAAGTATTAATACACATTACGGTTTTGGAGAAAAATGAGCTTTCTGAGATTCTTTTTAAACAGAGGAGTTGCACTACAATTCTGCTGCAATTTTACATGCCACAGAATGGAGCTTTTAATGCTTGAAAAAATGCTAGCAGCCCCTTTAAGCTGTGACTTAAATGTTATTGTAATTGATTCATAACTGTAAATTCCTACATATTCTTTTTAATCTTTTCTTTTAAAAATGTCATTTCAATTTCTCAGAGCAGTATATAGTGAATTTACACATCAGATAAGCAGTGCTTCTGTACTTTGATGTTTCAAGTAATAATTTTTCATATACTCTAAAGTAAAAAAGCAAATTTAAGTGGCATGGCTGCTATTACAGAAAGGTTTCTGTTTTGTCAAAACTGTACTTGGAACTGCATAAAATGGAAGGACAGATGCAATTCTTGTGCTGTACTTGAGTCAGGTAAGTTTTGTGTGTAACTATGAGTTGAATAGGTTAGGGGTTTGATGGCAATTTTTTGCTCATGTCACTTGTTTGGCAACTTTCACATGTGCTGCAATTCTTTTTATGGATTAATATGTGGTACTTGGCACTGTGTAAAATAGGACTTTGTCAGCTGCAGAAGAAGGGGGTCTTCCTGTGCTGCTCTTAAGTCCTGGTTTGCAGTTGTGGTAACTGACGTCCTGGTGCTTTTCTGTGGCCACTTCAAGTTTCAGGATTTAACCACACAAATTAAACTTTTAATTGGACATTCCAGTATGAACACCAACACAAAAACTGGTTAAACTGGTATTTGTCTTTAATGATGATTTTTTTCTGTTGATGAAACTAAATGTCATAGACCCCACAAATTCTAGCCTGGTAAAATATATAGGACAGTCCAGTTTTCAAAGGGTATAGGACACTTTGTTGCTTTTGGGGAACACTATGAGAGATGCTCTTTTCTTAATACGGAGATTTCATGCTTTATGGATATAAATGGTTTTGAGGGAGTTTTCATTTGGATACTTTATAAGCACTGGTAATTTTAAAAATATAGATGTACCTGTGATTTTTTTAAATTGTTTTTTTTTAAATCTGCTTATTTTAGCATTATAGCAACAGAAAAGGAACTGAAACCAAGCAAAGCCAGTTCTTTTCTTATCTTCAGTCTAGGCTTTCCTTCAGAGTTCTGCATTCAGTAAATCTCAGTGATTCTGCTTCCATACATTTATTATTCTCTCTGTATGTTTATATAAATTACTTGGAGCCACTGCAGTAGCAGAGAAGGCTCTTCTAAGGATTAGAGTCCATAACAGATATAATGGGCAAAATTAAATGTATAGGTATTAATTATAACTTTATTGAAAATTCTTTGCACAGAATCTAGATCTCATGCTAGTATTGAAATAAGGTCTAAAAGTCACTAGAAATGCTCCACGAATAGTTAAACATAGTTGCTTTCTATTTCCTTTGGAGAGTTCAAGCTATTTATCTTTTAATGAGAGTTTCTTTATAATAGCAAGATCCTAAACCATCTGTTTGGTGGGATTTAATAGTTACATTAAATAAAGCTTCAATAAAATATGGAAAAGCATTTGCTGTTCTTTAGTCTTACAGAACTCTTCTCTCTAGATTGCTGCAGGTGAGAGAGGTTTTTGTGGTTTCAGGTTAAGTTTTTTGTCCACAGGCATCTCTAAGGAAAAAAAATAGTGAATAGCTTCATGCCTTGAACTGGTTGTTTTTTTTTTTCTTTTTTTGCAAGGCTGCTTTAGCCTATAGCTTTTACTAATTGCAGAAAACACTTTTGTTCAACCAGTTGGTTGAGGGAAGATTGTATTTTTCATGATTTTAAATCCAGTTTGCTTTTCCCTGTGGTGCAGGATAGGCAGAATAATGGCCTAGAATGCTGAAGTATTTTCATGCCCCCTAGTGGCTCTTCATCCTCCTCTTCCTCTTTATTCTCTTCCTCTCTTTGTCCACCTTCTCGCATGTTCAGTTGTTTCTAACTGTGAAACAATACCTCAGGTCCCCTGCCTGTTCTTCTTTGCAGACTTGCTAACATTATGTAACCAAATCACAGAAGACAAATGAGTAGTGGAATTTAAAGAAAAAAATATTTTTCTTTCTGTTTTTGTAAGCCTGGTTCCCAAGAGTGAGAACCTCATTCTGGAGTGAGACTTGAAAAGCTGGCTACCTGAAAAGCAGGAGTGGCTCTTGAAAGGACAGATGAGAGGAAGAAGGCACAAAGGAGAATTTTGCTTTCCTTGGTCCTAGTCTAGAAGCCCTAGGACAGAGGTTCTCAAGAAGTAAGCCGTGGAGGGAGGACTTTGGAGCAGTTGGAGATAATCTGGAAATACTGTTCTATCTGTCATGAAAGTGGACTGTAAGCTCCTGCAGCAATAAGAGCCAGTGTTACAGTTTTCTACTTTATGAAGGTGACTTTCTTCTTCCCTGTCTCCCCTAGCCCCACCGCAAGCTATTAATCCTTTTCTTCCATATGTAATGCATACTGTATTTTACCTCCCTTTCTGCGTATTAGATTTCTTCTTACTTCAAGGACAGAACTGAAAATGTAATTATTCCAGTAGACTGCAACGAATATCTCTTAGAGTATTTTATCTGAATAGTAGCCTTATTTTTCTTATCAGTGTAGTGGGTTGACTCTGGCCAGATACCAGGTACCCACTAAAGCTGCTCTCTCACTCTCCCTCTGCAGCTGGACAGAGGAGAGAGAAAAAAAAACCAGCTAAGAATTCATGAGTAGAGATAAGAGCTGGGAGAGCTCACTTACTGATTACCTTCACGGGCAAAACGAGACTCAAAGTGGGGATAGTACTTATATTTATTACTAACAGGACAGTTATAGTATGGGAATGGTGCAAGTCTGTGTCTGAGAACTGATACCTTGTATGTTTGTGTGGGTTTTGAACTTAGCTATTAAAATAGCTGTCATGAAGGATTTGAATGTTCTTTAATTTAGAATGGAGATATTGCTACTGTTCTTAATGGGTGTAGGAGATGGCTAGAGTCATAACTAAAAGCCTCTTTGTAGATCAATATGTGCTGAAATTTTCAAGCAGGCCTTTAGTGTAATAAAACTGAATTCACTGGTTCTTGTATAGCGATTGTTGTGGCAGCTTATATCTGCCAGACATCTGTGCCTAAACACCATAATGCTGGTTGGCATTGGGCAGAGTAGCACCTGAAATTGGCCTACTATTATTTCAAGGTCCTCTTCTAAAGATGTACTGGAGACTTACTGGGTATCTTTTGTTTTCCTGGAGCATGAGTCAGAAGCTTTTAATTCTTTAACTTGCCAAACCCTGTAAAATGTTGTTTTAGAAATTATTAAATTCCAATAAAGAAATGTTTATTGGTTTTGGTTTGGTTGGTTTTTTTTATTTTTAATTATGATTTAAAAGACATGCTGAAATTGTTACCTACTGGGTTTTTTATTTCTACAGTGTCCAAATGTAATTTTTTTTTTTTTTAATTTGTGGTAAATGGTATGTGTAGTTCAATTCAGTGTGTATACGAACACGGTGATGCTGAGTCATTTTACCTAGTTATTTGTCAAGTTCCTGATTAATAATAGATGTCTGAGAAAGAGTGTAATAACAGGGAAGGCAGATAGATAATGATTTAGCTTTAAAAAATTCTTTTAGTCCCCAGCAACTTGTGACTAAGACTTCTAGAGATAGAGGTGTTACCTTCTATGTAATAACCTTTTGCCGCTTTTTCTGTCGTGAATTTATCTATTTGTTCTTGAATTCATGTAGAGGATGTAATACCCTGCTGCCAAGTTTTCCACATTTTAATTACATGTTGTAGGAAGAAATATTTGGTTTGAATGTAGCAGCAACTTACTTTATTTGGAGCCCTTTAGTTCTTGTGTGGATTAGATGGGAACAATTGTACCTTATTGACTATCGGTTACAAGGTGAACTAAAACATAAAGGATGAAATAAGAAGAGTCTTTCTTTTGCAATTACTTTAATGGTGGCTTAATTATAACTGAAGTTTATATAAGTTGATTGAGGTCTGATTTTATTTTTTTGACCTGATTTATACTCATTTTTATTTGCGCATAGAAGGGTTAGACTGGAATTTGAGCAAGATGAACCAAAGAGAAAAAAACCAGCTAAAGTAAATATAAAGAGTACTTACTCCTGTCTTCTCCATCTGTGTGTTTAATTGCTTCATATTAAGATCACTTAATGTTTTTTAATTTCCTGTTCTTTGTAGGATGGGATGAATATGTGCATGTTTATGCAAAACACCTTAACCAGACTTATGAGGTAATATATTTTATTTACCCTTTTTTTTGAAGTAATTATAAGTATTGGAATGTATTTTAGCTAACTCTTTAATGAGATGTTTAACGTTTAATACATAGTTTTAAGTATGTAATTTTGAATCCCAGACCTTGCATTGACACATGTTAATCAGGTGGGTATTTATGGATTAAAATTAGACCTTGAAATTTTGCAACTATTAGACTTTCCAAAGATCAGAACAGGAAAAACCGACCTAGGCTTACATGTGTAGAGCTAGGAGATACCTAGAGTTAAGGAAATCTAGGCCTTCAAATTTTCAGAAACTGACTTCTATAACTCTGTGAAAGCTGGTAGCTCTTAAATAACAAGCAGAGACAGCTTATGCAGCCTACACAGGTAACGTTTGTTTGATATATCTGTTTAGTCTTCCCACTTCATAAGAGGAATGTATTCAGTTCTACCATCTGGCACTTCTGAAAACCACTTTTTCCTTTCCTTCAAATTTAGATTCCCTTAATCTATTAAATCCATTAGTGCTAAAGTCTGTGTTTTTTCTGCTCAGCGCTCTTTGAAGATAAATACTCTTTGTTTTCAATTATTCTTTCTTTTCAAATAATCTATATGAGAAAGTGTTATGAATTAACATTTTTTTCTGTAAAATTGCCCAGGAGACTTATAGTAGTAGTAGTATTGTAAGGAATCCTCAGAATTGGAATCCATTTGAGTCTCCATATAATCAAAATGGATGGGGCAAAGCAGAGGAGGAAGATGTGTGAAGATTAAACCCCCCACCTCAGGTGTGTTGACTTAGCAGACATTGAAGCAGTGCTTCAGGGGGAGCAGTGAGCTGCTGTCTGGGGACATCTGTTGTAGATGGGGTTAGTCTCCCTCAGAAAGAGCTGATGCTGACTGTGATCCTGAAAGAGGTGCCTTAAATGGATCAAAGTGTGGATGTAGGGGTCTTGGACCTGTGTCTTCTGGTTTCTCATAAACCACAGGAAAAATGAGGCTGCCCTCTTCCAGTGGGTTCACGTACCATGTATTGTATGAAGTGTGCTGCAGCTTATAAGTGAACTTGGGCCAAAAGAAAGTGTTGGTGCTTCTGTTAAAGTAGAACTAAAACCAAACATGTGGTCATGATCGGGAAGCTGACTTTTGAATGTGGTTTGAAAACTGCTCAATAAGTTAAATGTTTCTTCGTAGTAAAAGATGAAACAGCTGTATCAGCATGCAAATTCTGTGACTAACCAATTGTCTTCATTTCTTAGGGAAGTTGGCTTATCCAGTGTCACTGTTCATTAGTATTCATTTCACAATGGCAGTAGGGAAACATACTCTTCCTTCCCTCTGTTCTTTGAATTACCTTGAACATGATTAAATACCTTGAGCATGATTAAATACAACACCAACAAAGGTAACAGATTGCTGCTTTCCTTAAATGGTTTTGTTCTCAAAAAAAAAAAAAAAGAAAAAAAAGAAAAAAAGTTTTGTTGAAACTGAGATAGTAGCACTCTGAAGAAGGTGCTGAGGTAAATCTCATTATTTTTAGATAACGCAGCCCTTCAGTCCTTTGTATCCCTTTCTGCTGCTTTCTGTAGTGTACTGGCATAAAGTAGAATCTTGTGTTGCTGTCCTGTCACTCCTCCTTGCAGATAGTCTTTTTAGGTATAATCTATAGCAGGTATGTTTCATAACGTGTTTTTTCAGTACGTGATCCTTGTTTTGATTCCATTTGATATCTCTGTCTTGCTGTTTAATTTTGGGATTCCATATCAATTATGCAATAGTAATTTTGAAATAAGTGGAATTGGTATTGTGCTGCTTACCCACAAAGATGTTGTTATTTGAATGAATTGGAACAATATATTTTTCTAAACTTTTACTATAGAGATAGTTTGGTTGACTTGCTTTCTAATTTTTAAAAGACTAAAAGCTTGAATTTTTCTTGCAAAACTCTCTTGTGTAGGTTGCCTTTGATCAGTGTTGCACTAGTCCAAGGAAAAGCTTTTGGAGGAGGAGCAGAACTTACCACGGCATGTGATTTCAGGTAAGACCAACAATTTGAGTAGCTGTTACATTGGGTCAGTGATTTAATGACTGTCCGTGTGAAATGTGGAAAGCTTGAGGTACTGCTTTTACCAAGAGTCATGTCCCTGGGTTCCAAGGCATTGGAACTAGACTTTGTCAGCAGACTTCACAGAAAAGTGCATGTCCTGATAGTACACAGGAAAGATTATTTACTACCAGGTTATACAGTTTGAATCACTATGTAAAACAAGAGCAGTAAGCAATTTTAGTAACCAGCTGTGTTATACACCAAGTAGGTCCAACTCACCCCAGAGTGACAGCTGCAAAATTATGTATCTCCCTGTGTCTCTTTATGTGAATGTCGTAAGTCAAAAATAAATAAATAAATCTCTTAATTAACCTGATATTTTGTGTTCTGGGTTTATTATTTGTAATGTAACTATGTGCTCTACAGTTCTTGAAACAAGAGTTTGAGATACAGGGGAAAGCAAAAACATCCCTGGTTTTTTTCCATGCAGGTGCAGGGATTTGCCAGCATGAAACAACTAGTGAAAAACAAAGGGCTTTAGTTAAAGAGGCAGAATGGGAATGGGAAGAAACTAAAATAATAAAATGTTGCTTTATATAAACCATTGCTAATGTGCAAATAGCCTAGAGATGTAACAGGATAAGCACTGTGGGCAGCCTCTCTGAAAATGAGGAGCTTTTAGTGAAGTTTTTATATAAGAGAAGAAAATGTGCTCTTTAAGAGGGCCTTAGTGCCTGAAGTGGGAAAGGAATTATCCAGAACAAGCTGAAAGTAGGTACATTCAAAAGCAATACTAAGCAAAGTAAACTAGAATATTACAGTGCTGTGCCAGATATCAGGAACAGTCTTTGAATAGAGGAGATGGTATCTGCACTGTCTGAGCCACTCGGAAGCAATCTTCCTTTGCTTTGAAAGTAGATGTGGCTGGATCTTTCTTCTTATCTACTCAGCACATGGTGAGCTGAAACCCCAGCTCTGACTGTGAGTATAGGCTGTATTACAAATGCCTGGGAAACATGCAGAGAGGCTCTGTGTTTGACAGCTGCAGCACTGACAGGAGAATGCACCTGGCAGACTCAGTAGACCTTTCTGTATTTGTGAGCCCGTTGACAGAATGTGTATCTTGTTATCCCTAAATAGGAGTTTAGGGAATGTGAACATAATGAAATGCAAATCTTTTGGCTTTCTAAAATATGTAGTCTCTACTTATACTCCAGCTATGCTGTTTTGACATACTGTGTAATTATAGGCATTGTCAAGTAGCTCTTATTTGCATGAATTGAGCAGCTGTAATTCCTCTCATGTACTGCCATAATTTTCATAATAACTACAGCTGTTGATCCATCTTCCATTACTTTCTAACACACCCATCTAGTGCAACTAAATAACAGCAATTCAGGAACAGTAAGTGGGACTTAATTAATAACAGCAACAAGATAGAGAAACATACTCTGTGCTGTTATTGCTCCTGAATTTGAGAATTTTAATACTGGGGGAAAAAATTCCTGGGGTTTTTTTTGAGAACCATAAGTAGATATTAGTGGAACAGGTATTTTATCCTGAGTCACTAAATGCCAAAAGAGGAACTTGAGACAGAAATCAGAGAGGTTCGTTTTCTTCCTTGAATGAGCTGTTTGGACATTTTATTTTTTAAGAACAAAATGAGTTTGTTGTGGCTGCTTTTAATTCTAAATTTTTAAATACAGTTCTATTTTCCACAGTTACTGTGTAAGCTACCAAACTGC
Organism: Pseudopipra pipra; assembly: GCF_036250125.1. NCBI lineage: Eukaryota > Metazoa > Chordata > Aves > Passeriformes > Pipridae > Pseudopipra > Pseudopipra pipra. The sequence continues at coordinate 62,339,004 of NC_087551.1, forward strand.
TTGGTTTTGGCCTGAAATATTTTCGGATTTGTATCTCTGCCCTTTTGTACTACATTAACTATACTGATACTGTTGAAGCAACTTGAACCAAAATGACCTCTGTATCTCCTCTGAAAAGTGCTCTGGCAGCACGATGCACATCTCTACTAAAGTAGAGGTGTGGACAAACCCAATTTTAAAATAGCTGAGGTAGTTTAAGATATTACTGATACATTCTTCCTGTAGCAGTTCTTGTGGCTAATTGTCTCACTGTGATTTAAGCCGGCTCATTTTAAATTGGATTAGGGAGGGCTTGTGTGAACTTTGGCATATTTATTGCTGACATAAGGACAATGATGAAAAGTGAAAGCAGCTTAGATCAGTCCACTTTGGATCTGGAGGAAGAGGTCTTTTCAAAACATCTTCTCAGTCTTAGCTGCTTTATGGATTGTTGCATCATGACTCTTCAGAAGAGCAGCATCCTCATAAAGATCATAAACATGTTATTAGGGGGAAAAAGAAATCAGATAAGCGTAGACGAGCAAGGTAATTAAAGTCCTTTCAGAAATTTTTTTGAAAGATAAGGCTTCTGACACTATAGTTATTTATCTCGGTTATTACTGTAAAACTGAGCAATGTAGAACTTGTTCGGACAATTGAGCTTTTTAGTACTGCTTCAAGAAATATTGACTTTTTTCAGTGTGCCACAGTTGAGCCTGTGAAGGTGGTTTGTGAGTTCTGCTGCCTAATGTTAATGTATCTTGTGGTTCTACATGACACTGCAGCCATTTCAGGTGCACAAATTAATGTGATACTGGATTCAGTGATGCGATTTTACAAATAATTGAAGCACCTGCATGGTTTCCCTATGTGAAGAAACTTGAAGTGCATCCTGTACTTACATAGTGTGTGAAGGTAAGGAGAACTGATTTGGCAGGGTTGGTTGAGAAATTTGGACAGGAAAACAGGAATGATAGTGGACTGTTGGGCAATAAGCTACAGATATGGGGAAGAGACAGTCGGTAAAGAATCCATTCGTGCAATTAGTAGATCGCAATAATCTCTGAGCGCAGTAGCTGCAGTGCACTATCAATCAATAGCCAGAATAACTGACTTGGAATTCTGGGCTATCTTGTCTTTATGTCACATTAGTGCCTTTGAGAAATCTTGCTCAGGCAAGAGCAAGACTTGAGTAAGTCTTTTAGACACATCAACAACTTTGACAAGTTTGTCCTATGTCACTTGGCAAATGGACTTCCATTGTCCCTGAGTGCTTCTGAAACATATAGTCTCTTTCCCCCTACCCCCTCTTTCCTCCCTAACGCTGCTGCAAAGTAGAGGTGTGTTACCGCCGTGTCAATCAAATTTAAAAGGTGGTGGCTCAAGGCAGAGGATGAGATTGCAATGATAGAAAGCTGCCCATTTCTCTCACCACTGACTTCATAATGGGCTCATAGGTAGAGACAGCAGTATTTTCCTTTTCTTCTTTAGAAAATAAATTAATGAACTGTAATTTCTTCATCTGTAGTTGATTTTGCACAATTAAATTGCAAAGGGCCAGTTTTATTACTCTGGAACTGCTGAGTTAATTATTAGCTTATGCTAATAACACTGTTTATATAAAATTGGCCTTCTTGCATTTTAGTTGTATGTTTTCTATATTCTTGGGAAATATGTAGGCATGATTATTATTACGTTTTAAGGTGTTAGGCATGTTCCATGAAACACCTAGATGAGATACATGAAACAATAGCTTTGGCGTGTGTCTTTCTGTGATAACTTATGTTTAACTTATTATTTACTTTTACAAGTATGTGTTTAGTGCATTAAATGCCATTTTTAGGAAATGAAAGGAGCAGAAGTTAATATAACTGCTGCATAGATGTAGGCTTACTATGACCAACTTTTCAGTTGTTTCACCTTTCAAGAAGGGGGAATGGGGGAAACTAAAGATTTTAGTATTCTGTATTTCGCTCTGTGCAAGGATTCGGGCTTTTAGTTTTATCAGGATGAGCATTTAGGTGCACAATATGCTGCTGCTTGAAATAAGAGCACCTCAGTACACAGTAGCATTTTTCACTGGGCAGAGCATGATATGAATGTAATGGGATGGGATTTACATATTCGTAAGTTCTTGCAAAGTCCAGGCTCACAAAGCACTTTTCATTCATGTGACTCTGTAATGTTGCTACACATCATCAGGAGAAGAATCAGTAGCCAAATCTGAGAGTGAGTTCCCTATAGAAGCCTAAAAGGTAAGGGGGCTAATGTGTACGTCTCAAACACTGATAGCTGGATAGCCATGGAGCCAACAAAGGATTGTTGGTAATAACAGCAATGGATTGTTGGTAATAATACACTGTGAGAAAGAACAGGATGTGGCTGGAGAAGGGGGACATATGGAGGTAGGGGAGCACTTTTCTGGGACAAACATCTTTGTTCAAGCTTCCGGAACTCAGCGCAACACAGTACAGTGCAAGCACAGGAATGAGGTTGAGCAGTGGGCATGCACTGTGGGGGGGAACAAGACCACCAAAGACCTCCCAAAGCCCTCCAACCCATTTCCAGAAAGGTCTAGAAGAGTGGACTGAGCATGGTAACTAATTGGCATAAAAAACAAGCAGCTTATCTCCAGGATGGGGAAAACTTATCTATATAAAGGTACCACCACAAAGCCTGGGTGCATGTGCGCCCTGGGACCCTGGACACTCCTGCTGTATCAACGCTGGAGCCAGGACCTGTGATCTCTCTTTTTCTCTCTTTCTTCCTTTATTTCTCTCTATTCCTCTTTAATTCAGCTCTCTCTCTCTTCCCTTTCACTCTACCCTTTTATCCAAAACCCACTGTGCTTATACTAGAAGGTTAGGGACTAACATACCAATTTCCATGCCAAGCATGTAATTTACTGATAAAACTCCGTAAACTTTTGCAGACCCTCTGAATTTTGCCGTTCCTTTTGACCATGAGCATCAAAGAATCTTGGGTGCTCCCTTCTCCTTAAGGGTGTAACACCATATTCTCACAGCTTCAGGTGCTTGCTATATGGCATAGATCGCTTTTTTAAACTATATAAAATTTTTGTGTGTGTATGTATATATATATATATATATATAAAAAACATATGTGTGTGTATGTAAAATCTTCTGGACATCAGTTGACAATTCTAGAATTCCAATGCAGTCATACATTACTTTGCATTTTTAGAGCCCTGGGAGGTTTGTTGGTACAAGTTTCTGATGAATTTTCAGAGAGATGGATTATGATTTTAAAAGTCTCACATTGCCTTCCTTTAAGAAGGCTGTTCTTATTTTTTACCTGGTACGTTTGACATCTGGTTAAGTAATCACAGCACTGCTAGAAATGGACTCCAGAGCTTATGTTATTTGGCTTGTATTTATGGACTGGTATTGGTTTTTGTTTTCATTTGGATTTGAATTTCATGTGTTTACAGTCTTACAGGTAGAGGATTTTTAGATGTAGTCTACAATTCAAATGTACCATTGTTTGATTTTAGTGAAAATGTAAATAACAGCAACAAAGCATGAATTTGAGTTGATGTTTTCTTTCCAAACTTGTCTTTTTGTAAGGGTTTACTTCATTCCAAGTTGGCTTTTTATTTCTTTAGGAGGCTAAACCATCTTATCCTGGGTAAATGAAATTTTTCTTATCAGCCTGCATCTACATTTTAAAGCGCTTGTATTATGCAATCTTACATCCTTTCTGTTGAGCAGTCCTGTCTGCAGCTGATAAAATGTGCTGCATGATAATAATAAACGGAGAGAGTTCAGATAATGGAAAACTTAGATAAGACAGATTTTAGAGAATGCATATCTGGACCCATGCTGATACTTGCTGATACACTGGGCTGTTGGTCCACTGTAGGGAAGCATTCAAGGTTCAAAAAGAATTAGTCTAGGGAGAGTACACTGAAATTGTCCATTATGCTTGCATCTGTGAAGTGACTAATTCCCAGTTTAGTTAAACTGCCTGCAGGTATTTGAGTTTGACGCACCATTACTGATCTGCACTATTATTTTTTTTAAATATATATATAATCAGCTCCACAAGTTGGATAATATGAAGTCCGAGAAGCACTTATGTTTTCCAGTCTGCTGATTTTGAGTTGGGGTTATACTGAGCTGTGGCCTCAGGATAGACTGCCTGAATAGCTTAGCTGGATGTGGGAGGAGGGTATCCCTGTTGAATATTCCCAGCTCACTGTTTACCTCTGGTTTGCCAAGCCCCAGTGAAGATGCCTGTATGAGTCAATTATCTCACTAAAAAGCAACAGAAAGACTAAGTTTTTCCTTTTCTTACGGTGAGTTAAAGTGGCTTGTAAAGGGATATAGTATTAGCTAGAGCCAGTGTAAAGGAGGAACAAAATCTCTAGGAGATGGGAAAGAACAGGAGGGGGTAAGAATACAGTCTTCTTCGTTTGGGTCAAGGGAGCAGTTAGATAGCCTCTGTTTTCCCTGAAGCCACAACTTTCAGCTGCCTAACTTTGCACTGGATCAGCTTCCAGAGGATGTCTTCCTGAGTCCCTGTTAGTTATCTAATTTTTCAGTCCTGTAATGTGTGAAGGACTGTGAAAAGAAGAACTCTTCCTCTCTTTATCACTCCAAATAGCAATATAGTTAACGTTGCAGATCTCTGAAGGGTGATCACCCACATCAGAGTTACTGTTAATTGAAATGACCAGATGTTCCCCAAATGACTTGCATAGTTTTTGCAAGTGTAAGCAGGCGTTGTGTGGATCTCAACCTACTTTCATTGTAAATATTGCCTTCAAAATTGCAACTTACAGTCTTCCTCTTTACCCCCATTTCTTTTTTTTGTCTCTGATCCAGAGCAACCCGATATCTTAGTGAAGATTTGGAGCCCAACAGGCTGGACCTCTGTGTTCCTCTTACTCCAGATTTATTGAAAATTGTGTGAAAAAAGACTGCAAACTCTTTGAAGCTGTTAACCTTGGTGGCTTCAGCTTCTTACTTCCTGGATTCTGTAGTTAATAAGAAATTAATTATTACTGCTGTAACTCAGCAGTCACAGTAACAATAAATGAAAGCGTAAATTCTTAAATTAAACAGATTCCTCTTGTGCTTAAACTGTTGTATCTGCAAGAACTTCTGCTGTATCCATGGTCTATTACTAGGTGTTATCCTCCAGTCCGGTTTTGTGTGCTGATGATTCATATTCATAAACAAAAAGCAAATATACAGACTGAGGAAAACCCAATAATTTAAATTAACATGGATTTCTCTGTGTGTGAAAGAGAGAAAGATTGTAAATAAAAAGATAGTAGGGGAAATTATACTTTTGGTCATAATTGGTCACACTCTTAGGCATATTTATGGATGATCTGTTGCAGTTTGCTGAAAATGTGCCAGCTTCTTGTCCAGGCAGTTAGTGATCTGAAGCTGGCTTGAGATCCCCATCAATATAACTAGTATGCAATATTAAAAAGTAAAGAGGAGAAGTAGCAGGTTACTGCTTTAATGTAGACTTTTAATGTTAAATTATCTATCTCATTTATGCCTTTTTATGTCATTATGCTCTCCCCACCCCCAAAAAATCTCTGAAATCACATATCATATCTGGAAAATTTAAAACTTAGGTCACAGCCACTGTGATAATTTTAAAAAAAAACACAACCCTCAGCAATTTTTGTTTGAAATTAACATGGTATCCTGACAAAATGGAAACATTTCATTATAATTTACCAGTGATTTCAGCTAAGTGTATGACCTCTCTTTGCTTTAGTCAGAAATTGTTGTGTAGGATGTGCAAATGCAGCATCAGTAGCACCACATGCAGAGACAGCTGAATTTCAAAGTGTGTCTTGTTACCCTATGCCTTGTGAAGGGTTGTTAGTGTGATGTTAAATTGTATTTTAAATCCTTTAATGCTGTGAGTTGCAGAAATCTGATATATCAAATCCATCATAAAGTATTAAGGCAGCTCAAACCTTGCATCTCTTAGGGCTGATGCCAAAAATGTTGTTCCTTTGCAGTCAGCTGAGTTCAGGTGAATGAGGTGATCTTGCCTTTTTGACATTTTAGATGCTAAACTCTGAGACAGTGTTGGGAAGCTCCTACTCCCCTTTCTGTATCAGCAGCAGAGATGAGCAGAGAATGTGACTGAAATGTTCCTGCTTTAAGAGACTCTTGAATTTGGTCCGGTAGAATTTTGTTCTGTTTTCTTTGGTCTTGATAAACATATATGATGGAAATAAAGATGTGAGATATATTGTTTATAACCGAAGTTACAAAGATAGTTGCATATACTGCATGAAAGTGTGCACATAATTAAAAAAATACAGTATTTTCTCTGTGAAAACAAGCTCCACTGTACTTTTTTATTTCTAGATGAATACTGTCACTCACATTTGACTAAAAATTGAAATTATCAAACACCTAAGATCCAGATGGTCTTTTTTCATCAAAGAATCTGTTAAAATATCACTGGATCTTTTCTGATGGAAATTTTTGCTTTAGTCTAAAAGGCATATCTGTTGTTGAAAATGTTTGCTTGAGTGGAATCCAAATAGCTCTAGTTCCTTTTTGGGAAGGAAAGACTCATGTACCATTTCAGATTTCCAACATGAGTAATTTTTCTGTGAGCATTATTTTGGCATTCACTCTCTTGTATATTGAGGCAGCCTGTAAAGAATAGCTAAAACCTGCTTCATGGGTAAGACCCAAGTGCTATGTCAAGGTGAGAACTACTCTGAAGACAATCATATGGTAACTGAAGTGCCTGGGATCCACTGACACCAGGGTAATACAAATGAAGTCATAGCTGGGAATTAGAAGAGGAGAGTGCCAGTAACACATCCATCATTAGCAGAGGAGGAGAATTGGGGTGGTAGACCATGGATTGTTGTTGTATGATTGTGGGGAGTAAGGATGATCCAGGCACTGCCTCTTGAACGATGGGGCTTCAGTCCGACTTTATGGCTCTGGGTGATTTGTGCCATTTTCAGAGTTTATACTACACACGTCAGGGGAATTAGAGCTCCCCAGTGTAACTGTCTGCGTTATTCTCTTGGTTCTGCATGTTAAATTGTGGTCTAAGCCTTGTGTGTCTTCAATAAGCCTTTGTAAAGCCATGCTGCTCCTCCCCAGTGTGCACATGAGGGTGTTGTCAAACAGGTCCAAGGCAGCACCCATGGGACGGGGAACTCTTTTACTGCTATCTATATAACTGTAAAAAGTTTGTCTCTCTTAGTTGGGAAAGGCCTTTTAAGTTACTTTTGCTATGTTTTCTGGAACTATTCAGCTCACTTGAATGCTTAGGCACAAGTTGGGATGAGGGAATGTTGTGTGCTCACACAGCCTTTACATCGCATCACAGCTTGCAGGGGGGCCACCCGATGTGTGTGTGCAGCACACACCAACTTGCGAGGCAGTGGTGAAAGATGGAGGGTTGCACGAGCCCCCTGGCCAGCTCTCTCCCCATCTCCAAAGCTCACCCACCAGCACACACAGCCCATCACAGCAGGGACAGTACCTTGGGCTGCAGGAACCCCTTGAGAGCATTGCATGCAGGCCTAAAGAAGTATCCTGGGAAATGGGGCAGATTCGCTTTGCAGTTTGGCCCAATAATTTTCTTTCCTGACAGTTTATTGAAAAATGACTGTGAAGAGGAAAAAAAAATAAAATAAAAAGGCTCATCTTACTTCTTTTAATACTGCTTGTGGAGTTTTAATCAGTCATGCTTTTTCGGGTCCCTATTTCTTGCCCTGTGATCTGCTGTCTAATTCAATTTTTCATTCCTGCTACAAAAAATGTCTTTCTGCAATTTCTAATATTCAGCTTCATTTATCCCTTTTAGAAGAAATGTAGCTTTTTATAGCATGCTTTTTTCTCTCGGGCTTCTGTGAAGCCACGGGTGAGAAAGTGTCAAGCCTGAGGTAAAAAACTAGCTTTAAAACCCCTAATCTAGGTCTGCTGGTGAGCCTCCATCTGTGCCTGACTCTGGGAGATTCTGGACCAGAATGAGGTTGGAAGTCTGTGTGGATGGCAGCCAGTATGACAGTAGACATCACCTGCAGGAGACTTTTGAGGGGCCCTACCTACCTTGTCTTTTGTTTGAGGCTGCCCTACTCGCTTGCAGGGTATTAGCACCAGCTTCTTTCCCCATATCTCTTGCCTTCTGTAATTGCTCTCTCAAACTAACAATCTTTCTGGCCCTCTTTTAGCCCCTCTCATTTGATCAGGTAAATGCTTAAGAAATAAAACCTTTTTCACTTCTCTGGTTGTTCTTAACACAGCCATGTCTAGATCAGTTTTATTCTGGGTCTTGCCAAATCCTAGAGAGTGTGCTCTGCTGCTTTACTGAGCTGCTTTGTGCTGCTGATAGGCCTTTTCTTAATTTTTCCCAGTGCAGACCTTTTACGGATGAGATGCTTTTTTCTTTTTTTTTAGGACATGAAATTTTCTGTATCTGCCTATTATTATTTAACTCCCGTTATCCAAGGGATCTTCTTTTAGTAACAATATTATTTTTGTGGATTTTCCCTGGAATGGCTTTCTTTGGAACTGGTAATCTTGCACCCTTTTTGACTTGAGTCTGTTGCTTTTGGAAGCTCATCTTACATTGAATATTGCAATATTTGGCAGTAGATGTTGGAGTTATCCATACCTTGAGTTTTTGTTTAATCTTGGAGACCATATTCTTCCTAAAATGGCTTATGTCTGTTTAGCAGTTTCTACTCTGATATCTCTGTGTTCCAGCTCTGCCTCTAACTCTTCTTGTTACTACATCTTCCATTTTTTAGATCCAGGACTCCATTTTGCAGAATTTTACCATCAACCAAACGTTTTGTGTCTTGGGATGAAAGTATGACTTTGTAATTTTTCCTTCTGCATTTCATTTGACTCTGGGTGATGTGAGAAAGCCTGATAGAGTGGCATTATAAATAGCTAGTTTAAGGTCTCCTCTGAAGAATGCATCTTTCATTGTTTAGGTCCCTCTGTTCCACTCTGAGGAACCCCAGAGTGCCCTGGGGTTTCCCAGCCAACTCAGAAGAATGTTAACTCTTGTTCAAAAAAAGACATCTGTAATTAGGAGTCTGTTTATTTGATCTGATTTTGACCCTGATCCTTAGGGTTCCATAAAATGCATTGCAAAATCTGACTAGAGGTCAGCAAAGGTAGGGGCTAAAGGCAACATGTGCTAGGGAGATGAGATGTTTTTCTAGGCTGCTTTATGTAAAGTTTGATTCTTAGCTTTTGTGGCAAGTGGGGGGAAAATTGATGCACTAAGAGTGTTACAAAATAATTCAGTAACTATAAATAAATGTCCATATAATCTGTAAGACAATTTGAAAAGAGCTGTGAGAAAAGCAAGCTCTTGTTTTGGTGAAATTTCTTAGGCTGGCATCAAGCCTACTTCTTCGACACTGAGTTTTAGAGCATGCCTAGAACACTCTGTACTTCGGAGGCTTGGTAGGATTTTTTTTATTTTGGTTCTTGGGTTTCATCTTAATTTATTTAAACTTCAAGTAAAAAAGGTATATTGTTTTGTGAATTGAATTGTTGGTTTGGTTTTTTTTTAATCACTGAAAGGATTTGAGAGGGGTGACTTTCTGATTATTAAAATAGTATCGGGACCTACTACTTTCCATTGCATTCCTGCAGAAAAAGGTTACAGAGTAAAGCAGATAAACAGAAAAGATCATGAATGTGCACAGTCTTCTCTTAACCTATGGAAATTTGGGATTGCAGAGCAGCTTTGAGCAAATGTATCTAAGATAAGCACAACACACAGTTTCCCCAAACTAAACCATTTTGTCTTCATTTTTATATTCTTTATGTTCTTTAGTAGTTACCATTCTGTCATCTGTCAAGTGAATATCTGTGACTAAAGGATTTTCAGAAGGAGTGAAGATTTGGGGAGGTTTGCTTTTATGATGCCAGTCTGCAGGCTATGACCACAAGCATGTAGCACAAATCCCTAGTTTTATCGGTTTTACAGTATTTTCAATTTGGAAGTCTCACCTTTGTGTTTTCACACCTCTGAAGCAGCAATTGCTGCAATATCCAATTGCCTTATTATTTCTCTGCATAGGGCAGAAACATGAGAAGCTCACAATGAGAGAGAAGATATGAGAGAGGTGCAGGGAGGATTAATACTAGCAAGCTGTGCTGCGAAAGCATAGAAAAATTGTGGCTTGCCAATATTCACTGCATTACTCCAGTTCAAAAGTCTGCTAAACAGAATTAGCAACAAGTTATTGATTAAATGTTTAATTGGGGCTTTTTGGTCCTTTAAAAAAGCCTATCCAATTAATAAAGTGAGATTGAGAGAAAAGTGAAATTATGACTAACTTTTCTCAGGATGAATCCACTTGTCAATAGTTTCAGAGAACTAGGGTGTGTTTTTTAGTGATAGAGGGTGTAGTAAGCTGAATTTCAGAAAAATCTTTAGCTATTTTGTCTAGATAATCCCTTTACAGAGTATCTAGATAACTATTTGATAGTGCAGTGATAAAGACACTGCTGAGACACTGCACTGGATAGGCAGAGATGGATTAATTAGTCCCAGGTTGCCTTTTGGAGGGGACTGTCTTATTCTTGGGGGTCTAATTCTAAAAGCATATGTCACGAAAATTGAAGTAAGGACTGGAAGCTGCTAATCAGCAACTTTGCTGACTGGCTAAATTATTTTTAGTGTAGTACTGCATATTTCTTCTGCAGAATATTCTTCCACAGTACCTTGCTGTTCAAAATTCATTTTTATTGCAAAAATGACTTGTTCATGCAGGTGTTGTTTTAAGGTGAGTTTCTGTAATAACTATGAAAGGCTTGTGTATTGGAATACTGAACAAGGCTTACACAGGACAAGTTATCAGTACTAGAACACAATGTTGTCATGTAATTAACTATCAGTAGTTAGGTTTCCAGGTTAGGTCTCTGCAGGCACAAACTGCAGCATTAACTTTACTGAGTACTCTTCATTTCAGGCTCTCTGTGGCTTTGTGAAAATGTCAAGGCGGTGGTTCATATTCAGGTTGTGTTCTCAAGACTATACTTAGGAATTACTTTTGTTGTTAAAAGATTCTGGAGAAGATAGAGATGAGTTTTGCAGCAACTTGCCAAGGCCTCAAGAATTTGTATGTTAATGCTAAGGAAGTTCTGTAGTTTCTTATATGTGCTTTAACATCTGTCCATCCATGGTGGGGAGAATAGGGTTTAGATGTATTAAATGGGAAAGTACATGATATCTAGTATATCTTTCTGACTCTAAGATTTGGAACTCAGATATCAGAGGTGGATTGAGTGCTAGGTACAAGTTAAACTTCGTTAGGTCCACGTCATGCTAAAGAAAATAGGGAGAAGGCAGCAAGCCAGGAGGATTCCAAACCCCTCAGTATGTGCTACATGAACCATACAAGAAAGAATGGAAGTTGCAGCAGTGCTTGACTGCTTATGTCATGGTCCTTGGCCAAGCTTCAGGCTAACGGCATTTGCAGTCCCAGTTAATTGCTCCTTGTGGTCCAGCTTTCAGGTCTGCCACTAGCCTATGGCATGATCCCTAAGCATCCCTGCCTGAGCCAAGGAACTGAAGCTACAGAATTGTCTGGCTGCATTTGCGGAAAAGGTGACATCTCTCTCTTATAGAATTGCTTTCAAATCCAGCTACCCACTTCTACCTTATCTAAACAGTTACTGCATTTCAGCCATCCACTTTAAAGCTGCCTTTTTTTTCCCTTTGTTCTTTTTACAAAGCTTAGTATATTGCCTTGAAAATATTACTCAGTTTGTGTGGTGCACTGAGCCAACCTAAAATAAAGGACTTCTGTTTAATCAGAAATCAGTGCTTTTGTTGTACAGATAAAGGAATGGGTAGCTTATTTTTTGCTCTGTGCTACAAATTCAACAATCACATCTCTCCCTTGCTTTGTTTTAACTTATTGTAACAGTTTAGTTGACTAAAACATCCCATCTACTTCACATGTTCAGCAGCACTTTGTGTGTAAGAGAAACACTTTATTTTTGGTGGATTTTGCCTGCACCAGCAAGAGAAGAGAGATCAGATTATATTTATTACCTGTGTAACTCTGTCTGCTGCCTGAGTCGCAGTCACTTGCTTCAAGAAGCCACCACCAGTTCTAAGATCTTCTGTGTCCCCTGAGATGCTGAGGAAGTATAAGGAAGATGGAATGAGACTATGAGATGCAATTTGCTCGTGAAGTGATGGGATGGGGATTGTAGTTTTAGTGTTGAGAAGGTGCACTTTGAAAACAGGGAAGAAGTGGACAATGGACTGACTTTCTTGCTCCCTGAAGGCCCAGCATGCATTTGAGAGCTGCAGCTGCTGCTAATTGTCCTGGTAGCACTCACCAAGCAAAGTTACAAAATCCTAAACTAGTTACACATGAGCTTTTGTCCACTTTGCCAGCATCAAATTTTCATGCCCACCCAGCAAAGTAAGTTCCATTTGCATGATAAAACACCGTCCATGGATAATGTCATACCTGACCTCTTAACAAATTCTTGAACTTGCACTCCCCAGCAGTGTGCATTTTAAAAAGCTGTTTTGGCCACGTGCCAGTATAACACTGCTGTTACTTAATTTAACAAGAGTTAATTTAAGCTGATGCCATATTGATGAATGTGTTAGAAACACATACATGTTGGGCAAAGTGTATGGTGGCATTGCACATCAACTTTGCTGTTCTCTTCTTTCCTGTTTAAAGGAAGCGTTTGACTTTTGATAATCTTTCTGTTACCATTTTTTTGGTGGTTTTCTTTTTTTGCAATATCTCTCTTTTCCTGTGCCTAAAATAGTTCCACGTGTGGTCTGGATGCTTGGTTGAAAGCTTTTGATATCAATACTGTATTCTTGCTGTCTTCACTGAGTAATAAGAGCCAAAATAAGTGTGTGATTGACCATAGACATTGGTCTTCCTGTGTCTGCGTGTTCTGTATCTATATTTTATAAAATATCTAGTTCTACTTGAAGATTTCTTATTATTTCTATAACTCTTGTCTACAGCATGCTAAAATTATGGATGTCTTTTAATTGTATCTCAAGGCCTTTGCCTCTCGTTTTTGGAGAATTTTGCACTTTGTGTTGGTTCAATCATATTGTAGGTAGGTGTTACTGAAATTTATAGAAGGTAGCAGATTTGGTGAGGGAACTTACTGTGACTGGAACACATACGCTCTGTTTATTATTTATATTGATTGGTGTTTTGAGAGCAGGATGCCAAAGTATTTGGGGGGAAGATAAAAGTCATCTCCTGCAGTTCTGGCTGCCCTCTCTCAGTATAACCATAGCTGAGAACCAGGTGCTGCAGCACTGCACGATGCCAGCTGCCTCCCTCTGTGGTGTGCCAGTCTCATGCCAGCTAAAAGGAGATCGGAAGTCAGGAGCTGTGTCCTTATGTGACACTGGGAGTCAAACAGGGAATGGGAACAAAATCCAGGTTGCTGACAGTACATTAATGTTTTAGGCATCTTTTTTTCTATCGTGGGTTTCAACAGCATAGTTGTAGGAGCTTTTAAAATGCCTAAAATAGAGGGTGGTATTTGTCCCTCCTTAGTAAACTTGATTAGTGCCTTTGCCTTGTCAGAAAGAATATAACTCAAACCTCAAAGTCCAGGAAATGATAAGGTAAGGGCCAGCACAGGTATTAATATAATCTTAATTCTGCCCAAGGAACTGATTATACCTATTGGAACAGCTCAGTAACATGAGTGTTTATAAAAAGCAAAGGAAAGCACAGCTGTTAGGTCACAGCAAGCACTGCCTTTGGAGAAGCAAGTGTACCTTTATAAGGATGGGATTTGTTAGGTTGCCTTGTTAATGACAAGGTTTTCTTCTCGCACATTGTCAGTGATGTGATGAGATGTGGCATGACAGTTGGTAGTTTGTGGGTACAATGAGATGTCACAGAATGAAGGAATCCTCAGATCAAAGGGGGAGGATTTATAACATTTAGTGCATCTGAGAACATTTTAAAATGTACAGAAGGAACATTTGCTGTAGCTCATTTGCTTTAGATGACTAACACAAAATTGGATGTGGCCCATGGTGGCTGTGCTTTCTTCCTAGGGGGGTTATAGTGCTTGTAACATGAAATAAAATGTTCTAAAAGAAGGTTTTAGCTGCACTTTGGTGCTTATGTTACCTTAACCTCTTTTTTCCAAATTAAGTTGTGAGAATTTTGCTACCCATCACATTTCTGGAGGATGTGCTTGTAAGGCCTTCAGTCACTTTGACATTAATTACATTGAATAAATATTTTTTCAGTACTGTCATGCAACAGATTTTCTTTATTAGGGCAACGAAGACATGTGTCCAGGAGTCTAGCGATATGACCTTCCCCTGCAATACAGGAGACACAGATTTTAATTCCTTTGACCTGGAAGACAAGAACAGATATACTGAGTCAGTTCAGGATTAATTTTGTTTTCATCTACTGTTCTGTCTCAAGCAGGGCCAATAATAGGTGAATAAGGTATAAACAGCTAAGGAATAGCACTTTGGTCTTTCCAGCTTTTTGATGTCTGCCTCTTTATGTTTAGTAATGCTTGATGTGTTTTTCTTACATAAATTCTTTTAATGGGAGATCAGATCTGTCATGTCTCAGAAGGTAGATTCAATTCCTCTCATACAGTAAAAAGGGAAATATTTATGCAAGGCTGCAGCTGGTGATGTTCAGAGGCTGATCCCGGGCTGGCTTGGCAACTGCATACACCTCTTCAGACATGAGCTCAGGTCTCCACTGCTTCCTTGGGCATGGGGACTGTAAGTGGATCATGGCTAGGCTTTGCGAATGAAGATTTGGGAAGGGCTCTACCCACATTTGCTGCAAGCGCGCTGGTGGCTAAAGAGGCCAATGCGAGATAGACAAGTTCGGTTGCAAAAGGCACAGCAGAAAGACTCCTTGGATGGTATCGGCAAGACACGATTCTTTCTGCGTTGTCTTTTCTCCTCGAGAGTGATCCTGCGTGTGTTCTCAAAAGAAGCAGCAGCGTTACAGATAGTGTGTCTTCAGGCCTGTCGACTGGAGGCCAGAGTAGAGGCCTGTCGACTGGAGGCCAGAGTAGACCAGTTATGTAGATCAATATGGCCAAGGCTGAGATGTTGTTTCAGGGAGTCCTTGTATCTCCTCTTTGGGGCTCCTCTCTTGCGGCAGCCGGTGGCAAGTTCACCATAAAGCAAGATCTTAGGGAGGCGGTGGTCCTTCATCCTGGAGACATGTTCTGCCCAGCGCAGCTGTGTTCTCAGCAACATGGCCTCAATGCTTGTGACTGCTGCTCGTTCTAGAACAGACATATTGGTCATATAATCTGACCAGTGGATGTTTAGGATTGTACAGCATTGATGGAAGCATTCTAGGAGACGCAGGTGGTGGCGGTAAAAAGTGAGTGGTATACTAAGTATACTAACAGAGAGTGTGATGGATGGTTTCTGTAAGAAATGGTGTGACTTCAGGAGAGGATTCGTAGTTGAAGAGTCTGAAAAACCACAGATACCTTTCTTAAGCCTGAAGGCAGTCCAAGACTGCAGTTACACCTTCCACTGACCACCGCTTATCTCAGTATTTTCTGTGGAGCATGTTCAGAGGAACATTGCAGGGAGAGGTGAATCCCAACGAGATCCTAGAAACTGTTGCCTTGCAGTCTCTCTGTGGATTAAGCTGTCAGTCATTTATTTTCCTCGCATTGTGTTTGGTTCCATTTTCTTAGAGAGAAGTAAAGACTCTGCAGGGCAACAGAACCTTTCCCACATACTAAATGTTTTCAACTCTTTTCTTATTGGTGCTGATGGATTGGCTGTGCTTCTAATGTAAAATTTGATTTTCCATGCCAACTTCAGAGGACGTTGACCTGACTCCCCAGATGAGTCCTTACACTGCCCTCAGGATGTTCACAGAATTGCCTGTCCTTAAGGCCTGAACCCAAGTGTCTGGGACAGTCTCAGATTCAACATATAAGCGCAACATTGCCTCACTGACCTGCAGTGGCTGTCCCATGAGACTGCCTACAGGTTGTCTAGCATCAGATGCCCAGCTGCTTATGACCACTTCTTTTTTAATGCCTTGCATCACTCGGCACAGCTAGAATTAAACTCTTAATAATGTTTTCACTATTGTTTTCCCAGTGGGACACTGGGTGTCAGCAAATTAAAGAGTAAGCTGAGCCAGTAAAGGAGTTTTGGAATACTTGCAGAATTTTCTTTTTGGAGAGGAGAGACCCGAGCTCTCTGGGATTTGCTGGGTTAGCTGGGAAGCACTTGATAATGTTAGCTAAAAGCCTTCCCCCCCAGCCCCCCCCCGCAATACTCTACTCTCTTCCTTTTGTCACACAACCTTCCTCTGCTGTCTCTACAAAAAGGCTTTCATGCAATCTGGCTGGTCAGCTGTTGCCTTTGTGCATTGTGCTGCATCTGGGATAAAGCGTAAGCTCTTCAGTTCTGATGCTGTACAGTGTGGCGTGAATGCTGATGGTGCTCTGGTTGAGAGAAAAGCAACCAAGCAAACTTACAATTAACAATAACTAAGCAGATTTGAGAACAGCGAGTTCCTAGAAGTAGTTGCATTTTTAAAGGTTTTCCTTTTCTTTACCCTTTCAAAGCTATTCCTGTTGGTATTTTCACTATGGAAAACTGCATTTTTAGGAAACAGACTTGTGTGTAGATCTCAGTATTACAAGATTTGTCTTCAGAAAGCCAATTAGTGCTTGAAGTAGAAGCTAATCGACTTCACAAGTGTGATTTCCGTCCTTTGTCTTACGAACATCAGCAAGCAATCACACTGCAGAACATCACCGAGAGAGAGAGCAAGTACTAGTCTGTTTCTGTACATCTTTTCTGTATGTTTCTATTTCTAGAGGTTTTTTCCACTAATCTAACATGTGTCAGTGTGACCACTATGTGAAGACAGAACAATCTGCTGCAGCAGAGCTCCTCCAGGGTTATAGCTTAATCAGCCCTAGGGTGAGTTCTTAAGTAAAGGAGGTGAGAAGCTGTAGAAAAGAAGCAAAGGTGAAATCTTTGAAAGGAAGAATGTGACTTACTTTGTAGAGGGGGGCAATTTAATTACACATTGCAAGCATAAATAGAAAGCAATTCTATTATAAATTGTGACCCATAAGATGAGCATCCATCCTGATTTCCCTTGGTGTAGTGAGCAGTTAGAAATCAAACTCACATTGATCCTCAAAAATATGGAACAAAAAAGTCCCACCTGTGCTGTAATCAAGCACCAGGTTGCAGACAGACCCCTCCCCAATGCACATCAGTATTAAGATCACAATTCATCCTCTTGAGAAATGTTTTGTACATTAGTTTGATTAGTTTTTACCCAATACCCTGTTGTTTTAGGCATGAATTAGCAAGGAGTTTTGGCACTGTGTATAAATGTCTGCAGTTCTGTTTTCAACACTTTTTAGAACTGACTACAGGTATCAGTGTGGGCACTAAGCACCTTTACTTGTAGTAGCCTATGTATCTAATTCTGAGAAGGGCCAAATGCTGCAGTTAAGGCACTATGTGATGTAAAAATGAAGATACTCCAGCTCTGGCTGTAATCGGCAGGCTGTCAAGTTGTATCAGCCTTTGGAAGCAGAGGAGAGGAGAAAATAGAAAGTTAAGTGCTGTTGAGCTGCAAACTAATGTCAATGCATGGATTGACCTCTGTGTATTTGTTCTTCATTGGCAGGTTGATGACACCTGGAAGTGAAATTCGGTTTGTCCACAAGCACATGGGTCTGGTGCCAGGCTGGGGAGGAGCTGCCCGGCTGGTGCGGATCGTGGGCAGTGGGGCAGCCCTGCAGCTGCTGAGCGGGACTGCCCGGGTGGACCCCGAGAAAGCTTTGCGCCTGGGATTCTCAGAGCGGACCCTGTCATCTTCAGATGAAACCAGGGCCTTAGAAGAAGCCCGAGCCTGGCTGAGTCAGTACACAGAGGGTCCAGTCAGTGTGATACGGGCTATGAAAAAGGTGGTGACAGCAGGAAGAGAGCTCCCACTGGAAGATGCCCTAAGGACAGAAAAGGACATTTTCGGAACTGTATGGGGTGGGCCTGCCAATTTACAGGCATTGGTTAGAAGACCAAAACATAAATGATGGTCAGTGTATTAAGAAATGTTCTTGACCTTTTTGCAAACAAAGCTTTCACTAAAGCAGGCATTGAACTTGCATCATTTAAGGACTTGCCCATTTAAAACTGGCATTAACATTCCTGCCATTCACATATTTGGTGTGCAACCACAGAGAAATCCCTGGCAGATTCTTTACTGTCCTAATCACCCACTGAATGGAGATTAGTGAAATTAGTATGTAAAGGTAAATATTGAGCTGAGAATAGAACTATAATTCTTTTGGAATGAAGCTGAAGATTATTTTCTTTGGAGCTAATTTTTTCTAACTGCTATGGAAAGTAATTACTTGAAAGTTATAATGTTTATTTATTTGCGGAACAGGTGCATCTGAAGTTGCAACATATGAGTTCCCCAATATGAGACCAGTGTCTTTAAGCAGCTTGGAAAGGATAATAACCAGTGAGAGGATAGTTTTTATTTTTTCATCTCTACTCAGTTCTTCGCTATCCAAGGATACTTCAATTTTAATGGTGTTTTTACAGAAGCTTTAACTTACTGAGACCTTCTAGCCCTCATTCACTGACACTGATTCAGGTTTTTAAATGCATTTAGGAGTATTCTCACTGCTCAAGGAATCAACTACCTACACATGCATCTGCACATGCCCATATCCTGGACCTGTGCAAAGCTGCTGACCTGGTTCTTTACATAGAATCTAGTTGAAATCTGGGAAGGACATGATGAATCATACTCCCAAATGGGATGTCCTTAACTGACTGGGTGTCAGAGTACTTCAGCATCCTGGTAAGACTTGTGTGTGGATATGTCTATATCTTTCGTTAGAGCATTTTTTCTGGTAGGGCATATTTGGGCTGATCAGAAGATTTGGAACTGGGTTTCCACTTCATGCCGGTGACTATTCAAGTAATTAGATAACTCATTGGGGAAGGTTTTATCTTTAGAAAATAGAAACTCACAGAGTCCCTGCTTTGGCAGATGATTCTTAAAATTAAACATCTATGAGAGCAAAACCATACAGACATATCTATGACTGAGAGTTTCATGTACTGTCGGTTAGGATACTCTTGTCTCTAAATCCAGCAGAGACTGAGATCTGAGCCCAGAACCCAAGTACTCTGTGGGAGCATGTTAACGAGGAAAGTTTGGGCTCTGTGTTTGGCCTGACCAGGCGTAACTAGCTCCAGATGATGGAACAAGCTCCCCTAGGAAAGGCAATTTTGTGGATGGAAATCCATGTTACAATTTCCACAGTGTGGCACGATTCCTGAGTTTTAGACAGTGAGGTAACTACATGTTTGAGGATTTGGGGACAAATCAATGATGGGAATTTGGCTTGGATTGCCTGTTAAGATTCTGCAGGTTTTGAGCAGATGCTGTGATCTGCTAGGGATGTTTCACTATATGGTTTTCACAGCAAGGAGCCCGAAGCAATGAAGAGAAATGCTGAAGAAAGGGATGTGTTTTGAGTTGGCACCTCAGGGAAGATAAGGAACTTGCCTCCACCCTGTAGATCCTGCATCTTTGCCTTAATATCTGAAGCACTGATGGAGAATGATTTCAAATGTCTCTTCCCCAAAAACAAAGTTCAATTTTTACTTTCAGGTTAGAGAAGAGACAGGAATGAGAACATGGGGAGACAGTGTTCTGGTTTGTGCCTCTTTCTCCCCCTGCCCCTTTTTATTCAATAGCTCAGTTGTTAGTCCCCTGTGTAGCTGGATTCTTTCCTGTGCCTTAAAGGACTTCAAACCCGTTACTTCACAGGTATGAATGTTTTAATGTAGTCCGGCTGCACTTGACTGTTTAGTAATGAAACTGTTCTGCTTTTCATGGAGTTCCTCAAGACTCATGAGAGACTCCAGACTGCCAGCATCACTGAACCTTCAAAGCATGCTCCAGTCCATACTCATCCAGCTTTTTGTAGCAATAGCACATCACGTTGATGTGAGTCAAAATAAATGTGCTTTAAAGGGCAACTGGTTATGTCTTTGCTAGTAGCAAGAACAGATTTGCAAATGCTAATACCCTAATGACATTTTTTAAGTGGGTGTGAAAATTGCTTAGAACCTGAGCAAGACTCTTGAATTTTTTTTTTCTTTAGTGCATTAGGCTCATAAATGTATTGTGTACTGGATGATACAAATTTGAAAAGGAGGAAATTGTAGCAAAAAAGCAGAATTTGGTTTCCTTCACACTTTGAACCAGATCTGTGCTGCCAGTAAGTAAAACTCAGTATGTACACCTATTGGGGATCTCTTTCCATTTTGATTTGTAGACAATGAGCTTATTTCTCATTTCAGCAAATGCATTTCCCCAGCCACCCTCTCTGACTTGTATCAAAGGTCAACATTTGCTTCTAAGAAAACAGGGCAAATATTTAACTAGTACAGAGCAAGACACACTCAGACAGAAAGGGTTACGGAAAGTCATTTTGTTGATATCATAAATATGCCGAACATAGGTATGGGACATTCTGAAGATCATTACAGGTCTTGATCAAGGATTTTGTGAGTACTCTAATACCATATTCTCTGGTCTATTTTCTATTTGAAAAGGTATTTTAGAGCCCTTCACGTGAAAACCAGCCAAGTAAACTACCATGAGTGCTAGGATGAGAGCTCCAGATGGAGATGAAATGGAATCCTGTTTTCCCCCTTTGAAAGCTAAATGCTTTATTTCATACTTGCTTATCATCTTAAAGTGACAAATACCTGTAACCAGCAGCTGATAAGCATTTGCATTTTCCTTATTAAAAGACTATGAGCTTCCTCTCAGATTTTTTCCCCGTCTGAAAGTGCTTAAAACCAAATAAGCTCTAAATGCACAAAATAAATTAGAAACATCAAAATTGATAGTCCCAGTCTCCCAATTAAATAGCATGCTAGCTTTTGTACTTCCTAGGGACTAGTTTGCCAGCTCCCTCCTCAGCAAACTAAGTTTCCTATTACATTGTGAAATGCCCATCTTGTTCTTTCCTCTGTGTAGTGGATCATGCTGAGGGCTTAATGGGGGTGTGGATTCTGCACCAAGCATTTAAGGGTTGGGTACTGGAGATCACCTTTAGCAATATAAATACTTCTATCTTATTTGCTGCTGATAGAAATATACTAAGCAAGTGGTCAATCTAGATAAGCAAGGTGTTCTTGCAGAATGCTTGGTTCAATATGATCTTTTTTTTAACCATGACATAGGATTCCTGTATCTGTAGTTATCTGTTCTCCTGGAAATGAAAACTTGATGTAGATTACATAGTATTTAAATTTCCTTTTTCCTTCTGCTCCACTGTGCATTTCTCTGGCTGTGCTGTACAAGTTGAAAATCACTTAATGCACAGGATTACAGAAAACCACAAAATGCAATGTGGCTGTGGCTTTGCAAAAATAGACAGAGAACATGTCTCCTACTGAAGGTAATGGTTTAAATATAAGATGGGAATTACCAGTTACTACTTTTTCCTAGATTGATCTGGGGAGTGCATTTACCACTCTGATGATTGGCTATTAATCTCTCACTAGCCATACTTTATTTTAGTACTTCACAGCTGCAGTCAGCCAGCAGGAGCCAAAAGCAGCAGCATGGGTGGGGGGCTAAACAGAGGTCTGCCTCTTTGCTTTGGTCAAAAAACCCAAGGATAATCACTGATGAAATCATTTGTAGACTGTTTGGGCTGAAAATCCTGAAATTAAGTATATAGTGAGTCAAGTTCTTGTATTTAGCTCCTTGCTTTCTTCAACACATATCCCTCACATAAAGTAAAATGTGTGCACATAGCAGAAGTGTTCTTACTGAAGGCCTTTGCGGCACAAAGTCAGATTTTGATTAGAGCCACTGTGTGCTAACTCAAAACAGAGAAATAAAACAGCTAGCAACTAACAAATAGAGAAAAAAAGACTCCATCCTGTTTCCTTCTGAAGTCCATGTTACTGGCTTATTTTCTTATGGAACTGAAAGATGATGGTAAAAATCTGTGTTCAAGAGCATCTATTCCTAGCTGAGAAAGAAGGAAATCTTCCTTATTTCATCCTCGTCTCCTCTGCACTTTCCTGGCCCACTGATCTCACCTGTAGGCAGAGGAAACAAACTAGAGGGCTGGCACAACTTTGTCCAAGATTAGACACGTCAGCCATCATTACGGGAAGGAGAACATTTTAGAATTTTAAGTCTAGCATCTTCAAAAATCATCTCATTTAATTCCACTCAAATAGTTGGTTGTTTGTCTAAAGCAACTTTTAAGATCTGTAGTAGCTACCTATCAGCTACTGTCCCTTTCTGTTCAGGGACACATACACTAAGAATTGGAGTTTAATTAGCTTGATTATAAAGGTTGAATCCAGAATCAACTAATGCTGTTTCTCAATTTGAAAAAAATGTAAAACAACTGCCACAGACAGAAAAGACAAGCTGTGCTTTTCAAGATCTGGCTTCTAACATTCTGTGATACACAGAAGTCCATTTGTAGAAATGCAGCCCCTAGATTGCTAGTACATGCACAAACTACCCCTTCTGTGCTGCCACTGGTTTTGCTATGAACAGATAAACAGCAATACAGTCCTTAATATCCATGTCCTTTGTTACAGGGTCAACTTTGATAACTTATGCTCTTTCATTTCAATATTTCTGCTGTTAAGGTTGTGTGTGATACTTCTGCCCACCATGAACAATGAAGTGAGTTAATCAGCTCTTCAGATGAGAAATGAGTGTTGTCTGTGTGAGCAATAAGCCTGCAACTCATGATTTTTCAGTAGAAAAGATGATACTCCTATAGCATTGTGTTTGAGAAAAAGCCAGTCAGGGATGCAAGAACTTCAGGATGCCACTCAGAGCCAGTCCTCTCTTCTGGCAAAAACAGGAAGTTGTTTTATGTTAATTTTCTTTCAGATTCCTCCAGTGAAGTTCAGTTAAACTAGAAACATATCAGAGATTGTTACTGATAAAATGTAGTTTTATTAAATTATAAATTCTGTAACAAAAACAAGACAAATCAAGAAAGACCTCAAAAACAAAACTACAAGGACTAGATGGCAAAGCCAGTGAAAAAGCCATGGAGAGCGTGTAGGATTTGCAACACAAGTTAACAGCATTTTTACATTTCCATTGAAAGAAGGTAAATGATTGCTCTTGTCTAGCAAAAACACATTTTAACTCCAAACTCACATCTATTTTCTCACATTAAATTAAGCATCCTGCTTCACACCCAACACCTTGCCTGATTCCACATTGCTTTAGTGTTCTTTTCATACATCAATCCATGCAGAAAGTAGTAAGACACTTAATGCAACAGTCAGGTAATGAAGACAATTCAAGTTGTACAGTAGATATACATTGGCTAAAGAGGGATAGAGTATCTCCAGGGGAAAATGCTACAAAATAAACACAAGACGTTCTCAAGAAAACTGGGCATTGCTAAGTAGCTTTCAAACCATTAACAGGACAACCCAGTTTCCTACAGTTAAGAATCTTCCAGCTGAGACATGTTAAGAGACTTAAGTTAAAACAGGCCAAATCTGTTTCTCCCCTTCACCCCACCCTCCCACCAAACACACTGCTAGGTTTGAGTGCGATGCCAATGTGGACAGAAAATTTACAGAAAATTACAAGCGAGTTTTTTTTCGCATGGCTCTAGATTTAAACTTCAGTGACTGTGCACTGTCCATCTGGCCTTCTAGATCTTACACTTGTGTTTACCACCCCACCCCCTGCCACTGGTCTATCTGCTCCTGACTGGCTTGCACTGGCGTTCAAATGTCTCTGCTGGACAGAGGATGGGCGTTCCTGAATGTGGGCAGACACATCTTCGCTATCGCTGCTGGCATCCGATTCGGTCTCCTCAACAGAGGTGTCAGGGACTGGCACCCTACCAGAAGATGATGATTCGTGGTCTTCTTCTCCCTCTCCCCTATGACTCCTTTCAGCCATACTGTCTCCATTTATTTGCAAGTGGGCAAAAGAGTTCTCTAGAGAATTGCTTGTATCAGGTGATGGCGTTGAAGGACTCAACAGCTGACCATCCAGTGATGGCAGGGGCCTCACAGAAATGGGTGCTAGAGGCTGCACAGCCGCAGCCCCCGGAGTCAGTGTGCTGTCTGCACCATCAGCAGAGCTCTCTCTTGCCAGGTTGACAGTGTTAGTGTCACAGTCCAGCCTCAGCCCAGCCACTCCCTTCTTTGGTATATCTATTATGTCCCGTTTTATTTTTCTGCGACGTCCATGCTCATTTCTCCTATACTGTACCATATTTTCAAGATCTGCTACATATAAAAAACCAGCAATGAGCATTTCAGTGCTCTTTTTACCCTTGGCAAAGGCATCTTCCAGCTCTCTGCTGGTACGTTCATCATACTGCCACCAACCATTTCTACCTTCATAGTACCAAGCATATTCTCCATTGCCTCTGCTCGCTGCTTTGAGTTCTTCAGGTGACAATAAGGTTGGCTTGTCAAGAAAATCCTCAGGAATCTCCTGCCGGCAGAGTGCACATCGTTTCCCAAGCCAAGAAGCTCCCTTCACACACAGATAGCAGAAAACATGTTTACAAGGCAGACTTACAGGATGGACACATGTTTGCAGACAGATAGCACATTCAGGGACTGGCAGGGAAGGTGCTGCATTAGTACACGACTCATTTGTCTTCCTGTTTGTGGGAAGCATGTTGATCGAATGATCTATTTCACCACAGCCAGCCATCCTGCAGAGGATCAAAGAGATTTAAATCAGTTTATTGTGTCAACTTAAACTGGCACCTTGCATCACATTTTACCTCAATATCCACAGAATGAGACACCTACCTTAATTTAAGGTAAGCTACCATTTATGAAGCTCAACTCAAAAAAATATTGATAGGTTTACATTCAGTTTCCTGAAGTGACAAACTAAATCAAGTACTGGGGGAATTTCTTTTGCTGATCACCAATCTTTTATCTGTTTAATTTTCACCATGTTAACATACCAAGTTAGAAAACAAATTTTGGAATTTCCTCTATTCATTTGCTGAAGCAGTGTTGACTAATAAACCTTCAGCCAACCAGTTATTTTGGTGCCTCCTCAGGAAATTTAAAGAAACTCTGATTCTTTCCTCAAGAGGTGACCTAGCTGCAAACATTGAACTTAAAACAATCTCTCTTTAGACTACTGGTGATCACTAATTTGATTAAAGGATTGCCTGAACAGTACCTCAGACTAGGTATATACAGTAGAAAATAGGCCTGGCAGCAGCACCCAGCTGAAGTATTCCACCACTCTGTTTCTTAGTTCCCATCCACCATGGTATGCTATCCCTCAAACTGGACTCAGAACCACCACAGGGCTGCAGAAAGAACCAGACTGGAAAACTGAGGCGGTCTTTTCGAAAATACCTTGGATTCCTTCTTCCTAAACATCAAGAGAACTCCCTGATATATCTGAGTGCCTCTTGAAAGGCATCACTGCAGACCAGCAGAAGCAGCAGTATATGCCAGCAGAGACACAGCTGTGACTTGACTGGCTTGGGAAGTCATTGCCTTTACTTTCTCTGGCCATATCTTATTTCTGTCATTAAATATGATTTTGTAACTGTAAGAGAACGGGTAATGCAAAACTGTGTCACTTTGGCATTGTGTAGGATTTAAGTAGTTGAAAAATTCTAGCCTAAATATGCAAATGCCTTCTCAACTACATTTTTGCCATGGCAATCTTTCACAGTCTGTTTCATGGTAATTTTCCTTTTACTTATTAACAGTGAAAACCAAACACCAGATATCAAATGAGGGAGAAGAATGGGCTTTGCAGAACAGAGCCTAAAAAGGTGCCTTTTTCCATTTAAATTCCTAAGGAACTTTGAGACTGATATTCAGCAAAACAGCCTTTCAGTGAAAGTAGTCTTTGTTGTACAGGCAGCTAGGAATAGTTAATGCAAAACTACCACAGGCATGTGGGTCAAAAGGGACCTTTAGAGGTCATGTAGTCCAGTCTCCTGCCCCACATGGCACCAACACCAGTACTATATTAGATCAGCCGTGGCTTTGTCTAGCTGAGTTTTTTTGAAAAGGGCAAGGATGGAGATACCACGGCCTCCCTGGACAGTCTGTTCTAATGTTACACACATTTCTAGCAGAATGTGTTACCTCAAGAGAAAGTGCCTAGCTGTAAAAGCCTCCACTGCTTTAAAAATCTTATAAATACATGCTAAGATTAAAAAAAAAACAGCTTCAGTATCTGTATTTATCTTTACAATAATGTATTATATGCTGTTTACTTAAAAAATATATTTCTGTATGCTGTCTGTTCCCTTCTATCACTACAATTTCCTCTTGAAAGATCAATGCCTCTTTAATCCTTTTTTATCAAATAATTCTTTTGAAAGCTCTACGGCTCAAATACTTTTTCCCGAAGTAGCACATAATTGTATCCACCTATGTTTCAGTTTTGTATCTGAATTTCTTTCTCTGAGATTAATGACAAATCTGCATAGTAGTTCTTAAATCAGCAAGCCAGATGCAGACACAGCATTACCTACCAGCTGGTAACTATGTTTTCACTCCACAGTACACATCTCTATGTGAGATCCATGCTAACAACGTTGTGAACAAGTTGCTTTTTGGAAGCCTCACACTTTTGAGGTTATATTTTTATAATGAACAGATTTTTTACAGCAAAACTAGGGGTTTATAATGAGAAAGTTACTAGAAGAGGGGGAGAAGAAAATCTACTGAGATTTCAGAATACCCACGAACACAACCCAACCAGTATTTCACAACAGAAGAGCTGACAGAAATCCAGCTATTGATTAATTTGCACTAACCATGGCTAAGGTAAAGGATCTATATTTTCAAGTGCCCCCATAATGAAATACTACTGTGCAAAAAGGCACAGCAGCAGAGATTTTTAGTTCAGTGCTACAGTTTTACAAAAGGCTGCTTCTCCCTGAATATCCTTTACAAGGTTATCCTTTTCAGACGCAAAGAAAAGATTAGAACAACCTGTAGGTAAGTAACTTCTATAAAAGTCACATATCATAATTAAGATTTTGGAGGTGATTTAAATGCAATGGAGGGGTTAAAAAGGCCATGCACTTTGACAAACAAAATTCTGATGGTGTGAGCTAAACTAAAGGTAATCTAAAAGAAGAGTTAAAAGTTTTCACCTTTTCACTGAAAGCAAAAAATTATAATTCTTGAACTGTGCTCAATCAGTCACCCATTAATTTTAGGGATCTGTAATTCCTTACTAGATCAAGACAGTAATGCAGGATATGAAAATGAATAAATGCCTTATCTTGAAATTCCTACATTATTTTTAATGACTCTAAGGAAAATGTTAAGTATAAAATGAATAGAGCTGGAGGAGCAAACACTTATCTCTAAAAAAATGCTACCCAGGAACATAAAACTCTTAAAAGATAAGCACAACTGCAGTTGCATGTGCTCAGAATGCAGGACAATTACGCACTTGAAGATTCCTATCAACTAAACTGATGCTGTCTCACTTCTTGTTTTTAAAGGAAGATCCTAATTAATCCTTTTTTGTTTACCTTTTTAAGTATTTAATCTAGGTCACAGAGTTTGTTTATAAGCTAGTATGAGAATGTACATGTACATAGGTTTTTACTGAAGAAGTAATCCTTCAGAACAAAGGAAAAAAACATCTAGGACTGCTATTCTGCTACATTATGCCTGTGGAAGCACGTTCATTGCAACTACAGGGTATTAAAACAAAACTGACTACACAATATTTTTCCTGAAATTAAGAGCAGTATTTTATAACAAGGTTCAATCAAAATAGGCTTCATATCAGAACTGTTATCAAACAGGAAAGCTTTGTTTTTTGGAGGACTGGGTTCCCTTAAGACATTCCTGGCAACACAGAAAATCACATTATTGATCAGTGAGGCTAAAAATTAATTAAACACAAGGAAAAATTCTAAAAATAATTGTATTTGAAGGATCCTCAATTCAGGTATAAATAAGGGAACAATAAGCACCTGAGCTCTGCATTTTAACATAATACAGCCTAAAAAGCAACTGAGAAGGAATTAGTCCACAATCTTGCCAGATCCAACCCACCTCTTTATTATTCTTTTGTGAGTTTTTATTTTTAGTACTAAAACATACATTTAATTTCAAAGCTATGGGGCCTTCATCAACACACAAAGTATGGAAGAGGTGATGTATAACAACTACATGAAAATACCCCAGGCCTTCTTGGACTCTAATGGAAGGAAAGGTAAGTTCACACAAAACCACCTCAAAACTGAGTATGTTTTCATTTCATTCCAGGCAAATTCTAACTGCAACTAAACAGTCCATCAAGGATCTGACATGTATAAGTCCATTAACAAAACAACAGCTTACTTTTTCTGAACAATTTCTACTGAAGCATGCCACAAGACTAAAATGTCCTCTCTTCAGACGTCTCCAGCTAGGATGGCAGGTCCTCCTTCCCAAGGCTGGCTCATTCCTGACTTGTCCTGCCCAGTGGTACACTACAGTGTTTCAGCTTCTCTGCAAACTAATGGAAAGCAAATAATACCACCATTACAATGTTGTCCAGAGGTATAAGCAAGCAAAATACAATGCCATGGTTCTGTTACAGAAAAGAAATTACTATGCCTTTATTTACTTGATGCAGGCTATTTTCAATAAGAATATCATCAGAATTCTGTTTTATTTTTTGAAATAATCAATTTTGGCCCACAGTTTTTGTTTTGATGTCTGGGTTAAGCAAATTATCTTTTTTTTAAAGTATTATAAAAGGAAAATATTTTTTATTATAGTAAGTTAATTGCTTATTTCCATGCAGTGACCATGTACACAAAAGGAGAAACAAGACCAAAGTTAGGAGTATGTTATGTTTATGCAAATTTAACCTCTGATAAATGACCCCTTATATTCAGGCAATTTAAAAAGTCATAATGGCTTCCTAAAGCTGTTTATAAAACTATCGATATCATATCATTCTAAAGGACCGCCTAGACTTGTGTGTTGTCTCTTAACAGGGACTACTATCAGATGCTTAAGGAAAAAACAGCGCATGCGAACAGCTGATTTCCCCTGGGTCCTCTCCATATTTCAAGGCTCAGAGCCTTGCATCCTTGTCCTCTTTTACAGAGATCACACACATTCATTTAATGAATGAACATCAGAACCGTTCAGCACTTTTTTCTTTATAAATCTACATATGTACGTCCTCAGATCAGCCTGTGAACAAACTCTATGACCTAGATTTGATACTTAACAGGGTAAACAAACAACAAAAATTAATTAGAACCTTCCTTTATTTCTTTAAAACGTGCTGAAGGGCTCTGAGATTCATCAGTGGAAAGGCATGGGATCTCTGAAAAAGAGGACAAGGATGCAACTCAGTCACCACACCTCTGAGGTGATATACCCCTCTTCAGGGTAGCAGATAAAGTCAGTCACATACATTTGGCGTACGTCACCAACTAGAGCCATGTCGTTTCACAAATATATAATAATCACTGGAAACCAGTAGGGAAGGGAGACCATCAAGATTTCACTCTTGCATTCTCACACCCTAAACGGGAAGGTCTCGATCTAAAAGAACCATTTTCAGGGAATCCTCTGTAAAAAGACTGATGAGTCACAGAGTTGCATCCTCCTTCTGGACTGTAGCTTTCTGGATGATTCTTAAATTTTGAACTACAATTTCCAGTTGCTGCAAAACATTACATACAGGAATGATTTGAAGCAGACCTAAGAATGTCACATCTTTGATTTCAATTTGTTCAAGTAAAGAATCATTTCAGCATAAATACAGTGCAGATCAGATATGTAAGAGTTGAGTAAAGTCAAGAAGTGGTAAGTCCCTGAAAGAACATGGAGCATTATAGTTTTCTATGCTATAGTCCTTCAGCAAATGATTGAACATTTATCACTAACAACATAAGAGTGAAGCGGTCAGATGCCTTCAGTGTAAGAAACATTACTCAAATATGTTACTTCTAAAGTAAATATGTTATTTACTTTATAGCTGAGTTCCATGTAATGTTCTGTCCAGATATTTTTAGAAAGAGCTCCTAAGGAAAAATGCAAAAATTAACAAGCCTATCCACACCTTTTCTCCCCTCATCTTCTAGCAGCTTTCCTTTCTTCACACGTCAATCTGAAATCAAGAGCTGCAATCGCGTTAAAATGATGGCTCTACTAATCCACTGAGACAAGATACTATGTTTTCTACGATCAAAGAGACAGTTGCAACAAGCTTGATGCTGTGGGTGTGGTGTTCAGTCCTTCATCTTGGAAGCCGGCTTACTGTTACTTCGGTACAGGTATCACCTGAAGCCTTTTATCTGCTACCTCTCACAATCCACTAGCAGAGGTAGCACATCATAAAACCAAATGTTATGTGGAGATGGCAGAAAAAGGTTGGGTCAGTTCTGGGAGATTTCTCAGGAAATAAAAATGCATGCAAGGTACGTAATTATCCCTAGAAGAATCCAATTAAAGCAGAATTACAGGATTGTGGTAGAGCAACTTTCCAATTGCTGCACAGCTCTTGAAAAGAACTAGTTCACACACTGACATCACATAACCTATGTTTCATGACATGGTTATTTATTTAATAAGCCAGTCTTGAAAATTCTACTAAACAGACTGACAAACACCTGTGGTTACACACATGTGCCCCTTCCTGCATGATGACTCCTCCTTTGAAGTCAAGTGGGTAAGAGCTGTGCTCTGTACTTAGTGACTAATTTTCTCTTTTTTCCTGTTAACAATCTCTGCAGCAACCTGCAAGTATCCCTTCCTAAAGCCCTGCATCCTATCACCCGTTCTGGAATATCACCTACTTTGAAACTTTAAAGATGCAACAGATGAAGGAAAACTATCAGGAGAAAGAATTCAAATTGGGCAACATCCCTTCCCAAAATGAAGCTCAGCCAGCATGTAATTGCTCTCTTTGTCCCCTTGAATGCAATTTTAAGATCTTGAAGTGCTGGACTTCCCACCTCACCTATCTCCCAAAATGCTTCAGGTTCTCCTTAAGAACAATGTCAAGTTTTTACTAGGCCAAGATGGAATGAAACCATTTCTCATCAGTTCAGTCAACTGCGCCTATCAAATTAACATGCCCAGTAAGTTATCAGGCCTGGCACAATTTTTCAACTTTTCTATTTAAAACAGCAAAAATTTTAAAAAAGAACAACAAAACCAGAAACATACATATTTAACAAGCTGGCTCCTAAACGTTGATGATGAGTTACCTACAGTCTTAAACCTCCTCTGTAAGTAAAATCTTAGCGTTTTAAAAACAAACAAGCACAAACCATTGGTAAATTCAGCTAACATCAGCTTTTAACCAAACCAAACAAAAACTATTACATGAGTCCTACTTCGAATGACAGCTAATCACACAAATTCAGCAACTCCATACAGATTACTCTAAAACATCTATCACAAATTCACCATTTCCTCACTTGAAAACTCAGCAACTACAGTATTACTTTGTAAGAGTAAATTCTCTTCTGTAATAAAATACTTGGATTTTTCTTCCATCAAGCTTCCTAATTTTTAACTCAGTTACGGGAGGGTAGGAGGGGGAAAAAGATCCCTAGAATTCTGCCCTTCCGCCCAGGTCACTGAGAGCCAAACAGTGGGGGAAGAAAGAAGGTGGCTGGTTTATTTAACAGGAAAAATTACTCTCCTGTCTGAAGGTCTGCTACTGTCAATATAGTATCAGCTGAAGGTACTGAGTCTTATCAGGTCCTTTTAAAACTGTCCCTGGCACTGGACAGCACAATAGATAAATAACCTGTTTCCCGTTCTTGCCTACTTTTCTGTATCCATTTCTTAAACTTAGAGTATCTTCAGGAATTGTTGATTGTGATAAGGCTTCAAGTTGCCTGTCATTCCTTATTCCTTATTACACATTAATAACCCCCCAACATTTATTTGTACATTTGGAACTGAATCACAAAGGAATAGTCAAGTGCAGAAGAGTCAATCATTTCTGTATTAAAATGCTACATATGTATTGAAAATGAGGTTGTTCTCCTATGCTACAATCAGAGCACTAATATTGAATTTTGAGCATATTTAATATTTTTATCTATTTAATAAAGAAAAATGTTTGTTTGTCAAATAAAATCAGTGTGCAAAAAGTGAAGCAGAGACTGGTTCATCCTAAGTTATCAGTGCTTCAGAAATTGAAGTAAGTACATTTCTTCCTATACACAGACTTGATTAACATGCACAGAAGACAGGGGAAAAAAAAATCAATTTCAACATAAAGACTTTACCAGGAGACCACTATTCAATAGGCTATAAAAATACTGCAGTTCCAGCTCTCTAAATAAACGACAATTCAATTACATCTAAATTGATGCAATATATTTTCAAGGAAACAAGAACAGAACTTTTTCTTTCACTCAGTACAGATTTTGCATTATAGCAATTTAAACAACCGGCACTCTGATACACTTGTAAAGAAACCACAGTTTTAACCACACAAAACCATAAAGAAAGTTCTTGCAAAAACAATCAATATTTAAGATTTACTCAAGATGACCAAATGAAGATAAAGATTTCACTTTGCCTTCAATACCATTACAAACTGTAATTTTTAGTAGTGTGTTTTTAGAGATGCTTCAGAATCTATTTTTGAGTAGTCCACTGTCCAGAGGCAGCAGTTAACAAAGGAAGCAAGACAGGATTTTTAGTACCACAAACCTGACAAAACCAAAACGTTTTAAAGCTCTTCTCCCTACTCCTTGAAATCTTTTAATACGTACTTGCATACCACACACCAGTAACAAAACCTACAGTATTTCTCAGTCAGAATACAGAAAAGTTGTACTAAAATTAACCCCCCCTCAGTTTTAGTTGGTTTTAACTATTTCACCATTCCGATTGACTCGTTCCTACGAAAAACTGCCATCTGCTTCATATTTTGCAACGATTTTTCAGCAGCCGCAACACGTATCAACGCCAAAAGCGGGACCCATTTTCACGTCCCATTTTAACATTCCGAAAGGGATGCAAATCCAAACACTTGAGCAGTGACCGTCAAGCACAAAGAAACAAAAGCACTTCCATTAAGAACACTTAGTTACTTGTCTCTGGGTGCTCCGCGCTGCGCTCCCGCGACTGTCCGTGTGTCCCTGCGGCTCCGCTCAGCCGCCGCCGGCAGGGATCGAAGCCGGCCGGACACAGCGGTGGCACCCGGAGGGACGGAGCTACACTAAAGCGCTGCACATCGCTCCGGGAATTAAGAGCCGCGCCGGCTCGGCCAGGGGATTCCGCCACGCGTGACGCCGCCACGACTAATGCTCGTGACCTATTTTACTGCCCAACACAACGAAACCCCCAAGTCACAGAATCAATCAGGTTGGAAAACACCTCCGAGACTATCGCGCCCAGCCCAAGTCAGGGCGCGCAGCTCGCCCCGCAACGGCGCCGGGGCGCCGCCTCCCACAGGGACACGGCTCCGCAGGGGGGACCCAGCTAGGCAAGAAGGACCGGGAAGGTTCTGCCTGCGGTCCCGGCTCTCCCTCCCGGCCCCTCCGGGGGGGCTCAGGGAAGGTGTATGGGGAAGGGCTCCTGAGAAAAGCTCCGCCGCCGCAGCTCCGACAGCCGGCACGTGACCCCGCGGGCGGGGCGGCGGTGGGTGACACCCCCCAGCCTCCCCACCGCCAAAACAATACCGGGCAGGGCTCTGCCCGCCGAGCGGTCACCCCTCACCCCGCTCAGCGCAGCTCCGCTGGCCTTTTGTTCGGGGCACCCACCCGCGCGGGAAGGCCGCGCCGCCCGTTCCGGCTCGGCCGCTTCCCGCCGGCGGCAGGGGGGGGCGCAGAGAGGCAGCGCCGGCCCGGCCCCGGGCGGCAGCGCAGGGGGCGCTGTCGGAGCGGCCGTTGCTGGCCGCAGCCGCCACCTCCCCCCGCCCGCTCCACCGAGCGCGGGGACTCACCCGCCGGGCCGCCGGCCGGCCCGCGCCGCTCGGCTGGGCTCGGCTGGGCTGGGTTGGGCTCCGCTCGGCTCCGCCGCCACCTGCCGCTCCCTCCGGCCCCTGCCGGGACAGCGGGACGCGCCAACGTCACGCGCGGGACGGCGCAGCCGAACGCGCCACTGTGACGCGCGGGGGCGGGGCTGCGAGCGTGAAGCGTCACGCGCGCAGCCCCGCCCCGCTCCGCCGGTGTCATGGCGGCCTCGCTCGGCGCAGGCCTGCCGTGTAGAACTTCACCTCTTTTGGGGGCTGGCTCTGGCTGACGCCAGCTGCCCTCCAAAGCCGCTCTGTCACTGCCCTCCTCAACTGGGCAGGGGAGAGGGAACACAGTGAAAGGCTCCTGGGTCGAGTTCAGGACAGGAACAGATCAGTCACGAGTTGCCGTCACGGCAAAACAGACTCGACGTGGGGAAATTAATTTACGACTGTCAAATTAGAGCAGGATGATGACAAATAAACCCGAATCTTCGAACACCATCCTCCCTCCCCTTCTTCCCAGGAAGATTTCTAGTTTCCCACTCCTGATTTTCAGGGTGCAGGTGTTCAGGAACAGCCTGCTCCAGTGTGGGTTTCTCACAGGGTCACAAGTCCTTCCAGCAAACCTACTCCAGCATGGGCTCCTCTCTCCATGGGTTCAGGTCCTCCCAGGAGCCTGCTCCAGTGTGGGCTTCCCAGTGGGTCACAGCCCCCTTCGGGCACCCACCTGCTCTGCTGTGGGTTCCTCCAGGGTCTGCAGGTGGATCTCTGCTCCCCCGTGGACCATCTTGGGCGGCAGGGGCACACCATGGTCTGCACCAGGAGCTGCACAGGAACCTCTGCTCTGGCACCTGGAGCTTCTCCTGCCACTCCTTCTTCACTGACCTTGGTGTCTGCAGAGTTGTTGCTCTCACTTACTTTCAGTCCTCTCTCCACTGAAGTTGTCCTCGTGCAGACTTTTTTGCCTTCTTAAAGGTATCCCAGAGATGCTACTGGGATCAGACTGGCTCAGTCTCGGCCAGCAATGGATCCATCTTGGAGCCGTCTGGCATTGGCTCCATCAGACACAGGGAAAGCTTCTGGCAGCTTCTCACAGAAGCCACCCCTGTAGCCTCCTGGCTACACAAACCAAATACACCCTCCAGGGATGAAAGGTCTGGAAGTGGTGGGAGCCTCAGTGTGTGTATTCTCTGGAGCTTTCTGTCCAGAAAGTAGACAGGCATGCTTCCTAGGGGTTCATCATTCAAGTGGCTGGTGGCAGCACTGGGGGAGATGAACTAGCACAACTCTGCCATGCTTCATTAATGTGAAGACAGATTGCAGTTGAGCCTGTTCCCACTGATAAGGCCAGAGGGTGGATACATCAGGAAGCATGAAGAGTTGCTGCCCTTTCCAGGAGCATATTCTGGTCCTCATTTGCTTGGAAATTTTGATGGCTTGACAGTCAGGTGAAGTTACTGCTCCAGCTTAACCAGGCCAGTGACTTGTGCTGCTGTGCGTTGCCAGGCCATGTTTGGGTGGCTGTAGAGGTTTGGCTGCTTTGGTGGCCTCCCACAGTGAGGGTGACCCAGATGTAACTGCAGGGGGTCAAACTGTCCCAAAGCTGAGCTGTTCCCTTAGATGGAGTGCAGGAAGGAGACTTATGCTGCCTGCTGTTGTCAGGAATATTTGAGAAATCTGCTGTATTAACTTTTGAATAAACCAGAATTGAAAGAGTAATCACAGTAATCCACACATAATTTAGGCTGGAATGATATTAACTTAGACTGGGGAGGAGGGGCTTTGTGTCCAGGTACTCATTGCACATAAATGGAAAACTAAATGTTTCAACATGACTACATGTGCAAGCTGTCTAGGAAAGGGCTTCTTAGACCTAAAGTTACTGTTGGCTGCACTTTTGGATTTTTAACATCCAGAAATCACAAGCATCAGAGAACATAAAAGATGAAAATTCTAAGAATACTAAATTCTAAATGTAATCAGGAATATTAAAAGAAATGCATTTGGTTAAATCATTTACTATTTTCTAATAGTCTAGAAAAGCCTACCTATTAAAACCTCTGGTTTTAATGAATGTGACATGTTTGCATTCACGGACAAACATTTACATGGTAACCTATGCTGCTATTGAAAGAGATCTGTGTGAGGCTGAGTCAAAGACTAGAGGTTAGAGAGAAGGAAAGGTCCCTTACTGGCAGTGTGTGCTCAGCAACAATAGCCTTAATCCTTTACTGAAATTTACAGGAGTCCTTGATCCTGTGGAAGCTATTGAGGCCAAATTCCTGACAGTTTCTGTTAGAATCTGACCTAAAAAAGGAAAGCAGGCTTGTGCTTTTAAGGGATCTAAAGTGTTCAACCAAAGCTACTCTCACTGTATGCAGTTTTTTAAGAGAAGCAGCAGCTTCGAAGACTGTACTTAGTATAAAAGAACTCTGTGACTGTGTTTGGGTAGGTTTGTGACTTTCACTGCAACTGTAGATCAACTGAGAAAATGTACTAGTGAACGAAAGATTTTATTTTACACTCCATGAGTTATGGAGCAAGCATGGCAGTTAAAGGAATATCCAATAGTGCCAAAGCTAGTAACCAAAGAATTAAATGCATTGCACCTTACTAGGCTAAAGAAAGAAGGAGCATGAAGGTATCTAGTTGAATAGATTGGAATAAGGGCATCAGAAATGATCTGCTTAAGTTCTGTTAAGATTATACCTCTAAAATGTTACCTACGCTATTATCAATCCTTAGTAACATCTCTTATTTCAGTCAGAATGGGTATTATTTAAATATCCGTTTTAGTGTTTCTTTGTACCTGTCTATTATAATTGAAGCCACCTCAGTTATATCTTTTATACCCCTGCTTGCTTCACAGTTCTGTTGTCTCCTATGTTTCTCCTTGTTTATTTTTATTGTTGTCTACAATGTCATCACTGTGGAACTTATGTCTTTTGCTTGCCACTAAATTATTAGTTAATACAGTCTTATATTCATCAAGAGCTCAATTGTTGCTGCGGATGAGAGGGGAGAAAAACAGTTTTCTTCTGCTGTGGTTTTGAGTCAGTTTGGGGAGTTAGTGTGGAGAACCTCAGAACTGCTGCAAGTTGCACTAGAAGCAAAAGCGTGAATGATGTGTGATATCACACCCATTCCACACTCCTGCACCTTTGACAAACCCTCTGTACCGAACAGAGAAGATGTTTGGTGACATCTTGAGTAGAGTGACAGCACTCTACTCAAGTGCAGGTGTACCCTTGGCTCTTCCATGCAAGGAGCCAGAGAGGGGCTGAGAATCGAGTTCCAATGTGTAAATATACTAAACACAAATCGTGACTTTGGTTCAGTGCTACATTAGTTTCATGAACACCTTTTGCTTATCACTCACTGCATTCCTTTCCTCTAAGCTGTCCTAGAGCATGAGATTCCTCATACTGTAGTGCCATTTCTGTTGAAGTGATGAATTTCTTACAGTCATCAAAGACTAAGATACACAAATTTCCCAGGATTATTTCTTTTTACAAATGATACTTGTAGTTTTTTACAGTCCAAGACACAAGCTTGTCCCCTGTGCTACAAGTATTTTAAATATGCTTGTAGTGCAGAGTGGCCTGGCAGCCACTTGGGCTAGCCAGGGACTCCTCAGGCAGCCAGTATCAGGCTGCCTCCCTCATTCTCTGTCGGTGGCACCTGGCAATCCTGGCTCTCTGCAGCCAGGCAAAGAGTGCAAGGGCAGTGTTCAAGATGGTGTCAGTGAGAGAAAATGGGATTCACTTCAACTTCCTTGAAATTCTATTGAAGTTGTGCTAGTGATGTACAGAATGTAAGTTGATCAATGGGAGTCCAAAGCCTCCTTGGGTTTGCAAGTGATTTTCATTTTGACTAGCTGGAAACTGAGGTTCATGTCTGTTTCAGCAATCTACACTTACATCCTGCTGCACTGTAGCTAAACTGATTTCCAGTCACTATTTGTAGATTCAGAACAGAATGTTAGTTATGGGCTAAAATGGTGTATGAAAATGCAACTACTGTACCTCTTGTAATATCTGTATTTTGCTTACATAATCTAGATATGCTGTAACTTCTGCCAAAAATGCTGTTATTTAACAACTTTGGAAGGATTGTACTGGTTAGTCATGAAAACAATCCCATTTTGCTTTAAAAACAGGAAGCTGAACAACACTGAGGAGGAGAAGTGGGAGAAGAGGAGCTGAGGGCAAATTCTTTTTCTCAGTTCTCTCAATCTGTTACTTTTGGTGGATCTGTACCCATTCTGTCTGCGAACTCCCAAGGAGAGTTTATGATTGTTTTACTTTCATTTAGTAGCAGTAAAAAAGTCCACACAGCATACAAAACAAATTTATTTTATTGCCCCAGTTGGCAGACAAGGTAAAATTTTCTTCTGCCAATAAGTAAACATTGACTTTTTCCGTTATCCCAGCTATGAGAATCATATCGCACTCTATGTTGCTGTTGAATTGAAGTCATCCATATGGTGATCCAGGCAAGCAGAAAACTCTCACCCCAAAACAATTACTGCATTACAATACAGTGTGTTTCAATCTTTTAGTTTTCTAGTCAGAGAGTTTCTAGGATTAAAGCCTTCTTTTCCCAACAGCAAACCTAATGTCTTAGTCTCAACATCACTAGAATATCTTTCTCTTTGACTTCCTCGCCATCAACAAGGAATACTAACCTTGTATTAGAAAAAAAATATTTGGGATCTTCAAAATAATGATATTTACAAAAATTACTCGGTTAGATTTTGTATTTCTTTTAAATTTGCCCCTGAGTTTTACATCTGTAGTACTCAACAATAACTTATAATTACATATAAGATGTATGTCTGTAGCTATAAGGCAGACTTTATTTCAACTTGATTGAAGCTGAAATTTTTGTATAATTATACATCTTCAGAAATGAAATCTTGAAAACTAACTGGAATCACAAAATTCTTGATAAATGGAAAAACCGTTAATCACAAGGAGGAGGTAGTGTACTCACAGTATATTTTATTTTAGTGAAAG
Organism: Pseudopipra pipra; assembly: GCF_036250125.1. Taxonomy (NCBI): domain Eukaryota; kingdom Metazoa; phylum Chordata; class Aves; order Passeriformes; family Pipridae; genus Pseudopipra; species Pseudopipra pipra. The sequence continues at coordinate 62,377,989 of NC_087551.1, forward strand.
AAAAGCAAAATATAAAAATATGTTGTTGCCATCTTCATCTTTCATTTAAAGAATAGTGAGTTAGAAATTGCAATTTCCTTTTGTAACACTAGATGGTATATGGTAACTACAGGGAAGCTGAGCTCTTAAAAAAATTTTTGATAGAGTATAGGTACTACTGTCTCTCCTGATCCAGCTATTGCACTGACTAGACTTCTGACTTACACAGGAAACGCCTGCAAGACTGTTCCTGACAACTAAAACTGCTGCTTGTTGTACCAAAACCCTGGTCCTTTTGCAAGCAGTGGCAAAACTTGCTGAGTGCTTCTGTGCTTATGTTTTCTGGGAAACTGCACATAGCTATGCCTCTAACTCAGTATTACATTTTTAAGAAGGGGAACTCTGTATTGAAATGTTTGAAAACACCCACACTTTATTGGAAAGTTAGCAAAGTCTTCAAACTGTGTGCATCAGACCCTCTGAGCTTCCTGCTGGTGAGTCCTCAATAGATGTAAACGCCCTTATGGAGACAGAACCAATGCAAGTTTAGGTTTGTAATTTAATTATGCCTATATGAACTACTATATAGTTGTCATGCAAGCACCTACTTTTACAATAAACGGCATATTTTTATTTTTTCAAGTAATAGTTTTGAATGCCTCAATATCCTAAACAAAACATCATCTTCTATAACAATTATAAATATATTTTAAAATATGTAGCATAGGAAACAAGTAAGAAAATAATAAAACCAAGAGCAAAGGACCTCCAAAAAAACTCCATAAATATTTTTCCCAGAAATTATAAAAATATAAATGTGAATTTTAGCAACTGAGAAAAATTTTGTTGCTGAATCCATTAAAAGGCTGACATGACTCAAGAAAGCTTCCTTGCCTGAGCTCTTGGTAGGACCTGGTAACACTACAGCTTTAGAACGTAAAAGTCTTCTAACAGATAAGATACAAGTTAACAAGCACTCCAGTATTTTGATTAACAAGTGAGACAGTTTTGTTATTATGTTATAAAAGAACCAGAAGCATTTCCTGCTGTTCCACTTGGATAAACAGTTCAGCAACTTAAATGGACTTATTTTCACATAGTTGCTGTAGTAGTTTATGACACTGTAACTTTGAAAATTTTCAAATCAAAATTAAAACTTCTCTGGATGACTCTGTCCTCTAGGCTTTACTTGTGTGAAAAGGGTCTCATGATCAAAATTTGTAGACAGAATTCCACAGTTAAATCTTATTTCTCCTGTTCCATGAAGGGGCCAAAATTTTCTTTGTGCTTTTTAGAAAAAAAGAGTATCCAGTTTTGAGAGGCTACTTTGCTGTTCAGTGGTTTGTGCCTTCTGCATTGCCTTGGGCTCTCATATGCTTAGATTCTGCAGCCTTCTGGGTGAGAGACCCATTATGGTAGACAGTATCATCTGAAGCTTCCACAACAGTTTCTCACTGGTTTCCACAGTAGCAGGAAATTTTGTGGAGAAGGACTCAGAGTACAGGGTTCTGTTCTGCACAGCCTAATCCCATTGAGTCTTTGCTCCCCTCGGAGCAAACACTTCTCCCCAGAGTTTAACAAGTTACTGTGTCCTTCCTACCCCAGTAGTGGAGAGAAAGTGTGGGATGAAGCAGATCTCAAGAGGGAAGAGAGTGAGGAGCAGAACCATACTGTGTGGTGCATAATCCCCCAGCACGGCACTAAGGCAGCAAACAGGAAAAGAGATGCAGCACCATACTCCATTACAATCTCCACAGCAGAATGGGAGCTCCCCAAAAACAGGTCTCAGGTTTGAGGCTCAGGGAACAGACCAATTTCTGTAACACTTAAGACCAGCAAGAGAAGATATTTTCTGAAAATGTATAGAACTATGGCACAGAAAAGTGAGAATAAGTATCTATGGCACCCAAAAGAGGCATTCATCTTGGCTACAGGTAGCCATGTAGTGTGGCAGCATCTCTTTTTTTTCTTGATTGAGGAGTAACAGCATGATGTAAATTAAAAAAAACTGGGGTAAATGTTCCTGTTTGAAGTCTAGTCTCTCTCTGTACACTCCCAGTGTGATGCCTATGATGACTGATGTTACAGAAAGTGTAAGATTAGGTCAGACTTGTAATACACTTTTCACCTATGCAGTTGAAGTAGTTCTGCCATGGAGTACTGCTTAAAGTAAATTTCAAAGATAAATGCTTCTTAATATTATTTGAATTTTTAAATACCGATAATGTAGACTAAATGAACATCCATGAGAAGGTATTTCTTTCTATGGCTTCCAGAGTTTTTTCTCCATAAAGAAGGAAAAGAAGATGAAGTTGTTATGATAAAATCTTTGAAGGGAATAAATTTTAATCAATACTTAAATAATTATTATAATTGCCGTTTCAATGACTCACATCTAAGAGCCACACAGAGTGAAACAATTTAATGCAAAGATGATGTTGTGGATGGAAACAACACTATCTACTTGCTTTTGCATCTGTCTTATAAAGTGTTTGCAAACAATATGACAGCATAGCACAGAAAGGTATATTTCTTAATGGCATGAAGTTTGAGCTGACGGGATTTATTTAGGATCTGAGGCATGCATTAATCAGTAATGCTGTACTGCCTGTCATATCTTAGAGTTTAATTAACAAATTCAGTAAGGGAAATAGCATCCATAAGCATTGATAAAGGGATGTCCAGCATAGCTTGCAAAATAAATAATACAGTCAAAATTTAATAATTCTGATTACCCACATAGCCCCCAGGCCAGTACTTACACACAGATTTTGCAAGTAGTTTCATTAGATGCATCAGGATAGACTGCCCAAGTGAGTACCTGTGTGTGTTTAACTTCCTGCTGCCTGCAATCTGCTTGGGTTGGCCCAAGGGCACATGTGAACTTTTATGCCTTCTCCTGAAGAAAGGCATGGAGGAGGTTTTGAAAACATGAGAGTGCAGTTAACCCCTGTGTAGATCTTCTTTGGGGGGAAGAGAGAGAGACAAATCTACATCCTGGCTGAGTTTACTGCCAGACTGGTTTAGAAATGGCATGAGCAGGCTGCCCTGCTAATATCACTTATCAGGAAGAAGTGCTCCAGTAGAAGATAAATGACTTGAAACCTCTAGAGAGAAGGGATGCTTTTTCTGCAGCCTAGAGTGCAATGCCCTTTCCTTCTGTATGTTTAATCCCTCAACTTCGGTCATTTCCTGCTCATTCTATTAGCTCTAGTAGTCCTAATTGTTCTGATTGGGTGCAGGTCAGTTCTGTGGATTTCACAGGATGACAAAAATTAGCTGCAGCAATACTATATTCCGTCTCTGAACTCAAAGGAAGAGAGCAGGCAAAGGAAAATGGAAGGCAGAAAAGCAAAGTTCAGAAAAGAATTACAGTACCTCTTAGATCCCAAATTTGCCAAATCAGTGGTCAGTTTAACGACCTGTGAGATGGACTATAACACTGACCTGTTTCACAGGGGCCTTGTGAGGTTTCTTTAGTTACAATCCTTTGAAGGTGGAAAGTACAAAGTGTGGTATTCTGCTCACACCATAATCCTCTCCAGGTTCCTAAGTGTCATCAGAGGACTCTCTGAGGAAAGTAGTTGTTTTCAAACTCTGGTTACTTACCATTTATTGTGTATACAATAAATTTTCACATTTATTATGCATGCATGAGTTTATATCTGCTTGTATTTTCTTTACTGCATTTTTTATTTTATTTAGTTTGGTTGATAGGATCTCAAGATGAAATTAATTTCTTCAGTTTGTGGTGGTGCTACCCTGGGGATGACTCAGCCTTAACCTTTATGTGCTTCAGTTCATAATTACTGGCCTTACTGGAATTTAAGAGTGCTATTCTAGGGCTTCTTGTTGTGTGAATAAGGTTTCTTGGTACATCTGTAATGTTAGCTTGGAGTTTCTTTGTGGTTTAGTATTAATGATGTATTAATGTATCATTAATTTTCAAGTCTTTTAAAGGGCTAGGGTACATAGATCAGGCATTTTGTTATTTCAGTTGAAATCCTCACATGAGCTGCATTTCTAATTATGTAGAGCATTGAAAGATAGGGAAAAAAGCAATGGAGTAAAGTGTTCTTGCTTCCTGACTTCCAGCAGCGCTGATAAAAGCCCATGAAGCATTCCTGTTAGAAACAGATGAGGAGTTTCAGTTCACCACCTTTCCTGGTTTTGAGTAGAATGTTACTTTGGGCTCAGTTTTTTGGGCCCGTTTTCTTGCTGGGCAGCACTTTACTCTAGAATTAGTTTCACTGATTTCAGTTAATTCATTCAGATGTACAATGATCAGTTCCTTCACTATTGTCCTCTCTCCAAGGAATTTCTGTTAGGCTTCTTTAAATTCAAGTAAAGGAAATGGCTATACAATTTCCATTAACCTTGAAACAAGCTCTGAACAGTCTCACTTTGCATGTCTCCATTTTGTGTCACCCCTGAGCACCACTGACTTTAGCTGTGTATTGCCCAGTGCCATGGGGACACACTCACGGCCAGCAGAGCTCAGTGCCATTCCATGGAATTTAGCAGACTTTCACTTACTCACATCAGCAATGGATAATGTATAGCCTTTAAACTACACAAGTATGTGAAAGGCAAGATAGGTTGTTGTATTCATCAATAGTATAAATTCCTGAATTTATATGAGGGCTGAATTTGTGGCATCTGTTTACCTGGGGGCTCAAAGCTGCCCCCATTATTCTTTTTGAGCAGGATGCTGGAGCTCTGTTATTCCATTGATCTCAGATTAAATTCATTGCTGTTGTAAAAGCATATAACTCCTTGAGTTCCAGTGAAGTGACACTGGATTACACCAGCCACAGATTTATTTTTATGATTTCATCCAAGACTCCCAACACAATTGGACAGTGAAACAAAGCTGAAACAGACTGTAATGGCTTAAAGAGTGAGCAGTAAGGCTAGAAAAGATGATCAGATATGAATGAATGAATGAATCAATCAGTTAATGAACAAATGAACTTCTGATTCCTATTACAGACTGCAAGTCTAAGATTAAGCAGTACATTTTATAGGAGGCATAGTGAGCTTGGTTTGAGAGAAGATGATGAATGGACCTGTACTTCTATTTGCAATTCCATGGTGTGAAAAGTATCTATGGATTTTTAATGAATGTGTGCTGTTGTATACATCCTCACACATACAGTTGAGGATGCATCATCCTTTACGTTCTGTGGCAAATTTCTGTGATGCTTAGGCCCAGCAAAGTAGATATCTATGTAGGTTCAGGTAAATTAGTGCTGGTAGTTTTTGTTCATCTCGATGTGATATCAACTAATTGTGTTGATGGAGTAATTATTTGCACCATCTAGCTTACTGTATCTCATTAATCCCACCTCAATTTCTAGTTTGCTGAAAAATGGCATCAGAAGGGATAAATTGCAGAACCTTGCAGAAGAGGCAGAAAGTTTTGTGAGCTTTGCAGAGGAATATTTGGGGCTCAGGATATCAGGACAAGTGTGGTAGACAGTTAGGGATTGCTGGGTGAGTGCAGAAGCCAAATATTTCTGCTGAAAAGGTTAGCAGTGGCATGATTACTCATTCTATAGTTCTAGTCTCTGATATCATCAGGCTTTGTTCTTCAGTGAGGTACGTGGTATCTACCATCATTCCTCTTTGATTAGCTGAATCTTCTTTAGGAGCCCATATTCTGTGGCATTGTTTTTTTCATTAAGATTATCTCCAGCAATGGAATAGAAAGCTCTTGTAACTAAAATTAGGGTGTGAGAGAACTCGAAGCTTTACACAGAATAAGAATTTATAAAAGAACATTCTTTAGCTGGTCACTCAGCCAAGAGGCAGTAGCAGTCAAGATCTCTGTGGAAAAAATGAAAGCCCATATTAGACAGGCACCCAAGATAATAGTAGACTTAGAAGGGTAAAGAAGGGAGGACTCATATTTTAAACTAATTTAAAATTATTAACTTGGTGTAGAGCAGACAAATAACCCAGTTATGACAGCTTAAGGGCTGATGCTCTTAGTCGAGTGCCCATAACTGTCATTGTATAAACTTTTAGACCAGAATAAATAGGTCAAAGCTAGGCCACACACTTCAGCTTTGTATGTAAGTGTCTATAGTTATGCCACCCACTTAAATTTATGAAAATATAGGTAGGATTCAGGTGCCTATGTACATTTGTCTTGTGCCTCTTGAGATGCTTAGGGTTTCTGAGATGCCCACTTGCAACTGGTACATGTGACACAGGGCCTTTGGAATACCCATGTCTCTTTGCAGTGGTAACTGAACTCCAGGCAAGTTGTCCCAGGGCATCTTGGATGTCAATCCATGAGGTGTTCAGGCAGTTGCACTGAGCTTCTAAGCAGTACAGTCAGAAGAGTCACTGGATCAATTCAGTTTACCCTAAAGTGGTTCAGAGGGTAGGCGAGAACCATGCATCATTGCAGATATGACACAAGCCTTACAGGAGACACATGCCCTTTTTGAAACTCTGTTTGGAAGTCATTATAGGCTTGATAGAGAATGTAAAATGGCTCTGGGCTCCTACCTTTGGACAACTGCATTACTTTACAGGCTCTACTACTGTATTCACCAATTCTCTGTTGACAAAAAGAGAATTTTAGACACCTAACTTGTGCAGACACCTCCATGGAAACAGTTAGGCACGTTCATCTCCGATGGAACCTTGTCCTTTACCTCAGCACTGAAACAGAGAGGTCATGCAGAGAGGCTGATTCGGCCAATGGGTCGTGCTCCAGTAAGTCACTGTGTCCTGCACCTGAAACTCCTCTTCCTTGCTGGGGATTATGCTTGTCTGTGCCCAAGCATTCATGTGATTGTAAAAGCTGGAGATCTTAAGGACAGCTGTGTGCAAAAGAGAGGCTGTTGCTAGCAGATAGCTGCTGCACTGGTCAAGGCTGCAAAGGCTTTTGTGCCTTGACAGCAGATGCTTAAGAATTGCATCCCGTGAGCTTACACTTGTGTTCTTTTTAATATATAATGAGATATACATAGAACTTCACTCTGTGATGGCAGCAAAGAGAACGTATACAAGGAACACTAAAGTTTTAATCTTTCCGCTGTCCATCTGTGGGTAGTAAGGTGGAGTAATACCATAATAGAATAATTACCATAATGTTCTTTAACAATGGGAGTCTTGCTGATAGCTGAGCATATTTAAATTTGGGTATGTCATTTCTCATGATGCAGTGAAAGACAGTATTGTTGACTGACAGTATCCATAACTTTACAGGTAATTGCAGCTGTGTATGAGCCATACTCTTGTTTAATTAAATTTGTTTGCCCAATAATTGAAGGCTTATTGTAGTATAATTATAACTGTAGTATACTGTGTTGTTTCTGAACAATGGAAAAGTAAAAGTTAAAGGGTATCCAGTGAAACAAACTACTTCCTGCATGCAAATAAATTGTCCAGTTGCTGTTATAAACAAGAAGCATTGTGTTCTGCCAGACTTGCAACAAAGAAATCATTATATGTCTGGCCTGTGTGTTGAAGCACAATAATCTCTATTTCCAAAATTAAAACCATAATTAACCTATTATTATGAGTCCACAACACAAGAATGAAGAAAATTATAGTGTTAGGGCCCTCTGAGTCTCAGATCCGCAATCAGCAACCCCTGAATCAGTGATTCAAATTTTTCCCACATGGAGATTGCTTCATGCCTGACTCTGTTGGTTATGGAGGCATCACTCCATGATCTGAGTCACTGAAATGCTTCTCTCGTTACCCACCTGCCAAGCAGAACATTGCCAGGAAAGGCAAAGCTTCATTGGGATGTACCTCAAATATCTTGGGAGGCGACTTATGCTCTCTTAGTTACTGGAAACCAGAAAATGATACAGGAACCCTCCAGCTGGTAAACAGTGGTGACACATTTTCTTTTTTTCCTTATTTGAGCTAATAAAAGTAGGCTGAAATCACTTCTCATACCCTTCTTCAAGGTTGCATTTCATTTTCCTTTGGGTATGGCTGGGAGTCTTGGTCTTAATCATTCAGTTTTAATAAAATCATGGAAAATAGAGTAAAAAAAGACAGAGGTGACATTTCAAGATTTCTACCACAAAGTAAGTCCTCTAAATTAGAATTGAGAATATACTAATGTGTGTATATGTAAGTATTTGTTCACATCATTGTTATTGTCTGATGTTAAGGCCAAGATCTTAATAAATCTTATGTTTTGTATGTGTTATTAATGCATAATTAAATTTAAAATGAAAACGTTGTTCAGATCATCTGGACACAGTGATAAATAGCAAAAGTTAGTAAAAAGTCCCTGGGTAGCTCTTCAGTATCGCCTAAGCTTCTGTAGAAAATGAGTGAGAACACTGCAGCTAAGGAATTTGCTATGTTATTTAAGATGGCTGACAGTGCAAAAACAACTTCAAATTTTGAAATACAAAACTGCTGTGAGTCAGAAAATACAGAGAATAATTTTAACATGACTCACTCACATCCTATCTTCAGGTTTAAGGCTGAAGCCAATTGCGCGGAGTCTAGAAGACTGTGCATGCACAGGGTCAAAAAAGCCTGATGGAAACTTGGAGGAAAAACCATGATCCAGAGCAGGAAGTAAAGATGTTCCAGGTAAAATATGTTTTATTGACATATTATCATGACCAAATTTTTTGTCCCATCTGTTTTTCAAGTAGCTGCATTCTTCCTTGACACTTCTGATTTTTTTGCCTCCTGTGGTGCCTTTGAAGGGGCTCCTTTAACCATTGCCTTCTTTAAACTGCTCCTTCCTTGTGCCCAGATCACTTTCTGCCCCACACACCCATGTTTTTCTGGTGAGCAGATGTTACACTGCTCAGGCACTGAGGCCAGTGTCAAAGAGATCTTGAAACAGGTTTTCTTCTAAATAAGTGTTCCTTGCCTTCCAGGCCACATGATCCTAGTTGCTTTAGCATGCATGTTCTAAGCTGAAACAGTCACACAGTAAGAACACTGCTCTGCCCTGATCTCTATTCCGATCTCTGTTCCAAACTGGGACACAACTGTGAGCCCAGCTCACAGTCCAGTGCAATGTCACTGTCTGGGATCCTGGTATGTGGAGTAGAGGTCTCTCCCTGTCCCCTTGCATGTGTTCCTTTGACTTCCAGATCACAGCATATACATGAAATAACTCATCTTGGGTGGACGTAGACATTGATAAACATAGCTGGAAGATTCAGTCCAAGAATTCACTTTTTAATTCTGGCTGCATTAGATAGCTCTTTGCTCTGCTTTCTGAGGATCCTGTAGGGACCTTGTTTTCGGGATACACTTGGAGTGGGGGGGACTATCTCGAGCTTGGGAAGTGCCATATGTGACAGAAAAGGAAAGAGCTGGATTTCTAATCTAGCTCCAAGGCTTACAGAAAATCCAAGACAGATCCTAATTTTTATTGATTTAGGTATAATGTGTGTACGTATATCTTCAGATGACAGAATCAACAGTTCTCAAAATCTCATCCATCTTCTTAAAGAGGGACTACTGTTGTGGCCCTGCTTTGCCATTCCTCATTGGCTTCTATGCCCAGCATCACTGGGGGGATTGCGCACAGAGGGGATGCAGAGGGGACTGGTGGAGCAGTGATGGGAGCATGTTCCGTCTCTTGTATCTTCCCTCCCACTCACTCTGGGTGGAGCAACTTGCAGTGCTCATCTGCCTTCTGCACTCAAGTCCACACTGGAGAAGCTTTTCCTGAGCTAAACAGGGTTGCAGCAGGTGTGGCACGTGGTATGTACAGTTCAGCTGCTTTGGTCATTAATGGAGTCCTCTACAGACTGCCTGGGTAGGCTCATGTGTTGTGTTAGCGGGGGCTCTGCTCTCCCAGGCAGTGTCCTTCAGGTATGATGTAAAGCAACAATCCTATCATTGATCTGGTGGTACATCTTCTGTATGGAAATAGTGGTGTCCTACCAAGTACTTAAGAAATCATAAATTGTTTGCCTGCACCCTTTCTCCCTCCCTCCAAAAACATGAAGATAAATTAAAAATTTTAAGTTTAAAAAGTAAAATAAGTCACTCAATGAGCACCAAAAATAAGGAAGCCAGTTTTCCTTTGCATTTGTGTCTTTGGGCCCCACCCCTTCTCCTTTTCCCCCAGTGACCCTGCCGCTGCCGCATGTTCTCAGCACCCCTGCAAACAGGTCTAGAAGTCTGCATGTGTTGACTGGCAGCCCAGGATCTATCTGTTGAATGCCTGCCTTGTACAAACTTAAATTTTTTGGATTTTTTTTTTTCCCTCAAATTAGGGTGAAACCGGAGAGGAAGGTGGAAAGTTGCTGGGACAGCTCCCTACCAGATGGCCAGCATGATAGCACAAGTTTTGTTCCTCTAAGAAAGATGTTAAAGTTTATGTTTTGCAATTTTCTTCTGAATTTGGAGGCTCCAGTGTTTCTTTGAGTCACTGGGAAACAAGGAGGATAAATTTTGTTTGGAAAAGAATAGGAAAGATGTTATTCTTGCTAAATGAATGAATTTGGGAGCTACAAATGCAAACACTGCATATCCTGAGAAAGGGTAAAATTATAAACTGGCTACAGATGGCATGGAAGTGATATATTAATTTTAGTACCTTTTTTTTTTTTTTAGTGTTTTCTGGTTTTGTGGATTTTGTTTGTTTGGTGTGGGTTTTTTTGCTACCTGCCCTCAGTGAGTTATGTTGTTTATTATACCCAGACAGGGAGAAATTTGTACAGATAAAGAATTCTTTATTTCTGTTTCTTTCCAGTGATTCTTGTTTGTGGCCATATCCCTCTGATCCTTGGCAGTGTTGTTGTACGCCTATTATCTGCTTCATAGGTAAGTAGGTAGGTAGGTAGGTGTGGAAACATTTTTCTGAAGCTTATTTTTTTTGAGCTTTCATCATTCTCAGTTTTTGCCTGAACTATTTCTAATTATACCACTTATTTCTTGAACTATGGTGCCTTAATGCGACATTGTACTTCAGCTGACAATTCTGGCACTACTGAGTAGAACAAAAGAATTTTTTCATATATATTACAGACTATATTTCTGCATGTGTGTCCCCGTATGATGTTTTCTTTCTTTGTGATATCATGACACTGTTTACATTCAGCTGTGAATTACCACTGCTGCCTAAGGGGTTTTTCTTCTTACTCTCTGAATTTGTATGCTCCTGCCTTCATGTGGTGCTCTGCATTTTCCACTTTGATTTTCATCTTCCTGCTTTGCAGAAGCCCACAGGAACCTTCTCAGCTTTTGGCTGCAGCCTTCTGAGAGACTTGTTCTTGCGCCTAGCTGAGGAAAGAGACTGCAGGAGCTTCAGATCAGCTTCAGCAGAGCTCGTGCAAGGGAACACGTCTTTGTGGTGACAGATTTATATGCAATTATAAGTCACTGTTATTGCTTGCACATAAAATGATATGGAAAGACACTGACTACAGATCTGTGTCACTGTATTAAAAAATCAAGTTAAAAGCTGTTTAAGAAAATACACAGTGGTGTCAATGCATCCTCTAAGTAATCCTCTAATTCTTTGCATTGCCTGTTGTCTTATAGCAAGCATGGAATGCCCACTTTTCAAATTAATATTGAGATTCCTTATGATGCTGTCAACTGTTTTTCAAAACATGGCAATTATTGCTCTCCCATGGGGGGAGATAGCTGAATGATGAGGAGGATGCTTCTGCCTTCTCGTAGTAACAAATAATACAATGTATGGTGCTGCTAGTGTGATTTTTTACGAAGTAGCATTTCAGTAAAACTTGTTACAAAACACACTAAGTATGATTTATAGGCATGAAATTATGACTGTCCAGCATTCCTGAGCAATGAATTATTTATTCTTGTAGTCAGAAGACAGAGCTTTCTATATTGAAAAATAGTTGATACCTCTTTAATTACAGCCTAGGTACAATGTGTACATTGTGCTTTTTAACCACCCACTGACAGACACTAAAGTGCAGTGGACCTGCATTTCCTGATGTATGAAATTGCTCCTAGGATTCTGCAGGACTCATGAGAAAATTGCAAAGAATTCTTACTTATCCCTTAGCAAGTCTGTCTCGGCTGAATAAAACTTCTAAGTCTTTCTAAAAGCTTCATTCTTAAGATCTTGTGTTTAGATGGCCCCCTAATGGTGCACCAGAATCTCAGCTTAAGGCATCCAGCTGACTTTCAAATACTTGCTTTTAATTATCATTCTTTTCTTTCCCCTGGGGTTAATTTTGAAAATGTAAGTCTCAGGGTGCATGTGCTTAAGAAATTGTCTTGTGTTGACATTTCTCCAGTGTATAAAAAAGCAAAACAAACCAAAACAAGAATTTGATAGCTCAAGCAATATTTCCACTGCCGTAAGAATACTTGTTTCTCTTTTTCTTTCCCTCTAAGGAGCAAGCACACTATGTGCAGACTGCAGTAATGCATTTGGCACAGCAAAAGTAAAGTTGTAGGAAACAGGTTGTGAAAAGAAACCACAGATGCAAGATGCTAATTAAGTTGTTTGATGTGCTACTGGAGCTCAGATAATGCCAACAAGGTAAAAGGAATCACAGAGAGTAGAATATGCACTCGTGCTTAAGATGATCTGGAAAGCTATCACCAAAAGATACTCCGAAGAGTATTCGTCAGGATGGAAAATAGCAAGTGGCTCAGTCCTCACTATTCATTAACTATAATGTAAACAACTTAATTAACATTCAGGAAGACTGTTCATTTATTACAAATCCCATTAGGAAGTGAGCTGAGTATCTGCAGTGAGGAGAATAATACAGAAATAACACAATATATTGTGTAGAAATGGGCCAAACCTGTAGCTCATGGGGTCTGCCTCTACTCTTGGGATTCAGTGCAAGGATGACTACAAGAGACTAAAATGTGTGAATGATCTCCCATAGGCTTTCAAGGTGTTTTAAACTATAATTGTGGCTCATCTAATATCCTCATTCTTTTAGAGGGGTTTGATCCAAAATGCAGTCTCCACCAATTCTTCCATCCCTGACCCCAGTGCACATACACACGCATGAGACATCTAAATTATGCAGTCTTGTTCTCAGCAGAACTGGGTTGGTTATCCTACATATGGCATATCTATGGAACAGAAGGCAAGGGTTGGTGGGTAGAAATGTGTTTTAGAAAGAAGTAACTAGAATCTGGAAAAAATAGAAGCTTATCACAACTCTGTAAATAGTCAAAATCACTCTTCAATGGAAGGGACACACTAGAAGAGTAGTAATATCTCAGATATTATTAGTGAATAGAGTGACAACAGGACATAAGCATCTGACATGGGAGGCATCATCACCAAACATGACAGAATTGTGCATTTTGGCCACTGTTCAAGAAATTTCTTGATTTAAAAGCAGAGTGACACCTCCTTGCTTGCTGTTTGGTCTCTGGCTTTCAAAATCAGATGCTTTTTTATCAGGTAGATTAAGATTAACAGTGGGAGGAAACAGGTGGTAAAAGGATGACCATGGGTTTATTTATTATTTTGAACATTACTTTTCCAATAACTAGCAGGGGTACACTGATATCTGTCAGTGTCATGTGGACATAATTTACCCATTTTTAGTCCCCTTCTGCTGTCTGAAACTGTAAATCCCATTTCCAGAGAACGGAATTATTAGAGTAGCTATATGACATTGTGTTGTCATTTACTCACTGGAAGTTTCTTTTATGAATAAAGCATCACTGTGAAAAATAGCTTGCTTTACCATTGTGCTGGTTTAAAAGAAATGAACCCAACTCAAAAGATTACAAGTCAGAGGTACAATTTACTAAAAAAGATTATGATAAACACAATGATACAGAGAAAACTGGTTTTAACCCCCAAAGACAGATGTATAACCCAGCACCCTGGGACAAGAACAGAACGGTATTTGTTGGCCCTGTGCTGAGCACCACGGGGGCCCCCTGGTTGCAAAGTAAAATGAAAGGAAAACCTACAGGTCTGGGTGATGGTCACAGTCCTGTTGAAGTAATGATCAGTCTTGTCGAGAGTGGCAGTTGCAGTCCTGTCAAAGTTCTGGTCCTCCTCTGGATCCAAGGAGTGGTACTAGAAGGCCCAAAACCCCAAGACTGGATGTACTCAGGTTCACGTGGGAATGCCAGTACCTCCCCCAGGGCGGGGAGTTTCACAATGGGTGATTTAATTCTGTGAGTCATGGGATATTTTTGGAGTCTTTGATGGTCTAGAGTTGCAGCTGCCTATTATGCCAGTCCAGTATGGCCCATTATCAAAGATGACCCCTCAGGCTGGTTTAGAAGGTACTAATGACTCCCCAGAGGGGAGTTAAGTCACTGGTGTGAAGGCAAAGAAACACTCCTCACAGAGTTTTTAATACCCAGCTCGTAGCCCAAGGTGTCAGATGTGCCCTGGGCAGCTGCTGCAAATGATCCATTATTAAAAGTCCATCAGAAATTACATAGAGGGTGTAAAATACACAGTTTTGGTTATACCCACATAGTGATAAACTGGTCCCAGCCCCTGTAACTAGGACAACCATTTTGAATTGTGCTTTTGCTGTAAGATGTTTTTCAGTTTCTACCATCGATCAACTTTGACAGAAGACTAAAACAATGTGTCATTTCTTATAAAGAAGGAACATACTTCTGAGCAGATTAGGTTGATTTCTCTAAGAAATATTATCCACATTTACCTTTTTCATAGCAGCTTGTTTTATGGACTGATGTATATTTAAACAGTACATTGAAATATAGTGAGGATCAAACCATTTGTAAAACCAGATATTTTGAGCTATAGCATGAAGCAGAAAGGGGAACTGCCCTTTTGTTTTTCAGTCACAGAAAAACCCTTAAAATCACAAAAGCGGTTCCTTAATCTCATGCTCTGGGAACACACCTGTTTCACTAGCATAAGGTATTGGTTGCTGTACTGGGTCCCCTGGATAATGTCTGCATGAACATCTGTAGAACTTTAATGATCTGTTTAGCCATTGGTATACTGGAGTAGACTATAAATGAGTAGAGATTATTTCATGCATAGATTAAATAATAATGATAGTATGTTTTTCAGCTTTTGCTTATCTGCAGCCAGCCGGCCTGCTGTTCCCTTCTCTGCATTAATTTATTTCATCTCTGGTTTCCCTCTATAGGCATATGGAGAACTAAATTAACTGAAACCCATTGGTTTAATTCTGAGATCATTTATCCTAGTGCTTTATTCCCTTTATACAAGAAAATGTGGTTGCTGTTGCTAGTTTAATTTTGTTTACATCATCCTTTTAAAGGTGGCAGACCAGCTGACAACTCTTTCCCATCCTGTCCTTGCTATATTGCCTCCTGTTCTTGTGGTACCTGCAGACTTTGTTCTGTCTCCACGGTAGTGACTACAGAAAAAGTCATGCTGCCAATTTTATCCAAGAGAGACTGTTATCTTACCCTCCTCTACCCAGGCAAACATGATTACAAGCAAGTCTGGTAGCAAGACAGTTTTGCTTTACTTCATAGCCTTCATAAGAAGAACCAACTGAAGTAAGATAAGCAGGGAAGAAGTGTGAAGAGAAGGAAGAAGATTCAGAAAGAGACTCAGAAATCAAATACACTCAGCTTCCAACTCAGGCAACAGATCTGTCAGTGATCTGTCAGGTGGATCAGAAGTAGGAGAAGAATGGTGGTAGTGCAGAAAAAAGAGGACACTTAGGTGAACAGTGGAGAGGATAAGAGGAAGAAGCAAGAAGAGAGGTGAATATGAGATCACTCTTTTTTTTGTGTGACCACAATGACCAGAGCTTCAAAAGTTTGGCTGGTGACAGCAAATTCAGAAAGTATGTGTACCTAACTGAAGAAAAACTGGTCATAAAGGACAATGATTAATGATCTAAATCCAAATCCACTTACAGTGTCTGTTTGAGTAGTTTAGTAATTGTCAGAGTAATTTAGGTGTATGCATAATGTAAGTGCAGGTGTGTGCACGCATTGGGAAAGTGGAGAGTGCTATACCTGTTATAACCTTTCCATAAACAGCCCAGACTGGATGATGTAAGGTTGAACTCGAAACGGAACCACAGATCTGAAATATATTTTAAAGCTACTCCTTGGAAATATTTAATAAATTCTAAAAAGTATCACCAGATGGTTAATTTCAAACATCCTTAAATGTCCGTTTTCTTGCTGACATATGGATGATCATTCTCAGACAGCTTTTTATCTAAAAGATATTTAACTAATGTTTCTCAGGCAAGATTCACTTTCAACCAGCCTTCTGCAGGAGTGCAGAGGGTTGATTTTTAGGAAATTGAGTGACTGACTTATGTATGAGGGATTGATATGGACATTGTCAGTACTTTGAAATACTCTGTAGAACACTATCAACAAACATTTCATCTGCCCATGAAAACTCAGAAATTTCTGTGTCAAGCCAATCAATAGGTACTCTTGTTTCTCAAATATAATTAGCATTCCAGATCTGAAAGGGCAGGCTTAAACCCACTAGGAATATTACAACTAAGTTAGGAGAGGAAGATGTAAGGGACAGATGGATTATTATAATGGTGAACAAACATGCTGACTTAACTTCTCTTTAAATTATACTAATTTATTGAAAAATATTAGGAAAAAATCTAACTCCTCCATTAACAAGAGTCCATATGGGAGAATTATTTGAGGATGTGTAACTGCAGAGTGTGCTTACTGTGTAAAAGTGCAAGGTCTTTGCTGTGCAAGCTTTGTGCTAAGTAACAGCAATGAAGTAACAGATCTGAGCCTGAAAATGTGACCAAGCCCTTGCTGTTGGACTTAGGAAAGACTGAAGCTGCAGCTGATGCTTGCAGAATGTCACTGTGAAGAGTGGCTCCCATGATCAGCTGTTATGTCATCCTGTGCAGATGTTTTTGTTTGAATTTGTGCAAGTTCATGTGAACCATGTGAACTAAATGCAGTGCTGTCTCTACAAATAACAATGCACAGCAGTTAAGTACAAGTGTCATGGTAAATTCATGCTGCATCAGAAAGTTAAGTCTTCAATAAGTTTCAGAGCCTAAAACCACAGAAGCAAAAAATAAACGATAGTGACTCATGAGGGCTATAGAGGAATTCTTCTGAATTAATAACAATATTCATGTGCTGCTTTCCTGTCAGCACATCAACCGCAAGTATCCAGAGACTGTTAGTAGAGTATACAAGACAAGACCTTCATTGTGGGGGATGGCTGGTGATGATGAGTGTCCCATTCTACTGATGGGTCCTTCTGCTGCCACTTTGCTACAGGATACAGCAAAACCTCTCATTTATTTAGTGCATTGGTCAGCCTGGCAACTCAGCTGTGGTGGTTCAGAATACAGCTGCTGGGACAAATTCAGTGAAGGATTCAGCAGTTCAGCACTTAAACTGTTTATGATACCTTAACACTGGATTCCCTTATTCAGAGCTTCAGTAACATGGAGCCAGGGGAGAGAACAAGCTACAGCTTGGTCAGACAGGTCTGAAGCCTGGGACATAACAGCTGGTGTTTGCATTTTTCTATCTCTTTGTTACTGATTACAATTCCTCAAGCAGCTTAACTGTCAGAAATAGCATCTGATTTGTTTTTATCTACTGGCCTTAACTGATATTTATTATTTAATTTCAGACATGTTCTTTAATAATTAACACACCATGAATTTGGCTGATAATTAATGTCCATTCAATTTAGCTCCCATTTGAAGAAAAGTTGTTCATAATTCTCAGACAATTGCTTAAAATTAACTCTTAAGGTTTTGAGGTATTTTGTAACTGGGAAGCAATTGTCAGAGAAGAAGTTTCACATAGATTTAGTCACAGTTACTTGTACTACTCAATCAGGTCTTCTCCAGTAAGGAGACACATTCTGTGAGGTATATAGGTTCCTCAACATATTTCTGTAAAGGGTAAATCCATTTCTGAGCAGTGAGTCAGTATAATAGCGTAGCCTGTGCTTCACTCATGGGCCACTCTAGCCATGAATATACCCAAATGGTACCACGGGGTTTGGTTTGTCCTCTCAGAAGTGAAGATTTTCACCTCTGCTGTGTAAGAGAAAAGAACTAGAATAAGAATTTAAGTAAAGTTGGACAGAAGTTCGTCATTTCTATACTTCTATAGATTTATTATCATGGATACTCTCGCTAGATACACGTTGTGGATGTAAGTTGTGTCCTCTTCTCTCTGTGAAGCTATGAAATTATTCCCTCCCCCAGTAGAAAAAGTGACACCATCACTGTGAAAAACATGATCTACTTTTCTGTTTTTTATTAACTCAACATTGTCTCCTACAAATACGATTTGTCATTCACCAGAAGATTTGAAATGTAGACTTAAGTTACACATAGGTATAAAAAGCATAAAACAGCACACACGGTACCACTGTTTAGACCAGAAAACATTGTGTTGTCCCACAGATAAGAGCACTGTTCAAGCTCAGCTCAGTTGCCTTCTGCCTCAGGGATTGAATTGCCTTCTGCCTCAGGGATTCAGTCTTCAAAGCTGCAGATGTTTCTGCTTCTTCTCCCTCAGCTAGTGAAGCCTTGCTGGCTTTCCCCTGATGTTTCTCACCCATGTCTGAAGCACGGACCAGGGAACCACAGGGCAATCCCATCCTGCTCCACTAGAGCTTATAAAACCTTGGGCTCCTACTGGCTCTTCAGAAACATTTTCCTCCTTCTCTTAATATTTATGTACAATATATGAAGGGATACGATTTTTGTCTTTGATTTAGACATATCTCTTGCCTCATACTTAAACAATAACTTGAAAAATATTTTACAAAGAAAAAGAACATCGTTCATCTGAATGTATTTCATTATTATATTGCTATATTTTATACCCTATTATTAATATATACAAAATTTCTTAATTGCCTTTTACAGATGCACGGAAGCATAT
Source organism: Pseudopipra pipra (assembly GCF_036250125.1). Lineage (NCBI taxonomy): Eukaryota > Metazoa > Chordata > Aves > Passeriformes > Pipridae > Pseudopipra > Pseudopipra pipra. The sequence goes on from NC_087551.1 coordinate 62,396,772, forward strand.
AATATAACAGTTTTAAAGTATCCCATCTTTAGATTTTGTTTTCCTTGGCTCATGTCAATCTTTAATAAACTATGGTTGCTTGGAGAATATAGGAAGTATTTGGAATGTTGTTTAAAGTTTAATAATAACTGGTAGCATTGTCCATTTGCGGCCTGAATGGTTGGAACACCTGTCAGGGCGATCTGGTAGAGATAGCAGCATCATAAAACTTAAACAAACATGGAAGGCTGTTAATGTGCAGTGTCAACAGGTGCCAGGTCCTGTTCTTTATTTGGGGCTTTTCTTTTCTTCGGCTGGGTTTTGTTGTTGTTTTCCCTCTGTTCTCGGTTTTGTCTTCGGGCTGCTCGACCTTTGCTTTCCTGTCTTGTCTCCTTGCTTTCATCTTTGTTGGACTTTTTTCTCTTCTCCTCCCTATTTTTTTTCCCTGAAAAAAAATGATGGCACGTTAGAAGGTTTGTTCAGGCTGTTGCAATTTCTGAGTCTCTCGCTTGGCGGAGCTGGACTACAGCAAAGCTCCTGTTAGGAGCTGGACACTAGTATTAGTGTTTGGAAGTGCCCAACTCTTCATCAAACCACTAAATTTGGCCATTGGACTAGTACCTCCCATCAATCTGACTGAGCAAAGAGCTGAGAGCTCCTTGGGTAGTCCCAGTGCTTTAGAGCTGGTATAAGTATCTCACACAGGCCTGCCTCCCACAGTCAGGAGCATAACTCCGAAAAAACACCACTGGCTAGTTTGTGGACATCAATGGTTGAAGCTAGATAGCATGAAAGTTAGCAATTTTGTGACTTCCCTTCACTGTCAAAAATCAGCATCTGTGCCTCTCCCCTGCCTTAACCTCCACTACACCCACATCCCAGGGGATGTTTGTTATTGCAACATAAATCCCATGAGAAAGTGTCAGCTCCAGCACAGGTATGTGAGTATGTGACTGTCTTCAGACTAAAATGTGGTGTTCCAAGTCTCAAGTCAAGCTTTAGACCATTGTTAGAAAACTAGGTAGTCAAGTACTTTACTGCTTTAAATACTTGCAAGCGTGAGATGTTGAGGATCTTGTTACTGCTACAGACCTCTGCAGTAAAGCATCCTGTCCCCTTAGGGACATTAAAACTTTGTATATTGGCTGTGGAGATGACATTACAGAGTGCATTTATGCTTACATGTATTCTTTATACTGGGTGTGGTGAGGCACCAGAACAGGTTGCCCACAGAAGTTGTGGATACCTCATCACTGGAAATGTTCAAGGTCAGGCTTTAAGCAATCTGATCTAGCAAAAGATGTGCCTACCCACAGCAGGGAGTGGTTGGAACTAGATGATGTTCAAAGGTCCTGTCCAACCCAAACATTTCTGTGCTTCTATGATTCTATTACTCCTATTTTCTTTACAAACCAATGCAGGAATGACATTGGATTGAACTTGTATGTACACACAAGCCTAAAAGAGATTTGTTTGTTTGTTTTTTTAATGTGTGGAACTGGTTTATCTACTGTGCTATGCAGCTGAAATTCACCTGTGGTTAGACAGATCCTAGTAATATCTTCAAAGGCAAGCTTGCTTGAGACTTTCATGGCAGAATGTCGTACTGACCCATACGCCTCCTTACATGGAGAAATTTCTAGACAAGTATTGAAAAGGTTCTGGCCAAACTCTCTTTTATGATATCCTAATAATGATACTCTGAAAAGAATCTTTGTTACATAAAAAAATACTTTTTGCTTTTAAATATCAACAGACATAATCCAGGCTTTCCTACACCGATGTTGGGCAAGTTACTCAAATCTGGTGATAGATATTCCTGTTGAGGGTGCTGAATGCAGGGAATTGTGCCCATTCCAGCCTCAAAACCAAAGCTTTTTTGATTTGATTTTTTGATGCCTTTTTGGGCTCTATGGGAATATGTTACAATGGAGGAGTAGGTGCAGGGGCAGTGGCTTTGTTCTAAGAACAGATAACCATCCAAGGAAGTACTAGTCAGGTAAAGGGAGAAAGATTCAGAGGAGGTAAAGAGAAGGCAGAAAGCAAAGAGCAAGACTAAGATGTGAGAATATGCTGTATCCTCTTCTTGTTGTGTAGGTCTGTGGGATTATTTTACAGCTCATCCATTCCTTACCAGCACTGGGATCAGAGAGCAAGGGAAGGTTTAGATGCACAAGCTGAGTCAAATAGGGACAAATATCTGCTTTTATTTTCTGTTGTTTCTGAAACATGCAGTAAGGCTTTAAATGTAAAATGGCATCTTAGATTTTAGGGAACCAGTCAGAGATTACCTGAATGTACACCCACACCCCTGCAGAATTCCTCTCTTAGTTTGTCAGTGCCATATAAGATGCATGGAGGTGAGCAGGCGAGACCTGCAGAATGGACACAGGAGGCTTAGCGAGAGCTACCAGCCACTGGGAGAACTGGGATTGCTCCATGCAGAAGTGAGCTTGCATCTTACCCAGCTGTAATAACGTCTCTTACTAAGGGATAATAATAAGGGATTTCATTCCAGTGGTTTGTAGATACAGTTGGCCCAAGATAAAATGTTATTTGAATGGAAACTGTCCAGACATTCAGTGTTTGACATTGCTCACTTGGTGATTAGCCAAAATCATTCAGCTGTGACTTCCCAGCCACAATTCTCTAAGTGCGTTAGACTGACATGTAATGGTTTCCTTTTCAGTCATGGACCAGGATGTATATATTTATATGTATGTATGTGAATATACTAAGAATATATGTACTATATCTCTAGCTAGAGACTTACCTAGGCATGGCTTCGCTGTTGATGTTTTAATCACTGGTGTCTTTAAAAAGGATAAGGAAAACTGATTTCTGGAAAACACTTAAAACTGAGTCTTAATTCTCTTCTACTCTGAAGATAGCTAGTTTGGACTCCTCTGTGAAAATTTGTATGTGATTTAATGCTACCACCTCCATGCTGTTGCCATTTCTGAAAAGATCTGCCCTCAAGGCCTGTGCTGTTCTGGTAATGCAGTAAAGCACAGAAGGTGCATCTTTGCTGGTTCTTCAGTTCCTTTCACTACTATTTTTAAAAATGGGAATTTTTATATGACAGTATAATGTTATTTCCAATCAGTCCTTTGTTCAATTTAGAGCCAAGGGAAGATTCTATCAGCAGTTATCTGCTAGAACTGGGGTGTAGCTGGAGCCACATTCTTGTGTACATCTCCCTCCCTGTTCATATCCCTGCTGTCCTCTTCCAAGAGACTTGTTCCTGAATATTTTTTAAATCTTTCTACTACTTGCTGACACCCACTTCGTAGCAGCACATTGATCTGGACACCAGAAGCTGTGGAAATTCATTGGCTATCTGTGAAATGAAAAGTGCAAAAATTACATGGGAAATTATGTTTACAAGCTCATCTCTGAATAAAAGATGATCTCTCAGTACTTAAAGAGAGCTTATAAAAAAAGATGAAGAATGACTCTTTACATGGGAAGATAAATGATAGGACCAGGGAGAGTGGTTTGAAACTAAAAGAGAAGAGATTTAGATTAGATGTTAGGAGGAAATTCTTTGTTGTGAAGGTGGTGAAACATTGAAACAAGTTGCCCAGAGAAACTGTGACCACCCCACCCCTGAAAGTTAGATGGGGCTTTGAGCACCCTGGTCTAGTGGAAGGTGTCCCTGTTCATGGCAGCGAGGTTGGAGCTGGATGATCTTTAAGCCTCTTCCAACCCAAATCATTCTATGATTCTATGAACTACTTTGCCTTTGAAGAAGAAGACAAGGAAAGGCCAGCATGGGTTTAAACATATTATGCATATATATATATATACATGTATATGCATAAATCTGTACGCCTGTGTACGTATCAGTGCCTTTTCCCTCGGCCACGCTGCCGCTAGGGAGTCTCCCGCTGGGAGCAGTGCCTGTGCCGCCCGCGCGGGGGCGCCGCGGGACCGCGCCAGGAGCGGGGCCGCGGGTGGGGGCGGTGGCGGCGGCGGGGGCGCAGCCTGGGGTCGCGCACGCCCTCGCGTCCCGCTCTCGGGAGCCAGCGAGGAGCGTTTCCCGCCCCGTGCCCTTCCTCCGCGCTGGCCCTGCCTTTCCACCGTCTGTCTTTGCTTTACGTCGCCTGCGGGCGAACTTTTTTTAGTCGGCTAGGAAGGGGATGTTAAAAAACGGCGGCGTGTTCTGCCACAGCATGGGAATATCTTACTTTTCTGGTGGGTTACAGAATTCTTACAGTGATGCGCTAACACTACTGTTGTCTGTTTCTTCTTATGGATTCAATAAACCCTTTCAAAACATTTAGATAAATAATAAAAAAATTAGGATAAGTCTTTTTAGACAGGAGATAATGAAACATTTTCCAAGAGAATGTTATGCTTATGAAGATGTGGATTCATGAGATTCTAATACTTCTCTGATACTATGTACTACAGCTATTGTATAACAAATGTAAAATACTTCCAATATATATTATAACAAAGTAATTATTTGGCATTAAAATAGCTTTTATTCCAGAACCGAAATTTTGTACAGACAACTGTACTGGATGAATTAGTCTGCAGGGACTGTCCAAAGAGTTTTCTGGTGCATAGGAGATACTTTGCTGCTTCTAATAGTAGCAAATTTGTATATTGAAGAAAATGTAGAGACTTGCTATAACTTTGAGAAATGCAGTAGTTCAAATTAAATGCAGACGTGAAATTAATTCAGGTGACACTATAATTACATAACAAATCAGATTCAAGGTGTTGAATTCTTGTTAATCTAATTTATAGCCCCTGGTCAAATAAACTCCTGCATCTGTATTTATGCAATCCACGCCTGAATACATCAATAAGTATGCAAACTAGGGTATTTCAGAGAAGCCTTTGTATTAGCTCATCAGATGTGGTGTTTCCACTAGATCTATAGCTGTATTTTATGGATTATAGGGAGGAGGTGTTGGTCATGACTTGGGAGACCTTGGTACTCAAGATCACTATGTGACAGAGATTTACTTAGAAAATCATGACTGATGTGGATTAACTACAACAGAAGACGGATTTAATCTACTTTAGGCATTGTCACTTAGTCCCACCTATTATATTCAACTGTAATTATTACAGGGAACTCAGTGCAGCATATTTGTTCACTTCTCCCTTCTGTGGGCACTGGAACCCCAAACCACCATAGGAAGGCATAAAATCTAACTGTGCAAACTGTTTCGCTTTGATAGAGGGGGTGTTACAGGATAGGTCTCATGGAAAACCCAGAGGGATGAGAATCTGGCATCAGACATTTGGGATGATTGCATCACTCCCATGAAGAAATTTGGCCTGGGAGAGCAGAAGGGGCGAGAGGAGTCATGGAACTGTGCCTGTTGGGGTTGCAGGCAGTGATGTAATAGTCCCCGCTCTGGAAGGGTACTGGTGCTTCTACTGTGCCTGTCACCACAGACCACAAAAGCCTCCCCACTACACTGTAATAAGCTGAAGAGCTGTAACAAAAGACCACGAGCCACTGCTGTAATGGGACACAGTGTTCTTGCATACCCTTCACAGCCTTGACTCACCTCTTGGCGCTTTCCTGGCTGTAGGAGCACTGTCAGTGCTGGTGCTCCAGTACCAGTGCCCCAACCCCTCTGTACCCCACAGGGTACAAGGACAAAGCTTGAGGGTTAAGTGTCACCATGCTGTGTCGTTCTCCTTCCCACCTGTCCATACCCTTCTCAGAGACATTTTTAGTCCTCTTACACTAAAAGTCCGTCACACTTTCATCATGACGTGACCTTGACAACAACAGCACGGCCTGTGCTGAGCAATGATTCCAGGAAGATGAGCGTTCCTTAAGCTCTAAACTCACTATAGCTCTGTCTACAATACAGTCATGGCATATTATGCAAATGAGTGGATCATTCTCGTTTTCAAAAAAAAGTGACACTTTTTTTTTCTGGAACACAGCCTGTAGCATGTACTCACACTACTTGCTAGGATAACAAGCCTCCAAATGCCCATCTGCCCAGTGATGCAATGGACATTCTGCTTTCATTCCCAAGCCACAAGTAGCTGATTAATTTGTTAAATCTTTTTGAAGTTTAAACAGCATAACTTTTTTAACACCAATCTTTTTGTTTATTCCTAGCTACTGGGGCCCTATTTTATAATCACTAGATTTTCAGGTAACCAGAGTGGTGAGGATCAAAAACTTCAGAACAACCTAAGTGCATTTCTTGGCCTTACTTTCTCCCGAAGACACTCGAACTACTGAAGAGAATATAGGTAAAAATTTTAACAGAGCTAAAGTCAAAAGGCATTCAAGGAGCAATTAACTTGGCCAAACCTATGTTCTCCCACTGTTGAGATGCATGCAGGTTATCATCATGCTGAACAATGGCTTCCCATACCAGTCCAGATGGATACAGAACTTAAAGCATGTATCATATCCACAGTTCTATGTGGTGATCTTAGAAAATTCAAGATACCTGAACAAGCTCAACAAGAGGGCCAATGGGAATCTCATGAGTTTTAACAAGATCAAGAGCAAGGTGCTGCACCTGGGTTGGGGCAACCCTCAGTGTCAATACAGGCTGGAGAATGAAAGATGGAGAGAAGCCCTGCTGAGAAGGACTTGGGAGTGCTGGTGGATGAAAGGCTGGACATGAGCTGGCAATGTGCACTTGCATCCCAGAAAGCCAGTTGTATCCTGGGCTTCATCAAAAGCAGTGTGGCCAGCAGGTTGAGGGAGGAGATTCTGTCCCTCTACTTAAACTCTTATAAGACCCCATCTGGAGCACTGCATCCAGCTTGGAGTACCAGGCACAGGAAGGATATCGACCTGTTGGAGTGAGTCCAGGGGAGGCCCACCAAGATGATTAGAGGGATGGAGCAGCTCTCCTGTGAGGAAAAGCTGAGAGAATTCAGATTGTTCAGCCTGGAAAACAGAAGGCTTCAGGGTAACATAACCGTGGCCTTCTGCTACCTGAAGGGAGCCTACAATAAAGATGGAAAGAGACTTTTTACAAGGTCATGTAGTGACAGAACAATGCAGAATGTCTTTAAACTGAAAGACAGTAGGTTTAGATTAGATATTAGGAAGAAATTCTGGAACAGGTTTCCCAGAGAAGCTGTGGATGCCCCATCCCTGGAAGTGTTAGAGGCCGTGTTGGATGGGGCTTTGAGCAACCTGATCTAGTGGAAGATGTCCCTGCCCAAGGCAGAGGGGTTGGAATTAGATGATCTTTAAGGTGCCTTCCAACCCAAACCATTCTATGATTCTGTGATTCTATACCTCAAATGCTATCAACACTTATGCTTGAGCAACTGCATTAGGGGACTTGGTGACTAACTTGTACTTACATGTTCTACCTCCTTTTAAAAATGGAAATGCTTCTCTAGATGTAGACTTCAGATGTCTTTGTATGAGACTTGTGATCCTTGAGGTTCACTTGCCTCTGAAAATAGAATCTGGACTACTAGACTGCATTCACTTTAAAAATATTCTTATTTACATTGCGTGTGCTAGCTTGTTCTTGCAAGAAGAGAACAGTGCTGAAACGGGCACATTAGTGGGAATGAGAATGTTGTTTCCAATTACAGAAATAGCTCAGGCCTGTGCCACAGCCATTTGCAGAAAGTGGGCAGAGAGGAATGGGAGGAGACTGAGCAGATTAGCTACGCCAAGACAGGAGATGTCAGGTTTTGCTGCTGTAGGAGATAAGTATAAAGTTGTATCCTGTTAGGTGCATGGGCAGTCAGAAGAGATCTTTTTTTATGTGGGCTGCTTGGGAAATGACACTGCTATGCTCATGAGCTCATAAGCAAGGCTTATGAAAAGTCCCTGGCGTGTGATGACGTCTTTGCAAACAGGTTGGTTCTGCCTTTCCTGTGCCATAGAAAAGACATTGCCAGTGCCTGAAAATAGAAGAATATCTGCCAGTCAAAGAAGCAGCCAGAGGAGGAAGATTGGTATAATGAGTTCTGTTTGCTGTTTCCTCCTCACTTGTCTGTTGGGACTGAGGGAATTTGTTAGCAGCCTTGTTTTAATCAGGACTAATGTTCTAACAACAGCAATTTTGTAATTACATAACAGTTTTCATCTTATAAGAACCCACAGCTTATAAAGGTTGAACACAGCTTCCAAAGAGAGGAAAGTAATGGCTATTTAACAGAGCAGAAAATCACTCCCCATTGCTTTGGACAGGAAGTGACATACGCCGTGCTGGTATTTACGAAACTGGCATTTTCTGCCTTGAGACTTTTAACAGTGACTTCTGAATGGGATTTGGTTTTTACAGCTCTCCTAAAAGTGGCGAAAAGGTATGAGTGTCCAAATCCACTTGATAGGCCTCTTTTAAGACTATTAGAATCAGGTGCAAATACAAAGGTTTGGAATAAGAGTGACTGGTACCAAAAGCCCTCACCCTGTCATTAGAGCATCAGAATACTGGGAGGAATCTCTAATAGCTTGTTTTCCTTTAAGGCACCAATAATTCAAGCCCTTCTGTTAACTTGGATTGAGGTCATAAATATAGTCCTTTTTAGAGACTTAGTTCAGCTGGTGCAGGCTTTTGAACAAACCAGAAATAAAAATGTGATGCTGCATTATGTCAGATCTGCATGTTTAGTCTGCTGCTCTAGAAATAATCAAGAAAAGTTATACATGATAAGAGACAGATGCTAATGCCTCAGCAGACATTTGAAGTCTTTCTAGTACAGTAGTAAAAAGGCAAAAACACACACAAAGAAACTTGTTTCTTTAGTACTCAGATTTGTGCTTGAAGTGCTCTGAAGCAAGGGATAAATGAGAAAAAATGTTTTCCTTGGCTTTACTTACACTGATTGCCTTAATGTAACCTGCTAATTCAGATGATACTTATAAGACACCAATGTCTGGATGCATCCCTAAGAATGCCTTTTTTCATAAGTGATCCTAGCTCAGAGCTGCTCTATAGTGATGGCTGAGTACAGATCCTGGAGGGAATTTGCAAGTGCTGACTCCAACACTTGGGCCAGGCCAGCAGTTCCTGCCCTGGTACTACACACCAGGACCAGGGAGCCTGGGCATCTTGCACCATTTCATTTGCTGATATAAGAGCAGTTATACACTCCCCCTAGAACCTCCTCCTTACATTTCCTTAAGCTTCCTGATATGCCAGGAAGGTAGAGGAAGATGAGGAGTCAACAGGATGCAGCTCTGGCCCCTCTCAGTACGGTTCACTTGTCCACTCCTCTCTGAGCATGGTTTGTTTGCGTTTCTGCCTGCGGTGACACCTGTGCTGACAGGTAGCTGGGAGTCCCTGCGCGTCCCACAGGTAACCCAGGCCAGCCAGATGGCTGGATCAGACTGTCAACAGCAGGTAACATGCAAGGGGACAGCAACTCCTGATGGATCCACTCATCAAAACCATCAGCACACAGAGCCGGGTGCTATTACTTAAATTCGTCGGAGGCTGGATTCTGCTCTCCGTTTTACTTGCTCAAACACATGGAGGTCACCAAGGTTGGTGTCTGGTGTAAATGAAGGGAGAATTTGCTTTCAAGGATACTTTTCAAATCAAGGTGTTGAAAGTTGACTGTCTCTTTCTGTTTTGTGTCTCCAATGTGTGTGTACTATTTCCGCTGGTCAAAGCATTGATCCTCCCCTCTCAAAGTAGTGCAAATATGTCCAAATACATTTTCATGCTGATTAAAATGACAGGTCAGGTTTCTAAATTTCATACAGATAAGACCATTTAAAGGTCCTCTCTGAAAAAACATGACATGAGATTTCACTTTGACCATCTCCATATGCCTCTGAAGAATTTTTCTCACCTATTGAGAGAATACCTAGCAGTTTACCATGTACAGAGACGCTTGTGGAAAAGGACACTGGAGTCACCAAGACTCTTGGGCTGTCTCTGAAAAAGGCTCAGGAAATTTTTATGCCAAAAGGATTCAGAATGTAGCCCTAGGAAGCTCGGGAGGACCAAGTTGTCAAAGGCATATCAGGTTTTCAGGCTGCTGAGTTTTTGTCAGCCTGCCAGGTGGGTTGCCAGAGGTCAACCCAATGGACAAACTGCCAGGATATTAGGCAGAAATCTAAGAAAAAGACAAAATTGTTTCAAAAGCTTGCCTACTTTCTAATGGGACTTCGTCGAAATCAGCAAGTTTCTGGGAAACGTGATGACTAATAATCTGTTATTTTCCATTTATTTGGAAAATTTTTTAAATAAAATATTTAAAATAATATTTCTAAGTAGGTGTCATGGAGGATATGCATGAAAAAACCCTTGAATGTAAATATTTTAACATTGCCTGTAAGTTTTCAATTTAACATGAATCACAGATATGAATTGTTCATGTAAATTTTATCCAAGCTGTCTTGTCTTCTTCTTTTTTTTCCAAAAATGTGATAAGTTTATTCTTTTTAAATCCCTGAGGATGAACTGTGCATTTAGAGCTTTTTGTAGTAACACAGCTTTGCACACTGAAGTGAGCTGCCGGCTTTTTGAGTAGCCTGAAGTGGAATGTGAATGATTATGCCATGTGGCAGCGCATCACTGGAGTCCACTTCACTTAGTATACTTTATAAACTGACTGCTACGCCATTTAGGTTGGATATGGATGCGGTCGCATGGCCCAAAGGCTAGAGGAGATGCGGCCCCCATTGAGACGTGAAAGCAGCCTCTCATGACAGAGGGCACCCCCAAGTGCTAAGGAAGATCTGTGACTCCTGATCCACCTCACCAGGAGATCTGACCTGTGTCCCATCTCACAGAGCTTCTACCGGCAGTGTGTGATGGCAGCTCAGCAGAACTTGCTGCAGGCATGTTTTATTTCTTTGCTTGGTGCTTGGCTGGTACCTCAACAGTGTCACAGCAGCGCTGATACATTGGTAACAGTCCTAGGTGTGCCTGTGGTGTGTGTGCAGCGCATACATCAGGGCTGGTTACAAGAGCCGAACTATTGGAATGCAAGAAAGGTTCTAAGGAACCTGAAGCAAAAGTTCAGTGAGTGATATTTTCAGTACAATAATGTATTGCAACACGTCAGGACCTTCTCTAGCCTCTGAAAACTGGGACTGTGGGGACAAGCACTCTCTCTTTCCAGCTGTCTCCTGCCTCCAGATGAAGAAGCCCACGCACATTCATCAGCAAATATATTCATGCTTCTCTTTAAAACTGAGTAACTAATCACTTTTCTGCCTACTCCAAGACCTTTTGCTTTAGTCAAAAGGAGAAACTGCTAACTATTTCTACAGATCTGAGCACCACCTGCTTTTGTTAGTGACTTGTTAGGCACTCTTTTATAACATCTGAGACCAACCCTCTAGCCACTAAACCCAATAATATTTTGCAAGGGTTTGGTATGGCATGCTTTGAAACACTTTACAGACTGTCGTACAGAAATGTAGAAATCTCAGGGGCAAGAAAACAGGAAATAGTTGGTGCACACATACTGTAGCAAGATACTAATAAGGAGCAGGATGCTTTGTTCAAGGAATTCAGAACAAACAGACCCTTATTCCAACCTCAGCCAGAAACTCTAAAAAGTAACTTAAAATTGTTCATGTACTTTTGAAAATGCTACCCAAGATGTCTCTTTGTCCAAGAAGTTAATTTATGTGCTCTGAAAGATTGAGTTTCTTTCAGATAGAAAACAGAGATTCCATCAGCCTTAAGCCTGAAGTATCCAGAGGTATTCACAGAGACTCTTCCATCTCCATATTACATCTTCCATTGTGTCACATTTAAACTTGAGAGATTTATCCATTGAAGCTTTAGTTTAATTTAAGATCACTGTGGAAAAAAAATCCAGGAACAAAAAATATGCTGTGTCTGGGAATGTGATCCTTTGTCTCAGTGACAAAAACTTCTTTTCTTTATAATATGGCCTTTATATGACTTCCTCAGGCTCCACAAGTGTAAAACAGAGAGAAGAGATCCTTAATTTTGTTAAGTGCTTTGGGATCTATGCATAAAAACCACTACTGCTGCAAATCAGAGACACTGAAAGGGACAGAGAGTCCTCCTTACTTCAGTTAATGGTTTGAAGGACCAAATGTCATACTTCAAATAGAGAGCTCAGGATTATTCTTTACAGAAATATTGTTTCCTTGTGCATGCTTAAAGGTAGTAGGGTCTGGATCACCCACTGGCATTCCCTCCCACCACCCACATCATATGAGAAATAAAGTCAGTTCCTCTGGATTTAAACTAAATCCTTCTGGTTTAGCAATGCACATTTCTGCGTAGGCAATAAACATCTGTCGTCTGCCATTCATTAATATTAATTATAAATGGTCACTAGCTCATGGAATCCAAGTCCACCAGCTGAGATTTTTCCAACTTTGACCTTGTTAGGTTTGTATAAAAAGTGTTCAGAAGGGTTCTTCGAAGCTCGAAGCCAGCAATAAGTGCAATTTGCAGAGTACAGCATTTAGATTATGCACTTAGAACAAGGGCAGTCAGAAGGGGTGATGGGGAGCGGAGAAGGGGAGGGAAGAGGGAAGACAGAGCATGAAACAGAGCTCCTTTAAATGCTTGAGAGTTTTAGACCTTTCTGCAGGCTAATGACAGGGAGAGGCATTGTCCATAATGAAACCAGCCCATCCATTAAACATTACTGTAAATGAAAGGTTGCGTGAATTAAAGGTTATTCATCTCATGTTTCAGGAATGTAGCTGTGTTTCATGTCTGAAGCCTGTTTTCCTTTTAAACAGAGTTCTTCAGATGACAAATGAGAGAAAATTTCAGAAAGCAAATGGGCAGAAGTAAATACATGCTTAAGAACAAAGCAGAGACATAACTGTAGCTGTAAATCTTTATACTGAGGCTACTGTTTGCCATAGATATTGGGGAGGATTAGATTAGAATTGAAAAGTTTCATTACTGGGTCATTTTGCTTATAAACCAAAAAAAACAATAGAAAATATGTTCATCAAATCCTGACCTTAATACTACCTGTATATGTTTCATACGGAACACTGCTTAATTCTTTTGCTACCATTTTGGATTTCAAGGAACTAAAAAGAGAAAATTTAGAAAATACTTTTTCTGAATTTTGCATGGCCACCACATTTTTAAATTATAAATCTTGGGGTTTTTTCTCCCTGTTAATTTTTTTACTACTGCAAAATCACTTCAACAAAAATTACTTGAAAATAATATTTGTTTTCACCTGTCCTTATATTAGCTCTCTTTTTTTCAGGCCTAAGCATACAGCAGTATGTCCCTCAGGGGCCATATCTTCATCTGCTCTTAAAATATACACACCTTCATTGGCAGAGAGATACTAGCTCATATCTCTGGTGAATTAGTAAGAAATCCAGCCCCGTATGCTTCCTATAACTGATACAAAACTGATGAATGCAAAGAGAAACATGAGCACATATCTCAGCAATGCAAATTACTAAACTGGACAAAATGAAGGGAAAGTTGAATTCTGTTCTTTGACTCAGGCCCAAATAAAAATCTGAGGTTGGTAAAGACAGCAGGAGACCTTATTCTGATGTCAGCAGACAGAGATACTTGGATTCGTGCTCTGTAAATGTGCAGTATGTTGCCTCTCCCCAGGAGTCTTACAGAAGGCAACAGACAAGAAAAAAAATTGTGGAAATTTTGTAGCCATTTTATAAATGTAATCAAAGCATTATCTAGTTTATTATTAGTCTATGAAGCTGAACTACTATACTTAGGCTATCTCTGATGGATATTTGTCTAATCTTCTAAAAATCTTCCATGATAGAGGTTCCCACAACCTCCCTCCTGTTCTTTACAATCTCTGATAATAATATGGGATGTCATCGTCTCATTGGGAATGTTGTGAAGCTCCTTTGGACTTTTATAAACGAAAGTTATGGCAGCAAGTGTTTAACTTCGTAAGTTTTTCAAACTTATGAAGGTGGAGGAGCTGGGAGGTGGTAGCCTAAGCAGACCAAAGGCTACATCAGGTGTCAGAGCTGGCATGGAGAGTGAGCTGAGACAAGGAGACTGGTGATGCAGAGACGTGGGTGGGGAAAAGCAAACAGAGCTGACTGGGTGGGGAAGAACAGGCAAATATCCAGAAAGATGAGGAGAAACAACAGCCAAAAAAGGGCTCCTTTGTTTTCGCTTTGTTACAAAGGAATGCTGAAAATCCTTGCTTTGCAGTTAGATCCACAGTACCCTGAAGTCAATGGGATTTCAGTGGGTCTTTGATCAAGCCCTTTAAAATAAGGGCAGCTGTAACACAATAATGAATGAGTACCATTGCTGCCCATGATTGCAGTGTTATAGCAGCATTGCTATACATGGAAGTGTTCCACAGCCCAGGATTTAGCTGATTAAACAGTGCTGAATATCTCGCCATTAGATTCGAAACATCCGCTGCCTGATTTACTCTGTAGCTCAAATACTCCAGATGTTTTGCATTCTTGGACAAAATTTGATAGATGTGCTATCAAACTCCTCCCTTGCATTTGTGCTTTTTTCCAGGATAGACAGGTCAAAGTAGTAAAAAGATTTAGATCTCCAGGTGGCAAGGGCCACGTGAGCCCTGCTGTCAGCAGCCACCTCCCTTCACCTTTACTTTTTAGTAATATTGTCCAAAGGTGAGAAAACAGCTTGCTGTGGTCTTCTGAAGAGTCAGCAGAAAGCAGTTATCAAGATATCCTGCTGTGGCCCACAGCCTGGAAGAGTCTTATTTTCTCTTCCAGCAGTGACAAACATGTCCCTCCCTCAGAAGGAGCTCCTTAAATCACTAGAAATTAGGGGAAGGACTTTGGAAGCATCAGCTGTGAGATGTGATAGAAGACCAGTGTGGAGAGAAAGATGGGTATGTGAGGATGTTCTGGCAGAGGAGGGAAGGGAGGTGGGGTAAGAGAGAGCGATATGCTCTTTGCACATGGTCTCTGCTCTGTGGTGCTGAGAGGGGAGAGTTTCCTATTTGCTTCTACAAAACTAGTCACAGTTTCCTATTTGCTTCTCCCTGAAACTCAACAATATGAAGTTGCTGAAGGTGAAAGTGCCATGAATAAGTTAAGTACAGCTGTACCAGGGAAGAAGGCCAGAGACTAGGCAGACCCCTGCATGTCTGCACAACATAACTTGTAGTTTGTTTAAGGACTCTGACCTGCAGCAGTGCTCTTCCCCAGTCAAATCTGCTGTGGAGAGAACAGCCCCAGCTAGTTTGGTTGCAAGCCAGAAGGTGGCCCTTGGCCATGTGGGCAAGGAGCAGACCTCTGCCTGGTCTTTTGCAGGGTAGACACGGATGTGGATTTCAACTTCTAGAGCTGGAGCTCTCAATCTCAGACATTTTTATTGAAGAGGGAAGACTTTAGGCAGGTGCTGGAAATTTGGTGTTGAATGAATATCTGATGGATACTTTGGAAGGGAGAGGAAGAAGGATTCTTGGGTGGTTTGTATTTCTATCTGTTTTTACTACAAAGCTCAGGCATCTAAAATATAGTCAACTAGCCAATTCTGGAGCACAAGGAGGCACCAGAAGGGAAGATCAGAAAGAAAAAGAGCTGATTTCTATCCCTTATTTGGTTTAGGGATCTGAGGAGGACTGCTCTCACATTGTTGACATTTTAATAAAATAATGCAATCAGCTTTTTTCTGATTCACGTCCCTTACGAGAGCAATTGATTACACACTTCTGTCTCAGCTTTGACACTATTCCTGTTAATACAAGGTTGATACTTTTTATCGTCAGCATTCTGGCACATTTTTTATGGCTTACTCCAGAGGGCCTCAGGTCATCTGAGTGACCTCCCCACTCCAAGTCCCCCAGGACAGACAGGAGGCAGAAGGTGGCGAGAGAGGAGCTAGCAGCCAGAAAAGAGAACATGCTCTGAGGAGCACAGAGACAGTGTCGGCCCAGCACCCTGCAGGGCTAAAACTGATTTTGTTACCTGAGGGCACAGCCATTTTCACCTGACTGTTCATCAAGATGCATATTACTCAGTGAGTACAACCTTGGCATGGTACACGCAGTGTCCGCAGTCAAGTGTGCCACATGTGTAGAGGTGCACAGCAGGTACGTACCACTTGCTTGTGTGGTTCATACATGTCTGTCACAACTGGAAGATGTGATGAGAATTTAATGTTCATACTAGCACAAGCAAAATAAATGTACTTGTAGCAAAACAAAATATTATTATTAATTAGTTCAGATTTTAATGTCTCCTTTTGCAGATAGTAACCTAGTAAAACTTTAAAAAACTGCCTGTGATTAAATCTTTTAAATGCTATGAGGTTAAAAATAACTTTTTCCAACCTTTTCAGCCCTTGATTTGTAGAGTAAGTACATCCTTTAATATTAGCTATTTGAGATTCACAAATCATTTCGACTCATTTCATCTTTATCTCCCCCTCTGAACTCTTCTCACCCAGATTTCTTCTCCAGGTCATGTCCCTGTCTGCTGTCCAGCAGCAGTGGGCAGCCCTGTGCTGTCTATGCCCTGCCTCACTCAGGGTATCCCCAGGATGCCATTTCACTTCATGTTGCAACTAGCAGATTCCTGGTCTCAGCAACCCTACTCTTGGAGGCTGGAAATGTGTTAAAGTTAAAGAGTCAAAACCCCTGCAAGGAAAGGAAATGAGAAGTCCTCTTGGCAGCAACAAATGGAAAATAAACAACCAAACTCTTCACAAAACAGATTCCTCAATTATAGTAACTCAGGCTTGCAAAGGCCAGAGTTAGGGCCCATTGGCGTATGCAGTATGTAAACACAGGGTTGCAGTAATTAGTTTCATGTTCATTTTGAGGTTTCA
The DNA here is from genome assembly GCF_036250125.1 of Pseudopipra pipra. Taxonomy (NCBI): domain Eukaryota; kingdom Metazoa; phylum Chordata; class Aves; order Passeriformes; family Pipridae; genus Pseudopipra; species Pseudopipra pipra. The sequence goes on from NC_087551.1 coordinate 62,413,448, forward strand.
GAAGTCCTGTGACCTGCCATGGAGTAGGGTCATTAACCATAACCACACTAGTGACCTTCACACAGGACACACTCTCACAGTCATACGAGCGAACTGTGTACTGTGATGTCTCCCTGGCTCACATGCTCCAGCCCTCTTATTTTAAAGGCCACTGAGCTCTACATGAGGGATAAGATGTGACTTTTGGGACGGGTTGTGATTGGAGTATCCTACTTTCCCATATAGCAATGCTTGGGATTTAAATGCGATTAAGTAAAATTACTAAATACCAGAAATATACAGAATTTCCTCAAATTTTTTTTTTTTTAATCAGAAAAATTTGTTTCAAAATAGTATACTGAGGAATTACTGAAGTGTGTGGGCCTCCATTGCACTGGAGGAGAGACTTTTATCTTTGGTGTGTGGAGTGCATAGGGACAGAGTATTCAGAGCTTGTTCTCTAAAAGGCAACCCACCTTTGAATAAGCAGATGTGCAGCCACTACTAGATGTTTATCAACACAACAAAATGCTGCTCTAACCTTGATTTTGCCAACACTTGGTGAAATTACTATTGGACATGAGTATTTTTCAACTCTGATTTTTGTTTTACTGTGGCTGATCTATGGATTCCCTGAAACACACTCATCTTGCTTACAGAGTCTCTCTGAGTGAACTTTGATTTAGATTTTGCAGTGTTGCAAAGTCATTACCATACAGATGGAGAAAATGTGCCCTTTAATTTAAAAGTTAGCAGTTAAAAGTCCATATCACTCATATTAGGCTGTACTTAAAAATCATTGGAAAGAAACAGGCACTTTCAGGAAGCAAATTATTTTGCACTTCTTAGAATCTGTCTTACAGCACCTTAGGTGCAGTATTAACCCCACCATTAACACGACCCTTGTTTTGACAATAGCAAGCAATTTTTAGCTGTCCAACCTAAATGGAGTGAACCCCATCATACCCTTGCAAAGCCTACAGAGGCTCAGTGGAGTCCCAGCTTGTCATTCCTAGTCTGATTTCTCAGATGGCAAAATCAATTGCATCCATATAAAATTCAGATTGTCCAGTGTGACAAAAGAACTCAGCAAAATGCACAAGCAACTGTTCCAGAGGCCTGTCAGTCAAGAATTTTTGGGCAAAAAAGGTGTATTGGCACATAATTAAACACATTGATGTGGCACATACTTATGCAAGTCTTAAGTGGCTACACAGAAATTTCTGTGGGTTGTGAAGATCATGAAACCCTGATTTTACATATCAAGGTTTAAAACCTTGAGCAAAAAAGTGGAGAAAGTCATGCTGATTTCAAACGACTTCCTTCACTACTGTACCTCCACCTACATTTTGAAATGTAATGCAACTAACACATCTTTTCTTCTCTTTTAGTAGGGACTATTTTTAATTTGTTTTGCCTGGGATGGCTTAGCTGACTGCTAATGAAGTTAATACCCCTCAACAGGATTTGGTGCAGAATTACTGCAGAAACTTTTCTTTGTGAGAAATACTAAAGGGGCAACTTAATTTAGACTCCAGAGCCCTCTGTGCTCCATTGTTACATGGATCTGTGTGGCATCAGAGTGTGTACATTAGGGTGGGTAGCTCAATGATCTTAAATTAAATGAGTGAAATTAATTTATTGACTGATATTTTAAGTTTGCACTAAGTTAAATTGTTTTCAGCTAAAGTGAATTCTTGATGAATGGCTTGGGATTTTTAGCTGAGTGGTGGTTTTGGAAATCTGATGGTTACCTGATAGGATTCCTTCCTCACAGCATAGCCAACTGAAGACCTTTTCAGACATTATCTGATTATTATGTTGAAAGCATTATGTGGACATATAGCAATAAGGGATAGAGTAACTAGTCCAGAGAAACAAAAGACATGAGTTGAATCTCAATTCTCTAAGTTATTCAATCAAACCTGCGTTTTTATAGTCACATATATGCAGTACAAGATAGGAGCATTTATTTTACTTTATTTACCCAAAATATATATACTTGTTTATTAAAACTGTTCAGCAGTAAATCCTGTTCCCTTAGTTCCCTTCTGTTTGCCAGTCTACACCCAGAATTCAGCTCCTCATCTCAAAGACACTGCTCTCTCTCTTATTCCTGCTGTAATTAAAAAAAAAAAATAAATCACAGCATCATGTCTCTATTCTCCTTACAGCACAAGCCATTAATGGACAAGCTACCTTGCCTCCAGGGGGTTGTAGTCTTTTGAATTTTGCCTAAAATTACCCCTCTTCCTCTCATAACAATATCCTGCTTTCAGACTGTACAAGGTGGTAAATTCCTACATTTCATAGTGAAAAAGAAATATGCTTTTCTACATTCATGCCACCATGTCTTCATTTCTAATGCTTGAATTTTTGCCTATCAGGAACAGGAACCTTCATTGGTCTGTGTTTGCACAGATGGGATGCAGTTAGCATTGCTTCTGTCCTTTGAACATCTAAACACCACAAACATGCAATTGTGGTTGCTCATTCAATATATGAATGAGCAACAATCGAAATATAATTTTATTTGCTTACAACGATACAGCTGTGTAACTAATGTCATCTATCTATTGGCTTGCATAATACCCAGATTTCTAAGGTGTCTTCCTTGTTCATAACTAATACTAGTTTTGATGAGTTCTTTTAGTCTCTTCAAACCGATCAGAACGTGTTCTCTGAAAGCACTTAAAATTGGCTGATCTCTGTGGGGGTTTAGTTGGGACTCCACAGAAAGTCATGTGGTGAATATTCTCTTCTTGGCAGAATTACTCATGAAAACATGCAATTCCTTCCCCACAAATACTTTTGTATGCAGAATATCAGAATTTCAGAATATTTGTCTTTCGGCCAGTAAAAGTCAATCTCACACATTTGCAGACAGCAGTCCAAAGGGACTCGTGTTTGGCGAGAGCACATTTATTAAGCCAAAGGATAATTTTCAGTGTTTGAAGAGCTCTGCATGTTATGCTTTTCCAGTACATCTATTTGCCATTTGACACGAATGGACATGGCTACAAGAAACATGTGACTCAACGAATATCTGTCAGTGAAGGGTAGGAGTCAAGAAAGTGTTAGGTGTGGAAAGGCAAAAGTAACAGTGTACTGCACTGGAGGAGGAAAAAAAAATGTGTGAGGGAAAGAAAGAAAGAAGAAAAATAGAACTTAATATGCAGACTAAAATGAACTCACCATCATGGGACTAAAAGAGGAGAACGATGAAATAAATTACAGTGAAGTTTGGATAGGACTGAACTATAAAAGGAGCCTGTATATGAAAAACATGGGAATTACCATGTCAGAACATCCTAGAATCAACTTATTTAGTGCTAAAATAAGCAAAAAGAGCCTTTTAGACTAGTTGGGATATTTGTTTCCTCATTATTCCCATTTGTTTTCATCCATTCTGAAAATACTAGCACCTTCTCACAGTAAAACTTCATTTTGCAGCCAGTGAGGGGAAAAAAAAAAGGTTGCAATAGATCTCACCAGCTTCAATAACACACCAGCAAATGGAAACAAACAAAGAAACCCTCTCTTCATCTGCTTTATCTCGTTTTGCATAGCTGTTCCAGAGACATGTCCTTGCTGCTGTGCGATAGGAGTGCCTTAACTGACTAACATCCTGTCTCTGACCTCAACTTCTTGAGCAAAGTCTTTGAGGCATCTGTGACGAGCATACCCCGTCATCATGTGGTCTTTGCCCTAGCTCCCTCAGCCACAGACATCTATTCAACATGGAAATGGCCAAGGCTGGCCAAGCTAGCTCTCTTGTCATGGCCATGGAGAAAAGATTAACAGCACTGTTCGTAACTGCTGGGTCTGCTGCTACACTTCAAAAGCCACTGCCATGGAAGCTAAACTCTAAAGCAACCCCTGAACAGCCATGGGGAGTTTTACAATAAAAAAGAGAATTGTCAATATTTCTCAACAGTAAATACAAACTTATTTACTTTCCCTTCCCTTTTAAGTGTTTCTGTTGTTACCTCCTTCTGCACTCACTGCATGGGCACAGCTAGCCATAAGAACAGAGCCTGGCTTGGTTTCTCGGGCAATTACTCTATTGTTCAAAGGGGAACAGAAGTTTCTTTTTGTGTAATAAGGGACAGTAGCAGTAGGGAAGATATGTTGCCTGGAGTTAAGTTGGAAAGTTTTGTTTCCCCATTCCAGTAAGAACAGAAGGAAAACTTGTAGCTTAATTCTCAGTTTCCTTTCTTGTCACCATAATCCATCCCTTGAAGCTATTTTAACCTGATGTTTTATATGTGAATTTCCTCATATTTATTAAGAATTATCTTTCTTAAAAAAAAAAGTAAACATGTCCCTGAGAAGGTGTATGAAAATAAATGGGAAAGACTTTTGTGGATACTGAGAAGGTGGATTTCAGAACATAAAAAAATGGCTTTCAGATATAGACACACAAATCCCAAGGGCACAGATAGAGTTGGAACATAGGTTTCATCAGCCTGCATTGGTTTTGAAGGAATTGTCTACTGATCATAAAACAGGCTAGGATATAGACTGTGACTTGCTCAAAAGGAAGAAAAAACCCCACCTTTAAGCACATTGTAGAAAAGAATGAAAGAAAGATTCCTGATTGTGAATGAATTCTTGTGGTGCACAGTATTTTTCAAGTATGGTTTGGCTTAAATCCCATAAAATAAGAATGGACAGTAAAATACCTGAGTAGTTTCTTCTTAAGTCCTTATTACACAGGAACAGCAGTCATTTCTCAAAGAGAAATGTCTTATTCAATCTGAAATACCAATGCCAACATACCATAGGCAAATACACAATATCGTTGCCCCAAAAAATCCCAGTTTCACAGTTCCAAAATTACAGTTCATTTCTATATTTTCACCTTTGTCAAAAATGGGCCTCGATAAGGAAAAAAACCCAAGTCTTCCCCCTGTTACAGTGGGCTAATGAGAAGCTGTTTCAAGTTGCACCACTGAGCAGGAACAGAAGCAAGTATGGGCATCCTGGACATAGAAATCTGTAGCATTTTTACAGGAATCTGTAAATAGGTTGCCTTGGCTTTTACCTTGATGCAGATGCACCTCTTTACCTCTTCAAGACACTGCCTGACAAAAGGAGGAGGAGGAGGTTACACCTACCCCTATAGGCTCCCATTTATCAGTAAATCTAACCAGTTCTTGGGTGAGGGGGAGGCATCTGTAGCTATCTGATTCATAAGATCCTCCTTCTAACCATAGAATCACAGAATATGCTGAGTTGAAAGGGACCCATCAGGATCATAAAGTCCAACCCCTGGCCCTACTCAGGACACCTCAATAATCACACCATGTACCTGAGAGCATTGTCGAAGCTCTTCTTGAACTCAGTCTTGGTGCTGTGACTACTTCCCTGGGGAGCCTGTTCCAGTGCGCAACCACACTCTGGGTGAAAAACTTTTTCCTGATATCCAACCTAAACCTCCCCCGACTCAGCTTCATGCCATTTCTTCAAGTCCTGTCACTGGTCACAAGAGTTAAGAGATTGCTACTTGCCCCTCCTCTTCCCCTTGTGAGGGTGTTGAAGACTGCAATGAGGTCTCCCCTCAGTCTCCTCTTCTCCAGGCTGAACAGGCAAGTGACCTCAGCTGCTGCTCATACGGTTTCCCCTCAAGGCCCTTCACCATCTTAGTGGCCCTCCTTTGGACACTCTCTAATAACATTATTTCCCTTCTCATGAAGTACATCCCCAGGGAACAAGCCAACCTTCAAAAGGGTTATGAGTTCCAAACCCCTTGAACATTTCCATAAGTAATTTCAGCAATCCTTGCCACCATTTAACAGTGAAACAGTCAGTTAGTACTTGTTACCAGCAGCTTCTCCTGACTCACAGATGTTCACACGAGGGAAGAGTTGCTCCACCTGTTCCACTCACCCTCAAAAGGAGTGAGAGGAAAAGAGAAAATAGGCAGGATGGGGCAATGGGAAGGATGGGGAAAATGGGAGGGATGGGGAAAAAGAAATATTCCATAGACCGTCCTATGTCAACCAGAGTAACTGCACTGGGGACAGACCAAGGAACTTCCCCTCTGCAAGAAGGGAAGAAAAGGGAACAATGGAACAACAATATCTACTGGGTGGAATTTGTGTAAATTATTATTTCATAGACTTCTTAACATGTGGGATACCATTCACTAGCTGTCATGCTGGGGAATAAGTCCAACAAGCTGCCTTGCATGGATGGATGGTTCTGCCGGCAGTTTTGCTTTTTAGGTGAAACCAAGTGGAGTTTCTCTTGTTTGCCATGCAGTGTTGTGGTCTTTCTCCCGTGCTGGGACTTCATGACCTAGATGCAAATCAGGCCATGTTGTTCAGCCAGAGCAAGTAGAAAGAGTTCAGGAGAGAGGCCACAGCGCTGCATTTGCACGAGTTATAGTTTTACCTGTAGGGAAGCAAGAAATAGGAATTGTTTTGGAGGAATCCCATGGCTGAAGCATGAAACTTGGCTGCCTGATACCCAACAAACAACAACCACCATGACATGTTTTATGATGGATCTTTTCGTTCTGAGTGCCACATGCAACCCGTCATCTTGGCAGCTCTTTCAGAAGACAGAACCGAAAGACAAAGTGCCTTCCCATGAGCCCACCCTGTTCTCTCTAGATCACACAAAGCACATTTTTTGAGCAGTGTTAGGACTTTATTTACTCCAGGCAAAGGCACAGTTCTCTCCAGCCCGAAGAACACCACATCAATGGGAGCTCTGGTGAAGCCTGCAATCAAGGCCTAAGAATTCAGGTGTGAGTTATTAAAAAAGCACAATACCAATCTCATATTATGATGATGATAACGTGGTACCTTTTCCTTCCTTCTGACATCTCTTTCTTTGTACAATACATTTTCTGCTCTCGCTTGTAGCTGGGCAGGGATTACCCTTTGCTGATGGATGCTGTACGATCTCTCTGACCCTTACTTCATTTCCTCTTTTGAAACCACATGTTTTTCCTTTCTTTGTGCAAGGGCTCCATGGACTCCACTCACTAGCTTCACAGTGCACTGCAATAAATATAGGACAAACTGAGCCTGGCCAATATATTTTTGTATACACAATATATATGGTACATTAATTTTATTCTGCATCAGCCAAAAGGTGGTAAAAACTAATGAAATTAATTAGCAGTGACATACAGCAGTGAATTGACAGAAATTGGACAGCTGAGGATATATAGCACAAAATAATTATGTCAGTTACTACTTTCTACTGGCTATTTTGTAATTCCATTCCTGAAACAAGGCAACAAAACACAATTGGTCTCAATGAAATCAGTTACTGGGGTTTGTTCTTAGGTTCCTTTGCTTTGATGCAGGTACAAACCCTTGTAGCTTCAGTGGAATTAAACTTTGGTCATGCCTGTGTGAAAGGTGAGTGAAGTTATTGGGGTCAAGCTGCTGCAGCTGGTCTCAAAGATATTGAATTTGGAAATCAATAGTTATAAAGGACCAACTGATATTGAAAGATACTACAGTAGGAGTCAAGCATCTTTGGTGATCTGCTGCTTGGTATTCAGCTTAAATTGTGAAAGAGCCATCATCTGTAGTATATACAAGCTGGAAATAGGCAAAGCAGAGGAGAACTTAGATTGGGATGGGTTTTCAAACTTTTCCGAACAGTGTAGGTTACAGTTTCTAAATCAGAGTGATGTGAATGTGCATCCTGTACTATTTGGAACTCAAAATATGTGTTGCTGCACACTTGTCCAAACAGCGTAAACAAAAATGGGAGTAACTTTGGAAGCTTAACAGTATGCTCTTAATAGCCATCCTTGTCTTGTGCCATCTCCTCAGTATCCTTCTCTTGATAAATGATAGTAAATATTTATATTTACTTTATGTATAACTGCGTGTTTAAGATTATAAGTCATCATTGAAGATGGAAAGACTTCCAGCCCCTATATAAGGAGGAATTTGTAAGTCAGTATTTTTCCAGCTCCAGAATTTACTTCTGAATTTTCCAAAACCTAGAAAATATAACTGACTTCAGGCAATCTCTGAGCCTCCCTTCAGTGAATTATTGTGTGGGTCATTTTTTTTCATATTACACTGGCGCTGTCCTGTTAAAATAATTGACTTTCACGTGCACAAAAAGGTTCTGTTTTACTCCATAGCTTTAAATGGCTTTTCTTAGTTGAGTCTGACTCATTGTTAAAGCGGCTAAGTGTACAGCACTTGGAAACAGCCTCCAATAAACAAAAATGATCCCTTGAATTTCTTTCAAAGATGAAAGTCTTTGCTTGCAAATAAAACAGTGAAAGCCTACACTACCACCTGAACTAATAAATATTTGAGAAGGAAAATGCCAAACTAGTGCACATTATTTTTATTCCTACATTACTTCCCCTCCAAAACACTTGATGCCAGGGAGAGCTATGTGCATGATACTGTGGGGGAGGAGATTTCCATCATGGACAGACTGTGCCTAAGTGCTCCCTAGTTGCTAGTGGCTGAAGAGGTTACTGCTTGCACCATAGTTCACAGCCCTCAGCCACCACAATTCACAGCCAATATACTAAAATAAGCTGAACCCTGCTGAAGCTTCGGCGTGCCCATGGGCTGCTAGCTGCACTAACCCAAGGCAAATATATCACTCAGTCTTCTTTCAGTTGAAGGGGTGGCAGAGGGATGAAGCAGACAGTTAGGTGTGGTGACCTCCAAAACTGACCCTGAGTGAATAATCGGAGCTTGTGAGTCAGAGGCTGTAGATACAAAAGCAGGTCTCTTTTCCACAGCCAGTGAGTCACAGTGACATCAATCTCACTATTTCAGTGTCAGTGCCACCCTATTTGGCGTTTTATTTTCATCCTCATTTTCTGCACTCAGGTGATTATGCACATATACCATTTTGGGGATTGGTTTTTTTGGGGGGTGTGTGTTTCCTTAGCATTTTAGTTGCTAGCCTTCACTTTTGTGAAGGTAAGCTTCAAAGTGTTGTCTCATACATACTTGACTCAGGAAGTACAAGGGAGCTAAAGCAAAGCCATGAGTATTTTAATCTTTCAACTACATATGGGATCTGACACAGGGTTTTTGAACTTTTCATGTTAGTGCTGCTGCATAACACTCTAGCAAAGCAAGTAAGAGATATACGTCATTCTGCCTCAGGGCAGACCAAACAGGCCATATCTCCTGTGGCAGAGCATCAAGGCTGTGTTTGTGGGCCACAACCAAGTTTGTACCTCTTGTGAAGCAGCAGATTTGGGCAATACCTTGACTTTTTTGTGCTGGGGAATACATCTTGTTATGCAGAACATTTTCAAGCTGCACTTCCCTGGTGTTGTAACTGGACATGCCTTCCTTAGATTCCCCATCCTCTGTGAGAAAACCAGGCAGGATTGTGGGGACTGGACTTACCAATGCTAGTGCACTCCATCGTGTGGTTGTTGGCTTCCAGCCCATCAGGACACTTTTCAAGGCACTTTCCACTGTATAAGTAAAACCCACTTTTACACTTTGTGCAGAAGTTTCTGGTGAAGCAGGTATCACAGTCAGCTTTACATTCTGAAATGCAAACAGTATACAACAATGTTATTGCTCTTTGCCATGAAATAGCATGGGCTCTCTCACATATACAAGAATCACACAATTCTAGCAATGTCAATCTTCAAAGGGAGCAAATTATATTTAGATCTTCTTCATGGCCTGTACACACAGTGAGGCCAGCCACAAATGACCTCAGCATGGGTGAGGGTTTAAAAAGGATTGCCTGATGCTGAACAGCCTCACACTGATAATCTTCTTGAAGACCTACGCGAATGGCAGACAGAGCACAGCACGTGAGAATAACAATATACTGCTTCTGCCCTACACTGACAAAGCATAGGGACACAAGTACCAGGTCAGCTCCACACTATCTATTGCCATTAATCCAGAGAAATAAAGATATGCCAGAATTTAGAATCTGCTTTGGACTGTTTTGAATCAACATATCTTTCTTTTTTCTTCAAATGGCTCCCTGATGTTCAATCAGATGTCCTGTAGTATTTCAGGTATTATCTGTATGACTACCCAAATTTGCATTACTATTTCCCAGTTCTCAGAAGCTTTTAGGAGAAATGCATAAAACCTTATGTATGGCACAGCTCATGTCTGATATGCAAGGCCACACACTGCTAAAAAGTGAGCAAATACTTTACAGTGTCAAGTTACTCTGTAAGACTTTACTCTGGGGTCCATTCATTAAATAACTTTTATTACCAGGTAAAAACTGGGAGAGTTTCTTGGCCGTCGCTCTTATGTTTTTATATCACCTGTGGGATTAAAAACAGTGAATTCAACAACAAAAAGAGGAGTGGGGATGACATTGCGATCTTTTCCAGTTCATTTATGGTTCAAAATCCATACTGGGGTCAAAATGTTGCCTGAGTGGTAAAGAATAGAGTTGGCTTCTCTGTCCCCCAGCCTGGAGACAACATGAATCAGTAACTTCCCCCAAATCAGGCTGAAAGCTGGGCAGCTGAAGCCTGGCCAGCTTCTACAGGCATTCAGAGGACTACACTGAGTGTGAGACAAGCTATAAAGAGACCAGGGCAAACCACATCTCTGAAGAATGCCACCTGCCATCTTCTGTCCTTGTCTCAGGGGTCAGGCGGGTAAGGGCAGAGGGTTAAACAGCTCCAGCCACCAAGATTCAGCATTCCTCGGTCCCCGCTTGCTCTTCAGTGATGTTGCTGGAAGGCAGTGCCTGGTGCCCACCTGTGCTTCCTTTTCACATGGAGTTGTAGAGGAGGAGGCCATCATGTGGATTCTAGGCAGGTCATTCATGCAGAGCTGGGATCCCTGAGCTTTAGGCCATTTTGTGATCTTTCACCTTAGCTTCTTGCTTGGGTTAATATTTACTGCACTACTATAAAGAACTGAACATTAGAGACATGGCCTGTCCGTCTGCTTCTCTGTTGACTTGACTCCTAAGGGAACACAGCATTCAAGAGAAAACAAACAAATCCATGAGCTTCCCCTTTCCCCAACACTTACTTGCACACTTATTAATGTCGGGATACCGTGTCCCATAATATCCGCTTGGACACGAAGAAAGACATACTCCAATCTGTTTCATGCCAATCCTCTCCAGAACAAAAAAGAGCCTGGGCTTACATGACAGGCATCCGTTGTAGTCAGAACATGTAGCACACCCTCCTTGGCAACCCTGGCTCACGTTAGGATGCACTGAGAAGACAAGCATTAAAGAAAACAAACTGTGAGAGAACAGGACATTAGACAAGACCATGAAATAATGGTTCCTCTGTACTTTGAAGGGTGGGCCATCCATCTCTCTGACAGCATTTAAAGATTGCTTCATTTTTGCATAAGCAATCTGTGTTGCTTATGACCTGACTTTCCATTTCAGAGATTATTTCATCGGCATTAAAAAAAAAACAACCAAGCAGCTCAGCTGATATGTTCACATCTTGAAGAAATAGCTAACAGCAAATGATATTTGAAATAGATTGTATGGAACAGCAGCATCCTAGAGAACATTTATTTTTCTTTTCTTTGTTTTCAGTGGCTTTTCTGCCTTGTATGCATTTGGCTCAGCAGACAAATTCATGTTCACTTATCCCTGCTTTTCCTAGTTGGATGATTAAAAATCAATCTAGTGTGTAATTTCCTTCATTGACTAAATGCCATTTGATTAAGTTCTGCTGTGCAGGAATATGCCCTTGTAAGATCGGATGATAATTTACCTTAATAAAAAGACACAGGAGAGCCATACTTCTCACCCTCCTTCTTTTCCTGGAATGTTCTCTGTGGCATGTTTTTAATCTCTAACAATTACAACCTGATGTTTAGACTTAACTGTGGCATTTACCCTGCTCCGGTCTCAGCACGGAGCATAGGTAGGATTATATTTGTCTTTCAATTGAATTGTTCTAATTCTTCAGACAAGGAAAGGGAAACTTATTACACTCACTGCTTAAATTCTTCAGAGGCTTGGGGATAGCAGAAAAGAGGATGCTATTGCAGACTATCTTTTCAGTAGCAGACATTAATCAGTGTATTACGTGGTCTAGTGGTTAGAGTGCCTGACTCTCACCACTGCGACCCGGGTTCGATTCCCAGCCCCCTGGGCAGGTGGAGCTCGTCAGCCTTGGTAGGCAATCCACCTAAGAGAAGGTCACTCTAAACAAACCTACATCCTGGGGACCTCACTGCCACTGTCCAAGCTTTGCTCGGCCCCGGCAGATGAACCTCAGGACTAAAGGGTGGGCTCAGTTCAGCGCACGCTGTGTCTCACCTAAAAAAATCCACTGCGCAGGCTGGAAGGGTTTGTGACCTTTCCCAAAATCTTCGCTCGCGAAGACTGGCCATTATACTTCTCAGTAGCAGAGAATAAAGTTTTGCACCTTCCTGTACTTTAGAAGTTGTTAGCTACTTTTAATTTCTCCCTGCTTGCTTTCTTAAATAAATTAGAAGTAAAAAATAATTAAGCATCAAGTAGCTGCAGACCCTGTGTCCCCTCTTTTTTGGTCTTGTCTTGTACAAAAAACCCAGGCATTTTTCTAAGTGTAAGCTTTCATCTCTCAGCCTGAGACATCTGGTTATATTTCATATATAGGAGAAATACAGTCCTCATTTGCATTTGTAACTTGTATTTGTAAATATCAGCAGCTTCCTGTTCTGCCTTCTCCTCAGGCCAGTGGTAATTTTATAAATATGCACATGCCATGCTTTGACTGTCTATTTTAGTGCTTTGATTTAATATTTGTCTTCAGACACTGCTAAATATCTCGCATACACAATGAACTTGCTTTTGTCAACTCCCTTCTGTGGATCCCTTGGAGTAGACCAGAAGTCCATATGAATCCATTGCTTATGTGTTGAGAGGCACTACTGCCCGCTGCTCAGGTGGGTTTGCCTAGCAAGGAAGTTCAGGAACACCGCTGTACTTTGTTCACTTACACTCTAGGCAGAAAAGACATGTCCCATGAATGGGAAAAGCATTCCTCTGCGTTCTGAGGTTTCGATGACAAGTCCTGCAATCTGAAGAACCTCAAAGGGAATTCAAGTTCACTTCTTCTCTTTCATTAATAAAATGAGGAATGGGGGTTATTTCTCTCAGTAGGGCTGAACATGGAGGAAAAGTGCAAACTTTGACCCTGATGTGCATAACAATTCCAGTGAGAATATAAGAACCCAGTTCTCTGTGTGCCTCAAAGTACCTATTTTGCAGCACAACCTAGAGGAAAGTGTTTTTACCATGAGGACACAGCACTACTTACTATGAGAATAAATGGCATTCTGCATGGTGAGAAGTTGCAATATAAATTCAGTTATCAGACTTGCTTTCACTAGACTCTCAAAATACTGAGTGCTCAATAAATATAACATATTTCTTTCTGAAAATATTCCAAAGGTACAGAGCTTATTAATTTTGAAATTAAAAAATTGGAAAATAGTTTTTCTTTTCAAAGTTAAGGAAAACCTCCTTGCCTCTCTCTCCTCTGTCTTGTGGATCTTGTAGGAAACTACTTTCAAAGGAAGACACAGTAATGTGATCTAAGGAGCTGATATTATATAAAAACTATCTGTGACTTTCCTTCATTAAGTCTGACAGATGAAAAAGAAGCTGAAGTACAAAATATTTGTCATCAAAGCTGCTATATAAAATATGGATGATCACTTTTGATGGGAAACATATTATGTGTGAGCACCTGTGACATGTCATTATGAATAGATTCTCTTGACAGAGAAAACATTATGTGCAACAGCTCTGAGGTCAAGCTGTGTGCGAGAGATGAGACAGGCAATACTTTATTATCAAAATATGATAATTCTCTGTAGCTAAGATCCATTACAATTTCCATCTCCCCTTTAACTGCACAAGTCTTAAATATATACTCCTAGCCATTTCCACAATTCCTGCCTCTTTTTATGCATTCCAGATACTTCTTATACAAATAACACAGCAAAAAAAGAAAAAGCCTGTAGTTCCAAATGGAGAATTTTATTGCTAGTGTTATGAAGCAAGGCATAAGATAAACTATGCAAGTCAAGCTCCATTTAAAGGTTGATTTCATGTCATATTATAACTAAATGCATGAAGTCAAATAAGCTCCTGTTCTTGGAAATTCTTAGAGCAAAAGTCTCGTTGAAAAGTCAGAATTAACATTTTAAGTTAAGTAAGCGTTTTTTCTCTTAAAAGCTATTAAAAGGATGCTTTTTTGGACTGTCTCCAACTGTGCCTGGCATTTCTTTGAGACCTGTATCTGTACTGTATCTGTAATAAAACAGTCTCTCATTGCACTTTCTCTGAATGCTAGGTAGACCCTTATTCTGGCTCAGGCAACAATCAAAGCAGGGACAGCCAAGTGCTCCAGAAATTGACACTGTTTAAAAGCACAGCACTGGGCTTTGTCATTGAACCTGGGAAAAAACAAATGGTGGAGCATGTTTGAAATTAGGCATCTCCAAGCTGCAGCTGAAGATCTCATTCTTGTTAACTCTCAGCCTCCTCCCTGTCTAGTTCAGATCCAGATGCTTGCCTGATCTCTGCAACATAGGGCCCTCCCCTCCTGCAAAGGCTGAGGGGGATTGAAGGGATTCCAGAAGGAAACAGAGCAAACTCAGGCTCTAAAACATATTTCTGACACAGGGAGGGAATTTATCACTGCTGGTTACAGAACTGGCCCTTACTATTCGTCTCTCAATGCAGCAAAGTGTTAGTGCCTGCAGATCTCAAGTACTTCAGAAACTCCACATCATAACCCCAAGGAAGCAACCAGAAGTTTTATCCCTTCTTCCCCCGTATTAGAAACTGTGAGCCCAGAGTTTAAGTGATGTGCTGGGAACATAAACCCTATCTGGTGAAATCCAGTCATGGTACACAGGGTGTAAGCGTTTCTTCAAATTTCTGTGCTTAGGTCAGCAGTAGAAGTGGGTAAGTAACATATATCCACTTTAAGAAATGCTTTGAAGTCTGCAGGTGAAAAAGCATTAGAAGAGCACAGACCACTTCTTTTAGCCACAAGTTTTAGATATGGTAAGAGGGACAAAGAGAGGTCCAGTGTCTTGGCAGAAAGTCAGGCACTGTGGTCTCATGGGTTAGACACTGGCTGCAGAACCAGGAGGGATTGCTAATAGGTCCAAGAAATGCTCTGGCTAAATACTCTTGCTTGAACCACTTTGTCTTTGGTGTAACCTGCTCCATTATAAAGACATATAAAACAAAACCCAAAAATTGCTCCACAACTTTCAGAACTGACTTCAGTGAGGATGAAGTATTCTATGCATGGGCTTTAGAGATGACCCTACCAGCCATCCAGCACTTCTGCCCTCTAGTATTCAAACACTCTGAGCACAGTGAAATCATAGACTCTCAGGGATGAAAAATGCAGTGCAGCAATGGGCAAAGCAAGTGGTGGGAGCCCAGAGACCCACAGAGAAGCTGCAGCAGATCGTCAAAGGTAGACAACTAACATAAGTGCAAAGTTACCCTTACACTGGGATGCATTTCATTTAAAGAAAAAACAAAAAGCCAACAGGCAGTATATTTATCTAGGGAAAGAATCAGTGTTTGGGATTCAGCTGATGGTGGTGGCAAAGGCTCACCTAGTCGCTGTCTCTGCATCCCTACCTGCATTACTCTGCTGGAAGTAATCACGAGCATCAGTTCCCATGCAGCTTAATGCAGATGAGACTAGTGCTCAGGGAATGCTCAGTGCCATCAGATTGTAGGTGCCAGCAGCCTTGCACCCCGGTAATTTGTGGTTAGCAGTGCATACAAACAGAAGTCTGTCCGTGGCTTTCTTTTCTTTTTTTTTCCCACCTGCATTATTAATCTGCAGTATTTATGTGTAGTAGCTGCTAACATCATCCTGAAGGGAGATCAGTGTCAATGGGGAAAGGCTGCACCTTTTTTCCTTCTCATGTCATCAGCCAAGAGTAGTACAAAGTATGTATATGCAGACTTGTGACTGGCTATAAGTCCGTAGCCAATAAATCTGTTCTTCCTTTTTTTCTTTTTATAAAACTTAAATACTGGAGATTAGGGAAGACCCTAAATTAATATTGAACTATTTTCTTGTCCTGTCTGCCTTTAAACCCTTTTTTTTCCTCAGAGGCCTCTTTTTGTGCAAGGCATTTGTCCAGATACTACTTTTAAGTCTCATTAGCAAATGAAATCTCAGAATATTTTCCAAAGCTCTACTCTGGAAACAATGAGTTGTGGTGTCTATTAAAAAGAGAAAGTTAAGGATAAGGAGCTGCATTTGAATCTGAATTTCCGATGATGAGGTGCTAGACTTTGACCATATGCAGCAAATAAATTCTAAACCTTTGCAATGACATTTTTCAATCAGTTTTGCTTTATTTTTAGATTAAAATTTATGGGATAAAAAAAAAGAAAACAACAGAAAACAAAATGGAGGAGGAATCCAGCTGGGCACATGTTCTGATAGCCAGAGGAAAAGCTCAGGGTAGAAGAATATTCTTTGCCCGTTTGCTGCAGCTGAGGTGCACTGACTCATCACTGCTCTCCGAAGACAAGATGTCCATTTAGAAGTTCACTCTTGAAATGGATGTGCTAGGCAAATGAAATCCATCCCTGCTAGAGAGCTGCTGCTACTCCTGGTTTCTCAGGCGTGCGTATTCTCACAGGAAATATTTTCACAGCATAGCTGCTCTGGAATTCAGCCTTCCCAGCTGGGCTGCCCCTTGCCACAAGGCCAAACCCCACCTCAGCTTTACCCACCACACAGCACCCACGCAGACATTAGCCCTTTTGGTGGTGGCGATTTGGGATGGGATATCCCCTGGGTTCTCCTGTTGCTCGATTGCTCTGTGTGCTCACTAGCATTCCTTTCTTTTCCTCTTGCCTAGTGGGAAGCAGCTGCCTGTGGTGGTGGTCTGAAAACAATACTTCATGTAAAGCAGAGCTACTCTTAATCATGTGGACTGTCCTTTAGGCAAATGTAAACAGCATTTGGCAGTCAGCTCTTCTAATGAGAAAGTCATTAAGGAATTCAGTTTGCAAACCACAGCGTATTTCCTCAGACTCTTTCTTGGACAGCATTTCTTTGTGTAGAAATGCATCAGAGGTGGGACGGACAATGGTGCGGCAAAAACGCTGAACCAACGTGTAGTCAACAGACAGTTACGGAGCAAAGACAAAGCCCAGGAGGGGTAGGACAGCACCAGGACAGTCAGTATGTATGGGTTTGATAAAATTGTATTATCACTGCTAAATAGATTCCCATCTTGGGCCAAGGCGAAACCTGAGCTCAGTCTTGCAGGCTAAGCTCTGCTCAATCACTTGGCCTTAAATCACCTGCACGGACTTGGTGTGTTGTGATGGTACAGCAGCTGGGCTCTGTGGGGAAGAAAGACCCATACATGACAATCACCACATTGGATTGGCCATAAGTTTTCTGGAATGCAACTGAACCAATGGTGATAGCTGAGGAATGTGGACTCTCTGTCCAGCCTCCTCAAGATCTACAGGAGTCTGAGCCAGCCGCAAAAGAGGGAAAGAGGAAAATCAGTCTAAAAGTCAATTGTTAATGCCTTAGTGTCATCTGTTTCTCTTTGTGATTTGTGCTTCCCAAATACTTTAAGATTTCTTTCTAGGAGGGTGGTAACTCCTCCAGAGATTTGCCTGACTTGGATTTTACTTCAGAGCATTACTGCTTTCTATGGTACAAAATACGTCGCAAAGAGGATCCTCAAATGTCCTCCTGTGTTTTGAGGGAAAAAGATCCCATGAGGACTGCAAAAGAATTACCCAAACATCTGCCTGGTGTGACAGAATGTTTTCCTCCTCAAGAGGCACTTCACATCTGAGGGAAAAGAAACCAACCTATTTTGTTCACCAAGTGTCAACAGTTCTAAAAAAGCAACAGAAACATGAGTATGGGACTGTCCCACAGTCTCAAGGAGTATCTATAGCTGTTTTGTAGTGGTGCCTACGAGCAAGGAGGCCCTCAGCCCAAATGGCCAAGATCTCACTGGCGATTGCCTCATCATTATTAAACACATGTCTGGCAGAGTGATCCTGAAAGTTAAGTATACTGGCAGCCAGAACGCATTTCCCCTGAATTCGGTTAGAAAGAGCATCAACAGGCTGAAAAATCTCACCAGGGGTGAAGAGTTTTGTGCAGTCTCCTAGCATCTTCAGCACAACAGAAATCAGCCACAGCAACCACAAATGGCTCCTTGTCATTCCAGAGAGTTTTGTAAATAAACTGAAAAATTCTTTTCATGGAGAGAGAAGGGAAATTGACTTCTTTTTTCCCACATACTACAGAGCACCACCAAAATTCAGGGATGCAGGAAGTTTAACCAGTATAGGAACCAAACCAGTAAGGACCCCTGAGACAAGCTGCTTTAAGCACCCTGGTAATGATGGTAAAGGTAGGACCAGGTCATGCAATACCTTCTCACCTCAAGTTCTAACTCCTATAAGCAATTACAGATCTTGATTTTAGAGTCAGCTGTAGTTGTTTCCAATACTCAGCCTTCAAAACTATACATTATGATTTTTTTCTAAAAATGCAGATCTTGGTTACATTATCTCCTTATTGTCTAGATAAAAGGAGCTGTTATAGAAGGACAAGTATGCTACTATGAAGAATAATAACCTGATAGTTGCATTAACCAACATGCCATGACAGTTGTGAGACTCAGCTACTTGCAAAGAAAGCATCTGTGCTCAGATAGAAAGGAGGTGTGAGTTTTGGAAAGGGATTTTATTTGATGCACATATATTTAGACAGAACTTTAGTACTGTAATCCTGCAAGATGCTGTCATGAAGATCCACAGCTGATTTTAGACTGTTCGTACGCACACAGAACTGTTTTTAAACAAGGTTGTCAACATCACTGTGGCTCCCTTGACTCCCCAATCTCTTCTCTACAAGAAATGCATGCTTCTACCAAGTGAAAAACCAAAAATATACATGCTCATTTTTCAGAATATGCAGTCTTTCTGTTTGCTGCTTCATGGTAGTGCCCAATCTATGTTTCTAGCAAAGCTCATTGATGCTCAGGTTGTTCTGGTGGCAGCACAGCCTGTCTCCCGCACACCCCATTTGCTTCCCCTGTTTTGTTCTCTTAATACACTGGAGACTTATTGTTGTGTATTACACAGATGCTCGTGCATTTCCAAGCTGTATAAGGATCACTCAGCTCATACTGTCAACATTACACAACTACAGTAGCATTTGCAAGTTTCTCGTTTCCCACAGGGTCTTTTGAGACCAGTTTTTCTCTCAAAGTTTTGTTTCAGTAACCACAGAAAGAACAGCAGGATGTAACAGATTTTACTTTCCATGCCGGGGACTAGGGAGAAGGGTTTAAACAGTAAAAGCCTGTAATCCCATGTCGAAACTATGATTTTCTACTACCATGTTTATAGCGTTAAAAAATTAATAAGCCAGACAGCAAGCCAGCCCACTGCCTTGGCAGTGCTCAGATGTGCCTTTGGTCAATTACTTAATATCCTCTCAATTTAGTGTATTTTTTAAGTGGAACTGATCAAAAGTGTGTACTAAATGAAATAATTTTTTCTGTGTAATGATTAAATTCATACCATACTGAAGCTAACTGAAGGCCCGAAGTATATTGTTTGCAATGGAACTGTTCCGGACTGATGCCTGCAAACGTTTAAATGGAACCTATCTCTTTAAGTTCAAGACTCACATCAAGATTTGAATGCAGAGTACAGACACTAAGGAGTACCACAGTGCCAGAAGATCTCTAAAAATTGTGTTCTACAAAGAGAAACTCTGATCTCAAATTTTCATTAAGGAAAAGGCTAACTTCTCCAGGCTGACTGGACCATCCATCCATCAGCGACATAAGTTGAAATCAATAATTAAAGTACTAGCTCTAGTGACTGCTTCTGTGCCGCAGTAGTGATGCATATGCTACCAACACTCAGCAAATGATGATCCAACTGCTTTTACCTTTCCCTCATGTCACTGGGACTCATGCTAGTCTAAAAGAAAAAGAAGTAAAGGTTTTTGAGACCAAAACATGAACAATATGATACGAAACAGAATGCAACTCTAGTTGAAAACAGACAAGAGACATCATCACCTCCCATCTTGGACTCACTGACAAAAGTCCTGGCCCATTAAAGTTAGTGGCAAAGCTCCTATGAAGAGACAGAGGTGAGGATTTCACTTATTTCTTAATTGATGTTAGGGTAGTCCATGGTTCTGAGTAGCTGTCTGATTTTTAGAGGGCAGTGTGATTGGATGGCCTGTTTAGATTGGGATTAAATAATACAATGGCCGAGATTTAAGTAGACATCCGATTCTTGAGAGACTGAGTCAGTTTAACAGCTCCGTGTGCCTGGCTCTTCTCGTGAAGTAGCTATGAATGGCACGTAGTTAGGGCTTGTTTCATCACCCCTTCTGCGCTGCCCTCTCTTTGAAGTCTGAGCCTTTCCCTCTCAACCGGCTTCACTGCAGCACACACTGACCCACATGAAAGAAATTTAGTGCTCACACCGAGCATCATTCACTTCCCCAAAACTGTGATACATCTGATATCACTGCAATGACACACAACAGGCAGTTTACCATCAGGCTACAGCTGTGCTACAAAGTATTTGAGCTGAATTATTGATGTGCTGATGATGAAATCAAGACTATCATCCATTTTGTGCTTAAGCAGGTTAATTTTTTATGTGGCGGTATACCACCACTTCCCTGGGGATTTGCATGCCAATCAGCTCAGTTGATTGCAAGAGAAAATTATTTAAAATAAATTAAAACTGCTTATTTTTTTGTTTGATTTTAGTTAATGTATCATCTGTAATAGTATGTTTGTTATCCCAAATACAATTAACAGTTTAATGCTAACACATCAAACTTTCCAGATAGTTAAATTAATTGAAAGCTTATGCACAGGCTGTATTTGAAAAGAGAAGGTGCAGACTGCACATGGCTGTAGGAAACTGCTGTAGCCAGTGGCTGCACAGACCAAATGCCCTGTTGTCCCTTTGCTGCCACCTCCAGAGTACAAATCACCCCCTGCAGTTACTGGGTCAATGCAGAATGAAGACAGGTCCCTCATACACACCTTCACACTCATTCTTCCTGTTAAAAGGATCCCCATGGCTATCACCTCCCTTGCAATCTAAGGCTAAAAGCTGCCAGGCTGCTCCAACCTCTTGAGAATGCCGTGGAGAGGATGTGCGGCAACCGGGAAATCAGTTTAATTGATTAAAGGTGTTTACAAATGTTTTACTTTACTCCAGTGTCTGCACGTAAGGATGACTCCTAGGGGATGACAGGAATGCTATTTCACAAGGACTTTTGACCATGGGATTCATGCAAAATAGCCATACAATGCAAGAAATTAAATATTCCACAAAAATTAAAAGATAATCTCATTCACTTAGTTTGGAATACTTGGTTTCAGTTATTTGAAAAAAATGTTGACAAAATTTTGTCAAAGCTTTATAGCAAAATATTTCTATTTTTAGAGAGTGACTTGTTCTAATGGAATTTTATTGCATCAATGATTGTTCAAGTGGATTTAATTTGAAATAGTGATAGTAATATTGTAAAGGTGATAAGGAAGTATAAGATACAAAATTTCAATTTTAAAGAAAAAAGTGGAAAAAAAAAAACTGAGGCCACCTATTGACAATATTAGGTAAAGAAAAACAACCCCCCCAAATTAAAATAATTATGTATAACATCAAGAATTAAGTATCTAGGAAATATAGGGTTAGCATTATGAGTCTTATTAAACATTTTACAGTAAGAACTGTAAAGTCAAAGGTTTTGAAGCCACCTTAATGTTTCTCTACAACAGCAAAAAAAAGGGGGACTTTTTTATTTGTCTGATATATTATTTAACATTGCTGATGCACATCCAAAGGGACATCTGACACTTTTCATGCATAACTGAAGAAGCAGTCTTAAAACTATACTTTTGCTAAGGTATTTCACTGGTAACAATGGTAGAAAGTCATACAATTTAGGCTGGATCACAGCAGCATCCTGAGGGCACATGTTTAACCTTACTCTGCACATGCAAGTACAAATTTGTGAGACACGTCTTCCTACCCAAGGTGCTGCACAGGCAAATGATCCATTTGCTGTTTTGTGTCCCAAGAGAGATGCTTTTTCGGGTGTCAGATGCCTTAGCCAGCTTGCAAAATTTCCTTGGCACTTTGCAACGTGCTCTGTTGAAGAACATTTTTCTAATAACTGCAGTAATGAGGAAGAGAGGACTGTTCAGTTCTGTTTTGTCACACTGTAATATAATCAAGTTAAGCTGATGCAGAATAAATGATAGAAATAGAACCCATTACTTCAAATAGAACTGCCTAATATAAGTTATACCAACAATTAGTTAGGCTTCAGTGAAAACCAAACATCCCTTAGATATTAGAAAAACATGAAATCACAGCAGTTATTTTTAAAGCATCCAATATGATGAATATTTGGCAGCTTGACTGGTGGCTAGTGGCTTGCGGCACCACGTTGGGCTGCCATGAGACAGGGCTCGGATATGAGATGACCACAACAACACCACTCAAAATGCCAGGCTGCTGCAGAAAAATTGTGCTAAAAAATGTCACAAGCAGATGCCAAAATGGAATAAGTGAAAGGAAAGTCTGAACTGTGCCTTAGTATGAAAACATCCTTCTTAACTGGCTCCTTGACTTCCTGGAGCTGCCTGAAGTCAAGTCATTTGCTTTCGCAGAGGTATCAGACCGTCACCCCAAGTACCCCACAAGTACATGTCCCTAGTGACAGCAATCAAAATTATACATGAAGGGATCCAGTCCTGGGGTAGAATGTTGGACTCAGTTATCAACCTGTAATTTGTAGACTACCAGAGCCCTGTGTAATGTTAGAAACGAGGAAAAATTATTGCAATGGCACCAGTTCCCCACCCCCAAAGCAAAAAAATACATAGTTCAGTACACAGTATGGAAGACAATAAAAGCCATAGGTGAACTTTCAACATCTAGTTACTTTGTCTTTCTCTAACAGCACCACTGAGTTATGTGCTTTTGGAGAAAATTAGGGGTTCTTGGATCTGAAAGTTTGTAAAGTTGCCTCGTTATGGTACCTTTCCAGCATTGGAAAGTTTAAAGTATTAGCATCCACATTTTCAAACCCAGGGCCTCCAGTGAGACAACTGATCTCCTGCTTCATTCCTATGTCAATACCCTGTTTTTCAGAATGCCTGTGGAAGATGTAGGTGGTCAGAGGTCTGACAATGCAGCTATTTATTCAGGAGTCCAATCAAAGGATTGTTGCTTCGCTTCTAGAGCCAAACTTAGAAGTTTTAGTTTTGTCATCTTTGGGCTTCAATTTTTTTGTCTGCAAAGGAGAAATGATACCTATCTCTTAGGATTGTTGAGGTGTTTAATTCATGGATGTTTACAATATGCCCTCAGCTTTGGCTGAAATTCCTGGCTTCTTTGCACATGCAAGCCTTCACGAGTGAGTCTGTTCCTGGCATCACATTAAACCTTGTTTTATACGGGGTTCTTTCATATACATCAGATTGTTATGGGCACGACTACTGAGTCATGGGTGCAAGTGTGGTAACAATTTATTGTAGTCATTCGCACAACATTTCCATGCACAGATTTCAAAGGCAGACTGAGACAAGTTGAGAAGCCAGTTCTTTTAACTTTCTGATTTCTACTCTGTGACTGAAGAGATTAGATTATTGGAAAACATGCTATTAGCACTGGCTTGCAGCCAAAGGGTCTGCTATGCATTCTGCGAGGGGTGCTGTACTCACTGTAAATTAAGGAAAAGAGCTGGGTAAGTTACTCCAGCAAGGAATGTTCCCCTTGGGAATTGTTCACAGCAGATGAGAGCTGTGGTTGGTGAGCAAAGAGCAACAGGGAGAAGAAAAATAACAAAAAAGGTCAGAAATTTCAGGGGGAAAAAAGGCCCTTTTTCTCCCTACACTGAGCAGCAAGTTAACAAGCTTTAATGTTTCTTGATCCCTTTTATGCTACTTTCTGCCTACCCAGACCCAATTGGAAAAAAAAACAACCAAACAATTACCGTGTAAGCCCATGCTTAAATTCCTCCCCATTTGAGAAAGCACATCAGCTTATGGTTACCTTCACACACGTGTTACAGATTCCTTGACTTCAATTAGACTTAAATGCCTGATCAAAATTAAGGATGCATTCTTGAATAGAGGCTGTTGTGTTTGGAGCACAACAAGTAGGCAAAAGCAAACTCTGAAGTAGGCAAAAGCCTAACTCTTAACATACTAACTTTGAAAATAATGCCTTGAACTTCTCAGTAATAACTAATTCAAAGTCTAAAATATTTTTATTTTTTAACTTTTTTTAACTTTTCAATAGTTTTAGGTAATTTTGTAGGGGAGAAAAATAATCAAAATATTTTCAGCATAATGACCATATTTTCATCGTATTCCAGAGAGCAAAACCATTTTCCTTTTCTCCTTTCTTTTAGAAGATTGGAAAAAAATTCCCTAATACTGCAGAGAAAAGCATAGTCATGTAAATTCAAAAGACTTATGAAAGGCTTCTAGTACTACATCATTAACTTTTTAAAATTAATGTTCCTGCATTTTAAATGACTGCTATCATGTCTGGGAGTAAGATTCCTACAGTGCTTGGAGTCAGCAGCCCTGTTTCTTTGTGTCTCAGTGTGAGACCCAACAAAGATGATAATTTAATTGCTTTTTGAATGTAAAGATGTTCAACTTTTAGATTATTAAGTAGTTTTATAAGGGGCTACTAAACTATATCCTCATAGGAAGGCAAACAGATTGCTTTGATTTCAGTAAGAATTGAACCAGCATCCTATAAAAGGAGAGACCCAAAGTGTGTTCATTAATCTCTAAAGTATCTTTTTCAGCTTAAATCTGCTGTTTGCTGTGTAATACTTTCCATACCATACATCATATGTAACACTCCATATGGAAAAAAGCCAGTACCACAAAGGTGTTCTCACAGAAAACTAGAAAGAGGTGTTCAAAGGAAAGCTAAGTGAAAAGGTGGCCAGATGATCAGGGAAAATGATTACAAAGTTTATCATGTACATGGCAAAAAGAAAAAAAGTATAATTATTGCAAACTATTGTGATTTCAACTATCCTTAAACACCCTGAGAAAATTATATAATTACATAGCAACATCAGCAGTAACAGTAAGACTCCAAATATATGTGCAGTTCTGTAGGGCCTTTCACCCTGTGGTCCTCAAAAGCACTTTATAGCAATCAACCAAGATGCAGCTCCATGATGCTAAGCAAATGTTCTAGGGACCATGTTACCTTTCTCTTAGATGACTGCAGCAGCTCTTTAACAACACGTTTGGAGAAGAATGGGAATGCACTGCCTGTTTGATGGCTGCTATGACCAGTCTGAACTAAGACATTTGGAGGAACCCCGGGATTGAAAATGCGACTAACCAGAAAATGCAGCTTGGTTGCTACCAGCCTTATTCTGCTTTACATTGCAAAGAGGAAGCATAGCCATCCCAAAGCCCATGCTGAAGAAATAGTTCAATACTAGGGATTAAGAAGTGCATCACCTCACTGCTGTTTTCTTCCTCTGAAGATCTCTAAGTTTTAAAGTTGTTGCTTCATAATGCCTGAGAGCTGCTGATGACAGGTAGGGCACAGCAATGAAGGAAACTGGCATTGGGGTGTCTTCATGGTCTTCACTTTCATCAGGAACACAGTTTCTCAGTCACAACATAGGGACAGCACTGTGTTAGACTCTGCCCCAATTCTCCTGTTATGACTTTGTAAGCAAAGAACAGGCACATGAAAGTTTACCACCAGAGGTCTTCCGCTGGCATAGAACAGGGATGAGCTCAGATACGCTAAAAGAGAAAAAAACCTTAGTTCTGTTATGCCTGCTCTTAGAGATAAAAGAAGCCTAGTAAAATCTGCATCTAGCTTACTGGAGTGTTTTCTTCCCTGTCTGAGGCACACTCCACAACAGCACCTCGTTCTCTAGGAAAAAAAAAAAAAGGCAGTCTGTAATAAAGCATTGCCCCTAAAATATCTATGCTATAAAGCTATCTGCTACTATAAGTAAAGATATCAGTGTAGTAAGTAAAGAGATCAATGGCTGGAAATAGGTATCAGTGAGATTCAACTGCATTAGTTAAGACAAAATTCAGTAAGTCTTGGTAGTTCAAATCATTGCAGCAGTCTCAGGGAGGCAGTATAATCTCAGACACATGTATGTTTCAAATAACAGGTCAGACATCTTTCTAAAAGCATGCTGTAGTTTATCCATAAATTATTGTGCCTGAGAAAGGAACCATTGAGTGGATCCAACAGTTTATGCTAGGCACCTTCAGACACCCCTTGCTGCTGTACGCCTGGCTAGGGGTTGCACATGCTGGCAAGCCAGCCATTTATCAGCATTTTGCCTTAAGATAACATCAGCAATATCACTGTTTTCTTACTCACAGTTATGCTCATCAATCTGATTCTAATGACAAAAAAAAAAATGACATAATTCTGGATGAAAGTAAATAAAAATGCCATATTTCTAATATAAGTTGACGATCCAATATTTTCTTTGTGATTTGAGAACTACTTGTTTCACAGTTTTCCAAACTAAAATAAACTTCAATTTCCTTAAAACAAACTCCACATTGTTGCCTTGTGAAGAAAATTAGACTTTTATGTCTAGTAAGGTTTCAATGTAGCATATCTGCTGGATAAGGCATCAGTGTAAGCAAACAGATGGTAGGAGACTTGCTGATTTTACCATTATATGTTTGTGCAAAATGGAGAAGGGGAGAATATCAAGAAAGTATCCTTCTGATTTCATGTAATTTCCTCTTGTTGAGTCTTAGCCACTTGTCTAATGCAGTTTAACGTTCATATGAAATTACTGACAAAACAAAAGAAAATAAACAGTAAGTTTTCATTATTTTTTCTGCCTAAATATATATGTAAATTTCTTCAACTGTGTGGTCTCTTCCTCTGTTTATTCTTTATATCAGAGAAAATAAAAAAAGCACTATTAAGTTATTATTTTAAAAATGATGTAAAGACGGAACTGTGTTTCGTGTAAAAAATGTAATGAAACGATGCAACACTCCTCCTTTTTAAAAAAGTTGAAAGAATAACAAGCCAAGTTGTTCACTGCTTCTGTCTTTATGAACTATGGCATATATTCCACTTTCTTCAAACTAGCATCTTGGAGGAGTGTTTATGACGCTGTCTTATACAGAACTTAGAGACACCATTACCCTAAAGAGCACATTCCCTTAGCCAGTATGGCTATGAGTAAAAGAAGAAAAATTACCTTTATTAGTATAGCCTCACTTTTTATACTTTTCTTTCATCCCCATTACACTATGATTTCTGCTCTGAAAGTGTAACTCCTCCTCTCTGAAGGGGATCCCGCCTCCCAGTGTCCCCGGGGTATGCATTCACATTTGGGCTAAGTGGCTGTAAAGTACCTCTATTCTCCACCAGCAGTTTCACACTCAAATTCAATGTGTTTAAGTGCAACAGACCTTATGGCCATGGAACAGCAAATTTTGAGAAGTAATTGTTTTCATTGTGGTCATAAAGTTGTAAGATAAGTGGAAATGGCCCACAGCATCACAAGCTTGAGGCAAAATGATATCCCAGGAATTCCCCTAAACTGATGTAGAGTTAAAATATCTGCTGCCCTTGAACATTCAAGCATGGCTCCAGAGTAGGAATTAAGAGCTCTGGAGGTTCAGTTGCCTTTAAATGACAGTTTAGGACTTCTGAAATTTTTTTATTCAGTTTTATGAATTAAGGTATCTGCACTCAAGGACTCGTGCAGGGATTTGTTTCCCCTTGTAGGTACTGAAGATTTGGACACCTACGATTGAGCCAGCTGTCCAGGCTCCTCAAGAGTCAACATCGATCTAGTCAGATTTAATTCTTCTATGGATGGAGAGGGGAAGATCCTCTGGGCTTGGAGACAGCAGGCTTTGTAGCAGTTGGAGATGAATAAACGCTTCTAGGGCTCAGTCCATTTGAACTGTTTTAAATCTCTGCCTTGGGATGAGGTGGCCCAGGAGTTGCCATTTTATGTCCAATGACTAGCTCAGTTGTTGATGTTTATACTTCCAATGTTTTCAGTCAAGGAATGTGGTCAAATTATTTATTTGAGCCAAATGTCACTGTCCTGTAAAAAATCAACAGATCCCTGCCAAATTATCCAGTGAAAAATGTGTTCCTGGAGATAAAGAGGTCTGACCACCTGGACTTTAGCAAGATTTTCAAGTAAGTGGTCTGTGTGTCTTAAAATGAGATCACTGCTGTTGGCTAGTCTTAGAAGAACTAATTTTCAATTTTTGAAAAATTATGACAATGCCTTCTTGCAAACCTGTCAAGAGGATTAATATAAAAAATGAACGGATATTTGTACAGATTTTGAAAGGTGTACTGTTGCTGCTGCTTCTTGTTGTTATTATTTTAAGGTGAATACAATCACTTAGGGGAGTTTTGTGCCAAACAACTCCAGTTGCTTTCAGCTGTCCAAGCCCACTAGCTTAGAAACACTCCTTACTAATGCTCTTCTTCCTTGAAGAGACCATCTAGACTGTCCCTCTACAGCTTTTTGAGAGCATGAATGACTCTTCTGCCTGGATTTCTGAAGCTCATACATATGCACACATGGAGATACATCATGACTAGGCTTCGCGAACGAAGATTTGGGAAGGCTCTATCCACATTTGTTACAGGCACGCTGGTGGCTTATGAGGCCAATACGTGACAGACATATCCAGTTGCAAAAGGCACAGCAGAAAGACTCCTTAGAAGGTGTATTCTGCAAGACACGATTCTTTCAGCGTTGCCTTTTCTCCTCAAGAGTGATCCTGCGTGCGTTCTCAAAAGAGACAGCAGCGTTATAGATGGTGTGTCTCCAGGCCTCCCGATTGGAGGCCAGAGTAGACCAGTTATGGTGATCAATATGGCCAAGGCTGAGATGTTGTTTCAGGGAGTCCTTGTATCTTTTCTTCGGGGCTCCTCTCATGCAGCAGCCAGTGGCAAGTTCACCATAAAGCAAGATCTTAGGGAGGCGGTGGTCCTTCATCCTGGAGACATGTCCTGCCCAACGCAGCTGTGTTCTCAGCGACATGGCCTCAATACTTGTGACTGCTGCTTGTTCTAGAACAGATGTATTGGTCACATAATCTGACCAGTGGATGTTTAGGATTGAACGGAGGCAGCGTTGATAGAACCGTTCTAGGAGTCGCAGGTGGTGGCGGTAGATGACCCATGATTCGGAACCATACAAGAGCATAGACAACACTATGGCTTTGTAAACACTGATCTTGGTGCTTTTCTTCAAGTGTTTATTACGCCACACTCTTTTGTGGAGTTTTCCAAAAGCACTATATGCCTTTGCTAACCTGTTGTCTATCTCTCCGTCAATCTTGCCATCCGAGGAGATGAGGCTACCTAGGTAATTAAACTGTATATTCCTGCTCAGTTGTCCAGGTTGGTTTTATTTATTTCTTCAGTAGAAATCTAAACTCATGTATTGAAAATGGTGACTAATTTTGAAAGGTAAGATATAACTGTGAAACTGAAATGAAAGGATGAACATAGATTGATGTCTAGGATAGCCTGGAGACTATCCAGACATTTTATTTAAGATAAGGGGACAAGAAAAGAGACTGCTAGCTTCAAAAATTAGACATGATGCTAAGAGGTCTGCCCTACATGCCTTATTTGTGAGTATCAGACATTACCACCCTAGGAAAGCATCATAAGTGGCCTGTATGGGCCCCAGGCCTTTTTCTTGCAGAACTTCACCTGTTCAAGGTGGACACTAGAACCAAGTCTTGTGATCCAATTTTTACCCCTTCTGTATTCAAACCAGCACATTCTACTCACTGATAACTGATGATAAATAATGTAATTAAAATTTAAAAAATCAGTATCACCAACCTTTGTTTTGATAACCCTGAGAGTAGCTCAATTGGTTAGAGCACGGTGCTAATAACATCAAGGTCATGGGTTTGATTCCCTCATGGGCCATTTGATGGCCTTGATGATCCTTGTGGGTCCCTTCCAACTCAGAATATTCTGCAATTCTGTGATAGAAAATTCTGCTATAGTATGCACATGCATTGGCATATACCCACTGTTCACTGTGTTCCTAGAACACCATTTATTTTTTAAGCAAAGAAATTGGCTAACATGTAGATGCATTTATACGTCTTCATTCATCTCAGTTTGTTGTAAATGTGGCATTTTTTATCCTCAAGATTATATCCACTGGAAAGTGACTTCTGCCAGCATTACTTCTTGAGTGTCTCGTCATCATCCCCAGGACATTGTTAGTGACCATCCTTTCCCTGCTACTAATATCACACTGCACAGGAAGCGTTTAAGATACTGTAAAAACAGGATAATTTTGGAATACAATAAAGTTAAAAAATCCACCAACGCAGTGATTGTCTCCTCCCCTACATGGCGATTCTTGATACATATTGGAGGTGGGAGGGGGTTTGGTGGTTTGGGATTTTTTGGGGGATTTTTTATATTTTTAGGGCAGACCAGAGAAAGGCAAAGATGTCCAAACTGGGAGTCAGTACTTCTGCAGCCTGATATGGATCATTTAAAATACATTGGTCAGGGTAACACACTCTACCCATTGCTGTCTGGAAGATATGCAAGCATGGTACACACACTACAGAATGCTGTCTCTGTGCTGATATTTATAATGATAACACACTGTTGCTCAAATTACACTGTGTTCTGGCTGCTGCCTTCTGTCTTACCCTTTCTTACAAGCAACCTAGGGGTAGGACTTTCCTATGCATTTGCAGAGTGCCTATTGCTGCAAACATTAATAAGAGCTATCACTTAGGAGCAGTTATGTACCCTTTGTTTAATCTCAAATGGATTCTTCTAAATATTTACAGTAGAACAGTTGTCAGACTGAATGCTGGACATTACTGGCAACTTCTCAGCAGCTGGAGGGGAGGGAAAGGATGGGAAGGGAAGGGAAAGGAGGGGAGGGGAGGGAAGGGAAGGAGAGGGGAGGAGAGGACCTACTTGTTGCATTCTTCTGTGGGGTTTTAGTAAGTCAGGTTCTGCAACTTGGTGGCACTGAGCAAGAATGGTCCAGAGAATCTGGCACGCCTCAGCATCAAGTTGTGCTTCAGTCATGTAAAACTGCCTCTATTCTTGTTTATCTTGAGGGAAATGACTGTTTGACGGTTTGCTTTACAGACCCTGAAGTAAATAAACTGTATGAAAGGCCAGTGGCTGCTGCAAGAGGTGGGGGAGCTCCAAATTGTTTGGGAGTGTCAGCATAGCACCTGCTGCTGCTTTTGGGCAGCCTCTTGGCTGTTAGATCTGGAGCGTGAAGTATTCCCCTGTTTTGGTGGCTCCCCAGCACAGGCTGATATGAACTTTAAAACAAATGAAGCTAATCCTGTGAGGCTCAAAGAAAGCCTTTGGTGGGCTTCATCTCCTCAGCCTCTGAAGTTACATTGGCTTTAATGAGAAAGGTGTGTGTGCAGGAGGTGTGGAGAAGGAACAAGTGGACGGGCAGCAGCAGGAGCCTGTGGCTCCTGGGAGGGACCCATGTGCCAGCAGCAGCTGGCTGGCAGATCACCCATCAGGCTCTCCATCTGTGTCCAACAAGTGGGGCCTTGGGCAGGCAGGAGGAGGGGATGGTGGCTGCATGACTGCTGTACAACTGGCAGAAGTGCTCGTGCATGGGAGGGGAACCTGAGAGAGCAGGCATTTGTGTTCCTCGCTATTCCCTACTGTGACACAGCATGTCTGTACTTACACAAAAAGGCTTCAAGGATTGTTGTCTTTCTTTGGAAAAATTTCCATTGACTTTAAAATGAGAACCTTGCCTGAATAAGGTTCTATGAATTTGTCCAGATATGTAGGATTTGCTATTGTAAGGGCCTGTCCTAATTTTAATGTGTGTGTGTGTGTGTGTGTGAATGTGTATGTGTATGAACGCATGTGTGAGACGGAGAGAACTCTCACTGCCTACAACTGTTCTGCCAAGATAAACTTTGGAGCATTTTATATATTAACTCTGCTTTATGTGTTTATTTTTCTTTTAGAGATTCTAAAAAGAGACTGTTCAACTCATCTTATTAGGGGCAGCATGTTTTTTTAAAGAGAAAAACAAGTTTCTACTCTGCACTGGAAAGTATTTGCTATTTTCAGCGAAAAGTATTCTTTCCTTCTGACCTGGCATATTAGATAAGATTTATACTTCCGACCTGACATTAGGTAGTTAAGATTTATTCTTCTATATTAACTTTACTGAGCTTGCAAGCTATTCATTTACAGCATAGGGAATATATTTATGGCAGAAGCAAAGAAAGTTTGCTACAAAGTAGTAAAATATGTTATTAGGAGTGTCCCGTAGACTGATGAAAATTGTGAGTACCGTTGCAGCTGGCTCCCTTCTGGCTCTTTTTTCCTTCTTTGTTATTTCAACTTTAAAACTTGAATTTGAAGTCAGTTTCAATGGCAAATAACTTAAAAGAGTCCAGATGATTCTAATATATCCACATATATGTACATATGTTTATGCTGTGATTGAGAGGTGTGGGGAAGGGGATAACAAGTGACTTGAATTCTCTCCGTGTTCTGCTGGCACTGACCCAGGCATGAGTAACACTGGACCTCGTTCTCCTGCCAGTATAAATCAGGAGAAACTCTACTGAGGTATAAAGCTGTGTGAGTGAGAGCTGAATCAGATCTAGAGCTTTTCTCTATCCAAAGGTGTGGACCCAGACAATCTGTTAATGTCTAATTGACTTAAAGAGGGAAACGCAGAGCATGATGGAAACCTGGAAGCACTTCAAGCCTTTATAGACAGAAAGTTGGAAAGTTAGAGGCCTCCTATTGAAATCAGTGACAAAACCTCCCATTAACTTCAGTAAGAAAAGAATCAAGCTCTAGAAATAGCTGGAAGCCAGAGAACTGGATGGCTCAAGAAACAGGTAATAGAAGCTGATGCTTTCACCAATAAATCATCAATGCAAAGCTGGCCGTGCTTAGTTTAGACTCAAAATTGCTTTCATCTGATGTTTGAAACTTTCACATTGTAAAACCTTCAAGAAGAACTGGCAGTTGTGACAGCTGTCTCAACACGAGGCCAACGACTGGACAGGTGGGGTACCTCCTCTGTCCCCACATCATCAGAGAGAATCCATCTTAAAGAGAAGCAAGAAGCACTGGCCTGCCTATAGAGACAGCAGTGCTTGCACTCTGCTGTGAACCAGAGGTTTTCTATTTCAGAAACTGTCAGACTAACTCTGTAAATCCACTTAGACTGAATATATTGGGGGAGGGGAGTTATGGCTCCACAGCAAGCCAAGAGGAGGAGTAGATATTTCCATTTGTGGACATTATTCAACTGTTGTCACAAGAGAGAATAGAGATGTGCAGAGGTTTAAGGAATTAAATGTGTTGGAGAAAGGGGAAAGTTAGGACCATGAGACATTACGAAAGCTGGAAACTGCTTATAGGGTGCAGTGAGCAGAACTGCACATTGCAGTTCAGCTGATGAACTCTGCAGCCCATCCTGTCTGCAACAATGCACTGCTCTGCAACTGAGAAGGATTTTTTAAGTTGTACTAAATTGAGGCCAGTTGCCCATCCATCCATCTTGATACTCCCTGATAAAGTTGTGGGGAAATGCATAACATTATGGAGGGGGCTTTCCTCCCCCCTCAGTATTTTTGCAAACAGTTCACTCTTTCTGCTGGTCCCTGAAGGGGAGAGCAGTAGATGAACTGGGTGAATAATTTGGTGTCTGTGCTTGGTCAAACAGCCATAGCCATGTTTGATGTCAGCTGACACATTCAGAATAGTTCACACTTTTACAAACTCCACACTTCATATTCTTGCATTTGATAAGACCTCAGGGCTACATACTCTATTACACTATGCAAACCTTTCCATCCTTCCTTATGTCTGACATAGGCTCTAAGGATTCACATATTTTTGTATATGCAAAGATTCATAGCTTGTTTTCATAATATGTCTCTGTAAATCAAATAAGCTGTTCACTGCTTCTTTTCTCTCACCAAGAAACTGACTGCTATCATCAAGTCATCACACCACAACTCAAGGGCGTTCTTTCTCTTTCCACCATTTCTCCTCAAAACCCTGGACTCAACATTGTAAGTTGATAACTTGTGGCTTGGCAACAAAAGGGAAAAGTATGCCGAGGAAGAAACTTGCTTGCAGGTACGAATGGGGGAGTGAGGGCGGGAAACACTAAGGATGTGGTTTTTGGGGGTGACACTAAGAAAGAACAGGAATTGTTAAGATTATGAAAAAAAAATTAAAAAATAAATTTGACAAAGGGCACATTATCATATATCCTGTATGTTGGGCATATGATCACATGTGAATTCCTCTGGTTCAATGCATTCGTTTGCTAGTTCTTATTTCCAGTAGGCTTGGGTAGGATTCAGGCATTGTATGGATCATGAGGAGGACATGGAACGTGACTGTATTAAATCAGGCAGGCTAATAGAGCTGGTCTAGGCTTCTTACTTCCTCTACCACTTGACACTTCAGAAAATGCAACATTTTGGGCCTATTCCTGTGCTCAATACCTGTAGAGGCAAGGGAGAATCTTGACATCTGCAACTGAGCACATGGCACAGTAGGAAAAAACTCATGAGTACACAGTGAGGGGCAGGGTGAATAAGTATAGATAGCGTGGGGGAAAGCTGTAAAAGTATCCCTCCTATACTTTTAGGTGGCATATTGTAGATGTTCTCTGACAAAAGATGCTGGAATGCCTTCATGCCCTTTAGCAGCACCTCACAAAGAGAATTGCAGATTGCATTTCTGCTCCTTTTCTTGGTGATTGGGAACAAAAATCCCCCACCTATCATATTTTTTTAATAGACAGTATAAACATTTAGACTGGATTCTGAGTACATGCAAATTTTTTGCTGGCAGGTCTCTGTGAATTATTTGCTTCCTGACATGAGCCATAACTAGAAACAGAATCAGTCCCTTAACCTTTATGACATATTTATCCTGCCTAAACATCTCCCATTAAAAACAATTGGAAACATTGTGTTGGTATGGCATGTGTCTTATGATCAAGACATTTCTGTTTGCTGATAAAAGAAAGGAATACTGTCTTTCTTTGCTGTTTCCTCAGCACATGCAAGGATGCAGGTACAGAAATGCACCCATGTGCATTGTCAGCTCCCAGGAACATCAGCAGCAGGGCTGCTGGATTGTCACAGGGGCAAGAAAAGACTCTTTTTCACTGTTGCCACTGATTTTCCCTGCCCAGAGCACAGCCTATGGAATATCGCTTTCCTTCTCAGTGGCTGAATACAATTTCCAGCCTAGTGATACAGGTCATATGAAAAACCAGAAATGTTTTATAACCAAAAAGGGAAGGGTCCATGTAACTTTCTGGTATAGTTTGAAATATGCCAGGCTCATCAGAAAGAGAAGAGGGTCACCTACCAGGCTTCCCATGCAATTTTTTTGTTGTTGTTTAATTTAGGATTTGGTTTAACCCACACAAAACTAATTATTTTGTTTTCCAAATGGACAATAAGGGCAGTGGGTGAAGAGATGGAGTTTCCAGGTGAACTAAAGGACTTTGTGTGATTTCAAACAAAACTTCTATCTGAGATTATCAGTATCCATTTAACCTATATTTTAAATGAAAATACTTTAAGAACACATCAAAACCTTTAATACTTACCTGTGTCTAAGTGAATTTTTGTGTATGTATATGAATGTGTATATACAGATATAGATATTAATGTGTAGGGGAGAAAGGGAGAGATGACAATGTATGAGCATTTGTATTTTTATTTTTAATTTTTGGGTTTTTTTCTAATTTTTATATTTTATAAAATATTATATTTTCCATCAAAATTATTAATTTTGTCAGTATATTGTGGAAAGTTTTTAATACCACCCTGCATTTTTTGTGGGTTTGTGGTTTTCTGACACCTTTTTCAACTGTTATATATGCAGATGATCAAAAAGGTCTTTTTAGCAGATCATGGGCATAGACTGTGTAAAGGAGTTCTTCCAACTCTAGGACTACAGCTGTAGAGTTAAGGGGTTGCAGGGAATGAACTACATAAGCTGAAGGTTTACATAAGAGTCAAGGAGTATGCAATGGAAGATGCTACTTCTGAATAAGCTCTCTTATATGCAATACTGCAATTTCCGTGGCTGATCTCTTTTGAACAAGATGTGACCAAGGTCTCTGCATACTTCCAGATGAAAAACACAGTCTCTTTTTGGTGTTCCCAGCAGTAACCACAGTTAGTCATGGAACCAGGCTGGAAGGATGAACCAGCAAGTTCCATACATGAATAACTTATTTTTCAAGAAATTATGCAAGTCTTCAGAAAGTATTATGAATTGGCTTTCATAATTCTTGCTGGTCTTTTAGTGTAGTCATGGTTAGAATCCTCCTCTCTTACAAAATCAAAGAAGCATGGAAATACAAGAGAAGACTACTCTTTTGATTAATCTATTTTATCTGGAGTTAGGTGTGATTTATCCTGAGGGAGAATTGAACTTCTCTGCTCACTGGGTAGCTGGAAATGATGTGATTTCTAAAAGATGTGAATAGCAGCCCATCCTCATCAGCACCCCCAATCAGGGTACAGTTCACAGTTTCCTTTGTAGCTAGCCAGATCCTGGCAAACAGTAGTAAGATCCTCCCACTCTGGTCACTCCCCAGCCAGTGCTTCTAATTTCTGTAAAGCTTGAGAAGGCTTGTGTTCATCAGAGTATCCAGGCACAATAGATAACTTATAAATGAAAGCCTATTTGAAACCTCCTCCATAATTTTCACATTCATGGAGTGACTGGTCTCTCTCTAAGAGACCACACAACCATAACATGTCACCATTTGTTAGATTATTTCCTCAAATATACTGAACTCAGGAATGTGACAGTTTGCTTGTTCTAAGACATACTTTTGAAAGAAACTGGGGCTTTAAAGCGGGATTAGTATCTTAGTTTATTACTCAGATGAAAGAATGGTGGTGCCCAGTCATGGAAAAGAATCAGCATTTTCAAATCATATTGATTTTGTAGGTTGTTAGCATAAAAAAATGATGTCAACAGAGAAAAAGAAAATAATTTTGTCCACAATCTGTCCAGGGGAACTTCTTTTTATGTTTACCTGTTCCTCAAAATCACTTAGGTCTTTTCTTCAGAAATAATATATGACCTAAGCAGCCATGGATGTCCCCTTCGTGACATTTGCTTAAAACTGAATCCTACTGACAAATTCTCACACCACTGAACTTCCCCTTAATGGGTAGCTTAAATAGCACATTTAAATGTTTCATTCTTAAAGTCAGGGCCTTAGTCTTAAAAATACTTGTCTAGGACATAGAACAAGTTATAAATTCTAGACTCTCATACAGAATTCTCCTTTCCCTTTTAATACACCCTCAACTCTGAAACTTTTTAATTGCCCAACTGTTCATAAAACAAACAGAAAAGACAAATGTGTGACTTTGTTTTGGACTGCAAAACAGAGACCGTTTTGGGGTTTTTGTGTGTGTGGTTTTTTTTTTTTTTTTTCCAAAACACGAAATTGTGCCATTTATTTACCTTCCCTGCCTTCAGGATCTTGTCTATTAGATTTTATGACATCTGCAGCCATCATGCCGTGTACAAGATCTCATCTTAGTTCATTATTTTTAGTTCTGTGTTATACTAATACTTTCTGGAATCTTCATCCATCCGCGTGTGTTTGCGAAATACATGCACTTAACATCTTCTGACTCCCATGTTAAATAAATAGCCTTTGCTCACACTTGATTCTATTTTGGAGGGCTAGTTCTTCACTTGTCAGCATTACAGCAAGTAAAACAACACCAGCAACTCATTATTCAGTGGCACAGAAAAAAGTGAAATTAATTATGAACATTCTAGGAAAAGGAAACAAGGTTATGAAACACTTGCCAACAGTGGTGTTTGTAATCTTCATGAATAAGCAATGCAATAATGCTGGGCAAGTGTGTGTGGGAGGTGCACTCTGGAGAAACTGGCTGTTTTCCCCTCTCTGACCAGTTGAGCTGTTATGATAAAAAATGTTGTTGCTAAAGAAACCTGTAATAAATCCTGTTGGGAGTATTGTATGTGCTGATAACATACGTAAAGTTTGTAAACATATTAAAGTGTCAGGTTTTAGTAACTCTGGTTCATGTGGATGTTTGTAAAAGTTAGTCAAGAAATGCAATGGAAATCTTGTTGCACCAGCTGGTTGCTCCTACGTTTCTGGTTCACACAAGAACCTTGTCTTCCTTCCCCCGAAGCAGAGCCTCAATCTATAGGGAAGCTGGAAAAAAGATCTCAAGCCCTACCTAAGCTGTAACTTCCCACTAGAACGCTATCACCAGTGAAGCTGTGCACCTACTGAGTTATTTGGAGAGAAGTGGGATGGATGAGCTGGTGCTTGGTGAAGGATTTATGCTGTTCTGAATGTCGTGATGCACTCCATTGAGGCCTCCATCAAAATACAGATGGCAGCCCTGAGCAAGACATTTCAATTGCCTTTCAGCAGGTGGGAAGAATTGGGTGCCTTCAAAAGAGACTGACAAAACCCAGCATACTGAACAAGGGATTCTCAGCTTAGTATGAAATGTTGAGTTCAGAAACTATATCAAATCCTGGATGTCCAGGGGGTTCAGGTGCCCTGGCACTACTGCCCAGCCTCACAAACCAGTATGCTCTTTAACAAAAGAAAGGAGATTTCACTCTTTTCGTTTGAAACACACCAAGAAGGGAGCAGCAGCCTTGCTGCCCTTAATGTATCCAAAAACTTAGCAGCTAAAATATTTGGCCAGGAATTGAAAATCTAAGCTAGATGAATTCTTCTCTGTAGCATGACTCTAGCCTATCTGTGATGATCTACTCTAATAAACTGATTTTTATCACCTGGATTTGCATGTAATCTCAGGTCATTTTCTCGCACCCATTTTAGTTTGCACAGAAAAGGCAAGGGCTTGGGGGGCCGGGTATGAGAGCAGAGCTGCACAAGACTATATTCCAATGTCAGTAAGCAATCATTGGCAATATCATGTGCTCCCGATGGAGGACGTTTGTATTGTTATTTTTATTATTTGTCAGTTTACATATTGCCTTTTTTTTTATACGTAGGGTTTCTTTAAGAGAAAATTTAAAAGTCTCTGCATGAAGGTATGTGAGCTCAGAAGCCTTCCATGCCAGGTGGATGCTCAATGTCATTAAACTGAAACCTCATGTTAGAAATGACAAAGTATCCGAGAAATGTCCATGTGTCAAGGATGAGGTGGCAATTAAGCAGAAGGTGAGCGACTCATATTTAAATCCTGTCCTAGACACACCTTAGGCACCTATATCCTGTTCTTGGATCTGAGCCTTGCTGTGTTTGCCCTCGCACTTTACAGCAAACTGCAGGAATCACATATTGTTACTATTTCAACATCCATCAGTGAGTCCTGTGTTATTTTACAGTGCCCCAAAATCTTCTTTACCCTGCAGGAAATATCAAACTGAAATCCCATCTAGGACCTTTTAATTTTAAACATGAAACATGTTAGTATGTAAAATTGACACACATTAAGAAGCTTGAAATGATCAAGTTTATAGCAGCACTACCAGAACTTGGTGTAGACCTGTGGTTAGGGGTTTTACTTTCATTTATAAGTATTACTATAATCATTCCTTTATGTTCTTCCCCCTAATTACTCTGTTTTGTAAAGCCAAACTATCAATGCAAGTCTAGGGTGCTGTTTGGAGCCGGCAGGAGCCTGGTGTTGTTTCCACAGCCAAAGGCTCTCCTAGGTCAGCTCTGGTCCCCATAGCTGAGTTCTTGCCAGCAGTGTTGGAATGAGATATGTTTTGTGGCTCCTTTGCTTCAGTGGGTACTAGTTTTGATCACAGGAGTAAATCACATTATTCTAAAATGCAAGGTTGATAGCTTATAGTCTAGAAATTGAAACACACGAAAATGTCTATTCGTCAGCTATTGTATAATCACAGTACAATCGTTCCTTCTTTTTAAGGAGCACTGCTCATAGCAGTGCTCTGTACTAGCAACAAAAATAAAGTACTCATTAATAAAATCTGCTGGATTTTATTATGACAAAGCATATCATTGTAATCATTCTGCTGTCATCAGAAACTCAGTTATTCAATTATTTATAAAAAAAGTTGCAGCTCATGTCTCTTTTTTTTTTGAGAACCACAACATATTTTGCATTAATAAATATTCTGTATTTTTATCTGTGGCATTGTTTGTTGTAATTGCACACAGACAGACTTTTGTAAAAAATGTACATGGTTTCAGCTGCCTTTTGTCATCTGATAACATTGCTTTATTCAGAATTATTTTGGTAAAAAATTGGCAAAGTGATTTTGAGTAGTTCAGACTCCAAAATTAGAAGCGAGACAAAAATATTATTTTTTATTAGCTTTTATATCTCCTCCACCAAGCTTTCGCAACTTTTAATTTAATTTCAAGCAAAAGGGACAATTCACTCAAGGAGGAAAAAGGTTCTTAAGAACCTCTGTAGTTTTAACAGAGAAGTGTTGCTAGTAGTCACTGTCTATAAATGATTGAATATGAAATGAAAGACAACTTATTAATGTTAGTGATAAAGTGCAGTGGTCAAGCCAGCACACTCGCTTTATTAACCAAGAAAGCAAAATGAACATTATAAGCAAGAGAAAAAGAGTAAGTCTGATTTTTGAGTCCTAGCTCAGATTTTATCAGGTATAACTTTCATTGTCTTCAGTGAAAAATTTACGGCAAGAAGAAACAGCAGAACGGGGATTTGCAAAGGCTTGATACACTAATGGCAAAGCTCGAAAGAAATTAATCTCACGAGTTAACTTGATTAACTTCAGTTGGCTCAATAGGTGAAAGTAGAAAAATAGCTGTACTTTTCATATGATTAAGAAAGAAACTGCCTCCCAAACAGGCTATGTATTACAATTTTGAAAGGTAAAGGGCATTGTTTTACCCTATATAATTGTATTTGGAGCATACAATTTTGCAAGTACTCTAGCATAGGGATTCTTCCGAACTCAAACTGTATACTGAGGTCCTGAAAAAAACCCCCACACCAGCTCCAGTGAAGTCAATGGGACTTTCTCCACTGAAAGCAAAGGAGGCAGGTTCAAGCTCTAAAAACATTTCATTAATAACAGCAATATTTTATTCTGCCTGCAAAGTGAAATTGGACATTTCATGTATTTGCTGATATACCATCCTACATCAATGCCTTTGAAAAATTGTGGTAATATATGTATTTGGAGTCTAATATGAATTTTATATAGAATAAGAAATGTCTTCAGCAGCCGACAAGAACAAAATTTGTAATTATCACCCTGTCAGGTACGGAATGGGAACTGATCTGTAATGTCCTTTAAACTCTTGAGATAATAACACATATTGTTCCACCTTATGGTAGTATGATCAGGCACAGATCTACATACATACAGAGTTATTAAAATAAAATAACAACACAAGTAGTCTATACCTATCATGCTTCTAAAGCTTTCAGCAGTGGGTAGTGATTTTCTGATATTTAATTATTTAAGATATTGTTACAACAAGATACACTCACAGTTTATGACAATAATAATGAAACAGCTCTCTGTCTGCTTTTGTTCCTAATGACTGCAATAGGAATTTTGCTGTCTATGTCAAAACAAACATGTTCTCATCCAAAAATTAGAAATATAGTTTCATTGCAAAAAAAAAAAAAAAAAAAAAAAGATGCACTGGTCACCAGCAAAGTATTTACCCTGAGAATACTAATATGAAGACATCACAGAAAAAAATTATCATCAGCATGCACACATTTTGAAAGAGAACTAATACTGAGTAATTCAATCCTGCCCAAGGGGTCTGCTTGATGGCTGCTTGCTTGGCTAACTTCTACTTTAAACTGTTGCAATGAGACACCAAATTATTCCTTTTTTAAAAAGTTGATAAGAGCACCTCTCTTATATATAGACTGTGCAGCATTGCCATCTGTGCCGTGTCAACTCTTAGTATACATGTAGATATGAATAATATATATAGATGGTGAACTATAAAAAAAATTGCTTCCAAAATGCAGTGTTATTTTAATTAATAATGTAATTCCTCTTTTCTTGTTGACATTTTACCTCCACGTGAATTGCACCCTCCACGAGAGTATTAAAGGACTGAAGATACAATTTCACCAGCTTGTGTTTTGTCAGTACTTTCCTGGTTTTGTTTTAATTTATATAGTTATTTTACAAATGGACTCTTACACATCTCCTTCATTTTGAGTTTTAAGTAGTTGAATGCAAACCAAGCCAGAGAGTCAGAGTGTTTGCAGAGTGGAACCCTCCACTCTTGATTGTGACCAGAAGCAGATGCTGGAAGACCTGCAGTCTCGCATCGGCAGAGGAATGGACAGAGGAGAAATGGCTGGCAGGCAGGCAAGCAGGCAGGCAGGCAGGCAGGAAGGAAGGAAGGAAGGGAGGAAGGCTAGGTATCCCAAATGTGCCGTTACAGCAAAAGGCAGGAGGAAAAACATCAGATGGGCTACCAATAATCATGGGAGCTCTACATCCAAATTGCACTTCCAGAGTCATACAAATTGTTTTAGTCCCAGATGTAGGAGTTGTGATAGAAGTATAGAATTTTCTATCACCTTGCTTATTCTAGAGATTTCCAAATTTAGTCTGTGGCTCACTGGTAGTCCATAGGGTCATGGCAAATGATCTGTCGGTCATTCACAGACCCGTAGCTAATAATACTTCATTTCCGTCCATTAGAAGGTCAATGAGAAAGATACCTAACTGTCAATACTAAGTTTTGGGGGCTGGTGGTGGCAGACCCAAAATATTTTTGAACTACTGACTTAATCCTACTTTTTTTCTAAGCAAATTTTAACCACTGGTAGATGCATAGAATTTCTTATTCACTGGTATGCTACTCTATACTCAGCTTCATTTTACTTTGGCTTGTAGGACTCAAACAAGCAACTTTATTAAACTTAATTGCTCTTATCAGAACAAATCCACAAATCTCTTTGATAATGATATGTTTGCTTTTGAACTTTTATTGATCTTGTACTATGTTTAATTATGGACCTGATCCTCTGCTTGCACTCTGTTCTTGACTTCAGGGGTGTTTAATCTCTGCACAGCCAACTATGTCTTTACAACAGGTCATGAGATAGAGATTTAGGATTCTCCAACTAGAAATTTCAGTAGAAGTATGGAGAGTGAAAGCATTGCAGATTAGACATGTCTCATAGTAAAGACTACTTTGGCAATAGGTACAAAATAAGCAATGCTTCAACACCAGATCCTTCTGATGGGGAAATTTAACAAATGAACTTTGATTTATATCATCAGAGAGTCTGGCATAGCATATTCTGAATTACTCAGTCCAGACTTTGTTATTTCTTTATGCTAAAATGTGTGAGTCTACAATACAATACATGGAATGGAGGACTTGGACAGTAAGCAAAATGAAGTAACATGGGCTCGTTGATTGCTTGATGGCAAGTGGTTTGTACTGTATTTAAAAATACACAGGTTAAATAGATATTTGAAAACATGAGTTTATGATTTCTGGTTAAAGGAGACTATCTGAGCAAAAAACACAGAAATCCAGAGAAACTCTTCCATGTAGTAGATGAATTTGACAGGTGCCTTCTTTATCCACACACTGTAATTTATTCCAAGTTGTACTATTCACTAAAAGCAATTTATGGATTTTTAAAGCCAAAAGGATCAGTGCAAGTGATTGTAACCACGTTTACAATAACTTTCATAAACATTCACTCTCTAATTCTTGCTTCAGGCCGAGTAACCGCTAGTTACACCAAAGCATGTTTTACAACCAGTTGGATTTGAAGACCTCAGTCAGTGGACTGATGTACACCATGGCCAGGTGAGGTGTTCTGAAAGGCTTTTTGTCTTCACTGCCAAAATAACAAGCCAGATTTCCATCCTGACTCTCTAGCTGTGATTTTTCAGCTCTGCTGTGAATTTACCTTAACTCTTGCATTTTAACCATAAAACTTCGAGCAAGCACTCGGTATCTCCTTAACGTTGTCCCAACCGGCTAAATACCCGCGGCCAACACTGCTGCCTCTATTTCCCGAAAGTTACGCTGCTTTGCAGGGTGTCTCAGAACGGCGCTCGCCTGGAGATTACACCGCGTCTGCCCCGATCCTAGGAAGAGGCGGCTGCACCGCACCCAGCATTGAGAGCGGCCGGGGGCAGGAGGAAGACCTGCCTTCCCCGGCCAAAAGCAGGGCATCGCCCGTGCCGTGCCGTGCCGATGGGAGCCGAGCACCTGCAGCCGGGGC
The DNA here is from genome assembly GCF_036250125.1 of Pseudopipra pipra. NCBI lineage: Eukaryota > Metazoa > Chordata > Aves > Passeriformes > Pipridae > Pseudopipra > Pseudopipra pipra. The sequence continues at coordinate 62,457,709 of NC_087551.1, forward strand.
TGCCCGCCGAGCACGGGACAGCAGAGGTCGCCGCCGGCCCGGCGCTGGCCCGGCGCGCCGCGCACCAAGTGCCGGAGCAAGTACGGGCGGAGGGGGGCCAGCTCCTCGACCCTCGCCCTGCGGGGGATCCTGCCCCCCGACCCCTACCGTGCCCCCGACCCGGGGCTGAACTTCTCCGCCGCGCCTGTCGGGGTACCCCCACGGCTGGGGGTAGGGGGCAGCCGCAGCTTGCGGGCCCCCGGTTGCCAGGGTTTAAAGAAGTGGGTGGGAAGTGATGGAAGCTGCGGAGCTCCCCCTTGCCAAAGATAATAAATCGGATGCCCTGACATGTTTTACTTAGCCCTTAGTGCTCCCTCGCTGCGCGGCCGTGGGGATCGGAGGGCTGGAGCCCCGGTCTCTCTCGTCCTCAGCTCCGCTTTAGGGGCACTTTAGGTGAATCAAACCTTGTTTGCAGGAGGCAAACTATACAAAGGAGGCTTTCAAGGGCCAGCCGTGCCAAGCAGGGCAAGGGAGCGAAGGCTGAGCGAGAGAAAATTAAAATAATAGTACCTCCCCTCCCTGAGGAAGTAACTCAGTTACTTCTCGCTGATTAAATGCAGGCTGTTGTGTTTTATGACATTTCCTCGGTGTCTGCAGCTGTCAGGGAGAGCGGACAGGCATGAGCAGCCTCTCCGCGGTAGGTGCGCAGAAAACGCCTCCTCCCCAGAAACGGCGACGGGTCCGAAGCAGGCGGGGTGGCGAGGCCGGGTCGGGGGCAGGTCTCGGAGGCCCTGCTGCCGCATCCCGCTGCGCCCGCGGCTCCTTGCGGCGCACTGGCAGAGCTCTGCCCTGTGGCCTTGCCCGAGGGGTGGTCACTGCGGATCCGGGCCCGCGCCGGAGCCCCACGCCGGAGCCCCAAGCCGCCCGCCCGTGGCAGCGCCCCGCGACCTGGACAGCGCCTTCCCGAGGGGGCCACTCGCTCCTGCCTCCTTGTTCTTCCCTCCCCGATGACGGGGGGACTTTCCTCGCCTCCTCGGGGCGACAGCTCCCTGGGAGTTGCTGCCAGTACCCTGGGTGCTGCCCCGCACCCTTCGATCCCCCGTCCCCCTCCTGCCTTCGCCCCTGACCCAGGCGGCGATGGACAGGGATCGGTTAAATTAGAAGAGAAGAACCCACTTCATTCCATGCGAGTAAAATAAAAAAAAATAAAAAATAAAAACCTAAAAATTCGGGGGCCACAGTCCCAGGACAGTGGCGATGGGTGACTAGTGGCAAGTGGAGGCTGGAAGCCAAAGGGCCGGACAGCGCCGCGACAACCCACCCTCCCACTCCGCATCGCCAGGCGCCAGGCTTAACCTATAGTCATAATCTGTACTGCTGGTTCTTGGGGTGGGGGCTTCTTGACCGGGATGGAGAAAGGCGCTTGGGGCATACCGGCAAAAAGTTACCTGTCGTGTCATCGCTTTTTCCCTTTAGGGAAAAGAAAGGACGTTCCCCTTTACCAGACATTAAAATGTAAAGGACCAAACTCAGGTCTTCCCAGGGCCCGCGCTGTTCATCCCGGTGAGGTGAGAAAGAAGAGCAGAAAGAGGTCAAAAATCGCTTTCATCCCTCCAATTGAATGAAACTGCCCGCAAATCCGCTCGGCCGCGCCGCGGGCGCGGAATTTGTTTCCCCAGGGCACTCGCCCGGGCACCGGGGGCACAGAACTCCCCGGACAGGTGAACAGCACAAAGAGAGGAAGCAGAAGTTATCAAAGTATAAATCTCTTCGCACTTACTTCTTCCCTGTCGCCGTACCCTGGAGGCGTGCTGGCTGCCAATGTATTCCATAAAGTTCAAAGTGATAAAAAACCAAGAAATCAGTCGCAATTGCATAGTAACCCTTTGAGAGTTCGACTTCTCCTTTTCGTCTTTTTTTCCTTTCCTTAAAAAAAGAAATAAGGGGTGGTAGGCGGCAAGGGATGAACACAGCAGCAGAAATACCTGCACTGAGATCCAAAGCTGGGCTTGGCCGGCTTGATGGCTTTTGCCTTTTTTTTTTTTTCTTCCCTTTTTTTTTTTTTTTCCCCTTCCCCTTCGCTTTTCCTATTGCACTTTCCAGCAGTCTGGCCCGCTACCTGCCGCAAACCTCAGAGTGCAGTCAGCAGCGGAGAGGAGCCGAGCAGCCGCCGCCGGGGTCCATGCCGGACCGGTGGCCGGCAGCATGTTGTGCGGGCGCCGGGGTGCGTGCGGCTGTGCGCGCCCGTGTGTGCGCCGGGCGGGCGAGGTGCCGACAGGACGGATGGATGGATGGCGGTGGGAGAGGAGTGTGCGAGGGCGGGAGCGGCGGGGGGGCAGAGGGAGGACCCAGCCCCGCCGCCGCCGCTCCGGAGCAGCCGCGCTGTGCGCCGCGGGCACCGCCAGCCGCCGGGCGCAGGTGGGCCGGGCCCCCCCGGCTCTCCCGCCCGCCGACCAGGAGCCTCCGGACTTCATGCGGGAGCTGCTCGTGAGGAGGCCCCGGGGGAGAGGCCTCGAGGTGGGGCGGGCCGGGAGGAGCAGAGCCCCAGCGCCCCGGCACGGCGGGGGGAGGCTCTCCGTGCCCGGCCGAGCCCTCTCGGGGTACGGGCTCCCGAGCATCCTCCAGCGGCGGGGCCCGCGGGCGGCAGGGCTCTGCAGCCTCGCTGGCAACCCCCGCCTGGAGGTCTCCACTCGCCTCCCCTCCGCTGCCGGTCTTCCGGAGGTCACCGCGGAGGTGCCGCTGCCCCCCGCGCCCCGGTGCCTCCGTGGGGAGGAGCCCCCCCACTCGCCAGGGGGACGGGGCGGGGTGCTTAGCCCCTTCCTTGCGGAGGGGGACACAGCGCAGCACCCCCCTCTTCCCTGAATCTACTTACATCCTGCTTGAAATGGAGATGGGGAGATGGGAGAGGGGAGGTGAGGAATTTTCTCCATTGTGGACTTCCCCCACGGGACAGGGGTTTTTCGAGGTGCCTTCTCTGGCGGGACGAGACAGAGTAAATCCGCGTGTCCTGCCGGGGCCGGGGGCCGTCCCCACGGCCGGCTGGCGGCAGGCAAGGCACGAGGCCGGCCCCGGGCTGGGACCGAGCGGAGTCGTGCGCCCGCGGGTGAACCCAGCAGCCTGCCGCCGGTGCCATCGGGACCCTCGGCAGAGCCCGGCACCGAGGGCACAGCTCAGCTGCACCTCGGCGAGGCTAGGCTGCCTGTTTGACAGAAGAGTATCGCGTTTCTTTCCTCCGGCAAGGGTTTATTTTCGGGGTGAAGGGGAAGGCTACAAAGGGGGAGGTGAGGCTGATTCAAGGCAAAACTGGCGACTTCACTGAGCGCTTTCTTGCTTCCCTTCTTATCTCAGTCCTTATCTTATCCAAGCCTATCTCTGGGACGAGAGAGTGAGCCGTGTAAATCGGCGCTGACTGCATCAAGAACCCCAGTGATGTGAGGAGCAGCCACTTTAATTGTAACTGTTTTCCTCAGTCTCTCCCCCCGCTGCCCCTCTCAGAGCTGTTATATATCTGTACCATAAAATGTGCGGGATTTAAAGGTCTGTGGGAGGCTCCCTTTGAAAAGGACTCCGGGGAAAGCCTTTCTAATCCAGGATACTTGAGCCGGATGGGGTGGGATTGCCAGAGAGGCATAAAATAAAAATCATTCAGCAGACAAAACTAGGGGCTACCCCGACATGAAGAAAGTACATTTGTCTCGATGTTTTATTTTGTTGGAGATTGAGACTTCTCGTGTGCTAGTGTGTGTGTGTGTGTGTGTAAATATCTGAGGAAGCCAGGCGAGTGACATAAATAAACAAGACTGTGGAGAAAGGATGGGCCATGTATGTGAGCCAACCTGCAGCTAGTCAGCCAGCTCACTCGAGCAGCATTAACACCAGTGGGCAGAGAAAGCATGTCAAAAAATAAACGCTCTGTGAGAAACATAAGGAAAACATTAAACAATCGGGGAGTGCACTCCCTCTCCTTGCCCTGACAAAGCACGGCTGAGAAAACTCTGCTTGCTGTCTCTCCAGCCTCTTCCCTTCCCTGTGTCCCTGATACAACAGAGATGCATGGGACAGATGTGTTAAGAGACAGTCCCAGGGACTGCGTAGGTCACCCAAGAGCCTCAGCAAAACCAACTTGTGAAGTGTGTGCCAACCAAGGGCCAAGCAGTAGGGCAGGGTATGCATGAGTGACCAGCAGCGGTGGGGGGGGGTGGGGGAAGAGGTCCTTTACTTGCTGTGGAAGAGGGGCAGAGGCACAGACCGAGGAGAAAACAAAAGTTGTGCCTTGACTCAAGATGAGATCCAAAAAGCAGCAGGACAAGAGAAGGTTAGGTTACTCCCCCAAACCAGCCCCATTAGGAGGGAAAAAACCACCCAACAACAATAACAAACTGAACCCATAAACAGTTATTGCCGTTCTGCAATAAAAGGGGAAATTTCTATCGTTGAAATGTGTGGAAGGAGCTTGTTCCAGAGCAAAACTTTGGCATGCAATTCTCTGTTTATGTCGCTCATCCCGATGGATGAGATATCGGTGGCAAAGTTCAGGCTGACATCAGCCCTGGGGAGGCAGAACCAGCGTCCAGGCTGGGCTGAGCAGGGCTGCACAGCTGTGCATGGGCCTGTGGCCTGTAGATGACCGGCTTTGGGGGGATCCAGCACACAAAACGCCTCCCCTCACCAGGCCCAGGGATGTGAGGAGCCAGCAGCAGCACACATTGTGGAGGGAGCTGGATGTAGTGTTTCCTTGCAACTGCAATGGATGAATCAGAAACAGCTCCCAGGGTGGTTTTATATGCTGATCTGTTTTGGGGTTTATTAAAAAGGGTGGGGAGGGAGAGAATGGCTGATCATCTGTATGTTGCCGGAAAGTCAAATATGTCTGTTTTACTGAACTGCATTGAAACCAGCAGCAGGAGACTGTAAAATCAGCGAAGTATTGTTTTGCTGGGATTTTTTGTTTGTTTTTTTGCTTGTTTTTTTTAAGAAGAGTAATCCTTTAGTCAAAGAGTAATAGTGTGTGGTGTTTTCACTATTGCAATTCCTGCCCTGTGGTTTTTCTGTGCAAATTTCCACAGCTAGAAAATGTTTATTTCAGTTTTCCAAGTAGCTAACAGGTTGTGGGAAAAAGAAGGTGGCCTCAGGATGCTCAGATTATATCCAAAATAAGATAATAATATTCAATTAATAGCTGATATTTTGCTTGCTTAAAATGGCACTCTAGTCGTAAAAACTAGCCATGTGAACAGGACAGCTGAATGCTAACCCTTTGTCATTCTTCTCTAGACTGGAAATAGTTTGTGTAAGTGAACAAAAGGGTCACTAATTTGCCTTTTCAACTTGGGAAACACAGTAAAGAAATAAAGGCCTTGGGTTACTTCTGATATATAACTTGAAAACGAAGCATACTGTGTCCAATACAATATCCTTATTTTTCATGTGCTGATCAGGATACAGATGGCATAGGTCAGATTTCACCACCAAGGAATCATCCCTGCTAGCATCCACACAGACCTGAGTCAGTCATGTCTGCTGAAAGGAGAAGGACTGGAGGACTGCAGCAGGCATCCTGAGTAAGGGTTGCACAACCCAACACATCTACTATTTGTTAAATACCAACAATATTCTTGGCACTACACAGGACTCCAAATCATGACATTCTTTGCTCCAGATTTTTCTTTTTGTATACAAACTAAGCGGCAAGCAAAAAATGGGCAAGGCACTCAGAGAGACACAAATGTACCCAAAACACACATGCACACACGTATGTATATCTGTAAGTATATGTGTGTGTGTGTGTGTGTGTATTACAATTCTTTTCCATGTTTCTCAATCTGACAGTTGTTATATTTCTCTGTTTCTTAACATAAACCATTTGTTCTTTAGCCATGTTCAGTTTAGGAGGTTAATCTTTTGTAACATCATGAGTATTCTCAAAAGCTGTTAATATCACAGAAAATCTTATTTCCATAGTCTAAGTATACTGAAAGGAGTGATGAGAAATGCTTTACTCACCAGTTGAACTTATGTGTACTTTTGAAGAAATAAACTTATTCGTAAAGATCCAGTCCCAATATCCTTAATAATGTCTTTATGTTTCAGATATTTAAAATATCTAATGGCAGAACATTAACAACATGTGCAGCAGAGAACAATCCTACACTGGCAACAAATAGACTTAATGACCTAATTGATTTTTCCCATCTCCAACTTGTGCAATTCTGTCATTGTAATAAAATCCCAATGTAATCAAAGTTTGCAGGATCAGGCCCTAAATTAGCATGTTGATCTGGACTACCCCTCAGCCGGGGTCAGGTCCAAAGCCTGCTGCTGTCAGCTTGACCTTTTATCAGTCTGAGAGAGGTTTGGATCTGGTCTTCTGGATCACACTGGAGGAGAGATGAATTATTGTTTTATTGTATGTGGAAGAAAAAAAAAAGGCATATTTGTGGGAAAAACACACGAATTCTGCAGCACAAACCTTCCAGATGCAGTTCAGTTAAGAAAGTCCAACAGGAAGGCCTCAAAATGAGAGCTTTTTGGCACAGAGGAAGTTTTAGCAGTTAATACGAGGATGATCAAACCATGCTAAGTCATTGTTTCCCTGTATTCATTTATCAGTTGGTCGTCTCTTGGACTTGCAATCAGATTGTAAAACTTTTGGGATGCAGACCAACATTTTGTTCTGTTTGCAGAATCTGTGCCTAGAGCAATTGTGTCTACAAGAAAAAAATCTCAGCATTGCCATGGAAGTATGTGTGTATTTTGAGTGTAAATACTCATTCTAGAACAGAAGCAACTAACATAAATGTGGGTTTTTTTTAATGTATGCTAAAGTGGGGAAAAAAAACAACAAACCTTTGATCTAGGTAACTTCAACCACCTAGAAGGCAATACCAGAATAACTGCACTGGCTTAAATTCATGCATCAGTTTGCCCAAGTCTACTCCGTTTGTGCTGCCAGCCCATAGGGTGGAACTGTAATTGAGCAAATCTGGAGGATGTGAGTAACCAGCAACAAAGGTTTCACAGCGTTCTGACACATTCATTTGTCTAGGCATTGATTTCTCTATGATTTCAGTATTTGGGAGGATTTGGCAGTGTTTCTTGTGAATGTCTTTGGTGTTAATGTCAATCTAAGTAAATTCCACGCTTGCCCAAATGACTTGCTCATTCCCGCTTCCTGGGCTGTGTTGGTCCAAGGATTTGGGAAATATCAGGTTGAAAAATGAAATCCTAAAAAAACAAGGTTTTTTTTCAGTAGATTCACTTTCGTGATCTGGTTCACCATGAGGAAACAGGAATGAAAAACCTGACATGTAAAACAGTAAGGGCAGGGAGAGTCTCAAATAGGTCAGTGGAGAAATCTCACTACTGAGGGTGAAATTACAGGTGTAGGGTTTTTGGAAAGATGGGGACAAGGTAACAAGTTGATTTCTTTATGTGTGTGCTCACACCACACACAGCATGGCTGATAGGTGTGTTGTTTGGTGGGCATGAAGAAGGATGATGGTGCACAGTGTAGATGGAGCTCATGTGCTGCAATTCCAGGTGCCCTCAACAATGCCATCCCATTGCCAGGACACCCTGAAGCAGTTCAGCTCCAGTGACCTGAAGTCATAAGCGGTATAACAGGGTTGGTAATAGCTGTAGATGAGGAACTGGGCAGCCACTGTCACAACATGAGGCACAGAGTGTGCAAGCATGGGTTACCTTGCCCTTTGCTACTGGGGAAGTGCAACAGTCTGAGCCACACAAAATGGGTCTTGGATCCCATGTTAATAAACACAGTAAAACAGCAGCACTGCCCCTCCTAAACAAGGGCTGGCACAGGAGAAAATGTTGTTCCACTGGCCACACTTTGTGACTCTTAATTAGGATTTTAGCAGGTGAAAACTACCATGCTATTTAAAATGTTACAAGAGATGGTCCTTCACTAAACATTGGTAAATGTGTCACTGATACTTATTCTATGAGACATTTCAGTAACATATGATTGTATTAGGCAGATAGTGCTGAGTAATCTAGAAACACTTCTGTACTCAATTGCTTTTGTTGCTTATTTCAAGGTGTAAATTGCAGGTTCTGAAAAACTGCAAAACGGTAGTCCTGAAGAAGACTATTCTCTGCTTGACTCTGGTGCACTGGTGACATGGTGTTCTTGAGAAGAACTTTTAAGCACAAACTGATGTCTGTCATTACGACTGGAGAGCTAGAAGCAGTTGCATATGTTGAATCAGTTCATATTTTGCATTCAGTTCATTGGAGCTGAAATAAGCTCTTGCACTTTTCCAAAGAGATAGACATTCCCTAGTCAGAGCCTTACCCTTTTTGTGTACCTTCCAGCATATTTCTGACCACTGTTAATGACTGGAAAGGATCACACTGTGTTTTACGTCTGAACTGAGTTCTCTTTTCATAGGAGGCTGATTAATAGTAGAAGAATAACAAGAGTTTAGTGATGTGGAGCTTCTGCTAAGCTAATATGTACATCTACTACGTTGAACAAATTCCAAATCAGGCATCAAACAGCTACAGCTTGAAAACCAAGATTTCACAAAATATGAAGACATCTTAAACTTAGGAGTAACAAATCCTAACTTGCAGTCATATGGTTTTGCAAGTAACATCCAACATTCAATAGTCAGACATCTAAACTCTCCGAATAAATTGTGGGAATAGGTGTACCCACCAAACTGCTATCAGAACCAACATTCATACTGAACTGAGAGCCAGCAGGAGTTGGCAATAAGGAAACACCCAATCTAGCTACATTTTCTGCCCAGCTAAATATCCCTCTGTGCCTGATACAGCCAGCTTCCTCCATCTGGGTAGAAATTAATATCCTTTCTTTCAAAAACAGAGAGTCAATTTTATGTTTTTCTTGAGTTCCCTTTAGTATAGCAGCCCAATGGCAATGAAACTTGGCCAGTATGTGGACCTATGCTCCATATGTACCTTCCATATGAGTGTGATTCAGAGTACAATTGCACTCCACACCCTAAGCTCCCAGTTATGTGGTACTTCAGCTGAGGTTGCTCCACAAGCTGCTTTACTGCATCTGTGTCACTTCATAGATTCTCGGTGTCAGACAATAAGAAGAAACTGATTTTAAGGCACACGAAGGGAAGTCTTTTTCTATCTTTTTTTTTAAAAGAATGCTTGCACTTTTCACATTAAATGGAAATTTATGAACAGAAACTGGTATCTCCTAGCTGCATATATCCTAAACACTAAGCAAAGTCACTATCGTTACCATTTCTATTTTTCTGTCCCTGTTTTGTAAACAAGCTTGCTGAGAGGGGCCTGGTTCCACTGGTGGCTATCTCCTCAGTGAATTTAGCTCTGTTACACTCATCTTTGGTCCACAAGCTCTCATGCGAGAGTCCTGCCTGGGCTGGCTCCGAGTCTCTGCAGGGGCCATACTCTGAGGAGCATTCACCCCAAACAAGGAAGGACATTGTGAATTTAATTAGATGCTTCCAGCCTAAGCTACTGCTGCTGATTTTTAAATCACAGCTTTCTGCGCAGCTATGAAAGTCCCGGTTTTGATCAAACCTCTCGTACCCACCTACTTTAATGTGCCTGCAAAGTTACATACATTAATAACATTCAGGACACTGCAGGGAAGAGTTTCATGGTTCCTGACGTGATACTGTCCCACCAACCCTCCACCGAAAAGTGAAATAAAATCTCCAACTGCTTAATCTACTAGTTACTTACCTTTAATAGTTAACAATTTGAAAGGGGTTTGGTACCCACAGACTCACAGAAAGGCATCTAGAGTAGCCCTTTGCAGCAGGACTTATTAAGACATTATTAAGACTTCTTAAGGACATTGTTAAGAAATTGTATATTCCTGTATAAAACATTTATTTATGAAGTGTGGAGTTAAGAGTGATTTTTATCTGCAACAGTAGCGTCTACAGTTGTTATTGGCAGGCCATTCAGCGGAGACCAGGCTGTTTAACCATGGGGTACGGATATAAGGAGCACATGTGTATGTATTCCAGGAAGAAGAAAGCTAATTTTGTAATATGGAGTCAAGCAGGGCATATGGTAGATAACAGTACCCTTTCACATTCTAACACAGGATTGAGATTTCTTAACAAAGGCAATAGAGTTGCAAAACAGCATGACTTTGTTGCAGTCAGTAATTAATGAGGTGCTAAAAGTGCCTAAACAGAGGATCCCAGACAGAGAATGCATGACTCAAGAGGATAAGAAGCCCCCATCATTTCAAACAACAGTGTCATTTAAATAAACAAGCAGCAAGTCGCTGGGTGTGTGAGGTAGAAAGGGAGCAGCAGCAGCAACATGTTCTGTCAGCCAGCGCTGTTTTGCCTGTGAGAAACCAGTTGTGCTTTTCCAAATGCAGCCAGAGCTTTAAGGTGTGAAACATTTGTTTAATTCATTATAGGGGCGCGGGGAATCACTCACTCATCGGCGCTGCAGGTTTTCTGATGGCATGTTGGTCAATTCGATTTATAATCAACGAGCAGTGATTGCCCTGAAGGCTGTTACCAGCTCCGTACTATGCAGGACGAAGTCTACCTGGCAGGCCTTTTTTTTTCCCCTCATAAAAGACGTCATTTTCTGTGCTCTCAGATGAGATATAAAGCGGTTTTTTTTTCTTTTTTTTTAATTTTATTTTATTTTAACAAGTTTCGGAGATTTTGTGCCATTCTGCAGAGCACTCCAGGATTATTATTTATTTTAAGCAAAACCAATTCCAGTTCGAGTATTAAATGAAAATAGCAAAGGTTTATAAAATGTTTGTCCTGTAATGTTTATTTTCTTTCCAACCAAACATTTATAAATAGATTGAGAGAAACGTGGCAAAGCACCAAAATCATCCACTAAGATATTTCATAAGAAACTATAATGTAAAAGTGGAATAAAGGAGCACTTTTGGAAGTGATATTTGTTAGTGAAATCTTTTTTTTTTGTAGGGGGATATGATGCAATATGTCATGTTACCCTTTGGAGCCTATAGCACAGTGATCCAAATTTATTTCTGGAGGGACTGCAGTGCAATACATGTGTTGTAGTTAGATTGAATTTATCTACACATTCATGCAGCTAAAAAGAAGGTAGACTTTGGGTTTCTTTTTCAGTTTCTTTTGCGGCTTTAGAAAGCTAGCAACTGAGAATCCATTGTATGCTGGGAAGCAATGGACCTAGTTAGCAAGAAATCCAAATTCTCTATTTTCAGATCCAGGCAGCTTAGGATACTTACTTTTTTTTTTTTTTTTTTTTCTTTTTCCCCTCCTCCAGGTGTTTTCTCATCTTACTGTCTGGCATAGAGAGAAGGAAAATTATACATGTGCTGTATTCCCTCTCCATTATTACATACAAAACTTACAGAATGTATTTGATGCTTGTTTTTCATTAGAAAAACATAGATATAAATGCTTTGAAAGACTCGGTGACTGTTTCCACTGGAGTCTTTCTTGAAAATTCAGGGTTTTTTTCTGTGCTACCTTTCCTTCCGTTCAATATCTCACTACTACCTCTACACCTCTGCTGCTCCTCCAGAGTGATAGTGGGAGCATTAGCAGATACAGAGTGGACACATTGGTGTTTCTTGCGTCCTGCACAGTGGGACTGAGGGAGTTTCACTGAAGGGGTTGTGGCAACCTCAGTAACTACCTTGGCACTGCTCATTTTAAAATGGGTAACTGATTTTCCTTTTAGAAAAAATAGACATTTGGGATCTGCAGATGTTGCAACACTGTGTTGAGTTTGTTTGAATCCCCAAAGGCCAAAGTGAATGAAGGTCCTGTTCTACAACAGGTCCCTAGAGACATGGGTCTACTCCTTTCCAACTCATCACTACAAACCAAAGGAAAGCCCTTCTATTGCCTTTAGTTGATGTAGACAGGCAGGATTTGGTCTCCTTTCTGGAAAATGCACTATTACAGCTCTTTCCCCTCTTATTGAAAAAGAAGATATACTTTTGTTTTCTGGTGTCAGCAAGGCACTGAGGTCTAAACCCTGCAGAGGCCTGTCTGTAACTGGCACTAGACACAGAGCTGTACTGAAGAGAGGCTGCTGGGCACAGAGGGATTCTTGCACTTGGAGAGAAGTTTGGTGTGACTGCCATGAGTTTCTGCAACAAAAAAGGAATTTCCTGATTCAAGCTTTTCCTTAAATATACTCTAGAGGGAGTCAAATCTAAAAGTTTATTTATCTTTAAAGTATTTCAATTGTAGATAATTAATTTAAAAGTTTCTGTTTGTTTCCTGTTTATTTCTTTCAAGCTTGTCTATTAGTACAGAAATTTTGGTTGAATGTGTTTGTACATTTTCAGATCAGATATGTGCTAATAGTACTTAAGAGGCATTACTCAGAGTGATGTGTCACTGTCACAGCAATAAATAGCCCTTGAAACCAGCAAACACCAGTATTACCTGTGAAAGAAGCAGAGTCCTAGGAGACAAAATTAGAAAAGAAAGTGAAGGACTTTCATATTCCAAAGAAATTGAGGTATTGCTTGTATTGAAGCTAATTTTCTACAGTGCTTAGTATGACTTCAGTGTCTGGTGACACTAAGTGTCTATAACATGGTAACTTCATCTTAGAAACATAACTCTGAACCAGAGATAACATCCCGCCAATTACACACTAGTATCTTAGGTGAAGGCTGTGGCCATATTCTATTTAACATTGATTTGTAGTTTGAATATGCAACTACAGTGATCTAAACTACAGTTTACAGTGATCACTGGAGTGTGTTTTATGGAATTAAACCTATATCAAGGTGGAAGGGGAGGGAGGACTGTGCCACTTCAAAAATTATTTTGGGTGACAGTGTCTCCTAGAGCAGAGCTACCTCTCTTTAACCTTATTTTGTATACTTACCCAGTGTAGCAGCAGACAGGAAATTTTCTGCTTTTATTTTATTTTATTAGCTTCCACTATTAGAGCTGGTAAATGTCTCCTGGCTTTCTGACAACAGCAGAAAACAAGCATTTGTTAGAAAACCATGAATTTAATTTTTTTCCTTAGAGGAGGGAGGAAGTAATGCTCATGAAGTTCCCCTTTAGCGATTCCTCCACAATTGTTGAAGGAATTACGCCCACTGCCTCATAGAAAATACTATCTAGTATCTGGAAACCCAGAAACTTCACAAATTCCCTGAGATCTAAACACTCAACAGAGATAATGAGTGGGAGGCTAGAGCTAGCAGTTGAATTTCGACCTGGTTTCACTCATCAATGAATAACAACCCAGTGTAACTCTGCAAGCAGAGCCCTGCCTGTGTTGAGCCTTGTGCTGTGAGGGGATCTGTATTTTTTCATGAGGGAAGTGGGAAGGATGTGAGAGGAATAGTCATGGGGATATAACTGATCTGAGCACATATCTGCACATGAACTCGTTGTCTAGACTGCTTTTGTAGTTGGTGGAAAGACACAGGTATTTTATAACTGATTTATTTGTCTTGTGATAGACATCTAAAAGAGCTGAGCTGAGTTGTGTCCTAAAATATGTAAATGTCTATGCCTTCTGCACTATTGTGAATAGACAAAGGAATGTGTAGAGGGAAGGTCAGGCAACTGATAGAGTATGAGAGATTAAACCCTAGCTCATTGATATTTCTGATTTCCAAAATCATTCTTATTGGCTTGGTTTCACACAGGCTTGAGGTGTTTTGAATAAACCCCTGGAAAGCACTGCTCCCTTCCCCTCTTATGTCTGTTTCTCCTAGGTAATGAGGGCGCTTGTCTGTCCTGTGGGAAAACCATGCTCATGTGCCTCTTTGCCATTACATTTGTGATGGACTCTGCAGCAAGAAATTGAATGGGACATCTTACTTAACGGTGTTCATTGCATGGACACAGGCTTTTCCAACCCATCATTTGCAGCTTACCATCAACGTTCTTCACAATTTTTGAGGTCTAGGTTGCTCTCACTGCCTGTCTGACCAGCTGCAGGGATGAGTGACCAGGTCTCTGCAGAACAGCTGAGCATCTGCAGGCTGGAGGATGTCCCTTCCTCTGTGACAGTCTCCTAGCTGGAAAAGTCCTAAGTGATTTTGGAAAAAGGAAATAATTGATCAGAAATCACTGGTTATATCTGGGGAGAGCCATCTTGATATTCTTGTTTGGAGCTAGGAGGAATAAGGGTTTGATTTCCAGCTCTCTGTATCCTCAGAAGGTACTTTACCCAACCCAACCAGACCCAACCCAATGTGACTGAGTGATTTCTGTCTGGCCCGAGCTGGAAACACTCCAAACTTTCCTGATAGTATCAATGAACCTGCCACAACTTCCATGAGAATCTTTAGCTTCAGTACATCCTCTTTTCTTACAAAGCTTCTAGACTGAAAAATCTGGTTAAATTCCTCAGTAATATTTTCCCTTTAGTTCTTTCTAATCATAACATTGATCTTCCCCAAGGAATAACACAGGCCATAGGACCAGTGGATGAACTATGATTGTGTTTTTCAAAGAAATCGGCTGTATGAAGAGGAAGCCGGGGTTAATATGAAACATTGCCCTACACCTCACATTGGCTCAAAGAACATATTTTCCTTCTCTCACTCTCTTTCTTTCTCTCTCTTCCTTATTTTCTTTTCGGTATTAAATGAGATGGATCAGATTTTCCAAAGTTCATGAAGAGGAAGTGCATGTCCTGGTGTCATTGTTTATGTAAAGAGATTGGCTGCTGCCTGTCACGTTCAAAAAACAGCATCACTAGAGCTTTATAAAGGGACATTTCATTTAAATTAGATGACTGGCTGCTGCTTTGGCCTCGTCTATGCTTTTGTTACTAAATGGAATCTTTCACACTTTTCATATTCAAAGCCCTTCATAAGTGTTTACTTGTTAGTCTTCACAGTAACCTTGAGAAATACCATTACTGTTTTTGTATCCATGAAAAAAGTGGAGACAGAGAGGACCTGATGAAAACCACATTTGCCTTACAAGTCACCCCCCAGCAGAACTTCTATTGTGATACTGATGATGAGAGATCTGGTGTGGACAAGCCAGAAACAGCAATCAACCTAGATTACAAACACTGAAGTCTGCCCTGGGCCACGATTAGAAGATATGGTTGTTAAATTAAAAGTGATCAGTCACAATAGTGTTACAATTATTCCTACCCATTGGTGGAACTGCAGCAGTGGGAACATTCTTTGGACCAAAATCAGTACAGATACAGCTAAACAGACTTGCCCACAACCAAGCCTTTTAGCTATTGCAACATAACTCATGTAAATACTCCCATTAAGTTCATCTGGAATTATGAACGCTTAACTCAGGATGCTCTGCAAGTCATGGCTAGGTTGTGAAGAGGTGAAAATAGTAATGCCAGTAATTCAGTTTAAATGGCTTTTGCTGTTTTGTTTTCATCTCCCAAAGCAATCGTTGATCTTGAAAGGAGATGCTTCCAATCCTGTCTTCTCTATCCTGTGGAGGACTGTGTTGCAAACACTCTTATATAGCAATGGGGTCTGCCTTCCACAGTGCCTTGAAGGGCTTAAAAGGCAGAGGGGATGCGGCAAAAATCAGGGATGTTGGACAGTTCTTGAAGGACAGTGAGTAGCACTAGCCTCATGAGATCCTCATTAATGATAGAAATGCAAGGCTTCATGAAAAGTGTTGTGGCCTAGATTTGTACTCTCAGGTGATCCAGCCTGCTGAGTTGTCTGCCTCAGGACAAGAATATCTACATATATAAAAAATCATATATAAAACCATTTAGGGATGGCTAATTAACTTTAAATTAATAAGCAGTCTTCATCCAGATTATTTTTCAGTAATCATCAGTTCTCAAAATTTTGGTTTCACCTAGTTTAGCTAAAGAGGTGCAGTCAAACCCATCCAAGCCCTATACAAATATTTTTATTTCATTTCTTAAAGCTGTCTCATTTTAATTCACTTAACATCTCTTCTTGACAATTAAAAGGCATTTTAAAAGAAGTGGAACTACCTCACTAGCTGGGATTTATGCCAGCTATTAAAACCACAGAGAATGTTGCACTGAGGCAGATTATGTTGCATCTGCCCTCCTGGGGATTCTTGTTCCTGCCTCTGCAGTGCCTTTTCCACATTATTGCCAAAGACAAACACTTCAATACTTACAGATTCAGGATGGTTATGACTCTGCTGCACCGGAAGTCCCTGGTTCAACTAAATCACTTACACACAGAGCCCTAAGAAGATCCTGTGTCCTACTCAGGCTTAAAGAGTAAAGTTCTCAGTTTTTTGTCTTTTATTTTCTGGTTCATCACCAAAAACACTGAGGAGCTCTTCTTCTGTCTTTTGCAAAATCTCACAGAAGCAACATGTTCCCTGGCAGTTGGCACCTGCGTGAAAGAGGGAAGAACAAGGACACAGAACGTAACTAAACTCAACTTTCTTCAAGTTAAAGTTGGATGAAAAAATGCTGAAGAAACAGAAGGAAAAAAGCTTGGCAGCCTGAGGTCTTTTGCAAATGCCATTCGTACTTGTGGCACTGACATTTTGTGGTGGATTTTGGTGGAACTGGGTCCTGAATGAGTATTAGATATGATTCTGTAATCTCAGTCAGTGTTGGTCAACAATAACATCTGCACCGCTTTTCATTAGTGGTGCGCAACTTATGTGGACAGCAGGGTAGTTTTGCCATGGTTAAAGACAGACACCATGCTAAAGGTTTGTAACTGAGGGCTAATCTCATGAGAATAGGGCTATACTACCTCCAGTGCCTGCTGGAAGCAAGGTAGCTGCTTTGCTTGAGGATGTCCCCCAGGCCAGGATGCTCTGCTAGACCCAGGCTGGTGCTGTGAGGAGCCTGCTTGGAGAGCCTTGTGCTGACTCAGGATGCCAGATGATGTGGTCACTCAGGCACAAGGTCACATGAAGGCAGATGCATAGCTGAAGCCTGTCCTCGTGCAAAAGCTCTCATCTCCTCATGGATTCCCAGGTACTTATGGGGTAGGTGTATGCAGATAGCTCTGTTGTGGCATGGCTGACACTGTCCCACAGGACTTGAGCTGCTTCTGTGCTCCACATCCCCCCACTCATCTCTGCCTTCCTGAGCTTCGTCCAGGATCTCTGTCCTTTTCAGCCCCCACTCCAGACAACACAGGGTTAACCAAATCTGTTGGAGTGACTGAGCCTAAATCTTAGTTTTCTCCTGCAAAAACAGGCTTCAGAAGAGGCTTTGGTCAGAGATTAGTCTGACTATGAAAAGAGGTATCCATCTGAAGAATAAGAATAGAAGTGCCACCCTAAAATGAAAAGACCAAGAAAACAGGAGAAATACATCCACTTAATGATGTCCCAGACTGTCTAGATGGCAGTCTGCTGGGGCAAGTGCCCTGGGTTAATGGAATAACCTCTCACCCCTGGAAACTAGTTTAAATCTTGCCTTAGGGTAATAAAGGAAAATTGCATCTGATGGTGTCAAATTAGTCCCTAGTGGACCTTTCTCCACATCATGAATTCACCACAAATTTCACACAGTTTGTCGTGATTGGCAGAATCTGCTGAGGAGAAGTTTAGGATAGGAATAGCTACGATTTTGTAGACTGGAATTCAGAGTCTTTTTGCAAATGGCATGGCTTAGCACTATTGGCCCTTTGCTGTCAGAACAAAGCCTTAGATTTATTCGCACTCCTCAAAGCAAGGGAAACAAACAGAGAAACTGTCATCTCATGACAGAATTAAACCATTATTCACTTCTAGATACAAGGTAGTTTGTCAGAGATAGATCTAGGCTATCCCAGATTGACATCAGTGTCTCACTTGTGAAGATATTTGGGGTTTTCATCAGTCTATATGAGATAAAAAAAAATATAATCACATGCTAGGGTTTAAAATAATCAAACTTTTTAAAAGACACTGGACTTGACATAAATAAAACTGCAGATTCTCTTGAACTGTGACCATTTTACACATACCACAGTGTGTGAAATACCATTTGGGAGACTCCCTGTCTGAATCTGAAAGTATACATCTGCTTTGTGCACAGGCTGATGAGCATGCCGAGACACTGAGTCTCATACTTGCTCTGTACACACAGAATTTGAGGAAAAACAACTTAAAAAGCGTATCCTGTACATAAGAATTTCTAACAAATTATTTCTAAAGAAACAAAAAGACCCTTTTAAAAGGCTTCTAAGAAGATTTACAAGAGCAGGGGAACAAATGGAAAAAAAAAATAATGCAGAAAAGGAGCAGGAAGATGGGGTCTGGACTTATTTTCAGAGCTGACTGGATGTCAGATCCCTCTTCTCTTGGTTTTGGTGCCTGAGCAAAACCATCTCTGATCCAGTTGCTAAATAATGGAATGGAGAATTTAGTCCAAAATCCCTTCATTCAACAGTGTAATTTGAGAAATAAAGACCTTATCTCAGATGTTGTGAGAAAGAGACAGTGTGCTGGTCCACGTGGTTTTGGAGTAATAACACTACCTACTGATGCAGTCGTGTGTGTTACCATACACTGCTTTCAAAATATCACAATCCCTTTTTATGTTATTACTGGATGTCCTTACTCCCAGTTGTAGGACTTGTCAAATGGCTGCTTTCCAGAGCTATTGACTTTGCTTGTATTCTGTTGAAGATTCTTAATAATGGTGCTGAATTGGATATAAACATGTGCTTAATGTCTTTGAACATGAAACTGAAGCACTTTGCAAGGATTAGCTGACAGAAGTTGTAGTAACGTGGCAGTGAATTTTCTTTTAAACAACAGGCAGAAACACTACACCTGTTTTTATGAACAGGCTCACTTGACAAAACATACTTTAAAAACATTGAACTACTCTGTTGTGCTGGTCACTCAGCTTGATATAGTCCCAAACTTGGTAAGGGTGCACTAAATCCCATTGTATATGTCATTGATGAAAATAGTAAACAGTACTGATTCCAACATGGGTCCCTGAGGGACACCACTTGTCACCCATCTCAAGTTGGACATTGAGGAAAAAAGTTATTGAGTAGCTCAGACTTCCCCTTGAAAGTTTTTACCAGTTTGTCAGTCTTGCCCATGGGGACTGGAGGTACACTTTCTTTGACCTTCCTTTTCTGGTTAACATACCTCTAGAAGCCCTTCTTGTTATTCTTTGCATCCCTTGCCAAGTTCATCTCCAGTTGCACCTTGGTCTTCCTGACTCCATCCCTACAGAACTCGACAGCATCCCTGTACTTATCCTGGGATACCTGTCCTTGCTTTCACTGCCTGTGCATTCGCTCCTTTCCCTTTATTTTGGCCAGCAGATCTCCACTCAGTCATGGCAATCTCTTGCTATTCTTGCCCAGTTTCTTGCACATGGGGACTGAGAGTTCTTGTATTCTCTGGAGGACTTCATTTGGGTTGTAGCTTTCTAGATACACAGTAGCTTTCAACTTCTCCTGTTTGTCCTAACTAGGTACTGGGAAGGTAAGGAAGGGAGAGAGAGGACTCAGAGATGAAATATATTAAAATTACTTACGAAAACTAAGCCTTTTTTCTAAAGTACTCTCTTAGTTCCTGTTTTTCTAAAAACCAAAAATATTCTCCAGGGTGCCCTGAATCAAAACCTCCTACACCATTTACCATTACTTAGGAGTAAAGTTAACCTGGAATTTGACTTCAGTTCAATTTCATCTTCCATAGAAGCAAAAGAGTAAATGATCCTCAGCATGTGCACAGATGAATAGAGACAAGTTTGTTCCCTGTCACACATAACCTGCCCCAACCTCTTCAAAAAATACTTTCATCAAAAAATACCGATAGAGGGAAAGGTCATGGGATGTGATGTACAGTGGGTAGCTGAGGACAACCAGAGATGATGTCGTGGCCAACATCTGACAGCAGAGGAAGGATACAAATCTACACTTAAATTAGTCATGGTTTCTGTACAAATCCACGTAGAATTTTTTTCCTTCAAAAAAGTGCATCCCTTAAATATTTTAATCTAAACCAGCACTCTGTTAGCTAGTAAAACCAGCGAGGTCTCATCTTCTTGCTGGCTACTCGCTAACAGCATAAATTAGACTTAGAAAATTCTTTCTGCTGTACATGTCTGAGGCATAAATAACACCATATGTTCAACAGCAGTTTAAATAAAATATCATTCTTACCTTAACAATGACACTGTAATTTAGGAGCCATGACTGCAATCACAATGGGAACACTGAAGTGTTCTACTTAAATCTTTGTAAAATACTATATTACTTTTGTGCTGCCCTTAAACTGCTTTAAAAATAGGGCATTATATTTACAAGGGGAAACCCCCATTATCCTCTGGCTTTGTCCTGATAATATATACCAATCAGAAAATCTAAATGTCATCAGGAACAACCCACAGATTGAAAAACTTTTTCCTAAGAACATATGGACCCCACTGGCCTCAGGAAATATTTGAAGAGTGAACACACATTTCATCAAGATTTTTGAAATCCCAGGGGTAAGGAAGGAATGAAAACATGACAGAGTAATTTAAAATGGCAGGTATTGGACTTTTCCTGTTCAACATTGGAAATTAGATATCTAATATTAACAGAAGTCATTATTTTTATTACTCCAATTAAAGAGGCTAACACCTGCCATCTCCCAGATTTCTGAGAAGGATTTAGTTTTTTCTTCCCCTCTGCAGAGGTGGTTATATTGCTCCGGGTGTGTGCAAATGCCATTATTTTATAGATTGACATCTATTTTATCTTCCCAGGACACTGTACCTGGAAGAGTCTGTTCTGAGCAGAGGGAGAAATAAACTCTCACTGCTGGACCTGAAGAAAAGGTGGCAGCCTCTGAACCCAGCAGGGCCAGACCTTTCTTTTAGGGAGGATGGAAGGCAGCTGCCCTGCTGCCTGCTCATCCCGAGGATGACCTTCCCTGCTGCAGCCTGGCTGCTGGAGAAGGTGGAGGTCAGGATGCTCTTGCCTGCACATTGGACCCATTTTGCTTCCAAAGTTCTGGGACTGCACTTTTAAACAGTTCAGTTCTGCAACTGAAATGCCCTTTTCAATGCTAGATATAGACGTACCTCTTCCCCCTCACCCCTGAACCCAGCAAAACAGACTTTATGTACACAGGTAAACTTTTTAACCTTTTTTGTTAAAAAAAGTTTTTTGTGGTCTGATACAAGGCCTGATACCAGGGAATTTTTGCAGTTGCTGCTGTTGTAGTAGTCTCTCGGCACCAGCAAGTAGCCATACAGAATGGTGATGAGAAATTTTCTACCAGCCTCAACTGCAGGATTTTCAAAGGCATTGCACATATTTTTTTTCAGGCTGCTGCAGGAAACATTCTCTTGAGAGCACAGAGGGCTTAGATTTACTGCTGCTGGCACTGGGTATGTGTTGCAGCACTCTAACTAGATGAGTTTTGACTATAAATCACATGCATATTACCTACTTTTGCCTTTGCTGCAAAGGAGTGAGAAGCATCTCCTTGGTGCTGTACAGCTTAATATTCAATGCTGTCTAGTAATGTGTAGCTGAAATATTGCAAAGTTTGAGCATTTTACAGATATGACTTTGGTGCACAGGCATTCAATGCCAGAAAACACTGTCACCACTTCCGAATTTCTCAGAGGTTTTCACAAGGTTGGTTTTCCTTGGGTTCAAGGTCATGAGTCATGTTACTGTCATCAGGGGGAAGAAAGCTTTTGTGACAGAGTCCACCTCAAGACTGCTGTTTCATCTGAGTTTGTTGTGTGGTCACTGAATTCCTCAGAGAGACAGTAAGCCAGTGAGGCTCTCACACAGGCAATGTTCTAAGTATATTCCTGCAACTTTGAGGCCTTTACTTCTGCCAAAGCCCACTCAGAGACATGTTAAGAGGTATAATGGCACTGAGCATCACTGGGCACAGATAGATTTTCAGCGGGTGTTGTGGAGAAAAGAATCTGCCTTGGTGAAATGATTGTGTGCAATACAACCACAGAGATAAGAAATACAAGCTGCTAAGATACACTAGGCTGGTACTAGTTTTCAGTAACCACACTGGTTGGTGCTATGTCTAGAAGCAGACCAAAAAATCAATCTTGCAAACTCCATGAACAAATGGCATTGCTATCTCCTACAGCTGGCTTTGTGCCTATAAGAGAAGATCTAGCCAGCACGTGCTGGGAGAAGGAAGAAGACGTGAAGAAGAAATATGAGAGACATTAACTGACAAGAAACTTCACTGTGTGTGCATCAAACTCCAGGTTCAGAGACATGACCCCAATTTTAGCTTTTCTGTGGGCACCTATGGTTAACACTCCCTAATTTTCAATGGATATATAAGTAGTAAAGGGAATTAGAAATATGGACTGGTAATTACCATTCATAAATTTCAGAGTTAACACAGGTCCCTGTGATGAGATTCGATGCCAGATATCTGGGCTGCCATTGGGTGAGGTTGCTCCAGGAACAGAAAGAGTGTCACCACATTGGTATGGCACGGGACCCAAGCAAACGAGTCATGCTGGGAGAAGTGGCTCAGTGCAGCACTGCACTGTGCTGCTTATCTTATTTCTAGTGTTGTTGCTCGTCTCTTTGCATGGTGCTGCAGGGTGCCATGTGGCGCTGAGAGTGTGCTAAGAGGTAATGTAAGGATGGCTGGATGGTAGTTCCCATTCCAGGGCAGAACCATAGAGGAAACATTGCTGCCAATTGAAAATCAAAGTGGGGCTTTGAACAATCTTTACTGTAGGATGCAGTGGGATTTGTTTCAACCCCCAAATCTCTCCTTCGTAAGTTTTTGCTTTTCATCACTTCTCTATCTTGTAGAACAGCGATGCTAGAGGCTTGCAGGTAGCATCTGGCCTGTAGATTTGATCTCTCCTTCAAGAAGAGGGTAGACAAAGCCAGCACTACATGTACCTAAGTAATTCTTTCTTTTTTTTCAGGGAAGATGTGAATGGACAGGAAGCATGCGCTTCCTGGCTTTCCCCTATCAATCACTTTCTCCTGTATGCCAAAAACATTGCACTAGAAATGTGCGAGGCTGGAGAAGGGAGTGGAATTATCAAGAAATTGATGAATAGGAAGGTAGAAATAGCAGATATTTAAATTGGGTACTTCTGATCTCACCAGTCTCATCAGTTTATGTAGTCTATTGATTAGCCATGCCACGGGTGCAGAAACCCCAGGGCAGACCCATGCATCACTATTTTAAATCTAGCAGTACTTATGAAGTCAGGCTTTGCAACGTGTAAGCTATGCTACCTCCAAGGCCACTCAGCCACTTTCCAATGTTGTCCAGGCTAATAAACCCTGACAAGCTTATTTTGATTCCCTCCTCTGCACTCCTGGCACATCAGGGTCCAGAGAGTTTATTAATAATGTGGGCACTGCAGTAATTTGCTTGAGGCTGGGGTTCACCAATACACCAGCTCCATCTTAAAGGTTCTTCCTACCAAATCAAGAGGTATCAGAAAAACATGATGCAAAATACTAATTAACCTTGCCAGTGAATAAACTCATTTTGCTATTACAAATTTGTTCAGTCAATTGTGTTGGCTTAGCTTTCCATCAATCAGGTTTATGTGGCTCAGGCATTGTCCATCCTGTGGTTGCTACCTTAAAAGGATAAAATTAACAGATTTTAAATAATGTGTTCATGTGTTGGAAAAAGGGTTGCACAGATTGTATCCAGATAAAATGTTCATATCTGTATTACCTGAGAGGGGTCAAGTCTTGTGTTATCATTGTGGATCCATGGCCAGGCACAGCAAAAGCTTGGAAGGGAGTGGAGGAGCAGGAACTGGCTCCAGTTCCAGGCAGATGCTGTGGTCAGTGTCTCAGTGCTTCTCACTAATTCTGACCCTCTTCCTTGCTCAGTCAGGGCTTTTACATTAGCTGGGAAAATTCCAGCCTTGCAATCATTCTGTGACACCCCTTGGGAAAAAAAAAATTACACCAAAACATAAGAAAAATAGCTGCTTCTGCATTACATGGTAGTTCTCCCACAATTAAAAACCAGATTTTGGATTCCCCATGGAACAGTAAAAGTCCTCAAAGGCAGAAAAGCATTTATGTAGCTGGGAAGAAAAATCTAGAGATATAAAGCTATTTATAACAAAGAACACTTTCCTAATGGACAAAGGACTCTTGCTGGCTTAGAAATCCAATCCAAAACCTTCCAAAGTCCTTGATTGTTTTCTCTTCACATTATGCTGTAGCATGCATAAATTCTGCTTTATGATAACATAATAGCACTGGTCAGCATCCACATGATTTTAGGAGGCGAGTGGCAAGAATACCCAGTGCATATGCACTGTTTCTGTGCAGGTGATAGAGTACTGGGGTGATGATAGCACTGGATTTCCTTTCTGATGGCTTAAAATTTATTTAACATATATTTTGCTTTCTGCTTTAATCAGATGATGATTTCATTGATTTGATTCTTATCTTATGAACCCCGTAACATCTCATATCATCATGACTGCCTACAATGAAACAGCCCTCCTAGTGAGGAACAAACTGTCAGGTTAACATGGATGTGTATTGGTGATTGTAATAGGCGCTTTATTGACAAAGGACAGAAGAGGATAAAACAGTATGAGTGGAAAGCAAGTTTTAGAGCGATAAGGAGTGTTTCCAAGGGTCAGGCAATCATGTTTCCAAAGTGCCAGAGCTTATCTTGATCAGTAGATTTTACTGTTGTGATAAAAACCCCAATTTTTGTCAAAGTTTGACAGTGGCACATTCATGGTCTACATGTCTTGCCAAGAAAAGGTAAAATCAATTGAGATTAGACTTTTGTATTATACACGTGTATGCAAACTATCATCTCTTTTTTCTGTATTTGAGAATTTTATTCACTAATTGTGTAGCTTTTCATTCTTCTGTGATTTTAAACCAGATCTTTTTGGTCTCAAAAAAAAGCACGTGTATGTCTTCCAGCCAAGCCTTCACGACACAGAACTCTCGGTCTAGTAAAATTCCACTAACAATGACACTCTTACATCCTTTCACCCAGGAGGTGAGACTTGCTTTTGTTCTTCAGGAAGAGATTTTTTTCTTCATCAGCCTATAGATCTGGGTTTGAAGCAGCCCATGGTGGTTTGCTCATCTCACTATATTATATTTGAGAATAGGTACGTCTTTCATTTTCATGGCCAATTGGTGTTAATGTCTGCAGGAAAACTTGGATGACTGGAGCTAACTCCCAGAGCACCATATCCCCCCTTCAGCTGGCTAAGGTAATGCAATGGGCTCTTTTCTTATTAACCTACTCCTCCTGAAACAAGGGCACACCAGGGAGCAATAACAAGGTGGAAGAGGTTGATATTTTGGCAGGTACCCCATTTACTTTGGAATAGCCCTGGAAATAGTACCTGACAAATTAGTATAGGTAGGACTAAATTCTGCCTTTTACTTAACACTGACTTTGTTCCTGAAGTCGTTGGGAACAGAATGCAATCCCAGGAAAAGGGTTTTTTTCTAGAAGCTCCATCATTTCCTTTGTCTGACCAAAGTGAGCAAGGCTGACATGAACAAGTGGCTTCATGAAACACAGCTTTTGCTGGAAAAACTCAGTTCACAGCTGTGAACTATGCAGCTGGCTTTCAGATAGCCCCAGTCAAGCCATTGCCAAGGGGTAACCATGTGCCATGAGGCAGTGCCACCCTGGCTGAAGCAGGGATTCAAGGCTGTTGCCTCTGCTGCTTGAAGTTGCATAGTGCTGTGGATCCACAAAATCTGTCATTGGGAGGGATGAGTTATCAACACAGCCAGCACAGAAAACCGCCATCATGGAGAAATCCTTATTAACACTTGCCCATCAACAAAATGGCTCTGTTCCCCTCAGTCCTGGTATCCTGCCTCCTCTTCCTGTGATGTGCAGGGGAGAGCAGAGAGCTTCACTTCCTTTGTCCTCTTGCAAGTTCAAGTTTCTGATCCACATTTGTTCTTTCTCCTTGCTGGCAGGCAGAACAGCTTTGTGCTTGAAGCTATAAGAAAGGACTTGATTCAGCAACAAGCGTAACCTGTGATGATTTGGGTTTTTTTAGTAGCTGTCAGCAATTAGTAATATTCATGTCATACCTCCAGGATCATTTGATTCTGGTATAAATCCAATCTGCTGCTGAAAGTGGTGGTCTCATCCTGTCCTGTGGGCTCAGTCTTTCACTCCCATAGCACTCCCTAGTGCTGTTACTAGCACTTATGTGGGCCTGTGGTGAGCTGGATCAAAGAGGGCATCCCACGGCAAACCAAACCCCTCTGCCCATGAAAAACTCCATATCGATATAAGAAAGTGCTACCTCGGAAGTGCTCAATCTGTCTCTGTGAGGAGTTTGCTTCCCATAAATGTCTCAGGATACCAAAAGAGGAAATTAAAATGGCAGGAAGCAACTTCTTGCTTCCCTGCAGTTGTGGCATTTCTATTATGCTTGTTTTTAGATTGTCTCCAAATGCCAAAAATGGAGTAAGACAGACCAAACTCAAAACACTTGTGACTTCATAACACCTCGGAGTACAGGCCATGAAAGTTGTGCCTGCTTAATCCACACTGCATTATGATGTTTCATGTAGTGCTTCAATGTTCCTTGCTACTTGAGAGAACTAGACTTAAAGTGCCAAGAAGCCTGATCGAAAATATGTACAATAAACTTCCCAGGGCAGTTTGTGAAAAAGACGGTGTAGTTCAAGTAGCATCACACATGTTTAAAATTGCAACAGACACTTTGAAACCATGTGTTGTGTAATGATCAGTGTGCTAAATCATGTGTCAAAGTTGAGGGATCTGGTTTCTCTGAAAAGTGCTAATGTTTTTTGATGCTGAATAGAAGCTGTGTTTAAAAGAAATGATCAGAAAGCAGAAGTCAGTTTATGAGAGCATTAGTGCTTCAGATGTGGTTTATCTACTTAGCAGCAAATCCAGCCTGCAGCAAACATATTTTGGACATAAGAAACAAATCATCCTATCTGTCCATGAACCTCACATAATAATTTGCCTTGGTAGTAAAAGTAACCAGTGATTAAGTTGCTGCAAGAGTGAAGTTGGTAAAAAGCAATGTGTCAGAGAGAACACACTGTTTAATGGTTGGTGCCCTTCTGTTGCAAATGAAGGCTTACTGCCGCTTCTTGGCTAAATCTGAAACGCATTAGTCATTTCAGTGATTTGAACTTCATCCAAGACTTTCTCAGAACTGTTCTTAGTAGTCTGTCTGCACTGTCTTGCACTTCGAGTTGCCCCAGAATGTCCCTGCAAATCTATTGCACCTGACATACTTGGTGTCTGTAAACCCAATCAGTATTTTGGTCTGGTAGTTCACTAAGAAGCTGTCTATACTATGATGAGCTGGACCAACTGCTCTCTGTTTCCCTAAGCAGAAAGTCCATTTCTGTTCTGAAAAATGGGAGCTACTAAAACTCAACTAGGAACAGAAAGGCAAGTAGAGCTGGAACAGCAATTAGTAGTTTTGGGACCAGAAGGAGTTAAGCAGCTTTCAGCCAAGACAACCCCAAACTGGGATTCTTTGACCTCTGTAGGGATAAGAAGGAAGGACAGACTGGAGAGGCCAACAGAGAGAAGCCAGCCACACATCAACCCAGAGACCATTGTCTTTAGTCTTACTGTAGGGCCATTAACAGGTCCAGATTTTGCCTAGTACTGAGAAATCACTTAAATAAAGCATAAAATATTCCCTGAGCTAAACTGAGATTTTTCACATAAAGCTTTAGTTGAGGGTAGAACCTCAATTTTCTTTATTTTACTTTTCGTCCCTAGCAAGTGTGACTCAGGACAGACTCTAAGTAGAGAAACCACATCTTCAATTATGTAAAAAACGGTTTACAGTATCAAATGGAGCATAATGCAGGCATTAGTGATAGAAATCCAGCAATTCTTGCAAGTGAAGCTGCAGGATGCACCAGCATAGGTATACTGATCCATCCGTTTTCGGGTTTTTTAAACTTACTTGGGAATTCAGAGGAAATTTGGGCTGAAAGCCCAGTGTATAACTTAAGTCTACTGGGTGACCTGAGATCACTTTAAGCCCCAAGCACTTGCAAAGTGCACAGGTCTCACTGCAGCTTGCAATGAACAGAGTTCCTGCGACATCACTTAGCATCCTGTTCCTATTAGCCCAGATTTCAATCCCTGTCAGCACAGTTTGTAGCAGAAATTTCAAGACAGTGTGTTAGAGAATGAACTCCTAGTGGGTTTTTTGGTAATGCACATATTTCCTCTCAGTCTTCATTGTCACCAAAGCTTAAAAAAGGTCCGTAAACACAGGCAGATATTATCCTACCAAGGGCCTACTTCTTAGCTAAGCTCAGCTCTTCCAGTGCCATCTCAGCCTCAAAATATGTCAGCATTATAAGCTAGTAAGAGTCCATTAGTCTAGCGTCTCTTTTCTTTTACCTCACAACGTCCCACTCAAGAAAACAGATGGAAGCTCTGAAACTTGAATTGTTTGAGTGTCTTAGGAATTTTAGAAGACTTCAGCAGTACCAATACCCCTGCAATGGCTCATCTGTCTGTCACCACAGTTCTTGCAATTGGCAGCATTAAACTGTTGTAAACCACAAAGCTTTGGTCATTTGAAGGTCAGTTTACAGGGAGATGTTTAAGAACAACCCATTTCTGGCTTGATGGGATTTTACTGATTTGTGTGTCCTTATTTGGGTTCGAGCATGTCCCTTATGCAACTGCTTAAAGGCTACCCCAGAAAGCATGGTGATACAGTGCTGGCACTCTGTTCCAATATTGACATTCAGCATGAGGAAATGCTGTAGTTATTAAAACCTGCTGTATCCACTTGTAATCTGTGTGATCTTCTTAACAAAGCCAAGCTGCCTTCCTCAGATGCCAGGTTTGCCCTATTGTACATCTCACGTCACAAAATATGCTCTGAGGATTCAAAATGAAAGTTGGATTAATGTCAGCAGTTAGAACAGGTCTGGAGAGTCTGTGTCTTACCATCTGTTAGAATAAAAATCCTAGACAGAAATATGGTGTATAACAAATAAGAAGGAAATGTTGCTAAGTTGGTGGGCTGTGAGCACTTCAGTGTAGGCATCTGGAAAGGAACAGGGTCTTTCCCAACACATAACGAAAACAATTCAGAGTAATGCTACTTCATACTGCACTGTGAGCCACAGGATATGTCCTTATGAGTCCTAGCACCTCATACGAGAGGTGTGCACATCTGGTTGCAGTAGTGAGAGGATGGCTTCCTGCTGTAGCTGTTCACATCCACACTTAGATAACCCAGATGCCGGAGAGCACTTGAATTAAATTCACCAGGGGTGGCATATGCTGATACAGTCTGTGAAAACATGAGACTCTTAAGATTTACTCTCCACACTTGAAAAACCTATCATATGACCTTTGTTTAAGCAATAGGACATACACAGTCCAAGTCAGTGTTTAGTATGAGGATCTGTGTTCAGGCACCAAAACAAAGTCAGTAGCCAAAAGCTAAGCTGAAGGTCAGGGGAAGGGCTAGCAACAACAGGCTTCAGTTGTCAGCCAGCCCAGGAGCAACTGCAAGTTCTGGCTGCTCTCTCCAGCCAGTAAGCCGGAGCTGCTTTAGCATGACCCGAAGCGGTTGCTTATTTAGTCATTACTGCCCGGCCTCACTGGCAGGGAGGTCTGATCCAAACCTAGGATCCAGAAACATGCTCTCCATTTTTATTTGAGAAAATAAACAGCTAGAATTTCAAACTGTGGGTATTAAATGCCTGTGAAGAGCTTACACGGTACAGGTCATTCTCCCTTCTCGTCTTGAAATATTCCACATGAAAATCTGGCAGACCATATCTAAGTAACAAACACATTTGTCCCACTGTGAGATCTATTTTGAGGCGATACTTAACCAAAGAAGGGCTCAGCCTGAGGAAAACAGTTTTTCCCAGTCACTTGTAACTTGCAGAAGCAATTTCCAGACATGCTTAATGTTGAACAAAATCTGCTATTAAAGCGAACGTCTAAATTCATGGGCATCAACAGAAGCCAATTAAGAGCAGACAGAAAACACATTTGACAGTCTCTCCCACATAATTCCCTGTGTTGGAAACAGCATGGGAAGATTAATATCCAATGAAGTTAATATGAAGAAATACAGAAAGCGATCATCCCTTCAGCTTCTTGCATTTGTGTAAATTTCTTCTTGCAAATGGTAATCCTGTCAAATGTCATGTCAGTTTTGTAATTTGATTTTTTTTAAAATGACAAGAGACTTTAATGGCCATTACTAATATATTTTGGTATGCAAAGCATGACCATGATACAATGCAGGAAAACTTCACTGTTCAGAGAGTAAAATGACTAAATGCAAGCCTCAAAAACCTTTTCCACTTGTGTATAGATTTGTATGAATGAATTTCTTTAGAAGAGACTGCCACGGTCCGTGGGGGAGGGGTGTAGAGCCGAGACACTACACCAAAGAGAACGACGTTTGAGGCGCAATAGCTACTTTACTGAAAGTGTGTGGGGTTATATAAGCTCTGGCGTGGAATGCACCAGAAAATGGGGTGGAGAATGAGACAGACAATCAGGGAACAAATAGGAGTAGGGACTCAGGAGAAGGGGAAGGAACTGGGGAGGAACTGGGAGCGGAAAGGTCCAATGGTAGCTCTCCCCACACTGCAGATTTCTCAGCCAATCCGAGGGAGGAGCAGGGAAGCAGGGAGCAGACAACTCGTGGCATGCCCGGGCATTTAGAACTGTAGAGGAATCATACAATGCACATATTTAAAACCACATAATAACTGTAAAGTCCATATAATAAAGTCCTTTCAATTGCTGTATATCTTTTTCCACGCCTGGAACCGTTCCCATTCTTATTCCTGCTCCTCCACAAGAGACTTGCAGATTGTGGACAGTATTATTATGTTCTGCATGAGTGAAAATTGAGTGATGATACCAATCCCATCACAGTGAAACTTCTTTGGAAAGCTAAAGTAATTTGATTGGCTTAAACTGGAAGCATTCCAGATTTGTCTTAATATATCTGAGAACAGAACTCAGCATCTATCTTTTCTTTAATCAGGGAAGTAGCTCTCTCTCTTATAGGAAGTCTCAGTGAAGCTGATGGAATATCTATTTCTTATGTGTGGCACAACTGATTTGTTAGGTTTGCACAAATTACAGATGCCAATGAGTTTTGTCATGTACCAAACCACAAGTTTTAGTAAACGTTTCAAGAATTTTTGCACTTCTGATGTGATATTTTGATGTGCTGACAAAATAAGTATCACGACTTTTATAAAAATTGCAATTCATAGGAAATTGAAAAATAAACTTGTTGCAATTCTAAATTAATGCCAGTAACACAGCTTTTACATTTATTATAAAGCATAAGTACTCACTTTTTATCAGCTTTATTCATTAAAGCAAGGATGGATTAATTTAGAGTAGGAGATCCCAAGTTTTCTAGAAGGCTGTGTATGGATTTACTTGTAACTCTAGAAATCCCCAATGGAATGGAACTGAAAATAACTATACAAAATTTAACTTCTTCAGAAAAGGTATAGTTAGAATGTCATATGTCTTCAAGAGAGTTATGTGAATAACAATTTTAATAACAAAGACATTAATTCTTTGCTTACTTTCCCTGCACTCCTTACTTCACTGCACCTTCTCACATCCTGCTCTGAGGCTCCTGACTCTTTCAGGTAGCCAGGGAAAGCTGCTTGTGGGCCCACACTGTAAATCAAGCTCCTGCGAAGTTATCTCAATTAAAAAAAAATAAAAATTGATAACTGCTTAACAAGGAAAGAAAACCCCAAGATTCCCACGGATGTGTGGCTGCTTTCATAGAATTGTAGAATATTCTGAGCTAATCTCAGGGTTTCTCTTTCAAAAATGCTTTTTAAAGAAGACACTGGAAATTCTAGATAAAGTTCCAATTTTCCCTTTCTCTTTAATTTTATTTTATAGTTTAATTTTTTCTTTTTCCTTTCCTCTTCTTTTTGATAGACCAGATCAAGAGGTTAAGCAGGCCCTCATACATATGCTGAGACTGGAACACAGTCATATGGTAAGAACATGGTTTTTATCCATTGGGATTCCTGGTTCCTTTGCTGCAGAATATGACAACTTTGTAGTAAAAAAAGGTTCACAAAGAAGGGACAAGCTCATGGGAAAGGAAGCCAAGTGCTCTCCTACATGACCTTAATTCCATCACAGCACACTTTCCTGTATGGAGATTGGCAAAACATCCATATCGTAATTAATTTCAACAAAGATGGCATATTAGCTTGTAAGATATACATTCTTTGGGACTTCTCATAGGTATGGAGTCCAAACACAAACATACAGAAGATGGAAATCTAAGACTTTCATATATCATCTTTCCATATTTTGTCTGTTTTTTTGGCAAGTATAGTGAGATTTTACTTCCTGGAAGTTTTTTCCATGTCTGTAGTATGGAAGTATTCAGAAAACCACAATCTAGCTAACAAATATGTTATACATTTCCAGTGTATTCTCTGTTGTTTGGCTACTAAACCTGCCATAACAAATTTAATTCTGTTGAGTAGTGTGACCCTAGTTCTCTCCAACAAATACGATTCCATTCAGCACAGGCAGGCTTCACAGTCTCATTTTGATGATTTTCTAGGCAATTTGCTAAGGTACTGTATTATTCAGAGCAATGGAAAAATTCTTGCTTTTTCATTTACTTGTCAATACATTTTTCACCATCCAAATATAAACATGGGATTTATTTGTACTTTGTGTTAATACAGTGAAATTTGTTAGTCTCTACTTTCTTGACTTATTTGCATAAAGTATCATTCTTTAGCTCTCCCTTCTTGCTAGAAACCAATCTGTTATACAGCAAAAATCTTCCTTGGCAGTTCTGCTTTCTGTTACATGCAAGAGATGATTTTGGTTGTTTTCTTGCTGATTTTTCTGGTAAAAAATATTTTTTCTGTCTCATACTATTTTACTGTTAGTATCTTAAAAATTGTCTTTCAGAATACTCAGTCTGTAAGTATTTATGGGGAAGAGACAGTTGCTTCCATGAATTTTTTTCTTTGCTGTTTTAAACACGCACAACTGATTGCTTATTCTTAGGATATGGAAAGAGCTGATGACAAGGAATTTCCCCGGTGCAGAGAATTTTTTCTTGTTTCGTCAGACTTGCAGCACAGCCAAATTGATATAAATTCATTTGAGACAATGAATGACATATTGCTAATTTGCATGGTGATAATCTAATGCATTTTAGTTTAATTGTTTTGTAACATGTGGAAGGTTGGTACGTATGTGCAATTTTGATCAATTCATGTGTCTCATGTTAAATACCTAGGGAAGAGGGATTCAGGAATAAATTTAGAGGCATCAAAAACTGTAGCCTTAAAGTTTTCTGTAGTGGTAAATATAGGTGAAGGCTGATGGCCTTACAAGATTCTTTTCTGCACAATAGTATTTCTTCTGCATCAGCATCAACAGGTCTCTGCTTTGCTTTATGGTTGGTAAATTCAATCCTTATCTAAAGGCTTTTTAGGAGGCCTCCATATCTGAAAAAACCCAGACAATAATGATAATTTATATACAATGGAAAACTAAAAGGAAAAAAGCTCCCAACACTTCAATAGAAAGATTATTAATGAATTCATTTAATCTGTAATACATATTGCTGTGCACATGGTTTTAATCAAATCTGGTTTTTTCCTTACCATTTCCCACATAAGATGAAAAAAAAAGGCACTAACTTGACATTTGCAGGACAGAATTAGTATTTTCTGAAGTTAGCTTTGTTCTTTTTGGATATTGTTTTCCATTCTGTCAATAAAGAAAGAAACCTCAATAGACTTGAATACTACTTTGCAATCTGTCTGCTGTGGCCTGTGCCAACATACTAACTTTTCTGCTTTTTTAAGGAGCATAGATTCACTAAAAGCAATTATAACCACATGAGAACATTCAAGACAGGCAAAAAAGAGAATGAATTAAAAATGAAAGAACCTGGAAAAGAGTCTGGCACAAACATCAGTGGGAAGAGCAACTAGTGTTTTGTAGGAATGAAACTAAACAAATATTATTCACATCACTTAGTGATGGAAGGAGAGTAAGAGGCATTGCGATACAGACGATGTGGAAAGGAGTCCCGCCAAATGGCCGTTCCTGGATGAAGCCAGCAGCAAACACAATTGCGTGGTGGTGTGCTGTGCTCAGACAGTGTGTCACCCTTATTACACATATATTTTTTGTTCTCTTTAATTACAAACCAGGATGACTCAGCACACCTAACCTTTTTGATTTGTTTTAGGCATTTGCTGCTTCTTGGGAGGTGAGTTTCACCGTATGTCCAAGGCTATACAGGTGGCATGGGCGGAAGCAGAAACCTGGACACAGATGAGGAAATGTGGTGCGGAAACATAGGGCTGCCCTCCTTTTTGAGGTTGATGGTGTTCTGTGCAACAGCTGGGCCCTTCCAAAGAGGGAAGCTTGAATATTTCAAGTATCTGGGGATGGATTGGAAATATTCCAGTGCCTGCTGCAATTGTAAAAAGGGAAACACTATGAGAAAGATATGTGTCCTAAGAAAATCAGAAAGCCCAGAAAGCCTAAGTAACTTATGCTCTAAGTGATCCTGGGATCCACAGGCTGGACATTGCTTTGCCTTCCTTACCCAAAGATGAGAAAATGCCTACACAAATCAAGTGTCTGCAAGGCAGTGTCTTTAACCATTCCCCTCATGACAAGTGCTAGAGGTAACAATCCTTTCTCACCCTCTCCAGAGAATGTGCCGTTTGTGACAGCATTCAAGAAGTCTGAGCATTATTGAATACTCTCCTGCCCATGAGAAGGTTCTAACTTTCCATCAAGGGAAAGGCTCTAAACCACAGAGGAGAACTCACACTAGTTCCTGCTTACCCTGCTCATGAATATTTCATTCCTAAACCGAAAAGTTTAAATGTTGCCAGGGAAGTGATATGTTGCATTCCCCTCATTAGTTCCTCCCCCAAAAAATAAATTGCAGGAACATGGGAGATGTGGCATCACTTTTTTTCAGCCAGGGAAAGGAACGAGACCCAGATGGACACCTGTGCCACAGTGGTGCTGGGAAGGGAGTCTAGCATGGAGAGAGAAGGAACATTTAAAGTATTCTCTTACTTTCCACATTTCATAATAGTTGCAATGTGCACATCCATGTGGAACAAACTGGCTTCTCCAAATTCCCTACAGATCTCCCGTATTCCCTTTGTAGCTATAGACCAGTGGAGCCTGGGAGCTTCACTTCAGGCTGTTAGCTGTGAGCAGCAGGAGCTGTCAGCATAAAAAAGAAGTGATAGGCAGCATACAGACCAAATAGATTTGGAGATCCAATCTTTTATTTTATTAAGGTTTAGTTACAGATCTGTAAGATAACTATTTTTTTAATTCTCAGACTGATCAGTGGAAGTATCTCTTGTTAAAAACAATGAGAAACAGAAAGGAAGCCTTACATTTATGAAAATACTTATGCTTGTACAGATCTTTTTCTAAATGAAATTGTGCTTGCAGTACTAGGAAGACAACAATAGCTTTTATGGCAGCTGGAAATTCATCAAATAGCACTTCAGACTTTTAGAATAAGTAAAAGTTCTCCTTAGACACTACAGATAAAAGCCTAGCTCCTGGAATTCAGTGGGAGTTTCATCATCCATTTTAGTGGAGTCTGTATTTCAACACACAAGTATGAAGTCATAGAAATCAGAGATGGAAAAAGCTGCTTAATCATTCAGACCAGACCCAAGACCTTTCTTTGTTCCTTTTTATTTTTATCCTTAAGGACTTCTTTGGTATCTGACAAGCTTTTGGAGGCTCTTTTTTTTTCTGAGGTATTCTTTCTTTCCTAAACATCTCAAACCTCTGCTTTTTCTGGGCAACTGAAGAGTAGGGCGAGCTGCTTTGAACTCTTGATGTTCCTGACTGATGAGTTCATCCCCCTTCTCCCTTCTATTCCTTGCCAGCAACCACACCATCTCATGTTTCCAGAGGGATGAAAAAGTTTCTGTACCCCCTCTTCACCTTTAGGATGGTTTCTAGTCACAATGCACACGGGAAAACCCCTGCCAACTGACAACACACAGCAGCCTCCAGTAACCCAGGTTTGCCCACGTAACTTTAATCTGTCCTGTGCCAGTTCACTCTACAATGGAGTTTCTCTATCTTTTGTAGCCTTGTGACACCTAATTTTTCACATGGTGTAAAATACACTCTGTTAAGGCATATCTTAACCTTAGCAATTAGGGTGCATAAGGAAAAGGAAAACCAAAACGCTGTTTTCCAAGTGGGAAGAGGATGACACCTACTCATAAAACGTTGTTTGAAAGCTTAGCAGATTTGGTCTGCATAATTCAAACTAATATCTACAGTCAGTGAGGTTTCCTAAAAGGGGTGGATAAATTAGAGAGGGAGCAGGCATGAGAGTCTGGATATTTTTATTCATACCCTGGCAACTTTTTGGAAAGCAGTAATCTGATGGAGCACCACAGGAGATCTTGTGAAGAGAGTTGAGCAGGTGCACTAGTAAGGTTAAAGAAGGTGGAGAAAAGTGTCAAATAGCTAAAGTTATTAAAGTAGCTAAAGCATCAGATTACATGCAGAGGTATTTTCAGGAGTGTCAGGGTACCTCATTCATTTTGATCACAACCAAGTCTGGCAATGTGTGAGTGCATTGTGACTATCTGCTGTGTAATGCCTTTGAAGGTCAGGCTTGAAGACACTGAAGAAAATGCCTATAAGTAATGAACTGCTTGTCTTTTAATGCCTGTTGAGACTTCACTGTTAGTAAGTTTTGGAAACTTTTTTTCTCTATACTTATTCTGCTTAGTTTTATTTCTACTTCATTGTTTTTAGTCATATATCTTGGTACAGTCTTCTTGACCCCTGATGATCTGTCACAGTATCTTCATAAGGTAGTGAAAGATAAGACAGATGCAAGATGAATGGTGAAAAGGGGCTCCCAGGTGTGGGTGCAAGGACAGGAGGTGGCAGTAGCTCCTACAGGGCCCCATGTCTTCACTACAATGCAGGTGGGATGCTGGTACCCGCTGGTCTCCTTCCTCCCACCAGAGAGTGGGTCATCCCAGCAGCCTGCAGGAAAGCTCAGCCTTATTGCCAGCACATCACAAAAATTTGTTTTCTTTCTTTCTTCCGTCCTTTCTTTCTTTCTTTCTTCCTCTCTCTCTTTCTCTTTCTTTCTTTCTTCCTCTCTCTCTTTCTCTTTCTTTCTTTCTTCCTCTCTTTCTTTCTTTTTCTTTCTTTCTTTCTTTCTTTCTTTCTTTCTTTCTTTCTTTCTTTCTTTCTTTCTTTCTTTCTTTCTTTCTTTCTTTCTTTCTTTCTTTCTTTCTTTCTTTCTTTCTTTCTTTCTTTCTTTCTTTCTTTCTTTCTTTCTTTCTTTCTTTCTTTCTTTCTTCTTTCTTTCTTTCTTTCTTTCTTTCTTTCTTTCTTTCTTTCTTTCTTTCTTTCTTTCTTTCTTTCTTTCTTTCTTTCTTTCTTTCTTTCTTTCTTTCTTTCTTTCTTTCTTTCTTTCTTTCTTTCTTTCTTTCTTTCTTTCTTTCTTTCTTTCTTTCTTTCTTTCTTTCTTTCTTTCTTTCTTTCTTTCTTTCTTTCTTTCTTTCTTTCTTTCTTTCTTTCTTTCTTTCTTTCTTTCTTTCTTTCTTTCTTTCTTTCTTTCTTTCTTTCTTTCTTTCTTTCTTTCTTTCTTTCTTTCTTTCTTTTTCTCTCTTTTCTCTTTCTCTCTTTCTCTCTTTCTCTCTCTCTTTTTCTCTTGCTTTCTATTTAGGATGCTAAAGAACATGAAGGAGGGCTTGTGTAACAGCCTAACCAGGATGTATTAGTGTGTTAACAGTTCTACTCTTTCCTCATACAATGTCCCTCTTGCTTCCAGTTTTTAAACTTAGTTGTGTGTCATTTGCTCTGTGGGTTAGCATGCAAGGTGTGTACAGTATCCACACTGCAGATGTCTATATAGGGGCTAACTCCCAAGCTTCTCTTTACTGCAAGCGTATGAAAAAAAATTGTGTGTGGTTAACAGATCTGCTTTAAAACTCTACTTCTGGAAGACATGACCAGTGCCTTACAGAAGCCTCTTCCTCTTGCTCTCTTAAAGCAGAGTTAGATGACCAGCTCAGATGTACACATCTCTGCTGCTGACACACCCATGAGAAGCCCATCTATTAAGACATCTATATACCCGGATGACATTTTAATTTGGAGGTGCTGAAATCAAGTTCACAGCACTGAAGTAAGCTAAAAGCTAGAAATTGATATATGGGTTCTAGACATTCAAATGTGAAAATTGCACCTTTCAAGTTCGCAGTGAAGAAATGTATTAATCATTTCACCATATTCTAGTTCCTCTAAGACAAAATCCTATAATTTTATCCCTATAGGACCCTATATCTACAGATCAAGACCTAAGGATCTGGTGATCTGGACATCTGTGAAATCTTAGATAGGGTCTAGAAGATGTAAACCATATGTTGGTCATGCCCATCAAATCCTGGAATGAGACTCATATGTAGATCTGTGTTTTTTCCACTGCCATATGGGAGGGGCATATTGTACAAAATATAGATGAAGATACAGGTCTAGGTAGAGATGAAAAGTACCTGGTAAGAGCACTTTGCCTTTGAGAAGGAATCTATCAATAAACATGTCGTTGCTCTTTATGATGGATATGTGTATTACATTTTGCATACACTTACCTAAGGCCCCAAACTGCAGCACGGTGTCAATAATTTCACAGTTTTCCTCTCTTCTTATCAACAATTGTGTTCTATGGAGCTTTACAGTTTAATGTGTGATTGCTGGAGAGGTAGATCACGTTCTCCAAAGTTTCCTGCATGTGAAAAAATGGCATAACACTTAATTTAGAATGCTACTTGTCAAAAATCGTATAGCAAATCACTCATGATCTCTCCCCTTTCCAATTAAAAACCTACCTTTAAGAAATGTGGCAATAAGCGGAGGCACATGGGCTGCTTGGCAGTCTGCCTAAAAATCCCTGCAGCCAATGAATAATGATTACACTACAAAGCATCTGTCATCCAGAAATAGACTGTACTATTTCCTAAACTTGCTATTGTGTCTTTGTACACTACATAGTGGAGGTGAATGTATTTTTTCTTCTGGTCACAGTGAGGAGCCAGATTTTAATTTAAATTAAAAATGTGATTAAACAAAGTCCAATAATGCATATTAGCAAAATATTAAAATATATCAACTATTCTGCTTTAGATTTTTCTATATGAATAACTATTTTGCTGTAAAACTAGAACAGTTCTAACAGAAAGTTGTTTTCCAGTAGTCTCCTGCAAAAAAAATCAGCATTAATTGAGATTAACACCTGACATCCCAAAACAAATATTTCAGGCAAGTTAATAAACACAGAGAGTTGTGAGGGCAGGTCAAGCCATTGCAAGCACTCCTCCATCACAACAGGAAAAGTATTTTCATTCTCATCAGGGATAAATCAAACCCCAATTCTGTCTTTTTTTTTCAGGCAGAGGCATCCAGAAAAAGTGCTGAAGGGTCACGAGGAACAAAAATGCCTCCAGAAGGCTGGGTGGAATTAGCCAGCCATAAATAGCTGGAACAGTTATGAACTGGAGAAAATGAAGAAAAGAACTGCTTTCCTGCTTTTTTTTGTTTGTTATGAAGCCATGGTGCATCTCTGTTAGAAATGAATAGGCACTCAGCACCTTGAGATGGTACCACTCTTTCATCAAACCAGATCCCCTTGTATTGTCTAACATTTATGGTACATGGACAGTGGCACCTCTTTTTCTCCTCTATGTTTCAGTGACTTGAGTCTCAGCCACAGAGATTTCTTCTGTCTAGTAAGCAAGGAAAATGAAAATGATTCTCAGTTCTTAGGACTTACAAAAGAATATGATGTTGTCAACTGAATGGGAATTTGGCAAGGTTACCTATGGACAGATTATTCTAATCTATGCCTGGGTTTGGCAATCAAATAGAATTTAAGAAGCAAAGATTGCATGTTAGTACTGGGGAGCATTAATAGAAATGCCAGCTCAACTCTTCCATATGCTAAGTGGCTCAATTTGAAAACTTGTGGATTTAGGATGTAAAACTGAACATAACACATGTAAAAACAAATGGCTGAACTAGGAATAAAGTTTCAGAAATTTTGGAATTGGTGGATTCAGCTTTACTCCAGAAATCCTGAAGAGAAAAAATTGATATGTATTCTGAGCAAGGCTTCACTTTTGTTTGTTTCTTAGTGCCTTAGGAAGTGGGTAAATTTTAGTCGGGTTATCACAATTTGAAAAGATTTCCAAAGGTGAAAATTATGATCTCTGCTGTGCTGTGATACTGTTTAGGATGTGAATCTGCAATTGGTTATGCACTAGATGCATCTTCTTTTTTATTGACTGCACGAAGGTCAGAGTATATAAAATTATGCACAGCTGTAGAATTGGCTGGATCAAAGTCACAGACAAAGTAACCAACTCTGTAATAATGGATCCAAAAGTTCATTTGTATAGTCTATAACCATATTATCTTCTTCTTTTTCTTCTCTTTTATAAACAAAAAAGGTTCACCTGATTTTTCAGGATTGGACGACTAGCCCTCAAGAAATTATTCAATTTTTATAAGTCAATAAAGAGACTTATATATTTCTTCATTTGTTATAAATATCAAAGAAACTGAAACAATAGTTGTAATTTTAATACATGAAGTGAAATTTAGCCTCTGACGTAGAAGCTATTACTAAAATGAAAGACCATGTAAAATGGTAGAACTGTGTATATTTTTCTGATTCTTTTCCTTATGAGGAAGGTTACTTATTGCAATTGTTTTCTCTTAACATCATTTTCTTATTATATATCAACCTTGGTTCAAGCATCTTGATACTATTGTCTCACATCAAACTAAATATTACTTGGCAACAGGCAAGGACAAACAGATAGGTTTACAATTTGCTTTTATAATTAGCTGCTGTGTCAGTGTGAAAGCTAGGATACATGAAC
Source organism: Pseudopipra pipra (assembly GCF_036250125.1). Taxonomy (NCBI): domain Eukaryota; kingdom Metazoa; phylum Chordata; class Aves; order Passeriformes; family Pipridae; genus Pseudopipra; species Pseudopipra pipra. The sequence goes on from NC_087551.1 coordinate 62,498,534, forward strand.
AAGGTACATGACCATGAACTGCCATGCAAGACTACCTGCTAGGCTCATTTGCAGCACTGACCATCATGAACAAATAGGTAGCAGTGTGTAATCTCAGGCTGGGAAAGGGCAATTTCAGTGACTGAAATGCCTGATTACTGAAAATGTATCTAGAAATGCAAGTAGAGATGGACCACGACTGGTCATGAACAGAAAGCTAGAATCATCCCACTTACTTTCAGGTTCTCAGCAATGCCTTAAATTATGGGCAGAGACCTGCTAAATTTCTTTTTCTGTCACTGGAGAGAGAGAACACTGCCAGAGGCAGAGGTCTAAAGTCAGGGGAGATGAGTGAAAGCACAACTGTTTCCAGGCACAGGGAAGGTGGCATGTATTGCCTTCACATCTTTCCACATATATTTCCATAGAAGGGTAGTTCACATAAGGCCTAACTGAGCTGGGGCTACTACAATTCAGACTCCCCCTTGCTCCCCACCCACAATGAGTAGATGCTACCCATGATATGAAAACTTCAGAGTTTATAGGTTACATGCAGACCATCTCCTTAAAGCACTTGCCTTTGTAGACTGAAAATTAGAGTGTTCTTCTTGCATTATAACATGGTAAAGGAATTGTCTGGACATAGAAGAGACATGACAGTGCTGGGTGCAGATATGATGGGAGCAAATATGCTGATCATTGGCATGGGTGCTACCCTGGGAAACATCACTTAGGGTTCTGGTACAAGAGGAAGTTTAGGACCTCCTTAGGTCCCTACCAGCACACCCAGGAAATTTGCCACTAAATAATGCATTTGCTTAAATTGTGTGAAGTTACACTGAGTTTTTAATTATTTCACATTCTGTTTGATAGGGAAATGTGCTATTGTAGGCTACTTGGCTGTGTTGTCTTATGCCTTGCAAGAGCTTAGGAAGTAATGCGAACACATTTAGGCAGTATATGTGTAGATGAGTTTGTACATATGTATAATGCAAAAACTGTATATTGGGATTGATAATTTCTGTGGGTTGAACCTGCATGTTAGATGCAACCACAGCCAGAGGTTTTTTACTGTTTTAAGCTATGTGATTCGATACAACAGAATATGTCAGAAAACCAGGACCACATTGTCCAACTTCACTTCTAGAAAAATAAGAGATTAGTTTTGTATTTTGAACACACTTTGACCAAGTGATTATGTAGGTGTTTTACTCTGAACACATACTTCAAGGTATTTCAATACTTTTCTTTGTCAGGGTCTTGGTTATATTTATGCTTTTGTTTTTTTACCATGAATATATCCACTCATCATTTTCCTGATGGCAGGATCTCCCTGTGTAATGTGTGTATCTGTTTTCTTGAAGATGTAATGAATTTGAGACACTTTCAGTAAAACAAAGAAATGTTCTGCAAATTCTCTTCATTCTTGACAGCTCTGCCCTAAGGACAGGACCATTGGGTTCCCAAGCTTATACAATCATTTTTGTCTGAGAACAGTGAACCATAGGAAACTCCTGTTATTGCTCAGAAAATACGTTGATTTCACTAAATAGCTGAAGGATAGAGAAAGAACTTATTTGGTCTTAAGCATTATTTGGCCCAGTATGGATTAAAAGAAATCTTGTCCCCTTCTCCTCATCTTATCTTCCTAAAAAGCAGTAAATCTGTTTCCTTATTGATTCTATCTGTAAATATTTTTTTAATAACTCCAGATTGATAGCTTAAAGTTTCAGAACATTCACTCAGTCATTTTAATTCACATCATGATGGAGATAAGAGATAAGGCATTTAAATACTTTAGTGATAACAGGAGGGTTGCAGAGAATCCATATCTATTTCACTGAGCTCAAAAGAAAGCAGAACATTTTCCTGTAGCTTAGAAAAGATCTATACATACTGTGCTATTGTGTGTCAAAATAGACGCCTCTGTGTTGCAAGCTAATTCAGGTTCACCATCTGATTCTCCAACTAGACACTTATTGCTCCTTATCTTTCATTTCTCTGATCTAAATCAGTCATAAATTGCAAGCATAGATTTATCACAGAGGTGAGAGGAGACAGCTTCAGTTCCCTGAGCCATCAGCCGGGGTAATACGTGTCCTGTATTACATCAGGGGGTTGTGGCCACGCAGTTGTTCAGCCTCTCCATTCAGATCAGGGCTTCAGCTACATCTGTCTTAAAAGCACTGCTCCTCCAAGAGCCTCACCCCAAATGCCTCCGGGGGTAAGATCTGAATAATAAGGATAAGATTTGAATAATAAAATGAAGACAACTTCCAGCTAGTTTCTATACACTCTTATCCCTCCTTGGAGAAGGGATTTGGGCAATTTTAAAGTGTATCATAAAAAAGTACTATGGTAAACGCTTTTTTGTCCTCCTAAATGGCTGTAAAGGGAAGCAAGAATGGGCATCTCAGGGACTGATACCTACTGTAGAGATATTTAGAGTCAAATGACTAGAGTCTTGTGACCATAAGAAAATTGTAATATATATTACAATGCATACTGACCTGAAAATCAGGGTACTGTTAGGGTGAACTGGTTGAATTTTTAATACTGAAAATTTGGCCTCAAAAATGTGAGGGCCAGTTACTGTGAAGAAATGTACCTCTTCAGAAGGGATTATTGTCCCTATTCTTGTAGTCTGTGGACAGACGTACTTTTATTTAACTAGCTAGAATAGTTTATCAGTTCACTGCTCTGTCAGTTTGTTACCACAAGCCCACCAGAGCTTAAAACCACATTCCTTGCTGGAATTACATGAGTATTAAACAGAAAAAGAGTCAGTAAAGAATACCTGTTGAAAGCAGACTTTGCAATACCTGGGATGAATTTATCCTCTAGTGCTGTTTTTCACTTCATTAACTTCACCATATTCATGAAAAATGGGATAAGGCAACAGAAATGTGGCAAAATAGGTGGGGCTTTTTCAAGGTAAGATGCTGCCTTGTACCTTTGTTTGAAGTGAACTGGTCCATAATGCCACCTTGGCAGCCATGGGCTATTCCAAATCTTCCAGATTTACTTGTTAAAGATATTCAATTTTATGGCTCTTACCAAGATTAATAGAACCATCAAAACTTGTATAAAATGGAAAATAGATGCAATAGAGGGGGGGAAAATAAAACCTAAAAAAACCCCAAACAAACAAACAACAAAAACCCTAAAAAAAACCCCACACCCAAACCCCAACTATTTACATCAATGCTGAGCAAAGTAATTCAAATTCTTTAGAACAGATGATACTTAAAATTCACAAGCATAGATCAAATTGTTGAAGAGTAAGAAAGTTTATAATTTAAAGATTGTGTTGGAATTCAGGAGCCAAGCAACTACAGGCAGAAGAGAGACTATATTAGGATTTGGTGAGGCTATATGCCTGGATTCAGAGATGGCAACTCCTATGTACTCATTAAATGTTCTTTAAAAAGTTACATCCAGAGTCATTTTCTGTGGTCATAGGCAAACAGCACAACTAGTTTGCTGGCATTTCAGATTTTCTTCATCTTGTTTTAAATTCTTTAGATTCACTGTACTATATAAAAATGCTATAGTTTGCATATAGGGAGTTGTGGTTTTCTTCAGATCTGTGGTTTTTGCATCCTGGAAGTCTTGTTTTGAGACCAAATCTGGTCATTCCAAATTGATTACACAAAAACTGTAGACTAGGTTATAATTTCCATGGTGTGTGTAATATGTGGTGTAGCTGATTGGACACTCAGAACTTGTGGTAGACCCTCCAGCTTGCTAACTTCCTAACTCAGCAGATCACAAGCCTTTAGATATATACGTCGTGTAACAAGGATGGTGATGTTATTACTGTAGGTCTAATTAGATATCCTTTAATGATGCTTTCACTCAAAAATCTTGGAGATGCGTTTCATCCAGATTTGGTTCTTTTCCATATTTGTTAAGAAAAAAAATTATTTTGTAACTCTGCCACAATTAAAAAAACTCGCTAAATACTTGTGCGACACTGTAGACTGGAGGGAATTAAAATAAAACCTCATGAGGAAAAGGAAACTTACACCAAGTTACAAAAAAAAACCCCAAACCCCCTGCATGAGTAATTGGATCCCAAAATGTAATGAAATGTTGGCTGAATGTTGTGCTACATACCAAATACTCCCTTTAACAAGCTGAAATCTGAAAACAGTGGAAATGTAGATCAGAGTTTCTGCTCAGAAATGATAGCATAAGAACAAGGACCTGTATTAGAAATAGGCTTCCCATTCACAAATATCTTTAAGTTAAGCATATGTTTGAAGAGACCTATTTTTTTTTTTTTGAGCAACTACAATCAGAATGAAATAAAAGCCCCAAACAAAAGTCTCAAATAAAGACCTACCAGGGCTTAAGGGAACTGTCATATTGCATTTGGAAAATAACATTTTTGCTCCTGAGACAGTACTGTCACTTCGTAGAAACTAAGAGGAGAAAGAGGAAATAGAAAATGTAATTTATACACTGGTAATAAATGTGAGTTGGACAATTTTAAATTAAAATATAGTCTCAAAAATAAAATAAAATGGCAGATGAGTTTGTTTTAAACACTGGATCTATTAATAACACAGACTTAGGTTTTTCAGGTTTGTCTGTAAAAAAAGTCAAAGGTGAGATGTTGCATGAATACACTTGCAACAGATCTCTCTCTTCTTTTCCTCTCTCCACCTCTGGAGTTTCCTGTGCCGTGTAGGACAAGGACGATTTCAGGCAGAAAGTGAAGTTGGACAAGATTGCTGCAGCCCAGGCCTCCCAAGGTATCAGCAGAAAAGCCACTGCAAGCTTAACACAGTCCAAATATTACTTGACTAACTCCCACAACAGTGGGATGCTGAAAGAAAGCAGATATGTATAGGAGGAGCAGTTGCAGGAGTGAAGGAGGAAGAGGACTGTCGTGTGCCTTCTGCTCAGTAGTCAATTCCACACCTCTAGTCCCATGGGACTCCATTGTCCCCTCTATAAAGGGGAATTTCAGTATCTTTTGCTGGTGCCTGGCTCTAGGAACAGTTACAAACTTATGGAGAAATAGCTGGTTTAGGTCCAGGTTTACTTTATAAGGTCCTGAACATCACTGTATTAAAGGTTATTAAAAACTTGAACTGTGTTTTCAAAACTGAGACAAACAGCAAGTCAAAAGAATTTGAGTTTCTCCTCTCTATCCTCATGATATGTCTAGTAATATTCCATTCTTTGATTCTTTATAATAGCAAAAATCCCAGGAAGAGGAATCTTAACACATCCTTTGCTTAATTGTGGCACAATAATATCTCCCCACTAAAGTGATTGGATCTCCTCTGAATTTTACTGGATGGTTATGTGGCACACATGCTTCTTTTCCATAAGAAATAAAAGCAAGTGAGCTTCTTTCTGCACAATGTATGTCTCATTTCTACATCAGAAATTGTCTTTGTTTTAATAATTTTGAATTTAAATTTGCTACAGTCAGGGGAGGTTAGATGTATATGTATGGTCAGACACCCAGGGTTCAATTCTCCTAAGCATATGAGAACATCCCCCCTCCTCCCCTGCCCTTATCGTAAAGATATTCAAGCTGTGGTCTAGAAATGTCTGATTCTCTTGAAGGTCCTATTTATATCTGCCAGTCCTGTGTGGCAGATATCCTCTGTCAGATATTGTAAGGTCTCTGGAGTGACACTAAGTATCTGTGTATGAGATACTGAATCAAACCCATTAAGACATTTATCACAGTATTTTCAAAAGCATTTTGTCACTCATCTCCCACTAAAAGTCACTGGAGATGGATTTGGATCATTATCATCATTAGCAACCTAAATAACTAACCTGTCACTGTGCAGCTATTGAATATATTGCATAATGGCTGACACATATCTACTGGATAGTTTGCAAGACAGCAGGAAAGGTGTAGAAGTGTATCTCTGGGCAGGATAAAACACGATTGAAAATCGGCACACAGTTGACTATGTTTAGAAGATGGTTTTATTGCCATATAAAAGCACTATAAATATTCATTAGTAATATCAACCTGTAATTGCAGATATAAAGAATTATACATAAACTTGACTGTATTTCAAGTAAAAAATAAATATTTTAAAATGCTTATACCTAAGGGAGACAAACTGAGGAGTAAGAGGATTAGCTGTGCTCCAGGAATTGAATGTGTGAATAAGTAAGAATCACTGTAGGCATCCATCTGTACCTTTGTGGCTGTGAATAGGCTCTCCCTCACCTCTGGGTTTTCTTCTTTTCTCTCTTCTTCTCCCCTCACCCCAACATGTTTGGCATTTGAGAGTTTTGAAGTAATTTCCTCCTCTGGCCTCACCTGGGATCTTTGCTGTCCCAGAACCTCTTCCTGACCTCAGTGTTGTGTTTTCATTTAAAGTTGGGGATGTCTATAAATGTCAGCAGTACAGGGCAATTAGAACTTTGAAAAGGGCTGTAACATAAACCAGCATTATAGTGAAATGGATACCGCCTTAAGCTGCCTGAAATTCACTTGCTGTTGGAAAGACAATATCCTGCCATTCTCCCATGGTGGCCTTCAGCTGAACACATTTGGCTGACGGTTGACCCATTATTAGAATAAATCTCTGCATGGCTTGAAACAATGAAGAAACACAGGGAGAGAGAAGTCAGCAAATTGGGCTGGTAGTTAGCCAGCACTGAGCAGAAGGTTTCTGGGTAGCTCTGTCCTTGTCCCTCCAGTGTACATGTGCTGCTTTCCTTTGCTGCTCTAAGCTGCTGTATATAAATTAATTCTGCCTTCACATCATCTCCATTAAAGCCATCTAAAGAGCTCCATTAAAGCCATTCAAACACCCTCAAAACTCACTGTGAAGGAGAAGGAGTTTTTGCAAAAAATATGTTCTGAATTTGTCAACACTACATTTCCTTTTTTTCATGATGCAACCTAATGTAAAAGCAGTATGACAACATTCTCTGTGCAACTGGGAGTATGTGCTAAAGTCAAGTATGACAAAAGGAAAAATACAAAAGCTCCAAAGTGATCTATTCAATGGATTTCTTAACAAATACATATATTTCTGCAGAGAGATTTCATGGAACCTCTCTTTCTGCTCCTAAGACATTTCATGTTATTGCACTTGGTTATACACAAAAAATCCATACAGGCAGAATTTTGCTAATTTTCTGACAAGGAATTTTGAAAAGAGTTTTCTCTGATTTATAAATGTTTAGATTCATACATTGCAGTTTTTTCCTTTTTGAACATAGTATGGAAGCACAGAGCCATGAAACATGCTGGTGAAAATAATCGTGTTTTACTGCAACTCCTTGAAGTTTAGCTAGTTCACTGATCCTACCTACTGCCTAGTAGGGATAGGGATGCACAAGGATGTTCTTTTATGGTACCTTGATTTTTCTCAAAGGTTCCACACTGCACATTTACCTAAACACATTTAATCACAGTCAGACCAGGATGTTGCGATGCAAAATCCTGAAAAGATTCCCAGTAGACTTTGAGTCAGGCTATGAAGATTTTTGAAAGGATGCTCTAGCACAATGGTAGGGTTTCAGCAGAGCCACCATACCCAACAGGGACTGTCTTGGGCTGGTTGCTGAGCATAGTCCTGTTTCATGAGTGTTCCTGGTATATATATGGCCATATGGTGCTAGGACCTGCATGCTGAAAAATGCAGGTACAGCAATATGTTCTAAAGGTCAATTTCAGAGCACGTATCTATACTTCCTAGTCAGTATGATGCCATTTTAATATATGTAATAAAACTACTCCTCTACATGAGACACACAAACAGGTCACGGCCTGTGAAATTTTGAGAGGTGTCAAGGGAAAACCAAAGTATGAGGTTGACGCTGGAAAAAATGTGTAATTTACTACACAATGGCCAGCGCAAGTTCTTGTTCCAAACAGAACTAACTTCCCAGAAGCAAATCTTTGTGGCTCCATAGGGTATAATATGTCTATTCCAGCACATTTCTAGTCACCATGAGATGTTTTGCAAACAGCATGGTGTGCAAGCTTTATCTCTGACCTTAGCACTCCTGTAATGAAGCTTAAAGTGTACATTGTCTCAAGTAAATATGCTGCTTACAGAGCAAGCAGTATAGTGCTGTGCTCCTCATCTCCTTAAGAGTCAAGTTCACCTTTGGGAAAGAGGCAGGAACGCAAAAAGACTATCAAATTTGTCTAAAAATCTATGTCAGCTAAAGAGAGAGAGGTATATGAGATCTGGAACAGGAAAATCTTAAAAAACAGAGGAATGGATACCTTTTTTTTTATATACATATAACATTCTTTTCCCAATATAAAATATAAGTAAGCATTTAGTTATTTTTATGAAAGATATTTTAGTTATTTTTTCTTGAAAGTTGTATAACCTATCAACTCCAATCTCTCGTCTCTACAGTACCTGGGTTATATTCAATTATGGAAGATAAAACTCCTGGGTTATATCTTCCACTAACAGTTTTTAGTGATGAGCGGAAGATAGAACTGTGATATTATTGCCTGCAAACTCTTTTTCAGCTGTGGATTCACAGCCATCCAAGAGTCTAATCTATGACTCTACAAAGATCCACATCTCCCAAAGTATACAGACATCTATGGTTCACAGATCTTTGTCAATAATTTTTAGAGGCTGGATACTGAAAGCTGAATGATCTTCAAGCTGTGAGTCATGCTCTACAGGAAACATAACATTGCCAAAACCCTACTGTGGTACTAGTTCTAGATGCAATTCTTTTCTGAATGCACTCAGCAGGATACCTCAAGAGAAGGATAGTTACTGTATGCAACCAAAGTAAAAGCACAGAGGAATAACTGCTTCTTATATGGGCTTGGGAGAACCCAGTCCTGGCTGTGCATCAAAATGTGGGCTCATGAAGACTGGACATTCAGTTTAATACAGCTCCCTACTTCCAAACACTAGTGCAAGAGCTGCCAAACATTCTGCATGTCATAGATTTTTCCTTATAACACAGTCAAATACCATGTCCTATATGAAAACAAAAAGGACATCGCTTTTGCCACATTTTTGCAACAAACATTTTCCCAGGTACCCATAAAATGGGATCTTGGAAAGACACTACAGGGCATATACAGACTTTCTAAGGGGGACAAGTAATGCCATGCTGAACATACTATGAACCTAATCAAATCACTCCCAGGTGCAGATGTGAGGCAGAACTGGTTCATGCCATTGCCCTGCCCGCAGCCTCCGGGGTCTTTCCCTGATCCTGCCCTGCTTGCAGATTTGGCTGCCTCCCACAGGTATGCAATCCCTTTGACTTTCAGTGCTCAGCCCCGATTTCTGTTGCTCTGCAACACAGGTAGAACCTCATCAAAAGTCTTCAGTATGAACGTTACATTCTCAGGGGCATCAGCTTGGAAGTCAGCACGTTTTACCTGCTTTCCTGCCTTCAGTTGGTGTAGGATAAAGACATGACCAAATGCTTTCCAGAATGATGGCCTAATATGAATGACTGTTTTAACTGATATAAATCAGCACACCTCTGAAGAATACTCGTTTGCTGCTTTGTTTTGACTATACTTAGTGTCTTCTTTGGGACAAAAACACTCAACCATTGGGGTAAATTCTGTACTCAGTTATGACTGTGTAAAACCTGATTATTTCTTCAACAAAAAATAGTCATTTTAGCCTTACATGGGATTCACTGAGAAGAGGGTTCAGCCACAACCTACAGTATTTCTCACAATACCAGCTGCACATTAGCCACAAAAACATCTCAGAGATGCTTGGATTTGTTTCAGTGGTAAATGAAAACAGGTAATCCCTTCTTCAGAGATGATTGTGTGGGATGTTTTGTCCTCCTTCCACGAGTAAACCTCCACAGGGCTCTAAACCACCTTCTGACTTGAAACTTTGTTTCTAATCTTTCCTACATGACTTTAGACCACAGTGAGTACAAGCCAAGCCTAAATCTGTATATAGCAAGCCACAAGATTGTACTGCAGAACACCACCAGTTTGCAGGCGAAATGCAGTACAAAATGTGAGATGCCCATAGACCACCTGATTGCCCTCTGGAATGCCCAACATGACAGTAAACAGAAGGGGCTGCAACTCTGTTCAAGGAAGATGGAGAGACTACTTTGGCCTTCTCAGGGGAATATTTACAAATGCTTCTAAGGACAAGATGGTGAACTTCTTAAGAAATCATATTAATTTGGGCTCTACCAAATTGAGTGAGGCTCTGCTAGGAATCCGTCCTGCAGCCAGAAGGCTACAACTTAGTTGCCATTACTGAAACTCGGGTGGGACAAATCCCATTACTGGAATGAGGCTGTTGATGGCTCCAGGCTGTACAGGCCTCACCTGGAGAAGGAAGGAGGGGTGGAGAGATTGCCCTCTACATCAAGAAATGGATAGAGTGTGAAGAGCTGTCTCTCAAGAACAGCCACAAGCAGGTTGAAAGCTTATCAGTAAGAGTCAGAGACTGAGGCAACAAGGGGAACCCTCTGTCTACTACAGGCCACCTGACCAAAGGGGACCTATTGGTGAAGTCCTCTTGCTCCAGCTACAGGCAGAATCACACCCACAGGCTCTTGTCCTGCTGGGGGACTTCAACCACCCTGAGGTCTGCTGGAAAAGTAGCATGTTGAGGCGTAGGCAACCCAGGAGACTCCTGGAATGCATGGAGGATAATTTCATAAGCTAGATAACAGTCAGCCGTAGCAGAGGGGATGTGATACGGGACCTGTTGTTCACCAACGCAAGTGAGCTAATTGGATGAGAAGGCTGAGGTACTGAGCAACATTTTGCCTAGTTTTTACTGTCAGTCTCTCTTCCCAAACCACTTTAATGGCTGGATTGCAAGATGGGGAGTGGAGGAGCAAAACTCCTCCCACCATAAGAGAAGGTCAGGTTCATGACCACCTGAGGAAGTAAGTCTATGGGTCCTGTCAAGACGCATCCCAGAGTCCTGGGGGAATTGGCTGATGTAGTTGGCAAGGGACTCTCCATGATATTTGAGAAGTCGAGGCAGTCAGGTGAAGTCCCAAACTATCTGAAAAAGTGAAACATTGTATTCATTTCCAAAAAGGGTAGAAAGGTGGACCCTAGGAACCAGCAGCCTGTCAGCCTCACCTCTGTGCCTGGAAAGATCGTGGAACAGATCTTCCTAGAAGCTGTGCTAAGGCACATGATGATCAGGGAGGTGATTTGAGACAACCAGCACAACTTCACTTAGGGCAAGTCCTGCCTTACCAACCTAGTGGCCTTCTACAATGGAGTGACTACAACAGTATACAAGGGAAGAGCTATGGATGTTGTTTATCTGGACTTCTGTAAAGCCTTTGACAAGGTCCCTCCACAACCTCCTTCTCTCTGTGTTAGAAAGGGATCGATTTGATGGGTGGACTCTTAGGTGGATAAGGAACTGTTGGGACCATTGCATCCAGAGGGAAATGGTCAATGGCTCAGAGTTCTGATGGACATCAGTGACAACTGGTGTCCCTCAGGGGTCTGTATAAAGACCAGTGTTGTATTAATGTCTCCATCAAGGACATAGACAGTGGGATCATGTGCACCCTCAGCAAATTTGCAAACAACAACAAGGTGACTGGTGTGGCTATCTCTCCTAAAGGTCAGGATGCCATCAAGAGGGAACTTAACAGGTTTGAGAGGTAGGCCTGTACAAACATGATGTGGTTCAACAAGGCCAACTACAAGGTGCTGCACCTGGGTCAGAGCAATCCCAATCAGAAATACAGACTGTGAGGAGAACAGATTGAGAGCAGCCCTGCTGAGAAGGAGTTGGGAGCACTGATGAACAAAAAGCTGATCATGAGCTGACAATGTGTTTTCACAGCCCAAAAAGGCCAGCCATATCCTGGGCTGTATCAAAAGAAGCATGGGCAGCAAGTTGAGGGAGGTAATGTTCCCCCTCTACTCCACTCTTGTGAGAGCCTATCTGGAATATTGAATCCAGGTTTGGAGCCCCAAATGTAAGAAGGATGTGGACTTGTTGGAGTGGATACAGAGCAGGGCCACAAAGATGATCAGAGGTCTGGAGCACCTCTCCTATGAAAACAGGCTGAGAGAGTTGGGGTTATTCAGCTTGGAGAGGAGAAGGTTCCAGGGAAACCTTATGGGAGCCTGCTCATTTCAGGACTAGATGACCTTTAAAAGTCCCTTCCAACCCAAACTATTCTGTCGTTCTATGATTCTGTGACATATCAGTATAAAATTTTGGTCATTGTACCAAAAATTTATACAAGCCTATTGTTACCTTGTGGTTAAATATTATACAAATAGGGAAAATCACATCCATTTCAGTTATGATCTCATTTCTGTAAATGCTGCATGGCCATTCCCCAAGTCCTCTATTCATAGCAGCTAACTGAATACACATGAAACGGAAGAATTATCGCTGAGTTTAAAATCATATTTGTCAGACAGATAAATTATCTGGTAGATCAACATCCGTATTACTGAATCAGAGTGCAAAAGACATGGGGCAATGTGTTTGTGGAAAAGTGTGCAAAAAGTGACATAAGCCACTGATACTTTCATTCAAATAAACTGAAATGTTATTTTTAATATGTTATGCAGAAACCAAATAAATAAATAGTTAACTTTAAATGAATTCTTCTTGGCATTCTTAAACTGAAGAGTTTGCTTTAACCAACTTGTAGATGTTGTCTCTGGTACAATTTAAAAAAGACATAATGAAGGGAGGTAATACACATACTTTAATCTATTCTAAATCTGACTGCTAAAGCTCAAGAATGCAAGATAAAATGAATGAAAGCCTTCCTCGGGAACCTTGATCGAATTCCTTGTGCATCACACTGGCACTTTATTGCATAATTAAATTTATTGGAAAGGTACTTTACCTTCATTACACATGTCAACTTTACTATTTTTTTGCCCTGCAATCTTCTATTTAAGTCTTTAAATTCATATATTCTTGATTCTCTAGACCTAGGTGCACATGCAGTTCAACAAATTACAGAAATAATTTATCTGCGAAGAGTCAGAGTGTATTTTTTACTTAAACCTCAATCAAAGTTGTCAGACAGACACAGCTAATGCTATGTGTTGCACTCTCACCCACCGCTTATCTGCATGAATGTTAAACTCATTGTGTGCCACACTGTTTCTCTCTGTGTGGTTGCATGACTACACTGATTGCAATACCATGAAACAAAATAGAAGTCAGTTATGACTGAGTCGTACCAAATAGTATTTAGCTGTCACATACCAAAACCAAACAGCACTGAATTTTAAAGCTGAACAGTGATTTCTCTTTGAAATCATCAATGTAAAACTCTAGCACTATTCAAAGTCACCCAAGCTTGTGTCCTGGTTGATAAGATGTAGCAGAATTTATAGGTCAGCTGCTCTCAGTGAGTGAGGAACTCGAACCAGGGCCAGAGAACTGTAGGAAACTAAAGAAGGAAATGACCTTCTAGGATCCTGTTCAGGTCTTTAATGGATGCGGATGAAAGAGAACCAGAAGACAGAAGGTGGAAGGCAAGTGGGTACCTGGAAGAAGTGCAGGTGGAAGGCAGCTGCAGACAAGGAGTAGCCCAAGGTGGCGCTGCATGGAGGATAAAGCACAGGGACATGTCCCACATAGGTGAGAACATGCCCACTATGGCTCTCCTAAGAACCTGTGGGGAAAGGGATAGACAGGCAGAGAGGTGGATACAGGTATCAAGGGACATGATCAAGGAAGAGAACAGCATAAAGCCATACTGATTTTCTGAAATCTTTTTGGAGAGGATATAGGAATTGCAGACTGCAGCTGAAGGGAGGAACCTGTCGTGGTTTAGAAGTGGTATTCTCCAGCTTAGTCCTTCCACTGAAACCACTCTTCTCCTCCCCCTCCACCTCCCCTTTGTGAGGCTGGTGAGGGGAAATGTAGGCACAAAAGGTAAAGATCAGGGATTGAGCTATTACTGGAATTGGCAATGAGATCAGAAACAGTAACAGCAACAACACTAATGACAGAGGATATAAGAAAAAGGTGAATGAATCACATGGAAAGAAAAATACCCAACCACTCCCTCTGCGATGCTATGCCAACACAGAAGGGACCCTTTCCCCCTGAAGAGACTCCCTTCCCCCTGCCCAGAGCAATGATGTGAAGTGGTATAGAATAACCTCTTGGTCCTAGCCATGGCCCCTCCTGGCTACTGCAAAAATTAACCCTGTCCTGGCTGTAACCAGGACAGAACAAATTCTGAGCAGAGCGGGAAAGGCAAAGCACAAGGAGGGCAGCCGTGAGGGGTGGATGAGACAGAAGAGAAAACAAATGGCATCTGTTTTTGGAGGAGCTGAGAAAGGAGCCCGTGAAATGAGGTCTGCAACTGTGCTGGGAAAGGGAAGGAGATTTGGTGGAGATCAGCCTGATGGCACCGTGGTGATGAGATGTGGGGAAGAGTGATGGCAGCAGCAGATTAAGGGTTGAATATCTCACAAGTAGTAAATGAAAAAATTTTCTGAAAAAGTCTGAACCTGAAAACTCAATGAATTTTGGCAGAAAGACGTCATCATTTTTTGCCACCTGTGAGGAAGACTGTTTATGTCTGACACAGGAAAAAAGTGGAAGAATGGTATCTCTTCCCTTTCTTGTGACAGCTGTCCGTTGCTAAGCCACCAAAATTTTCTCATTTCACTGTTTTTCATCATGTAGGATGTGTAATATTAAACCTGACTTTCCCTGACAAAAGTTCCAATTTTGAGCTTCAATAAATAGGTATGGCAGAGGCCACAACTGATTTTTTTTTTCCATGCTTTTTAACAAATTTGCCTGGGGTCTTGCAGTCAAATAAAAGGCATTTTCCGTGGTCTGCAGACCTTATCATCTAGCTGGGATTTGAATGAGATTTGTGGCTTCAGGATACTCCTACAAGGGGCAACACAGACATTCCTCCCAACTATCACACCACATTTTTCACAGTCCACAGTTCTGGACCAGATTTAAAGTCTGACCCTTAGCTGTGAGCATCTGGTTTTGGACCAGACCTGGGACATTTTTGGATCTGCCTGACAGATTATTGTGTTCCTCTTTTTTGTCAAAACCACCAGAGTGGACTATGGGAATCAAGACTACTGTGATTGTACTGAAACACAACCTTCTGGCTGCATATTTCCAGCTTTATGAAATACCAAAAGCAGTTTCAGAGGTCTTAACAAGAAAGGACCCCCTCAACTGCTTGTGCCCTGCTTGTTGATCCTATTGCCAGTGCTTGTTTTCTGGGAGGAGAGAAGGGTTACAGACTGTGAAAATAAAAAAAACTGAAAGAGTGAAAACTGCTTGGACTGGATTCTTCTGCCCCATTTGTGCCCCTTTCTGTCACATGGTGTTCATGGGGGTCACGGTAGCAATGTGGATTGTGGCAGAGAGCAGGAGTAGTGCATTCCTTCTTCCAATGCTTCCAAAAAGTGCTAAAATACATTAATGATTTATACTATGGTCTGTGCAGTAAGATTATATATCACTGTATATTTAGAAAGGTTATACCTGAGATGCTAATGGTTTCTATTTCAAAGCACGTTAAAACCTACAGCAGTGATGTTCATGGCAGCCTGGACCTCAGTAAGCTCATATTACATTTATAACTACAGCCTTTTTTTTGTTTCCTTTTTTGTATAGCAAATGCTTAACATTTTATTTTTATATTATGGTTCAGGGAGTCTTTTAGTGAAGCCTCATGGCTAATTCTGGGGCACTGAAGACATCTAAACATTACGTACCCAACCACACCAGCCACCTGCTACATCTACATGACAGAAGCAGGGAGGTGGTATCAGTCTGGATTTGATACTTGCCTTTTGTAACCAGCATGTGAGAATCTGAAGAAACACCGATATGGCTCATGTGTGCATGGTATGTCAGCAGCCTCTCCTGGCCACAAATGTCAGCTCTGTTTATGAACATAGGTTCAAATGTTGGTTATAATAGCACAGTTGGTATTGTTACCTCCCCTGACACAGCCTTATGCCATTCCCTCTGGTCTTGTCACTGGTCACCACAGAAAAGAGATCAGTGCCTGCCCCTTCACTTCCCCTTGTGAGGAAGCTGTAGATCATGATGAGGTCTCCCCTCAGTCTCCTCCAGGCTGAACAAGGCAAGTGACCTCAGCCCCTCCTCATATGGCTTCCTCTCTAAGTACTTTCACAATCTTTGCAGCCCTTTTTGGAGACTGTCTAATAGCTTTATATCTTTCTCATAATGTGACACCCAAAACTGCACACAGGACTTGAGAAGAGGCCTCAAGACAAGGTACTTGAGGTGGGGCTGAGGGTGCACTCAGTCCTGCTGTCCATGTCACTAACAAAGATGTTAAATACCATGGATTCCAATACTGATCCCTGAGAAACATCACTCATTACTGGTCTCCAGTTGGACATCGAGCCCTTGCTTACAACACTTTGAGTGTGACCATCCAGTCAATTCCTTATCCATAGAGTGGTCTACACACTAAATCTATGTCTTCTCACTTTAGAGATGTTTTGCACTAATCCAGGTAGATGTGAGCTGAAATAAACAGTATGACACAGTTGCTATTCAGGCATCCCAAAAGAAACCTCCATAACAATCTAGTAGACCATCTTCATTGCTTCTGTCAGAGAAAGTCTGATATCCAGCCCAATAATTTTTTTGGCAACCCTGCATCTCCATATCAAACTGCCACAATGATAAACATCCACAACATCCACAGATACAGCAAATGGAGGCAAACTGAGAAGGGTGTCTACCTGATCAAAGGCACTGAGCCAGCAATGATGGTTGCACACAGCTCTCACATGGCGGCTTCAACTGCTTGTCTTGGTTTTCCCCTGCTTGGTGGATGCTGCTGCATGGTGACCTCATCGTTGGCAGCACCGGAGGATTGCTTAGCCCTCTGCAGTAACCCGGTCCTCACCTGTTTTCACTGAGTCACAATAACTTGACATGAAAAGGATGCTGATAAACTGGATTCAGGTAGAACCCACTGAAGAGACCCTTTGCATTTCATCAGCTGAGCCATATTAGGGTGTAAGTGGCAATCAAGAGTGCTCTGATATGACACAGGGTGCCCAATCCTTTTCTGCTAGTCTCCTTCTCCCCACCACAGCCTGTCTCACTTCTCAAGATTGTTAGAGTAAGCTGATTGGAGGAAGGATGAAATTGAAACTGGCTCTTGATCTTTTAATTTTCATTGAAGCTGATTTTCTAATGGCTGGGCTCATGTTGGACATGGTGCACAGGGAGGGCTTCAAAGGATGTTGCGTGACCTGGCCCTGTGCAGCAGTGTGGGTTTGGGTGTGAAGGAGAGCACAGTTTTCAAACCCAACAGCTTCATCTAATTCACCAAGTGAGTTTCATCCTTCTTCGTACCAGAGGCTCTCAACCGATGAGAGCAACCTCAAATATCTCTGCTCTCCCACTCCCACTGCAGCCCCTGAATAATGCCGATAATCCAGTTAACCTCTTCCAGCAATGAGTGTGTTATCAGCCAGATGAAGCTTTCACCCTGGCTGTCTGGCAAGGCAGCAGCCTGCTCTGGGAGCAGTGCGGCTCGTCCGGTGCATGGACTCAGGTTTTCACTGTGTGAGCTGTTCATCTCTGCAAATAAGGGAATCTCAGGAGCTTGTCTCTGATTTCTCCAGTGACACCAAGTTATGCAAACATGCTTGCTACCATTAACAGCTCGCCATTTTTACTCTTTGAAACATAATCAGTTTGTATAACAGTATGGACTGATTTGGGTGTGCAGTCCAACAAACCCTGATTGCCTGCTGGCTAAAGATTTTATTGCTGTTAATTTATGGGAACTGTGCTGGCCTTTTCGAAAGACCTTTCAGAATCACAGCAGTTTATTATGATACCACAATGCAATTCAGCATTTCCAAGAATTACTTTTGTTTTCTTTAGAATAGAAAGGACTTTCTTTTAAGTTTTTTTTTTCTACTTATAACCAAACACAAATATTCCTATTTATGCACTTTAAAATAAGCATTCCCAGGTGGTTTTTTTGTTGTTTGGAATTTTTTGGTCTTTTTTTTTCCTAAGTGTTGTCCTCGCCCCCTAACTTTAGCAGAAGCCTGAGAGGGGTGTCACAGTACCTTGCTGAAAAGGCTGTAAGCATCCTGCCCAGAGCTACTGTCCAATGGGTCCTGCCACTGTGCCCCTGAACCCAGTCAGAGACACTGGGGAATGTATGCCTTGGCAAATCTGAGCACAGAGAAAACTATCAAACGGAGCAATTGCTGACAATTTCCAGCCACCTCTAATTGCTTGGGGCTTTCTTGGACCTCTGCCACATCTATACCTTTGTGTCCTTAATCACTAGGCACCCTTTGGATAATATGTCACACCTGGGACATAAGATAATTTATCACTTGCAGATGGATTATCATCACAGCTCACTTAGATAAATTTTACTTTAGCCTCAGTCCCAGAGGCCCTTTTTTTATAGCACAGTTTTATCCATTAAAATTATGACTTCCAAAATTCTGTTGTATTTTATTACTTCCATGAGATATTTATGACTCTTACTGTTTAAGTGGACATTTCTAAAGATTTACTGAAGAAATAATTCAAGCAAATAGCTCAGAAGAGGTACTGCCAATAGCAGTTTGGTGTTGTTAAAAGACACGCTGTTTTCAGCGTGCGTATATATAAATGGAGTCTTAATGCATAATACTGAAATGCCATTAAATATGTATTCAAAAAACCCTATTAATATGGACTAGTTCTAGTCAAAATCCAAACATTGAATTTTAATCTTCCAAACTCCCTCTTTCCCCAAAGCTGTTCATATTCTTTGCTTTTCTGCAAAATGTGAGATGAAAGAAAAAGCCAATTAAAAACAGTTCATAGAGTCAGGCATTTCCATAGGCCCTGTGAAAGGGGACATATGAGAGGTGTTTCTCTTCTCCTGCTCACTTAGTTTTGTCCTAATTGGGGTAATGCTTTGGGTAGCTGAGCCCAAACGGCAGAGCTCAGGTTGCAGTTTGACAGAACCAGTAGAGGCTTAACTTGCTGCCAGGGGAAACTTGAGCTGTGGCTTTTTGATCCTTTCAGGACTAGAACTTGTCCTCTGTTTTATACTATAGAAAGTCTGAGGATTAGAAAAGTAGACTTCATGGCTTACAGCTTGTCTCTGTGAGAAGTGACTGGTGCTCTGTAACACACTTAGCTTTTTTTCTCTTTACGGTGAGTGTGAAGTCTTTTACAGCACTGCAGCACAGGAGCAGAAAGTGGTTTTGTTAGCATGCCAGCTTCCATGCTTCCAATGTGCACCTATTTTATGACTTTCAATGTCCTGATCTCTTGGTGAAACTGCTCCTTCGGGAAGCTGAGAGGAACCCTAAGGAAAGTCTCTGAATGCCTCGCTGGTAATGGCACACCAGGTGATACAGGTGCTGGGCTCAATGGGTCACAGAGCAGCAAGAGGTATTTCAGAAAATGCCTCACTCCCATGGATTTTAGGTAAAAATCAGACTTATCCAATTAGGCTTGCAACACATACTTTGAATTAGGAATTGGATTCCTAAATACTTCTGAAACTTGACACAAATAACTCTTCAAAAGATGGAAATCACTGCAGCATCAATAATTTTCACTGATTAAGTTAGTGTAATTCAAGACAAAAGACCAAATTCTTCCCTGCAGCTGGTTCTTCAATATATTTTACAGCATCCCAGTATTTTCTCAAGGAGTTACCTTGTATGTGTGAAAAGTATGAATTCGGACCCCCACAAATGCTTAAAGATTCCAAGAGGATTTATTTGTTTGCAGGAGCAGATTTATAAGAGGTGACAGGAGGAAGATTGCCAAGTTTAACTGTTAATTAAAGGTAGACTGTCTTCATCTATTTGGAAGAGAGATAAATGCCCCTGCAGAAGATATCCTGACTGCATGTTGCATCAGCTCCAACTTACTAATGGCTCACTTTGGTCCTAGCATCCATGGCCCTGTCAAGGAACCGCAGCTAATAGCTGAGCTGCTGCAGAAAGAGAAGAGGTTTAAATTAAAATAATGTGATTTAAGACTGACTTGGGTCTTGGACTGACCTTTACACATGGCAAATTTCATCCTTTGAGTTTCTTTCCTCCCCTTTCCTCCCCTCTCTGCCCCAAAATACGCTCCTTTTCCCTTTACTGCTCTCCCCTGGTGAACTGACTCTATAGAGTTTTGTAACAGAACTGAAAAAACAAGAAACAGACACACTATTGTATGCTCAAGCTCATGCAGGACTCTAAAACTAATCTTTGTTCTGGCAAATCTCATGCAGCATTGACTGCTTTGCTGGCTACTTCATTCATCATGTGGAAAATGCATTTTACTGTCTACCAATTACAAGAGCCAAACAGTGGCTTTGTCAGTATTACATGGTAACCATTACCTTTGTAATTGCATAGTGACTGATGTACAGTATGATGTAATGACAGGTTAAATAAATGCATACTAATTTGTCCTGTTAAAAGAAAGAAACGCCAACACATTAACACAATTGCAAGTTATTTTATATGATTATACATGAAGGTATATATTTATCATAAAAGTCCTGTGTAGCTGCTATGTTTCAACTTTTAAAAATTCTTTTTCACCTTTAGAATGTTTAGAGATGTATAATCTCTCTGCATTCTTGCTAACAGTATTTGCAGAAGAAAGAGTTCAAAATGTGTTAGATATGTTGGAGTTCTCTTGTTATAAGACCTGAAATTTTTTATTTTTTTTTTTAATTAGGTAAAATGTTATCTTAGAAATTTTCCTTTACTTACTAAAAACTCAGTGTAAAAGAAAAAAATTATTAGAAAATTGATGTGAGGTCAGTTATTTACAAAAACATACTTCATATAGTTGAAGAAAATGACATCTTGAAGAGAAAATGTCAGTGAAACATAATTGGGAGGCTGGGAATTAATCTAAGTGAAGTTTCATATATGGAGAAACAGAAGTAAAATTAGAAGCACAAAATGAAAAAAAGAATTACCACTGTTGGGAATAAAACTCATAGTTTTTCAGTTCTGTGCAGAGAGCACTAACTCAGGAACTCAAATGAAGAGCACAAGAGTGATGTTTCCCTGAGCCAGAAAGACCAAGCAGTCACAAAACGGATTTCCTCTGCATTCATATTTCAGTTTGGGTATTTGGGTTAGTTTTCCTCCTAGGTCATTGAAAGCCTAGATTTCCCAATTCACAACCTGTAGATAGGACTGCCTCTGCCACAGCACCAAAATGGCAGGAAAGGACAGGGTTACGGTTGTCTTGCTTTGGATTTGGCATGTCCAGAGGGAAAGAAGGAAATTGAGCAATTTGAAAATTTTTATGCCAGGAAAATCCATGCCTGAAATCTTTCAGATCCTTGCCCCCACACAATCTCTTACCTCTTTCCCACATCTAAATTCACCTTCCAAAACTTCCTCTACTCTCTGAAATTGATGTGTCTTTCTTCCTGTTCTCCATATTACGTCTCTCCTAAGTGTTTTAACATCTCATGCTCTTGCTATAGGATGTCTCTCTTTCCTTGAAATAGCCTGATCTTGTTTTGCAATTAACAGACCTTTCATTCTACCAACAAGTTCTGGAGCAACTAATAGCTTATAGAGGAAAAAGATTATTTTTCCCTATGTGAGGAAATTCACAATCATGTAGAGATGTAATTTAGCTTTTACATGTTCAATATGTAAATCTTCTGTGGAAGTGTTCTTCCTTGCAAATGCAGTGACTTTTGGGAGTGTTTCCACTTTTTGTGATAGTAGTAATTTTGTAATATAGAAGAAAAGGAAAGGGAGTGACAAGAGGATTTCAAAACCTTTATGATAGCCTTGAAGGTAAGGTTTTAACTAGATACATTTCCTACACACAGAGTCAGAGAATGGCTCAGGCCTTGAGATTGGTTGGAAGTCTTTTCTCTCTGGTTGGAAGTTAGCAATATCCCCATTTTGGTGCAAGGAGTGCCCAAATTGAGAAGTTACAGCCCTCTTGTTGTATTCCTATAGCCTTATTTTCTTATAAGACACAGAGGTAGGCTTTGTCATTTCAGCTTGGCTTTGTAAAAGTGAGGAGACTAAATGTGATTTTATGCTAAATTACGGAGCAGAAGCCATGCATTCTGGCTGTGTTTCTTATCTGTGTGTCATGAGGCCAAACACAATGAAGTTAAATGCTTTGGAAGATGCCAAAATGCTCCTGTTGCACTCAGAGGTTTGTGGTGTGGAGGCATCCCAGTACATCCACAGAAAAAGCTGGGTGAAAGCAGCATCCATCAGGCTGGTCTGTGAAGGGGTAGCTCCAGTGGGATAAGTCTTCAGGTACCACCTCTGCTGCTACTGCCATCCAGAAATAGTGGCTTCAGACACAGGGGTAAGAAGTAGCATTGACCATGACAGAAATATAGTAAGAAGAGGTGAAGGAACAAAGTCCAGGAGGTAGAGAATGAAGGAGGAGAAGCTGCTGAAGTAAGAGTTGAGTTGAGCACGTTGTCTGTGCTTTCTGTTCCCAATTTCTTATAATAATTTCTTAAAAGTAGAAAACTAGAAAATTAGTGTTCCTTGTCATACTGAGTACAGTAATATTGTTTTGTACATCTTTATGAAGACACATGGCCCTCGGGAATCTCATCCATTGTCTACAATCTCTCAGCTATCTTATGCTAAAACACAAAGAAAGCAGTGAAATGTAATGACATCTGCAGGACATAATGTTTTTCTGATTCATAATAATAAGTAAGGTTATGTTCTTATGCAGAAGAAAGGAGTGCCTCCTTCTTTCCAAACATGCAGTGATGTTAGAAGCTGTTGGAAACCTAGAGAATCTAAGTTTCAGCTACAGAACAGCAGTATTATATGAGCAATCTTCAAATTCTTGTGTCTGGTAGGACTTGAACTGGTTTCACAGTATACCTTCCATACATAGATGTGGTAATTATTACTGTATCATTACAACATAAATACATGATTGATCTGTCATCCAAGATGGGAGTTTAATTTAGTGAGATTATACTATTACCGGGGAGGAGCAACTGCCTAGATTGACACACGATCCCAACACATTCTACTAGCTGTGTAAAGCTGCATAATTACATTCAGTTATTCAGCAATATATTTTTTCTCTAATTTCAGCTTACTGTCATGTAATTATTACATAATTACATAGTTATTTCACCTTATAAAAGAAAGGAAACCACAAAGATTCAGAGCTTGCTTCACAGGTCCTGCTTAGCTTTAAGCAGAGGGACAATCTCAGACAAAGACACTGTGGCTTCCCTTGGGCTTGATGCTAAGCAGAACTGGGGCAAAACAGTGTACAGTGTGCCAAATTTCTAAATGGCCTTTGAGTCTAAACAGGGAAAGTCTATCTCATTTTGGAATTTTAGCTTACTTAAATGCATTGATCTCCATATGCAGATGTGAGCACAATTTCATCCATTTCCAATTAGAAACAACAGGGGGACAAAAGATGAGGAAAAAAAGAACAGTAGAAAGTGCATAGTTTAGACAATTCATATATATGTATATATGCATTTCTAACTTTAACTAGACTTCTATCTAAATTTGTTCATCTTTGAAATAAAATGTGTTTAAATTACAGAGGGATAGCACTCCCAAACTTGCCATTGGCTTTGTGAGTGCTGCAAGTACCATTGCCAGGAAGTCTACCATGCCTCTAAGCTGCTCAGAGACTGCATGTGTTCATGGTGTTACAAGGTGCTTAGGGCTTCAGTAACAAGTATGTTGGGCTCAGCACCACAGTTCTTTTGAACCACTTTTATTTTGCCTGCAAGGAATTGAACCAAGTCTTTTTTGTTATGTATGGGCTAGGGTGGGGCAGCAGTGGACTTCGGGGGCTCTTTCTGTCACCGAACTGAAGTAGACACAGGAAGCCACGCGCCAAGCTATCTCTGGCTGTCTGCCAGTGATGGGAGGGCTTTCTCTCTGCAGCGTTGGTAGATAATTCTATCTCCATACTGGATCAGGGCTGGGTGGCATGTTTTGTTAAATTACACTAGCATTTTTTTGCCAAACTACTGTTTGGGGAGATTGGAGTGACACACCGGCAGTCTGTTGTGGCACATAGGTGTGGATGGGGGCTGAAGATGATTTTGGCCGAAAGGGAAGAACGTTTTCTCCCAGGTCTCACTCTCTCTCCCTGTCACGCCTTTCGTATGCAGTAGTCACAGAAACAGATATCTAGAGGCCCAAACACTCTTCCAACACAATAGACTCTTCACAGGCAATGGTTACCCTTGCTACTTCAACTTCAACCTCTTGTGCTGGAAGAGCTAGAGCTGTCAAAGATTATTTTTCAAATGCTGCATATCTAGCCCTAAAAAATCCAGAATACATCAAAATGTTTTAGACCTGGCGTATGGGTAGTGCAGCACTCCAGACCACTAATTGCTCATGACCAAAGTAAGGATTAATTGCTACGTAAATAAGTAAGTGAATACTGAATGGGGTACAAAAAGGCAAAGTCAGGCTGTCTCAGCTGTATGTGTGGGGAAGTAGCCCAAATACCTGAGAAATAGGAAATGCAGTTGTGTGTGACTCTTCAGGAAGGCTCAGATGGCTACTCAAGACAAATTATTTAAGAAAATTGGACTTCAATGAACACAGATAAAGGGTAGAGACATCATTTGGGGCAGTGCTTTCTAGCGATCACCTGCTCTTTAAGGACAGCATTCCCACCTCAACTTTTCCTCAACAATGTAAACTTTCAAGATCTGAAAAAAGCCACACGTAATTGTCTCTAGTGTTCACAGTTTTATGGAAAGAATGAACCCAACTAAAATGGTGGATTTGGAACATTCAGTTCTATATGGCACACAATAAGAAACATATACAGGTATGTATTCTCTTTCTATCAGATGGTGAAAGGCAAAACCCAAGTATACTCTAATGAATAGCAGACAACATCAACCAATTTATTTAATTTTCTGTTGTGGTTTAACCCAGCAGGCAGCTAAACACCTCACAGCCATTCCTTCACCCTCCCCGCAGTGTGAAAAAAGGTAAAACTTGTGGTTGAGATAAAGGCAGTTTAATAGGACAGAAAAGAAAAGGAAAATAACAATAATTACAATAAAAAAATATACAAATTAGGTGGTGAAAAATGCAATTGTACACTGCCTACTGACCAATGTTCACCCAGTCCCCGAGCAGCAGCCATTGCCCCAAGCCAACACCCCTCCATGATTTATGGGATGACACCATACAGTATGAATATCCCTTCTGCCAGTTGCGATCAGCTGTCCTGGCTGTGTCCCCTCCCAACTTCTGGCGCACCCCCAGTGTCCTTGACAGCAGGGCAGCAAGGAGTCCTTGAGTCTGTGTGAGCACTGATGAACAACAACTAAAACTTCAGTGTGTTATCAACATTCCTTTTATCCTAAATCCAAAACACAACACTGTACCAGCTATTAGGAAAAAAAACTTACTGTAGTTTCTAGCTGAAATCAGGACATCTTCAAAGGCATTATGAAACAATAAGAATAAAAAAGACATATTTTCAAATCTATGTGATAATGAACAATGAGATTTTGTCTGTATATTAGTTCTTACAGTAACACTCAGTTGCTCTGTTTTGGGGAAAGCTGCAACATGTTCTATTTTATATCATGTATGTGCATATTTTGAATTAATACAAATTGTAAAGGATTGAAAGTCTAAATGCCTTTATTAAGCATTAAGGCAGCTGAGCTGTCTTTCAAGCTCTGAGCATCTTCGGGCAATCACATTTGAAAATTAATATAGTGAATAATACTTTCAAAAATGAATGGTTTTAAAATAAACATTTCAAAAAGTATTGTTTTCTCAGTTCTTTGTTCTGTCATTTTAAAAGTGGTAAACTTACCAGTTGATCTCAACCCTCAGCTTTGCAGTTCTTTTTGGCAACATCTGAAATAAATAGAATGAGTCTTATTTTGTCTTTGGGTACGTCTATGCAACTCCCTTTGACCACAAGAGATTTGTATGGGCATATTGGTGTTTTTTTTCTTTTGAAATGAAACCTTTTGTATGAAATGTCTTTACAAGACAGATTTTCATCTTTTCCCTTCAACTTGTTTTTGGTCTTTGAATATGATAATGATAAAAAGTATAGAAGCAGAAAGCATAATCCCATGTCAAAATAGGCCCAACCTGGAAAATTTACACGTAATGCAACTTTGTTATTTAAAAATATCTGCTTGAACCAAATTCTCACTAGTAAGTTATATCTGTGGAGAGTAGACATAAAAATTGAGAAGTTGGCAAAGGACAACTCTAAGAAAAGCACAGAAGAATAAGATACTTGAAGGCCATCCCACATAAGTTATTGTCACGAAAAACAGATAAAGCTTGTCATGGAAGGAGACAAGTCCTTTCTTGGTTGCACGTAGTGTCGTCAAATTTCAGCACTGGGCAATGTCCTGTAGTCTTTCAAGATACTTATCACAGAACCATAGAAACATTAAGGCTGGAAAACACCTTTGAGATCAAGTCTGGCCATCAATCTAACACTGCCAGGTCCACCACTAAGCACCACATCTACATGTCTTTTTCTTTGAGAAAGCCTTTTCTTTCTTGGGCAGCCCATAGGGATAGACACTTAGCTTATGATCCATAAGTAACAGAGCAAGTGGGAATGTCAAACTGGTTTCAGGAAATTCTGTTCCCTGGCATTTTCATTTTTTTAATCAATAATGTTATATTTAATTGAGATTTGACTTTTCAAATCAGGAAATATGTAAAACATTAATCTACTTATGATGCTCAGCAGAATAACATTCAGATTTGAGGTGGCCAAGGATCTTGTAAAAATGGGAGTTTTGTCTTCTGGATTCACATGAGACCATTAAAAAGTCTGTTAGGAATGAGAAACAAGATGGTAGTATTGACTTTTGTTTCTATTTTCTGAGTTCTGAGGTTTTGGAAATAAAATGCTATTTATGATAAAACATTATTCTCAAGATAATTGGGGCTTACAGGAGGAATTTAAATTTACAGTCTGTACACTGCTTTCTTGCTACAGTCTCCAGAGGCTGAATGTGTGGGCAGATGCAACTGTAGCAAGTAACCTAAAGAAACTATCTCCCAGATGCTCTGGATAAAGAACTTCTGACAGGCCAATACTGCCAATGGCATTTTGAGCCACCACAGCATTGTTTTATGCTTCTTACTCATGACATTTCTGTGCCAGTGGTCCCAACTGGAAGATTTGAAACAAATAATAAAGGGTGTTCCTTCCCAGGATGCACAGGTGACCATTCCTTGGTGCGGTATATTATGAATGGTAACAGTTTACCCATTCAGGGACAAAGGTATGGAAGAGAAGTTCCACAATGACTCAACGCAGTGTCATGAAAATCAAAAACCTCACTTGTGGCTCAGGAAGTCCCTAAGCCACAAGTTACTGAAGGCCCTGAGAACACCGGGGAAATATTTCTAGAGTCTTGTTGTATTATATTCTAACATCACTCTTGGTGACAGGATGCTGGTTTGGATGAACTTTTGACTCAGTATGGCCGTTCTTAGGTTCTTATGTCCTTGCATTCACCAGTATTTCCAGAGATACCTTCATGGGGGTAAAAGAACAATTTTGAAAAAGTTTGGACTTGAAAGAACTGACTACATTCAGGAAAAATTCTGAAACACCAGTTTGAATGGAATATATAAGTGGGATTTCCTGAATCAGTTTTAAAATTGAATGTATATGCTGCTAAGATGTTCCTTAAACATTTTTTTTTCACAGATTTTAGCAGATAGGACTATTCAAAATAGAAAACCATTGGGAAAGAAAGCACCAAAACAGTTCAGAGACACCAAAAGTGGCTTGTGGTCTTTAATAATTATAGCCCCTCCCTCCTGAGGGAACATGTTGCTCTGGCCTTTCTTGCTTTAGAAAACCTCAAGCAGTATTTCATATGTTAAGGTGGAATTTCAAAGCAACCTATCTTTTCTTCTGATATTCTGACTTTTAAAATAAGTGGGAATTCATCTTTCTTTTTCTAGCAACAGCAGCTGATGTGAATAGCTTAGGACTGCACTGAAGACTGCCACCAAAATTGGAGAAGAGCTAAGAACACACAGAGATCAGTGTGATCTATTGATTTTGACTGACTGGTTACAGCTGTAGAGCATCATAAAAAAAAGTAATTTTATTAGATGTCATCATTCTGCTGTGATCCTCACTTCAGACTGAAACCAATCTGTTCAGTTTCAAAGTAATGGTGTCTCCACTTAATCAAGCATGTTAGTTGCAACAGGAAGCATGAAGTTCTCTGTAATTTTTCCTATATGTTAGAGAAATTATTCCTCACTTTCTGTGTTTGTCTTTCACAGGCAAATTTTTCTTATTTCTTTTCTCAGATTTCGCTCAGAGTCCTTGAAAGTGAATGGCTCCACCACCACCACCCCTCTGCTCCCACCTCCCGATAATTAAATCAAAGTGCATAACATGGTATAGCAATATTCTCCCAGGACTGTGATCTTCAGTGTTACCCTGAAGAATAAATGAGTGAGCCTGATGGCTGGAAGGAGAAAGCATGAGGTGGGATAAAGTCAAATGCTGCATAGGAGTCCAAAAGGAGCTGTAAAATTGTGGTCATTTAAAAGTGCAAATCTGGTTTATTTTTGAAGTATTAAAAACAGACATTGCATTTGGCAGCAGTTTGGAGAAACATGTCTTAGCAAATTTCCTGACTGAACCAAAGAATTATTCGACATTACCTAAAGACTTGAAGCTATGGCCTAAATAGTAATTAGCATACTTGTTATTGGCATTGATGCTGTCCTCTGAAGAAAGCAGATGTAACACTAAATATGGAAGTAATAAAAATTTTCTTTTCCTGAAAGTCATTCAGAGATATTGTTTTATTTTCTTTTTTACCATCATGTCATTTGCTCTTCAGAACTCCATTAACATTACTCATTCAAATACAGAGAGAGAAACCTTGCCAGAGGTGTAGGAAAGTTTTAGCACAGTTGGCATGGCAGAAAGCTGCTGAGATTAAATGGTGATCCATAAGGGATGCTCTGTAATCCCAAAGAGAAATGCGTTGGTGGAAGCAATGAACCACACTCACGTTTTTCCTGATGGTGATGGCTGGCATTCAGAGTATTTAGAATTTGGCAGTGATGAGCATCCAGCCAAAGTAGCAGTGAAATTTGGAACCATTTGAGACCTCTTCTGAGTTAACAATTTACTTCTGCTCCTTTGTGAGGAAGCTGACAATCTGGAATTCATGGCTTGCCTTGAAGAAGGGAAATGAATTGGCCTCTTTCAATGATGCAGTGTGTTCTCACATTATAAATGGTCTTTCCTGTGGCACTTAGTTTCAGACAGTGCTTGGGCCTTATATATATCTCAAATCCATACCATAACTCAGACAGATATCTCAGGACCATTACCCAGAAACTCTAGATGTAAAAAAAAAAAAAAAGGCAAAGAAAGAGGAAAAATTTGATTTGTGGAAGGAATCCTCTGAACCTTAGAATTCTCCACTTTAGATGGTCTAAAATAAGCAAATCATATATGAATTCCAGGTTAAAGAAGTAAAAATCTTAAATTTTCTCACAGCAAGGATTAAGTAATTAATGAAATTCATTAAGAAAAAAAAAAGATTTGAAGACTTAAATAGCACCTGGCTTTGTGAAAAGCAATCAGCAAAAGGGGTGACCAGAGCATGCTGATCATTCCTTTGGTGATTTCTGAAGATATTTTCCTCTTATACTAGAATGAAAATCAAATCTTCTGGAAAGTGAGATATACCGAAACAGTGAAAGAAATATTCTGGAAAGTGAGTATGGAATAATAGGTAAAGTTAAAATTTAAAACAAAATTACAGAAGAAAAACAGCTGCTGCTTCCTGGATGAAAAAAAGAGGCTTCTGCTGCCTCTTCTCTGGTATTTTAAGGTCACAATGCCTCCCCAAGAATTGACAAACACCTGGATGCATTGAAGAATGGTGTGGTGTGGAAACGTCATGGCCACTATTTGCAAATATCCTGCTGGAAAGGACCATGGTAACACTTTTGGCCTGTGCCAATTTGTCCATCAAGAAAAAATAGATGCTGAGGACAATGCCCCAAATTTAGCACTTATGACTAAAGTCACTCAAATCTCACCTAAAACCTAAAAAATAGTATAAAAGGAAATTGGAAATGGGGAGAAAACTGAAACTCATCAAAACTCCTGGGGTTGACTGATGGGTTGAACCTGCCTTCCTTTCCCCCCAGGGACGCCTCTGTTGGGTGGGAAATTTATTCTTTGTGTGCTAATTATTGCTGGAAGGACTAGAATTTACTTTTGCTTCATAATATATTATTAGATTGTTTTGTTTTAGAGTCTGTGCTTGCGTCTTGTTTTATAGTATTATTACATTGTCTTAAGTGTGTTTTTATAGCCAGACCCTATCACTGAAGACCACAAACTTTTATTACTTTGTTACAATTTGTATTAATAAATACTGTTAACCCGTAAACTGTTAGAGTGAGTCCTTTATAAACGTGTTGACAGTTTTGTCGATGGCAGAATAACTTATGGAAGAGATGCACTGAAGGGTCCCCACACTGTTGGCTTAGCCCACCCGAAAAGGGCAGTCGAATCGCCCTCTGATCTTGTGAATCTGTTCAGCGAAGAGTCCCCTGATGGGACACCGACAGACTGGTCGGGAATAAGGGTTTCAGCTTCCCTGGGGCACTAACAAACAAATAAATCTTTAAGGGTCGGGAAAATTCCCCTTACCCATTTCATGTGACAGACAGCTCTCAGAACAAAAAGGTTTATTTATCTAATTGTCTTTGTGCAAAATAAGACTCAAGTCTTTCCAATGCCCCAGTCAGAATTGATTTTTCAGGTAAAATTATCTCAGCACAGGCAGGAAATTATGTCTTCCATGCTGGTATGTAAAACACTGAAAAGAAGTAGTGAGCGATGGAGAGCTGAATTTACTTAATCTTCTTTAGATACCTACAAGGTAGATATCTTCATGTAAACTGCCTTTATAATCAGATGTGGTTTTAGGCAGAAAGTGGGTGTTTCTGGGATGCAATTAACTTGCCATAATTGTATCTGTATGTCAATATGCTTGCCTTAGATTCCATGCCCTCTCTTTAAAAGTGAGCTAGCACTTAGACTTCAGTACTAATTTTCAATAAGTAGTTACATATCTGAAACCCAGATTTATTTCAATCCTCTGTTAACCTAGTTCATGCACAAAGAGTACTAGATTCTGAATTTTTCCTCAGATAAGACCTCATTCCCCACTATGCAGAAAGAAATTCACTACTTTAATTTTGCCATGTCTTCCTCAGTTTGAGAAAGAATGTAAAGATTAATTCAGATGGAGGCATCTCCTAAGCAAACAACTAAATCAAAATCAGCCATTTAAGATTTAAAGTTTGTCCTTCAAACCTCTGTATGAAAAAAATTACCTTCCACGAACATCTTACTGAAGCCAATACTACTCTAAACAAGGCACTTATGAAAGACAAAGATTTCATCAGAGCTTCAGCTTCGTGAACATTTTCCAACTAGATTGCTTTAAATGGATGTAATCCTATGAGTTGAAAAAATTCAGCTGTGTCCTTCCCCTCACACCAATAAAAGTTGCTGTCCATTGAATTACAGGATAAAGTATGGTATTCTATCACTGGACGTAAGTATAACATTTTGAGACAATGAGGGGAAAGCAGCTGTGCTCTTCCCTCTGTAGTGTCTTTCCCATCCATATGCAAACACCTTTATGAGGGCTGCCTGGCTCTTATGCTGGGAAAAGAGATGAGGCCAGTGCAAAGAGTGTTCAAAATAAATGTACCACACAGTCCTGTGGATAGTGTCTTCTTTGCTAATGTTTACGTATTTCTTTTTCAGTCATGAAGAAACTAAGAGACAAAACATATTACACCCTCTATTTTATTGCCTTTGCAAGTGATATTTTTCTGTGTGGTAAAAATGTGTGCTATTGTTTATTTTTAAATTCCTCTGCCAGGCTGACATCATGCTCTGCACATTATGAGAAAAAAATCCTGCAGGGAATTTTTTTTTTCTTACTTTCCAAAGAATGTAGTGTTGCAACTATTGGCAAGTTGCATACACAAACAGTGAACGGATGCTACCACATTTAACTCCTCATTGAACCATTTATCTCCATAAAATAGGATTTTTTTTCTTAAAATGTACTGTTTGTCAAAAGTGTCAGGCAGCCACCAATATCAGCTCCTAGAATACCATCTTTTCATGTGTATACTACCAAGCCCCCAAGTTTCTCTGATTCAGCCTCAGGGAACAAATAAAATTTGAAGTCTTTAGCTCATAACTCATTCTCCAACCTAACTACCTCCTTCATTTGTCCTTGGCCTCTCCCACTAGTCCAGGTACTTTCTCCTGCCCTTGGCTTCCCACAGTCCTGTCTTGCTTTTTCTCTTGCCCCTCAGTATGCCTTATTAGCTTTTCTTTAATTCCAAAACTTGACAACAAAGTTTTTTGGGGGGTGCTTCCTAATTTTAATGTGGACTTCAAAACAGTCTGACTCTGAGTGGCTTTTGTTCATAGCCAAGAATGTGAAGGAATGGGGAATGAAAGACTTGATATATTTTTTTCTCTGAAATTTGTTGTAATGTAGTCTCCAATCACTACAAATTCTTCTTTGGGTTGGTACTCATGGCTGACTTAGGAAAGGAAGTGTTTTCCACTTTAGATGCTGGCATTCCTCCTGTTTGTTTACCTGGGTTAACCCATAATCTTCTGGGATTATTTCAATATTATATTAAAGTCCTTAGGATTCTGTGCTCCACTTCATGCAAGCTCAGCTCAATAAGGCTTTATTCTCGTCATGCATGAAAGTGTAAATAAGAGACAAATCCTTGAGTCACTTGAAAGGAAAAACTGACAGAGACAGGGCCAGTGACAGAAACAGGCATCTCAGGCTTGGCTTCCTCCTACATTATTGGGATGTTGTTCTGGTTCCAGCCAGAAAAGGGTTAATTATTGCAGTAGCCAGGAGGGGGCTTGTTTAGGACCCAGAGGTTATTCTATACCTCATGTAATTTTCCAGGAATGGAGGAGGGTATTCCTTCTAGTTGAGTAAGCATATCATGAAGTGAGCAGTCAGGTAGTTTTTTCTGTTACTGACACTGGAGCTGTAAGGGTTCGTTTTACGTATCCCAGTGCTGTTTCCAGTAAATTATTCTTATCTCAGCCTGTGATATTTACCTTTTGCGCCTCCGGTTCTCCTCTCCATCCTGGCACACAGGGAGGGGGAGGGGAGAGTGAGCGACTGGCATCTGGTTTGGAGTGCTTGAATAGCAATGCTAAATTGGGGAACACCATTCCTAAACCAAGACACATGTTTTCAGCATTGAGAAAACAGGCAATAAAAATCTGAGGCTTCTACAGAAATTTGACAGTGCCTGCTCCACTCTTCTCACTCTGAGATCAGTTGTCCTCTGCTGTTTCTCAGGGAAGTGGCTGTAATAGACACAGACCAAGGGAGAATAAAATTGCTTTTCCCAGTTTCAATGTCTACATTTATCACTTTAAGAAAGTTATCGGGTTGGAATAAGCAGCCAAATCTTGCAATCAGCTTCACAGTTAGCGAGACCATGCACAAGCTCAAGAGGCTGGGAAGGGAACCTCTAATGACCTGGCTACAGACCAAGATCAAAAGACATTTACCTTTTATTTCATGTGACATAAAGTTAATGCAATGTTTTACAGGTGGTGTTGAACCAAAACATTGGCTCTGAGCCCCGTTTGAGAATACAGAGTCAGAACTTAAAGTCAAAATTAAGCTCTGAAATTTATTACTGTTTTTACTGGTTGCTGGAGAGAACAAAAATCTCATCTCATTGAGAGCTGGATGAGAGTTATCTCCCAGATCAAGACCTTGACTCTGCATCTTGCATGTAGCTCAAAGTTTGCTTGTTCGTTTCACACAAGAATCATTTTGTCTCCATCTATATTAGTAAATTAACGGTGTTTGAAATAGTTCTCTGGCACTGAGCCCAACCCACATGTGAGAGTTCATGTCCACACCATTAACTGCTCTTGGCCTCCAGAACAGGATGACTGCATCCCAAACTGTCCATTTGAAATGACCCTTAGCCCACTGTGGGAGTGCTTGCACCCTTTGAAAAGGGCCTGGATAACCCCATCTGCTAAGATAAGCAGGTGGCTGTAAACAGCATGTGTGGATTGGATACACAAAACCACCCCAAAACTCATAGTGTTAAAGAGGTAGATGACCATAAACCAGAGTAAATAGCAACCAAGGACTTACAAAGAGACTTTTGAAACAAAGGAATCAGCTTGAAAGGAAATACAAAAGAAGGATCTCAATTTGTAACAGGGGTGGAACTGTGATGTGAAAACAGCAGTAGTCAAAATCTAATGTGCCATCTCTAGAGACACTCTGCAGCACCCTAACCTTGGGCAGGCATAGCAGATATGGCTCCCCACAGAGCAGCCAGCACCTGGTGACCAGGTGGGCGGCGTGGCAGCCCACCCCAGCTGCGTGCCCGCCCACCCCAGCTGTGTGCCCCCACCTGAGGAGGTATTAGCAGATTGCAGAGAGCAGCTGAAGTTAGTGGACAGCTGGAGATCCCCCATGGTCTAGTGCTCTTCAACATCTTCAAAAATTACTTGGACGCAGGACTGGAGGGGATACTAAGCAAGTTTGCAGATGACACAAAACTGGGAGGATGTGTTGACTCCCTTGAAGGCAGGGAGGCCCTGCAGAGAGACCTCAACAAATTAGAGGATTGGGCAATCACCAACCATATGAATTTCAACAAGGGGAAGTGCCAGATTCTGCACCTGAGATGGGGCAACCCTGGAGGTACATACAGACTGGGGAATGAGATACTGGAAAGCAGTGTCACGGAAAGGGACCTAGGGGAGGTCCCTAGAGAGTGTCCAAAGGAGGGTAATGAAGATGGTGAAGAGCCTTGAGGGAAAGCCATATGAGAAGTGGATGAGGTCTCTTGGTCTGTTCAGCCTGGGGTGAAGGAGACTGAGGGGAGATCTCAACACAGTCTACAACTTCCTTGTGAGGGGAAGAGGAGGGACAGTCACTGATCTCTTCTGTGCAGTGATCAGTGAGAGGACCCAAGGGAACGGCCTGAAGTCGTGTCAGGGGAGGCTTAGGTTAGATATTAGAAAGAGGTTCTTTACCTAGAGTGTGGTTGGGCACTGGAACAGGCTTCCCAGGGAAGTGGTCACAGCACCAAGCCTGACAGAGTTCAAGAAGTGTTTGGATGATACTCTTGGGCACATGGTATGACTCTTAGGGATGGTCCTGTGCAGGGCTAAGAGTGGTGCTCAATGATCCTTGTGGGTCCCCTCCAACTCAGCATATTTTGTGATTCTGTGATTCTGTGGGCATGCTTGAGTGTTTGCATGTGTGTGTGAGTTTTAAGTTTCTTGGAATTAGGCATGGAAGAGTGTTGAGAGGTTCGTAGGTATTTATTAACATGTTAGAAATGTCTAGGTCTGTGATTTATCTGTTATATTACCGAAATTTTTCTCATGAGAGGGCCAGCATCCTATCTGCAACATGTACTTCAGCTGCTCTTTTGAGGTGTTCTCCCACTAAATGCCAGGAAAAAAGCAGTGTCTGTAAGGGTAAAGTAAGAACTGTTATGAAAGTAAAAAAACCTGAAGCACCTTTTTGTTTAAGAGAAATGTAGCAAATGTTGTGGAAAATAACACAGCATCAGCTGATGAGCACTTAGAGGGAATTTTGTACGCTGATCCTTCACCTTTCTGTCCTCACCGGGTCTTTAATGCTTCTTTATTTACATATTTTTATATTAAAATTACAAGTGCCACTTTAGACCCAGCACTGGTATGATGGTGGCTAGAAGTTCATATCTATAACCCCATAACCCTTTTTTGGACTCAGACCCTGTACAGTCTGTGCATGGGAATCCCATCTGACAGAGGTGACACAGAGCCCCTGTAATACTGGTAAGAACAATTTCCATGGAAGTTACTCATGGAGGAAGCCAGCTTACCCTGCTTTGGCATTTAGATCAATGTGTAGTGAGGCGATGGTAAAAAAGAAATCTGACTCTGGTAATGAGGGAGCAGGCAGCATCTTGGAGATCCCTCAAAAGAAGATAAGGTACTCAGTTAGGGTGTTGGGGCAGGCAGCCTCTTCCTCAGGAAACACCTGAAGATGTTTTCCCTCCACTGGGTGGGCAGTGGTCCTTGATGAACTGCCTGAAACCTCGGTATGAATTAGTTGCAGGCAGACTGGATCTCAGCTGGTGATTCCTTTGGGCCTGGTCTAACAGCTAGTAAAGAAATTGGTAATTATCCCAATCGTTCCACTGAATTTCACAGGCTTTTTTACATCTACTTGTCTCCCTGTCCTCTCTCTTGTGATTAATATAGATTGCACAAGAGGAGTAAATATTTAAATACAAACATTCTCACATGAAGACCAGTTTTTTATTTTTTTAAGGGAGTAAAGACAGCAAGGTGCCTTTTCAGGCTACTTTAGAGTCAATTGCTCACTCTTCACCCCCATTTATGGAGTACAGGGCTGTGTAGAAATCCCCAGACTGGCTCTGAAGGAAACATTTGGACTAATAAAGGACTAATATTTGTGGCTGCTTTAATTGAGTGTGATTTAGAGTAACAGTCATAAAGTATAGAACAACAGTCATAAAGTGTAGCACTATTTTAAATCTGGGTATTCTCAGAAGGGACTCACTGCAGTCTAAGAAAAGCAGGTAGAATAAAAACTGTACCTTGCGCATGCTTTATTGCTCTTCTATGGCATGTAAGACTACAGTAAGATTCCTCCATTGTTCAGGAAACTAAAAAAAATTAGGTTCTCAAAATTCTGACATATTAACTATGTTAAAAACATTAGTGCTGAGGTGAAATCACTTCACATGTTATCAGTGACTTTATTGTTAGGTCTGCTCTGGTCTATAGCCTGACTGAATTTATAAAGAGAGCGAGTAAAAAGAATTTAAGGCTAGCTCTACAAGGGGATCTAGGCATGAGTTCACTGCACCTAACTTGCTGTCTGCATCCAAATCTTACCTACTCATCTAAAGGCCACTGAGGAGTACAGCTCCTATTTAAATTAATGAGGGTTAGGCTCCTAAATAGCTTTCCAAAGCATACATTTAGGTGCCATTGGTGAGCCTGCTGTAACTTGCAGAGGAGTGCAAATCGAATAATATGCCATGATTATAAAGTTGCAGCTAATTCTTGAAGTGATATAATCCTCAAAAAGTAATAGTTAACAAATGTTTTGGACTGTATCTGGAAAGGACTTGAACATTTCCTCACATGGTGAATGCATCAGCTGGGATTCACAACCAGCCACTAACTGAGGGGGGGGACATGCCTACACCATTAATTTGGAAATGCTGGCATCTCCCTTATTCAGCAGACTAGAAGCTCACCTTCAGCCTGTGTGCTACTGAATTTCATAAGTGAAGTCTTCTTTTTTAACCAATGTATCAAAATCACCTCATTTAGCAATAAGTGGTTGTCTCACTCTTTTTGTTTAAATTATGGCCAGCAGTGGTGGCACTCAGGTTTCATTTTATGCATTAGTCTGCACAACAATCTGTTCTCTGGGATATTCCTGTATTTTAGCAAATGACCATATACTGAAAAATGCATTAGAAGTCCAACCACACTGACCATGATTGAATATAAATACATCATGCAATGGGTAAGCAACTGGTTTGCGGGTCAGACACAGAGGGTTATAGTGAATGGGGTAATATCAGACTGACCACTGGACGCTAGTGGGGTTCCACAGGGCTCCATTCTAGGCCCAGTGCTCTTCAACATCTCCATAACTGACTTGGACACAGGACTGGAAGGGATACTAAGCGAGTTTGCAGATGATAAAAAATTTAGAGGAGTTGTTGACTCTCTCGAAGGCAGGGAGGGCCTGCAGAGAGACCTCAACAAATTAGAGAGATGGATAATCACGAACCTTATAAAGTTTAACAAGGGCAAGTGCTGGATTCTGTACCTGGGAGAGGGCAGCTCTGGATGTACTACAGACTGGGGAATGTGATACTGGAAACCAGTGCCATGGAAAGGGACCTGGGGGTCCTGGTTGATGGCAAGTTGAATATGAGTCAGCAGTGCCCTGGCAGCCAGGAGGGCCAACTGTGTCCTGGGGGGCCTCAGGCAAAGCATCGCCAGCTGGTTGAGGGAGGGGATTGTCCCGCTCTGCTCTGCACTGGTGCGGCCTCACTTTGAATATTTGGTCACTGCAATATAAGAAAGATATTAAGCTATTAGAGAGTGTCCAAAGGAGGGCAACAAAAATAGTGAAGGGCCTTGAGGGGAAACCATGTGTGGAGAGGTTGAGGTCACTTCGTCTGTTCAACCTGGAGAAGAGGAGACTGAGGGGAGATCTCATTGCAGTTACAACTTCATGAGTCGAAAAGGAGGGACAGGCACTGATCTCTTCTCTGTGGTGACCAGTGACAAAACCTAAGGGAATGGCCTGAAATTGTGTCAGAGGAGGTCTAGGTTAGATATTTTCACCCCCAGATTTTGTAACCTTTTATGATCTAGTTTGGAGTCTTGTATGCATAAACTGGTATTACTGGGATCATATATCCATCTTCAAGGCATTTTAGTACCCAAGTTCAGCACTTACATACCTTGCCTTAAATTACACAGGAAGGTCTGTGGAAGAGCCAGAAGCTAAGTATAAAACTACATATGTCCTGCAGAATTACTTAACTACTGAATTGTTTTGGCTCAGCTGCAGAAGAATATTTTTTACGATCTAAAATTCTGTATCATTGTCTTTCCTGGATTTCTGTGCTTGTGGGTTGGATGCGCAGTAGCCATTTATGAACACCCATTCATCCTACTTTCAGAAAGAGAATTAGCTGACTGTAGGCATCTGGAAAATTTTTTTCTGATTTGACTTCAGAGATCTGTCTCCTAGATATTTGATTTTTCAAAGTGCAGCATGCACTGTCATCTCCAGCTTAGAACCAGAGATCCTTTCAAAACATTGGAAAGTTATACAGTACAATCCAATCAACACAGGACTTTTTCTCCCTTCTCCCCCAGCTTGTGATTTTCCTCCAAGGAGTTCAGCTGCCTGTGATCCCAGGCTTAGTTTTGATACAGCCCAGCTGCACAGCCTTAGCTCAAACTTTAAAGAAAATATTCAGTTATAAGAAAGAGCTATGAGAAAGTTCATGTGCTAGAATCAGGCAAATTATAAGGTAAAATTGAAGGTAGAGGTAAGATTATTGGCACAGGTAACAACTGAAGGATCCAGAGAGCAAAACATTGACAAGGAAAGTTAAAAAATCTTACAGGAAAAGACAGCAAGACGGAAGATGGTAACTGAGTGGCACAAAGGACTAGCCTCATTCCAGAAGCAGCAGCAAAGTCTTATGCTTTCCACCTGACAGATGACAGCCCAGCCAACAATGTCCTATGGGTGTTTTATTGGGGGTACTGAGCATTTTGATGCTTAACCTTATACTTAATGCTAATGCTTACTGCCTTATACCCTAGTTATCTGTTATGTGTGTATTATATCTAATAGGTAATTGTCTTCTGTATTCTTTTGTTGTTATTTTGTGAGTTTGCCTCTTCATACATGGTAAAAGCTGCCTGAATAAAGAGAGTTGGTGGACAAAATAATAACCTGTAAAAACACAGCTCTATACTGCTGTACCTTAACACAGAGTAAAATAGTACTGCACAGGGTACAGTTAAATCATTAAAGATATTTTCATATTTCATGTTTCCTTCCCAGAAACTATTGTACTTTAGATGTGCTAGTTCTAATAGGTTAGAAATTTGCAGCTGCCTAACTGGAGACACATACCAGTCTTACTCTGTAACTCAAAGAGTGGGAAGTATCCCAGAGGAGTTTGATGTTTGAAAAGAAAAATATCAATACCAACACATCTCTCTCTATGCCAACTTATCAAAGGAAACAAGTTATTGAAATACATTCTCACTTTTGCTAGCATGGGTAGTGAGGAACAGAAGGCTAAGAAACAACACTGCTAACTGAAATACCTTCTGCCGTGTTTAAACATCACATTTACCCTTCTACATTACTGCCTGTTGAAGAGTAATGGTACTTCAAGTCTGTGTGACATGGCTCAGCACTTCTCAAGTTTAGGCAAACAACCTAGGAAGTAAAAATTATTGGCAGGACAATGGCAAAGTTTTCAAATCTAGAAGTGCCTAAAATTAGGAGTCAAAACTTCTTTCATTATTATGAAATTTTATTTCATTTTGCTATAGTGGGTAAGAAACAGAATAAAGTAACTTGAGTAGTCTGAATGTTGAAAAAGGCAACTTGTGATTATTGGCATGAATAAAGTTGTCAAAATGTTCTCTGTCTTGATGTAGCGTCAGTAGCTTTTGGATCTTTGCTAATATTCTGCCTTCCTCAGCTGTTTGTTCCTGTATTTATTCAATAGTACTTCCTTCGAGCGTAACTCTGCTTATCTAAAGTAGAAGATGGCAAAGTAGAACATTCTGGAAACTGCATATTAATGTATCATGGCTTTTATTTATAAACTCCAGGCTTCTTCAGATTTTTCTTTTATTCCTGTATAAATGTGAACTTTTCAACTTGGATACTCTCATAAAACATTTTTTTAAAAAAGTACAAAAATTGCCAGTAGAAACATATATCTTAAAGTCATTCATATTTTGGTATACAAAGTCCTCCGTTATTTTATAATGGTTACTTTATATTGTTCCCTTTATTAGATTTCTTTCTTCTTTTTTTTTATTTTCTACATTCAACTGATTATGTCCATGGAAACTAGTCCTAATTGTAGCTTTACAGGCAGGTCATGTTTTCCATCATTGGCACATACTGATGTAAATCACTGGGGAGTAATGTGGGACAGAGCTGCTGTTTTCTGTTATGCTGCAAATCAGAACAAGATTGGTATTTCTGATTAATCATTTTTGCAAGTGGCCTACCAAGTCCCTGCCAGATTATCATGTCATAAATAAAAACGTCACCAAAGATACTAGGCTCAGCAGTGATCAAAAAAAGGATAATCTTTCAAGGAAGACACTTCGAAGTTTGCACTTACTGTAGTGGTCTTCATGACCAAAGTTCATTTTACCCATAAAAAGCCTTAGTGTTTTTCCTGTAGGTGCTGAGACGTACATATCATCCCTTTTTTCACCCTTGGTGCAGGGCCATGATCTGGAGCCCATGACACCTCTATCCAGGTTGCTGCGGAGATGCACCATACTGGTGGTGCAAGAATGCCTCCAAACCCTGCTTTGCTAAATGGCTATATGACTTGGGAAACCTGGGACATTCCTCACCAAGGAGGGAGCCTGGGAAAGTCTTTTTTTGCCATCAAGATACCACAGAGACTTCCAGAGTTACGAGGAATGTGCCAGCAGAAACTCAGTAGAGGGTCAGCAGCAGCCAAGGGCTGGGGAACACTTCTCTTTGCACTGCATGGGGGGCGAAGTGGGCAGTCTGCCCACACGTGTCTGTGACCTCAGCTCAGGGGGGAGAAAGGGCTCTGAGTGAACCTCCCCTCTCCTGGCCAGCTAGGCAGCTACGTACCACAGAGAGGGATGCTGCAGGCCAGGAAAGGTGAGCCAGAATGCCTGCTCAGGAGCTGGCACTCACTCTCCAGCCGCTGCTGTGCTCGGTGAGAGGACGAGGCAGATTTCCTCTGTCAGCACTGCCCCAACAGTAGGGCTAAGGTGTGGGCAAGTGCATGGCAGTCAGCCCCAGAGAAACCTCGAAAACACTGCAGGGGCCACCAATGCTGGGCAGACACCAAGGTCAGTCTCTAACAACTACTGCTACTCCTTGGTAATTTAGCCCCCGATTTGACTGTTGCTTGGGTTAATCACTATTCGTTTCTTTAAAGCCAAAGGTCCTTGGCAGAACACAATGCAAGTGTCTTACAGTGAGGGGCCATCCCAGCCCTCACTGGTTGCTGTAAGAATTAAATCACCCAAAGCATGAGGATTTCAGATAGCACACTGATGAGCATGCTCTGCTCAGGCAGATAAGGAGAGCCTTCTGTCAATAAGGTTTTGATCTCTGTCCTTTTCCAACACACTCCCTTTGGGAATAGGTTTTTGGAGGGGTAAACTGAAGTTTAACGCTTCTCTTGTGAAACTCTCCTTTGTACTTTTCTGTAGCCTTCATAATACGAAAAAAAGATATTTTAGTTATCACTGTTGCCTCTTTTGTGTTAATTCAACATGCACTTGTCTTTGAAGGTTTTTCTGACTTTATGAAAAACTTACTTTAAACCACCTGAGAGTTATAAACTC
Source organism: Pseudopipra pipra (assembly GCF_036250125.1). NCBI lineage: Eukaryota > Metazoa > Chordata > Aves > Passeriformes > Pipridae > Pseudopipra > Pseudopipra pipra. The sequence goes on from NC_087551.1 coordinate 62,540,719, forward strand.
CCCTTTTTTCCACTTTCAGCCTCTGAGATTTTGAGTCTGCTCTATGTGTTCTATAAAAACTCATACAGTGCAAGTACCAAGATGTGTACAAATGTGTATTAATATGTATTTACATTTATGAATTTTTTTAATTCTGCTACGTCAGATGGTGTTAAGCTGACAGTAAAGCTAGAAATACAATGTCACAACAGAAGCACTGGAATTTAGCTGATAGAATACATCAGAGCTCAGGCACATATGCTCTCCTAACAACGCTGCTCATTCAATCATGTTTTAGGAGCCTCCCATCAGGAAGCGCTGATTTGTCTACCTATATTAAGCTTAGATAAGAAAGGTAAATAACATGTCACCCAATATAAGACAACCACTCCAAAATAAGTTTGACATTGGCCAATAATCACTCTAGCATTTTTGTGGCTTTAGCACCTTTGGAGGTTGTTGAATGGCACAATGGGGAAAAAAAAGAGAGCAAGAGAATGAACACCCGCTTACTGCTTTAGCCTATTCGAGATGAATTATTAGGAAGGACAGCCAACACTCGGGCTAAATGCTAACAGATGTGGTGCCGAGTGTACCATTTAGACGCTGGTGGTTTGCTGTCGAGCGGTAGGAAGTGGCCACAGTGGGTGGCAATGGAAGTTGGTGTCCGGCCGGTAAGTGATGGGGGTGGGGGGAAGCACAGCCTTGGCTTCCCGGAGAAATCTCACCCCTTAGTGGGGCTGGCACTGCAGCTAAGTACATGGTTTAATTTTTTTACTTGATTTCTGCCAGGAAACATCTTGCTACTAGGAATGTCTTTGACAACAACTCTGACCACAAGGCAGGAGAAAGGACTCACGTATTTTGGGGGGCAAAAGCAGCTCTAAAACTGCTCTGTTGGATAGGAGCTAGTACAGACCAGTCACCAAAGCCATAAAGGCTGAAGAGAGAGGCCTCCCTCAGTGCACTGGACTCACTCACTCAGGTTGCGATGAAGAAATAACTTTGCCATTGACATATTTAGGAAGGGTTTTCACAAAGCCATTGATGGGTTTTGGTGTAAGATGAGACTGGTATCCATTAAGAGCCAGTCTAGGGTGTGCTGGGCAGCCGTATGATATGAAAAAAACAGACTGGTTGCTTCACCTTGCAGACATTTGTGTAGTTTTTTTCCAGCAGAACTGTTTTGTGGCTCCTTGGCATATAAATTATGGTGACATAGCTGTGTGTTGAAACCTGAAAAAGTCATAGTAAACTGTTTGAATGACTTGTGGTGTTCAAAGCTTCAGTGAGATAGATGAAAAGGTTTTCAATACAAAAACTAATATTGCGCAGTGATGTGGGAGGTCAGTCAAGGAGCACCAAAAACAATAACAAAGACCCACAAAGGGAGATCTGATTAACTTGTGAGCAGAATACAAGCCAGAGTTTGCTTAGAAAAAGCCATTGCCGAAGATGTAATGAATGAAGGCATTCTCATCACAAGCTGGTTTTATAAAAGAGCAGAAGATGGTCTGTTGGCCAAGATACTTTGCATCTCCTCCCACCTGCCTAATTTACAGAGGGTAAGGAAAGATGTCAACCAATGGCTGAAGCTTTTTCCAGAACCACACTCAGGGGACTTTTCCTCCTATGTGCAAAGAATGCAAGTAATTTCTGCCACTGATCACCACTGAATTATTTTTTTTAAATGGATACAGTAAAAAGTGTTACCAAAGAAAAAATTGTCATGACTTCTTCCCAATCTCAGCCCTTTTTAGGTTGGACTATATCCTGCTCTGTACTCTTCCTGGGATGTATATTAAATAATTTAATATTAAATGTCTGTTCTTCACCTACTGTGTCTTCTAACCTTCATTTGTGGGGTTTGAAAAAACAGACTATTGCATTTTTTTTCTCTTTTCCTACTTTGACTGCTCAAGTCCATGTTCCCAGGGTCAAACAGTTAATCATTGGAAGTTGGATTTCTCATCCATTACTCTGGTTTCTTGCCTGCCAGATAAGACAGGACAGTACTGTAGCCAAAAGGCTCCTAAAGCAAAGGCAACAACATTTTAAAATGATTTCTCACAGCTTGATAAATTTCATAGGTCTTAGGTAAAGAAGCCATGGAGTATCTTGTCTGGGGAAGCTGTGGACTGTTCAGCAGCAGTAGTCCGTAGGTGTTTGATGGACACCTGTCAGGAATGACATGGGCACTATTACCTCTGCATTTGGGGCTGGCCTGGAGATGTCCTGCAGTTCCCACAGGCATCTCTGTCAGCTCAGTGAAGTATCAGAGCCTGCCTTATCTCTCAGTGTAGAGGCTACATGCCACTATGGCCATATCTCATCAGCCTGATCCTTTATTTATGTGGAGGTGAGCTTGCAAACTTCTAATTTTATAGATATCCTAACAGTAGAGAACAGGGAGATTTTGACTCCTCCTTACGGTGTGACAGATTATGCCGAAGAAACCACAAGAATTGGATGGGTAGCCTCTATTCCAAGTCTGAGTTTAAACTGCTATGAAAACATCTGTTTTAGCTTGACCCTTGCAGGTGGGTATGTCATTCCAAGTACTTTTGTGAAACTGCTGTCATTGAGTTTGGAATACTTTTAATGTTAGAAACATAATTTTAATGCTGGAAACACAAATAAACAACTCATATACTTTAATGCAGTATAAGCCATTCCAGTGCCTCCCATCCAGGTCAGTCTGGCAAATAGATAATTTTCAGAGCCATTACCAGACTGAATTTAATCACAGGACAAAATACAACTGCAATCTCCATCTTTACAGGGACAAAGGCATCAGATTCAACACCCTGTCATTATGTAGCAATAAAGACATCATGGTCCAAAAGCTATTTTCCAAATGCTATTCCAGAGTTCCTTGCTCTTGATATTGTTGTGTGCATCAAGTCAGATGGATTTTGAGGGGTTTTGCCTTTTCTTAAGGTCATAGCTTCCCATGGCCTGGCCAGATCTGAATGTGAATCTCAGTGACTACAGAAAACAAAAAATGATGCTTTTCTGTGCTCACCACTCAGGCATGGGTTTATCCAGGCATATGTAGGAGAGCTGGCAGGGATGGGGAAAACCCCAAAACCCTCCACCTCAGCAGTGCTGTCTGGGTAGAAACCAGACATTGTTTGATATGACTAAGCTCAGCCACTTGCACAGGATTTTCCAACAGGCCTGTGTGTGTTAAATGCCAGTCTTTGTGGATTTTGGATTTCTTATTTAGACCTTTAACATTCTTTGCCTAAATTTCCTTAAGCAATCTAGAACATGTTTGTTGTTATAACACATGCAATACCTGTAGTTGTAGAATGCTGATAAAACACTGCAACAGGGGCTGGAAAGGCCAAAGAGAATGTTGAATCAATGGTTTCACTTACCTCCATGTACTGAAATATCTAGGTACTTAGTGTAAATCACACTAGCCCATCTGCTGGCAGGGAAGTAGAGGATAGACAAAGCAGCCAGTAGGAAACCTCAAGGAGAGATAGGGGCTCAATTCCTAGCCCAGATACAGTCAAGGATGAAAAAAACCTGGATATTTCCAAATGAGCTCCAAAGTATGGCTTCTTTCCTGAGGTCAGACATCTAAAGCACAGAATTTCTTTCTTATTAAAATTGAGGGGAAAAATATTGTCCATATTTCCAGTAGTCAAGCAATTTGGAATCCTTGCCTGAGAAATGAAGATCAAAATTCCACCTTTTGACTGACTGGAGAAAGGAAAGTAGGTATTCAGCCTCCCATGTCTTCCAGCTTGCTAGTTTAGTCATCAGGCAATAAAGTATTATGAGGCGGGGTTTTTCCTGCATCTCTTGGATTGATGCTGTTTTCATTTATAAAAGTAATTGGATATTCTCTAGATGAGGGAGCTAAGCCCCACTCAAGCCTTCCATGTAAGTGGCCTCACATAGTCTGTAATGCAAGCGAAAAGCTTACAAAAAAAAAGGCTTGCTTATGGTATGATATGTTATGCTATGTCATGTTATAATGACATATTTTACTATGCATTAAGAGGCTGTTATGGCTTTACCCCAGCCAGCCACCAAGTATCATACAGCCACTCGCTCCCTCCCCCAACCAGCGGGACTGGGGAGAGAATCAGAAAGGTAAAAGCTAGAAAACTCAAGGGTTGAGATAAAGACAGTTTAATAGGCAAAGAAAAAGCCCTGCATGCAAGCAAAGTGAAGCAAGGAAGACTTTCACGACTTCCCATCAGAAGGCAGGTGTTCAGCCACCTTCAGGAAAGCAGGGCTCCATCTGTAACAATTACTTGGGAAGACCAGCGCCATCACTCCAAACACCCACCATTTCTTCCTTCTTCCCTCCACTTTATGTGCTGAACATTACACCATACGGTATGGAATATCCCTTTGGTCAGTTGGGGTCAGCTGTCCCTGCTATGTCTCCTCTCAGTTCCCCGTGGACTCTCAAGTCTCCTCACCAGCGCGGCAGTACGAAAAGCTATAAGGCCTTGGCTCTGTGTAAGCGCTGCTCAGCAATAACAAAAGCATCTCTATGCTACCATCACTGTGTTCAGCACAAATCTAAAATGTAGCCCCAATCAGGACAGAAGTACAAGGTAATTCACCTGCAAATATGCTCCTAGCAAGTTAAAATCACAAAGTAGATGGCAGAAAGCCACCATAATGCCATGTTGGGGACATTATTGTTTTGCACACTGTGAGCTGGGCAAGCCCTTTTTTGACCAAGGAAAGAAGAGTGCTGTAATTTCACCCTGAGAAGATCAAAGTGTTAAATCTCTCTGTTGCAAATGAAGAAACCAGGTCAGTCCTGAGGACATGGCTGTAGTTCAAACCACTGTGAACAAGTTAATATCTCAGCCTCAAATAAGCAAACAACAAGTCAGAGAGTTCTTAAATGAGGTATTTCAGTTTGAGTAGCCTTAATGAACTTCATTCTAAAAGACTTAAATAATTGGCTGCAGCAATCTCAGAAGCATTAACAGTTATATTTAAGAAAAAATGTAGGACACACAAGGTAAAAAATTATATACTTTTTTTTTTTTTTAAAAAGAGTGGATAGATAATTCAGTTTAATTTAAATATCTAGAAAATACTGGAAATAATGAGCAGATGTTTTGCCATATGAGTTGAGCAACAAACAGTACAGATTCATCAGGGAAGAATAATCTAATTTCACTCCACACAACATAACGAACTTTTGGCACTATGTAGTAACAGTAGATACAGAAACATATATCTTGACTGAAGACTTTTGACACTGTGCTATGCACCAAGAAAGCGGGTTAGGAAAGCATAGCTTAGAGAGTCTGTGGAAGATGCTGAGATAAATTTTCCAAAAGGCTCATAACTTCTCCCACTTCCATGGGAAAAATGAACAAAGAAAGCCTGCACTGCATTGTGTCCTGGCCAGGTGCCATTCAGTGCTGTTGTAAGCAAGCTGGATGGTTGATAAAACTGAGTTACTACATTTGTAGAGGACATGATAAGTAGAGACAGCATACATATGCTGGAGGCAGGACTAAAATTAAAAGAAAAAATAAAAATAGAGTAACTGGGAAAATGCTCTAAAATAGGGTAATTCTACATGAAGAAAATAAGCAGAAGTACCAATTTCCAAACTTTGATGGAAAAACACTTTCACAGTGTGGAACAATTGACTAGACAGCAGATCTAGAGGAGAAAAAAAAAGAAGGAAGAATTAGGTTGAATTGGAAGATGAACATGTTCGCTGAAAATATGTGAATGTCACTCTTGGGGGTATAAATTTGAGTAGAGCCTAAAAGTGATGCGATATGATCCTTCAATTCCATTCAGGTTTGAAAGGCCTCTTCTGGAGTCCAGTCTACAGTTGTACTCTAAGGATATGTGGACCTGCAGGAGAGGGTCCAGAAAGGGACTGCTCTTCTTTTACTTTCTGAATGGAACAAGGTGCTTCCAAGACAAATATCCATGGCAAAGGTGTTACATGCTGGGAGATTCCAGAACCTCTTTAACTTGAGGCCTTCAGACAAATATCTGCTAGAAATTACATAGATTGCATAGTTTGTTTCTGAAACGGAGTAGGAGAGTAGAATGCATGATATGATCTTTTGAGAGCCCTTGAAGAGGACCTTGAGATTTTACATTGATTTTACAGTTAACCTTACTCCATGTAATATGTTGCAAGGTGTAAGAGAGAGGCCGGTGGGGCTGTGTCCTGGCTTGACTACATAGATGAATGTTACATTTAATTATTAATACAAAACAAGAAAAGAATAGGAACTCTGATTTCTGCTGGTACTGTGACTGATTTTACTGAAAATGCTAGCAGAATTACAAGCACCTACATGTCTGTGCTTCCCCAGTGGAGAAGACACAGGTACACAGACAACTAAACAGTAGCTTATCAGGCTCCATAGACCTAACAAGGTTGGTTCTGCTACATATGGTTCAAACTTAGAGGAACAACAGCAAATTAAAATATTAACTGATTTTAATAGCACTGCTCAGTGATTTGAATAATGTTTCCTCACTGGTAGAGGTGGATACCCATTTCAGCCATAGGCAATCTGCAAAGTGTGCAATCCATAAGTCCAAGGATTTATGGAACTTCCTCACTACCAGAAGCAATCAGTAAAGGTACTTGCATATGGAAAGCTGTTTATGAAGGTTGCACAAATCCGTCAAACAGAACCTGGATTTTAAAAGCATGTGTTCACTGTTCAGGATAGGTGAAGAGACATAGGCTCTATACAGCAGGAGGGAGACACTGAGGGGAAGGGGTTCTTTACAGTTACTAATTTAACAACGGTCCTAGGAAGGACCATTAGAAGAAATAAGTTATCTTTCTATTTTATGTGTGGTGGGTTTTTTTAATCTCTTAGCTCTGTATAAAATACAACAACAAGCTTGACTGGAAAAATAGTCTTTATTTGAAGGTATTAAGAGATGAAAAATCCACGACTTCTTTTGTATTTTTCTCTAATGGTTTAATATTCCCTTCCCTTGGGAAGGCAAAAAAACCCAACTCATTTCATACCAAACCAAACCAACAAAATAACACCTTCCTTTGCCCATCTGCATTATTTCCAGTCTGAATTTTTGTAGATTTAATTTTCGGCTCTTCCTTATTTTCTCAGTAGATTAAAAATACCTTGAGTGACCGATTTTCCTTCTTTCTCTTTTTTTCCAAAGTATGGATAAATCCTTCTGTTTCTCTCCTTGATAAGTAAAGTCCAAGTCTTTCTGGTGGTTCTTTTTTTTTTGTATTCTCTCCAAGTTCCTGAGACCCTGTTAAAATCACAGTTACCAGAAGCTGTAATGATGCTGTAGTGTCTTTCTGCCAGTGCTGAATACAAAAGCTAATTTACCTCTTAACTCCTACTCACTGATCTGTTTATTCAGCTATGAACTTCAGAGAGATGAAGTGATCTCTTGCATCAGGGGTCTGGTTCCCTGCTATTCGAATTGCCTAACCATTTATAAGAACTAGAACTGCTGCACTGGGTCCAGCCAAAAGTCCATGAAGGCCACTACAACTTCTCTGCCAGTAGCTAGTCACAGAGATTTAAGGAAAACCAGAACAAGTTCTGATTTTTTCCCAATATATTTCACAGTTTTCATCAGTTTGCAGTTTAATGACCCCTTAAATAAAAAGCTGCATCTTTTTGCTTAATAATTCTTGATAGACTTTTCCCCATTAATTTATCTAATCTGATACTTGCTAGTCCTTGTACTGTGAAAAATAGTGAATAATAATTCACTGTTTATCTTCTCTATACTCTTCATGTCATTTTATGTCTCTAACATATATCCCTTTATGTTTTGCTTTTCCAAGATGGATACTCTTAAGTCTGGCTCACTCTATAGAGTCAATACCTAATTTTGCACATTGCTGTCATTTCTGACACATTTTTCTCTTTCTATTCTTTGATTTTTGAAATGGCAGCAAAAAATAGAACACAGGATTCAAGATGCAAGTTCTATTTTTAATTTGTTTGTCCTGGTAAAAGAGCTCTGCAAAAAGACTCGGCACCAATACTCAGTTACCTAAATTGGGTATTTAAATAGACTGGCCAGATTTCCAGGACTATTGAGTACCCACTGCCTTCCACTGAGGTAGTGGAAACTGTGGTTTTTGCTCTTCTGAATATCTGAACCCTGCTGTGGACACTGAGCATTTTGGAACTAACCTTTATAATACAAATATGTCTTGGAAACCGCCTGTTTGCCTGAACAGCAACAGAATGAAAAAATTCCTCTAACTCTCTCACATTTTTTAATGCTGAGGTTAAATATGCAATCATGGATAGGCAGGAATAGGGTGCGCAAACTCTCTGCAATTGTATCATTGCATCATTTTTATGAGCAGTGGGGTTTATTTTTTTGCAAAGATCACTATGCATTATAAAAACATTTGATTTTTTGAAACACATTTCCTGGCATCTCGGACTTCAGCAATATTTTTTTTTCTTCTTGCATTTTAGTGGTTTTTTAGAGTTTGGGGTTTCCCCCCCCCACAATTTCTTAGGGAATTTATGACTAATTATATCTAACTTGGGCTACATTTATATTGCTGTACAGAAAAAAAGAGGTTTATATTTTACAACAGCAATGGGAATACTGAACCACTCTGCTAATGCTGATGTATTCCCTTGTAACATATAGGGGCATAGTTCTACTTCTTTTTAAACAGAAGGCTTTTTATTGGTACAACCCTTATTCTTTGCCACAGATTGTAACTTCACTGGAAGGCCCAAGGGAAAAAAATAAAAAGGAACAAATAATGAAGCAAAATTCATTAGTTTGAGTACATCTGTCTCTTGTACTGGAAAAGTCCCATTGTAAAGTAGTAGTATTATTTTCCTCTATCAACCTTTCTCCTTTCATATTCATTGCATATTTTTCCCCACATAATTAAAAAGGTAGAATTAGTGTCGTGGCAATTTGTATGCTTAATTTACTAGCATCTGGTGTACCTCTCTCTCTCTCTCGCTGGTTTTCCCAACAAACATATAGAATAGATTATATAACTCAGAAAACACAGGGAAGTCTGTAGGACTGTTTCTTTCTAGAAAAACATGGCAATATTACATTAAGAAATGCAATTCTCTTTAGCCCTTCATAGGAGTCCTTCAAACATGAAATAAATATTTGGTGTTTGAACTAAATGGCAATGTTGACTTTTTGGCCTGCAAATGGTAACTAGGGACTTGCATTGAGAGATTTCAGATCCTGAAGCAGTAGAGGAAGGTAGAGTTTGCTGACAGTGTTCAGATTAATAAATACCAAGTATCTTTAGCTTTCTTATAAAAAGAAAATCCTTCACCCCCAGGATGACAAATGAAAGATTGTCACCATTTCCAGGACTGCCTAGAGCAGGTTCTGTCTGCTTTGGTTTTTGGAGTCAAAATCATTTTTGCTGATGTTAGCAGTGCTCTGTTGGCCAAAGGGATTTCACCAAAGGGAATCTGCCTCAGTATTTTGCCTACTTTACATACTTAAATTATGCCTACACCAGGACTTGTTATTAGAAGCAGAGCATTGCATAGTGCTAGCTGAAGATGTTTCTCATTTAATTGCTGTGTTCACATCTAATTGCATTTTAATGCCTACAGCACTGTAAAAATAGAGCCTATATTATGTGATGGACATCTTAAAATCACACTTTGTGACCACTACAATATGAGTGAAGGTTCTACTTTATTAAACAATCATCTAATTTTAGGAGTTGTGCTTTTAATTTCCCTTCAAAAGCAATAATGTTCACATGAAAGAGAATTTTTCTGTTAGAACTCTAGACACAGTGTCATAGGTGCTGCCTAGAAAAATGAATGCTGTCATGGGAATCTAGAGGCAGGGGTTATGGCCCCGCCATGCTTTTGTGTTGCTCAAAAAAACTGTAAAAATGATTACACTGCCTTATTTTTATTGCTGATCTCTAGAGATGCAAATCAGGACTCATCTTAATGTTCACCTTCTCACACTCTTCACACTGGCTCTCTCCTTGAGCAGCAGCAACACTGGAGGAGATGTTTCCGGCCTCAGACCTAACAGCATTTGCCTGGCATCAGAGCCTCAGAGCATGCTGATGCCGTGCATCCTTTTCATTCTATGCCTGCTGTGACTTTGCTTTGCATCCTTGGTCAACTACTTTAAAATCTAACTTTGCAAAGTACTGTAGAAGGTGTAGGTCTATTGCATCTGTATGTTCAGCAGCATCTTTGGTATAGAAGATATCTGAACACTAGTTTTCAAAGCAAGTGCCAAAGATATTTTTGGGAAAAGCCTGCATGCAAGAGCTGGCAGCCGCTCCCACTGAAACCACTGGGATACCTCCTGGGAGCCCGGCTGACCTGTAGTGGCCAAAAGCCTGCTGGGAGCCAGACGAGGGCAGGGGAGGGATCTCCAGGCATTGGATCAGCCCCAGGTAAAGACATTACTGGCTTTTATTTCTCTAAGTCTGGAGAAAAGTGAGAGCTGGTACTGAGAATTTGTTAGGAGAAGCAGACAAGCTTCACACATCCTCAAATAGACTGAACTAGTGCAGTAACATAACAGTGCAACTGCAGTCCTTGGGTCTGTACTCTTTGTTATGCTGGGGGAGAAGGGAGGGTGAAAATTTGGAGGCTGTGGATTTGCCTTACAAAATCTCAGTACTCTTTCCCACTGAAACAGAAAAACACAGTATCCTACTTACGTGAAATTCAATATTCTGTGTTGATTAAAAAGAAAATATTTATTCACAGTTTCACTTTACCTGAGTCACAAGAGGCCAGTTTTTTGTTATATCTTGCTTACTGTCACTTTCCCAAAGTAATATTGAAAACTTCCTGCACCTTCTCAATGAAGCTGAACTGATGACATCTGCAGAAGATGTAGATTAAAAAGGTAGACCCAAACCATTCAGCAGAACTGGAAGATAACGTTTTTCTTGCTGTGTTAGCACACTTGCCTCCTGATGTGAACCTTTTACTGCTATAGTAAAATCATAATACATTTTTCCCAATATGACTTACTTGTGCTATTGACTTTTTTGGGGAAAAAAGTAATAAAAAACAAAACCACAAACAAACAAAAACCCCAAATGCCAAAGCCCCCAAATAAACCAAACCAAACAAACAAGAATCACCCCAAACAAAACACTAAACCCCTCCATCTAATTGATTGTTTTATTCAGTTATAGTTGTGACCAGAAAAGGGTGTTGGCAATTGCAGCATATTTTATTAAACTTTTAATTGATCTTATGTTGTATACAAAAAAGCAGTAGGCTTTTTTGTTTGTGTTTGTTTGTATTTATTTGACAGTTTTTCTTTTCATGGGGTAGGCACTGACTCTTTGGTTCGTTTTTTTGTGATGCCTCTTTTCATTTGCTTCAGATACTGAGGCATGTAGAAAAAAGAAAGAGGTGCAGGGTGGAGGTGAGGGTGTTACTGCTGGTGTCTAACACAGGTTCTACTATGTGGGGAGCTTTTGGAGACCCAAATGATCCGTGAAGACAGCAGAAGTGTGGTGGGAGAGAACGAATGAGCCATGATGGTTAACAGTTTCCAGACTGGTGAGTGGTACCTGTGGAACTCTTTTTGTGGGGGAGGTTGCAGTTCACTCTTCTGTTTGCTGAGGTAAAAATCTTTTTGTTTCTTAATCAAAATAAATTACATGAAAAGAGGAGAAACTAATGAAGCTGGAAAGTTAGTAGCTTTGAAAGGAGATATTTGCTCTTAGAATAGTGCCTCCTCACTCCTTTGAAATCATATTTCTGATTTTCATTTTAAGGACTTAGGAACAAATATCCTACCTTACTGAAGTCAAAGGAAATTTTGCCCTGGCCCTCACCAATGGTGCAAATCCATCCCATCCTTCTCTAGACCAGGGAAACAAGCTCTGGACTCACACTAAAGCAGTTGCACTGCTGTGACACTACATCATTACTACAGTGCTCTGGCCCTCTCCAAGGGATGTTGTATGAGCAAGTACCACATTGCAGTTGTTCAGGTAGTCACTGCACCACAGAAGCTGTGTCAGTGTAGAGGCACACACACACAGTGTCAGTGTAGAAGCACAGAAGTACATCATATACAAAAGCTTCCCAATACTTTGGAGGCCTCGAGGGTGAATATGCCACCAAACATGGGCCAAATCCACAGCTCATCCCTCAGCAGTTGATCCCTGCACTGAATATTTCTCACAGCAAATACCTCAGCAGGTTCTGGCTGTGATCAGAACCAACCCTTGTTCCTGTGAGCAGAAATAGCCTGTTGTTTCATGCGACATAAATGTCACTGTTTATATTGCTTCTCAGAGTCTAACTTTGCACTGTACAAATAAATGGGCAATGGCACCTTATCTGAATTTAGTACAGTGCACTTTACATTCAGTGTTTCAAAACAGCCTGGCTGGGCTGTGACCTTTTGCTTTTGTCAGACCTCCTGACTCAACGATAAATTGAAACAAGATCACAGATTACTTAGTAATGAATAATATTCCAGATGTTGTTAACCCCGTCTTCTGCTGGAAATCAACAGAGTCAGTTGATGGGTGCAGCTATATCTTTACTCCAAAAGAAAAAGAAAAAGCTGGCTCTTGTTCAAATAGGAAAAATAATCAGTGACACGAGTGACTTTAGTGAAAGAGGCTCATGAAATGTACCTTCTTCAAATTAATCTTACTGGAATCTTAAAAATCAGAGGGGTGCCATAGGGTGTTAAGTTAGGAAGCCAGAAGCATTTGCTATGACCTTCAACTCCTCTCACCACAACTCATGCCAAAAAACATCTCCAAGCAAGCAGATTTGTATTCTTAAGAGGTTTATAACATGGTGAAATGGCTATGTGTAAATTTTTTCTAGGGGGAAAAAAAAAGTAAAAAAGAAAAGATTGCAGCTGCAATCAACCCAGAGACACCAAAGCAACAAAACGGAGTGAGAGCTGTAGGAGAGAGAAGTTCTGTCAAAGCCTGAATGTGTTGCTGGATAACATCTGATGAAGATGCCCACACTCCTCTGCAGAGAAAGAAAGGTTGCTGGTTGGGACTGGCAACCCACACCAGACAAGTGGCTGGTCATGTTTTAAATGGCTATTATTTATTCATTAAATAAACCAATTAAATGTCTCACCTCACTGAATAGCCATAAGAAATATTTAACTTATTATTATAATGCCATGATAGTTCAAAAATACAAACCCTGGTCCAGATTATCAATCAGCCAACACAGACACCCAATTCAAGTAGGAGAAAGGGACAAAGAAATACTTCCACCTACCTGTTGTTTTCAGCATTCCAAGAAAATTCAAAAATCAGATAATCACATAAAAATGTCCCATCAGCAGTTCCTTTGTTTTTCTCTTCTTAAAAGTCTGCGGAAGAGAGTGGCAGGGACTGGCAGGGGGGTGGGGGGACAAATCTTTATAACAATTGCTGAATCAGAAAAGAAAACTATTATATTGAAGGAAAACAAAAACCCCACCCAGTTATAGTGGAAGTAAGGTGTAAGAAAAATGTCAGACTTATTGGACCACCCAGCAAGTACCAAGCTCAATAGTTTCCTTCAAATGCTTCCTGGCTTCTTTCCTGGACAGACACACCACAGGCATCGGGCTGAGACTCTAACAAACCCTCTCCACCCTTCCTTCACGGTCAGTGGCCGATAACCAGCCAGACCTGATCTGACTCACATTGTAGCAGAGGAAACCAAAAAGGGAAACATTAAAGAGCCACTTCACCTAGGAGAGCACAGATATTTTAGTACACAGAGCTTTTTGTTACTCATGCACTGTAGCCACAGGGAAACATCTCTCATCCTACAGAGCAGTTTCCAGCAGAAAGTCTTTAGCACCAGAAGACAAATGTATAGTTATTCCATCACGCCCAGAAGTAGAATTTCAGATGTAACAGTTCCTCTCTGCTTTCTTCTGTGCTTCCAACAGCTGCCAGGAATCTCATGTCTAGTTTTGAGGCAGCTATGCTGGCCCTCAACACCTGAAGAAATGTCATCCGAAGGCTGAATTTTTCCAGAGCACTGAGACCTGGCTTGCTTCTGCTTTTTACTGAGGTCATGAGCATCATTGCCTTCCATCCAACAAAAGTTGCACAAAATGATAGAAGCACCCAAAACCCCTGCTTAGAATCACTGCATTGCCTACATTTAGAGATCATTACAAACATCTTCATATCTGTTGTAGAGATAGGTATGTTTTTCTTCTCTTCCTCACATTCCCTTTACTTTTCTATCAGCTATTGACTGCATTAGCTGTAAAAAGAGGAAAAATATTTTTGAAACATTCATTCCTCTCCCTCTCTTTCATTGATTTGAACTCTAGGAAACAGGCTTATGAATTTTACTTGAAGGACAGACATCAATATCATGGCTCCCTTTTTTATATATTTACAGATATATATATATACACAATAACATATTATAGTGACATAGTATAGTATGTGCTATGCAGTGCATTATTACATTGTAGTTTAGATAGTATATGATAGACCCATTGTGTGTATTTACATAACATAGAATGTACACATGCATTATATGTATACTTGCTCATACCTATATAGTGTATATGTTTATGTAGAACACGAGTGCCTATTATATAGATAATTTTAATAGAGTATGTATGCTTCAAACACGGTTTTTATGTGTCACGGTATTAATGTCCACAATATTCATGTGCAAGCTGCTCTGTGACTAACCATTAATGAGGCCATATGGATTTATCAGGTATGTTTTCCAATGCACCATCACCACAGTAACTTAAGATTACCTATGACTTCAGACTTCTGCAATATATGCAGTTTTTTTCCATGCCACCTATTTTCCCATGCCTCTCTGTCTACAGGATTTTGGTTAGAGAAGCTGAAGTATGAGCTGTATCAATTCCAATGCTGACTGGCCAGCTGGCAGACCAAACCAAGTAGATAATTACTACTCTCACACTGCAGCTTTTTGTTTAGCCCTTGAACTGGTCTAACCTCCATTACCAAGCCACTGACTCCACAAAGTTTGTAGAAATGTAGTTTTGTTTGAATCTTCTGTCCTTTTGTCAAATTTGCTTGGAATTAACAAGGAGGAATGACAGACACATATACAAACAAATGGAGATAGAGACTGAATGTGTATGAGCCATTTTCTCAGGAAACAATGAAGGGATTAATGTTCTCTGGGCACTTCAGAGCTATGCATCTGGTCTAAATTACTTGTCTTGGTCACTTCTACTCTCACTGAAGAAGACAGGCATATCCAGCAGGCATTTGCCCCAGTTCAGGATATGTAGAGGAATATTTCTTGAATAAAATATTTATAGTACTATGTGGCATACAGGCAGGTATTGATTCAAAATGGCTGTCCATTGGTTTACCACACCCATCAGTTGAAGCAAAAGCTTTGCTTTTTGGTGACCCCAGCAAACACCCTCTAAGAAGCAGTACATTCCTTAAAAGGAACCAAAGGTGGATCAGTCTGTCATTGTGCAGTTACACCCAGACCTGTGTTTCTATAGATTCATCCTCTTCTTATAGTCTGAATTTTATTCCGAAAGAAAATAATGTCAATGTTGGACAAAATTTTTCATCCATGGCAAAATGAGACAGTGCTGGTGGGCATATAAAAGACCTGGACAAATGAGATTTCTGCATTCAGAGGAAACTTGCAACAGGTCCAGTGCAGGCTGGATGTGTCAGGCTTATTGCACAGGCTCAGATAAACCACCTGGGCAGAGCTGCCCACTTGGCCATGGCAGATCCACTACAGTTATGGGTAGAGGGCAAGCATAACTGGTCTGACACAGCCTAGGCACATCAGGTTGTCTGTGCTTGCACCACACATTTCTCTGCCTAGGGAATTCCAAGGGAAACCCTTATTATAGTTGGAAGTGTTACTGAAAAATGTTAACAAGAGTATTTTTCTAATAGTAATTTTAAAATGTGTGAAGTCTCACTGGAATAAAGTAACACAGCACATAGAATGGCACAGGTGTGGAGCATCAAAGAATTGCTGGGTTTGCAAGTATATAACTAAGCATAGGCTTATTAGGACAGTGCTGAAAGCTTCAGCAGGAGAGATTGAAGTTTACAGATGCCCTCAGATCACAAAAGGCTTACCATTTTCAGTGCCAAAATCATAAGCAGTCACACATAGTCTCTATGAATGTAAAGAGAAATTCTGAAAGCAATAGTTCTGATATAATTTTCTTTTACAACTTGAAATATTGTATTTATGTTCCTTAAGTTGGAGTGGTGCTAAATTTGGAAGTCTTCTAGAACACTTATGAAGGTGATGTAAAATACCTATATCCTCAATAGAGAGAAATGCAGTCTTTTGATTGGGAAGCAAACCAGATGTAATCCCTATAGATAAAATTAGCCCAGCTGTAGTTTCAGGAGGCCTCCCTCTCAACTGAAGAGAAACAAAGAACTTCCTTCAGATTGTGGTTCATATTTTCATTCTTGCTTTCAGTTGCCATCTAGAGAAACTCTTTGTAGACTGATTTTATTCCTATGACTGTGTCAGCCCACAAATTCCTAGAGTTTTTCTTTAGCATGTCCCCTGTCTTAATCACTGATAAACTCTGCACAAAACAACAGTGCACTCCTTCAACTCCCTCAAACCCTTACCTTTGTGGTGGTGCCTGCAGTGGACTAAAAAAGACCTCTAGTTGTTATATTGACCACAACTGTTTTGTTGTCCCCTTATAACCTTCCCAGATGTATATTGTGGCCACTGCTTGCAGATTGTGAGGTCCTTATTGCAGGAGCAACCTTTACTGTTCTGTAGTTGTATGTCCTGCAGTTAGGATGATAGTTTCATTGTGTTATAATCCTTGACCGCAGCTACAAGAAAATGCCTAAAAATGCAGGTCTAGCTCTAGGCAGAAGCTTGGTTTGCCTAGGACTCTCAGGAAAGATAATCTGTAGCCAAGCCTAATTGTCCCACGACAAAGCCTTACAGGCAGGTTAGCAGCTGCTGCTGGAAGAGGGGCAGCAGTTTGTGTGGTGGCAGCCTCTCACAGCAGTCACATCCTCTGCTTTCATTGACTGTGGTCTCCCCATGTACCAGAAGCAGATAGCTCAGCTCTTGAGGAGTCATTCCTGGTTCTTCACCACATTGGTCTTTTCCCTATACCTCACTATATTTTCCCTGGCAGAGGTTTCCTTGGCCTTAGGCTTGGCAAAGAGAAACTGTTCTTGCTGTGCTAAAAGCCTTGAACTGGCAGCATTTTTATACATAGAAACATCTACAAATAAGTAACCAATTTTGAGGCTTGCTCAGTTTCTGTTCAGTCATTACACATTGAACTTTGATCTATTTTAATTAATTTTAGGTGGGAAAGAGTATTCAGAGAAGGTGGTGGCTAAATGCCAGTCTTTCTCAATTTTGTCCAAAGCACACATGTAATAAGATTGCAGACATATATAATGTTGTATTTGTTCGAGGTAGAAATATAAAAGGGTATCTGTACAACTGTGTCTAATACTTTGGTCAAGCTGTATTCGTTCTATACACAATTATTTTTCTATGCATGAATCAAAACAGGATTTTTTCCTTGCTATCAGTAAAGGACAATGTCTTATTTATGCAGGTGCAAAGTGCTCTGTGTGTGTGTGTGTGTCCTTTCCTGGGTGAATGCAGACTCTTACTTGGAAGCCATTTGAAAAATACCACTGATTTGTTTTGATTTTTTTTGCCAGCAAGGATTGGTCACAGGGTCAACATATGGGACTGATTTAGGGCATTATTCAAATGAGCACCCTCTGCCACTGCTTTATTGCTCTCTCCCAAACCAGCAGAAAACTGTTTCAGCCGTCAAACTACCAGTCATTTTGGTAGAAGATACAACCTAATCCACAGTCTGTGAGTTATATCCTAATGATTTATCCATTCCCAGAAATCTTCCCCATGTTGTTATTTAAAAACTATAAAAATACATATAACACACAAAAATGTAAGCATGCATTTATCTGCTTGTATTTGTATGTTTGTGCTGGTGGTGGGAAATTTAGCATTATGGATGATCTCATGTTGCAAAATTCACCTCTACATATATATTTTACTAATGGTCTGGAGTGTTCTGATCAGTGTTCTGGCAAGGTCAGTGGCTGGGATTAAAATGTTCTAAATTGTTAAAATTGATGTGCTTTAAAAATACCTCCTCCCTTCTAGCAGTTTGTCAAATATTCCCCAAATGCTGAGAAAAACAAAGCAGCAGGAATGTAAATTTTCAGCAATTATATAACCCTTTTTTCACTGGGCCACCTCCTGAATACCAAGCCCTTCAGCAGAAATATTGTCTGGGAGTAATCTGTCCTTTCTCAAGGTCTCATGCTGCATTTTGTGTACATGAGAGGAACAAATAATTTGAAAAATTTCAGGTCATAGCAACATCAACGGAAGAGTGTAGTAAAAACTTGATTGAGGTACTTTCCACAAAAAAAAAAAAAAAAAAAAAAAAAAAAAATTTGATAGTTACCTAGTAATAACATCTTTCTTGGAAAGTGGGGATGAGTAGCAATGAGAAATCCAAGGAAAAACTGAAGTCTGCTGCTGTCCTGTTTCACCTGTGGGGTGAAACCTGGCCAGACTTCAGCAGAAAACTAGAACAGCTGGACTTGGTTAGGGCCACAGTAGACTGATATCAGATATCTGTGTGTTGGAGTTTCTTCATGCTTGGAGACACTCAGAAACATGTACAGAAACACGCATGCTATGTGCATACTGTGAACAATAAAAAGTGTACTGGAGAAGTGAATAAACCAGACAACTAATGTCATGGCAGTACCCTATTTTCAGATAGCTCAGGTTAGAAGAGATGAATCCCACCAAAAATTACTTTCTTTTTATCAATACCCTTTCTTGATAAATTGTACTGATGTTTATCATTTATAAGCCATGTTCTCTGCTTCTGCAGGTGATGTGTTTCTATATATTTTTATAAGTTCTTGACTATAAGAAGACTGTAAATGGTATCCTTCAGAAATATGTCTGAGAGGAAATGTAAGGTCAGTCAAAGCATCCTAGAATTTACAAGGACCAGAATTCACTATATTGCCAAGGAAGACAGCAAACTGGGAACCTCACTGTGTTCACCACAACCTAACCTTGCAAAGAGGGTAATGAGAGTCCAGTATGTTAATTTTTTTGCCAGATACTTGGTTTTGGGTACCACTATAGGCCTGAGCATTAGTGCAGCCAATGCTTCTGCTTCACAGTTTTCCCTTGGGAGTGTGGTGGCACAGGTCAGGGCAAGTACTCACGAGGGCATGTCAAAGACCTCTTGGATATCATCTGCTTCCTATAATGCCATTCTCTTGTCCTTCAGCCCATGTTCAGCTTCTCAGAACACAAAATGGAAGATCTCTGGGAATAGCTTGTAGTGAATTGTCTGATCCAGTTCACAGGACTCCTGTCAAGCCACATACTTAACAAGTGGATCAAGTGCTTCCACACTTGATGCACACTTTATACATTCCACAAATGGATAAAAAGAGATCTTCAAATCTAAGAGGAAAGTGAGAAGCAGCCTGTTTTATTCCCCAGCTTCCCCCACAGAAAAAGAATGATGTGCCCAGAAAAAAACCCCAATGCATTGCTTAGTTTACAAACTTTCATGATGGGATAGGACAGCTACGGGCATGAATTTAATTTATGTTTTCCCTTATGATGACACACAGGGGACAGAAAACTCAGCAACTGGCTGATGTGAAAACATACAGCATATAAAATAGCCCACTAAGAACTCTCTATCCCCAAATCAGCTAATTTGAGGTTCTCCAAAATACACAGGTGAGTAGTCAACTTCTTAATAACTTTATTTGAGCCATGGGAAAATAAGATAGATGCTTATCATCTACATTTTGTCATTTATATGCTACCTGATAATATGCTCCATCCTATCCCTAAAAATCACTGGGAATGCTGTTAAATAGATTTTTCTCATGTAGGTCTTTGATCCTTAGTCCTTTTCCTTTTTTTTTCCTCCTTCCACCATCAGCTTTAACCAATAAATCTCTGATACTCTTTCTTTCTTTTTGTTTGAAGCTTTATCACTACCAGATTATATTCAGGTTAGTTTGAAGAGATACTGGATCAATGTGGAGGAGAAGAAAGTGGAAAGTCATGGTGGCAACCCATGAATGCAGTGTTTGGAGTCTTCCCTGCTGGTCCTCGAAGCAGGAAAGAAATCCTTGCTCACACAAAGATGTGTCCAAGACCTCCTGGATATCATCTGTTTCCAGTAATGCCCTGCCAGGTGATTTCTCACAGGAGGTTTCATTTTCTGCTTGGAGAGGTGCTTGAAGGGGGAGATTTTTTTCAAGCTAAAACGATGGTCCTAATGAAACATGTCTTGAAAAATAGTATAGTAATTCCATGAAGGAAAAAATTGTTGGGCATCCTGAGGACGGAATTCTTCACAGTACTCAGGATTTGTGCATTAATAGGTTGTTAAAGGTTAACTGTGTTCCAGGACTTGTCTTTCCTCGACAGCAGTCTATATTTATACCATAATTAACTAGGATATCAGAAACTTAAGAGAACAGCCTAAATTTGCAAAATTTCTTACAAAAATAACTTGTGCAGACCAAAGCTGTCCAATAACTGAGATTTCCATGAAGATTAGAAAACAAATAAGGCATTCCAATTGAGTAGTATTCTCAAACAGGTGGGAGGACAAGCCTTGTATGTTTGGCTATGTTTGTACTATAGGAACTGGGAGTGTATCCCAGATCCAAATTTGGAGTATCTCCATGGGACCATGGATGTATCCGTCCCCTCTTCCTTCTTTTCTGCCAAACTGGCAATCACACTGTCATAAAGCCCTGCTCTTTAGGTGCAGCCATTGAGTACTTCTCAGGGAAACAAAGGATGACAGCTGTGTGGGATGTGGGTCAAATACCCTCCTCTTATAAAAACACAGCTCTAATAATAAAGAGAGACATTTTGACTTATTTACACAGGTATTTCTTTAGGAGTAAATCATTTAGAGCTGGTAGAGCAGTTTCAAAGTAAAATGTATAGCTGAGAACAGAAATTAGGACAAGATTTAATATACAGAAACAGCAACTCTGTAACTTAGTATATTTATGGATGTAATTTTCTGAGACCACATTTTTTCCTGCATAACCTTGTTCCAATCAATAAAATTACACTGGGAATTAATTCAGCCCTTTAAATTTAACCATATTGAAAATAATTATAATGTTCTATGAATAAAATAATTTCATTTTCCGTGTGGAGAAATTTGCCAATATGTAATATGGTCTCACCTACCTGATTGCACACTACCTCCAAATCTGCAAGAGCCTGGAAGAATGGTAAAGCTGAAGATGCCATGCTGTTTAGGTTGGAAAAGGGCCAGCTGCATCATTGGCTGAACATCCGAGCTGCTTTTGAAATGGATGCACAAAAATCATGTTGAAATTGTCTGACATATGTCTATTACTAAATCTTAAAACTTCTTTGTTGCTTCAGCAAAATTCTTTGTGTGAAGAAAAGGAGTCCCAGTCCTATGAGGGTCAGGGCAGCTACGATTCCTGCTGACTTCAGTAGGAGCTGGAAGGGCAGCAGTGGAAGCTAATGAATTTGTTATCGTCACTTTGGAATGGTACATGTTTGGAGGAGTTTCTTTAGAACCATTAGAATCACAGATGTATAGAACTCACACAAGCTTGATCCTAACAGAGGTCTTTAAGACTTCATGAACTATTCATTTGCTGAATTCATGGCCTAGGATGATCAGTAATTCTCTGAAACATAAAAGTATAAAATACTAAGCTCCTCATGAAAGGGTAGATCTATATCCCTTTATTTCCATCAGTCAGAACTTCTCAAGTATTTTACTAAAATATGAGAGGACACAAAAATATTTTAAAGAACTGGAAAATATTTCCAGTCCCTCAAATGTTCTTACAATATTATAGTTTGTTTTTTTCACTAAACTTCTTACAATATTTTTGTTCGGTTTTCAACAACAGCTAGAAGTTCATAATATCTTAATTCAAAATACACCTTTGGAATTCAAAGCTTCTCAGGTTTTCCATTCAGAAGTTTTGTTTTCCAGATTTTGATATCCTACTCTCCTCCAATGATAACTTTAAAATATTTGGAACATTGTTTCAATTTTTCAGCTTGTTTCAATTATTTGAGGGGAATATAAGATGCTAAAAAGAAAAGAAAGAGAAATAAAAGAATCTCATAAATTTGCTCTCCTTTTAAAAAATAACTTTTAAATAAAAATTATACTTTTAAAATCCGTTTTTCAAGAAGTCAGTGGGATTATCCAGGGAATAATCACCATTGATAATCAGGGATTATGTTGAAACAGGGAATTTTACCCTGAGCTTCAAATAATTATGCTTATTTTAATGCCTATTGTGCAGTGCTAAAAATCTTTTCTGAATTTTTGTACCAGCTTTTGCTATCTGCTAAAACATCTTTTCTGCCTTTCTTATATAGTGTTTATATGCTACATCTTTATCTCATAGATTTGCTTTCCAGCCAGGTGCCACCACCAGTTTAAGAAAGGTTTGACTTTGTGGTACAAATAGCTCTTCGAGCATGTAGATCTAAATGTCATCACGTTGCAGCATTTTAGCACTGTGTGATGATATTCTGTTTTGACACAGTGTCATCATGCTGCATCCCAGTAGGAAGATGTTTTGACACAAAGTGATGACAAAACATCAAAATGCTAACAATTGCTCTTTAATATTCATGTGTTCTGTGATGCCTGGAGCATACTAACTGATAACAGCAAGACAGAAGATCAGTAAAGACTGCCATTTAATACATTTATTAAATTTTTACACAAACAAGTTCCTACTGAAAATTCCTGCCTGGGTGAAGGTGAAGACACATATTCCATAAGAACTATTAAAAAGGATGCTACCAATCTAGCATCTTAATCTACAGAAAAGGAAAAACAAAACCAAAACAAACAACAAACCCACCAAAAACCTTCTTTCTAGCTTTTTTTCTGTTTTTACAACGCAAGAAGAAAACCTTACTGATGGTCAGAAATAGCAGTGTGGACAAAGTATGACCCTAATCTGAGAGACTGGCATGGAAAGTATTCACAGAATATTGTGAGTGGGGGGGGACCCACAAGGATCATTAAGTCCAACTCTTAAGTGAAGGATTGAATCTCCATAAAGGGATTGAACCCACAACCTTGGTATTATTAGCACCGGGCTCTAACCAATTGAGCTAGTGTCAAGATCACTATTACAGCTGCCTACATGTAAAAGAACAGGCCTGAATAAGAAAATGATTGAGTCTTCAAAGAAACATCTCAGGATTTCTGTGTGTAAGGCACAGGGAGGGGAAGGAAGCTTTCAAGTTGAACAAAGTCACAAGGGAGCCAGGCTGCTTGGGGTCCCAGTTAGCTAGTCTGCCCAGAAACTCACAGTTTAGCATTCCAGATGGAAACACAGCCAAGCAAGCAGGAAAACTGCAAGAGGTTTGCACACTAGAGCTGGAAGCAGAGGCTCCATCAATTGGTTCACCTATGACTGAAGCCCTCACTTTAGTTTCTCAATATGCTTCACAGAAGGGATGCAGACAGTGAACTCTGTTTTTACTGAACCCAAACTTGGGTTTAACCTGAATAATAGGCTTGGACAATACACTGGGCAGCAGCTGGGACAGAGAAGCTGCAGATGGAGGCTGTCCACCATCCAGGCTGAGAGGAGCAGTAGCATGACATTAGGTCAAAAGCAGGATTTGTACAGTCAGATGTTCTCCTCACTGCACAGTCTGTTCCCACACAACACCAGCATAGAAAGCTGAAAAACAGCCATATTATTCATAATGTTTCATGATGGTAATTTGATTTTCATCAATCAGAGAAAGTGTATTTATTTTTTTTTCCTGCAGTAAATTATTTATTTTAAGGCAATGTTAATAAACTGGTAAAATAATTATTTTACCATATATAATGATTAGTAGATGGCATGACACTTATCTGTCATTTTTAAGATGTAACACTCTGGAACTATTGACAGTTTTGATGGAAACCAGTAGTTGTTTTTCAGTCTTGAGCTATCTTTCTCTTTATGACTTTATGACTTTACGTTTCTAATATCAAACTTTATGCTTGATATTACAGAGTTTACCAGAAAGGTGACATATTGAGAAATGACAAATAACTCCAGAGAAATTTCAAGCCACAGGTATGTCTAAGTACTACAGATTAGCATAAACATAAAATTATCCCTTGTGGTCTGCAAGGACGCAATATTATGCATGCAAATCCATTCTGCTTTGTGAATAGAGGTATTGATTTCTTTGGAACTATCACATGATTAAAAGCCACTTACTTGGATAAATGTGTGTGCAGATCAGATCCTTAATAAAACCTGTGTCTCTGGACATGCTACTCTTTCCTCATGAATTTTCACTAGCCATAACAGTACAGGCTTGCTACTGTTATAGTATTGAATTACCTGCACTAATGTTCATGAAACTTAAATTTCATCCTTTTCTTTAAAATGTGAGAGCAAAGGAGAGGCTCCCATATTCTCATGATCTGAAACAAATATTTTATTTTAATGATTTACCAATATTTTATTCTAAAGGATCATGATTAATGTAGAGATTTGCTCCTGAGCCCATTTCTCCAAGGATTAGTCTCTCCAAAATTTCTGGCATGCGTTTAAGTTACATTTGAATATAATGAATGACTGTCACGAGAAATGGCAATAACCAGCAGTCTATGTAGAACATGTCCTACACTGTTATAGGCTGAATCCTGTAATAGCTCAGCACTTTCATTTTTTATTGACTTCTCTAGGAGCTAAGGTGCTTAGAATAAAAATTGACTGAATAATGAAAATTTCAATTTATGCAGCTTTCAGGGTTTAACATTTGTTTTGGTTTCATGTTGAACTGTCTATTGTTGTACTGAAACCTGAACTGTTCAATGAGGATAACACACGGCATTTCTTGGTTTACTTCCACATCACACTGAATCTTGTAAAAAAAAATGAAATTACCTTTCTCAAATGAACACGGTAGAGTGCAAGACAGTCTCTCTCTTTTTTTTTCTTTCCCCTTGAAAGATAACCCGAACAAAAGCCCCTTGTAGTTCAAAACTTCAAAGGAGAAAGATTAACACGGGGGCTTTTGTCTAATCAACTCATAGGTGTGAAATTCATCACTTCCTCAGCTCCAGGTCCCTGGGTGCTGCACAGCCTTTGTGTCAGTGCTGCTCAATACAGAGGCCCTTGGGCAATGCCCACTTACACCCACACAGCCAGGGAGTGTGACTGGTGTGCGTGAGTGTAAGCCTTGGTATTTGACACCAGGCATTGTGAGCAGGAGCATGCACTGCCACCTCACCCGCATGGGCACTCCTCTTTGCTCCACTGTGACAGCATACATGCACTCTTAATACAATTTCAAGTCGTTTCTAGACAAAATCTGTAGTTAACAGGCCATTGGGCTTTTATAAAAATATATGCAAATGGTAAACACATGCTTTAGGGCTGGGTTCCTTAGCAGATGGATATAATTACAGCACACCATTAATTCACAGAGCTGTGTAGGAGAGTTGCTGTCTCTCTCCCTTTCTCCACTCCTTCATGATTTCTGATGAAGCCAAGCATCCAGCCCTGCCTGTGCATGCCATAGAGTTATCTGCATATGCCCAGCAAGCCTGATGCGCCTATCACACATGTGCTGGCCATCTGTACAGTGCATGTGCTGGAGGTTCAGCGAGCTGCTGTGTTTCTGTCTGTGATTGCCTGGACAAAGGAATGGAAGCTGTATCCACATGCACTCGCACCATGCCGAGGGTGTATGACCACACATTTGGCTAGCATGCCGGCGGCTGTGTCCAGCCCCAGAGCATTGCTGACTTCACCTGTGGGTCTGCCTGTTCGTTGTGGGGTTTTCTCCTTTCATTTCTAGTAATTCTGTCAGTGCTGGCATTGATCGCCCTTTGAATTACCTTTCAGAGCCCAGACAGACTGGGGAAGCGATTGCCCTCTGCAACTGCAACCATGTGAAAGGTCTCCGAGCAAATCCTCTCACTCAATTATCCCTTCACTGAAGTGATTTGCACCGCCATGGGCGGGGAGACCTGAACTCCCAGTGCACCACACTCATTTATCAGGTGAAATGAGGCAAAGAAAGCAGGGTCAGTGAGTGTCCATGCTGCTTACAAGCTGCAGAGCCCTCAAGCCTGTCATTGCCCAGATTACTTTAAACTCATTCCCTTCCTAGTATATGATCCCCTTTGTCAGCCACTGCTCTCCACTTACTGTCAGGAGGAAGCTTGTTAGCCTTTGTCATCACATCCAAGAGAGCAATGGGAACTACGGACAAAAGCCACACCAGAGAAGGTAGTACCCATGCTACTGAAACCGGCTTTCTTCATTCTCAGTGCATTGCCTGAGAAGTTCCTCAGCCTCTTGATAATTTTTGATGGAAATCATTACTGGTAAGAAGACAAATCAGGAACAGACAATGGAAAAAATCGCTTAAAGATTGTTTGGCTATTTGGTTTCTGGACAAGTAATGTCAATAAAACCACATTACTCAGCAAGTTTCAGTGAACCATTTTAGCCTGGTTTCTTGTGGAAGGGAACTTCTTATGGCCATACTATCTATCTGTTTTCCTCTCTTATTCCTAATAATTCTCATTTCTACTAGGATTCAGAGGAAAATAGGGATCTTTAGGAGAAAGATTTCATTTCTTGAAGTTTTGTGAAGATAAGTATGCCTACAGAGAAAGCATATCCTGTAAGGGTCCCAGCTACATCTGACCTAGATCTATAGAACAGCAAATTCTGTTATCTTTGATGTCATACCAATGACTTTTCACCACTACAGTCAATTTTAATAAGCAAACTGATCCTAGCTCAATTTCAACAGGCAACATTTCTGTAGCCTCTGAAGCCAAGAAGTTAATGACTACAAGCATTCAAAAGGAAAATTTGGTGAGGAATTTTTTTAATATCTGAATATATTATTTTAAAGCATAAACCCCATCTTTGAACATTATTCTAATTCTAATTAATTCTAGAATTAATGTGATTCACTCAGATGCATTTTCATACCTCAGAAGATACATCAACCCCATCTAACAGAGAAGATGTTTCTGGGATTGAGGGTTCTCACTGTTCTCCTTCATGTTCAAAGCAGAACTCTGTTTGCAGGACTTTGGAGGAAAGTATATCATGCTATCTATGTTAAATCAGTTGAGATACAGATAATTATAGATTATGCACATACATGCAAACAAATGCACACATTCAAAGCAGTTTCAGTTTACAGCATCCTCTCAGTTGTTCCTGCCTCTGATTGACACCAAGAGGGTTTTACAGATAGTCTACCCAGGAGCCCTAGCATCACACCAGGTGCTAAGTGTTACCCACGCAAAGACTCTACTATCACAGCGGTAGTTTCAGGTTTGTTGTTTGCATAGTCACCAGTTCTAATTACGTGCTTTTAGTCAGAATGTGGTACATTCTGTCTTCTACACCAGGATAAAACAGGGGAGAGCTCTAACGTCACCAAGAAGTTATTGCTGAGTCTGGGATTTTCTGGAGACCTGTAATATTGTGTTGCAAGTCAGTAGGAGGCTGGCCTGCTCTGTTCTACTAACGCTTCTGTTATTACCGAAGAAAAAGTTACCTGGTTCTTCTGCCTAATTCTTCTGTGATCTATACAGGAAAAAAAAAGCAAAGAAACACCCACACCCCCCCATTAAAAATGTACTATACTGTTATAACCAGCATTCTTCATTATTTGGAGTGTAGTGGAAACATGTGAGGTGCAACTCTATTTTTTTCTCTCATGAGCCACTTAAAAAACAGGTATTTTGGAGAAAAATCACTCGGGTTGTAAGCCTCTTTTAGTGGGTTTGCTGGTGACAAAGCCAGATTAGCTTTGAGAACTCATTTCTAGAACTTCACCCCAAAGCTATTGCACAGCTTTCAAGGACTGAGAAACCTGGGACTTGTACAAACTGTGAGGACACTTCACCCAGCTCAGTGTCCATTTGTAATCAGAGACCAGTAAGGAACAAATTATGAGGAGAGTATATGTGCCTTCATCCAATCTGAGAAGCCTAGATGCTTCTCCTGGAGATAATTTTAATATTTACTTGACAGATTATTAGTATTTGGCTATTGAAAGTTAATTCTCAAATTATCCATCCCATTATTTGTTTCTAGATTCAGCACTTGGGGCTGTGGTGCAGAGAGATTTCATCAGCTTTCAGGATCATAAAAAGCTAATTATAATCATATAGACCAAGTTTGGCTATCCATCTTTTCCTATACTGTAAAGGGACACCAATATGTCTGCTTGTCCTGACATCAAACTCAGATTTCTTTTAATTTAAATACAAATGCTATTTTCTGCTTCTTATCCATCCTTAAAAATAGATAGGATACTCTGGCCTTGATTTTACTGCTCTTGTTCACATATGCATCTACAAGGTGGGTTAGGTATGAGAATAACTGAATATATATATGCATCTTTCACAGAAAATCTTGGGCCAGTGGTGAGCATGTTCCCCAGCTAAGAAGATGAGTGGGATGCAAAGGAATCCTATCATTACAATGTGAAGATGGGAAACACGTCTGCACAGCAGCTGTTTCAGAAGTGATGTAGCTTTTTTTTTAAATAAACTTAAAATGAACATTTACCTCACAGAAATTTTGAGGCTTCCTCCATATAATAGGGGTCCTCTAACAAAACGCTTTGTATTTTACTATCTTTCATTTTCTTTTCTCTGAACTAGACTTTTCAGTGCTGGTTTGGCATAAAAGCAGTAACTATACTTATAGGGGCTCTTCCATAGGGAGCTGCCAAGCAAATGGCATTGAAGAAGACAACCCTTAGGAACAGTTTTGAAAAGGCTCTTGCAGCTGCCTTCCTACCTCTCCTCCTGGAATGAAGAAACATTGATCATTATCCTCCATTTCTTCAATTTCTTGCATGTACGAAGTATGCAAAGCCCACAGTTTAAAGCTCAGGTTTTATTTGTGTAGCATTCCTGGGGTTAGATTTTGTCTCTGTGCCACTGGCTGCATTATTAATTGGCAGAGTGGAGGTCTGACTCCTGCTGATGGTCCCCAGCGACACCGTGAGTTTGGCTGCAGCCCTGGAGAGGCACATGTCTCCTTTGCAGTTAAGACACCTCTCTGCTGGCTAGTGAGGAAAGGGGTGGTATCATAAGGCTTGAAGTTTATACTTTGAAAGCATCTGCTTGTCACAGACAGTATCATATGAGAGAAAATGAAATGAAAGCTGTAAGATAGTTCAGTTCAGGGTAGCACCCCATTCTAATTTCAGAAACTGCCTAATAGCACAGGTAAAAGAATTCAGAGCAAAAGTTTCAGTTTCCTTCTGCAACCATTTATTTTGGGGATGACGAAAATATGCCAAAGGCAAAGGTTGCACAGAGAGTCACACTGAAACCAGAGCAAATATTCGAAGACCAAACATATAACTCTTTTCCTTGCTGGTAGAGTCTCTTCTCCTTGTACACAAAGGGATGTTTCATTGTAGATGAGGTTTTTTCTCATTTACTGATTTTTTGTCATTGACTGAATCTACTTCTCTCTTCCTTAAAATACACTTCTTGCGGCTGTTAGTGATGATGAAAAAAGAGGCTCCAAACTAAAAAGAAAAACAGCTGCATTTTCTGAGCTGGCAGACTCTGAAAAAAACATGTTTTTTTAATGCATGAGGCAAATACAAGATCTTGCTTTAAGAAGGGCTAAGGTTTTGATAGAAATCTTAGAGTCCTAGAACACTCACCCTAAATATCTTTGATGAATATGGAGTGCAATGTGGTACACAGATGACAGAGCAGGCGCTTAGAAAGTACAAAACAAAACAAAATATTCTTACCGTTGGACAGCGAGATTAAGCAGATAGGGTGATACTACGCAGAACTCCGAAGACACTACATGTGGTGATATGGACTAAATCACAACCTTTTATAGAGTCATGCAGGCTGTCATTTCAGATCTATCATCAGCTCCAGTGAACATGATGGACTGTCTGGTGAGTGCCATGGGTGCAGTGCCATGTGAACAGACGGGTATGAATGTAAACAGGCAAGAGACTGAACAGGAGCTTCAGGATGGGCCCACTCAAGTCGCAGGTAAGACAAGAACGGGTAAACTTTCAAGTTATTCCTATGGTTTCTACCTCTAGAAATGTAATTTGCATGTCTTTCTGGGGCTGGATTGCTACTAAAGAGTTATAAAACAGCTCTTGTGTATGTAGAAGGTGGGATCTTTAAAATCCAGCTACTGTCAGGGCTTCAGGAAAGAAGGAAGAATTAATGGAGAGGCAAAAGCATGCATGAAATCTTTTCTCATTTCATCGACAAAAAACCCCTTTGGAGTAAGCAGAGGTCTGGGTGCCTTCACTCAGCCCAGTGTTGTGTGCATTGAGCAGGTATGGAAGATGCTTATTCCTCAGAGAAGTCATCTTGCAGGCAAATTCTGCTAAAGAATAGGGCCTTCTGTGTGGTCACAGTGTGACCAAGTGATTCTTATAGTGGGTAGAGATTATTCTAGTGGCTTTGGCTTCTCAAATTGAAAGCAACTTGCTTGAGCAGCAATCTGTTTATTTAATCATTTGCCACACAGTATGCATAGCTGTCAGATGACAAAAATCTGCCTTACTCAGTCAGCCAAAAAACTGGTTTTTTTGAAAAAAAAAAAATATTTTTATCTTGTTTCGTCTTTGAGGAATCAAATTGCCCTTGATATAATATCTTTTTCTCTTTCAAGGTTCCTCAGATGAAATACACTGCAGCTTTGCAGCTGAGTTTGGCCTTGTCTATCATTTATATTATTTTTTTTTTAAGGCACCAGGCCAAACTCTGTCCTCACTTACTCTCATTCAACCACAGAGACTTCAGTGTGGCTGCAATCGAGGATGGAATCTGACCCATTGTGTTTGTTTTCAGTCGCAATACACATGACTTAATGTTGCACTCTCCTTTATTTTAATCTCCCAGGACAGTCATAAAAATCAGATGTTGAATCTCAAGAGATTTCTCCCTAGTGAAATATTCTAAATATGTCAGGAAAAATGTTTTGTCAATTCCAGCTTGTTGATTCACCCCAGCCAGCTGGCTGGGCAGTCTCAACCACTACATGCTGCCATACATACTGGGAGATCAGAGCTGGGCACATGCAGACAGGATGGTGGGGCCATGTGCTACAGCAATTTGGAAAGATTCCATGTATTGTTGTAGATGTTGTGTTTGGTCTTCTGATGGAGGGGGAGATTGCATGCCAGCTGTCACTCTGGACTTCATCTAACTGACTGAAGAAGAGATAAGTTGGAGTTAGGGCTTATCCCCCATGTTTTCACCATCCTTGATTAGGTTCTGCCCTGCTCTTTCTACCAAAGGCATCAGTATCGTGGTGCACCTCTGAAGACAGAGGAGCTGGAGGTTCTGCCTTGCCAACCTACACATCTACTAATACTCACTGAATGATTTCACACAGATGAAAAGCATCCTCCATCAAAATGAGCACTTCAGAAGTTGCATTTCATGAAGATCTGATACATTTTTTATTATTCTTGAAAATTAAAAGGATGATTGACTTTTTACGTGGCTTATCATTAGAACTGAGGATAAACTGGCCTTTATCTCTCCTTGACAAAACTGATCCAAGCGTGCAAATAATCTGGAGAGTTGTCATTTATCTCTGATTCAACAAGAGATTTCCCAAAATAGTGGATTTTCACTTTGTAGATTGTGCATATTACAACAGCAAAGGAAAGATGGCAATGCTGACCATGTTAAGAACATTCCCTTGATTGGGGATGGCTTGGGTAGGCACACATTTTGCGAAAATACTAGTTTTATGTTCATATGTGACTCTGTGGAAGAAAAGCATCAGGGTACTGGTGCCATGGGAGGGCTGAGGCGTTTGACAAATCAGAAGGAAAGTGTGTGTCAAACCAACAAAACTGATTTTTTTTCCAGAGGTGCAAGTTCTTCTCTTTGAAACTATGAATTTGGGAGCAGAAGCCCTCTATGTTAATGAGATTTTTAATACTAGAGAGTGTTTTATAAAGTAAGGTGTAACTTTCTCTGAGAGTTATATTTTCATAGTGCTTCAAGTGCTTGGATCTTGTGTATTGCCCTCGTATTGCCCTTGCCTTAGATGATAGCCCTAAAGACCAAAATAATACTATAGGTGCCTTAGTGCAAAATTAAGAGGGAAAACAACCAAAGCGAAGGAGCAGACACAGTAAGCAATACACAAAGAGACAAACGATACAAAGCAGAACCAGACTTAGACATCAGAGGTCAACCCACAAAATATTGTGAAGGGTAAACATGTAAAAAAGAAAAGTCTTCCAAGGAAAGCAGTGACAAAATGGTTTCTGAGAAAGCTGCAGGGCTCCCTCATATGGGCTCCTCATGCAATATGTACCCCTTGCTCTCCTGCATTTGGCTTTGGCACACACTTGATGCACAACAAGAAAGCAGTCATGAACCACTTTTTTTATTAGAAATTTTAATTCAACTCTAATTTCAATGAAGACTCATTGTAGAAATTGAAAGGGTTCATTATAAATGAAAATAGATATAGCAAAAAAAAAAAAAAGAGCACAACTTTGTTTTGACCTTACTTTTCTGACTCTTTTTTCACTTAACAAGAGAAATGTCTTGCAGAATTAGAATCTGCAAGATTAACACATGGTCAGAATAACAGAAGAAGAGAGAGGGGGATATACCAAATGATGTATGCAGCCAGAAGTGAAATATGTTTCTTACTGCTAACCTATCCCATTTGCCATAACATTCTACACCCAGGAAAATAAACTTCAATCAATATAATCAATATTTTGATGTTTCCTCATAAAATGCAAGCACTGCCTTGTGGATCATTAGTGGAAAGAAGTTTAACAGCACCTTTTCTAGGCCACTGGAGTAAATGTCAGTTTTTGTCTTTGCTTCTAAAAATTGCATTGCAGTATTAGCCCAGTTTCAGTTGCTCAAAAGCTACCTTCTCACTGGATAGCTATTGCAGATTTTCAACGGTCCTCAAGTGGTCCCTGCTGACTTATGCTCAAGGTTGTCACTGTCAGTCACTGTCCAGAAACAAGAAAAAAGAAATGCTTTGATTTCTCATAGGAAACAATAGTGAGCAAACTCAGTGCGTAAGATAGGCATATCGATAAGTGTGATGTGATATTCAAAATTAGTCACTCTCCAGAAGGATCCTTATTTATGAAAGCAATGAAATTATATTGTTTACCCCTAGGGTAAATGAGAGGCTTCTTTCAGCTCTTTCTCTTCTGCATGATTATTTTTATATGACTTTAGATATTTCCAGTTTCTCCTAATCTAACCTAAGATTGCTATGTCTTAGTCTCATATTTTTAATAGGAGACTTACATGAGTTGCCTCCAAGATTTACCTCCTAAAGTCCATTTCAAAGTAACGCATGGATTGGCAGAAGGACTCGCAAAGGTGAATCCCCTCCAGATGCCCAGATCTTGGAGCACATCCCAAAGGCAGACCCTGACCCTGGTCACTTCTTTCTGACTGGCCTTTATTCAGGAAAGCTTCAGTCCTCATGACTGAAATAAAACATCCTCAAGGAACTTCTGAATAAGTCCATTTGCTTCCTGCCTCAAACACTTCTAAAACATTAACCTGAAGCGTAAATGTTTCTGCCTTTCATTTCCTTGGGGATGACAGGAGAGAGAGACTGAGACTGATTGCAAAAGCTCTAGTGCTTGTCTGAAGTCTTTAGTCTGACTCTGGTCAGGCCCCAGGTGACCAGCTAATGAAAATAATTCAAACTTTACCAAAACAAGAGCCATTTGTAATGTGGAAATTCTAGACAGACAGCTCCGCAAAACCCTGGGAACAAACATGGAGATAAATCTTTGCAAGAAAAAACACCCCTACCTCATTACTCACAAGGTCAATTTTAAATACCATTGTGGGGCACAGCCCCCACATGTGGTAGAAAATTAGTTAGTATTAGCTGTTTTTTAAATAGATCCATACCTGTGTGCTTGTTCCTCTGGAGTCTTGAGGTACAAGGAAATATTTGGCTTCAGAAATATTAGGAAGACTTTTGAAACCCATACCTTCTAAATAGATGGACTTTGGTATCGTTCTTAAGAACAGTTTCTATAACTGCAAATGCAAGAGGAAGAAATGAACCATTGAAAATGGATATAAAAGCCCTGATTTCAAATAAACATAACACAGCCATGAAACAAGACACAGAACAGTAAGAGGAGCATGCATGAAGGAGGAAATCAGCTTGGGCTCTCCAGTAACAAAACTGG
Source organism: Pseudopipra pipra (assembly GCF_036250125.1). NCBI lineage: Eukaryota > Metazoa > Chordata > Aves > Passeriformes > Pipridae > Pseudopipra > Pseudopipra pipra. Next base: position 62,574,957 of record NC_087551.1, read on the forward strand.
AAGCTTTCAGATGTCAAAAACCCCCCAGAAACAGGAAAAGGAGGATGGATTGCACACCAAGGCACATAGGCTGTGCAGGCACGGAGCAAGCCAACACAGTGAGTCACAGCTGCAGGTAACCAGTGACAGGGAGCCGCAGCATCCTGGGGAAACTGTGTGCTTGGTTTCCCTGGCTTGGTGGTTGGCAGGCTGCTCCTGCACTCCAAGCAGTGCATCCCAGCCCTGACTTGACTGAAGGGCTATGCATCTTGTGCCCTGTCACGCTGTGCCAGGAGGAGCTCCCCAGCAGCAGAGAGCTTGGGGCTGGCAGGGATGTCCCAGACAAGAAGTCTGCAGTTATTAGGAAAATGCACATTACCTCTTGCAGGCTTGGGACCATCCCAAGGGCATGCCTGAAGACCAAGCAATGGGGAACAATTTAGAATCAGTCCCAAAACTGTTAAGTCAACTTAAAAGCTTTATCTAAGATGTTATATATAATTCAGGGATGTCATGAATAAAGTGCTTTTAATGTGAGTTTTGTAAATAAAATTCTTTAGAGATAAATATTACAGAGCTAATAATTCTTTCTTTATATGAACTTCATAAAACAATCTAAAACATTTCTATATTTTTTCATCTTGCCATTTACTAATACTTTAGTTTTAGTAGTTATCTTCTCAGTATTCACCAAGAAGGCTGCAGAGATCCAAATTGGATTTCTGCTTTCTGTGGAAAACTGATTGGAAAATTGACTTTTTAGCTATTGCAGCCTTCTGAGACATCTTAGATATGTCCTAATTAAAAAAAAGTTGTAAAATTTATTAGATTAGTTACATCTAATCATAACCTGATCTCACTCCACCTACTAAACTAAATAATTTAATGTCAGTGGTTAGTCCCAGTGAAAAACAATATTTCCACACTTGCTGTTTTATTAGAGTTGAGCAGAAGTTCTCTTTTACTATGTATCTGTTATCTGGCTGAATAATATGTGCATATGACACTGTATTAATGTTTTGGAGAGGAGCTTTTTAAAGGATTTATTATTTTGAAAATAATTGAAAGAGAAGAATATTATGTAGAGACTCAAAATATCTCCATATTAAAGAAAACCCTCAGGATATGGTTGTTTCCTTCAAGTTCGCACTGAAAGAAGAAAATGATTTTTGAAAGTGATGGAGAATTCTCTGTGTGGTTAAAATTCCTAAATGCTGATTGCTACATTACGTTGTGTGGTGATATACCAAATTAGCACAGTGCATTACTGCCTACATCGTCACTCAAAAGAAGTTTTAAAAAGTTGTATGCAACCACTGATGGAAGTCAGATCTATCCTTTCTCTTTTCCAGGTGTCCAACATTATTTTGATGGGACTCATTTCATTACATTATTGAAACTGTCATGAATTAACAAAATGAAATGAAAATAGAGGTGAAACCCTTGAGAGCGTCTAATAGTGTAATTCTGCTGCTTTCTGGCTTCCCTGAGCACAGCTGTCAAGAATACATCACATCAGGAAAACACTCAAAGGCTTTTGGTGTCTGTGTTCAAGAGAAAAAATGTGTTAAACTAAAAAAAATTGTTAATTGGCCAAAAGAGTTTGGAGGAAATTTCATCAACAGTCTGTCACCTTTTCAGTACAAGAGGTCTCACTCCTATATTGCAAGATAACTCACTATAGTTTGTTCCTTACTTACTACAAATCTTGGGCCATATCATTAGTGTGATGGAAATTTATATGAAATATGAAAAATTAAAAAATATCCATGAAGATTTATAGTTGAATAAGTACTACCAGACCCCAGATTAGAAAATGATGGGACAACCATCACCACAAGTTGCAGCATTCACCACCAGTGCCTAATAACAGACCTTCAAATTTCAGGTATAATCTCCCATGACACCAGCTTTGTATCCCCCAAACTGGCATCTTTGCCAAGGAGGGTCTTGCAGGCATAGATGTTGGTCCTCAGTGATGATGGGCGGGTTACAACCCTTTCCCTCTGGAAAGTGCTGAGGTTAGAAACACTGATGTTCATCAGCTCAGGAGGTGTCTGAAAGGCTTGTGGGAGCATCTCCAAGAGAGACTTGTTGCCTGTCCAAGAGAAGCCCCTGTCCCTGGTGAGCAAGTCCCCTTCCCCACAGCTACAGCCAACACCCATAGCTAAGTGGGTGACCACAGGGCTTCCCTGAAAAAAACCATGTAGGTCATAGTCATAGTCTGAGTGGGGCAAAATGAAGGCAAACACCCTTTCACTGATAGTTTACAAGTACTTCAGTCTTATCCAAAAACACATCTCCAGGGAAGCTAGGGAGAGACCAGTGGCTTCATCCCTTCCTCACCCATCACTGACAGTCACTCCAGATGCCTCCAGGATATTCCATTACAAGCTTATCAGGTCCTTTTGACAACTAGATTGTCAGATTGCAGTGATGGGCTGAAGTTATCTGAATACATCGCTGTTACTTTTTGAACAACTGTGCTACAAAAGTAAATCAACAGAGGCTAGGCTGAGTCTTCCAGTAACTCAGCAATCTGATAACTACAGGTCAACAACTGTACTAAGAATTAACATTCCCTTAAGTAGTGCCTCCATGCCCTTGAGACCCATTATCCTGCTATCAAAATTACAAGAAAATCATACAATAACAAGAAAAGGGAAAACTTGTCTATCTACTCTATTTACATCTTTTCCTAATAAATCCTTTTAGAAAGAAGAAACAGTTGTAGGAAATTTTTATGAACAAGCTAAAGGATAACAATTATTTTTTAAATGACTTGTGAGTAATTTCCAGAAAATTAACCTTGCCACAGAAAAGTTGTTAAAAGAAAAAGGAGGCCAGATAGATAGGAACTGCACAGAGTATTCAATTGGTCATGACTGAGTTACTCAGCTGCAGTCCAAAGTGAAAATTAAGGTACAGAAAGTTATATTCAAATAACTTTTAACTTTTAGCTTAATTTCAGGTGAGCAAGCATGCTGCAGTTGAGTGAGGCTGATTTTTTCCTCAGTTTCCATTCACTGTAGGTTTTTAAAAACTGAAAGCCTTGGTATTTTGTATAGATCAAGCTAAGTGGTATAATAGATGAAATCCTGTCATTCAATCTAAATGCCTTAGTGTTTGTACTCTACAGCTAGGTTTTGAACACTACTTTAAAAATTATCTAGACCCAAACAAAGAGTGATCAGTGCACAAGCCTCCTCCAAGAGTTTTCCATTCTGCTTTCCTGCATCAGAGAAATGCCATTTCAAGGTGGTGAGAGAACCATTAGGCACTCTCTGCACTTGGAAGGGATGCTGACTTTTAAAGAAATTTTTCATGTCATTAAATATTTTGATTAAAAAAATGATTTACTGATGCAGGAGTTAGAGTGGTACATGCCAACTGACTGGAAAATAGGAGTCCTTGCTGTTCCTCGTAAAGTTTATCTTCTAAAGGTTTTCTTTAAGTACTGTAACAAAGACTCATCGTTCTTCTTAACTCTGTGTGACTGAGTTTGCATTTATCACCTCCTAGGAAAGCAACTGCCCTCAGTAATACTGGCCATGTGTCTCAGCTTTTCCTGCTCAGTGTCCTAGGGTTGCCTTCAGTTTATGTTTGCCAAAGCGTATTAATTTAGCAGATCCCCAATAGTGATGTTGTTCAGACCCAGATGACCCCGTGTCTTTAGCCAGGCATTTACACACAGTGCCTTGGTTTTGGAATATAGCATAGGCTTTAACTGAATGAGACTAAGAAAAATCTGCAAGAGAATGTTAAGAAACAGAAAGTATAAACTGAACCAAGTCAGATTTTGTGACTTACAGTAGATGTAGTGGGTGTGCTCAAAAACTTTCCTCTGGCTTTACAGATTTCAAAGAATTTCAAGATATCCTCTACTGGTCTAAGGAGCAAATCTGCTATTTTGAGATATTCCCTTCCAGCACCTCGAGCTCGAGCAAACAAAAGACTTCCCAAACAGAGCCACACTTGAAGACCTGCTGTTAACATGTTTAATCCTTTAGTTGCTTTTCAGATGGGATAGGGAATCTGCCCTAATCAGTTGCTGTCAGCAGATGTATCTCACATGTACTCCAGAATGTTGGGAGGAATTCTGTTTGTGTCATCTGTATAAAACAAGCTGGAGCTCTGATGGGGACAAAGGGCATATAGGCACACGTACTCCATTGGTACCTCTGACTCTCCCACTTCACCTCTCTCGAGGGCTGGGCAACTGGTTTTGGTTGTTCACCAGCAGTTAAGGGCTGTGGGACCCCTGTCACTTTATATCTATTGCCAAAGAACATTTTTTTCTCAATTTCTCAATTTTTCTCAATTAAATACATGAAAGCTAAATCTATTCTATTTCTAAATGAGCACTACCACAGACAGGTTCACTGTGTGTTGAGCTCATCCATTTGCTAAATTTACCTTTGCTTTCCAGACCATCCTTGATCAGACAAGCCACTAATACCATATTTAAGATTTTTTTAATTTCCTTGTTTTTAATCAACTGGCATAGAAACCTATTGCTCTTTCATATTTCTGAAATATCTGATAAATCAGAATGTTTTACTTTAATCACAACTGCACTGCACATGCCACGATAGTCTTTTGCCTCATCTACTCCAACCTCTGCCAATATGACCTTTGCATTTCGTCATGTTCTCTCTGGTGTACACAAACTGCTGCTGAAACCAATTTACTCTCACACAAATCAAGCCTTTGTCACCTGTCTTTTTCAAACACTTCTTGCAGATTCTGGTAAATTCCTACACAATATGTGAGCCTCTTACCAAAAACTTCTTCACATTTTCTGATTCCCTGGCCAATGAAATACCTGACTCATCCATAGTTAAACATCCCTTTTGTTTTCTTTCCTTCACTATTTTTCCTATAAAAGCCATGTCTTTTTGCTTTTTGTTTTGCATCAAATGACTACATTTTCTTCATTTCAGCCCTTCCTTCCAAGGTGTTTCTTGCAGTGAGCTCTTCGCTAGTGTTCAGCCAAAGTTTTCACTATCTGATAGGCTTAGACTATATTATCAATGTTTTACAGAGAAACAATACACTATGAGCACCACTAAATTATACTTACCGATACTGCTTGTGATATATAAACTCGAGGGGAGTCAGCCAAATTACACCTTGGAAATTTATGAATAAAGACTAAACCAAAACAACAACAACAACAAAAAAATTCACCTCAGCCATCAGAGATAAAGAGAGAGAGGGACCAGGTGTGCATGTCCTTTTGTTTCAAAGCCTGATCTTTCCCCATTTCTGTCAATGGAAGCTTCACCATTAGCCTCAATGTGCTTAAGACCAACACTGTAAAGAGGCTATAGCAAAGACAATCTGAGCTCTCAGATCCTGAAAGCCACCAATGCAAAGTACAAGGCAGAATGCAGGTATATAACTTCAAATAATGAGCTTAAGTATGGAAAGGGCTGCGTCTAGCAAAATATGTAACATATAATTAAATAAAGCAGAAATTATTGTTTCTGAGTTGAACAAGTTAAAAAAAAATACTGTTTCTACAGCAGTATTGATTCTTCTTGAAATTTACATATAGTAACTTGAATACAACTGTTTGGATGAAACAACCTCACAATCAGAGATTATGAACAGCCTTGCTTAGCTTGTAAACCAAATAAGTTTTACCTGATTTTGACCAGCTTAGTTGTTTTTCTTCAACCCTCACTTGTTAGGACCCATAGAAATGAATGAGTTTCTGCTATTTTCAACAGAATACAGGGAGCTAATGCATGTAATTGTGGATCCTATTTCAGTATGTCTCAGTGCCAAATTAGTTTCTAAGGGAGTTTGAGCTATGAAGGACTCTTGAACCTTGCCTGAAACTACCCTCTGGACAAAGCTGCCAAGGTTAGGCTGGCTGTAGGCACTATGAATGTTGTCCTTCAAACCTAGGGTTTGGAGAGGAGAAGGCCACTCAGAGATTGTCCTTTGGATAATCCCCAGTGCCTGTAGACGCTGGCTTGTTAACACACACAGAGGGCATAAAGGAAACTGTAGCAAGGCACAGGAAAGACAGGAGCTCCTAAAAATACAGAGGGGACATGATGGGGAGCGGAAAAGAAGGACGTTGTTTATCCACAAGAGGTGCAAGATGAAACAATTTGTTGGAATGGTTGAAATGTGTTCAGAATTATGTTAGGGCTCAGGTTTTCAGAAGAGCATCTATCCACTGACACATGAATCCTCAGTTGGACATAAGACGATACAGCGAAATGTCATTACACACACAGTCCTGGGGAAGACTGGTCAGGTCAAATATGCTGCTGAGAACATTTTAAAATGGGTCTAAATAATTCTGTATAGGTTTCATACATTACTGGTGATGGTTTCTTCAATATTTTTGTAAGAGTGTTTGTGATGTTGACAGTGGCTCTTTGAGTGTTTTCATATCTGCTTTGAGTACATTTGATGGGAAATACCAAGCATATAGAGACCTCAGTTAAACTTAACCCACTCCTTGGAGAGAGGAAGATGTGGCCTACTTTGAGGTTAATGAACTGCCTGGCAGAGAAGTTTATAAGACCAAGTTTTAACCCATTTATATTTTAGGGAAGATTATGACCCTGAAAGCGGACTATGGAGAAATTTCTACATCTCCAAATAAAATGTTCCCACTTACTGCTTTGCAACAGAAGGAATGCTGGAAAGACCTTTTAGGCCAAAGACTTCAGTCATATTATTTCTACCATCCCAATTAGAAATGACTCCTTGCACTATTGCAGCTAGAAATATTACCACATTATTTGTTGCTGAACTTTTTCCAATAGAAATACCACAAAAATTCTTTTTCTTTGGGATATTTAGACTATGAAATTCTTAAAAATTGTATATATCAACACAGCTCAAATGGGTACCCAGTATTTTTCTCTTTTAACATTACCAGTGTTTTGTGGCAAGACTTCCCTTTCCATTTTGAGTACACATCATCAGATTAGAGATATCCTACTGGGAAGAAATTGTCACCAGAATTCTCACTTGGTAAAAGATGAAGAAAGTATAAAAAATTAAAAAGATATATAAAATCTCATCTTTGCTTTAAAAGTAAGTCAAAATTCTATCTTTCCTGGGGAATGAAATCATCTGGTGTATTTAAGCAGGATAGACAGTCAAACTGATATCTTTCTGGTTGATTTGTTTGTATACATGTTATGTCCCAGTCCCCTTAGTGGGTTTAGGGGAAAGTGGTTTGATTCACTCTGGGTGGTGTGCAGGAGAAAAAACAAAATTCTCAGGAGGTCCAATAACAAACTTTCACTTGCAATCTTTAGACCATTAGGGTAGAATAAGGCACTTGGCAAATTTTAAAAGAACAGCCAGACAAAGTAAGGCACTTCACAAGCTTAAACTTAGCAAACTTACACTTAGCCAACTTTAACTTATCCAGACACAACCAGGCACTTACTTAGGCACTGACTGGAATTTTTTAGTTGGGCTTACAATATATTTGGAGAAGAAGTTAGGAGAAGAAAGAGAGAAAGAAAGAGAAAGAAAGGGTGAGAATAGAAAAATATCACCAGCTGTGGATCCTGCAATGAGACTTCATTGTTGCAATTTAGCTGTCTGTTGGTTGAAGTGATGGTCCCTGTCTTGATCTGATGGGGATGGGGGAAGCCCATGAAGCATAAAGTTCACTGTCCAGATATTCAAGTGGGAACACATAGGTCCCTGCCCTGTGGTGGGGAGGTTTACACTGTCTGAGTTTTACACTGTCTGAGGTTTATACTCTGGATCACGTGCAGTCCTTTGGTATAAGACCTCATAATCGAGCCTGGGAGCACTTTGAGGGGTCTTTGATGGTTTATGACACTTTCTGAGACATGACAGTTGCCTCTCACATTGGTGTAGTTGAGCCAATTATTCCCCATCAGAAGGCTGAATACTTTCAGGCCTACATGTGAATGTCCCAGTATTTCTTCTCGGAGGGGGAGGAGTTTTACAATTGAGCCAGTTACCCCTGATCAGAAGGGATGAATTACGTGAAGGTCCTGATACCTTTCCCGGGTCAGGGGGTGGGTTTACAACTGAGCTAGTTGTGTAAGGGAGGACCCCGGCATGGCAAAAAGCGCTATCTCACCTCTCAGGATATTCTTCTTATTGGCCTCTTCCCTTATCTGTCTCAAAACCCATGTCCTTGCTAAAAAAATGTTGATTTGTCGTGATCATCCTCTGGTGCTCACACCTTCTGCACCTGAGCTGTTCCGTTGCACATCAACAGCAAAACACCTGCTGCTTTTGCAAATGGCTGGTTGTTTGAGCCATTAACCACTAACATTTCAGTCTCTCACAACATATAGTTACACAGGTCTTTCAAATTCTGCTACCACAGTGAGCACTGATGGGAAAATCATTTTCATTTTTTAGTATCTTCATTTAGGAAATCTTCTAATTCAAAAATAGTTGGTTATGTGAATGAACAGATATGTCATTCATGTCTCCTTTTCAGTTTACTGTACTGAAAGATTCAAACACTGACTCGTAAGGTCAAAGCAGGGAATGAAAACCTCTGGAATTCTGCTTCTTTGGTGACACAGCTGTTGGAGAGCAAGTGAATCAAAAGGCAGGTGTCCTCTCTATATCCGTCGCCACTTTCAAATGGTTCAGTGTGAAAAAATGTTCTTGGAGCCTCCAAATCTGGAGTGGAGATAGCTAAGGTGAGAAAGCTTACAAGCCAAATATATGAAGAGTATTCAAGAATATTCTGAGAATTCTTGAATTTTTGAATTCTGAGAATTCAAGCCCACAGCAACTGCCTTGGTCAAATTGCCTATCGTAGTTTTGTCATGTTGTGTGTATTGTCAGTGTGCACTTCAGAGACTCACTAGAAGGTGAAGTTTGCCAGAAGTTGCTTGGAGGAGTAATATTGGTAGTTTGTGATGAAGCTGAATTCCCTCCACTTTGGGAAAGTTTGGGTACAGTTGGGAAGCATCTACCTTATGCTGCTTACCATAGAGATCAAACTGGGTCACCAGTCTGAACTGGCTCCCCACCTTCCCTGCACTATGTTCACATTTAAAACCTGAATGAATGTCCTGGCTTGAAACCTCCTCTAGGTAGCAAAGGTAATAACTGTCCTGTTTTGACTTCTAGGGGTGAAAGAACTGACCCATAAAGACGAAGAAAAAAAATTATAGTTTATTAAATATATTTCCATTCTGCATCCAACACTACAAAAGCTCATCTTAGCACTAGCATTAACTTTGGTTTCTTTTAATTTCCCTTGAGTGGCTCACTCAAATAATACAGTTTTGCAGCATCCTAGGGCAGCAGCTCAGGAAGGCTGAGACTCATGAAGGAACTCTTAGATCTGGTAACTGCACCACTGGTTTCCAAAGAGCGATGCTTCAACAGACTAGATGAGAACAGGGATGCCTGAATCCAAATAGTCTCAGCGTTTGAAGACAGTTCCCAGGCTGAGCACCAGAATGGGCTCCGAGTTGGTACTGAGAAATATGGATGTCTCTTGGAGCCTCTCTCTCCTCTGACTCATGCTGCTTTACAATGGTACAGCCCCACTGAGCAGCCAGCATGCCATCATGGATATAGAGGACATCAGAAGTGGGCCTGCAGAGCAACCACAGAAGTAAGCAACATCTAGGTAGGTCCCTTTGCTCCAGCCTAAGATTTATTCTTTTTTTCCCAAAACTATTTGGCACTCCCCTGAGTTGTTGAGTAACTGGGTTAGAATTTTTTGTTTGTTTGCTTTAAACCAAATGGGATTGTTATTGTGCAATAGTATTGTTCTCGGATGCAGACAGCTTTTGCAGACTGTCTGCAGCTTTGTATTTTTAAAGTATCTGTGTTTTAAAAACAAAGGTCAGTGATCATGCTATCAGGTCGTTATTGTATCTGTGTCACTGTGGGATAAGAGCCTGCTGATAACTGGGCCACCAACTCCCCCATGCCTACAGCAGCAGACTGGAAGCAACCATCTGCAGGGCTACTGCAGGGCTACTGCGTCCTCCCACCCTTCCCAGCCACACTGCAGATCAAGGTTGTCTTTCCCAGGTGTTCCCTGTCCAGACAGGCCACGGAGCGTGATTTAGTACTGCTAGTAATCAGCACCTTGAGGTAAATTAAAAGAAAGACTGTAAATCTTGACATGCTCTTTCATTGTGACTTTTTGGTTCTTAACATCAAAATAGATTGACATTCTTCTGCCACATGGTAGGGTTGGGTCTTGCTTTACTGAGAAACTGAAGACTGCAGCCACAGTGCTCATGCTGCAGTGATACAGCATGTGCAAAGAGGATGAGTGATGTGTTGAATAGAGTACTGACTTTGTTCCTCTGGGACCCAGATTTTCATCCAAATCTTAAGTCCTGTGTTAAATGAGTAGTCTCTGTTTCACTCCTGGGGGAACAGCAGTCTGCATTAGAAAACCACGGTGCATAATTTATCAGCCTCAGTAGCTGAAAGCCAAGAGCCATATTCTCAGAGAAAGTCAAGTGTCTTTCTATTGGACAGAGGATTCCTTCTGTCCCCCTGGGTTCAGATCAGAAGTCGACTGATGGGCATCTTGCCTATGGTGAAGCCAAAGAGACTCTTCTGCCAAAGCTAGTCTCAACCACAAAATGTGGAGAGAAGCCTCCACAAAATGTGGAGTCTGCTGTTGTCTTGCAACAGTAATGTAATTCTCCAGATAGAATCTGCTAACATGCCTCCCAGACAGCACTATTATTAGTCACAAATGAAATGAGGAAACCGTTAGTCAAAAAAAGCCTTTATACTGTCCTCCTAAAAGTTGCTGGGCATGAAAGCTCCAGAGTACTCGAGAGTTCAGTTCAGAAAATAGCAGATACAGCCATTGTGCTCCCTTGAATTTCAAACAGATCCTGTTTTTATGACAGGAAATGATACCTAGTAACAGAATCAGGTGATTTATGTCTATTCATATTAATTGGACAGAATTCAATGAAAGAGACTTTGGAGCCACACATCTGCCCAGGACTCTGATACCAATATGAGCTTTATGATGAGACTACAAATGATAAAGGAACCTAGAAAAAAGAGAGAAATCTCAAGACTGGATGCTGGAGCCGAGCTCCTGGGAAGAGCGACCATCTTCAGCCTGGTGTGCTGGTTGGAAGCTACTTCAGCCCAGAGTATCAACCTTTCAAGATACAATCACAATGTATGATATGGAAATTACGGGGCAGAATAATAAGCATGGTGACAATGACAAGACAAAAGCTTTAATTCACTGGTGAGATGAATTGTAAAAAGGCTGTTTTGATCATATGGGCTGTAACCCATGCTTACTCACTGATGCTGATGTAGTATTACAAACAAGGAACAATTTTTGTTGTTTTAAGAACCACTTAGGAATGGTCCACAGTCTGATCTCACTGTTTAACTATGAGGTATTCCACCAATGTCAATAGCATTACTCAGCCTTTATGAAAATCTGAATCTAGCCCAATGTCATACGGATCTCAACATCTCAGAACATTATTCTCAACAGTAAGCCACATATCACAACATCACAACAAGCCATCAGTGGGAATCTGTACCATTTGCTCTCCTGGGAAAAGGCTCTAAGAAACACAATTCAAGGGCTGCAGTAGGAATGCAGAGATTCATGTTCGTGCTACAAAGCAGTGCTACGCAGAGATCTGGAAACAGGGTAGACAAAGAGTAGAAAGAACACATTCCCCAAGGGTGGCAATGGTGTTCTCACATGGGAACACAGCTTCCAGGTCCAAGTCAGGATCTCTGTGCTGCCCTGTTATCTGGAGGCTCCTTGCACAAGAATCCTTACGCAGCACTGGTCTACCTCATACAGATATACCCAAGAAGGCCCTATTTCTGTGAGCAGAAGACAAATGAAAATAGTACTTTCATTGAAACAGTTGTTAGTAAGTCTGTGTGGTTTAATAAGACCTGCATGGAGCCAAAAGAGTTGTATGAAATGCTGTGGTGTGCCACAAGGCAACGGTTTCCTCTTTCCTTGCAACCAGTGAGACACTGGTCCACCTTTCACTTAATATCTCTGTCACCATCCATTCTCGCTCTCTTTCTGTCATCTTCTCCTTTCCCATCTCTCTCTTTGATGATGTGCCTTGCAGCTTCACTGCAGTCCTCCAGGACTCACCACTCAGCAACACCAGCACCCCAGTCACCTGAAATGACTTGTGCTCAAAGCTGTGATTCACTTTTACTCTTCCCTGTATACATTAGAGAGAACAGTCCCAATTAATAATGCTTTAGATTAAAACTTATCTGGGCTTTCAGCCACTTAAGACTTGTCAAGCATTATACTTACAGTTGTAAGTCAGTCATAAGTAAGGCCAAGTTGGAGTGTGAACAATTGCTTTTTTACTTCAGAACACTCATTCATTATTAATCTCTCAGCTACAAGTGTGATGACTGGAGTGCTACTTCAGGGAGATTGATAAGAGCGCTATGCTTGGTGTAGGGGGTCAGTATCTTAGAGCTATTTGTTTTAGATAAGCAATTAGGCAAACATTATCAAGTTTGTGTGGAAAAAAAAAGGCATTTAATTCAGTTCTTATTTAGACACTTCAGTGGATTAGCAGAAACATGAAGGATAATTTAGTTGTAGGCTCCTACATGTCTGTGATCAGCTTTGTAAATGTTTGACTTCATTTTCCATAAGAGAAATCAAACCAAAAATTACTTAATACTAAATATACAGGAAAGAAGACAAACTGTTTTGGAAACAATGTGATGTAGCAGAGTAAATGTACATAGTTATCAGCTGCTACTGAAGAAGGTGTACACCTGCAGCATCCTAGAAATAATATCAGCAGTGCTTGAACAAAAGGCCAGAGAGTCCTGTGTTTAAGTTAATAATTACAGGGAAGACTGGATGAGGAGCATGCACAAGTCCTAATTGCATCTAAATACAAAGCCGAATGTTTTAAAGGCAGTGTTTAAATCAAAGCACATTCCCCTTTCATTACTGGACCTTCAAGGCAAAGTGAATTCGTAGCAAATTCTAAGGCTTTAAAGTCCTTGACCATGTTGTCATTAAATCATCAAAGACTTTTCTGCATGTATTTTGGAGTAGCTTATGGCCAATCAGGGGAGATCTGACCATATTCACAGTATCTGCTTAGTGTTCCCACTGCAAAAGAAAGAATCTTCAGTAGGAACCAATCTACTTACTGGCTGCTAAGTTCACACTACCACCTGTGTTTTTCTGAACAGTGGAAAACACAAATCCTTATTATCTCAGGACTGAGATTCCTTTTAAGACTCAAATCACCACTGACAGCCAGAACCAGAGACAAACTGTCCCTGCACTTAGCAATTTAAGGACAAACTGCCAGAATATCCAGCTCTCAACAAAAAAATCATTCCTACAATAACTACCTCTCCCCCCCCCCAAAAAAAAAAAAAAACAAAAACCACAAAACCACCTCTGAACTTCACCTTGAATCTCCTGTGAGATGAGAAAAGAGGGGGAAGTTCTCAGCCAACAGTCTCCTCACGGATATGAACTACCATGAAAGTGCCTCACCCTGATGTTCCCATGGCAGTCGTTGGAGCTGACATGGCACAACATCTTACCTCAACAGGGGGACTCAAGCCACTCTCTATCTGGTGTGAAAGGATAAAGCTAGCATCCTCACAGTTCCCACAGGTAGGTATGGAGGAGGATGAAGCCTTTATACTGTATACTGTAAAGTGCGATTCTCCTGTTTCTGTGTATAATGCTTTGCTGAGCTGCCCTTAATGTGCCCTTTATCTGACAGTACATGCCATCCAGAAAACCAGGTGAATGGAAAAAGCTGCTAGGTAAAAAAAAAGAACATAAACCATAAAACAATACAAACACAAAAGTTTAGCAAGTAATACAAGTTTTGTATCATTGTGGTTTTATACAGACTTCAAGTGTATCCTGTATGTATGCTCACAGTAGAAGTTTATACAGTATATTAGGGAACTGAGTTTTGCCTGGGAGAAAATAATTTTTTACTACTTGCCACATCCATAGTATTGTTGGGCCAATCTCCACTGGACCCTGATTCAGCTGCAACAAGTAAAGGAACAACAGAAAACTGGCATGTGTTGCATACAAGAAATACTGCAATCCACGTCTTTAGGGCTTAAATTGCAGTAAGATGACATTGCAAGTACAGGTTAAACACCTGCTGGAAATTGTCCTGCCTTCCTAATTTCTGAACTAAAGTGGAGCACTGAAGAATCCAAAAGTATTGACTGCAACTAAGAGTGGGCAGGATTTTTTTCTTTACCTCTGTGTCTAGCCAAAGGCATCCTTTAACACTAGAGAGAAAAACATCCATTAAAAAAACAAATGTTCCAGAATGTTTGGGGGTTTGTTGGATTCAAAATGAATGAAAACTTCTGACAGCTGAAAAATGGCAGAGGTGAAGGACACACTTCGAATTGAATCAATCTCTTCCTAAAGTAAGGTATGGGTAGCTGATCTCAGATATTCTTCCTTTTTATTAGGCAGATAAACCTAAAGCCTGTCCCATCCTCCTGAATTTCCTGGTCACCAACCAGAGTCAACTTCTCTTTATTCTTCATGCGTAGGGGGCGTGTTTAGGGATGCCGGAAGGGGCATCCTGGGAAATGAAGTCCCAAATGTACTCCAAAACACATGGGCAATGGGGTGCCACACAGTGATTGGTTAAGAGAATCACGTGTTGTTTTGAAGTGCATATAAAAGATGCTGTTTGCTTCCCCTAAACGGATTTGGTTGTTTGGACCTACATGGTGCTGGGTTGTGTGAGTTTATTATATTAAGAAACACCACACTCATGGTAAAAGGGATTTTGTCCAGACTAAACCCCTTTTGTGCAATTGTCTATGGGTTGATTTCTGCAGTCCAAACTTTTGACAAAGATAATTAATGAAGAGTTAATAGCAGAGATATCCAGGATGTATGAGAAGGAAGCTTGACAGGATAGACCAATGAATTTTTTTCTTGTCTTTTTACCATCTCTGTGCTTAGGATGCAATAGGGTTCTATTGTACTCAGTGGCAAAACTTGCACTACTTTTTGTCACTTGAACGCAGACAGTCTTTGTGCTCACAAATGAAGAAAAAAGACTGTATCCAGCTGCTCAACAAGGGAATAGTGTGCATGGAAAAGATGGAAAAGCAAAAGGGAAAGCACCATGTGCCTGTTGGCCTCCCCCTCCTCCCACCTTGCCTCTTGTGTGTCCCCCAAGGTCAGGCACAATCTGTCCCTTTGTATCCAGGAAAGAAATAGGACGCAAAGTGTTAGGAATTTCCTAAAACTGTCTTGAATCATGTGCTGTTTAAGTAACTGTCATTTTGCTGCCTGGTTCATTGACACTTGGGTCTTAAATGGTGCTTGTGGAGGAGTAATATTTTCAGCTCTGAAGGGGTAAAGAAAACAGTTTTAGAAAACCAAAGCCTTTGAACAGTGATATGCCAAGGAGGAATATATTGATATGCTTATTTCGCATAAAGTCTACATTGTTTTTGCATAAAATCAACAAGACGTTAAAATAAGTATTTCACCAAAGTGTAGCATCTAGGAGAAGTCTATTTTCATTGACAGAAAAAAAAGTAAGAACAGATGGTTGAAGGAAAAATTAGTTTAAAGACATCAGAAACAGCTGAATAAACTTTCAGTAGTCCAAGAGAAAAAGACTCTCAATCTTCTAGTTTATTCTTATTTTCCTATTTACATTCTTTAAATGCACTGGAAATTGCATTCAAATCTTCTAGTACCTTGCGCTTTTTAATTTATTAAGGTTTTGGGGTATCATAATGTTTAAAGTCATGGGGAAGAACACTGTTAAAACAACACTGGATCTAGTGTTACTCTCCATATGTTAATTTTAAATTAATAAACTAGGAAGCACAAAAGATTTCAGAGCTGTTATTAGTCCACACCTCATGAACACACCATAACAGAGATGGGATTAAAAATCAGGTTCATGTATTAAAAAGTCAGTCATGACTTTCTTTTGAGAGGTTCTGCTGCATATTGTAGTATACAAATGCATGTCTGTTTGATCCAACCTCACCTGATATGTTCAGTGCTGGTAGAAGAAATTTTGCCCCGAGTGATGAACTGCCTGATGGATTAAACAGTGATCAGATTTTTTTCTAGTGTTACACCATCTTCTAGATTTAAATAGAGAAGAAGAAGTGTGACAGAAACAGCTTTTTACATGTTAAAAAATAATTTCTGGGTATGTGAGAGACAGTCGACAAGCAGCCTGTTTCAATAATACCAGATCCTATTTACATCAGTACCGATATGGATTCAGAATTAAAGAGTGCTGGAATAAGACATTTTGAGTAGCTTTGTTTTTAGCCTACAGTGTAAGAATATTTTGGTTATTTCCCTTCATAATTCCTAACAAAACAACTTATCTTGACTTCATTTTTAGTCTACTATAGTTAATTTTTAGACCAGTATGGGACTTTTTTTCTGTACAATAATAGAGTGGAGCCAAAACTGTGTTTATAACCTGTGTTTATTAAGAGAGATAAATCATTCCATAATAAACTTGTTTTATTATTAATCTAATCTTGTTCCAGTGGCTGAATGAGAGTCATAGTCATATCCTTCCAGGACAACTTCCAGGACAGGACCCTCAAGGAAGATAATTTTAATTTACTCATACAGAAGCACATGGAGTGTTTAAAGAGCAGAGAGTAAACCAAGTGGTTTATGAGTATGATCTAGAGTCTCTTTTACAGAAAACTTTGAAAATATTATTTTTATTAGAGAGATCTGAACTTTATGGTTGAGTTTAACAAATTCATTGGTATACACACATGCAAAAGCATACTTCAGCTTCTGACAAATTTTGGGGTTTTTTGGTACAATTTAGAAGAGGCTCAAATGAAGTCATTACACCTATACTTCTCCATGTTATCCTTCAATTTACCATTATGCCATGCTTGCACTTTGAACTGTCTGTTCCAGGTCTATATGTATATATCTTGCATAAAACATTCCAACCACTTGAGTATTGCTACTATAAAGTAGCAATAAAACAACTTGAAGGCCACATGTGTCTCGTTATCTTATTAACATTTTAAAAGATATAGTTCATCAGCTTCTTCTTAATAACTGTTTAAAGAAATTCCCAACTTTCAAATATACAAATTCAAATGAGGCATTAGATAATATTCAGTTATCCATTTATTTGTCATAAGTAAACTTTATTGTAGTTTTTGGAGGTTTTGATAGATTTTGATCAAACTGGTTTGTGAAAATTGTCTCCCTTTTATTACATGTGTCATATCAGAAAAGTGCCTTCCGCATCTGCTATTAAATTAAAACCAATAGGATGGAAAAAAAAAGAAACCAACGTGAAACTTAAAGCATGAGCCACAACTTGGATACAGCTTAGGTGAACATAGATTCACTGTTCAGTTCAATTAATACCTCCTTCGAAGTCAAGGGGAGATCATCCAAGATTTCTGTTGATATAATAAACGTCTAACATTTGGTTTAACAAAACTTTAAATGTGTCTCTCATTGGACTTTATATGTACTTGTGCTTCCCTTCTGACTGGTTAGGTTTCCATGTTGTGTAAAGAGTCCCCCTCTAGCCTTGGTGACCTCCAGAAACCTCTGGAACAGATTATGGAATATCAAGGTACTGTAGCTCAGATCTCTGCCTTGTCCTCATTCCTGAGGTTGGTGACCATCATCCAACAGCCAGTCTTTGGAGTTCCATACTGACTTTTTGCAGACACTCACAGTTAACACAAATTCTCTCCCAGAAGCCAAAGGGATCCTTCCCTGTTTAACATCTTGGTGTGGTGTATAATATACTCACATTCAAGATTTTCATAGTTCCTAAATACAGTATAGTTGTAAGAGGCAAAGTACAAGAGAGATTAAAAGTCAACAAGCAAACAAGCTGAATACAAATTCTCTGTAATTAATTTTTTCGCTGGAGGACCATCTCTGTAGGATATTATGATGAGGAAAGCAACTGTGCTGCAGGGAGTTCCTACCTTGGGTCTGCTTATCCTGAGCAAATGGCTCTCCATAAATATCCCTCTTCTGTCATTCGTTTCAAATCAGCCCCTAGAGGTGGTCACAGTCTGCTATCAGGTGTACCACTGGCAGGTAATTTTCTCTCCAATTACTTCTTTTATTTGGGTGAAATACCTTCTTTTTTTGAAGAAAATAAATTTTGAAGGCAAAGCATACAAATCAGCAAATCTTGCTATTTTATTATTCTGTGGCACTAGTGTGGAGAATTTTACTGCGGACACAGGCAATATTGAGTAACAAAGACAAAAGTGATAGAAAGGACTTCCTGCCTCACATTCACATATGTAACAAGTTCATAATTTCCAACAGGATTCATAAATGTTGGAAATGGATTCTTCATGTTAACACCAGCATTTGCAAATGCGTTGATGAATGGGTGCACGGGAAATTTGTGAGCAGCAGGGACTGATTCTTCCACAAATTTTAATGCTGACTATGCAACTAAATTTTGTTTCAGAAAAGAAGTCAGCTATGTTTTGATAGTGTGCTGTGAGACCCTGCTACAAAAATTAAGTGGTCAAAGGCAGGAATAGAATTGCCAACACTTGTGATTTTATTAGGAGAGAGATCATTTTTTCTTAAAACCCTTGCTCCTGAAGTCATATGATTACAGGAAACTGTCATGTTTCATTCATTCAGCATAAACAGTTTCTACCTTTTGTGGTTGTGAAGAAAAGTTGAAAATATAAATCCAATAGATGGGGCCACCAGACGACAAAAACCCACCATCTTTATTGGTATTTAAAGGAATGTGTTGATTTATGAAGGCCTGAAGTTGAGAACACTGAAATAATGTTATTCAAACAAAGAAGGCAGTGAATAATGATGTGAAAGTAAAATCTAAAGAATCAGAGTGCTTCATCTATCCTACTAAAGGGAGGAAATAGAATGTATAGTGAAACTACTCAGCTTCAAAGCTCATTCACATTTTTATCCTAGAGAAGTTGTTTAAAAAAATATATCTTTTTTCTTGAAGAATGGAGCACGTACTTTGTCATGTGAGAACTGCTAATACACTAATGGAAAGATAAAGCAATGGTTTAGGTCTGCATGTTGGAACTGTACTTTTCCTGTTTCTCCAGATAAAAACAAGAGAGATATGTTAAATAATATGAAGACAAGTTATTGCAGAATTTGCAGAAACTACTTCCTGTGAAGAATTAAAGTTTAATTAGCTAAAAAGGAAGTATACAGAGAGATGATAAGTGAGAGTTGGTCACCCTGTCTCTCTGACGAGATTATCCTCTGTACCTCTGAACTTTACTATCCAAACAACAAGTCCATGGCGTGATTTGGTGCCTCCAATAATCTTGTGCTAATTTTTACTCATGCTGTCTGTCAGGAGGCCCTGAGTTGTTTGCAGAACAGCTCAAGATATAAAGAACAATTGACTGCATTAACTGCGTGTGCAGGAACATTATTATAGACATCAAAAAAAGGACACTTCTTTTGTCATTATCCAAAGTCCATATAAATCTACAAATAACTTTCAGTATTTGAATCTTTGGTCAGTTTTGCTTAGTATATTTTTGTGCCTTTGTTTTAAAATTGATTCACCTGATCACTCCATGAAATACAGTCCTAGGTGTCCTAAAATAGCTGAAAGTGTGAAAACAGGATCAGATTTAACTGACCACTAAAACACCATGTGCAAAAGTCAGCCATAGTCTCCTTCAAACACATACATCACCAGGATACAGGCAGAGTGAAGTACAGAAGAAGAAGAAGGTTGTCAGTCTGGGTCCAGAGCTAGAATCCTCCTTTCCTTCCTCATGGCCTCATCTACTTTCTGGCTGTGACCTCACCTTTCTTTCTGCCTGAGGAAGATTAAGGCCAGGTTGAATGGGTCTTGGAGCAACCTGGTATAATGGAACGTGTCCCTGCCCATGGCAGGTGGGTTGGAACTGGATGATCTTTAAGGTCTCTTCCAACCCAAACCATTCCATAATTCTATGATAAAACATCACAAATGCAGCTTTCTGAAGGAGTTCGGATATTGATTTATAAATACCCATGTGTCAAAAGACCGGCTCCACTGCCTGTTATAAGGAATAAGAGGGGTTGAATCCTCCCTACTACTTTGTGAGCCTGTTTCCAATACCAAATGGGGTGGTAAAGGTCTCAGTGTGCCCCGCAACCACATGGTGCTCCCTACTGCAAACAGAAAGTGATCCTGCCTGGAGCAAAGCATGGGAACCCATGGAAAAATCTCACTCTATAAAAAGTAAAAAAGCTAAGAATTAACATTTTTCACTGCCATAATCTTGATATAGGCAGGTACTTATTCAGGCTCCCAATACGGTGACAATGCATTTTTTAGGGAATTTATTTAGTGTGAAAATGTGTCAACGTTAGTTCAGGTGTTCTGAGGGATGGAGAACTGTGGGCAAGGAAAGCATATAAAAGCCTCCCTAAGCTGGTATGGACTAAAGGAAAGAACAAAATGAGACAATAAAGGGATTACAGGATGATATGGGATGAGATGTAAGAGCCATTGAGCGATTTGGATCAAAAGCAGCTGTAGGGATCTTACTCTCATTTGTTCTTTAGCAACAGTTCAAGAACATCCCTGACTGAGAGACCCCACTGTTCTAAAAGTATTGCACAAACTTGTTGTGACTTTTACAGTCATGTTCTATCCTGAACCATTTCTAATCTCAGTTGGTGAGCAAGGGCAAAAAGGCACAGAGAAAGGAAGCAGCTTGCCCGAAGTAGGTTAGTAGCAGAAATAAAGATAGGATCCAGATCTCCTGCAGCCAACTGGATGCATCCCATGGAGAAAAGTGTAATCTGCCTCCCAAGCCCACAGGGAAGCTTCTAGGCAGAAAAATCTGTTCAAATAAAAAAGCAAGGAAAAGCAGAAAGGCTGGACTTTAGGGTCCTAACTGACATATGTAGGAACATGCCAACTGTGTCTTTCTCCCAACGGAAAGCTCCAAGGAAATAAACAAGTACAGATGATTTAAACAAAAACCAAGACTATCAGTACCTGCAGCACTCAGAGCCTCTGTTAACACTGCAGACCTTTATCTCTTCAGAGGAAGAAAAAGCATTGCAAGGAGAGCACAGACTTCTCACAAGTGTATTATACAGAGAGAACAAAAAGAGGATAAGTATGTTTTTCTAAGCACCAGTGGTTTGGGGCTAATTCTGAACTAGAACATTTCTTTTTAACTAAAAAGAACAGATTCAATTAAGTGTGGGTTTCTTGACATTTTATTTCAGCTTCTGTTCCAAGCTGTTTCTGGTCCTTGTCTTTTAGTGTTTAGAGATTTGAGAGACTGCAAAACGGCTCCTGTCTACTGAAATGTCAGCATGGCTGTGAAAAAGCACTTTAAAAAAGTGGCCTAAAAGCTGCAATACAAATAAGGAAATCACTTACCTGTGTCCTGTTGCATGCTGCCATTAAGAGGAACAAGATAATTTGCAAAGACATTGTTAGCAATAATGTAAGTATGCCATGAAATAAAAACTTTCCAAAGGAAAACAAGATTGTCAGTGTACCTGAGGTATTGTGTTGTTATCAAAGGTTTTGAAGCTAAATAACAGAATTAAGAAGGAAAATTCAACTTAATATTAGAACTAAATTTTAATGCAATGATCCATTAATTATACAGGGACAACACTACTTTTTTTTTTTTCCTCCAGAAATCTGGTGGTATTCTGCTTAAAAGAGACTTAGTACCTCTGCCAATGAAGTATGATAGCATTCCTGCATCAGCCCTAAAGGAAGGCAGAATGAAGCACAGGGATACTAAATATTAGGCTCTCTTACTTGCATCTCTGATCTGAGTTAAAGGAAATAATCATATTCATCATCTTTGGAAACCAGATTCTGAATAAAAATGCTCAAAAATGAATGCAGAAACCATACTTTTTAAGGGGTTGCTTCTTAGAATTTCATCTTCCTGTTGCACATGATGTATTAGTGCCAGAGTGGGTCACAACCCAGACATACAGATCTCTTGTTTCCTATACTAGCCACTCAGGTAGGACATTTTGCCTGCAGGCAAGCACTGCTTGGTTTCTCTAAGATTAATCCCATTTCTTATTCTCTTTGCACACAGATGTTCATCACGTACATGTTTCACTAGAAGCTCAGAGAGAAACTTTCCTTACTTCACATTTAAATATGTTGGATTTTGGATATTTTATGGTAGTTACTATTTTCCTTAATGAGAAAAACATTGCCAAAATACCAAAATCATGAATGACACGTTACACTGTCAAACCAATAAAGGCAGGGAAGTTGCATGTGCTTTGGTTTCCAGCACTGGATAGGACCATCTTTAAACTGATGCACTCCTAGCACAGGTTGGCTCATTATCAGCAGAGCTCTGGAAGGTAACTTCCAGTGATGAATCCCTCTGGAAGTTAATCTGCACAAGAACTTTTTCAGGCACATGTGAAGGTCATCACTAACTTGGTAACTAAACCACAGGACAGAGGCTGGCAGCACAGATTCTGATCTCCACTCCGTTGTTGATCTGCTGTGCTGAACGTAAACTAGTCTCTATTTTCCATCTGTCTGCTTGGATTAGGTGATTAGACTCTATTTTTAAAACCAGCTGAGGGCAACTGCACAAGGCGAATTGAACTGGGCAAGAGAGCAAAAATGAGATAATATGTTTCCACAAACACCAAGTTTGTACTTTGCTGTGTCTGACATAGGAGGCACTGATTACTGCCCAGGCACACACACAACACATTGACAGAAATCAGCACAGCTGTGCAAAGAGCTCATCTATACCCAACACACAACCGCTGCATTCCTCCTGTCTTCCTTGTGTTGATCTGAGCCTTGGTACAGCTCTGAGGCAGACAATTTCAATACTCAAACCAAATTCACAAGACAGGAAAAACTGCAGTGAATTGCTTGAGGAAGTGGCTGTGGCTAAACACAACCTTTTATCTCCTCTGGTAATTACAGCTTTAATGCAGATCAATTCTCTGATCTGGATCACCATACAGCATCACAGGTGCTTGCACAAGCACCAGGAGGTGATGGGACAGAGAGGTATGAACAAGATGCTAGAGGTGGATAATAGTGGTAGGACTGCTGGTTTGTGATAATCTAAAGTATATGTGAAATTAACAGTTTTATTTTGTTTCCTTTCTGCTTATGGTGGAGTTCAGAAGAACAGCATTCTGTACAGTCAGTCTGAAGGAAAGTTGACTGGATGATGCTGATTAATATTGTCATTTTTTTAAATGGCTTCACTTTCACCTTGCAACACAAACATTCTCTCTAGGGATTTAATCCTTAAGTGTTTAAATAGAAAACCCTGTTGTTGAGACCTATGCTCAAAAATTCACATTGAAAAGCATGACCCTTTGTATTGCTGAATCCATTTATCTGTTTATAAAATATGACTGACATTTATCCATGTGGAATTTATCTCTACTCTTGCTGCCCAGTTGCCTGGAAAAAGCAAAGAGCAGGCTGCCTGCTGATAACGCATCACATTTTTTTTTACCCTTGGACCTATGTGTCTGGGACAGGGTTTCTGGAGTTCACAGCTCAGGCTCACTCTGAGGCTGACCTGAACATACTCCACTGAATCAGCCCCTGAAAATGCTGACTGGGTATGAATGGAACAGATGTTTTAATGGATGCAAGATCAGACTTGTATTAACAAAGTTCGAGGATCAACTAATTCAGGGGCCTCTGTTTTTTGATTATACCCTCAACCCACACTAGGGCCTATAACTAGCAGGAAAAAAGTGAAAAAGGGAAAACAAAGAGGGACAGAGGTCTTGTGAGGGGTGAGTATCACTCCCCTAGAAAGGTCTGGAACTGAGACTGAATTTCCTATAGCCTCAGCCTCCAACATCGTTTGTTTACAGTCGCCATATCTTTTGGGATGAGGAGCTTCACAGGGATGCTCTCTGGAATGATGTCACCCCACTACGGGGTGCAGAGCTATGGAGGGAGCCAGACAGGATGCTTGGAGGAAGGTAGGCTAGTGCTCATGTCTTGCTGGGAGCTGCTGATGGTGGCTCTGCAATGGACACCTTCCTTCTGAAATGGCTGCTGTAGTCATAGCATTCTCAATGCCTCCCTAGATCAAGAGCTTTTGGGACAAAAATCCCTACTCATCTCAGTCGCATAAACCTAGTGAAACTGCTTAAAAGAAGCCTGCAGATCTTGCCCTTCCCTCTGCCCCCAGCAAGCTTCCAAAAATTCCTAAAAATTCCCCTCACATAAGTGTCTATTTACTGCTAGCCTTCACATTGAGGGACACAGTGAGGACAGAATCCCTGTGACAGATCATAAAGTATGTCACTAAAAGTAAGGCCTTCTGCCACCCAGTGCAGGTGCATTTTGGCAGCACAGTCATAACTCTCCCCAAGCAACATGTCAGAAAAAGTCCCCTGAGCATATTCTGGGTTGGATTTATGGAATACGTGTAGTTGTCTGTCTTGATGGAACATAATCCACACGCCGTCTCAGGAGACAGTTGGGTCACTGCCACCTCCTACTTTCCCCCTGCTGCAGCTGTATCCAGTCCTGGCGGGCCTCCCTATATGGGATATTGGCGAAGAACTTCATTTCTCTTCCCCTCAAATAGGATTTTCTTCCTTTTTCAGTCTGAGTGAGGCTAATGCTGAAACTAGAAACTCAAGAGCTCAGTTATATAGTCAAACTCTTACAGAGGAGTCACACTAATCTTGCTAGGGCATAGGTGACACTCAAAGGACTAAGCTGTAGGTCTCAAGTAACCTAAAGTGTGAATAACCCTTAGGGGATGGGTTTGTGAATATGGCAGAAGTTGTATTAACTTTTTTTGTTTCATTTAAGTCCCCAGTGGTCAGTCTTGATTAGTATGAAACAGGGTTAGCTATAATGGGAAAGCTTTTGAGTAGCTGAACCTTCAACATTTCTTATGCAACAGGCAACATTGTTTTTATCCAACAGTAAGGTAAAAAAATACTAAACTAGCATCCCTTACTATCTTCTGGACTGGAGTGGTAGCAGAAAGTGCACTGGACTCCACATGAGCATATTTGCTAAAAGAACATGCAGAGTACTGAAGCATGGTGGAGATGGAGGATGTGAGGCAAAGCGATGGTTGTGAGTGTGTGGCTCACATCTCACCCTGACTGCACAGTGCAGCTATACATAAGCTGTCTATGAACGTTCAAAGCACAGGAATGCTCACACTAACAAAACCATAAAGCAAAAGCCATGTTTGAAGCTGCAGCTGCTTCTTCAGTGACGTAGTTACCTGGTATGTCAAACCTCTTGGCACACAACTGAGACAGAAGTCATTCACAACAGGCCTGTTTTGCACATCTAAGAGCTGAGAGAACTGTGCCCTCAGCTAGAGAAGAAGATGCAGAAAAAAATCAGTTTGTTACCAGACTGCACTGTATTCACAGGAGGTGTGAGGATTGACAAGTGAAAAGCACCACATGATGATGTGCTCCAAGTGCCAGCTCTGGGCTACCATCCAAAGTGTTTTTCTCAAGGAAAAGTGCAGTCCATCCAGTATCACCTCACTGGCTACATTTGCTCACTTCTCCTCCTCACAATATTTTAGAGCTCTTCAGGGCCGCAGCTGTGGAGAAGTCCTGCCTTTTTGGCAAGTGTGCAGGATGGCCGAGCATATCAAATGAGCTTCTAAGCTTAATTGATAATGACAACAAGTCTAAGGCAATTGCATATAAAATTCTCTTTTTTCTTAGATGTTGCTAGATGAGTGCTGGCACAGCCGCCTTCCATCACAAACATTTCAGATACTATTTCTTACTTTTTGGCTAGAGCTTTCAGTAAGACTTGGAAAAAACTCAAGATTTATCATGGAGACGGGTTGCCTTTTTTTTATTTTTTTTTTCGACTTTATTATCCTTATTCTTCTAGACAAAACACTGTTTGATTCACTTAAAAAAAATCATCCTCTAACCCTGTTGTCACATTCAGTTCTCACTGAGGGTTTGGGGTGAGGTCAAGAATACTCTGAAGCGGCACCTTTGCAGACAGCATGTTAATGACACAGAGGTCAGATTCATTTCACTTACACCTTGGCTAATGGACTTTTTACAGAGTACACACACACACACACACACAGAGCTTTTTGTGTCTCCACAAATAAAATCTCCTCTGAGCAAAAGATTGTACCTTTATGGGACTTTTATGAAGTGGCATTGTTCAGTGAACTAACTAGCATTATGTCTGGGCCAGTGTGCTACATCTAGGAGCTGGAGATGTAGGCTTCCAAACCTCAGGAGTGTTCATCAGTGAGGTTCTGAAGCAGGCGCTTCAGACAGTGGAAGCACGCAGGGAGAGGGGATGTTGGAAGGGAGCTGGAATATGGTCTTGACCCAAACCCAAATACTTTTAAGTCTGAATGGGTGTTTGGATCCAAATTTTTGGGTTAGCACATTACTGAAACATGAAAGATATCCATGGAAGAGAGACCTGAAAGGAAACTTCCCTCACACGTGCAGAGTGTTCTGAACTATGACTTGGTTCAGGTCCATGCCTAGGTAAACATCTTTATTCCACAGTGACCTATATTCTGTGGTTCAAACAGCTCTCCCCTCCAGCCTCTTCCCAGTGTGGTTTGAACTGCTGCAACCTCTGTTTCTTCTCTTCCAGCCATAACGGTCTGCCTGAAAATGTCACCAAACACGCCACTTGTATCTCTCCTGAACCCCAAGTGAAAATTCTTCTACGAAGGCTCAGGTGGGTGGGGGTGATACATCTATCAAACATGACCACCTGGCAACAGGGGGATGCCCAGACTCACTGCAGCCCAGCCTGTCCACCCATCTGTAGTGAGGGACTTGTAGCTATATGGGCATCAACCTGGGCTATTCAATAACCAAGACCCTAAGGAAGTGTTTGGCTGTTAAAAGGCACTTCACTCCTGCTCCACTCATTAAGGTTGTTTATTTGCAAAGAAACTGTAAACCTAATCTCAGCTCTCTCTTTCTGTCTTTTAGTCTGCCACATATGACCATTTTGTCTGCAAGAGCGGTTTGTTGAAGACCTCCATGTATCATCCATGCCTATGTCTCTTCTATTCAGAGTTAAGTAAGAATAAAATGTTGATGATCTTCTCCTCAATTCCCTGGTTTCCCTGTCAGAACAAACAGCTACGGATGATACACCATCCCAAAGTCATCAACTGTTCACCCTAGCTGAAAATAGCCCATAGCTCTCCACTGCAATATATCACACCTGACTCACTAAAAATAGGTTGTATTTTTTTTCCCACTGAAACCTGTACAAAAGAGCCAAAACCTTAATAAATCTGCAGCAGAAGAGCTATGGCTTTATGATCATGACCTGAAGTGACCATATTAATTTACTCTTCTTCCTGGCTCCATGTCAAATCCCACTTGCATGATCCGCACAATGAGTCCAAGTTTTCCAAAGAAGACAAGAGGGATTTCAGTTTGCTGCTGTGTAATTAGGCTCAGTAAATGACAGTGCTCTTCAGCAGAAAAACTAGTGCTGTTGAGATGGAAGGAAGAGTGAGGAATCATGGGAAGAGGAGAGAAAAGAGAAGAAGAGGAAAGAAGGAAAGATACACAGAAAGTGCCTCCGTAAAGAGCACAAGACTTTTCTCTCTGGATTGAGAGCAAGAAGGGAAACAGGGACATCTCTGATCACCATTACTCAGGTGCACCTATCCTTTTCCCCCTTCTTTTCTGGCCAATGCATTTTAGTGAAACAAAAAAGATGTCACAGCTGGCTGCAGTCCAGGATCATTCCCCAGGTGGCCTTGGTTCTTGTCCCAGACAGAGAGGCTGTGAGGCAAGACCAAAAGGGACTGTGAAAGCATGAGGACAGCAAGGAAACATAGCTGACCCCATGGGTAGACATAAGCTCTTACCACAGTACAGAGACCAGGCGGTTCCTCCAGTCTCCTGGACCAAAGATGGATGTCCTTTTCCTGCACAGCAGACTGTATATCCATCCTCCAGCCCTGAGGCAAGGCGTGGATGGAATCACTTCTTAAGAGTAGGAGGGAGGGATTGTGCACTGTTGGAAAGGAGAAAAAAAAAACTGTTGGAAAGGAGAAGAACACATTACCCATGATTTTGAATACAGTAACCTGGATGCTGCACACTGAACTTGAAGGGGACAAGCATTGCATTTAAGTGCCTATTTGTGTTCTTTTTTTCTGCCAGTATGACTGGTGCATAAGTCATGGGCAGAACCTGACCTACAGCTGGTTATGGAGATGGATCCATCAATATTTTCTGTCAGGAAAAGGCTGAGGAGGATTAGATTTTGGAGTCAACCCTGTGGCCTGAACAGCCCACTCAGAACTACTGGAAAATAGACCGGATAGTGGAAATTATAAATGCCTTTAAAATTACTGTTATACAAAAATGGAAACACGGAAATTTTATTTTACGTGTATTTTTAAATTAAGCTCATTTTTAATAAATTAAACAAGTGAAACTTGCCCTAGACCTTACAGGTCCTAGAAAAAGGGCAGGAGACAATGATATGAGGCAGTAAAGTGGTAAGTTGAGGTCCCCAGGCTTGTATAGTTCCCTCCTGAAGCTCATCAGTGGAAATCATCCTTCCTTCCTTGCTTTCTTTCTTGCTTCCTTCCTTCCTTCCTTCCTTGCCTTTACACCCCTATTTTCCCCTCTCATGTCTGCTTGCTTTTTCCCATTTCCTCCCTACTTATGTAACACCTGTGCTGGAAAAAAACTAATGTTCAGACCTTTCCACAGTTCCGAAAGCAATTACTTAATGAAAATATTGTAAAAATTGTTAATGTAAACAGGAAGAGAAGTTTTTAATTAGACATAGGAGAAAAAGCAGATTAGCTCCAGAATTTCTTTTGTGGAGATCATTGGGCCATTACGGCAGCTATGTTCCTGATGTCTGCATGGACTAAAGCCAACTACTTTTGCTTCTACTGAAGAATCAGGTTAATCAAAATGATGACAGCCAAATGGACAGAGAGCAGGATTCATCCAGACCTCTTTGTCTAAACTCCAGATGGAATTAGAAAGTTAAAGCACAGACAGCATGTCCGGGATGGCCAGGCCCTCATGTGACAAGCCCTGTCTAAAAATTGTTCCCATTAATTTGCAACTGTCAATCACCTCAGCATTCTGCTCCAAAACAATGGCTGGCCCCAGATCACAGCTTCTCGCCATCTCCTAACACCAGCACAGCAGAGAATTAGGGATTTTTTTTTCTTGATTAGTAAAGACTTTTTGATGCAGTGCAACATGCTTAGTTCAATAAAAAAAATTGCCTTAAAAGGCAATAGGCTCTTTACACAAACCCACACCCTCACTCACCCTCTAATAAAGATCCAAAACAATTTAATGGATTAGATTTAGCAGCTGCATTTGGTCTGTGTGAACAACAAAGTTTTCAGCTTGGCACTCAAAAAAAAAGGGAGCATGAGGGTGGAAGTTGGTTTGAAGTGAAGTTAAAAGCAAGGAAAACAAACCCCACGATTCGCCACCCCACTGGAGAAGAAGAAGACAGTGGCATCTGTGTTTCACCCAATAGCTCATGGGTGGCTGCTCTTGCCCAGGATGACCTTACCCGCAGAAGGACTGAACGTGGGTTCCAGTCACTGCTTCAGTGATTATAAGAAGTGTCACCAGGAGAAATTGAGAGCATCTTTCCTCAGCTGTCTATAACCCACTGCTTTCTGCAATTTCTTGAGTGGATATGGGGATGGTAGCTGAGTTCACATTCAAACAATTTAAAAGGAGAATGACGTATAGTCTAAATTTTGATTTT
The DNA here is from genome assembly GCF_036250125.1 of Pseudopipra pipra. Lineage (NCBI taxonomy): Eukaryota > Metazoa > Chordata > Aves > Passeriformes > Pipridae > Pseudopipra > Pseudopipra pipra. The sequence goes on from NC_087551.1 coordinate 62,604,683, forward strand.
GGAACTGAAGATATAGGACAGATGGGAGGTGACAACAAGTTCTTCTCCAGTTTTGTGTCTTGATATCTGTATTCCTTGTGAGAAAACAGTAGAGACTCAAGTCCCTAAATGACTTTAACATGACTAAAAATATATACTTGAAGGTATATTTGCTATTATTCACAAAACCAATCCCTTGTTCTATTGTTTGTATAAATTTCATTACAATTAAATTCTTATTGAATTCCTATGCAAGGAGTTAATGTTTCTTTTTTGCAGCCCACATTACCTGTATACTGAATCCAATGCAAGACCCAAGCACATTTTTGAAATCAAATCATATCCATTTAAGACATGCAGAAACCTAATGAAAAGGATACCAGGTTAATCTTGAAAAGTCAGGAGTAATTTTGAAAAGTCAGAAGTTATTATTTGAAATGGTAGCACTCTTTTTTTCCCAGAAACATATAATAGTATTCTAAAAGAAAAAAGAGGTCAAACCAAACATTTCAAATTGACTTAAAGAGGAGGTGTTTGGTTTTTGTTCCCAAAAGTTTGAACTTTTTTTATTTCAGCTTCTGAGCTGGGAATCTTTCTCGAGTTGTTCAGTCTAGCAACCAAATTGAAACCCTTATTCTTCCCTGTTCTTAATATAAAACAAAATAATTTGTAGCCTGAAATTGCTTTCTTGGGTATATTACTCCTCTACCTGGGTGACCCAGCCTGAAGACATAAAGCCAGAGCCTGTTACCACTTCACTTCCCAGAATCTGGCTGAATCATTGCTCTGCATATTCTTTGCTTTTCCTGTTTGCCTGTCTGAAGACACATACACACAATATCTAACACACGCGTGATACAGGGATGACATCATATGTTATTTGAAAGAATCATACAGTAAAGATTATCTATTGTATTCCACATGAAAATTGTATTACTTGATTCATGTTTTTCCCTATTATTTAGACTTTACCCACGAAGTTTGTTGTCATAAGGGGAAAAAACTGTTAGCTACAAAAAGTGTGGCACAAAACAACAGTCTCTCACAACCGATCTTTTGTTAACACTGCAAAAGAAAAGAAGAGAAATAAAACAGATGAAAAAGAAGGACAAGGGTGTTGAAAAATCACATTACTTCGCTCCTGAGGAATGAAGCTTTTGAAAATTAATGCAGTCATTAACCATCTGGCTTACTATATAGTTAGCAAAAAGTTCTCTGAAAGAGTTGGCTTTACATTCATAACCAGTTTATTGGTCCATTGGCACCAGCATGCCTAAACACAAGGGAAAGTCAAAACTGTATCATAGCATTGCCTAGCTAACACCTGGAATTTATTCTCTGGAGTGAAAACAGCAGGGAACTGACCAGAAATAACCTCTCTGGTATTATTCCTTCAATTAGACCAAAACAAGTTTCCCTTTGAAAACTTAATAATAAACACTGCAGGTCATTCACTTGTTTGGAGCCCCTTTGGGAAAGCTGAGCAGATGGGTCCCCTTATCTAGCCCCCTCGCTGTCACAGAGACAACAGCCACAAATCAGGACAGATATTGATTTTAATTGGAACCAACAGCATCTACATACTGTCTTAATATCCACATCTTCCTGGAAAAAAAATCCATCTTTTAAAAAGATTGATTTGGTTTGTCCTGTCAGGTTGATTAGACAGAATGAGGTAATTCTTTGCAAGATGAACAATTATGCCATTTTTCAGGTTCACTGCTTAAGTAAATACACACAGCAAATCCCTAGGCAAACCCGAGGTCCATTTCAGACCCTTTGTACATACAAGCAGCGTAGATTAAAACATTGTTCATTCGAACTGAAGCAGTTATATTCTCATTATCAGACAGATTTGAGGTGTCATCAGGGTCTCTTCAGTGGTTTTCACTGAGGCGTAAGTATTTCTTAGCTGGGGAGAGAACTAACAACATAAAGTGAACATCTACTTAAAATCAAATTATCTGGGACATTTTCACCACCCCCGGGGTAAAAGCAGTTCTCCTCTAAAATTCTTGTAAATTCATCAAGGCTGCTATTCCCTGAAGAATCTCAGATGCATTGCTGTTTGCCTTTAACAGACACAAGAAAGCTCTCTCTCCCCCTGCCCCCCGCACTCATGCAAATCTCTTTCCCATACGGCATGTTAATTCCTGCAAGGGAGGTGAGATGAACAGGTGCCATGGTTCTTGACTTAATTGCTGCGAAAAGTAGAGCACTAATAACGAGCTGTTCACTAGAGGCAGTTTCCATCCTGGCAAAGGAGCCCTGCCAATCTGGGGGGTGTCAGCCAGGCAGTGGCAGCGTCAGCCGGCCGGCTGCCGACGCTGCAGGGGCAGGCAGATTGCTGTCTTGGCAGCAGGCCAGCCCAGTAGACCTCACAGGGTTGTCATTGTCACCAGCATTAGCGTTGTCCTTCCAAAGCAGAGAACAACATCACCCTCTTTCCCCCTGGGAACCAAAAGAAATAGTTTTATCATTAAGAGAGTCATCTCAGGGGACCTCTATGGACCCTAAAATAAAACAAGCAGTAGCAAGAAAAGGACTGGAACCCTATGGAGTAACTAGACTGGGGAACAATTAGGCATTGCATTAGAAGGTTGGGGTGAAAATGGAAGAATCCTGGAGGGCTTTCATTACTCCCTTCACTACAGGCAAAAGACTATCACAACATATATTGGAGGCAACGTAAACTGTTCCTACTGTGTCTTTGCATACTCCACGCAGTGATGGCCAAATCTGGACCTTTTTGGGCAACACCCATGGAAAGTCATATGCAGGAAGCCTAGATACTAACACCTACACTCTCTGTGTTCCCCAGCTCATGGAGCCATAGTGTAGAAGAAGGAGGGTGCATGCTTCACCTCCTCGAAGGAGGCTGCTCCTCCCATTGCTGGGCAGCTCCAGGAGAAATTCTTCCTCCATGAGAAGCATCCTCACTCGGCACCATAATAGCCTCTCAAGGGAAATGGTATAACCCATGGCTTGAATAATTTAAAACTGGATTGTAGTGAGTGCCAGCAGATGTAGGGGAGATAACAAACATGCGAGTGTGGGGGGGTGGGGTGTGGAAGACTACTGTCCACCTCTGACATTTGTGCCCCAGCAACAGCTGCCCTTTTGGCTAAGACTCGACAATTCTAAGGGTTATTAGAGCTTTTTTGCAGAGCTGAAGGGGAACACAGAAATGCAGTGGGCCTCTTGAATCCTGAAAACTGTGTAGCACACTCAGATCACTTCTCCCCTTCAGTACCTGATATGCCTTTCAATTTCCTTTCATGCCACTCATCTCCAGTCCCCCTGCCAGAATTCCCTGCGAGCTTGGCAAGCTTTGTTTCTTCAAGTGCGTTCTTACCCTGCACACAGGTTTTCCCAAGCTCTCACTGCTTCTATGAAAAGCCCCCCTGGAGATGAACTACAAGACTAGCACTAATTACCATAATAATTTGTTAGAGCACTGCTTTGATCCTTTCTCACCTACCAAGTCAATCCTGTTCTACTCCATCCCCAAAGGTGTTAGATGTGATTACACAACTAATTAACACAAGGGATTGGATTTTAAAGAATGTATGATAACAATTCAGATAAAAGTTTTGATCTTTTGAAAAACAAGGAAGTGGGCAAACTTACCACTTCCCAGGAGATCTATAGCAGGTCAGTTATTGCCAGAAATCTAATGTGTAACACAAATGGTTCAGAACAGCACCTCTAAGTCAGCAAGTTATACTGTTCCTCCAACAGTTTCTGTAGAAAACAATACTTTTTATAAATTTGCAAACTTGAAATAGTCATATTTTATTCTTATATGTGAAGCATGGATTCTGTTTGATCAGGAAAACCCCAAACTTTTTCAGCTGTTTTATCCCCTTTCATGATAAATTTCATCTTGTTTTCTACCTCAGGATAAGACAGCTCTGAGTGTTTTCAGATTCCTTGGTGTGTCATCACTATTTCATTTAATAGTATTCATGGCAAGTTACACAGGTGAACCCTCACTGTACTTTTTTGAATAAATAAGAAAGTAAAGAGAGGGAGAGAGATCACTTATCATACTCTATAACTAGGTCAGTTTACACAATTCCTTTTAAAACATGTTAACTAGAATTTAGGAAACAGAGTCAGAGCCCATTGGATATTTACACTGGCTTTAGAGATTTTGACATTGAATCATAGGAAAAAAGGAACAGGAAACCAGATGAGTGTCTGGGAGCATCCAGAACTACATAACTGGTATTATTAAATCAGTAAGAGTCTCTTCATGATTGCTTCACATGGTTGTCTGCAACATCTTTGATGTCAGAAGCTTTTGTTAGCTGTTAGAAGCCTGTGAAAAGCTATTGCTCCAACACAGTTAAAGGACAGTGCTATTAGTAAAAAAAGTTTTAAAGTTTGGACACATCATTTTGCAGTCATGACTCCTACTAAGCTGTGGAGAATTTTTCAGGGCAAATGTAACTGGTATTTGATGGGTAGGAAAACAGTGCTAAAAAAGAATTAAGATCGCTACATTCAACTCAGTGTATTCTACTATGACACTTGAAGTGCAACATTAAAATAAACAACTCCTGAAACAGCAGTGTGTTCCATAACACGCCCAAAGATGAGGGTGCCCATGCAAAGGGTGCACCATGCCACTCTTTTTCTTATTGATTCCAGCACATTTTTTTACGCTGCTTTGTGTGAAGGAGTGGTCTGCATTGTTGTGGTTGCCAGCAAGGTACACTTCTGTACAGAGGTTAATACTTTCAAAAAGGATTTTACAGGATTCATGGGCTCAACTGAGGCATGCTTGGACTCAGTTTTCAGTAGGAACTAGAGTTCACAAATGCTGCAGGGGGAAGGAAGGGGAACTGTGGGTGAGATGGATTAGAAAACATGTGTGTCCAGGAAATATTTGAAGCTGTCTTCTTGTTTTATTTCCTACCCTCTCTCTTACTTTCTCCACCTCCTTCTCTTTTTTCCCATTCTTTCCTTTCCCTTCTCAAAAGTAGCGCACGTGTGTGTGTGTTTGCGCCAGACGAATAGGTTTGATTTTGATGACAGCCCTGAAATATGAAAAGAAGGAATTCACATAGAATGCTTTCAAATAGAATTAAAATATGCCTGCTACAATTCCTCTCTTTTTTACTAAAACAATAGGAGGGAGGGAGGAAGAAAAGTGGAAAAATACAGCTTTTTGACAGAAGTAATATTTTGTGTTTCTGTCATCAGAGATACATAATTAAGACATGAAAATTTTTGTAAGTTTCTCTCCTCATCCTTGGTAGCAGCCTTTAGCACAACGTGATACTTTAGGAGATTCTTGTATGACAAATTTCACTGGAGCAAAGCAATTTATCATCAGATCTGACTCATGACCAGTACATTCACCTAAATGGCCAAGTCTATGGATCATTTCAGGGCTTGCTACTGTTACAGCCTTCAACGTGCAGAGTGTGATTTATTAATCTGGGGTTTGTTTAAATAAATAGACTTTTCAAACTGCCATGTGCAGGTAGATCTCTTCATGTGTAAACTCTACTGTATGGTAGCACACACAGCTGAGAAAGAATTCTTACCCATTTGGCAAGTCAGCTGATGCATTTTCTTCTGTTGCTTTTTTACCAATGGAAGTACCAACATAAAACTATTGCCTATTTAAACCACACAGATTTACGTTTACATTTACAATATTTCTGTACACACTTTTGCAGATGTATGGCCAGGTAATTTTCTAGTACTTCAGTTCAGTTAGTGAACAGTTAAAATTTAGTTCAACATCAGTAATATAAAAAAGCGTATACCACTTATTAATGATGTACTTGAGTTTAGATAGAGCCCTGAGATAAAGAGGGCAACTTCATTACCACTGCTTGCACCGAATTTGAATTTGACCTCCTGATCTTTGCAGGCTTATAAGGCAATTTAATTCAGTCACTTCAGGTTTCATTTGAGGTACCTTTCACTGAGAAAGGAGTTTGGTTTCATATGTGCTTGTGTTAAAGCTGCCAAGAGAAGTCAGGCAAATGTTCTTCTCATTTATTCCAGTTCAACTTTAACAGAACCATCGACATAAGCAAGAGGAGAATTTCATTCATTGTCTCCCCATACAGCTATGCGTATCCCATTCTTAATGACTGGAATCAGAAGGAAACTGAGCAAAAGTACAGAAAATTGGTCTCTTGGGTCATTTTTAATGATCTACAAAAATAAAGGCTCTGTTAACTCTTTCTCATTCTAACCTGATTGATTGCTGATGCTTTTGGAGGAAGAAAGGTGAACCTAATCTATTACACACTCTGAGGCAAACACCATGATAATAATCACACATGCTGCCTGTTAGAGAGCCCTTTTTCTCAGTAATGTTTTTCCTCATTGGCTTCATTACAACTGTCAAAACATGGCTATCATTTGAGAAGTGAGTGAAAAAAGTCTTCATCCTACAAACACTTTTTTCCTTTGTCTGGCTACTTCGGGACATTAGGGAGTTCATTTGCAGGCAGGGCCAAATCCCAATTTCCCTGTGAAGGAGAAAGTTGACATTGGTGAATGTTTAATGAGAGAAATGACTGCAGATTTGATCTTCTTGCAAACTCTGCAGCATTACAGAGCCGCAGTCCTTGTAAAATCAACTTGATATTACCTTACCAGCTAAGCGCTAAGTCAAAAGCTTATTGTAGGATCTGTGACCCATGCAGTCCAGTTCAGCTGAGCTTGCCTTTATTTCTGTTCTTTCTAAAGGCTCCCTGCATGATCAAGAAAGAGAAACAGGTGGAGATTTAGCCCTCTCTCTGAACTTAGGAATTGGCCAGGACCTACATCACCCTTCTAGATTTCATCTACTATGACTGGTGGAATACAGGGAGATTCAGTAGGTAGTTCAGGGTATCTATGCCCTCCTCATTCTCTGGAAGCACTGCCTTCCACTTGCTGTATGCTGAAGTACCAGATATTTATCAGCCTGCCAACTTAGTTAGACTTACATGCCTCTTGGTAATAAGTCTGCTTGACTACCCGGCGGGTCCTGATCTCAGATCTGTTCCTCCCTTTGCAGTATTATACCAATGATTAAAAGCCTTCCTAAGGCTTCAAGCTCTTTTAGTTGTATTCTGTTGCTTATCTTTGGAAAGCCTAAAGATGCTTTTTCAAGCATTTTTTGCTGTTTCTTTCCTTTGCAAATTTATGCTATATTCTACCACTGGTGGTTAGTGACATTTCTGAGTGGAATGCAAAATCTTCCTCCATGTACTCTGGCATGTATTTACAAGTGCAGAAGAAACAGGCTCTTCCATACTTCAGTCCCTGAAGCCTGAGATTTAATTAATCATCTATTTCCTAATTGGAGATTTAATTAATCATCTAATTCTTCGTGCAAATGAGTAAAAATGCCATGAGTGTTCATTTAGTCATGTTACCTTTTAACATATTTCCTTCCTCTACCATTCTTTTATCCTTTGGAGTGAAATAAAGATGCAGAAAATAATTGTTTGCATTTTTATTACGGAGAATTATTTACTTGATCAGAGACTTTAAAATTTGCTTCCCGCTAGGATACACTTTTATGCTTTTTAAAAATAAATAATGAGACTTTTCAATTTAATTATTTTATCCTGAAGGGGAAATATATATGAAAGTAGGATATTGTGTAGGTCTGTGTGCGTGTGTGTGTGTGGTTGTGGGTAATTAATTAAAAACACATTCTTCATCCTGCCTGCCCCTAGAAATGTGAAAGGTTAGCCTTTTTAGACTTGCCACCTGTGAGATGAGGGATCACTAGTTCCTTCTTCCTCCCAAGGACCAACAGTGCTCATTCTTGCTATAATGAAGAAGCTGATTGATGGATGTCACCCTCCATGCTGCTGACATCCTTATCTCCTCCTGCTTTATGCAACAGGCATGACCTCCTTCAGCCAGATGGTTTTGAGTGCTGTATCCACTGCTCACTTCCACTATCCCCTCAGCATGCTCACCTTTAGCACACATGCCAATTGGCAGCAACCTATATGTCTGTCTGTCAGTGGCTCTGTAATGAGAACAATTTATTAGGTTACATAATCCTACCTCTTTAGGGAAGGGGGGAAATATTGCATAGCGCACTGGAAAGAAATCTATCCTGGCTTCTAATTCTCAAGACTACGGAAAGTAATTTCTTTTTAGTAAATAAAAAAGGTCGAGGTAGGCTGGCATGTTTGAAATCAGTTCACTTCAGGGCAATCTTGAAATATTTTCTTATGACTTATTGTTTTACTACATTCAGAAAGGCGTCGGAATGAAAATGCCAGATACAAACTCCTTTGGGCTTTGTAGAAGGTCAGGCCCAGCCCAACTGTGTATTTGTTTTCCTAACACAACTGTTTTGCAAGCCATTTTATCAACCATTGTTGTTTCCTTTAGAAAGCATATTATTTTGTTATATTGAAGAACTCTGTGGCTTCATTTCATATTTCTTTACTAGGGATACTCAAGAAGAGAAGAATCTGGGTAAATCATTATTGTGATGCTTATTTTACACATAGGATTGCAACTTACAACATGTCACTGCAATGTGACAAAGAAATGCTAGAGACAAAGATGATGTGCATGAACACTGTGTGAAGAAAACTGGCTAGTCTCTTGGTATACTAAGCACTTTGTACAAGGTAGTAGCCCCACATAACCAGGTCCAGTTCCAATAACTTGCAATATAAGTAGACAAAATGAGAAAAAAATACAAGAAATATCAACTAAATATTACAAAATAGATACTATTAAGAACTTGTGAGTCAGAAAAGCCTACAAATTCCAGAAAGGTTCAAGACCTTATTGTGCTAACTGTATCAGGGAAAGGCAATAAGAACAAAATTAAATTTAGATTCAGCCTGTATAATGTCAGCATCTAAATTTGGAGCATAGTTTCCCTGGGTTCCCCCTATTAGGCAGAGAAGACTGAATTCAGGGTATGATTCAGAGATTAGATACGTTGAAATGCCTTTTAGTGGTGCCTAATGCTAAGGTGGACTGACCTAGATTAAAGGACTACTGTCATTCCATAAGAAAAGTAAAAAGATACATTATATGTGAAAACAATAATCAAAACACAATTTAGAAGCACAACTAAATTTTGGGTTCATTTATTTTTGAAAGGAAATCAAATGATAATAGCTATAACTCTTTAAATATATTTGAAAAGATATTAAAAAATCCTGAAGTTTGCAAGTCAAAAAAGAAACCTTTCTAAGAACAACTAGTTGAAAACTCTCAAAAGGAAAAAAATTCTGTGTGTTTTATGTAATAGATATTAAGTGCCCAATGCTCCACTGAAGAACTACTTTTCCTTACCAAATAAAAAGGGCTACGGACCATTCTTTCCAGCTGTGATAGTAAAGAGCTTTGCATCCAAACTTCCTGTTGGTAGCAGTCTCTTGCTCATTCCTGCTGACTCCCGAACTGTATCTGGGAACTTGGAAGAGTGTTTTTTGGCACAGACCAAAACTGGGCTAAAAAGCAGAATAACAAATTAGCAGTGGAAATGATCACGTGGCAGTATTCTGGCATGGTTCAACCTACTAGTACAAAGATAGCCAAACTGGCTACAACCGATTTACCTACAGCTGACTCAAGATTCAAGCTTTTAACCAAGTCATCCAGCTACAATACTGGCACATAAAAGCATAGTAAACAGGCCCTAAGATTCCCACAAACAGTCTTACTGTAGAGCACCTTATGTAGCAGCTAAGCAATCTTACCTCTATGTAAGTCCAGGGTTTTCATTATTCACATGATTCATACCAAAACACTGAATGAATTCATCTCATGTGTACTCCTTTTTAAGTCCTTTCTTGGTCCGAACACTGAATACAAAACAGCGGGCCTGAATGCAACAAGAGATGCAAAGATGCATCTGCTGATGTTACTGCTCAAACCCAGGCTGTCAGCTCCCCCAGTGGAAACTTCTCTGCATTGAACTTGAATCAAGATTTTGACTATACAAATGCCTAGATCATGAGCTTACAGAGATACAAAAATAACCAGGCCACTCCCTAACCCCAGAGGGCATTGATGCTGCATTACCACTCATTCCTTGTCAGACTTAACGTATTTATTATACAGACCATCTTTGGGAAAGGACCAGACATCATAGTGATTGGTGAACAAAAGTGGAAAAGAATAAACACAGTACAATGGATATCACTCATGCAGAGTAATTCATCTAACATACAGAAACCAGGGAAATATCCCCAATCAAAACTATCTGCTCCTTAAGCCTAAACATTCAATAACTTCCCAGCTTTGGAATGTATGTGCATCTCCTCCCTGGATTTCCTGTGGTTTACATTATCATTTGCAAGGTATATTATGACAAGCTATTTACTTTGGGCCATAGCCCTGAGGCATTTGAGTGTCTCTCCTTTCACAGAATGTCATAAATAAACATGAATAATCTGCATAAAGGGAGATGACTTTATCTTATAACAAGTCAGAAGAGTAGACTATGCTCGTCCATACACAATTCCCTACATATATTTGCTTTTGTCTGATCTTGAAAGCGGTACGCTTTTGTTTGCCTGTTAAATAAATAAGTGAGCCTTTCCTGTTATATTGTACAGAACTGCATTCACATTTGAAACAGTGACGTGTTCACTTAAGTCAAATAATTTCTACCAAAAAAAGCTACTATTTCACTGTCAACATTATTTTTTCTATGCTATGCTAACAGATGAATAATTGTGCAGCCAATAAACAAGCAATTCAGTTTAAAACCAGTAGCACTTGTCAAACAACTGTTCCTTAACACCACTCTCTGACATCCTCCAGCATTACCTCATAAAGCTGAAGACATGGGCTGAGGAAGGCTTTTAGATTAAACAACAGAGACTCACCATAGCTTAGCTCCCAAAATAGCAGAAAGAAAGGCAAAAATAGTTAGACATGCTGATTGTATTGTTATAACTTAAATTGTATTCAGATGCGAACTCTGACGTGCCAAAAACTGTAAGAGCTGAGCATGAGAGATCAGAAAAGTGACATCTGGTATTGGATGCCCCTCCAGACATGACTAATACCATTGGTATTGTGTAGGCTTTACCCTTCCTAATTTAATAGTCAAATGTAAAGATTAGGCCCCCACAGCTTCTACAGTATCATGAGAGACTGTTTTACTGTATGTCTATATAAAATCTCTACTATCCTTCTTCATGGATCTCCACAGATGGTCTGCCTTTGAATAGGCGTGTATATCTCTCATACTGCTATGGACAGTTCATCTTATTACTTCCAGCTGGTGGATTTACAACTGAACCATATGACTCCATCTATTATTAGTGGGAAACAAGGGAAATTTGACCACTAAATATTGATTTTTATGCAAGAGTAAGTTTTTTGCTGCACACTATGTGACATATATATGCAACTAGACTCACACTTCATCTTTATTTTCATTAAAGTTGGAGTTTCATCTGTAGATTTCCACTGTATTATTAACAGCACAGTCCAAGTATTTTTATGTATTTGACATTCCTGTCATGAATATCATAAAGCAGCTGTTATTAAGAATTTAAAACTTACCCCTTTCCTGAAGTTTGTCTCTGAAGTTAGGAACCTAGATCTCTTTTATTTATAAACCAGGATGATTCTTTTCCTATAAGTTTAAATGCTTGTTTCTGCCACACCAGACTAGCTAGTGGTATTTTTTACCTTTTCATGTAGTAACACAGAATATTAATATGCATCTTTCCGAGAGCTCTATGCAGACACAGGCTTCAAAATATTTTGACCTAAGAGGTGTACTTACCTATCTTTCACAAATGGAGAAATTGTGCCATGTAAAACCAGCGGTCCTGTTCTAAGTCACAGGGCAAACTGACATAAAGCTATCAGCAGAAGAGCATCCTGTCATATATCCCAGTTTCTGTGTGATCCAACAGTGCCAAACTGTTAACTGTGATTTTGTTGCATGTTAGGACATGTGATGGAAGCTCTGAATGGATGACAGGATGGCATGGATGATAGCACTGAAGAATTGTGGAAATGCTGTTCTACAAGAGAAGCAGTATGGAAAATTCTACCATGAAACAACCAGCCAATGACAGAAGCTCAAAAGGGCTGGAAATGAGAAGGTCAGTGTGACATCTCACATAAAGTAGACTTTACCTATTTTTAAATTACTTTTATATTTATTTATTTATTTACTTTATACTTATTTATTATTTTTATAACAGAAATATGGGTGCAGTTAATCAGAAAAGCTTGTGCACAAAATTAGACTGAGTTGAAATACCATGATAATTCTCTGCAAGCACTTACTCCACAATGAGTGGGTAGTAGCTTAAAAAAAGACCCCAAAACATAAAGGTTCAAATTTTGTCACTTCATTGGTGAGGAGTGATATACCAGCTCTAACATATAAGGTACAACATGTGAACCTTACTTGTGGTGTGTTAACATTAACCTTTTCTTTCATGTAACAGAATAGTGCAATTATTCCTTCTAGGACAAGAGGGCACGATCTTAAGCTCTGCCAGAAGTTTAGGCTGGATAGCAGGAAAAAATTTTTTACAGAGAGAGTAATCAGACATTGGAATGGGCTACCCAGGGAGGTGATGGATTCACTGTCCTTGGAGGTTTTTAAGATGAGACTGGATGTGACACATAGTGCCATGGTCTAGTAATCACAGCGGTGTTGGATGAAGGGTTGGTCTTTTCCAACGTGGTTGATTCTATGATTCTATGACTCTAACACCTGCTGTAGGAACAGCTCACATTCTCTTGCATATGAATGAGCTCTGTATATGACTGTGAGCCACTAGATTTCACATCAAATAATTTAAAACTGATATCTGACAGCCTGTTAGCAAACCATTAAAAAGCATACACAGAAGGACGCAAAACATTATCTACACATCAAATAGAAACTGCGAATTGCATCAGGCAGGCTTGACCTGCATGTTATCAATCCCGAAGGACAGAAGAGAGAACAGACCTTACAATTCAGAGTTCCACTTTGGTTTGGCTAAGGATCCAATATTTGAACGTCCATTTGGGTTTCATCCAAACCACCTGACCATCTTTGATATACAGAACTAGCCTGGAAGTCTTGCAAAAACAGGGTATTCTTGTGAAACTTCCAGTATATTCTCATTCTGGTTGGGCTTGAAATACAGGAAAAGTAGTCTGCTTTTGTGGTATTTCACTGGATCATTAAACTCCAAGCACAGAGTCAGTGCTTAATAAATAATATGTAAGCATAGTCTTTCAACACTTCCGCTTCCAATCTTGATCAGACATGGGAAGTGAAAAAGAGTGAAAAAAAACCCCAAAGAAGTGGTCCATCCAAATTTCGCACTGTCTTTAACATTTGGGCTTTTGTGGTTTTGAAGACAGAAAAGGAGGCCCCATGGCTGCTTTGGAGAGAAAAAGATGGGTTTGCTGGCCATAGTCGGAAAAGTCGGTTGGCTGTGTACCAATGGAAGAGCCCTTCTGAAATCCATGCCAGTAATGGGGTTGAAGTGAAGTGCTCTGGATGACAAAACATATCCCTTATCTTTTAGCATCCAAAAGTTCTCAGTTTTAAAAGCCAAGCAGAACTTTTGAGTCCTTTAGATTCTTGAAGTTTTCACCTTTATTTTCAGTGCCTATTATAACTTTTTTAAATCTTAGCACAAATGTCTTGCTCCTTATAAACAAAAAGGCAGCTGAGATGACACTTTTTCCTTCTCTTAATATTGATACAGGTAAGAGAAAGGGGGAGATCTGTGTGACAGCTGGCCACCACACCAAACCCAATTTCTAAAGATCAAACCACCTTAAGGTCTCAGGTTACAGACAATAGATTTAGAGATAGGGATGTGCAAACTGCCCACAGAAATATCAGCAATTTACATATAATTTACATATGAGAAATGCTATAGCCATTATTAAAACTTGAATAGGAACAGTCAACTTGAAGGTTATTGTTCTATAAATAAAGTTATGGTAAATATTTTTCTGTGTGTATGTTTACCTATATGGAATTTTTTGCTGCCATTCATTTCTCCTCTCTCAGTATTGTGTGACACCCTTTAGTTTATTGCAGACAGCTTTCCTACAGTGAGTAACTGAGCATCATCAACAAACTTTGCCATCTTACTACTCACCTCTTCCCTAAATTATCTAGGAAGTCCATGCCAGGGACCATGCTGCTCATGCCCAAGCACATATGACTGCGGCTCTATAAACTCCTTTGGAACGAAAGACCTTTCGTTCCTATCCGTTGTTTCCTAACTTTTAACCAGTTTGTTTGTTTGTTTGTTTTAGTCTGTGTGAAGATCTTTCTTCTTATCCTATGGTAGCTGTGTTTCTTTAGAAGCTTTTGGCAAAAGACACCACTAAAATCGAAGCATGCTAATTAAATAATCCACTGTAAAAAAAGAAATGTGTTTAAACATGTGCTAACGAAATAAAATAAAACTTCAGAAAAGCCTTGTTTTGAATTCTGTCTTATTAGTCAATAGACCTACATGAGCCATTTAGAGCACATAACAACTAATGTACATGAACACTCATTTTTTTCATCAAGTCTAAACAAAACCTTTTATTGGACGAACCATGCTAGAATACCAGTCACAGTAACCATACTATTAACTTGGAATATGTCCTATAAGCTGCTGTGTGTTCATTCTGAACGTTTATGCTTCTGTCATTCTCAGTGAACACCACCTTTCTGGTTCAGAGTTTTGTAACTGCCAGGCTGACTAACAAGCGGTGCAGCCTTGTTCTTTGCATCACCAGCTGATTATATAACAAGAAACACATGAATCTATTTTAATTTATTATTATTTCTTCACTTGCCAACATGACTTTTGTGCAACTAATAAAATAAGGAATATTTCTCCATGTTCTTTATTATGAACTAAAAATTTAAAAAACACTTTTTAATGCAAAATGAAAAAGTTGTTATTCCTTGGCCAAGCTGGCATATACCAACTTGTCTTCCCACTTCTGGTTTTAGTAGGAAGGAAAATGGACATACTGCTTTCATATTGACCTGATCACCTTATGGGCCAGGTCCTTCCTCCAGTTTGTGAAGTACCTCCCATGGTTGTAGTGTTTATTTATCCAGATACAGTTAAGTTGTGGTGACTTACATTGGTAGTCATGTCAAATCAAGCTACTAATGAAAATCCATTACTGAGAAATGATAAAGGCTGTGAAAAACCCTGAAAACACAAACATCTTTGAGTGCAAAAATGTACTACTCTAAGGAGCATCTTACTTGGATCTTTTAAATATTTCTGTTAGACTCTCCCCTACCTCTCAAAACAAATGCCAAAACATCAACAAATAATCCCAAAACAAACAAAAAATCCCCCCAAAAAACAAACAAACAATCCGTGAATTCTTTAGCTCCAGAAAACTTATATTCTTTAAATTGGTTTTACTAAACCACTAATCACTCAGTGTCAGTGAAATTTCACAGGCCTTAGTTATAACTCTCTTCCTATGACCCCAACAACCTGTGAATTTTCATGTTTTCCAGCAGATTCAATTTCTGTGATTAAAGGTAAAGTAGCTCATGAGTTTCATGTTTCAGTGTTATAGTTCCCAAGCAATTGTGATTAACTTGTTGTGATATACAGTTAAATTTTTTTGCAACTTTTGTCTCCAGAGTAGTCTACGCTGCTGAACCATAACACAACTGCTCCTTCTTATTATGCTGATTTTGTGTTTGGAAGAACCAAAGACCACAGGTTTCTACTTAAAAATTGTGGTTCTTATAGCTATAAAGTCCCACACTATTTCAGATATTGCAGAGAGTATTTAAATAATGTACAGTGGCTGAATTTGCCTTTCAGTGAGATCCATGTTTAGAACCCTCTCAGGCAATGTTTATGTTTTTAGTGCAATCTGAAAAGATATATTGGGTCTGCTACTTTGGGTAGAGATCATTATATCACCCTCATATCAAGCATGCATTTAGACAAATGCTTTTGGTTGGAAACATAAAATGCTAGATGTCCAGTGGGCCACATGGCCACAAACCCCTCACTGTTGACAAAGACAGAAAATAGGTCTAGTTCCTTCACTGCAACAATTATAGTCTGATGAAAGAATTATATGGCTTTTGACATGAGCTGGGACAGAGCCTTTTTTAAAAGGAGCTTCAAAGATATTACAGAGGCCTTCAAACCCTCCATAGACCACTGGCAGTCCACAGAGAGTCAGCTGTTATTCTCATTTCCAGCTAAGAGAAACAAAACAGATGGGAGGAGATGAAGAACAAAAGCAGAAACTGCAAGTGTTTTGTTTTTCAGAAGGGGAAAAACATTTATCACACTCAATACAGTACAAATGCATAAATACTTTCCTAGTATTAATTTTCTGTGTAAGCAACCACTATCGTTGCCGCAGGGGTATTATGTGAGTCCAATTGACAGAGGAGGCAGCCCACACAGTTCTGAAGGGGAGGGGACCTAATAGTGAATGCCAGCTCTTTTAAAAAAAGATTATTTGTATTAATAAATGTTTTAGCACTCCTGCCAGTCGAACTTGATGAGAATTTTTAATTTCAGTAGTTTCCAGACAAAATCCTAGTTGATTACTATGCTAGTTTGGGATAATGAAAATTTAATTTCCTTAAATTCTTCCATGCCCAATTTTCCTTCCTCCATGCTGAAAAAAACCCCCAAAACCAAAAAACCAAACAAAACCAAAAAAACCCCACAAATAAAAAAAAACCCAAAATAATCATTATGTAAAAGCATTCTATCACTTTATGTGTGAGAATTGTAAAGACCGAACATTAAATAGCAAATGCTATTTAGCAATGGGAAAACCAGTCTAAACAAGTCAACGGAATCTGTTTGCAGCCTCTGACAGAGTGATCAATGGTGAGGATGTGGCATATAAAACTATTTGTTAAAAAATGCAGCTTGCTGGGATTTTGTGTGGGATAGCATGTACGCTGCAAATATCAAATACAACCTCTTGTCTTAGACTACAGGGCACACGTCCCAAAGGGACTTCTGTGTTAAGCTGCCAACCAACCGCTCAGACTTTCATATTATAATGCTATCCTGTATCTAAGGCATAGTCCATTTACAAGTCTCTAACATCTTTCAATTTATTCCAATTGCACTTAGAAGCTGCACAAAGCCACTGTGGCACAAACCAAAGAGAAAAAGATCCTGCAAAGTATAAAAACTAATGCTTTCTGGATTTTCCAAAAACACCGGTAATTCCTAATGACTTTGTTTCCATAAGTGTCTATGTTTGGACACTTAGAAGCCAAAGTAGCATGAGTCATAAGACTCTACAGAACATTAACTGAGGGGTTTTTTTCTCCAAGCTTTTCAATTTAAATGTTCAATTTGATTTTACGAGAGTTGTCGCTTTTGATGGCCAATGATGTAAGAGGCTTTAAGATTACTGGTTTTTTTGTTTGATTGTTTGGTTGGTTGTTTTGTTTTGTTTTCACTTTGGAACCTGAGATGAAGAGCATTTAGAAAGTGATATACATCAACAAGACTACTAGAGGATGTCAACACATGTTATCTTTTCTCTTTTTCGGTCAGATACTGCAGCTGGACTCTAGAGTCTCTTGTTCTGTAGCCCAGCTGGTTCATGTATCTGTTCATCATGAGAATGCATGAAACCACAGATCTTGGTGGCTTGGAGTCTCCAGCAGCATACTACAACCTCATCTACTCTAGTGGATTAAAAAGTGCCAGGAATTATTCCTGGGCATTGAGACCTGATTGTCCATAAAATAGCAGAACAATTCCAGGAACATTTTTGCCACAGATTGCAGCTATTTTCCCCAACAATTCTAGTGTATGCTCTGGAAACAGGCATGTCCTACATAATGTTCCCAATAGGTAAACTGGAGGTAGTTGTCATGCTGTGGAGAGTAAAGAGATTTTCTCAATATGAATATGGGATCTTCCATAACAGTTGGTTTAATGACAGAGAATTGCCTCAAAATCACTAAATTTACCAGAACAGATTTATCCAGGAAAATAACTGTTCCTGCTCTTCTGGAATCCTGACTGTGGTTCAGTTACAGTTCCTCACAAAACCTGGGGTGTTTTTTCAAAAGGTTTCAGCTTCAGTATATCAGTTTTTTCTCATCAAACTGTTTCATCAAAAGACTTCCAAACAACTTCAACCATTTGTATTTTCTTGCCACAGCCCAGAAGAAGCCTTGAATCAGTTAAACCCAAGAACTTACATGCAGATGTGGCCATAGAAAGAAGATACTCATAGAATGAGTACTGTTTTGTCTTTGAATTCATTTAATGGTCAGCCTCTTAATCTTGTTATAATCGTTTTCCTATTAAAAATCTCTACTTTATCCCAGTAATAGTGGTGTTGTGAGCAAACTACTTACAGTCATAAGTGAAAATGGGTTGAATTTCTCAGACCATTTTTTGTTAAGGAGTATTTCTAGAATTCTCATAATTTTTGTTGCTCTGACTCCCTTTAACGTGTCAGCTTCCTTCTAGCATTGTTATGATGAAAATCTGAGTACAACAGTTAGTCAGTAATTCAGATAATACAATCCACACAGGCAATAGAATTTCTTATTCAGTTGTAATATCCTCTGGCAGTACATATAGGCCATTGTAATGGTAACTTCTGATCAACTCTTTTCTGTATTTTTTCCAGAATACAGTCTCTACTTTTACAAGATGTTCTTTATCCCTAATAAGGCTTTCTGTTCAACTGTGTAAACAAGTCTGGTGTGTAAATGAACAGACTTTCAACTACATGTGAAGGTCTCGGCTTTTTTAAGTACATTAATTTTTGTGCTATAAGGTAATATCACTTAAATCAACTAATTAGAGCCTTACATGAAGTAAGTTAGTGTCTGCTAGAGATATTTCTAAAGAAATTGTTCCCAGCCTTACTAGCAGCACCATCTATATGCACCAGCATTCAACTGATTCTCATCTTTAAAGGAAACAGCAAATTATAGGTTTTACTTGTGATAACATGGCCTCATTCAGTTCAGTCTGTGTTTGTGCGTAAAAGAAAACTACACTGAATTAACACACACATTTCACACATTTTGAGAAGAGGATTCTGAAGGAATACAGGAGGTCACATGTTAATGTGGCAGATTCTATCATCTTTAGTCAGGATGAAGGATTCTGAACCTGAATGTAACTGAAGAGAATAAAAGCCTAGTGCAAGTCTGCTGGAAGTGTTAGTAAGTCCTTTTGCTTTTCCTCAGTGACATCTAACTCTGAGACCAACCTAAATCATCTTTGACAAAATAGGGCTATTTTCAAGAAACAAAATATTGAAAGCAAAATTTTCAGTCACAGCTGTGAAAAGTAAATTGTTCTATCAGGCAGGAAAGTTTCTACACTTGCTTCCATCATCTATTTTCCAGCTCAGATGAAATCCATTGTAAAGTTTAACTTAATTGTGGTCTCTGGTTGCTTCAATAGAGGCATTCTCCAAATGTCTTGATTTTATGACATCTATTCCCCCATCCACCACACTCTAAATTTATCTGGCATCAATAGATGAATTTTTCTTTTTGTAATATCACTGGTATAGAGTGGGCCACAGCAACACTGAAGCTTGGCTGTTCAATAACAACCAAAGACTTGCTACTGGCAACCTGACTTCCCTGGCAAAAAACACCCTGTTAGCACCAAATAAACCATTATTGACTGCAGTCTCCAAAGGATTAATATCATAGGCAGTCATCAAACAAGTACTCCATTGGCATCCTCAATTATTAAAGTTTCCACTGATATAAAATCCTCAGCACCTCTAGTACCTGCCACCAAGGCTCCACAACTGCCTGTCCAAAATCCAAGTTTTTACTTCTTTGCTTTTTTTTTTTGACATTAATCCAGTAGTAACTTTTCTGCTTTACAGTAGTTCTGCAGAGTAATAACATTTCTAATAATATCTTTGTATGAGCAAAAACTAAGAAATGAAGACAGTAAAGAACAATAGAAGGCTTATTTTGCTTATATAGCTTATTTTCTATATTTTTTCCCAGGACAGACAGTACATTCTCTACATGCAAAAGGAGAATGTGGAGAGAGAAGGATAAAGATGCAACATATCTTTTCTGGAATAGTACGTAATAAAAAAAGGTAAGGAAATTTTGAGGAATTACTGAAAGGAGGGTTGGTCTCTGAGTTGTTCACCTTGCTCTCCATCAGAGAAGCAGAGCTTTCTACATTTCAACATGTAAATAAGCAGATATCCACTGAAATTGTTGATTCATATTATCTTTTTCCTCTCTAACTAGATGCCTAGAAGATTAAGAGTTCTATGAACGCTAGTTGACACAAAAGAATATTATGCAGAGGTCCTTTGTCAAACTTACGGCTTTACAACTAGCCCTCTTGTCATGACCACAACATCACTCTTAGTAAAATGGAAGGCATAATTTCTGATTAGAATTTCAGGAGCCATTATTTAATCTTCCCTGTTTCCACCCATCATCATGATGCAGCTGTCAGGACTTCCTTTGCCACATCATCTTTGGGCTATAATATATCACACAGTTTGAAGTACAACAGCTTCATTCTTTCAGGTGTTCCTCACCCCATTCACACGCTTCATTTTACATGAGTTTGGCTGCATTAACAATCTGCGCATCCAGAATGTAAACAAAGAGATCTTGATGGGCAAGGCAGAGGAAGGTGAAGAAGCAAGCTCCACAGATTGTGCTGGGTAATAGGGAACAGGCCTGATAATTTTAATTAGAACTCGTGCCACAGGATCATTTACTCACAAAAAGTATTCAAGGACTTGTGGGCTTGAAACCTCTGTTTAGAGGAAACTTCTCTGCCCTAGGCTGCTTCAAGATGTCACTACATTAGCTAGATTTAAATATGTGTGGCTCATTCCAGATTCAGTGCCCCGAAGTCTTTCTGGCATGATAGTCACTTTCTACTCAACTCCTGTCACTAATCAGCACAGAAGCTGCTGCAGAGCTCGGGGGATGGTTAAGGAGAACAGATTAAATAAAGTGGAATCAGAGCAGCTTGGTTTCAAGTTCAATCTCTTTTGCTAGCTCTTTATACTACAGCTTGCTGCCTGCCTCTGACCTTCTAAAAGCAAGTTCCTTCTGTAAATTAGGTTAACACTGCTTATTTCAGAAGCACATTGAGCTGATGAGCTGAGATGTTAAATAATCCTTCATAAGGGATATAGAGGGACTACAAGTTTCTTATTACCCTGTATAAATTATTATTATTTGTGTCACACATATAAGTCCCAGTCCAGAATTGTCCCATTGTTATCAGAAACATATAAAAATAGGGGTTTTTTTTATTCTGAAGACCTTACAGAGATGGGGAAAGTGACCAACCAGCTTCTGTCACAGATAACACAGCTTCTGTCACACTAACTCAGGATCAAATTATTTGGCCAAGATCAAATAAGGAACCTGTGGCAGTTCTAAGAACTGAGACCACTTTCCCCCACCTCCAGTACCATAGCCACAAAATCATCTCACTTCTCTAAGATGGCAGCAACTCAAATGAACTTACCGAGAGGGAGAAGTGTAAAGGGAATCATCCTGTAATGCTGTCAGGGTTTAGAAAATTATGACTCTGAAAACAGCAGGCTAGGCAAACGTTTTATTTCTCAATCTCTTAATTAACTCGATACTCCCGAGAAACTTCCAAATAAGTTTTTCTTTTCTGTATCTCACAGACAAAGGTCTAGACTTTGGGAGGTGAAGCACTGCAGTGGAAAAAGTCTTTACAAATAGAGACCCAAGACAGAGGAAAAACAGTCTGCGAGTACAGAGAAATTGTGCAGTAGATCTCATCTTCCAAGCTTATAAGCTAATTAAAAGATTCTTTGGAAGACAGATTAGTATAAATTCTTTAAAACAATTATTTTAACAAGGTAATATAACTATTAGAGATGTGACTGTTACAAAGCACACTCAGAGAATTTTAGAAACAGGACACACTGATGATACATGGCTATGTCCCTGGGTTCCTCCCACATCCATGTAAACAGGAAATAGCTCTTTGGAGTTCGCAGAGATTATGTGGTGGTGAAACTCATTGTACTGGACTTGTACAGCAAAGTTTTGGTAGTGAAAGGACTACGGGGGTAGCTTATGTGAGAAACTGCCAGAAGCTGCCAGAAGTGTCTGACAAAGCCCATACCAGAAGCCTCCAAGACAGAACCGCCACTGCCCAAGGCTGACCCAATCAACAACAATGGTAGCACCTCTGGAACAATACATTTAAGAAGAGGAAAAAGCACCCTGCACAATTTCTACTTCAGCTGGATAGAGGAATGAGAATGAGAGCAGCAACTCTGCAGACTCCAAGATCAATGAAGGAGGAGGAGATGTTCCAGGCACCTGAGCAGAGGTTCCCCTGTGGTCGCTGGTGCAGACCATGGTGAGTCAGGCTGTCCCCCTGCAGTCCACAGAGGTCTACAGGGAAGCAGATATCCACCTGCAACCACTGGAGGATCCCACACCAGAGGAGATGGGTGCCCAAAGGAAGCTGGGACCCTCTGGGAAGCCCATGCTGAAGCTGGGAGGACCTGTGGAAGGACCTGTGGATCTGTAGAGAGAAGCCCACGCTGGAGGAGGTTTGCTGGTAGGACTTGTGACCCCTTGGGGGACCAAAGTTGTAGCAATCTGTTCCTGAAGGACTTCACCCCATGGAAGAGACCCACTGAAGCAGTTCATAAAGAACTGCGGTCCATAGGAAGGATTCATGTTGAAGAAGTTGGTGGAGGACTGCCTCCTGTTGAAGGGACCCCATGCTGGAAAACAGGAAGAGTGTGAGGAGTCGTCCCCTTGAGGAGGAAGGAGTGGCAGAGGCAGTGTGTGATGAACTGACCGCAGCTCCTTATTTCTATCCCCCTGTACCACTATAATGGAGGAGGTAGAGAAAGTGCAGGGTGAAATTAAGTCCAGGAAGAAGGACGAGATGGGGGGAAGATATTTTTAAAGATTTGATATTTCATTATCCTACCATTTGATTGGTAATAAATTAAACTAATTTTCCCAAGTTAAGTCTGTTTTGCTCATGACGGTAACTGGTGAGTGATCTCTCCCTGTCCTAACGTCAACACACAGGACTTCCATTATTTTTTCTCTCCCCTGCCCAGCTGAAAAGAAGAGTGATAGAGTGGCTTTGGTGGGGACCTGGCGTTCAGCCAGGGTCAACCCACCACACTCATCAGAATGGTATACGTACCTGATGTGGTTCTATGCAAAACAAACAGTAGCATTTGAAAATAATGACAGTGAAGTAAAAAATGTAGCCATCAAATATTCTGGTGTTAAAAGATACACGTTTGTGATGAAATGTGTTCTCCAGCTCTGGTCTAAGTGTTACAGCATTGCTGTTTGAAAAAAAAGGAACTGGACGAAACTAAAAAAGTGACACATGCCGCGTGCCTCACTGAATGTTATTTTAATAGTAATGCGGAAATTTTGCTTTGCGCACAAACACTTTT
Source organism: Pseudopipra pipra (assembly GCF_036250125.1). Lineage (NCBI taxonomy): Eukaryota > Metazoa > Chordata > Aves > Passeriformes > Pipridae > Pseudopipra > Pseudopipra pipra. The sequence continues at coordinate 62,628,065 of NC_087551.1, forward strand.
CTTTGGGGTGGATAAAAAAAATGTTCGAAGAATTCTGTATCTATTTTACTGGTGATGACAAGTATGTTAATTGCTTGCAGATAACATCTGCTCTAGTGAAATCAAGATGCAGGCTCTCGCTGGACTGCTAATGCTACCCTTTGCGCTTTGTTTAGCAGGTCTGCTGCTCTTTGCTGAAGTTTGAAGGGAGCTGAAGTGCCTTTGAATTTTTTGAGAACCTTCCAGTAACTGAAACCAAATCTGCCAGGAGTCCTGGGTCATCGCAATGTCTCTCTTTGAGCGCAGGACTTACCTTTGAAGCTCACAGGCTTTCACTGACCATGACGACGAAGTGTGCTCTGGTTGAAACAAGTTCATGGTGATCTGCCAACAGCCCTGCATGAGAGAGCCTCTGATTTCTTCTGTTTACAGTAGAAGGTGAAGGGCCTCTCCTGCTAGAAAAGTGTGAGCCTGGTAAATATAATGTCAGATCTAAGGAGCCCTTATCCTCTACAGACCGCATTTACAATTTTACAGTGTGCTTATGCAGGCCCTGCCATGAAGTTACTTACCAGATGTGCCTATTGAATCTGTCAATCACAGTATTGAAGAAGCAGCTCCAGACTGTTACCATTCCCTACTTCGCACCATGCATTTGTATTTACATATGTACTCTGTAGCAAACTTGCTTTAGCTTCCCTAAAATACTTGAATATAATTAGATCTCCAACATGAGGGAAAATTCCTATCAATGTTACTGCTATAGCATTTAGGAGGGAGCAAGCGACAAACAGTTCCCACTCATTGTCAAGAGCAGACCATTATTAAAATACTAAAGACAGAATGAATAGCAGGTAGAGATAAATATGCAATTGCACACTTAATAGAGCTTATTCTGTACCAGCCGGCTTCCCACCAGGAATAAAGTTCAGCCGTATACTGAGGAATGTTGCCAAGACTGGTGCTGCCTGTGGGGAAAAAAACCATTTCTTGTTTTTACTGATTTTTTTTCCAAGCTCTTCTCCTGCATAGGGATAATCAACTGCACAAATATAGGATGGAAAAAACTATGAAGCAGCTGAGTTGCAGAATCGAAGCTTATAGTGGATTGTGTATACAATCTACTCTATCTATCTATGGAGATAAATCTGTATCTGATTTATCACAGATTATTAAATGAACACAAGTTAATGGTCTTTTCCTGTTGTGGCAAAGCATAATTTTGTTACTGAGCTGTAAAAAGAAAGGTAATGCACATGAACCATAGGCTTTGGTTCTTCTCCTTTGTGCGCTGCTCACAAGGCTGCAGTGGAAGTAAATGGATTCATCTACTGGGCCCTAATTAAAGAAGGTTGTGCACTGACTAAAGAGAGCCGCAAGAACAGCAGTAAGAATCATCAGAGGTTTTAAACATACAGAAATAGTGAAGGAATTTGGGCTATATTCTACAGAGGAGAAACAACTAGGGGAAACATGATAATATTTAATAAAGATAAGACAAGGAGCTGCAAGTTAAACTCACAGCAAGGAAGATTTCAATCTGAAACCAGAGAAAACTTTCTAACAGGAACCACTGTGAAGTCCTGAAACAAATTGATGTGAATGATTGTAAAGGCTGAGTCTGCTCTTTCTGGTGATGCAGCTGCACCTGTAGTGGGCTAAAGAGGGAGTTAAAAAGAGTTCCCAAAGGTATTGGCAGACGTTTTTAGTATAACTTGTCAAAACAAGAGCCACCTAAGGGAAATGGTCTTTCTTTTTCATAGGGTATTTCTAAAAATTGTAGCCAGTGTCAGTCTCAATAGAAAGTGAGTGGCAGGGTGTTCCCCTCATCTGTAGCAATAAATTTTAAAAATAAATTAAAAAAAAATAATTTTTCTTTTTGATCTTGGGTCAGTCAAAGTTTTGAGGTGGCTCTGGCTACATTTTTCTCAAAAGATGCATACAAAGGGGATTTTTAAACTCTACAACTACATTAGATTTGACTATGTACTGAAATAAAGTCACTCTTGAAACAGTAAAAATTTCAATCTGCTGGAAATGAAAAATAAAATAAATCCCTCCCTTTCCCCTTGCCTACTGTGCCATTGCAGGGGGAGAATCCTTTCCTCAAGTCTTCTTTCATCTCAGGAACATTTTGCAGCTTCTTAGGATGCAGTATATTACATACATTCCCTCTGCATCCCTAGACAAAGTCAGTCTCCTTCCATCATGCCTGAGGCAAGGCTGCAGGTCTGCCCACTGCTCCTTTAGGGACCAGCAGAGTGCTTACTGATGCTGCTGCCTTCCATCATGCCTGTGCTCCTCATGCCAGCCCTGCACACCCAGACTTCTGCCCTAGCATGGCTTGCATAGGTTGGTTCTGAGGGAGCCCAGTCCTCCTGCCTGCCACAGCTCCTGTCTGAACCCCAACAGTCATCACCAGAAAGAGGGAACAAACATCATTCCTCCCTGCTTTCAGGTGCAGCACTTTCAAGGAGCACAGTACCTCACATACAGTAAATCAATGAAACAGCTCCCATTCATCACAGAAAGATAAGCCTCCTGGTATCACAACCACTGCCAACAAGAAAAGGCTTTCTGCTCTATTTTACCTCTTGCTTTATATTGACGCCATTTTTCTTTTGGGTTTTCTCTGAAGGAAAACTGGAAAGTTTCCCTGTACTCCTCTCAAAAGGAACAAGATAAAGTTTCACAGTAATCCCAAATTTGCCAAACATTGCAGAACATGGATTGTGGAGAGACAGGACAACAACAGAATCAGTATTTTGGCCCAGCAAAAGACTTTTCTTTAAGTTATGTGGTATGACAACATTACCTTATCTTCAGAAACCAAACTTCTGCTCTTGTGAGCAGTGTTTAAAAGACTTCTCATGAACAAAGAAAGACCTCAGATCTCAATAGAATAGGGAATCTCAGATATAGTTGGAAATTAAAAAGAAAACAAACCAAATTAGATTAAAATCAAATGAAGTCAGTAGATTAATCAGAGAGAGATTTCAGAGCTGCTTATTCAGTTTACCAGAGTTCTGGAATTTCTTAACTCAAATGTAAAGAGCTGGGGGAAAATTACACTTGTAAAAAAGCTAATTCCAGAATGAGAAAGGAAGGATAGGAGGGTGGAAAAAAGGAGAAAATATTCTTTGGTGTAAAACTCCTGCAGGCTTAGGTTCATAAGCTGACCCTTATGGTATCTGCTTATAGAAGGCTGAAAGCAAGACAAGCCTAGAAGACTTGCCTAGGAGGTTGCGTATTTGTCAGGTGTGAGGCTGGAAACATAAAAGTATTAGTGAGAAATTAAAATATGTAAAAATTACAGATCCTTCCCACAGATTATAGTGTGTACTCAATTTTTGTGATGAAGAGTGAAAACACTTCTGGTTTAGTACTGCAAGATTTAAGAGAGCTGAAGTTTGCACCTTGAAGTACCATTTGAAAGGCGGTGAATGCACTGGAATAATATTTCCCTTTTCTTGATTGCCTGACAATATGCCTCCTATTTAAGGAAAATTGCATATTTTTATTGTCAGTTGTTCACAGATAAACTGCTTTAGAGATTGTGATGACACAATTTGGCAAACATTTTCTCCAAGCCACACAAAGAAAAGAAAAATGCACAATTCCCAGTTCATTTATGCTTTCAACCATTCCCTCTTGCCAAAAGGAACAACCCTAGCCACTTGCTTCTGAAGAAAAGAGGCAAGATTTATCTTAGGAACAGAACATTACAAAAAATCAAAGAATACCATGGAGCAGAAGAAGAGAAGTTGAGGCCAGCTGAAAAGATAGGAGACCAGAAAGGACACACTAAAAAGTGAAGAGGAAAACTTGCATCCTACAGCTGTTGTCAGGAAGCGCAAAACTGTCCCACCAACAATACCTCAGCTGTTTTACAGCTGGTATTCCTGTGACACAGATGAAAAGATCTTGAGGACTTAGAAAAAGATTTGGTGTTTCTTTGACCAGAGGCACAGAATCCATCCTCTGTTAAAAGTAACTATCATCAGGGAAGGGAAAACATAGAAATGCTCCTGACCTGCCCCAAAAAAGTAGCCCGCTCAGGAAAGTTTTAGGGATTAAGTAATGATCTAAAATGATCAGTTAAGGGAATTGATTCAACAAAAACAGAATTTTGGAACTCTGAAAACAAAACAAGATTGATCAAAATTAAAATTATTAACAAAGTTTCTCAATGAAAGTTTTGGGGATGGCTTTAAGTAAAACTTGAATTTATGACTACAACATTTTTTTCCCACGAGATGCAAGTATCACAATGGGACTTACAGATAAAAAATAAGAGACAATGTCCGGTCACTAGCTGGTTACAACCTATAACAGAATGATTAAACAATTCAAGATTAGATAAAGAACTGTATGGACTAAAGTGAGCTACTTAACAAATGAATGAACGCTTTATATACATACATATATACATATACATACACACACACACACACACACACACGTATCACACGTGGCCTCAACACCATATTACAACTGCTGTGCCAAAAGTTTTCAGCTATGAATAGGCGTATATGCCTGCAAGCGAGGCCCGGGAAAGTCCCATATAGAGTCATTCAGTATCATCTCCTAGACGTCCATTACCAAATTCCATCTAGTTTAACTGAAATTACTTCTCTATTTCAACCTCACTATTTTTACTAGACAGTTCCTCCAAAATTATGACTTTCATGCTTAGAAATATACTTTAAGTCTTAGGCCAAAATCTTTCTTGATCAGTTTATATCCTGTTTGTCCTTGGGCCCATTCTTTGACAATAAGCCTAGACCAAATTATTTGCTTGCTTCTTAAAATATTCCCAGAGATTTTCATTAATGCTAAGTACTGAGCGTAGCAGAATTTTCCTGGGGCTGATCCACTGACACTGTATTTCAGGAAGGTCTAAAGAGCTTTCTTAGAACAAGGTGGTACTTCATTTTGTGAGTCTGAGGCCTGATTAATATTTCACCTGTATGGAAATGTTGGAGTGACGTTACACACAGAAAAATCTTAGATGCTACTGCCCTGTCTAGTGTACTGGCTTATGGAAAGGGAGTTTGTGACAGTGCATTTTGTTACCTATGCAAATGAAAACAACTGTGCAACAGCAATACTTGGACTACTTTATTCTGCTTGTGTTGATGAGCCCATCACCACAGGTTCCAAGGAAAAAACATGGAAATTACATGAAGTTCGTCCCCTAGCTGCCTGGAGTAGTGACTCTCCAGGAATCAAGGGTTGTCTCCCAGCTGAACCTCAGCTGAGTAACTGGTCAAATTTTTGTCATCATCAGTAACACTGTGTGGCTGATTGTGATAGAGATCTGCGACGCAATCTTAAAAAAAAAAACACTACAGAAGTTCTGAAGTGCCTGAATTTCATATTTATGCTCAGATAACAAAGCACCCAAGAACACCAAAATTTACTATAAATTTCATCTCAACAGTGTCTACATTATGAAAACAAGAAACTACTATTCCCTGCTAACTTTGAGCCATTCACAAGACAGTGAGTGACAGTGTTGAGCAGAATAATTTAATTTGTCACCTTATTCTGTAACCATGCAATTTCTTGGACTCTCCATGCTATATGACATGGTGGCAAAGCATTTGACTCAGTAACTGGCAATAATATTGTTCACATAATTAGTGGAGTGTCCCTAATGATGACTTAGGGATCCTATCACAGACAAAAACCCCAAAAAAACCAAGAGGAGTTTAAAAACATGCTATAGCAACTACATTACTGTAGGAATAGTAGTGATGGAAATTTCACAACAGATGGGAGTCTTTCATAAGTGCTGAGTAAGACTACTTACAGAAGTACAAGTGCATGTAAAGTACATGTTTTTAAAATGGCTTTATAGCATTGCCAAGTCATACCAGTGTCATCCTTTAGGTGTAAGTTATTCTATGCAAAAAATTATGTGATGTACCAAATCCCTGGGAGAATAGATGCTTAGTAGTATGGAGTGCCCATAAAATGGGAGGCAGCAGTAACTGATGAATACTGTGTTGTTAATGGAACAGAAATCAAATCTCTGCCCTGTGTGTTAGCAGTAGGTGGTATATGTACTAGGCTACTACTGGGAAGTTCCAAGAGAAGGCATAGATAAATAGAAAGACAACTTTTCATCCTCTGCTTATTGTGTTCAATAAGGGGATAAAAAAGAACTCCCCTTATATGAAACAAATTAATCTATAAATCCAGTTCCTTTTTTAAGCTCCAATTTTTAATTTTCTTCTTTAAATGTTAATTCACTTTCTGTTTGTTACAGGTAAGAGTCTGTTTTGACCTCTAACTTTTTCCACAGCAAATGCATAATAACTTTTACAAGGGTTACGTAAAGTCTATCAGAAGTAGAAACAAGGAAAAATTTAAAATACTATTTCTGGCTTATATTATCAGTAGATACTAAAGTCCCTGTCTAGCCATGGATAAGTCATACTACATTGCACCCAGGGGATTCTCTAAACACATTGCATTAAACACCTGTTTTGAAAGTAATGAAGTGTGACAATACCCAAAACTCTAAGCCATTCATTTCTGCAGTGATTTTTAAAGTAAAATTTTAAAATTTGTTTTGTTTAACCCATATTTATGCACATGATAGTGTGGTCTGGGAGGCTGTAAAGCCTTGATTAACATTCTTTGGGAAGGTTAGGAAATTTTCTTAATGTGTTTCCTCTTATCTCTGTTTCTAGTTTATGAAGATACAGGTGAGGTAACCTCATGTTGTACAGGTCAAATATTCTTACATGTTGCTGGAGTGCTCGATTTGTTGGAAATTACCACAGTTTGAGGAATGCTGATCTCAGTTTCAGTTTCATAGTTTTTGTCTTGTAATATCTGGTTTATTTATTTATTTCTTTGTGAAAAGCATTCAGAAGGAAATATAAGAGGCCAGAATATGGCTATGGAAAATTTTCAATTGGATGTAAAATGAACACCTAAAGTTAGACAAACAAGGAAGTTATTCCTTCAACATGAACTGCATACAGTCCCATCTTGTAGGGATACAGTAGGACTGGAAGGGATGACCTAGGATGACCACTGTTTTCTCAGGAAACAATAACATATACTGTACTTCATAAAGTCACAATATTTCTTCAGACATTGATTAGTAGGCTGGCACTTTTCCATACCGTCAGAAAGAATAATGTGAGAAAATAAAGTGTGTATGTTTCAACAAAACATGAGCCATATGGGAAACAATTTCCTAAAATTAGGCTCGGGATTAGGAGTGCTGAATTAAAAAGATTAACATACAAAAGAGATAAATAACCAGGAAAGCACTTAAGACATCAAAAAATGGAAAACCACCTGGACCTGCTATCATCTGTGGCTTTGGTGTGGTTATTTTTGTGTTTGGACAAGGGATTACCACAGCCCCATTACATAGTTCTACAAGGAGACACCAGTGAGTGGATGACACATAGGAAAACAAACCAAATTTTTAAGTACTGGCCAACCAAACACTGGTCTCAGCTGTGTGGAGATCATTAATATTTATGATGCCAAACCTAACCTCTGACCCTTCAGTCAATCAAAAGAGATGAAAATGAAATACAAGAAATGCAATAGATCAACTTTTGATTCACAAGTTCGTTGCGGAGACTGCTAAGTGTAAGAAAAGCATCTGTGAACTTATGTGGACAAATTAAAAAAGACCTTTGCTGAGTCATGGGGATGAAAACTTCAGGATTGCAAACAATTTTTATAAATGCCTATGTCCTCTGTTATTCTGTCTTCCAAACCAAGATCACCACAGTTGAGGGTGAGTTACTGCCATCTCCTGAAACACTGAAGGGTGCTGATCTACTGTCATTTCTGGTCCTTACTAGGAGCTGGTAATGGATCGTGACTTGTTCTTTTTTACATACTTAAGCAGACCATTGTTGCCAAATTATACATATATATTTTTACAACACGTGGGTTTTGGTATGTTCAAATCCCACCCCAGCTACCTCCATGGGGGGATACCTTTCACAAAAACTAAATGACTTCTTTATAGTCAAGGTAAATTAGTGGCCTAATTGCTTGAGAGTCTCTTTGCTTCTCTGGCCAGGAGGTATCCCAGGGAACACGACTATCTCTGAAGCTGAAGTCTGTTGTCACTTGGGAAATAAATGTTCAAAATTAAGAGCTTGGTTAAGACTTGAAACTGTGAATGACAAGAAACTCATTTTATGGACATTTAAAACAAAATAGACTCCTTCAGGGGAACAGACACACCTACACACACAGTTGTTCTGAGAGCAAGATCATGGGACCTCACCAGCATAAGAACTGATGTACAGCTAAAACGACTCTGTGAACATTCTGGCATCTTGTTGTATGGATATTACACAGTGAGTTGCCTGGGTTTGAACTGACTGTGTCATGAGGGCCAGTGGCTCCTTGGGGTCAGGCACCAAGAGCCATGGGGCTCCCCAAACTGGAAGGTGGATGGGCAGTGCCCTGGTGGCATGGGCAGCTGGGGGAAGCAGGGCCAACTTCAGCCCTGGGCATTGGGTACCTTCCTGGGTATGGGCTGAGGACAGACTGGGACACAGGCTTGTGTGTGAGCCCGACTCAGTGGGACACACAACTAGGCAAGGCTGTGGCAAGCTGGAAACTGGCCCTGCTGCTGCAGTTCTGGGGCAGGGACTGATGGCCCCGGGGGGCTGAAACGGGGTCCTGGGCTGTGGGCAGGGTTGGGGAGCACCCAGGAGGGCTGGCCAGGGTCAATAAGGCCTGTGGATTCCTCCATGTCCCTGATATAGCTATAATTTTATCTGATTTTATCTCAATTTATTTTTATTTTTCAAATTGACTACTATCTTAATGAATTACATCATAGTAAAATAAGATGGTTACCTTTATCTTAGTGCTTTTCCAATTATACAAGTGATTTCAGGGTACCTCAGAAACTCCAGTTATCTGGAGTGGCAATCTACTGATTGCAGTGCTGCTCTGCTATGGTACTGCCCAGGTCCTACTGTGTGATCAAGGCTATTAAAGAAGCCACAGGATATTCTTCCACTAACCTGAATTTTACAGTCAAAAGGAGAGGTAACAGTGACAGATTGCAGTACATGAACGGAAAGGGACATATGAGCTAAGGAGTACTGGTGAATACTCTTCAGAGTCCTGAAGAGTATTTGGATCTAGGGAGGGCTGTGTTCTCTCAAAATGTTCTCCTAATGTCAAACAAAACCCTGCAGTGACCTTATAAGAAAAAAAAGACACAATAAATAAATTATATGAATAAGTAAGAACTCATTAGTCTTTCTTCATAAATCTGAAATCATTCAACAACAAGCAAGAATAGCCTTGCCCTCTTTTACAAGTAGGCGAAAATCTACACAAAACTGATCTCATTCGGGAATATCTAATTCCCAGTGGCATGCTGTTCTTTGCACATTGCATCATACTGTTTTGCCCTTGAAGCTGCTCCTTTTCTACACAGGGCTCTGTAACCTGCAGATAAATGCCATTCAGATTGAATTTTTATTAATACAATACTCTCTTATAATAGTTCAAAGATCGAAGAATAGACTCTATGAACATGTAGACAGTAGTGATTTATTTCTGAAAGGGAAAACTACATGGAGCCAAAATATTAGAGTCTGAAGAGACTTCATAGTTTTCCTAGGCCACCCAGAAGCAGAATTAATGAGTGTTTTCAGTACACCTTCTTATGTGTATCTACAGCAATGGCTATTCCATGAATGAATAGAAAATAAATCACAGGCCCCCTGCAGAAAGTCCACTTCACAGAGAGATGAATTTCATGTATATTTTGAGATATACTATTTGAAAAGGAATTATCTTAACTTTAAACAATTTAGACTTCAAAAGTTTGGGTATTCATTTTGGAGAGCAACTGTCAGAGTACAAATCCTATTTCATTAATTTAGGCAATAATAGAAAACTATAGACTATAGATAAATAAAATATATTTATCCAGCAGCTATTGTCCTTTCTGGCACATTCTGCCTGACTAAAGATGTCATAAAATATTGTCAATAATTCGACGGTGATAGTCGTGCTGTACTATTTTCTTTCCAGCATTATCTTTCCTACCGTTACTTTTTAGCATTTTTTTTCCCCGTGCTGTAGTAGTTTTAGCAGTTGACCTGTTAGAGCATGCATTTTTCTTCTGACTTTCACGTATTTTAATTATTGTATAACAAAATACTACTTCACACAGCACTGAGCAACTTTTCCTCATAGAGGCCATGGCAAGAGGTATGGGCTGACAGGCTCGTCTCTATGTCTCCTGATATTATTCATTGTGGAGTCCTGGGCCAACACTAGTCTCCATGGTCTTTTCAGTTTACATTCCTTGTTCTAGAAGATGCCAAGAAACAGCAAGAAAGCATTTATTAAATTAGACAGGGAGACATTACAAAACAGGAAGGGAGCTGGATGGATGAGTATTTATCTTCAGAAGGTCCCAGCAAAAGATTTGTTCAAATTGCTGGAGACTATTTGGTTTGGTAAGCTATATAGGCTTCTACCACACTTCAGTTGGCTAAGCTCCTCTTTTTAAATATCTTGTGCACTTTTGGCCCTTATGGAGATACAAAGAAGTATGTTACTTTGAGTGGGACTATACAGGTGCAATGGGGTGAAGTTACTGTTTATTTGTCATCAGTGAGAAATTGTTCCCAATAAAATGAAGATCACAGGGAGGATGACAGGTTTTTTGTCATTTAAGACCTTCCTTTTTCAAACAAGTAAAAGATACAACATATATAACTCCAATTTCGAGCTCAGCTGAAATAAACTATTTATTGCATGTTAAACTCAGAATGAAAGATTACTTTCTATAGGCTCTATTCAGCAAAAAAGTCCAATTTTTGTGGTTTTGGCAATAGTTTCCTTCTGGGCTTCAATGGTTTAACTTTCACTGAGCTGAAGTCTCAATTAAGAGCCAGAAGTTTCTCCACACCTCTCCCTTGAGAATCAGCCTGGAGGTTCTTGGCAGCAGTTCTTTACTGGTATTGAAAAGATGTCATGATCCCAAAACTCATAGTTTTGCTTTATATTTACTATTTGCAGTCTACCTTAACTCTGTCTTGACATTGGTCAAGTGTTAATATTAGCATATATATGTTTAAACAAAAAGCAAGAACCAACCAGCTACTTTCTCTTTTGAAGATGTATGGGTAGAAACAAATATCAACAACATAGAGATGGAAATTAAAAAGTAACCTCATAGACCAGGTAATTACCTTAAACTAGCTTTCAAAATCCAGAAAACACAGAGTTAAGGTTAAACTTAAGAACCCCAACTGTATTTCCTGTGGAAATACAGGACAGTTACCAAAGCAACTGTAAATTTATTTATCTTACAGGCTTCTAGTACACTTCTTTTGGTTATGTCTCCTCTCTAGATTGAGTACCTGCATAAACTGTAATATAAAACGAAATTGTGATTAAGGTATTCCAGTGCAAGATTAAAAAAAAAAAGAAGTTTTTTAACAGACCTTCACTTTTCCTGGTATTGCTTAGTTTCAAGAATTAAAAAAAAAAGGGAAGAATCTTGGCTCTCTCTTTGTAACCTAATGTTATAATAATTCTGCTATCTCATCTCAGTTTCAAGGCAATGAGAACTGCATAATGTCCAGGAGCTAATTTATTCTGCATAGGATATGCAGACTTTCAACTGCAAGCTGTAAGAATTGTCTGGAGCCATACACTGAGTAGCAAAGATTTAAGTACAACTGATTTCCCCTAATTTTTGTACTTGTGACTTTAAACCTAAAAAAATTCAACATATTTTTGTATGAACTATATAAACACAGACATTGTATAAATCCACACACTTTAATGCAGATGTAATATTAGGTGAGTTTGCAAATTTAATATGCCATGGAAAGGATTAGATACAGGTATGTGCATGGACGGTGCCCCCAGCCCAATAATGTGATTAAAATGCATTTTCTCACAGGGTGTATGGGTAAACAGATGCAGAGGGAGTTCCAAAATCTCCTAACTTCCACAGCAATGAATATAGATGATGTGCCTGGGGACATTATGCATACAGAGTATTTGTGTCAACTGTAAATGTCCAAATGGCCTTTAAAATGTAGCTGTAAAAACTGATCCTGATGTGAGATAAATTCTGAGTGAGAAAGCAGTAAGAGAGCATAAGACCCAGGTTCTTCCTGGGTTCAACAACAACGTGCAGGTAGGCTGAAATGTGCCTAGTTCTTTGGGTATTTTGAAACAGCCTACAGCTAGTACAAAAGTTATCCATCTTCCAGGTATTCCTAAGTTCTTTCCCACAGGCAGACAAATCAATTCTATGTAGAAGTCTGAAGGAGAAATATTTTCTGTTAAAGAAACTCTTCTGATATCTGGAACAATAAAATATTTTTCTCCATTTGCATATGGAAAGTAGCAGTGCTATCTTAAAAATGCAGGAACACAAACAAATCACCACGAAGGAAGCTCAGATCAGTTGCCTTGCAAGAGTCGTTTACAAGCATGCACTATGCTTCATCCCATATTTATCCCCAGGTGCAAGAATGCAGATAAACAGCTATTGGGAGGAATAGTTTTGTGCTGCAAGTTCCCATCCCATCCCATATTTGTTGATGTGCCAGTGACTTGTGATTGGATGGAAAGAGGTGAATCAGCTAAGAGAATCTATAAGACCTATTACCTGCCTGGAAACTGATGATGTAAATTTACCCTGTTAAGTCCATAAGGGGATTTTAGAAGCAACATGCATCATTCTGAGTTTCAAAATGACCCTTCCCCAAAAAAGGCAATTGTTTATGGTTGTTTCAGATAGAAGAAAGAAGTCCATCATTACAACTTAACGGTTAATGGAGAGGTGAAAGATTTACCCTGATGAGATATAGATAGACAGAAGGGGTTACAGGTGCATATTGCAACAGATCTCCTTGGAAGTATAGGAATCTGAAAGAAATATTGAAAAAAATGGTTACAGCAAGTCAAAGGACTTTGAAGAGGCAAACAGAAAACTAGGAGAGCTTTGCATGACCGGTGGGTGAATATATGTCAGCACTAACCATTATGAATCTTTGGTTATGGATTTAGATTGGTAGATTCAGGTGAGTTAAACATCTGCCATAATTTAAGGGATGGTCCATAAGAACTATACATGAAAGGAAAAATTTAGGACAATATATCCATATGGTCATAGACACAGATTTATACATGAGGAAGAGAAGGTGGAAGAAATTAGTTTATTTAAATACTGAAAAAGGTGGAAGCACATTTGGCAGAAGGAGATTTATCTGGAAAAGCTGCAATATAAAACAGGATACACATAGTAGTCATCATATGAGAAGAAGTTACCTCAGGGATGCTTATAGCATCAGTTACTGGGAATTCCCACCCACATCACCCACACAAGAAGAAGCTGTAGAGAACACTGCTCTAAGTGTCCTCACCACAGCTGCAGCCTTCTCCGAGGTTCAATGTCTTTATCTCCAACAAATATGAAAAAAGTAACAATATAACTTTCTCTAATTTCAGAATACAACATTACCCCAGCCATATTACAGTGGAGTGTAGATGGAGTACAAAACAGTGGAAGGGATCCAGCAAAAGCTAAACAGAAGCTTATCACATTACAGTCTAAATTTCATATGCAGTAGAAAGTGAAATAATGAAACAACTATCTCCTAACAGAAATGTATTGCAATACTGAATGTTTGAGTACTAATGGAAATGAGTAAACAATGCTTTCCTCCCCTCCCTTCTCCCTCTCCCTCTCCCTCTCCCTCTCCCTCTCCCTCTCCTTCTCTCCTTTACGATATTTTGAAAAATTACTTTGGAATTGAGGGCAGAGACCAGCCTAGGCTGTTTGTGATGGCCTGGATATTTTCAATAAGTGCTTCAGTAGTGGGCACAAGTCTCCATCACATGGCTTAACTGAACAGGATGGGAGGGAACCCATTCGCAGGCACACTGGGAGTGTAATAGTTTGTCTGAACAAAACCATATACTAGAAGTCCTGTCTCAGTGTGGTTGGAAACTTTGTTGTATATCAAAAGAAATCCAGACAAAAGGGCAGTTCCAAGAGAGACACTACAGTGGCAGCCTAATGCAGTGTGACAGACTTGAGTGAAATACAATCTATAGTAATAATTTGTTTTATTACCAAAATCTTGCCAGGTAGCTGATGGTTCTATTAGAAACCGACAATTTCAAGGTTCCTACAAGTAGTATGTCACGGAGCATCAGTTAACACCTGCTCATCTTTAGTTTTTATAGGCTATTTCCACAACTTAAATAGTAAATAAGATTCTAGTTTTTCTGCTAGCTAATGAAACAGGTGCTGTGTCCATTTAAAAACAAATATTTTATTATACTAATTAACTCAAGACCAGCAAAATCCATTCATCCCAAGAATCTTCATTGCTCTTCTTTGAGTTGTTACAGTAGTTATAAAAAAGTCATTACTTCTCATAGCATAAAAATATTTTCCCATTAAAACAGTGGCCTGCTTTTAATAAATCCCAAGGTTATTGTTGGCTCTGGATTTTCAGCATGTAACCAAATGAATATTTTTCTGTGTGCAAGTCATGAAACTTAATATACTGTGTAAAACTGTTCAAATCCTTCAACAACTCGTTTAGTCTATTCAGATGTCAAGAGAGACGAAGCTGTATTTTAAACTGTTATATAGTCATGATTGACCTTTCATTCATTACTATTATCTCCACAAGCAGGAGACATTGTATTGGTAACGTTTCGACTGGGTTGCTGTGGAAAGAGAAATTTGCCTTCTGTGCTATCAAGAGGATAATCTGCTTCAGAACTTTACCTGCAACTGTTGTGCATTTTTTCAAATAGATAATTACAATATAAAGGGAAACATTTATTCTTTCTTTTGCAGATGAGTCAGGTAAGTTATCAGTTATCTGACTAGTTTCCTAGGGATAAAATTTAATCCATTAAAGTCAAAGAATTACATTTGCTACTGCTCTGATTTCACCCCATGTTTTTAAACTCAAAAGCTATTCCAAAAAGGTCTGTTTCAGTCAGTCATTTCTGAACCTGAAGGAAGAACAGGTTTGACTGTTCTCTCAGCTTCATTCCACATGGAAGGCTCTTTATTGAGCCTTTTTTGTGAAATGTTTCATTTCTTTTCTTTTCATGACAAAAATATTTCATATTTACAGTATGAATTATCTCTTGTGTAATTTTATTATGGCTCCCATTCAAGAAAACACCCTTATTCTGGAACAATATACAAACCACAGCTATCTTATGCTGCATGTCCCACCATTTCTGAATGCTTCAGCAAATGCCTGGAGCACTTTCCTGGGAATTCATACTGTAGTGGATATAACCAAAATTAAATTATTAATTATGGTAAGGGATTTACTTATGCCTAAGTGGCATAAATGCACAGAGAATCCCTTCAGCAGTCTCCAGCTTGGGTGTGACAATGAGTTGGATTACAGAGATACTCTTACCACCATCATTTGTTTGGGATTTTTTAGATTAAAGTAGCCATATCTGTTGTGTTTAATCCTGGACTCAATATCATCAGAAATATGGCAAAAAATTTGACAGCCAGCTCGGAATTAGGCTCCTCTCGATATGCATCTCTGTATCCTCACAATTTTCACAGGACCTAACAATCTTTTTTTTCTCAGAGCTCTGAGCCTCTGTACCTTTAAAGACACCTAGTTTACAGCACCATGGGAACCTGATGGCTAAGAAAAGATACAACTGAGCTTCACAGCATCTGGATTGAGTCTGTCATAGGATTATAGAGTATTCAAACTACTTTCCCTAGGAAAGGCATGTAAAATTTGTACAGGTCCCTTTTTAGGTGCCAAGCAGGTATGTTAATCATCCCTGACAAATCTGAAAAGACAGTAGAACTAAATTAGGCATATATCTTTTTAGTTAGCTATACTAATGACAATATCATGTTTCAGAAATTGTAAAGCCTAAGGAGATCATAATGATTGTCATGTTTATAAAATCCTATTATAGGATTTATAAGAGAACAGTGTTAAAGAAACTCACTGGGTGATTTTACATCAAGCTCATAACATTTCATTGAACTATGGTACGTATTATAGAAAAGTATTTAAAGGCTTTAGATGATTCGAAGCCTATCAGAGGTGAGAGAGAGTCTCAGAAAAAAGTCTTACCAAGGGTGGTTCTCAATACAAGCTGGAAAGATAGGGTGCTGGAAAGGGTGGTTTATAACAGAAACTCACCTGTAACTTTACAGTAAATCTGGGACCACCTGCAGAGATGTCTGTCTCTAATGTGAAATGTCACTCCTCAAGTTTGGTTGGCTTGAGTACATCTCCTCTGCCTGACGTGGCTGCTCAGGCAGCTCTTGCTCACATGATGTCTGCAAAGAGAAAGGCTGACCAGTTCCTGGATTCAAAAAGAAAGGCATAATTATATATCAGATAACTTTAAAATTACATTTTGAAGATCAATTTTCCATTTTTATATTTCTAAAATCCTTCTTACCACTCATGAATACCAGCGAAACCCAGGTGGACTGCAAGCGCTCAGCACCTCAGGACCAGCTGTATAAGGGCCAGTAACCCATGGTGACTTTGTTTTTCTCAAATGGAAAGGTTTGGTGACTAAAGGCTCAGTCTATGGCCTACCTCTTAATGGTTATAAAACTTGCCTGCCTATAGAGTCAATTTTCTGAGAATAAACCCAGCACAGCACTGCTGCCCAAACCAGCTTGTCACCAAGCAACTCCTGCGAACTTCCCTCGTCAACAGAGGGCATTGCTGCTGGTGGAGGCAATACCCAAGGAGCTGCAACAATGGCTGTCCTTGTCATTCCTCAAGAAATTCCTCAGCTGGCAGCCATTTCAGCAGAGGGAGGCTTTCTCCTTCTTTTTCTGGAAACCATTTCCAAGGATTTCTTTTAACCCTGGCTGCAGCTTCCCTCTTTATGCTAACAAAGCAGTGAGCAAAAGAAACAATCTTCAGTAAGCTCTGCTCTGGAGGGCTAGCAGAAGTTGGATTGCAGAAATAGGGAAAAACCTGATGGGGAAAGCAGAGTGGGGTGTGGGTGAACAGGTGGCCATGCAAGCAACAGTGAACTGACACTAGAAATGCTGGCAGCATTCCAACCTGAAGCCAAACCTGCTGATTGCTGCCTTCTTCGAAGAAGTCTAAAAGAGTAAATAAATATCTGATAAAGAAGTCGAAAACACTGTGTCTCAAATATGAAATAAGACATTGAGACCTTCTGCTACAAATCCTTCTTTAGCGCTCCTCTATGAAGTGGCAACACAGATATTTGTAAAAGGAGCTCTTCAGCAAAAAGAAGCTCTGGAGTGCAACTAAAGCTGTGTTTTATTAATTGCCCTTTTTTTTCCGTTTATGAAAAAATGTACCATACTTCAGAGTTTTTGTAAGAATTTATTAAGAAAAATAGCATTATAATCGCAGGCAGTTTACAGAAGTAGGTTAAAATTAACATGACTGTGTCTATTTTATGTGAGGACACCTAGAAATGTAAACTTCATGTTCCAGACATACCAGAAGGAAAGAATTAGAATCCTTTGCTTCGATCTAACCCCAGATTATAATTAATAAGATGCCTTTTACATACTTAATATATCATATTACATTGGGGCAGAGGTAAAGGTTGTTTGGTAGCTTTTCATGTGAAAATATATATGTTTCTATATTGGTTTTTTAATCTTATATTTGTAATATTTTCTGGTTTACAATGTTTGTTTTAGGAATACCACAACAGCCTCATAAAAGGATTTCATGCCAAATCACTGCTATGTATGTACTCTCAACCTCACTGGAGATTTTATCGGGGAATATATATGTGTGTTCAGTCACTTGACGCAGAACAGCTAAACAGCAACCAGGAAACTTATTTTCAGTATCAAAGTGTAGTTACAAACTCTTCCCCTAAAAAGGTGTGCTTCCAGACAGGCATCTGGAGAAGTCCATCACTGCATGAGACGTCTGTAACTACATGAAGTCAGTGTCTGTCCCTGCAGTTATCTTGGAATGTGGTATCAGTATGATATTTCAGCCAAAGGATGATATACAGCTCAAAGGTCTCTTGCATTTTGACAGATTTCAGTTCAGTTTCAGCAGAGCCACGCCCCTAAATATTTTGTATTGTTTGAATCATCTTTATTTTTTTAATTTATTGTTTAGAAACATTGACTATTTTCCATTTTGAAGTGTAGCCGTTGCCCATTTCCTTTATTTGTCTTTGTTTTTAGAATACACCATTTTCTGCAATGATCTCTCTGCCGAAAACAAAAATTATTTTCTCTACTGACTAATGTCAATACCTTTGCAAAAAATTTCTCCTACAGAGAATCATAATTCAAATAACAGGCTTATGAGTTCAAACCAACTTTATAAATGATATGCAACTAGACAAAAATATTTGTCAATGTAATTTCACATCTCTGCTTTCTCTTGTGGACATGGATAGATTTGTTTTCCAGCAGCATCTGAGGCAATGACCTCCACTTTTTATATAGGATTATTTGTGTCAAAGCAATTTTGCATGCTTTTCAGCTGTAATGCTTAAGGGTGGTTGAGATCTATGACATTTTGCAGTTGCATGCTGGGACAAGTAGTCCCCCAGAGGGCATACTTCCCATATTAAAGGGATTACAATCTCCCCATTTTCTGCATATCTGATTTAGACCTTCAGCTCCATGCAAACCGCCAGTGCAATCGCTCAGTTGGGCAACATTTGGGTGTTTCTCTCTTAGGTTTTCCAGCCTCTTTTAATATACAATATCTGTTCTGTTCAGATCTTGGCTGTGTTGAACTTTCTTTTCTGGAACTGCAAAATATCATAAGTTTGGCTGCCTAGCACCACTGCCTAATGTAATACTCCCTAACCCGTCTTCAAAAAGCCTGCCAAAGTCAGATTACTGCAAACATGAAGATCAGATATGTCTAATATAACTTTAGAAAAACCATGTGCTGTTTCCGCATTTCTATTATTGTTCTGGAAAGAAAAGCAACAGAAAAGGATTTGACATCTACTGTCTGCTCTGGTAGTTGTGGTGTCTACTTAGAAGAAATACACATAATGCATATGTCAGTCCTGCAGGATACCTATGTTTATTTTAATACAAATTCTAATTAGGCTGCAAGACTCATTTACAACCCTATATTACTTTCTTCAGAAAAGGAAAAGAAAACCTAAAATTTTCAGAATTTATTAATTTTCTATATTGAAAGTACTCATACCTAACACAACCAAAGACTTTTGCACTACAGTTAAAGGAAATGCTTCCTTCTTTCTCTGTCAATCTTACACAAAAATTGTCACAGCAGTGGCTCAAGAAAGGTGTATGTTTTGCTGATGCAGAGTGTTCTGATTCTCACTGAAGTACACCCACTGTATTATTGAAAAAAATATTTTTAATTATAAATGCAAAAACAATTGAAAGTATGTTCCATGTATCCTCATACAGAAATCTCCTGACTTCAAGAAATTTTCTTAACTAAATTCAGAGACATTAGTAAGGTTGATCAGATGAGGGACTTCTTTCTGAGAGATGGACAAATTCTCCAAACTTCATGGAGCTGTGAAAAAAACCCCATCATAGTAATAATGCTATAGCTCAATATCATGTCCGCAGAGCCAAAAAATAACTCTCAAAGTCTATTCTGCTACAGATAAAACTTTTTTCTGTTATTAAAATGGATATTACAATGAACCGTACAGCCAATAACTAAATCACAGCTCTGCAAAATATCTGCAGCCAGTACGGTAATTATCCCATAGCTACGAGGGTTCCCACAGGTTCTTTTTCAAGTGTGCAGTCAGTTTTCATGAAAAGACAAGTTCAAGAGAAACTAACACAGTGGTGCTGAAGCCAGCAAGAGGAATGATTATTTTGAATCATTTCAGTTTGGAAATTATTGCTATAAAATCAGTGGGACTGACTGAGGGCAAAGAGAGTAAACTTTGGCCATGTTTGTTTGGCACGAATGAACTAAAAACCTCACTGAAAAGGAGAATTGTACCTCTGTAATGTTTGGATTACCTTCCCTTTTGCACTTCTTCTGAGCTCTGAACACCATTCCCTTAAGGAAAGTAGTCACCTCCACAATGCTTTGGGAGAAATCCGAGCTTTGTATGCAGACTCGTCATCAGAAGAAATCACACCAAAAATACAACCCCCTGCAGGGAGTGTACAAGGATGGCAGACTGATCCTGCGCATTTATTCTCCAAACAGTGTTTGGTCCACAGTCCTTGAAGAGAAAGGGACCTCCGAGATCATCAAGTCCAACCCTTGATCCACTACTGCTGCGGTTGCTAGACCATGGCACTAAGTGCCACATCCAATCTCTTCTTAAAAACCTCCAGGGACAGAGAATCCACTACTTCCCTGGGCAGCCCATTCCAATGTGTGATTATTCTCTGTGTAAAGAAATTCTTTCTAATATCTAACCTAAACCTCCCCTGGCACAACTTGAGACCATGCCTTCTTGTCTTGCTGACAGTTGCCTGGGAAAGGAGACCAACCCCCACCTGGCTACAACCTCCTTTCAGGTAGTTGTAGAGAGTGATGAGGTCTCCCCCGAGCCTTCTCTTCTCCAGGCTGAACAGCCCCAGCTCCCTCAGCCTCTCCTCATAGGACTTGTGCTTGAGTCCCTTCACCAGCCTAGTTGCTCTCCTCTGGACCTGCTCCAGGACCTCAATATCCTTCCTGAACTGAGGGGCCCAGAACTGGACCCAGTGCTCCAGGTGTGTCCTCACCAGCGCTGAGTCCAGGGGAAGAATCACTTCCCTGGACCTGTTGGCCACACTGTTCCTGATCCAGGCCAGGATGCCACTGGCCTTCTTGGCCACCTGGGCACACTGCTGGCTCATGTTCAGCTTCTTGTCAATCCAAACTCCCAGGTCCCTTTCTGCCTGGCTGCTCTCCAGCCATTCTGTGCCCAGCCTGTAGCGCTGCAGGGGGTTGTTGTGGCCAAAGTGCAGGACCCGGCACTTGGCCTTGTTGAACTTCATCCCATTGGAATCAGCCCAACTCTCCAACCTATCCAGGTCCCTCTGCAGAGCCCTCCTGCCTTACAGCTGATCAACACTCTCCCCCAGCTTAGTGTCATCTGCAAATTTGCTGATGATGGACTCAATCCCCTCATCTAAATCGTCAATAAAGATATTAAACAGAACTGGGCCCAACACTGATCCCTGGGGGACACCACTAGTGACTGGTTGCCAACTGGATGCAGCACCATTCACCACCACTCTCTGGGCCCAGCCCTCCAGCCTGTTCCTGACCCAGCACAGAGTGCCCCTGTCCAAGCCATGGGCTGCCAGCTTTTTCAGGAGTATGCTGTGGGAGACAGTGTCAAAGGCTTTGCTGAAGTCCAGATAGACCACATCCACAGCCTTCCCCTCATCCACCAGGGGGGTCACCTGATCATAAAAGGAGATCGGGTTGGTCAGACAGGACCTGCCCTTCCTACCGTGCTGGCTGGGTCTGATCCCTTGTCCATCCTGTAGGTGCTGTGTGATTGCACTGAGGATGATCTGCTCCATAACCTTGCCAGGCACTGAGGTCAGGCTGATGGGCCTGTAGTTTCCCGGGTCCTCCTTCTGGCCCTTTTTGTGGATTGACGTGACATTTGCCAACTTCCAGTCATCTGGAACCTCCCCAGTGAGCTAGGACTGTTGGTAGATGATGGAGAGAGGCTTGGCAAGCTCTTCCGCCAGCTCCCTCATCATCCTTGGGTGGATCCCATCTGGTCCCATAGACTTGTGGGGATCCAAGCAGCTCAGTAGGTCACTAACTGTTTCCTTCTGGATTACAGGGGGGCTGTTCAGATTCTTATCTCTTTCTACAAGCTCCAGAAGCCAGCTGTCCTCAGGACAACCTATCTTACTGTTGAAGACTGAGACAAAGAAGGTGTTAAATACCTCAGCCTTTTCCTCATCTTTGATAACTATATTCCCGCCCATGTCCAGTAAAGAATGGAGGTTTTCCTTGCCCCTCCTTTTGCTATTGATGTATCTATAGAAGGACTTTTTGTTATCCTTCACAGAGGTGTCGAGATTCAGTTCAAGAGATGCAAACAAGACAATTCTGGGACACTTCTGGGAGTTTCTGCAACACAAGATGCCTTTGCTCCTGAAGCACTGGCCATGCTATTGGCATGCCATTCTTGCCATGATTAGTGCCGTTTCTTAAAAAGTTTAAAGTTTTAAATTTTAGCCTAAAAAGTGCCATGAAATGGACATGCAGTGACTGAAAAATACAGTGCATTGCTAACAGAATAGCTAGCTCTTCAGGTTCCAGCCATCTTCTCCCCAGGCCCTGGTGAGTGTCATGCTGACACCACTACAGAATTTAAAAAATGAATCTTTTATAGTTTGCATTGCCTTAACCTCCTCTCCTTAAGTGCTTGCCCTTCCTCATGGCCTCCTCACACACCACACTGTCAGCAGGGTCTGTCATGGGCCCCCGTGTTCCCTTGTACATGGTTTGAAGGTCAATCACATATGCTTATATGTGTCTCAGATGGGTTCTCATTGGTGAAAAGGCAGCCAGTTCTGCAGTGCTAGGAAAACAGCAGCTGTCTGGCTGGAAACAGGCAGTTACACTGAGTGTACCCAGGAAGAGTAAGAGCATCTCCTCTGAGCTAACCTGCACATGCTGCCTATTCCACAGCCTTTGTTGGAGTCCTTATTTCCAACTCCACCAGTGGGGACTTACTAAGCAGGGATCATTGCATCCCTTGGGATGCATTCGTATAATCCATGAAAACAGGACTGTAGAATTCTCCATGCCTTAATACTGGCCCTGTAATCTCTAGATAAGTACTGCTTCTATTAGCAAGCTATCATCAATTAAAACAATATGCTCAAACATATGTAATCATCCCCATGATAATCCCAGTCAGCACTCAGTTTCTGAACACTCTCTGGCCAAACTAACAAATACAGAAAATAAATCAGTGTTTAAAAAACAAATAAATACCAAAACTGTTTCTGTGATTAGACAAACATTTCAGTGCATATATGAATCTTGTTAACATGACATTCAGAGTATAAGACAGATACGGATTTTTCCATGTTAAGGTCTTAGGATATCCCATCAGTCCACTCGTCAGATAATTAGCACATTAGCTAAATTTGTTGACAGGCATTCTATGTGAGATTTATATCTTCTTTCAGTCCAAGTGAAATATTTGTCTTTCTTCAGCGTTTTCCAAGAACATACAGTATGCTTGAGAACTTTACTGTCCTATTTTGATAACCAAGTCCAAAAATAAGCTTAAAACTAATTGCCCAACCCAGCTCTCATGAAATGTCAAACTGAAGCTGGCAAAGGAAGATAGATCATAAAGGTGGCATTCTCATGGAGCTAACTGGTGCCATTATGCTTTAGGCTCTCTCCATTGCTACATTGTGTACCCTTACTTGGAGAGGTTTATGACTTGGCTGCCAAAATGTTTTCTGGGTGAAACTTGGCAGATAAAGTCTTAACCTAAGCGCAAATAAGCTTTAAAACAAATTTCAGGAAAAAAAAACAACAACAAAAAAAGGAAAAATCTATCTACACTGAGGCTTTGAGCAATGCATAGTCAAACTGAGTCGATTTGGTAAGCTACAATACACCCAGCAGAGCCCTAATGCAAGCCCTGAGTGCTAGCTCTGCCCATCCTGCTAGTGTTCTCACACAGGAACCAACACAACAGCTGAATTACCTGAAAAAGACAGGTGTCTCCCACCAGCTCAGCTGAATCAGATGTGGTCATTTGAAAGAAGCCACCATGCTTGCAGGAGGAGATGGCTGAAAAAGCTTGTCCTCCTTGGAGCAGGTGCAGGTACAGGGGTAAGGGCTCAGGGTCACAGTCTTGCCCCCACTCACACGAACCTGTGGCAGAGGTGGGGCCCAGCCCTTCCATGGGAAAGATTTGATGGTTCCTCCTTTAGTGGGATTTGCAGACACCCTACTAGGATTCACATGCTGTATGTTCACAGATTAAGTAGAAAGAGTCACAACAGCCATACCTTCTTCAGGAGTGTTTCTCCTGCAGGACTGTCAAAGAAGTCACATACTTGTTAAACCTCTTAGGATTCCCAGTACAAGACACTCTGCAAGAATTTCCTGTTTCACTAATAGACCACCACACAGGGAAGTAAAGTACTTTCAAGTCCTTCAGAGTCAAAGAGACAATTAAACCATCTCCCACTTACCTGCTCTTTTGATGGTGTGTTTCAGGCTCAGCGGACAGGTTTCAGCTCTATTAAGATATTTTATGATTCTCACTGACCTATCCCAGAGAGACTGCAGAGCAAAGAGTCTCTAATCTCACCTGATTAGCTGAAATGCGCAAGGAACTCTTTTCCTGGCTAAAGTCAGATACTGCTTACTTGTATTGCAGCAGTCATGCTATACAGCAAGGATATGTGGTATGGCTGGACCATCTGTGTGAGGCTGTGTGAAAGGTTGGGAAGGACTCACGTGTACTCCCACCTTGTTTTTATTCACCAAATATGCTAACTCTTCATTTAAGCATTTCCAAAATGAAGTGATTTGCTTTTCTGGGTTGGATATGAAAAGGACATTAAACGACATTCCATTAAGCAAACAAACAAATGAAACAAAAAATAAACAAAAAACCAAACCAAAACAAAAACAAAAAATAAACAAACAAACAAAAAATCCAAAGCAAACCAACCAGAGAAAAAAATGATGACATATAGCCCACAGTCTGGGCAGTCTGCTTGTATATGAGGAGCATTTTGAACATCTTATCTTCCTGGAGAGGGCACTCATTCACCTTTGAACAAGACAGTAATTCTGAGTTGTCCTTTCTGTCCCCATGAAAGTTTATTTGCTTCAGCCCACCCCAGAATTCCCAATATCTAGGTGGTTAGGAGGTGCACAGCCTCAGTTTAACATTTCTGCTCTGACTCGAGCTAAAAGGAAAAGCACCTCCATACTCTCCTTCTGAGGAGCAAACAGAAAGAGCAACAATGAGTAAAAATTCTAAATTCAAACCACATAACCTTAGTTTCCATTTTGGCCATTGGCCTGAATTTTGGCCATGGACTGAATGAATTCTCATAGACCAAATGTAAGTTCTGACAAACCTGTATAGATCTACAAAAAATACCTGTTTTATTTCCTCGGCATTGTCCAATGAAATATCATTGCATTAAGTCTGTGAGAAACAAGTTCAAACTATGACTTTCATAGAAGATTTAATGAGGTAACATTGTTCCAGTACAACTAGAGGGTAGATTTATAATCTAGAAGATCTAGAAGAATTGAGTGTAGATTTATTTTAGCTATTGGGCATCTAGCTTTATAGTATTGTCAAGAAATTATGAATTTCTAGGAATGGCATATAAATGTGTACAAAAAACATCAAGGTAAATGCCTGATTCTACAGTGGGTATGCAAATTAAGAGCTGTTGCTAAGAATCTAGCCATTTCTGTTCAATACAGCTCCTGAGACATTAAGAATTATTAAATTAAGCTTCTGAAAATGTTTTACTAGGTCTCTGTATCAGATATATCTTTCGACCCAATCATCTACTCAAACTAACTGGTAGTAGGAAATACTATTTCATACATCTTACAGTGCGAGAGTTCTCAGAAATTGCTTTTTTACCAGTTCCCAACACTCTGATAGAGAAACACCTCTTTGGAGTTCACCCAGATTTACCTCTTCAACTTTTTATGCTTGTTTCTTCTTGTACATATACTGAAAATAATGCTATATGTATATTAAACTATAGGTTTTTCATAGTTTTGTGTTGTTGTACAAAGACATTCCAAATTTGCAAGTTTTTTCTTGCAGAAGACACCATTGTTAAAAAAAAGATCACTTCCATTTTTTGGAATCATAATAAGAATTAGCTTCAGCTATGGGTGAAATTAAATCAAATGTATGAATTAAAAAACTTGAATAAAGAAAACCCTGATATCTGTATCTAAGGAATTTCATGGATGCCACCCTTAAAGATAACTGTAATACAAAGAAATGGTGGGGTTAAATGTTGAACATATTATAAGAAAATGAAGTTGATGTGTGTAATCTAATATAAACACTGTTAATTGTTTGTTTCTCTTGGTTCTCTTATGCTCGTTCTCTCTCCAAGTTAGTTGGGATTCATTTCACAGAAAACCAATTACTTCAGGACTCTATTAGATTTGCATTCACTGCTCTCAGTCAGCTCTCTTATATTCATGAAACCTTATTCATGATGTGCAAGAAAAACCCTGAAGAGAATTGAGATCTAGGGGATTGGCCAGGTTTAATAGAAACTGTGGAACTGAACTGCTGCTAAAGTCAGTCTTTTCAAGACTGCATGGAAATTCTTTAGAGGCACTCAGAGCTTAACTTGCTGTGGCTGCAGTGGCAGTATTCAAATGCTTAGGACTGGATGGAGAGCTTAAAACTGCTCCTCACCGTTTTAGGTTTCTGTTCTAGTTTGCCATCAGTCAGGTCAGACACTGGACTTCAATACATCCCTGCACATAGCTGACTTGAGCAGAGATACCACTGGAGGATCAGGACACGAGATGGGTTGAGGAGAGCCTTCTGACTTATTAGGACCTCTGAAAGCTGGACCCTGATCATCAACCGCACCCTTACAAAATGCCAAACATCATTCTAGCTCCTTTGGAGGGAAGCTGAGTTACAATCTTCTGATAGAAGATCAAAACAGGAGCTTAAAATAAGCTATAATTATTAAGCTTGACAGCCTTTGAGATGGCTGTCATTTTGTCTTCACCAAATCAAAGCAGGACTGCTCAATATTGGTATTTTCTTTGCCTTTGCATTTAGTGTCCCTTCTCTCACTTTCTCTCTCAATGTAATAAGATAAAATTTTGTTACAAACTCTGCTATAATTTCTCAGTAATCTGAGAGGATAACCACAGCTGCAGTTTTGAGGTTGCCAGCAATTCCTGCTACTGGCAATTTTCCCTCAGTCTTGTTAAGAAAGTTGCCACAATTTTACCACAAATAGTAAGTCTGTGGCATACTCCCGAATTTGCATACAATTGCCTTTAGCTTACCAAAGTGAATATTTCTGTTAACAATAGCCCTCTAAAACTGGTCGAAAGTAGGGCTTCAGCCAAGTCAATCTGGTTTACATTATGCAAAGTATTTTAATGTGAAACGTTTTAATAGAAATTATCACTAGAGTCACTTTGAGATCATATCTCCTATCTGCAAGACTTGAAAAACTGATTGTATACTT
The DNA here is from genome assembly GCF_036250125.1 of Pseudopipra pipra. Classification (NCBI taxonomy): domain Eukaryota; kingdom Metazoa; phylum Chordata; class Aves; order Passeriformes; family Pipridae; genus Pseudopipra; species Pseudopipra pipra. The sequence continues at coordinate 62,655,240 of NC_087551.1, forward strand.
GATTTTTGGATAATTTGTACTGCTTTATCCACACAGACACACAAAATCATTGGAAGCACATTTAGCCAAAATTTAAGTACAAGTTATTTTGTTAACATTGTTAAAATGCATGTTCAGCAAATCCATTTGGCTGTATTAGCTCATAAATTTATGCAGCTTGAGTCGTTACACTCTGTTACTAGTGATTAGAAGAAAATCTCTACTACATTGTATTTGTGTTGCCATTTGATTTCACAGGTTAAGTAGATGTTATATACGAAGACAGTTACAAAAAAATCTAAATCTATTAATTTGTAATGATATTTAGAAAGAGGTAAAACTGGTTTGGTTAAGGATTTTTAACGAAGTGTGCTAAAACTTCTGAATTGATTAATTTGGACAAAATGTAAGTTTGTGATGACTTATTTTTCTGAACACAGCTGAAACACTGTGAATCATCATGATTTTCTTTAAATTATTTCTTTTGGTATACCTGTAGAAGTATAAAATTGACTCTCCAAGATAAATTACAATTTCATTAATGGTTTTAAGTTGGGACATTCTTCCTGTAATCCACAAATCTCAAACTTTCATTTGGATTACGTTTTCAAAACAACCAAGCATTAGAAAGTTTTCTGTAAAAAACTAAATATATTTTTTTACCGGAGCTGTTTTTGCAGTAAGTCCAGTCATGTCATGTAGTTTCTCAGAGGCACATGAAAATCAGCTGCATCACTGCATGCACAATTTGCTTACACTCATGCTTCATCTTGTTTTATGAATTAGCATGTCTCTGAGAAAGATGGAACAATGTAAACATTCTGAAATGTTGTGGTTTTGATATAAAAAAACATTGTGCCTGGTCATATAGAAAGACTCTGTAAAATACTAAGGAAATAATTTTTTTTAATAACAAAACCAATCACCTATTCAGCAGGTTTTAATTGTTTTCAGAGGAGCTTGACAGTATATCAAATTGTTCAATCATTAAATGTTGACACTACAATAAAGCCACCTTCTCTCATGATTATATCATTTTCTCTGTAACTGAAAAGACTTTAGCCCAGCCATCCATTTAATAGTGTTTTCTTTACTAAAAAGTGGTATATTTTACTGATAAAAATAGAACAAGTCTATTCTTCAGAATGAAAGCTAATTTTCCAAACCTCTGCTATTTTAAAGGCTGGCACAATGGTAGATCTACAAATCCCAGATAGTTGCACTGCTATTGGATGTCCTTGAAACAAAACAGATGCTGGAGCTTTTTTCCAGTACTCTTCAATGTGAATTTTTGGATTCTGGAAACCAATTAAAAGTGATAGGGCAATTATTGGTAGCTTTCACCTTTTAGCCTCCAACTAGAATTGGACTGCTTAATTTTGAATGGATACAGAGGACAATCAGACTCATTATTCATTCTCTTCCTTCTGATAGTGGAATTCTAATAGAACAAAAGTGTCATAAATAAATGGACAAACACTGAACTGAAAAACATGTAAACATTTGCATCCAGAATCTTTACCTTAGGACTCATCTCAATTTATTTATTATCAAGATTTATAGCATTAATGCCAGTCACACATGCATTTCATCATATGACATCCAGCTTGGACACGTTGATAGAAGAGGTTGCTTTCACAAATCTTAAGACTAAATGAACAGATCACCAGGTAATGAAAGTCTTAACTACCAGTAAAATATTTGCTTAGAATGATTCATCTTCATAAGAAGTTATCTCTTCTTGACCCAAGGGCAAGCTAAATTTGGCACACAGTCCAACTGTGTTTAGACTAAATGTAATCTTAATTAGCACTGTTGTGATATTCTTTTTTTGTATGTGGCCATGCTGATGACTTCAAAAATCCTCTGACTACTAGAACCAGCTGCTATATTACTGGTACTGTGGCACCCTTCACTTTCAGACTGAGGTTGAGGTACTCTCTTGCCTCTGGGCTTGAGTCCATCCCATACTACCAAAAAAAGAAAAAAAATCTTAAAACACATAAGAACAAACATAGATTTGGATGGCTTTCTTTATCCAAAGAAAAGTTATGACCATATTAGTGAGTTAGGAGTATCCCCCACTCATAGTACTACATTTATAAGTCAAAACAGAGTTCCTTGGACTTACATGTTGGACTTACAACACGATTTTGACTGCACTTCACAAAGTGGACAACAGCAAGCTTTAAATATGTCTTGCAGGTTTCTGTAGACAGGGTGCAATGGTTCTACTGAGACACATAATGTTCCTGATCCCCAATGAAGTATTTAGTCCTTACCTTCTTTCTCTTTTTCCAGTTTTGATCCTTCCTCACAGATACAATATTACACCTATTTATAATTAAGTTGATTTAATTTAAAAAAAGTCTTTCAGCAGATCAGACTTCGGGTCTGTTTCTAAATTGCCCTGTTAATATGGTCTCCTAATCAGACTGCTGGTGCTGTGTATGAATTCCTTCTTTTGTCAGAATGATCCAGTATATATTGTTATGACAAAATTTTAAAAGCAGCAATATAGTATTAATTTAGAAAGACAAGTATTTAGGCAACCATTCACTGTCCATAGAGCAAAATATCAAATATCTTTTCTTTGTCCTAGAAACTCAGAAGCTTGACTACAAACATCACATTGCATGTGATCTTCTAACCAGATGCAAGGATCAACCCAAAGAAAACTCACGTAACAAACACTGAATGAGACAAACTTCTGATTATTCAGTCTTGTTTCCTGTTCTTCAGCTCAGAATAATAATTTGTGATTCTTTTCACAAAGGAATTTGTTTTATAATCTGGACACAACAGCTAAGCACCATTCATCCTCTTGGTCACAGTTCTAGACATTCATTGTAAGTTTTTAACAAAGAAGTGCATTCGATTTCCAGGGCAACCTGCTGCTTTTCTTCTAATTCACATCATCATTAGGATAGTTTACCATTTAATCCAAACAGATAAACCATAGAGAAGTTAGATTGCAAGAGATCACAGAGAAGAAATTGGGTGTCACAGGCAGAAAACCATAGGTAAAGTCTGAGAACTAGTTTCTCGAGAAACTATGCCTGCAGAACAGTTCTGTACTTTATCTCAACTGCTGCTTCAATCAATGCTTCCCTTGTACTGTTTCTCAAGACTAATTCTTCATACAATTGGCTGACACCAAGCAGTTAAGCAGACATTAAAAAGGTTGCTTAAGACTACAAAAAGAGAAGTGCATATGGTTCTATCTATTTGAGCAAGGTAATTCAAGAGACTTCTTCCACTTCCATATTTCCATTTCAAACTTTCATTGATGTTACATACCTATAATGTCTACACTGCTTCTGTTTATGTTCATGTAATACTTGCACAAAGATTGTCTACAGATAGATTTCCTAAAGCCCACCCCAGGGTGTCACTGGGCCATATTCACCTCTGAAGCATCCAGATGAGATTGAAATTCAGTCTCTGAATTTGTCATTTTCAACTGGTTCTGTGCTAATCACTGCACCTCCTGTAAGTTAAATTATTTCTTAATTGCATTAGGAAGAAATCCAGAGCAAACTCTTCTCCCTGTTGCCATCAGCAGAAGCTGTTGATGGAATATGCTCAGTCACAGTGGACCCACCAGAATGAACAGACTGTGGTTTCCTGTTCCAAGGAAGGAAACAACTGGTTTTTCCCACAAGCACATAAAAGAGGCTGCCGCTTTGTAGGTAAACATAAGGGAAGGTGTGTAAGCCGTGTACTTCCTTTTGCAGCCAGCTTAGTCCTAAAAGACCAGGATTATTCTGCACGTGTCAAAATGAATTCAGGCTCAAGTAACCCAACATGAAAATCCAACTCCTGACCAACTGTAGCTCTTGAAATACATGCCATGTCTCTATTTTAAGCAATGGAAAATTCACCTGGTAGAAGTAAAAATTTTGATGAGACCAACAAATAGAGATGACAACAATATTTAATTCTTCTATATCTCTAGTTTTTAGCTATATAAACTCTATATAAAGATAGGCAAATATTTATACTTTTATGCTACATTTTCAAAAAAATGAAATTACTTTCTGCTTAAAATTAAAACCCCAGTTGTGCATTAGAAATCAAAAGGAACTAGATTTCCAATGCTGCTCTGTCTTCAATGGATGGTGTAAGGTGTATACTGAAAAGCTTTAAAAAAGACTCCAGGAGTGATTATTTAATTCCCTGATCTAGGCAGTTAACCTTCAAGATATTTCCTCCAAATTACATATTATGACATATAATGACATATCCTCACCACCTAGCTTTTACAGATAGAAGGAAAAAACCTTATGGTTCGGTTGCTTTAGATGATCCACATTGTCATAACAGATGACTGACAACAGCCACCGAATCTATGGTGTAGTGTTTCAACGTTGGATACTCATCTACTGAGCTGCAGGTACATAGGAGGGGAGCATTATCATTTGCATTATAACAACTTTGAAAAAAATAAACTACAAAAAATCTATGCTTTCAGCTTTTAATATCCCTCTCTAATTTAGCTTGCTAAATATTGTTGACTGTTTCTCATCTTACATTATTTATATTGCTTTAAATGTTCAGCATCACCTAGAAAAATAAGATGCTTGTACTATATCCCATCAAACCTCTTGCAGGCTGCATGATGTCTAGGGAAAAAGGGCACAAAATTAATCTGCACCTGATTTCAGATGTTACATGTCAAATTTGAGCTTTCTTGCATTTTAGTGCACCAGAGGCAGCTTTGGGTTACTCTGGTTTTATGCCTGCAAATGGAATTGTTATTGACTATTTGCAATTTATTTTGTAAGAGCCATGTCGTATGTTTCATTATCCAGTTTGCCTGCAGTTTGAGAAAAGTGCATATAACTTTTGCAGCCGCTGTAGTAATAGATGAATCAGAGGGATAGAAGCAGCCCACAGTTTCATCAGGTCTATTTTTTAAACAGTGGCTTGTCCTGGTCCCCTACTATCATATGATTTTCCTCAATAATCTGTGAATGGTACTTTAGCTTTCCTGTACATACTTTTTTGGCTAACTTACTAAAAAGAAAAGCACCATATCCTCATTTGTTTTTATAATTTCCTTTACTCATATGATCCCCTTATGGTGATCAGGGACCACAGAGGACCTTGAGCTCTTGTGAAACTCTGTAAATAAGCCTCTTGGTACAGCAGCATCCCATACGGCATGCTTCCCCCATGCAGAGTCCCTACTTGAGTCAACAAAGTTTTGGCCGGTGAGTGTAGGGGGAGTAGGAAGAGACCTTAATGATTCACTGGTTACCTCATTGCTCAACTGCTTCAGTGCTGGTAGGAGAGCAGGAGCTCATATGACATGGTGATGTAGGGGTCCTCAGTTTCATACAGCCTTGCAGTGTTAACCTCACCAGAGAGCCTCATAATCCTCAAGTGATACTCTTGGCTCTTTGCACTGTTGCCTGGTAAAGAAAGCAGAGAAACGCTTCCAGCAGGGAGCCATCACCCTTCAGGCCTTTAAGGGAAAACACATATGAAGAGAGGCACACAATCATGCATGCACACACGTATGACTCCCCATATATCACAAAATGTCTGGCCAGAGCCATGGCTGGCTTGTGGAAAATTTTATCTTGGTTGGATTAAAATATACCTCACTTCTTGAGCCTTTTTCCTTCATGAATTTAGTCATCTTGTTACCTCAGTGAACCGCATTTTATCCAAGGCCTTGTATGTTTGAAAAATTATATGGTTAAGCAAGACATTTCATAATCATTAATCTATAGTTAACTCAGCCTGCTGTATTATGCAATACTATGAGGACCAGCTGGGGCCCACTAACCAGAAAGCACTTTTATGGTTTCTCTTAAGGGCCATTAAATCAACGTGATGAGAGCACAGCTGGAAAAAATCCTGCAAAAATTTATCAGATCCCACACAATATGTAAAGGGACTACTTGGTGCAATTGCAGACTCAGCACCAAGCCCTCTCAGCTGAAACTGCAGGTGGAGGAACATTTACAGCACAGCTCATATATAGTCCTGAAAACGTCTGCTGTCTCTCCTTTTTCCCTTGTCTATGGAGTTTTCCATTTTAGCCTCCCTAACTGCTATAATTGCTGAGGATCCCTTAGGGGTAGATTAATGGGATCATATGAGCAGCCTTTTAGGCAGTTGTCATGCTGCCTGCTTAAGCTGTACAAGGCAGAACTTCCTAACACTAATGCAGGGAACACTGGCAGTACTGCCTCCTTTATCTCAAGGACACTCTGACAGGGGCCTGGAAATTGCACATTTTCCTCCTTTACATTTTGAAACGGAAGGCAGAAAAGAGGAAAAAATTATTAATCCCTGAAACCCACATGTTTCATGACTATTCACACATAATAGATTATGCAAAAGTAATTAAGAAGGAATGCTGTAACTGAGTTATGATGTCCTGCAGAATTAGCATCTGGTGAAATTAAGCAGATTAGGAAGCGAAAGGCATATTAATCAGAATAGAACAGATACAAAAGCCCCACCACTATACCTGCTTTATGGATGTCCAATGGGTTTTAAGCCTCAGAGCAATTTCTTTAACACCTTTCTTAAATGTCTGTTAAAGTCCTGATCGTAGGGGTTTGTTGAAGCTAGTGTAGTTGTCCGTGGAATTAACAACCTCTTGATTAGATCCATAAATGAATCAAATGACAATATGGAAGAAAGAGAAGAGCTACATATTGAAAGAAGTCTCAGGGTAGGGGCAAAAGAGAGGAAATGCAGTCCAAAAGGGACTTTGCAAAACAAACAAACAAACAACAAAAAAACCACCAACAAAAAAACCACACACACACACAAAAAAAAAAAAAAAAAAAAAGACCGAACACCAAAAACAAGCACACTTCTAGAATTCAAGTGGTGGTCCATGGGTATTTTTGCACAGTGGTCCAAAAGTAATCATGGCACATGCCTAATAATCACAAGTACTGGGCTGTGATTTAAATGCACATTAGAAAAATTCAACATGAGAGGTGTTGATCCTACCAGCCCTTACATTCAAATCTATGCAAGGCAGTAGGCAGGTGTCTTCCTACTTCTAGACACAAGTGGCTGGTATAAAGCCAGATAGTTTATACATCTAAGCTTATCATGAATGTTTTTTATTTATGTTTCCTTCCTGTCTTCTCCAAAATAAGCACCCCGTACAGTCTGCTTCCCTTCTTCGCTCCTCTTTATTTGTGATACTGTGCTCCCTTTAAATAAAACACTTATGAAACAGCTGCTCTGTTCAGCACTGCAATATTACCAAATAGCTTAGGGTAGGAATTAAAATGAAACAAAGAAATAAAAAAGACAATGGAAATGTGTACATGTGCAAGGGAGGGTTTTGAAGTAGAAATGAAGACCACTGACAAATTAGAACTTAGCTATATAAAGCAGAGCTAACAGCTTTCCACTTGCAAAGCAAGCCATAATCTTAAAGGATCACATTTTGGCAGATTGAACATGGACAGAATAGCACATAGCATCATGCGCATATGAAAAATACATATGCATTTTTATAATAATCAGAGCTCAAATCAGTTCAGCAGTTTAATTACCTAGGTAACCTCATCTCCTCGGATGGTAAGATTGATGGAGAGATAGACAACAGGTTAGCAAAGGCATATAGTGCTTTCGGAAAGCTTCATAAAAGAGTTTGGCATAATAAACACTTGAAGAAAAGTACAAAGATCAGTGTTTACAGAGCCATAGTGCTGTCTACTCTCTTGCATGGATCTGAATCATGGGTCATCTACTCCCACCACCTGCGTCTCCTAGAACACTTCCATCAGCGCTGCCTCCGTACAATCCTAAACATCCACTGGTCAGATTATGTGACCAATACATCTGTTCTAGAACAAGCAGCAGTCACAAGTATTGAGGCCATGCTGCTGAGAACACAGCTGTGATGGGCAGGGCACGTCTCCAGGATGAAGGACCACCGCCTCCCTAAGATCTTGCTTTATGGTGAACTTGCCACCGGCTACCGCAAGAGAGGAGCCCTGAAGAGAAGATACAAGGACTCCCTGAAACAACATCTCAGCCTTGGCCATATTGACCAACATAACTGGTCTACTCTGGCTTCCAATCGGGAGGCCTGGAGACACACCATCTATAATGCTGCTGATGCTTTTGAGAACGCACGCAGGATCACCCTTGAGGAGAAAAGACAATGCAGAAAGAAACGTGTCATGCAGAATATACCACCTAAGGAGTCTTTCTGTTGTGCCTTTTGCAACCAGACTTGTCTATCTCGTATTGGCCTTTTTAGCCACCAACGCGCTTGCAACAAACATGGGTAGAGCCCTTCCCACATCTTCGTTCGTGAAGTCTAGCCATGTTGATGATGTGTGTATATATGTGTGCGTATTTGTGTAGATGTTATATGGATTATTTATGTCACACAACTTAATCTGTTATATTTCCTACACATATGATACTTAGATACACAGACACACAAATAACATATATCTCATATTACCATGCTGCACTTTAATTAAAATTCAAGAAAGAAAAATCTCACGGAGACATTTTCTTTTTCCCTGTCACCTCGCCCAGACAAGGCTAAGATGAATCTAGTTTTACGTAGCTTAGCAAGGCTGAAGGACTTGCGGAGAAAAGATTAATAAACCCCTTCTCCGAACCATTATAGTCAATGGAAGATTTGTCACTGTTTTCAGTGGGTGCAGGATCAAGTCCTTCTCAGACTGAATAGGAAAACCAGGATCCAACATTCACACAAAAATCTGTTCTTGAGTGGAGAAAGCAGCACTTTTTGCTTCTGGGACTTCTTTATGTAGAAGGAGCCACGGGGAAGAACAGTATGGAGTGATGAGGGGAGACAGAAAAGTGGGTGACATAACGAATATCCACCTCCAGGCAAGGCACTCAAAAGAAACTTCTTCATACTGTGCTGTCTTTCCTTCTTGCCCTTACATCTTCTGGAACTGCAGTGAAAACAAGTCAAGGTCTTTATGGAAAATCTCCCTTACAGACGTGATTCTTGAAGTCTAGAAGCGTAATACAAACAAGAGATCCAGGGCATGGTTAAGGTTGGGGGCCTCTGGTGCTCATATTTAATAATTCTTTACAATTTTATGTCTCCCCAATGGTGTTCTTTGTGTGAGTGTAGAAGATTTTTACATTTTACACAGGAAAGAGTATTTAAAAACCTCTCACTTAGTTTTCAAAAGTGCTATTTGTTCTTAAACATATTTTGACAGGCTTGCTGCTCTTAAAATATATTGACGTAACCAAAGCAGAAATATCCTCTGCAGTAGTTCATGGTTCTTTTTACTGAGGAAGTCTGAAATGAGTTTCCAAACGAAAAGCACAGGAAGTACAGAATTTTTGAATTTTAAAAACACAGAAAGTCAAGACTCCCTGAGGTATACAAAAATGTAGAGGGAGAAATTCTACCTTCTCAAGGTTTGCCAAATGAAATGGGAAAGAGGGGAATTAATTCTTTTCAGAAACAAAAGAGAAAACAGAGTAGAAAAGCTTGGGTCATGAGCACCAAGCAGGCAACAGAATGACATGTTGCAGCATGCATTCTCTCCACTGGAAATGCAGTCTTGCACAGGATGTTCTTGGCATATTGCAGTACTGTGTCTTTAGACGGAGACATGACACGCAGGAGGGACCAGTAGAAAGCTCTTCTATGATTCTATATTGACATGTGGCACACTCATAACTGTTATAACATGTCAGGTTTATCAAGTCTGTCAAAAATCGCAGTAAAAACCCAAAGAGTTGCAAATATAATCCAGTTCGAATTGATATTCCACTATTAATGGCAACTAATGAAAGACAGGACAGCCTCTGACATTCTTGCTACTTCAGCTTTCAAGAGGATGTCTTGCTGTGTTAATCCTTCTTCACAGCCAGACCACCAGAAATGTACGAAGTACTCATATCCCCTCAATAATATTTCAAGATAATATGTGGGTAATGTGGCTCATTCACCTCCATTAAATGTGAGCAGTGCTTCAATATTATTTCTTTTAATATTTCTCTAAATATTTCCTGATCATTTATATCAATCTGCTTCTTGCAATTTTGATCCCATCTGTTTAATGTCATCCAATTTCTTACACTTTAAAGATTATTTTTCAAGAAGGAATATTTTCTTTCTCTTCTTTAAATACTTCCTCCTCATCCTCCATCCAAAGTCAATGTTTTTAATTAAAAATAAACTTGATTCAGGGTTTCTGGCAAACTCGTGTTCATTCTTTGACATCTTATTCAAAATGAAAGAAAATCTCAAGGTCTCTGCAAGGATTAAATTTCAGAGATAGTAAAAAATTCTTACCAGAGATTTTTCAAAGCTAAAACTTTTTTTTTTCCAGTATTGGCCAAAAAGCAGTGAGGTGCATGGGTAAGCTTGGGACAATGGGCATTAAAGAAGAGAATATAGCAACTTCTTCCAGAGAGAACAAAAATCTTCCTGAGCTCATTGATTAAAGTTTGGAAATTTAGAGGTAGCACTGGAAGTCTATGAAGAATTAGTTATTCTATTTTAAAACTCAAAAAAAATGGTACAAGGATTTCTCCATGCTGTGTTCCATATCAGAGAGATTCAAAGCAACAGAACACTTTGTTTCAGTATAACCGATAATTTAATTGCATCATTTGCTCACAAAAAAAAACCTCAACATGTAAAAACTTTTAAAATCTGATGATTAAAGAAAACCACAACCCCAAACCTGGTAGCAAATATATCCCTAGGTGGAAAAGTGCTTGTTTGTTATTACTGGTTTTTACTGTCCAGTCTTATCATCTATGGCATAAGTATTACTTACAACTCACTAAAGGCTCAGCCTTCACTTTCATGGGGGTAGTTCATAAAGCCAGAAGTTAACAAATTTAATTAAATTGTCTCACCTCTTCTGGTTGTTATGGGTTGAGTGCAGATTACAGTTCAATGAGTCATGTCTCATATTCTTTCTCTGATGTTATATGGTACCCTCAGGTGTCAAATTTGATGAAGTTCCCAGCTATCTGGTCATGGACATTCCCAAGGGACACGGGACTTTATGGTCCTTATCTATGGCTCATAAAAAAAACCAAACCCCAACCTGTTTCCTCTCCTAATTTGAATAAGGTTCCTCAAAAAAAAATACAAAGCAAGAATAAATAATTCCCTTTATCTGTTTCTTTTTTCCCCTTGAATTCCCTCCTTTTGTCAAGAAAGGGAACCCACTTAACACTGGAAACTCAGTGAACAGAGTAGTGAGTTATGATTTAGAGTAACTGTCTTTAGCTGCCAATTCTGCCTGGGAGGCAAAAGAGTACCCAAATACCCAGCTACTTTTGATATATTCTATGATCAAATTATTTCATATCAAGTTACATACAAACAAGCAATTACTTGGTCTTTGGGTGAAGACATGAGGGAGAGATAGTAACTCAGCCCCTACAGCATTAAAGTAAGGGAGTTCACCACAGTGAGTCAGACACAGATTATTGTGTGAAAATAAAATTGTTTATTAGAATTCAGGTGAATTCCTTAATTGCTATGTGATAGCATTTATTTCTGATTTCCTTTTTCCTTACTTGGGCCATTGCAGACTTCACCTGTTCACTTGAAACATAAGAGAAGACAGTAGGCACCGCTGTCTCTTCTCACATTTTTATAAGGGCTGGCTTAGAGAATTTATAAATGTAGAGCGAGAAGCACTGTCTTTTGTCAAATTTAACTCATCTATGTGGGAGACCAGGAGAAGTGTGCTGTGGAGGATTGTGTCTACAAGCAGTGGAAGGCAAATATAGAAATCTGTGAGGAAATTCTTGGAACACCAGAGGAATGCACCTTTTCTACCTTCGTTTAATGAGTTGGATTGTTAAAGTCCTTTATACTTATCAGTAATGTTAATGTTGAATGTTTGGAATGTTATTGCCTTATAATATCCCTTTGATTGTCAGTTTACCACATGTCCCTCAGAGTTTGGTACCTCAATTCACACCCTTGTTCATGATTGGTTCAAAAATGCTGCATTGCGGTATCTAATTCATTAGTAATCCCTTGTTTGAATATCTCTGCCCTTATTCTCCCTCCATTGGTTTGTATTTGCATGCTCCTTCCAAACTCCTCCCCTTTTTTCAGTTCCTTCCCTCTTGACCCTATTTAAGTCCAATTCTCCCCTCAATAAAGGACCATTTCTGCCTCTACTCCGAAGTGGTCGAACCCTCTTTCCTAACGGGTCGCATCACATCTATATTCTCTACATTGCTCACTGATTAATACAATATGCAGAATATTGTTTTTCATGGATGCCATGCTTACATCTCTGTCCCTCTCTATTGTGCAAAGAGTGGGCCTGGATATAGGTACTATGAGTTAGACCACTACTGTGTCAAAATACTATTGAGATGCAAAAGGTCAGATTGATGACCTTTTTCTTAGTCCAAGAATCTTCCTACCACCAAGAAATGGACATTCCTGATGACATGCTGTTAACACACAAAGGAAAATCTGACCAACTGCCTCCTTCACACCACTTTGCAAATGGCCTTCTGCTTGGGAAAGCACTGTGTAAGCAATATTTCTTTCCCGATATAAGGAACATTAGTCAAAATGAAAACCCAGTCCTCCCTTTGAAAGACTTCAGCCTGTGACATTTCCTTTTAAAAAAAAGTCAGTATGCTGATAGATTCTCATCTTGTTTTTACCCAAACTTTGCAAATATCGGTGGAATTGCTTTGAGCTTATACCGCTGTAAATACTTAAACACAGTGTTGAGTTCTCATTAGAATTGATGTTTTAATCCATTAACTTACGAAATATTGTCATGATGTGCTGCTCTTTAATTTAGCATAAGGACAGACCAGCAGGGAAGGAGCCAATGTAAAAACAACTATAGTTTTTGCTCACAACTGCCTGAGATCTTCTAGTACCTTACCCAAAAGGTTTAGTTGTATTTCAGCATTTCGTGATAAGGTGATAGTTCCTCAGTCTCAATATACCATGAAATTCAAATTGCATCATCTATCAATATTCTTTTATATGTATTGCCACATACCTTTGGTGGCTGTAGCAGTAATACATACACATAAAACTGTGGGGATTTCTATCCCTTCATTGAAGAGATAGAAAATATATTATATAGTGTTGGTATTGAACACTTTGGCAACTAAACACTTGCCTACTTTACAAATTGAAACCTGAAAGAAAAGAGTTTGAAAGGAATGAATTAGAAGAAATATGGCTGAAACAAATAAATAAAAACAAATAAATACAAATAAAAACAAAAAATAAAAACAAATAAAAACAAAGCAAAACAAAAAAAACCTAACAAAACTAAATTAAAAGTCTTCTCCTAGGTTCAGTAGCTTTGGAGCAACTTCCCTTATGTAAGTCCAAGTAGCAGAAATAACAAGTTAATTCAACAGCTTATCGGTTGTAACATAACCAGATAACAGAAAAATAGCATTATGCATTCACTTCTGAGTAAACCACTTACAAAGAAATATTTTAAGGACAGTTTATACATTCTTGGTTTCTTACATGATGTAAGTACTGAATTAGAAACTTTCCCAAATGAAATAGAAATAGCATCAACTACCCAATTGACCTTCAAAGGCTTAACCCATAGGACTGTGGTTGAATGTGTTTGGGTGTTTTCTTCTCCTAAAGATTATCAAATGGCAGCCAGAGACAGCTCAAGGTAGAGTATCTACTTCTCTCAGACTGTCAATTACATAATAGCTGCTCATCTTCAGCATTTGTTTGGAAGGAAAGATTTCTTGTCTGCTTTTTAAACTTTGTGTAAATAAGTTTTTTAGGCAAGACTAAAAAGTACTGAAACAGGAAAAGCCGTTCCCTAATCCACTGATGTCAGCTACATTACACTGTATAGACATCGTCAGGCAAGTAAAGTCAGAAACAAAACAAAAAAAGGCCACTTCTCTACAAGTACAACTGCATTTAGAGCAAAATTTTCAAGCACCATTCTGGTCTGCTTCCCTAGCAACTAGGAGAGGGATTTTTGTCTGGAAATTTCAGAAATCAGATTGCATGGCAAACAATCCCAAAGGCAACATTTATAATATGATTTTGTAGGAAAGCATGGGTGATCATGTTATTCAGTATCCGCCATTAGTCTGCATCTATTTTGAGTGGTTATTAATAACAGAGCAACAGAATTTCAGTGATGGTATGGTAAAAGCCATTAATGTTGTCGCAAAATTATGAAATGAAGGACTAGCTTGGACTGATCAAAGACTGAGAAGCCATCTGGGACACATTCAGAGCGTAAAAAGAATGCACATTTTCTTTGAGGACCCTTACCTATACTTGCACAAACAAGAATCTGAAAATCTGAGTTTATGCAATTTTTTTAAAACTGATGCTGAATGTGGCTCTAGGTTTCTTTATGTTTCTGCTTACAACTGTTCAGATCAACTTTGACAGAATATGTTCGTAGTCAGAAAATAGAATTCTATCCAAATAAAAAAGTATAGACAAATTTTGTTAAAGGAGAAAGGACTTCTAAAAATGTAATTTAAAAAAGTACAAAAAAAATAAGAAAATAAGCTTGTTTTGGTATTTTGGGGAAAAGTGTACTGATATTTCTTGGGCAAATGACTATGTTGAGGCACATTGCATGCTTTGAAAAATCAAGATTAAAACAAGTCATTAAAAGTTTTCAGCTTTTTTAACTGATGTTTTGGAACTAGAACTTACAACAAAGTTCTGAAGTTCTCCATGAAACAGAATTTTTGTTGTCCATTCAGTTCTTTTTCTGACCCACACTGAGATATAGTTTTAGTATATGAAAAAGTTTAGCTTTTGAAAAATTCATATAGAATAATAGACAAACTCACAAGAATGTTAGAAATAATTTAGTCCATGTAGAAAACTTGAGGAAACCTCCACAGTGTTGCCTTAAGAGACCACAGAGAAAATAAGCTCCAGGCCAATTTAATGTAGGAGATAAGATAAAGAGAGTACGTCCTTTAATCTCAGGTCCGGGGCCCAGGGAATACACATGACGCACACCTCTAGACAGTGGTTCTATGATTTTATAATAAGGTCCATCCAATCCCAGATTTGTCCACCCCTGAGATCCTCCCCCAGCACATCCCTCTGGAAATTGAGTCTGGCAGCGTATGGGACCCCTTCTTCCCCATCTTCCTCTTTGTCACAACACATCCAGCCCTTGAAGCTCCTTCAAAATTCTGGGCTTAAAGGTCACTGTGTCTGTGTGATATTTTCTGGTCCAGGCCAAGGTGCAAATGTTCTTAAACAGAATGAAGGCCTACCTTGAGGGAAGTCTAAACAAACTAAAGGAATTTAGAAAGTTCAATGTGAAATGGGGAAAAGTGTTGGGTAAATGTGTAACTACTATATTAAGGGTAAGGGATATAATACAGATACATTAAAATCTACATTCACTACACAACTACTTCTAAAATCTACAAAAGTTAAAAAAACCAAAAAGCTCTGAGGCATAAATATCAATATCAGTTGACTCTAACAAGAAAATAAATTCATTTTAATATCCAAAGACATGACAGACATTTAATTATTTAGAATCACATGTGATTGCAAAAAACATTTGAAAACCACTTAAATTCCCATCTCTTTACTAGTTATATTATGTAAATAAGATAGATCTTAGGAATAAAAATGGTTGTATTGCTAAGAACAAAAATCTCTTTAGTCCAGCATCGTATGTACAATATTAGCCAGTAATGGATGTAGTGAGACATTATAAAAAGATAGCTTTTCTAATACAGCCATTTCTCTGGCTTTCCTTCCAGTACACCATCACTTAGAGGTTGAAGCTTAACCATCAACAGTAATAGTCATGGATAGATCTATTTTCCCTAAACATACATCATTATTTTTGGACTAATTTATACTGTGGGAGTCTGCAGCATCCTGTGGCCATGAAAGCAAACATTTGACAGTGTGTTTTAATTAACTAGACTGATTCTTCTGGCCCAAGTTCGAGTCTATTTCATCTCAATCCAAAATATTTCAGCTGAGGAGGAGACAGTGTTAGATTTTGGGTTTGATTTGTTGTTTTTTTAAGAGCTTACTAGAACAAATAAGTATAGCAAACTAGGATTTTATTTGTGGATGTTTTTACTTGTAGCCCAAAAGTCTTTGTTGAAAACATCTCATGTAAGATTAGTTTTAATGAAAACCAGAAGAAAAGTGAATTTCACATCCCACCATGCAGTCACTGAATCACTGGATCTTTAAAATTTTATGTGTAGTGGACCCCAATTACATTCACTTTGGCTTAGCCTAAAATCTTGATATGTACCAGACTTTATTATCATTATTCCAGTATAGTCTTCTGCAATCCCCCTATATAAGGGTTAAACATACCTACATAAGTGATAGAGAAGGGACTAAAAAAAAAAGAATTACCTCAGTCTGTTCAGACAGAGGAGGAGAAAAATTCAACCGACTCCGCACCCTCCTCTAGGGTTTCAGAAATGGTAGGAAATATTTATTCAAAAAATTTTTATTATTCCAGAGAGAAAAGAGAGAATGAGGGAGAAGGTAGATATTCTCTAAAAGAATTTTTTTTAATTAAAATTTTACAGCAAGTAAGCTTCTTACATAAGAGGATCATTTCCCATGTAGCCCTGGCCAGCATTTATCGTAACTAGAATTTTTCATCTTCTCTTTTGGTTTTGGGTTTGTTTTGGTTGAATTTTTTTCTATATAATTAATGACTGCCAAATAATATCTTACTATAACAGGTTGAACTTTCCTTTAGTACCATCAAACATAAAAATTAAACAGATGCTGTCAATTGCCTCTGAATGTCAGAACAATGTCAGAAACAATCCCAAGACAACTATAAGAAGGGACATGATGTGCCAGAGGAGAATACATGGGCTGATCTGACAGAGATCAAATATGCTTCTATGGTGTAACTGGGCAAAACCACTGGTGAGCCTTTACAGTCAACAAACAGGCTTTCTCTAGCTGTAGGAATAACCATTTGGGAGACTAGGCCATGACTTCATCATCCAAGTCCCCTCTCTCCTACATGGGAGTACTAACAAGCTTCAGGATACTGGTCTTCATCTTCCAAGATGATAATAATTTTAGATACTTTCATACAGGACCTTAATAAAGTGCTACTGCCCACATCATTTACTTCTGACAGCAGACCTGCAATTAGGAAGTAGTAATATTGTAGTAAATGAGATACATAGAGATTTGCTTTGGCCACCAGTCTTTGGAGGAATGATGAGCAAATCAGTGCACGAGATGGACTCAAGCGTTGCAATTACCCAAAGATCTATTGTCTAACTCCTTTGAAAGAATCTGGCATGTCATTTGGTTTGCGTCTGTTCTCCCTGCCTCTCCGTGGCCAAGGTATAAAACCTCTGAATGCAAAAATGTATGCTTGGAAAAATTATTGCAAACCAAATCCACTTCAGAGTCAAATGTCACCACACAACAGAAAGAACACTGAGACACTTAAATTTCTTATTATTCTAGCAACATTGAGAAAGGGGCTTCTGCGGTCAGACTGTCCATTCAGCTACGTGCCACCCAAGTAACACTGGAATAGAGCAGCTCATTTCAAACAAACATAGTGAGGGGCCAGAAATCCTTAAATAATAAACTTCTTTGGTTTCATGGAAGTCAGCAACTGATTTATACATCATATGCCCATTTGAGTCCAAAGAGGAGCAGCCTCGATATATCTCTGACCAGGAAAAGTTTGGAAGGTGAGAAGGAAGCCAGGTTAAAGAGTGAGTAGAAGAGAGACTGGAATTATGGTAAAATTAGAGGCAAGGGAGTGTATAGAAAAAACCTAAGAATAATAATTGATGGAGTATAGGTGAGGTGGGAGAATGAGCCATCAAAGTGAAAAAGACAGAGAGCTTCAGAGAGAGATTACTGTAATGTAAAGGGAAGGAGACACACTTCCACAGCAGAATAAGCTTCACTTGTTCAGCTATTTGTGGAATAACATCACATTTATGGTGGTTTGGAGAAGAGATGGAACATTTGGTCCAAGTTTGGAATGGATGTGTGAATGAGGAACAAAGGACTTTACAGTCCAGAGAGGGAATATGCTCAGAGCATCCTCAGAAATTTTATAACAGACATCTTTCAAAGAGAAAAGTGGAGAAAACCGTCTCCTTGGTTCCCACTGTCCAAAGATATATTCTCCTACTTTCCATTTAGCTCATCAGTTTTGCAGAAATAACATAAAAATAAATCAGGCCCTTATATTTGTAATTTCCAGCTCCTTCTATTCAGAATGCAACTGTAAGAGGAACACACTGCAATTAAAGTTAACACCTTTTAAATAGTTCATTTCTTTTTTATAGGTCTAATATTCACTAATTGTCAGAACAACTAATTCGAAAACATGTAATGCCAAAGGAAAACGTTCAATACCTTTCTCTACAATACCTGCGTATTTTCTCACTCCAGGGTGTAAAACCATTTGTCCTTGATTCACACTGATTTAATGCTAGAAGCATCTTATTCCCTATTATGGGACTTGGACAAATAAAAGCAATACATTGTAAAAACAAGTAGTGAAGCTACTGCCAAAAGTCATCACAAAAAGATGTTATTATAGTATTCTGTTCTGTCTGTGTTGCCTCTCCTGGATCTCAAGTCTCCTTAGGGTCTGAATTTAATCTGCAGTGCACCTGTAAAACACAACCAATAACAACTATTTTCATTCATGGTTTAAGGTCCTACTGAACTGAAGGCTCAGCACCTTTCCTCTGCCCTCACAGCAAAATGTGTGCTGTGCCATGCCAGAAATGGACTATACATCCACTTACCTCGTCACATGTAGATCCTTGGATATAACTTAACCTTTGGTTCAGCAGAGAAATAGAAAATAAACAACAAAACACCAACACCCAACATCCCCTCCCCCTCAAAAAAGACAACAACAACTGAAAAAAGCCAAAACTCAACTGTGCTTAAATTTAAATATGTTGGGTTGTTTTCCTTTCCTCCATGGTCTGTCCCCTCACCCCCCCCCCCAAAAAAAAAAAAAAATCCATTGGAAGATCGAGTCTTGAAGGAATGTTAACTGTAACCACCCACCACTCCAGTGAGTGGCCTGAGCAGCTGCCTGGAGAGTCCTGTCAGGTGGGAATTTTTAATCCTGCTTCTTTTGACTGTTCCACTTTGTATAAAATATCTTCAGACTTATTTCAATCCTTGTTTAACACTATGGACAAAGCACCTTTGACCCTCCAGCCTGTCTGATCAGGTAATCATTTACAGCTGGATCATCTTAAAACAGGTCAAAGTGAGACATGAGTTGTTTGCTGAGCACAGAAGATGCCTGAAAAACTGTTGCCATGTCCTTCCTCACAACTCCCATTTCCTGATCTACAAAGTGATTGTTGTTGGCCACAGAAAATCAAGCAGATTACTTTAAGTATATGGAAACAAACAAAAGTTTGACAAACCCTTTTGTAAATCTGAATAAACAGCCCACAATTCAGCTTTTAGCCTAAGAATTTGAAATGATCACAAAAATGTAGACCTTTCTTTCTTTCTCTCTCTTTCTTTTTTTCTTTCTTTTTCTTTCTTTCTTTTCCTTCCTTCCTTCCTTTTCTTTTTTGAATATCCTTACAAGTATGTGATTTGAATTCTGCCATTAGAAATGCATTTCAGAGCACAACCGTACTGTTCATTAAGTGAATATCACCAGCTTTCAGCCATTTCACAGTCTTTTTTCCCAACCTGTAGTCATTTTTGTTGGCAGAGATACCTTTGCAGAATTTGATATGTAATAAAAGTTAAAATAAGGATATTTTTCAGTTTCCACTTGAATGTGTCAGGAAACTGAGACTGAAAGATTTATAGTTTTGGGTACAAAACCTAGTTAAGAATTAAGCAAGGCAGTGCTTTTTTCTGTAGAAAAAAACCCTAGTGTTACAGTCAATAGGATTTTTTTCTGTCTGCTTCTATGAGAAGAAGATGATCAGATTTCAAGATGTAAATGGAAAGGGGGAAAACTCAGTGATCCCACTAACTTACTGCTTTTAATGAGAAGGGAGGCACCTCACAAAGTCATAGCAATTTATTTGCCTTGATTAAGGAAGGTACAGTAACCTGTCAGACATCACCACAACTACATCGTTTGCACTCCTTCTCCAAATTATCTCATGCAACAACTGAAAGGGCTGCTGAGAGTGGTGACCCTGGAATATAATTTGTGCTTCTTAAACAGAAAGACCACTACAGGTAAACACCCTCTTTTCCTCTAGCTAATTTGAACCATTAAAAAAAAAAAAGTATCTGTAGACTTGGCCTCAACTGCTCTACAGAAACACTGGAATACTTTTGAATTAAATCGATAGTTCTTCAATCTAGGACAGTCACTGCAGCGCGCACCTGAATATCTCAAGGAAATAGCCTTAAATGAGGATTTTCCAAACAAAACGCAAATCTTATACTCTCCTATGTTTTTTCTGAGTAATTGTATTTCACACGAGAAAGCAAACAAGTGGGAGTTTAGGGCAAGTTGTATTAGTAGGTTTTCTTTCTCAACTTCTTAACACAGGACATCCTTTTTTTGTATTTACACGTGCTCAGAGTACTATTGGTTACATTGCTAAAGTTTTTCCTTTCCAAGCAGACAACACACTTTACTTTTTGACCCTTTTCTACCCTCCTGTCTTCAGCTGCAGTGCTATAGTATGACACTGGCTTTGCTTCTCAAAAGAGAGAGAGAGGAAAGTATTTTTCTCTAGAATAATAGCTCCCCTTTTGGCAACAAACAAAGGAGAGAAAAAATACGTCCAGAGAAACTGAACTCTTTAAAAGTGCTTTTTTTGCTGTTTGATGACACAGGCATAAAGCCAAAATTCACCCATTGTACTTCATGTTCAAAATTTCTTCACACAGCTCTAAATTGCTGACAGCTCTTTAGCTACAGCCATGCTACCGGGCGCCATTATAATAGCTCGCCATACCATTATGATGTGTCAGTGTTTATGACCTGTATCCCAAAACTGGACGACACTCAAATCTATTGACTGCCTCTAAATCACTTTCTTGGAAAAGATTTAAAGTTCATAGATTGCAACTAGAATTGCTATTGCTCTAGTGGCCCCATCTAATCTTTTTTTCATTGAAAACACAGAAAGGTTATGGAATTGTAAAGCCCATGTGGAACAAAACACAGGAAAATACTTATTGTTCTCATATAGAGGAACACATATAATACCCACAGTTGTATGAAGGCCCAGAGGGCTTTTTTACTGGTGCATGGATGAATTTTTTATTGCTACTGAATAAAGTGTTCTTGACATAAGTATTTGACCTCTAACACTAGCAAGATTTCCTCTTGGTGGCCATTAGAATATAAATCCTACTTCATAGAATCAAAGAATCATAGAATACGCTGAGTTGGAAGGGACCCATCAGTATCATTGAGTCCAACTCCTGGCCCTTCACAGGACACCCTAAGAACCATACCATGTGCCTGAGACTGTCATCCAAACACTTCTGGAACTCAGTGAATTGAGGTGATTTCACTTACCTTAGCCTTGAAAAGCTTGCTGGGCAGAACAACCTTCTTTACAATCAGTAAGAAAAATGGCCAAAAGTAGGACAGCGGGAAAAGCAAAGTGAGGGGTTGCTGACTCCTTAGGGCCTGTAGGTCTTCAGTTAGCTTGCCTGGGTAATGTCTGTTCCTAAAATCAGGCAACCAGGAGAATAATGTGCTTAGTCCTGGGTGATTACCTTTCCTTCATCAGCCCAAGCCTACCTATTTACATAGAGCTAAACGCAACTACTGCCCTGAAGAAAGGATGAAATTGCTTTTATATCTAGTGTGAATGTTCTCTGAGGATTTCAGCAGTCATGTTAAGCTTCAGTTGACTGACGAATATGAAAGTTAGCCTCTTTGTTAACCTACAGAAAGCCTTTATTGATTTCATTTCTTCATATTTTTTTGTGAACTTGGTATCCCTGTTCAGCTCATGCTAGCTTCTGAGGACTTTTAATTAAATCACATAATTCATTGGATTAAAAGGTATTTGTTCCAGTTTTGCTCCGCAGTTTTCAGGAGAATTACCTATAGATACTGACTTAGAAGAAAATCGTCTTCTGATATTTTTCTGAGTCCTTCTTGTGTCTTCCCCACCACACCTCTAGTTCTCTAACACTTTCCATTTCTTAGATCTGATCACATCTAAAACATCCCTCATCCTCCTCTACCTTCCCAGGGATGTTTTGTGATCCTGTGGCCAACAAGATAGAAAGCCAGGAAAAACACAACATTATTGGCAAAAAAGCTCTATCAGAACTTCTGTCCAAGCAGTTCTAATAAGTTCTGTGTCTTTGGTTCCATTTTTCAATTATAACAGTTGTTAAGTCACACCCTTCTGAGTTATTTCAGTAATAAATCACTTTGTCCATCTGGAAAGTTCCCACTCTGTTCTGGCAAGCACTTCCAGCGGCTGTCAGGAGCCCGCACCCTGTTTATGAGATAGTCCCGCTGGACAGTAGAAAACACACACAGAGCATTGATCCACCATTGTGACACTTCCTGTACAAAATTCACACTGATTTCAGTGGCAAATTATACTAAAAGTCCGGTGGAAAAGCCAGGCAACAGGCAGAACACATACCTTTTTGCTGCTTTTCTGCTGAACAACGGCTGGGGTCACCTGCAGCATTTGCTTACAGGTAGCATCTAGCATTTCTTTAAGGAGGAAATTCCCTCACTCTCAGCCATGATAATTGTGCTCAACATATGTGAAACAGCTCAGGTTAACAAAGCTTTCAAATGAATGTACCATGAGACCTCCAACTTCTCAAATAAATTTATTTAAAAGGTAATGAAAACTGGCTCCTGGTACCCTGCTCCTTCACCAGGATCTTTCCCTTCACCTTGGCTGTGTCAGGATGCAGAAGGAAGTGCTGGCCTTCTATGTGCCTACTCTGTAGGTGGAGAACCAAAGCCAGAATGATCTTACAGGGATCTGCTTCTCTTCCTCCACATGCTTCCTCTAGTAACTGGGACACCTTGGTAAGTCTTGTGTGTATCTTCAGAAACAGGAATGGGAAGAAAATCATGAAGCTATGCAACCTCAAAGATACTAAAGATACACAATAACTATCTATGGTTTTCTATTGGGCAGAAAGTAGATACTGAGGTAAAAAAAAAAAAGAAGTTGAAAGAGTGGGCACCAGCTGGAAGAACTACAGAAACCCCTTTGACTCACATCAGCTACAACTAGCAAATACCTCATTGCTCACTGATAGACATGGCACTGCAGGCAATACAAACAGATTTCTGTGGGGGCACAATGTATGACTCCCTTCAGAAAGATTTTAGTTATAGTGAGTCTAACTCTTCAAGCATGAAGGATAAAGCTAGCTTGTGCTGATGTAATTAAATATTGAATCTGAAATTAAAATATTTTCTTTATAAATATTGTATTTTTCCTTAATCTACAAATATAAGACAAATGATTCTGAGGATGGGAAAATGCCATCTATTCCTACAACTAACACGGAAACAGCAGAGAGATTGAGCAAGTTTGACCTGGTCCAAAAGAAACAGACATTTTTAGGGAGTTTCTAATCTTAGCGAAGAGCACTGAAGGCTTCTGAAACAGCTACAGAGACATATATGAAGAACAATATGATGTGTCATGGGTGGCTGGTGAGAACAAGACAGAAGAGGGCTTGCAATGGAGCGAGAGACGAAGATGGATTGATTTGAGTGATGTTTAAATTTGGTTTATTATGGGGCTGCGGTTGACAATGTTGCAAGCTTCTCACCTCCCAGAGAGATAGGCATGTGGGCCATTCTTTGATTTCATAAATCATCCAGGAACATACCCAGAGCATTGACCTTTTATGGGGAGGAAGCCCAGGGCATTCAGCATAATTTAACACCGGCATGTCGGACGATGTCCAGCACAGTTTAACACTCCTTAACCTCTGCCTCATTAGACATCTGTCCTGTCATTTATCTTTCTGTTTATTTTCCAAGTGATATATTATTGGTAATAACTAAGGAATGGGCACTAATGTTACTCTCCATGGAGCTGCCATTAGTCAGCTGGAAGTCAGGCCAGCATCACTCTGAAACTGGTACACAGAATAGCTTTTAAAGGATTTCAGATATTCTTTGCCAAGCAATTTCCTCCTGGCATGGGAGCTAGCAACCCTATTATATGATATTTTATTTATTTTTACTCTTTCCAGACCAGATTTTAGGAATTTTTAAAAGCAGCAAGTATTATTACTGTTGGTAATAAGACCTGAATAATTTCTTTTTGCAGTAGAAACTTCAACTTGTCTGTGACAACCGTGGCTAAATAAGAAGCCAGCAGGGACATGGCAGGGTCTTCCATTCAAACCACATGTATATACATACTTGCACACCGAGAAAAATACATATACAAACACAAACACATATGCTCACACTCCCCCCTCCTTCCTAAGTCATTGCCATAATGGCAGACATCAAGGCTCCTTTCTAAATACAAGTATTTTAGCACATCTATAATTGACTGGATATTGGAGGTTTCATTTATGCCGCCTTTCTTTATCAAGCTGCAACTATTTTCCTAGTATTTGGTATATTAAGTTACATTCTGAAAGGGGAACAAAAAGCAAAGAAAGCATGGGGCCACAGTGAAGGGAAAATGAAGTATTACACATTTTTTATGTGTTGTGTAACGTATGTGTTGTGATATTGGATGGGAAGTAAATTCCAACAAAGATTCTTCTATGGTGCACATGGTATTAAGCATGAATTCGGATTTCAAGGAGATTATAAAGGTACAAGTCCAAAAGGACCTGTAAATTAAAAAAAGAGGCATTCCAGATTTGTTTATACTGTGGATATTTGTGAGTCAGCTCTATAACAGATATAACACCTTGAGAAAATATTGATCATGTTTTGTTTAGCTGAATATCAACATTTTGCTTTTAAATCCATCATCACATGAAAGATATTGAAATTTTCAGCAATAACAAACAATTTTCTATCAGCAGTATTACCATTGCGACACAGATTGAAGTAGTTAAGTAACTCACTGGCTGACCTGAAATGTCCTCTATTTAAACATACACAAAGAGACACCTTTAGAAAAGAAAAATCCTAAACAATACGAAATGTCCTGCATGAGACAGGTATCCTTGAAATTTGGACTATGGTGCTGAGAAAGTGCAAAGCGATAGGAGGCAAGCCTGGTTGAGGCAGGCAAGCACAGCCAAGAAGGAATTCAATGGGTGGGAGGGAGTTCACCGAGGTACCAGAAGCTTTACTTTCCAGATGTACTTTATTTATAAAGCACTTAATCCTTTTCAAACTACCTACATCCCCCACAGATTTGACATTGCTTTATTGCTTAATTAATACCATAATCTCAGGTTTTGTCTAACACCATGGTTAGAGAAAAAAGCTACATCTCTGCACATGCAAATGCTGCCAGATCTAACAGGACACTGTGGAACTGATTTTCCTGTCATAAACAAGAACGTCTACTCTTTCACTGCTTTGGTTCACGCTATGTAACTGGCCATTTAGCTGTACCTTTTTGAAAGTTGGGGTCCTATAACTGGAGTTTAAAACTTGAGGGCTACTGTCAGCTTCTTGACACAAACTCTTCAGCTACTTCTTCAACAGCGACAAAACTGCATGTACTAGTGAGTCATAGGTTGTCTATGCATTACAGGATGCACTTACCAAAAAGGCAGAGTGATCAGAACAAATCCAGCGAAGCGTTCCTGGGAATATGAAAGTCATCAATATAACACCTTGTGAAACCTCAAATATTGTTGGCTGTTTGGGTCACCCACGTTGACAGAAAGGGAACTTGTACCAGAACAGGTGCAGAAATGGATGTTGGGATGATCCAAGCAACAGAGAGTTTATTTTACAAGAGGAAATTAAAATCCAGTGGCTTATTTAGCCAAGTAGATCCAAGCCTGAGAGGGGATACAGTCACTCTTTGTAAATACAGCTGGAGGATAAGCACCAGAAAAGGGAAAGTGATTTTTAAGCTTAAAGACAATGATTTGGCATAAGAACAAAGAGATATTAGACAGACATTAAGAAATTCAGGCTGGAAGTTAGGTATAGGTTTCCAGTTCTCAGAAAGGTGCTGCCACCTTTGGACCTGCCACCTTTTTGTAGCCTTGGGGTCAGAATTCTCCATTAGTTTGCAGCGGATTATGTAAGATTTTACACGACAGAGTCCAACAGGTCAAGCACACACAATTGCATCAGTGCCCTCTTCAGCAATTCCCACCCTCTCCCAGACCACCAGGATTGTGAACCAGTCCAGACTCTACTTCCAACTCATGTTTCTGCCTTTTCTTCCTTTGGAAATCAGGGCATAAAAAGTACCAGGATGGAAATACTTCATAGGATGTCCATATTTCAATAGTCCCCTGGATGGACATCAGGAAGGACTCCCAGCTGTCTAGGTATGTGACTGAGAGATCTTGCAAAATTCTCTCAGTCAGAAGAAGCCTCCCAGAGTCCATTTCTGCCCAGCACACACACTGAACTCAGTACTCATTGCCTAATCCTACTTAAGAGCAGCATTTAGGTGTTTGTGAGTTTCTCCTAATTAAGTGCCAAAAGTTTCAAGCTTTCTCCTCAGTGAGGAGAGACTCAACCTACCCTAAACTTGACATAAATCTGATGGCGCTAGTCAAGCTACACGAGTAAATATGGCTCAGGTTTTTTCCCCCATTAGTAATAAAATGTAAAGCTTTATTTGGAAAGTACATAATTAATAACATTGTCAACAAAATTCATGATTTCCCCAGCATTACTCCATAATGAAAATAACAATGTTAGTACAAAGCAGGCCATAAAAAAAACGCTGTTAAGCTCTGTGTTTCTAGTTAATTTCTAAGGCTTGTAGTTTTTGCATATAGTAGTAAAAAATGGATTATGAAGAATATTCTAAATCTATAAATGCATCTAATGAGTTGAAAAAGGAAATGTTAGGGTTTATAGTCTTCTGTTATTATTTAAAATCCTAGACAGGGTTACTATAACAGACACAAAATATATTATGTTTAGCAAGAAATTTAAAGATCAGAATTCCTGTAAACACTAGCATAACATTTGGGCAAAATAAATTCAGTTTGCCTTTCTGTGTTAATGATATTCTGGGTAAATGCCTGCAGATCATTTTCTTTGGGAAACGTTAGTATGAAAAAATATGAGGTTTTGTTCGGGTTCTGTCAAGATAGAAATCTTGCTTGCTAGCACTGGAACAAATCCCTGCCATACATAGGCACACACTGCATGACACTGAACCTGAAGAAGACCTCCATCTGAACCTCCCTCCAGATTGTGGTGGCAAAGACTTGAAATCTGACTTGTACCTGTGTAGAGTAATCCACTGCACTGTAGAGAAAAGGGGTCCCACTCACCTTGTAACAGCAGTATTTTTATCTCCCAGATAACTCATGTAGGAAGGGGTGGATGGGAGGTTTGCTCTTTCTTCAGAAGATCAAAGACTTTGGTCTCAATGCACTCTGTATTCTCAGCACACTGGGACATTATCAGCCAACAGGGACCCCCACAGAACAGGCACCCAGTGCTGATCTGAGGGACATAGTGCTCTGGGGTATTTTGAAATGTAACTCAGATGTCCATACTGCCACTCTGCAAAACATTGTGTTGTAACCTGTTCGGGAAAACATACAGAGGACAGGTCCCAAAACCTACATTCTTTTAGCTCTAAAAGTGGACATTTAGTCTGAGGATGCAGAGATGGCTCCTCACAGAGTCAAGTGTCTGGCCTGCCCAGATTGGCAAGATTTATGACCACTGTTGGAGGAGGGGAACTGATCAGGAAGATTCCTTCAGTCGACTTCACTGAAGGGCTTTATGGCTTCCCCCAGCCCAGGACCACATCCCGTGTGCCACTGTGAGACCCTCAGCATCAGAGTGTGACTTCTCAAGGCAGGATAATGCTCAAAGCCAGATCTCATTTGATGGGTTTCAGCAGCTCCAAGGGTGTTTCACATGAGCCACCAATTTGTGTTTGATTCACACTCTAGAGAACAACCATATCAAGAATGTGTGAAAATGACCGTGAAAGCGCAATCGTTGATCAAAAATGCCAATATATGAATAATTCCCAAAAAAATTGCTATATCTTTATTTTTTACAAAATTATTCTTTTTTTTTTCCTGGTTCACACTGTTAACAATCCGTGCTATTTCAGCACAAATTACTGACTATAGACATTCTCCTGTTCACATGTTGAGACATCAGGTCTGAGATGGTTACATGTGGAGAATGTGTTTTAGGGATGCTGGACGATCTATCCTGGGAGACGTAGTCCCCAAAATATACTCTAATACACATGGGCAGTGGCAAGTCCCATGGCAGTTGGCCAAGCGAGTCACATGTTGTTCGAAGTGCATATAAAACGTGATGTTCACTTCCAGTTAACGGATTTGGTTGCTGGAACCCCAACCAACTGGGTCATGTGGTTTATTTATTATGTTAATAAAGCCACAGTTACACCATGGTGTCACCTGGACCTGCTCCAAACCACATGAGGAAAGGACAATTTAATAAGGCTGGATATCATCAGCTTTGCAAAGGACCCTATTGTTAAAGTCAGTAGAAAAGATCTTCCAGAAGATACAGATCAGATGTCTTATTTTCCTTTAAACTCACCTCCAAAATTTGTTCACCACTTTGGGTTCAGCAGGAGTGATACTCCGCGCATAGCAGCTTCTGTCTCTCATCCCGTCACACATGTTCTTCTCTTTCAAAGATGATTTTTTAGTCCCAAGACTCTGGTGCAGAAATGCTGAAGTTTTGTCGATGTTGCAAAGCAATTAATACAGAGGCTGTGAAATTTCCAGTATTCATAGCAAGTTCATTTAATCTTTGAGTGTTTTTCTGCCACCTTTTAGATTGATGACATTAAAATATCTTTGGATGCATCGGTTAAGTTGCTGAAGTTCCCTAAAACTTCTGTTGGAATTCAGCTTCATTTCAATAACAGTGGTACAAAAATTTGGAAGGTACATACATTTCCAAGAAACACTATCAATTCCCGGTCTAATTTAGGTTCCCAGTTGCCCCAGTTACATTTTTTAAACTGAATCAAAACCTATTTCTATTTACGAAAGTTCTTTTTCCCGGTGCCAGCATAGGAAGCAATATCATGTGATGCTGATGAGTTCTTTGCCTAAGGAGATTACCATTATCACTGTACACAACTTTCAGAAATTCATACTGTGAATGGGTTTTCACTGCTTTATGCAATATTGTCTGTTTCTTCGCTTTATTTTTTCTATAAATCTCCCACCCATATTTAAATAAAATGCATGAACAATTCCTAAACAAGGACTTTTTGTACAATGGCATTTAGTGTTAAGATACTAAGGAAACAAGTCTAGACACATGCTAAGTATCATATCATTCCTCTTACCACCACCACCCATATACTATAGCTGGATAATTTCACTACGGCACCAGAAGGCCCTGGTTTTTGTTAACCAAAACAAAATCTTCTGTCACCTCCATAAAATCAGAAATACTGTTGCCTTTTCTCCTGTATAGGATATGGTACAGCTCTTTCTGAAATCTTCAGACTTGCTGACAGAGCAGAAAGTAGAGGAGCCAGATAAACCTCCTTCCCTCCCCCCAAAAAAGGCTATTGAGCATACCTAACAGCCCAGACCTTGCCAGTTTTTATTCCCTTTTAGAACAAATTCTAACAAATGTATATATTCTATATTTTTTAAAAATTCATATGGAAAAAGAAATCAACCCAAATGACACGTCCAAATAGCATTTAAGTTACACAAAAGAGTCTTCTTCATTTAGGTTACAGGATGGTGGTTTACAATGAGTAGGGTTATAAGGTGAAGATACTAAAGCACTGAATTAATAGTCAATGTCTGAGAGAGTTGATATTAATGTAGCCAAAAAAAGAAACTGTGCTTTCAGTTGAGGTTTGGAGTAAGTGGTGAAGCACTGAAGGAGAGACACAAGAAGGCTGTTTTGGATGGCAGGAGCTTAAGAGAATGTGATTGTCAAACCAGTGGTGTTTGGAAAGAACCAAGAAATCAAGATATAGTAAACCTAAAAGAGCAAGAGCAATGGCAGGAAGACAAAGACAGGAATGAATTTCTAAGAAAGAATGGCAGAAATTAGGGGAGGTCTTTCAAAATAGCACAGAAGTATGTAATAATGTCATTAAGATATTAAAGAGTTTAGAAGAAGAAAACAGGTACAAAATCCAGATGTCCCTCTGTCAATACTTGATGTGTAGTAACAAAGGTCACAGACTCACTGCTTCCAATAAAGGTCACCGTTCCACACTATAAAGTCCAATTTCTGAAATACTGGATGAAAAATTATTTTTGGAAGCATAAAATGAGAAATCATTGGGTCTCTCTTGTATGCTGATTTACCAGCTTTTCCAAAGAGCAATATAAGAAGTGTTTATGACTTCCTATCAAATATGGCTTCATTTATGTGTCAGAAAGTTCATAGAAAGTACAGGAAGTGAGCTCCTTTATTGCTTACACCAAGAGTGGAGGCTAGGAGCAAATTTGTCACCAATCATTACGGGGGGAAGGGAAGGTTTGGGAAGGTTTGGGAAAGAAGGGAAGGGGAGGGGAGGAGAGGGGAGGGGAGGGGAGGCATTTTTGTGTAATCACGTTGCACTTGGAAAATCCTTCCTCATTAGCTTTCAGACATTAAAAGAATCTATGTTCTTTGTTAAAAGAATAAATCTTGGCAAACTACTATTGTGACAGAATGGGTTATATCTGTGTCAAATTATGAACCCTGTGCTGTATTAAGAGTGCAAACAAGCCAGAACATGCCAAATTACAGCCTATTACACTGAATTCATAAGGCTGCCGGACCTAAAAAGGTTTTTCACACCTCAGGAAAAGGCTAATCCATAAAGCCTACATCCCATTGGTTTGGGTATGCCTACAGATGCAGGCAAAGCAACATAAGTGAACTCTGACTGTATTCAGAGCTGAGCAGAGAGGAGCCAGCTCCAGTACAGAAGCCACGTAGGATATGTCTACATAGCCGATTGCAGGCAGATGTGAGCTGCCTTCGCCAGCACTCTGAACTAGCAGGCAGGGTTGTTAGCCATGTTTACTGTGGCACAGAGTCATTTTTGAAAGAAACAGAAAACAAAAAACAACACCATTTTAGATCCCTGTCCTGCCTTCCTCATAATGGTCTGGGTTCAGGCCTCTCCTTGTCTATACAATTTGCATTGTCCTGCCAGACAGGGCTTATTAGTTCAGTCTCAGCATGTTCCTAGCTGCAGTTTTACAATTTCTAGACCATATGTGCAACAAACGCTGCCCACAAAAGACACGCACTCGTACACTAGTATACCACCAATCTTAAACCATCAAGAAAAGCCACTCTGCAGCTTCCAAAATAAAAGTAGCCCAGTCTAGCAAGACTGGGAGAAGAATGCAAATTCTGCATCTATCCAGATATGCCCAGAAATGCACACCTTTTGCTCCCTGCCGCTGCTCTGCTACTGTGGAATAAGTGCAAACATTGCATAGGGGAAACCCTAGACAAAAGCAGGGTTCTGGTCAATCACTGCGCAGTGTCACCACTGGCTTCCAAAATTTGTAGAAGGGACCAGGAGGCTTGCTGGCTTTCCTGTCTGAAAATTACTGCTGGTTACATCAGTGTTTCACCGAGCCTCAGCAACAGACTAGGAATCCCATTGCACCTGGTGGTGTGCTACATCCTTCCAATGAGATTATTAACTCCACTGGACACTATGTTTTGCAGGATCCTCAGCACCAAGAAGACCAGAACAAGAGGACCTATGGGACATCAGTGGGTTCCATGAAGTGGTGATATATTTTCTGTTTAATCTCTCTCTGTCACTCTCTTTCTTCCCCAACCCCTTCTTTTTCCTATTTCTTTCTTTTTCTCTCTCTGCCTTACATTTACCATTAAATAAAATCCATACTATTGGCTTCAGCATATGGTCTTGTTTGCAACTTAGTTCAGGCAGGGTCATCTCTCTAATAATTTTAATAATCAGGTCCTAACACATTCTCAGGGATTTTTTTTAAATCTTGATTCATCTTTCATGAAATCTCCTGTAGGAATATTATCTTTAGAGAATGTGGACTTAGGGGAGTTTCCTAGGTGCACGAGACTGATGAACAAAACAAACATTCATAACCATTCTGAACTAAATAAAACCTTGTTATTCTGACAGTCACCTAACAGCAATTCTACTTTAGCTGAGCCAGAGACAAACTTCGGATGGAATTTTCCATAGCATGGGAGTGCTCTGTCCATCTGGTTCTTGTGAGAGAAATATTAGGACAACTCAGTCACTTTCTTAATTCCAAAGGTCTGACCTGTGTTTGTGGCATGTCAATATAGAACAAGAAAAAGTAAGCCCAACTATTTTTAAAGCAGAGAGAGGGAGAACAGTAAGAGGGAGTGTCTCATACCCCACTCAAGAAGTTGGACACCAATTTTGCATGCATCTGGAAAATGTAGCCAATAAGAGGCTGATATGCCCAAGCCACATACTGGAAGCAATGCTGAACAATCCTCTGCCAGATGGGATGTAGTGTCAGCAGGTGACCATGGTGATAAGTGCTTAGCTGGACTTTAAATAACTTCTTTTTACAGAGGCATTTCACAACCAATGCCTGTATTTTGTCAGCTTCCTCAGTAACTGCACATTGCTATACTATGTAATTCATTTTTCTGCTGTCTAGATCTAGGTTAGATAAACTGCAATGAGTATCCATTTCCAGAGCTGGGAGGAGCTTGGAGGCATCATCTTTGGGTCCCTAAGAGGGACACACTCTATAAGCACTACTCAGTGAACTATGATGCTGAAAAACCAGAAACATTGACAGAAATCTCAAAAAAGAAATTAGAAATACTAAATGCAAACTATGACATAATACTGTGAGGATGGAAGACTGTTAAGTGGCAACTCCAGTTTAAGTGCAGACACTTGTGCACCCCATTCTCTTGAGCAGAAAGGCAACACATAGCCAGGATTAACACTTATAAAATTTTCTTACCCTGGCAACAAAAGGTACATAAAAGTCAGAGGTGACTTTTATGTCAAGTAGCATCCAAAGATCAAAAGTAAGATATCCATGAATAAGCATCTGAGGGAAATATCTCAGCCTCTCTCTGGGACAGTAAAGCTACAGAGTAACACCGTGTGTATGTGTGTGCGTGAAGACTAGTGACAAGTGGCACTCCTCATGGATCAGTATTGGAACTGGCTCTGTTTATCATGGACAGTAGGACTGAGTGCACCCTCAGCAAGTTTACTGATGACATCAAGCCCTGTGTGTGTGGTCAACATGATGGAGGGAAGGAATGTCATCCAGAAGCACCTTGACAGCCTTGAAAGGTGAATCTGTGCAAACCTCATGAAGTTAAACAAGTGCAAGGTCCTGCACCTGGGTCAGAGCAATCCCAAGCACAAGTACAGGGTGGGTGGAGAATGGATTCAGAACAGGTCTAAGGGGAAGAACTTGGGGGTATTTGTTGATGAAAAGATCAATGTGACCCAGCAATGTCCACTTGCAGCCCAAAAAGCCAATCATATCCCGGGCTGCATCAGAAGAAGCGTGGCCAGCAGTTTGAGGAAGGTGATTCTCCCCCTCTACTCCACTCTGGTGAGACCTCACCTGGAGTTCTGCATTCAGCTCTGGGGTCCTCAGCACAGGAAGGACATCGACTTGTTGGAGCAGGTTCAGAGGAGGGCCATGAATACATTCAGAAGGCTGGAGCACTTCTCTTATGAAGACAGACTGAGAGACCTGGATTGTTCAGTCTGGAGAAGAGAAGGCTTTGGGTTGATCTATTTGTGGCCTTCCAGTACCTAAAAGGGTCCTATGAGACAGCTGCAGAGGGATTTTTTACAAAGCCATGGAGTGAAAAGACAAGTGGTAATGCCTTTAAACTGAAAGAGGGTAGGTTTAGGTTAGATATGAGGAAGAAATTTACTGTGGGGGTGGTGAGGCACTGAAACAGCTTTCCCAGGGATGCCACATCCTTGGAAGTGTTCAGGTGCAAGTTAGATGGGGCTTTGAGCAACCTGATCTAGTGGAAGGTGTCCCTTCCTATGGCAGGGAAGTTGGAAGGGATCTTTAAGATCCCTTCAAACTCAAACCATTCTGTGATTCTGGGATTGTGGGTTTTGCTTAGACCTAAACAAAGCTGTAGCTGAGGATAAGATTTCCATTTCAGGATGCCCTGTTTAGTATTGCAAAACTCCTGTTCTGAATCACAATAAGAACTGAAAATTTCCAACTTGTTCATAAATGAGCATTCTGAAAATACAACTTGATCCAGGCATATCAGAATATTTCATCTGAGACTCTAAAACATAATATAAAATCAAATAATGTTGAAATGAAACAAGATTTCAAAATGAAATGCAAGATGGGACTTTTTGTGTTTCTGGAACATTTTTTCCAGTTTTCTTTTGTAACAAAACTATAGTGAATCTGACAGTTTTATTAAGCAATTTTCATTCCAGCAAAAATACATTCTCTACTTGAATTTGGTTTTATTAATAGACCTGTGGCCAACTGTATTCCTACTACTCATTCACTTGAACAAAAAATAAAAGAAAGAAGGATATCCAACAAAATTATCAGGCAAAATATTTAACACCAATAAAGGCAAGTACAGCCATAAGTTTCAGCTGAATCCAGAGTCTTCATAGGAATCAAAACCAGATGAGATATTTAAAATGGGTGAAGAGTTTCAGTAGAAAACATTTACAAAACAAAAGATACTATATAATGCATAAGTCAAACGTTATCGATTAGGGAGAAACTTTAAGTGAGTTACTCCTGACTGCCTGCTATCACATGTGAGGTTTTTGATGCCTCTCAGAAACAGGTAGTGTATGAATGGACACAGTTGGCCTGCTGTTGTTTAGTCCTATCTCTGTTGCTGTGCATCCTAAATGAAATAGTGGGTTTGTTTTGCAGGCTTCATTGCTGGAAGATCCATTTCCTCCACACCTTCTGTCCCCGAACCTTTGCATCTGCTGTTTCAGAATAATTCAGAATTTGGCTCACAATCCAAAAACTTCTTCATCCATAATCTCACTGCTTGGAAAGACATCTTTTGGAGATAGTTTTCACTGAATCACTCACAGAGGTCCCCAGTTTCCTCGGCTAACATAGGTCTAGCCATCTCTTTTTTTTTTTACTATGTTTACTTATTCAGATGACTTTTATGTCACTATTTGCAAGTCTACTCATTCCTTTCAGCAGCATTTCCTTCTCTTGTTTAAAACTTGCTGAGTGCCTTCTTACATTTATGAGAGAGCCCATCTACAGTTCAACCAGAACACTAAATATATTATATGTTGTGTTTATAACATGCTCTGTAGAACGGTAGTTAAAAGTGCAGATAAAAAAACTATCTATAGTGTTCCTTAAAGGAAGGAATTAAGGGGGAAGCTCACAAAAGTGCAATTCTTACAGTCAGTCAGACAGACGCACTTATCTGCTTCTCCAGCGTTACCTCACAGGCAGTAAGACACTTAGCTGCAAAATTTATCAGCTATGAGGTCATTAATAAAGCTGGCCAGTCTCAGTAGTCACTTTAAAGACGATAGTGCTCAATGATAAAGTAAAATACTAGAAGATAGTTTTGTTGTTTATAAATAGCTGAGTTATGATTTTGTAGTTTAAAGGATTTTGACAATGCTTTCTTTGAAATTTCTGTCCTAGATTTTCAGTGAAAGAGCTATTTCCATATTTGGGTCTTTCCATCAATCTGGCTTTAAGAATCTAAGAATATGAGTGAGTCCTTGCCAAAGAATATAAAGAAAAATGCAAGAATTTAGATTTATAGTAGAGCTGGTGCAGCTTAGCTTGGAGAAATCTCATCAAGCAAGCAGGCTCTTTTCCTTAAAAGAAAGCTCTTTAAGCTTGCAAGCTATGGAGAGTTTTACTAATATCCATGGAAAATTCTGATACAAAAGTAGGAAAGCAGCAAAAATTTAAAAGTATAATTATAAGCTATGCTGTCAACACTTTATGCAAGCTCTTAGCTTGTGGCACTTCAACATCATCCACATTCCCACTCGAAAGAGCCAAGGGGCAAGTGATTCTCTATGGAGCTGTCATATATAATGTAGCACAGAGGACCTGAGCATATCTTCTTTGCTAATGGGAAGGTTTTTGGATCACAAATTTCACCTGAGCTCACCCACAAAGAAAGAGTTAACTTGCATGTGTGTCAGGCTCAGAGCTCACACACAGACATAAAATTCAGACGCCATTGGTAAGCTCCAGTAAACTTGGAATGTGTGTAAGGGCTTGAGGCAGCCTCAGATTCAGAAATGTGGGACATACAAAACTGTTGATCACAGTTGCATATGATTCCATGATCTTAAAACCCTGCTTAGGCTCCTAAATATAAGTGCTCCCCTGGATCATTAACCAACATAGGATTATTGAGAACTGACTTCTCTTCCCAACACCTCCTCCTGCCACCCACTGCCTCCTGCCCATCTTTTCACACATCCACCAACAACACACTCTCTGCCCCAGTGTATAGAAGCTGCTTCTTATCAGACCCTTAAATATACATATCCTAGAGCTACAGGAAAATTGCAATCCAAATTGTGCAAATTGAGGGCCACATCTTCCATAAGCCAGGCAGAAAACTGCCGAACGCTTGAAGGTATATTTTCACAGTTAACACACACAGCAGATTAGTTTCAAATCAGCTGCCTAATCATGGTTCCCAGGAAGGCTGCAGGCACATTTTTCAAAGATTAAGAGAAAGGCTTTCCTGCCACTCTAACTACAGTCCTTATGAAATCCCAGAACACAGAGCTGGCTAGATGCAGCATAAGTTTCTCCCTAGCATGTTCTTTCTCTTACATCTCAGGCTGCCACCTTTTCTTTTATGATATGAGATGCACTTCTCCAAATACTATGTCACACAAGAATTGATATTGAAGTGTTATTAAAACAAGTATCCAATTGAACAGGGGAAAGAAAAAGGTGCAAAGAACCCTCTGCCACATTTTTTAACCTAATTATACCATTGTGTGTATCTCCTAGTTGTCTTACCTTCTTGTTAAGATAATAGACCACAAAAGGAATTACTGTATAGGTATCCCACACTTTTTAACAAAGACTTGATTTCCTTCTTCAGTTTAAAACTCAGGATATAAGAGTGCTCACCATGGAGACCCTGTGTGGGACACCACACTGTGTAAAATTATCTCTGAAATATATTTCTCTAAATTTAGAAATAGACCCTGAAGGCTTACATGAATTACTCTTCCCAGACACAGAGCCCTCCCCATTGTTTTTATTTGCAGACTGTGCTCTGTATGGAAGCAGCCACGGGGCCTTGGCCCCTTTGCTGCTGGTGCAGAGCAAATTGCCTGGGAAGGTGGACAGTGGGAGTCTGCAGGGTGCCCTCTGAGCTAGAGGTACAGCTCAAGGAAGGTCACAGAGAGAGGACAGAATTCCCACTCATGGCCATTACAAACATCTCCCAGGTGTCTACCCTGTCAGTAAAGTGCTTCCATGAGGCAAAGGCTGCCTGAACCTACCTGCAAGTCTCTTGGAGAGCTTTTCCAGCTGTAAAGGTTTAGTCTAATTTGTAACCTATTTCTCTGTCTTACATAGCCACAAAATGTGACCCATGCATTTGACTGGGATGTAGGAAGCCACTGTCCCTTGACCATTTCCTTTGACCAGTGTTGTGTTGTTTCCTCTGGTCAGAGACCCTTTTTCTTCATAGCTTGCTGTAGGATTATTTATTCTGCCTTCTGGGAAATCCATCATCGTTCCATAAATAAGATAATGAGTTTGCTATAAAGCTGACACTGGTCTAACCTGCAAATACACAATTAACATTAATGCCATGCATGACTTTTGCCAAATCCTTGCCTTATGCCATCACTATGATTGGCATGTTTGCAGCACAAATTGTAGGAGCTTGATTTGGTTCACAGCTCTCAGTCATTTTTATGTTCAGATGTATAATCTAATGAGGTGAAAATGGAAAGCAGCCCCTGAGCATTTGGCTATTGCTGGGAAAGAATGCAAATTAAATATTTGAAAGACTAGGGCATGGGGTAGTGTGTCACAGAGCTTCAGAGTTCCATCAGGTGCCTCGCCAGCTTGCACAGCCTTTGTGTTCACATTGTCTGCCCGTTGGTCGGAGCTAAGAGACAGAAGAATGACAGTCTGGGGAAAAGAAAGAAAGACAGTAATTATGGGACGTATGTGATTAGCATGGTAGCCAGAGAAATTAAACCACTAGTCCCAGGAATCTTCCCTTCTATAAGGTACCTGTGGTGGAAGAGAAAAGCTCCACACTACAGAGTTCAGCTGGAATCCACTCCCTGCTAGTTTAGCTTGATTGCTTTTTTGGATACCTACTGTGGGGGTTCAGTTCCTTGACCTTCCTTTCTATAGAACTATATTGTTCTGCCATGAAGAAAGGCAGATTAAGAACTTACAGGGATCCTTCCATCACTGGACTCTGACAGGAGTGCTCAGGGAGTTCATTTTTCATGGCTTAAATTGCTCCAGGCCAGCATTCTTATCAAAAAGGTTTGGCTTAATGTAAAACACAGACTTCTTTTCTTTCTTTTTAATTTTAGCTCTGTATTAAACAGCACTACAAATTTCCCTTTGAACAGCAAGTCCCTGAGCTGCTTTCCTTTGAATAACATATAAATTTAGACTAAACTTTATTGTTCCTGGGTAAATCAGTCTAGTTAAGAAGTTTATAATTGTTATTAGGGAGGCAAAATGTTTTACATAACAGCTGAAAAGTCTGGAAAATTCCTGGTGTAATTAGACCTTGGGTTCTTGCTCTTTAAAGGTACCAGCTTACAGCATAGTTTCCAAACACTGTCTTTTGGGTGCCTTGGGATCTTGACAAGGTCAGAAATAAAAAGAATTAACAGTCTGGTAAGCATTAGCTGGCACCCCAACCATCTCTTCCAGCAGGATTTTCCCCCACAGCTCCCAGGACACAGTGCTGTTTCTCCACAAACATGTTTCCTCCATAATTCCCCACTGCTAATTCACTGCTTAGGTGGTGCCCAGTGCCTGTACTTCAGCAGCTCACGACAGAGCGGTGGGGTGATGGGGACAAGCCCTCTGGGCCCTGCATCAGTACAGTCCTTCTGCCTGGCAAGGGAATCCTGCAGGCACACCCCTAGCACTGCAAAAGCCACTTTTTCCCTGTAGTACCACAGGTACAGTTAGGCTGGGAGCCAAAAGTTCATTCCTTTTCCATCCCTTAGGTGCTTTGAATTCACACTTTGTCTGCAAAAATGCCTGAACTATTAACTGCCAAGCTTCTGGGTACTCAGAGACAGGAAGCTGTTTTGCTTTACAGGGAATAATTAAATAAAAATTTGGCAAGGGAGATAGAGCTGTTGTTAGTGCAGTTCTGGAGTCTAGCAAACATTCATCAGAGAGGCTCAGGCAAAGTTTTCTGTCCCTGCTCCAAGGACAGTGTGCATAGTCTTAGATTAAACCTCCCTGAATAAAACACATGCAGCAGAGCAAAGGGAGTAAGCAGAAACCAGATGTCCTTCCAGCACCATGTTTCCTTGGGCTCTTCCTCTGTTTCTCTGTCCTCTCATCAGTCAGACCCCACAAAGCCATGCCAGATGACCCTAAGCTAGAGCTACAACATCTCGATAAAGTGAGAGAAATAGCAACAAAGAGAAGTGGAGCAGCAGATGAAGAAAGGACTTTACCCTCACATACACAACCCAGTCTACCAAATTTCAGCTCTCCCCTGAAGTTGCTACCAGGCTGAGCAGTGTGGGTAAAGGAATTTGGAGAACATTTATATGTGATTCTTTTTGAGGAGCGGGTCTTAAATAGTCACCAAACAGTTTAGTGAACTCCAGGCAAAGGTAATAGCCAGCTGGAGAATTTTATAGACAGACGGAGGATTTTAACAAACCATAAATGTAGGTGTCTAGAGAGCATCTGAGTAAAGATTTTAAGGACCTAAATTTTGGACCTAGATCTAGATCTTGTTTGGAATTCAGTCTCAAATTCCTATGGTAAAATAGAGGCCAACTGCTGCTGAAGTCTATGGGAATCTCACTGTTGGCTTCAGCAATGGCAAGAGCTCCTATTTAGAGCTAGAATGGGAACACTTATAAATTACAAAAAATAACCTACTTAACAAATGACATGCCATTTTCTCTAGCCCTGGGATCATAAACTGTACATATATGACATTAAATACAAATATTTAAAATGACATTTTAATTATCAAAAAACAAATTACAAAATAATCCATTTTTGCCAGCATTGAAAGTGTTTGCTACCTTCTGTGTGTAAACCGCCTGTTAAGTCTACTAAAAGTCTGGTCATTAGCTATCATAGTTAAAAGCTGTAGATGGATGGTTTCATACTTTGTGGGAAAGACTCACTTTTCAAATAAAAAGTTTTAAAACTTCAGAGATATTGATGTATTCTCAGCTAACCAGATGCTGTATACTAACTGTGTGCCAGTATTCTCTCAGTGCTGGAAGAGAAATAGTTGAGACAACATATTTGATGGATTTGTTTAGGGATTTTGTATGCATATGGAAATCATTTGTTTCTCTATTGCAAAGCATGTTTGATTGTTCAGTACTAACATTTAACTAAAAAAAGTAGCTACAGTGCTCCCAGTTGTGTGAAGCACAAGTTAAACTAAACAAAAACTGAAAAGCAGCTTCAGCATATCTCATGTTCGTTAGAAGAATAAATGATGAAAAAATTAACTGATGACAGGTATGCAGATTTCTGTAACTAAACAGTTTAATGTAAGAGTCTTTCTTGGTTCAGCCACACAGAAGGAAATCCTAAAGGACTGATGTGAGTCCACCTGAAGAAAAAGTGGGTTGGCGAGAATCAACAGTTATGACAGGAAGTTCCACTGAAGGGTTAACTATAAAATGCAGTCCCTGAAAAAAGAAATAATATATTGCTTGTATGTTCTCACTACAGTAAAACACTGGTGTAAAAAGTTTCTTGTTTTCTGCTCTTGGGGTTCCCAGAGGTGAGAATTTCACATGGAACTACAGCCATATGTGGCATGCAAACTCATGCATTGCGGGTGATACAGGAGACATTGGGTTCATTATATGCACACTCCCGAGATGCACATGCACATCCAACTAAATGTATACCAGACTGGTTAGACTACATCATATGCACATCAGTTGTGTGCGCAGAGAAATGGCCGAATTCTTTCTTCTTCACACAAACTTCACTTCCAAGTAGCTTGGATTTCCTTGGACTTGTCATCTGATAGGCCTGGTGTTTTTCTATTCATAATAGAGATTCTTATTTTACATAATGTATTCATCATTCAAGAGCATGATTTTGTCATCCTGTTTTACCTTAATTGAGGTTGAAAGTTAAAATTACCAGTTGATATGCTTTCTTTTTCTGAGTGGTTACAAGTAACTACTTTTCTGGTGTAAAGTTCACAGAAAGCAAATTCAAAATTTATTTTACTTATTTTTATTGTTGCTCCAGCATAAGATCTATTTTCTTGACAACTTTCTCAAACAAGTAACTTCAAAAGCAAATTTCTTTAAAAATTCAGTAGCGACCCAAAACTAAACTGGGTAACTTCTTACTTTTCTCTATTCAAAGGCATAATAATTAACCTTTTTTGCAATCAGAATCTGCAATGATACTTCCTAAGGCTTCTTTTTGTGAACCAAAAGACTTGTATATATCTGATTTATGCAACTTAAAATGTAATATTTCTGCAGATGTGAAGATATAGCCAAATTGAAAACAAACCATTACATTTTGGGATACAATAGAAACCAGACTGTTTAGGTTTGCACATAAGAAGCAACTGGAAATGGGGCCAGACTTCTTCCTAGACTAGGGTCTGAATTAAAATCTCATCAGAAAACTTTGGTTGTTCATACCACAACAAATATTTTTTAGGATTTAGGACACGGATAGATTTGGTATTATTCCTGCAGCTGTATTCCTCCTGCCAGCAAAAAAAAAAGTCAGGTTCAAATTTTCAAATATTTCACTTAAAAATAATGACCATCCTAAGATCAGTATACTTCCCAGAGGAATCTGGGTAAAAGTTGTAAATGCCCATCCCCAGAAATGTTCAAGGCCAGATTGGATGGGGCTTTGAGCAACCTGGTCTAGTGGTAAGTGCCCTGCCTCTGGCAGGGAGGTTGGAATCTTTAAGGTCCCTTCCAACCCAAACCATTCTATGTGTCTATGAAAATTGGGCACCTGCCTGTGCATCGACATTTCCAAGTAAGTGTTTCTGTATTTACAAGCTTTGAATCAGAATATAAAATGTCCTACAAAAACTGGAGATGGCATCATCTTGGAAAGGCAGAGCAAGGATTTACACAGCTAGTAAATAAAACACCCATTCCACCACTACTTTCACTGAAGTCTTTTAAATCAGTACCCAAGTCTCTGGGCTGAGTGCTGGGTTCATCCCAAGCATGTCAGCTGTGCCCTTCCCTTCTTATTTCCATCACAACCTGTAATGCAGGTTAATGAATAGGCGGCTCAGGTCCACATCCAGCAGGATGGGAGATCCTGCTCTATCCACCTTCTCTTGGTAGCTTTCCTGATGACATGTCAGTGCTGGGTAAAGGGAACTTCTGCCTCAGCACCTTCTGCAGCCTTATAATAAAACACTTTACTGAAGATATCCACATAGCCTTTCCCATGAGACTACAGAGTCTCATAGCACTGAGACATGGTCCTGGTCCCACACAGGGGACCCCCTCATTTTCTCTCTGTCTATGATCATCTTTCACATGTGCAAGGTCAAAGAGTTCATGATGGTCACTCCTTTTCCATGAACTTTTCCAAACTTTGGGCTGACCAACTGCCAGCAAGGCGGGAACCTGCCCTCCGACAGCTTTTGCCCACAGTTTAGCAACACTTTTATACCTCAGTAACACCTTCACATTGAAGACTGTGAAGCGCTCTACTCAGGGATCTGTATATGAACACCCTTGCTTGGTTATGGAAGGCACCCATTACCTCTCCCTCTCCTCAGATCCAGGGATGACTGGGTGATGAGTCCAAGGGCACAAATAACTGAAGGCAAGTTATGAATTTTGAAAACATACACTGAGGAAAGCTGTATCTAGTGCAGCTAATTATTCAGACTTTTCTAATCAGTGTAAAGTAGGTTAGGACCATCCCAACTAGCCTGAGAAAGCAGCTAAATGAGACTCTGTACAAACAGATTGCCTTTCTGCTTCTGCCTTTTCCTTCTGATATTTGTTTCAAAGCTATTTGGAGTGAAAAGGAAGTTTTGTTATGCGATCTGTGTGCATGTCCACCCTTCTCTGGTCACAGTCGTGTTTCACTAGCAATAGAGAAACTATGCTCTTAAGCTTGGGGAAGAAATATCTGCTTTTCCTTTCAGCAAATACATATCACTTTGAAGTCCAGTAAATATTTTTATCCAGTTTGAACCACTTTTGAGAAGGGAAAATTAAAGAACTCCCATAAGATCCTAAAGGTTAATCTGAAATTACCCTTTTCTCAAATATTAAGCTGGATGTAGCATATTTCTATATAGACAGGTACCAACAGGAAAAGGCTGCTTTGTCCACCCAGGATCGAAATGGGCCAGATATAGGGCAGCTTCAAAAAAGAAGTTATTTAGTTACATTTCACAGTGCTATTCTCAAGCTATGTCCTCTGCTTTAGTCTTCATAATTCTAAATCAAGTCTGAACCAGTGACCACTTTAGTCCAGACCATTTGGAAAATGGGTGATAATCACTTCTTTCAATATCTGCCTATTAAAAAAAAAAAAAGGAAAAAATGCCTGTATGTTTAGTTTTACCTCTGAAAGAAGATTTCAAGCTAACTGTAACATGTACTAGTGCACATTTGACATCCTAGGGTCGCAGGAGAGCTCAAGCTGGAAAGGAGCATGGGAGGCCAGATGAGCTCAGCACCAAGGTCAGACAGGGCTGCTCAGGGCTGTGCCCCCTCAGAGCTGGAACCCCCCAGATCTGACCTGGCACAGACTCTCTGGACAGCCTGCACCTCTGTCCTCCTGGCCCCAGGGGACAAAGTTTCTCCCTATATCCAGTCTGCATCTCTTATTTTAATTTATATGCATGGTCTCTTGTCCTTCTATCATGTAGCACTGTCAGCAGCCTGGCTCTTTCTTCATATGGTACAACACACTGTGCACTGTAGACCTCAAGGCACAATAAATTTACCTATGCTTATGTTGTCACTGGCAGGTTGGATTAAATTACTTTTGGAGGCTGCATCATGAGCTGGCAGCTTCTTTAAACCACATTGTTTTTTTCCAGCCATAGTTCAATCTGGTCAAATGTGTGTGGCTCTGAAAGTGCTTACCTTTGCATTCAAGGGTTGTTCCCTTCATGTCAGTGCGACTCCACACTGTGCGGGAAGTAAAACATATATAGAAGTATTTGTATGGTCAGGCTGAGATAATGCAGAAGGATCTTGCAAGACTGAGCAAACAATAAAACAGTAGAATAAATTCATGGATATACATGTAAAGTGATATGGGGAAAGCAATCTTAGCCTCAGATACAAAATAATGGGCTTTGAGTTGACTATTACCACTCAAGAGAAAGACCTTGGGATTATGTTCTATGAAAACAACTTCTTCCTAGCAATCAAAAAAGTAAATGTAAAATTAGGAATTATTAGGGAAAGAGTAGAGAGCAAACATAGCTATGCAGCTGTATAAACTTGTGTTTCTTTAATACTATCTGCCTACAGTTGTTGCTTTCAAAAAGCAGAAATGGCAAAGGTTCAGAGTGGGTGACAGAAGTGACCAAAGGTATAGTATGGCTCCCAGGAGAGGAATGGCTGAGCAGAGTCAACGCTGCAG
This sequence comes from Pseudopipra pipra, assembly GCF_036250125.1. NCBI lineage: Eukaryota > Metazoa > Chordata > Aves > Passeriformes > Pipridae > Pseudopipra > Pseudopipra pipra. The sequence goes on from NC_087551.1 coordinate 62,700,067, forward strand.
CCTGGCAAAGAAATAAATAGAGGGGTATTATGGCCATGGTCCACCAGAATCATGAATGAAGTGGGATCTGCAGCTTTCCGTCTCTTCTACTGAGAATCATCTAGTGCAGCTAACAGGAGCCAGTTTCGAAGTCTGCAAAAGAAGGGGACTCTTGATGCACAAGGTAAAAATATATGAAGCCCCTTGTTCAAAACTGTCTTGGGATTGGATTTGGAAGAAAGATCTGTTGGGAATAAAGAGAAAAAACACAACAGACTCGGGAAATCTCCCGACCTGGAACTAGTAGGAATCTGGGGCAATACTCAGGAAAAATATCAAATACACTGTCCTTACTTTTTTGGGAACATTTGCTTCAGGCCACAATTGGAAACAACACATTGGGTTAGATCAGTCCTTGCTCCGACAAAGTATCGCCTTCTATATTTTTTTTCAGTGTCCTAGTGTGTTTGTACTGAAGTTTTAACACCATTATAAATTCACTTTGTGACTATTATAAGGAAATAAACTTTTAAAATAAAAAAATAAATGATGAATGTTCTGTAGCTTGAAAATCAGGACTAAGAAATTGGAAAAAAATTGTCATTCAAAGACTTTCTTTGTAAGCTAGAAAAGAAAGGTTTAACAAGAACCAGTGATGGCAGCTGAAGCTAGATTAGATGTATGCAATACAGGAGCAGTTAGGTAACATGCAATGACTTGTGATACACAGAAGGTCAGGCTAGATGATCTAATGTCCCTTCTGGCCTAAATATCTCTGAGTATAGTACTCTGGCAGCCACATAAATGTTGAAAGCAAACTCCAACTCAGCATGTTTTCTGTCAGCCGCACTATATCTAGATAGATTTTCATGCCAGGTTTTTAAAAACTTGTCCTCTTGATTTTATAACTACATTTTATTTCTCTGGTTAAGAAGATAATATTGAAATTCTAGGGCAACTTAGAGTCATGATAACTTGCAATGACCAGTTTGTATTAATTTTTGTAAATATTTGTTTTAGTTTCAATTAATGGAATATTTTCATCTTTGTCAGCTCCCTGGTGTTTTGCTTTTAGACTGTAGCTGCTCAGAAATATGTTTTTTCTCCACCAGTGGAATTTTGATTTCCATATTTTTTCATTTTCACCAGAACTGTAAGACCTGGATTTCCCAATCAATCAAAGAATTGATCATTCCCCACAGAACAATGTTAAAAGCTGGAAAGTGATTCTGGTGTAGCATGCAGAATTAGGATGGGGGCCTAGGCTGGTTTTAAAAAAAGGAAAAAGAAGAAACAATAATATGAGTAAACAAAAATATTTGTAAGCAAATCAGAAACTCTTCGGTAATTCCCAGGTCTTTTCTGATTTAATACAGGTGATACCAGGAATTGCTGTAAGGTTACTGGCTTCAGTCAGCCTCCTGTACCCCCTTCACATAGAACATCCAGAAATCTAAGCCTTCCTTTCTCCTTCGCATGCTCCCTGTCTCTCTGATACTAATGTTTCAAAATAATTTAAATCACATGTAAAAAGGCCTCCTAGTTTCAAGTTTCCTTTGGAGAAGCCCATTAACTCTAATCACCTCTGATTCATAATTTTGGGTGGCATTTACAGATTTCTACAAGAATACATGAAATCCATTGAAGATTTTATTAGCACTGTCTAATAAAAACACATGCTTGAAATAAAACTGCTACTTTATCTAGCCCATAAACTCCCTTTTTGTCTACTTGGGAGACAAATTTTTAGTAGAAGTCAGTGAAAGCAATGGTTACATCTGAATCACTGGTACATCTTAAAAAAGTTGATAAATCTTATCACAAAGCATGTAAAAGGCTAAAGGTTAGCTGCAGTGTCCTTCCTACTCTTTATACCCTATGGATTTGTTTTCAGAGCAATTCTCTACGATAAATTATTTATAGGCATTAGTCTCTGGTATCAGATTAATACATGCTCTTAATGAGTCAGTGGACTTGGCCGAACAAGCTAATAGGATTTTTTCACTTCTAATGACCAGGAATCTACCAAAGAACTAGTGAACAATAATTTAACAAAAACACAAATGTGTCCACCAATCAATTGATCACGCTGACTTAAGGGATTTGCTTATTTTCTCAATAGTGACATAATGAAATGCTTACTCTTCAGCTTCTGTAGAAAAGAAAGCCTCGAAATCAACACAATGGCACGTGTGAAATGTGTTAAGAATGAGAGAGCTGAATGGTTCCAAAATGTATCATAATTACATTATGTTATTCTTAGTGAGGTTCCAAGGAAATGATATCATTTCAGATAGTATTCAACAAATTTATGAGATAAAAATAAAAGCAGCTGTACATTCTGATTATGATAACAGAAAAAGTCAATTTCTAAAAACAGCAGCCTTAAGTCAGACCTGCAAATTGTAAAGACAGTATCCCAGAAACAAGTGCCTGAGAAGTACTGACGAATCAGCAGGTGGAGAGCTGAGACTGAACTTTGTGCACGGTCTACAATAAAAGGGCAAATGCAATCCTTCTGCATGTAGAGGGAACAAATGCCCTATGGGGGGAAACCATGGGATTATGGAAATTAATTTATCCCTCATACAGAAGAGGCCCTATTCATTGCAGAGTGATGCAAAATGCTCTGGTGTGCATTTTAGAAAGATGGCAAAACAGTGGGAAGGAAAGAACAACAAACCCAACTCAAAGATTGGAGAAAATACTTTCATATACAGGTGGTGAGGGAGTAAGAGGTGAAGCTAGACAGCTTTATGGCTCAGTTAAGATATACATTTGGGAGAGGAAAGACACAAAACTGGAGCCATAAAAAAATTACTGTTTAATATCTATGAAATTAAGGATTAATTGGAAGGAGATCAGACTTCTCTCTCAAATGAAAAACTGATTCCAATTACCTGTATAGTTGTGCTTATATTACTTGACTGCCAGAAGGCATAAATGTAGAATGGTTGCCCGTTCACACAAAATTGTAAAAGAAAGGCTTTAGACATCCCAGGCTCAGAATATCCTTCAATGTGTACAACATATGTTTGCAGTGTAAGAGTTAATTCTGAGCTATGGGAGCAGAAAAAATTATAACACCAGATATAGGACATATATTTTACAAAGCCTGACCCGGGAGGCATGGTCAGAAAATAAGCACCATGGTAGGTGCTGCAAGCAGGATGGACATTCCCCAGCTTAGTTTTATCCCAGCTGTCTTCAGACACTCAATTCAGTTACAAAGCCAGTATGTAGGAAGCTACTTCCCAGCAAAGTAACTCCTGTTCTGAGCTGGGCACAGGGCCCTGGCGAGGTACCAGCTGGGTGCCAGCGGCCCATCCATGGTTTGGCATGGCTCTGAGCACAGAGAGTGCTCCCAGGTGACATGCCTCATGAGCTGTAGGAGTTGCACAAGCACAGCCGTCCTGCTGTGGATCACAGCTCCCAGTCGTCCTGGTCTGACTCAGGCACTTCTCGACACCACCGCAGTACTCCAGCTGTGGGCCTGCTATTTGAGGGTGATGGGACTGAAGCAGGCTCCTGCATGGAAACATACTCTTTGGCATGTGTAGAAGGTGAACAAAAAAGAGTCTCTAATTAAATTTTAATATTCTGAGTGAGAATATACTGGCTTCACTAAACAAGGGGAAGTACATCCATATTTAAGTTAGCTAGATTAATTTGAAAAAAAACCAAACTAAACAAAAAAAAGAAAAACAAAATAAAAACAAACCAAAAAAACAAACAAACCACAAAACAGAACAAAAAATTGCAGTATTTTTTAGATATTCAGAATGCTAGAAATTTTTTTGTGTGCTTAACAAGTGCTATTAAGCTCTATTAACTGCCTTCAACCCAGAAGAAATCCACTGATCTTCACAGTAGCTTTGCCTGTGAGGAAACTGCAGGACTTGATCCATAAACATAAATTAAATTTCTGAATCTATTACCTAGAGCTTGGAGTCATTAATTCCTTTGAGTTTTCCTAATTCAAGCCCAATAGGTAAATGACAGCAACACCTACCAACACCATTAAACTTAATAGTTGGTTATTGCCTTCATTAAAATTCCTTTTTTTTCCTAGATTTTACACTACAAAAGGAACTTGGCATAGAATTTTCTAGCCTGGAAACAATTTTTATGCTTCAGATTTTCAAAGGGATCTCTTTGGCCTCCTTTAAGTTATAGAGACATAAGAAACTCACAGATAGCATTTAAGAAGGGATTTTTCTTATTGGTGCCTTGATGCAATTGCTGAGTGGATGGAAATCCCTTAAAAGGTGTATCAGTATATTTGCTAACAGACCTAAGGTTTCCTCATTTTTCACAGAGCACCTGTGTGTGTTTATAAGTGATGTACAGATATCAGTGAGGGGCCCAACCAGCAAAGTCTGAGTCTGGATTTAATCATTCTGAAAGTTCAGTGGGTTTGGATCGAGGGATTTAATCTGAGCCCATTTCTTGTAATGTATTTTAAAGGTGAAAGGGCTTTTCTTCTGCCAAGATGAGAGTATTGGGCTGCAGGGATTTGCATTTCTCTTGCAGCTGTAGATTTCACTAGCAAATATGGCCTCAATTCTGGAAGCAGTTTAGCTCAGAGAGATCTCCACTGTGACACAGTGTCCCAGTACAACCAGTCTTCAGAGACAGAGCAAGCCACGCCAGCTGCAGCTTGAGGTCAGAGATGACCAGAAAAGTACACTACAGCAACGTTTCAGCATTGCCCTCCTGAAAATCCCTGCAGCACCAGTCTTTGCATTAGCACCCTCAGCATCAGGGGGAGAAGGATATCAGCCTCAGGCAGTTCACTGGAAATTTAAGGTTCTTGCTACAGTTTAATGGTTTTTTAAAAACTGGATTTTCAATAGGTGAGACAATGAGAGCCTCTGCAGTCATCATTACCAAGAGCCTACACTTCTGGTGCTCCTCTGCTCACAGAGCCTACACAGGAGGGGGTGATGGCAGAGGAGGTCAGAGGTGGACAAGGCAAGCTGTGCTGGGGGACAGGAGCCCTCAGTTAAAATTTATCTTCAGGTGATTGTTATCTGAGTACCTTATTAATCTCCTTAAAAATAATTTCCCTACAGGCTATTGCTGGAAGTTTCAACTCCCGACATTCCCCTTCCTCAGGGATTGCACCAGCAAATGAATCCCCTCAAGTTTTGATTGAATTCTCCCCTTCTCGGATACCTTTTTCCTCAGCCTTTCCTTAGCAGAATGCAATTTTGATTAAGATCAGCACTTGACCTGAACCTTGTGAACCCACTGCCTCTGGGTATCACAAAGCTAGGTAAAGCATGTTGTCTTGATCAACCAGGAAGGCTGAGTAGGTGAAACACACGTTCTCAGAAACATTTCCATACAGAAGGTTCAGAATGAAGCTTGGCAAATACATCAAATTTCCTTGTGAAGAAGTCGCAATTTCACCATACAATTCCTATTTACTGCTGAATTCCAATCCTTCTTGTTCTACCATATCTTTCCCAAGGAAATTAGAAATTTATCACTTTCAAATGATACTATGAAGTTAATTGAACAGCTGTCCTGGAAAAAAAGTAATTTTTTTTTATAGTTGATGAGGTAAGGAATGAGTTTCATGAAAGAAAATCTTATTAGGGACTCATTCTTATTACAATAAACAAGGTCTTACAATTCCAGAGATTATAGTATCAGCAAAGTTATATATATTGCATAGAAATCTATGTCTGCTTGTATACAGATACACACACATTTACACACATGCATATACATGCACTTCAGAAACTACACTTACTCATATTTGCTCTTGAAAAATAGATACTCTATGAAGGTAAAATCATATGTAACACTGATGGAAGCTTGCTTGTATTAAAATCCAGGAAGCATGTGATGCAACATCCTACAGTCTCTGTGCTACATCTGACTAGCTCATATTGAATACAAGCTCTGTTAAGTTGAAAGGATTTCTGGTTTGTTTCAACTTGAAAGTGATTTAATATGAGGCCCAGAGAGAAAATCTGTCTCAGTAATGAAATTATAACAAGTAAGGATTAAAAGTATTAAGAAGTTTAAGCAATCTTTTAGCTGCCCTGTGTTCTTGAGGTCATTTGAAGCTGGCTGTGGGAATAAGTAAAATAAAATAACAAGAAGGAAAAAACCAAAGTATTACAGAAGGGAATCAAAGAGCATCCTTCAGGATTAGATTATTGTACAAGAAAGGGACTGAAACATTTTCCAGAATCCTTAATTCATTTTCCTTTGGGAGACATAATTTAAAAAGGGTATTTTAATACCAATTTTCCTTTTCTTTCATTCTAAAATGGAAATTCTAACACATAAAAATATAATGTTTTTATAAAAAAAAATGCAATAAATGCAGATAAATGTCCACTAATTAATGAAATAAACAGTATTAGCCAAATAGACAATTTGGGGACTTGGCATATGGTATTAATTGTTTATTACTTGTTGTATACATACATATATATGTAAATAAAACCATACATTCAGCCTAAATCAATAGTGACAATGCATGAACATCAAATAGCTTTATAGCAACTCAGGTAAGCGCCTCAGTGCAAAAGACAGTCAAGTCTGCTTTTGGAGGTCATTTCATTTTAACAACCTTTACAGAGAGACAAACTGAATCAACACACTACTTAGGTACTGGTGGCATCTCCAACTTAATGCAGCTGAAAAAGCGGAAAGACCAGGGCACTGAGCCCATTCATTTAGAAGCAATTAAGGATTTTAATTAGGTTGTGATGGGGGAATTGTAAACATCTGATCATCATTATTTCTTTCTAGCAAATGGCAACTTGTTTGCATAATTCAAAAAACTCCAAAACTTAATCTAACTGAGGGAGCACAAGCCAGAATGCATTGTACAAGCAAGCTGGTGTCCAGGTTTGATTGCTAAGCCTTCAATAAGTAGCTGCCGATTACTATTTGATGGTCTTTGCATCAGAAGATCCCTTCCCAGAGAAAACAGTGCAGTATTGATGCATATATGTGTGTAGAGGACTGTTTTAAAATGGAGGGGAGGCGTGAAATCTGTGTTGGGTTGAGTGGACTCCTCTGGGCATGGCTAAAGTGTAAAGTGCTCTCAGCAGAGTTAGCTGCCTCCCTGTCAGGTTGACCAGGAGGTACAGAGAGCAAATAATTTCCAAAGGTGATGAGCTATACTTTCATGTTTTCCTCTTTTTCCATGTAAACTGAGAACATAACTGATTTAGCTTCTGACACTTAAGTCCAGCCAGCCACTTTCTCCCATGATGATTTTAGTTTCATTATCCATATATTTTAAATCAAGCTGTTACTGCCTGGGCAACTTCATTAAAAAAGTCCCCAAGGTACGAGTGCTGAGGGCCCTGGCATGGCTGTGACCAGTAAGCACCAGTAAGCTGGGTCCTGAGCTCCCCATGCAGCTGCGGCAGAGGGTCCTGCTCCTTCAGGTTAGAGGGCTGCAGAAGCAGCCAGACAGCATGATGGATGTGGGGAGAACAACCTCACAGTAAAACAAGGCAGGTGTGGGTGAGGGTGCTGGTCTCCAAGAATTTTATTCACGATTTTAAGTTATTACATATATATATATATATACTCACCACACATATTTGCATACACTGTGTTTTGGCCTAAGTATGCTGTAATTTTGATCACGTTTTTGGACAAGATACTTGTGAAAGTAGTGACAATTTTGTCCTCGATATATTTTGTCTTTTATACACCTTTCCTGCTCACAGTATCGAAAGCCTTGGTGAGGTCAACAAAGATTACATAGAGACTTTTATTCTGTTCCCTACACTTCTCTTGCAGTTGTCTGAGAACAAATACCATGTCTGTGGTACTCCTGTTGGCTCTGAAACCACATTGGCTTTCGTGTAGAATTCCTTCTGCTGTAACGGGTATTAATCTGTTCAAAAGTATTCTTGCCAGGATTTTGCCAGCAATGGAGAACAGATTTAGGAACATTTAGGATGTCCCCCCAAGTTCCTTGAAATGATCATCTCACTTCATGAGGATCAGCGCAGCCAAGTCAGATACGGCGACGCACTTTCTGAGCCCTTTCTAATTATCAGTGGTGTGAAACAAGGCTCTGTTCTTGCACCAACTCTGTTCACAATCTTTTTCAGCATGATGCTCCAAAGGGCCACAGCAGACCTTGATGATCAGGACGGTATCTACATTAGATATCATACTGATGGAAGCCTATTCAATCTAAGGCAACTGAAGGCCCACATCAAGACCTTAAACCATCTTGTCTGGGAGCTGCTTTATGCTGATGACGCCGCCCTTGTTGCCCGCACAGAGGCAGCTCTGCAGCGTTTAACATCCTGCTTTGCAGACGCTGCTGAGCTCTTTGGACTGGAAGTCAGCTTAAAGAAGACAGAAGTTCTCTATCAACCTGCACCTCAGGACGTCTTCCATCATCCCCATATCACCATTGGCCAATCAGAGCTTAAATCAGTCCAGCAGTTTAATTACCTAGGCAGCCTCATCTCCTCGGATGGTAAGATTGACAGAGAGATAGACAACAGGTTAGCAAAGGCATATAGTGCTTTTGGAAAACTCCATAAAAGAGTATGGCGTAATAAACACTTGAAGAAAAGTACAAAGATCAGTGTTTACAGAGCCATAGCACTGTCTACTCTCTTATATGGTTCCGAATCATGGGTCATCTACCGCCACCACCTGCGTCTCCTAGAACGCTTCCATCAACGCTGCCTCCGTTCAATCCTAAACATCCACTTGTCAGATTATGTGACCAATACATCTGTTCTAGAACAAGCAGCAGTCACAAGTATTGAGGCCATGTTGCTGAGAACACAGCTGCGATGGGCAGGGCACGTCTCGAGGATGAAGGACCACCGCCTTCCTAAGATCTTGCTTTATGGTGAACTTGCCACCGGCTGCTGCAAGAGAGGAGCCCCAAAGAAAAGATACAAGGACTCCCTGAAACAACATCTCAGCCTTGGCCATATTGATCAACATAACTGGTCTACTCTGGCCTCCAATCGGAGGTCTGGAGACACACCATCTATAATGCTGCTGCTTCCTTTGAGAACACACGCAGGATCACTCTCAAGGAGAAAAGACAACACAGAAAGAATCGTGTCTTGCAGAATATACCACCTAAGGAGTCTTTCTGTTGTGTCTTTTGCAATTGGACATGTCTATCTTGTATTGGCCTCATTAGCCACCAGCGTGCTTGTAACAAATGTGGATAGAGCCTTTCCCAAATCTGCGTTCGCAAAGCCTAGCCATGATGATGATTTTGTCTTTTATACTCTTCCTTTTTTGGGGGCATCATAGTCCCAAAATCTGAAAATCATCAATCTGCATCAGACAGGCCTTTAATAAGTCATTTTTTATTGCAACATTGACCCATATATCGCTATGACCTGAGGAGAAAAATGTGATTTTTTTCTACCAAAGCTATACTGTCACTTAATAAAAATCCCATTTGTTTTTTACCTAAGCATTTTAGTTTCAGTAGCTATGATGTTGATGTGTTCTCAGAGAGGCAAACAAATCTCAGCAGAGGCTGTTGTCAATTTTTAAGTAAATATATACCAAAAACTGTATGTGGATATGTTCCTCCAGAGCAATGAGAAGAGGCCTCACCTACTTAGGTTTTATGTGACTGCCTGAATCTCACTTTGTTCTTTAATTGCTACCACCCTGGATTCCCTTTGAGAAAGTGTTTGGTTGTGGAAAGGCTTGAGTTCATGACTGCTGGATTCAAGAAGTCGTCAGTGAGGGACACGCGATAAATGTCTGATTGCAGATCTTTAGTTAGCAATGACTTCTGAGAAGTTTTTCTTATGCTAAAGGAGTCAGCTCTTGAAAGCTCACTAGGAGTTATGAAGCTCACTTATTGGAGAAGGAATCTGCTGGGAAAAGATTTTGATGAGTCTTTTAAAGGATGTCGAAAAGAAACTCTTTTTAAACATATGGACCTTTATTCAGGCACTACCAGTGATTTCAGAGAAACTGCTTTGGAGGGACAGGGGTTTGGTTTCCTCGAGTTACCCAGTACACAGATAGCAAGAGAGAGAGAGAACAAACTCTTATGCTGTCTCCTTGTTTCCTGATTGCTAAGATTTTAGTTGTAAGATGAAAACAGGACACAACAGTGAAGACATCCAAGAAAGCCATGGGTACATGGGTACAAGGGAAGCACACTCCTTCGGAGGAATAATCTACCTCTCAGTCAGAAGTAGTCTCTCAACAGTGACTCCTAAAAATGAGTTCTGGCTTAAGAACTAAATGTTGTAATCCTTGCATGCCTTTAAAAACAATAATATATTTGCTCACCATCAGAATTTCCAGCTTGGTTTTGTTTCATGGATAGGGGGCTAGTGCTTGTGAGGTCACATCTGTGAAACATTGCAAGTTAGCACAGAACTGAGATTAAAAGAAATACAGTCTCCTGAAGAGAGGATTTTCAAAAGCTCTGCAGTCTACCATCAGAATAAAAAATATGCAATAGATGTCTGCTAGAGACATTCAATTCCTTTTCTTTTTTAATCCCACCAACTATCACATCCTTTGCATCCCATCTGATCAGAGGAAGGTACAAACTGTGTACCCAGAGATTGCAATACACCTGTCACCACCTGCAATATGACCATCACCACAGATGTACAAAGTAGTGCATTTCAAACTGAACCATTTCTTTCAGTAGAGAAATCCTCAAAACCACACAAAGTTAAATTAAGATCAGAACAAAATCTGGGAGGATGATTAAAATGAGAATCAAAAGGTTATAAAGCTAAATGCTTTTTCAGAGCCAGTGGTTGTCATAGTGATGACTTGTACAACTTTTTTTCTCGGAAACACAGAGTAAACACTTACGAAAGTGGGCCTCAGTGATACAGTAAATACATTAATTTATTACTATTTGCAGTCAGAGCTGGGTGAAGAAATCCAGGAGACCCTATTTCAGAATTTGTTTTTCTTCTCAAACCGAAGGTCCAGTGATACAAAGTCATTCAAGGGACCAAGGAGACAGAGATGCATGTTTATTGTCTGTTTTGGCCCATCTCTGGGGCCCCAAGGCTGCAGCTAAGCAACCACCCTCATCTGGGTCAAACTCAAAGACATGGATAGTACACATAAGGCTATTGTGTTGTGAAGAGTATGACATGATGTACAGCTATCATAGCAAATTTTATTTAAAGAAACAGTTTCAAATTAGTCTCATTTTTTTCTGAACTAATTAGGTTATGGTTTTTGTTTGCAGTCACACTGTATGAGCTAAAATCTATTGGAAAGAATAATACACAAGGCAGGCTGCCTTCTTTCCAGGCTTCAGCTGCATGGGACAAACTGCCATCCCATTAAAAAAGATAATATTAAAATTATATATAAAGTATTCCAAGGTGAACAGTTTGTCTGTGTTAACCCATGCACTTGAACTGCTTTGTATCACTCTGAAGGAAAAAAAAAGAGGATAGACAGTTTCACAACAAATTTATTCAATAAAGACACATGCAAATAGAAAATTCTTGATTGCATATGAAACACAGTCAAGTCATGTAAAGACCTCATTTCAGTTTTAGATTAAAAAGATCAAAAATCTTCTTTTAAAGTCTTCTTCTAAAAGGAAGAAAAATATTTTAAAAATATTTTAAAAACTAAATTTGAAATGTCTGTAACACCTACCCTTTCTTTATCAAGCATCATGCCTGATTATAAGTTTGGATGTAGACACTCAGCATTTACCTTAGCCCAACACGAATAAAGAAAAAAAAGGCAACTGATTAGAGTTAGAAAAGAAAGGGTCAAGCGCTGAACTCCTAGTCATATTTATTAGAAAAACATTGCTGTTGTAAGCTATATACAAGTGACACTGGATCTACAAAAGCCAGTATCCTCCTTACAAATGACACAAAGTTGAACGGTTCTACTCTGGAAACATTGTAGACCCTGCTATGGCTAAGAGGTTTTGGACACTTGACGTCATTCTACTTTCCTCTTACTACTTTTTTCTGTGAAGATCTTTTTTCGGTTAAATAAAGATGGACACAGCTTCACATCTAACCCATAGTCAAAGGTACAAAGTTAGTGAAGGTAAGAGAAACTCCTATGTGTTCAAAGTTTTTGCTAGGGGAATGAGATCAGTACTTCTATCTTACATCCCAATGACTACGAAAATAGAGGGATGGTGTTGGAAGCAAGGCCTAGAACCCCAGTCTTTCCATCACACACTGGTTGGTTTTTTTTTTTCTGGGCTATATGTCAGACTTCTGCCTATGTGCCTTTATGTTCTCTCTTAGATGGAACAAATTCTCTCCTCTGGGATGCAACTCCAAAAAAAAAATATTGATGACTGCCCCAGCTTCAGCTAAAGGCTTCTTCCTCTAAAGGCTGGTTTGAGGGTTGTCCTGGGTTGTAACATTTTGGGAATGCAGACTGATTCTCTTAGGAACTCAGTCAGGAGGCAACTGAGTATTTTACACCAGTATAAGGTAGTGGGAGAGGGGAAAATGGAACTTTATGGATGGGCATAAAGTGTCAACAATAACTTCATTTTCTGAAAATCCCAAATTCTGTGAAGTGTTTAGTTTTCTCAACACCTACTAAACTAAGTCTCTCTGGGAGACAGATAGAAAACACATTGGCTACATATATACTACTAAATCAAATGACCTTGGGACTGCTTTCTGTCACTGAGTCCAACTGGCATGGAACAGCCTACATCTATACTCCTAAATTCTCAACTTCCAAAACATGCTAGCAGCAGCCAAATTGACTGTAATCCCTGAATGACCTTTGGCCTCTGGAAATCCTTACTGTACTGAGCAATTGTTTGGGATAGTGCTAGCTGGTCCAGGTCAAAATCATACTAGGAACCCTAACAATTTAACAGTTAGATGACTGAGTTGTTATGTCCAGGAACACTTCCAGTACAGTATCTATTAACACAGATGCTGTGATTTTCCTTCTTCCGCAAAAAAGGCACAGATGTGAGTTAAGCAGGCTGTCAGGACTGGGGTAGTTTTAGGAATGCAGACAATTAATTTCAACTAAATTTTCATTTTGCAAGACAGAAATTTGGATTTTGACATCCAAACTTCACCTAAGACTTTACTTAGGTATATGGCACTATCTTGATCTACCTTTGTATTTGTAATACAGCAAACATTTTCTGAATGACCAAATGAAAGCTTCTAGGCTCACTTTGCTTCATACACAGCACAATTTTCCTCTCATGAAACAAACAGCTGTACAGATGTTTCTCAGCTGCATGAAACATAATATAAAATTTCTGCAGGAAAACAGAATTTGTTCTGGTTTTTTACTCTGCATCAATTTTTGTGCACAGCTCTATTTAGGCAAAATTCTAGTTTAAAATATCTATTTCCCATTTATTGTTGATTTGTGATATTATAGCCTATAACTCTTTGCACTATTTCTTTCATTATTCAGATTTTAAATGTCTGAAACAGAAACAGTAAAGTTGAGCCTGAATAATGATTGGCTAAAAAGGACTTCCAGTAAAATTTGCTAGATTTCTGATAGAGAAGCACGCACCAGTGATAAGAATCACTTTTGATTTGCTATACTGAACGCTGCTACAACAGTCTGGAAAGCAACTCTTGAGCACACAGAGACAAACCATTGCTGTGTCCAAGAGCTGATCAGTGCAGAAGACAAAGGGAGTAATCAGGAAGACTTGGTTATGACTCTTTGATTCTCCACCAGCACTGGCCACAGAGGCAGCGTGCATTATAGAGCAACCCTCAGGGTCATCAGTCCACACCACATGACAATGGTCTTACGGTGGCAAGCAACCAGCTGGAAATATCTGGAGCACAGTAGCACTCAGGTCTCATTCCCTCCAGCCTCTAGCTTTACTACTGTATTGGCTAGGACTGGTAAGATTCAGGACCATGCCGATATAACGTCTACTAAACACTGCCTTCTGCTGGAAAATTTTCAGTTGGCCAGATACAACTGAATTCCTGAGGCACAGAGAGGCCAGCACACAGAGCTGAATCTGTCCCAGTGTATTTTTGGTCTATCATCTTGTTAACACATCAGTTAAGAAAACCTTCTCAGCTTAAAAGAGCCCTGCTGTGGTGTCATGTTGTGGTGATCCCACAACTTTATAGTACGCTTTGCACTAGAACTCAATGTCACTGGCACATCTCAAAGTGAGAGGTCACGGTAAGAAGAGCATTGGCCAAGAAATCTGACAAGATACAGCTTTCTTGGTATTAATGGAGCCAAGATTCACAAAAAAAGGGCTGATTCTGAAGACTAAAAGATAGCAACACTGCTGGTGATAACCACCATCTCTTACACAATTGCTGCCATGGTTACAGAAGAGAACGTAGCAGAAGAAAACAGGGAGTTAAATCAAGCTTTTACAAAAACGTGTGCACATGTGCATGTGTTTATAAAATAACACAGTGAAAGTCTTTTACCCCACAAATGCCCCGCTGCCCCCAACTTGTTAAAATAACACATTTTCACCAAAAAAAGAAACTCTTCTATTTCTAGTCAGTATTAGTGGCAGTTTAGATAAGAAGGAAATGAGACTATAAACTAACTTAAATTAGCACACAGTTGCCAAAGGTCTTTTCCTTGTAAGAAGAAATATTTTTGATTACTGAGCTCATCGTTTATGCTCTCAGTAACAAGCATCAAAATAACCACCTTGTCCAGGACATGTAGCAGGGAACTGCTCATCAGAACCCTACGGCTCTGCTTCCCTCACTGGCATGTCCTTCCTCAGGCAAACTGCTTAGCATCCATGCACTCCAGGATACTCCTAGAGACCACTTTTTAATTTCCTAGACGAAAAAATTTCAGTGTAATTCTGGATGGTCAGTAGTACCTATTATAAGAGTTTTAAAAGACCATATTGAAAATCACTGAAATAGTCAACGTTAAAGTAATTCTTGTGCTCTTTTTATATTTAGTTCAAAGGAATACTAGGCAACAATTTCTACCTGGGTAGGAAGAAAAAAATCCTACATAGATGTCAGTTCAGGATAATTTTCATGTGACCTGCAAATAAAGCTAATTTCCTTAAGCATAAAACTTTACTTTCATAATAAGCATAACCAGCACCCATAACAATTCTCCCATCTTACAGGTAGAGCACAAAGGTGTTGTTAGTAACTGGGAATGGCAGTAAATCTAGTTTCTGGCGTACTTGCATCTTTCTTTCTCACTGCACTTCTCAAAAACATCTGCTCATTGACGCGGGTCCTCCAGCAAGTTGAAGGAGAAACATAAGATCTTTCAAAGAAAGATATATGATTTTCTGTATAAAGTCTGCTGTAGGATACAGTGGTTTTGATGGCAAGACAAGATAGTATCCTTCCCTGTCTGCAATAGGCAACTTAATGTTAGATGTTGAATTTAAAAGGTTACCCTTCTTTGTCATGAGCTTATCTGTGATTCTTAGCACTTGTATCTGCTCCCTAAATTACTCAAAGAGAGTATACTTTCATGCAACTGAGTCATAGATGTAAAAGAAAACAAGCCATCAGTTTTTGGTGTCAAAATTAAGACATTCTTGGCCAATTTTTTCAACATATTAAGTATTGCATAAGTCTTTATATGTTGAAAGCACAAGGATCAGAGATTCCAATGACACATAGGAAGACTCAACTTTTCTGCAAATCAGAGTTTATGTTCTTTAGTCTGACACAGAGAAAATGAGTCATGCATATGCAGTAACTAAGTGTAAAGGAATGAGGATAAAATAAATCTCCACTGCCTAATCCCTTTGTAGCAGATGAAACTAAAAGAATCCAGTTCTTTTTTGTAGCTAACACCTTAATAACGTAAATGGGCTTGTAATTTTGGCAGCCCTTTCCAACTTCTGCAAAGACTGGGCCTTTTAGGCAATCACTATTAAGCCTGATTCACTTCCAGAGCAGTTCCACTCCATGTACTGAACTGATAATGATCTTCTGGAAACAGGACTACAGACTTAGGTAAATTAAGTGAATGGAGTAACTGGGAGAAATAGGAGGCTGCTATATTCTCTGTGAATGAGCCTCTAGATATGAATGAGAAGCACACTTTGCATTCATCAAATATCCTTGAAATTTAATGGCAAAGTGTAGTAACAGAATTTACTTAAGTGCTAGACCTGCATGGAGAGCATGGTCAGCTTCTTTCTAGTCAATTAAGAAAATTAGGCCCAGAGGTTGATTCAAAAATAGGAAAGGGCCTTAAGAGATCATCTAGCTTGTTCCTTGTCCTAAAACAAGATCAGCCATTACTTATGGAGTTGTACCACCAGAACCTGTCATTGAAAGTGCTAAATTTATGAAAGCTTCATAAGCTCCCAAGGCAACGTAATAGTTCATAATTCTTAGTGTTAAAATGTTTTCCTAATCCTTATCTGCATTGTTACAACTCCAACTCAAGTCTTTTTTTTAATTGTCATTTTGGTCCTACTTGCAGTGGTCAGAGGTGAAAGACTCTTTCAGAGTGTGATTCAGAAAAAGAGGGAGAACAGAGAGTTTAGAGAGATCATCTTTGCAATATGGCCTGCTCAGGTCAATGCCTAGCCATAGAGACAGACCTCATCAATCCTTCCAACAGGAACTATTTTATTCTATTGTATTCTAATTATTTTAAACAGCTGTATTTCTTTTTAGGATAGAGTTGGTTCCTTGTCATGGCAAGAATGAGAAAAAAAAACATAATTTTTCAGCTCTGAAATATAGAAAACCCATGGCCAACTGAAAATTAAAGAGTGAAGTGGAAAAGGAAAGAAAGGCCAGTGGCACACAATGTTTTAATTAATAATAGAATGCTGGAACTGGGAAATCATGAGAAAAGTCAATATCCTTTACCTCATAATAAAAATGGTCTTAAAACCTTTTAATATTATTAAACTAACAGTTTAAAATGCTTTAAAATTCTATTCCCCGCTAAGCTGGAGATGTGAAAACTCATGGAGTCTCTTTCAATAGTGGGCTGTATGATGTGACG
The DNA here is from genome assembly GCF_036250125.1 of Pseudopipra pipra. Lineage (NCBI taxonomy): Eukaryota > Metazoa > Chordata > Aves > Passeriformes > Pipridae > Pseudopipra > Pseudopipra pipra. The sequence continues at coordinate 62,716,981 of NC_087551.1, forward strand.
AAGAGCGTGACTCTCTCTTTTTAATTCTGGACTTATGCTTTTAGTTGCTTTTTCTTTATTGGAAATCATGAGTAATGAGATGTGTATAGCCTTGGGAGAATTTACTCACTCCCTTCAGCAAGAGTGTTTTCTTATTTGAATGAAATATACTAACTGTGGCCAAAATGATCTCCATACATACTGCAAAAATTGAAAATATTTAATGAATAGTGGCATGCTGGGACTACTACCTCATGGGGCTTTGAGGAAAATCTTGGTGGTCTTATCATTTTTGCAGAGGAGAAACAGGGCCAAATCCTTGGAAAGCCTGCACTCTATTTAACACAAAGCCCAGGAAAGGAACAAAAGGTGGTACCATCTAATTGCTGTAGCAGCTTAAAATCCAAGTATCTGAAGACCTTCCATGCCAAATCAATAAAATGTTATTATACCTTTAACATCATTAAAAAAAAATAATTAAAAGGACTTTAGATGCTGAAAGCACTTGCAGCACTATAATTTTCCTAATGTTAATATCTCACCCTCATCAACAATACCCTCCACACTAAAAAAGCTAATGATGTATTTATTTTGATGACGCTTTCTAAGGCCAACTTTTCCTTCATTTACTTTTTCTTGTAGGAAAAGAAATGAGATTATTATCACTAGAGGTAGTTTTTGGTAAGTTTAAGACTTGCTCTGATCTCATTCTTTTACACAGTGGTTGTCCTGTATGATGTCTAGACTGTTAAGTGATGTTTAGACTGTTAAACAGTCCAAATACTGCTAAAATTCATGAGGGCTCTCCACTTCTGTTATGAAGAGAGACAAAGACCTTAATATCTGTATACCAAAAGTTTCTTTTTCTACTCATAAAGTTAATTTTTCAAAGATCACCTTTTCCTTTGGTCACTCTTAGGAAACAAAAAGCATCATTTCCCTGGGCAAGGGAAAAAAATAAGCGCTCAAGTAACAGTTGATGAATACACTGCTAAAAATAAGTCTGCTATTTGTTTTCAGTTGGGGACAATTTCGTGGTGTTAGAAATATTTTTTCAAGTTTTCTCTTGTCACTAGGGAACTGATTTAGTGACAATCAATTAGTGCTTCCAGATAAATCTCTTGTGTTTACAGCAATATTTCCGCCTCATTTGTTTTTTAACTGTTTAGTTTTATGTTCTCATAGACTTGTGAAAATTAGTTATTGAAAAAGCTATTTCTTCATCTTTTCCATCTTGCAGGTCAGTGCCAGAGTCTTCCTTATTTTATGGCTTAGAGAGCTTTGTTCAGGCTCTTTTTATATATCCCAGAGGATGGGTATTCTACCACTTTTCTTGGAAAACTTTCTACAGCTTAACAGACTTCATTATTAGCAAAAAAAATCCCATAAATCAGCCTAATTTTCCTATGCTACATTTAAAACTGTTATTCTTCTTAGTTACAGTGTCCTGGCTCGCTCTGCACAATCCTACATCCTTCCTTTCTTTTTAACATCTTTTAAAATTCTTGGCTTAGTTTTCTGTTCTACTAATTGTTGTTACCTGTTCCTTGGGAGCAAACTCTTTTCTTGGCAGGAGACACACAGATAATGCCGGGTACATTGTATTTAAAGATATTTCACAACTTTTACCAGCAGTTTTTAATTGTTTTGAAAGCTGCATGACATCACCCAATATTACTGTGGTAATTTGGTATAGACAGACCCTGGTTTGCGGAATGCTTACCTAGTAAAATGTGCTTTATTTTCATTTACTTCTGATAAGGTGCCTGTGTTTGTTTAAAACACACAAAAACTCTGATATAAAGCTGGGAGGCAACACCTTTCCCTACTCATCCTCTCAGGATCTTTCTCTGTCAAAGCACAAAACTGAACAACATGAAGAAATCAGCAAAGTAGAACTTTATTTCACAGAATGATAGAACGGTTTGGGTTGGAAGGGACCTTAAAGATAACCTAGTTTCAAACCCCTCACCATACGCAGGGACACCTTCCACTAGACCAGGTTGCTCAAAGCCCTATCCAACTGTTCCTTAAACACTTCCAGAGATGAGGAATCCCCAGCTTCTCTGGGCAAGCTGTTCCCCACCATCCTCACAGTAAATAATTTCATCCTAATATCTAATCTAAACCTACCCTTTTTCACTTTAAAGCCATCACCCCTTGTCCTATCACCTTGTAAAAAGTCCTCTCCAGTTCTCCTTTAGGCACCCTTTAGGTATTGTTCAGTACTTCAGTACTGAAGAAACTTGCAGGTGCTTTATGTTTCTGTTCATGGTGTGTGTTTGGAAGGTTTGAACAGCTGCTGTCTAAAAACATCGGCAGCACTGCCACTGAGTAGCCACAGAGGTGATTGAGGAACATTAGGCCTACTATAGAGTCACTATTCTTCCTCTCATCAACAAAGCTAACACATGAGCAGAAAGGTAGATTAAACTATTCTCTCGCCCTAGAACTGGATTTTGCAAGATGTATGTAAGATCAGAGAAAAAACAACCTGTATGGTATTTCTACTCTTTTGTGTACCACCCAAGGCCGGAGCAATCAACTCCTGATACCTTAGCTTTGTCTAGTTTCAGTAGGAAATGTAACTTTGTAAAAACAAAGGTAGCTAAATTATTGTGTGAAATTTATCAATTCGAAAAAGTAAACATCAAAGCTGTCAGACAGCTCATGAAAGACAGGTTAGAGTAAGCAGCTGGAAAGCTCCTACATGAATCAGTTGCTGGAGGAACAGGAAATGTCTCTGCTGGTGAGATACATGAGTAAGGGGTGTAGGAAGCAGGGTCTTCAGCAGGAGTTTAACAACCAAATAACCTCACTAGCTAATGAGAACAATATATTTGAAAAGATCTCTAGTGCACTGACAAATAAACTTAATAGGAAGGAGTGGAAGATTAAATCACAAGTTTATGTGGTATAAATAGTTTCTAACAGAATCAAATTTTATATGGACTTCCTGTTCCATGAATCTTAGAAGGTTAAGCCATGTTCTCTGAGAAAGCGCTACATTTTGCCCAGCTTTTCCTCAGGTCAAAAGTGCTTTTATTCTGTCTTCTCGAATATGACAGAACCTCTAAGATAAATGATGATACCAGCTTTTTTTGTCTTGCGAATGCTATATGAGTGAGATAAATTTGCTGCCTATAAGCATAATTTTGGGGAAAATCTTGTGATTACACTTGATAGAACACTATAATATATTCATATAACTGGGACTCTACCCAACACTTATCATGGTGTTTTTCATATAAATCTCAAAATCCTCAGGCGAGGATGATGATTGTATAGATACAGTATTTATATGGAAAAACTGAGCAAGAAAGTACTGTAATAATCTGGAAACAATTCTTCAGTGTGCTGTTCCTTCCAATAACACCACCTGCCTACAGTATGATATGGCAGAGACTGCAGATTATGATTCTTTTAAAAGTTTGGCCTTCTGTATAGTTTTAAAACAAGGAGATCTCTGGGATTATAAAACAGTAGTAGAAACTGGAGGTAATAAAGGACATAAAGTTTTACTTGGTTAATCAAGTTCTTGGTTATATGCTTTTTTTGCTGGGATAGCAAACATTCACAGTTTATGAATTTATCCAAGTGTAGATATTGCAAACTGTAGAGTTTGCAATGCATTTCTGCTGAGGATATTTAATACTCAGGAAGTTTAAGTGTTTAGAATCACATCTTCCATGGTATCATGGTGTCTGCATTCCTGCTTACACCTTTAACCTGCATTTTGGCATCTTTTATGTTCTTCAGCTACTTAACTGCCACTTAATCCAGGGAGGATCTAAATTTCTGCTGGTCTGTATATGCGCAGATGAGCCACAGCTGGTGAGTTGCTTGAAACCCCTGCCTTGCTCCAAGTGGAACAGGAACTTGATCCCAAGCTGCCTTGTCCCAGCTGAGAGCCCTAACTGTTTGCGTAGTGGCCACTGAGGAGCAGAGCTTTATCATTCTCTCCTGACAGATTTGTTCCATTTGTAGAAACACTTTTTCTGAGCAGAGGGATTGAATTCTGGTTCCACACTACTAATACACAAAGACAGGTTTCCTCAGTTTTCCTCAGTTTTTTACACACAGTAAAATTACCTTTCTGCATGTCCAGCTACAAGAGAGGATAAAAATTCCCTGGAGCAAGAATTTCACCTCTGTCCTCTCCATCCTCGGGAAACTCCCTACTTGTTTCCCTAGATCAGTTTCTGGGGTGCCTAACTGTGCCACAATAATGATTAAAAAGCCTGGACACCTGACCTGGGACTGAAACTTCTACAACATGCAGTGCATTTAAGGGGTAGGTGGTGTTTCACTAAGTACTGCGGACAAGACCTTTGCCAGCTCAGTGTCAGTAGTGCTGAATAAGCAAGAACGCTGCCATGGATGAACTTTTGTCTCACTCTAAATACAGGTCATAAAAACAACAGGCATAGGTTTTAAACACTTTTGGTTTTTGTTTCTCACAGCCATAAGCTTCTAGCAGAGCACCTGAACTACCTGGAAACACAAGCAAGGGACTGTTGCTCCTTTGAGACTAAGAGGCAGACTTGCTAACATTCCAAAGAGATGTCTCTGGTAGTATTTGAGCAAGCTTCTGCACATGACCAAAAACGAGAACAGCAGGTACATCACTGATTGCTTTTTGCTTCCTCATTTTTATGGAAAAATTAGACCAGATTTTGTGTCTGAACATATTTTCATATCTTGGTTTATCCATCCAAGTTAAATGAAAAAAAGGAATCAAATATCAGGTTTGTGTTTAAGTCATGAGCTGACATGCCAAGTCCACCTCATTTCTGTAAGGGGCAGTTGAGACCTATTCTTCTCTTGAAATCTATGGCATTTAAAAGAAAGATTAGCCAAAATTCTCAAGCAAAATAATTATTTTCTTTCCAAAATTGAGAGTTCAGGGTCTTCATAAATGCGTGGTTATAGCATTGCACTGTGAATGCTAATTTGGATATCTGGAGAAATGTCAGTAATGCTATTATACAAAAGTTCACTATATACCTTTCGTCCCTCTATTATTGGTATTTCATGTAACTTCACTGTGTTGAATTCTTCAGAATTCATAAGTCACTAATGTTCAGTTCCTTCTTTAATATTAACAAAAGAAAGGCTTTGTTGCAAAGAAGTTCTCTTTAGATGTGGGTAGTACTCAACCCTATTTACTGTCCCAGAAGTAGGTTCTAACATTTGCATATAATTCTAACAGCTGAAAAGGTTCGGATACAATAATAACACAAAAGGTCAACTTTCAGCAGAGTACATCCTATCTTTAAACACTGAAAATTAGCAGACAAAAACGTATTTTGGGTGAGAAGAGAAAAACTGAATTACTTTAGGAGTCAAATTTTAGAAATGAAACCATAAGAACACCACAGAAATAATTTAGAAGAAAATATAAATTAATATTTGATAGGAACTATAAACTTCTTAATTAAACAAATCATCTTCCCTGTCTTTTTTCTGTTGTTACAAGGTGATCTCTTGTAACAGAAAAAAGATAACTCAGTTTCAGTCCTGCTCCTATACAAACCTTAAACCAAAGCAGAAGGGTGGAAACTTGCTTTCAGAGACTGCAAAGAAACAGAACTTTCTACTATTTTTTTCTAAGCAAGCAATATGTAATTCTTTCCTTGGTCTCACTATGACTACAACCCTTATAAACATACCATAAAATTTACTAAAGTCGTTCAGGGGCTTGGTTTCTAAACTTACTGGATTCCCATTAATCATATTCTGCTTGATGGCAGCTGTAAGACTGTTTGCCTCAGGAGTGCTACTCAGAAACTGATGGTAGCAAAATGAATTCCAACATTACAGAACATATGGTTCTATGTACAGAGAACCTTATGAGCATCTTGTGTGGCCTGACCATCATCTTTTGTGTTGCTATTAGTTCAGTAAGTGTTTATGTTCATTATTTTTGATACAAAATGTTTGAAGAGTTATCACTACAAGAAGCCTTTTTTTTATCATGAGCTATAATGCTGTGGCATGGGTTTAGCTTATTTGCACAGAGTACACATATTCACCCCATGCTTCTCCACAGCTGGAGAACCAGATAGGATAGAAAGTCATAAACATCAGTACTAAAAAGGACTTAACCACCTGCAAAAAGCCGACAACTCTTAGCACTGCCCACATCAAACATTTCAAAACCAAAAATTTCTCTAGCTGTCCTTTTGCATGGGTGTGTATGGACAGCAGTAAATAAGACTTTTCAGCTACTACACAGTGATGCGCAGTGCAACACTCAAACTATCTGTCCAAAAGATAACTCATATACCTATATAAACAACATAAAATTAGCACAGGACTTCACTATGGTCAATTTGATTCAATGATACTGGGTTTTTGCCACTGTAGATTCATGAATTTCAGCAGAAGTGCTAGTTGAAGTAGCTTTTCTCCATTTTCTTTCCTAACACTACAAGTCCTTCTGATCCTTGCACTGCATTCTCTAGAGCAGATCAGATATCTGGTCAAATTCAAAATAAGTTAAAGAGAGGGAAATTCCCAAACAGACATGGAACGCATGTTTTAGCAGAGCTAACACATTGTCCAAGTGCACTTCTCCCGGTCATTCCATTATCACGCCAGCGTATACTACCAGCCTTCCTCATTTGTGGAATGGCAAGAGCTGTTTTTTGGCCTCTGATATAATCAAACTAGGAGATGTGGCTACCAGAAACCATATCTTTTTTCTTTTTTTTCCCCATGCCTACATCCCAAAGACTAGTAATTCAAGTGATCAGGTGATTTGCAATTTTCAGTGGAACACCAGAGAAATCTTGACATCAAATGTTTCACAGTGCAGCTCTTTAGCAGGGATAGAGTGGATTTTTGTTGGTTCATGTAAGTCCCCCTGAAAGTTCATGTAAGTCCCCAGGCAGAAGAACTTCCCACATTTTATTCTTCAATTTAAAAACAATTCATCAGCTAATCTTCACTGTATAGAAAATTGAATCCTATTTGGACTGGTTCTTTTCTGTTAGAAAAAAAGGCTATCATTTCACTTGTCTAAAGAAAGTTATAACTCAATGGGTAAAATGTGTGGAGGAACCAGCAGCTTAAATATTCACTTGCTGATGAAATGATATCAACAAGATGAAATGATCATGTGATCTCCTTGAATAGGTGTGCACCTAGCACTATGACCCTTGCCATTTCCTCAAATTGACCCGAAAGTCTCACATTGTTATGTCTGTGCTAATCTGCATGATCCTCCCTTGCATGCTGACTTTGCAAGGACAGCTGTATTGCTGCAATCAGTTGAACCACTTCTTTTGAAAATGTGGTTATTCAATACATGGTTTTCAATGAGGTATTACTATAAGGGCTGTACTGTGTAGTCCCTTTAAGGATAAACTTACTCCAGATGAAAAGGATCGTCTGGTTTAAAATGGTTAAAGCTGATTTTTTTTTTCTCTGATTTACTTTCAGCTAAGCATAACAGGAGATAAGATACTTAACCTTTTAAAAACAGGGTCAAATCCTGCAGTCTGCACAATCTGATTGAAAGAGCTCCATTTAGATGAAAAATAAGTATTTGTGAACTGTACCCAAAAATTCCAGAAAGGTAGACTGCAAATTATAACTGAAATGTTTGGAGATCCCTCACCTGGTCAAGACCCTACAAATCATGTTGTTGACTCATATCAGATCTATCAGACCCACTGAAGCCTGTAATACGTAAGGAAAACATCAAGGGAAAGGACCTCCTTATAAGATTTCCATACAAAACACCAAAGTAACCCCATCAAAACAGTATTATGATGTGCCTGCTTTTGTCATGAAGCAGAACTTGTAATTTCAGTTAAACAAAATATATGTTCACAATAACCCTCTTATCCGAACTGTTATTCTCATAAAAAATCAAAAATATTTTAAAATTTTGCACAGATATGGAAGCAAGGTTGCTCCTCATCACCTACTCCCTTCTCCATACTTGTTCCTCCCTCCCCTGAACTTCTATAAAACTTATGACATTAACTCAGAGCAGCTTTCTCTTTCTATGCTTTTCTGCTCCTAAAGGAAAGACTCAGGACCGTGCTAGTATCTTCTGCTCTGTATTTCTTTCCCTTATATTAATAGTGCACCAAACAATAATTCTCATCCTTTGTTATGTTTTTCCATACATCAATTCCTGAAACACATTTTGAAACTTTTACTATTTCCTTCATTGTTCTTCCACTACAAAATAACTGAATACTTCTGCAAAGTACAAAAAAAATTATATATCATAAATAATGCAGTGTGCAATTGGCCAAATTATTTTCTTACACCTGTTTGGCAGAAAGAGTTTGCATTGCATTTGAAAGGTAAAGGCTAGTGTATAACCCAAAGCTTTCCCTTCTCTCTCCAAAAACAAAAAACAAAACGTGATCAGTGCATTGGAAAGATATCTTCTTTCGTGACCTTCTTTCTTCAGGAAAATTGCATTTGATTCAATTATGGAAGCTTTTCAGAGCTGGGTAGGTTAAAAGAATTGTTCTGTCTGTATTTATGACCACAGTTCCTGTTTCAGATGTTTAAATAATTCTAAAAGGACAGAAATAATTATCTGAATTTAAAAAAAATTCTAAAATTATAGCTATTTGCCACAATCTTATAATCCACTGCTTCTATGTACCCACTGAGAAGTAATGTCAATGTAACTTCTTTAGAAAAGAACACTACAGAATTTTCTGCTTTCTTCCAGTGATGTTTTCAATCAAGCTACTCTTGCTATACCTAATGTGTTTAGTTACAGTAGCCATGAAAACCTCCAAATGGGTATAAGGTTTTGCAGCTTCAGTATATTACAAGTTTAGCAGTCTCTAGGAGTGATGAGCTGTCTACTTAATCTTTACAATAGCATGCCATCAAGACAGACGTACAAGCTCAAAATAAAAACTTTTTACAGCAGATTATGAGCTAAACTAATATCTTCTGACTTTGTCTCAATATCTAGCTCTGATTTTAGCTTTCAGGAATTCCAGCAGAGCCCAACAACTGAGATTTTTTTAGAAAAGCAAAATCCAGAGCTCAGCCCCAGTACTAAGAACATCCAACTAAGAATCCTTTGCATCTTATAGAATCATAGAATTTCTTGGGTTGAAAGGGACATTAAAGATCACCTAGCTCCAACTCCCCTGCCACAGGCAGGGACAGCTTCCACTAGACCAGATTGCTCAAAGCCCCATTCAGCCCTGGCATTAAACACTTCCAAGGACGAGGCATCCATAGCTTCTCTGCGCAAGCTGTTCCAGTGCCTCACCATCCTCCCAGTAAAGATTTTCTTCCTAATATCTCATTTAAACATACTCTCAGTTTGAATCCAATTCTCCTTGTCCTATCACTACATGCTCTTGTAAATAGTCTTGCCCCATCTTTCTTGTAGGTTCCATTCAACTACTAGAAAGCCACAAATAGGTCACCTCGAAGCCTTCTGTTTTCCAGGACAAACAATTTCGATTCTCTCAGCCTTTCCTCATGAGGGAGGTGCTCCATCTCTCTAATCATCTTGGTGGCCCTCCCCTGGACTCAATCCAACAGGTTGATGTCCTTTCTGCGCTGGGGACTCCAGAGCTGGATGCAGTATCCCAGGTAGGGTCTCACCAGAGTGGAGTAGAGGAGAAGAATCACCCCCTTTGACCTGATGACCCGCTTTGGATGCAGTCCAGGATATGACTGGCTTTCTGGCCTGTGAGCACACATGGTTGGCTCATGTACAGCCTCTCATCTCTACCAGCACTCCCAAGTCCTTCTTGGCAGGACATCTCCCAGCCTGTATTGATAGCAACATCTTAAAAGAAAGAGAAAGAGAGAGAAAGGGAGAGAACCATCATGCACCGAGATTTACTGAATATTTTTGCTTTTTTAATTTGATTAAAACCCAATTGCAGAACTTTTGCTATTACCTCATTCCTCTATGCTTATAGAGAAAAAAAAGTCATAAAAAGAAAAGAATATAACAACGAAATACAGTTATCTCATGGTTCTGTAGCATTTGTTTTACCACACTCCAAATGGACTATTAGTTACAATTTGAAAACTCTGGATGAACAAACCTACTAGTCCACCTGGGATAAAATGGGAATCAAGTGAGAAAAATTCAGGTTGATGAAAAAACCTTCCTTTTGCTTTGGAACAATCTAACACAATAAAATTTATGTGTGGAAGTATAAGACTACATGATCTTTTTAAAGAGAGATTTAAGCTTACAAAACAAATTAGAACAGGAAAACATTTTAACAAGGACAGGATTCATGGAAGCTTTGAAACTGGCTTCATGCTACAAGCTACAGTGTGAACGTGAGATGAATCAAAATAGTAGAAATGTAAACTGGATCACATTTAAAATAAGACAAAAGAAATCCATAACACAACTTGCTCCATTGTAATTAACGTTTTCCTATGTCTAGACCATCCTTCCACCATTTCTTTTCTATACACCACGCATATTTTTCTTAAATAGATGTAGTCTAGACCCATCTTAAAAATGCCATGTTTGCAAAAATTCCACTTAATGTACCAAAAGCTGACTTAGGCACTTCACTGAGGAGCTAAGACTTAAAAGGACTGGCCTTTTAACCCAGTCTCTCAATACATGTAGAAAAATGTCATGTCTTCTCACAGCACACAATGTTCTTAGCATTCATAGTATCTAGAAAGTAAAAAAAAAAACATGACTAAACTGTCTTTAACATAAATGTTCAGATGACCAGGTGTTAATATAAAACAGTGAACAGCAAGATCCTCCAAATGAACCAGAAAATACAATGCCAGATCATCTAATCAACCTAAAATTTAACATACTGTTGAAACCTAGCGTGTTCAGTATAACAATCTGGTAAAAATGGGTCTGATAAGAAATTAAGACATAATGCTTTAGTCAGTTCATCTTTACAGAATAATAAGATTTCTCCAGATATTCTGGATAGACAATGAAACAGAACAGGGGCCGCATAGAAGTATATTTAATACAAGTGACTTTGTGGCCCGCCTGGCTTGGCCCCGGGCCGTGTGCGCTCGGCGTGTGCTCAAATCAGTCCAGCAGTTTAATTACCTAGGCAGCCTCATCTCCTTGGATGGTAAGATTGACGGGGAGATAGACAACAGGTTAGCAAAGGCATATAGTGCCTTCGGAAAGCTTCATAAAAGAGTTTGGTGAAATAAACACTTGAAGAAAAGTACAAAGATCAGTGTTTACAGAGCCATAGTGCTGTCTACTCTCTTATACGGATCCGAATCATGGGTCATCTACCGCCACCACCTGCGTCTCTTAGAACACTGTCTCTGTACAATCCTAAACATCCACTGGTCAGATTATGTGACCAATACATCTGTTCTAGAACAGGCAGCAGTCACAAGTATTGAGGCCATGTTGCTGAGAACACAGCTGCATTGGGCAGGGCACGTCTCAAGGATGAAGGACCACCGCCTCCCTAAGATCTTGCTTTATGGTGAACTTGCCACCGGCTGCCGCATGAGAGGAGCCCTGAAGAAAAGATACAAGGACTCCCTGAAACAACATCTCAGCCTTGGCCATATTGATCAACATAATTGGTCTACTCTGGCCTCCAACCAGGAGGTCTGGAGACACACCACCTATAATGCTGCTGATGCCTTTGAGAAAGCACACAGGATCCCTCTCGAGGAGAAAAGACAACGCAGAAAGAATCGTGCCTTGCAGAATTTACCACCTAAGGAGTCTTTCTGCTGTGCCTTTTGCAATTGCACTGTCTCACATTGGCCTTTTTAGCCACCAGCGCGCTTGTGTCAAACGTGGGTAGAGACCTTTCCCAAATCTTTGTCCGCGAAGCCCAGCCATGATGATAAGTGACTTAAAATCCACCTGTATGCATCTGAACAAAAGACAGTTTCCAGCACCTCTTATTGAAACTAACTAGTTTTTCCTTTCTTGGTTTCATAAGAGCAACTGTGCTTCCCCATTGCTAGCTAAATTAAGTCATATTCCACAGAGGAAGGATGAGAAATCCTTTCTTCTAGACTGTATCTTGTTTTCATTATGATTCAATTCAAAAGCATATCCAAGTGACATATCTTGGCAAAATGAAGATGTTTTACTCACTATAAATGACTGCAAAACCTTCTGGCACTCAAAAAATTTACTTGTATCAGGAGATGAAAAGTTGGAAGTACGGGAGTTGGGCTAAAGTCAGTCAACTTTTCCACTGAGTTTGCAATGATTCTGACTTGGACACATTCCAGATTTCCTTAGTAATATAATTTAGAAAAACCAAATAAACCAGGTAAAGACGTTTTGTAGGGAGAGCAGGCAAAACCTCTGCTGTTTCACCTGAAAAGACGAGGAAGGAAAGAGGAACTATGAAGACCTTCCAGTCTAATATTTGTAGGGTAGCTGAGGGAAGTTTTAAAACTCTTCTGTCATACTCTGGATGTCAATAGTCTTAAAACATCATTCAGCAGGTAAGTGTAACTACAGCAATAGCAGCTCATACCTCAACCTGTGCTAGGACCTTTGATGTTATAAAGGAAAATGAGATGGCACAGACCTGGTTGTCCATCATGACCAGAATTTACCTTTTTTTGTTCATGGAGTGACATATGAAGACCTAAGTGAACTAGAAAAACAGATCAAATACCTTTCACCTTGTTGTGTATAGCAGAGAGCCTTTGTGACTCCATATTCTGCATTTGAACTCGATATTCTGCATTTGCAGTTTTGCTCTTCTTCCAGATGATGTTTACAGTTCTTAGCTATGAGAATGAAAACACAGGACCAGGATCTGAGGCTGTATCTTGCCAGGGCTGACATTGAATGGGCTGACTCTTCTCACGCATACATGTAGAAGAATACCCACATGTGTTAGCATGTATGTGTGCACTTACAAAAACTTCACTTTCTCTCCCACACAGATTACAATAATACTTTGCTCTTGAAATTTTATTCAGTTGAGGAATATCTTTCTAGCACACACTGGGACCAAACTGGTTGAAAAGGTTATGCACTAAATCCTTACCAAATCATGGATTCATGCTGCTGCAAAATTTGGTATACAAAATCCTAGAAAACTCCAAAAAAGATTTTTCCACTTGACATTAAATAGTTGATTTTACCAAGGCTTATGATATACTCTCATAGAATACAGTGAACACTTAAAATGCATTACTTTTGCTTTACACAAGAGAAGTGTGATCAGAGACAAAATAATTGGTATAAAAATGCATTTTGATGGAATCCAGCAAAATAAGTGTATGTTTGTAGACTATGTAATTTCCAATTTATTAACATTAAATTATTAACAAGCAGGAAGCAAGAGAAAAAAAGCATTATACGTTCTCCTTCCCCCAGCCTTTTTCAGGAAGGCAAACTTCAACAAACCCAAAATGGTTGAAAAAGTTGCAGAAGAGGAGTTTTATGTCTCTAAATTTTGGACAGGGCAACTAGTAGGGCTCTGTGCCAAAAAGGTGTTGGCTGCCATCATGGCTGTGCCCAATGTGGGCTTCGAACAGGAAAAGTGTTTCTATTTATTTTTAGTTGTTTTCTTACACCTTCTTTTGAAGAAATCCTTATAAAAACTTTTATCTTGTCATCGTGTGTAAATTATGTAGTATATTTTCAGTATTAGAGGGTTATGTCCACCCCACTGTGGGTTATATATCAAGATTCCTGCAGCTGTTCTGAAAAGCATTTTACTCTGAAGATGCTCCAAAGTTCTGGTTGACTTGACTTTGGACTAAGGATTTTGCCATCATACGTTTTATGAGAGGGAGTCTGGACTTTGGAACTGACTTTGTGATATTTGGACTGCTCATACACATCATGTGGTGAATTAGCATGTGGTGTTCTTATGTAAACAATAAAAACAAAACAAAGAAAGAATTAAAAGTGCATTCAAGAAAATTACTTTCAGCGTATGATTGAAACAATCCCATAATAGCAACAACTTTGTGGTAAAGGTACATACTTGCCAAAAATATCTGCTAGTGTGGAAATCTAGCATTCAAACCCCTCAATTTAGCAGCAGTACAGATAAGTAACAGTACAGTTGTTACTTAGTTAACATGGAATATCATAGACAAATTAAGAGCAGTCTGGAAACTGCTTCGGAGCAAGATGCAGTGGTCAAAACTATTGGGGAAAAAACTTGCTCCCACTTTCAGCAATACAGATCACTTTGTACAGCTTTGATTTTACACTAGTCCAAACAAGGGAAATTTGGCCCAGAATGTATCCACAGGGGGAGAAAAAAAAAAAAAAAGAAAAAGAAAGAAGTTAATAATCCCAGAAAATAAAAATTATGGAAATTACAAAAAGTTTACCTAAAAAGTTCTTTATCTCACCCAAATGATAATGTCCCTTCAGCAACTGCAGTGCCCAGTTGGCTGAGCTCCTAAGAAAATCTAATGCTTAAAGGCAGTGACAAGAATGGCTCTTATTACTGGAAACAAGATACACAATTTTACATTTTTTTGTAATACTGATCTCTTAAATGTTAATTACTTCTGTTATTTGCCTCAGTTGAACTAAGATTTGGATCCTACTGCAGAACAGATAACAGATAAACAGAGAAAGTAGATTGCCTCTCTAAATCATAACTGAGGACATAGTAATGTAAAGAAGTTATTGTCTGCAAATTTTTAGTAGTTGGCTTCCGTTCAGATCAAAGGGCTTCAGTTCTTAGAACTGCTTATATTGGAGATTACATCTGTTCTTCCTGGACTTTTTCTAAGGGGAAGGGTTTTTCCCAATGCACTTGGTCAAATCTCTCATCTACTACTTATGTTCTGTACAAATATGGTATTTCACTTCAACAAAAAAAATAAAAGTATTTGGACTTCAGTAAGGCTCTATTTATTACACTTATATATTTCTGCAGGTAGAACCAATCAAATAGTGTGAAATCTTCTCCATAAGCATTAATTCAGATTTTTAAAAAGAGACATATATTTTTAGCTTAGCTTTTCCCACTTCAATGAAACAAAGTTTATCATTAGGAATATGGATTTAAGCAATTTAAGCACACTTCAGAAAGTGTTTACTGAAAAGCATGTTTACTTCTGTCTTCTGCAAGCTTCCAGCTGAGAATTATTACATATGTTCAACCAGGACGAAGAAACATAACATGCAAACTAACCAGCAGATTACAAACTGCTGCCTTTCAAATGGCAATCAGTGAAAATGGACAGTGAGATAAACACCAAGACTTACAGAATGCGTAAGATTGGAAGGGACAACCAGAGGTCCAACCTCCCTGTTCAAGCGGGGTGCCCTAGAATATTCAACAGAATATTCCACAAACAATTCTGAATGGTGACAATACTTGAAGAAACTGAATTATATTTCAACAGTTCATGATAAAGAAGAAAGATTTTGTGAATTACCTGCTCAAAAATGTTTTAGAGTACTGCAAGCTGAAGAAAACTTTTAAAGATACATTTGTTGTTGTAAAGAAATATAATAAAAATAGATGAATTTCAGAGATACTACAAAATTTGATCAATCAGCGCATGAGACAGTCCTATAGGGTAACACAATCTAATTTCTCATTGGATAAACCAAAAAAGAAATGTGAAACTGAAAAACATGGAAACAGATTAAAAATTATTTTTTTAGTTGCTTAGGATGACTTCTGTTATCTTGCTCATCTATGTAAGGAATATATTGCAATGTAGATGAGCCAACAATTCTAGCATGTTTGAAGAATAGACTACTGTGACCTAATAAGGATAATTTAAACAAGTTTTGGCAAGCCTCCATAGGTCCAGTGTTGGGTTCTTTTTTTTCTCTTAATACTAAGGAATATTTTCAAAGAAGGATTCACGCACAAAATTGTAACAGGGTTTCCAAACCAAAGGATATAGAAACCACAGTATTTGCACGATCTAAGCATGGATAATCAAACCCTGGGTTGACTCCTTTACGTAAGCTCTTTATTTCTGGAAAACTGTATTTACAGTTTTTGGTCAATTTTTCAAATTTATTACCAATTGTTTTAAGGGGAAAAAAAAGATTATACACAGAAAAACGTGTATTAAGATAGTAAAAATGCTGTAAGTTACAGCAAATCCATAGCAGCGTGATGGATGGGCAAAATTGCATATTATTTACCTAGTGCTAGAGTTTGAATCTTCATAATTAGTTTTTCTATTGGCTCCATAAAAGCTCAAGCAAGACTGAAGAAATAATATGTTAAACTAGTGTAAGGTACAGTTCCAAACCAGCTGAGGTAGTCTGAAAAAAAATTTGCTTCACTCTTTATCAGTTACCTCCTGAAATATTAACCAGGTAAGAAGAATCTTGCTTCTTACTGTAAGGAAAATACCAGGAACAACCTCCCCCCGTTTAACTTTACATAAGAATTTTTTTGTGTCTTTTATCAATCCTGCCTTAGCCTGGAAATTTGCGATATGGGTATATATATGAATAAAAAACACTGGAAACAGAGAACAAATTTGACACTGCAATTCAGAAACATTCCCATGCTGGCTGCTCCACTTACGTGCTGAACAACTCTAAGAGAATATGTTTTGATGTGTTTCTTTGTATTCTCAAGAATGTCCTCCTCCAACAGCTTACATGTCTCTGGTGTAGATTAGTTATGGACCTTTCATGCCGATGAGGTAATCCCCTTAATGTACTATACACCATAGGATATCCTTCTCCTCTGTTTCATGTTCTGACATTGCTAAAGGTCAGAAAGTGTTTCATGTGGTGCTAGACTTCATTTAAAAGTGAAACTACGAGAACAGAGAAAAACTTATTTCTCTTTGAGTTTCCAAGCATAATACAAAAAGCCTAGGTAACAAATGATTGTCAGTGCATCTTGTATTAAAAGTAGCCATTGCTTTGCTCAAAATTTTATAATAACTTCTAAAGATTTATTTTCAACATAGTGATTAGTAACATAGTGGTACTGATATAGGAAGATGAGATCCATACTGTAACTGCTAAGTTTACTTATAGAAAATGTAGACTTCACATCAAACATTTAACAACATAAAAATAATTTATGCTGAACGCAAAAAATACTGCTCTAAACACATGACTTTTATTAAAAGTATACTTCCTCTGTAAGACAAGCATGTAAAAATTAAATTACCTCAGAAATAAAGATATTTTGTTACACAAATTATGTCTCAAACATGGTCCACATTTCTTTTCAAGAAGGATGCAGACAAGAGTTAAATTTACTAAGCTTTAAAAATATTATACACAAGCTTTTTAACAGACATCATCCTTTTACATGAAATTTGCAAGAGAAAATGTGAAAAAGTTGGTATTTCAAAAGCGTTTCTTTATTATTAGGAGTATTTTGCTTGTTTGTGCTATAACTTCATGTTACTTTTTTAACAAAGGCAGTACAATTTATAAAGTCTCAGTTTAGGTACAGCTTTAAACATTCAGCTTCTTATCTTTAGAAGTTTTCTCAAAAGAGTGTGTATTCCTCAGAGAAAAAAATATAAAGAAAATTAAGCAAAATGTTTTTCAATCAATAATTAACATACTAAAGAATAATTAAATGTTTACATTGGATGCTTCTTTTTTTTTTTCTTCCTAATAAAGAGGAGGGAAAAAAAGGGGCTTTTTTGAAGGAGCGATGAATATTTACACAGTTTTTAACAAAAGCAACAGCATTGCTAACAAAGGTTCACCTTACAAATTGTCTCCACAAAGGATCATGCAAGTTTGGTAAGGAACTTGGAGCATTCACTTCACCTACGGCTTTCTCAGTTTAAAGCCTGTTACTTGTTGGTATGATTGCTTATGTTCCAGTATAAATGCTCTGCAGCACCACAACTACCCTCTCCCTCTCTTTAGCACTGAACTTAGGGGTTGGAAAAAGAGGAACAGAAAATACTGGGAAGAAACTCTGCTTAGTCTTCAAAATTAAGAATATTAGGAATGTTATGGAAACCGGAAGACTCCTCTGGGAGGTGAGTCATAATTAAATTTTCATGCTTGAATAAAGAAATATGATATCAAATATTTAGCAAAAAAAACTTTAAAATATCTAGCAGTCCATGTAGTTAGCAAAAAACCCAAAGAAAACAAACAAAAAACCCTAAACCAAAATAAAAACAAAACAAAATGAACAAAAATGTAAAATAATCTACCAGAAATCTTCTCCATTCTCAATGAGAGTAGTCTGATATTTTACATTGATGGGTTCTTCAGTGAATAAAACATAGTCCCAGCTTGTTTAAGTTCCATCTGGATTTTATATATTAGAATATATCTAGAATTTCTGAACTGAAAAAAAAATCTTTTTATAAACAGAATTAACTTATAGGCATAAAACCTGCTACATGCAGAGGAAGTCTTCAGACATCAGAACAAACGTTTTAAACTACACATAGTAGACACAGTACCTTCTTAGTAATTTCTAAGACATCAGTTTAGAGATACATGGCTTCTGATTCACCAGGAAATTCACAAAAAAAGAGCCATTATAAGTGTTTTCTTTAGACAAAAGGAGCATCCAGCTTATCCCATCCTCTCTTTTGAGTGAAAGCGGGCAAGCAAGAAGAAAGAGAAAACATGTTAGCAGAAATATCCAAGGTACGATTCAGTTCAATACATGAACGTTTGTTTTGGAGAAGTTCAGTGTAACTAAGTATCCATTCTACCCAAGCAAAGACGATTTGGAAAGGTGTTTTCTTTTTATTTCCAGGAAAACCTTGCAAAAGATGCTAGGTTCACGAAAATAATATGCCAAAGTAAAACTGCTGTTCTTGCATTTATCCTGTGTTTTTAATATTGCATATTCTTCCAACACTTGGCTATAGCTGCACTGCCAGCTAGCTGTTTAGCAAATAAGAAACGTTCAACAGAAGGTACGGTAGCAAGAACAATAACATTAACAATAAAATTTCTTTGTATTCACAGGTACAAACTTATAGTACAATTAACACCTTCTCAAGACAGCAAGCTATTCCCTATTTTGTTGGGACTTAATGTCAAAAATTGCAGTCAACAAAAAGCATCATTAAACCCTAGGCCCTACTTTCACAGTCTCACAATGTTTATGTTCATGCTACACATATGCAGAAATACTAAAGTTAAGGTGAGGATCACTGCTGGTGACTGTGCACTGGAACAGATTGCCTAGAGAAATTGTAGAGTCTTCCCTCACTGGAGATACTCAAGAACCATCTGGACACAATCCTGTGCAATGTGCTATAGGATGACCCTGCTTGAACTGGGAGGTTGGAGCAGATGATCCCCTGTGGTCCCTCCCAACGTAACCCATTCTGTGATTCTGTGAATAGTAATGTGCCTTAAAAAAAAATTAACAGTTAATCCATCCTTTTAGCAGTACAGGATTTTAAAAATTGTTGCTGTCCTGAAATAAGCCTTCACTATGGTTTTCCAGTCTTATCCAGAAGAGGAAAGGGAAACAATAGGGGAAACAAAAGACAAAGGAAGATGAAGTTATTGTCCACTTTTGATCACAATTTTCAAGGTTTGTTCCATATGAATTTGTGGGAAAAACTTCCAGAATAGGTAACAGGAAAAGTATCATCAAAATTAATTTACAGTGTGGAATTCTCATGGCAATTAGTAAGATATCCCATATCTTTATTGAAAAAAGTTTTAGGAGAGTATTGTTACTTAGACTGTAAGAAAACTACTATCCACCATCCCCAAAACCCAACCCTTTAAATCTGGAAAATGTGGGAACCCACAATTAAACTCCAACATGAAACACAAATTGTGAGACTACAGAAATGCAGTTAAGGTTGGTCAGATAATAATCTCCTATGACTGCTCCCTCTTTTTTTTTTTTTTTGACAAATTTTGGAAGCAGCATTGTACACACATAGTTTTCTCTGAAGAGTGAAAGCCAACTAAAAAAATAAAGAACTTAAACTTTTAAATGTAACCAACCATTACTATGGTAACTTTAGCTTTTACCCCGTGAATAACAGTTTCAACAGCTAAGACTTGAGGTTGGCTTGTACTAAGATTTCAGATATTCAATAGAATTTTGAAAACTGGCTTACGTGTTGCTTAAATGTGTTCCTTTCTCTGGTTTATTTATAAAATTTGCAGCAGTCTCATTAACACTGATTTGTGATATAATCTAATGTGTATGTGTACTTAACTAATGAAGTTAAACAAATGAAAACAATTTACATTAGGCTGTCAATTTTAGAGGTCAGCACAAATACAATTATACCAATTTAAATCCGATATAAGGGATGTGTGGAAGTGTTTGCCCTATATAATTTTTGATTCAGGATCTGTCCCATTGCCAACATATGTATTTATCATACATATCTTTCTTTTTACAGACTCAGAAAACAAAATAGGAGTCTGTTTCTGTAGAGCCTGACCTAGTGCTAGAAGTTAAGAGCAAGCCATTAATGTAGGAAGTGTTCTTGCTTTTATTTTACTGCTGCAGTCACGTTATTGCCTGTTATTACCCAGTAGTAAGATTGTCTCTACTTTTTTTTTTAAAAACCAGAAGTTACTTTAGGGTTATTCAGGTGTTTTTCTACGCTCCACCAAATTCTCTATGCTCTGAAATCACTCCCCCAGGAAAGTGACCTTCTCAATAAGAAACTTGATCTTACAGGTATCAAATGACCTGAAAAGATCTTTCAGCAGTTTGGTCAGGATAACATTAATAACCCAGCCCACAGGGGAATACTATGTACCAAAGCCAATGTGAATTTGATGACTATGGACGCCAAGGAAACTGAAAAACCCTCAACATCGTTCACCAAACAGTAAATGAATGAATTCCAACTGATTATGTCTGCAAAACCATGAGCTGTCAGGTGGAAACTCTTCAACTTCCTAAAAAAGTTGCAATTCAGTATTTAGCACAACAAAAATACTGTCAGCATCTTCTCACCCTGGAATTGAAACTACTCAAATATGTAAGAGATTTGTTATAGTATGCCTTTTTATCATATCCAAACAAGCTACCACAGCAGCAACAAGTACAGTGCCATTAAAACATATCAAAGAATCTATATGCCAATACAAATATATAGGATATTGAACTGAAAAACAACTACGCACAGCACTTTGAACATTCTAAAGAACTTGAATGTCACACGTATTTCACAGCTCTGGAAAAAGGAATTTTGATTCACTGTAATCAGCACTTTTATTTGAAATTTAAGTCACACTTTCTAAATATATACTCATAAATCACCTCAAAGCCCTATGCATTTAGGAGTTACAATGCCCTATGCTTAGTTGTTCTAAGCTGATAAATGACTAATGGAATGCCAAGTCAGCAAGTCAGCCAAGATGAGCGATACGTTTCATAGTTAAGGCTGCCATATAAGCAATGTCTTGTACAAAAATTTCCTTCATAAAACTGCACATAGAACATACTAGTTTCTAAAAACAAGGCTATGTTGTACAAATAACCACTTATAATTAAGAAAACTATATGATACTGAAACACTGAGCTTTGAATTAAGGAATATCTTCAAGATCCTTCAAAGTCTCACATATCTTTTACTGTCTCAGCATGGATCAGAACACCCTTGTTTGATGTGAACGGGATTTTTTTTTTAACATTAATTGCCCTACATATATCAGCAGTGTAGGGTTGGTAGTCTTCAAAAAAAATCTGAAAGTGTCACAACCTATAGCATACTTTTTAGTAAGAATAAACTGAATACTGGAAAGTTACCACAGGGGGAAAAAAAAAAGAGTGTTTTTGCTCTATCCCCACCTTCTGGCTAGAAAAAGAATTTTTCTATTACAGCATCCATATTTCTGAATTTATTTTTCTTTTACTGTATGACTATAACCAGAAAATATTGACTATTTGTATTACAAAACCTAAGATTCTTTTTTTAGCAGTCCCTCACTTCTCCAGAAAAAAGCAAAATGGAACTCCACGGCACGAATGGCACGAATGTCCTCTCTAGCATCGTGTTGATTTTCTGACTCAAAACAGCAGACGTATTTACATTCAAATAGAACAGTGATTACTTGGGTTCCCAACCAACTAAAGTTAACAAGTTCATTTATTCTGTTGACACCATTAGGAGTCAAAATGGCTAAATCTCTCCACAGATCTAACCTTCCCTGACATACTGTTCTTAATGCTTACACTTTTTAAAATAGCTTTAAACCTAATAATCAGGTGATTTATACCACTCATAAAATATTAAGCTTACTTGCTCTACAAATTAATACAATAGTATGCATGAATGTAATTTTAAAGATTTCACAACTATCTTCTCTGCTTGCTTATCTTGCAAGCAAAATGATGCAAGCACAAGAGCTGGAATAGTGTATACTCCTCAGCAGAAGACTTACTCAAGTGGGCAAACAGCAGATCTCCTTTCATCAGTCACTCCATAAGTGAGATCAAACAAATATAGCAGCAGCACCACTCTCTTTCCTCATAGTCACCCGCTGATCAACAAACATTTTTCCTTCTTTTTTGCATTAATCAGTTATGATACCACCCTGGCCCAAGGACTAACATCAGCTACGTGAAAAGCTGAAAACCAAGACAAGGGCCATCAGAAGTACTTTGGCCAAATTCTTCTATTTTTTCATTTTCACTTTTCACCCTTTCATTGATGGGCATAGTAAAAGGGCGGGGTAGGATGAAAAACAGAACATTGGGAAACCTGCAAAGAGAAGAATATGGAAAAACTGGATGTCTTAAAGCCACTTTAATTTTTTAGGTCCTGCTTTCTAAGGAAATAAGGAGTCATAACTGTATTGTTAGAGAGCATGTCTTTCCCAAAATCTCTGGAATCTTATCTTTAAAACCAGAGGAAATTCAATAGTGAATCAATTGTCTCAGAACTCTAAATTTCTCAAGGTTTCATGAAAACAGTTGAATAGGAGAGACACCTTATAAATGCATCAGCATGACTCTTCCCTCAGTAATCCTTGCCTTTTTCCTCCTAACAGCAGAATCAACACAGGAATTCAAATAAAAGAACATAACTTCATTAAGCTTTCTAGTACAGATCTGGTTTAAAAGAATACTTTATAGAACTATGTGTTTGATGCTCTGTCATTAAATAGAGATTTGATAACAGAAATAGATTATTACTATAGCCTCCAAATTTGTATTAATTGGAAGTGTTCATGGGTATTTAGACAATACTGCTGTACGGAGTTTTGATTTTAAAAATCCAGTAAGCAGTACTGTATACAGGAGAGACCCATGTATATATGTGAAAGAGTACAGAAGAGCTGCCAAATACTAATATAATTAACTTTATGGTGAACATTCAAGAAGATACTAGAAAAACATAATAGCATTTTATATTTCTGAATGCTTAAGCACACTACATTGACCAGATTAATTTCCAGTAAGTACTTATTTAAAGAGAGAAGTCTGAATACCTGCCAAGCTATCCAGGTCTTCTTAATACCTGCCTTCTTCAGCTATTACAAAACAGTGACAATGGACTGTCAAAAGTCTCTCTCCTACTAAAAAAGGGCACTTCTTAACCATGAATACAGGCCAAAACCACTGTATAAAATATTTTAAAAGTACTCTGGTTGGTTTTAACCCTTCATTGCCTCCCTTACCCAGTGGTAGCTGATCACCAATCTACTACACAGGAATAAGAATATCCCACACTATGCTCAGAGTGGATCTTGTTCCTAGGAAAATCAAGACTATAATAAAACATTTCAGGGAAAATTAGGAGAAAACATTTCTAACACAAGAAGATCTAGTGTTGCAATAAAATTGTTAAATCACAGACAGTAATTACAAAGAAAAATATAAATACTTAGATCTTCCTTATTCCTGAGAATGTACTTGAGATTATTAAATCCTCTACATGTGTAGGTTCTCAGCCTTCTTTGTGGATTCCAAGGGAGTAAGAGAAGAAAAGGCAGAATAATCTTGTCAACCCTTAAAAGAAGCTCACTGAACTAAGCTCTCTGAGTTAAGTGGAAGAGTAATCCTTCATTTCTGCATACTGGAAAAGAATGACTTGTCAAAGGCTGCACAGGATTTTAAAAAGCACGTGGACATGACATGAAATTAAAAGTACTGGCATTGCTACAGTTTTCTTAGACTACTAAAATATTTCTAAAATGCAATTCTTTTTTGCTGA
This sequence comes from Pseudopipra pipra, assembly GCF_036250125.1. Taxonomy (NCBI): domain Eukaryota; kingdom Metazoa; phylum Chordata; class Aves; order Passeriformes; family Pipridae; genus Pseudopipra; species Pseudopipra pipra. The sequence continues at coordinate 62,741,002 of NC_087551.1, forward strand.
GTTTCTAGAATATATTCAGTAAGATGTTAAACAAAATTAGACTACTACATAACACTTTCAAAGATCCTTTATTTTAAGAATAGTTCATTGTGCATATGAAGGATCGGCTACCACATATTCCACAAAACTGTATTATCAGCTCAAACTGTGAGATTCAACTACAATTTTATTAAAACATCCCTTAAGCAAAGTGTTCAGTAAATGGTTACAAGTATCATATCAGGAATAGAATATGATCTTAATTTAAGAAGACATATTTATATAATGTACATTTCCAGACCTATGACAAGTTAGGATGACACTCAAAAGGGGGGAGGAAATAGCTGGGCATTCATGACAATTTATCTTTGTTATTTTTACAAGATCTAACTTAAAAAACAACAGCTGTGCCAGATCTTTTCTTCTCCACAATCTGTGCATCTGTCCACACCAACTGAATTACAGACCACCAAGTTGTCTCATACACCACAGCAAACAACAGCCCACCTTAACAGTTCAGAGCATGATTTAAAATACCAAATATGTATTCTTTCCCCAGAACACAGAAGTTTTAACCTACTTTTCAAAGTAATTTTAAAAATATTAAGACATTAATTAATAAGTTGAAGGCAAGATATTTAATATACTTGCTTCTACAGTGATTATTTTGAAAGCCAAGATTTTATTTAACTAGTAAATCTGCTTTGAACTGCACAATCTATAACAGATTTTGTGAAATCTGCATTTTTTTTATTACTGTTCTCCTTTAGAAGTTTCACACTTCTAATAATAGATGCCACATTGTACCTGAAGAGTATGTACGGTACAGGCATTCCTCCATCATTATGAAAGAAATAAAGTACATCAAAAGTCTTAAATGACAAGTGACATTCTCTTTAAAATTATGTGTGAAGTGTATGAAAATAGACATTGTAAGATTTTTTTATTTTTTTTTTAAAGAAAGAGCAAGATACTCAGAGTCAGGAGATAGACGTCAATAAAACTGCATACTTCCACAAGTGCTAAAGCTGGCTCACAGTGTCTCAAGTTAGTAAGACAAGATGGAAAAACATGCTTTAAAATTCCAGTGGTCTGTTTTCTAGCCTCTGCTTTTCTTTAAAATAACCTGCAAAAAGAAAAAAAAAGTATATTTATCACCGCTTTTATCACTACAATTCAGGTCCAAAATGCTAGGCTACTCAGACCAAAGGTTCACCTAGCCAATTTGTTTCCAAGACTTGAGTCACCAAGGTGGAAATTCTAGGGAAAACATTAGAAATAAAGCAAAAGCATACTGAAAGATTTTATATCAGAGATTTTTTTTTAAGCAGGAATATTCATAAGTAAAAATTCTGTAAAATAAAAGACTTATTTTAAAAATTAATGCTGAGAAATGGTAATAGTGCTCTCAAGTCCTCAGTAGATTCCTTGAAGTTCTTACCCTGTTAGGCCTAGACAAAAAGAAAAATTAAGGTTTGCCACCGTACAGCTACTATGCTCAATTTGTGTTTGCAATGCCTTATTTCTTTCTATATCAAGAGCACACAGACCTTTGGAAGGACATTTTTTGGTTTGGAGTTTAAATTGAAAAATGAACTTCAAAGCCCAAGTGGGACTGTTTAAGTGTTAACATTATTAAAATACAGGCAGTTTTTCCTTTCTTTTCATCTTAAAAAAATAAATGGAACACAAAAATGTTCAAATAATGTTAAGATTGCAGTTAAAAAGAAATTACAAATGCATAAGATTCCAACTGTAACATTCACTTGGCTACCCTACATATCCTGTATATATTTTTGTTACTATAGTAATAGAAAGTATCAAACTAAACCTTTCACCAGAGATAAAAAAAATACTGAAAACAAACAGAAGCCACAGGACCAAAATATCAGATAACATCGAGTTTTGTTCTTCCAATTTGCCCAGCAGGAGTAAGTGGTTAAATAGTTAACAAATTAAAGAGACCAAGTTCCTTCATGACACCAAGGTAAATAGACTTGAAAGAGACACAAGACATATCCTAGCGAGTGAAATGCACTACAGAGTACAAAGGGATTTCAGTCATACCTTGACACTAATTCTTTCTAGACAGAGAAAGCTGCTTAACACCTTCCTTTTTCCCTTCTTTTGCACGTATACAAAATTCACCATCCTTCACAGATATTCATACAGCAATTTTTGTTATGCTAAATTACCCATATAGCAATCCACAGTTTAATCCTCCCTTCGTTCTTCCCTTGCCAAACACAACATCGCACAAAGTATCTGCTTGTTCAAGTAGTATCCACACAGTGCTGCAAGAATCCACTACAAATTTATTCCAGACTAAGTAGGTAAGAACTGAAGGTGCAAAAAAATATGCAAACCTCTCTGAACTATTTCTCACTTGTTCCATAAAGCTTCACTTATATAACTGAAGTTAAGACAGCACGCTTCCTTGATGTAGTATCATCTGAAATAAGGATCCTCAACTTTGGAGAGGCTTTCAACCCATGAATGCTTGCTGGTAGACCACTTTGTAGAGTTATCTATACATAGAAACTATGAGTTTAAACATGGAATAATAATAATAATAAAAAAACCAGGTTATACTTAATAGGGCAAGGAAAGATAATTTGCTGTCTGGGTAACAGTGAATTATGCCAGTGATGGACTAAAGAATATTAAGTTTCTATACATTTTGAATTATAAATAAAATATCAACTTTAACATAGAAAATATTTGTATATGCTGTCATAATACATTTTACATTATGCAAAAAAGAAAAGTTTTAAAAGTCCTTTAATACCTTTCCGGCAGATATGGTGTGCTCGGGCTTAATTATTTTACTTTTGTTCTCAAAAGCATTTGTCCTGGCTTCTTCTGCTAGCCGATGGAGAAACAGTAAGAAGTTCAAATGCACCTTTAAAATAGGGAAGAAAAGAACAAAAAAAACCAAGAATGATTCAAACTTGATTACGCATAGTTTGTTTTTTTAGAGGTTCATTGTTTGGGACAAAGGATTTGCATATTAGACTGTTTCCAAATTTCTGAAAGGTGTTCTCAGAAAAGCAATATATCACTCAGTTCAAGCCTTAGTAAGTTTCCAAGACATCCTTTACTGCAAGACTCTTATAGTTTAAGTTTAGCATACTTAAATTGTAAAAATGCTTTAGAAATGATCAAACGACAACTGATCTAACAGGAACCAAGTCTGATTTTTATTAGCAATTTTTAATAATAATAAAATGTAGACATAAATATCAGAGAATCAAGAGCCTTTTTGCTTACTAGTAAATATAGTCAGCTTTCACTGACTACAACAGCCAGACTCTTATGAACAACAAATTCATCCCTGCTCTGTCGCCAAATGGACCACAGATGAGATCAAGGACTTCTGCCTCTTTCCAGTGCAAAGAGACATTGACATTAATTTCTCCAGAACAAGAAATTCTCCCGTGTCGGAAGGTTCCATCCATTTTTTCCCAGCTCATCACTTACTTAGCCTTTTTATATTAGAAGAACTGGTAGGGCAGAATTCCATTCAATACGGAATTCTGTTCTGCTAATACAGAAGCTGCAAAAAATTTCAGCAGGCAAAGAAGGAACTGCTCCAACTTGGACTAAAACGACCAGTCAATAGCACCTCTGTGTAATCAGGGACCTATAATACAAACCTCTAACATGATACAAATATTATGCGAACTATTTTAATAGTCCCACCTGAAAAATTGATAATTGCACCTTCTGCAAATTTAACTTTCAAACAGTATTACCTTTGCTATGTAAAGTGTACAAAAATACTTTCACAATAAAAAGCTCAGAAAAATATTATTAAAATATATGAAAATTTTATTTACATGAATTAGGCAATGTATTTACTCTGCTGCACCTGACCTGTAAAGCCTAGAAAAATATAACATGCATATAACATGGAAAGTTACAGATAAAGTGGGTTTGCAACAAAAAAGAATTTGCAGCAATAAGAATCTGCTAGAGGACAGGCTCTTGTCATATGAACAGCATTCACAGGACAAGCTATTTGGGATTTTTTTATATCCTGAACTAAATGAAGCCAGTATGCAATAGATAAATTTACGTAATATTTGATATAATTTGGAAGCATCAGATACACAAAAAGCAGATGTTCTTGCAGATTTACTTTGCAAAATATCAAAGCTGCTTTTTAACTAGTAACTCACATAGACATTATCTCTGACAGTGGCACTAAAATAATGTTCAACATTAGAACTCTCACTGTTAAACTTATCAATGTGACGGTTAGATTTCTGGAAATAACCTGGGGGAGAAGAGGGAAGTGGAACAAAAGCTTCCATACTTGCAAGTCCTTTTGCTGAGATACCTAAAGGCAAAAGTGTTAATTCTAAAATTAACTGCCTTTCTAAACTGCATCTTGTCAGAATCGCTCTACTTTTATTTTCCTATTTTCAAAGTAAATTGCTGCATATGGAGAAGCTTCCTCTGAACTCGAATAGATTTAAACAATAGTCACAACATATTCCCAACAGAGCACATAGGTTAATAAATATTCCAGGTTATTCAAAGCACTTGAGAAAAGCTAATGAAAGGCAGAATGACTAAATACTGTGAATAGGACAGTTACTGACAAGTAGCTAAGTGATACCATATTTGTTCAAAGACATTGCTTTATTACATATGAAATTATTGTCCCTGTGCATATAAATTAAAAACTGTTTTGAATTAACTACTCGTGCAAATCACCTTACAAAACAGAATGCTTGCTTCACAGAAAAGAAAGGTTGCAAAGTTTTAATAACTTTGTAAAAAACTCACGACACTGTTTGCACAGCAACTTCCACACACCTGCTCAACAGAACTAATGAATAGCAGGGAAAAGCTCTATAATTTTATTTTGCTGCCTTAACTTCAAAACAATTCTTTAGACGAATATTTTGCCTTAAACGTACACTTATTAATCATTCTGTGGTGATAACAAAGAAAAAAGAGGCCATTCAGTGCAATACTTTAAGCTTTTCCTGCAATGAAAATACACACATGCCCTTCTAGCATAAAACAAGCAGCTGAGATCCTGCTTTTCTCCTATAATTTCAAGCTAGAACAAAGTTTGTATATTTTCTTCTCGGACTATTGGAGGAATATCTGAACTTCAGTAGTAAAATCTTTACCTCTTATTTTCAAAAAGAGCCTTGAAAAAAACTGAAACACTCTTCATATTTCTTCACCCAAAGATATTATCATACCCCTTCAAAAGAAAAACAAAACCAAACAGCTTCCTGAGAAAGGCTGATGAAATTTGATACCTACATTGTGCAAAGAGAAAGATGTTAACGCTTAGGAAACAGATTCTGACAAAGCTTCACATTTTGAAAGTAGACTTGATCAAAAAAATCTGAAAAGTGAAGAAGAAACCCCATTCAAGTATTTAACAAAATTATCTGAATTCTTACATCTTTCAAACTTGTTAGTTACGATCACATACGAAGATATTGTTTTAGTCGACTAAAAACAATCACTGAAGGTCCAGCAAAAAAACCAATCTGATTATCTCCTAAGCCAGGTGGGCAGACCATCTCACTGAACTGGACAAGTACTGCAGTAGATTCAAACATAAAGCACGGATCATTCAGGAAGATAAACCAGAAACTGAACTAGCCAATTCTCATTCTTCCCTGGAGAAGACATGAGTTGTCCGCTCAAAATGTAGATGGTTCCATCTTGTTAAGACAGTTACTATAGAAATGTCTGAAGTATGCAATCTAATCACTGTTACGGTGTTTGCAGAGAATAAGAGACACTAGAAAACATATTCTCAAAACTTGTTACTTGTCTAACTACTAAGTACAGAATAAACTCCTCCATACTTTTTTTTTAAGGCAAAATTCCAGCTGTGTTGATTATTTGTCCATAGAAATAAAGAGCTAAAGAGCTGCTAGTCATGTGCCTAGCTGAAGAACATTATGGACAACAACCACACCTGGACATTCCTATTTAAAGGTAGAAAATACAAAAGCCAAGCCTTGTAACATTAAAGGCCATTTAATTTGACAACACCAGAAGAGATAATCTAAGTTTCCATTACAGTATTAAAATTTATTCTGATATTCCTCCTTTGTGTGGGAATGAACGTTTGATTAGCCATATTTTAAGCTAGATCTGATTGTTGTTGTTCATAAGTTTCAGTCAATTCAATTCACTGATTGCCTTTGCAGCACACAGAACACTAGTGACAGGACCAAAAAGAAATGGGAACCAAAGGCCAAGATTTGGAGGGACGTCCCACTTACCTCTTTTCAGACAGCTACACTAATTTGAAGCCAAATTTTCATTACCCTGGAAACACAGACCAATTGTCACCAATGACTACAAAAAATGTATTAGTGATTGTGTAAGTTTGATTAATTGACTACTTCGTTCCACTGAATAAGCTTTCATTGCGTCTGAGCATGAGTAGCAAGGGGTCAGATCCTTAGTCCATGAAAAACTCCAGAGATAACAAAAACAATAGGAAGAAATCATGTTTTTGTTAGCTCAATTACAGAAATATTTACTGTTTACATTCAAGTCTAAATACTCTCATGCAATTACTATATTAATTCATATTAATCTCATATTATTTATTTTAATTTTGTATGTTTACATTTAGCTTCATATATCCAAATACCAACCTTCAAGATGCTGCAAGACACAACTTTCATACACGTATGAAACATGGACTTACAATTCAAGTCAGGGACCATACTAGTACAGAGTATGCATTAACACTTTGATGCTCTGAGAATCACGTGCATTTGTAAACAAGAAGGCAATACAGTCAAGCAAGTTAAGCCTATTAAGTCACTTCAAAGAATGTCCTTTTTATGCACAATTTTTTTTTCAGTATAGCAGCTACCACAAACTCTCTTGTGGTCAGGTATCCTTGCTGTAATCAAATAACTCCTTGGTGAGACAAACCCTACCTGTGTCACAAATCCCTCAGTGCAGATCAGAAGTGATGCAGGTGTGTTGGCCTCAGTTTTTGGAAAGTTGTTTGATATGGCTCTACACCTTTTTGGCAGGCATTTTTAAACCATGAACGGGATCCCCACACCTTATTAGATTAGCAACAAGACTTATCATTCCTTAGTTTTGGACAGAGATTACTTAGATGGCTTTCAAAAAATATATGATCATTCAAGATGCCTGAACAGCTTAGCAACTCATTGATCACAATTGACCACTTGCACACCCAAATTGATCTACATTAACAACAAACATCTGCGTGTTACAGCCACGTAAGCCAAATTCATATTTCTCGGTCCGTCTACACCAAACTCTTTGAAAAGCAGTGCATACGTGAAGTGACACAATAATTACGCATCAGCCCGTCCCTGAATCCCCAAACTCCCTGTCAAAGCCCTACAATACAGCACCCACCAGCAAAGAAGACAGCAGCAATCCCTACTTATCCGTATGTTACTAGGCAAACCAACAGTCCGTCTCCCCACAAACTTTGCCTCCCCTCTGCTCGTAGGTCACTGAAGAAACACCATCAGTAGGAACTTGGCATCCCGTCAACTCCCAAGTGCTCCAGTGCGCACCACCCAAAACATTTAGAGCGTAAGTGTCCCCACTTTAGGGATGGCTGCCCCGAGGCAACCAGCAGAGCCGCAGCACCGCAGCGGCCAAGAGCAGAACCGCCCCCGGGCTCCCCGGGGCAGCTCCGGCCTCGCCCCTTCCCCGCCCCTCTTTCTCTCCTCACCAGCAGGTCGGCGTTCGCCGCCAGGCGTAACTGCGGCTTGTGTTTCTTTATTATTTTCCGCAAAGTGCTGCGGGGCACCGTGCGCCTCATCTTCCTCTGCTCCTCTTCTTTTCCCTGCTCCTGTTCCTCCTCCTCCTCCCGCCGCCCTCGCTCTCTCCGCCGTTCGAATCCGCCGCCCTCGCGCAGGCGCGCGCGCCCGCCGTGACGCCACTTCCCAACGGCCGCGCGACGCGCCGGCACCGCCCCCGGCGCCCCGCCCCGCCCGAGGGAGGCGGTGGCGCCCCCGCCCTTCGCTGGGAAGCGGACAGGAGTTTCCGCCCGCTTATCCCGAGCGGCTTGGGAGCTGCGGGGAGAGCGGGGAGCTGGTGGAGTGATTTCTCACCTGTCTCAGCGGGCACTGCTAGCGCACGGCCACCTCCCGGGTGCGGCGGCTGCCGCGGTGGCGTACTGGGGGGTGAGGGGCACTCCACGAGGAGGTGCCCGAGGGACAGGCGGGTCCCTGCTGGACACCACCACAGTCATTTTCGCAAGCACGTGTGTCAAAGCGCTTCCCTTGTGAGCGAACCGAAATTTGACTTTAGTTCCCAAACCTCCACCCGGGCCCTTTTAATCCAAAGGGCAGAGAGGGGCCGCAGCAGTTCCCGACTGGCTTTTCCGAGCCCTCGGACGTGACCGCCACCACATGCAGAGGTTTCCTGAAACGGAGGGAACGTGGCACTGGCCAGAGGCACCGGCACGGTGCTGCCTAAACAAGCTTCAGGCCAAGACCTGTGTGGATTTTAACTTGGCAGTCGTCGCCCAAGTGTGATGTTTGCCACAGAAGCCAAGGGAGTTGTAACAATGCGCTTGTTCTTTCCTTCACTGTGTGACCCTGCCGGGAAATGTGACAGGACTGTAGGACCGGGAGCCTACAAGCTCCATAATCTTGCACTGAAATGAGCCTAGAGTGATAGTTATGTTCCACACATAATTCTGGACAAAATACTGCATTAGTACACGTGTGGCATTGACTTAATTGTACACAAAACCACACACTGGTTCTAAAGTTGCCCACCACTTAAACGTGTCATCCTTCCTCCAGCATCTGTCCCTACACTTCTGTTTTAGCTGACGGATGCTGCTGACTGAAATACAGGTTTCCCCGCAGAGGGGCCCCTGTAGCTTGGCATTCTCAGTGTATTTGGACTGTGTGTACTTAGTTGGAGAAGGGGTCAGGATTTCATACTGAGGTATGGGGTTTTTCAGCGTATTTATTAGTTTTTCGTTTTCTTTGGCCTATGGGATGCTTGCAGATTTAAATGTTGATAGGATATATATGAAGTCTTAATATATTCAAAAGTATCAGCACCCAGATATGAATCAGTTTTATTAAAGTATGTTCTTAAGTCTGTATGATTTGGTATTTTAGTTAATTTTACAATATGCACAAAATGTAGTCCAGATAGAAGTATATCTGACAGTGAGAGAGAATTTAAGATTTGCCAGTTCTTCATACTCTGTCAGATCTTTGAAAATTATGCTTTGTTCTTTCAGCTTTGACTGTCGCTTTCCATTAATCATCAGTAGCGATTTAGATCTTAAAATCGGGGTCTTAGCATTTTTTCTGTGAGGGAATAAGCACACTAACTCGTGTGGCTTTTTTTTACAGTTTAATAATAATCACAGTTAATGGTTCAGCAGCACTGCTAGAAGTAAACATTTGGGGTTTTTCAGCTAACTAAACGGCTCTGACTCAGGAACTACATAGGGTCAAATACTACAACGCTCATAATATACACATAGAAACTTGCATCGGAATCAACAATTATTCAGCATGTCAGCAGATTCAAATCTACAGCTGGGGTAAATCAGTAATTCCACTGGACCTTACTTGAGCTGAGAATTGGGCCTTAGAATCTCACACTGTTGGTGGGAAACTGATGTTGGAAAATGCTATGGGCATTTTACAAACTGTAAGAATTGCAAAAGGGCCTCTACTATAGGTCTAAAACTATTAAAATACATCACACAAATTTGAAACTGTGCAGTCACCTGCAGAGAATGACAGATACTGGAGACTCAAGACTGGTAACCTTTCGTCATGTGCTTGCTGTATAGACAAAGACTGAATAATAAAATCTACTATTAAGTGTAATACTGTGGATTCTGATAGTTTTATATTTCTAGTGGACTAGGGGTTTTTTGTTGTTGTTTTTAACCACAGAAAATAGTAAAGTCCTGACTCAATTCTACTTATATACCAGATTTTCTTTTTTCTTATATTTTGAAAAATTTATGGCAGTAGTTACTTCAAGCAATTGATAACAGAGGTCAAATGTAAATATAATAAATTACAGGGTCTGATCTACTGAACAGACATGAACTTTGGTATTTCAGATTTTTCCTTGAATTGTATTTTAGGCTATTTTTCAATAAATATTTCTATAAATATGATTTGTAATAGCTTAATTTTAATACAGGAATATTGTAGAAAAAGGAAAAAATATACTGCTGTACATCATGCATTGTAGTAAACAAAAATTATTTTATAAGTTAACTAAATAACTAAACAAAAAAATCACAACTGTTTCAATGACTTGATCTGTATTAGCACAAGGATTAATGATTATATTACAGTGTATCATAGAAAACTGCAATCTCTCTTTATATTTCTGATTTTGAACATGACAGTTTTCCTTTTCTGTCTCTCTGATAGAATCCATAATGTTCTGTTATAATGCTACTATGAAATATCATTTAAACAGCTAAAAGAATAATGCAAAATGTGCTTTAAATTAATTCTTCGAAAGGTGAAATCACTAATTTTTTCATGCTCATGCAGCTTTATAAGAAAGGCAGTTCTGTGCCTTACAGGCTACCTGTTCAAAAGCTGCAGGAGTTTTGCACCATTTTCTACAAGCAGTTACCTTGTTTCCAAATAGTGTTTCAAGAATTTAATATTTTTCTACTTTTTAACAATTGCAGTTTTTAAGCACACATTAGTTCATGTTTCATGGCTTCAGCTGCAGCACAATATCTTCCCAGTTTTCCAGCAATACTGAACTGTGTTTTAAAATTAAAGGCATCAGCTGGTACCAATGATTAGAGCTAGAAAAATTCAGCAATTAAAATGCTACCATCCAGGTCTGACTTCTTCAAGAAAACAATCTTTAAGGTTTGTTTAGTTTTCTTTTTAAGATAGGCAATTTCAGTGGCATTATTTTGCCACTGTTGCTTCCAGATTATGTGGGTTCCTTGAAAACACTTCCGTACATTTCAGTGGCTAAAAAGAGGCCAAGCCTGGGGCCATCACTGCTGAACCACAAACCAGTAAACATTTTGTTCTCCATTTCTGTAAGGAAAGAGATGAATTTAAAGACTAATTTTATCTACTCCTCTAGTACACTATAAGTCGAATCAAGGGTAATATTTGGAAATGAAATTGAAAAGCAGTGTTTCCTTTTTGCCCTGAATTTTTTATAAGCACATCCTGCCTTGTTAAATTTGCTCTCTCAGCCTGTACTTGTAGCTATTAGCTTAATTATTTTGGTTCTGGATTTTGACATTATCTTTTCAGACTCTTCATCAGCTCTTCATCAAATCATAAGACAATCTTCCCCAAAAAAATACTGAAGAATTCCATTTTAAGTGTGTGATATCTTGAATTTAATAAACACATTTTATAGATTCTTGCTAAGCCAGAGGTCCCTCAGTTTCTTCTTTAATCAGGTAGAGACTGTTAAATATTTTCTGATGCTAATCCAGTTTCAGTGGTTGATGAAAGACTTTGAAAGTTATCCTGGATAGGTCAAAGCCTAAAATCTTTTGAAGTTTTCTTTGGTGATGAAAAGATATCTCTAAAACAGAACATAACAATTCAGCAAAAGTAAACTCTTCTATAATGTAGTTGATAGGCTTGATCATAATGTTTGTGGTACACAGACTGACTCTCCTGTTACATCTGTATATTATTTCTATTGGATAATTCAGGTGTGGTTGAATTCTTTTGTAGAGAAACAGGGAAAGAGATAATACAAAGGAGCAAACTGTATGTTTTCCTCTCCTTTGTGAAACTTAAGCAAACCTCTTCCTTGAAAAAGAATGTGGAAATGGCAATTTTAACAAGAAACTATTGCCCTATGGCTGTTACTATTAATGTAATGGCAATAATTTAATTGCAGTAGTAAATATTAGAAGCTCAAAAATGTATTTAGCATTTTATCTTTATTAAGAAGTAGAGAAGTCTCTAAAATTAAATATTTTAATTACCTGGTTTTTTTTTTTAATTTAGTCCTATTTTTATCTGTTTTCAGGCCCAGTGTTTAACAGTAAAAAACCAGAAAGGCAAAACATCATAAATTACATTTGAAATTCGGACTATTTGCTGATTTTAGGGCTTCAATTTAAGCTTCAGTTTCATTTTTCAGCACATTCTGTTTATCAGCTCTCTGTATATCAGTCTCTGAAGAACCTGTCTAAAGTCAGTTGACTTTCACAGGCCAGACACTGCCTGTTGTGATTGCTTTGATTGCATTCATAAAATGAATGTCATTCATACTTCCTCATTGGTTTCCTTCAGCTCTGAAACATGAAATGGTATTCTACAGAATGGCCTTCTTAGCTATACAAGTTTCCACCAGTTTTCTGGCTGTTGCTGCAGAGGAAAGTGGGTGATCACAGTTTGAGACATCCACATCTGAAGCAAAAAATTAATCTCTTGCTGGTGTTTCTGATTGCTAGTAATCCTTAGCTCTCCTAAAGCAGAGGAGGAAGTGCTCATAATGCCACTGTAAATGAAAAATGCCCACTTCTTTTCTGATACAGCCTGAATACTCTGTGAATGTACTAAAAAAAGGGGCATACATGCATATTTGTTAACATTGAAGCCTATTAGACTACTGATCACATGATCAGACCAAGAAAAGATAAATACAGTTAATTATATTTTTTAAATTAATAAATAGTAGGTGATAACCAGTGGGGTGCCTGCCTGCCAGCTGTTTTGTCTCAGTGCCCCTGATGATGGATTTCACCAAACTAAATACAAAGAAAACCAACAAAGTAACAGACAGGTTAGGTTTCAGATTAGGTGAATTGATCACTGATTACTTAAATCACACTTCTTGTGACATAAGCCAAGCCATAACATTACTGCATGTGTGAACATGATAGAAAAAAGAATGGCCACTGAAGTGAACCACAAATTTAAAGACTGGCTTCCGAGTGCATGGAATACATCTATACTACAGTAAGAGTTGCAATTAGTGCACAAAGTTGGCATGTATTCTGCAGTCAAAAAGACAGGAGGGGAAAATTAAGTAATTTTTATTTGTTTATTTTACTATTGTAACCAATGAGGAAGTTAAAAAAGAACATTTCAGATAAAATACAAATAATTCAAAATAGGCTGTAATCAGAATGTATTTTTTCAATGAAGATTTTAAAAAGTTATTTATTGACAGCCGAAAGGAATATAGTCACCTGAGAATAAGGTAATATAATTTCTGCCAAGCAGTCTACCACAATTGATTCCCCAGTGAATTCCCCACCTTCTTTAGTAAGCAGACATAAAATCATTTGTCTTCAAAACCATGTTAAGAAATTAATGATCTAGTACAAGCTATCAAGAGTTCAACTATATTTTTTTGTGGAAAAAAAGGTAATTGAAAATATTGGGTTTGTATTAGCAAAGAAAAAGCACTCTGGAGAATGACAGCATTACTCTTTAGTTTCCATCATTTGCATTTCATTTGAGTGCTTGCATTTCATTTGAGTGCACTGAAATCCTGCTGAATTTGACTCTACGTTATGCTTTCTGCAAATTTACAAACATCTTTTTTTAAAAAAAGCAATAATAAGCAAAATATAAACCCCTCAAAAACTATTCCAGATTGTATTGAGAATCAGTAGTTTTCTGAAGGTACCTAAATGAAAAGGATAATTTTTTTAAGTTGCTGCTGCTGTAGCATAGAGGAAGGAAAAGTACTTTTTCAGAGAATATGGTGAAGTACCGCAATTACTAAATCCTTTTCCTTTTGGCTAGTTAACTGCAAATTTTCTTCTCAGGAATGTAGTTTCAGGTTTGGGTTTTCTTTAAGTGTCTTGCTATATGTACAATGTATAGAAAAAAGCTGCAAACATTAATTATCCATTAAGCTAAAAATTCTTTCAATAGATTAGAATCATTTTGCCTTCTGGGGACGATAACATTTGCAGTTTCAAATGCAATTAAATGGAAGTGTTAGTTTACAGAGTGAAAGATAGTGTATATACTTCTTTGAATGTAAAACAATACCAATGAATACTGCTTAAATAAATGTAACTTTGACCACAGCTTTGTAAATAAACAACTGCTGATACAATCATTTTCTTTTCCTACAGACCAAACACACTGTCTTCAAACAGTGCTTGACACAAAGGAAAATAGCGAGGGTGTAATGCATCAGGTTAATAAAACTAAAACATAGCAGCTGTAGCTGTAGCCTTGTACAGAGGCAAGATGCTGCTCTCTGCTGTAAGAAACTGCATTGAAGCCTTAACACAAGAATAACCATATTGACTGTGGAGACGGGAAGCCATGTCGAGGTCTCTTCATCTGCCCCGAACTTGTATGTAAGTCTGTTGTTAAGAAGTAAGTAAATGTATGTGGGAGCAGCACAGCTACTAGAACTGGTTTAGTAAATGGAGGTGCAGTGCTGATTTTCTAGACGCATAAAGACTACCTACCTGAGCTTACATAGAGTAGCTTAACAACCACAAAGCTAAGAAAAGTATCTATTTTAAGCTGAAAGTCACATCTCTTGCATCAGCACAGATACAATTACAACAAAGCTAACACCATAAAAACACAGAGTGAATCATAACACAAATGCAAGATTTTTTTGGAGGAACATATAATGTGAACTGACACTTTGAAAATAGAAGGCAACTCTAAGGTCTCTCACCTTTATCCCAGGTATTGCAAATAGGCAGACTACTTAGCCTGAATATTGGCAAAGGTTAAATTTTGGTTTTCAGTGTACAGTGATGTTCTTCTTACTAAGTAAGGTTGCTGTGAAGTTTTTTAAGTACCTTCATCTGGGTATGAGCTATGGCTCCTTAGTATCACCAGTGATGCACCAGTTTCCAGCTGTACTATGGAACAGTTCCCTTGGAGCAGGTCAATAGCTTCAAACTGCTGCTCGTTGCCATCCTGACTGATGACACTTGCCCTGTACAAACCAACTACTCAATGCTGCCATAAAACAATACAGAGAGAAACATAAAATTGCTGTTCATAGGCACCTCTTTGCCAAAAAATGTAACAGGTGTGTGCTTTTTCAGATTTTTTTTTTTTTGAAAAAAAAAAAATCTTCTAAAGTGAATAAAAATATACTTATGATTGACATCAGGATAATCTTTTCCAGGATGTTTTTCAAACTGGTCTAGAGATATTTTCTGCTTCAAAAGATGTGTTTAGAGTTCTCTAGCATTCTTCCCACTTTTATCTGATGATGTAGTGATATCACTACGCCTACTCCATTTCGCAAAGTGTCCTGGAAGAGAGCCAGGACACAAGAAAGAGAAAAAAATCCAAGCATGTAAAGAATATGGAAAACTGGGCCTAGATGCAGTTTTTATGGGGGAATTTTTAGAGTAAAAGTCATACAGTGGAAGGCTCATGCTCATTGGTGTGCTTAGCTGTTCTGCAGTGCTATGAGTAAGCAAAACAGCTGTGAAGCTGGCTTAATTCTCCAGTTTAGCTACGTTTATGACATCTTTATAATGCCAGTGCAGAACGAAACAGCTGGAGACAAGGAGTGACTCTGATCCTAACAAGCCCTTTTTAGGCTTTATTTGGTATTCTTTAGTCAGATAATTTGCCAGTTTGTCTAAAATTAAATTTAGAGTCCTCTGAGCGGCCTCTGAAGATTAAACAAAATTATACCATAGAACGCTGTAGTGGGTTGACCCTGGCTGCATGGCAGGTACCCACCAAAGCCACTCTATCACTCCTCTGCACAAGTGGACAGGGGAGAGAAAATATACCAAAGGGTTCATAAGTTAAGATATGGATTGGGAGAGAACACTCAGCATATATCATCATGGGCAAAACAGACTCAACTTGGGGATATTAATTGAACTTATTACTAACAAAATCAGAGCAGGATAATGAGAAATAAAATAAATCTTAAAAGCACCTTCCCCCAAGCCCCCACTTCCCTGAACTCTACCTCCTCCCCTCCAGCAGCGCAGAGAGACAGGGAATGGCGGTAACAGTCAGTTCATTACACATTTTTCCTGCCGCTGCTCAGAGAGAGAAGTTGTTCCCTTGCTCTAGCATGGGATCTCTCCCCCAGGAGACAGTTCTCCACAAACTTTTCCAACAGAAGTTCATCCCACAGGCAACAGTTCTCCACAAACTGCTCCAGCATGGGTCACTTTTCCACGGGGTGCAGTCCTTCTGGCACAGCCTGCTCCAGCATGGGGCTCCCCACAGATCACAAGTTCTACCAGGAAACCTGCTCTAGCATGGGCTCCTCTCTCTGCAGGTCCCCACCAGGACCCTACTCCAGCACAGATTTCCCACAGGTTCACAGCCATCTTTCAGGCATCCACCTGCTTCAGCATGGGTGTCCTTCAGGGGCTGCAGAGGGATTTCTGCACTCCTGTGGTCCTCCATGGGCTGCAGGAGCACAGCTGCTTCACCATGGTCTTCACCATAGGCTTCAGGGGAACCTCAGCTCCAGTGCCTGGAGCACCTCCTGCCCCTCCTTCTCCACTGACCTTGATATCTGCAGAGTTGTTCCTCTCACGTATTCTCACTCCGCTCCTTCTCTGGCCACAATTACTTCTGTGCAATAACTTTTTTTCCTTCTTAAATATGTTATCACAGAGGCACTACTATTATTCCTGATTGGCTTGGCCTTGGCTCAATTCCAGGGTCATGGGTTCATGCACCATGTTGGACACCAAAAAGGACTATGGTGGGTTGACCTTGGTTGGACACCAAGTGCCCACCAAGCTGCTCTATCACTCCTTCTTCCCAGCTTGATAGGGAAGAGAGAATAAGATGGAAAATGACTTGTAGGTTGTGATAAGGCAGTTTACTAAAGCAAAAGTGAAAGTTTGCACACTTACAAACAAAGAGATAAAACCCAGTTGTTTTATTCTCTACTTCCCATCAGCAAACACTGTTCGGCCACTTCCCAAGAAGCAGGGCTTCAGCACAAATGGCAGTTGCTTGGGAAGACAAATATTGAAAAAAACTCCAAAACAATACCAGCCAGACCCAATAAAAACACATGTTCATAAATGCATATCCTTTATTTTTTTTTTTTTTTTGTAACATTACATTTGGGGCAGATTAATCCAATTTGGGTGCTCTGTGAACTCAGGACTCTCACAGATTTCAATAATTACCAGGGTTATACTTGCTTATTACTTTTTTTTACAAATAAGTAAATTGATTTTTATTTCCAAAATAAATCTAACAATTGCCTTCTGCCACAATTCTTGTATTGGGAATTCTTCATTTACCCTTAGCTACAAGCCTAAAATATGGTCCTGAAACACATCTGTTTGTGTAAAGATGTACCTGGATATATAGTTCACAGCTTTACTGCTTTTCTGTGTGATTCCCAGCACAGAGGACATTTTGAAATAGTTATCTTTTATATTTTTTTTTTCATCTGCTCTTTGTGAGTCAGTTGCCTTTAGCAGACCCAGCAGAATCTGGTTGTTTATTCAGAATAAAACTCTCCTTTTTGATCTCCTAGGCCAGCTCTGTACCTATAAGTATAATGTTAGACCTAGTCATGGGTCTGAGAACAAGAGAAATTCTACAGGTACTTGCAGCTAAATGCTCTTCTCCATAGATATAGGATGATCTAGTCAATCCCCACTGTTGGGGACAAACCCTGACATGTACCTGTCTCTGGGCAGTATCCAGGAGTTGGCTGGGAGAGTGCTTGTTGGCTCAGACCAGAGCTGTTGCCTGCTAGTGTCATCCTACAAACAGACTAGTTGTTACTATTACATGCCAGACTTTGTGCCTGGCTGCCAGTTTAGCATACTGCACATGTAGCCATGAAATAATGCAGTAATGATTGTAGGACACTTGTCAGTGGGGCTGAAAGTTAAGAGTCCTTAACAAGAAGTTGCCCGTCAAAATTAGAAAAGCTCAATGGTCAGACTTAACAAGGAGGTTGGTCCATGTCAGGTCTGTTTCTGGGTTTTCTTTTATGCTGCAACTAGCCAAGACCAGGGTCCATAATATGAATCTCTTCTGTCCTTGGAGGCTGTCCCTACCACTAACCTACAATATCAGCTGCTTTTGCTTTTTCTTTTTAGTCCTGAATCGTGCTCTCTTTGCTACAGCAACAGTATTTCAAGAGGCAGAATGGGAAGTAGACATCTCTTCATGTCCATAGCCTGGTAGCTGGGGCATGCTTCTGGGAGATAGGGAATACAGTCTTCAGCCCCAAAATTTAATGGGAAAATCCATCTCCTGGGACAAATGTACTCACCACAAAGGTACCATATGGAAAAATAAGTAGAAAGTACCAGCTGGCAATTGGGTATACCGAGTCTGGTCCACAGGCTCTCCCCTGTGCTTTCAGCCATTGTAAACAATTGTTTTTCATTTGTTCATTGTTTTGCCATGGTGTTGTTTAGACAAACAAAAGTATCACTTACAGAACTAGACTCTTCTCAGGTTTTAAGCAGAGCTCGGAATTATGTTATCTGATACTCAAAGAGTTGCTTGACGCCAGGGTGTAAGCGCAGAATAAGAAATGTATTATATCTTCCATGAAACAGTTTAGTTTCAAAATTTGATTTTTCCTTACTCCAGTGGGAAACACTAGTGCAATAGCACAGCAACAAAATTAAACCTGCAATTAAATGGCTACAGGTCTGAGCATAAATTTGTGGGAGAACATGTTGTATGTATATGTACAGCTGCACATACAAAATATCTGAATTCTCCTAGCAGCAGTGTCTGGATGTGGAGTTCTGATTTAGATTGTGTTCCTCTGGGGACACTGTTCCATATCTATGTAAAACTGAAGTTAGTAATTAAATGGCAACTTCTGCATTACGTGCTCATGATTACGTACTCATAATAAAGTACAAGATGGGGTTTGGAAGTTCTGTCTTGAGAAAGATTTGATTCCAGATTTCCAGTTCTGGCATTTCTCTGCTAGTTTGAAGTGTGCAATATTTGAGTTTTCTGTATTATGCATAAAACTCTGCTTTAACCTATTAGAGATATGAATTGGTATGCAGAAGTAGATATGATATGCAGAAGTAGATGATTAGTGCAGTTTTATACAGCATTATCTATATTCCAGGTCATCATAAATAACTTGGAACCAAATATGTTCATTAATATCACAAATACTGTTTTTCCAGTATCAGCCCTGATTTGCCTGATATCTGCTGGGGTCAACAAATCCATGGATACATGAACAGGAAAACCTCTTCTTAGGATGCTTCCTGAAAACCATTGCTCCAAGCATATACATCCTTTTCCTAATCTAAATGAAATTTTAATATTTTGATACATTTTTCAGTACATGAAGAACATCACGTGACCCCAAATATTCCTCCAATCTTTAAAGTTTAGTAAGCGTCTGAAAATTATTGGTTAAGTTCTCACTCTGTACCTCTGCAAAAGATACTGAGGATACCTAGGATACTTCGCCGATGGCTAACTTTTCCACTCCCTAGTTAATTCTTCATCCCATTAGGAAATACATGAATAGATTTTATTAGGTAGTTTTTAATAATTTGCAGTAGTTTTTTTCATATACTTGACTTTTCCTTGTAGAGGCAAACAATGAAAACTACCAATATAACTTAAGAGATAAAATGCCCATGACATCTAATTTGTTGACTTGGGCTTTTTGAGGTGATACAGTTCTATAAAACAACATTATCAAAAGTTAGTGAGGTATAAGCTAAGTACATATTCGTGTCTTGCATTTCTCATTAATAAAGTTCGTGTTTTAAGTGCCACCGATCTTTCTTTTACTCAACTTTAAAAATATCTACAATTTACAAAAGAATCAGGATATTTTCTGAATTTTGTAGGATTAGTTGCAACCTCAGCATCTATTATCTTTGTAAAGGAATATCTTCACAATGTAATGTGTTAAATAAATACATCTTGCCTTTTACAGGATGTCTTCTCCCATTGACTGCCAGCAGAAGCACAACAAAAATGCTAAAAAAAGAATCCTCAATAGCTGCATGAGTAGCTGTCCACTTACTCCAGAGATCAGTAAATGTTTGGCAAGGCAAACATGGACTGAGCACTAGCATTTATTCACATGTCAAACCCAAAATAGAAAACATAGTTCATAGTGGAGCACAAGGACAAGAATGCCAGAAAGGCATTCTTGCAAATACATGATACAATACTGTACCACTCACCACCACCTCTGTTGCTTTCATAGGCAGCTCAACTACATTTTGGTAAAACAGTGTAACACAGGAATGTGTATTTCTTCTCCTGTGAACAGATGCAGAGCCAAACACTAGTCCCTGTATCAGTGTGTGGATGTGTTGCACAGCTGGAAGAGCAATTGCAATTGTTAAGGAAAAGCATGTGTTTTTCCTACTGGGTTATCTAAAAGCTTTATTGGTAGGGTGCAAACATGATTTTGACCAAATAAAGTTTTGGAAACTAAATCCAATGTAAATTTAATGTTTCTGTTTACGTTTTCTGAAGTCTTAACTGTATGACATACATTAGCAGTTAAAAGTAAGTGATTGGTTCAAACTCAGGTTATGTAGAGATCTATAAATTTAAGTCACTGCCTGACACATGGGTCATACTCAGAAAAAGCACTCTGGAGACCCAAACAGTGTAACAATCCTCTGTTAGCCTGCCTAAAGAGATGTCAGGAGTTCATACTGCACTATCAAAATCTCTATCTAGAGACAGTCTGAGGTGCAACAGGCCAGGTTGAATGGGGCTTGGAGCAGCCCGGGCAAGTGAAGGTTTCTCTGCCCATGGCAGGGGTGTTGGAACTAGGTGATCTTTAATGTCCCTTGCAAACCCAAACCATTTTATGATTCTCTGATTCTCTGATTCTTTGATTCTGTGAATCATGGGAAGGAAGCAAAAAGAGGAAAGGGGGACAAAAGGAGGCACTCTTAAGGCACCAATAACATCTTACCTTGCCCCTAATTCCACATAACTGCAAGTTGAGCTGACAAAAATTCTGGATAATAGGGACAACAGCCCACAGGCAGGAGCCTCTAAATCTTTGCATTTCTAAGGCACAACCTCCATGAGCTTTGGCATTCATTGCACTTGACCATTTGTCAGGGCTGCCTTGAGGGGTGTGAAGCACTGAGCAGGCATGGGAGTAAATACAGATTTTAGGGAAATGGAATTTCAAAAAGAGACCTTAGACATTCACATGCATAAAATCTACTTGTTTTCTAAAATTGAGGGGGATTAATTCTGATCTAAGTTCATTTTAAAAAGTATTAGAAAGGCAGAATGGTTCTTAATTCCTTCTGAAATAAGCAAAATGGAATGTGCTTCAATCCTTTCGTAAAATCTAGTCCTTTTTTCCCACTGTACATACACATTGATGGCTTTAGCACTTATCAGACCTTTACAAACAAGTATCTAGGCATCACAGAACTACAGTAAAGCTAATAACAGAAATCATGATCCTCACTTGGATCATGTGGACAAGGTAACTGACTCTAAGATATTAAGACCAAACCATTGCCCTAAAATCTGAACACATGCAGGCATACTTAATAACAAATAGGTTATCAGGACTGAAAATTTCAAAGTATTACTTTAGGTCTGTGGAGATAGATGCCCAAGTCTGAAAACACTGTTTAAGTTAATGTTTAATTTCCAAACATTTAAAGCATGCATAGTAATATTTATTTAGCTGAATGTGTTTAAAGACACTTCAGAGTTGTTTATTTTTTAGACTTTTTTTCCATGAGACAAAGTTATCTTTTTCAGCAGATTTGCCTTTTGCTTATTCTAGAAGCAGAGTTACTTCTGGGCTAACAAATTTTTATTTAATAATGCATGAATTTTCCTTTTATGAAGCTAGATAGTTTTTCCATCACTTGTACTTCAGTATTTCTGAAACCAGGTGTTAATTTTCAGGGGGATAGGAGGTTTCCAAGCAGCTGCCAGGACTAATACAGCAGCCAGCAGTAAATGCTGAATAAGCTTAGGTACAAAATCTATACCATCTGGTTTCAGGAGTCCTCAGCCAAAAAATGTGAGGCCAGTTCCTTTCATGTCCAGAAATCTTCCTGTTCATTGGGAATTGTGAAATGGATGTTACCTTACCTTTGCATTACCTTTTAATTCACAACTCGGAGGAAGATTCTAATAATGGTCTTAAGAAAACATTTCATAACTGTAAAATGGGAAACTAAGTAACGTGCTCAGATTCCATAAAAAGAAAGATGAACACTATTTGACAAGCTGAGATCAAAGTTCTTGCTCAGCCTCACAGCAGTCCAGTTTTCCACGGTGCTGTTTCTCAAAGTCAATGATAGCTACCAGTGCTCAACACAGAAACAAGGTCCCTCAGAAGAATGATTTCCCTAGACCACAAAGAGATACAAGGTGAAGCCCTTAAGCTTTGATTTGAGACCAAGAAAGTAAGGAATGAGTTCCATCTTGGCTGCCAGTGAGGAAATACTTCTGGTTCCATAGGTGTCTGAAAAGATCAATTATGTTCTACATAAAGAATTGCTATACTGCAATTTTTGATAAAAGAGGGGCTTGACAGTGGTTTAGTTCAAAGATGTGAGTTTGAAGGTATATATGTAGCTTCGGCTGCTCTGGAGATAACCATGGAGATCTAAGCAACAAAACTCCCACTGAGGGAGTGTGGAAAAAGAGTGTTTCTTGCAATTTTTAAAGTCTAAATCATTTCACCCTCTCAGTCAGTCATTACAGCTATATATAATCCACAAGGTCACTTTTTTATCAAAACACTAAAGGTACCAAGCTATCATCTCATCCAAAGAGTCTTTAATATCTATTAGCTTCTTATTTCTAGGTTATATGTAGAAAATTGCATACCATAAGAAACCATACAAGCCTATTTTTCTTTTACTGTCATCACTGCTTTCAACACACTGATTAAATCATTACCTTAACTGGATGATTAAACCTTTTTGAGAAGGAACTGACATCTTACTGTATTTGGCTAGAACAGAGTACTGTGGTTCCCCAGTACACTGGCACTATCATGATGCAAATAAAACAGCAATGGTAGTGCTGTTGCACTCCTGGTAACCATGAATTTGTCTACACTGCTGTATAGCAAGATTGCCCTGAGCTCTTTAGAGCAAGTTAGAATAGCTCTATCATCTGATCATAGAATCACAGAACCATAGAATGGTTTGGGTCGGAAGGGACCTTAGAGATCTAGTAGTAGGTTTAATTGGAGACAGACACTTTTAAAGATGGGCAGATAAATGCAGATCAGACCAAAGTGAGACAGGAAAAAAATGTAATTTTAAAAGCCTGATGTTTTCTTTCAGCACTGATCTCCAGAAAACTTAATGTTCTGAGGATTCATTCAGACTCTTTCATGGCTAGTAGTCAAAATCCAAAATATTTTTTATATCGGTGTCTAACAGCAGTAAAGTTATGATCCTTCTGATCATATGCAGTGCAATAACACTTGATCATAGATTCTAGCTGGAGGGCATTCAGAATTAACAATTTCACATAGCCAGACTATTTTATAATACAGTGTAAATAATAATTTCAGTAAAGGCGGTGATTTTGCTATGTTCATACCGCAGAACAACAGTGCTAGTATAAATCCCAAGATACTGCTCAATGTACTTTGAGAGAACTTATCTCTGAATTGTTGATCCACAGATAGAGTCTTCTGTATTGCATCCATGAAGCATTTGTAAGTGATAACTTAGGCAACTGTACTGCAATGATATTTTTCAAAATGACAACAACACACACATCAAAATACTGACCAGTCACTAGCTAACTCACCATTATATTTCAGAGCAGTGTTTCCTCGGTGTTGAAGCTATAGACTCCACACATAAAAAGCAGGACTAGTCCACTGACTGCAAAACCACTTAAAGAACAGACATGCCACGAACTTCAACCCAATCCAACAGGCTTTCCTGTAAC
The DNA here is from genome assembly GCF_036250125.1 of Pseudopipra pipra. Taxonomy (NCBI): domain Eukaryota; kingdom Metazoa; phylum Chordata; class Aves; order Passeriformes; family Pipridae; genus Pseudopipra; species Pseudopipra pipra. Next base: position 62,764,827 of record NC_087551.1, read on the forward strand.
TAATTTTCATCTATTTCATTATTTATTGTATTCATTAGGATCTTCATATTTAAATGTTTCTGATATTATGAAAAGTTCAGGGACTAAATAATACCAAATAGGTCTTTGTTTCACATTATATGATCTAGTTCCCAAAATTCGCAAATCACTTTTGATACCAGAGAGAAAATATTTCAATGAAAGGAAGTACATGCACAGTCTCTATCCAAGCAAGAGAAGCAGCAGAAATTTTATCACTCACTCTTCTTCAGTGTTAACAGCCAGAGGGAATACACTCTGGAAATCAATTTTCTTTTATGGGAACTTGATGTGGGTAGTTGCTTGATGTGTTCAGCTTCTGTATGGCCCAGATTCAACAAGACACTTAAAAGTGTGGCTGGCTTTATTCATGTGGGTATTTAGGTATGTGCTTAAGTACCTTGTTGAATTGGGGCTTATATTAGGTCGTAAGTATTTACTAGGTCAAGCATCCAGGCTAAAAATTTCTCTGTTTTTCCTGGTAACACCACAGACAACTCCAGTCACACAATACATTTGTATTTGGAAGTGCTTGCAGTGAATTTATCAGGTAATGTTACCCAAGGCAATGGAGAATATATTCTTGTTATGTTGGAGAAACATATTCATTTTCCTCCTCAGCACAGACTGTGCAGACTGCTGAAAGGAGTTACATGGGCCAAACTTCAAACATACAGCATAATAGAGTAACATTTTATTTAAATATTTATGCTACTGCAGTATCCAGTAGTTGAAGCTAGTCTTAAGCCCTATTGAATTAGGCCATAGAGAAGCAAGAGGTCTTGCTCTAACTAACTTAAGTTCTTAAATAGCACTGCACACCGGGGCTAAGTAATTGGAGAGCCATACATTTGCCACAATGAAACACTTACCAAGATAAATCAAAAACCAGATAATTTAGGAAGAAAAAATAAAGTGCAAGACTGCTTTTTTCCTCCTGAAACTCTGGCTATTAGCCCAGACATTAGCCTATCTAACCCACAAGTGAGTAAGTTCTTTAGGAAACGCAATGATTCAAAGCATTGAGGGAGTATCACTGAGCAAAATTTTTCTGATTTCTTGGAAGAGAAGATGTGGTTAAGATTGTGCTCTAGTCTGCTCTTCAACCCTCTGTTACTGAATTCTATCTCCATGGCACGTTTTAGACTCAAAGGTATGAAGGTATGTGTTGTTCAAGATCCTGTGGCAAAAGAGATGATGACCCTTGCAGCTGCTGGCTGCTGAAGGCCCCATTAGCAAGCCATAGTCTGGCTGGGAAAACTGGTGCCTTGTACAAGCTTTGACAGTGTTTGAAACTCATACTGACTGCAGGTGAACCAGGTTCCCTTCCCTTCTCTACAATTGTGTACATTGTCTCTGCATTATCCACAGTATTCCACTCTATGCTTTATCATCCTGGCAAAAGCACTTCGAAAACCTTGAATTAGTGCTGTTTCTGTCTAAAAGCCTGTTATAGCTCAACCTAATCAATCTGTGCATATAGAGGAGCCAGTCAATGCATGCATGGCTATAATGGAGCCTGAGCATATGGGAAATTAAAACTAGGAGGTATGAGAGGGAGCTGCAATTCCCAAGGAGAGTAGGACAGAACCCAGGGCAAAATTCATTGTGAAACCAAGTTTTACCAGTTCCATTGCTCACTTATTGCATAATTATCTTCCTTGACTTGCTTTCATTCAACTGTAATCAACAGAAGCGTTTCTCAGTGTCTTGGTTTTGCCTCAATATCAAGACTTCAATAATTTGTTTTTTGCAGGGCAAACTATTTTTCTGATTGCTTCTAAGTGATTCAGCAAGACTGAATGTTGATTTTATGACTTGTTGTGGTGTCTTTTTCTGGAACCAATACCCCCCATTAAAAGCCTAATTTTAACTTTGTGAACTGAAATGTCAGTCTTCTGATTTTCAATCAGGCTTTCTGTAAAGTTTGATTCAGAGTGTCAGTTCATATTTTAGGGTTTATTTGCATCTTGGTGGTGTAAAAAACCTTTACTGTTTAAAAAAAACCATGGATATATTCTCATGGATTTTAACAGTAGTTAGGTACTGTTAATATTGACAAGAAATTAGTGGAGAGTCTTTGAGCCATGTTTTTTTTAGAGTAAATTGGATACAATGCTGAAAAAGGGAAAATCATAACTAGCTTAGAAAAACTTCTGCCTTACGTCTCACCCATCTTCACTGTATTTTATTTCACTAATGGGATCTGTATATATTTTGAACTCCAAGATTAGTATAAACTGTGAACATCTCTTGAGGAGGGGGAACACAGGGCAATAATATGATAGAACAGAAAAATAATGAAGTTGAAAATTAGGCCAGAAGATTGAAATCAGGAAGGATTTAAATCACTCTTTGCTATTTTGTTCATCTTGGTTGTCTGATAAACTACCAAGCGGGACAAAGTTCAGGAGACTTGATGTACTGCATGTTAAGTCTTTGTTGTTATAAGGTGAACTCCTGTTCTCCAGCTTGCTCTGCTCGTCTCCCACACTTGTTGTTTTAATACAGAGGAAAGTTCAACTCCCCCTGCTTAACTCCAGTACCTCTTAATGAGGGAACTGTAACACTATCCAGTCGTTTCACCACACGGCGATCAGAATTTCATTGCTTTGCACAGCTTATGTCAAAAAGGATGGTTAAAATTCACCCAAGTCCTGGAATCCTCCTCTTGAGTTAAACAGATCACATCTTAGGTGCAGGAGGATTTTTTTGTTTGGTTGTTTTGGTTTTTAAAGGGTCAAAGGGCAAGAAGTATTATTTGCGAAAGCTGTTTCACATACCTGGTTCTTAGGATGCTGGCATCAGCAAGAGGATTTACACATCATATAGTTAAGGAGACACAAGCAATAGAGTTTCATGTGCCAGTAAAAAGAACTGCCATTTACAAAAAAGTCTGATCATACAAAATGGATCCTTTAGCCTATTGTAGTTAAGAAGCCTATTGTGGTTAGAGCGTCGTAATAGATCATCTTTGGCAGCATGGGCTTTACATTTACAAATGAGCAAAAATCAGAGCAGAAGGCTCGAGGCCAATAAATTTGAATCATGAGGGGCAATGTTATTTATGGGCAGCAGCAGTTGAACCACCATTTCTGAAACCTTCAGGACAAGCCTCATTGAAGGTTCACATACACATTATATGGTTATTGCAGTTGTTGCAGGAAAAACAACATAAGCAAGTATTTGCAGGCACTTGACTTAGGCTTGCTGTAGCTCAAGTTGTACCTTCCAAAAGGTCTCAGACATGGGGGTTTTTTCTGGTTTGTTGCTTCAATGAAACTGAAAAGTCTGTTAAACTGTAAAATTATTGTACTGCATTACCAGAAGCCTGTAAGTTTATAGAAATAGGAATGTCTTTGTGATAGAGGGGTAAAAGATTCTTATTACCCGAGTGATGGTGCTAGGGATATTTTCTTGTGTAAATAGAATCAGCAAAAGGAGATAACATTTAACAATGGTGGTTCTACATCCATAAAAGATTAATTATCTAGGGAAAGTATAAATTGCTTATAAGCAACAGCCCTTATATTTTTAAATAGTGACTCGTTTAAAGATCATATAAAGGTACTGGGAATGACTGCGTAGGCCAGTCATCTTTATTCTGGAAAACAGACAACTAAAGAGAAATATGAGGAGTTTACAGAATCATAAGAGGCACAGAGATAAATAGGGATCAGCTGCTCACTGTTTTTTCCAGTGCAAAACCAGGAAGGCATAAATTGAAGACTGCATATTCCGGCCCAAACAAATGTGACACTATGGGTCTTCTTTCAATATGGGCAGTACTGGATGTTGTACAGAGATGGGTTTGAGGGGACACTACATCAGTTAATGGATGAAAAATCCATTACAGGTTACTAAATACGTGGAAACTACACCTGATTCAGGAAATCTCTCAGATGGCAATAGTATAAAACTGGGAGTCTCCAGAGCATACTCATTTGCTTGCTCTGTTCTTGTTTTTCATTAGTTATCTGTTATGATTATTGTTCTCACTAGATTTCCCCTTACAAACATGCTTCAGTTCATGTCTAATACCAGCTACCTAGCCAGAGCAAAGGATTATGAAATTAAAAATTCAGACATCAAAAAGGAAGAGAGTCAAAGAGTCAAAAGTAGAAAAAAGTAGAACATGTGGGTGGGGCAGAGACATGCCAACAGCATCACCACTCCTTCAAGGCATTCAGCTCAGAGCACTCAAAGACAGAATTGCTCAGTAGTGTTCTTCCCAAATGGAAGGGACACAAAGAGGGAACACCAGATCCCATCGAGTTTCCTTTCCCTATATCTGTGAATAGCCAGCATAGACAGAGCCAGGAGGAGTTTGACAATAAAGTCTTGGGACTTTGTGGGTCCTCAGGTGTGGAGATTGTAAATGAGAAGCTGAGGGGAGAAATGCAGCCACAACCTCAAGGACTGAAGGACCCAGAACCGCAGTTGTGAACTCAATGTACATATATGCCAGAGCACCTCTCTCATTGCCAGTTAGGGACCTTATGAACCAATTTGTGCAATGTTAATTCACATCCCTATGCCAGCTCCACATTCTCCCTGAATATAGCATAGTCTGCATTCATTCTCTGCTTTAGTATGTACCAACAGCTCTTTCGGATAAAAAATATAAGCACCAGTTGGGGCCAGTCCATATTGGGGTATATGGACATTGATCCCAGTTCAGGTTCTGCTGGCACATTTCTCTCTCCACATCTCACATGAGGCAGGGCTCACACTTTCTGAGATGAGGAAAAACTGTGGTACTCCTTAGCACAAGCAGTGGTGCCTGTGAGCAAGGGGAGGAAGAGGTGGCATTTGTAGCACAGTGTGCATCACTGATGTACAGCAAGGATAAGACCTATCCTTCCAAATGGCGGAGACTTAAGCAGTGCAGAAACAGGCCAATCTGCCTCATTTGGTCAAGAGTCACTCTTTGGTGTGAATACCACTGGCAATATTACTGTAGCTTATAAATAAAAAGAAAAATGTAGCAGTGCAGTTCTAGCATCTCAGAGTTCAAAGCCCAACATCTATACAAGGTTGTATATGGATGTTTCAGGTGTTCTAGACTCTCGGGTGATGTGTTGCTGTCACTGGACAATACTGCCCCCCAGACAGCCTGAAGAACCACCCAATGGGCAACCATGGCACCAGCTTCACAGTTCCCATGGAGAGGCAGCCATTCTGAGAGACTGGCCTCAGGTGATCTTGAGCCCCAACAGGTGGCATCCTGATCAGCCTTGGCTTTCCACCTGGTTTGCCCAGAGAGGCTGCTTGTTAGCCTCCTGGGAGTCAGCTGTGTCAGGGAGCATGCCATGAGAATGGTTTCATGTCAAAGGTTGTGTAGACATAGGCAAAGTGATTTACAAAGCCAAGTGAAGAGAGAGCTAGGCCTGTTCAAATATCAGATACCATAATTCATCCTGATTAGCCTGGGATGATTCAACAGCTGTAACCATTTAGGCTACAATTCAGAAAGGCAAATACTTTAATCTAGTGCTAGCAGGGGATTGCCAAGGAAAGGGAGGAACTGAAAAGAAAATACATCAATATTTCAAACTTCATCCTAGAAACAGAATTCCAAAACTTCATTAAAATTCTTATACTGAATGTATAAAAATATAACTCAGCTATACAAAAAAATTTGCTCCAATTTGTTGAGAAGGATTGAGAGCACCCAGGTTGAATGCAATGTAGACAAACCTTAGGTCCAAGAAAAGTGATGAAGAATGCTATTATCCGGCCGTACGTTATCATGAAGGCATCTAAAATTTAGTCGGCACCTCTATTATGCCTTTTCAGTGTCTTAAAGCTCCCTAAGTGCCTGCACAGCCACAGCAGGACTTCAGATGTGACGCACGTTCTCGCTTATGCTGTACCATGATCCAGAAATAAGGTTGTCTCTCTACAGCTGCAGTCCATTACAGCCTGCTTCCGACTCATGTAAGAGCAGTAAGGTCAGCATGTAGCACAGCATGGCCAGCTCCTCACAAAAACATGGCCAATGGTGCAGCAGCCTTTCCTCTAGATGCCCTGACAAAGGACATAAAAGAACACAAGATTAATGTACCCTGTAGGAGTCTGACCCTACAGGTGAGGTAGAAGACATGGGCATAATTTTTACCAGAAAGGGGCAAAATGGGTCAGTTTCCCTCTCCCGTGTGAGCTTTCTGTTAAAAGGACTAGAAAAAGTTACATCTCCTCCAACAAGTCACATTGTTGGTAGAACACGGAGCCTCATCTCTGTTGGTTGACCAGTTTCCAGAGACTCATTTCTGCAGATGCAATTCCTCACACCCCATGATAGTTCTGCATTATGCAGAACTGCCCCTCCAGTGATAAGAAGGGAAGGAGACCCAGGGTCTATGAGGACTGAACCTGTGGATGTAGCAGGCTGTGACTGTACTATTACATTCCTCCAGTGTTTCAGGCTTTGAAACAACCATTTTTCACCATCTAACTATCAGTGTAATGCAGCCGAGTCACTGAAATGATATTAGGGTTGACTTAACCCTTCAGTATGTAGTGCCTTTTTGAGCTACTTAGTAATCACTATAAAAAAAAAAAAAAAAAAAGTGGTCAGGTAGTGTATTTCCTGTCTTTCCTCTCCTTTAATTCACAACTTAGTTACTTGTCTTCAATAAGGACCAAAAGGAGAGGCTTATGTAGCTCTGAGTTCCAACTAGGGTGGAGATTTCCCAGAGCAGCAAAGACAATCAGTAACTGCAGCACCACTAAGTGAGGATGGACTGATATAATCAGTGTATGAAAAGAAGCGGTCAGGTCCTCTTTCGCCCAATTTGTTCTTATAAATTGTTTACTCTTGTTAAAGTAAACAGGCTTTCAGATAAGCTTTCTGTCAAAGGTGAAGTGAGTAGTCGTATGAGGCAACTGGTTTTTTTTTAAAGTAAACTGATATAAGGTACTTTTCCTGAAAGATACTGGTTTTAGTGGCAGAGGGAAAGTTGGCCACGTGCTTGCACACAGTCAAAAAGAGTGGTAGAGCTCAGCCTCCTAGGTGTTCATAACTGACAAAAATTGCTCTGTGCAAATGCAGTGGCCATCCACACACTACCTCCTAGCTACTCTGCACAATCATTTCAAATTTTACTTTTTTTAATAAGGGACATTCCAATAAGTAGTGAAATATCAATGTATTGACATCACTGTATATGCTATAGATTTGTGGTTTGTATTAGACAAGCAGTATAGCTATATAGCTTCAGACTCAGAAAGTCTTCCCACCAGAAACAATTTCTCAAGTCTGCAGCTTCAGAAATTCTACTTTAACATACTGAGATGTTAAAGTAGTACATTTTAAAGGGAACTGGGCACCTTAAAATTGAAATAAACTACCAAAAAATGAATTACTGAAGACTAGTTTAAGAAACTACAGGAAAATTCAGCAGAAGCAACTTGTGGTACACCTGTGATGGTACTGGTACCCGTGGTAGAAAAATTGGGTAAGAGTTCCAGAATGATGACACATGTAGATTACATTTTATATCCTCATATGAGAAGTGACTTCCTTCATTAATTGTATTCTTAAAAATTGAACATAATCTGATATATATAGGGAGAGAAAATCAGGTGTGACACCAAGAGAACCTAATTTTTAAGCAAACTCCAAACTTGCACTGTTTCAGTATCAGTAGGGAGATTTAAACAAAGGTGTATTTTAATTTCTTGAGGTTATTACAGATTTAATACTAGCCAGATAGTGTCAAAATAAAGCTGATCCAAAATGTACTTTGAGAGTATATTCAAGAAAAGTCATTCAAGTAGTGCCAACACAAGTTAGTGATGTATGGCACCATACAAACTCAGGAGACTGTTCTGACTCAAACTGAGCTAGCTTTAATGTCTCTGTACAAGTTTCATAGTTAATGCAGAACCTGAAAATTTGTTTTGGATGATCAAAAACTGACTGTATCTGTGGTATACCCAGGGGAAAAAAAAAGCCAAGGTTCCAAATTCTGACCAATATAGCAACAACAAATGAATCTGAGGTGTTCAGAGGATAGCTGAAGTTTGAAGTAACTTCTTGCAATCATCTAGTCTACTCTCCCAGCTCAAAGAAGAGGTGTCCAGAACCTTCCCTAGTCTGATTTTGAAATATCCATGGATGGATATTTCCACAGCCTCTCTGGGCAACCTGTTCAAATGTTTGATCATCCTTATCATAAAAAGTTTTTTTCTCTGTTTAAATGGAATTTCCCGAACTTCAGTTTTCACCCATTGTCTCTTGCCCTTTCTTTGGGCACTAACAGGAAGCATCTGGCTCTCATAACGCACTACCTTGTTCCCCTACCCTTCTAGTCAAAAAGTGTTTTCCTAATGTCCTCCCAAGCCACACTGTATGCCCATTGACCCTTCTTATATACTTTGCCACAAAAGATAGAATTTTGACTTTGTCATCGCTGTAACTGTTTCTACTGCTAGTAATCACCCTTTAGGCTTTTCTTTGCCAGGAAGAAACAAGCCCAGCTCCTTCAGCCTCTCCTGGGAAGTGATATGTTCTTGGGGGTCCCAACCAGTTTGTAGCCTCTCTAGTCTCTCTCCTCCTTGAACTGGGGCCAAGACTAGATGCTGTATCCCAGACAGGGCTTCCTAAGCACCAAGTAAAGGGTAATTATAACTTCTTTGATTAACTATCCATGTTCCTCTTAATGCAGTCAATATGCGGTCTGCCTTATTCACTCATTTGTCCTCATTCACTCATCCTGTCCTTGCTCTAAAACATAAATATCTAAGCATTATTTGAAATTAATCAGTAAGTGTAATGACATAGTTAACCTAGGCTGCTCTTCAAAGATAGACCCCAGAGTCCACTGTTTCACGTTCCAGTGGCAAACCTGTTCACCTCAATGAATTAACATCACAGAAAATAATAAAATAGTTCCATCCAACTGAGTATTTTTGAGCCAGTCTGATACTTGGCACACTGACTTATGCTGCTGGTCTATGTGATGAGTCAGAGCAGACTTCTGCTGTAAGAATAGAGTCCATCTGAAAATCAAAGATAAATCTTCCTTAGTCAAAGAGGTCAGGCAGTAGCACAAATTCCAGAGTCGGTGTGTGGTACATGCAGGATCTGTTTATCTCCAGAAAAGTACTTCAAAGCCAGAGCATGACTTTTAGAAGTATTGACATGCACCTCCACCCATCCCTTCAAAAACTCTCACTCAAAACCTAAACCTTCCACCCTGGCCTAGACGAGAGACCTTGGCTGAAGGCCCAGCAGTTCTTGCAGTCTGCCTAAACCAGGCTTGGGTGGACCCTGAAATGGGATACACTCTCTCTTCTTTCATTATGAAGGCAATGGTTTAAAGATAAGCAGTGAAAGAAAAGGGAAATGAAGAGAATTGTATTCAAACTGTTAGAAACTTCAAGAAAGGGTAAGGGTTGGGGAATTAAAAAATGAACATTATCTTTTTAGAATAAAGAAGTAGTAAATTGAGAAAATTACTTGTGTCCTCTGCAAGGAGTTTAGCAGCTTCCACTCTCAGTAGCTTCAGTGGGAGAGGCTGTATTTTGTCAGCTTCTCCCTAAGTTTAGCAAAACTGTGTGCCATCTGAAACACTTATCTCATGCTAAATGGTCATATGCCAACTATTGTGATGATGTCTGATCTTGCTGCCCAAGTGGAATTACACAATGACCAAGAATGGAAATAAGTAGGTGTTTAAAAGCAGTTGTGCTCTTAATGACATGCTTTTGGAAGTCCCTGACTCCTTGAGCTATGGCACTGTTTTAGAAAACATTGGTACCCAATGACACCCCTCCCCTTGACTGCAACCACGGCCATCAAACCAGCAGCTTCAGAAGCATCTGCAGTACTAGAGGGTGACCCAAGGGACACTTGTCCCATGCCTCCCAAGGAAGAAAGTGTGCTCCCAATGAAGCAGCACACACAAGGCCCTGAGCTTGTGCCTATCATGGGGTTACAGTCAGAGAGCAGCAAGAACAGGATTGTCCCATAGAGGAGGAGAAGTCAACAGCCAAGGGTGACCCCAGCACAGACCATACCCTCAACCAACAAGGCATGATCCCATAGGGTCTGTAGCAGGGGCCACAGAGCAGCATAAGGGAGGAACCAGGGTCAGTGTTCACCCACGGGCTCCAGTCAGGAGCAAAAGGAGATGGAGCTGAAGACAGACGTGGAGATAAGCTGCAACATATGACTGAGGGATCTGTTCAGGACTCAAGGTAGATACAGAGTAGGTCCAAGGTCCATGGTGGAGACAGGGCTGGAGATAGTCACACCTACAACATAGCTCAGGACAGGACTGAGTGCTCATTTGTGACTTTACAGAGGGCCCCTGGGCAGAGGAAATGCCAGTGAGCCCCCCAAGTGAGGCCAGTAAGGCCTATCAGCGCCCTCGAGGCACTGACAGTTACCTCATATGGCCCTGATTCCAGGAGGATACATTTCACTGTGTTATGGAAAGATACCATCTCAGCAGGAGCAAGCCAGAAGCAGAGCAGCCCAAGCAGGAAGCACAGGCCATCAACCCAGCTCTCATTGATGGAGACTAAGCACAGAGAGGCCAGATCTTGTTTGCAAGGAATCACTAAACCTTGTCCTGAGACCAGCTGATACCAGTAAGGCCTCACAATCCCTGTTGTCGACAGCTCATTCGCATAATTCATGGCTGCCTCCAATTATCTGTGGGAGCTTTGCAGGCTGGACTCTCCGCTTGTGAAGGAGGTTCCACATGGGCAGGCACTTAATGAACAGACTGGATTATAAACACTAGCTAATCTTTCCCACATGTACACCTGAAGAATATCACAAGTGACAGCTGTTTAAATTTCCAAGGAAATTAATGATTCCTAAAGAGGCAAAACTTATCAAGGCTTTGACTGGGCCTGATAACAGACAACCTCCAAAGGGCAAATTGTTTATAATAGTCTATAAGTGCCTCATTCTATGGGTTCATTTTGGAAACTTTTATTGGCATGGTCCCTTTTATTAATGGTTGTGCTGGCAAAGACTAGAGCAGCTTGGTTCAATCTACTGATGATATTAGGCTACTAAGGCCTCTAATGAGCACCTCGTATCTTCAGGTCACAGTCAGTTTAAAGTGATTGGTACTGGGACCAGGATACCATGGGCTTGGCTGAACCCTAAGGGCTGAACCCCTGCCTTGTGCCTGCCCCATGCAGTGCTCGTGTCCTTGCGGGACTCATTTGTGAGGCTGCTGAAACATTAACTCATGTGTAATGAGTCATTTGTTGCATTCACTGCCTTGAGATTTGGGGATTCGAGGAGGGTAGTGGGAAGAGGGCGATACAGATTTACTGTGAGACTATAACATTTCCTGACAGAATACATACGGAAGAAGAAAACTCTTTCCTCTATCCCCTTTTGCAGAAAGCCTGTACTGTTACATTAGCATACAAAACCTCCATCAGTCACCCTGGCATTCCTCCTTCCCCATGAAACATGTCACAGGACATGTTCTCGTTTCTAAGGGGACTTTTCAGAGCCTGATTCTATTCTGAGGAAGGCATCATGAAAAAAGAGCATCCATCTTGGCCTGTGAAAGTTGCAACATGGAAAGATCTTTATTAAGCTCAGGGGTGAAGAAAAGAGAATTAGCTACAGCAAGTAATTTTCCTGAAGCTATTCCCATGCAGAACTTGGTTGCTATGGGATTATTTTAAAGTTCAAACTTCTCTTCCTGGTCGGTGAGTCTTTCACAAATAAGCATGGAATTAATTTAAATTCAAGACTACAGACAAAACAAATGGGCCACAAATGGTTTATAAATGTTTTCTTGCTTAAGAATAGCTCTGTGATCCATCACTGAGTTCACTGCTGAAGTGTCTGGCCACAGCAAGAGACCTGTTCCTCCTGCCACACTGGTGTAAACCAGAATTGATTCATTTGAAACAAATGGGTGAAGGTGATGGTTAAAGTCAGACTAAAGCAAATCAAACTAGGAGGAGTCTGACTTGTGTTTTATCTAAACCCACGGTAATATTACCATCTGACCCACTGCACTCAATTAAGCCGCTTTTGTATGTATGTCATATATTCTGCAAAGCAGTTCTTTCCCCGTTTATATTCATATAATTACACTGACTCTGCTTGGTGAAGATCTAACTCAGTATTTGCAAATTTTAATTCCTCTGTCATTCAGTGTCAAAACTAGTTGAGAACTTCACTTAAAGAATGTTGGAGCCTCTCATGACTGGGTAAATAATTTCTGTATAGGTTATTTCTTTCTCTGACTAGCACAATATTTCTTCTGGTAATAAATAAGAAAGACAAGTAAACCACTGATCTTAAGATTGGATTAATAAATAATGGATATTTTAAAACACAACATTCAGGCAAAAGATGATCTATATACTCACAGTGCACATGCATACACGCACAGATACATCATTTCCTCAGTTTTATTTTAGGACCTAGCATGATTGGGATACTTCTTCAGATGCTGAATATCTGCCACAGAGAATGTCCTGTTATAACCAAAACAATGTGATACTATATTAGGAAAATAACTCAATTTGCAGGACATTTGGAATCTTTGTTGGTTACGATTTTGGCCTGAGGTGAAGAAACCAAAACAGCCAGCTTAAGTAGGAGATGTTGCTAACAGGTAGTAGGACTGCTTTGGTCAAATTGACTGTTTACTAACTTGCTGCTAGATTTCTAACAAAATAAAATTCCTGAACATCATAGGCAAAGATACAGCTGTACATGGGCCCCTCAGTGGCTAATAGAGCACTTTTTAATCAACTTCTAAAACCTCTGTCCTTAAGTGACAAATGTGAAGAACACATACAAAATGAAGGTATGTGTGATGCCAGTTGGTCTAAGGCAGACAAGGGAAATACTGAAGCCATGTAGAATGAATAAGACTTTCCTGAGCTCACCTTGGTTTTTCTTCCCATGATTCTCACATCTAATATTCCATGTTTGTCTTGATATGAAGACTCTACTCCCCTCCCTGGCCCAGGGAAGCTGCATCCCCAGAAGCTGGAGATAACAGATGGACCCACCTGTATGACAGTTACACTTTCATGGCAGGCAAGAGAGGAAGAATTGAGGAAAGGGAGAATGACTTCTTTTTCACAATGGCTTTGCAGCTTTGCCGTTGTTATCAGTGTTATACTAGTCCTGTCTTAATGCAACTAGTTTTATAATACACCTACACACTACTCGAGGAATTTCTTTCCTTTTGAGGACCACTGTTCAAATGCCTATGCCTGACTCTCAAGGTCAGAAATCTCTATCTGGTGAAAAAGTTTCTGTGGCAGACAGTCCAACAAAAAAAGCAGTGACTGCTTCTCGTGGATCCTAATGAGGGCATATGCAATAGGATCTGGGGGGAAAAAAGACTCAACAAAACCCTTTTCTTACAGGACTAAAATTTTGCTCAAATGGGCTAAGAGAGAATTTACAAGATTATGTGCAACAGCGCCATCTGATGGGCTTACTCCAAAGGGTAAACAAGGTGATGAAGTAATCTTCAGGCCTGGCAAACTACCCTCAGTCCTAAGCAAAATGAAGTGACCAGCACTGGATTTGATAAGAAGGTACTCTCCAAGGAACTCGTATTTGCATAGCCTTTTCCCATGAACCTATCTCAAACTACTTTTAAAAATAAGGTTATGAGGCTTTGGGTCTTTTTGATAACAGTAATAGGGTTAAAATAATTTCCATGATGGGATATTTGATTCAGTACTGTGGAACATTTTGATTGAGGCACTACAGCTATGAAACATACAGGTCTAATTCAATACACTAATTACTGGGTAATAGACTTCAAGTGATATTTCAGAGCTCTAAGCAATGCTGGGGAGATGAAGCTTTAGATGTCTCAGAAAAAGATGATGTTTCACAGGGACAGACTGCACAGCTGCCTAGAATAACAGAAAAGAAAAGGAAATATTATATAATTATATAATTGGTCAGCATTTATATGTTCATATCTCTTTGACAATATAAACAGTGGGCTTCATCTTTGCAGAGTATATTGCCCTGAAATAGTTCCTAGAAATTTTAGGACAAAGTTAACATAGGGTTGCTTTTTTTTTAATCAAATTCATTCTTCTCCAAGACCCCAGTCAAGTGACTTTGTTTTGCAGAATAAGGCACGTTTATTACCCATTAAAATAAATGCAGAAATGAGGCTTCTGAGTTTCAGACATGAGTTCTAAGTGCTTGGTGTGACTACTAGACCACCTTCCCTTAAGAATCTTCTTCCTAGAATTCATGTTGTTGCTACGATGTTATTAATTTTGACAAGATTGCTCTTCTTAGATCAATTTAAATGTAAAAGCGAGTTTTTAATTGAGTTGCATCTTCATTACTGTATTACGGTATAGGTAAAACAAACTAATTTCCCCAGATCTGAATTTCTATGAACATGCAGAAGTGCACAGCAAAATTTATTTCATTTGCTTCAGTGAAATAGCAAGAGCCATCCTTGGCCACTGAAATCAGTTTGTGGCTCTGTAATATAAACAGTTTTTATCAATGAGCCCAGAGCAAACCTTAAATCATTATTTATACAATCTCTAAATAATACAAATAGTGGTAATATATATAAATACTGAATATATATATATATATATATATATATATATATATATATATATATATATATATAAATATTGGAAAGAAAGAAAGGACTTTTGAAACAGACCTGGACCATTTTGGTAAGTAGGGTTCGAATTGGCATTGTATTGTTCAGCATGGGTAAATGAAAGACTTGGGGAAAACATACTACATCTTTTTAGAACTCACTTTACCTTCAACAAGAATACTACTAAGAATGTTTGGAGATTATGATAGAAAGCTGGTTAGCTGGCTTCTTTTGTGTTTGTTTTCAACTTCCTTCCTAACACTTGCACTTCTACAGACAGAAATGATGATCTTTTAATTCCACAAATTGATTAGTCTCGAAAAGCAAAAGCAATGCTGGACTCCTGTCAAGCAAAAATAATTTTTTTTCAGAAATGAAATATAAAAAATTTTGCTTTAGCTCTTGATTTTCTTTGCAGTTCTAACTCCTGTCTAGGGAATGTTCATGGAGGAAAGCCCTGTTTCAACATCTGTCTCAGAGAGGGATTAGATGGATAAGATATGAAAGGCCAGGGTAGAAAAAAGGTCTGTGTTGAACCAGGAAGAGATTGTTTCACTTGTAGCCATTTGAGGTGAGAGGAGGAAATGGAGAATGATGGCAGGGGCAGGGGGAGTGGGATTGGTGAGATGTAGGCATCTCACACGTATCATTGTTGCTTTTGGAAAGCTGAAATTAAATATGCTAACACTACGGCTGAGACATCTTTGTGGATCTACCCACATCAGTCCTTGATATTATCAGAAGAACAGTTAGTTCTATGCCAAAAGCTGTTAATAACCTATATCATAGGAAAGCTCACTTCATATTGGTACCTGGAGTTAGTACTGATAGAATATTTAGATTCTGTAATTTACACATTGGCCTTTACTAAATCCAGGAACTATTTTTCAGTAAAGGCATAATTGAAAACCTCAGGTAACCATGGGGGGTTTTTTGTATGCTGTATTATATGTGCAATGTAGTTGTGCAACTGAGAAGGACCAAATCCAAATATCCTGAGCTGACATAGAGACCGTGTTTAAGAAACACCAAGACTTGCTGTGAGCAGAACCACATTGCTGTAGCAGGACACAGAGGTATAACACATGGTGCTATGGTTTTAGCTTCACGATCTGAGGAAAGGTAGGAAGCAAATATGCAGCCCCATATCTGTGCTTTTATCTGCTTTTGTTATTGATCCCTAGGTCCTATGGGAGCCACTTATTCTACAATGAGTGATTGATATTTAAATTTATGTTTACCGTTTAATCTTCTGGCTGCTATCTCCTTTGTCAGTAAGTCTAGACCTGTTTATAGGCTACAAGGCAAGATGGAAATGTGAACTCCAGCCAGTAACATTATCAGAGTTGCTCTAAACCTGCTAAATCAATAAAACCAGAGGCAAGGGTTCATAAATCTCTCTGTGTGTATATAGCTGCCACGAACCAGCTCCTTCTGTGAGCCTGCATGTGGCCTCCAAATAGAGTTCCTGGCAGTTCATCTTTCTGGTCTAGAGGTACATCCGTGATAAAGCAGATTTAATGGGGAAGACCTCGCAGTGGAATAACATAAGCTGCATGTTTTCTTTCTTCCCTCTCACCAAAAAGTTAATATTCAATTTCTCTCCTGTCCAAGTCAGATTAGCTTCCCATAACAGCACTCACCCATGACAGTCTCCAGTATTTTCGTTCATGACAAATTGAGCTCCATGAACTAGAACACTTACTTTTGGAGCTGGCTGCAATGGATGCTGGAATAGCTTTGAGCATTTCCATTTGGAAAGGGGCAAAGCTATGTATTTATATTCTAGCTTTCTGCCTGCGTGTCTGAGTGTATATGTAATTTAATGCCAAGCTAGAAAGTTCATATATGAATTGCAAAACTAGTGTAGTCTGCAGTGCATGTAGAAAGGAATAGTTTCATTTATGGAGCACAACACACAGTGATATCTGTAATCCTTTGGTTTTGTTAGCCAAAAGAAACTCTTGTTATTTTTCATTTGTGAAGAATCAATATTTTAGCAGTTTCTCAGTATAAATATTATATTGTGTACTTTATTAATACTGGAGTGGATTGAATCTATTGAGTTAAAGAGAAGGCATTAGCTTATTCCTTTTTTATGTTTTGTCCTTTTTTTTTAGCTGTTCCAGTCATAAATGCAATGTTTTGCTGCCTACGTAGCATAAATTCTAAAGTTTAATGGCAGTTTTCAAAACTTATGAAATAGAGGAAGAAGTGAAATAAACACTTAACAAGGTTTCAAATGCATCAGAAGCAAGAAGCGTAACAAAGAGTCTGCAGAGTCAACAGATTTAGCTGTAAAAGAAGCTTTCCGGAAAGATAAGGTCATTAAAGAAAAACTAAATGAAATCTTTACTTAGTAAGGGAGGTTTCCACCACAGCTTTTCTTTATAGAGATCTGAGTCTGATGGACTGTTTCAAATTGCAGTGTCAGAAGAGATTTTTGAATAAAATTTATCAAATGAGAAGTAGGAAATCAGAAGGACCAGATGGTGTTCACACAGGTTTTCTGAAGTATCACACGTGCCAATGTGAAAATGTTATGTGTAATCTGTCACTTAAAATCAGTCTCATTCCTAGAGAAACAGAAAACAACAAATGTGATACCATCTTTAAGCCATCAGGAAAGATTTGCAGAAGTAAAGATCAGTAAGTCTCACTTCCACAGAGGAAACTATAGAAACTATAATAAAGTTTATACTTAGTAGCCACAAGGAAAGACTTGATCTAGTAAGGAAGACTCAAAACTGCTTTTCTTGGTGAAAGTCAAGTTCAAATATTAAATGTTTCTTTAAAATAGTGAGCATGCAAAGAGCTTTCCAGCAGGCACAGAGGATAGAGGAGAAAATGAAAACTTTATTAAGCCACCGTATGAATCCATGCTGAGTGCTGCATGCAGGTCTAACTCTTGAATATCAAAGTGTATAATAGTC
Source organism: Pseudopipra pipra (assembly GCF_036250125.1). Lineage (NCBI taxonomy): Eukaryota > Metazoa > Chordata > Aves > Passeriformes > Pipridae > Pseudopipra > Pseudopipra pipra. The sequence goes on from NC_087551.1 coordinate 62,782,381, forward strand.
TTAAAAAACATACAGAGAGAGAAACCATGTTAGCACAGGAAAACTATGAAGAAAGGACAGCTGTCTTCTGAGACTGCAGCATCACTGAGAGTCAAGCAAATTCATTTTATTGGAAAAAGCAATTTCAGATTACTGATGACAGGAAAGGAGAAATCTTTAAAGTCTTATAAAAATGTCATGGAACACACATGCAAAGTTTAGAGACAAATAAATTGCCATCTGTTTCAGTCTTTTGTTGTGTTTGCACTTAGAGTCATCAGAATAAAAAGATGTCTCCTGGTTTTCTTGAGCTGTGAACAGGGGATGATTTTCCCTAGTGTAGCAAAAGGGCTACTGTTAAGTGGAGCTTAAAGGTAGTTACTGAATACCTTTTGTGGAAAGAAAGGGTGACAATACTTCTCCAAATGGAGAGGAAACAAAAGTCTGAAATTTGGAAGAGTTAAAACTCCAGTGAGAATGGCTGGTTTTACCAGGACTTTATTTCCCCACCACTTTTAGCACTTGTTTCTCATATTTCCCTCCCCATCCTTCAGGATTATCTTCTGCAAAATCTGGTTCTTGCAGGCACAAGGAACCGCATGTGAGGGTTCAGCACATTTGAGGTAGATATTAAGTCAGGGAACAAGGAATGGGAGTGGGTGGATCCTTGTTAGCACAAAGGAATTGATCCCATGTGTGAAAGAAAAATACTCATCTGCAGTGTAGGCAATATCTGGGCAAGCCCAAAATTCCTAGGCCTGTTTCCCCAGTATTGAAAGATCATGACACTCACAGACATTTTCTAAAATGCTAAAATCCTGTGATCAATTTTCGTGGAGTTTAAAAGCATCCATAGCTGGCAGGGGAATGGAATAATAGCACCCACATTACTAAAAGGAATTAGATTTGCAGCAATACCAGGTATAATTGCTCTTTCTTCCCTTTTATCTTTATTTAGATTTATGTACATGGGTAAGGATCTATCTGTATTGCCTAGGGGATTTGGGTTTTTTAATGGTATTATAACAAATATTTACAAGTAATATTGCAATGAGCAATTTTAGAACCATAGCCTGTCCTCCTCTTCCAGTGTTTTATGTGACTTCTTTTGGAAATGGATCTTTTAATCTATCCCAAGGGTTGTGACCATAACAATTACTTTTTAAAACAAACCTGCTTAATGGCTAACGTCTCAAAGCCATAGATACGTCTGTGTCTAAGAAGAACATCATACATGTGTAAGCACACAAGCACTCATAATACTACAGGCCACATTACAACAAGAAATTATTTCTCCTTTCACCATTCTTATGCACAGAAAACACCTCTTTTTATATGCCTGATATTCCCCCTGACATCTACAGCAATTATGTGCACAAGAAGTGGGTGTCCCAGTAATATTTCTAAACCTTTCACTTCACAGAAGGAGTCATTGCTGAGTGTTTTCTTAGCAAAAGGCAAAGCAAGTAGACTCTCATCTTGATTAAAACCCTCTGACTCTCGGAATCTTCTGCTAAATTATATTTGTCATACAGGAAGGGTGTAGGAGGGAGGAAGAGAATTGAAAAACTCCATTCTTGTGTCAATTATCAAGTGTTTTAAATTTAGAGATTTTCCCATCAACTAGAAACTAAATCCATTTGTTTTTTGCCAGATAAAATGGGTGAAGATGCCATTTCTAAAGTGTGTAAAGACTTTGTGGTTCATTTCACAATAATATTTGTTGAACTTTTGTGGCACGCTTTCAGAGGAAGCAAGACGGGGCTGTGTTAGTCATGATTCGCTAAATAGTACGTACTAATCCTTCCTAGTTTTTGTTTATTCATGCCTTGCTGTGGGATTTACAGCGTTAGCTCATGGAAAGAAAAAGAAAATCCCAGCAGATAGTGGAATGCAGCCTTCCAGTCTGCTGCTTGGAGGCAGGTTTTGATATTTCTGTCAGGAGGACTTGCTTCGATTCTGACAGAAACCCAGATGCACAGGGAATGAGGAAAAGGAGCAGAAATAGTTGATCTGCTTCTCTGGTGACAGCATGTGAGACTGGGAACACCAAGTTCCACATGCAAGATGACCTGGAAATCAGAAGTACAGCAGGCCAAGCTGCACCTTTCTCCTTAGAGGCGTTCAGATCCCTGCCATGGCTGCTTACAAATAAAACTGCCATCAGTTACTGATCATCTTGCTTTGGGTGCCTCAGGACATCTCCAAGCAATGTCACTGTAAGGAGGGGAGTGCAAGCTGTGCTAGAAGTGTCCCCATGAGCTTTACCTCCAGCCTCATGAAGTTGTTTCAAAGGTTGCTTTCATTCTCATCTCTCCGGGCTGAGCTGACTGATAAGGGATCTCCTCTTATTTTTTTCTCACCTGCTCTGAAAGAGAATCTGTTCGTTGTGAGAAGCCCTTTTGTCAGAGGAGGGTGTCTCCTCTTTGTTCTATCTTCTCTTGACTCTCACTGGCCATAACCTTGGTGGAGCTGGAGGAAGGAGTGAGTTACTGCCATGGGTGGTGAAGCCCTGTCCCACCGGTGGAGAGCAGGTGTGGAGGGGTGGCGAGCAAGTGTGTTGAAATCCTGCATGTGCTTTTCCGGTTCAGGTGATCCTGCCAGTGACAGATCTAGTCTGAGCTTCAGCTACCACTGAGGAGGGCTCAGGCAATGGCAGTGGAAAACCAAAGCCTGTGGTACATAATGAAGTCCTTATGTGCTGAAAACTCATATTTGATATGCCATAGATGGAGATGTTGACAGCCGCAATCTGTGCTTTGCAGGAAAAGGTTTTGAAGAGAAAATACGCTGCCTTTGCAAATGCTGGCATAGAGCCAGCATGGGCCTGCAGAGCATTAGGTCTGTTCAGTGATGGCTCCCATCAGAGAATGATAGAAGAAATAATTTCTTTTTTCTTTTTTTTTTTTTTAAACTTTGTTTTTTTTAGTCAGTTTCTGAGTACATGGAACAAGAATCACAGCATCCAAGAGGGTTGTATTTCTGTTCCTCACCTGTCATGGACTTGGTGTGTGAAGTTATGCAAGTCTGCTCTGTTCTGGGCACCTTGATTTCTTTATCTCAAGTCTTTGCAATTTTGGGAAACCAAATATCAAATATTAACTAAAGTCACTTGATGCCATTGGTCAGTTAATCCTCAAAAAAGTCACGTGTTTAGCAAATCTCTCCTTTCCAGTGAAAATGCTTTTTCCTACACAAAGTACTGTGAAAATTATGTGGTAAGACTCCATAAACAGGAGGAATGTATATTCTGTGGCTGATACATGAGAGAGAAAAGAGCCCAGCTGCTTCTTCCTGAGCTGCTTGGAAATGACTGGGATGACAGGACTCAAAAGCGTGTATACTTCATTAGTTTAGAGCTCACCGTACCTTGTTTTTCCGATCCATCAATTTGGAAGCAAGTATTCTTAATCGTAACACAGCATTTTAACATCCATTTTGAATTGTAGTAAGAACTTCTGGCTTGACTGCTCTAGCACATTATCTATCCAGTTCACACATCTTTTATCAGTAGTCAGTGCTAAGGTTATCTCTCTTTATTATTTCTCTTCACTTATTCTTGTAATATTGGACTCAGATTTGCAGGACCCAACTTGTGATCACAGGTTAGACAATCTCACTCTAGTTGGCATGATGTTAAGTAGCTATTCTGCCATCCCAAACTGTAATACAAGAATTTTTACCCAGAATTAGACTGAGATCCCAAACCCAAATCCCTCAGACCCCAAAACCACGTTGAGCATTCATACTGTATACAGTGGTCCATCATATCCATATGATTTTATCCCTCTTGTTCACCATATTACCACAGGTTGACAATCACCCACACTTCCCACACTGTGCTAAGTGGTAGAGGAGACGCTTGCATCAAGCTACTGTAGATTTTACTGATACAGGAATTCTCAGTATTTCTATGGTAGGGTGGCCATGACCCACACGTCCAGCTAACACATCCACAGGTAACTTGGCTGTATCAGCATGGACATATATTTATAGCTACTGCTGTGTCTCTTGGGAGAGCAGCTGTACCAGTTTGCACCTGCAGGGCTGCACCCCTGGCTATAGTTAGGTGTATATACCAAATTCTTTCCTTTTGCCTTTTCAAATTTCTCAAAATAATGTACTGAAATAATATTTAAAAATGGAGACTCCAATCAATAACTTCCCATCTGTGGTGGCACTTTCATTGTGCATGCTCTGTCAGTGATTCCTCAGATCTCTCCCTTTTGTCTAGCCAATAAGTCACAAGCTGTTTTCAAATTAAATGAGATCCAGTGTGAAACACCTAATTTCGTACGTAAGAATGAGGGCAGGATAGAATGGTACATTTACTAGATCGCATTTTAGGTTTTTTGAACAACTGTGATAGTTTTTGCAATAAATTGAAATTTGTATTTGACACCACTTTGATTTAATGTAGTTTTTTTATTCTATATAGTAATCAGAGCACCAGTTTTAATTCAGGAGATCAGGAAAAAACAATGGAAAACATTTATTTTCAGCTCATTTTTCAATGCTGTTGCAAGATAAATGCCTGTCCCAAGAACAGGTTTTTCTGTTACTCATATTATATTCTTAGAATATAAGGGATTAAAGGCAGAGTAAGAACTAGGTACAGAAGTCTCTAAATTATATCATAAAGTGTATGTAATAAAAAACACCCTCTCCTCTCAGCACTGCCACTTCATATTTTATTCTTCAAAACATTGTCTTCCAAAATTTTGATCCTGTCTATTAAGACCACAATGCTGAAGTCTGCTGTTATGTCTACTGTGAGGCTACTGATGGCCTGACAGGCAAAGCATACAGCTGAGTTCTAGCTCAGTGCCATTTATTTCAACAGTTTTCCTCCCAGTTTTCTGCTGTGTACAAAGCAAATTAGAGGCACTTATATAATAATATTGTATTTCAGGATGCAAGCAGCAGTTCTGGGGAATTCAGCATTAACATTGTCATGCTTCATTCAAGGTGGCAGAAAAACGGGCATTAAAACATTTGGGTAAGTGTTCCCCCTGTTTTGAGTAATTTCTTACAACAAAACAAAACCTGGAACGTTTTTGGGTAGCTGAAACTTGCACAGACCCACATGCAGTTTTGGAAATGTCTGGTTCAGATGATAGCATGGCCTGCAGAGCTTATGAAACAGCATTCATTTCTACTCCTCTCTATTCAAAATTGAGTTGCTTTTAGCCATGTCTTTCCAAAATTATCTCACATTGATACCTTGCACTGTTGCTGCCAATTTATGTTCTTATGAGGAGTAAACAGTGGATTTAGTTATATAAGGACTATCTTATACTCCTGCAGATACCATGCAAATTTTCACAGACTCACAGAATGGGTCAGGTTGGGAGAGACCACAGCGGGTCATCTGGTCCAACCTGCCTGTTCAAGCAGGGTCATCCTAGAGCACATGGCATAGGATTGCATCCAGACAGTTCTTGAATATCTCCAGTGAGGGAGACACCACAACCTCTCTGTTCCAGTGCTGTCACTGCACAGTAAAGAAGTTCTTCCTCATATTCGGGTGAAACTTCCTGTGCATCAGTTTCTGTCCATTGCCTCTTTATTGCTTGGCACCACCGAGAAGAGCCTGGCTCTATCCTCTTGACATGCTCTCTTCAGATACTTGTAGACATTGATGAGGTCCCCTGTTGGTCATCTCTTCTTGAGACTGAACAGGTCCAGATCCCTCAGCCTTTCTTCATGAGAGATGCTCCAGTTCCCTGATCAACTTTGTTGCCCTCTGCTGGACCCACCCCAAGAGTTCCATGTCTCTCTTGTACTGAGGAGCTCAGAACTGGACACAACGCTCCAGATGTGACCTCACAAGGGCTGAGTAGAGGAGCAGGATCACCTCCCTCAACCTGTTGGCCATGTTCTTCCTAATGCACCCCAGGACATCATTGGCTTTCTTGGCATGAGGACACACTGCTAGCTCATGGAAAGCTTGTCATCCACCAGGACCTTGAGATCCTTCTCTGCAGAGTTGCTTTTCAGCAGATCAGCCTGCAGCCTGTGCTGGTGCCCAAGGTTATTCCTTCCCAGGTGCAGGACTCTACATTTGCCTTTGTTGAATTTCAGACAGTTCTTCTTTGCCCATCTCTCCAACCTGTCGAGGTCCTTTAAATTTTTATTATAATCTATCTTCTCCGTAGTGCAAATGTGTCTCCAAAAAAGTTAGTAGCAAAGTGAAATAATTTCCACATTAAAACAGTATTCAAAATCATATCTCGCTTTTTGTGGGAATGTTACAGGGTAGCAATGCTACCTACCTTCAATTCAGCTGGTGAGGTTCCACCTACCTTCCTACCACCCTATATCCTGCTGGGAATGTATGTCCATGGGCATTTGCAAATTTAGACTTGAATTGAGAAGTCTGAATACAAGGGGGAAAGTTATTATTTTTCTAATTAGATCAGATTATTAGATTCATGTTTACAATTGAGACAGTAAGTTGTTGCACAAAGTTTTCATTTTGGAAAACAGGCAAATATTTGCCAAGTTGGAAAGAGAGACAGAAAGTGGCGATGCAAATACAAAATACATCTTTATCATCTTTTCCTTGAATTGTTCCTACCATCCCCATTTCTGGTGACATCTGCCTTTGCTCGGCGAATGCATGTCATTGCAGTCCCGTCACCTTATGCTGAGTAATTGAAAAAAACCAACATATACCCGACTCAGCAATACCCTGTTTACAGGAGAAAACCTTTAATTTTAGCACTTTCAACTTGGAGTACTATTTGGAAACATTTAGCTCATAAAAAGCCTTACAGTTCATGTTTTGACCTTATCATGACCTGAACATTTTGTTAGCAAAGTACCCTGTTAATGTTTTGACCAAAAGAACTAATGTACTTGGGTTTAGTTGTGTTGCCAAAGTGGTGCTTGCTCCTAAAAAGGGAAAGTTTTAATTCTATTTTCAAAAGCAATGCCTTACTCCTAACTATATATGGAAATGTCATCAATCAGTTCTGAAAACAGTGTGCTGCAGTGCATTTTAATAGCTTGTGTTCCTGCATTCGGTGTAACAAATCTCACCATACTGGAGCTCATAGCGGAAGTCTTTTGCTGTATCTGTTTTGCCTCTACTAGCTTGAGTAGATGTGAATATAACTTTTGTTTTAATCACCAACAATGAAGTATAAAGGAGCAAGCTAATCAAAAGAGCAGATAATAAAATGCATTGCCACTCCCAGACATATTTACAACAGAATTCCCTGACTAAGATGTTTTTGCTGGTGTTCTTTTTTTAATTAAGAAGTAAATCACCTAAAAGCCTTCACCCTCCACAGGTACAACCTTCTGTTGTTGGCCTTTTTTTAATGTAATAAACAATAACGTAGCTAAAAAATGGATTCTAAACATTTTGATCAGTGACCTATTAATACGTACCAAAGGGCTTCAGCAACCAAAAACCACCTTCTAACTTAAAGAGGTATGTTATTTAAGCATTAGACCTACCAGGAATGCCAAAGGGTAGTTGTTTCTTAAGTAGGCAGTGAGCTCAGACTCTTTGGTCTTCATCTTTATAAACCAAATCCCAAGAAATCCCTGAGAGATAAATTCAGCAGCAATGAAAGTAACAATCACCTGGAAATACTGCAACAGTAATGAAAGGCAATAATTAAGAAGGGTTGTACTAGACAAATCAGAACCAACCCCTAAAAAACACAGTTCACTGGGAAGTACTGCATGTGCAGTTACCATTTATGAGCCACTTAACTGTATTTCATCTGTATCTTTTAAATTTTTGGTAAGTGTTCATCAAAACTGAAAAGCAATATATATTGTACATATTTTAAAACAGTCATATTAACACCCATCTTTTTATTTTTATTTTTTTTGTATAAAGATCATCAAACATTTTGGTTTGATTTTGAAGTTTTTTTCATTGTCAGTTATCTAACTTACTACTCCTTCATACGAAAATAACAAGCCTTCCTCAGTACTTTCAGAATTGCATTTTAGGAATTCAAAACAGTCACAGTTGATTGGATTAATATGGAAAAGGGGCTTCTGCAAACCCCTGGTAGAAAAGTTTGCATGGAATAAAATATCAGTTGACAGGATGCAGAAAAAAAAAGTGAAAGAGGATAATAAACAGGAGGTTTTGTGTCTTCTTAAAATATTTTCAGCTAAATGTGGAACAGCAGAGACTTTGTCAAAATTAGCAGTCAACATGATGTAATTGTGTAGGCTAAAATCTATTTTGTTGGTGAGGAAAAGAAGACTTACTTAGAAGAAGACTTGTAACTTACTTAGCTGCAGGATATGGTTTCTGACACTTCATCAGCACGTTCTTATTAATATGGAGGGTGAACATTATTTATGTCAAAATTGTCATTCGGAGCTCTCACTTCCCAGCAGACTTCAGATTCTTAGTAATATGCAAACTCACACACTTATGTATATTTTGGGGTTCGAACTCCATTTGAGGCCAGAGTAAAAGTGGCAGATAAACAGAAAGAGAAACCCTCCACAGAGCTCAAACTACTGAGCACAGATTTCCAAATTTAGAGTATTTTAGGTAGGAAGCCTGATTAGAAAACAGAATTCATAGTTAGAGGGACTTATTTGGTCTCTACCTACGTCTCTACCTTCTCGATCCACTCCAGCTCTATTTTCTAGGATGATTGTTACTCTAGACTTTGGAATACCTTCTTCAGAGGACGTGGAGCCAGCCACTGTTGGTGAGGACATGCAGAATGAGTGGGGCTTCTGCCGTTCCTCCATACTCCGCTGCTCTGCTGAACGCAGTGCCCCACATAGGGGACTGGGATGCTCGTTTTGCATAGTTTTGTGGGTTTTTTTCATTTTCATTTAAGGAGTTAGGCCCAAACACCAGATCAGGAACTAGTTCTGAAATGTTTTTGTTCCTAATTTCTCCAAAACTCTAGGCTCACCTCCAAGTCCTTCAGATGGGAAAATGCCGTATCACGTTTGTATTGTCTTTACCTTGGTAGTTCTGCTGCACCACCAGGCCAAACATCTGTGGGATGGAAGGGAAGACAGAAGAAGGGATAAAAGGTCAGGTCTCCAAGTATTGCACATAACTCACTGAGGGGAATGAAGAACTTTTACATTCATAATTTTACTTACGTTCCGGCCAGTCAGTAAACATCCTTATTCTGAAAAAATATGTTGAACAGCTATTGAAATCTCACATTTTCTTCTGCTGGCTTTTAGAAACCTTCCTTAGATTTTGCTTTTTCTAATTTGTTTCTGATTAGAACAAAGACATTTATTTGTTCTGACACTTTTTCTTTATTCTGTAAACTGTATGCCCTTCAGAAAGCAGAAACTGTCTGGTCACAAATGAATTATCATAGATTGCATGGGGAATGGCCTTATGAGGAAAACCAGCCACTGCCGAAGTCCAGTATTCCCTTTTGCCTACAAAAGACTTAAACCTTTGACATTTCTACTGCAAGCTAGTAACTATACTGGTTTTAGTTCAACCCTCCAGACAACACACCACCTCCCTCAAGTGGTCAGCATAGCTAAGATTGTTTTTTCTGCTTCAAGGGCTGTTTTCTGGCAGTGCCCAAAGAATGTGTTGAAGAACACACTTTTTATAAACATTATTAATAGATCGAGTTTAAAAAGTTCTGCAAAAAAAAAGTATTTTGAATGGTAGAAAGAGATAAGAATCCCACAGAAACAAATACTTAGCTGGCATCGCTTGGGCACTGTAGGCTTTTGATGAGAAGAAACCAAAATAGCTGCTTTTTTGTGGATGGGCTCTAATAGCTTTCTGCCTGCGGTTACAGGCATTCAGTTACGGTCACTGCCATAGCGGGGATTGTATAAGTGCATAAGCTAATCAAAACAGTGGCAAATTTGGAAAAGCAGCACCATTAATTCCGATGGCTTGCTCAAATCCTCGTTGGAATAATTATAGTTTTCTTCTTTTGTTCAAAATTCTCCCCATTTAGAAACAGTTCTTTTGTAATTTGCTGCCTAATATGTGCTTGCAGTACAAACTGGAACAATGCTGAGGAAGAGCTCGCGGGAACTCAAACCAGAGTTGCATAAATTTAAAACAGCAATAATGATGGTAAGAATAAAAAAAGAGAGTAAATAGAAAGCTTCATACTTCAAGAAGCAACCCAGTCATCACTGCCAGGGTTCAGAATAAAATTTGCTCATAGAACAGTGTACTATAGAAGTACCTTACAGAGAGACATACACTCTACACATGAAGCAATGCCTTTGTATGTGCACTGACAATGTCCAGCATGGCAATAGGTATAGAAATTCCTGGTAATGCAGCCAAATCATGTTCATCTACACGTCAGTGGACACCTGTGAAATTCTGCAGGTATTTTCCAGGATGAAACCAAACATTCACACAGACTACTACTGCCCTGTCAGTGCCCAAACACCGTGATAACCTCATATGAACAAAGACTGATAGAAAACACAAAAGGAAAGCAGTTCAGGTAGAACTGGGTAAACAATGAAATATCAAGAACATCATAAAAAATATTCTAATTTATAGTCTCACGAAAAAAATCTAAATAAATCTATCTATCTTACAAAAAGCTACACAACACAAAGGCTTAGAGAGAAGGCAAGAAACCTCAATAACCAACTGACCAACAAGTTAAATTAGTACAGGAAACACAATCCTCATTTCAAGGCCCAAGTCAGTCCCCAGCAGGAGTCAAGAATAAAACTGTGAAGTATGACACATATAGACAAATATATTATAAGCGTTGCTCTTGGTAGAGGCAATGTTCTGTTCTAGGAAGTAATTTCTGTCTTTCTTTTGCTGGGTAAAACTGCAATCAGGTAGCTCCAACCACCTCTTTTAACAAAAGCCTGCTAATTAAAGCAACACTATTCAGCCTCCTTCTTGGCATTAATGAAGCGACAGAGGAAGGAAGCCTTAAGCATTCATTTTCCTCTCAGAGCATCTAATATCCCACACTACAGCCAGTAGAAAAATGTTAACACATTTCCTGACTAAGGAAAGAAAAAAAAGAGGGAGAGAGAGAACATATTTAGCACAAAATCTTGAAGTACGAAGTTGCTTTTAGCAGTCTGTCTGAAAGCTGTTGAAAGGATAATGTCCTCCACATATTTGAAAGAAACATAAGTGGTATGAAAAAAGGTCCTTCTTGCCTTACTACAACACTAGTGTGGTTTAGGTTGACTGTTGCAGATCTCTGAAAAATATGGCCAAATCAGCCTGTACACACCTTGCAGATGTTGTGACAGAAGCACAGCTAAAGACAACAGCCCTTAGCTTGTAGTACAGATGTGAAGAGGTACAAAGGAAGGAGATGACTTCAGATAACTTGGAAGATCATTGCTAACTTTATGTGATTAACCTACAGCTACAATCCCCATCTAGTTGTCTGCTATTTTCCCTTATTCTGTGGCTCCACCTTGAGCTGCCTTTCATTTACTCTGGTGTCTGAGAAGCCTTTAGAAAGAAAAGAGATTCTTTGGTACTAGATGCGAGCCAAACCAAACTCCTGCCTCTAAATATCCCTGAAGTTTAGAATTGCTTGAAATTTAAACTTATATCTAGATCCACATTTGGCTCCTTGTAGTCATCTTTACACCTTCTTGTTTAAAAAATAGCATTGTCTGATTCCCCCAACTTTTTTCACTTCAGCCTTTTGAGTCATGGTCAGATTGGCTTACCAGAGGCCCTGGTAATCTAACATACACATCCCATTCCCCCTCCTTTTCACTTCATAATCTTCCAGAGATGAAATTCAAGATTGCCCACTAATTATAACAGGACAGCTTCTCAGACAGATGACTTTCCAAGTAACCTTCTCATTCCACTCATTTTCAGGGAATGACAAAGTATGCCAGAGCGTTATGTGATGACGGACGAGGGCCAACATTACAATTTATGTTTGTGACCTGGCACATGGATGGAAACAGAGAGTATGATTCAGTGGTTTTTGCAGGCTTAATCCCTACTAAAGAGTGGCTCTGCCAAGGTAAACGTGGCATTTTAAATGAAACTGCTTTGCATACACTGCATGGAACCTGAGATCCCACTTTTGTACTGCGGTTTCCTTCCAAAATGTAGCTACTGCCTGACAGGCAGTGTTAAGAGTGTTTGGTCTGCTTCAGCAAATGGCACTGATGAGCAGACTGTGCAAAAGGAGTGAGACGTTATTTGAACATGTATATTCCCAAGGCTAAGAAGAGGAGCAAAAATAAAGGCTGGATCCCACTTTCCTTCCCCGCCCAGGCAACTCCCAAGCAACAAAATCCAAATTAGGCTCCACATTTGTAATAACATCACATTTCCTGGTAAATCAGTTATTATTCTACAGACCTAGGAAAGGCCATATATCTCATCATTATGTCCACAACTAAACCAAGATTTTAGCACTGGGAGCAGTTTCCTTTCTTCCTTCTTCATTACTTCCTTCGTGGTCTTTCTAAAAATAAAATATTGACCACTTTGAAAAAGGAGGAAGAAAAGGAATACAAAAGGAATACAAAAGGAAGAACTATCTGGGTGCTTAGGTAATGAATGCATTCCAGAGATGGGGGAGCTGTGAAGTTTGTGATTGGCTTTGGTGCACATTGGCTTGCAAAAGAGTATAAAATGCTGCTGGAGATTGGGCCAACTGGGCAAACTGGTCTCCCAAGATTTCCCAAGATTGCAGGTAGCTTCCTGATGGGTTCACACATACATACACACCAGTTCCCAGGCAGAGACACCTGCAGGGTACGTCCAGCCCAAAGACTGAGAACATTCACTTTTGGATGGGTGAGTAAAAGTGCAAAGGTTCCATTCACTCTTTTAAAAAATATTTTCAAGGACAGAAAAGGGAATAATCCCATGGATTTTTCTAGTCAAACAGGTTTGAAATGGACTCTTCTTTATATCAACAGAGGTGCCAAGAAGGTTGACTATCTGCCTTCACCATCCGAAATATTTTAGCTTAGCCACTGTTACTCCACTACTTCTGTCCTCCTCTAGCTTCCCCAGTAAATATGTCCCTGACCAACTGGATGCAAATATCACTGTCTTGGTTTCAACTGCCCCCCCCTCCCAGGTTCATGGGGGCCCTGAGTTAGAGTTAGAGCTGATTGGTTCTGGGACAGTCTTCCCTCAGGAACAAATCAGAGCTGGTCTTATTTCACTCCTGTGAAAATTAGATATCAGCAGCTAGCCGGAAGTGAGTTGGCAGAGTTGGCAGAGTTGTGTGTGAGAGCGTGCGAGAGAGAGAGAGTAGCCAAGGGGTGGACAGGGGGGCCCTGTGCCCCCGCGGCCCTGGCCAAGCCGGGGCTGAAGGCAGCGTGTAGGAGTGTGTATGTGTTGTGAGAGAGAGACTCACAACTGCTGAGGTAAGAGGAAGGGAGGCAGGCCTTTGGCCAAGCCCTCTTCCCCCCCCAGACAGACTGCAGAGCTCGGGACAGCTCATAACTGGACCAAATGCCTTTAGCTAGTTAGGGGGCTTTCTTTCCCCCCACTGCATGGGGCCGATCTTAAGGCTCAGTATTTTAAGCTGAGCCAAGGAGATGGGCTGAAAGGAGCTCAGTGCCAGGAGAAGGAGAACTCCAGGCAAAATTGGAGACGGGCCAAGCAGGCTTGGAGGTGCCTATGTTGGGTTTGGACATGGCTACCGAAATTGAAGCTGTAGCAGCTGGAGAAGAGTGAGAGAGCCAACTAGCAACAAGTGAGTTCCGGATGAAGACTCAGAACAGCATCTTACCACTGGGAGGAAACCTCCACGAACCAAGGAGGACGGACTCAGAGCTATCTTCTTGGACCTCATGATGGAGACCTCAGCAAGTAGCTGAGACAGGTGGGGGGGTGGTTCAAAGGAACCCTTTTCCTGATACCCCAATGAGAGAGAGATTGTTTAACTATCAGCCTGAGGACTTCTCCTGGACTGATTGTGGGAGGGGCTCGAGGGATGATAGAAGTGTGTTAATATTGTATATATATAATTGCTTTTAGTTTGTACAGTATTTATTTTGTATAGGAATAAACTGTATATATTTTCCCTTCCCCCATACAGAAGTGTGCCTGCCTGAAAATTTCTCTTCGGTGTTGAGGTAAATTGTGGGGAGGTGGGGGAAGCTTGGAGATTGGATTTTTGTGGGGGCCAAACCTTCACAAACACATAACAGGGATAGCACAGATTTCTGATGCCTTCAGCAAGGTCAGTTTGGACTTCAACCACATTTCTAGGCAACTAGACACAGCATCCTCTCTCATGCATCTATAAGCTTTTCCTAATGCAGTGGAATCTTCTACTATTTAAACAATTTTTTCCAGAGCATAATTTAAACAGGATTGACCATAATTACATATATTTTGGAAAATGGAAAAAATGTATGATAGGAAATGGATGTTTCCTGCTTTCCATCAACTGATTTTGAGGCTCTCCAAAGGGGTCTCAAACTTTGAGAACTTTCCTGTTGCTTTTACTAATCACATCTTTTTGATATTAGAAGTCAAATTGCAGCAGTTTACAAGTCAAAAAGTCCAGTACATTTTCTTTTCTATACAACAACACAATATTGCATTGCAGGAGTTGCAATAGTGATGCCTTAGAATTTTTAGGATTTTTAGCTTTTTGAAGATTTTAATGTAGCTGGAGTTTTCCTTCACTTTAGACCGTTACTTTCTCACAGTTTGTGTGTCACATTCCTGAAGCTTCGGTTTAACTGTCTTTTAACTAACTTTTCAAGGTAATAGATATTCAGCAAGAACATTCCGTTGGCTTCCATTGGGATGTGCACCTCTACTGGTAACAAGAGATATGGTAGACAAAACAAGATACAAGGCTCAAGACCCTTGGAGGGGCTCCAGTGGGGCAATTATGAGGGTGGTACCAGGGCAAAAGGGGTCTTAGGATTGGATATCCCCATTAGATATGATAATTAGCAAAGGTATAAAAGGGTAAGAATTATGTATGTGGGTGCATGCCTTTTGTACTCCATGGTCAGAAGGCCTTCATTAAAAGAGCTGTTCTCTATCTTATCTGCACTAAATTTGCCTGGAGGGTTTTTTTGCTCCTGATGATCTTTAGGCAAAAACAGAACAAGGGGTAATGGGTTTAAACTAAAAGAAAGTAAATTTAGGCTGGATATAAGGATGAATTTTTTTATGGTAAGGGTGGTGCAATGCTGAAACAGGAGGGGTTGGAACCAGATGACCTTTAAAAGTCACTTCCAACCTAAACTACTCTGCGATTATATGATTCTATCTATCTTTAGAAAAGAAGTGCAGATAAAAATGAGATGAAGAGTAACTCGCAACAAGGAGGAGAAATAATACAGAGTGATTGAAAAAAGAAAAAAAATACACAGGGACATAGAAACAGCAGATCTCTAACTAGCTGCAGATCACTACACCTTAAGAATAATTCACACTGGAAGGAGGGAAAAACTGAAAGCAGCTTTAAAATGTTTTTAGCTGTAAAGAATATCCAGGTACAAAGATGTTTATTTTAATCACGACACTGAGCTCATTACTCCCTAAACATTTATGCAAAGATAGAAAGAAATTAAAACATATTGTAACATAAGAAGAAGATTTTAGTTGGCTAAGCTATAGTATTAGCTTTGTAAATATTAAGACAGAAGATGTTAAAAACTTTTGGACTGTGCTTTAGCACTTCTTTTAACTGACTAGTTACACAGAAACTGTAGAAGCATATTATGCATCGTAACACTTAGGATCAGATTTAACCATTTTTATTGATATAACAACCTAAAAGATTCACAGGTCACTTGTAATTTTTATTTCCAAGGAAAGAAAAACAAGAAAGTTGTGAACAAAAACCCTGCCAATATTCAAACAAGAAGAAATGTAACTAAAGTAGTGGAAATCAGAAACCGCATATGTAGTTGTGTGAAGGTGCTGGCACACAAAAATAGGTGTCCAAAAAAGAAGCAAAGAAGAACTTTTGTGTGGGTTCCTGAGGGACTAAAATGGTGACAGCTGCTCCCAAGGACTGGAGCACTTAAGGATCACATCCTGAGCAGCGCTGCCTGTGAAATTCTCCAGATGATCAAGGTTCTTCACATCTTACCTACAGGAACAAGCAGGTTTGCAGAAATGCTAATCCAATCCTCCTTCCAGTATTTAACCCAGATTCATTTGTTCCATTATAAATGTTCTTTGGGCATTTCCATCTTTATTCCCTTTATGTCCAGAAGTGCATGCTCTGTAGAGACAGGCATACAAAGCTCTGCTGCAGAATCATTTCAGTGCATGACTACTGCACCTGAACACTGCACAAGTCTCTAGGAGAAGTACAAAGAGTTAAAGAGAGTCAGAAGTACTGCTGATATCTGCTTTTGGCTGGCAAATGATTAAAGCAGAAAGCAAAAGGGACTGATCAGCCTAAGAGGGCTAAGAGTAAGCCCACTCACTCTCTAAAAAGTGCTATGACCACCAGATCATAGGGTATGCTGCTGAAGAAGAGCATTCCTCCTTCTCCCTCTTGAAACTGAGCCATAGTGCAGCCAGGCATGTAAGAGTTACAAAGACAGAGAGAAAAGGCAACAAGGAGTATGATTCCTATCAAGCTACTGATTAGGGCACTCACCTTGGAGGGGGAGGGTGGAAAGGCCTAGCCCATTTGGCCAGGTCTGTTCTGCATTTTCTTTAACCCACTGACAAAGTGAAGGGAAATTCATACACTCTCAAGAAGTAGGATCTAACCCCAGCTTTCTCCCTTCACAGTCGAGTAACTAACTAATCAGCTAAAGTCACACATCTCTTGCTGCTGTTTCCTGTGGTTCATCTTCAACAGAAGGAAGAGATACTCCCAAGCAAGATACAGTATGGCCTTGAAGCTCAGTTACTTCTGCGAGATGAAAAGAGAAATTTGGTCATTGTCCAGCGGAGTGGACACAGTGTTTAAGGCATCCCACTGCCTGTGAGAGCACTGTCATCACTGCTGTGAGGAAGGAGCATCGCTCTCCCATAAAGGTACCTGTGCTCAGAAGAAAGGTATGCAGACAAGTCAGGTGAGTAAGATAAGGACTCGGTATTTCTGAAAGGTCTACTATATTCTTAGAGGAAGTTGTAGGTATCTAAATTAGATGGCTTGAATGACCATAAGAGATGGCACTGCTCACACAACTGGTACTGAATGGGATGTGGGGGCTAAGTAGATGAAGAATACACCTAATGTTGGGGGTGGGTGGGGTGTGTGGGTGGGTGGGTGGGTGGGTGTGTATTTGAAGAAACATAAGCATCTTCCAGTCCAGTAATCTCTCAGGTAATGTCAGGAGAAGTTAAGACACACAGGCGCACAGACACAGAGTAGTGATCTAACCAGACTGCCCTAAGCTTTTGGTTTCTATTGATACAAACCAGATGTTGGTGAGCTCTGAATTTCTAAGTTTGTTTAACTCCTTGGAGCATCATTTTAGAATAAACACAAGAGGCACCTTTTCTCACAGCTCTCCTTTCTCTTGCATCAGACTTACCTCAGTGGAAAAGGTTATTTATTGTCCAGTCTGTGGACAACTTCCAACTGTGAAATGTCTGTTGCATTGTATCATTTGAAAACTTGGAGGGAGGAATTTTCCAGTCAAAAGTCCATTTTTACTCTTGATTTCATCTGATATAGTGGTTTGCTACTGTCAACTATAGATCCATTGATATGTTTAAGCAGACTAGAGAAAAATCTCACATTATTTGGCATAGTAAGATAAATATAAATTTAATTATGGCTCATTAAAAACTGGTTTAGGATTTAAGTCAAAGAATAATGTCATTCTCATCTCCCTTGTGATTTATTTAAAGCATGTAGAACAGGTGCTCACAAAAGTACTTCAGCGAGAATGTACCTGGTTAAAAGAGATCAACATCTGTCCCATTTTACTTGTGTGAGATAGTACACATCCAAAATATGGAATTCAACACCACCTAGAACAACTCTATGTACTTTGACAACTAGCATAAAGTACCCTGAGTTATGTCATCACAAATGTAGTACAATGAAATTTGGGAAGGGGAGTTACAGTGAAAGTTTCAAAATTTTAGCTTGCTACCGTACTCTTTGCTCCCACACAACAAAGGTACACCTAGGAGTCTATCCAAAGCTACTTCATGGGAGTCAAGAGCCAGTGAGAAGAAGGAAGTGTGCCCTTGCCAATGCAGCAAGAACAGAGTCTCCCCAAGGTCTATCCTTTCTTATACAGAGGGAATAGATAAGCTCCATGTGCTGTTACATGATGCTCCCCACTACTCTTTAAAAACCTCAGTGCCAAAAGAGCTGAGAAGAGGAACAGGGAAGAGTAGAACCCTTTCTGTGCCAACTCTCCCCCTTCAGACTAGCTGACCCCAGTCTGCTTTGCCTTCCGGATGTCTGTAGTCTGTGTTTCTAGCTCACAAATGGGAAAAATGACCTTTCCTGAAGGAAAATTTCTTCAAATCATGGAAATTGTGGAAAGAGGCAGTAGACCAGAATAAATGGCATGGCAAGGTCTCTGACCAAAGTAGCCTAAATTGCACTTATAAAGTGAACAAAAGTTGGGGGAAAAAGAACATGTGGATGGCCTATAATGAATTTTTTACTGGAAGATATAGTACTCTTTTTGCCATTTCCACTTATTACTGAGAAAATCTGTTGTTTTGCAATGCATTTACATTTACAAATTTGCACAGATGTTTAGTGCAGTGCTGTGCAACAGCATGTTGCTGCCTAGCTCACCAGAAATACACAGGGGGGGAAGATTTGGCAAAACTGACTTGATTGTTTTTACTTGTACTGATCAATAGCACTAAAAAATTTGTAGTAATTGTAATTACACACTGCAGAGATCTCTTATCATGTAAAATTGGAGTGGGCAGCTAGCTGTTCATGAAAATCAAATTAATTTTATATTAATTTTATGATCAGACAACCTATTCACATAAACATTGCAAAAACTTTTTTTTAATATATAAACCGTCTTTCTCTTCTTGCCCCAAATCAGCAAGGATGATATATCTGTTCCAAAGAGAAAAGCAGATTTACAGTATCCTAGAAGAAAGCAAATGGCTGAAGAGGCCTCTTTCAGACCGGGAAGTGCAAAAGCCTGCAGCAAGGCTGATCTGTAGATCACTGGCTTACAAAGCCATGGAGGACTTCACTGTAAATGGATGCGAAGTAGATGATGTTTGCAGTGCTGCAGATGCTTAATCCATTCAACAAGTAAAATCAGTCTCTGGATGTGGTGAGTCTGCAGGAATGTATATACATATGCAGGAAACACCCTTCTTTTATTAGAATCAGAGAAGAGGAATCCTTAAACTCCCCTCTTTTTGTGACTTGGGGTCACAGTCTGGAAGAGATTGAGAACCACTGCATTTAGAGAGCCTGTTTCTGGTACTAATCAATCCAACAACTTTCTTCAGTGGTAGAAGAGCTGATAACCCATTTATACTGACTATAGATCACTCACAGTAGTCTAGCTGGCTGACTGATCAGCCAGGCATCTGAATAATATTCAAAGTGAGACAGAATAATTAGCTCTGGCTGTAGATTTTGAACATACATCTAACTAAATCATCTCTTTCTTTAAAAAATGTGCTCTTTCTGTCAATGTTGTAAAGGTGTTGCTTGACAGGCCTGGTCTCCCTGGTCTCTTTATGTCTGACAGTTCTGCTATGGACAGCTACTCTGTAATCATTCCCATTTATTAGCTGGAGTCTGACAAGTCCATTGAATTCCATTCAGCAATAAAACACGTAAAGAGTGACAGTGTCTTCTGCTTCTGGGATTACTCACTTGCCTTGTTTTTGAGCAGTTCTTAAGTGCCTGGCTGGAGCAAACCAAGACACTCAGCACCATCCAGGATCTGGCACTGCAACCTTGGATTCTGCAGTTGTACATCCAGAGCCCTACACAAGTTGCATTTAGGGTAAGAAAAGGTGGTGAATGTTCAGAGATTTGAAGGAAGATGATCAGAAGCAGAGTAACAGTGGAGAAATCCTTAGAGCTAATAAAGAAGACCTTCAAACCAGATGTTTTAAGAGATGTTACTCTACACAGAATAAACTAAAGGGAAATAGTTCTTGTTTGAAAAGGGACAGGACATGCTGGAACAGCCTGACACAC
The DNA here is from genome assembly GCF_036250125.1 of Pseudopipra pipra. Taxonomy (NCBI): domain Eukaryota; kingdom Metazoa; phylum Chordata; class Aves; order Passeriformes; family Pipridae; genus Pseudopipra; species Pseudopipra pipra. The sequence goes on from NC_087551.1 coordinate 62,802,420, forward strand.
TGAGATGACAAATTTAGTCTAAACTTCAGAACTTAACTATAAAATCACTTGGGCAGAAGTACAGACTCTGAAAAGAGACAGATGAAACCACAAGATCTGCAGCTATACAAGAACCAGTAGGGTACCCTGGGACATGAACCAGGGCACAGTCCCAGAGATGTAAGGGACCCTTTTCTGGATCACCCAGGTTGATGCTGTACTTTTCTCTACCCATTGATAGACTAAGCTTACTTCTGTTGAAGCCAGTGGGAATTTTGCCACTGACTTCCAAGGGAGCAGCAGCCCTATGATTTGGCTGCATACAATTTCAATTAAAAAGTCTATGAATCACATCATTCTGCCCTTGGCAGCTGAGAGATGAAGACAGCGGGATAGGAAAAGAGCAGCTCAAGCAAATGGAAATAATTTTTCTATTAATTTTTTTTTAAAGGAAGATACTCAGCATAACTTGTCCCTTTTTTACTCCTGTTCTGTTACTAATAACTGTCTGGTGTCATTAGAGTGAATTGCTAGCACCTTGTTTACTTTTCACAATCGACAGGTTAGATCCTGTAGGATTTATTCACCACAGATAAAACTCATTCCCATAAAGAAAAAGTTTTCTTGTTCAGGGGTCATTCAAGTCCTTACTTAGATTGATTTTGACAGTTAATCTGGGCTTTGGCTAAGGGCACACCCCTGTGAATAGAGCACGGGAAAGCCTCTCAGAAGTTCTGTGAGTTTCAGTGATGCCAGTGGAGCTGACTAACTGTTCCGATTGGAAACAGACCTCTGCCCTTTCACTGCCTCTGTGCCATTTGCACCCAGCTGGTTTGAAACATGCCATGGTATGTGCATGCTTGCATTATAGACTGTGTGTGTTGAAGTATATTATACAAAAAAAACCAACAAAAAAACCCCAAAAAATCCAACCCAAACCAAAAAAAAATATCCAAGAACACAACTGCAGTTACACAAAGAAGCATCATATGCAGTATTTTCTGAAAGAACATAGGAAGGACACAGAGTACTGCCAGCGGATAAAAGCTGATGCTCAGGTGGCTTTGGCTCAGCTCCAGGTTTCCTAAATGCCCAAGTTCCAGTTATTAGGAAGGCGTCAATATAGGTCAGTAGACAGATGACCCTGCTGATTTCATTAACACTAACTGCAAAACTGAAAAAACTGAAAAAAAACCCATGCAGAAACCAGAAGGCTGGAGGAAAAGTGTACTGACTGTGCATAAGTGAGTGTGGATAAGGGTGTGACTGTCTGATCAGACTGTGGAGAGGTATTCCTGTGGGTTCAGAGATGCCACTCCACAAGCCAAGCTACCCTGCATCCTCACCAGATCTGCCTGGCTCACCTCCACCACATTGTGTGGTGCCATCTCAGAACATCCCTGGCACCAACATCTTAGATGTTCAAGGCACTTAGGTGTTTGGCTCACATTGATTTCAGTGAGACTTAGGTACATAAAGCAGGAAGCATTTTGGAAGATCTGGGCCTCAATTTGATCTATGTAAAACAGAGCCTTTTCCAATGCTCCATAGTGTCTATTTTCATCTGTAAGACCCTTTAGAGTACTTTCTTGCTTTGGGCATGTGCAATATTTAGCCCAGCAAAGCTGCAACCCCTGCAAAGGCTCTGCAAACATGAAAAAGTGTATTATTAGTAAAAATAGAATACACATTTTTATTGTGAATCAGTATTGACCTTAAAATAGAACTTTCCTAAGCCTTCAGAAGCAGTAGCTTGCTAGCTTCAGGTAAATACCACCAAATGATTTCAAATGTAGCTAGGGTCATTGCCAACTGGGCTGACTCAAAAGATCTTTTAAAAAGTGTTTTTCTAGAAATAATACTACTCTCTGCCTCTTTATCGCACTAGCATCCATATTCCACAGCACTGTGACCTTGTCATTACACAGTAAATTAATTGAGGTATTAAGATAACTCTCTCTCTTGTAAAAACAAGAGCATCAGAGCCACAGTAAATCTTAACCTGAGTGAAACCCACTGATCCAAAGCTCAGCCAAGACAATGTGAGAAAAAACCCTGAGTGCAGCAATAAACAACAACCTATTTTGGAGAGAAATATTTCTTGTTTGTTTGTTTGTTTGCTTGTTTTGTCTGAAGGCATCAATTGATAAAGGGGAGATTAAAAATCTTCCACTCCATACATCCTTTTATCCACAAGGTCGTCTTCTTGTTTGTGCCATGTGTCCCCTGGTAGTCTTCCTATCTAATACCCATAATCCACTCATAATCCTTTGATACTCCGCGGAGCAGAGTTTAGAAATTTTGCAAGCCAAGACATTTTTAAGTGATTTATACAGTGAAGTAGAATTTCCTCTGCCCACCTGTAAAATCTGAAGCATTTCTGCGATTATAGTTAATTTTTAAAAGTTTCCATTCATGTAGGGTTTTTTAATTAAAAAAATAAGCACATTAAAGGGATTCATATGTACATGTCTGCTACTTAAATATTCAACAGGTTTCACAGCATGCCACTTAGAAGAACAAATTTAGTTTCATTTGAAACAGTCTGCTTGCTACATGCAATTGTTTTAGTTGTAAATTGTTTTGTTACACTATAAACAAACAGAATATAGGAAAGGGAAATATCAATTACACATGCAGAATTTCTCCTCTAATAATATCACTACACACACTTGTTTTTATTGTAGAATTAAGAAGCAATCTGTTCATTTTCATTAATGTCACACTCTTAACAGCTATTAAAATCACTTACTGAGGATCAAATTGGAGCAATCCAATGCCAAAAATAAAAAGAGAAACCCATCTCATAGAAAATCATTTTGCTAACTTCTTCAGTCTAGACATGCAGTAACAAGATAGTGGCAAACATTTTCATATCCCATTGCCTACTCCCTGAGCCATGCTGTCCCTTGTTAACAGAAAAGAACATCAGATTAATCAAAAGAATATGTATCAGAGAATATTCCACTCCATTCCAAAGGAAAAATTATTATCAATGTCATAAAATCACAGATGGTGACTTAAATGTCTGCAAGGATTGCAGACAGAGAAACAGTGCTCAAAATTCTAAATTAAACACATAAAAGGCCTTGTGGATAATTAAGAGACATGCTCCTACATTTAAAATAAAATGCGTGGAATAGGATGTTGAAGAAACTAGCAGGAACAGCAACTGTGGAAGAAAAATTATTGCAGGGTATATAAACACTAGCTAGAGGAATAGCATGGCCTTCTTCCATCTTGGAAGGCTGCTACATTACTAAAAGGCAGCAGTAAAAGATCAGAGCATTGTTAATCACCATGAAAGGAGAAGATCAGCCAAGAACGGCAAAAAATAAATATATTTTTAACAGCTATTAAAAATCACAAGTCTTCTGGCCAAGCAGGGAGCCTGGGATGTCTGGTTACCTCACTATAGCAGGAGCCATAATGATTGAATTTACCCTTTGGTGTTTAGACAAGGGAGGCCAGTTTCAGCAGAACCTGAGGTACCTATGAGCAGGCAGCACTGAGAAGACTGGACAGCTGCTCTGGCTGCCCTCTTGGTGTTGGCCTGGGTAGACAATATCTTTATCTGTTTGTAAAGAGCAGCTGAATAACCCCAAATGCTGTGGCACTGGACCATCATTCACAATAATAGCCTAAATTCTGCCTACATTTAATATAGTAGGTTCTATTTCTTACAATATATAAAATTTCCTACAAAATTTCTGTGCAGCAAATACCATACCTCCATGTTTCCAGCTGGGGCTGGGCCTTTTGAGGCACTAAAACAATAGAAAACACTGGAACTTTTAACTGCTGGGAAGACTTTCTGTAGAGTTCAGTGAATGAGGAATATGAAAAGCAATACATCAGTTTCAGTAACTATCAGTCCTGCAGATCAGTCATGTGCCCACTAGAGGAGCAGGACATGGAGTCCCTGTGTCAAACAAAATATTATCTAAATCCTACCCTCAAAGAGGAGGATCTCACTGCTGGAGTTTTGCTATCCCCTGTGGTCACTCGTGAGCTTCCAGACATTTCTCCCACAAAGCTTCAGGCTAGATGTATACCCAAACACCCTCTCACTAAACATTTTTGGCAGGAGGGCATACAAAATGAGATCAGATTGCTAAGTCAAATGTATCGATTATTGATCAACTGCTGAATAGAATTGTTCTGCACGTCACAACTTTTCTTCACTCACTTTCTAATGCAGAAGTGGATCCATCTTTAATAGGAGTTCCTGAAGTGAAACAAAGTTAAAAGGCTTATTTCACAGGAGTATTCAAAAAAAAAAAAAGAATCTTACACCAGAGACCAGCTATTACTGCAATGGGACTTATTGCTGTACATATGACACTGTGACCAAGGCAAGAACTGATGACACCCTTTTCTAGGAAAAGTAAAGACTGAAAAACAGAAAGTTTCTAAAATGTGATACTTCAGTGAATTATATGCCAAAAATCATCTCACCCATGGGTCATTTAATATATAATTTCAAAGCAGAGGTACTTTCCCTGATTCTATTTACAGATCTCTCGAACTCTAAATAAAATTCCTTTTGTTGCTTAGAATTTTTCTTCCCTGCTGAAATATAACACTGATATAAGCCTAGCTGTTATTTTAGGATGTCTCTAATATATTTATTTTTATCTTTCACTGCTTGTTAAAGTTTCCCTGGCTCCCATTTAAACATCTTTGGAAAACACAAATGGATTTACATTTCAAGATGAAACTTTCATTGGTTGTTTTTACTCCTGAATGAAATCCCTCCTCCTATTTTCATGCTTTCATGGGAGGAAATCCAGTTTTCTTCTGCAATACATTTTTTTGGTTGTTGTTCTTTCTGAAACCTTTAAATTACTTCTTTAACTGGTTGGGAGAAAGGAAGGATTCCTTAACTCACTGTGTATTTTGGCCATTCATTTTTAGCAGCATCTCAAAATTATAGATTATATTCACAAGCAATATATTGTGATATTTTTTATGCAGGTAGCAATTACTGAGGCAGCTTTGGATTTTTAAAACTCCATCTGTTGTTCAAGCATTAAATTCAGAGGTAGTGACTGCATTGATCCATGTGAAATGCAGTATAGTCCAACCAAAGGCAGTTCAAGAAAGCAGCATTTAAGATGCATGGCACATTTCAGCTTGGGTTCAGAGTCTGGATCTGAAACTGAACCAAAGCCAAGAATAATACTCCATTTATTTCCATGGCTTTATTTCTCATTTAGATTAAAAAGGGAAAGAAAGAAAACACAGAATTGCTTCAAATCTCACAGATCAAATGTAGTCAGAACTGCAGAGTATAATCCCACAGGTTCAGATTCAGGAAACAGAGTTTTAAGTTTTAAATGAATGGGGTTTACATTTGATGGTGCACTTAAGGTGGTCTAATCTAGAACTTTACTGGATTATTTTATCTTAATTTTTACTATAAATATAAAGGGTGAGTCAAATGCTCTCGCCTAACGAAGCAGCATGGTCACACAATGTTAAAATCAGAATAAGTCTTTTCAGAAGCAAGGCATTTTGGTAATTCCTATTAGACACTGTATAGGCTACAAGTATTTACTACATATAATATTGCTTTAATTCGTAGCACCAGCAGCAGACTACTCTTTGACAGAATTTTAGTTTTATTTTGGTTCATTCTCAAAGCTAGGCCTATTTAAAGCTGCAAAGTTCACCGCATGAGATTAAAAATCCTGTGGAAGTGGACTTTACCACCAGTTTTCTAGGACTTCATGAAGCTTGAGATTTTTAATGGTATCTCAGGACCTGTGCTTTCATTGCTGATCACAACCAGAATAGTAAAGAAATTTTAGAAGTGCTTCAGCATCATACTGCTTTATTCAGCTTCACTTCTGTAAATAACCTGCATTTTGCACAAGTACAGGCAAGTCAGTTATGCCAGGCTAGTTTGTCTGTCTATGGTCTGTGTCACCTGACTCTAGGGCTTGATAAAAGCAAATATCTTTTTGTATGTTAAAGATGACTTATTGCAAAATCTTATCACTTTCTGTCTGCTTGGGCTTCATCCCTCCTCTGCAGGACAAAGGCAACTATTTCCACATTCACCCAGAATTTTGAAGAGAATCTGTAGGATAGAACCTGTTTGAATAGAGAGAAGTTTGGGTATCCTAACCATATAAGGCTGTAAAAAAAAATTGGCGGAAAAACAAGATATTTTGCTTATTCTTTTTCTCATATTTATTTCTTCAAAAGACTAACTGCACATGGAGAAGCACACACAACTAAACTAAACCTTTAGACTTAAAAAGATAACAAACTTCAAGGAAACTCTGTTTGAGACAGGAATACCTGGAAAGCTCCCATGTGCTGTTGATGACAGCACATTGTCTTCTTCAGGTTTCTTTATTCACTATCATCTGAAAGCAGAGACAAGATTTCAAGATTTTCATTTCATGAACATGGTAGGAAAAACTGAAAATATGGAATATCCTCTGGGAAAATAAACCTTTACCTTCTCGCTGTTCCGCTGCGTTAAACACTTTCACCCAATTTATTCTGATTGCTTGACTCTTACAAATTAAGGACCAGATCTACAACATCTAGTAAATTAGTGCAGTACTGCTAACCAAGGCAAGTGCATTTATAGGAGTCCAGATCTGACTCCTCTGTTGCCCTTGGGTATGTCTTCTGCAGTAAGCAATTTCTGCAAGCTCTTTAATCACTTTGGAGTGTTAAGATATTTTTGTGCTCTATTAATGAGATTAGTTTTATTATGTTTATCTAAAGTTTCAAAAGATGATGTAATTTTAAATTACTAAAGCAATAAAATTGAGGGGTTTTTATTTAAAAACAAAACAAAAAATCCCTGGCAAGTTTGCCAGCATTGTAAACTGAAAAAGAAGCAGTCAGAACTGGCAAAATACTCAACATGGATAAACCAGGTTATGACTGGGAAATATGGAAAATTATTTGTCCAACTGCATAATGACTTAATAAAAATATGTACTTTACACAGTTCAGGCTACTATATCACCATTTGTACTTGTAAAAACAATCTCCTTTTATCTCTACAGGCTGTGGAACATCTGGTAAGCAGCTTCCACTCTGCATTCTTTGTTGCCCACTAAAACTTTAAGGTTTGAGGAAAACCCATTACCCAACTTGCCCCTAAAAAGTAAATATTTTAAAGATCCACCAAAATGTCTGAGGATAATTCACTTATTTATGGACATGCTATTAACTTTATAGTTCAAGACAGTTCTGCCTCAAAGGTTCTGCATCTGATGGTGAGAAATCTGTTTTTCATGGCAGATGGATGGGAGGGAGGATAGTCCTTCTCATAAGGAAAGCTTTTAACAACTTTTGAGAACTGAGCTGTACAGTGCAACTCAATCAAATGTAGTAAGCTGATCTGAAGACTGAGCTTCTTGAAAAAATTTCCACCATGACTGTCTTTGGAGGGGAATTTTCTCACAAGTATTTTGTTTCTAACTTTTTTTTTAATCTCTCTCATGAAAAAACTCAACACCCAAACCCTATAACTTTCCTCTCTCTGACCTGCCACATCAGTGTCCCTCAGGACAGTCATGCTCTTCCTCACTTCCCTCAATTGGTGGTGCTTCCTTCAGTTTCTCTCTGGTCGTACCTCTGGGTGACACAAGGAGAGCTATGGGACAATCACGGAGCTGAGCTTACAGGTCAGATTCAGAGGGTCTCCTTTGGAGCTTTGCCAGATCTTGTTTAAAAGTGGACGACATGGGAGCAGAAAAATATTATGTTCTAAAACAAACCTACAGATTTAGTGCAGCTACATAACCTCCCAATATTTTTACATTCCCTTTGCCCCAAAGCAGCAAGGTTTGAAACACCAATATTTTTACTTGGTTTGACATTTGCCTAACTTATTCCCGGCTCTGAAAGGGTAACTGGATGCCATGAGATGGCAGGAAACAGAAACACCTCTGGAGCAACTTTTCTTTCCAGGCATGCTGCTGAGTCTGTCACTGGGGCTGAGTCCTCACAGTGCTCAGCAGGATCTAAGCCCAGGAACCTGTTGGGGGCTTAAGCAGCACAACATTCAGACTTGCCTGTGTCCAGGCCTTCCACAGTAGCCGTATCAAGGCCATGTGAGGGATCTCAAGGACTTTGACCTCTTCTCCCTCCATAGACTTCTAGGTCTGGCTCTGGCTTCACACCAGAGCAAATGTCTAGTGGTAGTCTGACAATAAACTCTACAGGGACAGTTTCTCTGACAGGAAAATGTCTGAGTTCCTAACAGTTTTGGTTTAGGAGTCTGGGTAGGATAGGCCAAGTAATGGCATGATCTTAAGGATGAAAGGCATTGGAGTTACATCATTTCTAGACATTGCAAAAAGAGACCGGAGCATGAATCTGAAAAGGTTTGCTTGAAATTAGCATTGAAAACATATGCACAGGCCCTAAACTGAACTCTTATGGCTCATACGATTTGTTATACTGGCACTTCCCACCCCTGGCTTTGTTTAAACTTACCCAGATGTACAGTATTACAGAGGCCCAGACATAAGGCATGCACATTTACTGGTCCACCCCAGCCCTGCAGACTGTCCAACAGGTGGGATTGCTGAAGAGCAATACGTCCTGGTGGTACCAAATGAAGACTAGGAGAGAGATACTCTGGGTCAACAGGAATATATGAGGCAGGAGAGCAGAATTTTAGTTGTTTTAGCAACTAACTGGTGGGATTCTCTGAAGGGAATGCATGATACCAAAGAGAAGGTGCAACTCTCTCCCAAGACCTCCCTGCATTTCCCTACCCACATCTCAACTGCCACTTCCTTGTTGAATTTGAAGAGACTTTTTCCTGACTTCTCATGAAACAAAACTCTCCCTCTCCCTCCTGCCCTGTGCTTTGGATGAAAAGAAAGGATGAACATACAACAACCCCTTCCCTGGGGCTCATGGGCGGGGTAAGGAGGAACTGCTGGCACAGGTTTCCTTGTTCAACTTTAGGCATACAGGATTGCAGTTATGTCCTTAGCTTTTAGCCTGTTTCTTTTTAAGAGAACATACTGGATAAAAGTCATTCCTCAAGGCAAAAAAAGACACTGGGCTTTGAGTTTCATTCAACTTATTAGTCCAAGCTGCTTGTGGTATAAATGTAATTGTGCCAGCTATCTGGTTAAATGTCCAGCTTGCTCCAGTTCTATGACTGTTTCTCCTTGGAGTAGCTTGTAGCCATAGAGAAAAGGACAGGGGTCTTAGCACTTGGAGTAGACAAGAAAAACTATTACTGTTAAGTTCAGAGGTTTTGGTATTTAAAGGGTGGGGTGGTTTTAATCTGCATATGCTGCTCTTAAAATGTTCTCCTTTGTGATTATTACTTCCAAATTGCCTATTGGAACGCAAACATGAAAAAAAATGGAAAAAATCAGCAGACAATGTCTGCAACAGCAAAACACTAACAGAGGAGTAACAATTTACCTGTAAGTATTTATCAGAAAGTGGGTTCCAGCTGAATAAATACAGTGAAGCATTTGCTTGAGTTTAGCCTGCAACACTTTTAGAGACCTAGAAAAAAGGATTCTTGTTCTGTTAGCATAGCTATGGGGAAAGCAGCATGTCCTGGGCAGGGGAGCTGGGACACTGAATCCTTTGGGAACTAGGGTGGAGCCTGGCTTCTTAGCACCACTCATCTCCCTTCCCAAATCTCCAGGAAACCTCTCTGTGAATGCTGATGATGCTTTCAAGCATCTCTTTATTTGCAGACACCCTAAAACATTATGCTGGAGAGGAAGAGTACACGGTACTGCCTATTACCACTGGGCTTGTTTTCCTTGGCTACCATTTACTGGCCTTTTCAAAGTAGTCCACAGGCAGTCCAGAAATGGAAAAACACTGCCCTTGGACCCTTGCTTGTGGCAGCAAGTGAAGACAGAGACAGTGGCAAAGCTGAGAAAGCATACATCAATCACAAGCAAAATTCCAGCATGGGCAAAGGTTCACAGAAAGTCTTTAAAGAACTTGCATAGGACTATCCTAGGAGCTGCGTCAGCTGCTTCTATACCAGGATATACTCTCTGAGGAAAGTTGACAAGATGGTTGACAAGAGTCTATCAGAAATTCCAACAGAAACTCCGTGACATCCAGAACAAGTGGTGGATCAATCTAGCTGAAAAAACTCAATTATGTGTAGACACAGGTGATCACATCATTTCAGGCTATGAAGCCCTGAAAACGGCATACGGGCCCACGTACCAAGTTCAAAGTCCTCTACTCAGCACTGATGGTCAAACACTTCTGACAGATAAAACCTCCATTCTGAATCGATGGTCTGAACACTTTCAGACCCTTTTCAGTACTAACTGTGTAGTCCAAGACACAGCCATTCAGTCCATCACACAACAACTGGTGAAGTACAAATTGAATATTGCCCCCAGTTTAGGAGAAACTCTTAAGGTCATACAGTAGGTGAAAATCGGCAAGGCAGTTGGGGTTGATGGAATTCCACTCGAAGTCTGGAAACATGGGGGCCTTGCACTCCATGCTAAATTTCACGAGTTTGTGGTACGCTGTTGGGAACTAGGTGAACTACCATCAGACCTTCGCAATGCAGTTATCATCACTTATCACTTTGTATAAGAAGAAAGGTACTAAATCAGACTGTTCAAATTACCGTGGTATTACTCTGCTCTCCATTGCTAGCAAAATCCTGGCAAGAATACTCTTGAACAGACTAATACCCGCTATAGCAGAAGGAATTCTACCTGAGAGCCAATGTGGTTTCAGAGCCAACAGGAGCACCACAGACATGGTATTTGTTCTCAGACAACTGCAAGAGAAGTGTAGGGAACAGAACAAAGGTCTCTATGTAACCTTTGTTGACCTCACCAAGGCTTTCGATACTGTGAGCAGAAAAGGTCTATGGCAGATTTTGGAACACTTAGGTTCTCCCCCCAAGTTCCTTAAAATGATCATCTCACTCCATGAGGATCAACACAGCCAAGTCAGATACGGCAATGCACTTTTTGAGCCCTTTCTAATAACTAATGGTGTGAAAAAAGGCTGCGTTCTTGCACCGGCTCTATTCACAGTCTTTTTCAACATGATGCTCCAAAGGGCCACGGCAGACCTCGAGGATCAGGACGGTATCTACATTCGATATCATACTGATGGAAGCCTTTTCAATCTAAGGCAACTGAAGGCCCACACCAAGACCTTAAACCATCTTGTCTGGGAGCTGCTTTATGCTGATGACGCTGCCCTTGTCACCCACACAGAAGCAGCTCTGCAGCATTTAACATCCTGCTTTGCAGACGCTGCTGAGCTCTTTGGGCTGGAAGTCAGCTTAAAGAAGACAGAAGTTCTCTATCAACCTGCACCTCAGGACGTCTTCCATCATCCCCATATCACCATTGGCAAATCAGAGCTTAAATCAGTCCAGCAGTTTAATTACCTAGGTAGCCTCATCTCCTCGGATGGTAAGATTGACAGAGAGATAGACAACAGGTTAGCAAAGGCATACAGTGCCTTCAGAAAGCTTCATAAAAGAGTTTGGTGAAATAAACACTTGAAGAAAAGTACAAAGATCAGTGTTTACAGAGCCAGAGTGCTGTCTACTCTCTTATACGGATCTGAATCATGGGTCATCTACCGCCACCACCTGCAACTCCTAGAATGCTTCCATCAATGCTGCGTCCGTACAATCCTAAACATCCACTGGTCAGATTATGTGACTAATACATCTGTTCTAGAACAAGCAGCAATCACAAGTATTGAGGCCATGTTGCTGAGAAAACAGCTGCGTTGGGCAGGACACATCTCAAGGATGAAGGACCACCGCCTCCCTAAGATCTTGCTTTATGGTGAACTTGCCACCGGCTGCCGCATGAGAGGAGCCCCAAAGAAAAGATACAAGGACTCCCTGAAACAACATCTCAGCCTTGGCCATATTGATCACCATAACTGGTCTACTCTGGCCTCCAATTGGGAGGCCTGGAGACACACCATCTATAACGCTGCTGATGCCATAGAGAAAGCACGCAGGATCACCCTTGAGGAGAAAAGACAACGCAGAAAGAATCGTACCCTGCAGAATATACCACCTAAGGAGTCTCTCTGTTGTGCCTTTTGCAATCGGACATGCCTGTCTCGTATTGGCCTTTTTAGCCACCAGCACACTTGTAACAAACGTGGGTAGAGACCCTTCTCAAATCTTCATTCACGAAGCCTAGCCATGAGATGATTGACCATGATTGATCAGAAATTCCAGAAGATGCCATACAGGAATCCCTATTTCTTCTGATATCAGACTTACATGATGTCAGAGGGTCAAAAAAATTTTTCAAGAACTAAAGCTGCTCTCTTCTGATGACAGGGACATGGCCAAGTCTGCTCTTCTTCAGCCTCTCCTGACCTGCAAATATATGGGATTACAAAGTCCCCAGAAAATGCAAGTGAGAAAGGGTACATTGCTCTTGAATTCAGTGGAAGTTAATTCACTATTTTTAAAGAAAGCAGTAACAACCCTCTTCAAAGCAGAAGTATCTTGCCAAGTGCCCACAAGGACAGTCTGATGAGGTGAGGGAAGGCTTTGTGATTTCAGGATCAGGCCCGTTGGGAATGAATAAAATAGAAGGTTGTTTTATGCTGATAACATTCTTCTGTACATTTCAGTCTCCATAATGCCCTGGACACAAAACATTTAATCAAATTAGGGATAGAACAAGAAGGCCATGTTATGGTTTTGGTTTTGAAGAACTACATTAGTCAGGTTGTGATTTGCACAACCCAAATTGGGGATGGTTTAACTTTGGGTTCCATTTTTAGCCAAACCACCAAAGTCCAGAGGGGATAGAGAGCCCAGATAAAAGGGATTGAGTTCAGTCTCATGTCTGTAATGGACAAACTGCAGTGGGTTGGGTTTAAATGTTGCAAAACCTCATCACTCAGGTTTTGGTTTCGCAAAAACAAAAACAACTAGGGGTTGGTTTGGATGTCATTCTGTTTTATCTGAATCACTAATTTTGGGGGAGGGGATGGGGTTGGTTATGCCCCATCACCAGCTGTAGCAGCAGCTTTAACGGCACTGTTGTGAATTTTCCTGTGATTTTTCAGGAGACAAAGGAAACCAGTCAAAAAAACCCAAAATGAAACAAAAAAAAAATCCCAAAAATAACAACAACAAAAAAAGATAATGACATCAGTTTAGGACTCAGTTTTTCAAGATGCTAAGCAATTTTGCAAGGTATCGAGCAAACACAGCTGCCAGCACCTTTAGAAAATGTTGAGAGTACATAGCATTTTACAAGTGTCTAAGCGAGTGGCACTTCACAAGTCAGGCCCTTGACTGGCAGAGCTGTCACTGTGCCTCTGAAGATTGATAGCCAAGGATCTGCTCCACTGAGCCAAATTTCACTGCTGCAACCAATCATGTATGTCCTATTCACGAAGTTAGTCACTTGGACAGAAGTAATTAGAACCCTAAAATGTTAGAGATTTAGGAATTCAAATGACATTTGAAACTGGGAATTCATATTCTCTGAGCTGAAAGGTTAACACTGTCCAGTAAAGGACATGTGCTGGGAATGATTAGAAAAAGAACATCTGATTCACAGTTATGAAACAACTCATTTAAAACAATCCTATTCATAGTGTAATTCAGTAATGTTTTATTATTCTTTCTTCTTCTTCCTCTGGCTCTATGTTGATTTTTCTCAAAAGCAAGTTCATATATAAGGCAAGTTGATGACACTTTCAGAAATTAATCCTAGTTGTGTTCTCTAGAACCATTTTCCCTCCTCCTTTTTGTTTGCTCTGTTTTCAGCAAATGAAAAAATAAGATGTATATAAAAATGTGCATTTATATAAATATAGACATTGTCAATGTCAAACCCAAGCTGTTAAATTTAGGTACTCTTTTAATCTAGACCAGAACAAACATCAATACAAGGTTCACTTTAGATGATATGTCCTTTGCTTAAATCAATATTGGATCAGATCTATAATCAACAATTACATGTCTGTATAGCGCTGTCAGGTAAATGGGTGAGAATTACTATCATCTGATCACTAGATCCCTCTTCTTATACTGCTACATCCAAACCCTTCTTTCACACTCAAGTCCTGCATATTAATTTTTCCAAAATGACTGGTTCTTCTCCAGATTCTGACACCTGATTATTACACAGACTATGTGGTAAAGTTCAGCCATCAGAGACATCTACTCTGCACAGTTTACTGTCCAATATCCTCAATACATCCAGGTTTCCAGAGTCCGTAAAGGAGCACTCTGGAAGACAAAGCAGATTGGAGGCACCTGTCCTCATTGTCATTCTTGGTCACCGTTAATGACTATATAATATGTTAATCAATCTTATTGTAAGTTGTCTTGTCCATTTTCTGAATTCTCTTGATGTCTGTTGTTTATACATTCTTCTCTTCTTTGTTTTGTCTTTTCTTTCCCCTCTATTTTTTTTCACTTTCTCAGCTGACTTCAGAATACACCCTTTTCCCTCCATCTCTTACCACAACTCCACTATATCCTTTCTTTCTCTTCCCATCCCTATACCTATATCCTTAATATCAAATGCCTGTCCCGACCCCTTCAGATGGACTTCTGACCATTATACTGTTGTTCTATAATGACAGCAAGTTACTCTAAGGAGTTGCTTGCCCCCTCCCACAGAAACCAAGGATTCTTTTGTAACTTCTGCAATTGTTTTACACACTGCATTCATCCCTACAATCATCAGTTGTGTACTGACATGAATGCAGTTTTCAAAGACTGGAGAGCAGTAGTATGATTTTGCATTTTGTATGTACACCTAGGTATGTGTTTGAAACAGAAATACAACCTTATGTCTTTCCCGAGTGCAAAATAACATTTTATGTTGCAGTGGTAAGTTCTTAAACTCTACAAATACCTTGGCTTTGCTACAAATACACTCCTACCAGATATGTACCTACCCTCTAAATTACAGCTTTGAGAGTAACAGGTTATTAAGCACCCTGCCTACTTTAGCCTGAAACTCTACAACTGTTATTCTGCTCCAGCAACTATTCTCTTATCGTGAAAAAAAATGAACTGTTTTCCTGGTGGTATTTGGTTACTTGTTGTCTTCAAGCCCTAGATCTTATTCCTTTCCTGCTAAAAAGAGGCTAAGAGCTAATTTTAATGGGGAGTAGGAAGCAGGGAGGACATCAAAATATCAGACACATTCCAAAACTAATTCTCAAAGAGGATTTTCCAGATAAACAACAACAACATTGGGCTATGATAACAGTAAAGTCGTCTTCCACTTACATTGTGGGAATTGAATAAACTCTTGTGAGAAACTGCTCAATCTCAGTGTGCAGATTAGAGCATCAGACCTTCTAGTTTTGTGCCTGGTAGAATCATGATAAGGGACTGTCTTGCTGATCAAGAAGAGGATGCTGATGAATGCCAGGCAACGCGCACTAGTGGGAATGGGGAAATGTGAGATTACATGGAAGCAACTAGCGGTTTAACATAGAAAATTTTTGTACCTATGTGGGGGTTAAAATTCTCCTTTGTAATTCCTAAACCAGACTTGGTGTTTACATATTCCGTCATAACTGATTTACACTGCATGAATTATAACCTGGATTTTTCCAATTCCCTACCTCAACCTCATTCAGACTTCCAGTAGAAGTATTGAGTAGACCTGGAAAAAAATAAAACCAAAAAGGTGGATAAACAGCAAAAGCTTCATTTTGCAGACAGTGAAATAAAAATGAAATAAATATTAAAAAGTCAAAAAAATCTTTAAGATGGAAGGAGTTTGGCAAATTTTGTCACAAAGGGTTGTGGATGTGGTTTCTTTCTGCCTTTGACAAAGGAAATGAAATGCGAACAAGTCTCCTTTATAACTCATTTGAGACTTTTTAAGCACTGAGAACTCAAGAATTTCATTACTAACATTCCCATGGCAACTGTAACTTGTCCATACTGCACATGTATATGGCACCATAAAAACTAACACTCCAGACGGTAATAGCAAATTTCTGAGCAATACTTTTGTACTGTGGCAGTTATTGCAGAAATTAAAATGCTGATTTCCATCATATATGTTGCATCAAAATGTCAGTCAGAGGGCTGCATGGGCCAAGCAGGTCATGAAGAAAATGGAGTTAGTAGTATGAAGGGAAGCTGAGTATGTTCACCAAGGAGCAAGTGGAAAGATAAAAATATGGGACACTCCTGCTTCTACTGTGTTTTTGGCAGTTGTGGGACTGTCGTTGGCTTGGACCACAGTACATGACTGGCACAAATAGCTACTTGGAGGAACAAGGGAAAGGAAACACTTTATATTTCAGTGCGATTTGACCCCCCCATAATCAAATTTGTTAATAATAACCAGTAAATAGCTGAATGGTAATGAAATGATAGAGAACATGTTCTGTGGAAATTTCTAGACAGCACCAAAACTCTCATGCTGAGTTCTATAAAACACCACCCTTTTAAGGAGGAAAGAAACCATTTGAAAAACAGCCTTCCCATCCTCCCGTTGGTCAGACACAGCAGATGGATTCAGTTATGGCAAAATCAATAAAATGAAGAATGGAATTAAAAATAATCAGGTAGCTAAGCACTAATACATTCAAGCAGTAGAGTTAAGGCAGCAAAGGAGGACGTATTGCCAGTGACTGGAGGGAAGAGGAAAAATGTCTGAGGGAGTGGGAGAAGAAGGAGAGGAAATTTTGGGAAAAAAATAGCAAAGCAGAGCTAGAGACAGACTCCCAGACTTGGTATTTCTCCAAGCAGGCAGGAGACCTTGGGTCTGAAGGTACATCTACACACAGAGACCTGTGCGTAGAGACAGGAATATAGAGAAAAGTTTGAGAAAGGTGAGTCCACTGAAGCCAAATAAAGATTGTAAGCAGCGAGGGGGAAAAGATAACTAACAGGCTGATCTGGTTTTTGAATCAGATAAAATGAAGTCAAACTCCATATAGAATATATATACATATATATGTATACATATATATGGTACTTCACGACCTAGATGGTGAAGAAGGTCAGAACAAATTATTCTGATGCTTTCTACTGGGAGCCATACAAGGAAAAATCACAACCAACCAGGTAGTGGGGCTATTGCAATCACTTTTTATGCCACCATTTAGGAAAAATCTGAAACATTTCCCAGTATTTTTTCCTTATGAGAAAAAATAGCTGCGAGTTCCAGGTCTCAGCATGGGGATGAGTATGCAGGCCTGCCTGGGAAGCTTCTGCTCTGCAGCTGGTCATTTTGCACCGCTTATCTCACCACCACCACAGAGTTTTGTCAGCACAGTGCTGCTTCCTGACTAGTGAACTCCATGAATCTTATCCACTGTCAGTGCATCATACAGAGGGGATTTTGTTTATGCAGACATGTGCACAAGTGACACAGAGCTCCCTGGAGCTGTGTGCATTATAACCTGTGCTTTGACCTTTTCCCTTCCCTGGCTTTGATCAGGCTGCAAGATTTTTGTTGAGGATGTGATATATATGCAAAGTATTCAGGCAGCATGGTAAGGATTAAGCAGTGCAATGCTAGCTGAACAAACAAACAAACACACAAGCAAGCAAACAAACCCAAACGGCTTCTAAAATTTAAATTTTGCTGTCACATGATTCTAGTTTGGCATCTGTTTACAACATTTAATGATAACCACACTGGTGGCCGAACTTGGAGAACCCAGCTGCAAATCTATCCCCCTCTCTAACTTCGCTGTTTTCTCTCAGGTTATCCCATAACCCTCTTTTCTCTCTTTCATATTTGCCCACACACATCATTGCATTTGTAATCGTAATATTTGAAATCATAAACACTGAATTTTTTTTGCCTTCCTGTCTTGGAAACATTGCAGCCACTCTACCCATATGCACATTCATCTGCTGTCTTTCTACTACCACTCAAGCCCCCTCTGAAGCTGCATGTAGGCTGTCCTTGAGGCTGGTTAGGGAGCCCATGCCTGGCTGAGGGTGCTCTTAGCACAGTTGGGTGAGCATATACATGAGCACAGCCCCAGAGATTCCCCATTCCCAGAAGGGTTCCCACCAGGAACCCCTGTTGCCTGCTCAGCCAATGGATATAAACCATAGCTAATTAGGCTCATTGATTCCCACCCACGTGGAGACAATTGCTTTTAAAAGGAACTACGTAGATCTGAGTGCCACATGGAGTATCTGTGGCCCTGGCTGGGGTCATTTGAGGTGTCACAGGGACATGGTTGCACTTCACAAACGTCTCAGATTGACCCCAATGAAGAAGAGGGCTGTAGGAAAGCCTGCGTGTCCTCCCTCCCCAGCCACCCCTGTCCCACCAGGAAAACCTCTGGCAAGACAGGAAGTTTGTTATTGTTGTTGGTTTGTATATTTGCTGCATTTGAGAGTCCTGGGTAGAAATTAGTTAGCTCATTACAGAAGGTAGTGTGAAAATAATGGTAAAATTTCCAGCCTCTGTCATTTCTCTATGAGGTACATAGGTTTTCTGATGTGCTGTCTTCCTTTCTGCTGCTGCCTCTTTTTACAATAACATGCTCAAAAGTCTCTGAAGGTCCACTTAAATATAAACAGCAAATTAGATCCACCCATACACAATAGTCTCTACGCTTTTGCTTTCTATCTATTTGCAGATAGAAACTGAATTTGAAGACATACATTACCTTTAGACTTTACATTACACAGCTGAAAAAGCAGTGACTGCCTAGCTTTCTACAAATTATTTGTCTTGAATTTATTTCTCAAGTTATCATAAATTGAAAATTACAAATGAAGGAGAAAAAGTGCAAGAAAAAAATCTGACCAACAACTCACTATGTGCTCTGCAGTGGTCACTCCGTCAGCCAAGAGGACTGGCTTTCAGTTAAGAACTCTGATCTGTAAAGGGTTATGGCACTGACAGGGATATTTCCTCAGGGCTAAAATCTTGGCAGAAGAGATCTTACAGCTCACACTTAAAAGCAATAGCTCTGAGAAGGGCAGGTACCAGAGACTGTGGTTTTTTAAATCTCTGTTATATTCCTAATACTTGAGCAATGACCGTATTCTGAAAGGAGTGGATTTTCTCTCTTTCTCAGATCTGACTGATTTAGATCAGAATAGTTATTTGGTTTTCAAGAAAGAGTTATTGTTCCCATGTGCAGCAATTTTTATATGGCCAACAAAGCTTTGTGATGTCTCTAGCATATGGCGTGAGTGCCTTTAACGGTTGGACTCAATGATCTTAAAGGTCTTTTCCAACTTAAATGATTCTATGATTCTATGATTTACTTGACAACTCACTTTATATTTAATCCAGAAGCTTGGGTTAGAAGTGGGAAAACACAAGCAGTGATTAGAAACTCCTTAGCTCTCACCTGGCTCTTCTCACTGACTCCCTGTGTGGCTTTGGATGCGGGGCTAGAGCAAATTTTAAAAACAGCTTCTGAGCAGGACTGCTGAGTTTCTGGCTAGTGTGAGACACTGAAGGCCTTCTCCTTACATTGCTGTAAAAAATCAAATAATTTTTTCTTCTGAAGTGTTCACCCAACAACTAAAAGTTACTGGCTCTAAATGTCTGTATCACTTTCCCAATTTCAGAATGCAGTATGCTATTATTAATCTGCTTCATCAATATAGACTGAGAATCAGCTATTTAAAATCTATACAAACCTTTGATGTTTGCTTTGAATCAGTTCATACTCAGTCTCTACTATTTCTACAGAATTAAAGTTGGGTTGAATCAGGATGTACATATGCTGTATAGATAGCATAAGGAGACCTTCCTTTACTGGCAATCCAGAATGGTCTGATTTCACCCCAGTTCTCATGGCAATTGGTTGAAGTGTTAACTGCAAGTCCAACAAGTCCCAGCTGCAAGACTCCTTGTGCAAATGTGAGGATTGACTGTTGCCACTTATGGCGAGTGGCCATCGTGCAGGATTTCTGGACACTTGGCTGACTGAGAGCTCAATATCCAGTCAAACAAAGTGGCAAGGCATTAGGGAATTGCTAAAATCTGTGATCTACCACCAAATCTTATACAGCCAGCAGGAGTATAATAACCCCTGATTGTATCTGCAAAAGAAAATTCTTCCCGCATAAACTGTCTCAGAATAAAGCCACATTCTGGCGATTGCTTCAGATGACTTAACTTGCACGAATCACAGGCATTCGCTTTTTTTCCACCATTGTTGCTCTGCAGTGTCTGGAGAAAATGGTAGGGTTATGAAAGGGCTCCCCAGCTTCCTTACAGCAAAGTGATAAGTGTCCGACATGAAGGCAATTCAGAAAACAAGGGTCATGAAAACAATTTGTAACTCACAGGTGAACAGCCACATGGAAATGTTAGCTACTCTCAAGTATCTCTGGCACTCTCCAAGGACTTATTCTCTGGGTTCTCACCTGTCAGTGCTAAGGTGAAGAATATTTTGTTGTGTTTCCAGCATTGTCATCCAAGTAGGTGGCATATGGGGAGGTCTCTGGGACTGAGGTCTCCTCACAAGTCATGGTGCCTGGGTGCTGCTCTTTTACTGGGATTATTGATGGGCATGTGATGAATGAAATTCATCCCTCTTGTCTGCATCGTCACACAAATTATACACGTTCCATAAAGAAGATATTAAAGTAAATTAAAGCAATAAACCTCTATATAAGGATAATAAATTCTATAATGTAGCATAAGGCCAATGCCACACTGATCATCTGATGACAAGCAGCTCCTTTGGCAAGTACTATCTATTTGTAGGCTGTCTACTGTTGTATTCCTAAAATCGCTACGATCTCCTTAACTCCATCTGACATGGGTGCCTCACAAGCAATTACCAGTTTCTGAGCACAATTCTCAGAACTACCTTTGTTACTAAGCCTTGGTGACTTTGAGTGGTACTGAGAGATCAAACAAATAGTCAGGTTACTCAGACTGGTCCAGCCAGGAGTTACCAGAGGCCGTGTGTACGCTGAATGGGAGTAAGTGTCTGAGTGCACACAAGCGCAGTGTAATTTGACCTAATTTAAACCTCTCATGTTATGAGGTAAATTCAGAGCTGCCACAGACTGAAAGCAGGCACACAGGGAGGTATTGCAGCTTAGTGCACACACAGTAATCTGCTATGTGCTAGGAGTTGTGTGGTTGATTGGGGTCTTAGGTTCCCAAATTTCTTTCCAAAATGGAACATAGGCACTTCCAAAACTTGCACAAATCTCACTTGTATGTTGACAGCCTAAACTCAGATTTGTGAGTGCCACATAATTTTGGAGGTACTTTTAAGATGTCTGCTACCAATAATCATAGTACTTGAGGAGAAAAGGGAAAAAAAGGCTTCAAAAAATAAAAGGTGATTCTGATAGAATTTCTTCTTCCCTTCAACTGAAGGAACTATGGGACCTTGCAACTTATGGTGATTTCTGACTCCCACGCAGAACACAATAATTTCCCTCAAATAGTCACAGTGAGGAGATAACTCGGTAGTGGAAAACTGAATTACCATGTACTTACTTTATTTTCAGAGAGATTGTTAATGAACTTATCATGTAATTTTCATAACGAAGTGTGTAATTATTCCTCTTTTTTACTGAGTAGTTGCCTCAGGTCTATTGCTAAACCACATGCTACAATAAAGCTGTTGTTTTGTTTGAATTTAATTCTTACACTTAACAAAAGGACACCCTGGCAGAGCTTATTTGAAGTGGAAAATTGGCTACATCCCTTGAAGCTCAAAGAAAATATAATTTATTATACAGTGTTCTCAATGTCTTCACAAGCATTGTCCATGTTCTGGAAAACCATGTCAATAAATCAGCACTAATTGTACTTTGAAGGTCAAGCTAAAGGTTTTGTTTTTCTTGTATTTGGCTTCTGTAGGTGAAGAGATATTTGGCTTTGTGGCCAGACATTCTTGGAATTAATTTTCTTATACTACTGAATGTCAAATATTTCTGCCTTTGAAACTGTCACATCATTCTGAGGAGCTAAATCTAATTGTCACCTCTTTGATATATTTCTTTTAGCATTTCTGTGGCTTTTTAATTTCTGTCTGTGTTCTTTCTTTTTCTGCCTTTGGCACTCTTTTTTTTTTTTTTTTTTGGCTCTGAAGGCCCTTTTGAATCTAAATATCTTGTTAGGAGCCAAGCAAAAAACAAAAATTGCAAGTGAGGCTTCACTGCTGTGTGCTGACTTTGTTATTACCGTAAAAAAGGGTCTCACCTGCCCCACTGGGCTGAGAGTGTCAGTGTGGGGGGCTGGGTGGAGATGCAGCCATGGGAGTTTGCTTCACAGGTGTAATAGTCTGCATGGGAATAGAGGTAGCAGATGACTGGAGAGGGACATGTATAGACAAGGGCTGATAAGAGGGATACAAGGGAGAGAGCAACCCAGGTAAGCTGTCTGGCTGCGGGTTTCCAGGCTTTACCTGTGGGAAGGGCCATCCAAGAAAGGTAAGAGGCCATGGTGAGAATCTAGCAAATGAGGTAACCTGGAATCTGGATGCCTGAAACAAACAAGGATGCAACTCTTCCCTGATCTCATACAAGGAGCTGCTGGAGGGAACTGCTGTATATAGGACATGATCACAGTTTCTCTCTGATCATACGAGTTATCACATACCACTTGGCACAAGTCCCAAGGGACTGGCTGCAGCGATGTGCATGAAGCTCTGGCTATGCTGCCCATTCCTTTGCTCCCCATGGTGTGTCAGGGTGGAAGGCTGCCACATCACTCCTGGTACGGTATGCTTTGCAACATCCTTTCTGCTACAGACACCGAGGCTCATCTCACCTACCAGCCATGGACTCTATCTTAGGCCCAGGGCTCTTCGACATCTTTATTAATGACTTGAATACAGGACTTGAAGGGATACTTAGCAAGTTTGCCAATGATGCTAAACCAGGAGGAGCTGTTGACTCCCTCGAAGGCAGGGAGACCCTGCAGAGAGACAAATTAGAGGGCTGGGCAATCACCAGCTATATGAAGTTTAATAAAGACAATTACCAGATTCAGCACTTGGGATGGGGCAACCCTGGATGTATGCACAGACTGTGGAATGAGATGCTAGAGAGCAACACTGCAGAAAGGGTCCTGGGGGTCCTGGTCGACAGCAAGTTGAATATGAGTCAGCAGTGCCCTGGCAGCCAGGAGGACCAACATTGTCCTGGGGGGCATCAGGCAAAGCATTGCCAGCCGGTCGAGGGAGGGGATTGTCCTGCTCTGCTCTGCACTGGGGTGGCCTCACCTTGAATATTGTGTGCAGTTTTGGGCACTGCAATATAAGAAAGATATTAAGCTCTTAGAAAGTGTCCAAGGAGGGCCTTGAGGGAAAGCCATATGAGGAACAGCTGCAGTCACTTGGCCTGTTCATTCTGGAGAAGATGAGACGAGGGGAGACCTCATTGCAGTCTACATCTTCCTCATAAGGGGAAAAGGAGGGACAGGAACTGATCTCTTCACTCTGGCAACCAGTGACAGAACCCGAGGGAATGGCCTGAAGTTGTGTCAGGGGAGGTTTAGGTCGAATATTAGAAAAAGATTCTTCATCTAGAGGGTGGTTGGGCACTGGAACAGGCTTCCTAGCGAAGTGGTCACAGCACCAAGTCAGCCAGACTTCAAGAAGTGTGCTTTCAGGCACGTGGTGTGGTTCTTGGGGTGTCCTGTGCAGGGCCAAGAGTTGGACTTCAATGATCCTGATGTGTCACCTCCAACTCAGGATATTCTATGATTCCATAAAAATAACAAGGACCACAGAGCAGACTGGGAGCAGATTATTACAGAACAGAACTGAACTTTGGACAGTAGAGTTTGGATATGTTAGGTGGAAAAGAAAATCTGGGTCCACTCTTCTAAGGAAGGAAATGAAATCTTTGCACATGGACAGGAGAAAAAAAAATTAAAATGAGAGAAAGAAAGCAGAAAAGAATATAAGACATAAGTGAGGGCAGTTTGGGATGGTTGTCCATAAATCTCTCTCATCTCCTGCTCTGCTACAATCAGACCCCATTTTAGAAATGCCTGATAGTGCTCTCCTTCCTTGTGCTGCCTCTTTCCACAGGCAGCTCATGGTGTCCTGTTGCCCCTGCTCATGTCCCTGAGGAGCAAGTCTGGCCTTTAACAGCAGCTGAGGTAAAGGATTAGGAAGGAAGGACTGCAGGAGAGATGTGGGGAAACTGCTCAGCTCTGTTTGGATGGGAGGGGTTTGTACCCTACTGAGATCTAGAAAACAAGTGGAAATTGTAGACATAAGTTTTGAATAAATAAAATAAATATTAAAAAAACACCACCAGTTCTGCAGTTCTAAGTAGGAAATAATATTTGATTAAAAGACAAAACATGTATGGGGTAACTTTTTCATTTCCTGTTCATGATGAAGGTATTACTGACATTATTTAAGCTGTGTTGAAGACATATAACAAGAGTCTAAGCAGATATAAATGTTCTTCTGGAATGTTATTTATAGTTCCTTGGTATACCCAATGCCAAACGCTAACAAGGTTTATGAGAAACCAGTGAAGACTGTAAATTGTTAGACTTCTAATTTAAATCATGTTGCTGAGTCCATTTGTTTTCTAGACATTGATCTGACATTCAGATAAATCTGATAAAATTCTCCAAGTTGGAAAGAGATTTGTTTTTGGTCAGTGGGAATCTAACTATTAGAAAGACAAGTCGTGAGGTTATTGGGAACAAAGCCACAGGCAGTAATATACCACACTTGAATATTTCTTTTTTATTTATTTAAACATTACCTTACTTGATAAATTGCTTATGCAGCCATTTAACTGACTCTTCTGGAAAGTGTTTATTTGCAGTCACCTCAATGTCAGCAGTGAAATGAGCTGGGACTGAAATTTCATTAAGAAAGTAATATTTCATTATTATCGCCCCAGTAATCATCACTCTGTGTACATTAAGTCCAAAACCTATAAAATTTTATAATAATAATACAGCTATGGCAAAAAATAGGCATGAGCCAGACAGGATATTCACTTTTAATGCCCTGGCCATACTAGCAGCCTGGGCTCTTGTGGGACAATTAGCTCAAAGAGTATGTAGGTCTTAAACTTTGAATTTCCTTTGATTTGCCCATTTTAATTTGCAGCCTTAATTTCCTTTAGTACAAAGAAAAAACTCAAGGTACCTGCTCCATGTCAAAATGAGCTCTCCCACTGTAAAACCTGAAGGAGAAGGCCAAAAAGGGAGGGATAAGTTACGAGGATCCTCCCTGGAAATCTCCAAACATTTACCTCAAGACAGAAGGCAGTTTCCCTCCTGAGAAGACTGAGGTGACAGAGGAGGGTCAATCTCCCATCCCCTGGACAGCCACAGGGTGCGGACCAGGGGCTAGTGCTCTCCTGCTTTTGAAATGCCCACCATCTTATTTCCATTTTTAGAGCAGCTAAATGAAATCTTTTTCCTTACTTGTCTTTGATGTGTGTCTACAAACCAGCTTGCCCCAGTTCAGCTAAACTGTATTAAACATTTCTTCTCCCAGACCACAAGTCTCTGTTGTAAGGATTTGGTGTTCCTATAGAGGGACAAGATTCAGAGCCCAGGAAGCCAACAGAGAGCGGGAAGGATGGACACAGAGACAAGCAGGGCTGCAGCAGCCATGCTGGCCCAAAGCAGGTGAGAGTCTATGGAACAAAGTTCAAGGCAGGGTAGGCCTCTGCTCAGAGGGATGTCTTGCCCAGGTGTAGTCCTGCACCTGAATTTTTCTTCCTATTCCATACCCTGTCACTTAGGCAGTGTGATGCACCCCAGGTGTTACACGCTGACTCAGAAGCAAGCTGCAATATTTGCATCTGACTGTGTTATGAAGGTAACAATGGTTTAGAAGCCTCATTTTGAGGAAACCATGTTTGGAAATAACAGCCTGTTAAGACACGGAGCACTTTTGTGGCTCCTTATGCCTTATAGAGATTAATGAGATGTGGAATTTTATTCCTCTCTTCTGTCAGTCTTAAAAGTCCTCAAGGGAAATAGGCATACCAAAACTAAAACAATTCGGATATAGTAAATAAAATAAATCATAGAAGTTAGGGTTATATTGGGGTTTTTGTTTGCACCTTTTAATATATCAGGCAAATGGGATCAAAGGGGACTTTGAAAGACATGCAGTTCTTACATAGCTTACCCACACCTTCCCTCCCAATGGTGTGATTCCAACCCTGCAGAAGTCGATGTGTGTCATAGGCATCGGTGGTTTTAACTCAGCTTCTCAGTGTGTTACAATCCCTTTGGAGCAAGAGAAATCTAACTTGACCCCTCCCATACACCAAATAAAGTTTCCAAAATGGCACCTCTGCCTTGCTGACTACACTCTTTTCTTTTTTAATTGTACACATGAATCCCTGAGAAACCTCACTCCAAGTTCATGATAAACTCATGTTTCCTCTGCTTGCCAGACGAAAATGAAAAGTAAAGCCCCATCAATTTTATTGCTCATAATTGTGGATAAAATGCAATATATTTGGTTCATATAAATTTGCTAGCAAATTATATTCAATAAAACCCTGGTGAGCAATTTAAAAGCATAAATCGCCCCATGCTGAAAAAAAGCTCATAAATTATACAAGAAAAGGAGTGATTTCATCAATGAGCCAAGGTCTGCCCATGGAATGTTTCAATAGTACTGGATTTATAGTTTTCTGGGAGACGATTTATGATCCCTAATTTTCTGCAATAAAAAGCTCAGCAGGGATTCTCTGAGTGAAATATCTTCTAACAAAGAAATAAATAAATAAAAAATAAAATCTGAGAGTGAATGCAGAAAATGTCATTCTTGGAGAGCTGCCCCTTTCATGTTCCTACTCCAAAACTGATCATGGAAGACCCTAATAAAGATTGCATAGTGAGAAAGGAAGGAAGACCATTAGTCTTTGAAATAAATGCATTGCACAGTTGGAGAGGGCATTTTTAGTAATAAATTCATCCATGATGCTTCATAGCCATTGTCTTTAAGTAAGAATAAAATTATCAGACTGGTTTAAAGGAAAGGTTAAGCATTTCCAAAACACACGGATATGATTACATTATACAAATAACCTAGAGGGGGAGGTTGTGTGTGAAGCTTGCGCGCAGATGTGACATGCAATCACAGCTAGATGCACAGAGAGATTCACTCACTTCCCCTAATTTTAGGGATCTGATTCACAGCCCTTGTCAAATTTAGTGGCAGTGGCTGAAGAGGTTACTGTTCCCTTGAGCCATCAGTCACCAGGCAGCAGGGACGATGGATCAGAGCACATATTTATTGCCGGTCACAGCCCAGGGCACCAAGGTGAAATGAGAACAAGACTTAAGTTAATACACCAGACTATGAATTATGACAGCTGAGGAGGGAACTTAATGTCTCTTTGACTGCTAAAGGGATAGCATACTAAAAAAAAATCTGCAATCGTCTTTTAAAAACTCCTCCATAAATCACCAAGGTTGTGACCAAGAACTCCTGCTTTGAAAATCTGCTACTGGGTGATAAGAGAGAGAAGATAATGGGATGGATGGACATTTGCTGTAGTACACCATGGTTGTTTTTCAAGATGTTATTATTCCTATTTTATTCATAAGAAGCCAAGGCATATAAAAATGTAAGGATCTGTGTGAATGATCAGACAAGCAGATTGACAATACTGCAATCTGAGCACATTATCCTACATGTCAGATTGAGGGCTGTCCTCCCTCTGCATCATACTAGTTAACCACACACAGACCGTGACCATCCTATGAATGGATAGGGATAGCCAGCAGGATAAGTGGGAGCAGTGAAAGTACCTACTGCTGAGTACCTACATCACTCAAAATCTTTCACTGTCCCTCCAGACTTTCAGAAATAGAAAAAGAGTGAAGGTGCAGTTCAAGCAGATGGTTCCCATTTCTATCCTTTGGATTTTCCCTGTTTATTTTCCTCTTGCGAGGGCTATACTCTAGGGCCCCAAGCTTTCAACTTCCACGGCAAAAATACAGACATGGGCAGTTAGGGGCTGATCCAATGTCCACGCAAGCCTGTAGCTGAAAGGACTCTGTTGCCTTTGCTAAGTATTAGATAGAGCCCTTGCCTAAATGCATGGAATACGAATGAAAATAAAATGCTCAAAACCATTTAGTTTTGACAGCAAACAATGGACAGAAAAGACCAGTGAAGATATTTGACAAACCAGGCTAAATGTCATTGAGTTTTGTTATGAAATAGAACAAGAATTGCTGAAAATAACCTTGGTTCAACTACCTCTTTTATAAGGCACAGCAGATTCAGCTGACTGCAGCAAGGAGGAAGATTTTTCAAGAAATTAATTTAAACTCACATTGCAGCTCTGGAGGACTACCAGCTAAGAGTGCTGAGGCGGAACAGCTGGCTGAAAGGAAGTAATCGTGTCTTTGGAAAGGTAATTCATAAGTATTAAGCATGCATGATTTGCTATCTATCACCTCTCCCTGCTCCAAAACACTTTACAAGCACCAGGCACTTTGCCCATGTCTGTCTGGCAGGACCTGGGAGTACTTCCTAGCTCCTCTGCCTAGGTATTCATGCCAGCTACATTCAATTCTGTATTGAGACCAGACTCAGATACAGATTAGTCCCCTCTATCCCATGTAGTGGGAACCCTGCCTTATGATCCAGGAGGTGACTACAAAGTGCCCCTGCTGCTCCCTTGATTGGAGCAGAAAGTATATGCCTGGAGCTAACTTACTCCATACTCTTACAACATTTGTGTCTGAAGCAGACCAGAAGAAGGCATTCATCAGCATCTCATTCAATGTTCCACTAGGAAAAAAATATAGACTGCAGTTTGATCATTCACTGCTCTTACAGAGATGAGATTTTCTTTGGTTCTTTTTTTTTTCCCCAGAAAATCTGGACTGTATTTCCAATTGATCAAGAAAGCAAAATAAAACTTTTTTTTTCCAGGTGTAAATGTTGTAGTTATCCATAGATATTCCAGTAACTACATCTATATTATTTTCATCCACTACTGATATCAGAATATATACATGTAGCCATATATTAACATGTCTACTTGGCATCCCAGTGCACCAAAAAAATTAGCATTTTCTTATGCAGACAGTGGTATCTGGCTTCCCTACCAAATAGCAATAACATTTATTTGACATAAGTAGAAACTTCCCTACAAAACAATGACTTCCCACAAAATAAAGGCATTCAAAACTAGAGCTTTGGGATCCATTCAGTCAGCTGACTAAATTTCAGAGACAAAATTAAATTTCTTTTCTACACATATTGGAGATAACTCTAGCATTTCAGTAAATGAGACATCCTTGATGTTCCAATAATCAAGTGTAGCCTCTGAAGTACATCAAGTGGCTGACCTGGGCAGGAGCTGTGTCTGCTTAGGAATTCCCGAAAGGGCCTTTTGAACACTCCTTCTGTGGATCTGTCCACGACTTCAACACAACTGGAAAAAAAAAAAAAGCTATCTCTTAGATATTTATCTTGATCCACAGAATAGATACAAACCAACCCTTCAGACTTTTACTTGATCCCATATGAAAACTCAGGTCAATCAAAAATTATTAATGGCATTGTGAAGCCATACTGCATCAGTACAGGCTCCCAATGATCCATAACAATAAAACAATCTGCCCATTATTAGTGCCTAAAGTAGCAGAGTTGGACCCCTAGAATAGGTTATGCTCAGAAAAGCAAAGGAACCCTCCCTGAAAGTTTTCCCTTTTTCTTGTTTAGCACTATCTAACTCACCTACGTGAGAACTTGCACCTCCTGAAAAGAGAACAAAGAAAACAAAAAGCTGATTTCACAAATTGAAATGCATAAGAGGGCACCTGAAAGGAGACAAATCAATGAAATGACAGTTGTACAGCAGGCATAAAAGAAGTAATTTGAGTTAGAGAGCAGACCACATTTATAGACTGGAAACAGCCAGAGATGTAGCGCCTGGGGAGGGGTCCAGCTCACAAACAGCCTCACAGGCAGCGTACATAAAACACAGGGTAACATTTTTGCATAGTGTGTTGTAGTAAAGTGCGAGTCATAAACATCCCAGAAACAAAGCTGGAAGGGATCTCAAGAAGTCATTTATTCCATGCTTTTAACGTGAGGCAGGCTAAATACAGCTGAGAGTATATGTTCAATCTGTTCTTAAAAAGCTCTAATAAAGGTCAAGCCATGGATATACATGGAGAGTAAGGGAAGGAAATTAATTCAAAATACACTACCAGCCTTTCAAATGGCTGGGTTCCCTATGTCTTCTCTGCAAAGATGCTTTATTGAAGCAATAAACTGTATCTCTATTGTCGGTTAAAACCAGAAGTACTGGGTGTTGAGATCAGATCCCCAGTGCTAATGCTGGGTGCCCCTATTTTGTCCAGAACAGTCAGAAGAGGATGAGGAAGAAGTGGGAAATGGCCCGTTTGAAAAAGAAATCGGCTGCTATTGACACAAGAACAAGAGAAATATCTCAGTACCTCACTGAGTCAGCAACTGGATCCTAACGACTTTTCAATGCATCCAGGAAATGTCCAGAGTCACAGGCCATGGCACTGAGCAGACACTAATCAGTAATTATGATCCTGAAGTCAGTCTCAGTGAAGTCAAGATGTTCCCACATCATTCAGATTTAATGCAAAAGTTATTTTTGTTTGTTATTGTTCCTTAAAACCCAAGGCATAGAAGGTTCTTCCCCAATTTTTGTGAAGGTATAATCCAAGACACACATGCAATACAATCAATATTTAGCAGCACCCAATCAATAAGGCTTATGAGAGGAAAATATTAAAGAGAAAGGAAATGAAAAAAATGTTCAGCAGTAAAAACAGGTGCTTACTAAATAAGCCATAACTGATCCATAGACTTCTGGCCTAAATATCATGGTGTACTTATCCCTTTCTCTAATTTCAGACATAAGAAGGCTGAAAATGGCTGAAAATGAAGACAGAACAAGAAGGGACTGAGTGGTTTACCAAGGGTCAGTTCTAGTATACCCCTGGGAGTCAATCAACAGAACACAAGAGAAAAAATACCTGGAAGGAGTGCACTAACCTGCCTATGTGTCTGCTGAAGCAGTCAGAAGCTCACGATGATTCTGGGCTACAGTGAGATAAACTGGTGCTGATGTTCGTGCCAAACCACAGACACCACACTCAATTTGTTAGGGAATAACCCCAGGTCTTTCCAGCAAAATATTCACTCCTTCCATATCCTGTCAGTGAGCAATATGGAAAAATTTCCCTCTAATGGGGGAGTGCTGTGTCCTAAAACAAGCCTGGGAAACCATAGCTTGTACTTCATGCATGAAAGTACTGGACAATTAGAAACTCAGCTGAACCATGCAGATTGTCTGCTGATGAGGGTAGACATTATTAAAAAACTGTGGAGGAATTTATTCTTTGTAGTTTACAGCTGTTGCCATTTCAACCACAAGGCCAAGTTTACATCCATGACAGCCAAAAACTACAGCACATTAAAAAAGAGATCCAGCTTGATAATTACACTACCATTTTCCACCTTTCTGAGGGAATTTTTTTTCCTTCTATTTCAGTGGCTTTGTCAGGGCAAAAGATGACTTGTTTGGTACCCTAGAAAGATGGGGTCTCTTGTTGTTCCCCAAGATGGGATAGCTGGGACAGGAGGAGTGTCTTGGAGCAGTTCCTGTCCCCTCTGGGTGGGAGGCTAGGCTGTTTTCAGCCTGAGTGGGATTGCTAGTGTCTCCTTTTCATAATGTCTTTCTCCCTCCACACTCCTCATAAAACTACTTCTACAAAAAATGTACCTCCCTCACAGAGGGGAGCAGGGATGGGGCTCAAATAGAGATGAAAGAGCACATTAGTCTTCATGTGGTGATTTTTTTTTTTAGTTACCTGTTAAGATCCAGCAAAGACTCCAGAGATGTGTTTTTCTAATTACCTGGATAAAAAGAATATGCTGTTTAGACACTGCAATGACACTCTGATGTCACCCGTTTAATACAGTCCATTGAGCAAATGAAGACAGTCTTCCATTACCTTGGTTTGATATCCTTGATTAAACTGAGCTGCTGCCTGTTTGGAGTTCACCTCAGAGCTGAGTGATATCTTCACTGCTGTTCCAAAATCAGTGAAGCAAGATAAAGACCAGCCACCTTAACATTGCCACATGGCCCCGGTTCACATCTTCATAACAAACCAGGAAACATCCCTGAACATGTAGATTGCCTAGTCTGATCAGAAGAGCACAAGTGTTGGGGCAGGCGTCACTTGTCATGCTGCATGACTCTAAAGTTGTTGTCCTAGGATCATCTGTATATGTGATGGCCAAGGAGCAGCCTATTGCATATTTAGCTGGATAGTGCATGGTGTGATAGACACCTCACAATAATTTTAACAGTCTGCATTGGCCTAGTAACAGTGTATTGCACAAATATTTTGGTTAAGTTTAATAGCAGACTGTAAGGAAAACAGTCAGAAAGGAAGAAAAATGGCTTGAACTCAGCCAGCCCTGCAGTTAACACAGGACAATGGGAAAGTCATGGGCTCACAGGAGTCTGGTTCAGCTTCCTGCAGGGCCTACTGAACTGGCTGGGAAAAACAGAGCCAAAAGTCTGACAAGCGAGAAGCACAAATGAACTCTGGCTGCATCAGCAGGACTCTCTTTTCAGAGCCAGGGAGATCTTGCGGAGCTGTTCAGGGGCACCAGACCGAGACTCAGGCACTCACTGCAGTGTCTGCAGAAGCAGACACCTGCCTCAGTTGCCAGAGGGGCAGAGCTTTGGATAATTTGGAGAACGGGGAAGAATTGCTCATTTTGTAAATGCTTTTTTGGAAAAGGAAACAATACTATAGTTTTGAGAAAGTGGTTTTGACATTTTGTGGGCATCATTTGTCACATTATCCTTGAGGGAAAGTCCACAGACATCCAAACATGGTTTTTGGTGAAACCTTTCCTCCCTGTACTGTAAGCCCCTGGCAACTCAAGGAGAGTCAAGACTCAGACTCTTGAAATCTCCCCCAGCTAGCGAAGGCTCAATGTCCAAGATGAGGCCAAGACCCAGTTTCTAGTAATGAACTCTGATGGGACTACGGATTTGAGCCCCATAGCCCCACTGGTCCAGGATTACCCTGGGGCAAGCTTGCATCAGGAGAAAGCATCGACTGTTGGCAGTGAGGATGGTAATATCCTTTGCCAGGACCTAGTGTCCTTTGCTCTACAGCAAGTAAGTAAGCTAGGCTTATTTAAGTCACCTGAAATCATGTTTAATCTATTAGCGTATCAGTGATTTTGCATTACATTTGCAGCGGAGAATGTGCCAGGCCTGCTCAGCTCCTGCCTTCCAGTTCCAGGGCACTAACAAGAAGTACTCTTTATGATCATCTGAGTGTATCCACACAGCATTGCTTTTCCATGCTGCATTTCAAGAACTAGCAGTTCTCCTCTTCCAAAACCAAACTGCTTATTTAGATGAAATTTCATCAAGACTCTTGTGGTCATTGTAGATGTGCATCAGTAAGGAATGACACAGCCCTTGTTGGACAACAGCAAACACTCACTGGCTTATGTATATAAGGACAAGTGAGTGCTAGGTCATATTTAATTTGCCCTTACCACACTGACCATAATTCCATGTAACCAGAAGAAAACATTGCATGATGGGGAAAACAGGCAGACCACAAACTAAGTATACACCACAAAATCCAGTACAGCATGTTGAGTAAGCAGATGTCACAGGAAGGAAAGTACAATATAATGTAGGTACTGAAAACCTTCAACTGACATTTGCTCTTCTTTATTTCTGTCTAAAGATCTCTAACACCTGGCTTCATGATCTTATTTTTTATTCTTTCCGAGATAAAATGGAAAGCTTTTATCTGCAATTCTCTGAAAGACATTTTTCCCCTGTTCAGAAAAACGGGTATCTTCTTGTTACAGGTGAATTAATGTTCATCTGGTAGATGATTTCTGACCAACCAACCATTGACACTGGTGGGTTACTTTAGAGAAAATCTATTTATGACCATAAAGAAAATTACTTTTAGCTGGAATCAGCAGCAGAAACAAAAGGTTTGTCAATCTTAGGTAGCCTGAGCAGCACCTTGTCCCTTAGCAGGGAGCTAGCCTCGAAATACAACACTAATAAAGGAAGAAGTGGCCCATAAGAGCATCAATCTTTTCTGTCCACAATCGCTCATAGAAACTACAGCTTAAAATCTCAGCAGGGAGCTGGATGTCAAGTACCTCATGCTTTGGAAGCACAACTTCAGAAATATTACAGGGGCTCAATTTTAAGGAGTCTTCTAAAAATCAGGCTTTGTTTTGGGCATCATAAGCTGTTCAGCATTACCAGCCAGATGCTAAGATCTTGGGCAGATAGTACATCGTCCCATAACCAATATGTACTTCTTTACAATAGGAACTCAATCTGCTGTTTGTAATGCTTGGCATTCTAACCTCAATTAAATACACCAAGTAATCTGCAGGATATGTCTCTGAGCATGCTTACATGGTAATAATGATGTTAAAGTAGAATGGCCATATGATTTATTATGTCTTGTGAAATAAAGCAAAGCCAATCTACTACCACAGGAAGCACCATCACAGTAGAAAATGGAAACAAGAAAAAATTAAATACCACCCAGGCCTGGTTTAAACATGCAAACTTTCTAATAAAATATCAGAACCAGATGCTGCTAAAGATGAGTGATAATTAAAGAAGATAAATTAAAGAAATGTTTTTCCAGGGAATGACTCTACTGCACACAAATTGTTTCAGCATGGGGAAAAATATATAATAAAATTACTGCTGCTGCCTGTTTTCAAAAGTTTCCATTAATAAGTGAAGGTAGGTTCCCTGCTAAATTCCCTTATATCCAGGCTCCCTCTTTGCCTCTGTTGGTTTAATCTCAGTGTGGTTTAGCAGAGTGAGCAGAGGACTGAGCGCCAAGAACTCGGTTCCAACACTGACTCACTGTGTGGGCTCCCTTATGTCATGCTCCAGGCAGGTCAGCCCTGAAAAGCATATCTCTAAAAATGGTCCTGAGGGGTCCAGAGCCTGACAATCTCCCTACTCTTGTGTCAGATGCACACAGTTCACCAGAGGCTTTCCTCTGACCGCCAGCCCAGCAAACTGATCTCGGGGTAAGATGGTGTAATGTGATTTTTTTTTTGGCTTGGTGTCTCATCACAAGAAATTAGTACACTGGAAGCCAAATTATGCAGGCACCTGTGCAAACTCACGGCAGGAAACATGGCTGGAGCATTGCAGATAAAGGGTGGATTCAGCAGACCCACTAAGACCACCCTGGAGCTTTATGTGCCTGTGTATAAACTCATCTTAGTCCAGGCTGTTGTTAAGCTTCATTTTAGCTAAACACAACATGGTGTTTAAGCCCCTCAAAGACTTTTAATTTTTTTTAGATTTCTCGCATGCAGCAAAGTGCCTATCTAATTGTCAAAGGCATTTTTGTAGCAAATAAAATAACGTGCTGCACCAGAAGAGGAAAAGAATAAAATGAAACCACGTAAATACATGGCCTACTTCCCTTTTAACCACATGTTCCCCAGGCTCATAACCTCTGCAAAAGCCTATGAGGAATAATGTGGTTTGCAGTGTGCCTGTAAGGTCAACAAATCTGGCCTGTTTCAGGCTGAACAAGGGCTCAGACACAGGATCAGGTTCCCCTTGCTTACTGAGCGTCTGTGTGAGCACTTTGCTTCGCACACAGCAAGCGAAAGGTGAGACAGTGCGGCTTCAACCCACCTCATGTGGGTTTGTGTCCCTGGGCTCCGCTTCCCGTGCCTGAGGCACTGAGAGGACACGCACGGTGGTTCTCTGCAGTTCGACTGCCTCTCACAAACCGGGGTAACACAGCTGCACGTCTTGTATGCAACTGTGAAAGCAAAGGGAGCATCGTGAAGGACACTGGGCTCACAGCTCTTTCTCCTGGATAGCAAAGTCAAATGGAATGGATGAACACACACGGAGTCAAGAACAGGGACAGGCCTCTTGAGCACGCAAGCTCCTAGCTATTTGCAGATGTTTTAGCTCAATTTGGGAATTTATCCTCGATTTGAGACTCTGTGCAAGCTAAATCTGTCCACAGGTCAGTCTGCTGGCCCCAGCCATGTGGCGAGGCCAGCTGCACTCTGCACTTCTTCCACCCCAGCCTCCTAGGAGGGAGGCTGCTGCTGCTGCGCTGTGCAGGCACAGGGGGACAAGGGCTATGGATGACGGTAGCTAGGGCTGATTCCAAAACAGTAACAGGCATGTTCTGCAGGCCAGACCCAGAGACAGAAGAGCAATGCTGATCACAGCTCTCCTTTAGTCCTTTAAAAAGTATATTTATTAAGACCCTCTACCCACTGCACTTTGAACTCTAAATAAGAAGTGTTGGTTATGCATCTCACAGGAAGTCTGGTGATCTCTCCTTGATCTCTGCTTTAATCCTCATGTTACCAATGCTGCAGGGCATCTGCCCCCAAATCATGCTTCTCACCAGCTGGACAGACTTCCCTGGACACGCTGAATACAAGATTCAGTGGGAAAAGAATAGGAGGGGAGAGGAGGGGAGGGGAGGGAAAGGTTTGGGAAGGAAAGGGAAAGGGAAGGGAAAGGGAAAGGAAAAGGAGGAAAGGAGTCATGAAATGGGGTGTGTAATTTATATATGAGGGAAAGTTTAAACCAGTGTGATTGGCAAGAATACAACGCTACTAAAAGCCAGAGACATGCTAATTGGTGAGTAATTTAGGTAAACTCTATTGATCTTGTAAGTTCGCCAGTTTTCAATTTTCACTTTTGCTTGTAAACAGCTCAGAAAATAAGACTTAACCAGAAACGCATGATCAGTGACTTTTTCATTCATTTTTTTAGCAAATGTAGCTTCTGTATCTTGAGCGGTGCTCAGGTTTGACTAAGGGAACAGTTACAGAGAGCTTCCCTTGACTCACCTAAGCCTCCTCCAGAGAGAGTTGGAGCAGGCCAGGTCCTATATGCTTTCCATATTTCCATTATTTCCATTGCAGCTGCAAACCAAGATATTCTTTTCAACCATGGTCTTCACTGCTAGCAACCAGTATGAGAAATAACCACCAGAGGCCTGTGATACCTCAGCCATGGCACTGCAGAGGTGGGGGATTCTAAATGGTCAAGCTTGGTTCAGCTCAATTTTCTGCAGTTCTTACAGCCATGCCCAGCATAGAAGCTCTGAGCTGCTCAGAAATTTGACTGACATCATCAGCTTGCTGACAGTAAAGGAATGTGACTATTGTCTAATGATTTGAAGATGAGTTTAGTTCAACAACTCATGTAAAGGAACAAAAAAAGAAAGCTTTTATCCCATTATCCCATTTATCCTTTATTATTTGGGCTGTAGTGAAGGCAAATTTGACAGTGTAGCCAAAACAGGTATCCCTGCTCATCCACTCTGCTCCTCTGCCACAGGTTAAGAAGGTCTTGTCCTCTGAAAGAAGCACCATTGTCTGCTGGCCGATCCTCAGCTGCCGCAATAGAGGGCTCCTTCTTCCCCTCGGAGAGAGCATCAGGAAGCAGGCACAGGCTATTCCACATTAAGAAAAATATTTACTTTACAAGCGCTGAAATAAATTTTGGAAAAGTGAAAAATAATATTTATTTTGATGATGTTAAATTGCATTAAAGTCGAAAGTGAAAATTAGATGCATGCACATACAATAAAGGCATTATTCACTAATCACAGGAACATAAAAGAACTGGAAAATACCCTCCTTCGCTGCCAGTAGGAAAGCTGATCTGGAATAAATTACAGGCAAAATGTATAATTAAGCAAGCTATTATTATCCAGTGTCTGAGCAGATGCTGACCTCGTTTATGGTGATTGGGATAAGAATTTGAGATTTGATTTCATAGCTATGTCTGTGATGCCTTGGACCTGTTGTACTGCCCCAGAAATTCCCAGTATGCTAGCACTGGTATCTAAGTGTGGTGCTCATGGATTCCTGTCCTCCTCAGCTGCTTTAGCTTCTTGGAAAAGAGAAATGATTTCACTGATCTGTCAGCCAGCCTGCATACTTGAAACCTGTGTTTAATTACTTTGAAGAAGCT
Source organism: Pseudopipra pipra (assembly GCF_036250125.1). Classification (NCBI taxonomy): domain Eukaryota; kingdom Metazoa; phylum Chordata; class Aves; order Passeriformes; family Pipridae; genus Pseudopipra; species Pseudopipra pipra. The sequence goes on from NC_087551.1 coordinate 62,840,341, forward strand.
TTAATATTCTACCAGTACAAGGAGAGGGGACCTTCCACTGCAGTGCTATTCTCTTATTTTTTATTTTTTGCAGGTTTAGGCTTGTGGCTTAGTTACTGAAACAATAATTCCATTGAAAATATCCTTGGCATGAGAGATGAGCTGCCAAAGTGTTATGGGCACAGTAATTTGTATATAGAAATGAGGATCCAGGGAACAACATGAACATCAGTGTCTGGAGGGGCTTATGATTAAAACATTATGCTGAGCTTTTATGATTTCTACAGCTAATTAGCAAGATTTACAAGCATCTAACAAAAACCAAGGCTGAACACAGTAATGATCCTTATTTTCCACTTGAAGCAGAAAACTACTGGGTTCTAAAATAGCAGGGAAAGGAAGAGGAAAAACACCCTTATCTTTTCATTTGCCCACAATTTAGACTAATTGCTTCTCTTTTCCATAGGATGAGTGGATGTCTCTCAGGTGGCAAGCATGAAGTCTGTGACTTACTCACATTGATGGCAAAACCTTGTTGATTTAACAGAGAAAAGGCTTCCTGCTGTTTTGTTATGGTTTCAGACTAGCACTGGTTTTTGTTTTCCAGCAGTGTAGTGGGGGAATGCGAGGTGTCTGAAAAAGCCACTTCCACCAATATATACTTGGTTGATTCTGTTCCCCTGAGGTGCAAAAGGAAAAGGAGTAGGGTGGGGGGGAAAGCAAAAATACTGAGTTACTCTGTAGAGCAATGAAGGGGTTAGTCTGCAGCCGTAGACTGCAAGGGCCTCCGCTGCACCCAGGAGGGCTTCTGGCCAGCAGCGCATGGAGGGGGTGTGATGACCCCAGCCCTTCCCCTACAGTTTTTGTATTTTCAGAAGCCCAAACATCCTCATGTAGTCACAGACTGAAAACCCCTGGCCAGCATTGTAAAACTTGTCTATTTTGCCTGACCAAACCTTTCAGCCAGAAAAGGAGACACTCTCCAGAAAACTTGATTGCAGGGACATCTCATTGCACAGGATGAGCCTTGCTCAAAGTGAGATGAAAAACAATGATTGTTACTGAAGCCAGTGGCAAAGGAATTGCTCCAATACAGACCCATAGCAACTGCAGTCACATGTGGTGACTGATTTTGTGGTGATTGCAGCTAGCTCCTGTGTGCAGAACAGCAGAGATTTCACCCAGAACACAGCTGGTTGTTTTGGTCAGGGTGTCCCTTGTCCAGGTTTGCCTTTGCGAAGAGACTCTCCAGCCACTGTGGGCATTGCCCTTTCCCTGCATCTGCATAGGGCACCTCTCCTGTTTCTAGCCAGGAATACAAGGACCACAGTTGGGTCTGCACTCCCCTGGCTAGGAGTTGTGACTGAGAGCCTCACTGGGCCCTCAGCTGCCTGGGCAGCAGTGCTGCCCGTGGAATAGCACTACATGTAGGGAGATATGCTGTTTGTACAGCCACCTGAGGCAAACTTGACCTTCAGAGGGCTGTAATCCATTTTTTCATGGAGGCAAACTTCTACTGGCAGGCACACCTTCCCGCATCCCTGGGAAGTGCTGTACCAACTGTAGGTCGCCACAATGTAATAATTAAAAATACACAGCTAGTGTGACCACAAAAGTCCACTTATAAAGTTCCATCTATTTATGCTAGAGATATACAGCATATCTCTGCTTAGAGATATACAAATACTAATATGCCACACTTTGGAGTATCCTAGCATTTTATCCTTTTTAATGAACCACTGTCATCACCTCCTTCAGTATTTTTTTTCTCGTTCCTGTATTCCTAGACAGTTGGCCTAAATGGGTATTATGGGATAATTTCCACTCCAGTAATGGTTTGGCACTTACATTATACAGTGCTTGGTAGGTGACGCATCATTAAGACAGAGAATCTGATGAAGTTTCTGGTGAGTCCCACACTGGAGTCATGCCATACTCTCCATTTTCACCTCCAAAGCCAGTCCATTTTTCTGGTGATATGGAGTGGGAGCAATTACACAGGAACTTTTTTTTCAGAGTTTCTGGTCTAACATTAGATTGGAAGGATAAGCCAGAGAACTTTCACTGAAGTGGTACCTTGGCCAGAGGTGCTTCAGACTATGAGAATGTCACGTTGGCACCTCCTACTGCAAAATGTCCAGTGACAGGAACATCAGCAGAGCTTGACCTCACCGTATAAAGCCAGGGTGTGTATGGGTACAAAGCTCTCAAAACAAGGCTGTGCATGAAAGGATCTCACGCTGCTGTAAAAAGAAAAGTGGAAAAAAGGCCTGGCTTGGGCAGCATTGCTGGGATGCCAGCAGAGCTTGGACTAGTACCTGTAGCAGTGGGAGGGGACTAGGGCAGGGGGCACCCTGTCACAGGCAGCCCCCTGCATTCTTCATCCTCCAGCACAAAGAGCGGAGTCCTCCCAGCTTCCTTTACAGGTGTGCAGGGAAATGGGGGAACAACAGGCTGCTGGGGCTCTCTTCCCAAGCATGTGGGCTCCAGATGGGCCAGGAGTGAAAGCCAGTCAATATGGAATATTATTTATAATAACAATAATAACAATATTAATAACATAAGAACATCTGGTAGCATTTTTTGCCTCCATCTGGTAGGCTGGAGGCAGAGCATCCGGGTGACATGACAATCGGTATTTCTGTTTTCAATTTAGCCCCAGCTCAGCTGCTGCAGTTACTCAGAGAAAGGCGCTTCCAGGGACATGTCTCTGGCTCCCGGCTCGGCTGGCCCCGCAGGTGTCCCACCACTAACGGCAGAAGCACCTAAGATCATCCATGCCTAGGTTTCCTTTATTGGCTGTTTCATAAGAGATTGCAAGGGGCTTTTTACGCTTCCATGGCTCCTTTCCATCTCATCCTGTGAGGAAGTTGCCCAACTGCAACGATGTGCGGTTTCAGACAGAAAACAAAAGCTAGCTGCTTTGAAATCAAACCAGAAACAGCCTTATTACACATTTCACGCTATTGAAAGTATATTGGACTAAATACATATTTGAAATATTTTGGTATTATTTTGAATTCTGAGGCTTTCAAATTTGTCCAGTAAATATATCACTTCCACCTACAAAGATTTCAGTTTTGACATGCAGCTAGCATCTAGCCTAAGAAATTAATGCTGTGGTTAAGAACAGTCCTCTAGCTTTTCTTTCCTAATTATACTGACAGAAAAATAAAAGCAAAATTACCACGGAAGCTGCAGCTGTTGCTCCTAAAGTGCATACACATAGTTGCATGAGGAACATCCATCCTGCTCATCATTAGTTTCTCCCAGCAAATTCTAGGCTGGGGAGCTGATTTCTTTGGGATCTAGTGAAGTGGGTGGATTCCCCAGCCATGGAACAGTTGAAGCATTGCACAGACTCTCATCTGCTGTAAATTTATACATGATGACAAACTTAAAAGGTGCACTATGAAAACTTCATGTTCAAGAATAATGTTCATTTAAGTATTTGAGCATTCTCTCTGAAGTCATTAAAGACTGAGGTTTACGTAAAGCAAATGAAGTGTTCCCCTTATGCCTTCAGAGGCATGTATCCTGTTCCTGTCCTTGGGGTCAGCCAGCTCTGCATGTACACTCAAGGACAAACGAGGCCTCAACACTCACTATATTATCAAATTTGCATATGAAGTAGCAAAAAAACTGGTGATAAACAGAAAATCCAGACCTTTGGCTCAGCACTTGTCCAGTTATTAAAATCAGTTGCTTTAGATGGCATCTGAAATTAATCCATTTCTCCTAATGCACTTTACACAGTACTCTGTGAATAATAGCTTAGAGTAAATCTAATTATGCAGCTTGACCTCCTAGTTTATGCAGCTGAATTTATAAGGCAATGCAAGGCTGCTCCAATCATCTTTGCTCTAGTGCTGTGATCCTTAAAATCCGTAAGATGAAAATTTCAATAATGCAGCACTATTTATAACAGACAAAAGCTAGGACTTTGGGTTAATTCTACCTCCAGCCTTATTTTATTCCCCACATAGGTTCCCTGTTGTCACAAATATTATTAGCATATGAAATCTGCTGACTGCTAAAGTTTGGGGAATTCCAATACTGAAGGAATTCCATACCTTAAATCTAATACAATTTCTAAAGCAGACCCTCTTCTAATGTATATTGTAAAGCTCTCCTGGTTGGTTCAACACTTAGTGAAAGTAGCTGGGAGCCTGGAGCTCTGGCATACAAACAGAGTGCCACAATTCCATCTCTTGGCCTGGAGAGGCAGTTGCTCCCTTTCTTTTTGGAGATGCTTGTGATGCCACCAAAGTGGGGCCCCAACATTCTCCTTTTTTCAGAATCTCATGGCTGGCCCCGAGTGCAGTGATTACATTACGGGGCAGAACACAAACAGTCTAGAAATTTGGCCACTGAGCAGCCAGAAGAAATGGAGAGGAAGCAGAGTGGAAACGAGCAGACTTGGGAAAAGGAAACTGGGAAGGAACAAAGAGAGAGCTGTAATCAGAAATCATCTGAAGCAATGCTGTTAATACATTATGCATAACAATGTCCTTGATGACAGCCCAGGACTCTCAGCTTGGGCCAGGGAACTGTCAGCTAGAAAGGAGTAAGTTGTTACATAGGTTCATGCTATTAATAGTGACAATGCTCAGTAAATCTTACCTTGTGTGATGTAAACAAGTTTTTATTCCCGTGGCTCTGCACAAGTCCTTCTAAATCCAGAATTTATTTGTCTCCCAGCTACACAGACCAGAGGTCCAGCTTTGCAGGCAGAAGTGAAGCACCATGATACTGAGCACTGCACTGGGTGCATCCATTTTTAGCATAAATAGGTATGATTCACCTTCCTCTTGCAAGATGTTGATCTTCTCTGTTCAGTTTCTCCTCCGCTTCCCACATTATACTTCTCCAAAATGAACTCTTCCCTCCCTTCTGTAGTGCATTCCCTCGCACACAAGCTCTTTTGCTTTATGTGAACTCAAGTATTTGTGACAGTCAACTGGGAGGGGGACAAGTGGTTCCTACCTTTGTCTGAAAGATTTGGTGCAGCAGAAGTGTGGGAACTACATTTCCACAGTCTCTAGAGAGGTCTTGCAGCCTGGAGAGACAGCCTTACCTCTTCCAGTGCTTCCTCCAAATACGATAATTAAATCCTTGAACCCAAAGATGACAGCTTCAATGGGGAGACTGAAGTCCACAATTGCAAAGCTTTCTAAACCCCTTTCTCCTACAAGGTGTGTTAAAGAGCCCTGGTTCTCCCTGGCAAAGGGGTGTGTGTGTGTGTGTGTGTGTGTGTGTGTCTGTGTCTGTGTGTCTGTGTGTGTGTGTGCATATGTGTTCAAACTGTGTGTCCCACAGACTGGGTAAGCAGGTAGAGCTGGAACTGAAAGAGGAGAGACTCAGATTAGATATGAGGAAGAAATTATTTACTGTGAGGTTGGTGAGACACTTGAACAGGTTGCTCACAGAATCTGTGAATGCCTCATCCCTGGAAGCATTCAAGATCAGGTTGGATGGGGCTTTGAGCAATCTTGTCTAGTTGATCTAGAATATGCTCCTGCCCATGGCACAGGGCTTAGAACAAGATGATCTTTAAGGTTCCTCCAACCCAAACCACTCTGTGATTCTAAGAAATACCTTCTCAGTCCTTCACAGTGTGCCTTACTTTATCATCAGAGGGAAGCAGAGTCAGTCAGCCAGTCTTTAAATACCGATGCAGAGGATACTTCAATTTATTTTTGTTGGTTTATGCCTTTTTCCAATGGTTGCCTTTGAGCATCACTTACAGACAAGACACTTTCCTCTCCTTCCAGGCCAAAAAAAGAAAAAGCTCTTTCCCCAAAAAGGTCTGGAGAAGAACAGATACAGTCTACCCAGCAATTAAATTTGAGAGTTTCCAAGAACTGCAGGATTTTCCAAGCATCAATACCTGCAAAGTTGGTTCAACATTCAGACTTGTTCTTCAGCAAAGAAAAAATGTTGACTAGATTTACCTTTGGTTTCCAAATTTAATTTATGGGCTCCCTGAGCACTGAAATATTTGGCACTTCCACCTACGTAATTCTGAGTGCTTTGGCCAGGGGACCATGGATTACTCTGTATTCTCAAAGAGGATGCAGCTGGAAGCAAAGTTCCCTTCTGACATCAGGTTAGAGCTGCCGTTAGTGAGCTGACAGCTCGTGCTACAGGGGAAGGAAGAGAAATATTTTCTGGATTCATAAAGAAAGGACCCCGGAGTGGTCAGTAAATGGGAGAAGAAGTGAAGATGACTAGTGTTGTATTGATTGCTGTCAGCAAGCAACTCAGAGCACAGTCCCTTCCAAACTCTTTTTAAGGAAAAACAAAAGACTAGGGAACAGAAGCCATCCAGCCCAGTAAATCAGGATGGACAGTCCACCACTACACTGGGTAAATGAGCTGGTCCAGTTCCTACCACAAAATAGCAGAAGCTGGAAGGCTAAGCCCACTTAACTTCAACCACCTTTTGCTAATGTGAGACCTTAAACCACACATTTTGGGGGATCAAGAAACAAGAGTGCTACTGGCTGCATTACAATGAACAAAATAAGCAGCAAAGTACTGCATGTGGGTAATAAAAATAATAGCCAGTGGGAAACATGAGGAATCACTTAAATGATGCAAGAGAAAGAAACGATATACATCTGAGTATATTTTTTCATAGGCAAACAGATGAAAACTGGTCCTCCAGCAAAGCTGGGGTACAGCCAGGGACTTAGATGTTGCAATGTTTTAATTTGCAGATTTCCTGTTGCCTAGCAGACTCCTCAGCCAGGAATTAGACACTCAAGATACAATTCCCAGGGAGAATTAGGTGCCTTAGAATAGTATTCCTAGAAACCAGCACACTGATCATGAAGTTATTTACACTGTCCTGGAGAAACCACAGCAGAAGAGAATGGGACCACAGTCAGAGACAGCAAAAATATCTCTCTGCTTAGTCTGAATCTGCTCCTGATGGAAGGTGTTCACATCCAGGTAACTGTTTGTCACATAAGGATACGTTGCTCTTTCTTCACCTCCCATTGCCTCCAGTATTCCAGTAGCTAGATCATTCTCCACAAAGAACTCTGCCAGAAATTGACCTTCTCCTTTTGCCCTCTTATTAAGTGTACATGAGTAATATTTATGTGAAATCACCTGAGAGATACATCCAAGAAACAACTATCCCAAAGAACATTTATGTGATTTTACCCAGCTAACAGTAAAATGTCTCTGCATAAGCAGAATCTATTTAGGTAATCTTATCATTCAGACAGCTGTATACTGCTTGCAAGCAATCTCTCCACTGATTTCAGTTTGTCTGCAGATCTTAAGGCATTGAAGAAACCTGCTTTAAAATAATTAAAATATACTTCTCATTGTCCAATTTAGAATAATCTTGACAGTCTAGCCGTAGAAAAACATTTTGAAATTGGCATGAATTATATATGCTTTAGACTTGTATTAGGGATTTTTTAAAATTTAAGATAAAAGTGCACTAAGTAATTTTCAATGCAGCATCACTCCCAGTCTCAGATTCAGCAGATTTCTGTCTCTAGGCTGCCAGTGAAACTTTCTTTCTGTAGGTGAGTAATTTTCATTAGTTCCTTATTTAACTCTTTAAGACAGGCTTCCCTACTAGATAACCACTGCAATTTGAAACCACAGGAAAGCAAACTGCAAACCTCTTTGCCCAGAATGACTGCAAACATGCTAGCAAACATGCACTCAAAAAACAAAACAACCTTTAAGTTAATGAGGATGCATGCCAATAGCCATCATGTCTTCTGCTATGTGAATATCCTAGACTGAAAGGATTGAGATAAGTAGGACTCAAACAGTGCTGGTGATGTAGACATTTGACTTAACAGTTAATGGAATGTGCTTCAGAACAACCTACTGGAACTGGTATGAGTAAAAAGAATAAAAAACTAGATTATTTTTCTGACCATACAAGACCATCTCCCACCTCTCAACAGTACCCCAGACTACCCCCCTGTTATAGTTAAGGTTATGTGGGATATTATTAGTGGCAAAACTCTGTCGAATAAACAGGACCCACTTAGCAATCAGCTGGACAAAACAATAGCAAATAGACCACAGAAACAATAATCCTGTGCTGGCAGAGATGGACACTGGATGATCTAATTGACCTTCTGCATTTGAACCTTGTCATCTATCACTGGCTATGGGCTGCAGAAGAATGAAAAATGTGTAAGATGAAAACAGGTTTAACAATGGAAAAAGAAAACACAAATGCAAATGCAGAGTGAATACGATTGCTCAAGATGCAAATTATAACCAGACCCAGAGACAGATTAAGAAATGATGAGTATACTCAGAGTGCCAGGCTCCAAATAGTAGGTTACTGTAATGCCTCCTTTTTAACCCCACTCAGACACTGAGCCAGCAGTAAACTTCATTTGCAGGATTTGGCTCTCCCCATGTTCAGGACATAGGTAGAAATACACATTCAAAGCTCCAGTTTTACTTCTAGGTCTACAGCACTTTAGAGGCAACAACCTAGACTTCATTTTTCAATAGGAAGAGTCACAGAAAGTAGCTCATTTCATCCGAGGCAGCCGAAGGTTGGATAAAACCTGTGTATGGCATAACTAACAGATCCCCTCTGAATACAGCTCTATAAACCCTGATTTCCCAGAGTTTATACTAGAGGCTATGTGAATGCTAGTGGTGCCATTAGCTGAAAAAGCACCTTGGATTTCTACTATAAGCACTCTGAAAATCTTTGATTCGTAGACCAAGTTAATCTGTGTTTCTTCCATCTCCGCAGCCAGTTCCATTAGGCTAGACAGGGCCTGAGGACAACAGCATGCTAAGTGCTTCTCAACAATCTCACTCCTTCAAGATTCTCCATCTCTTTTCCCAGGCCCATCTCAGGCACATCATCTCCTCAGGCAAAATTCAGAAAAAGAGACTGTTCTCCTGCTCTAGAATTGTTTCTCCTCCCTTTTTTTGGGAAACAATGGACTTGCTCCCCAATTCCTGGTAAAGAAGCAACTCTAATGCATCTTTGTGATGAAGCTCAAATGCAGAAACTTTATAAAGGAGAGAAAAGCAGTAAAAGTACTCATGAGAAGCCACAGCTCTGCTCTCTTTCATCTCTGCTACTCGGCTCAAGGTCCACAGAGCACCAGGGTTTCTACAATATCAGGAGGTGGCTGGTAAAATGACTACACCTTACTTCAAACAAACCCACAGCTTCCAAGCAGGTTTGCTGACAAGTATCACCACCTGCTAGAGAAAACAGTGGGAGCCAGTCCCTCAGCCATCAGTTTTTAAAGGTTGGCAGGACCTACTGGAAGGCATAAAGACATTTTTATTATCAACACGTCTAATCAAATAGTTCGATTACAAGATTAACCTAGGATTTTGCAAAGTGATTAGTTTGATTGCCAAAGATTTTCTTACTTATTACTGACCCTTTTTTTCCAACAAAGAGAGGGATTCAGAAAGGTTCATAGATTTTATAAGACTACACCATTCTTCAATTAAGAAAGGTAGAGAAATACTACCCTTTTTCAAACTATTCAAAGGCATTACAAATCCCGCTGCTCTCTGCCATATGATTTTCAAAGCAAGATTAAGAAGGAAAAAATATAACCTTAAAACATACAGCTCAACCTCTCCTAAGATCTTTGCTGCAATAGAAATGGAGCTGAATGTATATGAGTGACCGTCTGTTTTGAAGTTTTACAATTTCTTCTCTTACAAGTAGAATTAATAATAAGTTTATTCTTCAGACTCTTGCTGTCCTCCGACTCTAACAAAATGTCCCCTAATCTCAGAATTACCCCAACAGCTCTAATAAGCTGTTACAGGTCTCTGTTGAACAATTTCTTTGCAAATCAGATTAACACAGAATAATTTCCTTGGCCAAGAAAACCAAGAACTCAGCCAAGAAAAGAAAGAAAAAAAACCCCAAACCTTTCCCCTAAATTTTCATGCAAACACACAACTGTAATAATATTTGAGCATATTTTATCATCAAAATCAACTACTTCATTCTTAAACAACTTACAATATCTAGCCAGTCATCCAACTAAACTGCTGGTCTGTCCAAACAATTAGTCATATTTTAAACCAAAGATAACAAGCAAGATCATGGTTTCCATAATAAATAAATTGATCATTTTAGTAGAAACCATACTTTGTATCTGTTTCTCCAATGTATATGTTATAGTATGTATATCGAGGTAGTTAATACTCAGATTACAACTACTGGAGAACAGAAAAGAAACTGAGGCTGGCATAGATCCTACCTCATCCTGAGTTTCTGCTTCTGGGGCAGGAGTCAGGAAAATGAAAGGTCTCAGTAAACTTCAGTCTGTCATAAGTAATGAGTAGGAAAGAGGAACGGGAACCCACAAAGAAATCAAAACAAGATGAGACATTGAGATTTCAAACTCCCTTCCAATTTATATAAACAGAGGCTATTTCCTTTGGGTTTAAATCTCTACCCCACCTTATTGATGTGTTGTACATTACAAGTAGAGGTCCTAAGCATTTACTTGACTGAATAACCACAGTATGTTGCCAGAAGAACAGTGATCACCAGGAGAACTCAGGTCAACATTGATCAGCCCAATAAACTGGCTGCTCTACCACCTGCTAAGGGGTGAGCGGTTTTACTGGCATGAAGCAGACACATCTGGAGACAAGGACATGGCACATTTTGGTCCTTCCAGGCCCTGCATCCCAGGGCACAACGTCCTGCTTTGCCAGAAGAGGTATCCACAACATAAAATAAAGCAGATGGCCTCCCGCTGCAGTGGGGAGAAGGCAAGAATGTGTGTCTGTCATGGCCTGAGGCACCCAGGCACAGAATCCCTTCCCCTCTACCTGCCCATCTGGGCACGTGCTCAGAGGAGGCTCGACACTGGCTGCTGGTACATCACCTCAAAGCTGGCTGCAGCAGGACTCCCTGCTCACAAGGACTCGCTGAAACAAAAACTTGGGACATTCAGAACAAAAACCCAGGCTTTGGAGTGGGGGTTTTTTGGATAGGTTTTGTTGTGGGTTTGTTGGGGTTTTTCTTCAGGCGGATATTTATGTTGCAGAGAGCACCTGAACTAACTGAAATCTAAGTAACGATGTGGGGAAGGGAGAGGGGCAGGAACAGGGAAAGGAGTGGAAAACATTGGTCATCAGTAATTCTGTACTTATAATAATTTCTAAAACTGGCTAAGCACCTAAGCATGTGCAAGACTGCATAGGCTGAAGTCTTTCTTGGATCACCTCCAAGATATTAATGCAGGTACACTTAAAATTAATGAGATTACATATTTTGTGAGATCCCACCATTTCTAGTTCAAAGTAAGAAAAGTAATTTTGGAGGGGTCAGTTGCCCTTTCTTATCCAAAGAACTCATGCCAATGTAAAATTACTAAGTGGGAGAAGAATTAAAGCATGTCACTGGAAACTGGACAGTTTAAATCTCTGGAGATATACATCTGACTTTATAGTTCATTCTTTGATATCTTTGTTTTAAAGACTGAAAGAGTACAAGCAATTGAATACCAATTAAACAATTACAGTGTCTGCAGGGCATTTTTTCCATTACCGTTTCAATAACCTAAATGAGGTATTTTAGTTATTTCTGCAGAATCCAGATTTACAAAAACACACACACAAACACGCATGCCTGTGAATGCTGAAACCCCTGGTTTATAAAATCACAGTTTTGTTCTCCTCAGTTCTGAGGACAACACAGCAGATTAGTTGGACACTTTTCAAACTGCTCTTATCTTACTTTCCAGATGCTCCAAATCTACAAAGAAAAAGGTAACTGGTACCGAAAGACTCTTTGGGTAGCAGGCTTACAGACTGGCAAAACCTTAAATCAAGAAGCTGTTAGGTCTCCTTTTCTCAGCCCAGACTATAAAGAGGATGTAATATTTCAAGGTAGAAGATTGTCAGGGAAGATATTTGCCTCTGCTTCTATAAATAAAGTATGTTTGGCAGCTATAGGGAAATGGACATTAGGTACTTTTCCATCTCTAGAGTCTATTATTCTAATTTCATTTAGGAATAGCACTGCAGTATCCATCTGTAGCAGTGAAGGCTAGAAAGGCAGAGTTAAGCACAGGCATAAAATCACAGGCTGCTGGAACAGGCAACACGATCAGTTGTCCATATCTGGTAGCCAGTAATCTGATAGTCCAGTCTCTTACCTTTAAGACTGAAAATATCCATCATCATAGAATAGGAATTCATTTCTAGAAGAACAAACATAAAACTTTGAAAATAATCTTCTAGGCATGTGCTGGAGGCACCTCACCACTCTGTCCTCTGTCTTTGTGCTGATGTGTTGCATCCTGTGAAGAAGGTTAAGACAGATTCTCTGAAATGTTGTGATGTTTTTCTCTTCACCTTGTCACAGCTCTGCTGAGTGATGGAGGAGAATCTGAATGGTCTGTTCTCTCTGGAGTGAGAGAGTAGTGTCAACACCGCTCTAGATTTCAGATCTGGCAAAACGTGCCTGAAGGTGACATGGAAGAACAGTAAGTTTTAATGACATCTCCATTCTCATGACATTCGTGAAGGTCTGGTATTAATAAAATAAAGCTTTCTGAAAAATTAAATGTTATTCTTGTGTGTTTCATACTGAGTATCTCAGCCCAATGCTGAGTTAAATAAGGCAGACACTTGCTTTAGATGTGGAGTAATAAGCCCCAATTACTTGTTTTAATGAAATTCTATGAGTGTGCTTTAGTCCCAGCATCATCAGTGCTCACAAACTAGCAATGCTCCATACATAATTAGGCTTTCTTGACATTAGCAAACACAAATATTCATTTTTTACTTTGAAAATCCTAACACAGATGGGTCTTTTGTGGAAAAAATCTTTCAGACAAGCTTTGAAGATAACTGCTACAATAAAGGATTGATTTTCTCAGTTTCCTAGGTCTTGATCTGTTTGCCATAGTTTAGTATAAAATAAAGAGTACCTTTCTTACAACTGACAAGTCAAAGTGAATGAAACCAATTGTGCAGATTGCAACCTTTGAAGTATTACTTGAAGATCATACTAATTGCCCAGAAAAATTTAACAGCAATTGATGAATTCACTTGTATTGCTGCTCACGGTATCAAGCAGTTTTGTTTAAGAGAACATGCAGTATATTGTGGACAATTACTTTATATTTCAGCATGAATTTCCCCACTAATTTTAAAACCATTCTTTCTTTCATGTATTTTTAGTACACTGCTGTGGATCATTGGTTCTTTCCAGTCAGAAAGCAAATGAATGTAAATGGTGCCCAAAGCACTAAAATATTAAATGCTACAACAGAACTCTCCAAAATACTAGTTTCACAGGTAGATCCAGATTGAGATTTACAGGTCCAAAACATTTTGCTTCCCTGATCTCCTGGCACAGAAAAAAATCCCAGTGGACATACAGTGTGGGCTGCTTGTGATCAGCCCTAGAAGAAAAGATGGTGGAGTGGTTTGGGAGCTAGCCTGAGATTTGGGAGATGTTCATTTTCCTGCTACACTACGATGTCATGTATGACCGTGCGTATGTCACATTTTTAAAACTAGAATATCTATTTCATAAGGATCTTCTGAGGACAAATGCATTCAAGAATGCAAGACACTCAAATCATAAAATCATAGAATGATAAAATGTTTTGGGATGGAAGGGACCTTAAAGATCATCTCGTTCCAACCCCCTGAACACTTCCAGGGATGAGGCACCCACAACTTCTCTGGGCAACCTGTTCCTGTGCCTCATCAACTTTGCAGGGAAGAATTTCTTCCTAATATCTAATCTAAACCTACCTGCTTTCGGTTTAAAATTGTTACCCCTTGTCCTATCACTGCACTCCCTGATAAAGAGTCCTTCCTCATCTTTACTGTAGGTCACCTTTAGGTGGGAGGCTGCTGTAAGGTCTCTCTCGAGCCTTCTCTTCTCCAGGCTGAACAACCCCAACTCTCTCAGTCTGTCATCATAGGAGAGGTGCTCCAGCCCTCTGATCATCTTCATGGCCTTCTCTGAGCCTGGTTGAGCAGACTTTCTTATCTTGAGGGCCCCAGAGCTGATGGTTTACATAAATACATAAAGTAACTATGTAAGCTATGGGTTTAGAAGCTCCTAGGATAAGAAGTCCTAGGTTCCCCTACAATTTGTAGAAAGAATGGCCACAGCACCGTATAGAAGGAGTTTTAACCCTCCTTTCCCAAAGGCAGATGTTCCACACAGGAAGATGTTCCCAGCCTCAGAGATGAATGTGTATTTGCATTTCACACACAGAAACCACCTTCCGCTTCAGGCAGGATATAAAATCTGGGTTACCCAATGCAGTCACAGCTGCTCTGTGACTCTGGTACTGCTTCATCATCTCAGCATATAGGGTACAAACGCCCCCACATGGCATCTCATTCTAAACACCTCCCAACTCTGTGTGCTGCTGTTTTCTTGCTAAGTGTTGCTACACAACACTGACGCTTCCCCATATTATTCAGGGTGGAACGCACTAGTCATTGATTTCACACCTTGAGTCTTGTTTACGTCCTGCTACTCAGACCTTATCTGCACAGACAAGGACTGTCTCACAAAACCAAAGAGAGAAAAAACCCACCACGCCAGTACATCCTCACACAAGCTAGCCAGGCATGCTCTCTGAAATGCCTGTTGCAGCATCCAAATGAAAGGAGTGCTAACACACTGAGAGTGTTGAATGTCCCACGGTCTTTCAAGAGGAAAGGACTGACTTCTCAGTAAAAATCAGTAGCCACTGAGATATAAAATCCAAATAGGCCAAAGACCAAATCAGAAACATACTGCATTTCAAAATGGCCAGTTTCACACAGTTGGAAACTATTATGAGCCAAATCAGCTTGGAGAGAGAATTTTTGAAAGGAAAACAGAAGTAATAACTGGGAAGTACTAAAAAAGAGAGTATTGAATACACAAAAGATCCACAATCACACACAAAAAAAAGGAAATTTCTGCTGCTGTGACACACACTACTACTCTACATCTTAAAACCCTCCAGAAATTGAAGAGAGGCTGCAAGTGCTGCAGGGCTGCAAATCTCTTTATGCCCCTCCAAGGTGCTAAATCCCACAAACCGTAAGCCCAATTGTACTTCTGGGTTAACTTTGGCAAACCCTGTCCCTGGATCACAAGAAGTAAAGCCATGATATAGCTGTTCAGTTAAAGGAAAAATGTAATAAAGCATTAAGTCTCAAGTGAATAAATAACCCTCAAAGACAATCCTTCTCACTTTATCTTTCCTTTTCTCAAAGGCATGGTCAATCTGTGTTGAGAAAGGCAGCTAATGACTTTTCTTCAATTTTCCAAAATTTTACATTTAACAAAGCCCACAGTAAAAGAAAAGCTGCTTTCCTTCTGCCAGGAGGTTCTTGGGCAATTCAGCAAGGAGCTGCACAGCCTCCACAGTCAGCCTGAGGTCTAGGAGTGATGTGACCAAGACCACAATTTCATGACCACTGTGAGCTGATCCAACAACTCACCTCTGAAGAAAGAAATTCACTCTCTTGGGGTAATCTTTTTCATCAAAATAAACAGTTTTCTGCTTTCTTAATATGTTAAACTGGCACATGAAAGGCTCCAGTAAGAATCAGAGTCAGTGTAAGAGTGGGCAACTCTGCTGAGCAGAGGGTGAGAAAAACCAGGACCAGGGAATAGGGAAAAGGCACAAATCCACTCTCCTTTCAGCAGCACTGCACTGTCACATTAGCTTCCATGCTTGTGAAACCGCAGACTGAGGACCTGCTGTGGAGCAATAACTCTTCTGCAGAACCTTTCATGAAATGTAATCCAGTACTCCCAAGGAGGATTCATATCTCACCCATCAGCTCCCCCAAAGCATCACACGTATACAGTAACAATCTAGTGAAAGGGGAAATAAAATTAGCTGTGCAAATATTTAGATAACCCGCAAAAAAAGAAGTAGGCAGCAGCTTATAGAAATCACAAGCCAGAAACCTGATAAGATGGCCAAAAGGACAAAAGGAAATAAATTCTGTGACTGCCAAAAGACAGCAAGAGAGATTTTGATCTTCATTGTTTGCTCTCCAGTGTGTTTGTTGAATTATTGTTTTTTCTTGTATATCAAAACCTAATTGGTTCATTTTTGGATGGACAAAGTAGATAAAAATGAAGATGCAAAACTATTTCATAAATATTCTTATCCAGCTTAGTAGAAGCAGGAGCTGATATGCATATATGAAATGACGATGAATTAACTGGCCTCACTGTAAACAAAGAAGTACTGTAAAAAACCAGACATTACCAACTAGAGTAACTCATAAATGAGGAAGTCTGAGTTGTACACATCCAAGAGCTCCAGAACAGCAGACTGACAAGCGCCCTGGACTTGGTCCTCTCCACTAAAGGACTAGAAGGAGACTAACATAACTGCTTTAGATATGGCATTGACATGAAAGATTAGGTGCCGCCTTGAGACTATATTCACCCCTACCTCAAGGCATCCTGAGAAGGAAAGATGATCTTGGTCACTGTGCATTTCCCCTGCTCCTTTGAAGCAGCTGAAGGCAAGTTAAGGCAGCCTCTCAAGCATCTGCTCATACCTGAGTAGCAATGGGGCAAAACAGCAGCTAAGAGGGACAAGGAGCACATTCTATAAAAACCAAGCCCTCGGACCACTGGAAATGAGTGGGAAGGGTAAGTCTCCCACAGAAGAAGGGCTGCACATCTTTCCATGCCAGCAGGCACAGTGTGGAGACAGGAGATGCTGCTGTGCCTACACCATCCCCCTACAATGCTTCAGCAGTGGCCACCTCCTTCACAATCTTCACATTTGCCAGAAACTGCAAGTAGGCAAAATTGCTGTTATTCATAATTATTAATAGACTATGCCATAAATATAACTGATAGTATTCATGTGCCTTCTCTGTGCAGGAGGTGCTCCAGCCAGGTCAGCAAGGCACTTACAACATCTGCAGTGAGGAGCTCCTGCCACCCCCTCTGGCAAGTGCCGGCATCTAAGCCAGCTGCGCTCACAAGTAGCTTTCAGATGCCTTTGTGAGCTGCAGCCTCACACCTGGAGGGGCTGCACTGGTGAAGAGGACACCCTCTGGCAAGGCCACAGGAAGAGGCTGTCAGTGTCCCACGGCTCTGCTTGTGTTTGGAGCACTGCCTTTCCTCAGACTCAGCATGGTCATGAAGAGAGGAACGCACTGAGCAAGGGCTTAATAAGCTCACAAGTTTCCAGAAGACTCTCCTGGCGAGAGGGAGGAGGAGCAGGAACATGGGCCAGTTGCCAGAGATCGATCTGTCCAATTTAAAGAAATTAATTTAATTGTTTGTGGCAGTAGGAGAGCTTGCAGCTGCTGGCTCCAGGAAGCCTGGACAGTAAGACAACACGGCGCCAACACTGCTAGAATTAGGCAAGTGAGGTGAACACCCAGCAGCCGGGACTCAGGAAGCTTGGTGGCTTCATGTCCCTGCAACGACAGACTTGCACACCCAGCATTGCCATTCTGAACTGTTACATCCCAGGGCAGAAACTCTCTCTAAAATCCACACTGGCTGTTAACATTCAGAGTAGCTGGTATGAGATAGTGCTTAAGAAACCCACCACTCTGCAAGCAAAACCTTGTCCTGCAAAATCCAGGGGTCTGTCCAGCAAAGAGGAGCCCCAGCAGGCTACTGGGGTGGTGGGACCCTGTGTCCTAGACCAGGGAGGGGAAAAGCGGTGAAAACGTTAACAACTGTGTAATTACAAAATGATGTTTGCTTATTTTCTTTTTTTTTCTTTTTTGCCTCAGAAGATAAGAACAGTTGGAGAAGTATATGCCATGGGGCCTCAGCAAATTTACTGCCAGGATTTGCTGTTTAAAGCTTTCATCCATCCAGTTTTAATCCAAATTAGTAGGAGCTTCAGAAAGGGATCCTGGCAAAGTCACAGCTGGAAAGACTTTCATCATTAATTCTTCCAGGCTTATAAAAACACAATTTAAAAAAAATAGGAAGGGGGTGGGATGTAACAGCTCTTGGCACAAACTTGTTTTGGTTTGCTTTTTGAGTAAAAACAAAAACCAAAATAAAATCTATATTTAATTAAGAAATAATCTGTATCTTTTGTCTTCGAGATCTTTACATAAGGCTGAAAATGCTATTCTATGAGATTTATAAAATTAATTTCTTTGCTTCATAAGGAGGCAAGGTGGCTGGGGGTGAGAGGGGAGGGCCCACTCCCCCGGCCCCAGTGGCATGAGGCCCATGCATTTTTTTGGCAGGTCATTCCCTGTAGCAAACAGCAGCAGTTTAACAAGTTCAGCCTGCAGCCTGTCAGGTCACTCCGGGGAACACTAGAACGAGGAGGCAGAACAACTGCAGGTGGTGCTTGGGTGCTTGTATTCACCCAGGATGCACCAGCACATTCACACTGCTCATAGCAGCCCCTTTCCTTATGTAATTTCATTCCCTTTTTCCAGGGACTACTGTGTTAAGGAATGAGGCTTGGTCAAAGGCATACAAGTACTCTCTGTCACACAGGCATTTTGAAGAGAGAGTAGGAACTTTCCAAAACCCTCCTAAATTGCTACAGGTCTGCTTATTAATAGACACAAGGTTCTCTTCAAGACAGGAGTCTATATCCTATGGTGCTCCTCATGATTCTGTTAATCCTAGTCTCTGCCACAACTGTTATTGCAATAAACCCACTGCACCTGCCTAGCACCCCTAATCTCAGGATCTCATAGCTTTAAGTAAACAGCCTCAAAACAAACCTGAAGGGCAGAACAGGTTATAAAGGCATGAACTGTGACCACAGAGGCATCATTCCAACCACCACATGCATTCACACAAAGGACAGGACCACAGCTCAGTGGAGAAGACTGCCTGTGTGTAAGGAGCTATCCTTCCAACTTAAAAGATCCAACTACTCACACGATTTTCTCCACATAGCTATGTTTCATCTCTAGCCAAAAATCACAGTATTTTAGGAACCTTCCCTATTAGGTGCTAAGAACTTTCATAACTAAATTTTTCCTGTACTGAAATTATCTACTTGCATTTCTCCTAGTGATACATCAATAGAAAAATAGATAGAACAAGCATGAATCTTGCCTCTAAAATACAAGTGTTCAGTGGAAATCTTTCACATCAGTCGCAGGATAAAGCAAAGACACTCTGGGCTGTCCAGTCATGGCACAGAACATTCATTCTTACTCATCAGTCAGAGACATCACATCTTTTGGGACAGACTCCAGAGAAGGAACTACTGTGATTAACTATGACTATTTTACCAATGGCATCTTCTTATGGAGATGAGATTGTTTAGTTAGCAGTTATATATATAAGATTAGAATTAACTACTTGTCCCATCACATATAGTAACATGACCTGCTGTTTTGTACTTTATTAGTGAAAAAATTATTAGAACAAATCCATGAAGAAAATGTTTTAGATTAAAATTTTATACTTCAAGTGGCATTTTAATTGGAAGAAAAAGAACCTAAAAAAAATGTTGTTTTGGAGAGAATTACAACAGTGATAATACTATGCTGGTTTTACACGTTTAGATTTTTTTTTATTTTCACCATTTTTATGTAAAGTAAATTTCAGATGATCATTGCCAATCATCACCTCTCTCCAGCACCCAAAACCTGAATGTTAAAAAATTACCTTCTGGGGAATTTTAAATGAAGCAAAATATCCTGTTCCTACCCAGTGGTACTCAAAGTACTCCTTTTTAGACCTGATACGCATGGCCAGAGCCTCCTGTGCCTTGGTCTGCCGTAGGTTGGCAGCAGCCTCTCCTGGGCACCTCACTGAGGGTACAGTGAGCTACTATCCTAACAGTGGTAGCAAAGACACCAAGATCTCCCTCCTATCAATGGAT
Organism: Pseudopipra pipra; assembly: GCF_036250125.1. Classification (NCBI taxonomy): domain Eukaryota; kingdom Metazoa; phylum Chordata; class Aves; order Passeriformes; family Pipridae; genus Pseudopipra; species Pseudopipra pipra. The sequence continues at coordinate 62,860,143 of NC_087551.1, forward strand.
TTTACCTTTCAGCTGCCCACCTCACTTTATGCAACCTGCAAGAGCTGTATAAGATCTTACTTGGCAAACCTGTCTCAAGGTCCAATATCCTTAGTGTAGCCAGATGGAATGTCCATTCTCCAGGACCTTGCGTCTGATGAGGTGTTTCAGCTAACAGAGAGCTGACGTCTTGTTTGAGTGGTGTCCTGCACACCCACAGGCCCAGGAAAGCTGTAGCTGATAAGAGCAGTACAAAATACAATGTACAAAATAACAGCATCCATGATAGAAAACTACAAAGAAAACAGTTGTGAGGATACATACATGAACAGAGATTTTTACAGTCCAATAAGTCAATAAGAGAACATCACAGAAATATATTAAAAAGGGTAGCATGGAAGCAGGTAAGATGTACTTTGCTGTTTTAAATTAAATGATCATCAAAATCAATTATATGAAAGAATAAAGTTAAAGAAACATATTTTTTTTCCAAATAGCAAACACGAAAGAAAGGGAGAGTCTCTTCATTCTCCTGGGTACCCACAACTCTGTTTGTTTTAGGAGCAGGGAAGAAATCTTCAGACTGAAAAGACAGCCTTGTTTAACTCTGGACCTCAGTTTAAACTGCAAACCAAGCTAAGAACGAACATATTAAATTTTTCTTCTCTGCTTTTACAAAGGGGTGGAAAGGAGAGTCAGAAAAGAGGAACATTGTGGTGATTGGAGCTGAGCTAGCAGCTGAACCTCCTGTCAGGTAACCCCAGAGCTGCTTATTGTCCAACAGGAAAACCTGTAACCACTGCATATCACCCACTTCAGTCTTGCCTGCTCCAACTGGACATTTTTTTTGTCTCTGGAAAACCTGTGACCAGAGGACAGTGCCAGTGTCACCATCTCTGTGACACCCTTCTCTGGCTGGTGGCCTTGAAGCTGTGGAATTGTCCTGGTGACAGTGGAAATAACCATTAAGAAGAAATCTTAAAAAGCAGTGATAGAAGGAAAGCAAATACTGAGAATTATTAAGGTGTTTTTTCCCTATAACATTTCTACATTCAACCAGTATCAAAACAGCCAGAGAGAAAGCCCGTACTTTATCTTCTAAGCCACATTTTTCAGTAATTTTGGACAGGTGAGCTTGACTGAGAACTCACAAAAATTTGACTGCCTTCTGCCAACTGTGGTGGGCATGGATACCTATGTCCTTCTTTTAAGTCCCAGCTCTGAGCTACAGTGTTACTCTAAGGAAAAAAGAAGAGATACTGAACAGTTAAGCACTTCCACTACAGCCTTCCAGCCCTGTTGAACAGGCAGAGAGAAATAAAGGGTCCACCAAAACCAACCTTCAAGAGTTGCTGTTGAAGAGTCCATATCCAGTGAGGCAACACTGCTTCTCTACTGGAGGAGACCCAGTTAGATGTTATTCCATTAACAGATACCATTTTCTTAGGCTGGTTTACAGGGAGAATTGCACTCTTCTTGAGAAGTTCACCAAGCTGATACATCTACTCCTCTCATTGGTGATAAGGAGAAACTACCGAGTCTGAGTTTCTGAGAGTTTGTCTTGTACCTTGGGTAGAAGTGGAAAGTTCAGCCAAGACCTTTATGTTCCATCTAAAAAAAGCTCTTTGTATGCTTTTACTTGTGTCTCTTTGTTTTAAAGAGAAGACCAAGAAGCAGCAGGGCCAGCACTGGTTGTCACAGCAGGAACAAAAAACATTGGTGAGAGCTTTTGTCTCCAGGCCTTGTTTCCGTGTGGGTTCTCTGATGTTTAATGAGAGCTGAACTGGTATTACAGCCTTTTCCTTGGAAGAGATTAACTAGGTCTTTTTTTTTTTCAACACTTCTGCCTATTTCAACAAAATGTATAGCTTCCTGTTATCTGGTAAGACATCATCAAACCTTGACCTTCTGTTACACTTGGTCATATTGGCTACTAATTAAAGTATCAGAGAAAGAGAGAGCAGGTAGGACACACAACGACTGCAGAGAAAATCTATTCCCACTATTTTTCCAATTCCTCTTCCCGTAGATATGTAGGAGGCTTGCAGCCAGGAACACCAACATCAGGTAAAGGGATACTGTGAAAAGAGGGGGCTCTCTCCCTTTGTTGCCTCAACAAATCGCTCCCTACAGGAAGAGACAGCCTCTGACCATATGACCTCGCAGCTGTTTTCAGCTCCTCCCTCCATCCAATTTGCTGCAGCACAACAAAGCATTCCAAAAATAACATTTATCTTTAAAAACTGGAAAATGGCATAAACCACCCCAAAGAAGAGAATGACAACGGCATGAGTTCAGCGCAGGATTGTGAACTGATGCTCCCCGCCAGGGACAGGAAACTGGAACTACTCAGAAAGAGACTGAATGGAACCAGATTGAACGAAGGTGCCAGAAACCGCGGCCATGGATGGCCAAGTCCTGCTGAAAGGATAACTCACCCGCCTGTCAGTCCTTTGACAGAGCAAGGGCAAGGACTGTGTCACGGCTCTACAGCTATACATGCCTGTGCTTTGCAAGGCTGCACGTACAACAGGCTGGAGCGTGCACATTAAACAAGGAGAAATTTAAACATGAGGAATATTTCCAAATCATAGCTTTAAAGTTGCGGATCAGCAGAGCTTGAACATCTGATTTCAATTCTAAATGATTTTTGATTAGTGGGTGTCGATGCAGTACCCCAAATACACTTGCAGTTTCTGTTCAAAACGGTATTCTTGAGTAATGATAGAGCTGTTATGTATGAACTGCTAAACAGAGGCTACAGCACCACTGCTGAAGGGACTAAAAGTTGGACCAGGCAGAGGAGAAATAAACTCAATCATTTTCATTGAATAGACAGAGCCAGATTTGCCACTACCTTCCCTTTTGTATAACTATGTAGATCATGTCTGTGTAAGGGAACTTTTACGAAAATGAAGTTATAAAGGCATAATAAATCCATTTAGAAAAATTTCTTGCCTATGAAGAATTGAAAGTAATTTTAATTTGTAAAGTAATAAAAGCTGAATGCCAAATTGTAATGTCAAAACGAAGACAGGTTTTCAGAAGCAGTAATTTTTGAAGTAATATTTGAAAGTGATCAATTCAAATTCTACTTTCGAAAACTTTTCTGAGCTTTTGATCTTGCTCCAAGTTTAGCCCAGAACAACTATTATATGGCTGACATAAGAAGTCTCAAAAAAAAGTGATTTATAATGGAAACAGAGAAAATAAATCACTATTTGAGAACTTTTTAACACACAACAAATTAGATCCAGAAGGTCAGACAAAGCTGTCATTGAGTCTGTAAGCTTTCCTGCTGCAGCTGAAGACCACAATACACAGAAGAGCAAATTCAGTTAATGAACTCAATCAGATACACACAATGACTCGTGCCCTCCTTGGAGAGGCACTTAAAAACTATGATCTACAAAGATGCTAACATGACCATAGTCGGCGACCTCCAGCAAGTTGAGAAGCAGGGTTCCTCTGGCTGGAGGAAGTAGATGCATTCATCAATGCCCTGCTGAAGAATATGTGGCCATATTCAACCACCAAAATGAGAAGGACCATTAACATCCTGAATTAATGGGCTTAGTGGTTTTCAAATGAGGTATTTTCATGATGGACATGGTGTGGATTCAGCAAAGTCTGCCCTTTAACAAATACAGCTTCAGTTTCAAAGATTTGATTAGGCTTAATACCATTAGGGAACCATTACTGATTTTATGTTGTTGTTGTTACTGGTTTAACTATCAATTTATGAACCAAAAATTGCAGACAGTTGGCTTGACCAAGAGTCAAGGTTTAGGAATGCAAAAGCAAATCCAAGGTACAGATGAGCTTCAGATGCGGACAGGCTTCACAGGGTTTAACAGGCTCTCCAGAGTTTGTCAGGTCACAGAGGCTTTCCTTTTCTTTTTTGTGGGGTGTGCACGTGCCCAGTTGTTTCTTTGCATTTTTTGTTTGTTTTAAATACTTCTGACCTCAGCCAGAGCAAGTGGAATTCATTCAAGCAATTACTGCATGCAATAATTAAAAAAAACTCACGACAATCTTGTTTTATTGTGTACCATATACAAAAAAACAAAACAAATGAAAATTATCTTCTTAATAAGCAATTCTTGATCACCACCACGTGTTTCTCAAACAGCCAGATGTTCACAGTTTAAGAAGCCAAATAATACTACTACTTTTTTGTAAATGTTAATGGTGAAAGAACAATAATAATGGTTTTAGTCAATCATCATTAGTACTTGAAAGTACAAATATAAATTAAATAAGACTCAAAAAACTTGTACAATAAAATCTGCTGTAAACAAAGCTAATTAAAAAGAACTGCTCTCAACCTGTGTTGTGGGTTTCATCTTGTTTTAAAATTAAAAGCAGTATTTGTTTTTCTGAAACATTCAAATGAATGTTCATATCCAGATGTCCTTACAAAGAAACACGATCTCCATTCTTTTCTCATTTTTTAATCTGTTTATATTATATTTTACTTCTGATTGTCTTTTTCTTCCTTGGCAATCCTCTTTGTCACACCACTGAAATACTTCTCACGGAAAGAATTGTGTCCCCTGTATGGCATATACTGGCCATCCAACAAGTAAGAATTCTCATCTTGATCCTGCACGGTATCAAAATGCAAGCATTAGACTTCAGGACAGTATGTTCAGCAGGTATTGCCACTGGTTTGCTTCCAGACTTTTTCAAACACTTACAAGTAAGGGTAAAGTAGTTAGGGTTTTTTTTACAATTCAACAGCACCCATTTAAGACACTAGACTGATTTAAAGAATTTAAAAAATAGAATGCTAAGGTTTCCACTAGGATTAACAAGAACATATACATTCTACTTCAAAGTCTTAACATTTAACAGAAATGAAATTCCATATGCCATGGATTCTCATTTGACATTAACCAAATACAAGCTGTAAGCAGACAAAGAGATTTTGGTTGTGATGTTAGTTTTTGTTTGTGTTTCTTAATGTACTCATTCAAACTTCCATTATTCTACTCTGTACAGCAAAATTATGCAAGTTGTCAGTTTTAACAGCGCTGCATCACTGAAAATATCTCGTCTGGCATCACGAGAATCCTACCCTTACATGAATGAATGAGCACAGGTACTATGCTACACAGACTTTTATAAAGGAAAACATGTATTTTCCAGAAAAAATGCCATCTGGTGAATTCCATCACTAAGGCAGGTACAAACAGAAGAGGAACACAGTCAGCTAAAATGAGTTCCTACAGTTATTGAAGCACAATCAGAGAAAATTTTTTTGTGCAGCATTCATATACCTCTGAAAGTTGATACAGTAAATCCCTATACATAATACATATTTGACACCAGCCAACAATATAGTTTAGAAAACTGTCCCACTACATATACAAAGGTTTAGTTCATTGTGTATTATGGCTTTACACAATTACTTGTCAACTAACATTAGCAATGCTATAAGCTAAACAATACATCAAACTTTGACCTGAATGCTAAAGAAAACTGACGGGACTTCTAAAAACAGTGTTATGCTTATTGATGTCACTTTATTATGCTCAATAGCATAATCCCCACAACCTCTAAGAGGTCACACATGTGTACACCATTCATCTTGATTCTGTAAGAAACAAAATGCTGATTCAGGGTGAAGAGAAGAAAGAGGAAAGAAACTTCTCCTTCCTCTATCCCCAAGCTGATTAAGGCAAAGAGAGGATATACTGTGTAAGAGAACAAACTTCAAGTAACACACAGGTGTAATTAGGAGCATCTGTATTCAAGCCTGGAAACAGGCTTGGTGCACCACTCCACAGCAGAATCTATCTTGAAAATCCAGGCCTCATCAAAAGCTCTGCAAAACTCTGCTCACTAAATGAGAGATCTGCAGCTACGCATGGGTTTATTGGGAGAGATTACAAAGGAAGCTCTGGGCCCACATCACAATAATTCCAGTTTAAGAGGTTTCATTCTCTACCTCTCTCCTGCACAGGCATGACTGCCTAATAAAGATGGTGATTGCTTAAAAAAAAACTCAAAACCAAACAAAAAACCAACTAACCAAAAACAACAACAAAAAAAAATCAACAGATTGTGAATTGCTCTTTAAAAGAGGGAAAAACAAATTAAAGAAATCCTGAACTACCTGGAGGTAACACTCACTGTTAGCATTTACTAGTCAAAATAGTTTTATGGGCAACATGAGAATTGATCAAAGTAAAATAAATTCTTGGATTTCAGAAACTAATGATTTCCAAACAAATTCTAAATTACGACATTTTGTATCAGGGAGCTGAATGGGTACAACTTGAACACCAGGAATGCTTGTTCAAAAAACTCTTCATTAAAGAATTTATTGTGACAATTTGCACTAGAATTTGCCTGGGTATCAAGCAGCAGCTTGTTTCATTAAGGAAATCAGTCAAACATCCTGAGTTACTCTCTGTCTTGAGTAGCATAAATTGTTAGAATATGCAAACTAAATATATGACAGGAACATTCTGCAGTAAGAGATCTCTCTTAGGGAAGGTGTCAGGGGCAGTGTCAAGTCTCCCTCAAACGCATTAACTGTCCAGTGCAGTTAACATGGATGTTTTTTAACTTTCTTTTCCTTTTTTTTTTTTTCCTAAGAAAAAAAAGTTTAAATTCAGGGAATGGAGTTGAACCATAGGGTTTTAAGGAAGACAGTCTCTTTCGTTCTCTTGACATGCTGGAAGAGAAATAAGCAGTGCTGCTCGTGACACACAGCTGCATCCAGGGATGAGTAACTTTTTTCTCTCATTTCCTTTGAAACAACCATATGTAGTTTTCAAGGCGTAATTGGGTGTTGTCGTGGTTTGGGCCTTGTTTTCCCCAGAGGCTGAAAAGTGGTAGACCCCAAGGGGTGGAAACCTCTGGAAGTTTTGAAGTTCTGCCCAATGGGCGCTCCTGCAGAAATGTAAACATATCACAACCAGACCGGAAGAGAAGAGTTGTAGTTTTGGTTGTTGTAGAAGTGGTGGTCATGTTGTGAGCCACGAGGAAGGGGCTCTGAGCCCCTTGGGGCCTCTGGCCCCCTCCCAGCCCCTGGCTGGGGGCTGCAGGGACCTGGAACAGCATAAGCTGGGCTAGGTGCCTGTAGTTATGCCGGGAGATGTTTGTCTCCATGGGCACAGAGCAGCAGCCGACACTGACCAGAGAAACGGTGGCAGAGAGCCAGAGATAAGGACCTGAACTGAAGAAGCAGCAGAAACAACATGCAGCACCAGAGAGAAGACTCCTGGAAAGGGAGAGAGAGAGAACCAGCAGCTGAGAGACAGAGTTTGGGGTAAGACTGTATCAGACCCCCCAAAACTCCTTTGAGACCTCCTGGAAGGAGGAAGATGATGGACTCTTACTTGAAAGAGCCTTGGAGTGCTACAGCACTTACAGAGAGGAGCTGAGAAGCTCAAAGGCGTCCTGAAGCTGGACCAGGACAGCCAAAGGAATGTGGAGGAGGGCTTCGCCCCCCCGCTGCCTGGAGACAGAGCACGGAGCTCTGCAAACGGGAATTTGAATCCCCTGAGGAAGGGACTTTCACGAAGATGCCCCCGCATTTCGTGATATGCCTGTGGTGATGCGAGTCTTGTCCCTGCTGGCAGTCCACAGGTGAGGCCTTCGCTTGGACCGAAGGAGAGCCGAGGGGCTTGGAGACCCCCTTGTGTATGTTGAACAGAGATCCAGCTACAACAACCCAGTTACTGCTGCATGGAGGACAGAAGAGGAGCTGCTGCTTAAGGACTGGAAGGGATCTGTCCTTCTTTCCCTCCTGGACTTTTATTTGGAGGGGAGAGGAGATCTGATCCATTGTAAATACATATGTCATGGTAGAGATAGTTGTGATCATGTGTATAATGTGATGTTATATTTATTTGTACAGTCATTGTAATATATTACCTTTCCCCCACTTTGAGTCTGGTGTGTGTTTTGTCTGGAAAAGCCCATCTCACACTGGGTTGAGATGTGGGAGGGGGGATGGAACTAGGGAATTGGATTTTGGGGCTATCTCAAACCATGACATAAATGGTAGCAGAGGATGGTTGCGAACCATCAGGGGGAAAGAGATAAGAGCCATGATGCTTGTGGTAACAGAAAGTTTTCCAGACAAAACACAGACTGTACCATTGTAGAGAAAGTGTAAGGCTATAGTAATGTAAGTTAAGTATTAAGAGTAGAGTTAAGTTTGTGATAATACTATATTGATGTGTAGTAGAGAGATTTTGATTATATTTTAGTTTATTGAAGATTGAATGTTGATTAGAGTTTTTTTAAGTTGTTGTGATATGTTGACAATTTCGCAGGAGCGAGGGGTGGAGTGTTGTCATGGTTTGAACCTTGTTTTTCCCCAGAGGCTGAGAAAAAGTGGTAGACCCCAAGGGGTGGAAACCCCTAGAAGTTTTGAGATTCTGTCCAATGGGCGCTCCTGCAGAAATGTCAACATCTCACAACCAGACCGGAAGAGAAGAGTTGTAGTTTTGGTTGTTGTAGGAGAGGTGGCCATGTTGTGAGCCACGAGGTAGAAAAAACTAGCAGAGGATGGTTTCGATCCATCGACCTCTGGGTTATGGGCCCAGCACGCTCCCGCTGCGCCACTCTGCTGGATGCTGGGGATTGAACCCGGGACCTCACACATGCGAAGCGCGCGCTCTACCACTGAACCACCAATGCAAGGTGGCTCTGAGCCCCTACCTCGTGGCTCACAACATGGCCACCTCTCCTACAACAACCAAAACTACAACTCTTCTCTTCCGGTCTGGTTGTGAGATGTTGACATTTCTGCAGGAGCGCCCATTGGACAGAATCTCAAAACTTCTAGGGGTTTCCACCCCTTGGGGTCTACCACTTTTTCTCAGCCTCTGGGGAAAAACAAGGTTCAAACCATGACAGTTATTTAACACAAAACAGTGAGACTTCCCAAGAAATAATTTAGAAGACCGATCAGCAATGATCAGCCTACTTGGCATTAAGTCAGCTCTTTCCCTACTGTGTCAGCACTACCAAGAAGACAAAGACTTATTCTTTTATTCGTAAAATTCAGAACAGGAGATGTTTGTTAATCTCTGGACATTCTTTATCATCACCCTTGGTTCTTATTTTGAATAATATAAGTTCTCAAAACAGCAGACTAATTGCAAGCAGCAGTTACCACATAAATGTTGCTCTGAAATGTTTTATGATGAGTTCTGTGACAACTGCAAACCAACAAAGTTCTTGTCAAAAAGCTACCAAATTGCTTTTAGCTACTTTGAGTTTTCAACTCAACACTTATCTGTTGTAAAGACAACACTTAAATAGGTGTTACAGATCTCCAGTAAATAATGACAGAGGTGGAAGAGAGGAGGATGCTTAATGATAACAAAAAAGTTTTGCTTTCCTTGAAATCTTGGCAAATATTAAGTGATATTCTAAAGATTTTTAGAAATCTAGCATGTCTCAGTTTGGCTCCAGGGTAATTACCCACATTCAGTTTTTGTTTAAAGAAAAAATTCTTCCTAGCCCTATCACCTCTTCCTACCACTCCACATCTGGTACTGGACAGTAGCTACAGAAACCACTTGTACTGATGTTATACAGCTATAAACAAAACGGACCAGTTACCAAAACAGGGACAACAGGGTCATATCCAGGAACAGACACTGCTAAATTCAACAGGAAAAATTCTACACCAGTAACAACTCTGGAGTGACCCTGTGACATGGAAATTTTGGGGTGAGCACTGTGCTGGGAAGAACAATGGCAAAAGTTGCCTGAAACGGTAATTTAAAAAAAAAAAAAAAGCTTTAAATGTTAATAAACGAAAAACTTCTCTGCTCATACTGTGCATATGCTGGAAAAGCCTATTCATATCAACACTGAGTTCAGTAAGAAATCTTTTCCAGTTGGCATGATTTCACTGTAAACTTAAAAAGAACAGACTGGATGCTCACTAGACAGTGAGTTATATACCACCTTTTGTGAGGCTTTTAATTCAACATATATGATCTTCATGTTAATGATTAGTTACGATAGACCAATACTTCACCTAGATATACTCACTTTTTGCATTCATTTTGGTCTCCTTTTTATTACAATTCAAAACAAAATGCACCATCAATTTCAGTAACTGACTGAATTCATCTTCATTTAAGAGTTTAGAGTGTTAACAGTGAAATCAAATTTGCTGTGAAATCTGCAATTCCTTATTGGTGGCAAACCCTGGGGAAACCAAAGAACTGCATAATGACACTACATGATTCGTAGAACTTCTTAGCCACTTGCAAGTGCTGCACTAAGCTGGATTAAAAGGCAGCTGTGAGGGTCTGTTACAGACCAGTTTAGTAAAACAGACAGGAACTGTCTGGAAACATAAATGTTTGCATATTCATAAAAATTCACTCTTTCATTTAAGAAAACAGCCAAAACACTATCTATTGAATTTTATGATCACATCTGGTGAGTCAAAGAAATATTCAATTCAAAGGTTGCTCAGGATATTAAGAAAGGAAAAGCCATGTTCCAAGCAAGGGACACTGAGGTGGGGAAATCTTAGACACCAAACAAGACCCTAAACCAGGCAGGCAATGGCTAAGGACTCAATATGCATTTTGTTCTTTAGATAAGTTTTACATCATCAAAAACCATACATGGGTTCTGGTACCTTCAGATTATCTAACAGACATTTGGAGTCCTGAATATAAGCACTTGCACAGTTTTATCTAAGCAGTAAGCCTGCCAAATATTCTCAGGTGCTCAGAGCTAAGCATTTCCAGATATGAACCTGTCAAATCATGTACTGAAGAACAGGTGATGAACAAAACAAGAATAACAAATGACAAAAGTCTAATCACAGAATGGTGGATATATTTTTTAGATTAGAACATGTTATCCTACAGCACTGGTATTAATAAAACTCCTGCAGAAAACCTCCCTGAAAACCCTGAGACACACATGTCAAAAATTTTCAGCATCTAACCCCCTGGTTCGCTACTGGTGAAGTTGGCAGCTCTGACACTGGACTCCAACTATGGTGCTTTTAAAAATTCAGGTGTTGCTTGAGAACTGCACTTATCATGAGCATTATGAGCACATTACTGAAACCCTGCTGTGTTATTAGTGCAAGCACCATGCAGACACAGCAGTTTGACTGTATCTCCTGTCATCTGAAACAGCTCTTCCAACTGACAAGGATTGTACTAAAAGCACTTGCTCACTGTGTGCATTTTCATTAAGAATTTGCCTCACAGTTGCTTAGCATCTCTTTTAACAGTATTGAGTGAGAGAAGCATCGAAAATGGAAAGACCTGAATGCAATATTCCCTCACCCCAGTGCCTCAGGAGAGCCACTTAGTGTGTCCCAAAACAAAAAAAGAGTCAGTGTGCTCCACTGTACTTTCACAACTTCAATATTATCTCAAAAACTAAGAGCTCTAAAGATGAAGTAACAGAATCGAATATGGTTTACCTGTACAGAAAGACCCACAAAGCCATTTAGTATATACTTGGGCATCAAGTTAAACTTTGAAATCAATGGAAACTTAGGCATCTCTGTGGATGGGATTCACAAGTAACCATAAGTTCAAAGATCTTTTTCACACTATTCAGGGGCTTGCTTGGGATGAAGAGTTTACCAAAAACTGAGAAGAAAAAGGAAAAAAACCAAACCAGAAACCTTATATCACTACCCAATTTTCCAGAAGCTCTAAATCTGATCATAAAAACTCAAGTGTGATAGAAATAAGGATCAACTGGTGAATAGCACAAATGTGTCATGAATAATATAACTACTATTTTACACAATATAATCAAGAATTCAAGCTTACCTTGAATTCTTTCACCTTTTCCATGGTAATCAGGCGCCTTGATGTGTGGCTGGAAAGCATCTGCTCACAGTTGCTAATAAGTTTCAGGCACGGGTGGCGGGGAATGATTTCTTCTGTATATCTGGAAGAAATTAACATTCATAATGCTGTAAGCTCATGAAGTGGAAGACTTGTATCTGAAACAAAATTCTTACAGACTCTTCACAAAAAGGCTTACACTAGAAAGTTGTTATGCACTTTAATCTGATTAAAGAAATTCAGATATCGGTGCTCCAGAGTTTTGACAACATATATTTCAATCATCTTGTGACATATAGTGCATAGAATAAATTAAAAGCTCACACTGAAGAGACATAACCCTCCCCCTTTTTTCATATGTATTTAAATTACATTAATGTATGCACACAGGCCTGCCTGTATAATGTCAAGTAGAAAATATCTCAGCCAACCAGAAATAATAACTTATCCAATGGGAGCTGTGATTTTAAAAACATATTCCAGCCAACGTATATGATGTTGCAGGAATAAGAGACTTAACTCCGGCTCCCTAAAAAGAGACCATTGTGCTTCAATTTCAAATCTTATTAAGCCAGATCTTAATAGACAGTGACATTCCTGGACTTCAACATTTGGTGTGACAAACCTATCTCATCATAATTACTTTTTCTAATGGTGAGAAAAAAAATCCATTATCATTTAACATTAGATAGGATTTAATTGTAAGCCAGTATTGCTGCTATCTATAGAAGCAAGCAGTTAAAGTGTTTTAAATGCCCCATCTCATATGCATACTATTTTCTGTAGAAAGTGCTTTCTCTAGATTGCTTTCAATCTTTCTATTTCTATTGCTGAAAGAGGAATTTAAAGATTTAAGACCTTTTGTAATGGTTTTGAGTTTAGGCCTTCCTTCCTGGTCGCCAGGAAGGAAGGAAGGAAGTATTCCATCCAATTCCTTTACGCAATCCAAACATATAAATAGACAGAGAGAGAAGCCTTTTCCTCTCTTCCCTTCCGGCGAGGTTTGGAGACATCAGATTCCCCACAGCCAGTCTCGTTTCTGTGGGGGAGCTGGGGCCTGGCTGGGCCTACGGGGCCTGTTGTTCCTGCTGATCTGGAGTCCGACAGTGTGGTTGGCGGTGTTTGGGCGATTGTGCTATCCCAAGGAAAGTAGTAAGATATTCTTTTGCTAATTCTTTAGTTTGCTAGATCCTGAGGGGTTTTTTTGATTGTGTATATCTGTCTTGGTTTTTTGTTGGTTTTTTTTTCCCCTTCCCCTTCCTTTCCTTTTTGGGATTGTATATAGTATTTCAACTGTATTTGACTGTAATATACGTAAATACATTTATTTTAATATAGTTCGGCTTGTCTGGATTTTTCATAGTTTTTTTTTCTTTGCTCTTTGCCAGAGGTTTTTGTGCTGGGTCTGCGGACTTGGCAGGGAGCCAAGTAAAACTTAGACACCTTTGCATGGGACTAGAGCAGCAAGAAGTATTGACCTAGCTAATATAATAAACATGAGATCAGACACCCTTCCCATATACTGAAACGTAGATCAGTCATTTAGTCTTAGTTTTTGTAATAAGCTGTCATGTAATAGTTACTTCCACATAACACAGAAAATGGGTTTTGGTATTGTCAGGGACTATGACTTTGTACAAAATGTCTGCTCTCATGATTCTCCAATGCTTGGGAGTCAACAGGAGTCAGACATTAAAAAGCAGAACTAAACAACTGAAACACCTATCACTTCAACTTAAAAGGTATGAAAGAGGAGCTTTGCATTTTTCTTGTGAAGAGGTGGATTTTATGAATGCACTTTACAAAGTAAAGGTATTGTTCTGGGAGAAAGAGAAGACAAATGTAACACAACTCAAAATAGGATCCGTCTAGGTGCTGATGGAAAACTTGGCATTTCTTAAGATAACAGTAAGCTGTTAAACAAGTAACTCAATACCAAACACAGATTTGTAAATAAGAAAAAAGAACCCCAAACAGTACTGCCTCTTTGTTTGCCTCAAAACTTCCAGACTGCAAAACAACCTTTCAGTCACTTCTCATGTGGAATCAACTTGCTACTTCCGCTAGCTGACGTCAGAACATGCTTTTGACAAAGGAGAATAAAATTATTTCTCAACTGCTCTTTCTATTATACAAGACTTTCGATGCATCTAGTAGCACCAAACTCGCTCTTTCTCCTACAAAGGTAGGCACTCCACCACATCATCTTAAATTTTTATATATACAATAATATATATAGAAAATATATGTAATAAAGTTTATACATAAAGTTTATAAGTATATAACATTATAAAAGACTGACTGCAAAGGAATTAAAAGAATTCTGACTCAACAATGACTTCAATGTCAGACTGAAAGAGTAAACTTTGGAGTGAGATGCTATCTTGCAGAAGGAGAGATCACTATCAGTTTGTTAAAAAGCCTTGTCTGTTAGCATTAATGCATGTATTTCTACATTCTTTCAGGTAAAACTCAGAACCTTATCAAGTAAGGAATACAGAAGCAGTGGTTTTAACAGACACCCAATTCAATCCAGTTTTGGCTTTAATTTAAGGTAATACACAAGGATCTCAAGAAATGAAATTGAAGGCAGGTGTTGCCAAGGGATATTTGATAATGCAATATGTTACTAGAAAGTATCTTCCCTTCCCCCTACATACTTGTTTTAATGTCTGTTCCCTTGTTCAGCATTACAACTGAAAATAAACTGACTGTACTAATATTCCGTGCTAATATAGTGACCTCAGTATTTCAATTCACAGTAGGATGTACAAATTCACTTTTTATGAGGCAACTTAACTAGACCTCCCCAAAACAGCAACCAAAGTAGATCCTGAATGTGCAGTTCCCAAGTTATCTGAAGTGAGGAAACATGTTTTTTATCAAAGTTCAATGAGCAGACAGAAAAACTCTAGTATCTTGATGAACAGAATAAATTCAGTAAATCCAAACTGTTTTTATTGACATTGAAATCTCAGAATTCACAATCACACACAGTCTATTGGGGCTAAGCATGTATAGACAGACATTTTGAACAACTAGCTATAATACTGTTAATGGCATTCATTGCTTTGTTTTTTTTAATTGTCTCACAATAAAAAAAAGCCTAAAGATACCAATTCTATCATTTATTAAAAAAATGCAAACTGCTAAGTGCACTCTTCTGTTACAGCAGCATGTAAAAGAAATGGCTCCATTTGATTTCCAAATTTTCTAAGCGTGTGATATATAGGATATATAGGACTGGCACAAGGCATTTCCATGATGAAATCAGGGACAACCACCACTTTATTCATCAGTAATATTTTGACTGTACATAGAAACATCTGACATTGTAAAAACTACCTTCGGAGCACATCTGTATCTGGAAGATACTTTGAAAAACCTACAGAACTCTTCACTTTACAGTGAAACAATTTAAAAAAAAACCAAGTCAAAACAAAAATACCATCAAACCTATCTAAGAGATGCTTAAGTAAGGTATGCAAACAGCTGTCTTTCCTTTTAAACTCAGTTCTGAACTCAGGCTGCACTACTGAGCAGATAGGATCTCGCAGTCTCTGCTGGCCCCTCTCGTCCTTAACAGGGCTGCTCCCTTATGATTCTTGCCTCTCACTACCATCTCTTGGTCATTTGACTTTTATTTCTCAGAAGCAAGCTAAATTAGTAGTGCCAAACTCCAAAGAACCAAGAGTGTTTTTCATAGGACCTTGTCACACATCTTTATCAATTACTCTAGAGAAACACATTCTAATATGTACCTTGAAAGTTTAATTTCCTAAGCTTAAACCTCAACTCACTGGATGTACATTTCCAATGACACACTAAGGCTTTTTCTGTTTGGTAATAGTCAGGAATTATCGCCATTCAAAAACCTTATTTCAAAATCTGGTTTTCCTCACACAAAGTTTTAAAATACGAAGTCTGGGCACTACTCTTGAGTGCTGGTGCTATGGAAGCTCCAGCTGTACTGTGCCCCAAAAGAAACACAGTGAGAGTTCAGCAGCCATTCTGACTTACAACATAACAGAAATCAACAATACATACTCAGGCCTGTATATTGGCAGCCAGTAAACTAATCTTCCTCCCATCACCAGATATTCTGCCGCAAACTTCAACAGGTCAAAAAAGATGTCACTTAGATGATAATTGGATGAAACGAAGATGTGATTTTCTGTGCTAAACAAAAAATGTACAAGTGTAAACAAACATAAAAGCACGGGTAAAACCTACATTTCTTAAAATAATAACTAAAAAAAACCCCAAACCAAAAACAGACCACAAAAGCACTATCTGACACTCGCAAAACTAATTGTGACAATCCAGAAATACAACTTCTAATATGAGGAATATGACTTTGCAAGTTCCCATAACTGGCTCTTCAGACTATCATCTTTAGTATCTGAAGTCAAAGACTCACAGGTATACTGGGAATAGTTGTTTCTTAACAACAGCTTTCTTAACAATTTAGAGCAAAACGCAGAAGAAAATGACGGCCAGGCAGTGGAGAAGCCACGACCTATCTCTGAAAAGAGAGATTTTGCGGCCTGCAGAGACTGAAGAGAACCTTCTGAGAATAGGAAATAAAAGGTAATGATGGCTCACAGAGGTGAGAAATAGGATTCAAAATCTGAACACACACAAATGATAAGCAGGGAGAACAAAACCAAGATGATTTCAGGAAATGACATACTGGTTTTGCAAACAGAGTAAAAAGGGCTTTTCTTCTTTAATTTATATTGCCACCATTTTTTTAACTGTTGACAGCCGACCAAGAAATAGTAAAGATTCTAAAACTATGACTAGATTTCCATTTAGACATTTATATTCTACAACAGATGAGACAGCTCACCTACCTTCTTTCAACTGACTTAACTGTTTCCTTTTGTGAACCTGTTCTGCGAGTAGCTTCTCTGATACCATATGGTGCTAGACAAAGCAAATGCATAATGCAGAGATGAGAACCTCATTCCTTGTCCAAATAACACACAATTATACCATACATACACAACAGTGCATAAACTGTGGCTTATACAAAGTTAAAAAAAGAAAAGCTTTTACAAAGTAAAACTCAGCAAGGGAAATTTCTTCAAGATCTATTAAAAGTTTATTACTCCAAAAGGTTACTTTAGAACTGATTCAAAGAAAGCCCTTCAGCTTTCTAAGAGCTTCTAATAGCCTAGAAGTTTGCTACACTACAAAGAACAATGCTTTTCTGTTTTGTTGATTAAAAGATATTCCTCAGACTTGAAACATGTGACAAATAATACCATCCTCTTTTGTTTGCCAGACATGAACATGTCCCCTATAGCACTTAGTTAACCTTTTTCAAAATGAAATTAAATACATTGGAATTTCTTGCCAGTACATTACACAAATGGTAATTCTCTCACATAAGAACCAGAGATGGCTTTTTCTCACACATTTTTGCACATTTCTAATAACATAACATACTTATTTCATGTTCAAAACCCCTGGTTTTGTGAGACTTGTTTCAGCATCATGGAAGCACCAATATAACCACCGCAGAAGTCTTACAAATTGTGTCACACTCAGTTCTGAGTCCATATTGATATTCTACACTGTTTTATTGCCAAATGGACCAAATAAAAACTAGCAAGCAACCTACGAAGAAAAGTCACACTCCCTATTCCTAATTAATATGAATGTCTCATCATAAGAGTCAGCACTAGAGATCAGAAATTGCTGTATCAAGGTCTTTCATTTATTCCCTTAGTTTCTATTCCCTCTCATACATGACAAATGGTGTTTAGTACATAGGTTGCTAAAAGAGCAAAGGATCCTTCCAAAATGCTAATGCTTCTAGTAGTTAAGTGTATTGGAAACACATTAAAACTTCTCTTTGGAAGCATTACAATAAGCATTTAACATAAATCTTTGGAAGTCCATCAAGGCTGCATGGCAGACTCCAATGTCCTGCAGATCAAGTTCTAACAGCAACATGTACCATTCTGATAAGAAGTCTCTGTGCATCAATAAAGTTACGCTTTTACTGAATGAGACTTCTTCAAAGGATGATTTCCAGCCGTATTGATTTCTGCTGGTGAACATAATATTCTTTCCACGGAAGAAAGAGTTACTGCCAGCTTTGTTACACATTTATAACTACCCTTAAAATAAATGCAGAGATGTCAAATGCAGATCCAATTTCCACAGTGCTGCTCTCAATAACCATCTCTGACAAACTGCAGACCTGAGCACTCATCCAGACATTAAATCAACACATATAGGCACAGACACAGGTAATAATCTTTCAGTCACTGCTATCAGGCAACAAAAAGCAGTAACAAACTTACGGTCTGTAATGATTGCATCAAACAGCATCCCTTTTCGCCATATTGGCCTGGAAGAATCAGCAACCAGTGCATCGAGGTAGTATTTCTCTAAACCATACTGTCGGAGATTAGCTCTGATATTTTCATCTGGCCCTCTCCATTTCTGGTTCTTTCTGCTTGCCTTGCCTGGGAAGGGAAAGGGCCCAGAGTGGGGGAAAAAAGCACACTCAACAAGAAACTATTATATAAGAAAAGCTTTTCATATACTCTACCATTTAATTTAAAGGAAAATAATTAAATGTCACTACAAAACCTGTCAAAAGTACTTGCAGTAAACTTCAGAAGTAGTAAGAAATAATGAAAATACACTAGAAAAGTTCTGCTGCACCATCTGCATAGGGTGTCCCAGAACACATTTGTAAAAATCTTGTTTTGTTAGACATTCTCTCTGACCATCAGTCACAATCCTGTCCACTAGGTCAGATACAGTTTGCACTGCAGATTTTCAGAGAAGTAAGAATAAGATTAGACTTCCTGGGTTAGGTTACGAGAAGCTTCCTACATCACAGGTTAAGACAGCACACAGCTGTGGTAATTATTATTTGGAATTTCGTTTGGTTTTTATTATTCCTTTTTTAAAATATTTCCTGCATAAAAATAAGATAATATTTTATCTAGGATACATGTAAATTGGTGAGTAAAAATAAGGATGACCAAATAAATCCTAATAAGATTAATATTGCTTTAAAATCCACTAAGTATCATCCACTACCATCCTAAATTCCAGAGAGCAAGATTTCAGTGGTTTAGAAATATGTAACATACCTAATCCGTGGATTGTGTTGTAATCTATATCAGTACCACACACATATGCTCCAAAGTGTGCTGAGGAGATCAGAAGGCCACCTACACAGGGGAGAAAAGAGGAAAAATATAAACTCCTGTCATAAATGTTACTTGTGTTGGAATTTCTCCCTCAGGAACTTCAGGAGTTTACAGCAGTAGCACACTAGACCCAAAGCTAGACCCAAGCATAAAAAAAAAGAAACTAAAAAAAGAAACAAAACTACCAACCTGTTAGAATCACTACGCAACTATAATCAGAAATAATTACACCAAGTCCCTTGTCTGCTATACCTGATTCTCCTTATCTTACTATGCCTTATGTCACTCCTTATCTTTTGAGACTGCTCTTAGGAGTTTGTTTATGGTTCTCTTTATTTCAAGGCAGTAAGATCCTTTAATCATTACATGAACCAAAACTTTTGATACTACTTTGCAAGGAACAGAATTTCATATTGTTGGCACACAATTTGAAAAGTCATCACCAAACAAATAGCAGTTCTCCTGTGTCTGTTCTCAAAGTATCTCCTTAACTGTGTCTAAAATCAAACTTGTTGTAAAATGTGGCCATTCCCTGCGTAAGAAACAATGGTCAAGAGCCTTGCAAATGTAAATATGTCCAATGTAAACAGGGAACATCAAAACAGTTCCTGTAATTGTTATGCTGTGTGAAAACTATATACGAATGCATTTTTCTGTGAGTATGCTGCCTATTTTGTCAGCAGTTTTACCAGTGTACTTATTCTGCAATAAAATCATTTTTTTAATTAATACTGTTGCAACCTGCTTTACTAATTGTAGTGGTTTGAACCAGGTTTTCCCCCTGAAGCTAAGAAAATGGTAAAACCCCAGGGGGTGGTGACCCCTGGAAGTTTTGAAGTTTTGTCCAATCTGCGCTCCTGCGAAATGTAAACATACCACAAGCAAGCAGAAGAGAAGGTTGTTGTAGTTTGGTTGTAGAGGTGGTAGCCATGTTCTGAGGCCATGAGGAGCAGAGGGCAGAAGCCCCTGGGGGGGTTTGGCCCCCCCCCAGCCCCCAGCAAGGGCTGTGGGGACTTGGAACAGCGTGAGGCTGGACTAAGCAGCAGAGCTACAGAGTTTTGGGGGTAAGAACTGAACCAGACCCTCCAAAACTCCTTTGAGACCTCCGAGAAAGGAGGGAGATGGACCCCTATTAAGGAGAGGAGTCTTGGACATGCAGCACTAGAGAGAGAGAGGAGCTGAGAAGCTCAAAAGCGTCCTGAAGCTGGACCGGGACGGAGAGGAATGCAGAGGGGGGTGACCTTGGCCTTTCCCCCCCCCCCTCGCCACTGCTGCCAAGGTGGCAGCCTGAGACAGAGCACAGGAGCTCTGGTAGAACTCTTGAGGCAAAGGCTTGCAACTGAACGCTGCCCAAGATGTTCTGACTCAGGGGTGAACTCCCCTGAGGAAGGGACTTTCAGGAAGATGCCCCTGCACTTTGTGATATGCCTGTGGTGAAGCGAGTTTAGTCCCTGCTGGCAGTCCACAGGTGAGGCCTTCGCTTGGAGTCGAAGGAGAGCCAAGAGGAGTGAAAGGAGAGCCCCTTGTGTCTTGAAAGACCCTTGTTTGGAGACGACGGGCCAAGGGGCTTGGAGATCCCCTTGTGTGTATTGAAAAGAAATCCAGCTATCAGCTGCTGCATGTGAAGAGGACAGATGACTGCTGCCGTAGAGAAACTGCTCAGAGACTAGAAGGGATCTGTCCTTCTTCCCTCCTGGACTTTTATTTGGAGGGGAGAAGAGATCTGATCCATTGTAAATACTTATGTCATGGTAGAGATAGTTGTGATCATGTGTTTAATGTATTATAATAATATTTGTACAGTCATTGTAATATATTCCCTTTCCCCCATTCTGAGTCTCGTGTTTTGTCTGGAAAAAAAACACATCTTATACTAGGTTGAGATGAGGGAGGGGGCTTAGACTAGGGAATTAGATTTTGGGGATCTCAAACCATGACACTAATTTACAAAAAAAACCCACACAAACTAACAGAAAAGCATGTGTGATTTCCCCTTTAAAATTGATAGCAGTTGAACAGACCACAAAAATGAACAAATGACATTACCTCTTTAACAGCTTCCAAATGAAACAATGGACAGACTGTAGAAGATTACCAAATACCTGTGTGGTCAAGTTATTATGTAGCTAGCAAAATGGTTTAAAACAGAACAGTGACTGAGAACAAGGCTGTGAACCCCACATTACTGGTGTCAACAGTCCTGCTAAAATAAAGGGGAAGATTGCTGCAGGATGAAGAGTTGACAAGCACAGGGAACAATGTGCAAGCTGGCTGTGCTGATGACACCAGTTTTCCCATTCACAGGGAGCATGGAGAGAAGCACTTCAGGTGGCTGAACTACCCTGAGCCATCCACTCAGCACAAACACCTCCCTAACATGCCCTGTGTGCATGGGCGAAAGGATCCCATCTCAGAGCACTCCTACACCATATGGTAACCAACTCCACAAAAACCAAATGTGAGGGAGAAAGAAAAGTTTTCAGATTCCTCTGATTTTTCCTGGATCAAGGAAGTGGATCAGAGAAAAGCAAGGCTACTCACCCCAGAGGAGTCACCCATTTCCCTTCTTGGCTGCAATCCCTCAGAAGAGATGGGCAGTACCTCCAGAGGGTCACAACAAATTTAGCTAGCCCTGACCCCAAGTAAGGCATACCACCCAGTCCTATAAAAAAAGTAAGAAGAAAGTACTTTGCCCATCTAAGAATGGTTTTAATCATAAGCAAAAAAAAGTTAGGAAAACATGAACTTAAGGCTTTCAATAAATCTCAGCTGGTACCAGTTCAATTGTGTTCACACAGAAGGTGCATGAATACTTAAATACAGTAATAGGGCCAGCTCTTTGATCTACTATATGAAACATGCTAAGAGGGTTAATCAGGGAATCACTGTGTCCCCTGATGACTGTTAGCAGAATGCCAGTGGCACAGAACTTCATGTCTTTCTATCGTACGCTATTCCCCCATCTCTTCAGCACACACGAGGACTGGTCATAGCACTGTCCCCCAGAATGTCAAAGAAAAAAATTCTTGTCATTTGCGACTACACAGTATCACAAATTGGCAAAGAGAAAGTAAGGACAAATAACTTCAAATGGTATAATCAACAAGATTACTGAGATAACCTGAACAGACTGTCTAGAAGGAAGCACAAAATATTAAGGTAGAAGACTTGATTTATTCTTCCAGAAAGCTCCAAGATTCTTTCTGCCCAACACTGAGAACAGAATACCTAAACATTTATGGAATTTAAAAACAACCCCGGATGTTCCAATTCTGCTCTACAATAAGAAGGAGAATCAAGTCTCCTAAAAGCCAGCCTGGTCAAAGAGCACTTCATATTCCAATGACAAATGCCAATTTGCCACTGTTACACTAACGTGGAAGACTTGTGATTTGGCTTATGCAAAAACCAGTTTCTTTCCAACAAGCAAGCACCATTTTGCAAGGCCATTCTGATTTAGCACTATTTACATTTTCAGTGTAAAAAAAACAGGAAGAAACCAAGCCAGGTAATAAAGCTGCATCAATAAAGAAATCTGAACCACAGTTTGAAAATGCTCATCAAATCCTGTATGTATGTTCTTTCTAAACAGATCAGCAGAGTCACGCAGCTTTAATCTCTAGCCTTTATATTACAGATATCCAGGGCAAAAAGTACCCAAAAATGTAATTCAAACCACTAGGTAATTTGTTGAGAATTTGATATACTTGTATTGTATTTGTTACCTTTCAAACTGAAAAATGATTTAACATTTATATAGAATTTCTATAGCTTTGCCATTTCCATGTGATATTTCTTCCTCTGTCTTTACCTTCCTTTTCACTCCCTTGAGAATGAATGCTCTCAGAGATTTTCTTTTTGTTTAGCAGATTTTTGTAAGAAGATGCAAAGCCATAGATACCAAAATCAAACAAACTGCTCACAGATAAGTAGAGGAATTTCCTGAACCTTTCAAAGAAGGACAAGCACAAGGATGAGGAGAAAATTTCATAAGACATTATTATGCATGAAAAAAACCCAGATCATATATGAACAAAAATTTAAGACAAAAACATAAGAGTTCACTGAAGCCTTGTGTTTCTGTAAATATTATATCCCTGGTTTGTTTTCCATGGTACAGAGAAGATACATGCTATTAAGAATTTATCCTACTGGTGACCCTGTAGTGTTGTCTTCTCTCTCCCTAACTTCTCTGCAGTCATTTCTGCAGAAAACTATCCTCATCCTTCCATTAATGTAAGCATTTTTAATTGTACGCATTTCACACGTGGTCATCTTGATCAAAGTCTAGCAAGTTGGCCAGGAGGGCCAACGGTATCCCGGGAGGGGCATCAGGCAAAGCATCACCAGCTGGTTGAGGGAGGGGATCGTCCCGCTCTGCTCTGCACTGGTGCGGCCTCACCTTGAATATTGTGTGCAGTTTTGGATGTCACAATATAAGAAAGATATTAAGCTGTTAGAGAGCACTCAAAGGAGAGCAACGAAGATGTTGAAGGGCCTTGAGAGGAAGCTGTATGAGGAGCGGCTGAGGGAATTTGGTCTGTTCAGCCTGGAGAAGAGGAGACTGACGGGAGGCCTCATTGCAGTCTGAAACTGCTGTGGATGTGGAGGGGCAGACACCGATCCCTTCTCTCTGGTGACCAGTGACAGCACTGGAGGAAATGGCTTGAAGCTGAGTCAGAGGAGGTTTAAGTTAGATATCAGGAAAAGGCTCTTCACCGAGGGGGTGGCTGAGCACTGGAACAGGCTCCCCAGGGAAGTGGTCACAGCACCAAGCCTGACAGAGTTCAAGTGTTTGGACAGTGCTCTCAGGCACATGGTGTGACTCTTGTGTTGTCCTGTGCAGGTTCAGGAGTCGGACTTTGATGATCCTTGTGGGTCCCTTCCAACCCAGGATGTTCTATGATTCTACTCTATGATTCCAAAATCCAGGTCAAAAACACAGCCTTCGTTACGTTTTTGAAGAAACTACTATAGGTAGCTTAATACAATATACTCTGCTATGATTATATGGCACAACCTGACACAACAGATCAGCTATTTCACCTACACAGCAGTTCAGTTTCCCTGAGTCAAAATGTACTTTTATGCCATATGTGGAATAAAAGCTCCCCCTCCTGGACAAACTAGGAAAAGTTCAGCTGGGGGCGGATATGTGGTGTGAGCAGTATTATCCTGAAGACAGGATGTGAAGGCACAACAAACTGATCTCTACTGAATGCTATGACCTAACTATTGTTACGCTGTGTTAAAAGCCTGGACGTGCCCTCAGCACTCTAAATAGCCAGCTCTAAAATGCTACTCCTTGAAATCCCCTGAAAGTGACTGCGAGAAGTGCATTAGCCAAATTTCACTTCTTGGTCACTTTGGATCTTAGGCAGTCCGTAACACATATGAAGTAGCGTTTAACCCATGGTGCATAAAGTAAAACCATGAAGACAGATTTTTTAGAAGCGTGAAATAAACTGTTTATAGCTTTGGAAGTTGGTCTCCTTCCCCCAAAATCCCTTTCAAGTTAAGAGACCACTCATTTTACAATCACCATTTTGCCTTTGGTATCCTCTCAAATATCAGCTAAGCACCAGAAGCCACTGCACCAGGTAAAACCTGGTGCAAACAGTAAGACAATCTTCCAGTTTTTCCCACCAGTGGAAAAAAATATATATACCTGTTCCAACAAATGGATCATATACAATATCATTGGGTTTTACTCTCCCATGGTTGGCCATAATGAAAGACAGGCAGGCATCCATGCTTGTATTTCCAATGAAGTGTCTCTTCTTTACACTGTAGGATTCAATGAGTTCTCTTTGGCCATCTGCAATCTGTTGAAACATTTAAAATCCCTGTCAGGTCTTAAATACAAGATATAGGCAGGCAGGCTAACATGTGCTTAAGTGACACCATCCAAAACCAGGTAACTTCATTTCATAACACATCACCTTGCTTTCTGACGTCTGAAAATATGACAGACTTCTTTCCAAGCAACAGATATCTTGGTTCAACACCTAGATAAATTCTTCAAGACAGAGGTTAAAAATATACAAACATTTTAGACAGAAAATTCTTCTGAAGAAATAACTATTATAGCAACTTTGCTATTATTCTATCAGAAAAACAATTCCTGGTAATTCAGAGTTAAAAGAATTTCAAAATTAAGAAGAGAAGAGATGCATGTTAACACATGCATTGCACATACACACACGTATGCTTAAGGTCATACAGAACTTCCTTCCTCACTGGCACTTCTGCCATGCTCAAAATCTAAATTTAGGATAGCACTGACAGATCAGAATTTAATGGAAAAGCAAACAAAGACCAAATGCTAGTATTTTTACATCAGACTTCTAAAATATGTTGAAGAAGACCAACACAATCTGCAAGAAGACATGGTCAAAAGCTCTTCCAACACTATCCCCCCATCTCTGCTCAACATCAGTCTTACTGGGTAAACAAAATACATTTGCCTATTTTTTCAGGTTAGTTTACTCAATACTTCAGAAATCCAGCACAGATGGGCCAACAGTTGCAATGTTTTACAGTATTGTCACAACCCAGAGTGCTTACACATTAATCACATGCAGAGAGAACACTCACAGGTCCTAACAGATCACTTGGATGTCTGACTTCCCTGTACACAATCCACTGACTATAGCTGTACAGCCTCTGCAGTGGTTCCCCCTCCTTCCAGCTGCCCTTTACCCAGGACACTGCTAGCACATATTCCCATCAGTGGCTAGTGTCATTCTGGAAGATGCCCTTTGGGGAGCCACATTTTCCTCACAAAAATATAGAAGACCAGATCAAATTTCCTCAGGATATCCTAATAATGCGGTGGCTTTAGAGTGCATACGGCCAACAGGCAAGAAGGTTTGTAGTGAAGACCTCAGCTGACAGGCTCCAGACAGTTTTTATAACTGGTTCCTGCTGTAGGCCCTGCACTGCCAGTGTCTCCTCGGGCCTGTGCACTGAACCTGCTGATGTCCAAAGCCTCAGGGATCAGTCTGCACCTTTCTGTGGAGGTTCCTGTCAGGACCTCTTGAAGCACTTACAGAATGCTCTAGTGGGCCTGACGCAACTCAGCAGGGCCACAAGCCACCTATAGTTCTGTATATCTTTCTACATGTCTGAAACACACTGCTGGTGCTTTCAGCTGCAGCTGGTCCCACAATAACATAATACACCACCACAGCTGTGCAGTCTCACAGCTGTGCTGAGTTCTCTCAGTGGAGGGCAAGAAGGTGTGTTTCCAGATACAACCTCATTTTTTCCACCTCCAAATTGCTCAATAAACCCACTTCTTCCTAGTCACAGTAAAGTTTCCCAGACTTGCAGTGACAGACTCAGACATAATTATATTCTCTGCTTCCATTGAAAGTCAATACAATTTTTTACATTTCAATTGAAGAACACTTTCCTGAAAATACAAGCTTATAAGAACTGAAGCAAGCATATTCACGCACCCATCTACCAAAATACAGATGAAAGGGCTCTTCTGGAACATTATTTGGGTTCATTCCATAATCTTCCAAAATCCAGAAGATGTGTTCTGGATTCTTTAAATTTACTTTTCCTTTGAATGGCAGAAACTCAAGGGCCTATACAATAAAGAAAAAATAGAGTAAAAAAAATGTCAAACCAGGGTCAATTTTTTAAATAGAAAAAAAACCAAAACAAACTCTTGCCCCCAAAAAAACCCACCACAATTTTACTAGGAGAAATGATAGATAAGTATTAAAATTCTCAATTTTACCTAGATTTTTGAAATACCTTTCTTGTAAATAAAAATACCTCAAATGATTAAGAATTAGAAATCAGGAACCATAACACTTTTTATTAACTGAAGAGAACCCAACTTTAGAGGAAATAAATGGTGCATATTATTTATGCAATTTTCAACTTATAAAAACAACACTGATGATGAACAATAGGATATAGTTTCAGTGATGTGCAGCTACACCAATTTACATACTCAGCATTATTTCATGTACACAAAAACTGAACAAACAGGAAAGAGTGGCTACTACTAATACAGATAATTTCAGTCTCCGTAAATGGTGTAAATAAAAGAAAAAGCTGATAAAATAGAATGTGGAAGAACAAAAAATCAACGGTAATTTAGAAAAATTTCCTAATTATAATACTGATACAGTTAGGAGGAGTGCAGAAAAGAGCATAACGACAGAACAGGAGATTAGCACACAATCCACAGCTTACAACTGAAGTCACTTGTTCCACATTCTGCAACAATAAAAGCCTAATGCGCAGATCAAGTAACAGATTTTCCAAAAGTCTAGCACCTAACTCTAGCCACTTGAATCTTAGCATTTTGGACAACAAGCTTCAGTTTCCCCAGCACACTGGGCCAAAATCAGCGGTGATGTTTATTTGGCTTTGTATATGCCTCACATGGGCTGTTTAGGGAGACAAAAAAAAAAGTCGTGAATTTTGAGGGAATTTTAATTCGGACGCAAAGATCTAATTTAGACCTGATAAGACATAAGCAATAAATCTCTTTCAGATCTTCAGGAAACCCAAACTTAAAAACTCTGATAGCATGGAATAAGAACAACATAAATGATTAAACTAAACATCAAAGATTTCTTAACCACCTACTTACATCGATCTTTTTTATTTTCTGTGCTTGAGTCAGTGTTTTATTAAACGTATGAATATGTACTTTGTAAGTAGAGTCTGACTGTAGATATGGAAGCTGAAAAAAAAAAGGCAAAGACCGTTTCATTAGTACAGATGCAGTGCTATTCAGTGCATAGAGGAACCATATTATCCAGATTCTTTATATGCATACCATCTTGTCCACTGGATAGTTCTTCAGAGAGGCATAGAGCTCCCCCTCAGATCTTCCATGACCCCACAGTTCAAATAAAGACCTGGAATTACACAGTTTTTGAGAGTGCAGTCACACGGAGGGGGCAAAATGCCTTACAGACACTTACTCCTTTTAACCTTCTTGGCCAATTTATTTAGGCTTTACTTCATGGAGTACTAAAGTGTGGTATTTAACTCTTAGTAAATGTTTTAATTTTTGTTCTTAAGAAGGACACACTAATTTTTAATCCTAAAATGACATTATAACAATGCTTTTTTTTTTTTTATTTGGTAACATATGCCAAAAGCTTTAGAGCTTTTGTTACTGATTAGCAGTGCAATGGAGATGCACCGGAAACTTTCTTCTAAAACAAACATGTCTTCCCACAATGAGTAGTAGGCCAGAAAAATAAGCTGTGGGCTAGCTACACTTTCTACATAAAATAAGGATACATTAGCTGAGAGATCATGGTATACAGAACATCTACAAGCTGCTTTGTCGTATTTTACTTCACTGGTTGCCTATGGGTGCTTTCTGAAGTGCAGTACAGTTGATCTCCACTGGAAACATACTGTCATAAGGACAGTTTTGTACACATGGGACTCCTTTAGGCAAGACTGGACAGCCCTAGTCACTGGAGGTAAAACTGAATACCTGACAAAATAAGGACTCAACAGGGACTACGCAACACTCTGCAGAAGGGCCCAAACTAACTCTGAAGAACACAGCACAGACACCACAAATTTAGTATGGTCAGAGAGACATACCACACTTACACCGGCTCTCATCCTGAACCATACCTCCACAGCCTATCTCACAAGCCTCACTGCAAAGAATATTATTCAGACACCTCTAAAAAGGACCAGGTGGAACAATCACTCTCTGGCATATTCTTGTGCTCTTGAATTTTCTAGAAGGACCTCTGCTGCAGCAGATTGGGCTGAGGGTTCAGATGCCAGCACTAAGGGAGGGTAACACAATCTTTCCCTTCAAAACTTGATTTTCAATTTTTACTTATCATTGTTTTTATCTTTTAGTTCCAGACATGTTTTAAAACAACTCACTAACTAAACTTTATTCAAGGTCAATAAAACATCAGTGAGTACTGTCTCTGGAGTGAAGAACACTATCCTGACTTGATCATACACCAAGTAAAGAGAACGTGAACTCTACATAATCAGTCCTACAGGAGTCCTATAACATCCAGTTACATCTTCTCAATTCTAGAAGAAATCAAAGACTGTTTATTTGAAGACTCCATAAAAAATCTGTATTTGCCACAACATAACAAAACAATATTCCACCGCTTCAGTTATCGTTTACAAGATTTTCCATCTCTTACTTTGCACATACTGTCCGTTTCATTAGTCCCCTTGCCATCTCTTCTGAAGGAATATTGAGAATCCAAAATGGAGACTGAAATAAAGAGAAGATAAATCATACAAATACCTAGTTGGAGGATGTCAGATGAATTACACAACTACACAATTCTGTTCTATAAAAACAGAACATGCATGCTGAAAATAAATTAAAAAAATAAATCTGTTGACTGTAATCATACAGAAGATAAATATTTAATTTCAGGTAAAACTGTTTACTTGGCTTGAATGTCTGAGAAATTTTGTTATGTATTTCATTTTTCCACTGTATCTTTGACTTAGCAAAATATTATTTGTTTGCACTTCTGTAGATTATTCAGCCCCTAAAGATGGTAAACATCTCGTTACACAAAAGTAGTAACTTATTCCCAGTAATATTCTCTGACTAAGCATTGAGACCAAAATCATACAGCTTCCTAGCCATATTCTGTCTCACTGATTTAGATGCAAACACCAAATCCAAAGTGCTGCTGAATGTTTTCACAGTTCGCCTATTCTGAGAAGAAAGGAGAGCCTCCCAGCAGATGGCACTACTTCTTTTCACAGTCTTAAATGAAGACAGCCTGAGGTGCATTTTGTGCATCTTTTTTTTTTAAGTTCTGAGTCTTCACTGAAATTGAGAGTTCCTCATTTTTGGAAGATTCTTGATTTTTCTAAGAAACTTCAAAATTTATTCAGCTACCCACATTTAACAAAAATACTATAAGGAACATACTTGCATCCCATACACACGCTCAAGTAAAATATTTGGTCCTCACTTACATTTACACGAATTTCCTGCTCACCACTGAATTTTCCACCACAAAGGGAGAGCAATGATGTTATTTCCTAAATTGAAAATATAAAGGTCAGGCCTCAGAATCATTAACGAATGTTTTGAAGAAAGAAAGGTGGGAAACAAGGAAAAGTGGGCAGCATAACACAAATTCTAATGCAGACGGTGAGGATTATGAAGAAAATTCTAGAGACAGCAAGAGAAGACAGAATGGCATGTACTACCAACTTTACTGTGGGAACCGACAGTGAAGCACTCA
The DNA here is from genome assembly GCF_036250125.1 of Pseudopipra pipra. Taxonomy (NCBI): domain Eukaryota; kingdom Metazoa; phylum Chordata; class Aves; order Passeriformes; family Pipridae; genus Pseudopipra; species Pseudopipra pipra. Next base: position 62,890,356 of record NC_087551.1, read on the forward strand.
GAGTAGTTGTGTGGATAGGACAGAAGTTCACACATAAATTCAGCTTGTATGTACTGTTCATGAACAGAAAAAAAATTAAGACTTTCCTGCTATAAAAGCAGCTTTCTCAGAGTTCAGTGGCAAAGGAATGGGCTCTGTTAGGCAAATTTCAGTAATCAAATTCCCCTGTTTCATATTTTCTCTTTCATCTAAATCTTTACTGTTCAACCCTGCACTCTCATAACAATATTACTCTTACAATATTATTCTCTCTATTCTTAAAATATTTTTCTGCCTAATTCACATAAAAATGATGTTTCACTAGTAACACTGACCCAGGGCCAGGACAAGCACTGAGCATCAATTCCATTTCTGTTACCTCTCTGCTTTACAAGTATCTCAACAGTTTTCTTCAGTAGATGTCTTCTCTAAATCAAAAGACTGTAAATTGAACATATGAAAGAACAAACCAGCAAGAAACAAGCTAATAAGTAATACCTGAAAAAAGAAAAAACAATGCACTAAAAAGACTTTCAAACTCAAATGAGATGTAAACACCGGGGATGTTTCTCATGTAGCCCCAATACTAGAAATGACATGCTGCAATCTCTGAATGATGCTGGCAAAAGAACACAGAGGCAAAATTTTATAGTGGCTTAGATTTCAACTGAGTGGGTAAATCAAAAGATTACCATTAATTACCACCAAAAAAAATGGAGGAAAGGAAAACCCAACATGACACTAGCATGTGGTTTTAGTGGGACATTACCCCACTAATTTCCATCTTTCCATTTGAATAGAAAGGACATAAGAAACATTGGAAAAAACAGGGGGTTTGCTGCTCCAGGAGAATATGATTATGTGTAACCATTTCACTGTATGGTCCTGAGGCACAAAAAGCACCTGAGATGTTACACATGAGTCGGTGGCACCTCCAAACACCGGTATTATTACCTACAGGAAAGTGACAAAAATGAGAAGCAGAAAAAACACGGCATGTAAGGAAAGGCTGGGAGAGACCAGCTACATATGCTAAAGGTTGCTGTGATAAAGAAAGATAATAATCTGTTTTCAACGTTTATTATGGAGGAGATGACTGAATGAGGTTCAAATCACAGCAGTACTCTGGATGAGAACTTGGGAAGATCCTTCCAAGATTAAAGACAATGAAGCACTGGAACATATCTGCCTGAGGACATTGATAAGGAAACATCCAGCATGCACTGATCTGTCCATTAGGCACAAGCTTTGCTGTAAAACAGGATGCCTGATCTTACCCCTAAGTATCTGACCTAACAAAAAACAGATCCCTGATTATGGAGCACAGTTTATCAACTAAGAAATATGAAACACGTAACTTCAGACACTGAATAACAAATGTGGACTCTGACAGACACCTTCAGCTGCTGTGATCCAGCACTGCTGGAAGTACAAAAGCAGTCCTCTCATATCCCATATGCAGATGTGGTAGAAATGGAGATCAAGCAGATCATCTGGCTAAAAAATCTGTCCTTCCTTGTTTCATTAAGTCCTTAACACAGCTCATGACAAAGCCAAACACAGAGCTGAGCAGAGTACAAGAAAAGGGAAATGTAACTGCTTTCTACAGCAGCTATATCGGCCAAGTGCCACTACAACCCTGGTGATAAAACTAAAACTTTGTTACATATCATCTTCTTACTTCATCTGATGACCTTGCCTAAAGACAAGCTAGGTTGATCATAAATAAATAAATTCATGTTCCAGTGTCACAAAGCAAATAGTAAAAATCAATGCACAAAAGAAAGCCTTAATGAAAACAAGGAAAACAAATTATGCAAGACACATTAAATATTTTATAACACATGTAATGATGACCCACCAATTCTAACAAAATAACTCCACATTTTGGCACTATTTTAAACAATAACATACCATCCTGGATATTACTAGCTCTTCTAGATGCTGCCTAGAAGAGCCCTTTGGGTATCAAAATTTGTTAAGGTGTATAGCAACTCCATAAATTATCACGGGGAAAAAAAATTAATCACAAGTTAAATTTACAAACAAGAGGATTTTCTTACTAATGTGGAAACTGAGTGTATGCTAAACTACACATTCACCAAGGGCCCATAAAAAACACTGGGGATTCATAAAAAAGACCAGGGATCTTCAAATAAGTTACAATTTATTTTTGTTTCAATTATTTCTGTTAACGCTACTTGATAAGGTAAAACAGATTTAGTGACAGGGAACAAACTCTGCACTCCAGATTTTGCAACCAACCATCACACACCTGTCAATGACAAGCAGAGTGCAGCACTCGAGGCAGCACTTGCTCTGATCCCACCACAGAAGCTCCTCTACTCTGCCTAATCCCACACAGGCCAGTGGGGCACAACCCCTTCTGACAGCATGGAAGGAAACACTCAGGATCACAAGCCGAAAGAGAACAGTCCTCAGTGCCACTGGTGCGAACAAGGCTCACAACCAGGACGCCAGCCGAGGCCTTGGAGACCTGTGCTCATGTGCTCCCAGCCCATGTCACAGGCCCTAGGGCTTCAGAGAGCACCATGCTCATTGCCCCCCGCATCTTCCTCCTGAAAATGCAGCTCCTGCAACTCTCCTGCCTCACAAAGCTCCATAAACACCTGGGACAGGGAATCACAGAATCAATCAGGTTGGGAAAGACCTCTGAGATCACGGAGACCGACCTATGCCTGAACATCACCATGTCAACTAGACCATAGCACAACGTGCCACATCCAGTCTTTTCCTTAAACATCTCCAGGGGCGGTGACTCCACCACTTCCCCCGGCAGTCCATCGGACACTGGAATGAGAGCTGACCCCACACGTCCCCCAGGGCTGCACCAAACTTTTCTGTACCCACACTACGCTGGCGGGAGCAGCAATAAATAGTTTAAACAAATTTTAAAAGTCACCAGAGTAAGACCTTGTGAAAGCATTTTTGTAACCCCATTTCCCCCCCTCACAGCTTCCCCATCTCACGTGGAGCCCCACGTACTCTGCTGCCAACCTCTCCTAGCGCCAAAAGCAAGATAAAAAGCCACCACGCAGACGCTCTGCACGGGGCAGGAAGGGAGGAGAGGCAGCCCCACGCCTGGGGGTCCCTTGCCACGGGACACGGGGAGCGGAGAGCGAAGGGGGACCGGGAGCCCTTCGTCCCGAGAGCCGGGGCGGGCGAGGCCCCGCCAGGGTCCGGCCGCCCGCGGGCACACCCGGGACCGCGCTGTCCGGGAGCGGCCCCGGCTGTCCGCTCCCGGCCCCGGCTCCCGGCTCCAGGCTCCCGGCTCCCGGTCCCGCTCCCGGTCCCGCTCCCGGTCCCGCTCCCGGTCCCGCTCCCGGCCCGCTACAGCGCTCACCGGCAGGCGGAACTCGAGATGCTCCTGCGCCAGCAGCAGCAAGTACCGCCGGAGCGCCGGAGCCGCCAGCTCCATGTCCGCCCATCCCCCGCCCCCCGCATGCGCCGCCGGGAGCGGGCGGGATCCGCGCCGTGGGGCGGGAGAGGCGGGATCAGCCCGGCCGGGGGCGTGTGACAGGGATACCCCGCGCACCGAGCGAAGCGGGAGGACTGGGTGCTGCGCGCACTCTGCGTTAACTACTGTTCATTTCGTCTCCTTCTCATCCTTCTTGTAATTTGTGTTTTGTGTGTGCTTTATCATGCGCGCCACGTGTCAGGACAGCAGAGCCTGCGTATGGTTTATAAATAACTACACGTATCCTGGGGACACACGCTGGCTCAGAGGTGTTAGCACTGGTAGGGCAGCGCTGCGGCCTCTCCTGGCCACATTTAAGGATCTGGAGCATTAAATAACATTAAGAATTAACAGATGCCAAAGGAGTCGCATTCGTTTTTCCGTGGGAAGGAGGTCAGCACCGGCGGCGTGGGTGTCGGACCACGTAGAGAAGCAGATTCCCAGGAGAAGGACAGAGGTGTGACGATCCAACGGGGGGGGGGGGGGGGATTTGTCTTGCGGATTATATTTTATTTTAATATCTAGGCTTGATAACTATAATCTTGTACTCACTGATCTCCCTGTTATGTTGAGAGATTTCGGCTTATCCAGATTTTGGTAAGCTTTTCATTAGAATCAGGCCGGCTCAGCACTGAACTCGTTCTGTATTTTATGTGCTAATTTTTGGACAGCTTTTTTTCTAGATGGCTAAGATTTTGCTCATGACCAGTGTGCACTCCACAGGCCACCTTCCTTATGCATCTCCATAATCCCATCCCGCAGCTTCTCCAGTTATCCCTTCCTGCAGTAATCAAAACTGAGGTTTACGGTGAAGTTTTAGCCCTGATGATTGACAAGAAAACAATCTAAAGTGACCTGGCAGCTAAACGTGAACTTTCCTAGAAGAGAAAGAAAAGAGGTAGATGTGGATCAGGCTTGTTCACCTGAGCAGTTGAATGCTGGCACCCAGCAATAAACACATTGCTGAACTGCTGACAAACCCCGAGAGCCTGAGATTGCTTACAAAATCTTGGGATTGCTGAGAGAGATTTATTGAAAGAAGCCTGCTTTTATTTTTGCATTCTGTCTCACTTTAAATTTCTTAGCTGTATGGCTTCCATTTTTGAAACTCCTTAGGAGGCATTATTGGTATTATTTTTAAGCTTAATCTTTTTGAGACTGGCTTTTGCTTACTTTATCTGCACTGCTTTATCTTCATAGCATTGCTCTCTGTTCTCACGAGATGAATACCTCAGTTTTCCAGTGATACTGCTTCTGCAGAAGAATTTAACTAAAGCCCTGTCTTTTTCTTGCTTTAGACTTTAGCACAGTTTGAAAGTGAATGTACATTACTAAGACTTACAGAATATTTGATTCTGACGTAAAAACAAAATGCTTTTCAGATGCTGTGTTTGTAAACTGAACATACATTCCTGTAATGTCATTGAGGAGAATAAAGCAGTTTGTTAGTGTGGATTTGGGAAGTCATCCTAAATCAACAACATTATGTAACTATTTTAGGGAGAGGAAGAAAGAAAAATTGTCCTTTTTAGCCTTTTAGCCTTAAAATGTTAAGGAAAATTTTAAGTACACAAAATGTGATTACTCATCTTGAAATTTATCCAGGAAGCTAAAATTAACCACCTTCCTCTCACAAAAAAATATAACAATAGGATCATATGCCAATCATGAGTTTCAGTTTAAAAGTGAGAGAGCATGATTGAAAAGCCATTGTTTAATGTGTGCTGCTGCTTATTATTCTCAGGTCTCTTTTGTAGCAATTGTGTTGCCATTTTCTGCTCACTCCATGCCCTCTTCTGGACCCAAAGGCAACACAAGTGTTTTTTGACTGACTTGCACATTCTGCTGGGGCATTCGGTGAGCTCCGTCACTGCTCATGGGTTCATGTGCAACAGCACCAACATGGTGCAATTTGGGCCAAGTTGCCCAGTATGGACAAATATCCATGAAATTCTACCTTAAAAAAAGCAATCTTTTTAAATTATAGAAATACCTGTTCTATAATTCAATTGTTAAACTGTTCAGAATTTGCATTTCTGTCCATTTCCCCATAGAAAAACTAGCACTAATCCTCGGTTTTGTCTTCAAATGTCAGTAAAAGTATCAGCTCTACTAATGTGCTATATGGAAACTCTAGTTTGCATATTTCAACAGGTGAAAAATACGACCCAGCAAAGACATGGTTATAACACATTAAGATCTCTGTAGGTATGCAAAAGTCTGTGCCTAATTCATCAAAATAATCCTGTACTTCACAGATAGCCCATAATCTAAGTACATGTAATGTCATAGGTGGTGGGCAGCCCGTGTACCCGGAGCGGTAAGGCAGTTTCCCCTCTGGAGCAGAAGCTCCCTTGCCTTGGAGCCTGCCTGTGGCTTGTAGCTGGCAGACATGGCTGTGCAGCACAGCCTTTTAAGGGAGAACTATCTATTCGGGTTTTGTCTTCTTCACTAAATAGGGTGTTGCAGATAGTGACACGCTCACTAACTGGGATTTCCACTCCTCTTTGCAGTGCCTGATGAGGAAAATCCTCCTGCTCCCACCATGTACTGCCATTTCAGCTCCAGATAATATTTTCTGTGCATAATAACTTCCACAGTCTGTGGGAACCTTGTCAGCACAGCGTGAATTTGTCCACCTTTAATCAGTGCGCAGCCAGGAGAAAGGCTTTCCACCCCTTTACATGGGTTGCTGTGCTGCCTCTCCGGGAATGGTTTGCTCTCTTCCCGGGTCAGCCAGCACTGCATCAGGTTGTTTGGGAAGTCAGCGGGGCTGCCGGGTACTACGATAAAGTTCTTTAAAAGGCATCATTGCAGGAAAAGTAAGTACTGCACTATGTTTGTGTTGCACAGAGGCTTTTACGAATAACTTACTGTGTTCCAACGTTGTTTCTGAATTTCAGCTGAATCACTTTTACTTTCTTCATTGCTATAGAATTATGGGTGGACTTAAAAAGTCTTCAGATATTTATTGTCTTTTTCAGCAGCCTTTCCTCTCCCTTGAGCAAAACTCCTCCAAAAATTATCGAGCTGATTTGTTGTTTTTCTTTTACAGCTGACAGTGCACCCAAGAACCGCAGTTACAAGCAGTCATTGATTTGTTTCCTGCTTGAGTACCATAAAACGTTTTTCAAGAAATGGAAGGAGATAAAGGGCAGAGTGCTAAAGCTACCAGTGCAGTGGGTGACCTGAGGAGAAGCTGGCAGACCTGGGCAGAGGATCACATTGAGTATCAGAAAAAGAACCCGTTCAGCAATGACGACAGGCTTGCATCTAAACCTGCGCACACTCACCGAGGAGATCCTACCTATGGGAGACCCCCTGAAGGGTCTCGGACAGAGCAGAGAGGGAAAGATGCTCATTCACACGTGGGCAAGGAAGTAGAAGAGCTGTGCTTGATCATTAGAAGCACTGGACAGGTGGGAGAAGATGGACACGTGAGTGTGACATTCGGGCAGCTGTTCGAAACATACGTGACTATTTCCAACAAAGTAGTAGGAATCTTGTTAAGAGCCAGAAAACATGGTCTGGTTCATTTTGAAGGTGAAATGCTTTGGCAAGGAAAAGATGATGATGTGGTCATCACTTTACTACAATAAGGCTTTGTCATGGAATGAATTTTGCTGCATGGTTCCATTTGGACAAACATACCTAGATAGCACCTTGAAAGGTTTTCATTACAGAATTTCAACTCAGCTACCTACTGGGACATGAGCAGGAGAGAAAATTGGTGAGAAGGATAAAGCATATTATTGTAAAAATGTAGAGATTTGGACAGAAATCACAAATGATGAGCTAATCCATCACGCTGCCATTGGATTGTCTTTATCATCTACTATTATGTATATCACAGTTCTTCAAATGACTCTGCTGGCTTTTAGGTTACTGAGGATAAATAACTAACTTCCTACCATACAACACTGATCCTTGCAGGTTGTGAAATACTTGCTGCATGGGGGATTGAGATTTGTAAAACGTGAAATTGAAAACTTTTGTGGGCATTCATATACTTCTTCAGACAAAGAGCCTGGATATATTTAGGTTTAATTTCACACTGTTAAACTGAATAAGTGGAAGCTATTTTCATGAAGGAGAAAAAAATTCCCAAACTTACTAAAATACCACAGCAAGGATATTTGATGGTTCCTAAATTAGTTGCACCTTGCATGTATTTTGGAGAGCTGCACTAGTCCTGGTATTTAATAGCCTATTCTTATAATCATATTTTCTCCAAACCTTCTGTGTCCTATGTTCTTTTTCTTCTGTATCTCACACCATTTTTACCTCTTCTGTTCTTCCAATGCTGTGTCATACCCTAGAAGGTCACAAAGCTCTGCAGTTTTTTTGGTGAATTCAGCTATACCCCTTCATAGGAAGTCAGGTGCCACAATATAAAGATGTGAAAGACAACAGAAATTCTGTACTGGGGCACCTGTACATTCATAAGGAAAAAAAAGGCTCTTCTTTCACAAAAATGAGGCAATGTTTTTTACGAGAGGAGAGATCCTGTAGTGCCAAAGGCATAAATAAAAATATAGCAGTGCTGTCCCATACCTCGTTTACCAAAGGCAAAGCTGTGCTTTCAGAGCACAGTTGTGAGCTCTCCAAACTTTTTAAAAGAAAAAAAAAGGATTGATTATATAAAATAGTTGTAATAGTGCTATTAAAAATAATCAGGAGCTGTATTTACAATAGTTCCCATCAGTAAAGCTGTAAAATTAGAAATCTAAAGGTCTGGTTTTTATCAGTGCAAATAAAAGCTTTTGTGTGGTGTTCACTACACTACTTGATGGATCTTTAAAGATACTCTCTTGCATCAAAAGGATATTAAAATTTAATATAAATTGAGAACTTGATAAAAGTGATGTTACTTTATGCTATTTCTATAAAAAAACCTTTATTGCAAAAAGCCTAAAAGAATGGTTTTTTGTTTTGACGTTTCCATCCAATTGGGATTTGCATCAAAATAAGCCTTTTGACTGAGCAAATAAGAATACAGATTTCATTATCACTCTGCCTCCTTTTTTTTCTAGTGAGAAGACAATGAAAATAGGAAAAAAGGAAGAAGTGAATGTGCTGAAATAAGTATATCTGGGGAACAAGGGAGTGAGATGTAGGTAAAAAATGGATGGGGGAACAAAGGGTGGGTTTTAATCACCACTTAATTTTACCATGTTGGAAACTGGGGAATATGTGCTGCATCAGGCATTGCTGGTGTGTGTCCACTTAGTTTTCAAACCCTCCATTTCTTCCAAATAAATCTACGTCTTGCAGCTGAAAATAAGGCATGTCATTTGTGATCTTAAGACATTTAAAATGATTTGATTTTTTTGGAAAAGCATTTTTTGCCAAAGTGATGTGAGCACTCCTCAGGAGATTTCAGCTCCCATTAGATGAAGTCTTTACATACATTTGGATTTCAAAACAAATCGAGCTTTTTAAAAAGCAGCTATGGAATGACTTTTGTTTAATTCTGTCAGTTCTGAAATTCAGTCAGGTCTGCTGTAGTGTTAGTTCATAGCTCGCGGGAAGCAGCATCAGGTGCTTCAAATGTCACCAGCCAACTAATGGGGTTGTAATTACCAGGAAATGTAATACATTGCTAGAAATTGTACAAATAATCCATGCCAAGACACACAGTTGAGGCAGTGTGTACTCTGAGCACCTCAAGATGCAACTCCAGCTTATATAAACTTACTAGTTGTTAAGGCTGGCTCAAATAGTTAAATATGAGCAATCTAAGTTCTCACTGTAACTACTGTAAGCAGTTAGTGGCAGATGCTTATGCAGCCTCTGATGCATTTTCTCCTGCTGCTGGTTGGTTTAAATACCCCTTGAGTACATCTTTAAGCACACCTCTGATCAAAACAGATGGAAACAGAACAAGGTCTTACCTACTTTGTAAGCAACTAAAAGAAACCTTGATCTATCATTTTATTTTGAATGAAACTAAGGATTATTATAGAAAAAAATATTATTTATAGAGGGGTGGTGGTTTTTTAAACCATTATAGGGCCACATTTCCTGCCTGCTAGCTTTAGATGAGCATTCTAGAAAGAGTGACTGAAATCCTTCTATGTGCCCACACAATGATTATAAACACTGAGCTGCCAAACTGGGTCAGCATCCAGGTTGACAAATCTGATCTCGTGCTTCCACTAATAGCCAGTATTCCAAAAAAAACAGCTAAAAGATAGGTAATACAATTGGTCAGCTTGCCCACTCCACTACAGAATAAAAAATTACTCCTGAAGGCTGTATAGTCATAAATGCATCATATCTAATGGACATGACTCAGCTTAGCTACTAGTTTACAAGTTTTATAAAATCCTGTTTCCTCATCTGCGATGTGATTAATTAGCATCTACAGATGAAATGGGAATGTAAACACACAATTTTTTTTTTCAGCAGGCTCCCATTAGAGTAAACGAAACAGAATTTATTGAATTATTTTTGCAAAAATTTTAGCACGTGAGGAGCAGTAAACTCCACCACTCTAGAAGGTGTTCTTGCCCTACTCTAGGTAACTTTCAGCTCTTGAAATCTCTCCTAAACTTCACTTCTTTGCGGCAGGCTCCCTCAGTGGTCTTTTCTCTTCTTTCCCTCGAAGGTTGTGAACTCTCCATCTGTTTTGGACTGTACATCATAGAGGGATTATCTGTGGTTTGTCTTGTCAAACACTTAAGGCACTTTCACCATTTCAATAAATATTGCACATCAGTTTGAAATGACAGTATTTAAGCAGCATTTTATTGTTTCCAAGTTTGTCGGTTTTCAAATACTGTTTTCACTGATTTTCTCCCATTTTTATGCTTTTATTTACAGCTCTCACTTAAAAAGAATTTGGAATAGTTTGAGGAGCTATTACTACTTTAAGCACATTAAAAATGCTGTCCGTAGTCAAAACACAAACTTTTCTTTCATTCTTAATTTAACAGCATTGTATGTGTATCTGTTTCATCCTTTCAGAGGAAGCTTTTAGTAGTTCAGCCTAACAGCATTATTTTTTGGGTTCACATTAGGTTGGGAGTTTATGTAAAACAATTGAGCAAAACAGTACAAATAAAGCTTTGTCATTTCTAAACATGAGGTCAAAAAAGCAGCTTTTCTCAGGATTGCTAATACTGGATCAAAGAACAGAGCTGGGGCAGTGGCTAAACAACTTTGCTTCTCCAGGCTCTTGGAGAGTAAGAGCTACTGTGTTCACTCTGCTTATTGATCTTTGCTCCTTGGAAAGCTCTACAGATGATTTTTTAAGTTTTAAAATAACTAAAATCTTCTATGGAAGATGGTGACATAGTCAATGGGATTTGCCCACTGCCTGTTCCAGAGGACAGCCAGTAGTTCAGAACCATATTCAAAGTATTATGATAGGCGTTTCACAAAATATTTCTTTCCTAATTAAAAAAATTATCTGCAGAGTCCAAGAGTGCTTGTCATTGTAGAAGGAAAATGAACACAGTTCTGTGCTGAAAAATGCTAACGAGATGCTGAGCATTCCTCAGTAATTAATGTTCCTCTGTTTAACACTTCGTTGTTTGAGCTGGTTTGAGGCCTGCCTATTGCTATCAGGGATAAGTGAGATTCTCCATCTCACTCATCAGCAAAGCTCTGGAAGCTAGAATTATATCCAGATTTTTATCTTTCCAGTCTTATCATCATTTGTGCAACCCTTCTCAAAAGTTAAGATATAAAACTTGACCTTTTTGCTTTTGTGTACATTTGCCAGCGTACTGAGTCTGGCTGGGACAGAGGTGACTTTCTTCAGAGCAGCCCATGTTTTGGGTTTGACTGGAACAGTGTTGGTAACACAGCAGTGTTCTGGTGATTGCTGAGCAGTGCGTGCACAGCATCAAGGCCTTCTCTTTTTTCTGCTCTGCCCTCTCCAGTGGGCAAAAAGCATGTAGTGGGCACAACCTGCACACCTGACACCGACTGGCCAGCAGGGATATTCTGTGCCATATAATGTCTGCTCAGCAATAAAAGCTGAGGAGAGGGCTTTTTTTTTGGCAGGGAGGTGGGGGGATTGCTACTGCCCTACTTGTGGAAGGTCATGGGAGGATTACCTTTCCATTGCACACCTTGGCTTTCTTCTTCCAGTTTCCTTCACACATTAAACTGCTTTTATCTCAACCCATGAGTTTTCTCATTTTGCTCTTTCTGTTCTCCCATCCTGCTTGGGTTAAGGGTGAAGAGTGAGCAAAGGGCTATCTAGGGTCAACCCCCCCATCAACTATTCCATTGCACTGGAAGATCATTCCAAGATTAGCATTTATTCTGTTTATTAATCCTTTTTGACAACAGTTCATGTTGGTACTTTAAATATTACATGTCACAGTTAAGTACAGTTACATAAATTAATTACAAATCAGAACACATGCACAGTATTAACTCTTGAAAGACCTTAATGTTTGGGTATTTCCCAAAGCTAGAAGCCAGCTCAAACTTCCTCATCTATTGCACAGAAGTAAAGTTCAGTGTCTTTAAGTCACACTTTTCCTACCAAATGTTAGAAACTAAAACCCTAAAGGGCTGCAAATTAGATGTAAGTGCCCACTAATAAGAATAACAAGACATTAGGAAGAAGATCTTACAAACAGAGAGGTGTAAACTCTTCCAGGTAGAAAATGCTGTTCTTCAGACTGCTGGGAACTCCCTTAAGTACTGTAAGAATATTACAATACATCATATCACCAAGGCAACAGGTGCTGGATACGTGGAAAACACAGAATATTATATTCAGGGAAGCTTGCAGGTGGAACAGACATCATCACCTCAGCTGCATCTAAATGCATCAGGTAAGGGCACTTGGTTAGTTTGATACCAAGACACGCTCTGTGAACAAAGAAAATCCACTCCATGTTTTCTAGAGTTTTAACTTTCCAAACAGTCTGCCTTATTATGGTATTGAAAAACAAAGTGCTGGCATTCCCAATTAGAGTCATACAGCAATGGCAAATGTTCAGCAGGTTCCTTAAGCAACTCAACAATTGAGTTTTCCAGTTTTGGGCTGAGTCACTGCTATCCCAAATTCAAATCACATTGCTCTTATGTAAGCCTGCCACACACTTACTGCACTAAAGACCTGTTTCTGTTATGACTTCACTTAGAATCCAAATTCAGCCAAGGCATTAGTAATCTCCAAGGAACTTCCAGTGAGAACAATATCAGAAAATTTGGATTTTTGTATCTACTGCCATGCAGAAGAGCAATGTATTAAATCCATTCCTCTGAACTCTTCGCTTTTTTTGTAAACATACGATAACTACTTTCAAACATTGTGCATATTAGAGGGAAAAAAACCCGTTTAAGTCCAACATACAACCACTTACACACAAACTATATTCAATGTTATACGGCATTATCACATCTTGGGCACATATTGTATTGACATTTACTATGTCATCGTGATGCAAACAAGTCAGGTAACGTTGAAGTGTTTTAGCACCAGAAAGTAATGCACTTTCAGCAATGCACCTACTAATAACTAGGCATAACTCCCATATCATACAAATGTAGATGGAAACTTAAATGTCTTAATGTTACCTGCAATTCCAGAACAATGCATCCCGAAAATAAAAGCTTGATTCCGCAAGAAATACTCCCTCTGGCACCATGTACATGCTGTTAGTTGTAACTTGTTGCCTTAGCTGCAGTACATTCCGTGACTATACCCTGCCTTTCATTAGGAAAAGTTCTTTGCCTGTGTGCAAGTGTGTGTGCGTATATTATGCATGTATATACACAAATATAAAATTAAAATACACTGAGCTATTGCGAGGGAAGTATACAGACTGAAGTATCCAAAGGAGAATAAGGTTGGCAGTTACAAAACCTTTGTGCCTTTCCTCATAAGGAACTAAAGCTTTTTTTATCCTGGAATATTATTGGCAACATCAAACTCTGCAACCTTAAATCAGAGCTCAAAGACAAGCTGGCTAATGACACGAGTTTTCAGCTGGCAGCATTTTCACTTTGCAGTCTCTCAATCAGCTGTTCGGCCTAGGAGAGAGAGAAAGCAATGTTTTAACTACACCGTGGGCCTTCAGTTTACCGAAAATTCCATTTTAAAAACAGTGACGCTGACAGAGCATTTACTTTGCACTTTTACAGACAGAGCATACAACAGAAGCAGAATACAACAATTGCTTTCAACAGCAGACTCTCACAGTTTCTATCACACTCCCACACTGTGATCAGAAGCGTTAACATAACCTATGGAAGTCAGAGGATGCTGGAGCAAATAAATGGCAGATCTAATAAAGCACTGTGAATTTAAAGACCTCAGAAGAAAACAGTGCTCATAACAACCAAGTGGTGAGACCTGGGATTTGTTGTGAGACGCTCCAGAGCAGAGTGTTGTGAGCTCTCATCACCCAGCAAGCTGCACACCAGCTACATACGATGGTGAGAGGTTGGGGGTGTCTGTGTATGTGGTTCATGTCATGAGATACACATCATTCTTTGGTCCTGTCACTACGCTCATATGTGCTTTTCTCATTATATGGCTTTTCTCATCATATCACATCTAGGGCAGAACTGGAACAGCTGTGTTTTGTACACTAACAGCACCAGCTCACCAAGCCCTCAGAAAGGCTCAGGGCAGGAGGAATACTGCCAACAACCAAGCCAAACTGAGCCCACGGGCACTTCTGAAATAGATGAGTTTACTGTCAGTCTTTCCTTTTTTTGACAGTCCTACCGAATTAAACTTTTAATTTGAGCTAGTGCTTGAGGTTTTATTGAGATCTCCAAAGGAACTACACTAAAAGGTGAAAAGTTTAAGTTTGGTGTATTTTAAACACACACAGTAAAAATGCAATCAGCTACTTAGGGTAGGAACTTAACAGGACTTCAGTAGTTACTGTGGGTTTTTTGCAGTAAATGAAGCTACATAAAAGATGGAGCAACTGAAAATGAAGTTATCTGAATCCTGATTTGCATTCTGAGACAAGTACTACATTCAGGACACTATAATTAAAAAAACCCAAAATCAAACCAAACCCAGCACCAACCCAGGAACATTTTTCAACTTGACAACGGGGCAAAATACCTTTTAAAGTGCATTCATATTGAATAACCAGACTTCATACAGATCTCCGTGAACTAATCCAAGATAATAAGCAGTAGAACTACACAACTATACTTATTTAGGGCCAAATATTTGTAAGATCCTCAGCAACCCAGCAGACACATCTGCTTTTTTTAAGCTGAGATCTTCAGCGAGGTACCACTGTGAAGAAGCCAAGTTTCTTCTCTTTTGTAAGAGGCTGTCTATATTCCTTAGATGAGACAGACATTTTTCAGCAACTTTAATTTGGGGCTGTGTAATTATGCCAGGATGCTGCAGCTACATCGCAAGGATAGGTGCTTTGCTGTATCAAAGCAGTGAGAGTGAGCTTTAGATCCCAAGAGAGAGATTTTCAAAGTGCTTTAGTCAGTGCCAGTTCAGTTTCACTGCTCATCTCTACTGGCATAAAGCAGCAAAAACTGACACAAATCAGTACAAACAATATTTTTGTAAAGCAGACACTTGTTTTAGTCTAAAGACGACAAGATGAACTGATAAATGCAATCATTAGGTGGATATGTTTTCACCTACACTGGATGAACCAGAATATGTACAAAACAGTCCATCACATTTGAATATAACCTTTAAATTAATCTTTTAAATTAAACCTCAAATATTTACAAAGTGTCCACAGAAGCATATCTCAGAACCTGAGCTTCACGTAAGATCCAGAAGTATTATACAGTTTGCTGTTATTAGCACTCCATTCCCTGTAATAGGTAAAAACCTTAATGTTTATGCTATTATGTTTTTCTCAAGTGGTTCATGCAAAATATACATGATTAAGAATTATAGTAACAACAAAAATCATTGGTCAAAGTTAAAAGGTTAGAAAGACATCACATTTTCAGCTTGCAACTGAAAGCCTATCAAAAAGCTCATGTGCATTACACTCACCGTTATAAACCAGTAGGAATTGATTCTGTAATACAGCCTGGATAAGAATCCTAGCTGACTGGCTGGGGCCAGGACATGAAGATGCAAGTGGGATATTGAGCAGAATGGAGGCCAGTGAAAACCCATTCTTTAGGAAAGGAAAAGAAGTAAAAGATATTAGTGATGTTAATTCAGGAAGAAGTGGAACATTGCAGGTTATTTAACATGATAATGGAATTCACAACTCGTCCCATTTTTCTTGTACATAAAGGCAAGAACAAAAATATGCCTTTTCATTATATCACAAAAAAAACTTTTCAAAAACCCATTAACCTCCTCCCTCACATCTCTGTATTTAAGATACATTTTTTTAAAAAAAGAAACAAGAACAAGTATTTAAATGTATCCTATCAAGTTTTCAGCTGGAAAACCAACTATCAATTTTAATCATGAAGGCCCATCTCCTTATTTCTCTATACTGTTTAAATTATGTTATGGTTTACTTCAGCCATCAAATGCACTGCCTTAAACTACAAGGTCCAGCACTGAAAGAAATGAATGCAGGTATGACTGAAACACAATCCAGTGCCCTTGAATAGGACAAAGTTATACCTCTCTTCTAGCATCTAGGATTTAGAGCATACACTCAGCATATAAAGAGAAAGCAGCCTTTTAGGTAAGTTGTTTGAAGTGCCCTCCCTATTCCAAGATATGGTTGTTAAAGAATCTCAGAGCTGGAATGCAATCTGTGCTGGAATTCTATCAGACAAAAAGTTTATATTCAATGCCAGCAGATTCTACTTGAGAAGTCATGCAATAAGTGAACGTAGACCCAATTTCTTCAATAAATCATACTGCAGTTTTTGCCACCATTTCTGAAATAACATTTTAAAGTTAAGTAAAAGTAAAAAACCATGCTCACTAGACAGAAGGTTTCCATTACATACCTTACATCATTCAAGTCACTAAAATTATTTTTCTGGAGAACAGATTTTCCAACTTCCATCATTCTCTTCACTGTTAAACACAAATAAATTTGATTTAAACAAGGTATTCTTCAGAATATTGACTTCAACAGACTAATAACATTGAGATTACAAACAAGGATTTTTCAAAATATAAACACTGTTAACTACTCCTAATCAAACAAAGACAACTAAGAGAGTCTGTGCAATGACTGATTGAAAAATTGCCACTGTTACCAATTTCCACGTTAGTGATAATTTTAAGTGTGGTATTATTCTAAGGACTTTGGCCAAAGCCATGCTATCATCACATCCTTATTAAAAAAACACAACAAATACTGATTGGTCAGAATGCTGACGTTTACACTAATTCCAGTGTTGTACCTCTATGCAGGTACGGGACTTTGATCTCCAGGTCCTGTGCAGCCTGGTCTAAGTTTCAGAGACAGCACACAAATTAAAATAAAATTCCTAGTCCTACTTATTACTAGGACAAAATTCCATTTCTCTATCACTAAAAAATGCAGCAACTCCAATACAAAAACTCAATGTAAAAGTCAAAGGAATTGTGTTCAATTCAAACACATACAAAAGGTTTTTTTCTGGAGAAAATCACCCTATGTTTAGAAGAGAAATACTGCTAGTGATGCAAGATTTGCAAAATACCACTGTAACTATTTTCTTGCATCACCTGTAAATTTCCCTAAGATGGAATCTCTTCATGCATGTATGGCTGTAGTTTCTTCTGTTACTCAACACATTTAGCTAGGCATATCTTGTGAAACAAATTCCAGGAGAATGTTTTCCTAAGAAAAAAGAAGCCTGGCAACAATAAATCATAGCTTCAACATTTTAGAATTTTATTTTTTCAAAATTTTTTAAAGTGTATTGGAACAGCATTTCCCCTTTTCATCTATCACTCCCTTTTTTCTGAAAAATGTAGCACTTATTTCGAAGTATACATTTCATAAAATTCTTCTATTAAGTTTCACATATAATTTAAAATTGCATATATATTTAAGAAAACACAATGAAACAGCACATAAATGCTTTAATAATAAAGTTGCAGTTCCAACAAAGTGCAGAGGCATCTGTACTCCATGCAAGCATAAGAGACTTCATGCACTAGTGCAGTGTTTTTACAGAACTGCAAAAAAAATGTGCCATTCCAGAACAGCACATGGAAGTTCCCAGGAAGCGTAAGTCCCTACCTACACTCACATCAACTATTTCCGTGTTTACAAATAGTGTTCAAAGGTGTAATTTACTTCAGAACGCACTATTTAAGGCTGTGAAAAATTATTTTCCCTGAGCTTAAACACACACTTAGAGCCTTACCTAGAGGTATGTGCTCTGCCTTCAATGTTTTGCAGTTTCCCATGTGCTTCACAGGCACCACCAGGTAGTGGTGGGGGGCACCAGGTTTCCTATCCCTAAAGCAAACAAGGTCTTCATACTAAAAAAGGATGTAAACATATTAAATTGATTAGGATGAGGATACTGGCAAAGAGGTGGCAAGAAAGTCCATCCTTCCCATATCAACAACAAGACCAAACTAAAAAATCTAAAAATATCTAATGTCACAGCTGAAGTAACTAGAAAAAAAACCTTGAGACTTTTGGAGCCAGCCTAAAAGCACGATGTCCTGACCTCCTGCAGTCAGGAATCCTCGGTGCCAGCTTCACGGCTGCTGTGCCAGCATTTACGGAAGGCACAGCGTTTTCCATCCGATCGATGTTTCACCCCCATGTCCAGATGTAGGAGCTGACGACCCTCAGGGCTGCCGCGCACCCCCCCCGCCTCTGAATGCGTCCCCTTCGCCAGGCGGCCGCCCGGCACCGCCCGAGGGAAGGCAGGAGGGAGGTGGGAAGGATGGAAGGATGGAGGCCGCGCTGGCACCGGTGCCCCTCACCCACCTCGCAGGGGAGCAGCGCCGTGCCCGGCTCCTCCCGGCGGGCGATCCTGCAGAACACGCACTTCCCGTCGTAGCCGCCGCCGCCATTCCCGGCTTCGCTCCCCTGAGCGGCAGCGGCCGCACCCGCGGCCTCCTCCTCGGCCATGGCCCCGCTCCCGCTCCCGGTCCTCTCCCGCCGCCTCCCGCGGCCGCGCCTGCGCCCCGCCCGCCGAGGGAGGAGCGCCGGTACCCCCGGAGTCACTGGGAACAGGGACTGCTCTTCCAGGAGGCACAATCCTGAGCTTCCTCGGAGCTCTGTGTCAGGCCTCTAGCCGCACGCCGAGTGACACCTCTGCAGCATCGGCAGAAACGCATGAAGTCTGCTCACTTCAGTGAAGTTTTCACTGAAAAAAAAAAAAAAAAAGGTACAGACTGGGAATAAAATCAAGTCATTGCACTCTGAGTCATTAAAGCCGAACTGCCAGGAATAAAAAAATAAAATAAATCAAATCCACAGTAAAAAGGGCAGATAGGAAGTGCTTATGACACTGGATCTGTCTCCACTTACTCGTCTGAAAGTTTTGTCCAGCAATTCCTTGATCAATACAAAACATGAAAAGTCTTAAGAGAAATTTAGGCATTTTGCCCCTATATTTCAAGAGTTATACTAAGCTTACTTAGATTTATATATATGCAAAAATTATCTTAAAATACCAACTCAGCTCTGTTGCAATCAGTTCAGGGTCACTAGTATAATTCCAGAGATTTTTCCAATTGAGCCTACCTTTTTTCTTCTACACCCCTACCAAAGAGGGCTAAAGCCTGATGTTAGTTCTAACTGCATAAACTGACAGCCCTGAAATTGTTGCCTGCTCACATCAGCTACACTAATTCACAGTCAAAGTGAGATATTTCATAGAATGGTTTGGGTTGGAAGGGACTTTAAAGCTCATCTAGTTCCACATCCCCTCCCCCCAACCCCTGCCATGGGCAGGGGCACCTTCGACTAGACCAGGCTGCTCCAAACCCCATCCAACCTGGCCTTGAGCACTTCCAGGGACAGGGCATCCATGGCGTCTCTGGGCAAGCTTTGCCAGTGCCTCACCACCCTCATCCTATCAACTGCTTCCAAAGCTAACAGAGGTATTTGTAAGTGGTAGCTATCTTTCAATTTCTAAAAATGTTTTCTTAATCACTTGTATTTTAAATTGTTTGCACTGCTGCAGAATCAACTGACTGTGGAATTTCAATGTTTGTATTCTTCATGCAGCCCAAAAGGCATAAAGTACTTGTCCCACCGATGACAGGATATAGTGTTTGAAAAGGTAACGAGATGAAAAATTTAGACTGAGATTTTTCAAAAATGCATATTTTTTTAGGGCCAGCAAGCTGTGCCTGTACAAACAGGACATGGTTAGCTATTCTACCTGAAGCAACTCATTTGCCAGATTCGCCAACCTGCGGAGTGCTGGGCATTCCTTTGCAATGTCTTAACCTGCTCCTTTTCTCTGCTTCAAACAGGCAAATGAAATCTTTAAAGTTTACAAATGAGAATTATTCAGAGAGTAACTAGATATTCCTCTGCTCTAAAGCCAGATCTATGCAAAACATCTAACGCAAAACCTTCACTGAAACCAGTACCAAATAAAACATCTGCACTTACCTGAGTAATGACAAGCCTTATTGAGTGCACGTTTTCACACCATCCCGAATCAAAAATCTTTATCCAAGTAGGACTAAAGCACATGCTTGATATTGCAAGAACAAGCTTTTGTTTTACCTAAGAGAAAAATTACTAGTGTAATTTTCCAATTACTTTAAGAGAGTCGTTAATGCATTTCCCTCAAAGCAAGGCTCACAGCACACTTGTTCCATTGCACACATAAGCGTAGTTTGTTTTCTCTTAAAGCCACTTCTGTATACAGTAAAAAACAATAAAACCCAAGAAGCAAGTACTTTTAAGACGTTGTATGCCTTTGTCTTGCTTGAGCAGAAATAAAAATACATAAACACTTTGAAAATATGAAACGGGTGCATACAATAATGATTTACATGGACTTATGACTTCTAGGAACAGGTTGGTCAAAAAAGATGAGGGAATACATGTCATTCCCTACTGCTGATAGTAGCAGCAAGAACTACTAAGTTAATTGTTTAACTGTTTACTGCTATTTCTTAGCCCTTTGTCAGTCTATCTCCGAGTGAACTCAAAACACAGCTCTCTTTTAGGACATACCATACTACACACACACAGAAAAACCTCAAAGCCCAAACCAACTCAACCAAAAGCTCCAATCTCCTTACCTGTGTTTCTAAAAGATGGTATTGCTAAAATTCTCTTTTTATGAGGAGGCACAGGTATTTGTCAGCATAGCCTGTAACTTAAACTGCATCCTTTAATCTTTAAAATGTTCTAAAGTTTGTGAATAAAAGAGAAAGCAGTTGTAACAAGTTTCTGAATGCATAAATTCCTTTATTGAAAATATTGTGATAGCACTGCATTACATATATTCAATATTCATAGTTCAAGGGTCACAGAATTTTGATTGAACAACACTGTTTTGAATAAGACCACAGCGTTTAGATATGCTCTGACAAGATAATATAATGGAGTAAGTTGTAGGTTGCAATAGTGAAATGTATGTAAAATGTTGAACTTAGTTGGTCTAGTTTTGGTTGTTGTGGGGGTTTTCTGTTGATTTTTTGTTTTTGTTTTTGTTTTTTTTTTTTAACTATTAAGTAGTCTGCCACCATTTAAAAGAGCAAACAGTGTTAAATATTCTGGGTATCTTCAAAGCATTATGCTGTTAGCAACTTCCAAAATCTTTTAAAGCATTACCAATAAGAACTTTATTTATGGCTGTAGTAGACCAACCATATAGAAAGGGAGTGTGAAAAGTTCACGTGCAGTGTGATACAGGCTTACCATATATAGCAGTGGTTTTTTAGACAGTGAAATTTCTGTGCAGGATTAAGATTTAGAAATGCTTTTCAAAAAAAAAACTTGGCTTTTTTATTTAATCTATTCAAAAAGGAAAGAGCAGTAACTAAATTGAGTTGTATTACTCAGTTATTAATATTCCAAAATTAGATTGTACTGTTTTAATGCACGCTACTGTTTCTAAAACCTGCCTTTCTCAGGACAATGACACATTCAAATCTAAGGGCAGGACAGCATCCTAATGTCGGTTAGGCCTGAACTGTGTAAACAAAACCACAGCTTAATGGCAAAGCAGAATTCCTTAGCAAACAGTGAAGATTGCCAGTCTTCTCTCACACTCTCCCTTTTTACCAAAATTTTCATTTTGTACTATAGTCTTTTCAGCTTTGGCGGGCAGGGAGTATAATTTCATCTCATGAAAAACAAGCAAGACTATTTAGTTGCCTGTCAAATCCTAAATCACCCTGTTGCTTCAAGGGCCTTTTTTTGGGGAAAAGAAATATTGTATGTAATTACTAAGAAAACAAGTTTTACACTAATGTGACCTGGCCTGCAAGGAAAAGAACATTCTCCTCTAAATCTCCATTGTATCTTCTCCTTAACAAATTCTTAAATTTGTAGAGAAATGCTCATAAAAGCACAGTGAGAGGCTTATTTTGAATCATTTGGTGGTTCCATAGAAAAACAATTCTCTTTTAAAAATGTCTTTCGTAAACAGTCAAATAATACTAGGGCAGATGCTCAGAGCACGCCGTCCCAACTCTGTGGATTGCAACAGAGCCGATACAGTCTACACCACGTGGCACTTTGCCCAGTGTCTCCATACTGCCAAAATAATAATCTATTAACAGGAATGTGACAGCAGAGTTAATAAGAAGCACTATCCACCTTCTCCCTCATTTCAGGAAAAGAAAATGAAACAGAATTATGCACTCAAGTGTTTCTGCCAGAAAAACAAACCCTCTAAATTAGGGTATAATGAAAACAAAATCTCATTTACAAAATAAAAATATAAAAATTAACTTCAAAAATCAAATAAACTGATTCAGAATAAATGTCAATGCATAAGAAACCTACCTCAAGAGCAACTATTTATCAAAATGAGATTTGAAACATGGAAAGAAAAAATCATAACTAATATATTCACAAAAAAATCTGCTATACAATAACAATAAATAAAATTATTTTAAAAACATGTTCCCTTAAGTGCTGTGTACACCTGTTTCTGACTCTTTTCCATGGCAAACAGTATGCTGTAGATTTTGGTAAAGTAACCTTTTATTTTTGGTCAGCATTTGTATGTTGAACATAAATACACATGGAATGTACTAGATAGTTACAGTTTTCCCAAAGGATTTTTTTCACAGTTACATAAAAAGTTTTCAACTTATACACCATGAATGTTTTCATAAGCATCATATCTTCAAGGGAGGCATGTTGGAAGAGGCAGTAAAAAACACTTCAGAGTGATCTCTTACTGTTCCGTCTCTTGCTGCCTCTCAAAACCAATTCTTTTATTCTTGGGTTGTTTGGTTGGGTTTTTTTGCGCAGTCATGCTCTGGTACAAACTTGAGGAAAAAGCGTGTAACATTGTGAGGCAGCCTGCACCTTCTAGTTAGCTTTTAAGTGCCTAATGGATCCAGTCCTTAAGGCAGTCAGTATTTCACTCAAATGTCCATACTTCTACGTCCTGTATTATGAAATCTTCTTTCTTAGTTAAGATGTCATTATTGAAGGTGCTGCAGGAATTGCTTCGCCCATGATACAAATCTGCATCTAACCATAAGCCAAACCGGCCACTAAAAAGGAAACACACAACAAATTTTGAGTTATTTATAATAGTAAAAATACTGAAAGCTGTAAAAACAATCAAAGAAACAATATGGAGAAATCTAGGTAGTTCTGAGGATCTCTTAGACCAAACTGGAAGAGCTCAGTCATGGCAAACCGCTCACCAGGGAGCCTGTGGAGCAGTCCCCTTGCTTTGTTTGCACCAGTGAGTGGAGCAGTGCACAGGACCTTGAGAGGGCCCACAGCCCCTTGAGCCATTCGACTGTTTGCACTGCCAGCTATGGCTCACACCAGGGCATGGATTCTGGGGTTCCTCCCCTGGCTGCCTGGATGTCGACACAGCCCCTTCTGGTTAGGAGGAGGAGGCAGGGAGTTTATGCACTCCCGATGCAAACCATGCCCAGAGGTACCGTGGTACAACCTGCAGTAAGCTTTAGTTAGTCATAGAGCCCTAGCCCTTGATTTCATACCCACTGACCTCTCTCAAACTCACGACCTGACTATGCACTGTCTGTATCCTTGCTCTCTGGATCAACAGAATAATGACAATAAGGACGATGTGATAAACCTTAGAAGCTGATGGCAAAATTGCCATTAAATATTATCTTCAACCCTCTTCAGCAAGAGATGTATCTACCCAAAACATCTGGATTTTTTTCTAGCTAAAAAAATACCCAACAAAAAAACAACACTGCAACAAACCCTACTTGGCTAACATCAGTCACTCTCTTTAAGCAAATGAAATTGCTCTTAGTCTGTAACAGAAATCAGATTGCTGAGGTATCTGCACTACACAGACTACATACTTTTTACTGCTAAAAGTTCAGACACTTGACTGCTAAGTTTGTCTTACATCTACCATTTTCCCTATTCTCATTTAAAATAAAGTTGGCCACATGATTTGAAAACCAAACATTCACTCACCCGCCACCTCCAAGCTCCAGAGAGCTAGTATCTCCATTGATAAAGTAGGTATTCTCTCCACTCCATTTGAATACCTGAAGAGGGGGAAAAAAACCCAAATATATTTGGACTGTGAAGATTCTTGTGCTCTCAAACTCTTAGGTTCCTACTCTTAGCAGGTATTTTATGGTGTAGTCATCTTTTATTTTACTTTTTTCTTGAAAGGGGAAGAGGTAATAGGTAGAAAGTAAAGGATCAATATATATTTAAAACTATGAACAAGGCATACTAATCCTTCTCTTAAATTCTGCCTCCCTCTCTAAAGCAACAGGTATTCTGTTAAAAAGGAACAATGTGTTCAATATGAAAAAAATGCATAAGCCATAAGCATTAAGGGGTATTTCAGTATCACTCTTATCTCTAGTTTGTTGCCACTGTGATTCTAAGCACACATAAAATTATACCCTATTGTTGATATCACTGCCTTCCACGGTGTCTTTGACAGTCCACTCCTTAATTCCTCTCTGCTTCCACCTTCAATCCACTTAAAACCCTCTCTTCCTCACCATAACAGATTGTCTTCTCAGCACTTAAATTAATTATAGCCACTTTTGCTTAAAGCATTGCATTGAAGCAATGAATGTAACTGCATTTATCAACAGCTGGCACATCTTCTAAACTCAAATATGCTGTCTTCATAAAAATCTCATAAATGTTTCAAAAGGGGAACCCAAAAATTTCATTTGAGAAAGTGAACATGCACTTACCTTGAAATGTGGACTGAATGTGTAGAGGAATGTTTCACCAGTGCCATAGTAGTGGTCACTAAACTTGAAGGGATGTGTAGCATATGCTCCAAATATCTGGTGGAATAAAATGATTAAACTACTTTTGTGGACAGTGCAAAATTAAAGTGAAAAAAATCCAAACATTTTAAAAATACTTTCTAAGAACAACTGAGCTGATTTTCATGTTAGAAGAACCAACTCATAAAGTACACCAGATAAGCAAGTACTCCTCCAAATCTTCTGTATCTTGCAAGTTAAAAGCCAGATGACAAAGGCAACACGATTGCCACCTCTAGGAGCTACTGAAGAATGAGACCTCCACAGAGACATTGTTTGTGACAGCTCCTTAACTAAGATAC
The DNA here is from genome assembly GCF_036250125.1 of Pseudopipra pipra. Taxonomy (NCBI): domain Eukaryota; kingdom Metazoa; phylum Chordata; class Aves; order Passeriformes; family Pipridae; genus Pseudopipra; species Pseudopipra pipra. The sequence continues at coordinate 62,915,401 of NC_087551.1, forward strand.
CTAAGGAAGATACTACCAAAGGCACTATTGCACTCATTGCAATTCTTAAGCTTTTACTAGTGCTGAAGTACTTTCCTTCTGTAAGTTTAGTTTAGGCAGTAGAAAATACAAAAGAAAACACCAATGTCTTATTTTGGTATGATGTCACTTCATGGTATGACTAGCATTTCATAATGGTTTGCTTTTCATAATGTTGCCCTTTCAGTCCAACCCCCGCAGAACAAGCACTCCTTACCTGGTTGTCCATATCTTTGATGACAAGGAGAACAGGACTGTCAAGAGATGCTGATTTACGGTACAGAGTCTTCAAGCTAGTCCCATGCTCCAGTGTGCTGTATGCGAGGCGCCATGGATATCCCTGCACTCGTGCAGGCAAGCGCCGGGCAAGCTGGGCAATGAACAGGGGGAAATGGTTACACAGTCAACAGGTTGGCTCACAGATGGTGCCCCAGGCTATTCCCTTTCTGCAGGGGCTTTCAAACCAAAAAATGGCTGCCAAGGGAGCAGCAGCTTAACTCTCTGCATGGCCATGTAATCTGAGCCCAACTGCCTACATTCTCATCACTTGTTGAAAGCATTGAAAATGTTGCCAGTCCTCAAGATCAGAACTCAAAAATAAGCTCTCCAGGTGATCCAGTGCTGCAGCAAACTGGATTTTGCACAAGGTCACTCCAACATGCTGCGTACTTTCCAGAAAAAAAAAGCATTGGCATTGCCTCCAGCAGGCAGAATGTCCCACACTCAGAGACAGCACCACATCTAACAAGAAAACTTGAGGTTTTTTTAGCCATACCTGCTCTATATGCATGTTCTCCAGGAGAGCACTGTGATGCTTTAAGATAGGCAAAGTATCATCATCCTCTTCTTCATAGTAACTGCAAACACTCTTTCGTCGTTTGGCTTCTTCTACAGTAATGATCTGAGGCAAGAGAACAAGTGTCCAGCCTAAAGCATAGCTCTTACACTGTCAATCCTCTGTTGAAACCAATTAATTTAAAACTTACTCCTCAGGTGTCACACTCTGTGGAGCAAAACCACCATATGGGATAGTTATATCAAGCACAGGCAGCCTTAACCAAATGGGGAACATCTTAACTGGCAAGGTGCCTTTTTGACAGAACAACAGTCAAGGTCTTCATAAAATACATTCTTACTTGGAGGTGATCAAACAGCTCTTTGGATACTTCTATCTACTCCTTTGCTGAGAAAGATGGGGCAAACTCTGAACACCACACGGCATGAGGAGCAAACAGGATCCCAAGCGTGGCATGGAGCAGGAGCTCCCAGGCTGGCAGCACTCACGGTGCCCAGAGCTCACTGCAGAGAGGAGGACACCACCTTAACCCCCGGTGGCAGCAGTCCCAGTGTCCTGGCTCCCAACAAGCTGCTGCTGGGGTGCTCAGCCTCCCGTCCAGCAGAGGGCACAACACCTGGCACAGCTTAAAAGCTGCCAAGACGTCAGTGCAGCTCAGGGTGCTCTGCGAGTGACAGGAGCCTCAACTCCTCACAGCAGTGGGAGGTGGGATGAGGCCTGTTGTACCCAGCAGCGGGGCTTTACCTGGGGCCTGGTGCCACTACGGCACATAGGAAGCAACAGGAAGGGCTCAGAGATGGAGCTGATGAGAAAGAAAAGTGGAAGCAAGGAGGCCTAGCTACAAAATAAACAGGAAACCTTAAACTGTCCTTTCCTTCCATGAGCATATCACCACAGAAGAGCAGGAAGCACAAGATGTGGCTGCAGAGGACACTGCTATGCCCCTCCCTGCCAATAAGGCTTCCAAGCAGCTTTCATGTTACATATGGATCAAGTTTTGCATAACTATTCTGCACCTTCACGATCACTGCTTGAACTTGCCTGAGGTCCCACACACACCTGCCCCCCAGGCAAGAAAGCAAATGCACTGGACTGACTCCAGGTGCGGATTTAACCATACTGCAAAGCACAGAAGGGGGTTTTTCATGACGACCAGGTCTGGTGAGGAGTTCACAAGGCCTGTCACAAAACCTGTCAGTCACACCTAGCATCCCTGGTGGGATTTGAGCAATACATACACTGCATGTCCAGCCCACATTCACCTGCAGATGCCTGGAGCCAAGCAGGGCACCCAGGTGCTGGCACTCCAATGCACACAGCAGGGTTAGGAAGAGAGAAGGATCACAGGGAAAAATCCATCCTGCAGAACTAATGCTGTTATATGTGACCCTGCACACTGAGGGGTTACAGGTATTCCTGACTGCAATACTGCAAGAGGTGTACAGCCTTATCCTGCCCCTCCAGCCCAGTCCTAGGTCTTCTGAGACAGCAGAGAATCCTTTGCTGGAAAATTTTTCATATGGTCAATTTCAGGGAAGGTTTGCACTGCAAAATTAGGATAATTTAAAAAAAAAAACCAAATCCAAACCACCACAACAAACTGTTAAAAGAAAATGGGTTTTCTCCTTTTATCCTTGTTCTTTTTTCACTTTTTGAATGGTTTGCCTTTCCTCCTCATCTCCCAGATCATTATTTTATCTTTTTTTTTAATTAACACTTTTTATTTTTTAATTTTCACCTTAATTCAAAAGTACACAGCTCCACTTTTGAAGACTATCTTTTAGGAATAGTCTCCCACCAGGAGTAGGGGAAAAGTATCACAGTAAATCAACTAGCAACAGGTACCTGTAGCAAAACGTGACTAAATTCAAAGACAGGCAACTATAGAAAACCTATTAACACAGTTTTAAACTGCAAATTGACTCCAGAGACCAACAAGCCCCTCCTCTTCTCTGCATGGGCACCTACTCAGTCTCTAACTGAACTGCACATTTGAATGAAGTTTAGTCAACAACTGCTAAAAGAGGGACCTGCAAGATCAGATATTTAAAGACCACACAAAAGCAAAAATGGATGAAACGAATAAACCACTACAGAAACTGGATCTACAAAATCTTTCAAAGATTTTAGAAGTCTGAGAAAGCAGCTACCTGAGGTGGAAATGCCCCCCATGTGAGTACAGAGCACATTTATTACTAGGACAGAAGTGCTGTCATCAGATCTACACTGCTCAAACAGGGACACAGTTCAACATACCTCCACAAAAGGTTCCTCCTGGTCAGGTCTGGCATAGTAAAGAATTCGAATATTCAAAGGCATTTGTCTCTGTTTCATCATCTAGCAGTTTATTTTGCAGTATCCACCACTCTATCCCTGCTCTAGTGGCAAGAGTTCTAACCCACAAACATGACAGACAGCTACTGGCCATGGCATGCTGTGATAAAATTGCTTATATGCTTCTCTACAATTACAGTTTCTGTTTCCCCGCAAGGGAGAGTGAAACTTCCACAGTCATCATGCCCAAATTTGGACTTTATTCAACAGAGATTTCCTGGCAGACCTACTTTAAATTGGTAAAGCCTGAATATATTACAAATAAAAGAAACACACCTTTAGAAGCAGTTTCCAGTTCCCAATACATATTTAAATAAAACATTGAGAGACAAGCTCCTAGTGTGGCCAGATCTCTCCCACCTCTGTTCTTTGGATCACTGGCTCTCCTCCTTCATTTTGGTTTTATGAAAATGGCATGCAAATAACTGAACAGTGAAATCTAGTGCAATGTATGACTGCCCTCAGCTCTTAGAAAACAAGAAAGGCTTTTTTTTTCCTCATCTTGCAGTTCACGAAGCACCAACATTAAGAAACTACAAAAGTGTAAAAATATAAGCTATTTGGGATTAGAGGCTGCTACATTGCAAATGACAAGTCCCACTCTCAAGCTCCATTTTTGAACAGTATAACACACTTTGAAGATAAAAATGCTCAAAAAAAAGGCAGTAGAATTTAAAGAAAACAAGTTTAAGACATATAAGCAGATCAATTTTTAAATCGCCATAAAGATATTTCCCACTTGGGAATTATCTGTCTTTTTAAATTTATCCCATATCCTTAGCACAGCAAGTGTTTGAGCATTCAGAAATATAATTTAAAAAATGTGTTCAAGCTTATTTCCCTTAGAAACTAGGTTTTGTATGCAGAAGAAACAGATAGATAACAAGCACATGCATGCCAAGTGGTTAAAACAGATTGCCAAAGACCCCTCATGAAAAGCCCAAAGTCCAAGGATAAAACTTATCCATCTTAGAGCCAATATTCAAACAGTATTGCTGTGTGCACCCAAGAAGCAAGGATCTGGCACATCACCACATTTGAGTTTCAACCAGGACACAGGAGTTGTGTTGATGTTTACGCGCATATATATACATTCTAAGGTTTTATTTGTAGCATATAAATACAATAAGAATTTAGCAATATCCACCTGTATAGCTTTGCAAAAGACTAACATCACACGATCAAAATATTTACACAATTTCTGGCTGCACGCCACACAGCTCCCAGGTAAACACCTGCTCTTTCTAGGGAGAGAAGAAAAGAGGACTGAAGGAATGGGAGTACATTTGTGAGAGAGATAAAAGTCTTGAAGAGACCTCTATGTGAAGCAGAAACGGTTATAAAGAAACACCATAAAAATCCTCAAAAGAACAACTGCTAAGATTCTTAACAGAGGATGCACACTTGATATGCATGTGCTTCATGTAAAGGCAGAAAGAACTCACCTCCCAGCTTTTAGAAGTGGGCTCACTGAAGAAGTTGTCTATCATGTCAAGTTCCTCCTTTTCTACCACGACAAAACCTTGTTCTTTGGCATCTTTCCCATATATTTCTGGTGACCACTGAACAAAAAATGTGTATAAGTGATCCACCCTATGAAGAAAAGAGGAGGAGACAAGCATTATTCAGTGGTCCGTGAACATAACACTGTCACGTAGTACAGAGGTCTTGCCCAATGACAAAGCAGGGACAACCACACAAATAGGATACTCGTGTACCTCCACCCTCACATATCACACAAAGCAACAGCTCCCCCCACCTGGCAGCCTGAAACATTTGAAGGTTGCTCTGCTTTCACTCCTCTCAATGTACTTTACTTATTTAGTTTGACCTCCAGGATAAAACAAGCCATGAGATCACCAGTAAAGTCTACACCACATTTCTAGCTGCCCTTTAAAAGTTATAGAGGCTAATCACAAAACAATCTTCATTCTGTTAGCATTATGAAAATAAGCTGTTACCAACAGCTTTGCTAATGATATTATACCAGGAGTACATGCTCTTCCATAAATGTAGTCAGCTCTCAGCCACTGTCTTTAAAGAAATGGTCCTTGACAACATCCGTAACAAAACATGAAACAATTTCTGAATAAGGAATTAATGTAATATGTTAAAGTTAAAATGAACACATGCAATTTCAAACAGGAATATGATAATGGATCCACTATAAAAGAAGTTAAATTGCCAGCAAAAAAATAAAACTCATGGTAAAGAGGGCAGACAGAAAGATAATAAGTGCTTATGGCACTGGATCTGTCTCCACTTACTCGTCTGAAAGTTTTGTCCAGCAATTCCTTGATCAATACAAAACATGAAAAGTCTTAAAAGAAATTTAGGCATTTTGCCCCTATATTTCAAGATTTATATTAAGATTATTTAGATTTATATATATGCAAAAATTATCTTAAAATACCAACTCAGCTCTGTTGCAATCAGTTCAGGGTCACTAGTATAATTCCAGAGATTTTTCCAATTGAGCCTACCTTTTTTCTTCTATACCCCTACCAAAGAGGGCTAAAGTTTGATGTTAGGTCTAACTGCATAAACTGATAGCCCTGAAATTGTTGCCTGCTCACGACAGCTACACTAATTCACAGTCAAAGTGAGATATTTCACAGAATCATAGAATGGTCTGGGTTGGAAGGAACCTCAAAAATCATGCAGTTCCAATCCCCCTGCCATGGGTAGGGACACCTTCAACTAGATCAGGCTGCTCCAAGCCCCATCCAACCTGGCCTTGAGCACTTCCAGGGACATGGCATCCACAACCTCTCTAGGAAACCTGTTCCAGTTTCACCACCCTCACAGTAAAGAATTTCTTTCTAATATCTAATCTAAACTTACCCTCTTTCAGTTTAAAGGTATTTACCCTTGTTCTATCACTACATGCCCTTGTAAAAAGTCCCTCTCCTGTTCTCTTTTAAGCCCTCTTTTTGTACTGGGAGGCTGATATAAGGTCTCCTCAGAGCCTTGTTTTCTCCAGGCTGAACAACCCCAACTCTTTCAGCCCATCTTCATAAGAGAGGTGCTCCAGCCCTCTGATTTGGATGTCTGGAGGGGCTTCAATCACTTTCGCCTCAAGATATTTCGCTCCAATTTCCATTCCCTTCAAAAAGAGTAAAGGATTTGCTTTGCTTCATCATGGAAATGCCCTCTTAATAAGAGAAAAAGAAACAAATTACCATTGCCATATTTTTCTCCTCTCCTTTGCACATTCACAAATGCTTTTGTGGTGCATGGCTAGGAGATGTTCTAGCAGAATTTAAATTTGTTATCAAATAACAACTGTACCTGTGAAACATTTTTAATATGTATAATAAATACAGTTTTAGTACAATTATCCTACATTTTTTGAACACCCAACACTAGTTCCTGAGTTATCAGCAGCCTCCCTTCATCAAGAACAAATAAGGTAGTTAATGCTGATATCAAAGTAAAAAATTTTAGCTGCTTCTCATTCCTCCACAGAAACACAGACACAAAAGAGATCAAGGTAGTACTGTGCAAACAATCGGTCTCTGGGATAGTTCTCACCAATAATTGCCTGGAAAAAGCTAAAAGAGGGTTGCACCCCCACTGTGAAGGGTTCCCTCTTCTTTGTGAGGAGCCATGTGATTGCTTGCATGTTTGCACCGATCTAAAAGCAGTGAACTATGGAAGGCTCTTCTAAAAGTCGTATCATCTCATTTCAGTCAAGACCTTATCTTCTTCTAACTGCACAAGTTTCCCACATCAATAGGTGCCACTCAGCATGCCCTGTTCCCTTCACTTGCTCGCAGAGGCTTCAGAAAGAGCAGTATGATCATCTCTTTGCTAACTAATGTGACTTTTAACTGGAAGAGACATTTAACTTGAGCACTGTGTATTTTATGTACAGCAGTTCTACTCTGGAAAGCTAACTACTTAATTCCTGCAAATCCCTAAGAATGAACAATAAAATTAATGGTTGCTGCTGTCTGGCTAAGATCAGTTTTAAAGCACATTCATGCAAGTGGGTGGAGGAGAGCAGCATACTCTGATCTCAGAATTGCAGAACATATTTAGGTTGTAAGGCACCTCTGGAGATCATCTAGGCCAGTTCCTGTTTATAGCAGAGCTAACTTCCAGGTTAGAGGAGGCTGCACATTCTTGTCCATTTGCAGTTGTGAAAATCTCCAACAGTGATTCTACAACCTCTCCATGCAACCTGTTCCATGCATAGTGAGTCTCATGGGGTTTTTTTCTCTTCTGTCTAATCAGTTTACTCTGTGGCATGCAGCATGTGATCTGAGAAGGGTCTGGTGTCATCCTACTTTTTCTTGTCCCTTCCCCTCCTTTTTTTAACCCTATGTATAAAAGAAGAGGGCATTAACCACTACCCAAGTTGTTTGGCTGTTCTTCCTTACGTGAGCCTGCAAGAAGCAAAATTTTTTTACTGACATATAGAGTTTGCTGTCAACCTCCCCAACTCCTTTTCTGCAGAGCTACTCCCCAGGCCACCTGTCCCCAGACTGTACTGCTGCAGGGACTGCTCCACCCCAGGTGCACACTTTGCATTTGCCCTTTCCAAACTTCCTGATGTTTCTGTCAGCCCATTTGTCTGTGTTGAGGTCCCTCTGAACAGTAGCCCTGCCCTGTATGAGCACTCCCCAAATTTGGCATCATCCCCCAAAATGGCAAAGGTGTGGTCTGTCTCAATGTCCATGTCACTGATGAAGGCATTAAACAGTATCAGTCCCTAAGAAATACCACCTGCACCTGGCTGCCACTCAGACTAGATACCAACCCTTCAAGCCCAATGGTCCAGTCAGTTTTTCAACCACCTGGTAGTCTACCTGTCCAGGTCACATCTTGCCAATTTGACTGTAAGGATACTAAGACAGAGTGTGTTGAAAGCCTTACTAATGCCATGGTAAAGCAACAATCCCTTGCTCTCTCCTTGCTCAGACAGCTAGCCATCTCAAATGGAAAAAATATCTGGTTGGTAGAAAAATAATTTGCCCTTGGTAAATCTATGACAGCTGATCCTGATCACTTCTTCCCCTCTGTGTGCTTGGAAATGATGTATGTAAGGACTTGCTTCCCAGGGACTGAGGTGAAGCTGACTGCTCTGTGCTCCCACAGATCCTCCTCCATTTTTCTGACAACAGCTGCAGCATTTGTGTTTCCAGTTATTAAGGACTGCTCCCAGTGATCATAACCTTTCAAAAGATGATAGAAAGCAGCCCAACTTCCTCAGTATACTCCAAACATTTCCTGTCAGGCCCCATGGACCTGTATATGCTCACTTTATATAAGTAGTACATAACTAAGTTTTCCTCTACAATGGACAGTTGATAAATAAATCCAGACACTCCAGATTTAAGAAGCAGCAGCATAAAACAGAAATAGGTGATTGTAGAAGCGATGTCATTCTGAAAATGGATGCTCTGCTAATAAAATTGTAACATTATGCTATGCTGGTATTTTCAAGCTACCAAATTGAAAAAAATTTGAGCCAATTTTTAAATTGAAAAACCACTGCTTGAGGAACTCTCTTACAGCCAACTTAACAGCTGTGAGGAAATTTATCCTAGAACTCAGCAGCTGTTTTGGTGATCATATGCTTATGAGTGTGTCATGCACTAACAGAGAAACATCAATAAAACACAAAGCACTTGGAAAGAAATAACTTCAGAAACCTGAAGTTAATCACTCCAGAAAGAAAATATTCAAAAGGCTCTAAGTCCAACCACAGCTCCTAGCCTAGAAAAAGGAATTAATTCAGAGGAGTCCTGTGACTGTATTATAAATGTGCCTCCTAGATGACAATCCTTCACAAATTTTATGAGGGCTGAGGTATCATAAGCCCTCATATGCTTTTACCAACTTATACAGACTTCGATGAGTCCTCCTTATAAGACATTAAGCTACAGGTACAAACAAGTTTTCATAGGTTTCATCTATATAGTTTGATATCTTATTATGAGTAGACTAGGAGTACTCTCCTTGTAGGAAGCTAATTCAAAAGGATTCTAAATCTTTTATGCTACCTGTTCCATTAATAGGAACATGGAAGAATGATCCTTCAGCATCTGGACCATCTTAATCATTGTCCCTTTATGCAAAGTCCTGTGTAAGTGCATGGAAGCATCCTGTAGGTATTGATTCCAGCCAGTTGTGCTGCAAGTTCTTTCAGGTCTCAGCTTCAACCGTGTTAAATACAGGGTGTTACAAACTAACACGAGTCACAATCAAGCAATATCTTGCTCTACAAAAGGAAACCCCACAGAAACTGAAACAGTAACAAAAACCAAACCAAAACTTACCCATCTCCCAAACCAAATCTAACAAATCAATGAGGTAGGATGCCAAGACTGAAAAAGAGAAGCAAGGCTCAATTCCTGTTATTTTTCCTCCTTGAAAATCTGCCTCCTTTCAAGAAATAAACTTTAAAAAAAAAGCAGGTATCCTCTCAGCAGCATGATCTCAGTGCAGTCTTTTACATGAACTTCAGTACAAATTTTACATTCATAAACCAAACCTGTCTGCCAAATTTATACTATGGGAAAATCAAAGAGATTTACTTCTTGACTGATGAACTAGTCAATGCTATTATGCGCAAGCTATTATTTACAAACAAAGAAATTCTGCATTACTATCTCTGTCCCAGTGCAAGGCATTTTCTTCTGCAAGACACTAAGGAAATCTGTGTCCTAATTACTGAGCTACTACTACTCAAAATCCACTAGGGTGGGAAATCTACCTACCATTTAAACATAAATCCATGTAGTAAGAGCACACATAGACTTACCCCCTAATACTGTAAGCTATACCCATTGCAAGACTTCCCAGCAAAAGAATCAGCTTCTGTATTCGTGTCCAAAAGCATGGGTTTCTCTCTGCTCAGCTGAATCTGTCATGAAGCTGCCCTAGCCTGAGTAATCTGTATATAAGGGAACTCAAGACACCTACTACCCCCTTTACGTGCTAAGGTGAGCACTCCTGTGATCAAACAGGCAGCACAAAGGAGTCCTGTAGTGACTGATTAACTCAGCCACACTGTGCAGGTCACAGGGGGATGTGTGCCGGGACACACTTGGCACCCTGGAAGCCATGTAGGAAGAGAGAACGCCTACAAGTCACAAAAGGCAAATGAGACTTAAGATTTAGTGACAGCCTTCATAAAGAATATCAGCCTTGAAGTCTTCTCTCTGTATTAATAATGTTTCCAGAGGCTTCCATTAAAAAAAAAAAAGTAAATTAAATGGTAAGTACATTTTTCCCTCTAGTGCCACTTTCCTGCAGCCTCCAAGGCCAGGAAAGCAGCCTGCATATGGAAGAGCAACTCTGCTGGAAGGAGTAGGCTATGGGGTCCAGACTGAAAATGGAGCCATTTTCACAACTGATGTCAGATGCTGTTTTAACAGCACACACTAAGAGACCATGGAAAAAATGTAATTAAAAGCAAATCAGAGGAAGCTTTAACTTACTCTGTGATTACAGACATGCAGACCAATTTCTTCACAATCTCTCTCCAGGTTTGGACTGTTAAGTTTGTTTTGGTGTTTCGGTTTTGTTTTTTGTGGGTTTTTTTTGTTTGTTTGTTTTTTTGTTACTATCACTTACACTGCTGTATGGCCAACAAGATGAGAGTGATATCTTTGGTATTTTCATACATGAATATAAACTGCATTCCAAATAGTTTTAAATGTAGTAAATTATCTCATATATTGTATCTAAAATACATTGCAAAGCTATCCCACATGACCTACTATCCACGGCACTGTCAAGATGCAACACTTATAATTATATACTACGCAGTACTGATGCAAGAATATTCTCAGCAGGTAGGAAGCATTGTGTTTTGCTTTGGGAAGGCATCCAAGAGCTTGGAGAAAACACTGTCTTGTTCAAGAGGCAAAGACGTCTTGCATTAATACAAAGGAGTGGGGCTCATATTTAATTTCTGCTCCAAGTTCTACATGATCTTTTATGCAATTCTGTCATGTTAAAACAGGCATGCATGAATAGCACCAAAATGACCCAATCTTATAACCAATCATTCACCTCTAATTTTGATCAAGATCTGAACAGCCGCCCTGATATCAAAGATCTGGTCTGTCAGCCAACACAGCCAAGTACTGCTGCAGCAGCTCACTGCAGAAATTACTTTTTTCTCATTATAAAAACTGAAGTACAAACCAGTTGTCAGCACCTCAGTTTATACATGGATTAGGTCTGCTCACTCTTCAGAAAGTTTCTGCACACAAAAAGACAAGTAGAAAAGCCATTTTCCAAGTCTGTGGTAAGAAGCTGGATAGATTTACCTGTTGCACAGAGCAATGATTAGAGATGACCTCAAGTTCAGCTCAGCAGCTTTATTCAATGTTAGATACACTATCCCCAATGCAGTAACTGACCTTGTGTTATATTACACCATCACTCCATTCCTTGAAGTATTTACTCACACTTCCACCTAGAATTTTCTGAACCCACCCTTTTGCAATCCCTGAGGAGCCAAGGACTGAGATCAGCAGATAGCAAGCAAGCCAAAATCTATCCAGCTACACTCCCAATGGCACATTCCAGCTGGATTAAACCTCTCCCTCTCCTCCAGGGAGAGTTCCAGGTCAGCAACTTCCCTACAGGCAATCAAAACACTCATTTCTAAACCACTAAAAATAAACACTTAAATCAACATACATGCTACATATTTGAAATTAAAATTATTAAATAAAAATAATTTAAAAAAAAGACTGATTGCATCTTAAATAAACAGCTCTGAGATGGATCACAAGTTCAGCTTCCTCCTTCCTGGTATCTAATTCATCAAAATCACTGATTTTGGTTCATCAACAGACCAGAGAATTCCTCTAGCTGCCTTCTAGCAAAAGAAGGATCAGGGATCTGATTCCTCACAGACAGTGAAAATTCTTGGGTGATTTATGTGAAAATCACAGACCTTCACCTCTCTAGTTTGTTGTCTTACTTTTTGCTATAGTACTACATAAGTACACAGAAACATTTATGTTCTTCAATTTTATTGCAAAGGGACTATTTTTTATGGGCCTGAAGGGAGAAATAATCACACTTGTTTAGTTAGGAGTGTCTCCCTTTTCCAACATGATGCCCTTTGCTCATGTGAAATACCTGGGGTTTTTTAGCACTGACATCTTAGTGGATTCCTTGACTCTCCAGTCACTGTTCCCCTTTACTCCTTTGCCTCACTTTCTAGACTACAGGGGAAACCCAGACCATCCTTCAGTTCCTTTATCACGTTAGTTGCACATACATTCCTCTTTCCATCTTCAAGTGGCACCTGAACCTTTCTTCCTTCCCACTGGGAGCCGTGTTAGACCAGCAACAAACATTGCTTTGTTTCTGGCATGCAATGAAATGAGGGCACCCCTCTCCTAATTTCAGCATCCTTGCTGCATTTCACACCTTGGACCACATAGGGAAGATCAGATTCAACTCGAGAAAGCAACAGACAACTTTAAAAAGTAACAGACAATCATGTTTTTGTGCTAAGAGGACTGCAGCTTACCTTTCCCGAGGAACAGCAAACCAGTACTCTGGTTGCTTTATCTTCTTACTGTACTGCTGAGACACAGTGGTGTTCTGAGACACAAAGGACTTTCTCATGGGCTTGCCTACTTTAATGCACAGAAACATTGGAGGAGTCTTGCTCTTCTCCTCTTTTGAAGGAAGCATATCTGAATGAGACACAAAAGAAACAGGTTGCTTACAGGAAAAGTACAAAAACTGTGGCTGATAAAACACTGTGACAAAGATTAATAATCTTGTGCAAAGCAATACTCAGAGGCATCATCCACAGAATTACACCTGACTTCAATAGCACAACTGATTTAATAATCCACATTCATCCTAAACTGTACCCCCCTCAGCTGTAAAGCTATGTACAGAATAACCCTGTAAAGCAAATAGGTAACATGACCAGGCTGGGTGCTGCCTGCAACATGAAGCAGGCAAGTAGAGGGGACAGTGTTTGACTGGGTCCTGGAAACCCATCCAGCTGAGGGGTAATCCTTTACGCACGCACACAAGAAGCCTAATCGGTTTCTCAATTCTGATGGTCAGACAGCCATATAAGCACCTTTTATCTGCACAAGTCAGGGCCAAGCCTAAGAGCAGTTTAAGCTCCTCAAATTGCTAGTGTGAAAAAACCCTGCTTAATAAACTCTAGCCTTAATCACACTGAAGTTGCCTTCTTCATTTTAGGAATACACATACAGCCAAATATAACTAGCAAGATAAAAACCCTTCTGAAAGAAAGGAAAAATCATTTTAAGAACTACTGTTTTTAAAATAAAGACTTCCACTCTAATCATCCCCCCCACCTGATATGGATCAAGGGTATGTCCACAGGTTCATTAAACTACCAAGAGAGGAGCATCAATGCTCCAGGACACGCTAATGCTTGGAGGCACTGGGTAGAAATGGTAGTATGCATACTTATCATTGTGTGCATACTATCTGAACTAAGATTTCATTTTGTTATATGCTTTCCAGTAGTAGCCTGAATTCTGTGATAACACAATAACAATCAGGAAAAAAGATCAGTCAGTAGGACTCTACATATATTCCTATTTATCACTTCTTTAAGGGTTTCCATAGCATGAAAGACACCGGACATACACAAATAGTGTCAAGAATACTTTGGAACATGCCTTAGAGCAATGCACTACTACTTTGGATACTCTCAGAAATACGATGACAGACTTCCATAAGGCAACAGATGCAATATAGAGTGACAATTCATAGACCATGAAGTGTCCTTGTCAATAGTGAAACTGGATGACATTTCACTGTCCTTCTTAAACCCAGCAAACAGAGGTAAAGATATATAAACTGTGATCACTGGATATAGGAAGAGCACACAAGCTACTTATCAAACTAGAAGCTTAGAGAATTTGAAGATAGCAGATAATATAAAAATGAAATATACAAGAGTAAAAAAGAGACCAGGGAAAGAAGAAATTTAGAGCAGAATGCAATCAATTCAAAGGTTACCATCGTAATGCTGTCCAAGTCCCAGAGGAAATAAGGATAACCAGAGACCTACCTTCAATTGGCACTTGAATTTTCTGCAGCAGCCACAGTCTGATTTCTGATTGATTGTCTAACTGTGTTTCTTGACAGGTCTTGTCTATAGCTGGTACTAAAGAAGAGTCCACAGACTCTTTCAGGTTCTTTTCCTCTGCTGCTGCTGAGCTGATTTCTAATGAAGGTGCTTTCCTTTCAACACAGCAGGAATCAAGCTCCATACTTTTAACTGTATGGACTTCATTAGCTTGGGACTTTGAACAGCTAAGTGTAAGGTCTATGCCAATTGCTTTATTGTTTTCACCCTTCTGGATTTCAGCCTTGTGTAAGTCTTCAGATGACTGAGACCCATTCCCATCTTTATTGAGGTAAAATTCAATAAGTTTATCTTTCTCTAGCTCTTTCTTAGTGTCCAATGCATTCTCCACCTTACCTGTCGGGGAACTGACACATTTGTTTACTTCTGGAATAACATCTTGCTTTTCACACAGCTCTAAGTCTAAGTCAGCTTTAGGTTCAACACTGTCCTTTTTTTCCAAGGAATCAACTGTCAAGTGCTCCTGGACTTCTGTAGTAGGTTTGGTTACCTGCTGCTTAGTTCTCCCCAAGTCCCGGGGGTCTGCCAGCAAGCCTTCCATTACTGAGATTTTCCTGTCCAACTCTCTATCCATATGAGATGATGTCTTTTCCAGCTCAGTGAAGTCATCCTCTCCTTCTTCTAAATGCAATTTTTCTTTGGTTTTGATATCTGAAGCATTTTTTTCCCCAGAAGGGTCCTTGGCACATGGATCCACAGTAAACTTTTCCAAATGTTCAGTGGCAGTGATGTTGTTGGGAAACTCCACAGAATTTGATTTGATTGAGCCTGTACTCTCAGATGACTGAAGAACTTCAAAATCAGCAGACTTTTCCTTATCTGAAGGCTTTATCTGTTTGGAGCCCAGAGCAACGGATGGATCCCCATTCTGTTGCCTCTTTTCCTTGCTAAGGGATTTGAATTTGCTGAAAGGATTGATATCTTTCTCAGAGGATAGGTCTTCCCATTCTCCTGGCCTGTACAGAGGACAAAGATCCTTTGGTATGTCACTGTCAGGGGAAATGATGGATGTACATAGGATGTTAAAAGCAAAACGGAAACAGAAAAAAAAACTGAAAGGAAAAACTAAATAATATACAAACTTAAACTGTGATACTCAACAAAAAATTATTTTCTCCAAAATAAACACAAAATTTTGGAAATAAGTGACTTTAAAGAAAATGGAGAAAAATGCTGAAAAGATAATACCAAAATAAAATGAGTAAACCACTTGGCAGAATATGCCACATGGGTGAAGAAATGGTACACATGTAATAACAATGTGCAAGTCAACAGAAGTTCAGTAACAGAAAATCACAGGACATGTATTTAGCTGCTGGAATTTCATTCAAATCATACTAATACTGTAATTTCCCAAGCCTGACAATGTGTCAACCTCTACAACCATCCATGCTTCCCTAGTCGGCACAAACATATTTTTGACAAAAAGCAAATTGGAGATAAGTCATGTCCTGTTTGAACATATTTACTGCAAAACAGTAACAGGCAACAGAGTTGGTGTTTTTTTCCTTTTATTTGTCTCCATTACTCAAACATACTGTTTCAATGCAGCTTCCTCAAATGTTTCTTTTTAAAGCAGGACAATCATAAAACATTTCAGAATGGAAAATTCTGAAAAAAATCTATTATCATAAAACTTGAGCTCTTCATTACTGCAAAAAAGTCTGAGGTGAATGAGAATACAAGACCCTCATCACTTAAAGGTTACTAAGAAGTTACTAAACACTCTAGTAATGAGCATAACAAGTATCTGGAAAGTTTTTCTTGAAATGAGAAAAGGGAGGGAAGATGATGAATTCCACTGATCAAACAGGTATTGCCTGTAAGAACAAAACCTTGCTTAGAACAAATACATAAGCACTGCCTAGTCTATGCATAAAAGAAAGTAGCTCACCTAGAAAGTCTATTATGCACTATAGATTATAACTATCGATGCATTTCTGGTTTGAAATAGAAGTACTCCATAGACTGGTATTTCTGTAAGTCCTGAAGATGGCAGTTAAGGTCCTGTTATCTTTAAAAGTTTTAAATACTCCTCTCAGAACAGTCCTGGTAACACAATATTGGTTCAAATCTAACCCTATTTGCTTCCACTGAAATAGCCCTAGAGACAGGTCAGTGCAAGGGCCCAGCCACACCAATGCTTTTATTAATTACTGGTTTGTACTGGTCTCCTTTGCACTTCGGTTCTCATATGCATGACCGATTTGCCTTTAATGCCACTTCAGTGTTCTAAAAAGAAAGTGGAAGAACAACACAAGTGAATCATTCCTTTGCTGGCACTTTCCTCCCATTTTTTACTCTGCTGCATTAAAACTCTTCCCCTCCATTCCCCCCTCTCCTGCCCCTTTTCCATGACCCTTACTGAAAATCTACAAATATAAGTTCAGGAAAGAACACTCCTTACGATGGCAATGCATCTTTAATCTTCATGTGAGAGATGTCATTGTAGAGAGCTATTGAGACAACCTCCTCCATGGGGCAGATGAGCCCATATTCTTCACAGCCATTCTCAATTACCAGAGGATCAGATTTATGTGGGTCAAACATGATATTGTTTGGAGTTACTATCATGACTCCTCCAACTACACCCTAAAATAGGAGAAGAGAGAGTTAGCACATCACATATAATGCACTTATCATTTATTATTGGCTTTTAGGCTATTATCCTAAAAAGCAAAACCGCTTTCCTGCCTCTTTATACTGTGTCATGCAATCTTTGCTAACAATACATTCTGTGATCCAATTGCATCAAGTCAGACATTGTAAGAAGAACTAAGTGTCTTAGTAACAACCAAGTTCTTTGCAGGTAAGGAAGAACATCTGAATTATTCAACTTTCAGTGCTGACTACTACAAGATAAAAATGTGACTGTTAATCAATCTCTAACAAAATAGATTAGTGGATTTATTTTTTTTAAAAAGGATGTAGTTTTTTATTCTAAATGCAGCCATCTTCATTTGATACATGAATTTACATGCAACCAGCACACCTGAATGCAGTCCTACTCATGGAAATGTCCAGGCTACTATGCTAAGCTACACTATAGGTCTCCTTGATCTAGTCTCCCAGAGGTACATGCAAAAAGCTTCTCTGTATAGGGATCTGATACGAGAGATCTTCTCCCCAAAATAGAAGCAGCTTCTACTACCAATCCAAGCATATTTTGCACAGCTGTAGAGGACATATTTAATTCTTCAAAACGTGCTCTACCCATGAATTTGAAAGAGGCTGCATCAGCCATTACTCAACATCAACTCGTGGCAACTGACCATTTTTCAAGATTTACAAAGGAGATTTCCAATGTCTCTCTCCTGCACCCTCTCTCCTTCAGAGGAGTTACAAAATTCACCAGACCAACTCAGAAGCTGTGTGTAAATCATGACAACTGACAAATAGGAGCCACAGATCAACTGGAGTGACTCACACTGCAGATATTATTAACTATTCAAGGTCATCTGCAAGGCAAGCCAAGGAAGTCTCGCAAATAGGCAGGTAAAAGACCACAATCTTGGTTTGTTGGTTTGTTTTTTTTAATGAATAAGGTATCAAGCTGATGGCACTAGCAAGTGAGTACCTGAATGCCTGCTCCTCTGTTAAGCAAAGTCCATATGTATTTCACATTTGCTTTTCCTGTATGACCCAGTTCACAAGCCTGGTTTGTGTTTGGGTCAAAGAATCGAAGCCAAATGCAGAGACATGTAATGTAACTCTAGTATAGCCAGAAAAGCAATACATCAATAGGCTGTGCTTCCCACTGCGGGAAGCAAGGCAACAAGGGATTTTAGCTACGCTGGCAAAGAAGCCATCTCATTTTAAATTGTTCTGACTGCAAATTACTTTTTCAGTCCTGCAGCCATAAAACTAGCAATCTGTATCCTCTGCACCTAACAAGCATCACATACAAAGTGACAGTATTGCCCGAATTTACATGCAAGACACCAAGTAGTTCTCTATTACTTTCTACAAAATAGCAGACTGCAAAATTGCAGAGTGGTTAAATACAGTCTACATCCACTGAAGCCAGAAACTGTAGGTGTAAACACATCCATCTTAGTCAGGACTAAGGGAAAAAATACGTTGAAATGACAATGATTAGCATATCCAGTGTTATAAATTCCAGAGAATTTGAAAACCCAAACATGCAGATATCTAACTGAAACCAGAGTCAACAAGAGTAGATATATCAAAGTAGGCGGTTCAAGAAGACAGTGTCTTGCAACCTTGAGAAGCAAAGCAGGTTAAAATACTACCCAAGCTTTGTGCCTTTGCTTCTAAAACAGCTGCTGTAATTTAGGGTTTGCAGTTGTGGTGGGTACACATGTATTACAAGAACGCTTACACAAAACAGAAAGAAAAGGTTGTATAAAGCAATATTTATCTTTTTATTAAGGCTTGCACAACACTAATTAGAAAGTGCAGAAGCAACATGGACATATTAGAATGGAAACACTGCTCTGGGAAATAGTTAAAATTTATCTTGAAGTCATAAATGAAATAGATTGGCATGTACTCATTTTATAAAGCTGTTGCACAATTTAATGGAACTTGGACAACTAATCCTGACATGTCATAACTCTAAAGTGCAGTTTTCTCTCTGTATGCACTCTACAGCAATGCACTCTTACACAGATAATTGGTAAGACATAGTAATGGAATAATGACGGGTAGAAGAGCTATTCTTTCATAAAGCTATGAGCATAACAAAGTAAACAACTGAAAGAACAAAATTATACAGCATATTATCACAGTATCAATAAGCACAGCAGTAACAGATAAAGCCAACATAACGTTTACATTCTTTAAAAACATGGGAGCACATTTGACTCCCCCACTATTCATCTCTTACTTATCCAAAGAGATTTTGCTTTTAAAGAATCTCAAACAATGCCCAAAAATCAGGTTTCACCTACCTTACCATCTGTGAAGTAACGACAATTCATTTTTAAAAATTTGACAACCACAGGTTCATCCTCTTCTGAAGTAGAGGATAAGACTCTCTCAACTGGTTTGAAAGCCTTTCTTGCCAAATCAGCATCCTTAGAAAAGAGAAAGTTCAGTGCAGAGCAACAGGATCAGAATACTATACTTTTAGATTTTGAAAAACTAAAAGGCCAGGTTCAAACAACTATTTTCCTTTTGCTTAAGGAAGAGAAGCAATGGTTATGTATGTATGTATGTTCACTTCCCACAGCATCCTGTATGGAAAAAAACCCTTGTAACATTACAAAAAAAACCTCCATACAAACAACAGGTAAGAAATTAAAAAACACCAAGGCAAGTCAGCTCACCAAAATTCAGTGATGTACTCTCATTAAGAGAGGGCCTGCCCTGCCACATCATCTACACTGAAGACCTCTGCTCATAGAGCACTAGTGTGATTCCCCGTGCAGGTGGCACAGAGGAATAAGGCTAAGGTTAAACACATTCACTCTAAGCTTCTCTCCACTTTCATTTTCATTAGTTATGGATTTGAAATAACTAATTACTTTTACATCAGCTAATATTAAAGATGTTAAAGGCAGCTAAACTGCCTAAAACTACTGTCTAAAAATCATCATAGCCAATCATCCTTCTAAAGAAAATGAAAGATCAGCTGTAGCAAGGCCTTTCACAAAGATTAAATCCTGCAGTCTTGTCTAAAGACAAGTCTATATATGGGTACCACCATAATATGTTTAACTAGAAAGATACTGACTGCTCAGACTAAACTAACAGCCTCTCTGTTCAAGGATCCCAATGCAGGATTCAAGACCCTGGACCGCAGAGCAGCATAAAAATCTCCAGTGTGAAACACGAAATAATTTTTCATATTTGACTTTCTATTCTTTAAAAATTACACACTGGACTATTATCCGGGCCCAATTGAACTTGTAATGGGTTCCTAAGCTCAGACAGAATTTCCTTACTTTGGAATTTTATTTAAGATATGGTAAATTTCGTAGTACAGCAAATTAATTTTACACAATACACTACACACGAGGCCTGTAACCTCAAAAAACTGCTATTTACACAGCCTTGAATCTCAACTTCAGAATCAGATAATATTTTGAGAGTTTAAGACCAGTGAACGCATGTTTGACTTACAGGGAGTTTGTCATATTCAGCATCTGATGATGAAGGAGAAACAGGAGCACCAGGACTAAAAGACGACAGTCTTGCAGCACTTGTCTCTGGCACAAAGAGAATCTAAATAAAAACACATTTCAGAACAGTAAGGCACAAGCTGTAAAAGGTTATTCAATATAAATACTACATTCTTCTAGAAAGACACCACAATATTGATCACTCATGACTGCAATGCACTCCTTAACAACTACTTATTCTAAAGCCTTTCATAGGTGATGATAGTGGGGCACATGCAGGTCTAATTGCAGGATCTAGCTCTACATTTTGTTTTGCAGCACAGGCAAGAGAATAAAACACATTCCACAGATTGAGAACCTTTTTTCCCCCCTAAGATTTGCAGTCCCAGGTTGTCTTGCAACTACCACCAACTAGAAAACAAGTAACTGCAAAATTACTATTAATAGCCATTAACTTGTAAAAACAAATTATGCTCTAAAGTGAAGGTCATTGCTGAAAAAGAGGGATTTTTAGTGCTAGAAGTTTATAACACTTCACTACGGGTTGTCTGTTTCCAAAAACATATTTGCATCTCCAAATCTAAGAAAATATTCTTTATATGAAGCAGCATTTTAGCATATACTACAATTGTAAGAAAAAAATCCCAAATGTACAATGCTAATATAAGCGTATATAAAAATGCAATGCTTTGTTTGAATTTCCACATTCCCTCACAGTGAACATTACAGATTGTTAGTACAGGAGTACTAGAATTGCAGTACACCTTTGGACCTCCACCCAAAATAAAAAGTGAGTCATTTGTTCCAAGTCTCAGAGCAAAGTAAGATATTTCTAAATGTAAAAAAAAGTTCACAGTTTAGTTTTAAACTAAAAATGTTCAGAAAAATGAAACTATTTTCCTTATCCCAGCTTTTGTCTGCTGGGTATTCTTAGGTAAGTCAAGCCATCTCTCTGTGCCTCAGTTTCCCTATATGCAAATCAGGACACTTGAATCTCTTCATGTCTGTGAAGCAGAAGTAGAGAGCTGCTCTTCATGAACTGGGTGTTAGTCTCTATATTTGCCTTTCCGATACTTGACTCTCCTAAAAACATTCTCTCTCCATTTATTTCTTATCTTACAGGAGACTGACTCATTCCCAACATAATGGCAAGAAGCCATTTCAATTTCTGTATCTAACTTTGTAATTCTTTAATGCATTATATATTGCATTTATTTAGACTTGCCAAGAATTCAACTCCCTTGCAACAACTGCATTACCTTATTGAGCTTCAAAGTCATCTTTAAGCTTTAGTGACAGCACATAAATAACGAGCCAGATACGGCAATTACAAAGCTCTCCCTTCCCCACCACTCCAAGTAATGATCTACTAAGTTTCACTTTGAGGGAGGGCTTTAAATTACTGCCCCTTAATCCTTGTATCCAAGTACCTAAAAGATATATCTAAGTGCTAAAAAGCTTTTAAATACACAGCAAATAATAATGCTTCAGGTATTAAAAAAACCCCAAATAAATAAAAGATTTACCTGGCCTGGCACAATGGTCTGCGTGAAAAGCTTATTGAGCTCCACAAGCTTGTTTGGGGTGACGTTAAACTTTAATGCTATGCTGTTTATGGTGTCCTGATTTCCAGCCTGAAGAAAGAGTTGAAGCTTAAGGTATAGTGAAAACATTCAGCACACCAGCTGAACCAAAACCCACCTAACAGACTGTTTTCAGGGAATAGACTTGATGACCTCAATACACCCTCTATTTAACAGCTTAGGTGATAGACCAGCATAAAAAAAAAAGACAAAACTATTCTCTCATACTATACAGTAGATAAAGTGCTGAGGTGTTACAGATGTCCCTCTCCTTTCCTGTTAAAACCTTAAAGCAGCACCACTGTATTTAGAACTGGTCTGGCAAGGAGAGCAAGGTCAAACACTGCAAAGCTCACTACACCTCCAGCAGTCACCGCACATCAGGCATTTGTGTTGTTCCCAGCTGGGACATTCACCTTCCACAGCAGCTCTGCATGATAGAGAGTTGAGTGCAGTCCCTGTTTAGGGTCCTGACAGCTCGCACAGACTTTCTGGGCAGAGCTAGTCCTCTGAGCTGCCACAGCAGCATGCTGCTGTCCTGCTCCAGCATAGCAAAAGAGGTCTCACCATCTCGAGACCAAGCACAGGCCAACCACCTGATGACCTTAGCAACACTGTGGGAATGAAAGTGTTTTTCAGAATAACAAAACAATTGCTCTACTAGAGAGCTATAATGTAGAAGTAAAAATAGAATTGGCAGCTGCAAGAAAAGACAGAGGACCTGGGCTGAACAGATTCAGGATGTCAGCCTAGCTCTCCCCATACAACAATATTTGGAGCAATCCCTATTGAGACAGGTGTAAACTTCAAAATTATTTACTAAGTGCTTTCAGTTTTGTGCCACTGCCTCCCTCTTGACCGCAACAGCTCCACTTTCAAAAAGCAGATATGAACACACCACAAACCAATACTTACAGTGTATTCTATGGTACCATGGGGTTTCTGAGAAACCATTTTCTTCTCTTTCTTTTCATTGGTTTTGTTTTGATTGTCATCTAAAGAGTAAAAAAAAAATTCAAGTAATTGACTTTCAAGATTTTTTTCTTTCAGTATGTTTTGAAAGTGATCTACAGGCTGTGCAAAAAGGAGCTGTAAACAGGAACAAGAGAAGACATTAAAAATACCTATTAGGCCTTAAAATTGCATTGTAAGGCAAGCAGAACTTCATCAAGTACAGCAGATTTAGTAATAATTTGGGAACTCTGCAAAAACCCTTGCAGGACCCAAAAGGCGCTCAGGAGCTCTCAGCAGCATGAACAAGGTAGAGATTTCCAATTTTTACTACAGCAGTGGGGGAGTGAAGCCAAAGATCAGGCATGATGCCAGCTGCCCAGCCAGCCCCAGCCCCATGGGTCTCACCTTCCACAGCCAGACCTGGACCCACACCCACATACCTGGGGGAGGTGAGGGCAGCATGCAGCCCCAGCTCCAGGAGTGGGGATGGGGCACGGTGAGGCAATTCATGGCTGCCCTGCTCACCCAGCCTGATCGCCCCAACCCCTCAGGAAGGTCCTGCTGCCTCCGGCAGGTTGCTGCAGCCTGAACAAGATGGGAAGAGGCGAGAAGACAATGCAAGGCTGGGCCCAGCAAAACCAGCAGCCAGAACCAAGAGCCCAGAGATGCTGTCCTTCTGGGAGGACCGTTCCTGTGGTCCAAGCTGGCAGCTCTGTAAGATCAGGAGGGAAAGGACAGGGAATGGCAGCACAGGGCTTCTGACTTGCATTCAGGCTTTGCTGTAACCTTTGCTATTTCCAGGGAGCAAGAGGCAGATAGTAAAAACAAGGGCGAGGACTGGCCTGCCCCACTGTAATGTACACAAGAAACAAGGAGGGGTCGAGAATCATGCTGCACCTGATCCTTCTGCTGGCCCACATCTACAGCAAGATTAGTGCTGTGGAGCTGCCACAGTGTCTCCCAGAGGCTACTGGAAGGACTATCTCCTTCAGTCAGAAGAGACTCACAAGAGCCCTGAACACACATCCAGGCAGTACTGCCAGCTTACCCCACTCCCCACTTGCCAGGGATGCAGTCACAAGAAGTGCACTGGTTAGGGATACAACAGAGAAAACATGTAGGGACCTAAACATACACAATTTAAGTACATGTGGATGGTACACATGGCATGAACGACAGAGGTAGAAAGAGAAAGATCAGGATGATGCTGGTTTCTCTCTAATAGCATTTTAGGATAGAGCATCAATTATCTCAGATATTTCATCTCCGAGACTGGAGACCCACAGTGAAATTTTTTCTGACCATTTGTATTTTCACCATTGTTTCACCACCTTCCTATGATCAAAGTCAAAGCAGTCTGTGCTGAAGGATGGAAAAATAGGTAAAGACAGCATTAGCAGGGCACAATATTAAACTATCAGAAACAAAATAACAACATGAAGACAAAAAAAGTGACAAATACTGGATATTTTCTTTATCCATTATCTACATACAATTGCCAATATTGCACAATGCTGCCTGAAGAAGCTCCCCCAATTAACAAAGAGTGAGTCTACACTATTTTGTGCTAATAGGAGGTACCATTTTGGTTACTCCAGGATAACTAGAACTACGTATCACACCCATGCAGGCAAACCACCTAAGCCGTTTGCAACCTATGACTGGAGAAAGAAAAGAAAGGTTGATAGGTAGACTTAATCTTCTAGTAAATTATTTGGTCTAGCTGGAAAAAGTAGACAAGTTTTCAGATATTTTAACCTTATATCTGAAACAGTACACAAGGTAGGAAACAGTTAAGAGCAATTATTTCACACTAACTAGACACGCACCAGTATGACCTTGGAGGTGTGGAAATAAAGTAGCCCAGATAGATGTAGGGAGAGAGATTTTGTAGCTGTTGAATGTGAAAAAGTTTAAGTCTGGGTGTGGATGGGAGAAATAACAATATGCAATAAAACCAGTTTCTCTGAAGAGCTTATGATGTTTGGTATTAGCTAAACATTTTTTGTTCCAAAGCTTTGTCTTTGGAAATTGTGACTGAGAGCTGAGCATGACAGCAATCACTATGCCACTGTGGCAAAAGATGACCACAAAATAGCAATACAGAGAACTTTCTCCCCTACAGTTTCCTCCCTGGGAGACAGGACACCTCTCTCTCTCCCCCTGGGAAATACAGTGTATTTTCCAGGTCCCCCTAATTGCACGGACTGTAAAGTTTGGAGATTAAAACATACTATCCAGTGAAAAGCTGTAACTTGAAATGCTGTGTTCAAAGGAGACATACAATATGCTCTAGTTCTTGGCTGACAGGACTGTGAGTCTATTTAGTAGGGTCCTAAACACAAGCATGGTGCAATACAGAAGAGTGAACTAAATATGCACACATAGTTGAAAACCCCAAACCATACAGACAAGAAAAAAAGTTCGTAAGACAAGCTGAGTTTAGACTAAACATAATACAGTCCTCCTTTTGCCAATAAATGTTAATAAATTCTAAATAAGTTGAACAATTGGACACTCGCTTTTCTTGCACATCTATGTGCAAGAATAAATGTTGTATAGCCTGTTTAGCTACAGGCTAAAAGAAGCAGTCGCAGTCTGTGAACTTACTTGTCTTCTGAAACCAAAACCTTACACTTTCTGTTTGGATGCTTTTTTTCTTCTACCCTCTACTCCCTTCTTTTTTCCTACCCCAACAACAAGGAGCTCTGAACACCATTCTTACACTTGAGCCTAACTAGTAGGCAGGCTTGGGCAATCCAAAACCACATCATATCAATTTGAATAGTGCAAAGTCTTAACTAGTCTATATTTTTAATTGTGCATATAAAGATTTAAAATCATAAATTAAAAAATCCAGACCTTCGGAATAAAAAATTGCAATGAATCCGTTTAATTTGACAGGTACTGCTATGCCCCACATACTGTACATGTAGCAAGGCCAAGGTCACAAATTGTGCTCTACATGAATGGTTTACAGCACAGTGAGTGGGAAGCCTGGCTAAGCACACCACCACATACGATCTCTCCAGTTCCCTTATCTTCTCTCATTTCTCCTTCAGGAAGCCAATCTTTTTCTGACATGATCTGAAGACAATAGCTCTAGTAGTAGTCCCAAAGGCACCCAGAGCATATGTAGACATGATGGAGTCCCTCAGAAACCATATTTCTTTCAGGCAGAACTAGATTAAGAGCTCCACAGGCTTTAAAACAACTGCCACTGTCTACTTTTTGAACATTTGCTTAGTGGTGAAATGACTCATGGTTCTGCCTCCCAAGTTCTTCTGCACTGCATGTACACTGGAGATGGGATTGCACAACAATGAGAAGTTACTAGGTGTTAATGCAAATTTGATCACACTGCATTTTTAAGAAAAGGGCAGTGTGGGTGGACTGAACCTCTCTGAGGTTCCAGGAAACATGCAAAATAAGAATTATGTAAAAAAAAAAATAATGAGCAGAGAGAAGAAGAATGCCAAGAGAGAACAGGCAAGGAAATACAGGCCTACTGAAAACAGACAGGTCTAGAATGGGAATTTTTCTGCTCTTAATGATATATTTGTATCTCAGTTTCCTAGCAGACTCCTCACATTTCATTTAGCAGTACTAAGGGAAACCTTACAAAATCCAGTTACTTAAGAGTAATTTGGACAGCAACTATTGAAGGAGTATAATAAAGAGGTTAATCAGTTTATCATCCAAAAGACCTTGACGCATGATAGGAGAATTACACCTCTGCAACTGTGTAAATAGCTCTGTAAGTAGATAGAATAGGTCAAGGAGCATCAGCAGACTCTGGGGCTGCCCACACTAGTGTACAATACCATCACCACCAGTGTTACAGACTAACCCTGCTGCCAGTCAAAATCAGTGCAAGGTTTCACAGTGCTGGCAGTGACAGCTGAACATGCCTGACAGGTCCTGATGTCTGGTAGCCCAGCAGGAATGCTGAAGTAAAGCAAGGGGCCAAAGGACTGACCATTTCCCACACCTGGCAAACAAACTCAGTATCCTGAGAGGATAGAGGCAATGGCATACTTAGTGCAAAAGTCCAATTTACTTACTAATCTCTGTCTTACCAAAGACTTAGGCTGTATGTAAATAAGATGAATCTTTCCCCTGACTAGTCCCCTTGGCTTCTAGAAATCATAAATTTCCCAGAGTAGAGTAGCAGCATTCTCTCAACTGCCCTGTCCCTTCAAGACCTCCACACCAGCCCTATGCCAATGAACCCCACGATGTGCTACATAAATTATCGCTTCCATGATGCGCTACACAAATTAGTGCTTCCCTTCTTGTACTTTATACTTAATTTCACTGATCATCATAATTAATGTTAGTTTAAGGGTGAACAAGTCATCATTCACCTTCTGCATACCATTCATGATGTCACAGATTTCCAACATCTTTTCTTAGTTATTTCACTTTTTCAGGCCAATACTTTAGACTCTTTCCAATTTCTCTGACCACACAGGCCATACTTCTTGTCAGCTTTTCTTCTCCTGCTATATCCTTTTTAAGATGGATGAAGTAAAACCAAACACAGACTTTAAGATATGAAAAAAATATTAATTTGTGCTGGTGACATAATAAGGGTTTCCTTAAATCTGTATGTACTGGTAATTTTTCCACATCACACAGCAGTCAAACTTTTCCACACCGCTCAGTACGTCATTGCTGCTTTAGGACATTCCAGTCCTACATCTCTATGACAGATGTTAGAAGTAATAAAACTATATTACCACAGTCTAGCCAAGCCCCAGGACAAAGGAGTGAAAATCTGCAGGTAGCTTAAAAGAATCTAAAATGCAATAAATTCAGGGGAGAAGAGTTATCACTCAGAGTAACCTAATCAGAGTACTGATAAGAAATTAAGCAAATAAGGCTTCCTGGGGTAGTTCCCTTATCAGTGAATGAGACCTGATACCAATTACGTTGACAGAGACGGGGTTAGTATCACTTAAGTCATTCTGGAGAAATTCAGAAATCTCAAGAATATGAAAGTCCTGCTTGGGATGGTAGAGGAGGAAGACAAATCAGTCTGTCTGAACAATTTTTTCCATTTCTACTTTCTACACTGACTTTTTAATAACTTTCAGCAATTCTGTTACGTGCAGACTAGTGAGTAGGATGATTTGTGACTTAAAGGAACTCTCTGGTTCTTCCCATGACTCCTGAAATGAACTGAACAGCATTCACATTGCAATTATTAGTTTAAAATAAAAAGTTGTTCTTTCAGGTCCTGTCACGTGTGAGTGAACCCCACCACCACAGGAGCCAGATTCCTGGTTTGGGACACCTCCCACCCACTCTAACATTTCAGCACTTCCCAGAGGATACAGCAGACTCTGAGACAGACATTATCACAGCCCTATTCCCCCCCTTAGGTAGCTGCAGCAGCTAAGGGGCATATCCATAGAAAAGTTTTTTTGGCTATTTCATCAGACCTATCTCCCTGAAGAAAAGCAGCGAGTTAGACAGAAACATTCTCTGCTCAGATTTGGGTAGTGTGCTGCTACCATATTAAAAGAAAAGAAAAATCCCTATACCTTTTCAACTCAGGTGTCAGTTTTGTTCTGCTTCCCACTTTCCCCACAGTCTTCTGACAAGCCCTCACCTTCGCTTCTGCATATTTTATTCTACTGAATCATATTCTTGTTTGCTTTTCTCCTTCACTACTGCTGAAGTCCCTCAAACCAAAAAGGCAACTGTCATCCGTTATGACCACACCTGTGCTCCTTCACCAGTGAAACTTTTGCCATAGGAAAATAGCAATTCCCTGATCAGTACAAATCAAAAAGGGAGGAAAAGGGAGGGAAGTAGGAAGTGGAATACAAAAAACACCCCCTCCACTCAATTTCAGAGGGAGGTCACGCACTCCAACGGTCAGGGGGAAAATATGAACATTATTGTAAAGAAACAGTGAGATGCAGTCAACAGCACAGTGCTTTAGCTCTAAATCTCAGCTGGAAATCTCTGTCCTGTGTGACGACAGTTGAAATGTACTGAAATCAGAGTACTGCTGAAATGGTGTGTCACTGAGCAGCCAGAAAAAAAGCACTGAAGAAGGATGACTAGAAGGCTCTTTATACTGAATGTGATGGTCAGAAGGGAAGTTAAAAGGAGAATAATGTGCAGTGCTGTGCAAAGGAAGGACATGCAGAGGATGTCCAGTAAAGGCAAAGGCGAAGGGTTGCTGGTATTTGCTCTAAGACTGTCTGAAGACACAAGCAAGATGCAGATCAACTGATAACCTCTTATCAGACAGGAAACAGACATACTTCTGCACATAGAGACCAAAACTTAAGAAATAGGTCATAGCAACATTTGCCGAAGTGCAGCAAGGCTGTAGAGAAAGCCATTCTAGATGCGTGTGCCTTGCTGATGGAGACTGCACAACTCATCCTCTGATAATAGGGGATGCTGATGGGCAGGACAGCCTCTGCCTCCAGCTCCTGTGAAACTTATCCTGGGGAAAAGGGAGATGAGTGACTCCCAGGGAGCTCTCTCCCACCTTTCTGCAGATGTAACGCAGCCTATCTGCAATGTGAATATTTGGAGTCACAAGGAAGAAGGAAGGAGAGAACATGAAGGCAGGGGGTGAAGTGTCCCTTGTAGCCAAAACCAAGCAAGATAAGGCTATTGTGAGAGGTAAGAGGTTTCTGACAGTACAGTGAACATAGATGGAAAAATCAGAGAAGTCTTTGGGACCACCAATATGTTTTTCAGGTCTGACAAGGATCAGCCTTTGCTACTAAATACATATTAGGAACAAGTTATGTTATGTATTGTCTGGACAGAAAAATAGCTCCTAGCTGCACTGACTGTGTCTGTCTGTCTTTACCCCTCAGTAAACTAGTTGCACATCCTTTTCTTTTGTGGCATGGAAAATGACCTACATGGTGCAAACGTTTTGTGTCCTAGGCCTCTCAGAGATAGACTGGGCACATGAGCAAACATCACCTTTAGTTGTCTGTGGATCAAAACAAAAATCAGATTCCCATTTGGGTTTGAGAGGGAACACACCAATACTGTTTTTAAACAGCTGGTTAGATTTCAAGAAATACTTCTGCTTGTCCCTAGGGAATGTAATGTACAAAAATGGAATTATCCTAAGCATCTCTCTAAAGGAGTGGTTTGCATTTCAAGATGCAAAAGAAAAACAGGTAAGACAAAACAATCTCATTTCTGCAAGTCACATTTTGGGGAACAGTTGATAACAATCTTTAAGCCAAGTTCCCACGATCCAACTGGCATACTTCTGTACGCAAGGTTTTTGCAGACACAACCAAACACCTCCTTACACAAGGGTGAAATACATACTGAGCAAAAAAACCTAACAGTTGTTTATTGTATTATTAAACCATATGTGGCCTTGCTCTTGGAGGAGATTTATCTGATGTTGAGATACCAATCGCAGCTTCTTTTTGGGTAGGATTTGCACAAGTGCCTGGGTCCGGTTTTCCAAGAGCAATTTAGGGCTCTGAAGTAAGTGCATCTCTCTTGAACATTTTACACTAGAGCATACTGGAGTTTTGTTTCTTAATTTATTGGAATTGACAGTTCACACTGTCATACTGTAATATGAGAAAGTGTTTATCAAAACACCAAACACAGGTAAAGGGTACTGTCAAAACCAAAAGGGACTGCTCAGCTGCCTAAAGTTAAACACAGGCTGTACATCTGCAGATCACTGTGACTTGTCCAAGACTGTATGATGGCAGCTGGCCAAAGAGCTTCACTGCAGAGGTAGCCTTGCTAATATTATAAAACAGGTTATTATTTTAAAATTTGTATGAGAGATATTGTTCCCAAATAAGTATTTGTTCAAGGCAGCTATACAAATGAAAGGCAGATATAAAAGTGGCACAGGAATTAAAAATCTACACTGGATAAAGTAATTTTCCTTAGACAAAAGGAGAAAACTTTGAAGAATAGGGGGGAAAAATGTAAACAGCTCTTGGGGGGTATTTAGAGTATATTAAATAACTAAAAGTAATGGTACAATACCTTGCACTCAAAAGCAGAGTCAATACTACTTATGCAGAGGAAAGTATTTACAGGACAAACCAAACTCCCTCATATGCAAATACTTGAAAGAAAACAAAAGAATTGCATGTCAAGAATCATTTGATTTCGATTTACTGGATTCAACAGGAACAAAACACACACAACTACTGAATTGACTTCAATGAAGGTGCAGTGACCTAGAAAATCAGTTCAATAGTTTATTTTTAAGTTTACATTTACATTGTGGCCTGATAAATGGCAGTGTCAGTTCAGAGGGAGAGAAAAAAACATTGCTCCAAGCAGGGAGAGGAAGCACAAGACCTCCCCATCCACCAGCAGCAAAGCATTAATTCACATTGTGGAACATCCAGCTCCTCATAGCACTCAGCTGTACTTGGAACTATCACCTAAGAAAATGATAGCCACCAGACATATGGATGTAGGCTACATCAGGCATGGGCTACTTTAAGAAAGAAATTTTAAATAGGGAACATACACATATGAAACCTATTTATTATTCTTTAAGATTGTGAGGGACAACCAGAAATATTCAGATGGCATAAAATCAGGCAATTCATTGACAGGAGAGCAGTAAGACTGATTGACAGATATGAGGCAGGGAAGCTCTCATTAGTTTTAAAATGGATCTTGATCGGTTTAGTCTCCACAAGAAATTATACAACAATTACTATCTTTAAGGAACTATACAACTATTACTGTAACAGAGAACAAGATCCAGACCACAAGCAACTCCCCTAGTACCGTGAATAAACTGGTAGTATAAGCATCATAAGTTATATGCCCTAACAGCAAAGTTCATCATGTTCCTATGAGCTTTTCATACATTTTATAGAGTGCTCTTCACCATGCACCACATTCATATGTGAGGTTTTAGCCTGTGCAACACTATTTCAAAATTCAACAGTGTACATTTGGATCAACCCACATTATCATACAAAACCAAGTTTTCAGTTCCTCACTTCTGGGGAGATTAATTTTTTGGATTATGCTTTAAACCAGTAAATAGTTTCCTAGTTTTAGTTTCTGCTCATCCTATTCCAATCTATGAACTTTCACTCTATCCCAACTTGCCTAATCCTCCCAGGGCAAGGTGGCATTTAACCAAGGTTGGTGTTAGCACTGAGGATGAGAGAGGGAAAAGAGGGATGGGGTGGGGAAGAACGAGGGAATGGGAATGTGGCAGTGAGTAGGGACTGATTTTTCAAGACACTCCACCACAGCTGAAGCAGTTGGGTGGTAGATCCAGGTCCTAATTCTGTTCTTTCCTTTAGAAAAGGATAATTGATTTCTCTCTTCAATATCAGTTGTATGTCTGATCTCTTATCACAATTCCTTTTCTGAAGGTTGTCTTGAATTCCTACTGATGCCTGGACACAAAGACATGTGTGATAATTTTAGCCTTCCATTTCACAGACAGGTCTCTTTCTGTACATCCTGTGTACAGACAAAGCAATGGTGACACTGCTGAAAGATGTGAAAATGGTGAAAGGAGATCTGTGTTTCCATTGAAATGGAAATCCACAGAAAACTGCAAATGGAAAAATATTTGTAAGTGTCCTCCTGCATTTCGCATACATGATCTAACTATACTTACTGTGGAAGTACTTAAAAACATGTATTTATTCTGGCCCTGGATAGTCACAGTGAAATACTGACATGACTGTAACAATAGGAAGTGATCATCATTTTTGTGACAGGAGCTTGTTCCCATGCACTCTGGGTAACTACTTTGTGGTGTCATCAAAACTGTGGACTGTTCCTGACCTACTTTTAATCGACCACTAACTTTCCCCACTGCTATTCACCAACCTGCAACAGCCTGTGTAAGGTGGACGTGGGAGCATGTTATTCATCTGAGCTATTCAGAGACTGAAGTCCTACTTGACATCGGCATCATCTTAGGTTAACTGCTGTCAGCAGCCAAATACCTTGTCCTCAGCCAAGTGCTTCATTCTCCTTCAGAGCAAAGTTTATAAGCGACATTTATCAGCCACACAAAAGATGGCCTGCAAGCAATGGATGACTCCTACTTAAGGGCAGATTAAATAGCTACCATCCATGAGGTCTATGGATATCAGGAAAGTAATTACATAGCATCCAGGTACACATGCTACCTTCAGTCTAAGAAGTGTGAATAGCAGTCAAAGCAAAGATGCATCAACAGAAACTTCAGCACAGGCTGCTACCAACTTGCTGAGTACACTTGGGTATGTATACAAGAATCCCAAAACTGCATTATTGTATCCTCCAGCCTGTTTGGCAGTTCCCCACTAGCATGATTAGCATTATACAAATATACAGTGTTAAGTCAACCTTCCACAGAAACACCAACTTGAGCAAGACAATTCACAGATTCAGCATCCAGAAACTTCCTCCCCATCCAGAGTTTCAGCTTTACTCATATGTAAGAAACACGCAGACTCAAAGATTTGAAGCTGTTCATACCATCGGTCATCATT
Source organism: Pseudopipra pipra (assembly GCF_036250125.1). Classification (NCBI taxonomy): domain Eukaryota; kingdom Metazoa; phylum Chordata; class Aves; order Passeriformes; family Pipridae; genus Pseudopipra; species Pseudopipra pipra. The sequence goes on from NC_087551.1 coordinate 62,948,787, forward strand.
TCTTCCAGTTTCTAGTTCACAACCATTCAGTCTATGCCAAAATCCCTGTGTTTGACAGTCTGCCTCTACAATATCCTGCTCTCCTTGTTTATTTGTGTAGGAAGAAAGGCCCTCATAGGTGCACTGAAAAAGCCAGTTGGAGCTGCAGGACAAAAGGAATTTTGTGCTTTGCCAGATTTATCAGCCAGTGAGGTCTCAGCTGTCTTATCACATAGCAACAGTGACCACGCACTTAAAATAGAAGCAGCCCTACACCTCAAAAAGTAGCAAGGTGAACTACATGGGGGGAAAAAAGAAGGAAATAACCAACTAATTTCCCTGGTTTTATTTAAAAATTGGGGGGGGGGGGGGGAGGAAATCCTACATTTTCAGTTTGATAAAGACAGTAATAAAGTATCTGGTAAGTGCTTCCTTGAATACTCTTTCCCCCCATTATTCACTGCATGTGTAAGAGCTTTTCTGCCTAAGTTGGTCACCCGCAGATATATATACTCCATGCAGATGTTTGTGCTATCAACTTATAAACTGGATCAATCCACACAGCCTAGCCGAAGTACTCTGATCTTTGAACGCACTACCAAAACACACTGTGTTACTGCAAACTGCAAGAAGAAAGCCACACATATCTTTAGATCAGAGAGAGAAGGCTGTTCTTATTTTCTGTCACTGGTCTGGGCTATTCAGACACTTGGTATCTAATTGTGTGGCCAGAAACCCAATTCTTAGTAAACTCTACATCCTGTTTTCAGTTACCAAAGGAAATTCAGGCACAGGAACGAAAGTTTTCACACCACCTCTCTCAGGCCTCTGAGTAGATGGAGTTCATTCAGATTAAGTTAAGAAACAAAATAGTGGGAATAAGAAAAAGCAAAACTTCCATCAGAAAACACTAAAAAATCCAACATGTAATTCATAGCACATGTTTTTCAGTTTTGTTTGTGGGGTTGTTTTTTTGGGTTTGTGGTGGTTTTTGCTTTTTCTTTTTTTAGAAAAAAACACCACATAGACTTTTCAGACTAAGCAATGGTTAAAAATCAACCTTTCACATACCTAACTTTAATTTCTTCAGTGAATTTACCCTGATGGTAACAAAGACAATGCAAATGTCTCTGTACAGCTCCCCCTGAAAGCAAACTCAACATTAATCTCCTTGAAGTGAGACTGAATTGGGACACAGGGCCACAAGGAGCTTAAACCAACCTAAGATGAAGCTGTTGTTGAAAATGGCAACTCCACCAACCTTCTTCCTCCGCATGTTTCTGCCACCAGCCCAGCACTGCTCAAGGTCACTAGATAACAACCTAGAGAAAGTAGGTCCTGCCTCTCTGGGCTGGTGACAGCTGAAGGCTAGGACTGGCACCACTCAGCGGGGCTCAGGAGGAAGACAGGCAGCATATCCTCTTTCAGTGGCAGCACAGACACCTTAGAATGAGTCTAACTGTTTATGAAAGTGGACTCTGGGACAGATATGGTGATAATTAGACCTACTTCCAAGTTTCTTATGTAAAGGTGGAGATAAAAAGAGTTGGTGATTATTTCAAGAGATGAGGGGATGCAGAAAAGAAGATTCAGTGAGTTTGTACTCACTTTGAGTGTTAGCAGGCTGAAGAGCATTTCGGAGATAGGTGGACAAGAAGCTGCCTACTGATCTTTGTGGTCTGACAGCATTACTTGTGAATTCTGTTCAGGTAAGTGTCAGTACCTAAACGCACCAATCACAAAAAAATATCACTATAAAATTTCTGACTATCCACTACATCAGGTACTCAAAGACAATACAGAGTGAGAAAAATCAACCTGTCAACAAAGCAGGTATGAGGGAAGGAATACTTAGGCATCACAAGACAAAACATGGGCATTTTAGAAAACTGTTAACACTACACAAGCTGTTTTTCTTAATTTATTTTGCTGCTTGTACACACAACAGCTTGCCTGGGAAGGCTATGCCATGTAAGTCAACCAAGTTTCAATTATTTGCATCTTTTTACTTAGTTTTACAACAAACAGGAGCTTATCCATCAAGATGAAAATTCGAAGAGGATTCCACACCTGCCCAGCGTTAAGATGTTTCCATCCAAATTTTCAGAACTTAAATGCTAATAGCATTATTACTAGTACTTACTGCTCAAATCAAATTCTCTTGCGCCTGTGAACAAGGCACCCCTTCTCTGTGCAACTGTTCCTAGTAAACATCTATTAACAACACAGCTTGAATATAACCTGGTGGCCTTACCACTGATCCACTGGGATTCACGATCATTTGTTCTTGTTCCAAAACAAGTCATATGAAAACAGCTGCCTTTCAGTCATTTGTCCACTTCATTCTTTCCACATGGTTTCCATAGCCAGTGCTAATAAACCAGCTTCCTAAAGCTTCTCAAGCAGCCACTGCCCATTACATCCAGTTTACACTCATATGCAAGTTATTCCAACCTTCTTGTGATTCTACACAGGCAATTGTAACCATATATACTACTTTTTATGCTATTTCTGGGAGAAACAAATTATTTCCCTTTTCACTCCTCTTTGTATTTACTCTCATTTTTGCTGTCTGAAGCCAAACTGAAACAAAACGCTAGAGCAAGCTCTCAGAACTTGGAAAAATTCAGATCCTGTTCCTCTTATAGTTGTATTAAGCAACAACACAATACTGAGTAGACCGGTTTTTAAATTACTTGGATTACTTAGAATAGAAAATACTTTGCTACACAAATAGGGCTCACCAAATCAAGTCACCAGAGATTAGGGCTGATTACTGTTAGCTAATTACGAGTAAAAATTTGTAAAGAGTTTCTCTTTTTTTTAAAAATTCTTTTTACCTTTTTATGACTAGCACCTTAATTAGGTCCTCAACTGCATCCTACTGTTTTGTACTAGGTAATACAAAAGACAAAACCAGGACTCATTAAATGAAGGAAGTTTAAATTTTCAACTCAATATATATTGAAAAGTCCACTTCAGATTGAGCCTATTTATCAGGCCTAACTATTATGTAATGTGCATTCAGTAAGTGCCCTGCCTTTTTATTAAATTTAAATTCTCTATAAATTTTCACTGCGTGGCAAGCAACTTTCAACTTCGAAACAGAGTAAGTACTGCTGGCATCATGGGAGTTGCCTCTGCTGTTTCTGTGCCAGTCACGGCAAATCTCACACATTATGAGCAATGAAAATTGCTATGCCCTCTCTATTTTATTTACTAAAATTTGTTCTTGGCCAGCTACCCAGAACATTCAGAGGCTTGGTAACTGCACACATGCTGTGCTGCTCCTGTATTGCCCCCTACTCCAGTGATGGCAGGGAGTATAAGTCAAAGAAAGGCTTCTGGTTTCTGCCTCTGGCACCTCCTGCTTAACATATGATACACTATCTCATTAAACTGGCACATACCATTTTCCTTCTCGTGATGTTCAGGACTCCTCTTTGTTTTAGATAGAAATCAGAGCTACAATAAGAAGAGGTTTTGTTAATCTCACCTCCCACTCGCTGCAGAAATTGAACACCGTGCGGTGAACGAGAAAGGATGGCTTTATGATCACAGAGTAGAACAATAAGCTAGTCAACTGGACTGTATTTTGTTGACAAAAGTAACTCTGATGTGGGATAACTCACCTAAATCAAACTTTTATTTATGACGTATTCTTTAATGGAGACTAATTCCTCACATATGTCGAATGCTTATATTCTCAAGCAAAATCAGTGGAATCTAGGAATATTATGCACATTTGATAGAAGGACATATTATATCATGCTGGAATAAGTATATCGATGAAATTTAGTGTTGTGTTTGACCACTGTTACACTGACTACTTTCAGAAGGTCACACACAGACACTGTTTCAGCGTCTTCAGCGGCAAAACACAAACAAATATTTTCATCCAGTTTAGCAATTCCCGACAGGAATCACGGTTTCCTAATCTCACAGAAGTCAAGTCAACATCTTCCAACAAAAACAGACTTCCCTGAGAAAGTGTATCTGAACTAAGCAGCCATACTGCAGAAGTAGGTCAACTAGGTTATCCCAAGAAGAAAGAGGGAGCATCCTGGGCACAGAGTATAGCAGCCAGACTGCCTACAGAACCACTCCACTGTACCTGACAGTCTGAAAGCAGCTTTCTGCAGCAACAACAGCAGAAAGGGTAAGACAAAGTTAAAAAGCAGACTACCACATAAGCCAAGAGAGGAGGCAAAAATAAGGAGAAAGGAGTGTCATTTCCATTGGTCTCCAGGAACAAACAACAAGCAGTATTAGCACCTCTGTTGTTTTAAGGCAAGAAAACAAGGGCTGTATCTGCAAAGCAATGTCTTATTGGGTGAGATTTGGAGGCTGAATGGTACAAATTATTCCAGAAGTATAGTGACACTGCAAAACAGTGCAAACGCTAAGAGAAAACAAAAATACGAGGCTACGCTGGAGAAACCTTAGGAAGAGTAGGACCTGTTCATTCATTCAGCAGTGCCCTAAGAGAAACGATCAATACTGTGTACCATCAGGTTATTTGTAACAGTGCCACGACAATGCTAACAGACTCTACAGAAGAGTCTATAGAAGAGTCTTGGCTGAGGAGGTTGCTGGAGAATCCCTTTCTAGAGGATGCCCGAGTGCACCTCCTCCTGCTCGGCTCGGCGGTGCCACCCGCCGGCTGCAGCCATTAACACAACGTCGCACCTGAACACCAGGAGAGCAGCTCCTCACTCCACCGCTGCACTTCCACCTTCCTCAAATAATCAAAGTCTTTTAAACACTCAGGGACAACCACCATCTGCAGTTCTGCACAGCCTTCAGAAGCTGTGTTACAGTCTTTCCACCGGAGAAGAGGGATTTACTGAGCCAACAAACTCCTCCTGACAGTGTCATGCCTGCATGTTACCTATTAAAAGGCACGGCATTCAAAGTGGAAGTCGGGATGTCACTGTCAGCATTTCCAGATTCATAAAGGCCAACACATTCACAAGCTTCTAATGAAGTGATGTGGTATGCAAGGAAGAAACTGAACTCAGATGTGATGTTCCTTCCCCCATCCCTTAGTACAATAAATAAAGAAGGATTTATTGTCTGGTAAAATATGAAAAGGAGATTATTCAGAGGACAGTGGTCTTCACTCTGTTAGACTGACTGGCACAACTCTTCTAGATTCATATTGTCTTATGACAGGACCTCCATTAAGCCACAAAATAAAGTACATATATCATGAGAATATGCAAGGCTGTTGCTATGTCTAAGAGATTTTTCTTCTGACAAGGAAAACTTTAGTATTTTGACAAAGTGCAGAAAGTATTTAGAAAAAAAGAAAACCAGTAATTCCTGTCTCAGATTTTCTTAAAGTTAGAATCATAGAATTGCTTGAAAGGTTCCTTAAAGATCACCTAGCTCCAATCCCACTGTCATGTTCTAGACATTACTCAAGGCTGGGTAGTTGGGAAGGAACAACCATCAAGAACCCCAAGCCCTTGTGAAAACACAACTAGAAAAATGGTTAACAGGGGGAGAGAGGGAGGGGGAGAGAGACAGAGAGAGAGAGACAGAGAGAGAAAGCACATTTTAGTCAGAACACCTCAGAAACATCAATAAAGGGACAAGTCAGAAGGGAAAAAAAAAACATGTTGGGGGGAAAAACAAGATACATGTATCCCTAATGTTAAATAATGAAGACAGATGCATATGCATGGATAATCCCTCTCGGCCACTTTCATATGGATGTGTATCAATGATTAAAAGATAAAGTCCTTACAGATTTGGCAGTACCTTCCCACTATGGTAGCTAACACATCTTCCAGCAGAGAACTGTCGAATGTACACCTTCTGGCAGAACTCAGCTCACCGAGACAGATTGTTTTGTCCTCTGCCACACCACATGCAGGTAAAAGGCTAAATACTTTAACAAGTCCAGCTCTTCAGACTCTATGGGTGTAGAGACAGCTCTTGGAAACTATTCAGTGTGTTAGCAAAGGTGGCAGCTTTCAGGAGAACAGCACTAACGAACAGCTAAGCAGGTAAGCCCTGTGAGTAGTAGCTGCAGTGGATGCAGGCACATATAAGACACGCAGTCTTTCTAACACTATAGCAACGACTAGCAATTCTACTGAAGTGACTTAATTTTGAAAATTGTACAGGAAACATAGAGCTGCTGCCCTTGTTTCACAATCAACTGTTTTCTGTATCTATTTAAACTTTCAATTCCACAATCTGATGCTCCAGTTGGGTAAATGTCTTTCTTTAGGAACAACCAAAAGCTGGCATTTAAACACGAAAGGAGTTTTCATCTCTGAGTTTTTGTCAGTCGGGTCTGTGCTCAGCTCAACAGCAGCATTAAATTATTTTATTTCTCAACAGAAATTCTGTATTTCTGCAGAACCCAGAAGCTTTGCACACCTACATGATGGCCAGTAGCATTTCAAGTTGCCCCGTAATGATGCCAGTCCACATGAAACCCAGGAATGCTTATGAAACAAACGTTAGTAAAACCTGAGTTTGTACTGACTGTTGGATCATAAGTCAAAGACAAGTTGGAGAGCCTTACAGCATCCCTCACCAGCCCAGCCACACTCTTAAGTGACATCGACCCTCATCTCGCCATCCCAAGTGTCAACTGTTGCAGCATTTTTTAATTAAACTCCTGAAACACTAAACAAACAAAGTTCAGCCACAGACCCCCAAATCCCTCTAGGTACAAACCAAAAATAAATCACTGCTTTTAGCAGAAACATTTTACTGGGAATGCAACAGAAGCTTATATTTTGGTTTGTTTGGATTTCTTTTATATCAGCATGCTACTAAAAGAGAAAGAATTTACAGGTTCATTCACTAACAATTCTCCAGTTTTTCCTCTACAGATTTTATATCAAGAACAGCATGGTCAGAACTTCAGACAAAGATAAGAAAGTTTTCTTTTAGTTTCCAAATTATTGATCTCATCACAGTCATATCTGCCAAAAAGTACAGGCTGATCAATAAATCACTGTAAACTCTTGCACTTGCCAAGAAACATTACTCCAAGGTTCATCTTCTTCATGGCAAGGCCTGTACTGCCTCATAAAAGACACTTTTTGGTTGTGGGCTAGTACATATCCACCAGTCAATGTATAACAACATTTTTGCTGCAGATTTCTTTTTTTCTCCTAAAGAGGAGGACTCCTTAGGAGTCAGCCATTCATGCACTCACTGTGTGAGCAGTAAAGAAGTCTGTTTTGAGGGTAGCTACAATCTTCTGTTCCCTTCCTTCTCTTTAAAAAAGAATTTCTTACAAGATGGAACCAGAGTTCTCCAAATCTAAGAATTCATTCTAACAAAATACCAAGAGAAAATCTGGAACTAGAAGTATTTCATAAATCATATCTAAAATTACTTAGAGTATCTAACAAATTACAATCCAGAACTGCAAATACATGTGTATATGACTCATCTCGTATATTTATGCAGAATTTTTTTAATTACTTGCAAAAATAAATCTAAAAAGGAATTTAAAATTAACTGAGTTAATCATACAGCTGGGGGATGAGAGGGAAGCAAGCTTTCCATCACACAAGCCCTTTGACATCTTGTTTAAAAATATGTAGTTAATTTACTTACTTTCTCACATTTCAACAGACAAACATGAATATGAATTGACTGAAGTCTTAAATGGTATACATCAATTCATGAAACAAATAACCTCACCAAAAAACCTAACCCAAATACCACAAAACATTGAAGACAAATCTCTAATTAAAGTAAAATCCAATAATGAACTAATTGATGCCTATAACAGCACTGAGTTTTAGAACCGAGAAGCAAGACATTTTTTTTTTGAGAACTGCAAGTTTTAAGTTAGAAGCTGATGATATTTAGAAATATATAATTCTATTTGCTTTTACAGGAAGGATATTCAAAGTCAATTATCCTTTTAAGAAAGGCCTAAAGAATATGAGAAAAGTACATTAATAAGCTATAAAACCAAACATGTTTCAAAATACTATAGCATTAACTCACCGGTACTATAGTATCTTTTAAGTTCTGTGCGTCTGATGTCTTTCAGCTGATTGTATTTTTTCTTTTTCTTTTCCTTGTCTGGAGCAGTTTCCTTTTCCCCAGGAAATTTACAGTTGTCTCCAGAGGAACTGAGTTGCTCCAAAATAACTTTACTTTCATCATCTTTCTCTGACGGTGTTTTGGAAACAGGAGATCCAGGGGAACTGGCAGAGACAGTCTCGGTGTTTTGTTTGACTTGCCTTTTCTTTTTCAAACTATGCATAAAGAAAAGAAACCCACAATGTTAAAATGTAGCCAATCTCTACAGAGAAGTTAACTCACTTGCTAACTTGATCTTTTTAAAAATGAATTTAATATCAGAATTCCTTACAGCTCTTTAAAAACCACACACCTGGCATCAGTAACTTGGTAACTAAGATTATCCTACCTCATACTCTTCAATTATATCATAATCTCAAGGATGCTTTCTCAAGAATAACAAAAGACATAATAAAGTTTTTACTGTTGTTTACTGAGAAAGAACAGGGACAAACAAACAAAATATCAAAAAGTTGTTTTGGTTTAAAGCATCATACATCTGAATGTAGAAACAAGATAGTGAATCATGTTTTCAAGATGAAGCACAGAACAAAATAAAACCTTAGATCATAATGTATTATAATGCAACAGACAACATAATAATTTCACAGTCCAGTGCTCCTGCTTTATAAAACCATTTGTTCTCATATAAACTTGTTATTTTTTTTCCACTTTGTCCAAGGTTATCTCCCAGCTGGCACTCATGCTATTCCACAGCTGTTCTTGCACAACCCACACCACCTGGTACTCCAACTGATGCTGAAAATCTGGTATGAAGAACTGCTCAGAGACTTTGGATCTTTTGAGCAGCAAAGTATTTATTACAACTTTGGGAGCAAGCGTGGTTTGCACCACAGAAAACTTGCTCAGAGGTATCACACAAAATCAGGGGTTTTATATAATTTTCATATATGATTCTTATATTCATATGATTGCAACATCTATCTATACACATGATAGGCGGAGTTCAGGCAGAACTTAGGGTGGTGCTTTTCTTGGCCCCCCATTTCGGTGGGGGTTCCAGCCTTCAGCCTGGGTTTTGGGGTCTTCTTCTCATCTTCATCAGTCTGACCTCTCTACCTTTCCATTGTTCTCGACCCGCTCACTGAAGCTTGGAGAAAGCCTTGGCTCCAGGCCTATTTCTCCTATTCAAATGTCTACCTTATCCTACCTTATCCTTATTTATTACCTCTAGGCCTATTGTATACTGCTTCTAACATTCTTCTAAGTTTTGGTCCAGGGGGCAGAACAGAACGAGTCTTGGTAGCTCAGGCAGAGTAGATGTTACGGGGCCTATCTTAGTTAACTCTCTTAGGGCTGACTCTTGTTTCACAAGTGTCACCCAGCAGCTCATTCTGCAACATGACCAATGTGGCTGCAAACTACTTGTGCCGGGACATTCTCCAGCTGCCTGGATTTCTTCTGAGAGAAACCTTAACGAGATGCCTATAAATCATCCAACTTATCCCTATAGCAACAGGAGTATTTTCTTTTTAAATTACCTCTTAAAGCACAGCTCAAGTGAGAAAGATGCTTCAGGAATCCTAACAGAATTTTCTGCTAAATCACCATCTAATAGCACTGATTTCGCTTAGCAAAAGCAAAGACTGACTTTATGGGTTGAGGGTCAGTGTCACTAAAATAGTTCCCAGTTAATCACTGACACATACCACAAAATGAAAAACTAATCTATCTAATTGCCCTTCTCTATAGTACATTAACTTCTTAGTTACAAGGTACCCGAGGGAGGGAGTAGTATATTTATCTTGTTGATGTTAAAAACTTTTTTACGTGCAAAGGAATGCATATGCATAGAAACTACAGACAACCAGTGAGTCACCACAAACGTGTAAAGGTTACATGATCTCACAGCAGTAGTTTACGTAAGTGAAAACTCAATACTTGAAGTTATTAATATAATGCAGGAATTTCAGAGATTCTTCCTTCCACCGTTTGTGTTCCCATGCTATTTGTATTTTTTTTTAAGCTACAACATAAAAATAAATACACAGAGCATTTGACAATTTTAGCAATACATTTCAGTCTACTCATCTTTTCTCTTAATAAAACATTAAAACCAGTTCCAAGTTTAGAATGTCTAGTCTGAGAGCTCTGAGAAGGGTCAGTTTCTCAAATTACATGTGACCAACACTTTCTAGTTAAACATTTCAAAATATCGCCTTACAAACTGTGTCTATCACACATGTATGTATACATATTTCTTTAATACTTTCCAAAATAGGACAGTAGGAGATTCACATTCTGCAGTCAACTCAGTGAGGATTCTCCATTCACTCAAAACCACAGATTTTTAAGACAACTAGTAGCAATTCATGCTCCCCACAGCAATAGACATTTATTGTATGTGCAACTGTCTGGATTCCGTCCTGATTACATATGAAAACACCGTACAGGCATCCATAAAAGATAACAGTGAATACATCTCTATAGCAAATGAAGTGTTTTGTTTAGACTAATGAAAATTTGCATATGCAAAGGAAGCTTTTTACTAATAAGCCACAGTCCTGATCAAAGGCTGCTGTAGCAATCACAAAACATTACAGTCATATTGCTTGCACAATGTGTATATTTAGCCCTGGTATAAATCTTTGCAAAGCAGCCCTCTATGTTGAAATGGCATATTCTTATCATGGTTGTATCTGATTCCAGACTTGTAAATGAGCCACATCCCTGACCTTTTACTCCACTGATTCAATGACCTTCCTGTCCACGTGTATACCACAGGGTACCCAAATCATCTGCTTCAGTAGACGAGAACTAGCAAGTGTCCACTGGCACCCCTATTTCTACTCACACTGCATCAGAGGCTTCTGTCTTCAAAGTCTATTTGTTTTGATCACAAACCGTTAAGTAAGCTCTCTGTAGTATGAATTTAGTGTCTCAAAACAACAAAAAAAGCCACTAATGAAAACGTAGAACACTTTTCTGGAAGGGAAACAAAAAAGAATAGAGAAAAACCCCTCTAGAGGTCAACAGTCCTTGTGACAATACTAACAGCTTCTGTCGGTGCTTTCCTTAAAACATACTCATTTGAACTGGAGCTTTCAAAGTTGCCCCTGGCAACTTTTAGAATGAAGAGCTAAAACAGAACTGGTCCATTAGTGATAGAAAAGAGGAAAGCAGAAATAAGCTTCTGAACTGACTCACTGCAATGCAACTGACTGGCGCTTCTCCTCAAAGTGTTTAATCTTGCTGAATTCCCAGTACTACAGCCCACTGAGAGCTCACTACACAACCTACAGCACCCTCAGCACACAGCTGATGCTGCTGCAAATGGACAGAGCCACAGGCACCTTTCAGATACTAGTGATCAAGAATCTTGGCAGTCCATAGTTTCTATTCCATTCTCATGGCAGGCATCAGATTTTCAGATGGTGCCAAGCTTACTCCTCCTGCCCATTGCTCTGATTCAAGGCCATGACAATCCAACTCCCAAAGTGGCAACCTTGGCACTAGAAAAAAAATATCAACTGAGGACCAAGTATCCATGACATTCAAGACAATACCCAGAGTGACTGCAACTCTGCCTAGGGTTATGATCTCTGCTCAGAAGATGCTGCTTTTAGAGGTCTCTAAAGCCTGGTCAAAATTACTCTGAACCCTCCAATTCACTCACTCTTGAAAAGCCTTGATTAATATATCCCAAGGAACTAAAACAAGCCTTCAACAGCATTTAAAATCATAACAGCAGCCTCAAATCTACTATACTTTTTGACATTATGTGCACCCTCTTAGTAAAGCAAATATGAAGCCCTGTATACACACAAGGCAATTCATTATTAATGTACACTGGTACAGTGCAGCAGAGAGTGGGCTGTGAAGAGCACAGCTGGAAAGATTACTGCATCTTAAAGTCCATCCCCCTGAGGTACCTCCTTCAGCCTTCACTCGCCCTTCTCTCACACCGACCTGCATATCTCACACAAGTTGCCAGTCCTTCCCATGCAATTATCAAACCTGTCACCTCCTGAAGAAGGTGGAGGCTGAAGATCTCGTCTGCTCTTCTCCCAGCTCTCAGGTCTATTTCCCAACCTTCATGACAAGAGCTACTACAGAAGATGGGTTTAGAACATAATTTGTCAAGTTTTTCCTTTTCCAACTACTTTGGAAGATTTTGAGTAGTTTTGCTCAGTTTTAAAGAGGATGTCTCTGAACAAATCCAACATTCAGACTTGTTCTAGCAGTTACGAGAGTAAAAGGGAGCTGAAGGCCAAATAAATAAATAAATTAAACCCCTCAGTTTGATCAATGTCATGTTTTACAATTACATCAGCCTTTCAAACAAAACAATATGCATCTTTTCCAGTGAATGCATTAAGTGTTACTGTAGAAAATGCTTGATTGTCAGTATCAGTCAATAAGAAAGTTGCTGAGGGAAGAAAGAGAAGAAAGAAAAAGGGAGGGTAGGATAAACAAACATCTTATCTGCAAAAACACTCCTGTTTATGAAGAAAGTCTTACACATCTGTAATTTCATTTAGACACCAGATAACATTTTTCAAGCTAATTCGTTCTGACAAGCCAAACATTTCTTCTGAGTTTCTACAGAGGCATCCTTTTCCAGCTCCTCAAAGTGTCTTCTGAGCAACAACCAGTAAGCCATTTTCTAAGTTAGTCCAAATACAAAGTTTCCCAAACAAAAGTTTACAAAAAAAGTAAAACTTTCTGCAACATGAAGATCATTCTCATTTAATAAAGGTTAATGACCCAAATTGTATGCAATCTCAAAATAGGCACGTAAAAATGCAAGGTTAGCAGTGCTTACTTAAATTAAATTTGCAACTGACTGTTTAATACCTTGGGCACTGACTTACAGGAAAAGAGCCAGGAAAGATTCCAGAAATGCCCTACTTCATCTACCGGACACAAGTCTATTTGACTGCCTATGAAAGGCAAATAACTAGTTTTTAGGATAAAGCAGCCTGAATTTCCCATTACACTAACAAGATAGATGGTTAGTGTAAAAAAAACCCAACTGTTCAGAGGAAAGACGGGTGATGTAATCTGCCCAACTTTCACTAGAAACTACAAGCAACCAGTAAAGCTATGCAACTCTGACATTGTCAGATTTCCATTTCTTTATTATCTCAATAACTTTTTTTCTAGAAATTCTATTTTGTTTTTCTTAACACTTATGCAACAGAGATGCCTATCAGACAATTAAATAGGACCTCATCTGATACATAATATCACAGACAAAGAGCACTACATCCCTATCATAGGATGTTCAAAAAAAATCCTAGGATAATAAGGCATGTTTTTTATGATTTATTAGATTAATAAAAGTCATATACCATGAACAATTCTTGCTTTTGAAATAAAAGCATCTAATGAAGTGGCCCTCCAAAAATATAAAAAAAAAAGAGGGAAGGGAGAAGAAATCATTTTATCTTGAAGTTGACAAGCTCAAGGTTTCCTTTTTGGAAATTTTCCACAATGTGCATCCTCTAAAATGTGCCTTGATATCTGGTATACAATCAGCTTAACATCCTGCACAGTGCAAACAGACCATGTTCACAAACACTGTTTTTTTAAATCCATTTACGCATATATACATTAACAGAACTTGTAAAAAAGAACTTAAAAACACTTCAAACATCTTAATCTGTTTTGTTCCCATCAAGATTTCTGTTAATTTACTTTGTATGAAAATGATATACACCCTAATTATTTCATTCAGAATTAAACATTTTAATTGTAATTTTAATCTGTGCACTGATTATAACATGTACTAGTTTCTTTCTACCCTACATGCCTTTCTCCAACCATCCAGAACAGCTAAACAAATCAAAACCACGTCAAAAAACACCCACATCTACGTACAGAAACCTTATAGTAAAAATCCCCACTAGGCACCCACTGGTCTGATGCTAATCAGCTATTCTCTTCCATCCTGCACAGATCATCCGTCTCCCTTTCACCCAGTTCGGTGCCAGCATGACTTGGCCAGCTCCAGGCGCGGCTGTGCACTCATCCCATTCAATACGAATAAGCAATTTCAGACAAAATAAATCATTACTGTCTGTCAAGCCAAAGGAAGTCAGGCTGCTTGCCAGACTGTAACACTTTACCCCAGTGCAGCTACTTTCACCTCACCCCAGAAACAAATACAAAACCATTCGTCCTCAGTTAGAAATCTTCCTAAAACTGAACAGCATCCACCCTGCAAGGAAGCACGGTCCATGAAACACCAGCCATTTCAGGTTGGTCTATGACCTGTTTTGGAAATGAGCAAGCCACAAGGCTGTGTATTTACTATTAAAACAGACTATTAAGGCAAATATAAGGGAGGGAACACACCTTTTACCAGAGATTTAAACAATTAACTACAAAGGGAAAAAATACAAGAAAACCTAACTCTGAAGAACTTATCAAGGACAACAGCATGGTTCCAGACACCCAAAGTGTCCATAATCTGGTCATTCGTAATGACAGAGGAAGAGGAACGACAGAAAGCTCTAATACTAGTAGCACAGGTCAAAGCTGGAAATTTCCACTTTTATTGGAACTTCTGTTACTAATTTACAACAAATACCAGCACCAGGCTTCATGCATGGTCAGTCATCAGCAATGCTCAACAAAGTTGGCACGCTCCAAAAAGTGAAGTGCTGTACCGACAATTAGGGTACGTTCATTTTCTTCTTCATACTGCCATTAGCTCACTAAAATAAGTCACTACCTCTGTTTCTCTGTAATGTGGAGAGAAAAATTTGTAGTGAAGGTTTTTCTGGAATTTTAAAGACACTGCATTTTCTGATTAAAAAAGTTTTTAGATTAAGTGAAAATATGTTAATTTACCCTCCTCAGTTTTCAGGCTTGTATCAGGGAATTTTAAATATCCCAGCTAACATCTTTTATGTTTATTTGGGGGATGGGAATAATCCCAGTTTCCCAGGGTCAAGCTCAAGAGTTTTGAACTGTCAGAAAGTTCTTATTTTCTTAAATTCAAGACTAAAACGTTCCCACACAGTTTGATAAACTTTCTATTTTCAAAGGCAAAAAGTAACCCCATCTTTTCTGTTTCCTTAGTAAAAGAGGTTATGATGTATTCAGCACTCTATTACCATGACAATGATTTAATAAAACATTTTCCATATGGGAAAGATTCTTGAAAGCTATTTTGCTTGATTTAGACATATATTTAGCTCCTTTTCTTATGACCTCAGTTATTGCAGGCTCTCAAAGAACAGCTTTAGGCAGAAAGTAAAATAAAGAAATCCTTCTCTTTGGATGACTCCTTTAACTCTGCCTGAAGTTCACTTTAATAGGCTTGTCCAATTAAACTAGCACCACAGATGTTATTTTGTCACAAATATCAACTTGACTCTTAACCACAAATCATCCTGGTCCTTCTCCTCTGCTGACAATGCCAGATACTTTCTCCTACTGTGGTGTTCATTAATCACCCCAAACCGCTCCTACACATGCAAGGAATTCTTCCCAAAGTGGCTCAGCAAGACACTCTCCCTGCACCGAAGCCCTGGCAAGGGAGGAATGGCCTTGCCCCTGTCACCTCCAGCCAGCACTGGCCTCCAGCTGCTCTCCCACACTTAGTGCCAGCTCCTTAAGCCACCATTCCCTCCATATCAGTGGTTGAAACTCAGGTAAGTAAACGGAAGTAAGAAAAAGGGAACTGCAGTTACACAGCAAAGGAGGGTGTTACAGAGAAGCTGCACAGATTTTGCACAGAAGAGTCATGCTGTATTAAAAACTGTTAAGATTATTCTGATGGGGACAATATGGCCACAGCAATCGAGCTGGCTGAAACACATCTCAAATTTCCCCAAAACTTTTATCCCCAAAACTCCTCCCTCCCTGCCTCAACTGACATGGAACTCAAATTCCATGAAACAAAGAGGAGACCCTTTAAAAATAGTAATTAGTTAACATAGGGAAACAAAGTGCAAGAATTGAGAACAACCCCAAAGATGACAACAGGGACACAGGAAGCTTTGAGGGGATGAGTACCACTCCATACAGTCATTGCTGCACACCCACTTTATCAGATCACCTCTGTACCAAATTCTCCCGATAACAGAAAGAAGTTTTAGTATTGATTAAACTGACTGGAAACAGTCAGAAAGAAATGTAGCGCTCAGTGACCCAAACATCAATAAACATTTACAAGGAAGCAATAAAACAGTAGATGAAGTTCAATGGTCAGTTAAAGCAAAATCCACAGGAAATGTGCTGTACATTGTGCAGCAGTAACGTAGCTGGAAACCACCTCCAGGAAAAAAAAACCTCAGGGAGTGCTACCTTATTATTTCTTATATGAGAAGTACCAAGGACACGAGATTTAATTATTTCAAGAATTACCTTCAGATAAGGTGAAAAGCAGCTAAAAATAAATAGATTAGGCATGCTGTGTTTGCCAAAGATGTAAAATGGTACAAAGAGCAACTATGAAAATTGATCAAGGCAGGGCCATGGAGAACACAGCAACAGCCTTTTGGGTTTAGTGGTTTGTTTTGGTTTTGTGGGTTTGGGGTTTTTTTGCTCAGCAGGTACCTGCCCCACCAACTGCCAGAAGCCTGTACAGCTAGGGGCAGACTCCTGAAGGATACTAACAAGCATCCAGTTTTCCCCCCGTCCCCATTCTTGAGCACCCCTGACTGGTCCCTGGCAGAAATAAAGCATGGCAAGTGCAACAGTAACGAGGCAAAAAGCACAGCAACCCTCCAGGGCTCAGAGGAGCGCAACACTATTTGAGGAAAAGGAGACTTGTCTCGAAGCTCGTAGCTCAAAGAAGCAACTTAAGCCACTTTGTCAGCAAAAGAAGGTGCCTCTGCTCACCACTGATCCTGTCCCCAGGAAATGTCCGTTCTCACACACAGCTCTTTGCTGCACAGGGACCAGATCTGGGAAATTATCTCGGTTAAAGATAACCCAGCAATAGTGCCAGTACATAAAATGTTTTCCAAAATTGGATCACTCCCTCATTAGATCCCACTTGGCTGTGCTACCATTCCTATCAACTCAAAGAGAAGGCCAAAAGAGGAGATAAGACTGCTCCTCCAAGCACCAGCACCAGTTCAAAGGCATGTTGCCCACATGGATGGGCTTGTTAAACAACAGCCTTGGTTCTTCTCTGTAAAATTATTAGTTGAGACCAGTAAAAAGAGGATGCCAGAAAGCCAAACCAGGCACACACCACACCATGCCCAACAGACCTCTGGACAGGAGCACCGAAGCAGTTGTGGCAGCTTCTTCCCACTTATCCGGAAAAGGTGCTTTGATGATGGGAAATTTTCATGAATATTTGCATTCCCGAGGGCTGGAAGGTGGGCAGGTTCCCCTCCTGCAAAAAAGTAATGGTGATTCTGCTTCTCCAAAAGCAGCAGAGAAGAAATCGTTGCTTTCTTCATAAAGAGGATCTTAATGTTAAGGTGATTCAAGTCAATAAGTGAAGTCACATCGTGTTTGCCGAGCAGTAAGGTCAGGGGGATCCAAAAGTAGCTACGGCTTAGAAGTCAGTGACCAAATTCAAGTCAAAAATTCAATGATTTCTTTATTTAAATGACTACTAACAGGGATATCTTAGAGAGGGAGAGGACTGAGATTTAAAGTACTTGTCTTTGCATTAGCTTTTGCTTTTATTAAAAAAGTTACTTTGAAAATTACCATTTAAATGTCAAGGCTCTCCACATCATTGCACCATTCTGTACGGCATCAAACTACACATTTAATACAGCTGTAAACAAAAGTAGTTTAAAGAAAGAAAAATACAGAGAAAAACACCATCCTTTTTATTTTTTATTATTAATAGAGAAGACCAAGTTTATTAAAAAAAAAAAGGCACTAAAAAGGAAGTCAAATTGTTGGTTTTAAATGCTAACTTTCGTAACAATGCCAGATTTATCCAAATATCACTATATATTTCTCAAGGATTCTGTTAATAACAGCTAGAACTCCTAGTATATGGGATATTGTGCACATGCCTATAGACAGGCATTTAGGAACAAATTTACAGCAAGAAGCACAGTGACATGAGTGAGAAAAGGTTTTATTTAAAGTATTTCAGAGTAATTGCTAAAAACAAATCTCAACCAACCCACTGCATGTCTTAGTTCTATGTTTGCATTCATTGTCCTCAAATGACTTGTAACCTATTTTGCATGTTGAGCAGTTTAATGGATTTCCTGAACAGACTTCCCATTAACTGACACGCAGCATGGAAGAAATGCCCAAGTGCACTGAATAGTGTGTTGGATTAAAGTTCTAAAAAGACAGCCAGCCAGGCTGATAATATGTGGGGAAAAAGAGGAATCTGTAGCTACAGTGTTTGGAATAATGACTGATATTGTCTCACACAAGAAATATTTCGTAAGTGAGAATGATAGTCACTCAACACCCAGCGGAGATGTTTGCATCAATGCTTCTATTCAAAATAATATGGCATCATCTTTTTAATACTGTAGTCAAAAGACATTAACCATAGGTATAAAGATGACAAGATAGGGAGGGCTTGTCTACGTGGGGCAGTCACATGGCAGGCATGTACCAATGCAACTTCTCAAATGCATATACTTTATGCTAAAATGAGAATTTGGCATGGTCTGATATTTTCCATTAGCCATACCATCATAGTAGTGTAGTAGGTCCTCAATTACACATGTAAGAGATAAAGTGTGTATTAATTACTTCATCTTAAAATTTCTCTGTGGATTTTATATCAAGTATTATATTATTTATGCTTCGATTTTTGACTGAAGAAGATTTTGGATTTTTGCTTTTTCACTTCGGCTGACACAACATGTGTCAAAATGTATATGGTTGGAAGGAGAAGAACCGCTTACTGCAGCGGAAATAAAAACACAAAAAGTAAATCTTGCCCTCTGTCAGCACAATGGAAGAAGAGGTGACAGGAAGATGCAAGAGGTCCTGCTCCCTTTCCACGTTCTCTGGCCTCAAGGAGTCCATAAGGTCCCACAGCACTTCAGGCAAATTCTGAACTAGAATAATAATGGGAGGACACCAGAAGGGTATACTGCTCTCAAATTTGATCTCACAAGGCACCCCTCTGCTTAACACCAAGTGTCCTCGTTCCTTGTAGCACCTACACACCACCCAAGCTGCAGTACATCCAGGAGGCTGAGTGCCACCTCCTCCCTGCAGATGCAGAGCAGGAAGGTGGCAGGGAAGCAGGCCAGGAGCTATCTTCAGTCTCCTGATATTTTCAAGGACAACAACCTCCTAGCAAATCTGGTTGGCCTGAGCCAGATAAGGGAGGTGTTCTCTGACACCCTGTTCTGCTGCCTGCCACTATCCCCACACCTGACCATTCCCTTCTGGGCTGGGGAGGAAAGCTTCCTGTCATGCTGGGTCCTATCCTTGCTATGGAAGGTGGGTAGGAAGCTGCTGGCCTCCCCTCCTCTGCGGTGCCCTGGCACTTCACCCTGCAGCCACAGTGCTTTGGACCTGCCCTCACCACCCCTGCCTGTACAGCTCAGTTCCTACAAGCAACTTCCTCTGTTCTGTTAAACCTAACAGTATGGTTCTTCATATGCATACAATTGCTGAAGTGCTTTAGTCCCTGGGACCAGAGGCATATGCTGAAGTTTCAGATCGCGGAAAAAAAAAAAAAAGTTTTGGCAGCATTTGTAAAACAAAACACCTCTATAACAACAAAAATCCTTCTCAGCCTCAGGCAAGCAGAACTGCTACATGCAGCACCTGTTGTGGTCCAGGTGGAAAGAGGAGCATCGTCTTTTTAACACAGATAGTGAACATAGAGATAAATCTTCTGCTTAAGGAGACTTTATTTTTAAAGATTGTCTGATTGAAATATGTGATTAACAGCTTGAAGCTATTTATTTATAGAAGCATTACTGAAAGCAAAAATCCATGAAAGAAATATGCCAGAAACATAAAATATAATTTAAACTAAGCTTACCTGTGATTGGTTAGCTGTTAAGTTTACATCTACTTAAATAAAAACAGCCAGTCCAGAAAAATAGTGGTAAAAACCTGAAGCTATTATCAGTATTATACAAGTGTTCTACAAGGCAAGTTCTCTGTGCCTGAGACTGATGTGTCACAGGAAAATACTCAGTGCATTGAGACACCTAGAGAGTTGAGTTATGGCTCACTTACATTACAAACATTTTCTAAAGTAAGGACAATTATCTCCCTCCTCCCCAAATTCCTAAGCAGTTCTGTTGCTCTCCTTGGGATTTTCCTTCACACAAATCAACAAGAGGAATCCCACAGACCTCAATGGAATGGCATAGAGACTTAGAGCATAGTTAACACACATGCTCAAATTTCAGATGATCCTAGGAAATGCTGGCTACCCAGACTACTGAGTAGGACAAAAAAACCCCACCGCAAATCTACACTTATAACTCACCTCCCCATAATCAGATTGGCAGGAGCAGGGTGGGGTGGGTACAAATCCCTTCAAAATACAGTCTGGAAGCTGGATTAACGCTGAGGGCATGAGAGTTTACCACCTTAGCACCATGGGGAACCTAAGGCCATCAGGAATATCCACACAGCCTCTTACCCTGTTCGAAGTCTCAGAGCATAGGAAAAAACTTCAGTCCCTTGGGGAGGCAGGAGCTGGGACCCCAATGTGCACAGGCATGCAGCAGAAACTTCAGAACATGCAATTAAATAGTTCAGATACACTGCAAGCAAACAGGCACACAGTGCATCCAGACAAAATTCCCTTAGTTAGCTATATAATGCTCTACAATCTCTCTGACAGAGGGGGAAAAACTGCCTCTTTCCAAAAGCACATTCCTGCAGGTATTATTCATACCTTTCCCTTTAAACACGCAGCAGTATTACCAGCAATAGACCATCCCACCAGCCAAACCAAAAATACAATGTAGCACGGCACATTCCAGAACCAAACAGGCAACAGCCTTGAATAAGGGCCAGCAGATACAAAGGCAGGCAATTTAATTTGTGGGCCAGAAACACTGGCACCTTCCCTGAACAGGCATATCTAGCTTCTTGTCAACCCATGTTTTCCTCAACCCAGTAAACTCTTAACAAATCTCACAATGCTAACTCTTCTCAAAATACTATACACCCCATTCCCTACTACCATGTGGTACAAAGCACAGGAGAGCTGACCAGGACTGCTGCCGCAAAGAGGTACGACAGCCGAGATTTCTCCAAGCATGAGCACCACTAAAAAGTCAGTCACCCATAAGAGACATGGCAAAATCAGAAGGCTGACTTGGATCACTTCTTTCAGTAGCATCTTATGCAACACTGTTTCAAAAATTGATGGTAGAACACACATCTGCCAAGTAGGAATGCTAATTTCCACCAGCATTTAAGTTAGACTTAATTTTAAAATAGTTCACTGGGATTAAGCAAAATTTTATGCAGTAAGTACATAATGCATCTAAGAGCAGAAGAGAAGATATGTCTGGGAAGCTGAAGGGACAACACCATACTTGCAGATGCTACAGAAACAGTGCAATTTAAAAAGGTAATTATATCAGATACACCAAGAAGTCTGTATCTCATCTATCCAGAAAGCCATCTTGTGAAGCCTCCAAATTTTATAACCTTTAAGATATGTCTTTAAATCTCTCCATGAGTGAAAAGGTAAATGGCACAGCCCACCAGGAACACCCCTCATGCCTGGCATTCGTGGGGAAGGGAAGCAGAGGAAGACAAAATACATTGCAACTATGTTAATAGCAACTCTTACCAAAACTGCACAGACATCTACTTCAAAAAGGCTATGGTTTAACTATGTTCTAAAAAAGAGGCTAAATAAGTTTCTTTCTAAAGGCTGATAAGAGACACGCAAAGGTCCCTTTGGGAAAAGCAAATTTGAGGTCATTGTTAGGCCTCTGCCCAACAATCCAGTCTTATAAGAATCTTGCAAGGTGAAAAATTCTGAAATTACTGGTGTGACACCACATGTTTGAAGATTAAATAAACTCTTTTCTCTGCATAGTCTGTGATATAGCACTCAAAGAAATCAATAATATCACAAAACTCTGCCTTTCTTCTCCCTCCTAAAAAAAGGTTCTTTATACAGAGCTCACACTGTTACCCAAGTCTCACTTCACATGTAGGGGGAAAGTGAATGGGTGAGGAGATTAACCACTCTTCCCTTCTTATGCAAGGTTTTTATCTCCATTAACAGCATTTCCAGTACTGGAAAATTTTGAAGAACATTGGGCCTCAGGGCCCCATTAAATACTTTCACTAACTCTGTTATCAGTAACTGAAGTCTTCTTCAATCCTAAATAACTTCACTGCTCTTGAGGATGAAAGCAATGAAAAGAACCGTGACTACAGAAACCACTATCTTGTTTTATGTTTCCCAGAGGAAGCACTCACGTTGGGAATAATTCTGTGATTCAAAGACTAAATAGAAAACAGTAATCCATGTTCTGCTGACTCCCAATCTGCATCACAGAATTAAAAGACTGCTAATATAAAAACGTCAGAATCCAGAAAGCAACTGTGCAACACAATGTGAGATGAGGAAACAGTTCCCAAGATAAACAACTGTTCAACATACTTTTCCCAGGCACTGCAACACTCTTCAGAAAAAGTAGGTTCAGTTTCCCTCCCAACTCTCATTCTCCAGGTTTACAACTATGATAAAACTTTTATATATATACATATCTATATATATATATATATAAAAACCAGTAAGTTTGTAAGCAATGAATAGCAGCTGTCTCTTAAGCATCGGAAGGACCTAACCAACCTCGCAAAGTTCTACTCAAAAGGTCCTAGTGCTGCTGTCTGTGAAATTTGAGACATTTTTCAATGTCTTAAACTACAACAATTGCAAAGGACAGCTAAAACACTAACCTACACAGCAGCAGGCAGAAAGTCTGCTAAAAACATTGAAAGCCTTCCATTTTAAGTAACTGGAAGATAAATCACAATACTTTATGTTTCAGAAAAAAATTTATCCAACATAGCAAATCACCTATCCCAAACACATACTCCTAAATAACAGAGTAAATAATAAACATTGCACCCCATAAATTTGAAGTTGTGATATATTCAGTCTTTTCCTACAAAATAAAATGCCTCAAGCATACAAGTTATTGACTGAAACAATGTGAGTAAAATGCAATATTGTTATTTAATTTCAGTAACAGGATTATGAGGTAATGTTTATATGACTGGAAGCAGAGCTATTTCCATTACACAGATGAACTGAAATGATGTATTATTTCCTACAGTCATTTAAAAATATTTAAGCATCTCCAGGATCTTGGCTTGACTATTCTTCACACCCAAGATAAACCTCCATGATGGTTTGTTTTAAAAACAATGTGTGGAAACTTTTCCTTCTAAAAGCAAAAAACAAATTAGGGGTGCTACAGGAAACCTGAATAAACACCAACACTTTGGCTCAGCAGAGTAAGAACAATCGCAAGGAGGCAACTGCTGGAGAAATAGTGAACTGAGGAGCACCAAACATTTGAAGCTCCTTGCATGGATATAATGAGTCTGGCCAACAAGAAAAGCACTTAACAGAACAACTTATGACAAAGTCTCATGCATAGGAGACGCCCTCAAGAAAGGGTGTTTGTGTATATATCCCTTATCTATATATCCCTTATATTGTGTTTTCCTTCGTCCTAGACACCACTGATTTCTTCTTTCCACACATTCCCTCTGTGCTTGCTGCATTTTTCTTATTTCATGATCTTCCTATGTCTTAATAGCCACAGGGTACAAATACTCAATATGAGAATAAAACAGAAGACAGAAAAATTCCAAATGAGATGCTACAAACCTGTTAGCTCGCAGTACACAAACAACTGACCAAAGGAGTGACCATAGCATGTCAGACTCAGGGTCTCTGCAAGCCAACATCCTGCCTCCAACAGCTGCAAGGACCCAGGAAAGGCCATAACAATATGACATAAGCTTTCCAGACTACCTGTTTACAACTCAGTAACTACGTATCAATGATTCCTATTGCTGGAATTGTTGTGAATGTTTAAAGGGAAAGCTAAGGTTTGGTTGTAAACAACTACTGTGATTGAAAATCTGTATACCATTTGTTGTATGGTTTGTTTTAGTTATTTTTAGGCATTAAAAATAATTAGAAGGGGGGGGAAAGCTGTAAATTAGAGCCTGGTAACAACTAAATAACAACTGCAGTAAACACTCATATATTTCCTTGTAAATCTTGGTTTTAATGTATGTCTTCATCTGTCTGAATGCAGATTTAGGTAGCATCTAAGTCAAGAATATAAATTAAATTACAACATGCTGTGAATTTCTTTATTTCCCTTAGATATTCACATCATAAGGAAACATGAGGTGAATATTAGGTTGTACAACTGGCTTCAGGTTCTGACACAGTATTAGCAATCTGGAACTAAAGGGAGTGTCTGCCTACTGAGATGGGCTTTGGAGCTTTGGAGCATTGATGTAGTTTTTTCAAAGGAATGATAGTAATAAGACCAATGTAAATGTAATAAATACAAAAGCACCCAAATCCCAGTGAGAACATTTACCCTAATACTTTCACTTCTTCTTTGACTTCAGAAATCTGGCTCTCAGTGATGACCGAAAAAAAGAGACTGAAAATTAAGATTCATAATTGCCCTGGAAACCACTAAGAAATCATTCAATTTAAGTATTGGTTTTACAGTCCATCTGCACATAGCATTCTTCAGATTAAGGTCACCACAAGTTGGAGATATAACAATTAATAAAATTAATGTAAGCATTTTGGTCAACTTGTTGAAAAGCAACATTTTTTTCAAATAAAGCACACTTAGTTGTTTTCACTGCTAAGACAGTAGTACACAGTTACTTGACATAGATCGTACACAGCATGGAAAATGCTGAGTAACTCATTGTGATGAAAGTTAGGATACACAGAAAACCTGAAACTAAAAGAGCCCCTTTCATCATTCTTTCAGAAAACTATTCAAACTCTTCCATTATGATTTCTCATCTCCTTCAACTTCTTGTCCAAATAGATCCAGTATCACACGATAGCACATGCAAACCAATTCCAGTTTCAAGCTGTACATTCAGCCTCCTAGACTACCAATTCTTTCCATGGGACACACATCACTCATTTTGGTAATTTCTTTTTAAATTAAGTTAAAATTTTAATAGCTAATCATTTATGAGGTGCATTGCCTAAGAAGTTGACCCTATACAATGGGCAAAGGAAAACAGAGAGGCTCTCCATTCTGTTAAGGTGAGAGGGAAGATGCACAGATAGAGGAAAATAGCAAGTTGTACCTGGGCTCAAGGGCACATAATCACAAGAAAAGGACCAAATGTCACAGCAGAGTCAGGGACCCAACAGACATAGATGTGCCACTGTACATCTATATTACACTGTGCCATTTATTTTTGGACTTGCTGGATACCAGCACGGGTATTGGTCCATTTGGGAGCCAGTGACAACAGAAGAGCCTAAAAACAAGCTTTGTAAAATTAGGCAAGAAAACTTAACTACACAGAATAGTCTTTAAGTAGGAGTAACAGTCTTAAATAAGGACCTATTGCATAAGAGAAATTTATGCTTGCATGTTACTCTTTTACTTCTTGCCTGTTAAACTCCCACGAGCTATAACATCTTATCTACATAAGGAGTCTAAATTGCTCTTTAAATTTTTTGTAGACATTTCTATTTTGTTTGAAAAGGTACTTTTTCATTTCTTGCCAACCAAGGCAAAAAATAAGCCCTTTACCACAAGATAAAAAAGGAACATTTGGTAAGAAGCAAAAATGAATGGAGAGGGTTTTATTTCAGCATCACTTGCCACAGAGAGGGGAAAAGACCTGGGAAAACTGAGGTTCTCAGACCATGACTATCCGTAGTGGAAAGATACAATGGTTGGGTGGCTCTCTTCTACAGAGAAGTTTCAAATACTTTAAAGGATAAATGTGTAAACAAGCTTATTTACAATACTAAATCTGGGGGGAAAAGATGTAGACAATTTCATGTTCATCTTGCTTCCTCTCTTGCAGTTCAGGAGCTGGTTTGCCAGCACACAGTATTTTGGCATTCTCAAGCTAATCCTTCCAACAATTGCTAGAGTAACCACTCAGACACTGAGCAACACTCCTACAAAAAGCTGTCCAGGAGGCACAAGAATTACACTAGTCTGAAGGCCGAAAGGTGCCTTCTGATTGGTAAATCAGCTGCTTTGGGATGCTGGCTGGGCATACCACCTACTGACATACTTTAGCTTCTATTAAAACATGACTTGAGGGTCTGCAAGAACATTCTTGTAGAAATCATGCATGGGTTTGCTTAGAGTGGGGACTTCACTTAGGGGCCTGCAACTTATATAGAGAAAAAAAATGGAAGCTAGGAGGAAAAGAGACAGGTGACCTCCCCAAACTTACACAGCAGTTAAGTGCTAGAACTAAGAACTGATTTCAGATCCTTTTGACCCTTGCTCAACGTCCTATGCCCATATAAGACACACCGCCCCTGTGAATTTTTCAAAGAGAACAGCCACAAGAGGACAGAGAAAAGCTGCACAACAGATTAAACACCATGTCAAGGACTTTCCTGAAAGCCTCTTGGGGCTTTCCATTTGTTTAGCAGACAGCACTTAGAAAGAACTCATAACATCCTCAATACCAAAGCATCTTACTCAGACATCTGTCTCAAAGCCTCAGTCTTCCTTAACACAAAGTTAATTGTTCCTTAGTACAATCCCTTTAGCTACTTCTGCTTTATCCTTCCTGATGCGTCCTCTGCTATAGGTGCCATTGTCAATCTCCCCTTCTCAGAATCCCAAACCACAACATTCCATTCTGTCAAACATCAACGCAATTGCATTTCTACCAATGGAAAGCAAGTCACAAGGCACTAAGAGATGAAACTTGACCACAGATCTTCAGCCACCACTGCATACCATCTGAATAGCAATAAAGTAGCAACTTTTCCCCACACTACTACTTCTAAGTGGGACAGACATGTCTCTAGATGTCTGTAATGCACTACGGCTACTGGTTTAGTGCAGCTTCGATAAGTTACTCAGTATTGAGTGAAGAGAGTACACGATTCTCCTCTTCAACAGTAGAGAAAATATCCTGGAGACAAAGATGTTTTTTATACATATTTCCTACCCCCCCAGGAGTAAGCGAGCTTTGGTTCTTCTTGTACATCAGAGGTCAAGATGATTGAGACTTGATAACTTAACAAACAAAAGGTACTAGGAAAGCAACGTCACTTATTTCTTAAAAGTCACCAATTGTAAATTCCAAATGATAAAAATGATTGACTGAAAAAATATTGTTTTCATTTATAAAGGTCACAAAATCACAGAATATGCCAAGTTGGAAGGGAGTCACAGGAATCATCGGTCCCTACACAGGACCAACCCCAAGAGTCACACCATGTGCCCAAAGAGTATTGTCCAAATGCTTCTTGAACTCTGCCAGGCTTGGGGCTGTGACCACTTCCCTGGGGAGCCTGTTCCAGTGCCCAACCACCCTCTGGGTGAAGAATCTTTTTCTAATATCCAACCTAAACCTAACAAAACCTCAGGCCATTCCCTCAGGTCCTGTTACTGGTCACCAAGAGATGATACAGTCTAGACAGCTTACCCTTTCTGAGTTGGTCTTATAGTATGAGATAATACTACTTAGATAAACTTTAGACATATTTATATTTTAGATATGCTTGTTTTCTAAACACTCTCCAAGAACTGGATGTTGGAAGCTCAGATGCAGGGCAATTTGCAATCAAGTACCCAAGAACAGTTTAGTGTCACAAATTACAATTCTAATTCTCTCCACTACCCAAAAGAAAAAATCACCACTCCAACACTGAGGACACAGCAGGGATAGCATTTCCTGGATACATACTGCAGTAGGTTTCATTTTTATACATATCTGAAAAACCGTACTTGTGAAAAAGGCAGAATAATGAATTCCATACTTTAATCAACATTGAAATAAACCCCATAACCTTACCGAGCAAAATAGCCTTGTCGCCGTTCTTTCTTCTCTTCCTTGGTCTCCATAATTCAGACTCAAATGGGCAAGGTGAGCAGCCAAGCACGATGCTCTTTTTCCCCTCAGTACCTCATATCCAGGCAGAGTCTCCTGTATATAACATTTAAAAAACGGAAGTTCATAAATCAACATGTCAACAACACCTACAAAACCCAACAGGTCATGGAAATAAAACTGACCCAATGACAAAGCGAAGTAAAACTTTAACCAGGGTTTGCCATGCAATATCCGTTTAGTATACAATGAGACAAAACCAAATAAATACACTCAGGTCAGTTTCCCCACCAGCAAAAAAGAGATACTGTAAAGCAGGTAACCCAAAGAGCTGCACCAAGTTCTAAAACTCTGGAAAGATTAAACTACTTTGCACGTTTCTACCAAAACATCTTCCAAGTCTCACATGTTTCACAGACAGAAGATCAAGAGAAGTTTTGGAAATATACAGTACACACAGTAAAACCAGTAAGACACGCACTTTATAAAAAATCTGTAAAACAGTGAGAAATCAAGAAGTTTTAAAACAGTGTAAAGGAAGAAAGAGTGATCTACATTCTTTACACAGGTTTGACTGTTGTCACCAATACAAAAGTTCAAACAAGTATAAGGGAGAAACAAGATGGACCTCCAGCTCTCCAGATGAAGTGGTCACCTTGAGATAGGCAGGACTAGGGAAGATTATCTAGGTTATCTCAGAAGTTAAATTAAAAAAAGAGACTAGTAACACTGGCTTTTGACATGAACATCACCACCTCTTGGCAGAATGCCAAACTAAGACACTTGGAAACCAGGAGCTGGGAATTTTCGAACTGCTTTATAATTACTGCAATTAACAATTTGCCACATCTACTGCTGTCCAAGATCCTGCCAAAATTTTTTATCCTCTTTCCCTCTTAAATACATGTTAACCCACCTCAATGGCTTGTGCACATGCACAAAATACGTTAACTTTAGAGCTTGTTATCGGTATTTCAGATTAAGCTCAAACCAGAAGTTACTACTAAACATTTTAGTTTAATGGGCTGCATAACAAAGAAATGGAAGCCATGTAAATCATAGCAAAAGAAGAAAAATTCCTCTGGGACCTAATCAGAGGACCTATTTTTCCCTGCATTAAAAGATCATAAGCTACAAACTACCAGTTGTCAACAAAATAGATAATGTAGCAAAGACAGACTAATCTACTTGAAAAACCCAAGAACATACCATGCTAGATTCTATCAGAAGTACTTGCCACAATTTTCCCTCCTTATTTATGGACGATCAGTCCACAGCAACTGAAGTCCATTGCTTCAAAATGCAGTTTTTCTTACTCATTAGGTTTGAATACATCCAGCACATCAAAAGGACTCTAGTCTCTCTGATCTTTACACATCAGGTAGAGTCTTACAGTAATGGGCACTCTTTAAAGGCAAATGTCTAAGACAACTTTGGCTTTATAAAGAGAATACTATTTTATCTCTACAAAATGGAATCTTCAGCTGGACACAGAAACCTACACGACAGTAGCATAACAGCAGCATCAAAACAAATTGGCCTGCTTAGATGTTCAGTCTGTATGAAGATACCACATACTTCCTGAGAATTTTAATGCATCTTTATCTTCCCTGTTGGGGCAGGTCCTTAGATCTTCAGAGGATCAAAACTAGTGGCTTTCTTATCACTGCAGTTAGAAGTACAATAAGTCTTTCAAATCATACAACTACAACCTATGTACAAATTACAAAAAGAGTTCAAAGAAAAAGGAACTACTCTTTCCCCTTGGCCTTCACTACACTGTGTTGAGGCATGAGGGCACTCAGGCCACAGCTGAGTCTCATGTTGACACCAAGAACTATCAAATAACCACAAAGCATTGAGATAGTATTAAACCCATGACCACAAGGACAGTGGAACCCATGGAAATGAGAAGAGGGAAGTGGGGAGAGCCCTTCACATCACTGCAACGTGGTCAGCTGGGATGAACAAAGGGAAGAGAGATCTCTCCTCAGTGCCTCATCCAGTGCAAGAGTCAGTGGCACGCTCTTTCCATTCATTCTCTTTCTCTCCCATGATCTACCAATCCCACCCAGGAGAATAACAGCCCTGCCCCAATGAGGCTACTGCCCAGGGAGCCAGGAGATGCCCCTGCCTGCCCACATCCCTGTCTGGCCCAGTGCCAGAGAAGCCCCTGGCTCCTTCAGCAAAAAGAGGCATGAAGAAAGAGAGAGGAGGTAGGGCTTAAGCCTGGACCTAACCACCGATGATGCAGGAGGTACCAGCACCAAACCAGCGAGGCATGTGTAAGGTTTGCTGTTTGCTTTCATCAGCACTAAGAAAACTTGCAATGACAAGGCAAGAATGGAGCCTGTTCCTCTCACATCAGCTAAATGCAGCTCCAAGTCCTTTCACACAGTGAGGGGGAATAAATCAAGAACTTTAAAAGAAATTAATAATTATATTCATAACAGATTCAGAAAATCAGAATGCTATCCACAGACCAGAAGCAGCAAAGGCATTCAGGAGAATTTTGTTTTTTCTTTCACTAATAAAAAGATACAGGAACATAATAACCAATTATAGAAAATTTTGACAATAAAATAATTTAACATCAGATCCCACTCTGTTGACTTAAAACTTATTTAGCTCATCTTCCTAGAAGAAACAAAGGTGTTGTTCTAGGAAGGCATATTTAAGTCTGAAAATTATACTTTGAAAATGCAGTACTAGGAAAAGCAAATTGATTAGGAATGCTGACTTTGTAAGTTCTGAGTTTATTTTTTTTGTTGGGAATTTTCATGTACTAGTTGCCTTTAAGAGAGAAAAAAAAAAGCCTGAAAGCTAGGAGGTGCAACCTGCAGTAATTGCTACAGAAAACTAGTATTTAGTATTTCTGAAAGGTCCTTTTCATTTTTTAGTTCTTTAAACAGTAACAGTACAAAAGCCACAATTCCTTTTAGATTGTCACTGACATGTTAAGATTATACCAAAAAATGCAAACCTACTCCACACTTTCTCCCACCTGCCCTTTGATATCTCCCAAGAAAGAAAGACCAAGTAATCTTTATTAACTGCTTAAAATGTTATTAATGCTATATGATTAAAATGAATCTTGGTTTCCTGGCAGCTCCTTTCTGGTAGAGATGAAGACTGAATCAGACAGACTATTAAAAATGTACATTTGTGGGGGATATTTATATGCCCAGAGACAGCCAACTCATGTATCATGAGTTCAGTGCAAACTCAAATGATGACAAAGCTGATTTTATAGAAATTTCAAGCTGAGTTTAACTCTTTCTACTCTGAAACTGAAACAGTGAAAAGCTTATATTACATGTCTACAGCAATGCTAATTCTTTTAATTAGGCATTTTAAAGAGGAAAGATATTCCTAATGACCAAACAATGCATTTAAGTAAGGATCCAGTTAAAAATTTGCCACTCTCCAAATTTAACCAATGTCAGCACCTGATAACTATATGAAGAAAAGTACAAAATGCATAAAAATATACTGTCCTTTACAATGTTGGTCCTATTGTTCTGGATATTTTCATTTCTATTTGCTCATTTTTGGATACTTGCTTCGTCTATTTAGTTTTGCCGCCAGGGAGTTCTGGGGATGCTACTGAGACTTTGCAATGAGAGTGGGAATGCTCCAGCAAGGCCATAAAAGAGGAACAGAAATTTTAAAGAAGTTAAAACCCAGGGAACAGACTGAGCTCCTGACTATGGATACCCACACCAGTTCAACTGCTACCACCCTCCCAAGATCTCCAGAAATGCTGCTTCCAGGTCCTGCTGCCCATCCTGCCACCTGGCTCTGCAGGACAGCAGCCTCCTGCACTGATACAGTCAAAGCATCAGTAGCAGATGCTTTCAGTGTGAGGATAAACAAAGGGAATGGAAACTGTATTTTTGAAGGGAACATTAAAAATAACTAAGTATATGACTAGAGCACTCTTAAAAGGCTGATAAATTTATCAATTTTTCAAAATTATTTTTTCTCCCTTTTCCCTCCCTTCTCAGGCATGAAGAATAATGTACCTGCTACTTGGAGTTTAAGTAGTTTACATTTTCATGAGACGACAAAAAGTCCTGCTTGCTGCACTCATGGGTAAGCACCCAGAAATCCTGTTTGCTGGCTCTAAAGCATTAACAATTAATCCCCCAACTGTGGGCATTACTTTGCAAAACCATGCACATGAACAAGAGTACATCCAACAGCACTAGCAATGCAGAAGCTAATGGAGTATCTGATTATTTTTAGAATACTCAGTGGACTTGATGGCTTGTCTCTGACCATCTGTTCCCACTGCAAGTCCTGAAAGGACATACAGAGAAGAAGAAGCATTCAAGATCATGAAGTTCTCTAGATATATTTTTTATGATCCTGTAGAGTCAATATCTCTCAACCTTTCATAAGGTAGGAAAATTATGTAATTCCCTACTACGCAAATAGGGAAGTGAACTACCAGAAGTACCTCCACATGTTCAAATGAAAGCAGAAGAGCAATGTGTGCAGGTATCCTCCCACTAGCTTTAATCCAGCCAGCCTCAATAACTAGCAGCAATGAGAACACGGGAGGAGACTATTTTGACATGGAGATAGTTATTATTTTCTAAGAACTTAAACTGACTAACTTTTAAGACCAAAGCACAGTCTCCATTTTATTTGGCTCTGTGGGCATATTCATAGAAATTACAGCTCAAATCTACAAAAGAAAATAAAAACCCAACTCTCTGAGGATCCAGGTTCTGATGCTCTCTGGTACAGTATCCCATACAATAGTAATTTTTTAATTTTTGCTTCTCTATTATACCTCTGCCCCTGAGACTACAGACAAACATCACCCACATCTGCTCATACCACCGCACACTTCCTTACTATCACCTGCTGTAATACCAACATTCAAAACTGGTCATATTCAGACATGAAGCATTACTTATTATTTGCCTTAGATCTGCAACTCTGTCTTCTTATCAATAACAAGTCTTCTGGGTACATGTGCCAATTCTGACCCTAAAAGATGTACCATGACAGATGACAAGGATTACACCAACAAATCAATACTAAGACCAAAACCAGAAAAGATACATATGTAGTACTCCAAAAGCAATATTAAAAATGTCTATCAAGTTGGAAAAATACAAAATTGTAGAACACAACACAGGTATAGAGAAAGAATTTTCAGTGTATTAGATCTGAAACTGAACCCTTGGGGGTTGCTAGCTGTGCCTCTGATAAGCCCAAAGGAGTTGCCAGAGCACTGTGCAGATGCAAATAGATAAAACCACACACTAAGAAGGTTGTAGCATAGGGTCACACAAACCACCTTTAAATATAAGGCAACAGGAACATGAAAGAGGAGACACTGCTACTCGGTCATATAAATACATATGATTAAGCTTCACAAGCCAAACCACCAATACTGATTCTTGCATTCATTTCAACAGACCTCCCATGTTTAAAGCCAGGAAGGTGAACGCACATTCACACTTCATGAGAAATGCTAAACTTTGCAGCATTTCATTAACGCCTCACTGACTGGACTAACCAGGCTGAGTTTTACTGCTTTTATATTCTGCTACTGTATTTTATTTGGCGCAATAGTAAAGATAAAAGTTTTGGAATAAATACTACAGCATCCCAAGATGAAACGTTAACACGAATGCACAGCCAGCAATGAGGAGAGTAAGCTACAACTCTTTTAGTCTTTTTCTTCAGGCAGAATGACCCAGAAAAAAGTGGGATTGGAAGCTTTCAGGAAAGCACCTAGCACAAGCAAATAAAACACAGCACAGACTTAATACATTAAGTTGGATTGGTAAAATAATTGTTTATTCTAAAGCTATCTTAAGACAAATATGGAATTATTTTAATAGAATTATATAGACACATTATAATCACTATGTGAATAGTAATGTTATTTCTAAAACATTAATAAGCTCTATAAAGAAGTTCCAGTTTGTTACACATAACTGAAGGGTGTTTAACCTTGGAGAGCCTCTCCACCTGAAGTTGAGGCTGATGACTCAACCCTTGCTTAGGTGAATGACCCTTATTCATGCCTTTAACCTTTAACATTTACTCCTGTCACATTATTTCTTGTAACAAGGGTACATTCTTAAAATCCAAAAATAATTAAAATGCAACAATTAAGGGACTGAAAATAAGTCTGTATACATGTGGTGGTTTCACTCTAGGCCTAAGCAGAAATGGCGGAGGCGGTGGCAGCGCTGGAGACAACGGCGGGTGCGGCGGCCGCGGCTCTGGGCGCGCCTATGGCGGCTGCGGGAGCGGCGGCCGCCGCCTTCGACTTCGCGGCCGTGCCGCCGCCCTCTGCGGGGCCAGGGGGAGGCGGCTGGACCAAGCAGGTCACCTGCAGATACTTCATGCATGGAGTTTGCAAGGAAGGAGACAACTGCCGCTACTCCCATGACCTCTCCACGAGTCAGTCTGCCATGGTGTGCGCTTATGGAGATCATTGCAGGTATGAACATACCAAGCCACTAATACAGGAAGAAGTGGCAGATGTCAATCCAGATGCAGAAATCTATCCCTCAGTGTCTCAGACTTCGCACCGCTCCCTGAAACAGTTGAAGAATTTATTGCTGAGATAGAAGATGAAAACACGGATCCGGCAGCTGCAGGAGTAGGTGCTGAAGACTGGGTGAATGCTGTGGAGTTTGTCCCTGGGCAGCCGTACTGTGGACGTGCTGCCCCTTTCTGTGCTGAAGCACCCTTGCAGGAAATGGTGATTGAGGAAGAATATGAAAAGCAGCAAGCAGATATGGAGATAAAGTTCCAGCAATCCATTTGAGGGCAATGTTAGGGAAAGCTGTTTGGGTTACCCCTGCCTCAGGCCAAGACAAACCCATTCGTGGGATTGTCTTTGCTCAAGGGCCAGGACATACGTGGTGGGTAATGAGGAAGGATGGAGTCATCCAGTGTGTGCCTCAAGGAAATTTAGCCTTGGGGAAAAACTAATTGTATGTCCTAAGTTGTGTTTTTACAGGAAGCCAGTCACCAGATGAGAGAGAGAGAGACCTGAACTAAGCTGATGCTGGTATCCGGTGATGAGACAGTCCAGTGATGAAACAGCCATAAATTAGAACTGTAATTGTGACTGAGGAGACCAAAGATCTGGACTGAACTGAACTGACATCGGTATTGATTTTCCAACGACGAGACAACTGTGCCGAGAGACCAACAAGAACTATATATATATATATATGTATATGTGTATATATACGCGCGGGATGTAGGCGAACGTGAGACATAGGTGTTGCGTAAAGAAATAGTATGGAATAAGTGGTGGAGAATGTGGTGGTTTCACTCTAGGCCTTCCTGGAGACCAGCTTGTAACCAGGAAGGAACTAGAAAAGTGATCACGGAAGTATTCCATGCTATTCCTTTACGTAACTTGAGGTATAAATCAAGCCAGCAGGAGGGATCTCGCTCTCTTCCTTTCCGGCGAGGTTCGAGAACGGTGGGTCCCTGTCTCGGTCTGGCTTATCTGGAGCTGAGGCCTACAGTGACTGCTGTTATCTGCACGCGTGAGGGGAGAGTGCTGGGCCGTGTCCAGCCATCCTGCCTGTTCAAAGGGAAGTGGTGAGATTTTTGCTAGTTTGCCTTCGTTTGGCTGGTCGACTTGCTCGGTCCTTGCCCCTTTTTGTCCTTCTCCCTCCCCCTCTTCCCTTTTTGCAGAGCTGTTTGGGATTTCTGGAGTTGTGCTATGTGGTATTCTCGTTTTGTGTATCTGTCTCATATGTAATATATATATATATATATATATATATCTGCTATAGCTTTGGCTGCTTGTTGTTTTTTTTTTTCTTCTTTTCTCTTCCCTCTCTGGGAGGCGGGTCCTTGTTGTCGGGTTTTGGGGGCTTGGCGGGAAGCCAGCTCGAAACTTGCACAATACAGAAGCAATTTCTAGACTTCTTGCTCATATTAAACACAGAACAGCATCACATTTCCTGTGTTACCAAATGGAGAGAAAAAGAGAGATTCAATATGGCTATTTGCATGCTGTGGACCCTCAAGGACAGATAAGATCTGGAGATAAGACAGGCAAAGAAAACAAATACTCTTGCTCTTGAGGAATACAGTACAATGTTTAGGAGGTTATTATCCCCCCTACAGTGATATAGTAAGCTAACAGTCCAAGCATTTTCATTCCCTATTAATGAAGTAAGAACAGGCTAAGCTTAGATCACCTTCAACTCCCCAACTGGATCTGCAACAGTCTGTCCACATGAACAAAGTTCAAATAACAAAACTTGATTCAGCTCCAAAGAACTCTCCACACAAATTACTCCTGTCTAGCTTGGGAAGAGACTTTTACCCACTAACTCAACCTGTCACGTTTCACACAGAATAAAGAGAAGCAAAAGACCTACCAGAAATTCCACATCACCAGTGAAGTTGTCAAGAGACAAAAACATCCAGATTTACTCTTCCCTCATAGGCAGCTGAACATCACCAGATGTATTTTCCATAAGGAACACAATGTATTTTACTGTTTAACTCAGCTGCAGTTGCTAGACAGAAACTGGTTACAAAACGGAACATAAACTATTAACAGGCAGTGCTATGCCATCCGAAATGTAAAAGTGCAGTGCCGTTGGAAATCAGGCCACTTGGGAAGATTTTAGGTCAAGAAGAACACTGCTGCAGATGTTTTAAAACAATTAATACTTTCATTTTCTTGTTTATCCTGTTTCAACCCACCCCAATTCAATCAAGCATCAAGTCCAAGCCCTCTGAATCCTGCAGCTTCTTATGCTCACACTCTAGAGGTATACACAGTATTACCCTCTACAACTACCTGAAAAGAGATTGGGGTCAGCCTCTTCTCCCAGGGAACTAGTGATATGGCAAAGGGAAAAGACCTTAAATTGCACCAGTGAAAGTGCAGGTTGTATATTAGGAAATATGTCTTCACTAGAATAGTGGTTAAGCATTGGAACACAGCCCCCAGGAAAGTGGTGGAATCACCATCCCTGGAAGCATTGAAAAAATGAGCAGACATGGCACTTTGCAATATGGATTCGGTAGAAGGTTGGATTTGATGATCTTGGAGGTCTTTTGCAACCCTAATGACTCTGTGATTCTGTGAACTAGAGAAGGAGGTAGTTTACCATATCCAGAGAGGTAAGATGGATCACTGTTCCCTTACCTCTCCCTAGAGCATGCAGACATATACACAAAGGACTTTTTATGTAGGCACTTTCCAGCATTCAACTAAAATACCAAATATTTACCATTTTCTACAATCCAAAAAAAATTATAAACACTCAACATATCAACTAGCATTTAGGCAATCTGCTTAGCACTACCTTGCTGATTTGTCACTTGACACCATCATGTTCCTTGCTCATAACAACTTCTAATTTCATGATCTGTTTAGTATTTCAAAGAAAGCCTGCACATCTGTTTTGACAAGGTCAAAACATATGCATAAAGATAACCACATCACTCCCAGACCCAAGGAATTACAGGTTCTCTGCCAGGTTTATAAGTGACACGATCAAGTCCTCCTTAGATTCCCCTCTCTGAACCAAGCAAAGGGACAGGAGCAGCGAACAGAAAGTCACTCCATCCTCACCGCTCCTACACAGTGGTATGTTACAAGAGCAAGTCAGGTAGCAAACAAATTCGGCCAACCGCTTGGTGCTCCCTCTGCGCCAGGTGAGCAACCAGAAGAACTGTCCTACACCCCATAGATAGAATGCTGCTAAAGGCCACTGAAACCACAGTGTCACATATTGCAGCCTGGCCACACACCAGAGTTGTTTCTATGAATTAGCTTACACAGGCCTCGAGTGGGATTTGCACAGGTAAAACAGCAGCATCACGCCAGACAACATACAGCAAATGTCCTTTGGTGATAAAGGGGACCCTGGTCAGCCAAAGGAACTGGGCTTCCATTCATCTGTCTCAGGCTGTTAAAATAAGTCCCTGCAACAAGCAGCTGTCAGTTTAAAGTATTACTGCCCTTCACCTTCCTCCCTTTCACCTACTTCAGCTGTTTGCCACCACTTCTCCACCCAAAATTTCCACAGAGATGACTTGCAGAAGACTCAGCCAAAGTGGCTCTGTGTCTGTACTTCCGTTTATATCCTACCATGCCAGCTCACGCGCCCTTCCAGTGGGCTTTGCTGCACATGGATGAACTGTAGGTACACTCTCACTTGTGCCACAGAAAGCAGAACTGCGGGAGAAAGCTTGGGCAGTGACTTTGCTCAGGAGGCATTAGCAACCACATACTCGGAAAGATGAGTGCTGTGG
This sequence comes from Pseudopipra pipra, assembly GCF_036250125.1. Classification (NCBI taxonomy): domain Eukaryota; kingdom Metazoa; phylum Chordata; class Aves; order Passeriformes; family Pipridae; genus Pseudopipra; species Pseudopipra pipra. Next base: position 62,987,073 of record NC_087551.1, read on the forward strand.
AGACCTACAGCCAGCATTCATGAGATGAGAAACAGGCTACGAAAGACAAATAAATGCATGATCTCAGCTTCACAGCAATCTTGCTCTCTCTCTTCTCAGCTCTTTTCTCACAAGCACAAGAAAGGCATTGATACCAAAAGTAAATAAAGCTCAGAGCCAAAAAAGATTGGTGATTGAAGAGTCACTTAAGCCACAAAGATGCTGCTTGATGCTTGGCACAAATACCTGTACTGTCAATCCCAGGTACTATAAATCACCTTCTACTTACAATTAGCTTAGGTCCCAAAATGCTTAAAGTCAGGTTTATATTTGCAAATATACCCATTGTACTCAATGAGACTTGTTTAACATGTTCTCAGTGCTTTACAGAGTAAGACCAGGCAACAAAAAAGATTTAAAATATGAACAAACCCATCAGCACTAGAACTGGCCACTGTTTTTTAGGTCAAGCACATTTCCAGCCATATTCATAATCATGCTGTGAAAATTATGGGAAATGTTTCTTTAGAAAGTACCCATCGTTCTCAGGTTCTTAGAAAAAGAACCTCACATCAACAGGCCAATGACACTACACTGTGAAGGATTAATATTTCAATACTGTGTTACTTCAGAAAAGCAACTAAAGACACGAGAGCTACCTGAAGGTAAAATTATAATTTTTAAGTTTCAGCTCAACAGTCCTTTTTACAATTGACCCTGACTCATGCAAATTCCACGCCATGCCTTTTCTCTGTCATCTATCTCCCAGCTGAGAAGCAAAGGAGCTGAAGAGTGGGGGCACAAAGGAGTCACAGAGTAATGCAATGCAAATGTTTTCCTATCTGAAACACTGTTAACAGAACCAAAATGCCAGGTTTCCATAGCAACCTGAACTGTGTCACATTGCATACTCTGTACATCAAGTAACATATTGAACAGTTTAATTGTAACACAAAATCCTGTACATTTGTAATGTACAAAATCAGCACTGGAAACCTTCACTGTTTCCTTTTCAATTGCTTAACCTGCAACATTTATTGCATTTATTGTCTCTTGAGTGTGACCCTGTACTACACCAGCACACGCAGCTTCACAGGTGCTCTGATGTTGGTACCATTAGGTGCATTAAAATTACAGTGATCAACCGTAAATGAAACTCTCTCCCTGCGGCATAATCTGAAGCCTGTAAAAGCAGCAATGTTTCTAATTATTTCCTTCCTCCTTGCACATTCCTTTATGCATTGGGTAAGAGAAAGTGATTTAGTTTCTTGCTTTTCTGAAACATCGTTAAAATCTTTTTTAATCTTACCCTTTTTCCTTCCTCCCTCTCCAGATTCCTGTAAACAACTACACATAGTTTCTGGCCTTGTAACAAGAGCCACCTTGCACTATATACAATGCAAAAACTCCCCTCTCAAATAGAATTCCCCTCGCTATACACCAGAGCACAGACACATTGACCTACTAATCAGAGAGTCTCTCTTCAAAGACCTGCTTTTTTGTTTCCAGAAACAGAAAAGTTCTTCTTGCTTTTCTGTGTTCTAAGCATTCATGCACAGCTGTCTGTTCAAAATTATTACAGTAAATAAAGTTAGTAGCCTATTTCTATGTATGCAGAAAAGACAGTACAACAGAAGGATTCATACAAAACAGTTATATGATATCCTTTCTTCAGCATATCTAATCTGGTTGTTATTTGCTCAACTCTTGGATGTGTTCAGTCAGGGACATGGTTCAGGGCTTCATTAAACAACAAAGAAGTTAAAGATACACTTAAATTGAGTACTGTTGCATAAAAAACAGAAGTGTAGAAATTTTCTGGTAACACAGTAGCAGTATATATTTTACTTTCAGGTTATTCATGTGTTTTAAATATTTTATTGAACAGAGGTGCTCTTGTTGAACAAAACAGACTGATTTTGAAACTAAAATTTGAACATCTTACAGTGACAGTATCAACAAAGTAACTCAGGATGCTGACGCTAGATATTTCTTCTTTCTGGGAAAAAAAAATACAAAACAAACATTACAAACTCAGAAAATCTGACAAATAGCTTCAATTTCTCCAGTGCTGCATTTTCATGGAAGCCATCCATTTCACCCACATGACCAGGTGGCACAATAGAGGCTCTCTGAGCTTTCTATTCATGTACAAAGTGCATTCAGAGGGACTACTTGCTCACACAAGTTATGCTTGTGATACCTAAGCACACATGTGCAGAACTGGGGCACGAAGATGAAAGCTGCTAAATTTCCATTTACCACAAATTATGCCTGACATAGCTGGTAACAGTGAGTGTTTCAAATTGCCCAGCAAGACTTCGTATTCTCTTGATTCTACATCAGTGCCCTATCTCAAGATGAAGCCAACCAAAACAGTTAATGTATTAACAACTTTTGGGTTTGTTTGGGGTTTTTTACATGTTAAAGCACCTATTTTTGAGGGGCTGTAGTCCTTCCATTTTTGGTGTTAAAATTTGGCTCTGGAAATTTTTCAGAAGAATAGGAAAAGCAGCTTGCACCTACCCTACCAGGGTGTATTAGTGAATTGTAATTAAAAAGAACTGACACATTACCTGTGGAAAGTGTATTACCCCAGAGCTAGATTCCTAGAATCAAGGATCATTTAAGTTGAAAAAGACCTTTAAGTTGAAAGACCTTTAAGGTCATCAAGTTTAACCCTAAACCTACCTGTTTAACCTACCTATCTATTCTTGTCAATAATTATTACAGGACCTAGGATTAAAATGCACTCATCAATCTCAAACCCATGGCTGGACTAACCTAATGAACAAGTAACACCTGGAGTAGCTTCCACAGGTCAAAATTGCTTTTCTGAGCTATCTGCTTGCTGGACTCAGGGAAGTAAAACAAAATGAAAAATAAGAATAAAAAAAAAAAGGTGAAAAGAAGCAGGAAGAAAGATACGTTTCAAGGCCAGATACTGTAAATTCCAATTTATGACACAGTATGCTGTCACGCTAGAGCCTTTCAGTGAGAAAATAATCCACAGCTCTTTCATCACAGAACTCACAACAAATAGCATATGGCACGAAGAAGAAATAAAAACTTAAACAACAGTTGCAAAACACAGTACAAGGTAACGCTTTTTATTTTAAATGCAATATAATGCTGACTGCAAAGGAGTTAAGAGTTGAACACTGTACTCCATACTGAATGTGAAGTCTGATTCCAGCTGACATCCATGGAAGTTTGATTCTTTACAGAGTTTTTGGATATTATAAGAAAACCAAACCAGAACAACAACAACAAGAACTAACAGAAAAAACAACCCACAGCCAGAGGACAGGCTTTTGAAGGACTGTAACCATTTACTAAGGGATGATGAGAATTTTGCCCAAGAAATAAATTTGGTAACTTGAAGCCCTTACATTCCAAACCCTACACTGGTCCACATGACAGTTACCAAGTACAAAGAAATACATGTCTCCTCAGAAGGACCTTAAAATCAGGTTTGCTGCTACAGGGGGCTCCCTTCAGCTCCACCACCTTTCCTTTTGCAAACCTTCTTGGCTTTCCACTGGCATTTGCACACATTACCCACCATACTCTTCAATCATGACTCGTTCCTAAAGCAGCAGGGTCCCATTCTGCAAGGAGCAGGGTCACTCTGCTCTGCCAGGTCTGGGTCTACGTTTCCTTCCCAGGAGGAAAACGAGGAAGGGAACACCTCTTCTGTGCTCTTCTCATAAACTTAATCTGAAGCGCATCCAGAGTTGAGCAGAAGGGCAAGGAACAATGCTCCTGGACGCAGTGTTTTTCCTGCAGCTCACCATCCATGGAGCCCAGGAGAACCCTCCAATACATAAGGTCTCATTGATTCCTGGGATTCATGTTACTTGCTCTTTCCAAACTCCCTGTAGGAGATTTATGATTTCTTGTACTTGCTGTACCATTTTGGTTTCAAGATCAGTTTCTAGTCCCCTTTCCCTACACCTGCCTGTTACCTGCCAGGCTCAGCCTGGGACTGGGAACCACCAGAGCAGGGCTCAGAAAAGGACATAACTAGTTGACAAAACACTGAAACTTCTCACACAACAGGGTCAGGTGCACAGTGTCAACAGAGCAGGAGAAAAGAAAACTAATCTTCATCTCCTTAATCTCTTTTCATGACAACTGATGTGTTAGTTGTACTAACAGAAATGATGCATTACAAACAGAATCCAATTTTCAAAACAAATAACCCACTTAAAAATTTGTCCACTGAGTGATCAGTTAGCAGCAGAGCTCTATTTTAAGGAATACAGAACTCCTGATAGAAGTGAACAAATAAGTCCCAATGAGCAACCACATCAGCAATAGCCCAGCAAAGGAGATTTATTTTTCATCCTGTATTACCATAGCAGGACACAAATGTAGATGTCACAGGAAGTTCTTGCCTAGCCTTTGTACAGTGATGTGATGCTACCCTCTATTCACTCCTAACCACAAGGCATACCTAACCAAAGAAACAATTACCTGCAAATCAAATTAAATTTCTTCAGCTGATACCTAAACACAAAGACTGAAGAACAACTCACAGCACCAGCACAGAGCCACCCTTGTCATTCCTTTGTGGTTCTGAATTCATCTCCTAACTGCCCTGATGACTACTCAGGCTGCTTGCAACTTGACCCCTATATCTGGGTGGCAAAAGGACTTTCATGCTCATCAGCTGTTGCAAAGCTGTTAATCATCTGGACCAGATCTGCACAAATGACTGGCTCACAGCAGGCAAAGTCAATCTTTCACCACATACCTAGGCACATTTCAGCACACTGTTCCCTAACAAAGTAAAAGTTTTACCTCCTTGGTTCTCCACCCATTGTCACCATGATGTCATGACTCACACCACACATCTAATGGACAACACCAGCACTTCAGTTTTTGAAGCTGGGATAAGATGGCATGGCCTGGATTTTATGTCATGGGTTATCATACCTCCTACCTTTAGCAGTCTTCAGCAGCTTCAGTGAAAAAGGTTTGATCCAGGATGGAAAAAAAAGGGAGTACAAAAAGTCAAACATTGCTCACATCAGTGAAGAATTTATTTTTAATATATATTCTAAATATCACACAAGCAATCTTCATATGTAAAATTATTATACACTTCAATGCTTCTGTGAAGAAAGTATAATGGAAAAACTCAAGCCACTCTCTGGCCTACAAAGTTTTGCCATGATTGCTGCAGCTACCAAATCCATACAGATTAAACCCAGCTTTATCAGAAGTGCCCAGGTCTTTGGCATCAGTACAGCTACTTAAAAAGCATTATGGAAATGCTGCTTCTTAAGCTGAGTAAAATAAAGCCCTTGCCACCAGACTAAAGCATTACTTGACCATGAAATGGTTAACTACAGCAACAGCCTAATGCTACCTACTGCATTTGTGCACAGTGACTACTGACACAGCACCCAAGCACTGCCAAGCCACTGACAACACCGAGTTGTTCCTTGTAGCATCTCCTCCAAAGTAACAACCTAAGCAGACTCAAGTATTTCTGCAATCACAGCATCACCTGATCTGGCAGGAAGCCATCCACACCTCTTCCCTTTGGAATGAAGGTGGCAGTGATACTTCATAAATATTCATACTTCTTTCTATCCTCTGCATTACCTTAAAGTATTTCAAAGGAAAACAAACCAGAAAATAAGACAGATGGCATGTGGGACAGAAAGCAGAAAAAAAACCAGACAGGAGTAGCAGCAGATAGAGAGAGAGCACTGTTAAAAAAATGTTAAATTCACTTGAAAGAATGAGGCAGAGAATAAATTACCTTTTCTTAAGATGAGTTCAAGGAAGCAAAAGCTCTCACTGTGAACTTCTGTAAAACAAAGCTGTGATTTCCTCTAACTGATGCACTGGGACAGCTCTTTGCCTGAGGAGTCTTAGACTTTGGGGAAATGGCTCTCCTATCTACAGAAACACCATGGGAAGATATTAAAATCAGTCACTAACGGGTGAGACTACAGTAAGAAATTTTCCTTTTTAGAAATTATATAAAAATCTTTTAAATTCTCTAAGTGAACAAAAAATGAAACATAAACAATACTAATTTGACACTATAACCAAAAGATAAACACATATCTTGCCTGTATAAACAGGTATAACTTCCCTGCTCAGCTTGCATGCTTTCTGTTCCTGTAAATCAGTTTGATGTTACCATTACTTAAACATGATGGGTAGTCATAGAGCCTGCATTTCAAGAAGGAGGTTGGAAAAAAACCCTATAAAATGTACAGAGTAGCCATAAGAAAGGCAACAAATGAAAAAAGTGGCACCTCAGTGGGATCTACACATAGCATATCGAAGAGGAGGCCTAATGCTTAATTACACCTTGGGAGTACTTCAGGGCATAGAAAAACTGAGAGCAGGGAACAGCTTCACCTACCTGACAGGGCACTGGACCACACAACACAAGGAATTTGAGGCATGCAACTCAAAGCACAGCTCACCTCTTAAGATAAATAACAATCAGAAAGGCTTAGTGAGATCATGATGAGTACTGTATACATTGAAAGCTCCAAGTCTAAGCCACAAAGAAGTCTTCCTAAAGGATAAACTGTGGTTCCAGGACAAGTCATTAAGTCTCAAGTAAGTACATGGAAGTCACCAGGATGCTACATGGTACTGAGTAGAAATACTGGTACTGTTTCTCCAAGCTTGGTTAGAGACTGGGAGCAGCTCAGGTGCAAAAGCGAAGCACTGCACCTGGAGTAACTCACCCTTCTGAGCACTTAACTACCACCTTCTGCAGTGCAATGCAACCCACTGGAAATCCCAACAGACCCCAGGACACCTGCCTGCACCCTGCCCTTGCAGGCAAGCAGAGCAAAGACTGCAGATACACAACCACAGCCCCATGAAGCACTGCGGTGCGCTGCCCACCCCAACACTGAGCAAACTGTTCCTAACACACACCTTCCAGCAGCAGCAGAACTACTCATACCCACCTGATGTTTTGACCAGGAACAAAGACATACAGATTTCTGCTTATAATCAGAAGGGTTTGCAAAGAAAAGGGGGAGGGGGAGAAAAAGAATACTCCTATGTATATGTTTAATATATCTACCTGAAACATTATGTTTTTGGGGGAAAATATAAACCCTCTAGCCTGCTGTGAATTTTGTCACTGCCTCGTTTCATAAATCTGGCTAAGGAAAAATGACAAGGGAATAAGAAATTAAAAAGAAAAAAAAGAGAGGAGAGAGAATAAAAACAAAGACTTGTTTCTCCTACCCTGCTTTACTTCCTAGTCAAAGGAGGTCACCTAAGTGAGTGCTTTTAATGCTGACTTCATCGAAACATAGAATTATATTTCCTCTTTTTGGGAAAGCAATCTTAACCCCCAGGACAAACTCACAGCAGCAGCAGCGTGACTTCTGCATTTCCTTCCATGAGGGTACAGATTCCCAGGCCCAGCTCCCTCAAGTGAGAAGGCACCAACTGTGTGGCAGGTGGCCATCCCCACTGTCAATAACTCCACCAGCAGGTGGGTACCTCACTAAAACAAGAGCTGCACCCATAAAGCCTTAGAATCTTTTGGCTTATTGATCACAATGAGGAAGCAATTTGTCACTTTGCTGCTTCTTGGCTGATGACACTGGATTCACTCCAGAAGTGCCAAGGACTACTGCAGCTGCACTGGGCAGCACCCGCTGAGACAGAGGACACAAGCCCGGTTCCAGAAAGGTAGTTTTACCATTTTTCTCAACACTGGTTATGTCCCAGCTTTCCTTCTATGCCTACTAGATAGCAAAGAGAAATTGAGTCCCTTTGTCCCTTATTTCCATAATTACTGTTTGTGAGTATTTCCAGCTGCCTGGAGGGCAATTTCTTGTGTCAGATCATGCTGCAGAGGCTCAGACTAATTTCCCACCCAAATGTGTGACTGCACAGAGTCACTCTGGCTGCAGTACCTATCCATAGGATTCTCGTGATTTGTTTATTATCTTTTTGAAAAAATGTTATTCTCCAACCCAAATCACTCTCAAGTGAATTCACCTCTGTTTGAATAGAGGGGCTTATTCCCTAACACTGTAGGAGATTTTCAAGCTGTCCCCTGAAGTCAGGGGCAAATATTTACTATAGCCAACTCCAGCCAACTTTAGTCTTTCAAAATCCTGGATACGCAAAGCAACAAAGCCTATACAACAAGACAAGAACTGTTCCAATCAATTCTAACTCACTTCAAGTCCAAAGGGAATCACTTATCATTCTGGCAGTAGATGTAACAAATCTGAATGGAAGTGTGGCCACTGGTGCAATGAGAACAGGACACTGGGCAAAGCCCAGGAGTGAAACCCGGTAACTGCCTCATAACTAACTTGGACAAATCAGGTGTTCTAGAAGTGTTTCTTCATAATAATAATATGCAACAAGAAAAAAAGGAACTTAATTTAAATGAAGCAGAGAATTTCTCTCCAAACCCAAGATTTTAATCCATTATTTAAAAACAAAAACAAAAAAGAGGGAAAGGCATCAGACAGCATTTTGACTACAAGCATCTGCTTCAAGACAACTCTTCACAGGACCAACCTTACTTGACTATTCAGATCTTTAAAATATTTTGGGTTTATTTACGGACATTTTCCAGGTAAAAGAATAAAACAGAAAGCAGTCTAAAATGCACTATGACTTATATGTTTTTAACCATGACTTACAGTTAAAGATATATATTCCCGATAAAGTAATTTCAATTCAGAAAGTATATATTCACGCATAATTTCTTGGCATTTTCTATTGCCTTCTCCATTAATTTTCTGAAAGTCTGTGTGTGTATATATAACCGTCCAACAGAACAATATCAGCAAATTATTATTTCCACACTATGTAAACATTCACTGATAAAATATACTGGCAAAGTTCATCAACATACATTTTTAAGTATCACACAAACACAGGCCCTTAGACTGTTTCACAGGATTTGAGGCAAACCATAATGGATTAATGGGCACCTACACATCTTAAAAGTCCACCATTGTGCGTTAATACAAGAAACCTATGACTACTTAATGAGAGAACAATAATTGTAGCATGTAAAGTAAACACATGCTAAAAGCCCGTTATTGAGTGGAAGTGTTCATCATCTCATTTCATCACCTAGGGGACAAACAGTTACTGACTGCATCCTTTAGCGCCGTAATATTACAAACACACCACTCAAGACACAAGTATGCCCCTCCACCCCAAAACCAACTCTGAAGTAATGTATGATGAGGTACAAGGAGGAAAGTCCATTGCACAGATTAAAGAGACAAAAATCAATCACCGACAAACCTCTAGCACCCGGCAGCACTTCTTAATAACGACAACCTAAGACTATAAATTAAGAGAGTGAGAGAGGGAGAGGGAGAGAGAGAGAGAGAGAGAGCCTGGAACATTCCAGTAATTCATCCAAGACCTGGCGAGGGAGGACATCAATGAGGTTCGAAGCCGTGAAAGCCGTCAAAGCGCCCCTCAGCAGTACCAGCTGGTCAGCGGCGGCCGCAGAGCCCAGCGCGGGTCCCCAGACAGCTCCGGCCGCCGCCCCGGCCCCGCACGGCCCCGCCGCGCCCGCAGGGCCGCCCCTCACCTCCCGCGCAGCGGTGCCGGGCTGGCTCCGCGCACCGGCGAGCGGGCAAACAAACAGCTCCTCCGCCACCACAGCGCCCTGCCCACGCCCCGGCCGGGAAACAAGGCCGTGACCGAGCAGCCCCGCCCGCCCCGCGGCCCCTCGGCAGGGCAGGGGCAGTCACACCGACCTGCGGGCGGGCGGCATGGCGGGCCCGCGGCCCAGCGGCGGCGGGAGCGCTCTGCGAGGGCTCCGCAGCTCCCCGCTCTGCCACAGCACCGTCGGCCCCGCCGCGCCCCCGCGGCTCCGCCCCGCCCCGCCGGTCCCGCCTCCCTTCGGCCCCGCCCGGCCCCAGCGGACAGCGCTGGCCCCGCCGTCGGCGGGCGGGAGCCGCGTTCATTGCCCCGGGAGCGGGGTCGTACCGGCGCACGCTCCTCCTGGGCTTCACGGCCTTCAAACCCAATCCTGGGGAAAGGGGTCCGTCTGCGGGGCCAGAATAAGTCATACGAATTAGGCGTGTTTCTTCATACCGCCTGAGCGCCAATGTGTGCCTCTAAAGAGGAGTTTTCTCAAGGGCAGTACTAAAAACAAAACAACCAGTTTTGGAAATTAAGGTTAACCAAAGCCTTTAGATCCGTGGGAAACTGAAACGCCTGCAAACTTCATCTGCTGTTTCTGCACTGCCAGCAAGCGGGTTCTTCACCCGACCCCCAAAAAACACCACCTGCTATAGCTACCAGAAACTACATTCCCTTACCCGAGGTAACTCCAGGTAACCCTTCTAGATATTTGCGGCTAGTCTAAACAAGATCTAGCTGCTTATTCCTTCCTTCGGTCAGTAACCAGCTCTAAAAGGCTGAAAGCTTAGGGGAAGGCCAAAAAGGCATTGTAACATTAAATCCTAAATTCCACAAGGCAAAAGCCGGAAGATAGGCAGATACCTGCATAAATGAAAAAATGACACATATATATGGAGATGCTAAGAGAGTATGTCAAAATAACAAGTGGTGCGCAGGTGTCTCAAGTATAATTTTACTAGTTATAATGTTACAAACCCAACAGATTCTAATTTTAAGTAAGAGAGATATTTGTCAGAGGCCTATTTTTTAATTTAACAGCTGCTTAAAGATCCATTTTGAAAACATATGTATCATTTTCAGGACAAAATACAACTCCAATACAGACACGCAGCCATCTCCCACCATTGCCATTACCCTATTCATAGCATATGCTTGCTACCACTCAGTTTCAATACTGGGACAACAACTGCCTCAACTCCTCCACTAAATTTGCTGCTAAAATTGAAGTTTTGACCTGATTTTTTTTTTAAACTGAAACAGCGCATTTTACAAGACAAAGATCTGCTTTAAAACATAGTCTCCTGCTTAGAGGATACATTTTGATCACATACTGCAGCTATTACATCTTATTACCAGGCAAAAGATGGACAAACCCAAAGTTACATTGGTTAAAACCTCAAGTAATTCACTAGCACACAGCTTCTCTACTACCACACAGAAGAAAGAGGCCCTGCTCTCAGTTACTCTTCCAGCAGTGCTTAGATAACAAAATCAGGAGAAAAAAGAGGAAGAAAACTGCAGTATTATTTACCCAACTTCTTTTGCCAAATTGCAGAAACTATAAAGCCCTATCCATCAAAGTGGTGGAAACCCTACTTATCTCTTAGCTGCACTTGCACAACAATGACAGTGACTAACACCTTATTTTAGCTCCAGGAAAAGCTGTCCCTGTCCTAATGTACCAGTTTGCTGCCAATCATCATTCCAAGCACAGTCACCTCTATTGTACTGTGTAGGTAGCTCTATGAAGACAATGAGTAGATTCCATATAGTAGACAAAGAAACTACACATTTCTATAGCATTTCTTTTGCCCCAAGCATTTCAAATACATATTCTAAACTGCTGGCATGGCATGGGGAACAAATGACTTGAACTCCTGTCAGAGCAGCAGGCTAAGTAGGTTAGGACTAGAACAGAAGCATTGTACAAGTTCCAGTTATGGCACTGTGGATTACTGTGGTTGTAGCTCGACCCACAGACTTCATGTCATTACAAGAACCTGGGTAAGTGGGATGTAATGCACTGTTTTGTTTTACTGAGTCTGGAAGTAATAAGTAATGCCTGCCTATTTGTTGCAGCAATGAACATGAGATAAGTAGACAGGTAGATCAGACACACACACATCACCTTTGAAATAAAATTTAGTTTTGTTCTCTCTACAGTTTAGAGATCTGAATGGTTTGCTCTTCCCAAGGCAATATGTTCTGTGCCAATTCATTTGAATACAAATGCTCTAACATAGTTTAATTCATTGTCTTTGTAGTATCAACTGCTGGTTTGCGAATAGATAGTTTGGGGCTTTTACTGTTACAAGTCAACCCAAAGTTGGGGAAGTTCGTGGACTGAAAATGGGGCATGGATTCTTGCTACAAGGCCTTTGCTTCTTTCTTTGGAAAAAATTACCCATTTTGCTTTTCTTCACATGCTTGCAATGGTGTGATTAAAACATATTATTTTCCACTGCAATTGGTAATCCTTAGTATGATCTCACTAGTGCCAGATCTTATCCTAATGACAGATGGGAAACTGGGAACCATGGGTCCTATTTTAAGCTTCAGATGGTGGCACTTGATTTGCTCAAGAGTCAACCCCAGGCATTCCCAAGATATGCATCAGGGCCCAAGAAATCCCAAGGCTATATTTAAAATTATGAAAGTTTTGAAGCAATGTGTGTTTCTTTTCTCTGTCTTCTTTTTTTCTTTATAGTTAGAGGAGAATATCTTTAAAGGTTAGAATATCTTTTCCTGAGAAAATCTTAAGTTCACGTTGCTCATTCATTTCAGGATTGCACAAATTTGTTTTATCACTGATTGCACTATTTTGATGGACATAAAATGCAATTTCACTATTTTAATCACTTCCAAACTGTGAATTTTTACCCTAGAAATAGATTTATCACAAAACTCACATGTATAACCACACATGGAAGACAGAACAGATTTGGGATACTTAAGCACTACATTTGAAGGGGTTTTGATCTCCCACAATACACACTTCAGAGTACATTAACAGAATTGCATGCATTACAGTGAAAAAATTCTTAGAGGTACAGTATGTTTATGGCCTGCATTCAGATCAGCTTACATTAATAGCAGAAAAAAATATTGTATTACTCATGTGTGTTTCATGTAGTTTCTGGATTTTTTTTTACATCTGCAACTGTTAGCTTACAGCTTGCTTATTTAAGAAAGACAAACCTGCCATAAAGAATTACACTGATAACCTTGACTACTACAACAGTCCATTTTTGAAAAGATATGAAAATAAAGGTGACACCGATCTTTTTTTTCAATTAGCAGTCCCATTTTTCCCAATTACTCCTACAATTATTCACCATGAAGTAGTCACAAAATAGGTTTCATACAGACAGACTTTTATGCATACATAATTGAGGCCCAGCTTGATCCTACCATGCACTGAGGGCTATTTTTAGCCTGGTTTCTTCAGTTTATGTAATGATGAATTTTCAGAGTGTCCCCAACTCACCCTTTAACTTTGAATTGATCATCTAAGTAGAACTCAATTTGACAGAGGTACTGAAAATTTCCACAAGTTTTACAAAAATGGGAAAGGGGCCATAGCTTGAAAATTTTATAAGAACTTCTCCACTAATAACTGATTCTATGCACCCATTTTTACTGTGTAGTAGAGCAAACCAAAAGTTGCTTCCAAAATGCTCAGAAGAAAGACTGTAAAGGAAACGAAATTTGCTGATACAAAAGATGGCAAAAAAGTCCTATTTGTTTCAACTAAGGTATTTTTTTGAGCTCAGTGGGCGCTGGATGAAGCATCCCACCACCATACCTTATCCCAAACCCCCGAAACAGGTGCATTTTAACATAGGCTAAGAGAAAAAAAAAAGCTGACACACGTTTTTCTAAATAAAATACAGTGCCAGGGTTAAAATGGCAGCTGAAGGAAAAGAAAAAAAGAACTTGTAAAAGTATTTATAAAATATTGCTGGTTGCTCCTTTTCTTGTTCTTCAGGATCATTAAAGTATTTCCCGTAAAGAGGGAATGCTGCGCCTGGACGGCACCGAGATGTGACGCTGCACGTCCTCGTGTGCCGCTCCCTGGCGCTGTGTGCGCCACACTGCAGGCAGAGGGAGTCTGGAATAGGGGCTTGGAGCTGGGAGATCAGAAGTTCTGATACTTGGACAACGCCTTTTGAGGTTTTCCTTACATTATTTCCATTAAAACACTATTACGGTTAAAACAGATATAATAAATATAAACTACAATAGTATTTTTCCGCCAGAAAACCGTTATAATCTAACAGTTAGGTAACCATTCTGACCATACGTGGAAAGTAAACATAAAATAGCAAAAGACCATGCATCATCTCCTCCGTCCCTCTCCTCTCCACTTCCTTGAAACTGGGATGATGTACATTTTAAGTCAGGCTAACTTAAAGAAGAAAGGCTGATGTCAGGACTTTCCAAATGAAACACACACTTGAGGTAAGAGAAGAGTGATAAATGCACAAATTATACAGTCACAAATACAATTTACAGATTGTGTGCGGATCGAGGATTTTCGCTACTGCTGAAGCATGTACCACGGGTCCTAAAGACACTTTGTATTTACAATTATAGAGTAGAAACATACTCAAATGATGTACTTTTCATAAATTAGCACATTGCTTTGATGTTATTCTTACTCACCTTTACATACTAAGCCTACTGTCACACATCAATTAACATGGCAAATTAAAGTAATAATAATATGTACTGTATTCATATGGAACAGACAAGTTAATTGCATGCTGCTGTACAGCTTGCATTTAAAGTAATCGCTCTGATTTTCCAGGTTCCAAAATTCAGCTTTACATTCCAAACTGACAGCTGTGGTACAGTAACTCTAAGACTGAATGGTACTCACTTGGTTTTACCAATACACCACTGTTCTGTTAAGTGAAAAGAAACATCAGTCTCTGACATTCCTTCCCTGGCGCTTTCGGGAAGATCATTCTTCAGCCAGCATCTCAGGGATGCAGGCACCGGCTGCTTCTGTGCTGGCAGGAGGCTGAATCGCTGACAGTTTCACTGATGCATTTCCCTGTTGGATACAGGAAGCAAGAGAAGAGGCATAATCTTTTGTCAGTGCACATGACTTGTACAGCAGAGAAAGCCATTTCTAAAAATAACTAGACAGCATATGACTCTCAATGCTACTTTCCTGATGGTCTAGTGGTCAGCCAGGTTCACATCCAGGAAAAGATTTCTTATTTCAATACATTTTTCTAGTACATACCTTAGTTTTCACTGCTTCTGTGGATGTAATCAACAACCCCTTCACTGCTCAAGAGAAATTTAGTAAGATGTATTACTCACTTGGAGAATAATTTGCCAATTGTCAAGTATAACAGAACAAGACTGATTTGTTTCTACCTTTAAGAGTTTTCTAGGGCCTGTAAAAAACACATTTTCCCACCCTGCCATCAGCCATAAGATCACAGCTTTCATAGGCTCCGCTACTTTTCTGAAATTGTCAGGGGGGAATATTTTGTCTCCAACAGTCAGGCAGCTTAAGAATCAGGGGGCTCATCCCTACCTTCCTCTGCAGTGTCACACAACAGAGGCCTTCTAAGAACTCAGTGACAATGACCCTTCTGTAACACACACTTTCAACACTGCAAATGCAACTGCTGTGGACCTACTACTGTGTTCTAAACTAATTGTCTTGTGCTGCTAACATCTCAGCCACAGAAGCACAGAACTCAGTACCACTCCAAAACACACATTATAAGCACCCAGGGTGGAGAAGCCTATGCTTTTAACCATGACACTGTGGACCTAGTGAAGCATACAAACTCCTTAAGGCTAGCTCAGTTTCTGCAGCATGGAACCATCTCATTATTTGGTTCACATTCCTTGCAGGTTCCATGTTGCAGGAAACTAGGTCCCACCTTGCCTTTCTCTTCGACAATGGGCACAGATTACCTCTGTGGGGACAAGCTGACCTCTTTCCCCTAACCACACACTCCTCTTTGCAGTGGCCTCAGGCCACAGTGATACCTCAGCCCTGAGCACTCCACAGCTTTGTCTCCTCAAGGCCTGAAA
Organism: Pseudopipra pipra; assembly: GCF_036250125.1. Taxonomy (NCBI): domain Eukaryota; kingdom Metazoa; phylum Chordata; class Aves; order Passeriformes; family Pipridae; genus Pseudopipra; species Pseudopipra pipra. The sequence continues at coordinate 63,002,748 of NC_087551.1, forward strand.
TGCATTGGTCTTACCAATGAAGGTGCTATCAATCTACACATGTGAAATGGTATTCTTGCATATATAAGACATAAGATTGTATTTAAGACAGCCTGATTATAACCTTGTATTTTATGATATCTACCTCATTGCACAATAAAATTGCTCAATTCAGACAAAAGAAATCTCCATCACAATCAAGACCCATGTTTTGTTCCAGCCTGCTATGGTGAAGGGTTTGGGATGAAATCACCTGTTGGCCGATGACAAGGAACTCCAGTGAGACACAAACCAAACACCATCAACCTCCTGAATACATCCCTGAGGAAAGGGATCCCTTTAAGTTTGTTTTCTGACTCTAAAGCTTTTAAAGATCAGCTAATGTATATTTGCACAGTCCAGAAGAAGCTTATCTATCTTAACACAGAAAAGGTTTCTTATATAATGCATTTTAGAAGCAGAGTGCTTTAGATTTAGAGAAATTTGCTTGTGTAGAGCCAACCTGCCCGTATTGTTGGACACTGCTAAAATAGGGAATATTATTTTTCCTCGTACTGCTTTCATAAAACCGACATGCCAGAGGAAGAAGCGCTCATGCAATGTCATCTGCATCGCTGGCAGTTTTCATTCCTCTCACACAAATCTTACCAAAAAAAGCAAGGTCACGGATTATTATCTATGGCGTGAGGAGGCCGCGGGAGTGCAAGGCAAGCAAACCCCCAACCTCGAGTCCCTCTGTGGAGCCACTGGCTCCCACCTGAGGCACGCCCTTGGACCGGCTCTCCCCTGCAGGCCTAACACCGGTGCTTTTATTTCCACAGCCTGCCCGGAGGGCGACCAAGCCGGAGCTGAGGGAACCGCCACGTTCATTCCCTCCCGGCAGCCGCCTCCCAGGATGTGCAGGGCACAGCGCTCGGCTGACGAGGCCCCGCCTGCAGCCGTGACAGCGGCACCCCGTAAAGAAACGATCTTGTCAGGAACAGCGTGTACAAGCAACACGAAAGGAGGGAAAACAACTGCGCGGAGCCCCGCGCCCGCCGAAGGCGGCCGGAGGGGGCCCCGCGGAAGAAGGGAGGGAGACCCGGCCCCGCGCTCCGGCGCCTTTCCCCGAACTCCCCGCCCCTGCCCCGGCCGCGCAGCTCTTGCCTGTGGCCATGAGCGAGTCACCCCCGCTCCCGCTGAGGCACCCCCGGGCTGACGGCTCCGTCTCGCCCGGCCCCCCACAGCCATCCCGCCTCCCGCCCGCGGTGGGGGACCCTCACCCGCCTCGCCTGGGCCGCCCACTCTCCTTCCCACCCCGCCGTCGCTATCCCCTTCTGTGGGGTGGAATGGAACGTCCCTCCGTACACGCAGCTGCCTCCACGACTTGGTACTGCCTGGAAGGTGGGAGCACAGGGAAAAAACAGCGGCACAATGCGGCGTAGGGGTGTCGTTATGGCCGTTGGGGTTCTTCAGAAAGGAGTCGTAGGAAGGAATGACAACGCTATCGTCAAGTTCCCTGGTGGTCTAGTGGTTAGGATTCGGCGCTCTCACCGCCGCGGCCCGGGTTCGATTCCCGGTCAGGGAAAAGTGTTTTTGCTCTCCAACTCTCCTGCGTTTTTGGATTCTTTCCGACCTTCTCCTGCTTTTACAATTCTGGGAGCATCGGCCCGCTGCTGTGCGAGCGCGAGGCGTGGGCATTACTTCCCAGCTGCGAGTATTAATACACATTTGGCAGCGTGGAGGAGTCGTGCACAAAGGCAATGAGCAAAGTCACAGCTCTGGGCAGGGGAAGTGTGGCCAGGTGTAGTGTTTGGAAGTCTTGACTTCACAGAACTACCTGTGGACACCCCATGGTCGTGCATAGGGAGTCTAGAAGTCAGCAGAGGCTGCTTAGAGGGGTAAAAGTAGGGCTGTTGGCCAGCACTTACAAATACCATAATTTCCTTTTTTTTTTGGCTGCTCTTACAGTTTAGGGTGTTTCCACATCTTTCTCCCCAGAGGTGAATGGTTACTTAGTGGTATCACAAATCTTTGAACCATCTCTGTTATGGGGAAAGGCTGAGGAAACTGGGCCTGTTCAGCCTCAAGAAGAGACAAATGAGAGGAAACCTCATCAATGTCTACAAGGATCTGAAGGGAGGATGTCAGGAGGAGGGAACCAGGCTCTTTTCAGTGGTGCCAAGCAATAAGACAAGAGGCAACGGGCAGAATCTGATGCACAGGAAGTTTCACCTGAATATGAGAAAGAACTTCTTTACTGTGCTGGTGTCCAAGCACTGGAACAGATTGCCCAGAGAGGTTGTGGAGTGTCCCTCACTGGAGATATTCAAGAATCATCTGGATGCAATCCTGTGCAATGTGCTCTAGGATGACTCTGCTTGAGCATGGAGGTTGGAGCAAATGACCTGCTGTGATCCCTTCTCTGACTCATTCTGTGGTTCTGTGACCCGCTTAGCTGTCTGTGGTGTGTATGTGCCTCTCTGACCAAGTGCTGTTTCCCCCAAAGAAGGTGGGAAGAGTTTGTCCCCTGCACCCCTGTCGTGGCAGAAGGGGGACTGCAGTGCTCTTTGGTGCTTCCTCAGCTAAGCTACAGACTGTCTTTGTGCAGTGCATTTGCACAGCCCCCACCATGCAATGCATATGGTTGGGGGGGTGCAAGTAAGAGATAAGATATTCTTCTGGAGGTGGAAAGACATAAACAAAGAGACAAAGGGATTTTTAATACCTCCCTGCAATTAGCACCTGTCTTGCTCTCTCCTGCAATGAAACCCTCACCACAACTTAGAATCATTATTGTTGGAAAGAGACTTTTAAGATTATCACGGCCAGCCGCTGACAGAGCACCACTGCCATGTTCACCATTGAACTATGTTTTTTTAACACTTCCAGGAATGGTGACTCCACCACTTCTCTGGGCAGTCTTTTCCAATGCTTAACAACCCTTTTCATGAAAAAAAAATTCCTAATATATAACCTAAACCTACTCTGGCACAACTTGAGGCCGTTTCTTTCTCGGCTCCTAAAAATGGTGTGGATTCTCCAGTATGTGTGAAGGGAAGAAGTGATGAGAACAGGGTAAAGCCTATTCCAGTCCTGCAGCAGGGGGTGCCTCCCCTTCTCCTCCACCCAGAGCTCACAGCTCTGTCCTGTAGCAGTGCACAATCAGCTGCGCATCCAAATCCTCATCTGGGGCTCCAGCAAGAGCTGCTCTTCTTCACCTGTAGCCCCCCGCTCCCACACCTGCCCCTAATTTGTAGGGTGAGAGGGCAGTGGGAGGACGTCTTCTTTCACACTGGAACAGTGCCTGCCTGTGGTGAGCTCATGTTGGCTTGCTATGAGGTGCCCACCTACACCCCCTCCTCAGCAGTACAGGGGGAGAAAATAAGATGAAAGACTTGTGGATTGAATAAAGGGAGTTTAATGAAAAAAAAAAAAAGGCCCAGTACATGTAGCAGTTGCTTTGGAAGAAAAATACCTTAAAAATTAATCCCTTCCCCCACCCTTAATCTTGCATTTTATTACTGAGCACAGTGGTTATAGAGTAGGGAATATCCACTTTGGTAAGTTTGGGTGGGCCGTCCCAGCTGAGTCCCTGCCCAAATTCTCCCTCTCCTGACACTAAGCCTACTGGCCTTGGGAGGGAGGCGTGTTAGTGTCTTGATGCTGTGGAAACACTGATCAGCAGTAGCCAAAACACTGCTGTGTTATGAACACCCTTCTAGCTACAAACAGAAAGCACAGCACTATGAGGGCTGCTAAGGGGAAAATTAACTCCATTCCAGCTGGACCCAGGGCACTGCCATAAGAAATACTATCAGTATTTCTTGGTAAAACAAGAAATTCTGATAATAAATGAACATAATAGTTAGCTTAGACAGACTACAAGCCAGGGGCTAGCACACCTGGGAGATTATGCTTTAGCAGGGATTCTCCCTGCTGCCAAGAGCAAGCCACGGCCCTTGCATCACCCATGTAACTCCTTGGTACTGGCAGGCCACTCTTTATGTGGGAGTACTTCGGTCTGATGTGAAAACACCACTGGAAATAATGGTTTTGGCTGCCTTTCTCAGGCATGCCAGAGACGTACTGCACCCTGGGCTGCCCTTCAATGCAGATAGGAGTGTCTCATGAGAAATCCCAAGGTCCTACACTATATTTTGTATGCCAAGCTTCAAGAAGGTGCAAAGGGATGGGATAACTTTTGCTTTAAGGCAGAAGGCAAACAGTCAACAGGGCTGTTGTCACCTCTTAGGTATTAAGAAAAAGTGCCAAATAATAGTTAAACCCAAGAACCAAAGGATGTCACCTAAGGAATTATTGCATTCCTATGGCTGGAGATTGTTAAGAGTGGGCTGGGCAAGCATCTCATCAATGCTCTCAAACTGGATCAGGGGAATAGCTCAGTGGGTCACCTAAGATCCTGAAAGTCACAATTATATTATTTCATCTTGCGCTTTCCCCTTTCATTAACAGTTCACATGAGCTGCACTGAGCTGTGTAGGGCCCTGAGATTCTTCCCTCCCTCTTAGATCTCAGTGAAATGCCTTACCAAGTTGGTGGAAGAAGTTTCTAGTTTCTACCTCAAAAAATGATGCATTGTTTTAGAAGGAGCTAAAATGAATTACAGGTGTTGACTAGCTTCCAAGGAAAGGTATATGTATGGGTTTACAGAATAGGAACAAAAAAAGCATCTCCTTTGGTTTTAACTCATTTTGTAGTAGGACATTTGCAACACTTTTAGCACCTTAAGTCCACCTTCAGAGTCACCTGAGAAAGGATAATCATGTGTAAGATTTTAGAAACATGGAAAAGCCACCACACTACCTCTTGCACACAAAGAAAGAGTAGTTTTCAATATTTTGTTAGGAATACTAGCATAGTCTCTGAAGAAACTATCTAATGGCCTTCCCAATCTGTTTTCAGTCCAATGACAGACCTGAAATTTTCCCTTGTGCAGATGGCAAATATCCACCTGGCAAGGAGTAAGAACAGTCCTCTTGCTGGTGTCCTTCCTGTTCATGTCCCATTGTAATTAAAGGTATCCTGATTTGGGGTGAAATGACTCCAGAATCAGTGTTCACCTTCAGCGTGTGTTGAACAGTTTCTGATTCCCTGTTTCCTGGACCTTAGATTAATGTGACAGAGGAAAAGAACAGAGTACTTGTTTTTAACAGGTGGAAGAACCATCCTTCCTAGAGTCTTTGTTGATATTTTTGTTTAAAGTAAAAAATAACTCATGATGCTGGCATGCTGAAACCCCAGAAAAGGCAGGCAGTTTTACAGAATAGCAGCAGTGCAATCAGAAGCACATTACAAAAGTGATCTGTCTAGAACAGAGATATTGCAAACAAATATAAGATTATTAGTATCACATTTTGAAAGTGTAGCTGAATTTGCTTTTAACTGGATAGATTTTGAAATACTAGCTCACAAGTACTTTTACTTTCATTTCTCTTCTTCCTCAAAAGTGTGACCAAGTGCTTTTTATCTCACAGCAAAGGCTGATGGGAATGCACTGCAGAAGAAATAAGAATAGTAAGGAAGACAATATCTTAACAGTAGATCAACTTAAACTACCAGCTGAGTCAACTTTTTTTTTGTGGCTACCTCCCTTAGGTTATAGCCCTACATTAATTCCACTTCTTAAGATTTTTTCCAATCTTATATGAAGTAGCTTGGCTGGGAGTGAACATAAAATTTTGCATGACTTTTACAACTGGCAACTCTTTGGAAAATGGAACATCTCCTTTTTTTAAAATAGGCATATTTTCTACTTGCCCTCATGTTTCATTTCTATCATGCAGTCATTAAATTTATTCTGTTCCCAGGACATTCTGGTGGCCGCTTATGGCCTTATTTTTTGTTTTATTGCGGACATAGACAAGTACAACTTCGTGGTGTCCTCTGCAAGGCAACGAGCCTCTGCCTATTGATAAAAATATCGTTGGAACACGCCACGAGGTGGCAGCCCGGTCCTATGTCTGCCCCCACCCACCTATGGCTCCCAGAGCCGTCCCTGCTCTGGAGGTTTCAGATTCAATTCCATAGGTTAACATTGTGCCCGTTCATTCCAACAAGTAATGAAGGCTTTGTATTTGCTGATAAAGCCAACTTCATGCACCAATGAGGTTGTTATTAAGGCAAATTATATGCAGCCTAGTTCAGAAGTTGTACATGGAAACTTTACAAGCTGTCTTAACATGGCATTTAAAAAAAAAAAAAAAAAGAAAAAAGAAAAAAGAAAAGCCACACAGTATTATCAGGAGTACGACTTGGACTCTAAAACCTCATCCTATCTGTGGCATTAATACATTAATGATACATACCATTACCAGAGTGACAAAGAACCACGTGGCCCTGGATGTGTTCACCCTTACAGCTGCTCTTTTGGGACCAGCAGCATCCCTGCTTTTCACCTGTAGATTTTGAACTGAAGATCATGCGGAAAGTTTGTGCCAAGGCAAAGAAGAGAAGAAGAATTTCTGCATCCTAGGTCAGGATCCCAGGGCATTGGCTGCCCAGAGACACGAGGCAAGGTCTGCTTTCATTCCCTTCTGCATGGATTCACAAGGATGGTGAGCCATGGGAGCAGTCTGTGCTATGAATTAGTGCTATTTTCACCATGGCAGTCAAATGACACAAAAAAGGCGAAGTGTTTATTAAACTGCTGAAGGTAGAAGAAAAAAAACAACCCTAAAAGAAGCTTTCAGGCACACAATCCCTTCTCCAGACTTTTTCCCCATCCTATTATCTGTCCCAAGATTCTTTCTGTAAAATATTGCTGTCTTAAAATATAACTGTAAATCTCTTCCCTAGCTACAGATTCAATATGAAACACCTTCTGGACAGTAAGATAAAAACATAACCTCATTTCACATCCTCCTAGGACTGTCCCTTCAGAACTACAGTTTGGAAATTTACTCTTAATCATATTTTAAGAGAAATTATTTTATCCTAACCAAGGTATTTTATTTAAGGTAATGTAAACAGAAGTCCAATGCAGATTAAATTACCACTCACAGATCTGCATAATGTTATCCAAGGACCATTTTCCAGCAAGTCCTTTAACGGGAGCAATTGCCATATCCTATTAAGAAGTGGTCTGATCATGAAATTATGAAAGCTCTGATCCTTTTCAAAGTCTGAACTTTTGCATGCTGAAAATCTGTTTTCTAGACCCTTTTTATACTGCCTTGTGGCTACAGTCAGTCATTACCTTCTGCCTTTCCATGCTTTGTTTCCCATATGCTCTTTTGATTCATCACATTTTAGTAAACTATATTGACAACATTATTATGCTGTGCCTAATTTTTGTCTTGCTGGCAGGAAAACATAGCTGGGAAGTGCCAGTTTCCCCCCAAAGCAGGAAAATAATAACAGACTATAAATTGCTATTACAACACATGGTCTGGCTGGTGGTGCTGTCTGCTGCATGTAACAGGGAATAGCAGTGACCCAGACAAGGACAAGGTTGCTGGGCTGATGGAGCATGGCCATAGCAGAGTGCCTTCTGCAGCTCTGCCATGGAGCGGCTCTGCACCCAAACTGGTCCTGCATCCTTTGCAAGGGATTTTTTTACATAAATGACAACTCTGATTACTAGAAATAGCATAATTGGTATTTTGTAAGCTGCAGATCTGCGCAAAGTTCTAGCAAAATAAATGAAAAAACAGGAATGATTTTCTTTTCTGTTCAGATGACTACCCGTGTAATTCTATTAGGATGAAGTTTTGCAATATCTAATCTTCAGTTTGTTCATTCTCCACCCCAAGCCCGGTAGTAAGTCTCAATTTCAGATTTGTTTGGACTATGGCCTTGGGTCAATTGAAATGGAGTTTCTTATTGTAGCCTGCTGGGTGGCTTTCATCCCTCCTACCATCTTAAGGGGAGATGCACTCATCTCCCCTTAAGCAACCAGGCTGAAGCTGAGTGTGAAGCACGTGAGAGGATGAACATGAGCTCGTAAACTCCTATCACCATGACTCCCCTGCTACAAGGCTCACAGGCAGCCTCTGTGTGTGTGCCAAACCTGGTTCTGAAGTGCTCACCCTTGGGCTTACCACCATGATCTTCCCAAGTCTGTCTTTGGTGAGAAAGGAGTGACAGGTGGCTGGTGGTTCTGGCTGTGGATGCAGGTAAAATGCAACAGCTCCCTGTGGCATGCTGTGCTGACACACTTCTTCAGAAACACAGAAGTTTAGAACAGGTGCCCATCACCCCCTACATGTCTGCTTTCCTGGTGACTGCACTCTGTTGATGGGCTATTTGCAAAACATAACTCTCAGCAGCATGAGGCAAACACACTGCAGGCAGCAGGAGCAGGCAGCTGTTTGCCTACAGGCAGGCAAGAGTCACCCCACCCCAGGCATGAGGCAACGATTTCCCCAGGACAGCTCAGCACAGCAATACACAGAAGCAGCGTCCTCTGCTTATTCATTCCCATCATATTGGTATATTTACAAATATTATAGTGCTCCTGAAAACCAAGTATCTTAAAATCTTTTGTACCTAGTGTTTATTATGGTTTGCTGATCCTCCTTGAAGAGTAAAAAATTGAACAATTAAAAGTAATTTAATAAGTTCTGCTTCTCTTCTGGTCATACAATTTAAAGGGGATTTTCTTCCATGTCATCCCTTATGCCATCAGAAATTTGTCTCCCTCACTATCATCTGGGCTCCAGGAGAGCTACTATATTCTATTAAGCAGAGGCTTATGGTAAGGGCCAGAAACTCAGGTGCTCACAAGATGATGATGAGTTAGGAGACAATCTTTCCCCTGGAGTCTAAAGTCTAATTAGACAAGATCAAGGACAAGAATTAAATAACACTATTCCAACTTTACAGGTGGGTAGCCAAGAAGCAGGATAACAAACAGTTGTATTTCTGATGTATTTAAACACTCAAAAGTAGCTGGACCCCCAAAATTTTTAAAAATCAGACAAATAAGAATGCGTCCTCTAAAGTTTTGCAGGATTGAAAGTGTAAATGACTTTGTTTATACAAATAATCACAATGAAGAGGAATAGTTCCTCTGTGTCCCTCAGAAGGACATCCTTAGTCCATCTGCAGGACAAGTCCTAAGTGCATATTGATGAACTATAAGACTGATTTTGAAAAGCAACGGGGAACTCCCTTCCATTGCTGAAAAAGTCATGCATGTTAACAATAGCTAAAAAATATCTCTCTAACATTTCTAGCTCTTCTTCCCTTAAAAGGTTATATACAGTAAAAAAAGGGCTTCATTTACCATTTTTTTTGTCTCCAGTTTGGTCCACAGGGACAGAAGTACCCCACTGCAAAAGCTGTGCATACAAGCAAGCAGGTTTTACACATTTGTATTGAATTATTACTTCTCTTTTGTTTTGTTGGTGGCTACTGCTATTGGGCATCCTTGGGGTTTGACGGTCACATCAAAGGAGCGGCTCTGGCGTGAGAACCGGTCAAAGTGAGCCAGATAATTAATGGATTTATTACTGAGGTCGGTTCCCATGATTGTCGGTGGGCAGCAGCCACTGCTGTGTCGTAATCCTCATTCGCTTGGTAAGGCACACACTGCCTTAAAAAGGTTTAATGATCCAACAGTGATTTACTAATGGGAATCTTGTTTGTCAGTTTAGCAGACCTTGAAGGAGGACAGAGCAGCATATGCAGGTCAGTTTCCAGCAGTACCAAGAAATGGTTTTCTTTGTTTTGTTTTGAGAATGCTGTTTGTAGCATTTTTATCCACTAAATCCAATAATAAAATGAAGGGTCAAAGTCATTGTAGCGGGCAGGTATCAGACTCCTGATAACATGAGCAGGGAAGGAAACAGCCATTGGTGACAGCAGATTGAGGCTGAAGATCTGAGATAATTATCAAAAAACATTCACTTCAGCTTTTATGATCAACAAAATGACAAAAAGTGTGGCGAGGGGGACTGGGACAGCCTGATGAAATCACAGGCTGGCAGCTGGTCCTTGCCACCAGCTGCTGCTGGGATGGCTGCCTGGCAGGGACCTTTCACTGAGGTTGCATCTCCTTCATGTTGGGAAAGGAGGGAGGGAGACACCTGGTGGGATGGCTGCCCAAAAAGAGGGCAGGGGAGGGAAAAGGAGAGGAAGCAGCTTTGCCTACCCAGAGGGAAGGAGATGCTCTTGCTGCCCAAGGAGGCAGCATCCCAGATGCCATTCCCCCTTGCCACCCTGGTGCCTCTTAAGGAAAACAAACCCCAGAAAAGCCAAGCAAAAGAAACTCCCTTCTCCTCCACCAAAATACATTTAGAAAGCCACAAAGAGAGAGGAGGGAGGGAGAAAAACAATGTTATCTTATTTTAGGTTTTATATATTAAAGTCAAGAGTTATGCTGGCAAGTGACATTAAAAACTATGTGAACAATCAACACACAACATACCTCATCTTTTTAATCAAGTTGCAAAAATGTACCTTGAATGCATAACTTTTCTTTTAAACTACTCAAGGGAGAGAGTCCTCCTAAAGAAAATTAAAGTTACTTGTCTGTCTGAAATATATATAAAAAATACAGCATTCTGAGTTAAATCAAAACAAAGGGGGAGAAAAAGTATAGGCCTTTAAGTAATTATAATTTTGTCTTCTTAGGTTTCTGTATTGCCTTGTAGTAATTTGTTAGATTTTCACTTACCACACAGTAATATGTATGGGTATTCTTTACAAGTAAAACACTTTTCATTGACCTTCTATTGAGACACTGTTTCCTGCAGCACTGTGTGCAGAGCTCTTGCAGTGTAACACACATGAAGACACTGGCAGCGTTCAAAATTTCCTAGCAATCACAGTTTCAGTGTTGTATCAAGGTATTTTTTCATCGTGAAGACTTTCCTTCGTAGAAGAGAAAAATGCCAAATATGGACTGAGCAGAAAGCAAAATCAAGTCAACACCTCAGAAGGACTTTCCTGTACAATAAGTAATAGCACTCTTCAGATAAACATTGTCTAAAACATTTAGCTTTACTCGAATTCAATATTGGCAGTTGTATCTGTAAAAAAAGAGTCTGCCTCTCCAGACCATGAAAGTAATCGCCCAGACATACTTCATTTTATTTCCCATAATAATTTCCTTTTGCTTCTGATATTTGATTATCTAGGATATGACACCAATTCATGTGTCCCAGCTTCGCCTTGCCACCATGAATGGAGAAAAATACCCCTTAAAAATAAATTATATTGGTATCATCTTATAATCACCACCACAGCTGCAGTCAGATCATTAAGAGAACTTCTGAAATTAGTGTTGAATGAAGTGTTGAGTGGTCTTAGTTTTAAAGGATTGATAGATGATGACAACACATTATCACCAAATGATTTTGATATTGTTCTGTTGTTTCTTCTGGTGAGGAGTCTGATTCTTTGAAAAACTTAGATCACATCTCCAGAGATTATGCAAGATAGGGAGAAATTCAGTTGCCTGGCCACACATATTTAGTGCCACTTAAGCAACTTGGGTTTCCCAGGCATCATCTGCACAGAGGCAGAGGTGACACAAGACACAAAGGAGACCTGCACCTTCCAGAGATTGAAGCCCAGCTTAGGACATAGCAAACATTTAGGCAACTAAATGCTGAGTGATTGTATTTACACATTAATAGCAGTTTACAACTTCCAGTAGTAGCAATTACCAGGAAAACAAAACAAAACAAAAAAAATCCCACGTATTTTCAGATACGTCAAAATATTGTTTCATTTGGAAATCAGGAAAGGTTTAGTTTACCCTCAAGTGAAGATCCCAGCATTTCTAGCACATGCCTGGTGCTCCTCTGCTTATCATTTCTTGTTATGGTGGGATGTGTTGCTGCAATCATCCCTTTGAGGTTTTTACACATTAGCTTCCAAACACGCAAGTACTTGCTGAGTAAAAAGATGAAGCAGAGAAACAGAGCACAAATAAAAAGTTCACTGCTGAGTAAAATTAACTCAGGTTCACGCAATGACCTCACAAAAATGAGGCTTGCAAACAAAGCTATACCAATTCCTTCATCTTTTCTCGAAGTTGGACAAAACTACCAATGACTGTTCAATCACTCAGGTCCTCATTTGTGTGATCTCAGGCTATCTGTGCCTGTAGAAGCAGATGACTAATGAGGTTTGTGAATACAAAGCTGGTAACAGTCCACACTTCAGTAGATTTTCTGATATTGTATCTTCTGATTAAAAAATGCTTGTGACCTTTTCCTGTTGTAAAGAAATTCCTCATTTACAATAGCCCTAAGAATTTGCCAATATCCATGTCCCAGGCTTATCTCACGACATCCTGATTAAAGTGTCATCTTCCAAAATAGCTGCAAACAAACATTTTGAAAGCTTACACTAAGGAGGCAGCAGCATGAACTGGCACCTCCTGGCGGTCGTTCAGGCAGATGTAGTCACAACTATGAGATGATTATTCTACTTTGAATATATGCATTCAACACTCAGCCACAGTAGCTGGTTTTTCTTCTGGCCAACACCTAATGCCGGATTTCCTCCACTTGCAATCAGAGCAAAGGGAGGACAGGCAGCACCGCTTCTCAATTGCCTGTCTTCTCTCTAGGATAATAATCTTCTCTCAGCAGCCTAAGTGCTTTTTATTTGCATTGCTGAGGGCTAAGGTTTCGAGCCTGCTAATGCTGAGTGACAGAATTGGTTTTTAGTTTTTTCCTCTTAAGAAAAACATTCTAGGAAATCGCATAACCTGCTTTGATCCTCTTGATAACTGGAATTTAAGGTTGCAAACCCACCCATTGAAAAGTTAGTCAAAGCCAACTGCTTACTGTTGAACAAGCAGCCTGATTTGCCTTCCTGTGCTATGTGCTATGATTATGTCCTAAATTATATAAATTAAAAACTTTATTCTTCATCCAGGTCCAGTTATCACTGAATGCATAATAAAGATAGAAAAATGCTGAAGTAAGGTTGCATATGCACAGCCACGAGTCCTATCTGTTGGATCTTAGTTATGACAAGTAAACAGCTTTCCCTTGCTCTGTTTTAAAAACTGCATAGACTTCTTCAGCTCTGACCAGTTAGCACAACCATCACCTGTTAGCACCAAAGCCATCAGAAGCTATTACCCTCTGATGTCTTTCCAACAGCACATGTGAAATATATCTCTCCATTAATTTCTCACTTGGGAAATCTTCATCCACTCTCAGAGAGGTTCCCAACAGGCTAGGAATGAACAGGCATGAAGGATGAGCTCCTTCTTCCTGTCCGGCCTCTCTAGGTGATTGAATTAAAAGAAACCAAACCAAACCAAAAGAGAACACAACAAGCAATAGAGGAGACGAAAAGGAACACAACAAGAAATAGAGGAAACATTAGCAACTCATCATCCATGGGTCTGGCCTGTTTTGTGAGTGAAAATAGGATAAGCACCAACAGGCTGCAGCAAATCCATCTGTGGTGTATTGTTTCAGGATGTTAAAATAACTACGCTTTCATCTAATCAGTGTCTCAGAAATATTTTTTCAAACTGACTTTTCTCTTTTTATTTAGAATGAGGCAGAATATTGCATTTGGGGAAACAAATTATAATGTTTTGGGGCACATCAATTAGATTGAAGGCCTTAGAGGGAACGAGTCAGTGGGTGCCAATTTTTTAACGATACATGAATTGGAGACCTCCTACCAGGCTCTTAGAAGGCAGGTTAATAGTTAACATCTTAAAGTCAAGGAGGACTGCAACCTGCTCTTTTTCATGTAACCCCCACTTTTTATATACCTGCCAGTTCATCAATGTCATCTTTTTTCTTGAAACTACATACATATACAGTGAATGGTACCTGAACTGTATGCTGCTAAAAATGGCAGCACAGAAGTACAGCATTACTGTCCTTAATCAGAAAAATGTCATATTCCTCTCCATACAATACTTCAAAGAATATCAAGGTTGATTTACAGTGCAGGGATTGCAAGGCTTCTTTCCCCTCTTTTGTCCATTTTTTCCATGGGACAGAATGCTGTTCAGAAGAATCACAACCCCTCCTCACCTAGGTGCTGGACATCAGCTGATTCAGGCAGGGATCGGTTCCCGGTTTAACATTTGGGAGAAACGGATCATAGGGAGTGAGCCACCAAGCTGAGGCTGCTGAGGCTTTTGATCTCAGGTGAAATATCTGTCTGACTGTAGGGTGATCACCCTTCTTCTGTGCCGCAGTCTTGACAGCTGTAACTTGGGCATTCAGACATGTAAGACTTCATGCTCATACCTTTAAACAGAGCTTTACACACCTTCCATAGAGGGACTTTGCAGGTCTCAGATGAAACAATAACAAACCCTTGCCTCAGTGAGAACTGGCAAATTAGAAGATCAAAACTGGAGGTAAAAACCACGTCCTCTCATTCTGTGTATTTAATGATGTCAATTAAACTTTTTGCCTTCTAAACCCTTAGTGTGGATCTAAAGGAAAGCTGAACCTAAAAACCCCAATGATTTTTGGGGCTCTCCAGGATGGACGGATAGGTTTGCATCATTAAGCACACTGTCAATGCAGAACCAGTTTACAAGCCTGAAAACCAGTGCTGTTTTACTGCTGCTTTTTCCTGCCTATTCCAGCACACACTGTATGAGACAGGCTTCCTGGCTGAACAAGGGGAGCAGAAGAGTACAGAGCAGCCAACAGGCTTGTTACCAGTGGCAGAAAACAATTGTGAGTCCACGAGTATTCCTCAAAAACAAACAAAAACTGCAACAAATCATCCATAAAACGCAGTCAAAAAGGACTTCGTTTAATTAGTGATATGTAAAGACTTTTGCATAGAAAAAGGTTAACAAGGTAATGCATAAAAGACCGAGTAGGTACAGTATTTTTAAAACAAATATTTTAAAGTATATTTTGCATAATGTTTAACATTCTCAATGCTTATTGCTTTCTCCACACAGCAGAGAAATCAAGTGCATAATAATACATGCTGTGCTTTATTTTTATTATTTTTTTTTTACATAAAATCTCTACTTCTTGACTGGATGTATTAAAATACTTATGTTATTTTAAGTCACTGTAATAGAAAATGAAAGCAAACCATTTTATGCAGCACTAGTTATCTGGGTATTGACAAAATAATTTATATCGATTTAATACATTCATTTTGGTTTGGAATCAAACCCACATTACAATGTTGGCATGTTAATAGCCAATTTAAAAATTGTCCCTACCATAACTTCATTCATACCCAGAGTGATCATTCTCCCAGAAACTGATAGTGAAAAGGAGAGGGATCTTACACGGAATCACCTAAAAGTAAATGTCCAAATACAGCTAAATAAGTTAAATTGAACTCTTATAACACTGAGTCTCTTGTATTGGCATGAATCAACTGTATCCAAGTGTGCACGCTTTAAATAGGTGGTTACTTCTGGGTGCATGACAAATTCACTGTTTGTGCAGATAGAGCTAGCACCATGTTTAAGCCATAAAAATGGGTGCCTCAGGGCTCACAGGCAGCGCTGAAACGTTTATTAATCCCAGCACTGATAAGATAATTGCTTTTGCCAGTGCTATGCTAGACGTCACAATTTAGCAAGTCTGTACAAAGAAAGTGAACTAAGGAAGTGACAACTAGGCCTGTCAAATTGAACATTCTTCCTGGGCAATCTTTTGGCTAAAAAGCCTTCTCCCCTTCAAGAGCACGCTCTGCCCTGGAAATGTATCTGAGTTCTGAAGTTGAATGCAGAATTTTGCCTGTCCCCCATACCATTTCTATACCTGTGCAATGTTATTTCTTTTAGCAGAACACACACATACATATATTTATTTATTATTTTTTCAATGTCAGGCACTTATGAAACTTAAACTCTTTTTCTAGCCTGAGTAGACCTGGTAGATACAATCCCTCACTCTCTGCCAAACAAGGATGCATAGCTGGAGAATTATTAGTTCTAATGTCTACATATTCCTAAGTATTTCACAGGAAACCTCTACGTGCCGATATGGTCACACTGTTATGAAAGCCGTTGCTGGTCCCTCAAGGTGCATGACCTCTCCAGCACCCCAGTGAGGAAGATAACTGTGCCGTTCTTCAGTGGACTTGCCGGCACCTCTCAGGCCCTTTGGGTGAAGGCGGCCACTCGGGCATCCTGAGCAGGAAGGACACACCAAGTCCCAGAGGCCCATGTGTGGGGGTGTGTGTGTGGGCACGTGGGTTGGGCACATGTGCGTGTGCTGAGGGAGAGGAGGGAGCTGGACTGGGAGGACAGAGGGGGGGACTTAAAATGCTCCAACTTCAGTCCCCCAGGGTCGGTACGATTTTGTGCTGCCTCCACTGCCGGCCTGCTGGGGGCTGGCAGTGGCTGATACAGCCAGCGGAGGGGTGATGGCTGTTGCCGCAGCTACGGCCGCGGCAGCCGCGCTGGGGGGAAGCATGGGGAAGGTGCCAGTGAAGGAGAGGGGGAAGCTCTGGGCAGCAGCTGTAGCTGCTGCTGCTGCAGCATGAACAGTAGCTGAGAGGGACAAGAGGGAGGTAGAGAGAGGAGGGACACAGGGAGCAATGCTGCCAGCGGAGGGAACTCTGAGGGCGGCATCGGTGTGGGCGAAGGTGGCCGTGAGCAGGGCGGAACCATGGGGGGGCACATCTGAGGAGAGTCTGCATGGGGCGGCATCAGAGGCGTGGAGTCCATTTGGCTGCAGCAAAGCGGCTGGGAGGTGGTGAAAGGCAGCTGCCCAGTGGTGAGGATGCAAGGGGTGGTGGTGGTGGGCCATGGAGGAGGTCATGGCAGCAGCTTCCCTCTGAGATGCACAGGTGCTCAGGTGAGACACGAGTCTAACACGCAGGGGGTCAGATGTGTCGAGACCTTCCACTGAAGTCAAGTACCTTGCGACTTCTGTCAAGCACTCTCGGAAGCCGATGCTCATGAAATCCATGGCCAGGGAATGAGCATCAAAATAACCTGCAAGGGGAGGGCAAAAGATGTGTTGAGTGTGGAGCTGGCTTCCCAGCCAATATTAGGTGAAACAGCCCAGCCAGTCCTGGCTCGGCTGCCCCATCACCCATTTGCCATTTATGGGTTAAGATGTGGAATATGAGAAGTTGGTTCTCTGATCTGTAAACGATCTCTGTCACCATCCCTGTAATGCAATAGGCTGCAGTTGTTTATGCAGACAATATACACATGAAAAGAACTAAGTCCATAAGACACTTAAAAAGATACATGACGCCTTTCCTGAAATTCCTCGGCAAGCTGCAGCAGTGCAGTGTTGATCCTGTATGTGTGAATGAGATGCTTATCCACACAAAGAAACAGGCTGGAGATCAGAGAGCTTGCATGTACTACCCTGCCTTTTCTTCCCTACACTGGCATTCATCCGAATGCTTCAAACTATTTCTTGACATTGTGAGATAGTTGTTGTAACTGCCGGGGTCCCATCTACTTCAGAGAGTCATTAAGACAATATGACATACGGTGTTACTTAACTACAAACTAAAAACATCTTGTGATGACTCTGCACACACACAATAAAAAGCTTTACTGAGAAAACGTTTTATGTAATGCCATTGCTAATTTGGAGATGGAAGACTGACAGTCATATGGCCCATGAGGTATTTCAACAAACAGCAACTGGAGCCTCACAGGCCCAGGACAAAAAAGCATTTGAAAAAAAACAAAAGTCTTATTAAATGCACATGAAATGATACACTCTTTCTAAAAGGGTATAGCATAAAATCTTGTGTTTAAGTTGCAGCTCTTCGACCAAAAAAACCTATTCCAGTTTTTGCAATTCTTCTATTTTAGTTTAAATGTAGTCTCCTTGGGGGAATAATATCCTATTCACTCCCAAGCTGGCGTGGTATTTTTCCACTTGCATTCAATGAGAATTTTTAGGTATGCATGACAATGATGTGTGTCCGTATATAAAGATCAAGTGCCCTTATTATGGAGGAACGTGGCAGCAATACCTTGTACTCTGTCATGAAATAATCTCTGCCTTTCTGAAAAGCACTAGCACCTTAGATGGCTTTTTTCACTTCTATAAATTTGCAAGCTAGAAAGGAGCATTTCCATCACTGCGTGCCCAACTATACACCCCTTCTTGCCAAATCACAATGGCACTTTTGCTGCAGGCCATCTCACTCATCTAAACTCGAGAGAAACTCTGGCTCGGCCAGCAGATCAGTGAGCATGAGGGGCCAAGGACTCCTGTCAGCAAGCACTAATTTCTCAAAGCTTTTCTCCTGCTAGGTCCACTGCAACCAAATGATCTGTGGAAATGCCTCAGTTTGAGTGAAATCCTGAGAAACAAAGACCAGGCATGCCAGCAGTGGGGAGATAGGAGGGTACCTTCTCGGGTGCCAGTCAGCCAGGCTGGAGGCTCCAGGACCTCCAGCGGCTTCAGAGGGGCTGACGCAGAGCCAAAACCGCTTCCCAGCTCTGGCCACAAGTCAGCCAGCCTGGGAGTCCTGAGAGCACTCGGCTCAAGCCAGGGCTTCCCAGCCTCCCTCTGTCCCTCCTTCTGGACCGGAGGAGATGTGGGGGATGTGATTGTCACCAGCTTCCTCTGAGTCTAAGCTGCTGGCTCTGTGACGAGCCATCCCAAAGCCCTGGTGATCCTGGCTCCCTTTCAGTCTCCTATGGTGGCCGAGACACAAAAACAGAGGGTAGATGAGAGCTGGGACTCCCAGACTCCATTATATTTTGATGGTTATCTTTTCCAGGTTTCCCCTTCTCTGGCTTCCCCCCTCTGAGAGGGACTTAAAAATATTCTTTCTCATTTCCTTCCAAAACCCAAGAACATCCTCCACCACCACCTACACATGTACATGCCAGTGTTTTGTAGCAAATGGGAAGTCTTGGATTTACTTCAGCTGTCCTGGTAACCCATCTGTGCTGCACACAGGGCACAGGTCATTTGAGCTACACAAACCCATGCTACTGACCCAGATATCAGTCACTCAAGCTAAATTTGCAGTGAATCTGCAATAAAACCACACTGAGGTCTCAGCAAGCAACTCACTGTTGACAAATCACTCCTCCCCGTGCATGCTTGCACTGTCAGTAAAAAGCCCTGGCCCTAGGCCAAAATAATAACTCAACGTGAACAAGAGACCACTGCCCGCACCCACGTCAGGGCGGCGGAAACGTGCAGTCTGCACAGGTCCTCAGAGACATCTGCCTGCCCACCCTGGCAGCTCAGAAAAGCAGAGAAGGGTCAGAAGCCACACTGAGTTTCCTTCCACTATGCCCACCTCAGGCTCAGTGTGCTGAGAGTGGCGGACACCATCCTGACTTGCCGAGCCCAATGCATTCCCTATCCTGGGTGTCCTCCTTTCTGCATGAGGAGGAGGATGAGAAATTCTCCCCAGCCCTTAATGCGAGGGAGAATAAGGGTATCAGGACCCATTTCTCCTTCCTGCAATAATTGCTTTTGTCCATGGGAAAAATGATGAAACTGACTTTTTTGCTGATACAAAAAACTTCTGTTCACAAGATGAATTATGAAGTGGGAATAACTACACTTTCAAAAAAACCACACATCTACTTTAAAAACATCCTAAGAAGTTATATTTAAAACTGCTACTTAAGCTGCAAAGTAAAATATTAAGTAAGCAGGAAAGCAGGCTTAAACTTTGCCCAGTACTAATTCTCAAACCTCTTTTTCTTACAGTTTCTTAATTCATGCAGTGAGATTACTCTTATCTGTGGGACAGAAGGAGAAGACGAAGTTGTAGTATTTGTGAAGCAATCAGGTATTACATGGATGGGCCATCCACTATGGACCATAGTGTGAGAGGCAGCTGCAGAAATCAGCCTGTATCACTTCTCCTCACACGCCAACACTTCATCCTTCCCTACACTGCTACAGGTGTGCCAGAGTTAGCCTAGGCAGAAGACGCATAGCACTAGTGGCTGACCAAGGAAGAGACCAGACCACGGAACCTGGGACTGCTAATAGCATCCAGCTTGTCTAGTAGCAGCCAGAGGCTGGGCCTCCGCCAACACCTCTCTCTGTCTCACGGCTCCCACCCTCACTAGCTGAGCCAACTGACCCAGTTATAAAAAAATCCCCCATATACTTTTTTTTGGGTGGAGAAGCAGGGAAAGGAAGCTTCCTGTTAAATTAGGCCTCTGACTGGGTTCACCTCCTGGCCCTCTTGCTGTTGTTGCCAACACTGGAGGGGCGGGAGCTGCTTCAGCTCCTCAGAGGAAAAACGTGCCACGAGAAGTGGGGGTCAGGCTGGGATAGCTGAACCACACGTCGCACAGGGAGGATGAAGTGAAACAGCCACCACTTCCCTCAGCAGACGAGTGCTGTTTGCTCTGTGCACTGAGTGAGACAGAGCTTGTGGAACGCTACCACGCAATTAGAGACGGCACCTTCACGCACACACACAGAGTATCCAAGTCCAGATTGCACAAGCGTGATCAATTCTGGTGTTTCATAACTTTCAAGTGTGTAGCTTTACCAACTAAATAGTGCTTTCCTCAAGGACTTTCTATACATATACATTAATTTCTTTTTTTAATTTTGCACATTTTCCAAGGAATCCAGAGGCATGTCTGTTACCTGGTAGGCAATAATATTCCTTTCATCTCTCACTGAATGAGTCACCCATAAAGTTTAAGCTTAAACGGACTCCTAGAAGAAACTCTTTATCATGTAGAAAAAACATACATCAGCTTGGTGTTAATTTTCACAATTAGCAGACCACCAGCCTTAAACGTGCTTTCCTATAGCCATCTGTTGTTATGCATGCACTGGTTCTAAGCTGAGTTTTGTAATTGCTGCAAGGTAGGGAAAGCAGCAGTAATTCAATCATGCGCTAAAAACTTTAATCAAAAAAAGGAAGAAAGAAGCAGCAGTTTCTTTTCTAGCCTTTACCTATATGGCATAGTGGGTGAATGAAGAATCAGCTGGTTTTCATTACCACAATTTGAACAATGATCACAGTTGATGGCATGGGACGTGGACGCCAGCAAGTTTTTCGCTCCAAATAAGTTCCAAAATCATGACTACACGGAACACCTCGTGGGTGGCTGAAATCATTTGGCCTCCAGCTTCAGGACTGTCAGCTTGCACAAGCGAGGTACGCTCAACTCCTGGCAGTCGGCTGATCTAGCGGGTCAGCCGGTGCAGCCACTGTTTCACACCAGCACCCATTAACAGGGAGCTACCCAGGCCTCTGACACACAGACGTGGCATAGAAATATGAGTGCAGAGAGCACTGCTAGCCTCCTGTCTGTCTCCTTTATCAGATACCTGGAGCTGTATAGAGCAAGACTGGGTTTTGTTCTGGTGAATGAGACGGTCTAACCTGGTACTGAAAAGTCTTTCCAGAACAAAGAAAATATTTAAAAATAAAGTTCTTCTCCGTCCACTTCCTTCGGTATAGCTGCTGGATAATGAGGTTTAGCATCGGTTTTGTGCTATACAATTGTTGCCACAAACCTTCTGTTTATGTTTGGTGTTTGTGTATTTGTTTTGTCTCCCTGTGCAGATTTCAGTGCTCTTTGGAAACCCCAAACAAATCTCTGACTGGGCTGCCTGTGAATGAAGCCTTTACTCCCACAGTGTTATGAAAGCAAACACAAGCCCAGGGTCAAGTGCTTCTTTTGTCCCAGTAGTTCTTTCCCACGAGTTCAATCCTGCCATTAGCATTGATTTCCACTCCTTTAATCTGGAAACGCCTATCACAGCTCCTCAAAGCACTTTTTTTTTTGCTGAGATTTCCCCAAATATTAAAAAAGAAATCATTGGCTCCTTACCTTTACCTCCTGTCGCCTGCAGCATCTTCAGATGATCCACTGTCATTTGCAGTATTTCCGCTTTTTCTAATTTGGCAGATCCCTTTGAGATAAGAGAAACATATAAATAAAGGCTTACGGGTACTAGAAACTTTAATTTGATATACTTTCCACTGAGCTCAGCCTTATGGTTTCAATTTCCCCTATCATTAGGACATTTTCATCTTAATTCTTTCGTGAGCATCTGCTTTCCAGACTTTGTCTAAGAACTAATGCCATCTCCTATCTAGTGACATAAGCAGCAGCAGAATTTTGCTTTATTAGGGCTATAGCTCAGTGTAGCTCCGGCCTTGAAGGTATTGTAGGATGACATCTTTATGAAATGAGAGAAATATGTAACTTCCTGGACTTCTTTTTAATGACAAACACAAATGGAGAGCTGACAAGACGGGTCCGTATGGTCATCAATGAAGATCCTGCTGCAACGTTACTTTCTGGGCTATTACCGGTAGATGTCCCTGCGGACACGTACCCAGCACTATCCCTCTCTTAATCACCTGTTCCTTTTCAGCACGTTATTTGGCTGCTGAATATTTAATTCTTATTCTCAACTGAAAAAACAGCTACACAGTCCACAGTATTTTAAGTTAGTGAGAGACCTAGTTGTAAGGACTAAGTACTGTGAAAAAGCAAGGGCGTAGCTCCTCTGTCAATAAAAATCTTTTCTGATACTAGGGGTGGCTCACAGAGCTACAACAGGTACTGAAAAAGTACAAAATACAATTCAAAAGGTAGTATTAATATATAAATAAAACTATTTTGCCTGGTAGCATTCCTTTCAATATCTGAAGCACTCCCAGACAACATAAATGTTATTTCCCAGGAAGAGATCATCCCTTGGCATCAGCTAAAACAAGCCGCAGATATCGGTGGATCACATCCTGCAAGCAAATTTCTTTCTCTTAG
Organism: Pseudopipra pipra; assembly: GCF_036250125.1. NCBI lineage: Eukaryota > Metazoa > Chordata > Aves > Passeriformes > Pipridae > Pseudopipra > Pseudopipra pipra. Next base: position 63,025,345 of record NC_087551.1, read on the forward strand.
TTATCACCTGGGCCACCTCACTGTCTCAGCCAGCTTCACCCAGCTGGCACGTGTGCGAATTAGGGAAGGTTTACACCTTCCTCCACAGCACCCATCTCTGCTATGGTCTCGAGAGCGGCGCTGTGATTTGGGAAGGGAAGGAGGCGGAAGCGAAACTAAACCTCCAGCTTGGAAACTCCAGTGAGCTGAATGTCAAGGAGCTGGAAAAGGACTGATGACTTTGTCCTTGGCATATTGCAGAAAAATGGTGGGATTTTCTGATCCAAATACAGCGCGTGCTCATTTTTACACCAATGCATTTTTTTCAATCTGCTTATTGCTTTCAATGCTTTGCTCATACAAAGGTTGGTGTGCGTGTTAATTTTTGGTCAGAATTCCCCATTTTACATGTAACTACATCCTGCAGTTTTCTCAGACTTCATCTTTTCCATAGACACAGTACAAGCTGTCTCAGCGAGAGTGACTAATAGCTAAAAACTGCATGGCGCTGGGTAATTTCCAAAGCCTCTTCTAGGACTTGTTTTATAATGTTTGTGGTTTTCAAGAAATAAACAATAAAATGGGACAAACAACTGTTGTCTCTTGCCCCTGTTTATCTAGCCGAAAATATCTCTGTCGCTGTTTTGCCAGTACCAATGCAAGGGCACAGTGACAACTACCAGTTACTAAAATCATATTGCAGGTGACACAAGTGATGCTCTCACCAATACTTAAGTTCAGTTTTAGCCAGCTTTTGTTCAGGCCAGGGATGGAACAGGCCTAATACGGTGCAGTGTTTGCCACGTAGTTACCACTGGCATCCAGCACTTCCCAGTCCTGCTCTCAGATTTTTATTTTCTGGGTTTTTTTATTTTACTACTACAAGGAAGTCAGGTTATTTATTTTCAGATGTTTCCTTTTTATTGAAACACAGTGTCAATTGCACATATCCATAGATCTTCAGACACATACAGAAAAACAGGAACAAGACTAAATATTAAATCAAAGCCCAAAAAATAAAAATCAAGATATTGAAAAAAATTAATTTTACTGGCAAAAACAAAAAGCCTTTTTTTAAAAGAACAGATTATATTCTAAGATTTTGGTCTAAAATTTCATGACCACAGAGTCAGGCCAAAGTTAGCTGGATCCTTACAGTTTTCCTGCGCAATACTTTCTCACTGAAAGTCTGAATATATCACTGACTTCACTAGCCCACAAAACATGGGCCTATTCCACCTCCTAGAACCTCTGGTTCTAAGGAGTTATTTTAAAATGTGAATAATCCAGACTGTCTGTTCCCTTCTAAGGAAACTGGACTGATTAGTTTGCAATGATAAGATTTAAAAATAAAGGTTTCTTAAAGTAGGGGCAAAGGAGATTATATTTAAAGATTTAAACAGAAGGATAATTTACATACAGGTTTGGGAGAGTTATGTCGTGTTTGTGTAGTTTTTTTAAAAAATACGGAGTAAAGCACATTTTCAACAAAGCCACTACTGGAATTCATTGAAAGAACAGAGGCAACATGAACACAGTTACCCTTAAGGGAAAAAACAAGCCAAAGAATGGAAATGTTTCTCAGCCTTATAATGAATTATGTTTCTAATAGTTTTGCCACAACAAAGCATTTTATTGAAATGCCTGCTTTGTGCCAGATCAGGACACATACAGTATTATTTTAATGAGATTTACAAGAGAACTAGCATTGCCAGATGAGATATAGAATTTAAAAAAAAAAAAAAAGGGCTTACTTGTTTTTCAAAAGCAGTTGGCACAAGCCGCCTCAGCTCTGATAAACTGTTATTTATACGATCACGGCGCCTTTTCTCTATAATCTATTCCCAAAAAAACAAAACACATTAAGTTTATAAAAAATGTTGGAGGTCAAAAGCACAGCACACATGCAAATTGTCAGATACGAAAACAATTAAATGCAACATACCCCTCTTCTTTTCTTTCTGGCCATGATCTGAGATGTCGTCGTCGGTGAATTTGATCGAATGACAGAACTATTACTTTGCCTGTGGAACAATAAAAGTATGTCAGGTGTTGCACAACTTGACAAAACTCTTTGAAGACACCTAAGGTCACCATATTATGTGTGCAGTCCCCCTCATGCCATTTTCAATGCCTAGAAAACACTCCTTTTATTGCACAGTATTTTTAAAGAGAGAGAGATTTCAGTTTTGACTGCCTCAGCATATATTTTGAATTGACAGAACATTCTGTTGGAAATGAAGTCCTTTCCTGGAGACAATTCACCGTCCAGCACAGTGGCTTTAATTTTCTTTGCATATAAATCCCTTTGCCTATAAAGCCTGTACAGGCTGAAGAACCGAGCCCTAACCCAGGTGAACCATCTCTAAATGCCAACAGAAGCGGTAAGTGCATGTACACTATGACACAACCTCTGCCAGGCCTGCTGGGTTTTGACGTTCCTGCCTATTGCTATGCAAGTCAATAGATGCTCAAGTACGATGCCAGTTGCCCAGCCCGGGTCTGTTGCATCGTTCGGCATCGGGAGCAGAATTCAAAACCCACTTTTAAACCTATACTACCCACGAGTACGAAAAGGCTTTTATTTTATCATAAGCGAGTGAAAAAAAAACCCTAGCCTTTAACACTCATTTGGCTACTGATGCGCATCAGACGAGGTCCGGTACATGAGCCTCTAAATTGGCAGGACCAGCCCTAGAGCCCCTCACCGTGCGCCCAGCAAGCCCAGCCCAGCCCTGCCTGGGCAAACACCACTGCTCGCCCTCGGCTTGCACGGCGGGTTTGCTGAAGTTCAGCTGCTGTGGATCCCTGCTTACTTTCCACGGATCGTTTTCCACTGGCGCCGATTCCCCTAGGTTGTTCGGCCTGCTCAGGATCGATTTTGGAAAAGATCTGATTGAAAATGGCAAATTAAGCGGAGCTGACGAACGGCTCACAGGCTACTTGAGTGCTTCACGTAATTTCGAGGCTCGGGCAGTCAGATTGCGGGGCTAATTTTCGTTGGGCTAAGAAGGAGCTGCCAGCTAACCGAGGGGGACACAACAGCACCCCGCTCGCCCCTCAGGGGGCCACCACCTCCCCCGACGGGGTGGCCGGCATTCCCGCCCACCCTGCCCCATCCCGGGGCGCACCCCGGCCCGTGCCACCGGCGGAGGCGGCGGTCCCAGGGGTCCCCCACTTACCCCGAGTAGTTGTTCTCACTCCCCACGTCTATAGTCTCGTCCATGTCGCTGTCTGAGGTAGTTTCCTCGCAAGGTCGCTTCATCGTGAGCACAGGGCGCGGCGCAGCTTCTAGCCGGGGCGGGGGCAGAGATAAATAAATCCGGGGGGGGCTCCAGCACAGCACCGCGCCACCAGCAGAGCAAATCCTCTCTGAGGCGCTTTCCCACGCCGCGGCACAGCCTCAAGCCCGACGGCCCGCCCCCGGCAAGGCCCGCCCTGCCGAGGGTGACGGGAGGGGGCCGCCCACCGCCGGGGCGCGGAGCCGTGTGGAGGAGCGAGCGGTCGCCCAGCGGGGGCCTGACCGCCCTCGGATCACAGCAGGCGGAGAGCGGAGCCGCGGAGATGCCACCGGCACAGGGCCGGGAAGGGGCGGCGCGAGGCCCTGGGTGTCCTCGGAACTCTCCCTCCGGGAGAAAGAAGCGCTATCAGGCTCCCATGCCGTCGGAGGAGGAGGGGAGGCAGGAGGCGGCCCCGCTGTCCGTGTCTCAGCAGGCATTTGGGAAGACCTTGTTCCCCCGGCCCCTAAGATAGGAGCCGGATCAGCCCCCCGCCCCGTACTCCAGAGCCCCAGGCGGTGGCGAGCAGCTCTGACCGCTCTGTTGGGGTGCTGTGGGTTGTCTTAGCGGGCACATGAGCTCGGGTTGGAGAGTTTTCCAATCTCGGCAAAGGTATAAATCTCGCCCGTTCGGGCTCCCGGCCCTGGCCGCCCCGTCCCTCTGGGCTCCACGGGTGCGCCGAGGGGTAGCGGGCGCTTGCAGGGCCGGGAGCCAAGCACGGCGATAATCCCTTCTGGGAACAACTTGGAGGAAGTTTAGCGTCTCGCTTACCGGAGGACCTGTAGCAAGAGGGTTTTATTTTGCTTTTGTTTGGGATTTCCCCACACCGTTTGTTTGTGTTTTCAAATTCCGGGTTCCTGACAAAACACATTCGGAGTGGTATGTTCTCCGCAGAAATGTAATCTTTCGACTTTGGTGCCCGTCCCTCTGCCTGTTCCCCCCTCCGTCCCCTTTGCCACCTTCCTGGGAACATTTTTCTCCCACCCCTGCTGCCGGGACGCTGGCCGAGAGAGACCGGGGCGGGGCGAGGAGGGTTCGGCACCAGCTCGGACACCGCCGCGTTATCCTGGCTCTCAGGGCGCACGGAGCCGCAACCGCTCAGCAGCCCCGAGAACTTGCCGGCTAGCGGCCAGGCGGGGCGGCGAGGGCCGGGCTGCCCCTGCCCCTACCCCTACCAGGCACCGAGTCGCGGCAGCAGTCCCCTCGCCACCCCAGCTGGCTGCCCAAGGCTGCGGCTGCCCGTCCCGGACTCCGGGGAGCGCTGCGGCAGCACCTGCCGGGGAGAGACACGGGAAGCAATTAGCGGCATCGCCGCAAAATGATAAAGTGGCGAGGGGTCGCCTCTCCTTCGGGCCGGCGTGGAGCCGCGACCCTCACCGTGGCGCCGGGTTTTCAGGCGGCGACAGCACGATGTTGCTATGTCCCGAGGGAGAGAGGATCGGCGAGTCGAGTAGGGAGGAAAGAAGGGTTTGAGGGCGCCAATGGCTTCAGCTTTCCTTTCGGGACAGGCTGCGAGCTCGGCGGGCCTGAAGGAGCGAGTACCTTCCCGGCGCGGGGCCGAGGCCGCTTCTGCTCGCGGGTGAAGTTTGTCCCAGCTGCCTTATATTTAGCAGCCAACAGTGCCAATGACTCAGTTTTCCACTCAGTTAAATCCCACGGAAGGTGCAGGTGGTTTGGTTCGTTCGCGGGTGTGCATGTGGGAAAGGTCCGTGGCGAAAGAGAAACCGGCGCCAGCTCTTTTTTACGCCAACATCCGCCATCTCTGCAATTATATTTGGTGGCACGTCGGGTGTTTGCTCTTTCATGTGGATGTTGCTACTATGTAAAGGAACAGCGGGATTTCATGCCTCATTGCCCTACCGGGACATCCTTTTCATGCCCGCGTTTGCAGAGTTACTAAAAGCTCCGCGGCTGCTCAGACACAACAGAAGCGAGCGTCCGCGGGAATGGCGAAGACAGCTCTCGGGAACTTGGGACGCACTCCCCACAATGGCCCCTTTGATGGGGTCTGAACTACAAAAAAAAAAAACCAAACAAAACCAAGCCAAAAACAAAGAAAAAAACCCACACACACACACCCAACCAAACAAACAACAAACCCCAAGAATAAACAACCCCAAAAAGTACTGGGACCTTTCGGGAAAGTGGACTACTAGGAGCAGCCTGCAGCGCCCGACTGCAATTTGAAGCACAAACACTTTAGAAATCTGGGATTAGGCTCAGCAGTTTTACTGTTCGAAAAAGGGTTTCTAGAATATTTGTTAAAAAATCCAAATAAACAAAAAACCACCCTAAAGTTCCCTTCGTTGTCTGTGCTGCGACGACACGGGAGACCTGCGGGAGCCGGGCCCGCTCCCGCAGCCGACCGGGACCCTTCTCCTGGGCGCTCCGGGAGCGGCCGGGAGATGCTGCCCGGCCGCAGACATCGCCTTTCAGAGGGGGACGACGATTGGTAGGTCTGAGTTAAAATCCATGTTACCCCGCCTGGGCTGCAGCTGCTCGAGAGGCGCGTACAAACACGGGGCCACAGGCTCGAGGGTGGGTGTCTGAATCCCCTCTAAAGCACGCGAATCACCCGAGGATGTTGGTGCATTTCTGCGCTGTCTCGGGGTTTTGCACAGAAATCTTTAATGTCACGCGTCGGTGCCGCTGGATTTGTAATTTCTGCTCACTCTGGAAATAGCTCCTACTGCTTAATGTATAATTTTTTCCCCGGGGCACAAGTCCCGCGTGCTGTTCTCCTACAGAAACTTGAGCTATCTTATGGTTATCTCCCCTAGTAGAGTTTATGTCAGCGTCGTTTGTCGTGGATCTGGCTACTAAATCCTCCTGGCAGCCTCGCTGAAGTCCTTCCTCCGTCAAGCTCCTGTTTTCATTTTGCCCACATTAACTTTTATTTTTTTTAAGAGCTCTACCTGCTCCCTGGAGGAGGAATTACAGGCTTTCCCAGGACGCAGCGAGGAAGGCAGGCCTTTGCATCCCCTCCAGGTCTCGGGCTTGCCCCCCCGCAGCAGGTGCTCTGCGGCAGGCAAGGGCTCCGTGGGGACCCCATGGCCCCCCGGGACAGCACCAGCACCACCACTCACGGGTGGGGCTGGGGCTGCGGTGGGCTCTCCGTGCTCGGGGAGCCGTCGTCGCGGGGCGAAGCCTCTTGTTTTGCTTTGGCCCCGGGTGTATGGCTCGCGTGTCCCTTTTCCCAGTGGCCCTGCAGAGCATTTGCTGCGGCAGGATTGCCCGCTCTGCTAGCAGCACTCAGCGGTGGCAGCCACGCATTTGAAGCTCAGAGAAATGCGTCTTTCTTCATTTCCCGGTGCTTTTTCCTCCAAAGGGAAAAAGCCGGGCAGACTCGCCGCCTCCCTCCGGCCTGGAGGCCCCGGGACAGCCCCCGCTCTCACGCACCGCAGGCAAGGAGAGCCGGGTGGCGACCCTCGCTCCCCGAGCAGCTTTTCCCCGGGAGAGGCAGCCCCAGCCAGCGGGCGGGCAGCGGCTCCGCGGAGGCTACCCGGCCTGCAGGGCTCCTGTCCCGGCCGAGGGGCGGCGGGAGGGGGTCAGGCAGCTCCCCCTCCCTCCCTCGGGTTTGGTTTCTTGTGGCTTTGTTGTTTGGTTGGTTTGGGTTTTTGGTTTGTTTTTGGGGTTTTGTTTGTTTGTTTTGTTTTGTTTTGTTTGTTTTTGTTTTTGTTTATTTTGTTTTTTTGTTTGGTTTTTGGTTTTTTGTTTTTTGTTTGTTTTTTTTTTTTCCTCTTGGAAAACTTGGTATTCGGTGTGGCTGCGGGGCCTGGAGGCGGCGGTGGAATGCGCCCCCGTGGGCGCTCCGGGGCGTGGTGGGGCCGGTGCCCCCCGTCAGGGGCTGAGCTGTGGTGGCACTTCCAGAATTGGCTAGTGAAATAAGCAAAGCAGGATGTTCGCGATACATCTATAGAACTGACTCCCGCAGAGAAGCAATTCTCGTTTGCTCCGTCCCCGAAAATGAAACTTCCTTTTCCCCGAGGTTTCAGGATTGCCCCTTTTACACGTCGCTGTGAACCATTTAAGATTAAATAGCCGGGGGTTTAAAGACTTTTAAAAATGTGCATGTCCTCCTGAAGGAGCTGAAGATTTTCTCAGCAGCTCTCTTCAAAGGGACTCAAGATTGTCCCGAGTGTCTTTACTGGACATGGAAGGCACCCAGACTTTAAGTCTCAGAGCGTGTTTTTTTGTTTGTTTGTTTGTTTTATACTTTACCCCCTCTTGCTCTAAACAAACGTTTCTATCCCATTTCCTTCACTCGGTAAGCAGCCTCTTAGGGATAACTGTTCTATTACTTTTAAGTTACCTTCTCGTATTAGGAAGCTCTTAAGAACAACAGAGATAGGCAATTCGCGTTCATGGACTATGAACGATGGCACTGTTATTTTTGTTTGTTTGTTGGACTCATCACTAACTGCCAGGAAAACGAGAAAAATCCTTCTTGATTTTTTCTTTTCTCCAATGTGATTGTGAATGGAAGGTTAACATGATTTCTGGCCACATTCATACCAAGGTGGGATGCACAGACTGAAGTAAGAGCAGACAACTGAGGAAGCCATGTGTTATGAAGCTGAAGGAAATAATGCTCAAAAAAAGTGAAGACACCTTAAAATATATGGCTCTGCCTAGACAGTGGCTGCACATGGGTGGAAGTGGATGCATGGCATTCCATGCATATTTGCATTGTGGAGAGTATTTGACTATTAGCTGGGTTGTAGGATTCTTGCCGATAGGTTACATAGGGGCTGATCCACAGGTGATTAGTGCAGTAGTACAATAACCTCGTAGATACTGATAAAACTGCAGTGCCCTCAGATGGATGCAATCACTCCAATAGATCAGCTTACTTCAGTTTTGGGAAGGATAAAAAATGCACAAAGACATCATAAATTAACATTTCAAGCTGGAGATGAATAAAAATAGGAAGGAAGACTTGATGGGTATTTATAGACCTTTCTCAGTAACAACTTTTAATGTTTATCATTGAGCTACACCTCCAAAATCTGATCTTGGTCAAGTAGTTAAGTCGTCTATCGGGTTTTTAGGCTGAGCACTGAAAACATAACTCTGCATCGCCTGTAATGTGTCACACTACTTCTCTGCTTTCAGTGCCTACAGAGGTCAATGGATGCACCCTTCTGGGTCGAGTGCTTCCTCCTGGCCCCTAGTCAATAGGTGTTGCATGTTTGTCCAGTCCTCCCATTCAATGCATGCAATGCTCTCCCTGAGAGCTGTCACTAGATTGTAGGTGATACAGAAAAACAGGAATACTTCCTCTGGCTCCCACTTTCTAGTGATAACAAGGGTGATGAAACAGCACCCCAAGGAAGAGTTGCTGGAGAGGCCAAGCCCTGCAGTCGAGAGTCTCATCCTTAACTCTTTGCACCTTGGCACGCTTCCTATGTGAGCTCAGGCACTCAAGACAATTAATTAAATTAACAAAAGGTGTAAATTAAAAGTGTCTGTGAAGTGTATTGAACTTCAATTTGCATGCTCTTATTCACAACAGAACTGGCTGCAATTTGATTTAAATTAATTCACTTTCAGAATAAAATAACACTGAGTAGAATAAAAGCAGCTTTGGTTTTGAATGGATGTCTACATAGAATTGTTTGTGGTTTAACTAATCCACTCTAAAAATTAACTCTGTTAATTTTCCTGGGCATTTCCATCTAGCCTAGCTTGCTTTGTCCCTCTATTTTAGGCCCTTATCCATAAAATGGAAATAGTAATTGCCTGCTAACAGTTTAAAATCATTGTGTGAAGGGTCTTGGCAATGATGGCATTTTGCCTGATACTCAGCATATATGTTCTGCAAAAGTCAGGTCCCGGTTTTCTACACATGTGCAAAATTCTTGCCTGGTAATATTTTATGAGGACTGTACCCGGCTGTACATGACCACAGAAGACGTGCAGCAGTAGAGAATTAGGACATCACCGTGCATTTTAAACTTTCATGGAACATCTCCTTGGCTTTGGCTCTGTGTTTTTTTCAAAGACTATGGGCCAAGATTTAAGAACTCACTAACTTTAGTCATCTTAATGAACAGCTTCAATGCTGCTAATGGGAACTAGGGCACTTCCTTTATTAATGGAAATCAGGCCACTTAATTACCTCACAAAAATATACAGAACTTAGTCTCACGGTTTTCTGCACAACACAAATTATGAACTTTAATCTATTTTAGAGGTAGCTCTATTAAAATCCACAGACCTGTAGCAAGAATAAAACTACCCTATTATAATGGAAATAGAGTACTTGTAAAAATGAGCACATAATCACAGCTTTCTCAGTGAAACTCATTTCTGTTTAAATAAATTTTCACAGTGGTGAAACATGGTTTAATTCACTACTAAGTGCGGCAAGCAAGGCTAGATAAACACATCCTGTGTCGAAAATGGAGACCTTGAATTTTTAAATAAAATCTTGGTGGGTTTTGAGCTAAAGGAATTCTTTTTTTTTTTTTTTTAGTTCCTTGTTCCTAGTCAGCTTTTTTCATCATTTTCCTGTATTTCTGTTATGTTTTCACTCCAAATGGGACTTCTTTAATGCTTTTTGGTTGCCAAAAACCGGAAAATTGTCATTATTTGCATTTTGTTGTTAGTTGCTCTTTTAAGATAAAAACAAAGATGCTTTCCAGAAAGTTAGGAAGGAATCAATTTTAAGGCAATGCTAAGATTTTAGCCAAGATTTACTTATGAGGGAAAATAGTGTGTCATCTTCAGGCTTCAAACCTAGCTGTTAATAATAAAGCACATCACCTAGTGCTTTAAAAATGCTCCTGCATATAGACTGTGCATATAATAAAAATAAGCAACCCCAGATATTCTGGATAGATCCATGGTATTTTAGCAAACATCCTCAGTAATAGCAGTCATTATTGGCACTTGGAAGGGACTTTGAAACTACAGATCCTGCAAAGCTAGATAAGTAAAAGGACACACTAAACATCTGCTTGTCAGTAGAAGAAGTTATGATCTCTGGAAAGAAGAAAATTATTAATGAAAACATCTTCCAAGTCTCTGAAATAAATCATGTAGGGTCAAAATGAGTGCTCAACTGGTAAAATTTGTACCCGAATTAAATAGGCAGAAATGCAGTCAAGAGCCAGAGTCTTACCCCACAGAAGAGTTTCGATCAGGTTTTTAAGCCAAAGGGAGAAACTGTTTTTCCCTAAAGTGAAAATTTTACATACTAACATGAATGTGTATTCATGTAGAGAACTTTTCATCTATACTACAGAAAGTTCCTTTTTGCCAGCCATTGTCCAAGAGAGAGAAGCTGCTTCTGTTCTGTTCTGCTCAGTCTTGTGTCTTATGGCACAGCACGGCTGCCTGTGCTTAAACAAGTATTTTTGTAATTCTTTAGTTAATATCATGTTTGATCCTGCTGAGCCTAATCAGGAAAACCCTGTGTTGACTGGATATGAATTTTGCTTCAAGAAAGAAATTGAAGCTCTCTCTCTGTAGGAACTGGGCCTAATTCCAATTTTCTTCTTACTTCTAAAAGAAAACAGTTTTGTCAAGGTATTTTTGATTTGTAGTGATAAACTTTTCTCTCTCCTTCAAAATATTATATTATTTTGGTATTATTTTATTTTAACATCTTTCCAATTAATTTTATTCTGTGTAAATTTTTTTTGTTTACTTTTTCTCTTACACACAGTTGAAAATAAATATGTCATATTGCAGCAAAAGGAGATCAGACTTTGAGAGGAAAGCTCTGCAGCTCTGAGGACGTGTCAGACTAATTGTCAGTGACTAAAAAAGTGTTCATTGTTCTTTGTGGTACAAGGGATGAAATTCTGTGCAGACTGAAAGCTTTCCAAAATTCTAAATGCTTTCTTTTGCTTGGTAAGTTGTTTTCTTGTGTTTCATTTCTTATGGCAGATGTTAACCAAAGCACATTTACAATTACTGCGAGAGCAGTTTGCTTTTGGTGCTTGATAGTTCTGTGTGGGTCTTGGTGCTCACCTTTGCAAAGAGCAGAAGTGCCATTTTTGTACCCATGCTGTTCCTTTTTTGAGTTCCATTGCAGGACCTGGGTTGGCTAGCAGCACTTTCTCAGGCCTTCAGCCTGTGAATCTCCTCTCCTAGATATATTCAAAAGCTATCTGGATGCAATTCTAGAGTAACACGTGCTAGGGGACCCTGCCTGAGGTGGGGGGTTGGAATAGATGACGTGCAGTGGTCCCTTCCAACCTTATCCTTTCTGTGGTTCTGTGACCCTTCTAGAACCACAGCAAATGGACACTCCTCCTGCCAACACATCATGAGGTCCTTGGGTGTTTTTATTCTTGGGTGGTTTTATCCTTGGTGTTAAGGATAAACCAAGTGCTGTTCTTTCATGTTTCCTCCCTCCAGCCCCCAGCTTAGCCACTGTTGTATTGTTTTTGACCATGGAATGCTTTTTTTAACTGAATATTTTAGCTTTATTTTCTGAGCCAAAGCTCAGGTCTCTGGAACTTTCTCTTCTTTTGGGCCATTGCTCCTGCTTGGAAGCTGCCCCGGCCTTCTGCAAGCCTTGCTCCTTAGCTTCCTTTCTGATTGTTGCTTTATTTTCTACTGCTCTTCATGAGACATTCTCCCTTCCTCTTTGCCAGCTCCATCGCTGGGAACAGCCTGCTGATGTCTTTGGACTGCAGGTTGCAGATCCCGATTTCTAGCAATGATTTCCCAGTCACAGAGTGCCTTTTACATAGTGCCTTTTTTGATAGACTCTCCCTATTTCTGTGTCCTTCTCCCATCTTTGCCCTTTACACAGTCAACACTGAACTCTTCTTCCTTCTTGTCTCTTGTCTTCTCTGCTTTCTTGAATAAGGCTGAGGGAACCAGTTCTTCCAGTCTTGATGAGAAAGGGCTTATAGTGCTGGTGCCTTCTCTGCCCTTTTGTTTGCTTAGATGTGAAGGTTGGCTCCAAATGCAGATATCAGATCTTCCTACAAAACCAGAGAATAATCTGACTTTTCTGCTAGGTAGACTAAATTCTGTTCAGGTTCCTGCTTGGCTTCCCAAGCACACCTCCTCTCTTAGCTTCTGGGCTTTTAGAAAAGCTGTTCAGTTCATCCTCCTGGTTAACAGTTCCTGTCACTTCTGGATCCCTTTTCCCCCATGGCGTGGGGCGGCCCAGTTCTAGTTCCATTTCCATCTGAGGAACCATTTCCGATGGCTTGAAGGATAGGGAAAGGGAACTCCAGCATCAGGGGTTTCTTCAGGCCCTGAGCCTGGAGGGGAGAGGTGCCCTCCCCTCCTTCCACCCACGTGGTCTCATGGCAGGCACAGAGACAGCACAGGGGCGAGGAGAGGAGGCAAGAGAGAGTTTATTGTTGGGGATGTTACATTTATAGGGTTAGGAAGATTCACAGGGTAACCAATTACAGGTTGCAGGAAGGTGTTAACAACCAATAGGAAGGGGTTAAAAGGGGCCAATGAGAACACCTCAGGATATCTCCTCAGGACATTCCTGCATGGGATGCACTTGTCGTGGGGGGTGTTGGGAAGAAGAAGCATGTGTTTGCCATTTTAAGACATGTTTAAACAAGTTTCTCATCAGATTTACTGCTACAGTCACTCCTGGATCACTCATTCCTACTTTGCTTGAAATACCCTGCCTTCACTATCCAGGCTTTTCCCCAGCTCTCCCTCACCCCTACCTTTTTCCTTACCATATTCTCTCCTAACTTCTTCTGGTAGTTTGCTCAAGTCAGACTTATCTGCCTTCCCCGTTCCTGTGCTTGCACAGTCTCTGATGCACTTTGGTGGATTTTTCAGGTACTCTCAGGGTTAGCAGTGATTGTTCGGGGCTCCCAACATGAGGGTTGTCTGTGACATCTGCTCAGACTCACCATACTGATTTCCAGGCTCAGCAGGTGCTCCCCAGCACAGACTAGCTCCAGTATTTTCCAAGTTATATTACAATAGTGCTGCTAGTTTATCTCCTGTATTACATTTAAATTGTTTCTGAGTCTAAGCTTAGGTGCTGTAAACCCTGAGTGCCCCTAGGGTTACCAGGTATGTCCATGTCCCTAAGCTGTCAGCCCTGGAGCTCCTGCTGGCTGGAAGCCCCACACTGAGGTACTTCAGCATGCATGAGGTTTTCTTTGTGAGGTGACATATCAGAGCAGTGGCACTTGGACTCCATCACCCATCCATCTCTGAGGGAGATTTGGATTCCTGCAATCAGGGGGAATTTTTCTTCCCTGATAGGGGAATTCCAAGTTGGAGCTCTGTCAGGGAAGATGGAGGTAAGTGGGATGAGCTACAGAAACCTCCCTGCTGCTTTACTACCTCAGTTGCCAGAGAGCCCAAACCTTCCTACTGTGTGAGGGAGTCTGACAGTCAGGCGAAACAGGGAAAATCTTCTTGCTGGTATTATGTAAGGAGAGGGGAGTGTCATGCAGAGTAAATGCCCTGCTGGAGGCTGTTGCCAAGTACCTTCCTATCTTAATTCGGTTAGTACCCACACAATGGGTACCCTGCAGGGCTCAGGGCACAGTTTCATATAGAGTGAGACTTTTGCTGTGGTTACAGAAGGGCCAGAGTCCTTGTGCTCTGTAAGTCTATGGGATCATCTGAAGTCCATCACTTGTGTTATTAACAAAACAGCATTTCATTTGTTCCGTGCAGCAAAACATAAAATAGCACAATACCACAAGTAATACATATTTAGATTTTCAGGACCACTCTTCCATGCAGATTTTCTCCAGGGATTGAAACTTTCTGCTAATTAAAATTATTTCAGATAAAAACACTACAGTAAAGAGAGAAAGACAGCTAACAGACTATCTATAAAGAGGAGGTGCCAGCAATGCTTTGTGGTCTGGAGAGGAGTGTCTGAGAGAATTGTTGTTTAGTCCATTGATTTCTTCTGTATTGATCTTAAATGGGAAGTAAGGAGACTACTGGAGTGATGATAAATAGAGTATATAAATTGATTTAAAATTTAGAAGATCTGACAATAGCAATAAGAACATGAGCATGACAGAAAGCAACCTGGAGAGCTCAGGAAACACAGCCCAAGGTGCAAGGTGAATCGTGAGAAATTGGGGTACATTCCAGTGAACAGGGGGGCACAGAGTATTTTTACCACATCAAGTGTATGAAGTGGCCACTGTAGTTCAGCTGGTGAAACAGCCATGCACTTGTGGAGCAGGCCTGCATAGGTACCAGGGGAATAAATCCTCATGGTGCAGCCAGCTGCTGTCACATCAGAGACACAGACAGGCCATTTAGCCCACCTGGAAAGCTCAGGGAGAATGGGACTTGTTTCCCTCCCTTGCGTGTTTCGTGCTGTCCTTGCCTTCTTATTCAAGTTGCAGTTCAGCACATGCCTTGTACAGGGATCAGAGTCAGTACAGGAAATATCTAGAGAGGATGATAACTCTATGTAGAAAGACAACAGAATTTCATTGCTGGGATCAGGGGTAGTGCAAAGTACGTGTGTCAACAGCACACCTTTGTCCACACACCTGCTTCTTGCCTTCCCCATGGGCATAGAGAGCATTTGCTTTCCCATCATGACTGCTCTTCTTTTTCACATGTGCCTGCATGGGATAAGTCTTTTAGTGGAGAAAAACGTAAGCCCTTCAAAAACAATGGAAGAACCTGTTGAGTTAATTTTCAGTGTAGCCAGTTTTCCAGTCCTGGGTTGGCTGGACTTCTGATGTTTTGCTGGGGTTTCATGGTTGCTGGCAAAATGACTAGGCAAGTATTTCAAAGGGTCATCTAAGGAACAAAAGAAAACATCTTAGCAGAACACATTCCAGCAGATGACTAACTTTTAGAAATACATTTTGATATTTCCTCATATAACTCTACATCATATTCAAAATTGTAACAGATGAGAAAATGCACCAATGACATCTCTTTTCCTACATCAATTAGTATCTTGTCCACTAAATCCATGTTCAAATATCATTTGTGAGAGGTATTATAACTCAAACAGCATAGGGAGTGATAAACACTTGCTCTGAAATAATAGCGTAGCTGATCTGCTGCTATTTTATACTCAGTAGGCTGGAGTAGACCACACAATGCCTTATCCAAAGACCTCTGATATTTTAATAATATCAGGAACATTTTCATTGACTTCTATATTAGCACTATCACATAGCCTAGTTATTAATCACTTTATTAACCATTAATAAACTAAATAACTAGTGCTTAAAAAACTGCATCTTAATATACAGTAAATTAACTTTGAAGTACGGTAGCAATTCATGTGTAACTATTTCCCTTGTATTTTTTTCACAGATTGAGTGCCCTTCCTAGACTCAAAATATCCAGACTTAGTGGCTCCCATGTAAAAAATAAAATTGTTCAAATGGCAATGCTGCAAAACTCCAGTTCAAAGGGTGAAAGTTTTGCAAAGTGTTCCAGTAATAATAAATGTAAATTTTGTTATGACCACTTGGTGTCATCTAGTCAGAGCTAGTTAGCTTCTTGTTCTAGACTTGGTTTTAGTGTTATAAAAATCACATTTAATCCTGATTATATGAGATCCAGTGGACCAATACTAGCTTTTATTCTCTCCGGGTGAGCTCTTCAGGGACAGCACTGCAGTGTCACCAGAAGACCAGCAGCCTTAACAACTGTATTCTCTCTTAGAAAGGCTGCTTTTGGGGCAGACCTAGGCACGTGACTGAGACATTTTCCAATGATTGCCAAGTTATTTTGCTGCCAATGCTGCTGGAGAGCAGACAAGGTGAATACATCCTGCTTGCTATACCTGAGATCAAACACAAGGGTCCAGTGTCCAGCAGACAGCACTGTTAGGTGACACAGGTGGAGACCTCAAGAGCTCCTATACAAATTTGGTGTCAGCTTAGGGCAGTTCTTCAATTCACCCTGCAGCACGAGCACTCTACCTCTTTGCCAGTTTGCTAGCGAGAGGAAAATACTCAGCCCTCGAATGAGACAAACAACCCCAGATCTCTGGAGAGAAGCAAATTTTTCAAGAATTCCTTGTGAGATGAAACACTTGAAATATTTTTTTTTTCTTTGTAAAGAGCCTTCTCTGTTCTGCTCTCCAGTTGGGTGACCCTGCAGTGAGTTACACCCAGCAAATATGTAATTGCTTGGAACTGGAACTGAGGCTTGGAAAATCTTTTTGTGTTTAAATCTGTACCTAATCAAATATCTACTCACTCTGTGAGGAGCAAGAATGTAGAGCAGAGAGGAGGAATATTTCCCATTGACAGAAAAGAAAGGTTTTGGTTTGGTTGCTTTGCTGCCACTTAAATTCAGTTTACCAGGAGATTGGGTTAGAGAGAAGATGCTTTTGAAAGGGTTTTAATTGTTTCATATATTATAGTTTGCTGTGTTTTAAATATTTATGGCAATTACCTTTGCTGTTGACAGACTAAGGAATCCAATGGTGTCTGGTGCTGCTTACCACAAAATTGTAATGTGGAGAGTATAATGGAACTGGGGGAAAAAAAAGAGAGGTAGAATTAAGTGCAATTAGTAACATGCAACAAATGAGTAGTTGGTTACTTACAAAAAAGAAAATGGTCACACCTTGTCAACACTGTGACAATCCAGTTATTCAAACATCAGAGCATTGCAGATTGATGTTGACAAACTGGAGGGAATTTACATAAAATAACTCAAACCACTGTTGGACTTTAAGGACTGGTTTATGGGAAAGATTAAGACAGCTAGATAAAGCCTGCCTGTCTAGGTACTTGCATAACAATAATGGATGTGATATATTACACTGCGTGGTGAAGGGCTCAGTGGAAGTTGAGGGATCCAGTAACCACTTACAAAGTTGTAGGCTGTAAGCACGAAGAAAGGAAAGAAGTGGGTAAGGATTGCTGAAGGAGCACAAGTGCTAAGATGAAAAGGAGGAAAGCTCATGCCAAACGCTAGGAAATATTACCTCCTGTGAGAACTGTTAGGCTGTGGTCAGAAGTTATACAAAACCTCTTAGCTGAGTCATTTAAACTGAATTGTAAAAAACACTTTAGAAAATATGCTGTATTGGCACAGAGCAAGCCTAGATCAGGAAAAACTAGCCTACTCCCTGGTTTCCTTTTTCCCAAGGGTCCTTTACTGCTAGTGTGGTAGATATTGACTTAGCAAGAAGCAGAACAGGGGTGGCTGGAGGCAAAGAGGGAAAATTTGGTACATGAGTTTTGTGCATCGTGGGAGCTCAGCATGGCCACCCTTATGCACATGCAGTAGCCCCATGGACATGGCACTTCACGACTGACTGGAAGGAGCTGAATGCACCTTATCCCACAATGAGCTGTTGTATTAGCTCAGATCTAATCTTTCCTGTTTTGCTGATCAAAGGGGTCTGCATCAAGAAGAACCACTAGGAAATATAACGGGGCAAACTAGGGAATCTGCAACAGCTGCTGCTATTGCATCTATGTTCATGGCCTGTTGTGCCTGTGGAAGGAGAGCAAGAGGCAGGAGGTTTGCAAAGACACGTCACCTTGCCACACTGATTTATTTTCACCTCTTTCTACCACCACCACAGACTTCCTACATTTTTAGTTAAGAAGAAAAAAACAGTTGAATGTGTCACTCTGTACATTTTATGTTTCCTTCCTTTCTTTTATTGATAAGGCAGGAGTTACAGGGATTTGAAGGGAAGCTCTATGGCAGTTGGAAGCAGTCTGGAAAAAAAGAAGAATTGCTCTCTTGGGAGTCTCAAGAGAAAGCTGCAAAGTGAAAAATACTGTTCTCTGCTGCATGGAAAATGGTGGGTCTACTTACTCATCCTCTGAGGTCACTATGAAAGCTTGGTGGTGCCCAGCTGCACCCATCATACACATCTAACTATATCATTATTTGCTTTTCCAGCAAAATTCTTTCCATGGCTTTACCCCATTATGGCCAGCACCTGGCTAAAATTAGTTTTAAACACAGTTTTTAACATCAATACTGTCTTTATTGTAAGGGGATATTAGTGATTTTTATAAAGTCTCAATTCTCAGTACAGCAATCACACTCTGGGATGTGTAGTGGCATATGGAGCGAATGTGAATGATGTTTACATGTTGCTCAGCAGGCTAGTAGGACACACCATAGGTAAGTCCAAGCTGCAAGCCTTTCTTGATCTCCAGTACTGATGCTGGTCTGCTGTGGGACACAGCCTGAAGCTCTCCCCTCAAGGTAGACCCCAAAGCATACCATGCTTGAAGTTTTCAACAACACAACCAGCTTGGTCTGAGGCGAGTGATGGAGAGATTTGGTTTGCTCTGGAAAGAGATGAGGGAGAAGGAATGGACAAATATGAGGCAGAGCTGGGGGAGAGCCCAGCCTGCTGCTCCTGCTCAGGAATGGATGCCTGGTGAAAGGAGCAAGGATCTCACCAGCAGGAGCTGGCCATGCAAGGTCAAGCAGCGAACCCAGTTTCTCAGGCCCATGCCACCAGTAGAGCAGATCACAGGACTGTCATCCTCTGCAGGCTGTTGCCCTCCTCAGCTGCTTATGCCCAGTGCAAGCTCTATGCTATAGCCAGTCCTCTGTAAAACAGACAAGCTTGTCTCTTTCTTTCCAAATCTTCTTATAGATGAAGTACTTGTTCCTTGTATGCCTCAAAATTGATAGATGTGGGAGAGGATATTCACCTTCATTTCAATTGAAGTCATGGCCTTTTGGCATGACCATAAAAAGAAAGAATGAACAGACCTGCTCTTTGCATGGACAGCACTGTGAAAGAACCCAGCTGCCAGCCTCTGGACCACCTGGTGTGGAGGAGGAAAGTTTCATGACTTAGTGACACATGACCTTGTGCCCAACCACCACAATCTTTCTTCTCTAAGTAATTAGAGATTAATAGTAATAACTCTTAATTATAGTACTTTATACTTCTGAAGCATTTAAACTTTGGGTCATTTTGACCTAGGGATCGCTTTTCTTGTGATATATTGCAACAGGGGATGCCAGACTCAGCCTGAGACTTTTTGCATGTGTGAATGTGCGAGTTGCAAGAGTGCAAGATGGGATGTTCTGCAGAAGATGTCCTCTGGCAGAGCCTTTGGCCTCCATACCTGAGTGTGTTAAATTCTGGCTGAACTGCAAAGAATCATCCCTTTTCTCTCTGTCAGGCTTACGGGCTGGGTAGCAAAAAGCTGACTTGGAAACTTTTAAACTTTAATGGGGTCTGTGGTCTGTTGGTTTGATAATGTATTTTTAGCAGAATATGATAGGTATCCTGTTCTGGGAGAGAAATGCAATAAAAACTCCAGTGAATAAATACAAGTTTTTGCTTTCAACACTCTCCTCTTGGACTCCTGCTGTCAAGTGGCTGCAGAATTCAAAGAGATTATTTTGGCAGTTCCAAAAAACTGTCATACAGATCTGAGGTTTTTTCTTTGTATTTGTCAATGTGTGACTAAGCACAAGTATTACAGGAAACATGGAAATGTTTCGGCTTTAAAGAATGGCTGTGGAAAAAGATCTCCAACTGATTAACAACTGTTGTTTAATAAAATAATTTTCAGATGTCCAAATTGCTGATTGTTCCAGTGAGGGTTACATTCTGACCAAAAGGGATCTCACCAGTCCCATGTCATCAGCCTGGGTGCACTGAGAAGGAGCTTTTCTGCAGCCATTTCCTGCTTCAAAACAATGGAGTATGAGAGATGCCCATCTTTGCTCCCTCACAACTTAGCACAGTCTCTAGGGTGGCATCAAAATTGTGGGAGAAGGAACTAGGAGTGGAACTGGAGTGTAGGGATGTGTCTTTGTTTTAGAGATACAACCCACTGGATGAAGGCCCAGCTAGGACAGAAAAGAGAGGTTATCTCATGCTTGCTGAAGCACTAAGGGTCACTGTAGTGTATCAGGAGCTAGCTGGAAGGAGAGCGGAGAGAGCTAGGGACCCACATGAAGTTCACCAGGACCTTCTCTATTCTGAATTTCTCCCTCCATAGCAGGGTCCAAGCCCAGCTACTCTTATGCTGTCCTCTGCAGTGATGTCGCTTAGGCTGCCTGCCACATACACGCCAGAGCCCTGGTTGGCACTAGGGCTGTTTTGGAGGCCGTGATCTAGTGTTTCTGTCTTGTGAAGTGGTAGAGTGCTGCTGAATGGCCTTTCAGAGATGATGTGGGCAGTATTACAGCTGTACTCTCTACCTTGAACCAGGGCCTCATTCAGTGTGTCATTCAGGTCTGACACGCCCCTAGCAATATGTGTTCCCTCTGGCAGTTTCTCTTTGGACACAATACTTCAGCTGCATGCAGTTATATATTCTTAGTCTAAGTGTGGCTGAAGGCAGCAAATTAATGTGACTGCCCCTTTTTTTATTATTTTTTTTATACAGCTAGCCAGCAGATGTGAGCAAAGGTTGCCTACTGACATTAATCATTACCCTGTTGATAGCCCTGGGCAGGCCTGCTTTAATTGACCAGAACTGAATCCAGTAATCATATCATGGAAAATATACATCACATTTATTTCAGTAGCACATCTGAATTACAGTAATATGAGTTCATGGCAAAATTCTCAGTGACTACACTAGAAGCAGGAGAAGAGCCATTGTCTGGTAGCACAGATGTAAATGAGCTGTGCCCCACAGTCTGCTGTGCTTAGGCAGGACAGTGAGGCTATGTCCAAGAGTCATAAAATTACCCTCCAGGATACTCCAGGCCAAGCCCTATTCAGACAAATAAAGAGAAGTCCGTGCATGGTGGTTGTAGAATTGTGTTTTCCATTGTTTTCTTTGAGTATGGCCCTTCAATAAGAGGGATGGTCACAGTCCCTTCGGACAGCAGAAATGCTCTAGTAAGAATACATAAAAGACACCATAAAAAAAGAGACAATAGTTACAGAAGCCTTTCCTTTTACCCAATTATCTACAGAAAATGATACTTTGAAAAACAGCTGAGAAAGTAAAGCAAGAAAAAAAGCCATTTGATATTTAGTTTGATCATTTTATGCCTGGGAAAAAAAAACAAGAACTCAATCAACAAACAATATTGGTATATTGGCTAATGTGTTAATGAATTCAATTTTTGTTAAATAGCATCAATATGTTAGATATTACGTGGAAAAGAAACAAGGGTGAATAGCTGGTCAACCTAGTCAATTGAGCCTATTTTTTCCATAGTGAATGCAAAGTCTGTGACCTTTGTTCAACAGAACGGTTGAGAAATGAGGTTTGGGACTCTGTTGAGTTACCATGAATGGCAGAATCTAGGCGGAGCAGATGTGATTAGTTGCTTGAAGTTGACTGTAGATATATTCCTGTGAACTTTTTCTCATCAAGTTCCGTGCAGCAGAAGTCGAACAGCTAAATATTAATTACAATTGATTTAAAATGTGAATTAAGACGCTGATTTGCAAAATTGATAGCTTGAGGATGAATAGACACCTTGGGCTCCATGAGCGTGAATATATTATATATGCTTCACTTTGTGCTTTAACTATATGTATTCGTAGTTGTTACAGTGGTTTGCTGACATTAAAGCTCCAATAGCTAAAATGTCTCTTTTGAAATGCTGTCTTTTAAACCAGTAGGACTGTGTACAGTATGCAAATTAAGTTAAATTAAGTGTAACTCTTGTTCAAGCTTGTTATATAAAACTAAAACCTTATTTTACATCAGAAAGATAAAATACCTAAGATCTTACTGTGAGAGTTGTACGGTTTTTTAAGAAATTGAAGCAGTTTATTAATATAAGCTTTTAAAGCAATGCTGATATAATTTTAAGTAACACCCACCCCCTTAAAGTTTGCTGTTTCTGACAAAGGAGATAGATACACATACAGCAGAGGATACACATGCATCAAGATGTACAGTGTGCATATGTGCATGCACTGAAAAGGTCAGTAGTCCTTAACTAGATCATTGCCTCCTCTCTAGCAGAAAAGTGTTTTAAATAGTCAGGAGAGACTTGCAAGGACTTCAAAGGGGGAATTGGTAAGGGCATTGGTGAGATGAGTTGGAATAGTCTACCTGTACTAGGCCAAGGAGGTTCAAAAGAGAGGTAGAGCTGCGGCAGAGACCAGAATTAGTTTATTTTTCTTTATATTGAACTGGATTCATATGAAATTCTTTAAATATAGCTTCCTTAGTAGGAAAGATAGCCTCTTCATAACAATGAGGAAACTTCTAGAGATGGACTGATGTTTTTAGCTGCCTTACCTTCAGGAGGAGATTCATTTTTCGTGTGCTTCAAAATTTCCAATTTCTTTGATGTTTTCATCTTTCTTTTCAGCCATCGTGAAAATGCATAAAAATTAGACAATCCCCAGAATTTAACCTTTTTATTTCAGTTCTCTAATAATAGAAATATTGCAGCATATAAGACAAAACAATTCTCAGAAGCTACAAATTTAATTGACTGCTGCCTCTTATATAGCCATCTAGTAGTTCAGATTTCAGAATTCATGCAGATTTTAATGGAGAGTCTGTTTTCAAGCCTTTTTGTTAGTAGGCAGAAGAGAATGGTAACAATGATTTAAATTATTCTCTAACTTGTTCTTCATGGGATCTCCTTAGAAAAACTTGCTGTGTGTAATTTAGACATATCCTTGAGTGATTTGTTGTCTCAGGACCTCTCAGTCCAGGCTGAATGTGCGAGGGGATCATGCAATTTCCTTGCTGAAAACCTCTGACAATGGAATCAGGAACGCAGTGAATCTGAAACCCATCTTTCTATGGCTTTATTCTCAACTCTCTTCTCTTTAAAGCTCTGGTGAGAAAATTCACAGTTCTGCTGCCTTCTCTGCATTCTAGAAATGACTGTCAGGTAGGTAAGTTACGTCTCTAGAGAAAAAATTAAAAGAATTAAGCTATCAAGACTGAATTTAATTTTCTTGTACTTCCAGAAAGGGTTGAATTGCATTAATGATGATTTTGTACTTCAATTTTCTCCTGCAGAATTGTAGGGTACAACATGTAAAGGGCTTCTTAGTAATGAAATGCTCACCTAACTGGTTGGGCTTCCAAATTTTCCTCTGTTAGTCCTCAACAAATGTGCAGGCTGGTTAAAATTCAGCTCTTTCTGTTTAGATGTTTGGCCCCAACTGTTTTTTAGAGTGTCAGGAAAAAAAGAAGACCCCAAAGAATGTGATGGTACTTTACAGAGGAGAAATCTTCTATTTTTACCCTCACACTAAATCCTTAAAGGTGAACAAAGAGGGAGACATGTCTAGAAATGCACGAAGAAGCTGAGCTAATTAAGAGAGTTCCCACTGCCTCCCTTCATGAAAGCTGCTATGCTTTTGAAATCCTGGAGATGGTTTCACTGCGAATTTGTGAGGTTAAGAATACAGCTGGGGTGTTGGGACTGTGGGCTGGGTGGTATGTATAGAATGTGTTTGATCAGTTTCCCTGGTTGTATTAGAAAGAGATGGCATAAACCAAATGGGGTGGAAACAGGCAGAAAGGATGGGGATCACCCTATGGGAGAGGTCTGAGCAGATTAAGATTGTGAGAATTTTTTTTTAGGTTGAATGTATTTTTCCTGGAGATTTTAGAGACATTTTTTTTTTCTCCTAATCTTTATCAATGCCACAGAAAACATTTTTGAGCCTTCAGAAACATGAGGCTCAAATCTTGCAGTTCATTCCTCCAGATGTTACCATGGCATGCCACAGCTCAGCTTTCTGTATATTGACATGCAAATAGCTTGCCAATCTCATCTTGCACCATTATTATGATTCTCTATTTGATTTCTACCACTTTTAGGTATTCAGCACAGTAAAAATCCTTTTATTGCTTGAAACATCATCACTGAGTGAGTACTTGAATACTGCTGTCTCTGGGCTAAATATATGTAATTGTTTCACGTTTGATAAACAGAACCTGGGTGATGCAGGACACTGTGCTTCTCTTTGCAAGCCACTGAAGATGAGTAATGAACCTTCACTGCACCCCACTAAATCCACCAATGTTAGGGTTATCCAGGAGATCCCAACACATTGGTAAGGAGATTCATATGGCACTCAGTCCTTTCAGTCATATTCATAGGCTCAACTCCTTCACTCTTATTCTAAGCAAGAAAAGTATGTATGCTTTACACTCTCTTGAAATGCACCAGAATCCTTGTGTCTCCTCTTCCCTCGTGAGCCTAACTGATCATCTGATTTTTGTATCAATGAGGAAGGATTTCTTCACTTGACAGGACTATGGATAAACTTGGCAGAAAATAAGGAACATTTATAATAACAGATGTAATGTTGTAATGTTTTGCTGTGTTACAAGACCCACGTATGCTACATGTATCATTTGAAATTATATTGAAATGACTGATTTTTAATCTAATTACTGCAAGATAAAATATTTTCAGAACAGTTCAAGGGTTTTGGGAGATGAAAATAAAGAACTCAGAGTCTGTCTGAGAAATTCTGTGTTTGGACCTGACTCCACCCATTAAAAACTGGTACTCAGTCAAATGAGAAAGTATAATTTTGCTTCAGTTTTATTTCTTTTTTATTATAAAGATAAGAGCTGCACTGAAATTCTGCAGGGAAAGCAATACCAATTAAGGAAATGTAAGGCATCAGAATTGAAGGGAAAACAATTTTGAAGTTTGCTTGAAAACTTTGTGCAATCATATATGACTACGTAATCTTCTTTCAAAGTCTCTTCCCTTTGGCTTTTATTCGGCTTTATTTATTTGCTTTAAGCAGGTAGCATTTTAAAATCCTTGTTGAACTGGGGCAGGCACAGTTACATGTTACTTCAGCTCAGAATGATAAATATTTGTTCATAGTACTGTGCAAAACCTCATTTTTAATCTCATGAAAACTCTGTGACATGAGCAAAGAACTTGTAGTCTTGCAGTAAGCCTCTTGAGGGGAAGTTCCCCATGTACACGTAGGGTGCATGAAGGGCACTTTTATTCAGAAACAGCCATGCATTTGTAGATCTGTGATGATTCATTGAGCAGTTTCCAGTGATCCTGGAAACCTGAGTTTCCTGGGGCAGTAGAAGGACTACTAACAGATTTGACAAAGGAAATGGACAAACTTTGTGTTTTCTGCCAACCAGAGTACACCCATTCTTCATTAGGGTGTCAGCAAAGGGTCTAGCAGCCTACCTTTGAGTCTAAGTTCTTTCCTGCTTTCTCACATGACACGTTGCAGCACAGGAGTGATGGGGCACTAGGGCAAGTCATACCCACAACAAGCAAAATGTGTTTGAGTTTGCAGTTTTCATGAAGTGAATCAACTAATTTCATCCTAAATTATAACAGGAAGTTGAGACATGCTAAAACAATGCAGTTTGCAGGTGCACTGAAAGGACTGGCTAAACCAACACAGAGCTCTTAACACATTTTTAGTCTAAACATTGCACAGACTGAAGAAAGGAGAAAAGACAGCAGACAGATTACATACTAGTAACCAGCACTCTTTGAAGTTATCCATAAATGGCTTTCAGAAAGTAGGGCTTGGCCTCCAGGTAGGTGTTAAGTAGATGTCACAGACATCTCCCTAGGTTACAATTTTAAAGCTAGTCAGCTAGTTCTTGCATTTCCTCAAATCCATATGCCAGTTTGTCACCCATAGCTCACTGTTGCCTCCTTTACAGGTGGCTAGGCACCACATATGGGCAGTTCCTGAGCCTGCGGTACATTAATCCAATTCTTGTCTACAGCAGCAACACTGAGGTAAAGCTATGTTGACAGATTTGGGATCTATTGTATTGTTACTCTGAGCTTTGTGGGAATCTGAGACTGTTCTTTAGAGTAAACATTTTAAGGAGAAGGGACAAATTTTGGTAAACTGTAAGGAGGGTGGGAGAGCAGTTTTGATGTTAGAAGAGGAAGCTGGAAATGAAGGCTTTTGTTTACTCTTGCATGGAGAGGTCACTCAGTGTCTCTGAACTTCCAGTTACCTCCTATAAAAAATATTACAGCTGTTAATGTGAACCATTGTAATGCCCAAGTACAAAACTGACAAGCTGAATGGAAGAGATGGTCTTTGGGGTTTTTAGTTGTTTTTTTAATCCCTCTGTAAAGAAGAAAAAAAGGAGAATAAAATGGGTGCAAATTGTAAAGTCTTTTCTCTCCATTTTAAATTGCTATAATAAAAAAGGCCAATATAAAACAGTCACATAGAGAATAACACAGACATGGAAAGAATCATAAGGTTAAGAAACCGAGCTCATAAGGCTGGGTGCAGTATGGCATTAATCATAGAATCACAGAATCATTTAGATTGGAAAAGAAAGACCTCTAAGATCATTGAGTCAAACCATTAACCCAGAACTGCCAAGTCCATCACTAAACCATGTCCCCAAGTGCCACATCTACACATCTTCTAAATACCTCCAGGGATGGTGACTCAAACACTTCCCTGGGCAGCCTGTACCAGTGCTTGACAAGCCTTTCCATGAAGAAATTTTTCCTAATATCCAGTCTAAACCTCCCCTGCAGGATTAATTCCCCCTCCCTGCAGTAGCCCATTTATAAATGGTTTGAGGATTTCTGCAGGGTGTTACATGCCCTGTACCTGTTTCCTGTGGCTCTACCCCTGCTCCTGGGAAGTGCCTAGCTGAGAGCAGCTCCTTTCTCATCACAGTTCTGCAACTCGGAGCACAACCAGCCCAGTTGATTTGGTACTTCCCCACAGATCCCTGGGCTAGAAAGATGATGACCAAGGAAATGTATGCACTCCTGGAACAATTCTGGCCATCTTTTCCTGATTAGCCCCCTTTTTCAAGAGACCACTAGCTGCAGACATGGGTCTATCTGTCCTTCAGCTCAGGCAACAAACCCAGCTGTGGGATTAGAGGGAAGGGAAGGAGGAAGCAGTGTGAAACTTCCCCTCCTATTCAACCCAATTGGCTTATATATGCTCCTAAGGGCCTCCTGGGAAAGGTGGGAAATAAAGGATGTAACTTGTGTCCTGCTCACCCAATGTCTCTGCACAAACATAAGCACTCCGGTCAGTTGTGATATCCCCTCTGGGTTCCTCTGTATTTCTCCAGCAGAGAAGCTGGCATTGTCATGGCATTTGTTGACAGCCAGCTGTCCTACTTGGAGAGCAGCACCTTGCTCTTGCTTCCTGGTTTCCCAGTCTGTCCCAGACACAGAGAAATCATGTGGAAAAAAGTTGAATATCAGGTTTGTATCAGAATAAATGGATACAAGTGTCTCAAATTAACATCATGTGGGGAATGAGAGTTTTATACTTCCTAAATTTTAAGTGCCTGGCTTTACACCTTATCAATATTCATAGTGCTTTTTCTTCTTTTACATTTTGTTGTTGTTATGGGAAGCTCTGGCTGCCCATTAAGTACTATGGGCAGCCCTGAAGAAACCCGCAGTTTATTTGGAAATATATTAATTTGTTCCAGATCTCACTTTACTTATCATCATTTGTTTTGGAAGCCAATAACCTTAAAGCAGAGTTGCAAATTGTTTCAGCATGTTAAAACCCACAGTGGTGTGTAAGTTCATTTGCGTATGCCATGTCTTAAACAGAGATGTACATTTTATGTCAAACACTCAAATGACCACTTAAGAACATGGGAATTTATTTAAATTTTGACTGCTCAGTAAGTGTTTGACTACATTTCCACTAAATAATAATGACATCAAGAGCTTTGTTAAATTAACCACAAGACCAGTATGTATTTCCTATGCTTTCTCAGGGGATGTCCAGTACCCTAATCCTTCCAAAAGGCAAGATGGTAAAATATTGCAGGGACTGAGTACATGCAGAGCGAGACTGCAGCTGACAGATGATGGCCAGGCACTAAAGTCCAGTGTAGACCTGTGTAATTTAGGATTATTGCTGCTGTTCTGGAATGTGAAATAAATCCAACAGCACTTTGATGTCAGCCCCCTGGGGTGAATTGATCATTATAATATGTAACTGAGGATGCTCTGCTCATGCTGGGAACTTCATGGCACATCTGTTTTCCTATCTCTTGTGTACCATTGGGTTTCAATATTGAAAACTGCTGCCCCAGGCCATGCACACAAGCAAACATTGGCTGCTGTTTTCTGTATGTGTGTATAAGTAAGTCTGTCTTTGCTCAAAGATCCAACTAGAAATGACTGTTTCAGTTACACTGTCTGTTGATGTAAGGTTTCAGTTTCTGGTGATAGAAATTATATCCTATGACTTAGGTACAACATGAATAGCATGTTTCTCAATAAAGCGTTACAGTGAATTCCTTGCAAGTAAAAAAAAAATTCAAAAATGCAAAGCTTAAACATAATTTATGAATAGGAAAAATGGCTGGATTTGTTATGCTGTTGGCTACAAATAGTTTACTTAGCTCTGGTGCTGAATCAGCCAGGTAGTTAAACTACTGTCCAAATGGTGTTTTTCTCCAGGAGCTTCAGAAGCTGTGCTAAATGCTCTGGAAGTCTGCATAGAGCATGGCATTTCCTCTGGTACATATCTCCCTGCTCCTGGGGCACTGTTGGCTGCTGCTGTATGCTCATGGTTTTGTCCTGGGGGTTAGTGGTACAGAGCTGTTTCTGCTTTTTCATAGAAATCACCCTGACCATAAAATATGAAACACTGGAGATACCCTTGTGAACAGTCGTGCTTCAGGTTCTGGAGACAAATACCTGATGCTCCAGAAAAAGCAGTAGCAGTTGTGAGTATTTGGCAGTGATACTTTGCTGGGAGATGGAGGAGCGGAAAATGGAGAAAATTCTGTGCATCAGTTCAGATACTCAGATAGGGAGAAATGAGAGCTGAATGAAGAGAAAGGGAGGGAAAATACTGCAGGTACAGAAAGGGGGACTTCAGTGGCTGAAAGTTCCTGACTTCCTTTCTCATACTTGTTGGTCTGATCCTCTCCTCTCATGTCTATCCTCTTTGTACCCAGCTTCGTAACAGTGATCTCAAGGAAGAACAATAACTGAGTCTCACTAGAAAAATGTTATTTACAATTTTTTATTCCTAATAGCCAGGAAAAATGCGGGCATATAATGACAATGATGACACCTGAAAGCACCCATAATATGTGTACAGAGTGTGGAAAAGCTAGATTTTTGTATTGTACCTGCTTAGTATATCATTTGGATTCTCAGGGTTCACTTTTCAGCAAATTCTTTTATGGGCGTATGACTTTTATCTTGGTAATAATGGCTGGAATTCAATTATGTTTTGTGGCAGTACTTTAAAAAAATCTGAAAGTGCCTATGATTCCAACAAGTCATTCCTGCACTGTATTTAGGTGCATGGATCAGTGGTACATAGTCAAAATTTTGGTGAGCTCCTAGCTAACAAAATGGAATAGTCCTGTCTTGCCCTAAAGTACCTTTATTTTAAAAGATGAATTTTGGCAGGGAAAGACTGGCATCGTGTTACCAAATGCACATTTTTGTGACATGAGCATTTTGGGAGTTATGCACTCTACGATAATGTGGCCATTTGAAAAAATAATGAAGATCAGTCTTAAGGGAGCACTTTATTTTATATGATGTACAAATTGTGACTGATATCTGCATAAAAAAATCTTTGTCAAAGCAGTTGGTGGTCATAGAGTATGTGGATATTATCACAACTGTTGCTAAAAGAGGTAATTACCACTTACAGCCGCAACAGCAACCACTTCTGTCTCCATAGCTGTCTCTTGACAGCTCAAGAGATTTCTACATTCCTTTCTTTCTTTTTCTCTCCTCCACCAAATGCATACCATCTGATCAAATTTACCTTCCATAATTCCCACACTTTAAGCGGTGGTTGCTGTTGGATTGCCACTACCTAGCTGACTGAGCTAATTGAGCTTGCAAAAGTGGTAGTTGTCTATGTAGTTTCCTACTGTGATGGCACGCATTTACACCAGGGATAATCAGCAGCTTGACAGAGTGATCAATACATCAGTCAGGGAGGTGTAGCACAGGTTGGGAATCAGTGCTGTAGGGTAAGGCCTTGACACACATAACTGCATCCACACTCACTTGTTAAGCATCCAAGTGAGTCAGTGATATGGCCCTCTGTGGAAACCATTCTGGTTACGTATTTTTATAACTCCCAGAGTATGGCAGCATTAGTAGAGTCGTAACTTTTTTGTGGTATTGGAAATGCAAAAGACTATATCTGTATGCCCAAGTGACTCCTTGTGGTATTATGTTGTGTTGTAGCAAGGCGTGCTCATTCCTGAGGTCTTAGTGGGGTGGCCAGGGCAACTCTGCTGTAATACAGACTTATGATAAAATACTTTGGGGACATGTTTTTTCATATTGCTTGGTTTAGCCATGAAATACCAGTCCACTCAGTGAACAATTGCAAGTAGGGAGACATTTTTACTGACTAGTGACTCTTTCTGGTATTTGCCCACTAGATGGCTGCAATTCTTGAAGGTAAGTAAGTACCTTAGGTGCTTGGAAGGAGCTTCAGATGAGAAAATCTACTTTCCATTCTCTCCTGAGCTGTCGTCCTTACTTTCATTGCTTAGAGAACACAAAGAACTGAGAGGCAGCAAAAGGATGGAATTCCTCAGATCAAAGGTGTAATATCTATCTCTAGGTGTAATAGGTGTAAAATTTACCTCAAATGTGTAAAATCTATTTCATCTTTGGCAAGGAAGAACTTGCAGAAAGGGGTCCGGTTGTGGCCTAACAAATTGTTGTGTCAAACAAGAACAATGGAACTTGAAGGCTACAAGGAATGGAAAAAGGACTTACCAGGAATTACCTGGATCATAGAAAATGTAGGCACAAAGTGAGAATTTCCAGAAGTCAGGCTCTTAACTTAACAAAAGAAATTATAATGACTGACAGCAGGTAAATCAAGCAACACAAAGGAAAAAAAGAAAATATTCATCTACTGTGTCCTAAGGATCTTTCAAGGTTTAAAAGTAATCTGAATATTATGTAAAAGCTAAAGAAGCACTTTGTCTCAGCTTTCAATAGTTATGATGTTGGCAATGAGGTAAAAAGTAGGAAAGTGAATGGGATTATCTCAGAATGAGTGTTGTGGAAACAAGACTCAGATAAGCTCCACAGTAAGATACATTATATTACATAAATATATGAGTCAATTCACTGAGTTTGTCTGAAAATCCACCTCGCTATGCTTTCCAATACAGTATTAGTTTCCAAGCCTCCAGCAGCTTGTGGCCCAGGGACTCCCATACCCAGAGTAAGCGTGGGAAGGGTTGTGGGTATTGCCCTTCAGTTGCTTCCACTTTCATTGACTCAGTCATGTACCCCCTCATCTATTTTGAACTTTGATCATCCATGACACCTCAGAGGTTACCAGCAGCTTGATTGAAGAACAACCTCCTTGTGTTTGCATTGAATTTGTCTCTGCTTCTTGGATTGGAAGAGACAGTGAGGAACATGTGGTCTCCAAGACCTCTCCATGTACCCCAGCCAGGGCACTGGACAATCTTCACCTGAGACCAGTAGGAGAAGTGTAGCTCTATCAGCAAGAATTTTTAGTACAGCTTACTGCCAATGTACAGAATAAATAAGGAAAGGGAAGTAAATAGAAAACATGACAAAGCACTACCTTGCTTGCATAAACCATTCCATATTGACATAAAATTTCTCTTTGAGGTAATTAAGTGATTTTCTAACTTAAGGAAATATAGTGAAATCATAGAATCATTTCATTTGGAAAAGACCACTAAGATAATTTAGTCCAATGTTAACTCGGTGTTGCCAAGTCCACCATGTCCCTAAGTACCACATCTACACCTCTTTTAAATACCTCCAGGCTGGTGACTCTTCCCTGAGCAGACAATTTCAGTATTCCTGATCTCTAGTGAAATATTTTATATTATACCACCAGAGAAACTGTCAGATTGGAGATGATGGAGAGTAATATGAGAAAGCTGAGTTGCACGTAAAAGGGATGGGACAACATTCTGTGCTGAAAAGAAACCTGTCAGGCTGCAAGGAGGTATCTTGAGACCCTGTCTTGGCACTGGTGTCATTCAATATGTTTGTTTCATGAGCTTGGAATAGAAAACAGGAAAGAGCTGATGAAAACTGCTAGTGATAAATAAAAAGAGAAGCATGTCAATACAGATGAATATCAGATAGTTGAATAAAGAGGACTTTGAAGACTACTTTGTGGATTACTGCAGCAGAAATAGGGTAGAATTTAATAATACAAATAGGTAATCATTGGATTTACAGAATCACAAAATATGCCCACAAGAATAATCGAGTCCAACTCCTGGCTCTGCACAGGACCATCCCCAAGAGTCACACCATGTGACTCTTGAGAGTATTGTCCAAATGCTGCTTGAACTCTGTCAGGCTTGGGGCTGTGACCACTTCCCTGTGGAGCCTGTTCCAGTGCCCAACTACTCTGTGGGTGAAGAACCTTTTTCTAATATCCAACCTAAACCTTCCCTGACACAACTTCAGGCCATTCCCTTAGGTCTGTCACTGGTCACCACAGAGAAGAGATCAGTGTCTCTAATCAGACAGATCAGAGCCCCTCCTCTTCCCCTCATAGGGAAGTTGCAGACTGCAATGAGGTCTCCCCTCAGTCTCCTCCAGGCTGAATAGACCAAGTGACCTCAGCCACTCCTCTTATGGCTTCCTCTCAAGGCCCTTCCCCATCTCTGTTGCCCTCCTTTGGACGCTCTCTAAGAACTGAATATCTTTCTTATATTGTGGTGCCCAAAACTGCACACAATATTCAAGGTGAGGCCACACCAGTGCAGAGCAGAGCGGGACAGTCACCTCCCTCAACTGGCTGGCAATGCTTTGCCCCAGGACATGGTTGGCCCTCCTGGCTGCCAGGGCACTGCTAACTCATATTCAACTTACCTTCAACCAGGACCCCCAGGTCCCTTTCCATGGCACTGTTTTCCAGCATCTCATTCCCTATTCTGTACGAATATCTGGGATTGCCCCATCCCAGGTGCAGAATCCAGCCCTTCCCTTTGTTGAACTTCATATAGTTGGTGATTGCCCAGTCCTCTAATTTGTTGAAGTCTCTCTGCAGGGTCTCCCTGCCTTCGAGGGTGTCAACAGTTCCTCCCAGTTTTGTATCGTCTGCAAATCTGCTTAGTATCCCTTCCAGTCCTGCATCCAAGTCATTTATGAAGATGTTGAAGAGTGCAGGGCCTAAGATGAAGCCCTGTGGAACCCCACTAGTGACAGGTAGCCAGTCTGATGTCACCCCATTCACTGTTACCCTCTGTGCTCAACCTGTGAGCCAATTGCTCACCCACTGTATGATGTGTTTATCCAGCTGTGTGCTGGACATTTTGTCCAGAAGTTTCCTGTGAGAGATAGTATTGAAAGCTTTTATGAAATCCTAAAAGATTACATCAGTTGGCTTTCCTTGATCAACTAGGTGAGTTACCTTGTCATGAAAGGAAATTGGAACATCTGTTATAAACTGGATCTCTGGAGGAGGTCATAGGGATTAGAAACATCAGTGTGATTTGGGAGTGAAAAAGACTTACCCTCAGATGTTTTATCAGGTCTGGCATCTTCAGTGGAGGTAGAGAGGTATTATTTTGCAAGATGTTTTTGAGCTTGTATTTGAAGTTTCATTTTCACTCTGTTTACCTTACTTCAAGAGTAACTAGGTTAGAGCAGAGTAGAAGCATAGGTGGAAAAGGAGAGTGATCAGAAAGTAAAAGATCTGATCTACAGTAAGAAAATAGCAGAGGTTGGTGTGTTAGCTTAGTGGGGGGGATATGATTACTCTCTCTACACACATGGGTGAAGAAGATAAGCTGACTAAAGCTAATTTAGAATGAAACTAAATACCAAGGTAAGCATGAGAACAAATGGCTATAAACTTACTGTAAGTAGGTAAAGAAAAGCCAACTATTTTTTTGATGGAGCTAGATAAGTACATAAAAATTTTCTTCTGTCAGTTCTCTGGTGATAAGGGAGAGTCTAGGAAGGTCTTTGTTTTATCATTTTTTGTCACTGAATGATGAGCCATTTGCCTCTGATTTCTCAGGAGTTTGTAGCAGCAAGCATGCCCTAGTGAAGGGCACTGACTACTTGGTGATACCTTTCCTGGTATATATTATGTGCCAACCTTGAGCAACTGCCAACAAAATGTACAAGAGTCTTGGCACATTTGTTTGTGGTTGGTCACACCAATTTTCAGAACACAGTGTCCTTCCCACTCTCTTTTGGAGAGCCCTGTCCCATGCTGCCTATTTTTAGCTCCCTTTTTGCCCACTGTCTTTGGGAGGGGGGGTTTGCCTTCAACCTCTTAAAATGCTCTTCATGTTCTCCTTCCATTTCCTTAATTTCTTTTTTTTTTTTTCCCCACAATCCTCTTTTCCCTCACTAACTGTAAACCTTGCACAAGGCTGTCTTTGAGGTATTTCAAAGGGACATAATGCTCCCTAAACAGAAGGTTTTCAAATGCCGCCTTCTTTTCTTTCCAGGGCCATACTATCTGGTACATCTACATGTTGTCAGATCAGCTTAGTTGCTTGCTGGTCCTCCTATTAAGATTTTGAGAAAGCTGCATTAATTTTATATACCTGCAGTCCAAGACACACCTGGGAACATCTGCATGAATTGCTTGGAAAGTACCGCTACCTGTGAGCCTAAATTTCAAGAGATCACAGAGTCTTTTTTTTTCCCCCGTGTGATTGTAAGGCTGGTTTTATGGTTTCTTTTAGATTATCATTGAAGAGAGGAAATTCTGTGTACAAAGTCATCTCCCTTCCCTTGCTGTCCTGGTCTGTCAGCTCATCAGACCTTACCTATGTTGGAAAATGCTGGAGTTGCCTCCAGCAAATGCATCTGACTTTTCTTCCCTTGGGACTGAGGGCATGAGGGAGGGAGGGAGGGAGGGAGGCTGTACCTCTGAGTCTTGTTTTGCCTGCCCCCACAGTCAGAGTGAGGATTTTGGGCATGCCTCAGGCATGGACTTCATACTGGGGAACTGGTCACACATCATGGTCTGGTGCTGTCTAGGCTCTCACCTGTGAGTTATATCAGTTCATCTTGTGGTAGTTTAGGTTTGTAAAGTTCATTTTAAGGGAGGAGCATCAGAAACATGGAGAAAACTCCTGTTTTGCCCAAAGCTGTAGCAGATCTGGTGACAGAGTTAAAAAAAATTTATCCTCTGATCTAGAAATAAAGTCAGAGTAGCAACGAACTCATCAACATCATGTTTGATATTGAGAATTTTTTTCATATTTTTCCCTTTGTATGACCAAGCGTATAGTCTCCCTGCTCTTTATTTTTGTACATTCCATACCACAAGATAAAAACCCACTCATGGATTTCAGAAACAGAAAAGCTTACCATGATGAGAGAGGCATATGAAGAGATGTCCTGGGTTATATGCCCTGGTTTCTCATTATATCACATAGATTAGTTAATATAATGTTTCAGCAGTGCCTGTGATGAAAAATATGTATGTAAAGCAATAGATGACAAGCTGGTCCATGTCACTGTTTTGTCACTCTTCTGTGACTTTCTTTGCACATCACATTTTAAATGACAAAGTGACAAATGGAGACTCTACCAAATTATTCCATTTGCCATACAAGATACACAAATACAAATCAAAGGAGTCTTTGGGAAGCTGCCTCTTATTTTCCACATTTCTTACAACAAAGGATCTGTCTCAAATGTCTTTGGGACATCTATTCCCACACAAATACACCACGGTTAATGCTTGATTTGAAATCCATTATAGACATCTGAGACTAGAAAACATCCATCGTTTGTTTCTCAGTTTTTGTTCCAGTTTGCTAAAAGCCCTCCCAACATTTTCTATAATCCTCTTTCTTCCTTTCTATCTCTGTTGAAGGAAGGATTCTGAGAACAAGATTTTTTCCCCCCAAGCTTCCAACTATGTTACAGGCTGCAGGATGCAGAAGGACACCCTGAGGTATTTCAGTTTAACCGATCTTTGTTTATTAGGTAATTTTAGTGGAAATTGATAAACAATGCTGATGTTACAAATAAGAGTAATTTGAGTGAGCTGGGAAAAGTATATGTGGACAGGGATGGACTTAACTATCATTTGGTATCTCCAAAACTTATAGAGATTAGGAAAATATTTCTTGAACTATTTAAAAGAATGTAGGGACATTTTGAACATATGCCACCAATCTGTACTGAGCAGATGACCCTGGGTCACAGTGACCATGTTAACACCAGAGGGATACCAGGGAGAAACTGTTAAGGAGGACTGTTCTACTTCAGCATAGCTGATGCTTTTTCACCATAACAAGATTACTTTGAACAACCTTCCTGAAACTCTGTGTTGATACTTAATATTCTCCAAAATAGGGCAATGGCTGTTCTAAGATTAATTTCTTGGACTGAACATCCTGCATGACTTCTCCCACCAAAGCTCCCCCCAGTGACTCAGAGTGCTGGCTAGCTCAATACTGGGCTCATGGCAAGGAAAATACCACTCCCTTTTTTTGACTGAGTCCTTGTAGGCTCCCCTTAGTGCATCTCCTGGCAATGATTAGGAACATCTACTTATTTTTTTAAAGGCTACTCCCCCTCCCATAGACTTCAGTCCTGTGAAGTCCTTAGGAAACATACCAAGATCTGAAAAGCTATTGTTTGGTATTTCAAATCCTAGTCCCTTTATGTCCAGCTGGTGGGAAAAGAGGAGAGAGAGACAGAAACAAAATAGGAAGAAGGCAGCAGGGAACATGGGGGAGAGTTAGAAGTTTAGCGCAAAACGGAAAGAACAAGGGATAAATGGATCCAAAGGACAGAGAAAAGAGGGACAAAACTGGAGGAAAGTATGTTTAGTCCTGGTCATGCTAGATGTTTCACTAGACACTTTATGCAACCATGAAATTTCTCCTAAGCAGCAGCCTGTAGAAAGAAGTAATTAAATATACAGGCACCTCAATTATCAAGACAAAGATAAAAAAAACCAATCAAACAAAATGCCAGTATCTGGATGATAAAGGCAGGAGAAAAAAAGATGAACAAAAAGCAAGTATTCTGTAAGTGGATTCCTGCCAAGGACAGATGATTTTATCTCTCTGTGCCGCAGTTCTTCCCACTGCAGAATGGAGCTATGGATGCTCTTCCAATTTTTCAGAACTATTTGAAGCTCAGGAGTTGTTTGTATTGCTATTAACAGTGGGTAATGTAGAGTGGGAGAGGCTTGCTACAGAGATGGAATTATTTTGGGACTATCAAGACAAAGACAATACGAATATGTAATAGTGCTACTGAGACTTTATGGGAGAAAACAAGGGAATATTTAATGAAGATGAAGAAGATGAAGAAAGCATTAACAATATATATTAATAAGAATCAAAAATATTAGTATACAAAGAGTTGATTTGACATGTAACTTCAGTATTTTCCCCTTCCATAGTTAAAGAATTTGATTTTTTTTTACCCTTAGTTTGAGTTTTCCCCTCCCATTCCCATCTCCAAGCTGTAGGTCATCAGATTTGCTGACTGTCTATGATGGAAAAATCTTCAGAATAAAACCTTATATTTGGTTGGCTGGGCAAAACACACAGCGTATTTACAGAGTCTGATATTCTATGGCAAACGCAATTTCAATCTGTCTGATAATATGATGTTGTGCTTCTGATAGACACATATAAATGTAAAGACTACATGAGAAATTTTTCATGGGATCATTTGGCACATATTTGGGTCCTTTTCCTGGTTAAAATGAGTTTGTGAAATGGCTTGCACTACTAACAGCTGAAAATCATAATAATTTCTTTCATCTTTGACATCACTGAAAAACACATGGTTAGTCTCCATTGCAAAACTCTGATGGTCTTTGTCAGTTGCTTGAAACTTTGGCTATGGTTTTATCTTCTTTGCCAATCACTGCACTATCTAGTTTCATATGTATCTCATGTATAGTCACATTATGCAAACTGCTGGATGATGCCTCTGGCCATGGGGTTGTAGTTTTTGTTCAGCAGCAGTATGTCTTAAACTTCACTTGAGTCATGGCAAAGTTTGGGCCATGCTCGGAAAAACAATGTCAGAAGAAGTTTGGATGGGCTTCAGATCTCTCATATTTCAGACAGTATTTGGCTTGCAATAAAGACAATGAATTGTGACCAAAAGATTGTAATTCCAATGCTTAGGAAACTGAAAAGTATATGATAGATAAGAAGAAGTAAAAAAGCATAAGGTTATAATTGCATCTGTACATAAACATCAAGGCACTGAAATACCCAGTTTTTTTGGAGGAATGTAGATCTGTTTCTTTGTCTCACAGATAAGTATATGCAGAATATTCGACTGTAATTAAGGATGGAATCTCTTTTGAACTCTGCTCTTTTGGCTGCATGGGGAGACCTGCTGGTGGTTTGGTTTAATGAGGATAGTCCCACAGAGTTTCTGTCTTCAAAATTCTGGGATTTAAAGATAAAGAATGCAAAAGCTATGAATACCAAAGAAGCTAACATTTTTCTTATTTCACTAATTTACAAACCAAGTTTGACTACTTGTTGTCTGGAGCTGGCTTATGGAACTACCTCACCAGTATGAGGTTTTGAATTAAGAACTTGATGACAATGACAGCCAGGCAATGGCTGTCTGGCTTCAGGATCTACTCATTGGTTTGACATGGATTTTTATGTATTACTTATGGTGAGAGACACCCATGGGTCTTCTAGCGATGCCTAAGTGTGTCTGTACAGCTGCAACATGTGGCTCATTCTTTCTCCCATTCTTCTTTTCCAGAGCTTCTAGTAGGCTCAACTCAGGATGCTGCATAGTTCTAGTGGATAAAGGCAAGGAAAAAGTTCTCCTTTTTTTCTGGAAGCATAAAGAGTTGCTGGAAATCAAAGCAGTACTTTTTTTTCCTACAGGCTGAAAATACAGCTACCAAGTGCTTTTAAATATCACTGCTGCCGTAATGGAGAAATTATGTCGTGCTCCATGAGCTATGCTGTTAAGGGCTGGGCAAACCTAACAGCTTTTATGAATACTGGATTCCCTCCACAGGTTTTACTTCTGACTTTGTAGTCCTTGTGATCATTGTAACAGTACAGCTGACGACCAAGCCAGGAATGAAAGGATTGCCATGGTGCAGGAAATGCGATAATAATTTCAGCTTTGATTGAGACACCAGCATCTATCCTTAGACTGTGGTGTTAGGGATTGCTATAATGTTACTCAGCAAAGTAACTACAACCCCATGACCAGAGGTTTTAGGGAGGAAAAAGCTGTCTATTCCCTCTATTGATGAGAAGGACAAGCGCTGTCGTGCAGAGCTTCATTAGCAAAAGAGAAGTTCAAGAGGTAGTTTTTCATAGTTGCATTTGTGCTTTGGGAGTTTAACAGAAGTGTATTCTTGTAGCAAAGACTTCATTTCCATGTTTCAAGACATTCTGCTCAAGGTTGCTGCAGAGTTCCCCATTTCTGTGGTCTCTTGAAATGAACTGAATGCTAATGTGGGTAATGGTAAGAAGGCCCTTGCAGTGGGAGGTGGCACACAGGGCAATGGTGCGTTCCTCACCTCTTCTGCCCCTCAGGGAGGCTGGGACACTGTCTGAGTAATGGAGTGGTGCTCTCAAAGTAGTCTAAACAAGCTGGACTTGCAAGGACTAGAGACAGGCCTGCCAAGAGCAACCTAGGCTACCACCCTGCATTGACGTGGTCTATGAGAGGTGATCAACCTGGTATGGCTGTGGGACAATTTTTGCCTCAAGGGAAAAAGGAGATACAGAGAGATCTCTACCAAGGGCATAAGAAAGATATGAGAGGAGTACTCTATTTACCTTACCCACTGTATTTCAGTAGGGTGGGTGGTTTTTTTGTTGGTTTTTTTTTTGGCCAGAATTCATGATTGCATTCCCCATCATCTAAATACTTTGTTTCTAAGCTTTAATGTACTGGAATGCAAGAAGTGATGTGGAGAATACTGCTAGGGGAGGAACACTGAAATCCCCCATATTTATGAATTAGTCATGACCCAGTACTACAATTCATTACAAGAAAAACCCACAGACACTAATGACTAGAGGACTCAGGGGAGTCAGAGGATGGCTAGCTGCAGACTGGTAGCAGTGCAGCTGGGGGATGCTCAGGCAGCTCTTTCCCTTCTCAGGCTGTTCACTGCGGCATGATCCTGGAACAGCTTCCCAGGGCTTATCTAAGGGACTGGCGACACCAGACTTGGTGTAACCCTTCTAAATCATTGTCTTCTTTTGGAGTGAAACTTCACAAACTAACTAAAGACCAGAAGGGGAAAGAGGCAACATTTCAGAAAATACATTGATTCTGTTTTTTCCTCTCCCTTCTTTCCCCCCCAGCAGCTTGGATGGGATCCGCCGACTGCTTTCTGCTGCCTCCATGCAGTAAGAGTGCTCTCTGTGCCACAGCAAACTTTGTTTCTGTTAAATCAACCTTGGAGGCTTAAAATACAGTTTTAAAGGATCTTTTGTCTCACTGGTGCAATGTCCTGTATCCCTGGTGCGGATCACATTATGTCGGTTTTACTTGCCACTTCTCGGCTATCTTTACAGCATTTTATTTCTGAAGTCCTCTGCCAACAACCCAGTCACACTGCTGCTTCCCTATGAGAACCAGGAAAAAACGTTTAAAAACTGTTATTAATCTCTGTTTAAACCCACGGAGTTCTGTAGTACTTTCAAGAATGGCAGAAACTGACAAGATCTAGTAATTTTAGAGGACGATCTGTAGCTTTCACCAGAGGTTCAAGTCGACAGGAAACACAGGTTGCGGGATACAAGTATGCATTATCTCTATAAGGTCTGCATTTCTCCATCAAAGTACAGGAGACGATGTTGTGAGGGTTTAGCTGGAATGAAAAAGTGTAGAGTACCTCTCCAATAATGGCAAGGTACTAACATAGAAATTTATACAGAAAGTATACATAAGATATACTGAAAATATAATATATATATATATTGTAAAAAATTATACACACATCTGCATTTTTTCATATATTTTTTAACTTGACCACTTTCTGGGGAAGAAAAACAAAAGCTCCATTTCTGCTAGAAAAAAAATCACATCTAACATAAAAAGTTATCCTCCTCATTCTTCAATATAATGAGATGTAACTATGCTTCTCCACCACCTTTAAGTTTACAAAAACTTCCTTGTTTCTATAATCATGTGGGAAAACACTGCTGGCTCTGTACCTAAAAACTGCAGAAGTGAATGCTGTATTTCACTGCCCTCTCCCCTGTACATTCTTGTATCTCTTGTAATAACCTATTCTTTGAAATTCAAGGTGTCATACATTCAAAATGAGTGCTGGAGGTATAGACGTAGGTCAGTGTGTGCCATTCATGGCTTTAACTGTAATCTATGCCCAGATTTCTCCAGGGAATCTTTGACCTGACACTACAGTGAATTTACGAGAGTGAAATCCCTTCCTAAAGGCAAGTGCTGAAAATTTATTACATCTGTTTCACTTTGTGGAAAAATTATGTGGTCTACAGAAAATCTAAAAAATGAAATCAAAACACACAACAATCTGAAAGCAGGTTGCTTCTGCTGTACTTTGTTTTCTTCCGACACCTTGCAAACTGCACAGCAGCATGCTTGGACAAAATATGACTGAAAATACAAGAAACTGGAAAGCACAGGCAAAAAGAGCAGAAAGGTGATTTAAGTTCCAAAGTTAGTGTTGGAAATAAGAGCATCAAACAAAGCCAGAAACTGATTTAATCTACCGTCAGAGCAATTTTAACACAACCATGACAGTAATAGTCATCATGAGGTGTGTCCTCTGTGAGCGCATCAAGAACTCTGTGTAGCACAGTATTGTAGTGTGTATTTGTTTTTAGGTATATCTGTAAAACTAGTTATTTCTATTTCATTCTCACTATCGATAAGGAAAACCTTAACCTAAAGTTAGAGGGCTGCCCATGCATTCCACTGGATCTGAGAGCTACGAAGGTGAGAAAAGTTTGTTCTGTTTTCTGCTGATGGTATGCTGCAACACCTAGCAACCTGGTTTATCACATCTTGTCTATGGGCAAGTCCTATGTCCAGCCCAATACATCTTACCTGGTGGTTAAAGAACAAATTACATTTCTGCATGTTGCCATCATTGTCATTCCTGTTAATGGTTTGGTTTTTCCTTCATGAGACATCTGCAAGAGGAGAAAAAGTTATATGGGAGGATGGAGCTGGAAACCCCTGCATAATCTAAAAAGCTTCTGATCAGCTGTAGTTTGTCTCTCTGAGAGACAGATAGAGTCAGTGAAGATGACATCACTTGCTTCAGTAAAGGGCAGGCTTGCATAACTGATCCACTATTTTCACTGCACTCATGCCTCCGAGCCTAACATGGACCAGCACCCAACCATGCTAGGTGCTGTACAGCATGAAAAGGTTTTCAGGACACGCTCAGTTCTGAATTGCCTTCTGGTGCTTAGTGGCTGCTGTGCAGGCAACCAGCAGAACAGCTGAGTCTAGGAGATGTTGCCTTATTTAACCAGTAGTATTTGTTCTAAAGCTGTGTGTATATTAGCCAGCATATTCTTCTGCTTTCAGTTCTTTACTCATCACTGCTTCTACATCCAGGGTTTCAGGGAACATCCACCTAGTGGGAATGGAAACACCAAAATGAGTCGTCTGAGTCAGGGGCAGGTGTGAAGTATTTTAGTTACAGAGATCTTGAGAACAGAGACTTCAACCTGTGGAAATTGGCAGGTCCAGAGCTCAGGTTCATATGACAATTCAGTACCAATAATGCATATTTGAAAATAATTGTTTTCACAATTCCTTGTAATTCTGTAAATTACT
This sequence comes from Pseudopipra pipra, assembly GCF_036250125.1. Classification (NCBI taxonomy): domain Eukaryota; kingdom Metazoa; phylum Chordata; class Aves; order Passeriformes; family Pipridae; genus Pseudopipra; species Pseudopipra pipra. Next base: position 63,068,178 of record NC_087551.1, read on the forward strand.
GCTTCCACATCTATTCAGAGGAGGCTGCATAGGATTGCCCTACTGTTCTGAAAATACACCATGCTGGGTATACCCTTGCACTGGGTTTTGTGTGTCGTGCTCTGCTGCACAGCAGAGAGGTGCTCCTCAGTCCTCACAAGGAGGCCTGAGGCACAGGAACACAATGGAACAGAAATAAAAATCAGACAGTCTGAGAAAATGTCGATTACAATTGTTGTTCTGAAAATACCTCAGGGATCAGACAACCAGTTTATTCAGGTAATACATTAGTCTAAATAAGACCAGTAACAGTGTGATGATATGTTAAAACAGATATTTGTGCATACGTGTTTGATTTCAACCAAATCCCTTTATAAGTGAAAATATCTGCTTGTAAGGTGGCTACATAGGACTGATGCAGCTACTGCTGGAGACCCAAAGAACGTAAATTTCCAAAGAATGTGGATTTCCACCAGAAAAGTTCCCTGAGTGCCTGCAGTCCTGTGTGAAGCTGGGTGGGGAGAGCCCTGTAGCCTGGTACACCCTTCAGGACCTGCCCCTGTGGGTGCTTCCCACAGCAGACATACACAGTGGTCTGTACCTCGTGCATCTGACCAGCCAGAAGATGTAGTGATGGGTCAGGACCAGAGGAACAGTTGCTCAGAGGTGGCTTCAGTAGGTACCACATCAAAACACTAATAAGAAGAGAACAAGCATGGGCATTCCCTGCAAGTTGCTGCTCAGGAAAGGTGTGACTAAGAGACAGTATGCTTGCTGTATAAAAAAGTTTTTCTTATGACACTACTCATACATGTCCCTGGTAGAAGCATCACTCTTTTCTCGCTCCTTGTTTCAACTCTCAAGGACCTTGCCCCACCCACTGTGGCGCCTGACCCGTTTCTCATGCAGCCAATCAGCCAGTTAAGTTTCTGTAGCCAAAGGCCAGGGAGGGGGTGAAATAGAGCTGGCTGCCTAATCTGTGTGGCTGTTTGAGAGGAGGCCTTACAGCAGTAGCACTAGCATTGTCTTCCCTCCAGCTGGTCACTGCTCTTTCTTGCCCTAATCTCTGATGTGTGGCACTGCAGTGGCAGAGAAGACTGCTCAAAGGGGCACCAGAGAGCCACTGGATAACAAAAGGGCTCCCTGTACATCCAGCTTCCACTCCTATCCATTCACAAATTGCTCCTGGTTAGAGCACGTGGGAAATATAGTTCTTAGCCTCTTACTGTAGAGGTAATATGAAGTATCAGAATGGATTGAGAAAACCCATCCCACAGCAGCCTGTACCCAGTAGCCATGGTATTCTCCTGGAAGGTTTGAACTACAGAGGCTTTGACAAATTCAAATTGACTCTGCTCCTTTCCTCATTACCTTGCAGTGATTCACAAATATTTTATTTGATTCTTCATTCTAATATTTTTCCTACATTAATGATAACCTGATTTCCCTACAATCCCATAACTTCTCCATTTCCTAACGATGTAGAGTCAATTCAGGTTACATGATGTGAGATGTTGGAGCACTAGATGCTGTCGAATTTAAAAATGTCCAGTTTAAAATAGTTATCAAGGATCCCTTTGTAATTATGGGAGAGATGGGTGCCTCAAGTGAGTCATTTTAGGAACCATTTTAGCATGAGGAAATTATCTTCCAGAGAAGACACTTGTCTCCAATGACTGTGCAATGGAGGTTGTTAATGATGCCTGACTTTGAGATGATCCTCACTGGGTGGAATGAATGTCCATTCTGTGTTTGCCCATCTGAGTTCTGTGACCCTTCAAGGTAGTTTCAGCTAATTTTTTGAACACCTCAAGATAAAATTAATCAGAAAGCTAATTTGGAAAGCAACACAACTAAACAGCTATCTTTTCTTAATATTCTCTATCCTGTCTCAATCTGTCCTCCTAGCCTGAGAACTGAGCTCTGATGTAGGTTGTGGTAATTGTCTGGTTGCACTCAATATTTGTATTGAGGGCCAATGCAAAGATTTAATATTTTGCTTTCTCCTGTGTGATCAAGTGGTGTCATTACTTTTACACAGCATGGTGGTCCAGCTCTTTTCTTGTCCTCTTACTACCAGCGTAATTGGAGTATGTTTCTTTGTTGCCTTTTATGTCTGTATGTGTATTCTGTAGAATTATAATTTCAGCCATCTTTTGTAGGATTACTGCATAGCTGCCTTGTAAATAATGACATGTCGAATGTTTTAAGAACACAGACTGGGATTAATTCACATCATAGACTAATGTGCTGCCAATGTCCTTTTAAAAAGTCTTTTATATCAGTCCTCAAAGAGTGCATCAAGCAGTAGAAGAAGAAAAACAACTGAAACAAAACTGAGAAGAAATGAGGTTCTTCTTAACATTAAATGCTGCCAACAGATTTTTTTCCCCCATATTTCTAGACTGACACTGTTTGGCATATACGTTCCAGAACAAATTTGTGTTATGATCATGCAAGTAGGTTGTTTTAAGCCAAAGACCTAAGACACGTAATTTTTTTTTTTTACTGCAATATGGTGGCAGTTAGCAAAGTGAATTTAAAGAAAGAACATGAATAGTCTCGTACAGCATTTACTGTATATATAGCTGAGCAGTATAAAGGAGGCTAACATCATTTTATCCTAGCCATGTAGGAAAGAGGCATACTACCAAAAATACTACTTTGGTAGATTGTTGGGGTTGACAGCAAGCCTGTCAGCAGCCTGGCATTTATCGACGAAGCAGTGGACATAAACCAGATTACAGTATACCCCCGAAAGGAGGAGAACACAGAATGCAGAAGAATGTGGGCAACTTTCAGACAGGAAGAAGATGGAAGACAGAAATGGACTTCCTGTCCTTTTTACAAGTCAGGATGACTCAACAAAAACTGTGTTTACTATTTTGCAACCAATCCTGGTGTGTGTATACATGAAAGTACCAATGGCAGGTTGACATGTGGCCTGATCTATGTGTACCAATAGCAGGATGACATGTGTATAGCCTGATATATGTTTATACGAAGACACCAATAGAAAGTTGACGTGTCATGTGTGAAAAGTATAAATGTTTGCAACCTGTTACAATAAAGTGATTACAGCCTTCTTGTAATCCTGTCCCTGCTTTGAAAGAAGATTCTGTGTCTCATTGGCGGTCCCTGACTTTAACAGTGACAGTAGATGGACCTGTATCTGGAGATTTTACCCTCCTACAACAACTTAAGTGCTGCAGCTTGTGTGTGCAGGAAGGCAGTGCATGTCCTTCATCCTGTCGGTGCCCTTGCATTCCCAGGAACCTCTCACAGGCATTGGGCTGTATTTCTGTGCAGCTATGTATGCTGTTGAAAGCCGAAGAGACAGATGCTATGTGTAAGGCTAAGCACATAGTTGTGAAATATATGATGCTATCAATTGTTAAGCACTGTTGAAGAAGTGATGGCACAGAATGGTTTTTAGAAATAAGTGCAAAGGATTAGGTGTCCTAAGTGGAAGGCAACAACAGCAGCAAAAAACAGTGACAAAACTTCGTATGATGTTTTCTAACTGCTAGGCAGACTTTTTCCTATGTCCATGATAGCCAGGCTGTGATACTCTTGCAAGCTAGGCATGGCTTTTGGGATAGGACACCTTGCAGGAAGACTAAATGCTATACAAGGAATAATGCTCTCCCAGTAATTCATCAAGGAAGAAGCCATTCTTCCCTGCAAGTGAGGAATGAATCAGTGTCCCAGCATGAAGCTAAGGGCTCCAGACCTCCATGCTCATTGTCAGAGCTCCAGTAAAGCTTTTTGTAACAGCTAGTGTCTCTTCTAAATTTCAAGCTGAGAAATTATGTTCTGGTTGTCTGTTTTCCTACAGTGGTTTTATTTGGGCGTGATATGCTCATCATCTGTAGCTGTTGCAGTGTCACTCTTTGTTCTCATAGCACACAAAATGTTCCACCTTAGAAGCAGCTGCTTCTCGGGGTAAATACTTCCAGCATATGCAGCACATAAAGTCCTTTAAAATTCTACACAATGAAACATCCTATATTTTGGAGAACTCTGTTCTTGTTCTTTTAGGCCTTCAACTGGAAATATTTAAGCATATTTTCAATTGAGTTGCAATGAAGTTATTATAATTGATGTCCCTATTATTTGCATGTGTTTCTAATTAAACACATCCGTAGATGCTTTCCTGATCAGAGGTCTTTAAGCCTGCAAAGTGTGAAAGCTAAAACATTCGTGTTTGACTACTCTGGGTGTTTGTTTGAGCATGTACATTTGAAAGCAATCATCATATTCCCTCCTTCTCTAGTGCTAGATCTTAGACCTGACCTGGGAACTGCAGTTGAACCTATAGAGTCCCAGTCTCAAGACGATGGGTTGCTTAAAGCAGTACTGGAAGGTATGATGCTTGCAGGTTACACAGATGACAGTCAAACACACATAAAAAACAGCTGAAGAAGCACTGGAGTTGAAAGTTTCACAAATTAATTTAATGTTTGTGACTTGTTGGTTTGAAAGTGCACACCATACTCTAGCCCTCTTTAGGACAGAGAGCCTGGTTTAAGCCACCACTAGTTTGCTCTGGCTGGAAAAAGAGGAAAAAATTCACAGTAAAGCACTGATTTGGGCTGAGCAATAGTAATAATCTTTTTGCAGCATAAACTAGAGATACTTTAGGCTACTCATTCAACACTACACAAGGAGGGAAGAGAGCAGTGTGCTCACGCATTAGGCAATGCTTTCAGCTGCCTTTTCACTAGAGTGTTGGGACTCCATTATAGTTCTGTTACATGAAGGAGATATTTGAATTTTTACAGCTTGAGATCACTAAAAGAAAATTGAACAAAGGACTAGATCCATCAAGAAATATGTTCCTCAAAGTGTCTGGCTAGTTGGATACAAATGTTTGTAAGTGCAAGCTGCATGTTTGAGTTGACTTTCTGCTATTTTTTCGATTATGTCAAGTAAGGAACATGACAGTTTTTTAAACCTTTTTTCCCAGGTTTGCAGTTAAAACCACAGATTAATGGATTTTTCTTCATCATCTGTAGGTAATAGCAGCAACGATTCTTTTTCAAAAAGAAAGGCAGGATCTAGTTGTGATATTATGAAAAATAACCTGAGAGTCATTTGCTGGCTTCTTTTACTGCGCTCATCCTGTCATGTTTTGAAGAGCTCATCAACTTGTAAAAAAAAACAAACCCAAGAAAAAACGAAGATTTCTGCATCTTTCTCCTTCTCCCTTTTTTTGAGAGAAAGTTTCTCTTGTGTTTTTAATTCTGAGCTCTAAGTGGATGGAGGATTAATGGTTCACTATGTTTCTACATTTTTTTCTCGAAGGATGAGAATTTTGATTGAGTCTTCCTGCAGTCATTGACAAGCACATGCTGCAGCTGAAGGCTGGCTGCTGCAGAACACCTGTCAGCCAGGCACAAGGCTTGAACTTGTGGATCTTGAGAGCTCCATTGTCCCCAGAAATGAAGCTGTACTTACTATTTAAAGTTTTTCTGCTGAAAAACATTGTTTATGAATTACTTTGTTAAGATTTGTATAAATACAGATTTGTGACTTTACATGTGAACTGTTAAGCCTTTTTCATAAGAAATCCTAGCATTAAAGACTCTCAACCACTACACAAATCAATTTGTTTCAGTGGTTCCTCACCAGGGAAGATGCTCCAAGGAATATCATCTTGTTGGATAGGGTCATCTCAAGTATTTGTACTTTTGAACCCATTAAGTGGTAAATCCTTGAAAAGCAGAGATATTATTGTTCATTTTTGCCCTCTCTCTCCTCCTCCCATTAGTCCCAATTCAGTAAGCCCCAGATTATCTACTGAAAGGTAGTACAAATGTACTTCATAAGGTTTTACACTTCCAAGAGGTGATATTTACAGATCTACCCTTAGCCAGATACTCCACATTAGACATGTAGGGGTGCCATCTGATTCATTAGAAGTCTCCTTAGACAGAATGGATGGAGCCCTTTCTCTTGGCCAGAGGTGGTCAGACTTCTTTATCTGCTATAAAATAATATGTACCGTAATTTTATAATTTTGAGTGTTTATTTGACTTGTAGATAGACTCCTGTACACCTCAGTCTCTTGATATATCTCTTAGGCATGTTTTACAGTGCCTGTTTAATGCAAGTCTTTCAATAACTTTCAGAGCTCCACTACGTGCTTTTTTGTTTGGTAGGTAACATCAGTGTGCAGAGTCTGCTCCCAAAGGGGGACAAGTGGAGAGATGAAAGAGACCCCAGTGTAAGTCATGTCCTCACCAGTGGGTGCTGTCCCACAGTGTCTGATCATGGTGGGTGGATCTGAAGGCTGTAATGGCCTCCAACAAGAGACTCTGACACAGCAAGTGACAAACCAGGGCCAGGTGCTCTTGCTGTCAGAAGCAAGAGGAGATGGAGCTAGCATACTGCATCTGTCCAGACCCAGAAACAGGACTGGAGATAGGCTGCTGTATACATCCAGGAAACAAGCTACCTGTGGCGTAGGTCTAGTCCATCCACGGGGTAGGGCTGGAGACCAGCATTGCTGTGGCACCACTGGGGCAGGAACTGACTGAAATGGGGTTCTGGGGGGTGTGCAAGGTAGCGGTAGTCCCAAGGGAGTCTACTGGGAACAGTGAGTAAGATCTGTGGGTGCCTTTAGCACCATGACAGGTAAGGGGACTGCTGACACTACTGCCAATGACATTACTGGTGACTTTGCTTTACCTACTAATTGGATTTTCTGGGAAATAAGGCTCCCAAAATACCACTTTGTGTGGCATGTGTTTGTTCATATTCTCATCCCTTGATATCTTTCAAACCAGCTGGTGATTGCTGAGCTAGACTTGGTAGGGATAACCAAAGTGTTAATGATACTCCTGCAAGCTTCATGAAATCACACAAGCCTGTTGAATAACCTCAGCAGAGAGAAATGTTGTTGGGGGAACGCAACTCTAGTAGGCACTTGAAAATCCACTGGAGACGGAGTTTTCAAAGAAGAAACTTTACTCCTCTCTGGACACCAGCTTAGAAACATAATTCTGTGAGAAACCACGTGCCCTTTGAGCTGGCACCCAGAGTGACGCATTTGGTGGGCACTTCAGTTTTCCTCCCTTGTCCCTGGTTTGGCAGCAGCTGACTGTGAGCAGCCGGCTGGTCTGGTCAGCCCACATTGTTCTTGCTTTTCCCTTGACCCGAAAGGTACATTCATTAATATTTGCAGTTAGTACTTTTTGTACATTTACTTGTTAGGAAAGGAATAAGTGACAGCAATAGCAACAGATTTTACTGAGCTATCAGGAAGAGGAAGCAGTCTACATGGGCAATGCAGGATGCCAAAGGAGCAGCTACAGACCTTTATATTTAAACTCATGTTTGGCAAGGAAAGCAGTCCTTACACAGTGCAGTTCCTCTTCTGAACTGGTCACAAAATATACTGTCCCTTCACCACAGGAGCATAAACAACATTATTGATAGTTCAAAAAAAAATCCATAGAACATCAGGACTATACATGCAGTAAGACACACAAAAAGTAGCAGTGCCCCAGTGTACGGGAGGAATGAAAAAGAAATGCTGCCCTCTATTTTTGTGAGCTCCCACGAGGCTGGGTTTTTATCGTGGAGAACAATTAATTCAGTGTCCAGCTGGAATCTCAAATCACCATATCATTTTTCTTTTCCAGTAATGGGGCCAGTTTTGTGCAAAGAAATAGACACAGAGGTCCAGGGAAAGCAGAATGTTTAAACCCATATGTAAGTGTAATTGCAGTTGGCTGAAAAATAGGATGAGGCTTCTTGATGTAAGAGAATACATAAATATAGAAGTTGTAACCTGAAGATGTTTCCAGGGACAACTGCTGTACCTCCTTACCACTGGTACCTTTACATTGTGTTGAACACATCTCGTAGTGGAAAAACATAATGTTTGAAGAGCGCAAGAAAATATTTTGCAAGTGTGCCCAAAAACCCTGTGACTGATGTGCTGCAGCTTGGCTTGTCCTCAAAATGAGACTTTATGCACTCTGCCGTCAGCTTACAATTGAGATGATTTGTGCTTGTGAGGACATCTTCTCTATCGTTTTCAATACCTAATAATAAGCTAAAAAATCATGACTAGCCCTGGTACAGTGCCTTTCTCTGTTCCTTGTCACTCATCCACTGAACTTTGGGAAGCCTGCCAAGCCCCTGACTGAAGCTTCTTGTGGGAGCAGAACTGTATCATTTGATCCAGAGGAAGAGAAAGGGTTTTCATACTTTATTCCGATGTCAATAACAGAAACCTTAAAAGCAGAGGACTATTTCCCAGCTGTGGGCTGTGTTGCTCAGGAGGTACCACTCCTGTCACTTCTTCAAATCTGTCAGGGTAGGAGAGAGCTCTTTCTCTAGGCTGGGTGCACTGAAGAGGCGCCAGGGCCTCCCACCCACAGTCCTCATTAAAGAAAAATAACAACAGCACAAAGCCCAAGGATTGTTTACTTATTCATAGTATCTCAGCAACGACTACTCTCTATCATCTGTTTTTGCTTTGGTGATTTCTTTTTTTATTAAAATGAAATGCCACATGCTGCCACACAAGTAGCTAACCTCCTGCTGCCGGTCAGAGGCTGCCCACTATGCCCAGGCAGGATGGAGCATGGGCTCTGCTCCCCAGCTGTTTGACCCGGCTTAGAAGGAACTGCCACAGACCAGGACTTTGCAATTGTTCTTTTTTCCCCAATAAATCAAGCATTCACCCAAAAAAGTTCAGGCCTGTGACACTGGGTCAAGCAGGACAACTAATTTTGGCTGAAGCAAAAACCAACAAACACATAGAGTTCTGGAAATGCCCAACTGCTTCATTTCAACATTTTCAGGAGGAAACACTGAATTTTGGAAGGCTTTATTCATGGGGCAACTTAGCGACTTTCACAATGCAGAGAAGAAAGAGATGGTTGCACATCCCTTCCTTGCTACCCATTCTTATATTTTGATGTCCTCAGCATTTGCCTGAGTGAGTAATTAATCACTTTCTATCATTTGAGATGAAACTTCAGTCAGAAATAGTGGGTGAGCTGCATTCCAGACCATCTTTTCCGAGTGTTGAGACAAGCTCCTAAGAAGTAAAGGGCCCAAATTCAAGTATGTTTCTCTCTGCAGTAGTCTCAAGGAGGAGTGCTGAATTTTTGTCTCCTTGATAAATACTGCAACAAATGAACTTTCCTGATTAAGGATGTAGGCTCAGGGCATATGTTCTCAAGATTTTTAAAGTAGTTTGGTAAATCCAGCCTTTAATTTCCAAATCTCTTTATGTTATAAAGCCCTTAAAAATCAAATAAGGGTCCTGAAAAAAAATCAGTTTAAATAGCTCTGAGTCAAACATCAAATTTGAAATAATTTTTTAGGAATCTGTACCACAAATTAACAGAGGTAAGGGCTAGAACTGTATGAAACTAGCAGGTTCTTTGAGAGGAAAATCATGTTACATTTCTGTCTGCAACAGATGACACCTCACTGGTGTAGAGCTCTGTGAGAGTATCAGGCAGTTGTAAAACCTTAATGATTGTGAAAGATGTTTCTGGCCTATGGAACAATCTGTACTTCTGTCTATGGTGGTGAGTCTGCCAAAATTTGGTGGAGAAAACCAAGAGCAACAGAAAGAAGCAGGAGAGCACTACCTCATATCAAGCAGTTGTAGAGTGATAAAGCTGAGCTTAGGGGCAGCCAGTTAGATGATAAAAAGGGTAAGTCGTATGTGAGCATCAATCTATCTGCTTATTTTTTTGAACTCCCACACAGCCTTCAGTGACATTAGTGTCCCTGTGACAGGCACCACTTAAACATAGGGAGAGAGGCACTCCTGGTCTGAGGACCCACAGCTATGACCCACAGTAACACAGATACTGACTGGAGCTGTCATCCCATTCATGTAAGATTTCTTGCCTTATCCAGCCTTTCGACTAACCTCCAGCTGAGTCAGGGACTGATACTGGGTATCAGTGCTCTAACCACGTGGCCATGTGTCAGGAAGACTCAGAGGAACACCAGAGCAGCAAGAATGACTGAATTGAATCCCAGTCACTCCACAGGCAATTTCTGTCCCAATCACCAGGGCAGAGGGGATTATTCCTTTCCCTCCCACACTCCACCACACAGCTTGCTTACAGTCTCCTTTGTACTTGCTCCCTTTGGTTAAGGGACTGCCCTGATCCGGCTGGTAGGACAAGCTCTGCATGTACTGGTGTAATTGAAAATGGTGAGGAGCACAGTAGGAATTGTTCCTGAGTACTGGAAACAATACTAATAAAATCACTTCATAGTAATTATAACTCAACTTGCTGGAATACAAACAGCTTTGAAGACCAATGGCTTCTCAAAATCCACTCTGAATGAAGAAGCGCTTGTGCTCTGCCACTTTCAGTCTCCCTGTACTTCTGATCCTACAGCAAAGGCCAGTTTAAGGGAAAAGGGAGACGCCAGTGCTTTCCCTACAGGGATACATGAGTGCCTCTCCCAAAGGAGATGCACTCATATATGTGATGATTTTGCAATGGCTGAGAACGCTGGGGAGCTCAATTTTCAATCATCAGCCCACTTTAAGGGGTATCATGGCTGAAAATGATTTAGTAACACATTAAGCACCTAGCTACTGATTTTCTCATGCAATATAGATATGCAAGCTAAATATACAATCTCAGGTGGCCTCCAGAGCTGAAAATCCTCAGGCTATCCACACCATCCCTGATGCACTAGCAGTCTGGAAATGATGCTGAACCCTCCCCACTTTTTGTATTTTCCAAGCAAACTGGGGAAAAAAAACCAAAACAAAGGCGTTTGATGCCATTGCAGCCCCCAAGTGCTGAACTTGTCTTTCTGAAATGCTGTGTCAACAGCTCTTCACTCGCAGGCCCATTATTTTTATTGGCTGCAGCTCTCAGGCTAGTGTTGACAGGTTAATTTACAGTAACAGTGAGAGTCACCTTTACTCACTATACCCAAAAGTGCAACTTGCTCTGTACTTGAATGCCACACTCTCAAGAACAGAAATGTTAGAGGGAGAGAGAGAGAGAGAGAATGAAAAAGAGCCTTGAAGCCTTGCGCAGGCGCTCAGGCAGCTGTACAAAAGAATGCTCTTTTGGTGAAATGATTTTTGCCAGCATATGCGACTTGAGCAGGAATGGTTGCAATTATTTCTTACCATGCTTGTTAGAGAGGACATATGGGAAGATTAGCCTCAAGAATGTCACTCTTGGACATGATCTTCTCATGGGGATTACGCCACAGTTTGTTGTTTTTTTTTTTTTATTCCTTTTCCTTTTTTCTTTTTCCCCTCTTTTCAATACATCAAAGTTCAGTGTGAGAAATTTCCCTTGGTAATGTGTACAGGTCTCAGAAGATAGGTTTTATGGGGAATACTTAAGGAACTTGTCTCCCTTTTGCTTTTCTCTCTCCTGTCCTGTCCTGTCCTGTCCTGTCCTGTCCTGTCCTGTCCTGTCCTGTCCTGTCCTCTCCTCTCCTCTCCTCTCCTCTCCTCTCTTCTTTTTGCTTTTAATTGCTTATCTTTGTAAGAGAGTCTTAAAAGAGAAATCCTAGCATGGGGAAGGCTGAGAGAAAAGCTCTTTCTCTAGTTTGCAAGGCCATAGTGCTGCAATTGAAAGTCTCAGGCTAGACTGACATGATAGAGATGGTGAAGAAGCTGTGAGAGAACCAATGGAGAACACATATGTTGAAGAAGTAGGAGGAATTCAGAGCAACTAAGTGAGGGGGATAAGTGCTGCTAAGAGGCAAATTGTGACAGCCAGGTTGCAGATTGACAGACTTTTCATCATAGGATAACTAAACAAAAAATGTTAATAATGATGTGTTTCTAAGTTGTTTGTGTCAGTATAGTACTATTTCTTTTTGTTAGTTTGATGTTTGTTTCTTTTTTTTTTTTTTCCTGCTCAATACAGCACCGAAGTCTTTTTCTTCTTTCAGCATTGGTAGACATGGTGCCACCTGAACCTACAGCCTGTAAACTCAGATATTCTGTAGAATTCAGAAGGTATGCCTCTGATGTTGTGACCATAATGGAATTTAGACTGGTTACACTCTGCTGAAGTGGTCCTATGAGCTTGCAGTATGATCTTTTTTCAGGCTAACCTTTACTCTTGCTTTTAATCTCTCCTGACACAGCAAAAATGTCAAAGCAATTAACATATTTAGTCCGCAAATCACAGAATCACATAATAGGTAGGTTTGGATGGGACCACAGTGAGTTGCATGGTCCAACCTCCCTGCTCAAGCAGGGTCATCCTAGAGCACATTGCACAGGATTGTGTCCAGACGGTTCTTGAATATCTCCAGCGAGGGAGACTGCACAACCTCTCTGGGCAATCTGTTCCAGAGCATGGTCACTCGCACCTCATATTTAGGTGGAACTTCCTATGTATTAGTTTCTGCCTGTTGCCTCTTGTCCTATTGCTTGGCACCACTGAGAAGAGCCGGGCTCCCTCCTCTTGACACCCTCTCTTTGGATACTTACATGTATTAATGAGGTCCCCTCTCTGTTGTCTCTTCTTGAGGCCGAACAGACCCAGCTCTCTCAGACTTTCCTCATAAGAGAGGTGCTCTAGTCCCCTCATTATCTGTGTAGCCCTCTGCTGGATGCACTCTGGGAGCTCCATATCTCTCTTGTCCTGAGGAGCCCAGAACTGGACACAACACTCCAGATGAGGCCTCACCAGCGCTGAGTAGAGGGGCAGGATCATCTCCCTCAACCTGCTGGAAATGCTCTTCCCAATGCACCCCAGGGTACCACTGGCCTTCTTGGCCACAAAGACACACTGCTAGCTCATGGACAGCTTGTCATTCACCAGGACACCCAGGTCCTTCTCCACAGAGCTTCTTTCCAGCAGGTCAGCACCCAGCCTGTACTGGCACATCAGGTAGTTCTTCCCCAAGTGCAGGACTCTGAATTTGCCTTTGTCGAATTTCAGATTGTTTCTCTCTGTTCATCTCTCCAACTTGCTAAGATCCTTCTGAAGAGCTGCATAGCCCTTTGGGGGATCAGCCTCTCCTCCCAGCTCTGTGTCATTAGCAAACTTCCAGAGGAGGCACTCTATCTCTTCGTCCAAGGCACTGATGAATAAATTAAATAATACTGGGCCCAGTATTGAACCTTGAGGAATACCACTAGTGACAGGCCTCAGTAAAACCTCCTCCTTGAAAGTCAGGCTGCTTTAATATATTTTAACATGTACACTAGCAGACTGAGGGCCACTTTAAGCCAGGCCACATACAGAAGTGATATGTGGGAAACCGGATTAGGAGGAAAACATAGAAGTTTGGTGTGCTGCAGTAATGTCGCAAAGGCAAGAAGGCTGGGACTAGTGGCGTGTCGTGTAGAACAGCTTCTGCAGAGCCTATGTGGACTTGTAAAGGTGGAGGGCTCCTTTGCTGACTTGTATCACTTCTGTAGCTCTGGTCAGGGGGACATCTCTGTTTCTGTGGCCAGGGGACAGAGCTGTTCCCACAGCCTCCTTTGCACTGTAACTCAGTCACAGTGTGATAACAACAGACAAAGGCAGAGAGAGAGGCACTGAATCAGAAAATCTCTTCTCCTTTGAACCACAACTCTTGCTTACAGCACAGCCGAAAGAATGCCAGGGAGAAGGAGTTAAACACACTGCAGCACGCCAGCATGAGAGGATGCTCCCCAGCTGCTGAAATCATCTATACTGAAGGCAAAGGCAATAACAGAGCTCTCTTATGCAATGCAATGGCCATTATAGTTTCTGGATGAACGTTTCCAGCAGTTACTTCACATCTGTGTTCCATGACCTATGGCAAAGGGTGTAATAAGAATAGAGAAGCCTTGTCTTCTCTCAGACCGACAGCAAGCCAAACAGGATCTGCCGCAGTCCCCACTGTCATTGCTGCTTCCATGTGAGAGTCTGGGGGAGAGTGTTGGGGGGACAGATTACATGGTCCAAGCAGAGCTGCTGGAATGTTCCTGGGCTGCCATAGAACTTGTCACCTCCCTCATGAAAGGCCATGAGGAGTGACCAGTTCAATAGCAGCCCAGGGACATCTGAATAGCCCTCAAGCAGCAACATGCATCTCTGTTTGAGTCCTCCCATGGCTGCCCCCATGTATGCAAGGGGTTTAGTGGTTGCATTGAAATGGGAACGTGCTGCTAGTGGGAGACACCCACTTGAGCAAAGTGCATTGAGCCCAAACATTTTTGTCAGTGATCTGTGACCAGCCTTGGGTTGGAGGACAGAGACATTTACCATCCTGTCATTCTGATACACATCCAAATTCTCTGTTCAAATTCAGACCAGAAGTCTCTGGCAGAGATGAAAATGGTTATAGTTTTCAGCTTGGTCACTCCATGTTCAAGGCTAGACCCTATTATGCCTTTATCCAGAAGACAGGAGTGGAAGGCTGGTTAGTGCTAGACTAGATAGCTTCATTATTTCTATTAACTGAAAAATGGAGTTCATAGCCAAGTCCCTAGTCTAGCAATCTGTAACCTCTCTGACAGATTTTTAAAATTACTCTTTCTGCCCTGGTGGCTTTCAAGCAGCAGGAATGTTACACATTTTGACTTGCATTTTGGATTCATCACCTTTTGGGACCCCCAAAAGCATCCCTACCACACACCATGCCAGCATCTGTAGATGTTGCCCAGTCAAGAAAGAAAAAAACTATCAATATCCGCTGCTTGGATTATGGCTGTAGCTTTTCCACAGCAGCAGTTTCACCTACAGGTTAGATGAGACCCATAGTTTTGTCACAAGGTCATGTTGGAAAGTACTCTGGTAGTTTTTTATTACCTGCTCAGGAGTCTCTCATTCACTCTGTCAACAAGCCCAAAGAGCCAAAAGAATATTTTCCATCATCCAGAAACCTGGTATTACTTCTCAGTAATGCTGGGGCACAGGTTGGGAACCCTTTGGTTCCAGTTTTGATAATCCTTTTAGTATCCTTCTTTTTACTGCTGGTGGAAAAGAGCTTGCTCTGGCCTATTGCATCACCCTTCCACCATTATGACAACCTTGTTGTGACTGAGGAGGCAAGAGAGGAGGTCACAGTTCTACTTGCTAGTTTATTTAAGTTTTGAATCTGCATTCCTTTGATGAAAGTATCTGTTCATATCTGATATTAATGCCTTCAGATATTTATTCTCTTTATTAGACCTCCTACTTTCTCCAGAATAACATGATTCTGGTGGGAGCTTCAGATAAAGGAGAATAGCGTGACAGAAAGCATAATAGCCTTCATTTAGATAAGCTGATGTAGCAGGTCTAACTAAACAACACAAGAAAAGTACAAGAACAGAGAAGTTCCAGTGAGTGAAAGCAGCTGGAAAAGACAGCAAGGATCTGACCTCTCGACCAAATAAGTGTCATCACCTTTTTCCTGTCTTATTGGTTCCACGTTACTTCCCACCTCTGCTTGCTGCCATTCCTGCTGTGCTGGGGGCACGAGCCCTGGCTTAGGTGGGCCAGAGATGGAGCTTCCCTGCTTTCTGAGCTTCTCTTTGCTCCTGACAGCATCAGAAGAAGACAGTGTAGCTGTTACTATGAATTATGTCTGCACATAATTGACTGAGAGATTCAAATGTCAATAGCAATTGATGTCCTTCTCTCAGATGTTGTTATACTCCTTAAAAAAACCCTACAATGTTCTTTATTATACTAAGAGTGTAAAACCCCCAAACTCCAATATTTTTACAACAGGCCATTACTTGTCGCTGTCATATATCTAATGTGTCTTTGCTCTTAACACAATTAAAGGGATAGTTTATTTATGAGGAACACAAAGGAAAAACAGAAATGTATGACTTATGCTCTTCAAAAGCGGTTATTTATAACTATAAAAATGTTTTGTTTCCTTAAAAGCTGTGGGTCATGGCATCACAGCTTCTTTTGCTCTAGCTAGTAAGCCTTAGTTTTGGACTAACATTATGAGATTAAGTTTTCAAACCCATTACAAGCAGCCCACCAATAGTGACACAAACCTTTTAGCTGCCTGCTGTGATCTGCTAAGAGACTGCAAAGGTAGAGATTTATTTGTGCTCTAAAACACACTTACTCTTTTGCAAGTATTTAATGACATATTTCCCCTTGATTTTACCGGTCACACAGAGGGGAGGATGAATTTTCTAGCCAATACAAGGATTCTCCTATACTCTTTTAAAAAGGTTCTGCCCTGTCCTGCAAGAGTCAGTAACTCATGTGGACTTGCTGCCTGTCAAAGGCATTCATAAAGTTTGAAATATCAACTTAACATTTTAGTAACTCAGTGTCACTTAATGAAGAATATTCAATTATTTAATGAAAAAAAATCTCTTCAACTGATACTTTCCTGTTAAACACTCAACCATCAATAAGAGTGACCCTCTTGAACTTGAGGAAGCTGCTGAGCAAGTGTACAGGCTACATCTGGCTTCTGACTTGGTTATGAGCAAAGACAAGGGTTGACTTCCAAAAACCATTTGCTGGATACTAAGAGAAACTCGAAGTTCACTGACAGAACAAATGGTGTCTTAGGCCACAAGCTAGACAAAACTGAAGGATTCGGAGAAATAGTGGTTCCTGTAACTGTAGGACAGTTCAGGGGCTTACACAGAAAGTGCTAGAGGCAGGAGCACTGCTTTTTTCTATGGGACTCTTCACACAGAGCCTCATGGGGTCAGACTCACAGCCAGGAAAATCATCCCATGGTTGGGGAGCACACAGGTGTAGTGGAAGTTGGATACTGTAATTGAAAAACCGAAGCCACAAGTCTAGTCCTGAAGTGTTGCAGCTGACTCTTTAGAGCTCAGCTGGTAAAAAGAACAAGTTAGTGAATGAGGTTAGCAGTGATCAGTGCTCATAAACTTTTTTTGTGCCAGATACAATGGTGAAAAGGGAAAAGATGTTACATTGAGGTTGATTTTAGAATTATCGCAATATCTCTGTTTTTAAGGAACATGCTAGTTCTCCTAACGGACTACTACATGCCTCATCCTGTTCAATATGCTGCCTTAAAAAAGCAGTCAGCACTAGACACTTAGTGACAAAACTTTGCCTTACATGAGCAGGTAGATTTGTGTTCCTCCTCATTGGGTTTTTTCCTTACCACCAATAATTATTGCCATCTAAATCCTGAAGTAAAAGCTTTAACATCTCCTTTGGATTTTTTTCAGCATTATCTCTTATAATTGCCTATATTTTTTATTCTTCACATAGTTGTCCAATCTCTTTTTCATAGCACCAACCGTTTGGATTTTCTCAGAAACACATTGAACAGATACTTTTACCAAGGTCCTCCAGAAGGTACCTGAATCTTCTTTCTGGTGGTTCAAATAAATGGTGTATTTCTGGGATGCTAGGTAAGAATTACAACTTGCTGTGCCTTTCCTGTGTCACTACTTTGCAATTATCTTGAGGAAACATCAAATCCACTGATTTGAGACAGGAGAATTTTGGAGAACACTGTTAATCTCACCACATCAAAAAATAACTCTTTATAGATCCTAGCTTTTTCCTCACTCTGCTGTTTTTGATTTGTAGTCAGATTTTGTGTAGTACCAGAAGTATAACCATATGCGGAATTGTTCTATTTGATTCTTTCTATCTTGCAGTTAAAATTACTTTTCTGGAGTATTATTGACCTGTCAATTCAGACTGAGAGAGATCCATGTGCTCGTATGATATGCTAAGTTCATTGCCCAATGTCTTGGCACCCAGTTACTGCAATTGATTTAAATTTTGGATGTTTCCTTTTCTGACCCCCTCCTACTTACACTTCTGAAAGGACCAGTGTTTTTAAAACAATGGTGATAGGAAGTGTATCACAGTACTTACAAAAGGGAATCCTACAATTAGAATTTGACTAGACAAAATGATGCAAATAAAAGAGCTGGAGCATATTCCAGCTTTAATCTTACCATCCTGGAGCCATTAGGAGGGAAGATGGGCCTGATGGACCTATTCATGGCAAGGAGAAAGGCAGCCCAAATTAAAATGCTAATGTGTAATGCATTTTGCCTTCCAGAAGACTGTGATGCATGAATACCAAACAGTAATCATAGAATCATAGAATCATAGAATCATAGAATCATAGAATTGATTGGGTTGGAAAAGACCTCCGAGATCATCGAGTCCAACCCTTGGTCCAAATCCAGTCCATTTACTAGATCATGGCACTCAGTGCCACGTCCAATCTGCGTTTAAAAATCTCCAGGGATGGTGAATCCACCACCTCTCTGGGCAGCCCATTCCAATGCCTGATCACTCTCTCTGTAAAGAATTTTCTCCTGATATCCAACTTAAATTTCCCCTGGCGGAGCTTAAGCCCGTGCCCCCTTGTCCTATTGCTGAGTGCCTGAGAGAAGAGACCAACCCCCACCTGGCTAGAACTTCCCTTCAGGTAGTTATAGACGGTGATGAGGTCACCTCTGAGCCTCCTCTTCTCCAGGCTAAACAACCCCAGCTCCCTCAGCCTCTCCCCATAGGACTTATGCTCCAGTCCCTTCACCAGCCTTGTTGCTCTTCTCTGGACCCGCTCCAGCACCTCAATATCCTTTCTGAACTGAGGGGCCCAGAACTGAACACAATACTCAAGGTGTGGCCTCACCAACGCAGAGTACAGGGGTAGGATCACTTCCCTGCTCCTGCTGGCCACACTATTTTTGATACAGGACAAGATCCCATTGGCCTTCTTGGCCACCTGGGCACACTGTTGGCTCATGTTGAGCTTCCTGTCAATTAGTACCCCCAGGTCCCTTTCTGTCTGGCTGCTCTTCAGCCACTCTGTGCCCAGCCTGTAGCGCTGCATGGGGTTGTTGTGGCCAAAGTGCAGGACCCGGCACTTGGCTTTATTGAACTTCATCCCATTGGAATCAGCCCATCTCTCAAGTATATCCAGATCCCTCTGCAGAGCCCTCCTGCCTTCCAGCAGGTCGACACTCCCTCCCAATTTAGTGTCATCAGCAAATTTGCTGATGATACACTCAATCCCCTCATCTAAATCATCTATAAAGATGTTAAACAGGACTGGGCCCAACACTGATCCCTGGGGAACACCACTGGTGACCGGCCGCCAGCTGGATGCAGCTCCATTCACCAGCACTCTCTGGGCCCGACCCTCCAGCCAGTTCCTAATCCAGGAGAGGGTATACTTGTCCAAGCCATGGGCTACCAGCTTTTCCAGGAGTATATTATGGGAGACAGTGTCAAAGGCCTTGCTGAAGTCTAGATAGACCACATCCACAGCCTTCCCCTCATCCACCAGGTGGGTCACCTGATCGTAAAAAGAGATCAGGTTGGTCAGACAGGACCTGCCCCTCCTAAACCCATGCTGGCTGGGTCTAATCCCTTGTCCATCCTGAAGGTGCTGTGTGATTGCACTCAGGATGATCTGTTCCATAACCCTGCCAGGCACCGAGGTCAGGCTGACAGGCCTATAGTTGCCAGGGTCCTGCTTGCAGCCTTTTTTGTGGATTGGGGTGACATTCGCCAACCTCCAATCATTTGGGACCTTCCCAATAAAGGAGATTGGGGTAGATCTTAGGAATGATTTTTAGTATGCAGTCAGTTACACATCAAATTATGTTACCTGGGGAAACTGAGGGGTCCCCGTCGTTTAAGATCCTTAAGACAAGATTTCATAAACATGCTTGGTATGGTTTAAATACAACTGGTCCTTCCTTGGAGTCAAGTCAGAAAAACTTTTCAAGTCCTACAGCCTGTCTGTTGTTTAAAGGTCTGCTCATGATTCTGTTGTGATGGCACAATTGCAAATGGGTATGTTATCCTGCTTGCTACTTGCTTGGAAACTGTTTAGTTTGAAACAAATCCTCTCTGTTACTGGTGAGACAAGAAATTCTTACAGTGACTGTGCTGTTTCCTAACACGGACCCTGGATTGTTCCACAGACAAGCCATATTGCTCTAAAATTATTTTTCTGTTTAACAGGTCAAGATAACACCTATTTTGTGATTCTTTTGTTTCTCTATTAATCTTTGACACTGAACCAACCTCATCTTTTTGAGAGCTGGCTTGCTGCTCTCTGTTCTCTGGAAAACTTGGCTTACTTTGTACGCCAGTATATTTGGCCTTTGAAAATTGGCTTGCAGTTAGCAGACAGAAGCAGGGTCAGAATTAGTTCAAAATAAATTAATAGTCAGAAGTTCTAACTTGCTAAGCTGCATGCAATCCACCCTTCAAAGGATATTCACCAATTGCTGTAATTACTCTCTTCAAGGGCTTCCAAAAAATCCTTGGACATGCTAATTAATGCTGTTTTAGATATATGTTAAGGTATTTGACCTGAGAGTTTAATTCTACAGTTTAATTCCATAATGATTGTAAATGGTAGGACTACTGCATATTTAAAAGAACATTAGTGTGAATTTAGCTAGCTGTTGGCAGTTTAACAGTGACTAACAGATATTAAATAAGCATGAAATTCTAGTGGTGAATGACACTTTTATAGTAGCAAGGGCTGAGAGCTGAAGGCAGGAGAAAATATTGCAATCATCCATGGCGACCTTCCCTTTCCCCTGGATTTTACAGTCTTAGCACAACTTTCCCAGCATCGGGACAAGTCTGGGTTGGTGAAAGGGCCTTGTCCTTGCTGGCTTGGATGGCACATGGTGAACTTGGTGGGATAGGAACTTGCTGATATCCTGAAGTCATTGACACATCCCTTGCTGATGTCACTGAAATCAGGATTTCCCCAAATAACTGAATTTTTCAGCCACTCAAAGTTAATCACATCTTCCAGTATTTACAGTGTCAAGGCAGAGGTGTGTGAATTATGTCCCTTCTCCTGCCAGATTTTTCTTTAAAACAAAACAAAACAAAAAAGTGAATGTCAAAAGAAATCAATTGCTAGAGAAAAGAAAAGAAAAGAAAACAAGTTGATCCTTTTATTGTTGCTGTTCAAAAGCATCTCTTTGTTTTAGAAACAAAAATGTTAGCAAGTGACTTTTTTTTGCACCCCTCAGTGGCTATAAAAATTTTGCTACTAAGGGACAAACATCATTGATTTGACCAACTTATTTAAAACAGGTCATAAAGCTACAGTTTCTTGTGTCAGTTCTCATCATGCACTGATGTGGCAGGTTTTATGAATAAAATACGGGCAGTTACTGTCTGGGAAGTTGCCACATCTTAGCTACCCCAAACCCTCTGTCCTTGAAGAGCAAAGCTTTGAAAAATTAGGACCATGTTTCAATCCAAGCTGTACAATATGCTTTTCAATGAAGTGTAATATATTGTTTTTAACTGAATAAGTTTCTTCTCCTCTTCTCCCCTCCCCCTATCCCTCCCCTACTTAGGGAAAAAAAAAGCCATGGCATCTTAAACTAAAGCACACTTCAGTCAGTCTCTCTGTGTGTGCTCCGTGCCAGCAGCCACAGCATTTCTTTCATCTTGGCTTCAAAGTGGTGCTGAGAGGGGGAGGGGGGCATCTAATGAAAGAAGGGAAAACAAACAAACAAACAAACAAACACAAAATGGGGGAGGAAATGAAAAATGGCAGTCTACCTTTCAAATCTGAGTGTTGCCTGCAGGCATGCTCTGCAGTGGATGTTGCACTCAGCTTCAGCCCCTTGTATATTTTTTTCTGTTATTGCCACTTCCCATGCTGGGAAGATTCTTGTCATCCCTCACATATTTTATCCGCAGAAAAGACTGCCCTGCCCTGTGCTTGGTGATTGAGGCTGTGCCCCTGGTGTGCCACACTATCAGTGGTTCCCAAGGCTGCCTAGCCTGGGAAAAGCTGCATGGAAACGGTCCAAAATCAGCATTACATGCATTATTGTTCTTACTCTCTCTGATTAGAGTGCACACAATGAAAACAACAGCAACAGCCTAGTTTTCTAGCCCTCCTCCCAACACAGGGCTGTTCTTGGACTGTTTTTCTTTCTCAGAGTCTTCATAGGAATTAACTGCTTCTGTGCTGGTAAGATCTCAGGCATCCGAGCAGCTTCTCTGGGGGGAAGCCTGAGAAGCTTAGTCCAACTGGGAGTAACATTTTCAAAAGTGTCTAGTTGACTTGTGAACTGAAATCCTATTTTTTAAGAACAGGTAGGCTGCTTTATGCACTACTGGAAACACAGTGCTCAGATGCCATGGTAATGTGCATGGCATAGTAATCCCTGTTAAACAAAACAAAACAGGCTGAAAGATGTTTAGGCATTAGTCCCTTGAATACTTATGCTTTGTGTTAAATGCTGGATGCAACACATGCAATGTCCTAGGAGCATGTCACAGCATCTGGGTCTCCTCCAGCGTAATCACCATCAGTTTTTTTCTTACTCCCTGGTCAAGGAGGTCTTGCTGTCCTGTCTGAGAAGTGCCAGAATTGACTAGCACTGCTCTAGTGACTAAGCAGTCATTTGGCAGGCAATAGTTTAAATTTCTTGAAGCCTGTTCGATGTCCTGGGGTAGCCAGTTGGGAATTGGATAAAGTTCAGTTTCTTCTTTGAAGAAATAGTATCCAGTGCTTATCCCAAGCATATGGAAATGCTCTTTGGAGTCACTGAGTGACGTATGGCATTTCAGGCTGAATCTGATTTCATATTCCCTGAAATATATTAGGTAGCCTATCAAACAAAGAATAAAATGCATTTTCTTTCTACTTAAGAGGTTAGACATGTTCCAGAGTGTCAAGAGTCTGCACCTTAAATGTGCTGAAGTATTTGACAGGAGAGAGCAGTAGATAGCCTTGAGTGCTAAACATGAGAGAGGGCAAATGACAGGAAGCACAGACTGTGTTTTTACACATAAAAATACCATAGAGTACATTTTTTTATTCAGTTTTAATAGATGCTACTCTTTCTCATTTTTTAAAAACAAATGCATGTCTGTCTTCAGGATGCTATTGGGAACACATGTAGGAACAGACATACACTGTAAGTGATGTTTTGTTTCAGGATTCTTTTCTAACTCTTTCCGTATCTGCCAGCTGTATTGCAGAAAGGAACCTCTCACGCTGTATTCTCTTCTTCACAGAAAGAGGAATAGATGCTCTGGGTTACTTTGCACCCGAAGACCCCCAAGAGCTCCAATCATCTCTTGCTACTAGGGACACAGAATTTGCAGAGGTACCTGGGGGGTTAATGGTAGATGTTCGTTAATTGCTATCCAACAGAAGAAAGACAGATGTTTACTTTTAAGCCATTTCAGACCAGAGTAAAAAGCACTTTGAAATTTGAATTTCTGCAGCATGAAGAAAAAGAAATAGCTCTCTAGTCAATGCCATGTCTATTCCTCTGTTCTTCAGATGAATTAGGCTGAACCATGGAAAGCAAAAATGTAAAGTTGCATAGTACTGTTCTGTCGCTTGTTTCAATGTCAAAGTGGTTAAATCGACAAGTTTTTTTCCAATTTTTGTTGTTTCAGCTTGAAATTTCAGAATCTATTCAGCATTTTATTTTCTGCCTTGTGCACCACTTGTGGTAAAAAATGTGAGAAGAAAGTCAGCTCCCTATTTTTCTAAAATTCTAAGGCAAAATGCAGGAAAAGATTTTTTTTATTCTTCAAGAGCTCTACTGACATTGTATTCCTCAGAAAAATAAAATTGTCTCTTTTTATGCTGACAAAATCCAAAGGCAAAGCTGGGGAAAATTTGCTCTTGTCTTAGCTGACTACTATATCTTTGGGCATGACTGACGCTTTGGTTATCTTATATTTCATAATTCTTTTAACTTTCAGGACTGCATAAAGAAAAAGGTGAATTGAGGTCTGTAAGAAATCATTTTAATCAGCTTTTCTGAACTTCTCATGTTTTAAAAACAACTTGTGTTACTTAGTATGTGAACTTAAATACAGCTCGGATGGAACTTCTGTATCAAAAGCATTTCCTCTATTAAAAACCTGGAAACTGGTTGTCATTACTCTTGCTTCACTTTCTTCCCAAATCAAATAGTTGTGCCAGTTGCTTGTTTTGTTTAACAGTCTCAGTCAGAGACATATCATGGCTAATCACAGTATCATTTTCTAATGTTTGCTGGAACGAAGTCTCAAATTGTTCTTGAGAACCTAAATATTAGGCTTATTATAAATCTGATTAAGCAGGGACACCAATTCTTGAAGGTAGGATGAATACAACTCCTAGCAAATTATGAAAAAGAAAACTAAGTATTGTTGTATCACACTGTTCACGGATTGCTGCTGGAGACTGGTCTTCCCAAATGTATGTCTTTTCTCTGCTCTCATTAATTTATTTGCCTATCAATTTCTTTTTCATTAGTTTATAAAAGATCAAAATTTAAAGAAAACTGGCAAAACTCATCCCTGTACTCTTTGGTAATGTGTCCAGCATAAACTGAAATGCTTATTTTCAACTGTGTGCCAGGCAGAAACATTGGAGTCATGTTGTGCCCTGCATGGGGTCCATGACTGTGTGTTCCTGCCTACAATGCCATATGCCAAACAGGAATGTCCATTGCAGCAGTGACATCTATGGATCGAGAAGTGTGGAGCCCAGCCATGTGTGAACTGATGTTATTGCCAGCTTGGACAAGCCATTGGCCTGACCAAGAGCTGGAGCGAGTCAGGCCCTAAAGTCACTTTGAAAAATAGTGTTTAAATCCACCTGACTGTTGTCTGGGCTTACTTGTCATAATTTCTTATTTCTGTAACAGCCAAGGAGTTCCTCGCAGTCACTCTGTTTGAGTACAACAAGATGGGATAAATCCTGGCAGTAAACAGGCTAGAAGACAGTTTTCTTTCTTTCTTAATATTTTATTTATGGGGAAGAGGCCACATGAATAATTGAAGATGCCTGTTTGCACCCACTGCAATCTGTGAGTGGTTTGAAATGTAAACATGTCAACTCACAACTGGAGCTTGAGAAACACATGTGCCAAAGAGCCACAGGCTGTTTGTCTGTCTGTCAGACTTACCTTCCCAGCAGCCACCTCCTCCTCTCACGCATGGGAAGCCCAGGTGCAGGGCGTCACTGTCTTATGTGACAATGGTGCAAGTTTCCATGGAAAAATTGATGTCGGGGAGAATGGAAACACGCACATAGCATGAGGTGAACTTATGGTGTATGTTACGCACTAAAAAACAATTGGTATTTTAGACTGGTTTTATTTTTTCTTTCTTGTATGACATACAAATTGAGATCAGCTGAGGCTCCAATAGGGGTGCCTTTAAGGAAACTGAAATGCTGTGCAGAAATACTCAATAGAAAGAGCAGACAAAAGGCAACGGGGAGAAGAAAAGAGGTGGAGAGGCCTGGAGCATTGGAGGGGGATGTTAACAATCCTGCTTGCATAGGTCTAGTAAGGGGTTACAGAAGACAGAACTATTGCTTAGTAAGATGCTATAAGAAAACAGAAATAATGCAAAAATCCAGGGTTCTCTAAGAGGTGGCAAGGTTTCCAAAGTCTTCTAAACCTGATTTTACTGCATATGGGCCAGATACTGAATGAATCAGGTCCTCAATACATTTCTTGATCTGGCATGATTTCTGAACACAAGTGTAAACTCAATAGTGTAGGATGTAGTGTAATTAATTAATTCCTATATATATTAAAGAAAAAATGACATTCAAAACTTCCGCCATCCTGAAAACCTAGAGCATGTGGGAGATAGTATTTCATCCCCTCTGAGCCTAGAATTGGGTGGAGATAATGAGTTGCTATTTAGATGCATTGGATTAAAACTGAAGAACTTGGGAAAAGTCATACCCACGATGTTGAATTAAAAAAATGAAGTGGGCACATCGGACACTAGAAGACTTATGTAGGGGACTGTTCTGAATGTACAGAAAAAATAGAGAAGTCTCTGTGACAGACAGAAATATTCAGTCATCATTGCTTTTTTTTTCCTCTTTGCACAGAAGTGAAGTGTGAGTGAATATGATTTTATAGAAATTACTGTTAAATTTTACTGAGATGAGTCAAATGGAGAAATGTATCCTACCAGCAGCTTCAAAAATGTATATTTACTTTAAAAAATGAGGTGTGAGCAACAGCGCTATGTTAAGAACAACGCTGATGCAGAAAAAGGCTTCTCACCAACTTCACACTGATGTCACATTGTTGGCTACAGTGGACCCAACCCTGATTAATTGCCCTTGTCAGTCAGATCCTGGGAAAGAGTCTTGAAGGCAGACTGATACTCCAAGGGCATGTCAGATGTGAGGTTGTTTGATTAGTGTCTTAGTTGAGAGCAGACTTATAATGTTTTGAGTTGCCAGGCTGTGTAGCGAAAATGAGCATTAACTGACATGTCTACAGGTTCTGCCTACTGTTTCTTCATGCAACTAAAGGCCTCCCTCCAAAATGTGTGCATAGCTCCTGTCAAAATCAGTGGGAATTATGTGAAAGCGTCAGAGGATGATGAGATCATGGAGCACTTTAGTTTACATAGCTTGTGAGAATTGTCTCACTGCATTGTTCCTTTGCTGAAGATTGGTTTCTGCAACTTAAAGCTTTTATATTAAAGATAATAATGCTTAAGATTTTTTCTTGATCATTCCTGAATTAGGACATGCATCACTTTTATCTAAATTTAGTCTGGGTATGACTGCTCTAATATTTTCTCTTATTTTATATTCATCTCTCTTCTGTCTGCTGGCTTAATTTCAGACAAAGAAAGTCAATATTTTCTCTGTGAGTTATTTCATTTTGTTGGTCTATGATATCATAGCAAATGTCAGCTGATCTTATGTAATATAGAGTTGAAGACAGACTGTTATCCATCTTTTTACAAATAAACAGATCTAAATAACTTGGGTTCATGGTCAAATTGAGTATTTTTAGAACTATTAAAGCAGTTAAAACAGTTTTCTCTATTGATGAGAAAGTCTGCCTCTTACCCTGGTGGTCTCTTGTTTCTCCTCCACTCGCATTTGATCTCTGTAACACTGTACCATTTTGCTGGTAACAAAGTCATCATTCACTCATTACTTAGCAAGTCTGAGCACATTTTATGGTTGATAGCTGGATTGCCAGCACGATACAAAATTAGCCTCTTTCTGCTTATTTTTGCTTAGCTGTAGGGCCGGGGCAGTACAAAACTCCACATATGGCAGAAGGCAGCATGTTTCCTTACACCAAAGGGGCTAAGTTCTCCACTTTTTTGAATGCAGGTAAGTCTGTGGTTAGCAGATGAAATTTGGGTCCACCGTTCTTTTAGTCTGTGATTTGGATAGGAGCTGGATATCTCTGAGTTTACAACTGCAAGGCAGCCTTAAGATGACCATGACACATAGGCATGCCAGCTTCTTGCCTGCGCAGGCGGTGGGAATCAGTGAGCAGGATCAGTAGGAGGATCAGCGTTCACACTGCGTTGCTCTTTTCCTTGGTAGGACACAACTGGGGGGAGAGAGAGCAAGGAGGGTTCCTTGGTCTGATGCAGTTGTTGGGGGATGCTGGTCAACCCTAGCCTTCCGCACATGTAGGTTTTTCTCTCCCAGCACATTGTATTAGTTTCTGCTGTTGGCAAAAGAGCAACACAAATGTATTTTAAAATCTCTTCCTCTGCATAATCAAAAGGGAAGTAACACAACTCGAAAGTTGCTTAACAAAAAGCACTTATTGAACCTCTCACTTATTGAACCTCTCTTTCAGTCACCCACATGCTGGCAGGCTCTCAAGGCCTGTCTAGGTCGTATTATGACTCCTTTATTACTGTTTAAGGTCACCAGGAGACATGCAGTGCATCCTATATCAGGAAGTGTAGTATGTCTCAAGAGTGAAATATTTGGCTGTTAGCAAGAGCTGTGGCCGTGACTCGGAAATCCCGGGACGCGCCTGAAGGGCAGGCAGGCTCCAGGCGCCGTGCTGCCTCCCAGCAAATAGAGCCACCGGGAAGTGGAGCAGCTTTCCTGCCATTCTCTGCACGGTGCTGCCTTTCTCCCAGACTTCCCCACAAGCACTGATAGCTCCTTTGCTACTGTGTCCAGCTGGCTGTGGGTTGCAATTCCAAAGAAAAGGCCTCCACTAAGGCAGGTACCCAGCACAAAAATGTGTCGCCGTCTGCCCCAGCATTGTCACTCCTGCAGGAAGACTGATTAGGAGCACATAAGGCAGGCAGGGAGGAGGTGGGTGCCAGCCTGCAGTCCTGCATGAGTGAGCAGTAGATTTACTAGTATATTTATAAGTACTGGGATGTGGGGAGTCTTGGCAAGTGTGCGGAGATGCTCTGCCCTGTGGCACGTACCACAGCCCGGTGCCCATGGAAGAGAAGCAGGAGTTGCAGTGCTGGAACTTGTCTCGTGTCCTCTTTAAAGTCAAAGGTGGAGGCCTTTCTGAGCTGCAGGCCTTGCAATCAAGATTAGATCAGAAGTGCAAAGATCCTTGAAATGCATTGTGTGACAGAGAGTTTCACAGCTTCCTTAGCTGTACCCACATTTATTCGGTCACTCTTTGCTCGAACGTCACTCAGGCATAAGCTTCCATCAGAGTATACGTACTTTTTTATGCAGCATGCCTGACAATAGCTAAATGAAGCTGCTGTAGGCAAAATGTGATGCAAAAAGGGAGGCAGAAACAAGAACATTTTTCCTTATCTACGTGTTTAACTTCAAAATATTTATGTTGCATCAGTGTGTGCAAGGATAATATCCCCTTCTCTTTATTATCCTCACGTAAAAGAGAGAGAGGCAAACAAGATTGTGTAAGTGTCAAGAAAAATTTTAGCACTGAAATGTTTGTCATCTGCTTTAGCTCTGATCTTGTTATAGGGTGAAGGATTCTCTCAAAAAAACATCCAACTGCAAATAAATAAATACTCAAAAAGTGAATGTTTCCCCTTACACCAGGAAGAGACTATCAAGAAATTATCATCTCAATCTAACAGATTACAATTACAACAACATCTCTAAGGCCCCATGAACATTAAGATGGAAAAAGTAAACTCCTGGTAACAGTGATGCCTACTGTAGCTACTCAGTTATTCCACCAGAGATCACCATTTTCAGGGATTTCCAACTTTTTTTGTTTATCCAAATTGGCCTAGGCCAAATAGTATCTGTGTGTGAGTGTATTTGTGTGTGTGTATTTACATGTGTGTGCATGCAGAGTGAACATAATTTACTGTTCCATTTTTTAGATTCAATGAGGCTGATTTAAGATTGCAATGTTTCTGTTCTGATCCATTTTTCATTTTCCAAAAATGTATTTGACTTATTAAAGGGATATTGTTTTTTAAATTTCATTAAAATCACACTTGAAACACAGTTTCAAAAGAAATAAATCAATTACCATTTTAAAAAGGGAGCTTAGTAAGGGGGAAAAAATGCCAAATTATTTAAGTGTTAATACTTAGATTAAAATTCTGAGCTTAAAGGAAAAACTCCACTAACATCACCAATGTGTGGCCAGTAGTCATCTTCCAAAAATGTCAGGTTTTCATGAAGCATTTTTTGGTGTTTTAGTCAACTGCAGAATAATTTCCTTTTTACTGTTTTTTTTTAGCACAATGAAAGGAGGGGGAAAGTCACATTTTATAAATGCTCAAGCCTCTGCATTAAGGGTGTAGTTTTAACTTCCTGGCTCTTAGAAAATTTTCACATAACCAGAAACATTTTATTAATACAGTTCGTGTAGATAAAAAATAATGTAAGTGCATGCAAGAAAAGAGAATCAGCTTTCCCTGAAGTGTTTTATCCCATTTAGAAAAGAAAAACTAAAAATCCAGTCCTAGGCTGTATTTATGACACATGTGACATGCAGTAGAAATTAAGTACTGCCCTTCATACTCCTCTGTCCTAGAGGATGTACACCTGCCATGAAAGGGCACCTCCAAGCAGCATCTTTGCTCTGGGTAGCTGACATGGGCATGCATAACATGCCCATTGAGCACCTTGGGCACTCAGCTCACATATGGAGATTTTCTTGTGTGCTGATTTTGGCAGTCAGATCAAATTAGTTGGTCTAACTTTATGACGGTTGGTTTTGACAGGTTCATTTATTACATTGTTTAATTATTTATGGTTGTCCTGCAATAAAAACTGTCAATGCCTCATATTGCTGCCTTAGATCATCTGTGATTAACGTTATTGATAGCACTCAGAGGGTCAGTTGGAGGCTTTCTGGAAATGTTAACCTCAACGGGTCTCATGTGTGGATTTCCGTGCAGTTTCCTCATCTCTCCCTGGAAGGATGTCTCTCCTGCCCTGGTGAAGGTTAAGTAGCAATACATAAGGAGGTGATGGTGATGAGCTAAGGGTTGTCTCTTTTCCTCTTCCAGTGAGAAATGCTGTTCCCCAGTGTAGGCCATGCAAGCCTTTGCAGGCCTGGAGAAGCAGTAAAGGGTTGTGTGCAATCTGTTTTTCTCACGCAGATCTGAGACCAACAGCGTGACAAACATGGCTGTGTCATACATGGCAGGCTCAGAGCATTAATAAGCACTTTTCTTAGCTATTGCTGTAAGACAAGTCTCTGCTCTGTGAATCTGTTGGAAGATATTTACTGCTTGAATAAAAAAAAAAACCACAACAGATGAAATTAATTAAAGGTTTCATTTTGCTAACTAAAATTTCATATTTCCCTCCACATAGACTATTATAAGTTGCATGATGGCTAACCTAAATATTATCACATGACATGCTGTCATCTTTCATAAATAATACAAGGATTGCTGTAATACTGCATAAACCTAGCTTTGGATGTTGAGAAATATTATGCAAGTGTCCAACATGAAAAGAATCATGTTTCTTATTCCACCACTCTGGCCAAATACCATGTTGTCTTTACTGGAAAACTGGTGTTCATCAAAAAAGTTAAAGCTGAGAGTGGGAGCGGGTGGGACATTGCATTCTTGAGAAATGAGATTATAAATAATACGGTACTGCTTTGTGCTGTTAGTAAATTGGGGATATTATAGAGCAAGCAGGAAGAGCACACCATAGTGTACTTGTGTTCCAGCTTTGCTTCTGTCTTTGAACCCACAGACTTCAGAGAGTGATTTGTGCTCAGTGTGGCTTCCCGTTCCCTTCTGCTTCACTCTCTTTAAGCTTAAAGCTCTGGATCAAGAGATGTGAAACTTTTCCAATCTTTTAGCTCATCATCAAATATAAAAAATGCGGGGGGGGGGGGGGGCAGGGAGAGGGGGGAAGGAAAGACAATCCAACACAGCTTTGCTTTTATTTCTATACAAAAAAAAAAAGGGATGTTACAGAGGAAGAACAGGACTAAAGGAGGGGATGGGATGTTGATTTTGAAAGGTTGTGTCACGTAAGTGCTGAGCATAAGCATTTTTTCTACATGTAAATGGCTTTGTGAAGGCTTCAGGTTCTCACATCATAAGCATTGAAAAAGTATTTTAAAGGTGCCATTTCTAATCCAAACTCCTGTCTTTCTTTATGTAGTGTTTTACGCATGGAAAATGGGTAGACTTTTTTTAAAAATAAGATTAGGACTTCTCCCTTTAACTGATGTAACAGACACTATTGTAATGTGTGTTTACTGTATATGTAAAAAATATGCAAAAAAAAAGTAAAAAATAACCTTCCTTAAGCAGTCTTGGAGGTCTACAGTACGAGTCTGTGGTGCACTATGCATGCTTTGGGAGTTTTGAGGAATACATCAGTCTCACATGCAGGTGCTGTTGATGTGTGCTCTCCTACACGGGAACTGGGTGGAAGCTGTTTAGCTAAAAGATGCTAATGGGCTCCTTTCTCAAAGGAAACAAGAGGCAAACCAGCAAGTGCTTTATTAATTTCTTATGTGTTCTTCTTGTTTAATTAATTTCTTATATGGATTTCTATGTCTCCCTGGAAACTGGCATGTTGTCAGAAATCCTGGAAATTATCAGGATGTAACAATAAATAGAAGTAACGAAGCGGTTTTTTAGAAGTTAAAATCCCTTTCTTATGGGGTCATTTTCTGAATCGTCCAGCAAGCTGTCAAAGCTTGCAGCTGTAAAAAATGTAACTTGGCTGCACCAACTACAAAGGTTATGCAAGACTGTTCACTCCTTGCCATGTTCTTCCTCTTGCCATTTATCTCTTCCCATCCCCCATTTCCATTTCACCTTCCCTTCCTTCCCTGTTTCTTCCACCGATGCACAGCTTTTGGAAAGGAATGAGACAGACTGCTCTGTCTCCCGCCTTTGTAGGCAGAGCAGAGGACAGCAATGAGAAGGAACTTCACTCATCATGCCTTTAACACAGTGTCCTTCTGCAACATCTATACCTTAAAACCTGGTAGATCATGAGAGCACTCCAGATGACACAGAAACAGCTGTTAACCATGACTGTAATGAAGAGAGAAAAGGAGTAAACAGTTTTTCTTCTACCTTTCTACTTCACAGTGTGTAGGGGAACTGAATAGGTGAGTTGGAGACAGTGATTTAGTGAAAGAGGATCAAAGTGCTCTCCAGTCAGTGCTGGCTGGCACAGGATGCACCCTTGTCCTGCTTTTTTCTTGATAGTTCTGCAAATATTGTTGACATTTGAGATAGGTTTGAGTAAGCATGAATAACTTAAAAACCAGAGCATAGAATTTTGTGTTTGTCTAAGGGAAATTCCTGTTCAGGTTCAAGCAACACTGAGTAGAAGAGAGCAGAGATATGTCTTTGGGAGGGATGACTAAAAGAGCTTGGAAGTGGGCTGGGCATTTGCTAACAAGATTTTCTTTATTTTTCTAAGTATTTGTTAGGCTCATGTAAACCAGCGAATGCCTCAATCCTGACTAATAAATATCTGCAAATGAATACTGTCCCCAAAGGCTCTCCCTGTGAATATCAAAAGTTCAGGCCAGCTTTCCTACACTAGTACAGCCTACCATCCAAAAAGCTCTTGGAGTCCTTTTCTGAGCCTAAAATCCTGGTATCTAAACTTTCTTTGAAAAGGCTTTTCTGTGGAGCTGTGCTTTATTTTCCTCACTGCTCTCAATGAGTCTGTGGACAGAAATGGACAAAAATGGACAAAACTACATCCATGATTCTATGTAGCTTGCAACTGCATGCCAGAGACCCTCATTTGATTCTGGCTAAAGGCTGTATGCCAACACAGAAGTATAGGGTTACAAAAATATTTAAGAGCAAAGCTATTTTGTATACCTATAAGGCAAACCTGTGATTGAAACAAAGTATTACCTGAGAATAAATAAAAATATTTAAGCCTGGAACATTTTCTTGCCTCATCTAATGTCATATGTTCTTGAATGTATTGATTTTTGTTTAGTTCTTGATACTAAACATATGCATTAGAGCCAAATTTGTAGTGAAAAGATAATCTAAACATCAAAAGAAGAAGGACATAATAATTTTTGACAGCTACTCATAAACAAAAACCATTTAAATGTAGACAGATCAATAGGTAAAATGTTCTGGTTTAGTTTAAAAACTTACTGTTTTTTTCCAGTCTGCAACAGCCCTGAATAAAGATATTTTGGCTGCAGAGTCACCCTGAATTTCCTCCAAGCTACCCCTGTAGTGAACCCAGAAGTGAGGACTTTGGGTCACTTTAGCAATACTCTTGGGTCACTGTGGCATACCAGTAGCAGAACAAGGTCTACTCCCTTCAGCTTTCACATCCAGGTTGGCACAGAACAGTTTTGAGGAAAAAAAATCCAAAAGGATTTTTAATATCTTACCAGTGTTTTGTACAGTAAAATTTATGTAATAAATTCTGTTTTCCTGGGAAATAATAAATATATTTTGAAATAATAAATATATTGAGGAAATCTAGAATTCCTTCATAATAATAAATATTTCAAAGGAAGATAAGATGGAGTCAGGAGTATATAATCTGTTTTTTGGAAAGCTTCATTAATATCTTGGGGTTAATATTTAACACTATAAATTCTTTAAAGTTGAGCTTTCTTTCATGGCAGGATATGAAGAAAGACAACTACAGAAAGAAGTGAATGGCAGACTTTCAGACAGAATTTTGGTCTCAGTTTCTCAGGGTCCCAAGCTGGTAGTAGGGCAATAAATATAATATTACCACTAATAATGCAGGCTGCTATCTCACTACTTGACAATCTGGGGTCATGTAATGAGTGTACCTTGTAGGCTGTCAATTACTATGGTAGACCCTTAGTTTGCCACTTGAGTTGCTTAAATTATGATGGGCCAGCTTTTCAAAAGATTTGCTGGAAGTGAGTCGCATCCTGGTGGAAGCAAAGAAATTTTAATGCCAACCACAAACAGTAAATTCCCATCTTAAAAATCATTTAAACCAGAGAAGTTTAGAAAGCTGAGTAGTACAGAACTAGGTATCAACCTTCACAAACAGTTTTGCTTTCTTACTCTCTGCTAGTTATAAATATAGTTTAAAATGCATTTCATTCATTTCCACCGTGGAAGTTTGGTGAATTCACAAACAGCATGGCACAGTGGCCTAATTAAGTCTATAGATGTGGTTTTGACTTTATATTTGGGACAAATTCT
Source organism: Pseudopipra pipra (assembly GCF_036250125.1). NCBI lineage: Eukaryota > Metazoa > Chordata > Aves > Passeriformes > Pipridae > Pseudopipra > Pseudopipra pipra. Next base: position 63,102,440 of record NC_087551.1, read on the forward strand.
TCTGCTTTGCAAATCATGGGGACAGAGCAAACAGTTTTTGGTCTGTGTTTTTTATTTTGTTTTGATTTGTTTGGGGGACATTGTTTTCTCCAAAGAGCCTATATAGAGGTTTACATGAATAGGACTGCTTTAGAGAATTTTAGTGGAAGTCTACAAAAAGAAGAATAAATGGAGTGATACATAAATTGCATTACAAATACTTGCTACTCTGCAGAGAATTTAGGTATTAAGCTGCAAGAGAAATGGATGACAAGGACCTTTATGCAAAAATACAGAAAAATTCTCACTTCTCTTTTGCATCTGTTTATGCTAATACAACTTTAGTGGAATGTTTCTTTAAAATACTGGGGGTATCCTGGGGGAGAAAATAGGTTCCAGAAAGCATCACATTATATGGTGAGCTCTCTCTAACTTACTGACCACAGAAAATATCTGTGACCGTTTGTATTTTGCAACTCCATGCAAATTTAAAACTCAAGACAGAGATAAAGCACTAAGCATTCTGGAATACAAAACCTGTTGCACATTATGTCAAAGATATTAACAGTGAAAGTAACTAAATCAGTACACCCTCTGAGGTGGACCCAGATTAAGTGCAAAGAAAAGCTGCACCATGATCATATCAGAATTTTTTCTTCCCCCTGGAGCCAATAAAAGGGCTTCCATGAACTAATGCTATTCAAGTTTCTGTCCTTCAATTTACAGTGGGTGACTTTGAAGTATTACCTCCAGTGCCACAAAATGAGAGAAATTTTCTCTGCAAGAGAGATAAAAGAGATACATCTTCTGTCAAAGACCTAGAAGTAGGTACTGAAGGGTCTAGAGGGCCCTAATCTTTTCCCTTTTGGGGCAAACTAATTTAAAAAATATACTATCAGGCTTTCAGCAGATCATATGAACTCTCTAGGGCACATTTTAGTAGTAGATCAGGAACATTAGCGGCATGAAATTGATTAACAGAGCTGTGCAATCAGAAACATAGCAAAAACTTATGGTGAAGGTCCTGCCAGAAGTAACTTGTTATTAACCCGTTTGAAAATGCTATACTAGGATATAAATAATTTGGAAAGCATCTATTTCCATGAGAGACTGACTCTTACACTTTAAAAACTGATATCTGTGGTAAACTCCAGCAAAGAAGGCTCAGAGTTATCCTGCTAGAGAATTCCTGCACAACAGGAAACAGAACGGTAACTGGATTGTATTGCCAATCAGTTCTGCTCCTGTCCAGATTTAGGGACAGGATGCTGAAGGCTCCTCTGCATGCAAGGTTCAGTATTATGTTGCAGGCCTAGTTTACCAAAAATATAAGACACAGAAAGAGAAAGGTGCAAAAGAAATCAAGATAGTGATGAAATACAGATTATCAACATTTAGTTAATGTTCTGGGCAATATGTCATGGACCATCTTAGAGGAGATCTTACTGTAGGATGCTAAAACGTGTCATGTAATATGTCTCTGTATTTGAAAAACGTTTTGCAAATTGAACTCTGAACAGATAAGGGTCTATAGTACAACAGATCAAGGTCTGTGAACGTGGATTCCATCACAAGATAACACATGCTACTGTGATGACAGTCATCTCCTGCTTGAAAACATCAGAGGATTAGGGGTCAGAACATGTCAGAACATGTAGGAGAAGACAAAAAAGCTTGTACAGATTGAGCTGGATTGCTGAAGAGGTAAAAAGCAAACATAGAGGCAGGATGCTTTGCAGGAATGTAGTGCTTCCCTAAGACTATAGGCTCCAGCTTCTGATGTAATTTAAAACAGTCAAGAGTCAATCTGATCTGACTAGAACAAAAACATAAACATCATTGTGCTGGTTAGGTGTTGGCCAAAGTTGTCTACACTCTAGGAAAGTGTCCATTTACTGTTAACATGCAGTTTTTAACCCTTCCAGTTCAGCTACACCTCTTTTCCATGAAGAACATCTACTAGGGCACCTATGTAGTTTATACTCACAACAGAGAAATCTTCACTTGATCTTCATTTCTTTATTTCTACTTCATTTCTTTCAGTTAAGAGCTAGTGTCTTTGTCTGTTCTCCGTAATGTCACTCACTGTGACCTTGCATCATTGGAACTGGGAGAGCTTTGTGTTTTGCTAGGAATGGAATTGCCTCAAGGTAACTGGCATTTCCTTCCAGGAGTGGGATTCAGACTTCGACTGTTTCTTGGTTATATGAAACCACTGATGATGAGTGAAGTCAGCCAGGTTTCTAATTTTCTGCTGGTTTTCGTTTGGATTTCAAAGAGGTTTAAGAACAATAGGTATTATGTTTTCTGCTGCCAGACTTACTGCCAAATTGTTTGAGTTCTCTACAGCTTGTGCCTTTGAAAGAAAACATTTTTCTCAACTGATATGCACTTCTGATCTGCAAAGAGGAACTGGATATAAAATTACATACAGCACTGGATATAAAATTAGGGAATTTCTTCATTTACATAAGGATAAGGATTGTGTTATCATTTTGGTTGATATGCAGATTGAATATTTTGCTACATTTTCTTTTCCTAAACTAAAATGAAGCATCATTCCTGCAAGAAATGCCACTAACTTGGTCATTCTGTGCAACACATACTTCTCATTTGCCTGTAGTCCAGTTTAAAAGCATGTGATGACTTTGAAATACTCAATAGATAAAGATTTATAGGATGATATTACATTCCTCAGAAAACTGGGACAAGAGAAGATAATTAAACATAGGTAAATGAAAAATACTCCTGTTTTGACAGCTGTACTGAACATTTATGTAGTGAGAAATCAGGTGACTAAAGTCAACAGAGAACTAACAGTTTTGCCTACAGGGACCAGAAATATGTAGTTTCAAAAATTGGTCCCGGAGGAAAATGGCTACACTAGGGTTGTTGTTCTTTTTTCCCAAGTAACAAGTGATAGGACAAAAGCAAACAGCTTCAAGTTGTGCCAGGGGTAGTTTAGATTGAATATTAGGAAAGATTTGTTCATGGAAAGGGTTTTCAGGCATTGGGACAGGCTCTTCAGGGAAGTGTTTGAGTCACCATCCCTGGAGGTATTTAAAGGACACGTAGATGTGACACTCAGGTACAGAGTTTGGTGACAGACTTGGCAGTGCTGGGTTCATGGCTGTACTCATGATCTTAAAGGTCTATTCCAATTTTAAAAATTTTATGATCCTATGACAATAAACTTTAGTTATAACAAATTCTTACACAATGAGGAATAAATTTACGTGATAAATTTATATTATTAAACTAAAACCAAAGCCTTACATTGAAGCTAGTAAATTAAAAAGTATCCTAGTAGAAAGTGGTAGAAAATGTTACAGGAGTTGTTTTAGATTGGAGAATTCGCTACACAGGAGAATTCATTACTACTTTTATTGTTAACAGGAAAACAGAAAATAGTTTAATATTGCCTTTTCCATTCTAAAGTTTTTAGTTTTCTGTAAAAGTAAAAAATAAAGCAAATATCTCCTAGAATGACTCATTTAGAGACCATATGGTCCTTGGGGTCTCAGTAGAAAGTGTTCACAAGTAGTATGCAATCACTGCATCATTTGAGCAGAGCTAACAAAATCATCTCTATAAAAAAAGGAGCAACAGCTTACTCTTTCCAAATGGAAGAGGAGCATAGACTAGGACACACGAGGAGCAATGTTGCTGGCTCTACCGTTGTCATCTACACTTCACCACGTATCTTGCAAATTTGGGTTATAACAATTACTATCCGAGCAGTAATAGAGAAATGGAAGTGTGAAAAAAGATGTAATGACTTACAATTACTCTGAAGAATAGGATTGCAGACATGAAGTTTGTGTGTTACCAGATACAAAAAGAATGTGAAATATTAAGTGTTTCCTACAACAGACCATTCTAAGAACAAACATTACAAGGATAATAAATTCAAAGGTTTACAGAGACAAACTTGTTAAAATGTTTGTTTTAGCAAGGAACCATAGTCAAACCACTAAGAACAGAGAGATCCAAGTCTCTCACATTGCAGTGAGTGACTACATATCATGCTCCAGATTTGGGGTCAAGCTTTCAGAGCAGTGATATAGGAGCCCAAGTCCCATGAGCATTCCTTGTGGACACACTTAGGTTAGAAGTGACAAGTGACTTCACTTCTTTCAGGGGTGTCAGGACAGATGATGTGTCCATTCTTCAGCTGCTGCCAGCCAACTCTGTTAACCTGAACTGGTTTAGGCTGTGAGGCAGTTGTTGGCTGAGTAAACTGGGTGCAGAGGTGGGGACATCCCTGGGGACAATAACCTCTCAGAGGTTATCATCCCACAAATTCCCAGAGCTTCTGAAAGGACAGTTAGAAACGGACAAGCAAGCAACAGAAAATCCTAAACAACTCAGAGAAGTGAGAGAAATAGCACAGACAGAAATGCTAGATAAATTTTAATTCTGCATGTGTGCTCTTTTGTTTTCATTTTGTTTTAAGGTGAGATTTGTGATGACTCAGATGTGATTAGAAAAGGCCGGAAAATTGACATCTGGATATTTGTTTTATAATAAGTTGTAATAATGTTAACATATTAGAGTAAAATAAAATTTGGTATCTATTATTTCACTCCCTTTGAGTAGACTGTGAAGTTCTTCAAGAAATGTCACCATGGAAAACAAGGGTTACACCTATACCAGTAAACAAAAAGGAACAGGAGCTGCTTTCTGCCCTGGAAGTAAGTGAATCAACCACCTTCCTGGGGAGCCTGTTCCGGTGCTAGACAACCCTTTTGGTGATGAAATTTTTCCTTATATCCAATATAAACTTCCTCTGGGGCAACTTGAATCCATTTCTTCTTGTCCTTGCCTGCGCTGTGCCCAGCTGCCCCTGCCACCTCCTTCATGGGCAATGATGTTCAGTGACACCTGGGCTGCTCCCACCGCTGGCCCAGCGAACACAGGTCCCACCTGTCTCTCACTTTGTCTTCAGTGTCCTGGGGGCTCCAACATCTCTCTATGTCTATGGGCATAGGCAACCAAGAGGTGGCCCTCATAAGGATCTTCTTCTCTCTAAGGTCCCCTACACCCAGAGTGGGTAAGGCTGACTGGGGGCTCTGCACCTCTCTCTCTCAGAGCTCTATAACCACACCAGATGGCAGTTAAACTGCTAAAGGTAGATGGTAAAATGGAATTTTTTCTAAGTACTCCCCTTCTGCTTAAACAGGTTAGAAATAGTCTCATTTGTTTGGGAAACAACTTTGACTAGTTGTTTTGACTTGTTCTTTTTTAATCTGAAACAAGATTTTGTGGTGAAATAGTGCCACCATTCACACCAAGTGAGGCTTTAGGATAGAATTTGATAATGTTAAGGAACAGTGATGAATTAGTTAGCTCTGTGTTGGGTTGCAAATGATCATCAGATACTGTACAACAGTTTCCTCTTTGTTTGGTGTAAGTGGTATTCTTACAGACACCTTGGGACTTGAATCAGGATTTTGCATGTTGGGCAAATGAATGTTTGTTTAATAGGGGGCAGTATTGCATTGAATTTCCATGTACTCATGGGCACATACGGCAAATAGATTTCAGAAGGCTTTTACTTCAATTAGATAGTACTGTTGTGTATAAATATTTCAGCTTTTGTTTCAAACAGTTACAGTTCTCACTTTCTGAGGGCTGAAGGAGTGTGTAGGTGTGTGTGCGAAGGCTGGGAAGAACAATGTTACCGAGCCTGTTTGTAAAGAAAATGCACGTAAAAACACTTGGAGTACTCAAGTGTGATTTATGTAGGCACCTAGATAATGTTACAGGAGTCACTGTTATTCTAAGTGCATAATACTGTGTTAGTCCTGCTTATCTCATTTCACTTACTTGACAGACAGTTCTTGTACCAGACCAATTTGTGCTTGTGTGAAATAAGCAGAGACAGTAATGCACAGCTGGCCTTATTTTAATGTTTTTACCAACTGGAGCCAGAAATGGTCTTTCAGTCTAAGGAACAAGGAAACTCCTTTCATAACATCCTAACGAGCTCACAGTGCCCCATCTGACATAATGCTGCACACAGCATGTCTTTCAACAGATGTTGTGGAGCCTATTGATGAGTACCTGCTTTTCTCTTGAAGCTGGGGAGTTATCCCACTGCCCGGATGTACAAGCAGAGATGAGGAGGGAACTCTGTGTAAGTAAGGATGTACATAATGTCCTTTATTCCCTTTACTGGATATGAGTTTAATCGAGTATCTACTGAAGTCCTGTTCTCTGATGATACTGATGACACATTTTAAACTTTGAAAAAAAGCCTACCCATAACTGACTGAGGTTGTCATTGTGCACTATGAATAGTGTGTCAGTGGGGTGGACAAACAGCAGAGGGACTGACGTAGCAATAAATCCTCTGGAAGATCAATAAGATCTGCAATTCCTAAAAGGTAAAGAACATAACTGGATGAATCTAAGAGTGCTCCCCTCACAACATTGTGCATATACTCTCTATCCTTGAGACAGAGACAGCGGCAACTTTGGAAAGTAAACTGATGTGCTTGCTTCCAAATTTACCTTGCCCCAAGTAAATATGAGTTCAGAGTTTGTAAAATGGAATAATAATACAAAGTATGTACAAAATGGAGAACAGTAATTCAGTATCTATGATAACATCACAGAGGAATGTTTTCCCTATTTTGCCTACAGGTAAAAGCACTACAAACTTCCCTTTTGTATTTTGGGGCTCTCATCCATAAGATATTTGAAATATCTTATTCACATGGGATATCAGAAAAAGAAATGTCATATTACTCATATTAGACTATGTTGCATTAACTAATAGAAATGAAGGTAGTATCTTGGTGAGCATGTAGAACTTTAATAATCCTTTTTATAAAAGTTACAGTTAAACTACCAAATCCCCCAAGCAACTGAAAATCAAGGATTAAACTGTAACCCGCTGTACAATCCTAACTACAATAGTGAATTATTGACTTAATCATCCTGTAAAGTTTAATGCCCTGTCATTCTCTTTCTACTAATTGCTATCAGAGTGTATTTCTCACTCTTTATGGATAATATAATGATTTTCTTGATAGAAAGAAAAAACCCAAACCACTATGGTCACATGACACAAAACACTGATCAAGAAGAAATTCACATAATCAGCAAAAATGTGCCAAAAAGCATTGACAACCCAACTTTGTACCAGTAGGATTTATGCCGGATCTTGTGTTATCTTCCTATGCTGCTCTAACTTTGTGCTGGTTCAGCTATTTTAAGTCCTCTTAAAGTCAGAATAAAACTGGTGGAAAAAAGGCCTAAAACTGGCACAGACTCTATAGTGTGTGCTCTGATTAATCTGACAGAGATGTGGTTGTGTGATGAAGTTTGGGCTTCACAGGTGATCTGACAGGGTTCCTGTTTCTGAGAGGTCTTGACCAGAGAATGCAGAAACACTGAAGTTGAGATAGAGCAGAAAAAACTTTCATGGGCCAAACCAAATCCTTGGGCTGAAGCCCCAGTCAAACATGTGAAGCACCTTGGTCAGACTTCGAATGTAATTTCATTGACCTGTTCCTTGCAGGACTAGGAGAAACAGATAGCTGACACCTAGTGCTGGCATTGGAGAATAAGAGGATGGACCAGAAGGAGATTCCTCTGATTAGCCCTGATCATTTCCTGCACACCCTCAGTTCATCTGAGAGAGTCAACTTGATTTGAAATAATTTTATCAGAGAAATTCTTCTTTTAGGAGAAAAAGGGTGATTCCTTACCCCCTGGAACTCTTGGTAATTTTATTTATTACTTTATTTAAGTTCCCTTCAAGGAGACTGCTTACAGGGATCAAGAAGTCTCTGTTGGAAATACATTTGAATACGATCTGTAAGAATATGAGAAAACTCCGGTAGCAACTTAATAACAATATTTTTTTCAAGGAAGGGGAAAAGGTATGAAAATACTTTTTATCAGGTCTCAAGAGTGTCTTCTGTGGCCCGCAGTAGGGAGATAAAAGGGGCTGTGTGATGTTTACACAGCGTCCTGCAGAGTAATTGCCATAGCAGCTCATATAAAAGCAACAGTAGAAAGGTGTAAAAGTCATTTTCTAGGAAGAAATAGGAAGCAATCAGCAACACTTTAAACAAATTATTGCCATGAAATCACTCTCTCAGCTTGAGATAAGCACTCCAAGTCTGTTAAAGCTATAACAGCCCTATGGCTTCTTCTCTTAAGACATTTTTCTGCTAAGTTTTTTTCATCAAATGAGGAGGTGCAGTGGAGCTATGCTTTAAGCCAGTGCTGAATATACTTGTCCCCAGGCTACAGCTGTTAACTCTGCTGTGAGTGACTGTGTGTGTGAGTGTACATGTGCGTGCAAGGACTTTTCAAATGTGTAGATAAGTGTGATGTCCTTTTTCAGTGAAACAAAAGTCTGCAGGTTAAGCTGGTTAGAAGTGGCTGTTTGCAGAGAAGCCTCTGCAGATGTCTGTGATTGGCAGCAGAGTTCAGAGCTGCGCCGAGAGGGAAGCACTTGGCACAGGTGAGCTGGGAAAGGAATGTCCTTTCCTGTGGATGGTACGATTTTTTGCACTGCCTATGAACCTGGGCCAGCTCTGTGGCCACCCTGGCTCTCCGGAAGTGCTTTCTTGGTGCTCTGCCTTTAGAGAGAGAAAGTATGGACCCTGCCCTTGGCGAGAGGCCATGTCCGCACTGAACATTTGGCTGCTTGTTACAGCTCCTGGTTACATCCAAGGGTACTTGAACTGTGTATCCAGTTTCTGTCATTACGGGAAACTCAAAAGTGTTTGCTTCAGATTCTGTCATATTTCTGGGTGTACAGGTTTTTTTGCTGTTATTTCTACTTATTCCCTTTCTATTTTTTTTTTTTTTTTTTTTTGGGAACAGATGGGTGTGGGTGTAGACAATGAATATGAGACCACTCACTTTTGCCTTTGAAAATTCAAATGTCTACCCATTCCCCCTGATGTCACTGGTAGGATTAGGATTGCAGGTGGGGACTAAATGGATGAGCTCTTGAGAAGGAAATTCTCATTTTGTAAATCTTCTTTCTGAAAGAAACTTGGCTGTCTAGAGCTTCAGGGCTCCAGGGTAATGATTCAAAGGAAAAAAAACAGGAATAGTAATGCACTGTGGCATTACACTGTGTGTATATGTACAGACCTGTGTTAACACCAAAGAAATCGTGAATGAGGTGGGCTTGTTCTTGAATATGGGGAAGGGGCCATGATTGAGAGGGATGGGAGGTTACAGGACTACCTCTACTGTGAGAAAATGGTTCTTGGCATTTGCAAACCATGTCCAAACAATGCAGGCAGGCTGAGAGGCAGCCGTCGGCACTGCTCTCAGGAGCCTGCTGACAGCCAAATGGCAGAGGCAGTCATGGGCTGGTGCTTAAGCTTTTTGCCTGGCCTTGCTGCATTTACTGGAGCAGGCATAGCCAGAGGAAAACTGACATGCAGAAGCTGGTTTGGGAAAATAGAGATCTTTGCCATGAAGGAGGGGAAACAATCACAGTGTTCCCAGTGGGGACTCTGATGGACAGAAGCATTGCAGATAATCTTTAAATCAACGAGAATAAAATGGTAATGGAAAGGAAAAGAGCCAAGAAATCCACAGCTGCCTGTTTTTAGATATTATTTTTTAAATTTAGATGAACAGATGTGGCTGTAGGGATAGCCTCTTCCAAACACTTCTGTCGGAAGAGATTGGCATATGTCACAGAGCCAGGGCTTGTAGACTTTGGTATAAAAAGCTATGGTGAGCTCTAGTTATTATTTTGTGCCTTTCTGACCAGCTCAGCACCTCCTATGCTGCAGAACTTGTAAACTTTCTTGGAGGTAAACTCACTAAGAGGGAAGAGTGAAAGAAGGATGGTGCTGGTCTTTGTTGCTGTCTTGCCACTAGCCTGGGAACCTTCTCAGTCATACTGGAAGGTATGTTTTGTTACTGTAATGCTTTCTCCTTTTCCTAACTGCAGGGGCTTAAATGTTACTGAATGTCTCACACTTACTTGCATTTAAGTATGTGACACATCAGGTTCATTTTTAGATTTGAAACATCACTGAAGTTTGACTCCCTTGACATTTTGTTATCATTCATTGGTTGTGTTCTGCATTTTCCTTCAAGCTACTGTATATTCCTTGCTAAGGACTTGACTTCTGTTAATGTTAGATGGAGATGAGTCCAGACCACAAAAATTGGATCCATCTCTGGATTCAGACTTCTCCAAAATTCAAACATGGTGCAAGATAGAGTTTGTTCAGGCTCATGTCTGAATGGAAAATATTCGACCCTGTTTCAAGGTTTATTTACGTGTTTTTTGATTTCACTATTACATGAAACAACTAATGTTTAATTAGTGAGGCATTGTAGAAATTCTTCTTACGGGTGTAATTTGCTTTGATCTCTTGCCTGAGGAAGGAGTTTAGCAATGGAACAACTGCTCCTTCCTAACACAAGCACACATAATTGTAGTTGTTTTGTCCTGGTTGCAGACTAGATTATTTCTCTACTGCTTTTTAAACATTACTTCTTCCTCTCTAATAATTTCTTCTGTCAGGAGCAAGCCATACATACCTTGATTCCTAACTAGTCCACAATGGTTTAGCCTTCATACTGCTTGCTGCCAAAACTTTTTTTATTAGGGCCTATTGACTAGGAAAGTGATTAGTGAACATCTTTTGCAAGCTGGATTCATAACCTCATGTGTAGCTTCAGACCTTTATTTTACAGCTTTTTACATACATATGGAGAACAAGTGACATCCAACAATTCTTACCTTATGCAGTCAACAAATGCAGAAGAGTAGCACATGTGCAGTTATTTACTTGTTGTGATGGCACTGTCACACTGGAGCTTTCTGGGCCATCTATCCTGTTGACCTCTTTGGTATTAGGTGGCCCAAACCCTGTGCATGATGCTTTTTTAATTGTGTTTGCTCTGGCAGGAAGCAGTCTGCCTGGACATGCTGTCAAGCAGAGAGCAGGAGGTGAGTCTGGCCCCTTTACATCAGGAGAAACAGCTGGGCTGGAGTCAAACAGGGAGGAGAGGTCAGCAAGTCACCTTGGGGTCACGGAGCAAAAACCTGATTTTGAGTGAAGTCCTAGTTTCCTCAGAAACAGCAAATCTTCCCTCCCACTTTTCCATCTTTCTTTCATCTCTCTCGGCTCCTCCCCATCGTCTTGGCATCTGTGGGGCCAGCTAGCTCATCTTTCAGCAACAATCAGAGGAGCTGCTGACACTCTCACTGTGTATGCGTTTTGCAAGTTTGGCAGTAAAAATACTCTCTGCTAGAGGCAAATCCATAGCTAGCTATGACTGTAGACAAGGCTACAGCATAATGTGACCCCAAAAGTGAAGGCTGAACCAGCAGCCGGAAGGCAGAGCAGGCTCTCACCCTATAGCAAGGTGAGGACACAACAGTACCTAGTTGCTGGGACAAGAAGACTGCAAGAGGCAGAGAAAGGAAACCAACTCCCTCCTGTCCCTGCCCACAGTCTCTCTTGAAGAGATATGTGTGGGGAAAATTACTCTTGAACCTGTTTATGGTACAAATTTTGGGGGATATGGAGTGGACCATATGTGTTTGCTTGGGGTGATTTCATCAGTGACTTTCTGACTGAGGTTTTTTTCTCCTGTAGATTATCATGCACTCTTTTCCATCACTTTCTGACAGCTCGGACTGGGACCCTCGGTAGCTGCCTCTAAATAAAAGCTTACACACAGCAAAGTGTGGCAGGGAATCAGCATTCAGTCAATGCTAGAGCTTCCTTTTTTCTCCTCTTACTTGCTCTCTCCTGTGCCCACTGCCTCTGAAGTTTAGCATCCCCTCTTGCTTTTAGGAAGAACAAACTAACAGATTGAAGAGAGCTGGTACAACAGATGAAAGTTCCTTGCATGGTGCTGTGTCTCAGCATACTCTGCCTCACATTCACATCTGTAAAATGAGGTAGAAACTTCCTTGCTAAATGCAGTGACTGTGGAAATGAGACTATGTCAATTAACCAGAAAGACAACTGGATAGCATGTCTGAGGAAAAAACAAAGCTGAGCTTGTCTTCCTAGCAAAAGCAAAAGTGAAACCTTGATTTAATAAAACAGGGTGAGGCCATATACTTAAATGAGCCGGCAGCAGTGAGAAAGAGGTGCACATCCACTTGGTAGCATTTACGAGCAGAGCTTTTGCAGCACCCTGCTCTCACATGTTGCTGCGTCCTTCTTAGCATCTCCATGCAGAGCTCAGACTTCAGCCATACTCTCCTGTGATAAGTGGACAGGGTGTGACACTCTGCTTGTCACACAAGAAGATAAGCAAGCTGCCCAACTCATCTCTTGAAGGAAGATAAAATTTTTTAATTCTAATTTCTAATTTTCTAATTTCTCTTTTCTAATGTAGGTAAGGTATAACATTGGGGCAGATAGGATCCAAGGGGGAGGGAAGGATTTATTTTTCTTTGTCCCTTTGTTTCCCTTTTCCTTCCTAAACCTCTTCCTTGACACAGTAAGCCACGATACTATGGCAGAGAGATGGGAAACTTTGAGCCATAGATCCTCTCTGTCGCAGCCACACTTCCAAACCACATTCCTGCTGATCTGTCATCTCAGCTCCCTACAACGCTCCTGCAGCTGCTGCAAAGCAGTGTTCACCACCTGGTTGCATTTTTGGAACACCCAAACCAACAATTTACATTATGATAAAGCCTCAGTCTCATTGTGGTTCCTTTTCCGCTGTAAAAGTGAGGTAACAGGTGGAGCCCATACTTTGGTCTTTCCCAGAATATGAATCTTCTGTTCATTATAATCACTGAGGGATATTGCTTAGGCAATTGCAGGCCCAATAAAGGCCAGACTTTAAAATGGCTATTAAGCCACAACAGAAAAAGGCAACAGGATGCTAGACTGTCACCGTGGAGCTGCTGCCTCTGCTCAGCTGCTGTCTCCAGCAAGGTCTTTCTGGCCCTGGGCTGTTCTTCAGATTACTCTTCAACTTTAGGAACAGCCAGGTGCCTTACCACTCATAGTAGACTTGTGTTGTATTAGACCCATTTAGAACTTGGGGAACTACAGCAGATAGGTATCAAACAGGACTTAAAATCCAGTTTAGAGCAAATCCTCCTTCATACTCTGAAAAGCTTCTTAGGATCCCTTGGATGTCCAGGGGTAAGTGTTAGGGACCGGTATTTCTGCATGGCATCTTAGCTCAGTCAGGATTTCAACAACTAAATAGTAAGTGGGGTAATAATTATTAGCTACCTGGACATCCAGAGACAGAACAAACCTAGGCTATATAGGACAAGTATTGAGGCTGGAAAGAAGTGTTTTACCTGTTTAGGAAATAGGTTGTCAGTTTTTCCCTTGGACTAGGAAAATTTACATCTTCCCTTCTACTTGCACACCAATTTTTTGTATCAACACATACAATAATTTGTATTTATAAATAATACATAATTAAAGATGCATAGTTATAACATATTAGATCCTGAAATCCTTGCATCAGGGTTTTCACATTTGATAACATGTTTTGGAATAAATAGAGGATAACTTAATTATTTTATAGGTAATTACTAATATCAAGGATGAGACTGCTTTCCCAAAACAGCATTAACTCATACCTTTTCTAAGCTGCAGAGCTAGTAATACCAGTAGAGAGCTCTGCTCTTCCCACTCCTTGGACCTGTGGGAAGGTGGATGTAAGGGGTGACACTGCTTGTCCGGAAATCAGTGAAAAAATCTGTGCTAGTTTCTGTGGTAACAAAGCAGTCCAGAAGGTGCTTTTTAATAAAAGGCTAAATGGCAGATTTCTTGAGAAGTTATACTTAATTCTATATTTATACTGCAAATGCAGCCATGCAGCAGTGGTCATGTAAGACAGATCAGATATGAGCTGTTCTTTGCTGTCTGTGTTTCATGTGACAAATAAATATTTTCCAAAGCAGCAGACTTTTTTTGCTGCTACTTTTAAGAAGAGTGTTTTATAGATCTGGAAGCACTCTCGAGCAGAGTGTTTTGACCAAAGGACTCTTCCAGAATCCCAAGTTCCCTTTTGTATTCTGTTAAGATAAATACCCCATCATCATAGTCAAACCAAAGGGTGATGCACAGAAAATGCATCTAATCCCAAGATTAGGACTAGGACTACAGGTAACTGTCTTTTTAAAAGAAAATACAGATAAAGGAGCAAGATTATACTTTCTTTAGTCTGTGTATTGTGTATGTGAAATATATGAATCAATAATTTTTTTTATAAGCAAATACACAAACATTTTCTTGAAGTTTGGAGAGCATTTAAATTTTTAGTCTATTAATTTTATTACATACATTAGGCTTCAAAGCTTTCGTTCATTTAGGTATGCAAGGAAAAAGGTAACATCTGAAATTACCTATATTGATCAAAAATGCTCTTTAGATGCATTGTCCTGTTCTTTAATAAAGACAAGCTTTTCTTTATATAATCAGCTTGTGAAGGTATAAATGCAGATCACAGTAGGTGTGTTTTGGTCAGAAATTTACTGTAGCATCACATCTATCCCACAGTACAGAGAAAGCTCTGATGTCTGATCCAATCTTAGGCATCTACAACAATATTTTTCCTGGCTTTTGCTCTTGGCTGAAAAAGTATCTCCCCTTCTCGTGGCTACATTTCACCCCAGGTTTTCCCTTTCTAATCTCAGTTTGTGTGGTAAGTCACAGCAAGGGCATCTAATCATCTCTAGAATGTGACAACATTTGGTTCAGATTCCCTTATCAACATTACCTTTCCTTCTGCCCCTGCCCCACCCTTAAAGAAGACCAGGAGGTGGGCCTTAGAGATCAGTCACACGTCGACCGCTTCTTCAAACACTTCATGTGGGAAACCATTCAGAGGCATGATTGCTGAGCTGGAGACCTGGAAAATAACTGTCATCGAGACCTTTACATCTGTCAAAGGAATTTCAGACCAGTGCCACACCTTTGCCTATTTTATTCTTTTAAAAAAACTTCAGTAAGCCCTTGGGTTCCCTATTACTTGAAACTAATACTGTGGGGCATTACTATGTGAGGAACTCTACTTCACACAAATATTTTAGCCAATTATTAGTTACGCACCTTTCAGATGAAAAAGCTTTTTATTTTATCTTTTGTTCCAAATAAGACAAAACCATATGCTTTGTTTTCTTTATTCCTGTCAATTTGTGGAAAACCCCATGCTCCTGTAGCCCTTTAAAGCCAACTACAGCTAGATCTGAGCTGGCATGGCTGCGCCAGGGGCAGTGCAACCTCCCCTGCCTTGCTGCCCCGTGGCTCAGGCCAGCCTCTGTGAAGGGCACAGGCTGCCCCCTGCTCCTGACTGCCTTCTGTAGTCGGCCAAAGGAGGTCCTAGTCCTTGTTACAGGATCAATATCAGCCAGCAGAGCTAGGTCAAGCAGGGAGGTGGCCCTAACCCCGGCCATACTGGGTGACAAAGAGTGGCTCTGATCCTGAATACATCACCTTAGCCTGTGCTTGACTCTAAACACATAGTGGAGACCTACTGAGCTTGGCAGGACTGAAGGCTGGCTTGCATTGATGAGTTCTGCTAGATACTAACACTTGGATATGTTATTATACATTTTGTTGAATCAGGATCTGATTTTCCTGGAACGTGGCTCACTGCAGAAACCTGAAGCGCTGTTGTGTACACCTGCATTAAAAAGTACAAAAACTGTTGCAAACCTGACCACTACTGCGTCTTGTTAAATAATATGCTTCCTACCTCAGTGTTTTTATATGCAATGGCATTAGAATATGGTGGCATTTAGAGTCTTACAGAACACAATTTTGGTTATTCAGAAATCTATGTAGAATTTTTTTTAGTTTTTCAACTGTGCTTATTTAGGAATGAGTTTTGTGAATCCTACCTAAACCTCAGTTCAAAAGCCCCTTTTGAGAGCTGGGTGCCTAAATGCTAAAACTTTGAAGAAAAACATAAATTACATATTTAGTATAATTTAAATGCATCAGTGTTAGCCTGCTGCTACCGCTCTATATGGAAGGCAGAAAATATTTTGTTCTCTTACACAATTTGCATTTAATTACATATTTTCATCTTACACATTTTCATGAAATGATATCCCATTTTTTTTGTGCTTTGGTTGAATGCAAATTCATATCCAAATATTGAAAGTGATGTGCTTTGAGAGCGAATGATATCTTGCCCCTTCTTCCCTTGCTGATAATAGCCACCTTAAAAAGACTTGTTAATTTTTATGAGGCTCTGTCCTTTTCTCTGTAGAATGCAAGGCTGAATGTTTAGTAAGTCTAAATAAAAACATAAAGCCTAAATCAAGTTGCAGTTTTGACCTTAATATCCTCCTCACTTCATTAATCTCTTTATGCCAATTAATGAGTTACACTTTGAATTCACATGGCTCCTTTTTCCTGGAGATCGCACAGAACTTGAAGTAATTACCCACCAGCAAGAACTGCAACTATTTAACATGTCTCTTAGCCTAATTTACATATGATTTCCCTGGCACTATAGGTGTTATCATGTTATTTTACTTCCATTTAGACCAGAACAGTAATCAGGGTCAGCTGGGGAGGGTCAACATCATCAGCCTTTCTGTGTGGTGCTCTGGAAAGATAGGATGGTTCTCAATGAGATTACAGCTCTTCAAGCTGATAATACATGTAGGTAGGATATTAAAAACAAAAGGGTATTTTATCCTTTCTTCCCTTTTTTTCCCCTTTTTCCATCCTTCCATCCTTCCTTCCTTCCTCCCTCCCTCCCTCCCTCCCTCTCTCCCTCTTCAGATAGAGTATATTCCTTCCTTTCCCTAAAAAATTTCAGGGATGTGTCACTGTAAGACATCCAACAGTATACTGTCTCAGCCTGTCTTACCTTTAATCTGAAAAGTTCATATTCATATCTGTTAACCACTCATAAAGTATTCCTTTATAGCCTGCATGGGGAGACATGGATTTTCTAGACTGATGGAGTTGTAGCCAGCCCATGGTGAGAAAACGTAGCCAGACCATGGTAAGGATGGGTCAGATTCAGAGGAAATCCTGTGCATTCTGGATTGAGTACAAAGGAAGTGGATTAGGAGAAGATGGGCCTTGTAATGGAAGAAAAAGTCAGCCACTCATAGTTGACTCAGCCTGTCAGTCACCAGCTGTGGCTATGAGATTATCAGTCTGTATGTTTCTGCCAAAGATGAGAAGATAGTAGGTTATTTCCAAGACACCTTTAATTGGCTTTAGTCAAGTAACACGGAATGCTGATAAGTTATCAACCCTTTCTAATCAGGCACCAGTTCAGTTATCCAACATACTGGCTAGACCCATTTGGGCAGTGGCCATATGCCTGTAGCTGGAAGCAGCTGCTGAAACACATAATTATGTTGAAAAGCAAGTCAGTGAGCAGTTAAAAATCTGTCATCCCCCCCCCCCCAAAAAAAAAACCCAAAAGTTTTTACATCAGAGGAAATAAAATACATTCCCAAAGGGGATGTGCTTTGTTTGCATACAAGGCAATGCAGCAGCCTTTCCAATTATCACCTAGTCAAAGAGGATGCTTTCTATTTCATGCATACAGCTGCACGTTACTCATTCCTGGCTGAATTCTCACCCCTGTAATTTCAGCACTCCTCTGTGATACTGGAATGCGTGCCCAAAGAAGAAAGTCCACGACAGACAGATCCATAGGAAAAAAAAAGCAAATGCCCTCCTCCTTGAAATCTAAAACAACATCCCCTCTCAAATGGTTGTGAGACACTTCAAAAGTATGGGTATAGTAGAAAATTAAAAGCATGTTTGGCTTTGTGTTTTGGAAGCACTAGCTCAAGTAGCAGCAGGTATCTTGCTTTTTCTGCTCTCAGTTTCCTCACATCAGATTTACAATCTGCTCCTAAACGTATGCTAGAAGCACAAACTCCAAGCAGGTACTTTTACTTTCAACACAGATGCATGCCATCTCATTTGTATAAGACTGTGACCACAGACAGAAATTGTCTCTCGCAGGGACCTTATAATTAGTAATATCCTCATTAGTTTCCTCTTTTTTCCTCCATTTTTTTTCTCTTCGGATCACAACACTGACAGAATAGTGAATATATTTCATCATTAGAGGAACATATTTATTGTAGGTATCTCTCACAGAAATCTGTAACATAAGTTATGCAAAAGCTCTTTGCTTCTTCTTTTCACTGCAGACGTAAGAGGGAGTCTTCTCTGTTTGCATAGTTCTGAATTCAGGTTTTGCCAGCCACTTTCAGGAAAGAAAAACTACCTCATATATATTGTGTTTCAAAATTAAGATGTCATATTTAAAAGCACAGAGTCATTGAAATCTATGATACTCTATTTCTGTTTTTAACTAGCATGAGCTGCACATACCTGCTCACCACGACACATTGCAAAATCCCAGTCCACCCGTCATTCAGAAACCATCTCAGCTTGAAATTTGGTGGTTAAAGCATGCTGCAGATCCTGGCCCATGTGTAGACCTGATTTTCATCAGCCCAGGAACCACATTGCCTGGGGCAGGTGGGGAGCAGGTCTCTGTTAAGCATCCCCAAGTATCCACTTATTCCCTTGTGCCTGCCTGAACTGAGGAAAAAGAATGGTGCACCAGCACACACACAGCCCCAGCATCTGAGCAGCTCGGTCATTCAGGGAGCATGTGTGACTTGTATTTTCAGAGAGAAAATCTGAGGCATGTGGAAATGACGGTTCAGACGGAGACAAAGGGGAATCAAATTCAGAGATGCCCAAAGACTTTTCTGGATTTGTCCCAGCCTCATACAAAAACCTATTCTTTGGGGAAGTGGACTGAGGCTTGCACTACCTATGCTTCTGATTATAAGCTTTTCTTCCTGTCTGTTTAGGAGATAACACTAGAACAGCAGGTCCAGTCCATCCCCAGCCAATCCAGAGTGGCTCACTCCTGAGCACTGGCTCATCTTTTCCCCAGGCTTGTTTGCAATGTGTCAGTGATGGTGATAAAAGTCGGCTGAACCGAAAGCAATGTAAACAGCCAAGTACTGTCTTCATAATGTTCCTCTGAAGTATCTCCTAGAAAGTTTAGAAAAATGATGTTAATAGTTTATTAAGGACAATAGGTTAAGGACATAACTACCTTTTTGGTAGCCCCTTTGGAGACTTGTAACAAGGCTGCTCATTCCTTCCATGACCATAAATCATCTGAGTGCCTCTTGTCTATGAAGTGAGACATGGCTAAATGAAACACAAAGCATAGCTTAATTTTCTGACAGTGAGGCTTCAGCTGCAGTCTTCTAGGGCCGAGCTCCATCCCTGCCAGAGGAAGGAGCTGCTCAGTGCCCCAGGAGGGTGGGCAGCCTCTCTCACCGTAGAATGCTCAGACTCCTATCAGGTGGGCTCCTTTAAATCTGCAGCCTTACTTTCAATTGATTCTTGAGAAACAACAGGCCCCGCAGAAAAAAAAAAAAAAAGAAAAGGAAAGAAAAGAAAAGAAAACTTTCAATTCAAAGCACATAGTTGTGAAAAAGACATGCTCAGAACTAGGGTGAGGGAAAGCAGCTCAAGGCATATATTCTATCCTAGCCTGTACTTAATTATGTGTTTTGAATTGAAAACAAACATATTTAAAATGGCTACTGAGACGCACTTCTCGAATGAATCCAAGATGGTGGCAGATGTTGCAGCTTCTGTGATAAATGATTTCAAAGGCACCGAGGCCCATCACCCTTTTAAAGTGACAGCACTTGGGTCTCCACAGCCCCTTTCCAGCTCTCCAGTGGTTTCTTCACTCGGCTGTTTTCGGGATGCCTTTCCACCTCGCATTTCACAATATTGCCACATCACTCAAGAGGGATGAAACCAAGCTGTTTCTGTGACATTCGTGCAGAAGGACGGCCACTGTGATCCCAAAGAATGTGGCACCCACAAGCAGACACATGGCTTCGATATTTTTTATTTTATTCAGAGCCATCTAATTTAGAAAGCCATGTGTCACCAGGCAAAACCAAATGCTTGTTCTTAGTGATCTCAGCCTCCTGCCTCTGCCCTCTCCTCTCTCCCCCACATTAGTTAATGACTCAAGAAGCTGCTAGAGAAGTTGCTCAGGAAAGTCCCTCTCTGCCATTTTTAAGAAATGTTGTTTGCTGGCTGACAGTTAGCCAAGGGGCTGGAAGACACAAAACTGCCCTAGCACAAGCCTTAAGAAATACTGAGCTCTATAAAAGTCCCAGAGGGTCATAACTGAGAATAAACTATCAGCTTTCCCCTAGAATAATGGCATAATGGGTAGTGGGACAGTGGGAAGAACCGATATGTTCAAGTACAACAAAAGATTTCTGAAAAATAAATGTATCCTAAACACCAATCTGGGACTGCTACATATAGAATATATGGAAAATTACTAGTATACCAGTATGGGAGAGGAAGGAGGGGAAATAATTTTGGACCAGAATATAATGTATGGGACAAAAAAGAATTTGTCATCTAGCTCATATTTCCTCTCAGGATGGAAGACAAGTCTCCTCTCAAACAACTTCTAATTTCACTGTATGTCCCTTCCCTTCTTTTCTGCAACTTGCCATTGTTTTTAGAGAAGGCTTTTCTTCCTGGACTTCCTAGCCTCCCAGTCTTGCTGGCCGCAGGATGCTCTGGAAAGGTGAACAGTGTGTGTCTGATTCTTTATAGACTTGGCAGGTGACTCTGATGCTCCTTCTAGCCTCTGGGCCATAAACTCTCATCAGATCCAGGCATCTTCCTGCATCTTCACTGGGATACTAAGTGTCTCACCTGGGTACTGAAGACACTTGCTGACCCCTGTGGGAATGGAGACATCTTACCCTTCCCCAGTGTTCCAGATCAGCTCTTGGAACTTAAGAAGAAAACACCTGGCTGCCAGCGTCAGAAAAATACTTATGCTATACTGCAATCAAGGTAAGAAGGCAGATTAACATCAAATTGTATTCCATTACCTGACTAAAATTATTTTTGAAAGGTCAAGTTTGGGAAGGAGAGCAGAAAGATAAAATGCCTTACAGTCAACCAAATAATTAATTATTAAGCTACTAAATATGCCTTTGGTGAATCTTTTACACTGATAACACTTAATACTTCTGTGGCTGGGAAGAGTCATGAGATGTGCTGAACCTCACCCAGTCAGTTCTGCTTGACCTCCCACTTGACTCTGTTACACCTCGCCTGTGATGGAGACCATGACCTGCTCTCAGGTTTCCCACTTGTGAGTGCTGAAGTGTTAGTCCCATAATCCACTTTGTAAGTGGACTGTAAGATGGGTGCATGAGGCACAGGCAAATTCCTGCTGCAAGAGATAAGTCTCCAGCAGTGGTAGGCATGTAGATCAAAAGGTGCAGGCTGGGGTCAAGGCTCCAGATAAGCAGAAGGTGAGTTCCGGGAGTGTTCTGCTCTCTCCTCGTGAGGAGAGCCCTGTAGCCCATTTTTCTTGCTATTTCAACTTGTAGCAGCACAGAAATATCTTCAAACAACAGTCTTGGAGTTTCTGAACATCACTTCCTTTGACAGTAATACTATGTCAAAAACAGACACTTTCCATATCAAACTCTTCATTCTTTGAATGCAGAACCTATCTGTAATCTGTGGACTAAGTAGAAGCAGTTCTCAGGAAATCTAGGAGAGGTTGGTCCCAGCATAGCCATTGAAACAGGGTGAAACTTAACTTTGTCAGCATTGTACGTTATTGAATTTATTCCGTATTAGAAAAAAAAAAAAGGAGAGAGAGAGACGTGCAGCTCTTGTGTACCATATTCTCTGCCATTCTGCCAGGAACAGCCTTTTGGAGGATGAAACACACAGCTACATATATGTAATGGCTCTTTGCTGATGCTGGGATCCTGAATGGAGTTTGAGAAAATTTTTTCATTTGTTAAATGGAAAACACACCCAAACATCACTTCTCCGAAGACTTTGCAGTATTCTGTTACCTCATGCCTTCTGCAGTGTGTATATGTCTGTGTTCTCTTGCCACATGTGCATACCCATACAGTCGTGCATATAATGGTTGCCCGTCTTCCAGAATATCTTGGTGTTACTGCTTGATTGTGCTATATTGTAAACATACAAATGCTTTCCTGTTGGTTTCTTTACCTGGGCTAGGTGTGGAAACAGCAGTCATAAGACAGCAATTTCATTAATATCCATGTTGCTTCTTTCCTTCTGTAAGTTGTATTTACTGTTAGTATCTGTTTGGAGCTAGACCCAAGAAAAAGACAACACAACTACAAACTGTGTGCTTGACCCCAGAATGTCATCTGAAGGTCAGAGCTACATCCCTCCATCACTTTAAGAAAGTGTGCTGAGTGCCCTGACCAGAAAGCCATCTATGGTCAGCTAATAGGAAAAAAAAGGTGGAACTGCTTTGAAAATCCTGCCAATTCCAGCTGTCAGAGCCAGGATTAGAATTGTAAAGTTGTTGTCTTCCTCCTGAGAGGAAAGACAGTCTGTCCTTGTGTGGAACATTTCCTCTGACCAAAATGAGATGGTCACATTGTGGCTGCTACCACAGTTTATAGTGAATGGGGTAACATCAGACTGGTGACTTGTCACTAGTGGGATTCTGCAGGGCTCCATCTTAGGGCCAGTTCTCTTCAGTGTCTTCATAAACTACTTGGACCCAGGACTTGAAGAGACATTAAGTACGTTTGCAGATGCTAATAAACTGGGAGGAACTGCTGACCCTCTCAAAGGCCAAGAGGTCCTGCAGAGGCAAATTAGAGGCCTGGGCAGTTGCCAACCCTATTCAGTTTAACAAAGACAAGTGTCAGATTTTATACCTGGGACGGGGACAACGCTGGGTATATGTGCAGACTGGGGAATGAGATGCTGGAAAGCAGTGCCATAGAAAGGGACCCGGGGTCCTGATTGACATCAAGTTGAATATGAGTCAGCAGTGCCCTGGCAGCCAGGAGGGCCAACCGTGTCCTGGGGGGCATCAGGCAAAGCATCGCCAGCCAGTTGAGGGAGGGGATTGTCCTGCTCTGCTCTGCACTGGTGTGGCCTCATCTTAAATATTGTCCTGCTCTGCTCTGCACTGGTGTGGCCTCATCTTAAATATTGTGTGCAGTTTTGGGCACTGGTAACATAAAAGAAAGATATTAAGCTATTAGAGAGTGTCCAAAGGAGGGCAATGGAGATGGGGAAGGGCCTTGAGGGGAAGCTGTATGAGGAGTGGCTGAGGTCACTTGGTCTGTTCAGCCTGGAGAAGAGGAGACTAAGTGGAGACCTCATTGCAGTTTACAACTTCCTCATGAGGGGAAGAGGAGGGGCAGGCACTCATCTCTTTTCTGTGGTGACCAGTTACAGATTATGAGGGAATGGTATGAAGCTGAGCCATGGAAGGTTTAGGTTAGATATTAAGCAAAGGCTTTTCACCCAGAGAGTGGCTGAACACTGGAACATTCTCCCTAGAGAAGTGGTCATAGCACCAAGTCTGCCAGAGTTTGAGAAGGATTTGGACAATATTCTCAGGTACATGGTATGATTCTTGGGGTGGCCCTGTGCAGGGCCAGTTGGACTTCAGTGGTCCTTGTGAATCCCTTCAAACTCAGCATATTTTATGATCATATGATTCAGTTCTGTGCAGAAAGTCAACATAACCCTGATGGTCCTGTCAGCCCCCCAAAATTGCGAAGAACTGCTTTTCTTGATCAACACACCTTGCCAAATTACCACTATAAATAATTTTCCCTTATTCTGATCACTGCAAAGCACCAAGTCTCCTTCTTCTTCCCTGTAAAAAAACCCTGCTTGTAACAGTTTACCTTCAGCTTGTGGCAGCAGCATGGGATGGTCCCTGCACAGTAGAAGGACCACCAGGGAAACACCAGACAGAGCTGCTTGTGTTGCTGCAGTCAGCACGTACTGGCTGTGATGATGAGAAAGGACAGCCCCTTCCTCAAATGCCACAGTGTAAAATGATGGTAAGACAGGAAATGCCAGAGACAGAGGAAATGGGAAAGGACAGTGTGACTTGCACACGTTGGCAGATAAGCAAGTACAACTGGGAAAACAAATAAGATGTCAGGGAAAATAACAAATGAATAGAGAGAAAACACCCAGGAAAGAGTCAGCCTGATTTGTAAGCAGGGAGTTTCTCTCTGTAGTACTATTTCAAGGAAAGGTTAATCAGGAAAACACTGAGAGGCTTTTTTAAAGCCATTGACTGCATCTATATCAGTAAACTAAACAGACCTAAAGCCCCTTTTCTGGCTCCAAAGCTGGAGACTCAGTCTGGTGGCCACATCCGTAACTATTGAACCCTCTTAACCTCCAAAGCAGAGTGGCCATGGGTAGGTGCCTATTAGGAAAAGGCCCCGTGTGGGCTGTGACCAGGAACGCCTTGGAAGAATTGCTAACTGGTATAACCAAACTGAGACAGGGACCTTTCAGAAAGTTAAAAATGTTCATGAATAAGAGCATGTTCCCAGATCTCAACATGTTTTATCATCATGGATGCCAGTGTTTTTCTCACTCCTATTAAAAGCATCATCTAGAGGGTTTGATGATGGATTGTAAGGATTCTAAGTATGATGCAAAGATGTTGGGGACATTAGAATTGGAAAATTTCTCTCTGTGATCCAACATCTTGTCTTGAGGAGTGGGCAAGGCCCACTGCTTTGAGGGAAGCTAGGCAAGCATATAGAGGTATAGGTGACCCATGGACCAACATAGTCCCCGCAGTGCACAAGAGTCTGTTATTTTCTGCTGTAATTCTGAACGAGTTAATTTACAAATCAGACTTTTTGAGTAATTCATATCTCCTCTTCTCTTAAAGAGATCCTAAAATACAAAACAAGTATGTATATTTGTCAGCCCATTGTATTTTTATAATTATTTTTTCTGTTTGCTCACTGGTTTGATCATTTGAAGCATCCTGTGATTCTCTTTGATGTGACGTAATGCAATTGACTTTTTTGCCATCAATGTGTTTGCTGATTTTTTTCTGCCTCTATGAGATAATAAGACAGCAAGCAAAGACACCTCAAGAAGTTAAATTAGTGGCAATTAAAATTTTGATATGATCACAGAATTGTTAGGGTTCAAAGGGACCTCTGGAGATCACCTAGTCCAACCCCTCTGCCAAGGCAGGGTTACCTACAGCAGATTGCACAGGAATGTGTCCATGTGGGTTTTGAATTTCTCCAGAGAGGGAGAATCTGCAACCTCCCTGGGCAGCCTATTCCAGTGCTCTGCCACTCTCAATGTAAAGAATTTCTTCCTCATGTTGAGATGGAACTTCTTGTGTTTAGTTTATGGCTATTACTCCTTGTCCTGTCCCTTGGTACCACTGTAAAGAATCTGGCACCATCCTCTTGACACTTGGAGATACTTATGTGTATTACCAAGATCCTCTCTCAGTCTTCTCTTCTTCTTTACACTAAGCAGGCCGAGCTCCCACAGTCTCTCCTCATAACAGAGAAGCTCCAGAGTCCTAATCATCTTTGTGGCCTCCCACTGGACCCTCTCCAGTAGCTCCTTGTCTTTCTTGAACTGTGGAGACCAGAACTGAACACAATACTCCAGATATGGTCTCACCAGGGCCGAGTAGAGGGGGAAGATCGTATTTGTTCTGAGTGAGAGAAGTGACTTTAGATTACATCCAGTTGTGTTGGTTTTGCTGTTGAACTTGCAAGCACCAGGGAAGAAAAAACCACAAATTGTACCTGCCAGCAGTATATTTAAAATGATCTTTTGAAGATGATGACTCATCTGAACTAATTAGGCTTCGCACTGGAAACAGGATAGGAAATACTTTACCTGTAGGAATGCTTGTGTTACTGCTTGACAATGCCAGACCAAAGCTGCCAAAGGATTTCTGTCTTTGATACAGATACAAATCAGAAGGCATTTTAAAATCCAGATTCCACTGATTATTCCCAGTGATGCCTGTGGCAATTATTCCTTATTTTCACAAGTGAAAGTCAGAGTCAATTCTGCTTTTGTTTTACAAGTTGAACTGATCATAAACTAATAGACTGATCAGAGGTTATTAGACATACAGGATGAAAAGGAACATGCTTCCTTCTTGCCCAGGTCCTCTTGTTGAACATCTGCTTTCCAAGTCACCCCCTTTTACAATAAGTGCAGTTCATTCCACACTACTGTGAGAAAGACTACTCTGCTGTTGCTTACAATTAGGGTTATTTTTTATTACGCCAAACTTGGTATAAATGACTAGGACAACAGTCAAATCATGGCAAGACAGTGAGGAAATAGATATTTCCTTGCATGCAGAGCTGGAATACAGTCTCCAGAGCACTTGCAAGAAAGCACAGTAACACCACTAACTTCAATGCCACCTTACTACAGTGCAGTAGAAGACACAGCCTGGCTACACTGACCTTTTATTTTTTCCAATCCGGACAGGCACAAGCTCCTTTCTTGAAAGAAAATAATGAACCCTGAGGTCATTTTTTTTTATTTTGGGTAGAGTTCCTTCATTCAAGCGGGCTTCTGTGTAACACATGAGAACAATTTCCAGACCCTTATCAGAGCACCAGCCAAGGAGTGTCTAGCCCACTATCTGTACCTTCCGAGAGAAACAATGGGAACCCAAAGGCAGACAGTGAGGCGAGCGCCAGTACACCCTCCCTTGAGAGTGGCAGCAAGGGTGGGAAGGAGGGGCAATCATTGCCCTGTTGGGAACATAATAGCCCCTGGGTAGGCCACTGCAAACAGGAAGGGTGTAGACAGGATCTGAGTGCAGCTGCTACTCTGCTAACAGCATCTGTTCCCACCAGCTTTGATCTGTGGGCATACGGCATTCTGTGCCATGAGATAAACACACTCCTGGAGTGGGGTTTGTTTGCCTTACACATATCTCCCTAATGAGCTGTGTGCCCAGGCAGCATACACTTTGCATCCAGGAGCGACAAGACCAAGCGTTTCTGGGAGGATTGCTGCAGGTCCTTGCAACCTTTCCACAAGTCACATTTCTCACAGACCAGCATAATCACAGCCCTTCCTTTGAAACCAGCTCATGCAAAAACGGCCTAGCTCCTTCTCTCCTGCTTGCCTCTGTGGTTGAATCCCTCAGAGCAGGACACCCAATTTAATGTAATTAGCTCTCACGAAACAAATTATTCTAGTTAGCCTCTTGACACGGCTCAAGCACTTTGTGCATTAAGCAGGAGCCCTTAGGTTTGGAAATGAGCAGGGAATTCCAGGGGCTGGAAACGCTGCCTCACTGGGAATACACTTGGAGTTGTGTCTGCAAGCCCAACCCAACACTTACTGAAGCCAACAGGAGGCTGTTCAGAAACTTCGAGGGGTGTTTGTGAGTCCCTGGCAGATGAGAAGGGAAACAGAGTAAGTGATCTTAGAAGCCTACAAGGTGTCTTACCTTTCCAATAGTCCGAAGACTCACACTGAGGAGAACGGAGAGCAGCTGAAGGTAGCTGCTCCATTCTTGTCTTCAGAGGTTAAGCATACCATTGCACATGGGGATAGTTGCATTTGCTCATGGCATTTTAGAAATGTGGGAGTTCTACTCCACCAGGAGTAAATATGATACTTTGCTAGAAGAAACAGAAAGGGAAAAAGTTAGTAGGTCAATGTTTATTGACAAATCATACTGAGCTCAGCTGCAATGTTATCTGTAGTCAAAGGACCATGGGTCTTGACTGTCCTCTTTAGGAACTCTGCTATACCTATGAGGGCAGCAACTGTATAGAGAACAACCCAATGAAGAAATCCATCTGGAATTGTCTTTTTCCTCTGGTCAGCAACAAGCAGTTATATATATGATGCAACGATACTCTACATGGGCTGGAGAACAGACTGTGAAAATGCTGGAAGTTGGGGACAAACACAAGGAACCTTTATATTCCTTGTACTGAGATGGGTCAGGTGGACACTGACAGCCTTGATTATGGTGCTTTTGTAAATCATTTGTACCTCTGGGATTTTTAATGAGATTTTAATTGAGGAGAGCAAACGAGAAAAACTCAAAATTGCAACTGTTCAAACCCATTTGGCCACATCTACTCAGAGAATTATGTGGTGGATGCCTTTTTGCAAGCTGCAATAGGCCAAGTCCTTCAGTTGGTACCTTTGATTAATTTCACGACAGTTTGCCAGAGTTAAAAATGAATTAAGACCTTAGTATATGGCTCAATATAATTAACACCCTGCCATTATTTTGCGGGGTGTGTCCACTACTGACTAAATAGATCATGCACTGTCTGCGTTCGCAAGTTTGTGGTTCTTTCCAGTGAACAGCTGCAGGCAAATAATTGTTTCTGTCTGCATCGAGGATTAGGCTTTTATTTTTTAGACTGTGGACTTCAAGCTTTCTTTCCAGTCTCTCTCATTTGTTTTGCGAACTGTAATACTGCTGTGGCTTATTAGATTTTGTGCCTTCTTTGACAGCCATTATGGCTATTCCAAAATACTTTTCTTACATTAGACTTTACTCATATTCACTGGAGTCAAGGAAAAGACACCTTCTTTTGTCCTTATGAAGGAAATGTAACATAAAATTCACAGGACTAACAGGATCCAAATCAGTGTGTTAATCATCTTCTTGCAAACACCAAGTGTAGTCACTCCAGAGTGGGCAGCTATGGTGGGCTGCTAAACCTGGAGCACAGGGAGCATTTACAGGGCTCAGACAAAAGATCCACAGCACATTTTCCCTTCAGCTTCAAAGAGGTTTGGATCCAGCCCTTCAGGCACTTATTTCAGAAATACAAGGTTGTGGGAAAGGGAAGAAAAAGCATTGAAAAAACTGTTTTGTTTTGTTTTGGTTTGTCATTTTTAAAACTCCCTTTAATCTCTGACTGGCCTAGTGCACTTTCAAAAGATTATTCTTACAATATGTGATTTGAAGTCAATATCAATAATTTTAAAATAACCACATTTCTCTGATTAACAGCCACAGTATTAAAAATGGTATTTGTTTAGGAAAAAACTTATTTATTTTATATATATATGTTATATCAAAGTTTATAACAAAAATCTCAGCAAAACCACAGACTAAAGTAACCGAAGATAGAAAAATATCTGGGTTTTAACTTTTTAAAAAGTTAGAGTTCATATATTGTGATCACAGCAGAAGGCTAATTTCTAATTCTGTCTAGTGGTGGAACGTGTCTGGCTCCTCTGCACCAAAGAGGAGAGAGCACAGATTAGAGCTGCTGCTTAATAACTAAACATACGCCACTGTGTGCAGTGGCTGACTCGCTCCCTCGCTGTTGTATGAACTCACACAAATCCCAGTCCTTCAAGACATTTTATATCTCTATCTTCCATCAGTACCAGCACCATCATTTCACTCCTGTTAAGCCCTCTGCCCCTTGTCATTTCCATAGGATCCAGTCAATTTGGTTTTTTATATTCCTGTCCTGATAACATTTTTATGATACCAGGGGAAGATGGAAACAAGAGATGTCCCTGAGAAATATCAGAGGTACAAGATGGTCTGCTATCTCCTTTGTAGATGACAAAGGGCGAGGAAGAGTGTCCAGTTCCAGCTTTGGAACCTGTGGGTTTTTCAGCATCTTGGAAGATAGAAACAATGATTCAGGAAAGCTTAATTAGACTCAGGATGTTTGAGATTTTATCAGGAATAAACATTAGCTCCTGCGTACATTTAATCCCGTGCATAGAGATACTCAAGTCTCAGAAAAATATTAATTTATTTCATATTTCCAGAGGCATGCGATTTATTTGACTTCTTTTTACTTAATAAGTATTTGTGGAAACTTCATTTTATGCAGGAAATAGCTATAATCACCAGCAAATGTGACTTTAATAACTAAGATACTGGGAGCCATGTTTGGTTGGCACTAAACCTCACACACTGTAAAACCTTGTGATAAAATAGTCTATTTTCTTATCTGGAGTTGAAAGTTGGGACAAATCTGACTGATTAAGAAAATCTTCAAGCATGATACTACATATCCTCTCTAAAATTAAACTCTGACTTACTATTCTCTTACTTCCAGATGTACTTAAAATGCAAATATTGACAGCAAAAAAATAAAGTCTATAGAATATTTTGGTTTAAAAGTAATAGTCTGTATCATATCTGATAGGTAAAAGAATATAAAGCACAGCTTGGAAAAACAAATTTGTGAAACAGTACAAGCATTTGATTAACAATTGATTTCTGTTTTTTAACTTAAATATTAGTGAAATGGTTTTGACATTTTTGTTCTTCCAGCTTGAGAAAGGTTCATGTGAAAATGTATGTGCATGTGCAGGTTAGGGCAGCCACTGACCCTACTTACATTGAAAAAAGTGGAGAGACTCCCATCATTGGGGTATTAAACTTTAAATAGGAAAATGGAAATGCTATGGAAAAGACTCAAACCCCTTGCAAATAGCAGCCTTGGTAGATTTGTTTCTCACCCATCCCCACTGCGTCTGGGACACATGACCTCCAGTTCCCTACCCAGACAGTCAGACACACAGTAAAAAGTAACGCTGGTCCTGGGAATCATAAGGGGGGAAAAGGACATGTCCATAAACAGGGACAAACATCTTTCTCTAAGCAAAGCTGTCAGATCCATTTAAGCAGAAACCTGCTCAATCTTTTCCTCTGGGGCCACTTTTTCCTGTCTGGGAACGTCTGTGGCGTTGCCTGTCTGCTCCCGAGTGACCATCACTGAGAGGTTTAGATAAGGCAAGAAATTGCGCTCCAGTCTTATGACTGGCTCCAAGACAAAATGGGAAGGCTGTACTTTTGCTACCACTCTTTCAGAGAAAAAAAACACCCAACAAACCCCAAGCACATATCAACTGAACAAAGGTTGTATTGTCTGCCGGGAAACACTGACCTTTAGCAATTGTCCTCATTTGTATTTGTCTAAGAGAAGTGCTTTTAGGTGGTCTAGCTCCAGTATTAGTATGGGGGTGGTAGTTACAAGCTTTAGCTACATAGCTGACTCCAGAATAAATTAGATGAGGCAAAGACAAAAAAGAAGTTTTACTACCTGTGTCAACATTCAGTTGTAAATACTTTGGAGCAAAACTCATGTCCCGTATTAGAATACAGTGCAGAACACTATAACTCCAGATTGCAAATATTATTAATTATACCTACTGGAGCTTAGAATTTCATGGTTTATTTTTAAGCAAGGAAAAAAATATTACTTCAATCATCATTACTTCAGTCATATTCATTGAAGCATTTAGATATGAAATTATATTAATAATTGAACAAATATAAATATACCCTTTGCCTAAACACTTGTCTCCTAACGTACCTCATATGTAGGTAGGAGTTGCTGGTGCCTTGTGTGTGCAGTACAATGGTCAGAACCTCTTGTGTATCAAATGACAGTGCACATGGAGCTAAAGGGAGCAACTTGAAGTCACTGCATCTTTTGGGGTCTAGAAGGATGCCAGATCACTTGAACCACGCCACCTTTGACATGCAAAACCACTACAGGGATCTAATGCAAATATTATTTATTATTTGCACTGGGAAAGGGCCCAGAAACCTTAATCGCATATGGGGTCTGTTTCTCAAAGACCTTGTGAAATAGTTGTAACAAGAAAATTGCCTGTGTTCCACAGACCTTGAAAAACAGGATTCTGCTTTCTGGTTTTAGAATATGTCACAGCTGTTGATAAAGAAACGCAGCACAAAGATGGTGATGTACAGAATTACGGGTCATGCCTTTAGCTGGTATATATTGACACAACTCCAGGAACATCACATTATGTGCCATGTCTTCAACTGGTGTATACTGGCACGGCTCCAGTAATTTCACAGTTACTTTACTGCTAATTTACACTAAACTTATCTGGCTTTATATCCATAATTATTGCCAGAAACAATACGTAATTATAAAGGAGAATTATTGTTTGAAAGCTTGAATGAGAGGCAGACAAGATGCTTTCTGTCTCCCAGGAGAAGATACATGTTGTTTATTCCTTTTTCATCATTCAGGAAAATGGACAAATAAGGGCTCAGGTCAGCACAGGCTGAAGTCAGTAGGAAGTGTCCGTATAATATCCTTGGATTTTTGCTCTTGGATGTGACACTGCTTCAGTGCTGGACAGAGTTTGGTTTGATGTAGGTTCAGATAAACACAGTACTTTTGATAGATACATAAAAATAACATTGGAAATATCTATCAGAGGCAGTTAATTTTTGCTCTTTGCTTAAGATCACAATGGACATTAAATCAAAGGCAAAGCCCCGGTCTGAGTCCTCCTTAAATTGTTAAACCCTAACTTTAATGTGAGATGGTCCTGGAAGAGATTTTCTCCCCTTCAAAGTGTGGTGAGAATGGAAGGAAAGCCATGGGAGGCATGAGGGGTATTTGCAAAATCACATG
Source organism: Pseudopipra pipra (assembly GCF_036250125.1). Taxonomy (NCBI): domain Eukaryota; kingdom Metazoa; phylum Chordata; class Aves; order Passeriformes; family Pipridae; genus Pseudopipra; species Pseudopipra pipra. The sequence goes on from NC_087551.1 coordinate 63,134,661, forward strand.
AGCCCAGAAGGACTTCCTTTCCTTCACATGGCTTCTTTTCAGGAGCAGCAGGACAACTACCAGCACCTCAGAGAGAGGCTTTCAAGAGAAGGTTTTCAGACTAGAGCTCTCAGCAATATGTTGTGTAGCCTTGCCCATGCTGCAAGTGCTGGATCTGTTGGCATGAAGGATCGGTGTCATATGTGAGTAGATTTATATGTGCTCTGGTGAGAAGCTGGGACAAGCACCAGTGGATAAATATGGTGTGTTTCTGTCCGTGCTTTAACAGACAGCACCAAATGGCATTCCCAAAGGGTTGACAGACTTCATACCATGGTGAACTGTTATAAAGACAAATTAATGGAAGAGGTTGTATGATGTGGCACCAAGAAGAGCAATGGGACAAACTTTACTTGGGATGTCCTTTCCTGTCCTGTGTTCCTGGCTATCACTCTGGCTCTCTTACCAAGTGATAAAGGTAAGCATATATGCATTCATGTAACATCCCACCGTAATGAGACAGAGTCCCTTAGCTAGCTGGAGAAGGCAAATAGCATTATTGAATGCTATTTCTGAGTGGTTGAACAAGCTAGTTTGTAGCAGCTAGAACAACATTAAAGACTGAAAGCACTTGCTATTTGGCAAAATCAAAGGATATGTTTGCACTGCTAATAAAATCTGACTTTATTCTAGTTTAGAGGAAGAAACTTAGTTTTTTAATTTAGTTTTTTAATTGCATACAACTGAATTAGAGGTTTAAATTTCCTCTGAATCATGAACTGTGTAGCGGAGCTGAGCAATGCACATAACTGACCACTACTAAACAGGCCAAATTTCCAAGTTAACTTAATGTAAAATCACTATTTTGGCTTGATGTAAATAAAAAAAGAGTGCTGTTCAGCTGACAGAGTTGTCCACAGAGACTACAACCTGAAATCACCATCAGTGTGGAAGTGGGCAATGCTCTCTGGTTAAAACAACAGTGCATTCAGGTTAACCAAAATCTTTGATGAATTATTATTTATGTCATCAATTTGTTTCAGTATGAATCCTCCCTCTCTGATTCTATAAAATCCATCTGTTTTGTTCAGTTACCTCCAATCTGGATTCATGTTTCAGCCTGATTAAACTGTCTTCAAATTTTTTTAAAAGTAAGATCTCAATTCAATTTCCTTTAAAAATCTTATATCGAGCCAAAACAATGTTTTGAACATAGTTATTTGCAAGAATTTTTTTAAAGCCATTTTAAGCTGCTTTTTCTGAGTAATCTCAAAAACTTAAAAAAATAAGTTCAGAGCTCTTCTTTTTAACAACATATCTTGTTGAGTCACAAAAGGTATTCTGAAATAATTTTCAGTATAAGTGATTGGAGGATATTCCTCTTTTCCTTTTGATTTTGGCTCCGTAGAGCAACATTATTGTCAATGGGTGATAATAAAATAAAACTAGCTTGTGTGAAGATTATCTTTGACAGATGCTAACAAAAGTCCAGAGCAAAGAAGGGGCTTAAGAGCTACAGTGCAGATCTCTCATCTAGAGTGAGCTCATATGTTTACAGAACCTAGGATCTTAAACTAAATATTGTGTTGTCTTGGAAGGTTTTCCACTGACTGGCTTCTGCCCAAGATTTCACCCAGGATCATGATGCTCTGTCTAAAGTGGCTCTGAAACATATCAATAATTCACAGGAATTTCTTCATTCATGCTGCAGAAATAAGAATGAAAGAAAACTTTACAGGGTCCTATTGTTGATATTACCAGATGAAGACCCATACTATTTTAGTAGTAGTTACTCTTGCATGAAAAGCAAGAGTTATATATTCTACTTTATAGTGACACACTGATGTCACCTTTGGAAATCCAAATGTGTTGAGTTTGTTGCAGAGATTGTGAAATTTTAGAAATTGTAGAAAAATCACTGCAAGTTTTCATAGCATTATTAGGCAAGATTTTTAAGAGTTTCTTCAAAAAAGAGAAGCTGTGGTTCATTGTTGTGTTCCAGTACAAAATAGGTGCAATCAGCAGGTTGATGTCACTTGTGGTGAGGGAACTACTCACAAGATGAACCGCTTGGCTCATGTGGTCCGACAGGAATATTCTTGGAGAGCAGAAAAACACTTTCTTTGGTTTTCACAGCTTTTAAGTCAGCTTTTTCAGAGCCCTCTGCTTAACAGGAGTCTTTCAAACGAAGGCTGCTGCAAGACTAACTGATAGTCTGTCTACCTTGGAAGTGTTTTTCTGACTCTGGCAACTAAGCAGGCAGGCTCTCATGCAGGTGCTCCTGGCATTTCTGAATATATTCTTCATTGCTGTAGTTTCCTATAATGGGAAAAGCCACAGTACATTCATGTTACAAATATCATGACCATCAACCTGTACAGAAGGGCATGAACATCAGGGAGCAAACTGAGTACATTATGTCTGGAGAAGCTGTAGATATTTGGGAGCATTATTTCAGAGAAAATTATTGTATAGAATGCTTATAATTAGCACTAATTTCTTTCCTATTGTCAAGGTGGTTATTCATTAAATGACCCTCCTCTGTCTAATTTGATGTTTTGAAAGCATACCACGCAAGACAATGAAGATTTTTCTCCTTGATGTTTTTAAATATCTGAGAAAGAGTTGCCAAAGGTATTTTTAATTAATTAAGGATTCAGTTGAGTCTAAAAAAAAAATCCGGACAATGTTGTGAGGCAAATTATGTTAATGGTGAAAGTATTCCCTAGTGTTTCCCTCTGTGATGATTCTCACACAGATTTTTGAGGTCCTTGTCCTAACATGTCTGATGTTACTCACTTTGACACTGAAGAAGACAGCAAAATCTAACACCAGTACGTTTACTTTGGTAGGGGAATGCAGTAGCTGCTTTTTCTTAAACCACATGAGTTGAAGCTTCCAAACAATACCTAAAATAAGAGAATCGTATTTCAAGTTATATAGCTACTCTACTAACAGAAAGATGTATCATATACTGACTCTGTTTGTTCCTAGGGAAAGCATGAATGAGTTTGGGAGAACCATAATCACAGTTTTGGAGCTGAATGATGGAAGCAAACAAGGGCTGCCTGCTGCCTCTGAGGCGCTGGCGTCTCCTGCGAGTCTGCGCGCAATAGCAGCCCCCACGCCAAGCTTCACAGGAAGCTGAAGATTGAACCTCATCCATAGCTGTCACAGGATCAGGTTACCTACATTCATTAAAAAAAAAAAAGGCATAGGAACAATTAACTTCTCAGCTATCCTTCATAAAAAGCCAAACAATCCTACATTGCAGGTCACTTACGCTCCTTCCCACACTGGTTTTGTGTCATCCTAGCTTCCAGAAATGACACATTACTAGCATTACAGGCACTGAGATCAGTGTCTTAAATTACAAAGAAGTTAACTGAATTTGGGGTTTCCTGTTTTATTCAGACATGTCACTGGGCTTTCCCAAACCTTCCCTTCCTGTCCTTTCCCAAACCTTCCCTTCCTTTCCCTTCTCCAACTCCGTGTCCAGAAGGTTGGTTATATACTAATTAAGGGTGATTTCACACTTATTACTCTTTTATTTCATGAAAACAGAAAGAGTTAACACACTGAGAGATAAACTGCAGAATATTTCACAGAGAATTTTTGTGGAATTCATCCAAAGTTAATCAAATTTCCAAGGAAAAGATGTCCCTCCTCTCTTCCCACTTATTTTAGTTGTCACACTCCCTTATGCCATTCTTTTTCGTTTATTATTTTTCTTCTTGTATAAGGTGTAAATTAAGGCTGTAGGATCAGGCTTAGAAGCCAGATGAGCTTTAAGCGTGTCCTTTGCATACAATTTATGTCAATAAAATTAACCATTTGCGCTTCTATTACAGGGAGGGAGCTATAAATTATAGCCTGCAAATGAAATGATTCACGTAGAAATAAAAAAGGAAGGGGAGAAGTGAGTGACAAAAAGCTGACTTTTTTGCAACAGCATGTAAAAGAACAGGCTTGGCTCCACACATATCCTGAATTTAGTTAGGAGCACATAATGTAACTTGGGGTCGTAGAAGAAAAAATTGGGGTTTGAAGAAAAAATTATGGAACTGGAAGTAGCTTTAGAAATGAAAGAAAGCCCACCAAACAAAGGGTAGTTGATCCCAAAACATAAAACCAGGCAAGTACCAGGCTGCCCTGCAAAACAACCCAAGCTCTGAAAAGTCAAGATCTTTGTTCTACAACATATTTTTAAGTCTCATATGACAGCAGTTTCCAGACCCTTGGCACGTTCCTTAATAAAAATGAGCTCTTTTCAGACTTGAAAACATACCACAGAACCGTAAAGTTCTTTTGCATTTAATATTGCATTAGCTGGGACAAGGGTATTTGTATCAGTGACTCTGTAACAGAGTGTTCCTGGCTTGCTAGAAGTGTTTGACTGACCAAGAGTGAGAAATGGTCTAAAATGGGAAAAAGCTCAAAACAAGAAAAACTTGCTAAAGTGTTAAAGCCAGATTTTCATTGACTTGAGAGGAACTGCATCAATTTATCCACAAGAAGCTTGCTCGCTTTCATCTGAAAGCTGTAGAGGTTCTTACTGTGACAAAAATTACTTCTCAAACTACAGAAGATACTGACTTCCACTTTGCATACTATTTAGCATTAAACAACAGGAAACTCAATCAAGAATTTAGAAGAAAAACAGAAACTCCATCCCACACACCCAACTCCTCAAGTAATATATTACCAGCCTGGATATCTTATAATTACAGGCAAAAAGAGCCACGCTAAGCCTTGAATATTAACTATAATGATAGAACTGTTATTTGCAAAAAAAAAAAAAAAAAATCCCAAACTTTGGAGTGTTAGCATTTTCTGAGTGTTGGTGGTATGCACAGCATTCGAGACACTTCCAGACCTTTGGCCACCCTTCTGTCTAAGAGCCAGCCCAGGTAGGAATGTGACAGCCTGGCAGCCCCAGCACTTAGGCAATGTTTCTTGCTCTCCAGATTACTCCTGCTACAGCACTTCAACTCTTTAGTCTCTTAGCATATTCAAAATCCTGAAGCACAAAGTAAGAGATAATAAGCCTCACTTTATCTGTTCAGTATTTGTAGCTCTTTCATGCTTCAAACACAGTCCTCTGCTACTTGTTGTTCATATTTTTTCACGTGGGAATGTCTTGTTCTTCTGTCTTAGCAGCTTTCTGTATCAACTGCTGCAGCCCAGATGTAGGAAAAAATGTGAAGGATTTTAACAATTCAACTTAATACAATACTCAAAGAACATAATGCAGCCTCTTGCATTACATGATCAAAATATCCTAATTATCTCTACAGATAAAATGCAGCAAAATAGTTATATAAATTAAACCTCTACTGCTGATACATTATTATTATTTCTTAGCTTTAGACCTAAATAATATGGTTTGATCAGATGGTTAGAAAACTGTTCTTCCAAGTCTTTTGATCACCAGTAAGCAGTCACTAATCAAAGGCTGCCACAGATAGCCACAAGGTTTATAGAGTTGCAGTTTTAAGAAAGATCAGAGCACAGATAGATCCTTTATTATATAATTTGGACACATGAGACAAAGCATCTCCCATAACTGTTACACAATAAATCAGTTTACTTTCTGTTGGAGGTTCATTTGCTTCATTCAATAACATGTTGTTTTCATTAATTAAATCCCATATTTCATGTCAGTGTGGACTAGGAAAAGACATTTTCTGTTAGTACCTCTATCACTTTCCTCTTTTGGTACAGTCTAATTAGATTTATCCTGATGATTTCTTCTAAAAATAGAGCATCATTCTATGTATTATCATTACTACTGCTGACAACTGCTTATGTTTTATGAGTGATTTTGAACTCCAGAGCAAAACAGGTGGAACCAAAGAGATGAAGAAATGAAACAGGAAACAATATGAATAGCTCAGTGACCTGGACAGTCAACAATATCTTGTCAACAAGAAAAATAAGTTAATAAAGGCTTGTTATCTAAACTTCTGAGTAATTCTTTTAATCATAAATTGCAATAATAAGATTATTACTATGAGCAATATAGCATTATAAAACTCCAATATATCTCTGGATCACTGGGTCAACTTTTTGAAAAAAAAAGGCATCAGTAGAGGGCTATCATACCTAAAAGCCAGTTTAAAACCTGAGATGAGGCAATGTCACTGCATGTATACTAAAAGTTCACATACTTTTTTCTAGTATACTTTCTCCAAAGCTGTTGTGATGTGAAGAAATTTAGCTGTATGAAGCAAATCAAACAACAGCGGTAAAGAAACTCAGAAAAAGGAAAAATATTTTGAGTACCAAAAGAAGATGTCCTCCTAAAACTCTGTATGAGACAAGTGGATCCTTGGGGAATGAAGGGGAAAACAGGGTAGGAGGAAGGGAAGGAAAAGCTACAGGTTGAGCTCAGTCTGAGATGCCACTGGAAATCAGGGGTAGTTTTGCTTCTCTGGTGTCTACAGAGCAATTATTGGCCTGTGTGTTAAATTTGACAGTCTGTATCATAATGTTGTAAAAAGATCAAGAAAAATGAAACTACTTTTGCACAATTCTAACATTTCCATAATGCATTTCTTGTATGATGACCTCAACTCACACTTGTGCTCCATAGGCATTCTACGGGCACAAAATTATTCAGAATATTCACTGTTCACTTGTGGCACAGTTCCTAAAGCATGCATTGCAGATCTTAGAGCAAATCTGATATCTTATTGCATGCAAACTTAATCAACAAGATTTACAACCACTCTTGTGTTACCAGAATGAAGGACTGATTTTTTTTTTTTTTTTTTTTTTTGTGGTTTGGAAGATGTTTTCTCTAATCCTTATTGCCTTGAAAGGCTGTATTGTTGTTTTCATCACTTGACCCATTACTCTTTTCATAATTTAATTAAATTATGAACTCTCTTACTGATGCCGCTTGCTTGGATATTTTCCCATCTTTTTTGTATGAACTCCTGTTCACCTACTGCTTTTTCAATTTTCTAATCTTCTTTGCCACCAACATCACTGCTGAAAGTTAGAAGCTGACACACAAATCCATTTAAAGAAAGGTCTAGGTCTATTTTTTGATCTGATACAAATTTAAAAAAAAAAAAAAAAAGCTTAATGGAATTGTACCATTTCGTCTACTTTAAGCAAGTTCAAGAAGAATGAATACTTGTCTGTTCTCCCCGTGATGTGTAGGAGGTGACCTGGGCTGCATTGTAAATGAGTAGAGTTGGTAGGCTTTTGGAGGTATGCTTTCAAACAGTCACAGCTCTCCATAACAGAAAAATACTTTTCTCCTTCTCAGGAAAATCAAAATAATTTTTGCAGACTAAAACCAGCTCAGCAACTTTCCACTGACATGCCATGGAAAATGTTTGCAACATTTTATTTTCATTTTTATTCCTGTTCAATATATTATGTCTCCAAGCTCACCTCAAACAAGAGAGAAATCTATCCCCAAAGCTTTAACTGGTACTCTTTCCACAGCACAAGAACTTCAGTAAAGCTGATATTTGTCAGTGCAGCAAAAGTCTTGGTTCTTGCAGATCTCTGGGTGCACACACTGGCAGAGACAAGACAAATGAGGTACTGTGGTTTTTATTTGTCTGTCATGGTGTTACCATGCTGACAACATGCATGCTAAGTATGCTCTGCAGTGCTCACTACCACATTTTTTAGGAAGGAAAAAGATTGTAAAGGGCTTTGTCCATCACAGAATCAACTTCCTACCTTCTTCAGACCTAAGCAGGTCTAAATTCTGATCTGTGTTTATTTCACTGTGTTGTTGAAGGGGAACTGTGTTCTCTGTTTTTTAGATATGTATATCTAAGAATTTTCATAGCAGAACTGGCAGGTGTACATGAATGCATCAAATAATTTTCTGTAGTAAGAATTATTAAATGTGGTCCATTCGCATCACTGCTATTTGTACTGAGAGAAAGATTCTTCCCTTAAAACTTTGGTCAAAGTCAAATATTTTCATTATTAGCTATGATCACCTGGGCTGTATCATTCCTCTTCCATGCTCTGGTCTTCAGTTTGCCTGCTGAGAACAGCAGTTTCTGTACCATTAAAATTATATATAGCAGAAGCCTTTTGCAATTGAGCTGGTTACTGTGGTCGAGGCCAATCTGTTAATACTGGATGTCAGAGAATATTAAATGACGGTGTTTGTAAATCAAGTAAGGTAATATCACTTCTTTTATAGAAACTCGATTTGCATTGAAATGTCTTCATTGCTGCCTATCCCTCTTGTGAATTCCTTGAATGAAAAAATAACAGGTATTTTATTCCTAACCTACAATTACTTTTCAACCCAAGTGTAACATCAGACCCTGTAAGTGTTCAATTTAAGATATTGTCTCTTTCCAGCACAGTCCCCTTACTATCATTACCTCATTTAACATATAGTACTATATTTCCGAGATGGCATTTTTCCCATATAATCACATTAATCACTACAGAATTAATTGAGATAATTATTTAATTATCAATCTGTTTTATAATTAATTTTTCTACCTATACTTCTAGTGTTATTTGTACTGCTGTTTCCTTTATGAAAAGACCTCATAATCCTAGAAGCTGTAAACCCATGTAACAAAAAATCTATACTCAAGTACCAATATTCTGATGAAAGTTTAGTCTTGAATAATTGAAAGATGCAGGTTGTAGAAGAAATAGAAGGGAAGACAGCAAATTTTACACTATAATCCATAATCTTTGTGAGAAAAGCAACACATGCAAAAAAATTCTCAATTCCCTTGGACTAGAAAGGAACTATAAACTTACATCCGGTCACTCTACTTAAGGCCATCCCTTCTCTGTGTTTTACCTCTCTGACCATATGGATTGCATAGCTTGTATCACTTTCCTGCCACGTGCTTTCCCTAGCCCGGGGAACAAGTGTGTGTCTGTCTACATGGCAGGAGCTGACCTCCTCCCGCACAGGAGAGCAAGGGTTGATGCTTGTGCACGGACTCTGCTCTCCACCTTCTGATTCCCAAGGCTTGCGAGTGGAGTCTCAATGCTTCCAACATTTAGTTCAGGTATTTTAATATGGGGCTGATGTTTTGGCTTAACACTCAGCCTTTCACTTTGGCATGACTTAGTGAAAAGCTGACAGGCTCAGTAACTGAACCTCTTTCCCATCTGAGTGAAAAAGAAGCACATTTAGAAAAATCCAGTGACAACAGCTTTATAAACTCAGATAGGTTGAAAAAGCACATTTATTCTGCTTCACAGTGTTCCCCAAGGAGCTTTTTAAACATAAAAAAATGAATTAATGAAAATCTAACTGTTTTTAGTCATAAAACAATAGTGGTGTAAAATACTACTCACGCTGTAGAGATCACTAGATCAACATTATATCACCATCTCTATAAACTTTCTACATCCCCAAGGCAACATTTGTATCCGATTGCATTAATCTTGGTCTCTCTCGGTATTAAGCTACTGAAAAATGGATGCTCCTTCCCTACACTATTCATTGTCCAAATCTCCTCCACTGACACAGGTGTGCTGTGTCAAACAGCAGCAGTGCAGAGGGGGAAGAAGGGGTGAGCACCCTCCTCGGCTGTGTTTAGACTCCAGCCTGTAGTTAACAGGCAAAGGAAATTCTTCAGTTTGAGCACTGAGGGGAGAGAGCCTTGAAAAGCAATTGCTGTAACTAAACTGCTGTCCTAGCAGTGGCACAGGGGAAGATCTATGCATACGGATTGTCTCAAAAAGCAATAAGAAAGTAAGGATAAAAGCAAATCAAAAGTCTGCCTTGCCCAGGATTTAGCCTTCGACAATCATCAATAGAAGGTGTGTAGGGAAAGAATAAGAGTGTGTAGTGGTACATCCCCACAATATTCTCCAAGCTTCCAGTGATTACATTTAATAATCATGGAATCACAGATATATCACAGAATACTCTGAGTTGAAAGGGACCCATAAGGATTGTCGAGTCCAATTGTTAAGTGAATGACCCATACGGAGATCAAACCCATGACCTTGGTGTTATTAGCACCATGCTCTAAAAAAACTGAGCTAATCCTTGAGAGAATTTTCTTCAGTAACTTTGTCCAGTTGTTTTCAAACCTATATAAACTTTGACTGCCTACAATCTCCTGTGTTGAGGAAATTCATGGCTCAACTATGTGTAATGTGAAACACTATTTCCTTTTATTTGTTTTGGAAGCTCTGTCTTTACTTGATACCTTGTAGTTTCTGCACTAGAACAGCCTTCCAACCATTTTCCCTGGCTCTGTGTCCTTCATGGTGTCTGTTGGAAGGCCATCACTCATTCCTTTTCCAAGTATAAGAATGCTTCTAGACTATTTGGGTCTTGTGTTGAAGCCACCCTGCACTGCTAATCATCTTTGTTCTTGCCTGTGTGTCTTTTCTGAGATAAAAAGATCAAAACACAGAAAAAAGGTCTCAGTAGAACAATATTGAGCACTGAGATGATGGTTTCATATATCTATTTATTACAAGACAAATACTTTATTCCTTGATGGTAACAGTAACTCAGAACCTATCCTAATATGTCTAAGGGGTAGAGTTTGCATTTATCTGTGTTGAATTCCACCTACTAGTTACTATGACAAGGTATTCCTGCAATTTCACATCATTTGTAACACCAATTTGAAGCAAACCATCTGCTACATCCTGTGCAAAGGATCCTAGTGTAGAAACATTCCCAAGCTGCTGTAGTGGAAATGTAATTTTGCACTTTTCTTCTTAAAGAAGATATTATTTGGCCCTTTATGACTAAATAATTAATCTCTTGCACTACAGATTCTCCTTTTAACCTTCCAGAGCTTATGATCTTTGCTATTTTCCTGAATTGGACACAACCTTAGCACACTGAGATCTTCTTCAATTTGTTGCCTTTCATTGCTTTCTCCTGGTCTTTTAATGATCTTTTTAAAGACATGATAAGTATTTGCTCTGTGCCTCTGATACACTATTACTGTGGTTTAACCCAGCAGGCAACAAAGCACCACATAGCTATTCGTTCACTCCCCACAGTGGGATGTGGGACAGAATTGGAAAAAAAAGTAAAACTCCTAGGTTGAGATAAAAACAGTTTAATAAGACAGAGGGGAAATGGAAAATAATAATAATGATAAAAAATGTACAAAACAAGTTATACACAGCACAATTGCTCACTGCCAGCTGACTGACACCCAGCCAGTTCCTGAGCAGCAGCAGGCACTCCCCAACTCTATATACTGAGCATGATGCCAGATGGTAGGGAATATCCCTTTGGTTAATTGGGGTCAGCTGTCCTGGCTGTGTCCCCTCTCAACTTCTTGTGCAAACCCAGCCTCCTTGCTGGCAGGGCAGTATGAGAACCTGAAAAGTCCTTGACTCTGTGTAAGCACTGCTCAGCAACAACTAAAACATCAGTGTGTTATCAACATTATTTTCATCCTAAATCCAAAACACAGCACTGTACTAGTTATCAGGAAGAAAAATAACTCTATACCACCCAAAACCACGACAATTATCTCTAAATTATTTGCATGTCATCTGCAAAGACTTTACTCTTTAAAAACTTGAAGTTTCCTTTTTTATGTAACCCTATGTGTTTTTACACATTTTTATATAATTGTCTTTTGAATTTAGGCACAATGGTATAGATATTGGGTGGTTTTATTGGTTCTACTGGAGTGTTGGATATCAGCCAGTTTTGGTCCCTGTTATAGAGTGCCTGTTCCATAACAGTATTTGTGAATCAAGTCCAGTGTTGCTCAGGGCAAAGTAAAGAGTTGACCATTCTGTCTAAAATTCACTGCCAGCTGACTGACACCCAGCCAGTCCCTGAGCAGCAGCAGCCACTTCCAGGAGGAAGTAATTAAGAATAACTAAACGCTTAGCTTTGACATCACATCCCTGCACAACATTAGCCAATACACCCAGTAGTGTTTGCAGTCTCCTGCTACATCCGTGTTTCCTGTTCTTGCGTTATCGTCTCCACCAGCATGTCACAGGCACTGCTGCATTCCAGTGGATCACTGGGTCATATAGGTGTTGTATAGGTGACAGACTGTATTACCCTGCAAAGAGATGCGAGCATACAACTGTTCATAAAGGTTGTCTTATTGTAGTGGGTCCCACAGAGTCTGATATTATGTGATAAAACTATAATAATTCATGCAGAAGCCAGACTATCTACAACAGCTAGCGAAGGTAAGGATAGCTGAATGGAATGAAAGAGTATTTAAAGAAATGGTACAGCAAAAACAGGTATAAACATAAATAAGTCATTTGTCTTTCTAATCTTGAAACATTCATGCCCTTGTTCAGAATGAAAAAGTTGCCCAAGACAAGTAGGCTATTGTACTGAAAAATATTGGCTGCCTGATGATTTTGGAAAAAAATATGCCATGCTCACAAATACCTCCCCTGACCTGTTTATTAAAAAGGACAACAAATGACTGAGCAGTAAATATTCAGAGCCTGGGAGATTTTATCAAACATAATGTTTCTGAAAAAAATTGTATGATACAGCTGGCTGTGGGAAGAACTGCAAGTTCAGATCTTTCTCAGGTCAACTGATTTTGTTCATTTTCTAATTCCATGTACAGTTGCTATTTAACATTTTGCCAATCTTCTGGGAAAGTTTGTCAAACAAAGGTTTTGAACGTGACTTGCACAGATTGCTGACTGCCTTTCACAGCCTGGACATTTTATGAAGTCCTTCACGGGTGACCGTGTTTTGTTTTATTTTTAAATGTATTCCATAAAGAAAGAATTCTTAACTAAGCCACTGTGATTGCACTTAATCAACTTGCAAACAACACACAGAAAAGAATTCATTATATTACTATAGTGAATTCCTGCTATTTAAGGATAGTGTCATTATGAATAGAGCTTATTGAAACCAAAACGCCTGAATTTATTTATAGATCCTATGTACAAATGAAAGGAGCAAAGTAGTTTGAAAACAGCCTATACACTTGCTGTATTATGTTGGTTTTCCTGAAAGTTAGCTGCAGTAGGAACAAGTCACTGAGGGTGAGACTTTGTGCTCCGCATTTACTCTATCTGCTGCTGTTGAAGTTTGCAGGAAATCTTCATTTACATCACAGGAAACAGAATTCTGCCAATGCTACGGTCTTCTGAAAATATATACTTCTGAAAAATGCAGAAGACTGCAGCTGGTGTTTCATCAGCACTAGGAATCAGAGTTTAAAATGTTAAACATTTTGCCCTTGGAACTATAGAAATGTTTTAGAAACCATTATCAGGAGTTCAAGGAGGTTGGTTTTTTACCCAGAAGAAGGACAAGTAAATAACCTCTCAGTAACGTGTTCTCACTGAGCCAGATCCTTAAAGATACTTCTCAAAAAACCCCCAATATATTAACAAAATATGTTATTAAGATAAGATTCTTTTTATCTGTTTGGGAAGAGTAGCAGCTTACGTAAATTACACATAGAACTTTTTCAGATGGTATTTAATCTTATGGAAGAAAGCTGAGCCAGTTAGTGGTTTCGAATATTTTATACCGCTGTGGTAATTTCTGGTGCCAGTATACCACTTACATGTGTAGTGTTTCTCAGAAAGGAATGCTACAGGCACTGTATATGCTACCAAACACTCATGGCTTACAAATCAAGGTACTGTTGCTCCACTACACTGATGTTAGTCAAGAAGAACCCCACAGGAGTCAGTTGAGTTACACCAGCAGATGAGAAGAGTTAGATCAAAATTAGGCCTTGTTTCACAATGTATAGCTCATTAATCCCTTGAAAACAACTAATACCCCACTAATTCCATGTCTTTCATAATCAGGGAGTAATCAGGGCGATTTCCTGGCCCTGGCCTCAGACATATATCATGTTAATTTATTGGAAGAACTGCACAGATTGGTTTCTGACAACTTTTGTTATTATTATTACTGTTATTTACTTATGATAATCAGCACACACACACGTCACTGTCCCAAAGAGCTTACTAAAAGAGCTTTCTCCCTTGTCCATGGACTTCCAAGGGACATGAATTGAAGCCAAGCAGAGTTGCAAGACATTTTCACTTGAGGGTCATATCCTAGCATGGAATCTATTTCAAGCTGAGCTGACTAGGAATTTGGCTCACTTGCACTTTGGCTCATGATGGTGTTGCCCATCAGGTTCATGATGACAAGTGAACAGGAAATTTCACCACTGCACCATCAGAATGTTTCAGGTTGCTCCAGGTGCAGCACAGAGCCAACCTCTCTGTAGAAACCCTGAGATGTGATACACAATGAAATCACTGTCTCTTGCTCTCCAAACAGCATGCTTGAATAGGCTGTGGTGAAACCTCCTCAGGGACACAACGGAAGCCCGATCACTTCAGTCATTTAGAGCTGGATAGTAGGAAACACTTATGAATGTACTGTAGGGAGCAATTCTTCTTGGCAGGGTCTATGTTAAGTGATGTAAGAGATGGCTTTTCAGCTCTTATTTCTATGCCTTTGAGGATATAGTGTTGCTATTTGCCTTTTTAAGCAGAGGCCTGAGATGGACAAGGAATGATACAAAAGAGGAGATAATCAAATAGCTGATTTCCTTGCATTCTTTCTCTGTAATCAAGGAATGTTCAAAAGTGAGATGCTGGGCTAGAGGCAAACACTGATAGAGTTACAAGGAGCTGAGAAGTGCTTATCGGTGTCCCTTTAGGTCTGCTTTTCCCATTGCTATCTTAATATTTTCTGTTACACCACCACGCATAGATGCTTTCCTTGAATACTACTGGAAGGTTGCAGATCCATGTCCAAGATTTTTATGTGTTGTGACATCTACAAGAAACTGGCAGATAATCATAGCTTTGTAAGCTAAAAATGGGAGTAATGCAATTAAAAAAACTGGAAACAAAATATTTATTACTAATGAGATGGTGTTCAATGACAGATATACAAGTGCTGTAATCATGTTCATGCTAGTTCTTGCTAATCTTCTATCAGTCTCTTTTAAGACTTTTTTTTTCCTCTTAACAAGTTTTTCATTAAGTAGATGGAAGTCTGCCAGAATCAGTTTCCATTCATATTATTGTAAATCACGGTTGAAACCTGTCATATTATTCCTTTTCTCCACATACAACTTAGATGAGCTTTTAGGCTGTTGCCTTAGGGTTCAATACATCTTGATATCTTTTGAAAGATCATTTGAAAAGAGAAAGAACAGTTCTGAGGCTTCTTTCTTTTTCTGTCCTTCTTTCTTTCTTTTTTTCTTTCTTTCTTTTTTTCTTTCTTTCTCTCTCTCTTTCTTTCTTTCTCTCTCTTCCCTCCTTTCTCTCTTTTTTTCTTTCTCTCTCTCTCTTTTTCTTTCTCTCTTTCTTTCTTTCCTCCTTTCCTTCCTTCTTTCCTTCCTTCTTTCCTTCTTTCTTTCCTTCCTTCTTTTCTTCTTTCCTTCCTTCTTTTCTTCTTTCCTTCCTGAGCTAGCAATGTAATTTGGAACAATTCCCAGCACTCCAGCAATGTTGTGGTAAAAATCTGAAATACCCACAGTTCACAGTTGCTACAATGGCATATCTACTCCTGCCATTTGTTGTTCTCTCGCCTGCAAGCCTGTTCACATGTTAAAATCCTCTCATGTCAAGAATCATGCACACCGTTAGGATTCATAAAGGCGTGAAATACGAGATGCAAGTAATAGCAATGTCCTTTATATAACAGCATTTGCACAGGATTTTCTTGTTGCCTTAGGTGGAGTTCAAGTATTTTCTTTTATATCCCCACCTTTAGGAAAAAAATTATTTGGTTGACTCAGAACCTGAAGTTAGTGCTGTTCAAGTATCCCAACTATCATTTTAAAGTGTCTCAGTCTTTTGATAGCTGGGCAACCTTTCAACAAAGTTGTGTTATATTAAAAAAATCCATGAGTATGGTCAGTGGACTGCTAGGCTATTCAGTAAATTATGAAGACAGATGTACTATGGAAATTCCTAAGCAATTACATAATAGATACAGTAGATGACACACAACCCCTAACTGAAACTGGCTTCCAATCCTAATTAGGTTGCAAGTGATTCATTCCAAATTTCCAATTCAACGTGTCATAAACCCACCAAATAATTGCTATAGATGGCAATTTCTGCTCTGCAACTGCTGAAGCTGCAGTCACTGAACTTAGAACAATGATGTTCTCTAGCACTCCAACTGGGCTTACAAAGGTGAAGTACCTGCATGTGCAGGTGCTCGAGATTCAGCCTGGCACTAAGTTGTACCATCTATCAGGCAACGTGCTAACAGGGTGCCCCAGAGTATTTTGTTCCTGAGAAATTATTTCTTCCTCTTTCCTTTCTGCTCTCTTCAAATCATCCTACTTAGCCCAGCTTCACTATACACTTCAAAACAGTTGCTACAAATCATCCTTGCAACAGGGCAACAAGACTTTGCCACTGTCAGAGCCGTGGAAAAACAGGATGTAAGATGGTGCTGAACAGCAAGTCAGTTTCTGCTGAGACAACACGGACTATTTCTGCCTTCACTTCTAGCATCCCCTGGAAGCTGTACTTATCTTGCTCCTCCTCATCTCTTCCTGCAGCTCTGTTGTATCTCTGACCACATGTGGAATAATCAGACCCCTGGCTCAAACCCTCATGCTTAGGGAAGCAGATATCAATTTTGCCTATGGGGCAGGTATGTTCAGAACAGATTCCTGTTACCTAGTCACGAGCTTCAAGTCTTAGCTCAAAAAGTATGATGCATCTCAGTTCTTTCTGCATCTTCCTCAGCTGGTCACACTGTCCCTTATTTCATCATCCTTACATGAGCCTAATATTGCTTGAGATGGGAGATCACACACTGAGTATATGCATTCCTTTGAATAATTATTTAAAGTGGGCTTCCACCATTATTTTGTGCATATAGTCTGGGGCCAAAAGACGTATCTCATCTTAGTGTTTAGGAGATGCTAGATAAAGAGAAGTTGAAAGAAGCATGCTGTGTTGAGTGCTGTAATTGCTGACACATTCCTGTGGTATACTTGATCATTAGAACAGCTCACTTAAAACAATATTTTCTTTATAGAAAGGAAGTTGGTAATCGAGTTGTTATGCTTCTCTGCTTTGCATTTTCAGTTTAAAATTCAGCTGGTATTCAGTGTATAGTTATTGGTTACCAGAGCATGCTGATTCAAATTTTCGTTACCCAATTGCAAGCTGATTTGTTGAATGCTGCGTAAACACTTGATCTCTGCAGATTTTCATGTACATGCCCTTTGGATTTTAGTCATGAGTGTGGGCCATTTGAAAATGCTATAATCTCTGACTACACTGTGATTAAAATGGCTGTGACACAGATTTGAATTTGGTCAAGTCTATCCCCAAACCACAGTGACCAAAATGAACTGGTTGCAGAAACCATTCAAGGAAATATATCATGTAAAGTATAAATCTAGATCTGAAGTATATGAGCCTAAATGGAGCCTTGCCCCCACCCATTTTACTGTCTGGGGATGAGCTAAACATATAATATTGATGAGTTTTAAGTATTTGTGGCTGGAGTACAAAGTGATATAGGGAAACAGTAGTCCTACACAAGCCCTACTTTTTCCCTCTAAGCTGATAAGCCAAGTTGTTCCCAGTATGGTCTTGTCACTCCCCATCACTCAGGGCCGTTCTGCTGGCCCAGAGATTCTCAGCCTCTGCTGTGAAATGCCCTCATCTCACTGTTGCCCTCACCACACAACAGCATGCGAGCCCCATCTGAATCCCAGACTCTTCTCCCTGAGATATTCTTCCTGTTCAGACTACCCTTGCCTATACCATCCTTCCTCAATTTTTCTGGACAATTTGGAAACCAGTAGAACACATTAAAAGGGGTTTATGTGATGGAAATGAAATTAAGAGAAAGAGGAAAAGATCATCTATCTTCTGTGGAACACTGTCTTTCTAGTAGAAAAGTGTCTTCTCAAAAAAGTCTAAAGTTAGTTACCATCTACCATGAAACCTCTGTGAAATAGATTCCGTGCCAAGAACCTACAGAGTATGGACTTCATTGTGTTGAGACTCATTTGATCTCTCTTCAGATAAGGTGTCTTGTCCACATTGGCCAGCTATGCTCCTTTGGAGGGAGGGATATCTGCCCCTGAGGAAAGTAATTCAGTGTACTTATCTGAAACATCTGCTTTAACATGGGGTTACCTGTGCCTCTAGAAGTTGTATAGACAATTAACTTAGGCAAGGTGCTAACATTTTATGTCTCGTGTTAGGTCAGCTGAATCCTGCATCAAAAGAGTAATTACAGTAGCTCTTGCCGGGTGTGTGGGAGAGGAGAGGGTTGTGTTTCTAAGCAGGAATTTACAAAACTATTTACTATGAGATTATTATTTTTTGATACACACACATTAAAAAGTTAGGAGGTCACCAAGAATGAAGTCCTACTGAGTGAGTTAAACCTATGGTGCTTCACTTAGTAAAAGTCACTGTCTTCTTTACTACAGAAATGGAAAATGGATACCACAAAATGCTGCTGGAAAATCCCAAAATAATTAATGCAGATGTAAGTTGCCTGGGCATGCCAGTTAAAACTTTAAATTGTACATACTTGATTTAAAAGACAAGTTAAATCTCATAAAACTACTAAGGTCCATTAAAGGAGATGTGTATTCACAAAAAGTCATCTAGCCTGTGGACTAGAACTTTTCTCAGCAGCGACTCCCTGTGCTCCCTGATGTTTGTGAATGAAATACACGTGAATGTGTATACGCATGTGAATGAAATATCCCTACCGTGAAATATTAAGTTCACGCTATACTCAGATTTTTTTGTGAGGTCCGTACTTTTCAGATATTTCTTGAGAACACTTTTAAGCAGTATTCAAAGTCCCAGTCTGAGATCTAATGGGATACAATTTTTCCATGAATTAACACAGAAATAATAGCTAAGTCTGGACTGATCACCTAACTTCCTTTGCAGGTCAACAGAAAGAAAAATTCCCAGGGAGAGTCATCGTATCTGGAAAAAGGCACATAAACAACTGGCAAACCCTTTCTACAAAGGATATGAGGGTACCTATTTAGGTGAATAAAATTTTGATTAGTCTAATGTCAAGCAAGGTGAATAAAACACTCCTCAGGTTAGTAGAACATAACACTTGCAAAGCAAACATCTAATCAGGCAGCTGGAAGTTGTGCAGGAGTACCATGTCTGACTCTTTACTTCAAGTTTTAACACGTGAAATTATTTCTAAGGTTTCTAATTAAAAGAGGATTCAAAATTTTGGCTGATATTTGTAGATCTTACCATACCTGGATAGGCTGGATAAATGGGCTGACTCCAATGGTATGATGTTCAACAAGGCCAAGTGCTGGGTCCTGCACTTTGGCCACAACAACCCCATGCAGCACTACAGGCTGGGCACAGAGTCTGGAGAGTGACAAGGCAGAAAGGGATCTGGGGGTTCTAATCAACAGGAAGCTGAACATGAGCCAGGTGAACATGCCCAAGATGGCCAAGAAGGCCAATGGCATCCTGGCCTGTATTAGGAACAGTGTGGCCAGCAGGACCAGGGCAGTGATTCTGCCTCTGCACTTGGCACCAGTTAGGCCACACCTTGAGTACTGTGTCCAGTTCTGGGCCCTTCAGTTTAGGAAGGACACTGAGGTGCTGGAGAGTGTCCAATGAAGGGCAACAAGGCTGGTGAAGGGACTTGAGCACAGGCCCTATGAGGAGTGGCTGAGGGAGATGGGGCTGTTTAGCCTGGAGAAGAGGAGGCCCAGGGGAGACCTCATCGCTTTCTACAACTACCTGAAAGAAGATTGGAGCGAGGTGGGAGTCAGTCTCTTCTCCCAGGCAACCAGCAGTAGGACAAGAAGGTACTGTCTTAAGCTGTGCCAGGGGAGGTTTAAGTTAGACATTAGAAAGAAATTCTTTACAGAGAGAGTGATTAGACTTTGGAATGGGCTGCCCAGGAAGGTGCTGGAGTCACTGTCCCTGGAGGTATTTAGGAGACTGGACGTGGCACTTAGTGCTACAGTCTAGTTGACAGGGTGGTGTTGGGTCATGGGTTGGACTCAATGATCTCAGAGGTCTTTTCCAACCTGGTTGATTCTGTGATATTGCCCTACTTCCATAAACATACGCTCCTGCTTGCCTCACCTTTTGTCGTTTGAGATCTATTTTTAGTCCAATTGTTCTTAGAAATTCTTCACACTGTGGAACATTACACTGCACTGGCAGCTCAGGAAGACTGACAGTGAATGGATTTGTTGAAGCTCCAGTTTTCTTTTATACACTGTTATAAAACTATTCGACTGGTTTTCAAGCCAGGCTTCAAAAGAGTGATCCAGTAACAGAACTGCTTAAGATTTGATTGTTAAATGGAGCAATTATTGCATAGTGTGAATGTCTCAAATTCAGCCCCCCAGTGCTTTTTGAGCTTGAAATTCATTGCACCAACAAATGGCCTCACAATTTAATGTAAGCAAAACCTTTTACTAGCATAAATTTTTCTGTAGTCACCATGAGGGAAAGAAAAAGGGAAGTATGGGGTTGATTCTCCCTCAGCTATGTCTCATATTTTGTTTATTCTGTAGTGCATTATTTGTTTTAGCTTGGTAGTTCTTTTTCAAATGTCTTCACAAGACTAGAGTGCTACAATTTTAAGCTTCACAGGGAAATTTTAGCAAGTTATGAATAACCAGGGAATGGGATTTCAATGTAATTCAGGAATGAGAACTAAGCAAAGAAGAATATTCAACCTTTTCATGGAAGGATTGAGTATTCTTTTCAAAGTCATATATCAAAAAGCCACATACAATGGAAACATTCTCTCTCCCTAGAACATAAAAGAAGAGGGAACTGCCTGTTATGTGTTCTGAAATGATCCCTTTTCATTACAACTTCAGAATTTTTTCTCTCTGGGGATCTCTGACTTCAAACCATGAAGAAAGGGAGAAACGACATCATACTATTTCCATTAAAAGCAGCCATGCGTAACCTGTATTTTTTCCTTTACTCTTTTTTCCCCATTTCACAATAATATTTGCATTCCAAAAAACTTAGTCTCTCTTTTTTTGATGCACTGAGGTTAAGCAAATGAGCTTGCTGCTGACAGTGTTGTTCATACCACTTGTGTGCTCCTTGTTTTAAACCAGCAGCAGAGAAACTGCTATGTCTGTGTGAAATTCATTAGAAAACAAAACATTCCATCTTTCTTCATTTGGCCTGATCCTTCTTGTTTATCATAATTAAGTTATAAGAAAATCATCTTACACAATAGGAATACAAAAGTATCTCAGTCTTGTAAATGAGTAAGCTAGAATTGACCTGATTTTTTTAAATGGGTCCATGTACAGTATATTCAGAAAACTCTTCTATATGAACAATCAGAAAAGAAATAAGAAAAAATGATTCAGAAACAATAGAAGAAATCTGGAGAAAAGGGATTAAGTATGATAATGCAAAGATTTCACCTGACTTTTAATACAGTAAAGAAATACAAAATTAACAAAGAGCAGTCAGTATAACGCAAGGAATATAAAAGAAAAAGCAACATGGTCTCAGAGAAGAATTTTCCTAGGTTCAATAAGACTGGAGCAAAAAACAAACTTTGGATTTATCAATATCAGAAATATAAAATTACTGTAGGAAAGTTTAGAGAAGAGACAAACAAACAATGTGAGACATAGACTAACAAATGAAAGAGAAAACAGCACATATCATTCACATACTGTTCTTTAGATGTTCAAAGCAGTGTACAGATATTACCAATTAACTCCCATATAATATCTGTTTGAGGCAAACAGATTCTCTTTTTACAAATCAAAAATATAAAATGTCTAGAGATCCTGTAATTAGATGAGGCCACTTGAGTCTCATTCTTATGTTTATCCCCTCAGATGACAGTAGATCACTAATCAAAAGACCATACAATATAACGCACATTTTCTGTTTTCCACAGTCGAATCACAGAGGCCATTATTTATGAATTTCTGAAATGTGAGCCATCAGAAAAAAAAAATAAGATAATGGTATATTAAAAACTTAGAAAAAAATTATATTAAGGATCACACATTTTGTAAATAAAAGGTAATGGGAAAACATTCAGGTAGATTTTTCTGGAGGCCTGAAATGGTTTCTTAAAGCATATTTTACCAATCGTGCTGTGCTTACTTAAGCCTAGACTCTTCCAGCTCTATGCATCTTGACAAGATGTTGCTAATAGAATCTAAAGTAACTCATGGATTACAGACAAAATTAGCAAGTGTATTTAACATTTGCATGTTGATGCAAATGTATGATATTTGATGTAATTTGCTGAAAGCTTCAAATTACTGACCTCTGCAACATATATATGGCAAATGCATTTATGCAGCCACACAGAATTAGCACAACTCCATGAAAGAGACTTGTATATGTAGGTGGAATTGCTAGTGAATATAAGGAAAAATTGTTTTCAGTTCATTAGAAAAAGTCATCTTCTCAGAGAGTGAAGACTGTAAATCTTGCTATGGGGGTTGAAATTCAAAGGCACACTACAGATGTTCGTTGTTACTATTAGTATAAAGAAAATGGCACTTACAATACAATATGTTTGAATAGGATACAAGATTCCTGTTGTCTCATCCTGTTTGCCAGAATAACAACACAGTATAACAACACAAATTTTGTATTGTCTTTTCCGGATTTTAGAATAACATTGGATACTGAAAACACCTCTCTTTCTTCCAAAGAGTATATTTCTCTCTTTGTCATTGATTCATTATTGCATCTATACTGGTTTTCAAAATGTTTTCAAAAATGTTTGCTGAATAGCTATGGGAAGTGATCTGAATGACCTGTGTGCTCTAAGTGATGTTAGATTCCTCCTTTGTTTTATGAAAACTGTGTTCTATATTATTCCCAGCCTTTAAGTGGTTTATGTTCTTTTCCCACTGCAAATCATCTGCAAAATTGATTAATATGCTTTCTTTCAATCATTCCTGAAACTACTGCACACAGAAAACCCCCAGAAGGCACCTTCTCTCAATTAGCAGTGGGATTTTTTTGAAGGCATTTCTCTGCATTCCCATACTGCAGATTATGACATCAAACAATTGAGATTAGGATCAGAGTCTGAACAAGCAGAAAGGACATATGTTCTTAGGGGGAAAGATCTCACACATGGAGATATTTTCAGTAAATGGCAGATTATAAAAGCGCAGCAAAAGCCCAGGCTTTAAACTGGCTTATTTTACATGCTCTTCATTCCTCTGACACTTTTAAAGCAACATTTGGTCCTCATGAACACAGAAACCTGATAGCATGTGACCTAGTCAGCCCTGGCAAAAGTCTGGAGTAGGCATCTCTTACTCATATGGAAGCTTTTGCTGGAACCCCATGAAGAGTGTTGCCAGCTTTCACCATGTTTTCCTGAGGAACTGAGGTGACTTACTCTCAATTCAGATCTCAGACAGCTCTAAGATGGCCAAGGGGAGCCCTTTATTTTGGTTTATTTCCTTTCTTTCTGTCTCCAGAGGAAGAACAAAATAGGCATGGGCAGAGAGGCAGATGACAGAAAGCTTTCCTAAGGGAAGGTAATTCTGGCCATCATGCTTCTGTCCATTCAAGTTGTCTTATCTTCTTGCATGAGTAAGGATGGGAGGAGGAGAGACGTTTGGTCGTGCCACCTAGCCACAGGTATCTCCTTCTCAGGCCTGGAAAGGAAGCAAGGAGGTGCATAAAGGCTGGATTCCCCCAAATTCTGGCTGCATGGTGAATTTTGATCCTTTGGATGTCTGCTAAGGCACAGAAGTCAGAGATTTGTTGTTGTTCTGGAGTTCCTGCTTTTTGAAGACCCCCATATTTTCTTAGGTATAGAACACTGAGAGAAGAAAAAAAGTGATCCCAGTTCCTGTCACTACGGGGTTCTTATCTTTTCTGTGCGGTTTTCATAGTGCCATAGTCAAAGATAGGCTTTAAGGCAGTGGCCAGGGTCCTCATATCCAAAGTCAGACACCAATTGTTTATTTTTTAATAAAAAAGTGAACACTATTAGTCATGATTAATAAGTAATAAGATCTAATTTCTAGTCCTATCGATAATTTTCACATTATATGATTTTTAAATTGATGGCAACATAAACGAATGTTTGATGTAGACATGAGGGTACATTAGTTTGATCGAGTAACACAAATTAGTTAGAAAGTTGGCCTCAGTGTTTAGATATCCAAAATATCTATTTAGTCCAGATACCTTGATTCTGGGGGCCCAGATGCCTTCTTATTAGCTACTTAAATTAGGCGTAAAATTATTGAAACATAAGCATGATGATATTAGAAATTAGGCCCATATTTTGAGAGCTAGTTATATCAAACAAGGTTTTTTATAAATGAAAAATGTTAAAATTTTGAGACCCCTTTGGTTTTCCAAAGCAGTACCTCCTGGGAGTTTTCCTCAGCGATGGACCTTTGTCTAATAAAAAAAAAATGCTGTCAGGTGCATTTGAGCATTCATTATTTCCATGGTCAATAACACAAGAGCTGCATGGCAAAAGAAGAAGTAAAGCAGTTTAACTCACTCATATCATTAGGAAAGAGCTGTTTGTCTAGTCCCAGTACATTAAAATGTACATGCTATTGTTTAAAATCGTAGCTATCCCTGACTGGAACCATCCAGGAAAATGGAGTAAGAAGTGCATTTTAACTTTTTCTTATCACTTGGAGGATTTTCTCCTTTCTGTGTAAAATCTAAGCTGTATGCATTTCTAGGTTTTTCTAAAAATTACAGTGCTTTCACTGCCTTCATAAAATGATGGCTTAGTAGTTGACCTGACATTTTACAAGAACTCATAAAATGATATTTTATTAGTTCACCTGACATTTTTACATAAACTCCAAGCACATTGTGACCTTCCTTGTAAGCTAAACAGTAATTTTTAGAATGTGTCTTCATCAACATAAAACTTAAAAAGTGATCAGATGAAAATGTTTGTCTCAATATGAAACCAGTAAACTGTATGCTTAAATACTTATTTCTCTTTCTACTTGAATTTGAAGGGAACAATTGATCTGATCCACGTGTTTTTTCATACTTAGAGAAGAAAGCTATCTTAAGACAAAGAAAATACTTTAATTCTGTGGTCTGGTCCTATATTGTCTGGAGATCTGAAAACATCATTTTAACATTTCCCCTGAAAAGGATTTATTCATACAGAAAACCAAAAGGAAAGGAAGTGGGAAGCTCATTGGGCAATGTTTATTTTACGCGAATCTACAAACTCGGGCTAGAGTTGGTTTATTGGGTCAAATGATACTTCATCACACGGAGAAACATCTTTAAGAAATTAGGCACATCCTAGCGGCTTAGTATGAGCGTTCCATTTATATTTGACTGAATTAAACAATGCATTTTCTTGAGAGGCAAAAGGAAATTTTCTTTCCCCTACTCTTCTGATGTTTAATTTTAAAGTTTTCCAGGCACATATGGTTGATGTGCTTAGGACTGCTGGAGCAGTGAAACCAAGAATAAAATTTAGTGCTATGATTTCAGGAACATTAGGAGACGTAAGAACCCTCTGTTAAGTAGTTGACCCAGAAATCAATCTCTTGAATATAGACACTTACTAATTAAAAAGAATATGATTTAATTGATTACAGCAGCCTTCATTATGCCGTGGATTAGAAGTTGAGATGGTAATTGTTGTATGAGAAAGTAGAAGGTAGGGTATAAATAAGAGAGTTAAGAGAGTATATAGAAAAATGAAATACAAATTTTATTGTATGCAATGTATTTTTCCTACCACTTGGAAAAAACAGAAATAGGATGTTGCTAAGACAGGACTTTCTCCTGGAAGCAAGAAAGGTGAACAGCATTTTTGAGGACAACCCTGAACTAGGCATACTGATGTCTAAGAAGCTTGGGAGTGTTAAAAAAAAAGGAAGATGGAAATAAAGAGCTAATTCCTATGCCTCTACAAGGTAAGGACCCAGTAACAGGAAGAGAAAGAAATAGGCTTAGGAGTGCTTAAGTTCACACTGATATGTTTATCTGATTTTTTTCTACTCCTGGGACTTACAGAAAATGCAGGAAAAATTGAAAAAAGTAGATTATTTTGGTAGCCTCCTTTTGAAAATGGCAATCTTTTTTCAAAGGCCAAGCACCACTTTGTCCTTCTTCAGCTGGGAAAGTTCACTGAAAGCTCTAGAAAAGTTCCACCTTCCTAACTTTAGCTTGTAGGTATTTCATGGCAATTGATCTGTGTGAATTATAACAAAGACAAAATTTGGGATAGGGAAACTGAATTATATTTAGGCCAAGGGCTGAATACAAAGTGAGTCAAAAGTGATTTAAAGGTATTAGCATTTGATTTGAATTCTGTGGGCAGAAGGATAGCAAGCCAGTAGAGTTAAGAGAAAAGAGATAAAGCACCTTAGCACATAATGTGTGGTCTGACTGCAGTTTTCTGGGCATTTTAAAGTCTAGTGAGTATGACTTCTGGAGGCCATTAAAATGAGAATTACAGTAGCTGATGCAGGAAATAGTTATGACATAGCCAAGGATTGTTACACAGATGGATCCTGGTAACATTTCAGAAAAAAATGGCAGAAATTCAGATAAAGAATATTTTTGTTTGGTTTTTTGTCAAAGAATAATCACAGATTTGTAGTTTCAGAAATTCAAATTTGAGGTACAGAGAGTGGAATTGATGTCACAGTAATGGAACCTTTTACTGACTAAATAGTTTCATTCAGAAAAAAATTGTACACAGAGAAGCTGAAAATCCTGGTAGAAAAGTAGGGTATGGAGATACCAGAGAGGTACTTCTCTGATCAAAGAAGGATATGCAGCTGTTGTTCATGAGCACTTGTAATAAATTGATTTCTTGAGCACATAGTGAGAATATCTCATTCTTGGTTTGACTCATATCTCCCTAGCAGCATTTTCATTCCTAGTGAAGCTTTACTTCTTCTTGTCTTTCCCTTGAGGAAGTGTGCAAGGTGCTTCTTTATCTTTCCTGTGGGTGAATCATGGCTAGTGTCAGCTCTAGTCATCCTCTGCACACAGAAGAAAATTTTATATTAACCTTTAATCATCTGGTTTTCTTCTTACAATACTTAACTCACAGAAGCAAAGCTCCTAAAGCATACTCCAACTAGTCCAAAAGTATGATTTATAGCTGCACTTCGTCTATGGAAAAACATTTGTACAAAGCATGAAATGCAGATGTACATCATTTGTAGACACCACTGACAAATATCACTAAAAGGAAGGTAGACAATAGAACATTATGGCATTTTCATTATTTTCACCTCCTTCTATAGTCTAGAATTTTATACAAGATCTAATAAAATCTAGTGGCAGCTTTGCAGTAAATTCCCCAATTTTTAAAGCTTAAAAAATTAAATAAAATATTCTTTCTCTGAAATAGTAACTTTCATCCTAAAGGTATTTAATTACTGACTTGCAAATAGTTTTGTCTCAACCATAACAAGGTTTGTAGTTTTTGTTTTACAAAATGTTACATTTTTAGGGTAATATCCTTTCTAGGTGTAATTATGTACCCTTAATTCTATTTTTCAATTAAAAGATAATGATGGAAAATTTTCGGTTGTTTTATGTCTTCTAGATTGACCACTTATATGAAGGGTAAAACATTTTTGAAACTGTACTGTCTATCCATCCCTTGACAACACTTTATTTTTTCAGCCTAAATAAACTGGACCCGTCAAGAGACTTTATGTTACTCTTCTTGTTTCAGCATCAAAGAACCTATAGCAGCCCTACTGGTGCAGCAAGTCATATTACATTTTTGTAGATCGATACACATCTGCAGAGGGCAAGGTCTTTCTCATGTAGCTTTAAAACTGTGGCCTAAAACTTAAAAAGATGTATTAACATTTTAATACAAACACAAGAACATGGTTTACTTGTGAAAATGCACTGAAGTCATCCAGAACAGCATACTCCAAACAGAAGTATACCACATAAAACACGCCTCCCTCTGTGGCTACAACTCTTTCTGTTTCTTGTATACAGATGTTAGTGCAGACAGTATGGGGAACTTCTCATGTTGCACTCTGATGACTACCAAGAAATACTACTGACAGTCTTTTCTCCTAGTCTCTCTCCCTTTGCATTCAGTTCAGCCCTCTGCTCCACTGTAGGGATGTTACAGTATAAATTACAGGGACACTAGAAACTTCTGGAGGAGTGTTTAGAGGACCCACAGAGACTTTGGGTTCTTTGCACAAAAGGAGGTGTTTATACACATAAATCCTGGCTCTCACTGACTTCAGTGAGAGCCACAGGACTGTATGAATTTGAAAGGTGATGGGGAGAAGGCTCTGCAGACGAGTGATCCAGCTACATACTACATAGGCAACGCTGATGGCTCATGCATCCTCACAGAAGATATTAAACTGCCTCTGGGGTTAGGTCACAATAACTGGGTCCTGTCCTTACGTACATAAAAATCTGAGCATCACAATTACTATATTTTCAACCCCACAGGGGAATTTCAGAATCCCTGTGTGGCACTTTAGACACTCTGCACTGTACATACATCAGCCTTCATGAAAGACACTTATGAGTAGCACCTTGGCTTCCCCACCCTATGTCACCCAAAGGAATAACCTAAAGTTAACATGCTAACCTTACTTACAACTACAACTGGAGCGGGGAGGGCATGCTCTCTGCCTTGGAAGAAATATCTTTTATGGAGAAAAACTGCACTGCACTGTTAATTGACAGAGATGTGCATCAATCAAATAAGAGGAATTGGTCATGGGAAAACATGCAGTTTGACATGAGCTAGAGCAGGAAGGAGAGACGAAGAAGAAAGCCTCATAAGGGATAGCACTAACGAATTTGGTTGGGTTTTTTTTTGGTGGGAACCTGAGGAGATGAAAAGTAAGCTGCGAAAACCTGTGTTGTTCATTAGAAGAACAAAACATTGTTCAGGCATGACCCTGCTCCTTCCCATTAAAGACAGTATTGACATCTGATCCGATGTGGGAAAAAATGGCTGATGAAAAAAGGGATTTCAGTGAATAGATTTCCATTTAAAGCTAGTGACGGCAAGACAATAGGTAGATATAAGCTGCTTCCTCAGACCTAATTCAGTAAAGGTTTAAGGAAATAGAAAGCCCCTCAGAAGGCTGATACAGTCTGGTGACAGGGCATAACAGGCTTCCAGCACTTCAGGGAAGATCTGTTATTACTTAAAAATAGCAGACACTTCTTAAAATTGTAGATATTTCTCACCGGCTTTAGAATGGTACTATTTATTAGTTTAGACGTCACTGATTCCAAACGGCCATAGCAGTTCCTGTGCAATTAGAAGAAAAATTGCTTTTGACTCCCAGGAAAGTTTCCGTCCCAGCTCCCAGTTTCCCGCTCAGGGTCTTTGTGAGGCAAGTGGTGAAACTGCCTTTTGTGAAGAAGAATCACACATGCAATCCAGACCTCTTTGGACAAGGCATCATCATTCATGTTGCTCACATGTTGACAAACACTTTGGTTGTGTTGCTAGGGCAATGGTGCTGGTGTAGCAAACACATCCCTGTTAAACAACCCCTGGGGGCAACAGGGCCGGAGGGCAGCAGGACCAGATGGCTCCACTCATTCCTGGCAGTTGACCACTGCTCTCTGTAGAGCTGACTGGTAGCTGCTTTCCAGCCAGATAGCCAGTTCAGAAGGCTTGTGGGTTACTTTTCTTTAATTGTCTCTTCGAGAAACATATCAAAGGCCATTTTCTTCTTCTAAGCGATACATTCAGTGACTTGAAACATTTCCAGGCAGCACAGGCTGCAGCAGCAGTGTGAGCAATCACTGGGGGTGTTGAAACACAGATGAGAGAGGGACAGAAGCAAGAGGCAGACAGTCGCTGGGACTTATATCCATAAAGGACTGCTGCCCTTTGCTTGGCCTTTGCAAGTGGCTTTCCTCATGGCACACCTCTTTGTAAAACCCTAGGTACTTGGACAGTCCCATGTGTTTGTGGTGAGGGCACAGGAGCTGTCATGGGAATGGGAGCAGGAGAGCGTGCCGATGCCAGAAAAAAAATGCAGTTGGATGCTTTCTTTTCTCTTCTTTTTTTTTCACACAAGCATTAAAAAAAAAAAAAAAAAAAAAAAAAAAGCAATGTATACCTGCTTTTATTCCATTTCTTTTATTTTCATTTCTCATTGCTTGGAGGTGGGGGAGGGAGGTGGGGGAGGGAGGTGGAGCATATCAATGGAGGGGGCTTGCCGCAAAACATGAGTTTCTCATCTTGCCTGCGTGTGCGGATCCAGTTTCCTATCCTTGATCCCAGATTATTTTCTCCTGTCAGGAGACAGCTGGTTTGGCAGAGCCAAGCAAGAGGCAGCTCTGCCGGCAGTGCTGGGGTGCAGGGTGTGGGGCAGGGAAGGAGGGCCGCCATGGCAGAAGCTGTGCTTGAGGCCTTGTGACCGGCAGCAGCGAGAGGTCCTGTGAAAGCTGGCGGGGCAGCCTCCCCTGGCTGCCCTCCAACAAGCGCTGTTCACAGGCCTGTTCTCAGCCTCGCCTCGTCCACAGGATCCAACCGGCAACGGAACATGAATCCCTTTTTTATTGGCCTCAAAGGGGTCCTTTGACAGGCAGGCCCACGCCTGCCATCGCTGTTTGATCTGCTGCTGAGCTGACCTCTTGCCCCCTGCCCTCACCCCAGCTCAGTGGCAGGTGACATTCTCCCATCCCACGGATGCCCTGAGGGGGTCTGAGCTCCGGCATGGGGCACAGCCAGGTCACAGCACCTCCACCAGGACCTGTGGTTAGGGCTGAGCCCTGCCACCTCACAGGACCAGGTGGTGGTTGCTTGCACAGTGTTCACAATGTGTTTCCCTGCTGAGACTTTTTTCTTTCACCCAACAACTGCCCTAAGAGAGGCTTTTGGAGAGCGCCTACCTCTCCAGAAGGGGTAGTCCTGACCATTTTGGGGGCCCTGGAGCAGCCATCAGCGAGGCAGGCGTGCCCACAGTGCCAGGGTACAGCCAAGCCCTCACAGCAGTGGTGCAAAGAGGCTGTTTGTCATCGTGTGATGTCTGGGGTTTGTGGTTGGGCTTTGGAGACCATATATCCCAGCTTTCGTACACCTCAGGAAAGGAGTGGGAATTGACTAAAGGAAAATAAATAAGGACTTTTAAAGACATGTTTATTTATGGACGAGCTTTCATGCATGCATCTTACAGCACTCGGCATAAAATATAATTAAAACAAGCATCACACTGAATATGATTCAGAAAATAAAAATGTCTTTAAATACAGTTTAGCTGCCAGCAGCTCAACATTCTTCATTCCTCTGGGGAAGGAGTAAGGGAGACATGAAGTTATGTGATTACAGAAGCCACAAGACATGGGTATTTTTAGAGGAACTGGGGGAAGCAACTGACCTGTGACAAGGGTTTAATACCAGAAATGCTCCTGAAGCCACCCAGCTCCTGGGGGCAGTTGAGCAGCCTCAGTTAGGCTCTCGGGAGAAGGATGGAGAGGGAGGTCAAGACCCATGAGCTCTGCTCCTGCAGCTGGTTTCGGACACCCCATGGAGTGGGGTTCTATTGGCAGGCCTGTCTGAAAGCTAGTTAACATCAGTAAAACAGTGTGAGATCCTGAATGCCTGCCACGAGTTTTCTGCCATTTCTGTTCTTTTTTTTTTTTTTTTTTTTTTCTCTATTCCCATTCAGGTCACAAGCAGAGAGGCAAGTAAAGTTGCCTTGTTGGGGCACCCTGCAATGCCATACAACCACAGACACAGGAGGTGCTTCCTGCAGCTCCATGTCATATCTTACAGTGCCTGCTACCAAACTGGGGCAGTATGAGCTTGGTTACAGCCCTGAGAAAACAGAGATGCTTTTCTATATTTGTTGCTTTGTTTGCCACCAGCACTGGAATGAGCCGGCATGCTTGCTCACAGCCTCTGTTGAGCAATCAGAGATGAACACACGCAGAAGCTCAAGTAAACCCAACCTCTAATGGGAATCCTTTTCTTTCCTCCTTATGATCATATCTGACAAGTCAGAAGAGCACTTTTTTGAAGGTAAATACCAGTCTGGTGTCATGCTATAGAGCTGGAAAGGAGAGTATGGACTCACCAATTTTTTTTTTACCTATGGACATTTTACCACTTGTGTGACTTTCTGAAGATTTTTGCCAGTATTCTTTCCATTAGACATACCAGGATAAGGGTATTTCTCATGTGATTTAAAGGGAACTTTATTTTAAATACCTCTGGAAAATACTATGTCAGTCTAATAGTGTCTGTGATTTTCCCACATTCTTCATAGCAACAGAGGTAATTTTCAACCTTTTTACCATAATCATTTCATATTTTATGTTTATAATCTGAACAATTTCTAAGGGAAAAGCCTCAAATTCATTTTCACAGAAATGTTGTTCTAAACCTGAAGCAAGAGCATACAAATATTCCGAGGCACTGAAGAATCAGGCTTTTTTATAAGCAAATTAATTAATACTGTAGATTCACATTTTTTCTTTCTTATGTATTACAAGTCATCTCAATGTATGCAGCACAATAGGTATCAGTCCCTGTTTTTTAATTTCCCTATTCTTTTTGCAAAAGAAAATGCAATTCTACTACAGCTCCTGTTGCAACTGAGGGTAATAGCAAAAACCCAAAAGAACATTAAAGGAGTCAGGATGAATCTTCTTTAACTGCAGAATCTATAGGGTAAAATTTTCTCTTAAGAAAAACCCAGTTTTAGATTACAGATTTATGAAATCAAAGACCTGAAGCAATAGATTTATACATATAATTGAAAATTCTTGAAACTCAGACATTCTTATTTATTGTTAGAAGTGCTGGATAATTTACCTGCATAATTGTAATTATACCGCAGTAGCTCATGGTTTTTTTTGTAAAATGAAAATTGCATATAGAAGACTGATGTATGTTCTTACTATTTAATTTTAAATGTGTTTTCCAATGGGTTAGTTTCTACTCTTAGTTGCTTTTTCTTATTCTGAGTGTTTAAATTTATTTCTAAATTTGTGTGGCAGATGGGTTCTCTAATTCGATGGATATTCTTTCTGCTTAGTATGCATCTAATTGGAAAAATATGACATCATAAAATGAAGCCAACTCAAAGCTGTGTACTACTGTGTTATACAAATACAGGTATTTTAAATGCAGGGGTTTTATCTTGAGCTTCATCTTTCCATTGCACCTTATAACAGGTAACAGGTAAGAAAATGAAGAGTCAGCCTTGGAGCAAGGTTTTTTCTGCTGAATTGACTGGAATTTTGCCAGTGATTTTACAAGGGACATGTCTGAAACAGCATTTACCTCTAAAGTGTATGGTCTAGCTCTGCCATATATTCCAGATTATACACAATCCAGTGGGCTCCTTCATGAGTGAGTAGATAGTGACTAGATCAATGCATTTGACCATGGCAACGAATCTACTAACCTCAGTTTCCACCAATACAGAGAAACCCACAAAGGTCATAAATGGACTGTGTGTGATTGTATATTTAGGTACACAAATATATACCAGTAACCAAGGCATTAGGGCACTGCCCAGGTGTTTGCTGCTTGATGTGCATATGAGCAGGTTTGGAGGAGGAAAGGAGTCAAATAGCACAGTAGGGTGGGGAAATTGAAAGGTGGTACAATAATGCAGAAGAGTATTCAGGCTGTTGTGGAGAACCGGTCTTCCCTTGCAACTTGCTACATTTGAGGAACTTCCCAGAAACTTTTACCTTTTTATTCATTTATCTGCAGTTTTGCGTTCTGAACAGAGAAGATAAAAGGAAAAAATGGCATTTGCAAATAAAACCCCAATACTTTAATACTTTTGTGGATATGACTGTTGCCTTGAAGACCTAACACTCCACCACCAGTTAAAATTAACTGGATCTACAGAGCATAATCTTGTGACCAGTGTAAAACCTAAACGTACAAATCTCAAACCGCTGTATAAATGGGCTCTGACATCATCCAACTGCTCATTTTCAGGTACCGAATGCAAAATTGTGAAAATTATGTCTTGGCTCTCAAGGCTAAAAAATGTATTTGTGTTCCTTACCGTTCACTGAATATCTCAGCTCTGTCCAAATGCATGGTTGTGTTTTCCCATGCATCAGGAGGAAATGGAGCATCTCATTGCCCTACGGCTGTGACTCCCCCTGCAGTGAATAGGTGATGACAGATGGGACACTGGTTTTGGAATTCACGTGATTTCTGAAATCCCATGTACTTGCTGGTGGGCATGGCAGTGTTTATTCTTGTCATTTTACACCCAAAGTTTCCCTCTTCTGGCTTATCTTAGAACATATAAAGACAATTACTATACGTGTATGTATACATTACTATTATTTCAAAAAACCTCAGATATTTCCTGCTCTTTTTCTACTCCTGCCTCCTGCCATGGCCCAGCCCAGCCCACCCCGGCAAAATGCTCTTCATGCTGAGGGCATGCATTGTGATGGTACTGGCAAGTGCTCAGGGGTTACACTAGAAGGGAGGCAGCAGCTGAGTCAGAAGCACTGTGGTAGCGCTGTGCCGGGGGCAGTCAGCAAAGAAAGAGCAGAGAGGCAGTTCTTCTGTTTCTGGCTGCTAATGAGCTTTTTGGTGGCAGCACTGTTCTCATCAGGACTGTTTGTTTTTACAGGCTGCCCTTTGTTGACTTTAGGCTTGTTTTCCTTGCCATGCAATACAAATATTCTCAGGCGTTAAGCTTTCCTTGCCCCTACTGCCTTCTTTTCATGTGGGACCATGGAGGTGCTAAATTTAAACTTGATTGATAGTGTTTAATCCAGAGAGGGTCAGGGTGCTATTTTCCTCTTAAGCATTCTCTGGTTTGCTTCTTCTGTTTACAATCATGTCTTTAAAGTACTGTAGTCAGTCCTTCTTCCCAATGAAATCTTTTCTGCTTTCCTTGCCGCTGTGGGATAGTTGCTCTTAATTATGTGGAGCCTCATGCCTCTTTGTCTGATCCTAGATGGAAAAGAACAACAGCCATGGGCCTTTAAACCAGATGATGCCATGACTTGCATACTCACTCCCATTATAATAGATCACAGGCCCTGAATTCCACTGTTGTAAACCACTAAACATGGAAATACGAAAGCAGTCCTGGTTGTGTTTTCCCTTTCCTGACAGTCTTTGAGAAACATCTTCCTTGAGCAACTACATGTTCAGCATAACCATATGAGTTCTTTTTCACAGCTCGGAAGACAGTAATCTTAGTGTCTGTCTCAGTACTGCAAATAAATAAAACTTTTCTCTCTACCTGCCTGGGCAATCTTATGCACATTATTTGCACATATTTTGAGCATGATACCTCTTGCTGATGTATATGTATGCTGATGATACCTCAACTAACTGTATGCATAGGGTTTTACTGACTTGACATAATTTATACGATCATTGCCTTCATGGCAAAACTCTGACATTCCTACCAAGACTTTAGGGCTAGAGAAGGAAAGACAGAGCATCTTCACTTAATGCTCTATACATTTTCATTTTTTTTTGTTCTAGAGAATATATGCTCTTTTACTGAGGAGTTACAGACCTTTTTTTCCCCCAAATAATTCCTTCAGCACTGATGAAACATGCACACATGCACATGCATAAAAGCAAATGAAAGAAAAACACCTCAACCACTACGTAAAGCTGGAATTGTTTTTAATAGTTTAAAAAGCCCTTTTCATTTGTTCGCCTCTGTAGCCATGTCATATTCTTCATGACATACCTGCAGTGTTCCTTAAAGTACATCGACAGTCATCTGCTACACAGGTGTGTGGGGTTAACCAATTGGTGCTTTTCATTTTATGAGTTATTGGTAAATCTACCCTTAAAAAACAGGTCCTGACTCTGACACTGTTCTTGAGTAGCTGATACCATCTGTTCAGACAACCTGTGAAAAAATGTCTTAAATATACAGATTTTTGAGTATAAATTATTTTTTAAATATATCACGGCAGTGACCCACATCACAGTCTAGAACTCTGACATTTTGTACACACGCTTCGGCATTAACCTGCTGCTGCTGCAAGAACTGAACTCTATATTTTCTTCTATATGGGTGTGTGTACACACAAACCCTCTACCTCATGCAGAGGAAGAACACATTTAAACAAGTAAGTACAACTATGTTGCTAGAATCTTTAGGGCTTAACTGCTAGGAAACCAACAGCACTAGACTGGCTTATGTGTTAAAAATTATACTGGATGAAACATAATTTGTCAATTGGAAGTGGAAAATTTGGAAACAGAAAATTACCCTCCTGAGAAATACAAAAACAATGCAACAATCCCACCTCCCCGCCCCAATCTCTCCAAAAGCCTTACAAGGAAACATGAGGAAAGGACTTGAGAAGAACTGGGGACTAGTATTTGTCCAAGACTGTGTGACCCTGTGAGGTGGAAAATGAAGAAGATCTAAATAATTTTTTTAAGAAACAATCACAGAGCAGACCTCTTCATGTTACATATCCAAGACAAGGGCTTCGTTTTACCTAGTTTAGCAGTATAAAAATCCATTGTCTCTCTGGCATGGTACTTTCATCTGACTGAATCAGCATGGGACCAAGGAGTGGCCACAGGAATGTCTGTACTAGCTGAGAGCAAATGTCCCTTTTACCTGGTCTTTCTTCTCCATAGAAGTCCATAAATGGATGATTAGGGGTAAAGAAGGACACTATACATGGAATTGCCATGGGCCAGGTGTAGGACTGCTGGAAAGAATGAAAAAAGGCAAAATCACCGCAAATTCAGGCAGCATGTATATGGTGGTGGTATACAGGACAGTATAAAAGTAAATATTTTAATAGGCTTGGGAATTGGTGGAGTCAACTTCCCTGGAAGTGCTACAAAAACAAGTAAATGTGGTACTTTGCTATATGGTTTAGTGGGCACGGTAGTATTAATTCAAAGGTTGGGTTTGATGATCTTGGAGATATTTTCCAACTTTAATGATTCCATGATTCTAAGTAACACAATATTGACTGACTTTGTAAAATTACTACAGGTCTGTCACCCTACTACCTTGTCCCATTTCAAGGCAAAAATATTTTCACAGTACAATTCAGTTCTTGAACTACAACTGAACATTAGTCATAAAATATTAATGTGACCAGTATATATTAGGAAAGTATAGCCCAATTTGAGGAAAGTTCACCAGGTTCCTTACATCTACCAGCAAGGGGAGGGAAGACCTCAGAATTCCCACCTGCCTTGTATTTTTAATTATTGTAAATGAACAGCGTAACAGAAAAGAAGGAAGGCTTCTGGAGTGCAACCTCAGAACTTTTATTTGTAAAATATAGGGGGTTATTGTCTCCTCTTCCTCTGAAGAGAAGTAGTCCAAACTTCACCTAGGGAAATGAAGTGACCTTGGGACCTGAGACACTACCCCATGTGAAGTATGAAGTAAAAAGAATAGAAGGAAGAAGGAGCTGAGGATAGGGAAGTTTGACCTATGACAAGGGTCAGAGGATGTGAGTTTGTTTAGTCTAGAATGTACGAAAATGAGGTATGATAGCAGTTTTCTAATATGTAAACAGTTATATAAAAAGATTAATTTTTTGTTCAATATGTTCAGTAATCCTAGGACAAGAAATAATCAGATTAAGTGAAGTGTGTTTAACTTATGTATTAGGAAGGCCAATTCCTAATAAAGAAACATTGAAACAGTGATACAGGCAGCCTAGGGAGAGTAGAGTTTTTAAAAGGAGGTAAGATAAACCTCCCATTCAGATTGTCTTGGCAAATGTCATCCTACCTCTGAGTAAAAAGAGGGAATAGCTAATGGTACTTTGCAGCTTTTCTGTGATTAAAGGATTCATTTCTGGAGACATGTAAAGTCTCTAGCAGCAGCCTGCTCTTTCCAGAGAAGGCTCAGTAGCCTTCCAACACTCTGGAAAACCTGTGGCACCTAAGGTGCTGGATCAAAGACCCTTTTCTCCTTGGCCACTCCCCAGAGTATTGCTATGTCTACTGGATGCAGAGAGAAAGTGCTAACAGGTAACTAAGATACTCTATTTCACCCTGGAAGGGTCTGGTCTTCTCTTCAACCACCTTCAAAAGGCTACATGCAAAAAATCAACAGACGTAATAAAATGCATGAGAACAGAAGATCAAGCCAGTCAGCCAGAACCTTACAGTTTTAATATAGAAATGTCATGGCTGTACACATGGTGAGAACAAAGTCTAGTCTTCCAGTTCTCCGTCTTGAAAATCTTCTTAGCAATTACTTTTGGTATCTGCTACTATTGAGGCCTTGACTAGGTTTGTCCAGCTAGGACAGAAAGATTTCCCTGCTATTTCCCCCCAGCCTTCTGTCTAGGCCTGCAGCTTCTATTTTCTACAGTCCTATCAATCTGTTGTCTTCTTGTCAAAGTATATCAAAAGTGCCCTGTACAAAGGAGGAATCTCACATATCTCTACTCACTGCACAGCTAGAAAAAACTAAATTGGGAGCCAAGAAAATTGTCTATTAAATTCTGAGTGTTGATAATCAAGATGGTTCTTCAGAGTGCTTTTTTTCTTGCTAGGTGTTCCTTTCTTCTAGTATTCCTTTTCTTGCTAGGTGTTCCTTTCTTCTCCCTGTTCTGTACTTACCAAAATCTGACACACTTTTAATGCTGCTCAAAAGGAGAAAGGCAACAGTGGAAAAGAAATGGTTTGTTGCAGCTCACTTAAAATCCTTCAGCTGTCTTCCATGCTTAGAGATCCCTGCTGAGTTGCCTGATCAGAGGAGTTCCAAATATTCTTTGTGAATGTGACTGATTCCAACCCTTTTACTAAAAATTAAATTCTTTCTACCCTTTCCACCACCATCTTTGAGACCCAACACAGATGGGTGTGTGAAGATGCCTCAAAAGTCTCTGCACCAGGCCTGTAACAGAGCATACATGAGTGCCCTGTGAGAAGGAATGCAGGGAGGCCACCAAGCTCTGCTTCATCAGTTCTCACCATCCCACTGGGGAGAATAAAACTCTTAAATTGTTTCTCATTCCATAGAGTTGTCTTTACTCTTCTAATTACAACTGTATTGTTGAGCAATCAAGTACGTGATTTCTAACAACCCCAAATAACAGCCATTGCCCCAGTCTCTTCAAATTTGGCTCAGAGCAAGCTGTTTAGCTTGCACAACTCCTCATCTGGTCATCATATATACAGCGAGTTCCATGAAATACCTGCTTCTCCTCTCAAATGCAAAATTCATTGCTTTTCTTCAAAGATGGTATCCCAACACATTTTGGTGCTCTTTGTCATGGCATGCTATATTTAAGACACTTCATTGTTTAAAATCCTTATTGTATTGCTGTTTTACTGCGATCTCACTGTAGCTAAGAAGTACTCCCAGTAACTGCAAGTCATGTTTTCCTTGATTCTTCCTTCTTTCTTTTCTCCTTGGGACATGCTGCTGTATATGAAAATGGGCATGTCAAGTTGAAAAATTGCCTGTAATTCATCCATTCATTTTTAGTGTTTCAGATTTCTGTACACTTTCCCTGCGGAAGTTTCTTCCCACATTATTCTTTGTTTTCTTGGTCAACAACTTGTAAATCTTCTCTACTTTAGCACTGTTCAGGGCTCTCCATTGCCTCCTTGCTCTCTTTCCTTCTCTTTCCTACTCTTTCCTTCAGCAGCATTCATGGTTTATTATTATTATAAGCAAAAGTCCTTTCCTCCAAGTTTGACAGATCTCATTCAAAATGGGACCTTGATAAAGGGTTGCAGTTGGCTCAGACATTGGTCACCCTGAACTATGGAAATGATCCTTATGCAGTTAATAATTAAAATTATTATCTACTTCTGTTTGGATGCATTCTAAACATCTCCATTTCATTATTCTTTGTTATCAAAGGCATTAGGTATTCAATATCTGAATTTGCTTATTCCAGAATATCCAGCAGAGAAAATGCTCAGGAGAACCATAGGTTAAACAGGTTTGTATTGTCTGGAGCACTTATAGAAATCCTCTAGGGATTCATGGAATGACTCTGTGTTGTGTCATCATTGAAAAGCTCAATTCTGCACCCAAGTGTTGTAAAATTTGTCACAACCGAAGGTGTGTGAATTAAAGATATGGTTGTTTAATCATCCTGTAACTTGGATCCGGAGAAAATAGCGTTACAGTAGGCATTGAATTCTTTGAGTTTCCATTTGTACCAGAGAAACTCCCAATAATTTCAGCAAAAGAGTCACAGCAACAAAAAGCAGATGGAATTTGAGGCCACGTCCGTGTGGAGTGGAATCTGTGCATTTGTGAAACATCATCCTAAAAGAACATTTCTGCTGAAATGACCATAAGCCTCAGTCTGCACAAGAGTTATTTGTGGCATCTCTTCTATAATTCAAGACAAGACTCATACCTCAGATGCTGTTTATTTTCTGTGATATTTGCTCACAGAGGACCCCACATGCTGTATCTCACACTTTTTAGTACTGAGATCTGGATGAAAACAAGAAATTCAATTCAGATTCTAAAACCAACCTGCTCCAGAGCACTGGTGGCTCTTGTAGCCTCTTGAGTGGAGCACCCAAACTGTAGTAGATCCCCTACTGTGCTGATGGCTCCCCTTACAGGCAGAAAAAAGCCACAAAGATAGCTATTTTGCCCATATGTTTCTGGAATATAATAATGCTGGTGGAGATCATGGCTCACTTTCCAAAGATGCAAATGGGGTTTCCCAGGAAGATCAGACTATCAGAATTACTTCCCATTTACCGGCCACTCTCCCTAGTCACTGCTTGCAGGCAACAAAACAAGTACTATTTGCTCTAGCCCATTCTCCTCAGTCCTCCTGGTTCCCTTGCTCCCTGGTCCCTTTAAGTTCCTACTCAACATAGGATACAAACCCTTGCCTGTTACAGTAACAATACTCATAACCTTGGTTGGTAAATCAGTTGTCTTTGGGAAGAAATTTCTGCCTCCAGCTGCAAGGAAAGTTACTCAGATGCTTAGCAGAACAGAGCTCTCTGCCCTCCCCCATGGGAGGTTACATCCACCTCATGAGGAATGTGAGGGAAAAGCGAGAGCTTTTCTCTCCTTCCCCTGTAGTTTAAACATCCTCACAGTGAGGCACTGGCTTCCTCAGAGAGGTGGGTGTACAGTCTGCTCTGGTGGTTATCAGCAATGAAAATCATGTAAATTCCTTGGATTTTCAGGCATCAGCCAAGCCCAAATCCTCAAAGTATGGAGCTGGCATGTACATGACTGGCTGATGAACTGCATTGGCCCAGACAAGCTTGACTAGTATGCAGAGATGTGACCATGGATAAGTCTGATGCAATGATATGACAAGACCAGACCACAGGTCCTGGACTGGCCAGGGAAGTGCAGTGGGAGTCAGTTCCAAGTTTGCAGCATAAAAGAGAAGTGTCTCATCTTCACCAAGGAATGAGCTCACTGCACATGGCAGAAGGAGCACTGCTGCTCACCTCATTATAGACACTCTAAATTACAGTGGTCTGTTTTAGACATCTGTGGAATAGAAGATTAAAGAGGCAGAGCTGTGAGTGGATGGCCCATATAAAGTGAGTTTGTTACATTTGTTACAGAATACAAGCTTACTAAGATTGTAGCTGAAATTCAAA
The DNA here is from genome assembly GCF_036250125.1 of Pseudopipra pipra. NCBI lineage: Eukaryota > Metazoa > Chordata > Aves > Passeriformes > Pipridae > Pseudopipra > Pseudopipra pipra. Next base: position 63,176,101 of record NC_087551.1, read on the forward strand.
ACACAAAGTATCTGAGTCTGCACTTAGTTAAGTATTTCATCTATGTCTTTAAGAGATACGAACTGGTAAAAATCTGAAGGTAGAGTGACATAATTTACTCTGCATGTGTGGAGATGTAAAGAGAGAAACTATCCATTGTGACTGTTATAGTACAGCATTTAGCAGTATGGTAGGCATATCCTCTTAGCGCTTAAAGTAGCAAAAATAATAAAAAAACCCTAGATTGAACTTCCATTCTGAGCGTTTCATCATAGTAATTTGAATTTATTGTGCCCTGTTTTGAATTCCTGACCCAGATAAAAATTGCTGTAACTTGTTTCACAAAGGCCTGAGCAGGGCATAGAGAACTGGAACCATTTTACATGATAGTTTCACAATCAGATGGGCATGTCTTTGAATGAAACCAGTGAAAATATTAAGCATTGCTTTCTGGGATATTTAGCATGGAGATTATTAGCTGATCTCCAAGAACACAGCTATGTGTCAGGTATTATTTTTTCTCCTTCTACACATAATACTGCATAACTATGCTAGGCTGTGGTGGAGTAATGTACCCTCATACTCCCTTATTTAAAATGGTATTTAGTAGCTTAGATCACAAACAGTTTTATTTCAGCATCGTTCCTTTTTCTATTAGAGTTTGGTTTTAGTAAGGAGTTTGCAGAAGTATAGGCACCTGGGAGGTGTAAGGCAATGTGGAAGAGGAAGCTGAAAGCGAGCATGTAGCACGTTTTTGGTTCCTCCCTGGAGCAGAGATGACAGCTGCTGTGCCTAAGCAGTGTCTAATGTGGGAAGGCTCACTGGCTAACTGCCATGCCACAGGCTATGGCATAAGACATTTAGAAATGAAAGGAATAAAACCATGTTAAAATCCACAAGTTACTTAAAACTTAAGCAAAGAAAACTTTGCCTGTCTTACACAAAATACTTATGAAAACAAGCCTTAAACGAAAGGATTTTTGGAAGTATTCTCATCAGCTTCAAACACTTTTCCAAAGTGTCTTTTGAAAATAAGGAAGGGAAGATTTATTGAAAGGTGCCTGTAGGGGGAGATGGTTGCCCGGGAGATTGGCAGTAAACATTTCATCTCCAGGTCACCAGCTCAAGCCAACTCCGCTCACTAGTGGTCAAAAGCCTACTGCATTATTGTCATTAGGAAAGGACATGAATCACTCAATAGTCTGTGGAGACATGAAAATGTCTGGTTCAATAACATATATAAATTATTTTCTTAGAATCCTTTTGGGGACTTCTGAAGTACATACAAGCACAAACATTTTCTGAATGTTTATACAAGTGCTAGTCTAGAAAATACTAGTCATTTTTATTTAAGAAATAAACTCACTAACTACACCAACTATCTGAAAATCTTCCTTTCTTTCTTTCTTTCTCTTTCTTTCTTTCCTTCTTTCTTTCTTTCTTTTCTTCTTTCTTTTCTTTTTCTTTTTTCTTTTTCTCTTTCTTTCTTTCTCTGTCTCTTTCTTCCTCCCTTCCTTCCTTCCTTCCTTCTTCTCATGTCATTCTTTCATTAGCTCATTCTTTACTCCTTTTCTCTTTCCTCGTCTTCTCTCTCTTTTTAAAAAATAATTTCAATTTACTTATGAAGTCACTTAAAGAAGACATAAATCTTTATAAGAAGCCTTTATCATCTGTTTTCTTTTAAAGTATAGCAGACCATTGGAATTCTGGAGAAAAATAAATTATGTTTGGGACCATTTTTCCACTTGCAAAACAATAATAAACAAGGCACTAAACAAAATGTCATGGAGCAGCCACTGTCTGAAGCGCATTGCAACAAGGCATGATATGCAAAAAGGAAACTTGATCAGATTTGATTCAGGGTCATGTCTTTCTTTAATTCAATGGAGAAGAGAACAAAGCTTAAATGATTTTTATTTAATAACAACCAGACAATAATATCAATAGTACTTCCCATTTAACTTTTGGCAACCATCAGTATGTGCTGCACGCATACCCAAGAAAAAAGAAACATTTTCCCCCTTTGGTTGGTTTCATCTTTTGAAGCATGTCTCCACCAAAAAGCAGATTTCAATTTCCTTCAGGGACCACAAAATACCCAGCTCTTTTCCTCTCCCTCACTGTGGTTAGAAGTTTATTTTTCAGTTGTGGTAAGTGCTTTGCACCATATTTATCTGCATGTTGTTTGTTTTAGGAGTGGAGCATAGAACATAGAGTCTTCTACCAGGGGAAAGACTAACAAGCAAAACACTGCACAGAAACAGTTTAAAGAAATTGTTATGGGTAACCATACTGGTTGAATCAGAAAGTCTGCGAGAGTCTTTAGACCACAGCTGAGGAGCTCCTTCAGCAAGAAATATGCAGCTGAGGCATGTACCCAGGCACAGCTAGCAGTGAAGTTGGGCTGGCCTTGAATTTATAAATAACCCCAGGCAAGTCACTTCCCTTTACAGAAACTTTGTCTGCATAAGGGACATTTGCTATATAATTTCTGCTCTTGCTTCTTTCATTGGCTTTACAAACATGTTCAGTGTTCCTGCAGTTTTTTATATTGCTGCAATGGTAAATAATTGACATTGACAGGTGCTGAAAACGTAAAGTCTCATGGAAAGTAGGCAAGCTGTCCTAGGAGGCCTCCCTATTTCTGTAATTTGTTTGTGTGATGATTCTACTACCAGCAATTTCAACAACTCCCATACATTTCTACTTGATTTGCAGGTGTGTAAGCCTAAATAGGATTTGGCCTTCTTTTGGAGGACATCAGGGAGGTGGTGGTGGAAGTGATCACTGTGTAGTGAGAAAAGGTTTGTCATCTTCTTTTACTCTGCGTAGGCTGAGGCGAAGAGAGAAAATAGTATAGAAAATAGAAAAAAAAAGAGAGAAAATAAGAATTAAATCAACATTAAAATGCTTGTTAAATATGTTTGTGTGCACATGCCCATTTTTTACATTAGTCTTGGCAGTTTGAAAAAGAAGATTTTAATTCATTATGTATATTTATTTGTTGTGAACTTCTCTTTAGTACAAACACTCCAAAAGAGTTGAATGGGAAGACCTAGAAGATTCCTAGAAAGCAGGAAAGAAACAGAAGAAATTCTGATACTTCCATGTAAAATTCACAAGGCAAAATGTGTATGCTTCTTGCTTGCAAGTGGAAAACATGTTTTGCTTGTTTCCTGATTTCTCAGGTTTGCCTTATACATTTTTGCTTTGAATTTTCTCCTTCAGATTCTGGCCTTTATTTTCCATGTAAACATTGGCAAATTTTGCAGCTGTAGCAGTTCTGATCCCAGTTTCATTACCATATCACTCCTCCATCTCCTGATAATATCATGTCGAATCAGAATAAAATTAGTGTGTGTCTCCATCTTGTCACAGCATCCCTCTTACACATCACCACTCTTTTTCTGAAGTGGTTGTATTCCAAATGCATTTTTTATGAAAAAGCACTCTTGCTTCTATTTCCAGAAATCCTGCCCAGTCTTGCTGTTGAAGTCATCTTTCACCCTTACCTTTCCTGCCTGTCCTTAGTTATTTTACCTGTGTGGCAATAAATTCTTTGCCTTCTATAGTTGCCCATGTATGTATTGACCTCATACAGAGTTGCATTAGGCAGCATCACCAGCAGGTCAGAGGTGATCCTTCATCTCTGCTCAGCCCTGATGAGGGCTGGGTCCAGTTCCAGGCTACTGAGTACATGAGAGACATGAACATCCTAGAGCCAATCCAGCAAAGGCCACCACCTTGTGCCAACCTCCTGGTTGTGGGCTGTAGCACTGAACTTCCAAGCAGAGGCTGAGGGAGGTGGGCCACCCCAGCGTTAAGAGGAGAAACCTCAGTGGAATCCTCAACACTTGGAATTGCCTTTTCAAATAAAGAAATTATGAATTAAAAATTAATGTAATGTCATAATTAAAAGGAAAATAAGGTAGCAGGTGTGTTTCAACAGTCTGTTGAGGTTTTCAGCAGCTTCAAGAAAATGTCACATGAATTAAAGAGTAACAAGGAAGGTGATAACACCTGCAGTACAGAGGTTTCTAAATCTTGGAAAAGAGTGATTATTTGTTTACCAGTAAATATAGCACACCATAATGGCCCATCATATTTTGAAGATAATTTATCTAAATCATGCCACATTTCTGGCTTGAGAGAGAAACTAAGGATTTGAGTATGCAACACATGCTTCCAGAAGTTAAAATAATATGGCTGAGGAAATGCTCTCTATTAGTTTTTATGTAATAAATTGACATAATAAACTTTTAGAATTTTTGGAGAATTGCCTTTTCAACATCAGGGTTAGTTTTTTGGGGGGGGAGGGTGGTCAATAACTTAGAATTGATGACACCAAGACAACATTGTTGTGCATATTGCATAACATTTATGTGCAGTGTAATTTAATAGAATCATAGAACAGTTTGAGTTGAAGGATTGCCTAGTTCCACCTCCCCTGCCATGGGCAGGGACACCTTCCACCAGACCAGATTGTTCAAAGCCTCATCCAACCTAGCCTTGAACACTTCAGGGATAGGGTATCCAGAGCTTCTCTGGGCAATCTGTGCCAGTGCCTCACCACCCTCATAGGAAAAATTTCTTTCTAATATCTAATCTCAATCTATTCTCTTTTAGCTTAAAGACATTACCCCTCATCTTATCGCTACACTCCCTGATAAAGAGTCTCTCCCCATCTTTTGTATGGGCCCCTTTTAAGTACTGGAAGGCTGCTATAATGGGTTTCCATCAGAAGGTGAATTTGTCCCCTTGAAAATGAGGTCTGTTTGTTCATAGCTGAGAAAACTTTGTCTTTCATTAGTTTTTGACACTTAGAACATTTTGGAAGGAAATATTCTATTTAATTAAATAGAAAAACTGGATAGAGCCTGAATGGCAAATAAAATACATGAATGAAAATGTATGGGAAACTAAATGAACATTAACTGATGGGGCTGTTCTATGACATTTTTCAAATCTACAGTCTCGTTCTTTTGCCTGCATTATTTTTTGGTTTGTGTTTAAAGATATCTGTTTTCATTTTTTTTTCATGTACTTGCAAGTGTGTATCGATCCTTTTTATTAGTCTGCAAAGAAATGTCAGATTTAAAACTGAAAAAGTGGAATTTTAGCAGCTCTACTAACTCTAACAAAAGTCACATTCCATAAAGCACTCTCATCTAGATCCCTGTTTAAGCAGCATTGAGAAATACTAAGGGTTTACAGAAGCAAAGATAAAATTAACAGATTTTTTAGGAGGGAGAGTGTAATTAAGAATGAATCATATAAAAAGGTCTTTACAGCTTTTGTAAACAATTTATCAGGAAAATTCGCGCTGATATCAATGAAAGCCTTGACTTAGTGTAGACTGAATTAATACTAAGAAATGCCTACAGTGAAATCAGAAGCTTTTTACTGCAAGCCTATAATATGCTCTATTTTAGAACCATTCCCAAGTTTTTAAACCTTCATTTAAAATACATATTATTTTTTTAATACCTAGTTTCATATTAGAGAGTGTTTAGGAAAGTTGCATGTTAAATTGTGACACACCATCATTAATGTTAAAACTGAGCACCCTTTTTTCTTTCGTTTTGGTTATGTAAACTTGTGCCTCTGTTCTTCTTCGATATCGTATTCAAAAAAATTCCCTGTCAACATGACGCTTAACCGAAACAGTCAGAACAGTGACTCTTGCACAATTCCAGTTTACTGAGTTTTCCCCCAGCTTTCCAAGCTGCTGAGGCCAGAGTATTCATCAGCATACAGCAGTCATCTTGTAGAGCTCACCTCAGGTTTGGGCTGATTTCCAGCAGCTTGCTGAGGCTCAGGTGCAAGGAGGTTTGTGTGGGGGCCTTGGCAGAAGCAGTGCACTTCCCTTCAGAAGTGCTTAGCAGTAGGAGGCAGTAGAACCATTGCTGACCTGCCCTGAAATGAGTTTCCCCAGGCACAGCCATCTACAGAAAGTAGCTGCCGATGTCAGGCACAATGAGGCTGTCCTGTGCTGTGCTGTAACTCTGCATGAAATGGCAACTTGGGTTTCAGATAGCACAGCTTTGGGTTTTAATCTAGGGTTTATTTACACACAATTCCCCCAACTCATTACAAGACCAGTTGGGGCATAAACTAGGGCTTTCGTGCCTAGGAAAATTGTGCACGACCTCCAGTAGGGAACCCATCAGCCGCTACCAACTCTGCATTAAGCAAAGATGCTGAACAGTGTAAGTACTGTGGATGTTGACAGGTCAATAAAAACAAGTGGTCTACAACCCAGCTAGCCCAAAGAGACCTGCAGCTTTAACTGGAAATGTCTGTAAGCAGGAAGCGTTTCAACAGCAATGATGAGGATATATTTTAGTCAGCTATTTTTGCAACATAGTGGTTACTGTGCACACGTCTAAAATGCATACAGCAATTTACATAGCTTTTTAACAAACACATGATACTATATCTTAAAAGTATTTACATAGAGACAATGACTAGTAGTTCTGGATCTCAGCTGCAGGGTGCTATACTTGTTGCTTGATGTTTGGCCAGTATTCTGCTGCCTGTCATACTGCCTGAATGAAGAAAATTTGAGTAATGAGTCTGATATCAAGTTGAATTTGTAGCAAGGGGGGGGTCTCATGTCTCTAGTTAATGGGAGTGGTAGCCCTAGGAGAAAAAGTCATTTCCATCTCCTAGGAATCCAAATTCCATGCCAATGTCTTCTCTGCAAGACCAGCATTGTCTCAAGCATTGATTCTAATCAGAGACCAATGCAGAGTCTCCCTTGTACATGCTCAGCTCCATTTATCCAGCAGCTCTCTCAAAACAGCTAACAGTGTCAATAGCATGTACTGTTAACATGAAATATTTTCCTGCACACAGGCCATGTGTAGGGTCTACATTTGGAACAGACCTTTTGCCTAAAGGATCCCAGACTTGTGGGCATCTAGTACTTCCTACCACAACAGCAGCAGTACCTAATTGTCAGTCACAGCTACTTAGCTTTTTTTGACATTAGTTCTTTGCTTCAGGACTCACCCTGCAAAGTAGAAGATAGGATGCCACGTGCTTCCTAACAGCAGCAGGAAAAATTTAAATGGAGACCCCTGATCTAGTAGTGTGTACTATAAAGTTGTGAGTTTTGGTACACTCCATATTACCTCTCTGACTTTATGATCCTGGGACAAACTTTTCCTGAGACCCTTTCAGCAAAGCAAGCAGACAATTTGCTGCAGTCAATAGAATGTATTACAGGTTGAAACCTGCTCAGGGTACAGGCACAGTCCCCTTGCCTGACTGGGAGGAATCAGCTATTAAGCAGCACTAGAAAAGAGTAAGAAGAGCCAAGTAATGTGTGACTGCCCGGTATGACTAATTGTCATTTCTGTTTCTGGAGAGCGTGAATAAATGTGATGTCAAGAAGGCAGTATTCTATATCCCCTTTGTATAAGGAGAACAACCACCTAAATATAAAGAAGCAGCACCATGCTCAGTATCTCCTACTGAAACTGAGAGAAAATTAGGTTGTCCAGCTTTTGTTACTTATTCTGGAATTTGGTCGAGATAACAAGGCTAGTCTCATTCTTGCCAAATCTATGTCACAGGATATTCATGTGCTCAGCACCTTGGCAGCTACAATGTATACAGCCCCTGTTTAGATAATTCTTTTCATACAGATACTCTAGAAGGACCTGGCTTTTACATACAAAGAAATTGTGAATCAGAATATACTTACTGCATGAGTGCAGAAAAATATTTCTGGAAAATTATTTTCCTCCTCCTCACTAATCAGTTAAAATTGAATGGGATAGCCAGGGTGTAGTGCAGATGGAAACAATCAGGAAAATATTCAGTTTCCACTAGGAGATTTACTTTTTTTTTTCCTCAAAGCTTAGAGTTTGATTACTCTTATTTTGATATTCTCCAATCTGTAACAGCAAAAGATCATCCTCTTCTCCTAAGAACATCTTGATTACAAGTTTTGGAGTTTGGGTTTAAATTCAATAGAACTATTGATTTTTTTGGAGAGGAAAACCATGTCTTGCCCAAGGTGACTCTCCATAGACTTCCACTATAATCAGTGGAATGAAAGATACTCCTCCAACCAATGATTCACAGTTCCCACTTCAGGCTCCTGCTCTGAATCTGGCAATGACAACAAAATTAGATGTGTAAGGTGAGGCCAAGTGAATTCTTTGCTTCTTTCTGATGACTAATGGGCTAACTTGGGGTAGATTGGCTGAGGTATCTGTTTATTTTCAGAGATAACAGTTAATATCCAGATAAATGGTTTAGACAAGTACAAATAAAGCAGGAAAATACTGTTCCTAGTTGCCAATTTATGCCTGGTTGACACCTGCATTGTGGAAAGAAAAAATACCAAAGAGCCACCACAAATCTCTCTGACTATTCCTTGTACCAAAAGCTTGTCCTCATTCTAACACCCCCCCCACACACACACACAGGGAGTTCCAGAAGAAGGCATTTTGGGGCAAGCTGAGGAAGAGAGACAAAATGCCTAAAGGAATTTTGTACACTGGTGATTTTGTAGAGGGTCATTCAAAAGGAAAGCCTGTAGGGGTTACTGGTACTGTACCAAGTTGATGCCTATTAGGCCTTAAAAATGTTCATGTCATTAACTTTGGCACAAGGATATATTTCCCTATTATAGTTAATAAAATCCAGTACGGAGGAAAAAAGATGGAAGGGAAAGCATGACAGATGTGAATCACCTCTATTAACTTGTAAAAGTCATGTACATGTGTCAAAACAGCATATTAAAATGGATTAGCCATTCATACAAATAAGAACAACATGTGCATTTGTTTCAGCTAGGATAAAAATCACAAAGGCAATCAATTCTCATACAGCATATGCGAAAGAAAACTTGGCACAAAGGACGGCTTACCCCAAGTGTTCAGATACATGTTTCAAGTACGCATATTATTTTTTTCAGCTTTCAGGTTACAAGTTTGCTCCACCAGACCATGAGAAACCACAGATTGAAGGGAGAAATAATGACTTTACACTCCCAGTGTATTCTCTAAAGTCACTGTTTTTCCTTTTATTTGAACTTTTTTCCATGTGGATTTAACTCCTATTCACATAGCCAGGCCAAAATGGCTTTAAACTGTACAGTAAACCCAGTTTCTTGGATAATAAATTTGTATTTGGGCATTTTTTCTCCTGACTCTTTTTAACTATAGTTTTTCCATAAACGGGTGCCACTTAGCATGCACAGAGCACGGACTCTACCAGTTGGACTCTCACTGTCAACCATGCATGACAACCATATTGACAGATGGACCATATTTATTTGACAGGTTTTGGACCAAAGAAGGAGGTTACAGCTTAGATGAGCATAAGTATTCTGTTATTAGTACATAATATCCCCATTAATTTGCCCCTTTATTGGTATTTTGTAAATAGGTCCCAGCCATGTCACAGAGATGACAAGAAGCATCACTTTGGTCATTGGTTCTCACATGCTGCAAAAATATTTTGTTGTCCAAGAGCATGCAGCCGTGTCACATAAAAAAACCCCAAACCAAGAAACAAACAAACAAACAAACAAACCCCATGAACCAAACCACAAACCCAACCAAAAAAACACCCAATCCCAAACCAAACAAACAAAAAAACCCAAAATGGGGTAGAATCCTGGAACAATCCCAGGTAGGATCCCTTGGTAAAGCCTTAATTTCCTTAGCTCCAATATCACTTTCACAAGATCAGCCTCACAGCTTTCTGAAAAGTAGTCAGATAAAAGAATTTTGGGTAGACAAAATCATAGTGGTCAATTCTCCTTCATTTCCTCTGACAGCTCAGCACATCCACACATTGCTTACTCTTAAATTAGACCCCAGTGATCTGTTTATTTCAATGGCAATCTTACAGAACTACAGTGTTGCTTTGGAAAGTAATTCAAAATCCTGAGATATTATTTTGGTCCTGGCAATTGCAAATATGCTGCTACAGTTGTCCCATGTTTTTAAACATAGAAGCATCACAGATTCTCTTGTGAAGTAGAAGCATTTACACTTAGCACAAATTTTATGGACACAGAGCCCTGCCAGCACAAGCTGACTGCTAGTGGAGACAGGCTGCTCAGCAAGGCAAGAAGTGAGCCTCAAGGGTCACTGGTGGATTTTGTTAAGTGTTGGCTCTATTCAACCCAGGGTATATTATTAGGTTGTGGCCATACACAGATATTGCTGCCTGCTGCTGTTGAATCAAATTAGCTTTGTCGCTGGTATCAATATCAAAGGATTTGATTCTCAGGCACCTGTCTGACAATTCACTTGAAGTCTTTTGTTTTCAAATAATGTCTCTTCTCAAATACACCTAAGTTGGTCACTTTCGTGTTTCCCCTTAAATGCCAGAAATCAAGTGAATTAAAAACAACCTCAGCCATCCTTGAGTTTCTTTGCATTCCCATCATTCAGGGATGGAGAGTTTTCTATTTTAATTAACTGGAGAATAAAAATCAGTATCCAGCTGAGATGTAGGATCTTTTTTTTTCCCTGTGGAATCAAGTCTCCCACAAAAAATAGGCATTTGAATTGGAAATGCCGACTCAGATGAAATCAGAAGACTGTGATCAGGCATGTCAAGACCACCAGAGATTAATGTTGCATTAAATCCTTGCAGTTGAAAAGAAGCCACAACAGTCGAGCCCCTTCTCCCTGGACACCCACTACACTTCATTGGCCTCCCATTTCTCCCTTCTTTCTCATATTTCACGATGTGAGTGTATATGTGTGTGTGCATACACATGTGGGAGGGTGCTCAACAGTGCTCTCATTATGCTCTGTTTTCTCTGGTAGTGCCTGCTTTCTTCCCTGCTGCTTGTGCTGCCCTGCATGCCAGCAACATCTATGCACACTCAGTGAATTACGTGCAGTTGCCCCAGAAGCCAAAGGAGGAGGTGACAATTGCTGGACATCTTTCTCTGCCTGACAGCATATGTAGAAACAGCCCAGCTGGACAGACTTCTTTCTGTGCTGAGGGGACCAGCAGATTATTTTTGCAATTTACTGACTTGAAAGCTCAGCATTTTAATACCTCTAGAAAGGTATTGGGCTGACTAGAAAGTCAGTATTATACTGACTAGAAAGCTATTGGGCACAAAATCCTGAGAACATGAGAACTGACCTTGGAAAATCGTGTTTGTGCCTCCCCCTATTTTTAGATCTTCTTCTTCAGCAGACAGAGAGTATGGTCACTGTTGAAAGGAGAAGTATAATAATGCTGATAATTTATAAGCTGGCAATGGGATGTAGTTTAGAGAGTCAAGTAACAGCCATTCAAGTTTCTGAAAATCCCTATAACAAGTACAATTTTAGCTGAAGTTTTGCCTTCTTCCTGTCTCTTTGGAGATAGTTCAGCTGGTTATAAACAGTGATGGAAACAGAAGAGGACTTTAATTTTTAGATGTATTCCCTTCAGTTGAGGTGGAACCACCAGGGTAAGGAAAGGTAAAAAGGGAAATGCTGCTTCTGCATCAGCCATAGTTACAGTTCTCTGGTGTCAGCATCAGACAACGTCACATCTTTTAGGATCTGGAATTTTTTTTAACTCTTACAAGAGTTTAAGGGTTACTGTCATTTTACCTAAAGCAGGACATGTCAGGGGCTGTCATTCTGCTAGAAACCAGTGTGGGAGCAGACTGCTTTTTCATGTACTTACCAGTGAATTTCATATCAAAGGCACTTGTCTTGCTCAAAAGGCCATTCACTTCTCAGGGGAATTATGTTCTCGGGTTGGATCCTCACATGTGATAGGCTGTACTGTGCCTCTGAGGCCTTGTGTTCTCCAGGAAAAAAAAAAAGGTCGGTCCTCTGAGCATGTTTGCTCAGGGCTCCTAGACTTAGCCGAAGTATCCCTAGGGAGCTAATCTCCACGCTGGCCAAGGGCTCTCCACAGATTCACAAATAGCACTATTAGTAATGGTACTTAAGCTGTGCATTGCTGAAAGGTCCTCAGCACTAATCCTGATGCCATCCCCCAAGCTATCAGAGATCCTACACTCCCCCTCCTGGGCTGCCCTTGCAGACTTTTGAGCACCCCTGGTTGGCATAAAAAGACCGGATTTTGCACTCCTGCTTCAGAAATATTTTGCACTCCAACTGCCTTTGCAAGGAAATTGTCTTAGAAAGCAATTGTTCTCCCCAAACCTTGGGGAATAGTCTGAGAAAGAAGCCACATTTTGAAACAGCATGTCTTGGTATAGGCCTTTTGGGTAATCAAAGGATATGTGATATACAAATGATATTTCCTTTGATAGAAAAGTGCTGGTGCCTTTAGGAGAGCCAGAAGAAGTTATTTTTAATTTATGCATTTGGCCAAACACCGACTCTTACGAGACAGACAGTTTAAAGGAGTTCTGTAGGAACATTTGACATGTAATGTGATTATTCAAGTGCTTAAGCTGGGACACGCTTCAACATTTTCCTGAGTTTGGCATCATATAGTCAGTTACCATGTCCCCTTCTGCCATGGAAAACATAAACTCTGTGTTGCTCAGATCAGGTTGAAGTCTCTCAAGTGTGGGATAGCACAGATCTGAATTCCTCTTTGCCTGATCTGTGAGAGAACTGTAAGCACAGGAGTTCTCCACACCTAGTTGATGTGTATTGTTTAGGGCAAAGGGCATATTTCTGTTTATCTCTTACCTTGTAAAACACCACATTTCCCCATTGTTATGATGCTATAACCACTCATCGCATTTGCCCCAGAATTTAAAAAAAGTGTAATCTTGAATTTTTTTTGTCTAAGCAGAGTTTCATGTCTGCAATATGCAGATTTTTTATAGATGGGAGATCTCAAAACAATCCTATGACAGAAAGTGAAAAACATAGAAATAAATAAGAAAGTGTGGTACTGTAAACTGTTTTTTGAGGTAATTGTGCTCCTTGTAGTAAAATAAAAGCTACAGTTCTTTACCTCTGAGAAGCTGAAGGACATTTCTTTTTTTTTTTTTTTGCTAGATTCAACTTTCTCTTTTATCATTCTTCTTTCAAAAGGAGCCACACTACAGAATAAAAGATGCATAGAAACAAAAGGCTTGGATTAAGTAAAGACGAGGTACAACAGATCTGGGACATATTATCTTCCACATGTAAAAAAGAGACAATCACAAAAAACCCACCTCAAAACACTTCATATTATCACACCAATTAGTGAAAGTTCTAGTGTAAGATCTTTCTCAAGATGCTTCCTAAAACCTATCTGGTACTCAAATGAAGTCATGTTATATACTTGCTTGGAATTTGTAAATCCAGGTAACTTGGCCAAAGAGGGCTTCAAAGTGCCTTTTTAAGTATGTTTTTGTAGTGTTAATTTAGAAATAGAAGGCATTACTTTTCTAAGACTAGTAAACTTTCCTAAAACCAGCAAAATTTTACAGCTCCAAGAATTACTTGTTAACCATCCTACAGGAATCAAAAATGGCAAGTATGTGTAGTAAGAAATCCTACTGGTTTTGTCTATTCACATAAGGGTATTTGGGTATATAGATGCAAACTCTTCTTTTTATAGATGCATACTCTACCCTTGGTATGATGGACATGACAGACAATTCTTAGAACAGCAGTTAACGTGCAGCTATGCTGGTGGATCTCTGCAACCATCACATAGAGGCTATTTCTGTTTCTTGCCACTTCTTTCATTACACATCCCCTGCAGTATTCACATACGTGCTTCACACCTTCCAGACACACAGCCACAGCCACACATATACATATAGATGTAGTCTCAGAGAATTTACAGCCCGCTATTCATTACCAATACCTAACCCACTCTGCCTGGAAAAGTCATTATTACATATAAAATGCCCAACTAGACTGAGCAAGAGGTGATTTATTAGCCCCATATTTAAATTAAATCATCATAATCTGAGAAAGAAATATTGTCATTCTTTGCAATGGAGTTACTTTTGATTTCTCTGACAATAATTTTAGCTTTGCAACATACCTGCTTGCAGAGAAATATTGCTTCTGAAAGTATGGAGACTGGCATTTTGAACTCTGGCATCACTTCTTTTGTCATAGATTACCCAGCAATTGCATTTATTTATTGCACTCTCTATGGATCCTACAAAGAACATAGGTTTCTTTTAGGCATCAGTGGTTCTACTGACATCAACTGAAGTCAGATGGAGTTAAGTTTATTGTTAAAAAGTATTCAGGATACCGCTTGGACTTTTTCTGAAATTTAGTGTAACAGCTAGAAAGACAGGTCAGCTGCCTGATATTTTAGAAAACTTCAGAAATAAATTCTGCAGAGCTTTCTGCAAATCTTCTTAGTTTTGAATGCAATGGGAACTTTGATGCTCCAACCCTGACTTTGCCTCAATGTTTTTGGAGTTTATGAAGTTAGGTTACTTGGAAAGGTTCCATTGAGCTGATCTCAAGCATCCGGGTCATAATCAGTGAGACAGTGAGATAGACCACGATGACATCCTCAGTGGGTTGGGGCCCACAACACATAGTGCAGAGGCATGCTGCTCCATCAGTAAGAAAAGGAAAGACAGGGGCTAAGCCCTCGTAGCCTGCTCTAGTAAATCTGCTCTTGTCTCAGACACATCCACCACATTTTGATCAAAACTTCTATCTTCCTCTGCCATGTTCTTGTATCTTCCAGTAGCCTAGCTCAAAACAACATGTCTGTATGAAAATGTTTCCTAGCCCTAACCTATTGGAAAGGCTGGAAAAGCATTATTGGCCAGTCACTGTGACAGTGATTTTATGTCCAGGTTGCTCTCCTGCTGAGGCAGGGGCACGACTCAGCCTGCAGGCTGCTGTTGTCCAACCTCTCCACAAACCTCTTTCTGCTTTAGCCCATGTCCCTAACTGCACCCACAACGCTCTGGAGGGTCTCCAGGATGGCTTTCAGCAGTGCCTACACAACTCAGCTGGGTTCAGCATTGCCCATCTTTGACTCATTTTGATCTGTGTGTCCTCCTGCCCTGCTTCTAGACCGTGACCCCAGCTTATGGGTTCTCCCACAATGATTGCTTACGATGGATGGATGCAGGTGGAGTAAGTCCAGACACCAAAGAAAAAAAAAAAAACCCAGACGGAAAAGCCTTCTCTTTTATCTTTTCAGTAAAATTTGTAACTGCCAAATGCATTTTCTCTTTCCTGAAGTGATAATTGTGTCCCTCTTCCTGCATGACCCAGCTGTAACCCTGGGAGGAGGAAGTAATTTATTTCTAGTTCTGTTGTTCGAAATGTGTCTCAGCTTTTAGGCTGTCATCTGAGGCCATCTGAGATCACGTTTTTCACCTGCCTGCCTGCTCATCAGTCTCCAGGCCCCTGTCAAGAGGAGCCGGGCACTGGGCAGCCACAGCGATGGCCCACACAAAGGGCTGACAAGGGAGCACAAGCGAGGCTTATTTGTTTTAACGCCATTTCCCCAGCGCCCGTGCTGACAGACAGACAGCCTCCCACCAGTCCCTGTGGGGGCATGGAGCAGCCCCAGCACCACAGGCGTGCAGCTGAGAGGATGCCAATGCTCTGCATCTCCTACCTGTTGCCTTAGAAACAAACAAAGAGACATAGGCCTGCTTTCTTTCATCCTTTCTTTTTCTTTCTTCTTTTTCCTTCATTTTGCTACTCAGATAATGCACCGTGTGCCAAGTGTCAAGGTGGGAGGGAAGAGTGAGGAGGAAAAAAAGAAGGGAAAGAGAGGAATGAGAATATCAAGACCAGGAAACATATTTTGAGACTAAATATGAAAGCAAGATGCACTGAGGCAGCTACTGGGCTTGTCCCTGACTGCTGCCCTTGTGTGGCGTGCGGCAGGAGGTCACATTGCCACACTGAGAGCAGTTGTAGGAACCAGCTGGGACATCTGGCTTACATTGAGGGATCTGAACGCTGGAACCGGACAATGTTTGTTTTCTCTTGCTTGAGCACGAATCAAAGTTTTAATTAAAGAAAGCTCAGAGATGCTTTCAGCGAGACTGCCCAGGGTCAGTGTGCAGATGGTGCTTTTTCAGGGATATAAGCTGGTTGTGGTCCAACATGCTCCCTGAGGTGACGGGTGTGTTTTGGGGGGAGGGAGTTGTTTCGGAGCCTAAAGCAACAGGAATAGATGACACTCGGAAAGATCCTACAGCTGCCTTTGCTTATGTGGAGGCCCAGACCCCAAAGAATAACCACTGTCCCCAAGGATCCCCCTGCCTCCTGCATGCCTTCTCTTCTTGCCAGCAGCTATTCTCACGGCTGATCAGCCTCACTGCCCTTCTCCTTGCAAAATCATCTGATCTTTCCTGTGCTTCTCCTTCATTTAAAGCCACTCTTAGGGATCTCCTCTCCCCATTCCCAACAAGGACCACTGGAGCTATGCCCTCTGATACTGCTGGCTACAGCTCTGTTGCTGCTTAGCTACTACTGTAAGCTGTTACTTCTCTAGCTTTTGTACTAGGCAATACTTTTATTTTTAAATAATTGTTTTTCAAACTGTTAGTAAGCCTTTAGGATAATTTCTGAAATAGAACAATCCTATCCCCATGTCTGAGTGGTCAGTACCACCATAATAACATATTTCAAACACATCGGATCTCTAGAAATCCCTTAAGTCTGTTCCCAATCCCCATTAAAATTGCAGCAGCAGTACATTTCTCCAAGGCTACACTGGTTTGGAAAAACACCTGGCACACATCATATGACTTCAATGCAAAGCACACACTGTACAGCTGCAGCTTAGGCGACACATCTCATAGTCACAGTCAATCCGTAGCAACAACTGAAAAACAGGAACCCAAAGTAGAGGAGTAGGTTTGTGGGATCCCTTTGTATAAAGAATAGTATCAAAGGGCATTAGTCTGTTGGATACAGCTGAGACTTCTGGACTGGCTGCTGGCTCACGGCCACACGTGTACCCTATAAATCTATTTTTTGTTTTTATGTGTAAATGATGTAATGCCCACAAGCTTCCTCAGTCAGGGTTCATTACTTAATTTCTCAGGTGGCTGAAGTCATAGGCTTTGTGGCGTCTATGGCCACCCACGATGTGCTATTACTGCCCAGAAATGAACTTCCTCTTAGACCTTGTATTCTAATTGGCATCTGCAGAATTAAAAGTCCACTGACCACTGCATGTCATGGGAACATTTTGGAAAGCATCTCTGGAATGATAAAACCATTTTGATCCCAAAATAATGTATGTGCTTAACCTAAGGCCTTTTCTGATAGAAAGAAGACAATTAAAGCCAAGTTTTCATATGATGCCATGTTAGGAAAAACCCTGTTTTCATGAGCAAACATCTACTTGGAAAGTAACATTAAGCAAGATAAAATCCATGCTATACCTAATCTAATATTCCGCATTAACAGAATTTTATCCCAGATGTTCTTTACTAAATGGAAGTACATCTTTACTAACATCACCAGGCTCCTAAGTCATTCCTGGGGTCAGTTATCATCAGTAGAGTAATGAGGATTTATCTGCTTCCTTTGCCTTACCCATTAGTGATAAACATACCTCATGCTTTCTTTTAGTCCTGCTAAACTCATACCCTTGCTGTTGTTTTACCTAAATGTTTATAAATCCAAGAAGTTAATAATGCATGAAAAACAGTTTCTTGGGCACAGAGGCTTTCCTACACCGGTTCAATTTGCCCTGAGAAATTAGCCTTCTCCATAATACTGCCAAATTTCATGGTACCAAACCCAGTGGTTATCTGATAATAGCTGTGATCATTCGCTTTTTCACAAACTGAAATACTGTGCCTTATTAACAGTTAAAATAAATTGAATGAAACGGTGCACAGGTCAAATTATCACCATATAAACACTGATCATCATTTCTTAAACTATGTAAATTCTTAAACTCTGAAAGCATAATCTTCACAAATTACAGGTATTTTCATGAGCCTAGAATCAAGTATCTCAAAAAAAATTAGATGGATGTGGTCCAAAGCACAGTGAAATCTTTGTATCCCAGAGACTTTGAATAAAATTCCTCACTGCCAGAGTTAGGATTCTTACTGAGGAAAAAGAACACAAATGACAACAGTAGATAAAAGCATGTATTTATATAGGAACACAAATATATTATATGCTTGCGGGCAAGTTCATCAATGATGTCCATCTGTAAGAAGGGTCAGAAGGAGGATCTGGGGAACTACAGGTCTGTCAGCCTGAACTCAGTGCCAGGGATGGTCATGGAACAGATAATCTTGAGTGCCATCATGTGGCATGTGCAAGACAACCAGGGCATTAGGCCCAGCCAGTGTGAGTTTGTGAAAGTCAGGTCCTGCTTGACCAACCTGATTTCCTTCTGTGACTAAGTGGCCCACTTAATTGGTGAGGCATAGGCTGAGGATGTGTTTACATGGACTTTAGTACAGCCTTTGACACTATTCCCCAGAACATTCTCCTGGGGAAACTGTCTGCTTATGGTCAGGAGCACGGTTTGTTGAGTAAAAAAGTATCTGTATGGCTGAGCCCAGAGTGGTGGTGAATGGTGCTACATCCTGTTGGTGGCAGGTAACTGATGGTGTTCCCCAGTGCTCAGTCTTGGGGCCAGTTGGGTTTAATACCTTTATCAATGATCTGGACAAGAGGATTGAGTGCACCCTTAGTCAGTTCTCAGATGATACCAATTTGGGTGGGACCATTGATCTGCTGGAGGGTAGGAAGGCTCTGCAGAGGAATCTGGACCAGCTGGATTGATGGGCCGAGACCATGAGGTTCAACAAGGCCAGATGCCAGGTCCTGTACTTGGGTCACAACAACCCCATGCAGTGCTACAGCCTTGGGAAGAATGGCTGGAAAGCTGTTGGGTGGAAAAGGACCTGGAGATTTTGGTTGACAGCGGCTGAACGTGAGCCAGCAGGGTGATCAGGTCAAGAAGCCAAGAAGGCCAATGGCATCCTGGCTTGTGTCAGAAATCATGTGGCCAGAAGGACCAGGGCAGTGACTTGTCCTCAATTCTGGAGAGGCCCCACCTCGAATCCTGTGTTCAGTTTTCCACCCTTCATTACAAGAAAGACATTCAAGTACTGGAGTGAGTCTAGAGAAAGACAATGAAGCTGGCAAAGGGTCTGGAGCACAAGTCTTATGGTGAGCAGCTGAGGGAGCTGGAGGTGTTTAGCCTGATCTGAGGTAACAAGCAACAGGACAAGAGGAAATGGCCTCAAATTGCATCAGGGGATGTTTAAATTGGATATTATAAGAAATTTCTTGTACAAAGGAATTGTCAAGATTGAGACACTTTCCTGGAGTCCATCAGGGAAGTGGTAGAGTCATTTCACCAGGAGGTATTTAAAAGACACGTAGATGTGGCACTTAGGGACATGGTTTAGTGGTGGACCAGGCAGTACTGGGTTCACAGTTGTACTCAGTCGGAGAGGTCTTTTCCAGCCTAAACAGTTCTGTGATTCTATGATGCATTTTTCAACAGCAGTAAAGTCATATACAAGAATCTTCAGATACTGGTTATTTAATTTCAGTCTATATGCATTATAAATATTAAAAGGAGAAGAAACACACCGTTTTCTCACAGAAGAAAATCTGTTTAAGAGTCTTTAATCTGCAAGATTGTGAGTAACTAAAACATACTGTTTATCTTCTCCAAGAATTTTGGCAAAAAAATAGTACCATGAGAAAAATGGATGTTCATCCTGTAGACAATACAAATGGCTCCTGCCTTTTCTTACAGTGAAAATGCTCAAAGAACATTTTTGGACAGGATGTTTCCAGCAAAGAGTCTCAAAACAACTTTTTACTTTCTCTCTGTTGAATATAAAACAGAAATAAAAGGTGGCAATGAGAAAAAAACTCATAAGGAAATTTTTTGTCCTCAGCAGCACCTTTCTACTCAGAGAGAATTTTATCTGTGGAAGAAGAGGCAAGAACAAAGGTTCATTGGTCATATGAAGCTAGTAGCAGAATCATAGAATCACAGAATCAACCAGGTTGGAAAAGACCTCTGAGATCATCGAGTCCAACCCATGACCCAACACCACCCTGTCAACTAGACCATGGCACTAAGTGCCACGTCCAGTCTCCTAAATACCTCCAGGGACGGTGACTCCAGCACCTCCCTGGGCAGCCCATTCCAATGTCTGATCACTCTCTCTGTAAAGAATTTCTTTCTAATGTCTAACTTAAACCTCCCCTGGTACAGCTTAAGACTGTGCCCTCTTGTGCTATTGCTGGTTGCCTGGGAGAAGAGACCAACCCCCATCTCACTCTGACGTCCTTTCAGGTAGTTGTAGAGAGCGATGAGGTCTCCCCTGGGCCTCCTCTTCTCCAGGCTAAACAGCTCCATCTCCCTCAGCTGCTCCTCATATGGCCTGACCCTTCACCAGCCTCATTGCCCTTCACTGGACACTCTTCAGCACCTCAATATCCTTCCTGAAGGGCCTAGAGCCTCACCAGTGCTGAGTACAGGGGCAGAATCTCTGCCCTGGTCCTGCTGGCCACACTGTTCCTGGTACAGGCCAGGATGCCATTGGCCTTCTTGGCCACCTGGGCATATTCAACTGGCTCATGTTCAGCTTCCTGTTGATTAGAATCCCCAGGTCCCTCTCTGCCTGGTCGCTCTTCAGCCACTCCCCAGCCTGTAGCACTGAAGGGGGTTGTTGTGGCCAAAGTGCAGGACCCAGCACTTGGCCTTGTTGAACCTCATCCTGTTGGAATCAGCCCAACTCTCCAGTCTGTCTAGGTCCCTCTGTAGAGCCCTCCTACCCTCCAGCAGATTGACATTCCCCCCAACTTGGTGTCATCTGCAAATTTGCTAATGGTGGACTCAACCCCCTCGTCCAGATCATCAGTAAAGATATTAAACAGAACTGGGCCCAACACTGATCCCTGGGGGACACCACTGGTGACTGGCTGCCAACTGGATGCAGCACCATTCACCACCACTCTCTGGGCTCGGCCCTCCAGCCAGTTCCTAACCCAGCACAGTGCCCCTGTCCAAGATGTGGGCTGCCAGCTTTTTCAGGAGTATGCTGTGGGAGAAGGTGTCAAAGGCTTTGCGAAGTCCGAGTAGACCACATCCACAGCCTTCCCCTCATCCACCATGAGGGTCACCTGATCATAAAAGGAGATCAGATTGGTCAGGGAGGACTTGCCCCTCCTAAGTACCTGTCCTAGTTAGGACAGCTGAGACCAGTTCATCACTGGATAGGTGTAACCCAAAACTGTGTATTCTATAGCCTTCCATGCCATTTCCCAGAAACTGTTATCAATGAACCATTTACACTATCTGCACATAGAGCCTGACTCCTCAGGCTATAAACTAGGTGCTAAGAGGCCTGTGAGATAGGAGTTTCTCTTGTCCTCACACCCATTAAGGAACGCCCCGCCCTGAGGGAGGTACTGAACATTCCTGCCTGAACTGGAAGATATATAATCTTGGAGTCTTGGGACCTTTTTAACCACTTGTGGGATCCAGAGGAAGACTGCAGATCACCACTCTCAACCAGACTGCAGACCACCACTCTTGACTGGGCTGCAACCACCACTTTTCAACCAGACTGCAATCACCACTCTTGACCAGACTGCAACAGCACTCTCACCAACAGGTTTTCCCCTCTCCTTTTCCTTTGGACTCAGGGGGTCCAAAGAACACCACTCTGTTCATGCCTCAGGGTGCTGGGTTATATATTTGGGTTTTGTGGGTTAAAACCAATTGTTTGTCTGTATAATCATACTTATTGTATTATTTTATTAAATTGTTATTCTGATTTATAATCTCTCTTTTGAGTTGAGTTCATTTACCTTTAAACCAGCACAGTACCTCAGCCTTATCCTCGTCTTTGGTAACTATGTTCCACTCCATGTCCAACAAAGAATGAAGGTTTTCCTTGCCCCTCCTTTTGCTATTGACATATTTTTAAAAACACTTTTTGTTGTCCTTACAGAAGTGGCCAGATTAAGTTCAAATTGTATTTTTGCCTCTCTAATTTTCTTTCTGCATGACCTAACCATATTCCTAAACATTTCATGAGTTGCCTGCCCTTTTTTCCAAAGGTGATACACTCTCTTTTTTTCCCTAATTTCCTGCAAAATCTCCAGGCCAGTTGTCTTCCCCACCAGCTCCTCTTTCGGCACATAGGGACAGCCTGCTCCTGTGTCTTTAAGATTTCTTTATCAAAGTATGTCCATCCTCCTTGGACCTCTTTGTTTCTAAGGGCTGTTTCCCAAGGTGCTCTCCGAACCAGCCTCCTGAATAGGCCAAAGTCTGCCCTCTGGAAGTCCAGGGTAGAGGTTTTGTTGATGCCCTTCCTTGCTTCACTGAGTATTGAAAACTTTATAATTTCGTGGTCACTATGCTCCAGACAGCCCCCAACCACCACATCTCCCACCAGCCCTTCTCTGTTTTTAAACAGCAGGTCTAATGGGCCCCCAGCCCTAGTAGGTTCATTTATCAGCTGCAACAGGAAATTATCCTCCATACACTCGAGGAATCTCGTAGACTGCCTCTCCTCTGCTGTGTTGAGTTCCCAGCAGACATCCAGCAGGTTAAAGTTGCCCACAAGAACAAGGGCTGGTGATTTTGAAACCTCCACCAGCTGCTTGTAGAATAATTCATCACCCTTTTCATCCTAGTTAGGTGGTCTATAACAGACTCCCACCAGAAGGTTGGCCTTGTTGGCCTTCCCCCTGATACTGACCCATAAGGACTCAGCCTTATAGACACTGACCTCAAGTTCTGGAGAGTCGTGAGACTCTCTAACATATAGAGCCACCCCTCCACCTCTCCTACCTCTCCTATATCTTCTGAAGAGCGTTGCAGCAATCCAGTCATGCGAGTCATCCCACCATGTTTCCATGATTGTAACTATGTCGTAGCTTTCCTGCTGCATGATGGCTTCCAGTTCCTCTTGCTTGTTTCCCAAACTGCGTGCATTAGTGTACATACACTTCAGCTGGGCTGCTGATATCACTCCTAACCCTGGCTTTCCACCCTTGAGCTCTTCTCTGGAGAGCCTCATTTCAACCCCTTCCCCCTTCAAACCTAGTTTAAAGCCCTCTTGATCAGCCCTGCCAACTTATATGTTAGGGTTCTTTTGCGCTTGCTTGATAGATGAAGCCCATCCAACCCTAGCAGGCTTAGTACCATAAATTTTGCCCCATGATCAATAAAAACAAAATTCTGCTGGTGGCACCAATCCTTTAGCCATCTATTGATAAAATGTGTTTTCCTACTCCTCATTCATCCCTGCTCCTGCAGGAACTGGCGAACACCACCTGTACTCCTGTCCCACCAATTCATTGATCCAAAGCCTTAAAGTCCTTTTTAGTTGCTCTGGTACCTCTTTTATCGATCTCATCGCTCCCAACCTGTACCACCAACAGTGGGTAATAATCAGAGGGCTGAATAAGCTCGGGGAGTCTCCTGCTAATATCCCTCACCTCAGCCCTGGGAAGGCAGCAGACTTCCCTGTGGATGGGTCCAGTCAGCATACAGGGCCCTCAGTTCCCCTCAGAAGGGAATCCCCCACTACAACTACCCTCTTTTTTTCTTTCTTAGTAGCTGCAGTTGTGATCCATCTAATAGACAGGGTGCAAACGAGAGACATCCAGGCAGATGTTTATCTTGAGTGTCATCTGCCTGACTCTCTAGGCCCAGAGCTTCATACCTGTTCTTTAAGGGCACCGTGGCAGGTGATGGGGGTCAGGAGGGCATTCTTCTACCTCTCTGTCCAGGGACCCGTTTCCATTCTCCCCCATCTACTTGGTCTGTTCAATCTGCCTGATGGCAAGAGAGGCAGGGCTTCTCTGACTCCCGCTGAACTTCTTTTGGGGTTGAAAGGATGCAACTTCACCAGTCTATTTCCCCTTCACTTTCCCTAATAGTCCTTAGCCTCTCTACTTCTTCCTTAAGCTCTGCCACTAAACAAAGCAAATTGTTCACCTGATCTCACTGTATACAGGTGTCTTTCGCATTGTCCTCTGGTACTAATGCAAGGCTCAGACACTCCCTATAGCCAGTGGCCTGGACAGCTGCGTCCTTCTTGGGGGGTTCTGTCTGGGTTAGAACACTCCTGCTGGCAGCAGCAGCAATGGCTTTTGATCCTTTGGAAACCATCTTGAGTTGGAGAGAGAAAAAAACCAAGAAAACAAACAAAAAAACCAACCACTAAACAAAACCACACACAGCTACCACACAACCCACCAGCAAAAGCCAGAAGAGTGGCTGTGCCCTTCCTGCTCACTCTGCCTTGTGCAAACTGCTGTGCCACGCCCTCACCGCGGTGCCATGTCCCTGTTTGCCCGCTCCTGTTTGCAATGCTCCCTAGAGATCCTTTAAATCACCTGCAAATGGACCTGGCATCGTCCCTTGCTTACCTGGTTGTCTCCCAAGAGTAGTCAAGCCCAGGTCAAAGGGTTTGCTCCCAAATATTTCTTCATGTATTTTTATTCAGTCTTTTCTACACTGGATGTCTGTTATCCAGGGTTTCATCATTGTAAACCTGTTCCCCTGCACCTTCCGTCTGATTCTGATGTCTTTGGTTTATCTTAGGACCCATGTTCCTTACATGCCTTTTCTTTAAATAATCCTTCCCAGTGGCCTGGACTCTACCTTCTGTTTTGCTTGTTTTCCCCACCAAGCACTTTTGCCTGGCTAGAGCTCTGCACCAGACACAGACTGTCCATTGCCGTACACAGGACCCAGCCTGATGCTCAGCCTCCATGGGCACTGCCTCTCATGGCACACCACACCACCTTCCATAAGCCTACTCACTGTGTTCAGAGAAGGGCACAGAAGGAAAAAGGCAGGTCCTGGAGGACTGAGTGATGTACCAAACCAAAACAAATTTGGCAGTGCTAAGTTCCAAATATTACAAAAGTGATACCATTTCCACAGAGGATATGAACAAGTACTTTGAACTGGGACACGTGCTCTGCCAGGAGGGTAGGCGCTTAAGCAAGTCCTCCCTGTGTCCAGCCCTCTAGGTTCAATGGCAACACTTGGCCACCTGGAAAAGTCACCTGACTTTGCAGACCTTCAGCTGACATCCAGAAAGCTTAACTGTGATGACAGCCAGGCTCAAAATCTCCCCTACACACACACAAGGCCTGCTGCTTCCCAAGTCTTGAGATGTCAACCTGGGCCCCAAGGGTTGCATCGTGGAGGCCAAAAAATAAACAGCCAAGCACTGCAGGCAGCTGCCGGGCACCCTGCATTCCCATGAGAAACTCGCAAAACTGGATAAACTGCGTCACAGCAGCCTGCAGACCGGAGGCCTGGATGGTTTAAAAATACTGCCTGCTGCAGATTTCCCAGGCCATATATAGTTCACACATCTCATGGTAGCAGGAAGGAGCTGCAAAGACACAGAGAGACAGAGAAAGAAGGAAGTAATGAGGGATGTGACTGCCAGCGCGCAACAAAACCAGGTTAAAAATAGCCTGAACTGCAACAGCTCTCTCCTACTGGGGGAAGGCAGAGCTGCTGGTCCTTCCTGGCCTCTTTGGCCCCTCTCTCAACTGCCTATTTTCTGCCGGGAGGAAAGGCAGGAAGAAAATTTTTGGTTCCTGTAGGCAGAAGAGAAAATGACAGCCCTGTTTGTTTTGATACTGGGCAGGCTCCCTGGGGCTTGCACTGACACCTGGCTAGTTCTGCAGAACCCCCTCCCCGAGGAGCAGGCTGAGGGCATGCAGAGAGCACAAGCTTGAAATGCATCACTCACACGCCCCAGCAGCAGCAGGCATAACCCTGAGGGATGTGGTGCCACACTGCCCTGAGTTGAGGTGCCATGCTGCCAGGAGAGGAATGCAGCCTGCACATTGAAAAGAGCTTTGAAACAAGTCTCATCTTCCTCCCCCCACCCTGTGCATGTTGAGTCCTGATATGGAGGCAAAGTCAAGCTGTCCAACCCTATTCTGGTAAAATAAAGAAAAATCACAAAAAACTTGTTCTGCCCATCACTTCTCCTCTCCCACAGTCTAGCCTCCCCAAAGCCATTGCAAAGGGAAAGCAGCCACATGCCAAATGGAGTTATTTCTCTGTAAGGATCTTCTCCATCACCTTGTCCTAGCCCAGTCCTCCGAAAGGAAAACAAGAA
Organism: Pseudopipra pipra; assembly: GCF_036250125.1. Lineage (NCBI taxonomy): Eukaryota > Metazoa > Chordata > Aves > Passeriformes > Pipridae > Pseudopipra > Pseudopipra pipra. The sequence continues at coordinate 63,202,091 of NC_087551.1, forward strand.
TATGAAGTTGTGTGCCATCAGACCAGGGTGTGTGACTCTAGCCTCCTGAAATCCTCTCACTTGTTGATATTTCCAGCAGCCAGGTGAGCACTGTCTGACCTGTGGCTTGGGTGGAAAGAAAGATATGTTGGTGTGTCTCCAGAGGCCAGGCAACTCCTCATGGGGCCAGCTTTAATGAATGAATTAAATTAATTAATTCTTTCTTTTATTCCTGGTCATTTACATCACGCAGACCTGGGTACCCCAGCTGCAAACAACTTCTGTCAACTCCTAGATGCTGACACGAGGCACTGAGAGGGGTCCAAGCCAAAAGCCCAGATTCCAAACATCCCTGAACTCTGGAGAAGTTCAAATCAGAGCACACATCTTTAGTGAGAAGAGGAAGGCTGTAATATGATCCTAGCCCTGGGCAATAGAGGTAACATTCCAGTGTGGTCTGAAGGTGACTTCCAGAATATGTGGTGTGGAGCAGAGTGGAGGAGGAGAGGGAAAAGCAAGAAGGCATTTTTCATATGTAAAAAAAAAAAAAAAAAGCACTTTAAGGGGAGCTGGGTGTCTGCTGTCTGTGGTGGGAGGGCGAGAAAGGTTGCTGACAGAGTAAAGGGGGTTAAGAGAGATGAATGAACTCTGAATGGAACTATGAGTGGTACCAAAGAGCCCTGTAGGCTGTCAGAGAGATGCTGTGAAGGAGTGGAAAGACCAAGAATGCATTCAGGGAAAAGTCCATCACAGCACACCTGTATGTCTATGAGATCTTGAGACTATAGAGGCATTCAGGATCACACACTCTCTGCAGTGCTCTCTGCCTCCTTTTCATATGGATCAATACCCTCCTAATGCCTCAGGTCCAGTTCTGTTTGCAGGGCAAGAATGCCTTCACCGAGATGGGCAGCACTGGGTGCTGCCAGTGCCAGTGTGGGGGATAGGGAGCAGTATCAGTTCCTCTGCATGCTGCCATCATTTCCAGCTAGTGGAACAGGTGGAATTTTCCCTCTGGAGCACAAGAAGCTGCATTCTGCTCCCTCAGCTCTCCATCGTCTTGGGTCTCAGTTCATCACTTCAGCTTGCAAGAATTAAGGTGGGGCACTAACCATGTCAGGGTGTAGAAGCACAGATGCCTTTTTTATTCCACATCATAATACGGACTCTTTGATCCTTGCTCCCAGAAAGGCTCCCTAAATGGCCACAGAGAGACAGCAAACAGCCTAACTGGGTTCCCCTAATGCTAGATCAACATGCTGAATGTAATTAGACATATCAACCTCTGTACAAAACAGAGGAGGAATATTTAGCCTGAATTTAGAGGGCACCAGTCTGCAGGATTGGGAAGCCACCCCCATCAGATTACACAGGGTTAAGGTTTAAGGTCAGGGCAGTGCACTGCTTAAGGTGATAGCAGCTCAGGCCTTGACCGAAGGAGGGTGTCATGACAACCCCAACTGTGACCATGCATGAGGTGTGCATGCAAAGGTGACTGTGTGCGCAGCACATCCCTCTCATGGGCCACAGGAATGAACTCCCTGGTGATATCTAACCTCCTTTTGTCCAGCTGATGGTGACTGGTTATATAGCTTTTGTGCCATGCCACGTCACTGACTTCCTGGCTCTCACTTCCTCAGTTAATGAATGCTACCACTAATTAACTGACAGTATTGGAGCTATTCTTGGCCACAGGTGGATCTTACTGAGGTCATACTGGTTGTTGGTAATATAATTTATTACCCTGTGAGGTACTTTGGGATATAGAGTGAGAAGGCCACTTGAAAAGTGCCAAAACAATAATCCAACTCAGGATTTTCTCAGCAAGGTAATATGTTCCATACTTGCTGTGCCTCTGAGAAATAAGGCATCGAAGTTGCGTTGGCTCTGGTGGAATGCTGTAAAGATTTCCAAATACACTGATGGAAACAGAGGAGTACTGTGCACAAAAGGTGGGTCCCTTTTTAGAGAAAAAGAAGGGCAAAGCATTTATTTTTTCTTAGAGCAACTCTGAAGACAAAAAATCCCATCCTGTGGAAAGGCACTCATCTGCAAAAGGGAAGTACTGTGCTTCAGGCAGGCGGGCAGCACAGCAGCGGGGTCATGCCATCTGGCCCATGTTAGGGCTGGAGCTGTACTCTAGATGAACTCTACCAAATTAGCTGTACATGATGCTGCATTCCCTCCTTTCTCGGAGGATCAAAGTAGCTGGATCCAATCCCAGCTTTCTGCAGATAAGCGGGTCACAGGACTAGTTTGCACCTCTGTGCTGCTTGTAATACACTGTGTTACAGATTCCTCTGGATTTCCTAGTTTGTGCCCATATGCACTGGATACTGCTGGTCACATTTTTTCTCTTTAGTCCTCTGAGCTAATCTAGGGACCTGGGATACTTCCACAGACTCTTACTTGCCAGTACAGACTCTTTGGCAGTGCTATATCTGATTACAAACTACTACCACTGTTCTTGCCCACATGCATTTTATGTTTCCTTGTTTTATCTAAAAAGCTCATTCTTTCCTTGAAAAGGCTTCTCCCGCCAGCACAGCAGCATGAGGGCAGGCACAGCAGCTCAGCAGCCTGGCTTGGATTAAACAGTTGCTGAATTGTGGAGGGAGAAAGGAAGAAAGACAAGGCTATCTGGTTTGGTAAGCCATGAGGCATCCTGAAGGCCTAAGCAAAATGCATGTGAAGAATAGGAAGGAGGGGGGAGGCAGCAATAATTGGAAATCCATTTCACTTGTATAAAAGTGCTAATTAGTTGTTTATCTGCAGGCACACTGAGGGCTTCACAAAGGCACACACAAGTTACAGCGACTAATTACTAGCAGGGTCTGGGAGACTGTCTTCGTAATTCAAATTTCTGATCAAGTGGCAGCAGTAGGTGATTCAAAAACAAAAAGGAGAATATATACATATCTATCCTTCTTTAAAAAGATAATGTAATTTTGTGTCATAGGACTGGGTGATAAACTGATTGTAATTTTAACCGTTGCTGTTTAAGCAACAGATACATATCCAATATGTAAGTAGTAGCTTTAAAGCAAGTAATTTTTCTTACCTATGCAGTTTAGAAGGAGACACATGTTGAAACTATGCAAAAATTTATGTCAAATTTGGCAAATAGTTTTGGATGAAAAATAGAAGTAAAATTGAGAAAAAATATTTTAAGAAAGATTTATTTGAATTTTGAATGATAGTTTGTGAACTGTGTTCCTATTTTAATTAAAAAAAAAAGGCCTGATTTGTCCAGAGTACTCTGTTGATTTGAAGAGAAATAATTTTTTCCTGTTCTCACACTCAGTATAGCGGCAATTGAGAGAACATGCTCCCATCGTCCCTCTTTCCCGGGACATAAAAAGGTTTTAAGAACTGAATGAGGGAGACATTTAAACAGAGGCATTCTATGAACAAAGAAAAAACATGTAAATGCTTTGGATAAAGCATTTACATTAAATTACATTAAATGCTTTGGATAAAGCATTTAAATGTTCTATTTCACCTGTCAAAAATACATCGAGTATAATAATAGAATGGTACTCAATTAGACTCGCACAGCTCCAGTGGGATTGGAAGCATCCTGAAGATTTTGGCCTGGGATCCTTCTTTACAATGTGCTTTTTAGCGAATCTGATACTGGAGCAGTGAACACCATTACCTAAATGAAAGTGCTTTTTGTAATTATTTTGAAAGACTATTTTTGACAAGTCTGCTTAATTGAAAATGATTTCCAATGAGTGTATTTTAAAAGCAACACATTTGTATTTTCTTGTTGCGAAAAGTTCCACTCACAAAAATATTTGGTATTAAAAATTACTCGTGACCTCTTTACCAGAATATTTTTTTTTGCCAGAAGATTGTTTAACACAGCTCGTGAGTGTTGTGTAGCCTGTGTCTAAGCTGTGTTCCTTACAGACAGTGACTGTGGCATTTTCTGTGCTCTGCTAGGAGGCTGAAAAACACCTGTAAACAAGAGTTTGGAGGCACTGCTTCCCAACATTTATTGAAACTCCCATTTCCATGTTCTGCAGGTCACGAAAGATCTGCTTTTTCTTTTTCCCCCAGAATATTGCAGCCAAGAAGCCAACAGAAAGGTTTGCTGAAATGTTTACACGGAGAAAACAGAAAAAAAAAGGAAGAGAATAAAGTTCCAACTGATGCCAACAAATTGTATTTGGTACAGTACAGCATGTTGCTCACAGCTGCATTCAGAGAAGAAGAAAACATTTTGCTGGGTCTAAGGACTCCCTGCACAGGAATGGGCTTCCCGCAGGGAGAATGTGCAGTGCCATGCAAGCACTTCACAGCAGTGAAGCACAGGATCATATGGCAGCCGTTTGCTGTAGAAAGTCTTCCCTTTTCACTTCACAAGTCACAAATTCAAAGCAAAAAGTTGCATAAAATAGAGCTGTAACTCTATACCTAAATCTGCAATTCAGTTATAAACTGAGCACCTTGGCCATCAGCCACAATAAATTAATATTTCTAAAAAAAAGAGTTCATATTTCCAAAATGAAAAATTGAAATCCAAGACCAGCCCTTATTTACCTGGGTAATGACCACAGACAAACTCACAAAAACCCAAATTCAATTACCTGAAATGCTATTGCTTCATAGTACTTTAGTCTTCTAATTTGGACATTCTTGATGCAAAAAAAGGGAAGTGCAAGACCAACATTTTTTCCTCTGCCATCAAACTCAGTTTTGCAGCTTTTGTTGAGCAAAATGCTTTTTTATTTCACATTTGTATCTACTTAAACAACTTACCTTATAACATAGCTGCTAAGATCTGAGGGAACAGGAAACTGGAAAAAAAAAGTGGGGAGGGGGATAAATTAATAATAAGTTGAAGAAAAAAAAACCCTGAAATTGAAAAAAAGCAAACTCAAATAGAAAAAAAACCGCAAATAAATCTTTGATCATACAAAATACGTTTTGTGAAAAAGAAAGGATTTATCTTTCACCCTTCTGCATATGCTTTTTTTTTTTTAATTTTTACATCCAAAAGTTCACAAGAGAAAGTCAAGTAACAGTGATGAATAACTGACATCCAGTGTGAAAAAAAAAATTTAAAAAAATGCAAAATACTCATGAAATTGGGGATTTGAAGGGGATTTACACTCACTCCTGGGAGTATCTTGAAAAGAAAATGAAGTGCTTACCATAAGTAGAGAGTAGAGTCACAATCCACATCAGGGAAGGTACAAAACTTTAAGACATGAACCAAGGCTGAGGAAAAAGTCTTTATGAAATTAGCAGAGCCAAACTTCAGTCAACCAAGTAGAAGACTCTCCTTTCAATCAGTTAATTTAGATAGCCAGTCCCTTCCAGCTCGACAGCCATCTGCACCTCTTTAAGTTGTCATATTTGGTTTGACTGAAACGTTCACATAGAAAAAACCCCAGAACTTTGAGAGAGCAAGAACCCTACTGACAAGCTTTGTAAAAATCAAATCTATTAACCAAAAAAAAAAAAAAAAGGCAGCTAAACAAAGAAGGTAATAGACAGACATTTTATTGGGGTAGGTTTTATTGTGAATTGTGAATGGCACAGTAACCAGTTTACAAAGGCTGACCAACTACATTAAACAAGACAATTACAAACTTCACCCCAACAATTTTATAATGTGCCTCTTTTGTAGCATTCGTTGGAATGACCCTCCAAATAACCAAAAAACAGGGAATATTGTTCATGTGGAATCACCATTCAAACATTCCTGTCATCTTCCTAATGTCACCACACCGACCTGTCAGTGCCCTGCAATGGAACACTTTTGCACGGCACTTTATCAGGGTGTCTTGCATGGGGTTATTGCAACTTCCAGCGGTCCTGAAATGCTTCCTTGAGTCTTTGCATGCACGCTGTGCCACTCTGACACTCAGAGAGCTCTCTGACAGGGATCTCACTCTTCTGCTTATGAAAACATTCATTAATGTTACCCTTAGCAAAACAATTAGAAACTAAATACATATTCTCACAGAGCAGATACACAACTGCACATAGGAAGGCATATATAAATGACATCTGCCAATACACTTAGTCGAAAAGCCTAGCTGAGATACAAATTTCACAAAAAAGCATATCTTCTATTTAGATATATCCGCACTACCTGCAAATTGATTATAAATTTGCATTAAAACATAAAATATATTAAGACCAAGTGTCCAAATTAAGTCTTTTTCAGAACAAAACAAAAGTAACTGTCTAAATATTTGCCTCATCTAAAGAACCTTAGTTTAAAATGCAGGTAAGTTAAAATTAGCATTTATCTACACAGCAGAAATTCTGGTTGATATTACAGTACTAGATTTCTCATATGAAAAATACAAGATATGAAAAGCTGCAGAACCTGAGAAGACAACTAGTAATACTGAAAAACACTTGGGAATTTCAATGGTACATGGCTGCAGGTCTTAGCTTTAAAATTTTTTGAGGATTTATGATCCAGTTCCAAAGAAACAGTAAAATTGTGGGCATAAAGAATTACTTAATAAAATCCTTGCTTAAATTTTTACATATAACTAAAGAATGTGGACTCAGCGAAGCAAAAAGTGAAAATGTTAGCATCTTTTTAGTTCTCATTTTAGTGTATCCTTTTTTTTTTTTCTACTTAAACAGATGCAGATGGGAAGTTCCTCTCCTAGTAATGGTGTCACAAAGGGATGATATTTTGTCACTGAAGATGACAAAGAGATATTGCAGAGTCTCCATCCCTGGAGAGAGTCAAAAGCTGTATGGACATGGTCCTGGATCACCTGCCCTCACTGACCCTTCTTGGGCAGGGGGTCAGACCAAATGGTCTCCAGAGGTCCCTTCCAACCTCAAACATTCTGAGCTTCTGTGGTCTTCACTAACAAGAATGACATGTGATGTTGCAAGATCATATCTACTAATCACAACTCAATACTGTGTATGTGATGTACAGTGAAAGGAATTCAAGTATTTTTAACAAGAAAAAAGCCAAACAGAAATAACTATGATATTAAATAATATTTGATTATTAAATTCTGATCTTTCAGGTGAATGCCTTAATGCATTTTAAATCCTATAAGACTGAAGAAAATTTTCTCTTGCCTGAGTTCTGTAAGTCTTTATTTGATGATGAGCAGACAAAACAAGGGTGATAGCTTACAGCTCTAAACATTGCATTTCACTAATGGTTCATCATGGCATACATGATTTCACATGTAACATGTAACAAAACTGTCACTGAGCACCCCTACTCTGCTCTATGTGTTTTACAAGAAAGAAGAACTCCACAACACAAGGATGTAAACTTAGAAATTTTCTATCTGAATCATCAGTGGGGCCTTTCCTTTTCCCTAGACTGAGTCTTCTTGAGCAGTGACTCCATATAAAACCAAAAATCACAACATCTGTTTTTCAGTGCATGCCATTCTTTATGCTTTGTCAGGAATGCTCACCCACAGTTGGCTCCTCTAGTCCCATTTCAATCTTTGTACTGGTGAAGAGCCTAAACCAGGAAGAAATGGCTGGACTTTGAATACATGGTCATCCTTAATAAATTTTCCGTGCACTGCATATACTACATCCCTCTGTTTCTTCCTTATCCATGTCCTGGCCAGGATGAACTCTCCAACAGCCCCAAAGTGGATCCTCACATCTTGCATGCAACAGCAATCATTCGCCTTCACATCAGTGGTCGAGCAAAAGTACAATCATTCCCAGTAAACTGTGCCTAAAAGAAGAAGATTTGCTGATAAAAATTTGAGGTGTAAGAAAAGTTGCTTCTGCATTAAGAAGTGTTGGGCAGTTTTAAACAAAATATTATCTCACCCTACCTCTTGGAGACTGTAATATTTTTCCAGCTCCCCCTTCATAGTTCCCCACAGTTTGCAACTGCATTTGGCAAAAGCTTATCTTCCACAGTCTGAATGTGCAAGAGTTTTGTTTATCTATCATGTTCATTATTATGTGATTAGACAGTAGCCACCACCTGTTGTAACTATGATGTGAAATGAGGAATGTGTAAAGATTTACTGCTCACTGTCTAAACGCAGCTTGGAAATATATCTCTACAGGAATAAACTTGCTTTTCAACTTAAAAAGTGTAACATACAGCTTGCTTCAGAATAGAGGAAAATAAACGTAGCAGGAAATCCCCATGTTGACACACTCAGATTGGTGCCACTGTTCTGACCTAATCAGAGAAGGAAATGACTTACAACAGACCTACAAGCTGGGGTCAGCAGCCTCCGTGAAGCAGCAGCCAGGGGTTTTCAAGGCTTGGACTTGACCTTCATGGTGGCATTCAGTCACTTCTATAGCATCTCCTCAGACTCCCAGTTTGTTAGAAATAATAGAGCCAGAGATGAAATTAAGAAGCAAAGTGTTACAGTGGAAGCCAAGTAAGGCTGGTTTCTTCCTTCCTGCTAAACCACTGATGACAAGACTGCTTTATTCCCTCATGGGTTTCCACGGCTCCTCCAACACCTTTCTTCCTGGACAAAAGATCATATACTCTCATTTGTCATGCTTTGCCTTCTACAACTGTTTCACGATCCACTGATCCACCTTCTGATTACAGCCATCCATTGCCATAAAAGACACTTCTCATAACACCTGAGAGGGCTTGTGGGTGAAGGTAAAGCTGCGGGTGGGCAGCATTGCACACATATCTGATTTTGGGAAGGTGGGAGAGAGAAAAAGTGCCCAAGTGGTGGGTTGAAAGTATTCCCTCCAGCCGTATTTGGGTTGTGGAGAGGAAAGACATACACACTTCAGCCTCATCACAGTGTGCTCTGGCCCACTGCCTGTCTGTGTTAGTGGGAGATCAGGACCTGGGGAATGCTGCTGTGCTCTCTGGCAAACCATTGCTGTGCCCTATGGGAATGCTAGTTCCTTCTTAGGGTATGGCAGGATGCCAGAGCCTCAGTGAAACCACGTAAAGGTTGTTTGCAAACTAAATGATTCTATGATTCTATATGGAGACAGTCATACACCAAACCGAGGTGTCTGAGAGAAGATGCAAGTCTTGCGTGGCTTCCCCATGGTCCATGTCCCTCACAGGCTGGTTCAGAGGCAGGGACAGATTTAAGGAGTGGTATCAGGGAATGTGAAAATCCTCGCATTTTCAGCTGTCAAAGCTCATTAGGATTTTACCTACATGCCTTCTCCCAGCAATAGCAACTTAGCAGCATAGTGCCCCAAGACACAGTATCAGCCCCAAAAACTGCTGACGGCTGGGTGCCCCCTGGGCCAATCAACCCCCTCACAGCTACTTCAAAGATGTGAGTCCTCCCCAGAACTTATTCATGAGTTTTCTTTAGAGTCTTCCCAGCTGAAAAGTACAGTAACATTAAATCTCATACGCTTTTTTTTTTTTTTTCCCCAAACAAAGTCTCCAAGCCTGACAGGCAAGGACAGGGATGGGATTAGGCAAACATCCTATACAGACGGTTCCTCTTTCTGTTTGTCAGCTTGTAAGTGCTTTCTCTTCTGGAACTATACAGTACTAACTGAGCCGGAAACAGCTATTTAAAAAGTGATTATAGTGTGACATTTTTGTTTGACCTAACATCAAGCCATGTGCAGCTTAAATGTCAGCAAAGCTATTTACTATAGGGACAGACAGGCCCTAGCATGCTTACACTTACCCAGCGTCTTAAAACTGATTGCTGTCTCCACTCATTGCACATGAATGACACCAAAGCCAAGATGTAAAGTATAGTGCTCTGTGAGATGTGATGATTGACTAATATGCTGGGTGGCACAATGCATTCAGCAGGAGGCTCACAGGGAGGAAGGCAAAATAATGGATAATTAAAGTCAATCTCAGGTTAGAAAGCAGGGGCCCATGCAAAAGATTTCCTTGGATTAGCAAGAACATGCCAATAGCTGGTGTGTTTTGTCCAGAGATGTCTGAAAAGCTCAAATATTTGGACAAAATTAGCAAAGCAGATTTTTTTATTAGTGTAGGAGCTGTACTGTTCACAGGACAGAGGAGGGAGTGCAGCTCCCAGCTGTGGCCAGTGGCCCTGCCCTTAGAAGACCCCTTGAAGCCCCTGCAGCAAAGAGCTGTGGCCTGAGGGTGTACCCCGCTCTCTCCCCCCACGCCGGGGCTGGCAGGGAACAAATCAGGCCGCCCAGCTGTGGCTGCCTGGCAGGGTGATAGAGGGGAAGGGAGGCTCCAGAGCCGTGTCACCAGCCATCAAAATAATAGCCGAGCAGTGGGGAAGCATGAGGCCAAAACAGCTAATTATGTGCGTCTCTCCCTGTGTGAGAACCGACAGGAATGAAGCGGCTTCAGATCCCACAAGGATGCAAGAGCACATACAGCTAAAAAGAAATAGATAGAGTTAGGTAGTACTAGGAGTTCTCTCTGGAAGACAATGAACTCTTTTGCAATGGATGGAGATAAGGGCGCTTGTAGGTCCTTAATGGGACTAGCGGCATATATCTGGACAGCGTTCCAGTCTGACCTTCTTCTCAGAGCCTAAAATAACAAACAAATCAGTGTGCCTTTATTTTGAGAAAACGTTGCTCACAGTAATAAGGGTGGGTGGGGGCACTCAAAAGGAAGTAGAGCTGTGATAAAACTTCCATTTTGTTCTTTCTTGCATGTCAGAAAAAAATGTACATTATAATTCAGAGTGCCTTTCAAGGTTTATTTTTCTTTACATTGTTACATGCCCGATCACATCTGATTTTGGAAACTAAGCAGGGTCTGACTTGGCTGACATTTGGGAGACTGCTGAAAATTCAGGAGACTGAGCCGGATCTGTGTGCTCATTATATGAATGTGCAATGCCTAAAAGTATGATGGGGGGAATGACTAGAATATTCATAGCTTTTCTATATCTTAAAATACTGCTTTTCTCCCCATTTAGCAACTGAAAAAACACTATGACTGAAAATAACATCATGAATATTAAATGAGCAATTTTTCAAATAATAAAAAGCTTCTGAATATTGGTTAATACTTTCCAAAAAGCACAGAAAAACCCTTTGAGCAAACTGATCATCAGATCATCAGAGATATTGTCTGCTTGCTATTTACTTTACTAAGTGCTGACATGTAGGGGACTGTTAAAATCCCTTCAAAAAAATCATTTAAGTGAAACATGTGCATGTGCAATAAACAGTATAAACAGTATAAACTTTTTAACAGAAAAGATATGAGAGGTAGCCAGAGGATTTTTTACACACAGGATTTACTCTTTTCTTGGTGTTTCCAGTGACAAAGGGCTTAATTATAACAAAGCTCCTTCATTCTCACTTTACCTTAGAAAATTTCCAAAGATCAAGGCTGATCTGTTACTGTTTTTCTTTGAGGCTCCCAAGCAAGAGTTAAAATTTTAAGAAAAGTTTCCTTCTTTAAAAATGCTCATTAGTTAAAACAAATACAATTTTTAAAAAATAACAACTGTAGCTAGAACTCCCTTCCTCTTTTGCTCTCTTATCAAATGTCATCAGTGGGTACCTCTCAGATCCTGAGCAGGCCTTGCAGTCCAGGGTGAGCTCCTTTTTTTTTTGTCACCTCTTCCCCATGCAAAAGTTAAAAAGGCAAAACCAATAGTGAATTTGTTATAAAGTAAACAAACATCAAACAGATCTTTGAGTATCTGTCATCCATCCTTAAACAAGAAATAAATATGATATGGCAAAGCAAGGCAAGATTCACAGGCTGTAAGCCTCTCCCATGTAGTGCCCAAGATGCCCTCATTCAGTTTTGCAGCCCTTCTTTGTTACAGCAAAATGTAAGGGATTTCTAAATCCTAATTTGGATGCATCCCCCAGCAGCAGAGACAAACCAACAATTACTGAAGCAAGGCAAGTTGTTTTCAGTTTAGCAGGTTTTTTTCTAAGCCAGGCTTGTGGTTTCATTTAAAGTTTGAATGCTTCCATTCTCTGAGAAGGCCAGTGGCTTTTCAATAGCAGAAGATCAAATGATGTTAATCGGGCAGTGTGACCTAATCCTCTAATTCAACTGTCTTTTTACATTAGAAATGTTCTGCTCATGTAAGATTGATTTGCTCTTAAATTGACTTTTTTTGTTGTTCATTTTTAAAGGTGCTATTCTAAAGTTCTACTCCTGGCTCTGCAGATATGTTACGCAAATAAAATAAGACCACTTTTTCTCCCTTTTGAAGGGTTAAATAGGATAATCTGATAGAAAATCTCTTGCTAATTACAGAAAGCCCAAGATGTTATGCAACAGCAGCAAGAAGAACATTTTTCTTTTTTGGTAGTGATCCCACAGGTTAGCTACACTGAATGTAGATACTCTGGACAGCTATTGCCAACTATGGGAAGGCTACCATAAGTGTACATTCTCTTCAGCCTTCTGATATGCCTTCCATTGGAGTTCGCACACATTTCACCAAAAACTGAAACAATCTTCTCATTTCATTTTTGTTCCCTTGTTTTTTCCGATGCGGTGGTTCTGTTGCAGTGCCACATGTGAGGGGACTTCCACAACACTGCTGGGAAAGGGCAGCTGTCCCAGTGCTCCTCTGCAGCTTTCTCCTTTGGAGCCCAAAGACCAGACTCTCCTGAAATGTTTGGCTTTGCGGTCAGACGAGCGTTAATGGCCAGCATAAATGAAGTGTCATTCACTTACCCCTAAGCTGCATATGGCCAATATTTACAGATAATAACCAGACCACAGGTAACATTATTAGTGTTAACCTACTTCCCATGAGGTGTAGAACATGAATGGGCTTTTCAGCCTGCAGAAGAGAAGGTTCCTGAGAGACCTCACAGCAGTCTTCCAGTATCTAAAGGGGCCTGCAAGAGATCTGGAGAGGAACTCTTTACAAGGGCATATAGTGACACTGTCTGAAAGAGAGTAAGTATAGATTAGATATTAGGAAGAAATTCTGCCCTGTGAGAGTGGTGAGACATTGGAACAGGTTGCCCCGAGAAGTTGTGGATGCACCATCCCTGGAAGCATTCTAGGACAGGTTGGATGGGGCTTTGAGCAACCTGGTCTAGTAAAGGTGTCCCTGCTCATGGCAAGGGGGTTGGAACTAGATGATCTTTAAGGTTTCTTCCAACCCAAACCATTCTGTGACTCTGTGAAGTCCACTGAACTATACAACTTTTTCTTTTCTTTTTTTTTTTTCTCCCACCAGATGAATCCCATCAATTAATTACTTTTCCTGAAGATATTTTGCCAACATAAGGTTTATTGTGTCCATATTGGCAGAACACATAAGAGTTTTCAAAACCCAATTTGTTATTGTTGGTGCTACGTTACTTAAACCACAAACGGATCAAGATTCATGCTATGAGTAGTTAATGGGTCTGCTCTCAGTTGTCTGACATCTGGAGAGATGATTTTCATATTACTGAGCCAAGCGTGTGAAGCATTCCCTTTTCCCCAGAGCTATTTCTTAAAAAAATGGAAGCACAATTTCAGGCTGGCATTGGGCAGCAGCAAATGCAGTCGAAGCAGAATTCTGTGGACAGAGAGCGCCATCTCCAGCTACTAAATCAGAATTACTCGGTGGTGACAAATCAATTAATTTGGAATTTCTCCTTTGGAATTGCCATCTGTTCTGGAAAAGATGGAGAAAAAGCCAGCTGAGACTGATGAAAGATTGAGATTTAAGCCTTAACACTATCTTAATATCCTGTAGGGAGACTTTGCTAATCCTTGCTAAAGTTTCTGAGTTAAATGAAAAAGCCACTTAAAATTGCATGGAGATAAGCATCCCAAATTTGTTTCTTTTTTTTCAGGCTGCTTAGTAAAGAATAAAATCATGATAGAGCTAAAATTTGTACTATATTAGTGTCCTCCAGCCTACAGAAAGTCTATGTTTCTAATATTCCACATGATGCATTTGATAAGTACTTGAAAAAGCTCATAAATGATACCTCCAGTACTACGTCAGAAAAACCAGGTAGCAAACCAGTGTCAGTAAGCAATATGCAAAAACAACACACAGAGTGCATGCAGAAGAATTATATACATGCAAATGTTACAAAACTAACAAATATTAAAAGATACACTACATAAATATTACATGAATACATTTTATATAAAGACAAATATTACAAAATACTAAAAATATTACATTTTTACAAAATCACAAAAGTTACATAAATACCTATACAAAAGAATTACAATGGTTGTATAAAGTGTATTATTTTGTGTACATTTTATCCCATGTAAATGGTACATATGTCAGGGTATACCTTTAAAGAAATAAGTGTTGCAAAAATAAGTCAAGACGTTATTTATAGCTGATGCCCGGAAATGCTTCTCCACCACAATGTCAAATGATGTTGTTGCCATCCTGTCGCCCATCAGTTTTCCATACTTTCCAACACCATGGGAAACCTTGGGTCTTCAGAGCATTCACAGCTCCAAAGGGTTCAAATCGAGCAGAGATATTAAGTGCATTAGAAAATCAATCTGTGAATGAGAGTATGCTGCTTTTGATAGTGTTTTCTGAACTAAATGGAGGGCTGAGATCAGTGCCTCAGTAATGTCCCACAAGAGTTTGTTCTAGAAACCTATCTTAAGGACACCAGTGGCAAAGAATTTGTCAGACAATAAAACTGAAAATCATGCCTCCTCGTGTGTGCTGTAGAAGACTCATCCATATTAAAGAATTATTAATGGATTTGCAAAAGCAAATGGATTTAAAAGGCTACAAATACTAAATATGTACATTGAATAGATACATTCAAGAAGGGTTAAAAGACAAAGCAGCCTTAATACGCTCCTAAACTGGATACAGCATCTTATTTAAAATGCAAATTAATAACTTACTCTGTATGATTTTCATGACTGAGTTCAGAAGGCATTTTTTTCAGCTGTTAAAGAAACAATAAAGATTCTGTTTGCAGCCACAAAAATAAAGTTGATGAAGCTAATACAGAGAGACCTGTACAGATCACGAAGGCAATCAAGAACAGCTGGCATTGATTTATGAAGAAAAAAACACACTTGGTCAACTTGATTGCACCCTATAATGGAACGGCTGGTTACATGGACAAGGATGGAGGAGTGGGCACAATAGATCCTGACTTCAGTACAGGGATTGAAATGATTTCCTGCAGTACTTTCACTCACAAAGTGAGGAAATATGGCATGAACAAGCTGTTTGCTAGATGCATTGAAAACTACCTAGGCTGACGGGCTCAGTGGGTGGCAACTGGTGGCTTGGCAATGTGCCTGAAGGCCCATAGCACGTTCAGTACTTTAGGGGTTGATACTAGGGTATATATAGTGCATTGTCTTCATCAAAAATGTGGACCATGGGACAAGATGCACTCTCTGGCTATTTCAAGGTAACAATAAGTTAGGAGGGATGGTTGACACACTAAACAGTAAAGCCTAAGTTCTGAGAGACTTTGAGAATCTTCAGGACTGGGCTGACAGAAGCCTTAACACGTTCAACATGGAGAAACACAAGGATAAATGCTCAATCCTGGACCTATGGCCGAATAAGCCCTTCCATTGGTACGAGCTGGGAAGAAAACAGGCTGGCTATCAGCTTCATCGAAAATGACCAGGGGTTATGTGAAAGCTGAGTCCAACACAAGCACATAGTGTGCTCTCATCCCAAAGATGGGAAATCACACAGTAGCCTACATTAGGAGTGTGGCCAATAGGCTGAGGAAAGTTACTGTCCCCCTTTGCTTGGTGTTGGTGAGGTGCTGGCTGGACACAGGGCCCAGTTTGGTGCTTCCTCAGATCAAGACAGGGCAGCTCCAGTGAACACTATCAAGACAATCAGGACCTAAATCACATCATCTTGAAGGAGATGTTGAGGTATCCTGGGACTGTCTTGCCTATTGAAGAGTGTTGGGGGTCATATAACAACAACATTCAATTACTTGAAGGGGGATTGCAAATATGGCAGAGCTAAACTCCCCTTGGTAGTGGTATGCATTACAACAGGAAACCACGGGCACAAGTGGCGCAGAAGGTCCAAAGAAGACATCATGAAACAAATTATTTACATGGAAGGTAGTTAACCTGGACAAGCTATGTAATTTTTATTTTGCATGGTTTCAAGAGCTGTCAAGACAAAACTGCAACAGATGTGATTCACTTCAAGCAGGGAAGCTGGACCGCAATACCAGAAGCCCCTTACAACCTTTATGATTGCGCACAGGTGTAAAGGTGATGACTTTCCTGGTCTAGGATTCTTGTTCATTGTTGGAAGACAGCCTTAAAACGGTCACCAAAATAGTGTCTGGACTTTATTATTAATTTATGATTTTAGGCATATGCATGAGCAAAAATAAAAATACTCTGCCATCTGTTGATATCTGGCAAACTGCAGAGGTTGTTTTCTGAAAAAAAGACTATTTCATCACCACATTTAAACTGTTACTTGCTATTGCAGTCAGCAATATAAAAATAGCAAAGAAATGTAAGGTATTTTGAAAATCCACCAACTGTCAAGTGATTCAGTGTGTTATTTATTCAACTTGTAAAAGTGGTGGAAGTGCCTGTAGCCAGACTCTGTGAGTCCCCAGAATAATTTAAAACTCATTAGCAACCCTGATAACTAACCTATCTTCTGTTAATAATATACATGAGTTTGCAATATCTACCTTTCGCTTTTTTTTTTAAAGTATGATAAAGGTCACCGAGATGCTCAGTTTTGGCTGCGGTATGAGTTATTCCTGCCTTCGAGACTGTCTTTCAGTCCTCCCCGCTGCACCCTGGGACAAGAAAGGACAGGCCGCCCACCTCCCCTCCCCTTTCACGACCCGTGAGCAGCCCAGCTTCTCTTGCTGTTTTCCCGTTGCAATCGCAGTCCGAAGCATTCTTTTTTTATGCATCCCCGAGGAGGCAGAGCTTTGGGAGCGCTGTTCCGCCACACACCCCGCACCCCGCAAACACCGCTTCCCTACAACCCGCGCCCTCCTCCCAGCGCTCAGCTGGAAACGGGGCGGGCAGCGCAGCACCGGCCCGGCCTCCCGCTTCCTTCCGCTCTCGGCAGGAGGAGGTGGAGCGGGCGGAGGCAGTGGCTGCCGGGCGGTGGATGGCGGCGAGCGGCGGCGCCGGGCTGCTGCCCTTCCTGCGCCTGCTGGGGCAGCTCAAGGTGGGCGCGGGCGCTGCGCAGGAGGGGCCCGGGGCAGCGGGGCGGCAGCGGAGGCTGCCGGGGGGTGCGTGTGCCCGCCGGGGGGTGCGTGTGCCCGCCGGGGTGTGCGTGTCCCCGCCGGGGTGTGCGTGTCCCCGCCGGGGGGTGCGTGTGCCCGCCGGCCTCCCGCGGGGCCGGTTTCCCCGGCAGTGCTCTCCCCGGTGGAGGCCGGCGGAGAGCCGGTGCCTCCGCCCGAGGTGTGCGTGGCGGCCCCGCCGCGGCGCCTGCGGAGCGGAGGCGGCCGGGCCGGGCTGGGCTGGGCTGGCGCTGCGGCGAGGAGAGGGGGGCTCTGGGCAGGGCAGGGCAGGGTGCCCCGACCCTTCCTTCGGCTGCGGCTGGGCCGTGCTCCTGGCACAGTCTTGGGGAGCCCGGTCAGGTCATTGGGGCAGGTGTTTCCTGAAAGCATCGAGGCTCACCAGCGCGTGGAGGTCACGGTGGGGCAAAATTTCTTCTGGTCTCTCTGAAGAGAGGTCGTTCAGTTCCAAGAATTTTAACGTTTACAGTGCCATGGTCTAGGAGACGTGGTGGTGTCCTGCCAAAGGTTGGATTCCGTGATCTCAGAGGTCTTTTCAAACCTGACTGATTCAGTGATTCTGTGACACTCGTGCAGAGAGTACCACGGACAGGATGGGTGTACAGGAACGTGGCGAAGCCAGAGAGCGTATCCGATCATATGTACAGGATGGCAATGATGGCTTTGGTGACTGAAGACAAAAGCCTTAACAAGGACAGGTGAGACTGCCTCTACTTATCAAGACCGTGTGTTGATGTTGTGGGAGAGTTGCAGACAAAATGCTAAAAAGAGCTGTCTTCCTAAGAACTTTTAAAGCACACTGAAGGAGTTTGAAAACCTTTCCCTTCTTCTTTTCCCTCCATCCTTTGGACAGGATGCTGTTTACCTGGAGAACTGAAAGGGGCTAAAAACTTCTATTGCTAGACTGCGAGTGCAGAGGCAAGTCATTAGTGCAGAGGCTCTGAGCTGGCCTTCTCTCAAGCCGTAAGTAAGCAAGCTGAAGATACTTGTTGAACACAGTCTGAAGCAACAGACAGCAAGGGCAAAACCATACAATATGTGGATTTTGACTGAACTAGCACTTAGCAGCAGTTAAGGAGCCTCAGTAAACCCCTAGCACAGTAGAGAAAGCTTCATTATTGAATGAGTTGTTGAGTCCTCTACAGGATCATGCTTGCTTAGTCCCTTCAGAAGCTGATGTGAAGGCTTTTTTGAGCATTTTGCTGCAGACTGGCATAGCCATAGAGCTGTGAGTGTCAGATTATATAATGAATTTGAGATGGCTCTAATCAGATTGATTACCTTCTACCTGTTGGAGGAATAACGTGAAGTATATCATATAGTTAATTATCACAACATCTCTGAAAGCCAAGTGTACAGAAGCTAAGTACATGACTTTTGAATGCTATGCTCTGGTACATGGTGTATTTATACTTAAATCTGTATTTGCAAGCAGCAGGAGCTAGAAATCAGAAACTAAAAACATGTCTGGGGGGAAACTACTTCCTGTGGCAAAGAAGTGAAAAATGTAAAGTTTAAAAAAAAACTCCAGCCAACCTGTAGAATATAGGAAGGGTATAAATTCTGTCATCTCTTAGCTTTGTGGATAACAAGATTTAACTTAAAATGCTGAAAAGCTAATTATTCTGTCTTTGCTTCTTGTCAGATGCATACGATTAGCTTTGGTTCATGATATGGCTGAATGCATTGTTGGAGATATTGCTCCTGCAGATAATATCTCAAAAGAGGAGAAACACAGGAGAGAAGAGGTATGGACATAAGGCATGAAAACACATCTGCAAAGCATTCTGTATGTTTTTAATGGTTTGGTGAGGAAACACTAAGCAATATAATACTGTCATTGGCATTGCACAAGTCTGCCACAACCAACTACAATTTTCAACTCATTGTGATTTTTGTATCTTTGGCATCACCAAGTACAAAGTTATGACAGGGGAACCTTTGAAGTAATCTTCATCTTGGCCATTTATTTCCAAACTAACTGTAGTTTTGATAGGCTGAATAAGTCATTTCAGCAGCCTTACCAAAAGGTGGAGAGCAGGGTGTGGGTGCACTGACTGGGATGGATGACAGTTCATGTCAGATCATATGTGTGGTGCCAGATCGTGCAGTTGTGACAAAGACTTTATTGAAACCTTTTGCACGGGACTCCAGACACAGGTGTCTTTTTTGTTTTGTTTTGGGTCTGTTTTTGTTTGTTTGTTGGGTGTTTTTTTTTTTGTTTTGTTGTTATTGTTGTTGTTGTGGGTGCAGCATGCTTAGAGCTACTTTATTTTTGGTCTTGTACATATCCAGACTGTTGGTTTGTCATTTCTGGTTTGTGGCATTATTTGAAGAAAATTGAAGAAAATGTAAACCACTTCTGTAGCCACAGCTAGAGGGCAATGTGTCGCCTCAGAAACTCGTGATAGCCTTTTTGTTCAGTGTAGGAACATGCTAGGAAGTACACTGAAAAAATGAAATACCACAATTACAGTCAGTAAAGATATTACTTCAACAACACTGAATATGAATAGATCTGTAGTTTGCACTTTCTTAGCAAAAAGCTTACTCCTAGAGTTAGTCACAGCCCCCCTAATCCCAAGTTTTAAACAGATAAGCATTAAAGAGGGAGGGGAATAATCACTGAAGCATTATGTTACACTCTTTGAAGAGCTTCAAAACACTGAACAGAAAAAAAAATCTTTCCTAGAAGCCTTTAAAGGTTGTTGTGTCACTGAGAATCAGGCTTCAGCTTTTGTCTAGAGAGAATTCTGATTTGAATTTAGGCAAGGAAAAAGGTATTTGGATGCCTAAGTATGTTTAAAGAGTTTTCGTGAGTATTTTCAGCTCCTGCTCTCATTTCACTCAGTGAGAACTTTGCTGTTGACTTTGTGGGAAGGAGGGTAAAGCATTAAATATTTAGGATGATTCTGAAATACTTTGTTGAAAAAATACAGGAAGGGTGGCAACTTCAGGAGGTGGCTTGAGGGGAATTATCAATATTCTGCTTCCACTGCAGAGTTCTTTTTTTCCCTTTGCTCTACAGCCGATGTTGACCTGGTTTTGAAGTTTGCTGCTTGTGCAGTAAGTCTAACCAGCGAGTCTTGCCCAAGGCTAAGGCAGCAGAAAATGAACTTGATTTAAAAAAAAAAAATTGAGTTTTTTGAGGGGGGAGTTTTTCGGGTTGGGCTGGGTTTTTTTCCAGGTAAGTCATTTTGGCCTGCTAACCTTGAAATCTGATGAGCTCCAGAGCTGGAAGGAGGTGGGAAGGAACAAGACCTTGATGCTTCAGTGGTGGGGGGCAATGGAGTGCAGTTGCGCAGGACTTTTTTCCTCCCTTCTTAAATATGTTATTCCAGAGGTGCTACCACCTTGGCCTTGGCCAGTGCTGTAGCCCTCTTCCTTTCCCCCTGCCAAAACCTTGCCATGCCAACACAATACAATAATATTCTGTCTAGTGTATGTTTCTACAAACTTGGTAACAAGTAGATAATTATTCAGAAAAGACAGTGATAGAAATGTGCTCGCTCAAAAGATAGGTAAATTGAAATTACCTCTTTTTTTCAGGCAGCTATGCAAGAACTGACCCAGCTTCTATCAGAGGACCTCAGAAAAGAAATCTATGAACTCTGGGAAGTAAGCTTGCATTCTCTTAATCCTATGGTAAAATTCAGGGTGACCCAGTCTCTTTTTCCTGTATACCTGTGAAACTGTGCCATCTCTTATTTTGACCTCAGAAAGCTAGATTCATTTGCTTAGGAGATAAAGTGTGATGGTATGAGTCAGGGTCATTTTAGAATCCTTGTCTAACAGAAACCCTGGACTTTGCCAAAATAACCAGTTTTGGCCTCTGGCCTCTCAAAGTTCCAGATGAACCTGTCCAGGGCTTGATTTGTACAGCTGAAAGAAGGGTTTGTCCTCTACATCTAGCTCACTTGGCTATAAATCTGTTTTTTTTATTACGTTATCTCTTGTTCACATCTGGCCCTTTGCAGCTTTTAATACAGGAAGAAAATAATGGGAGCTGATGACGCCACAGATTATTTTCTGCTTTTTATGCAAGTAATTTCTGTGGTTTCTGTTCCTTGATTATAAATAAAGCCCATTAGGCTAAAATATTCAGTAGTAACTTAAAATGTTAAAGTAAATTAAAACTTAAATTTGAACTTAAATATGACACAAAACAGCGCTTTTCTACAAACACTATGGATTTCTTGCCTTGTATACCTTAAAAGTTTGGATTGGAAAGTATCTTCTGTATTTGAAGGTGATTTAACTTTTTTATGTGAATTCATGCAGTTAATTGATAAGATCTTTTTTACTTGTAAATGAGGGATGATTAGATTATTTCCAAAAAATTCAATTTTATAATTACTGTGCTTCATCTTCTCCTAACATATGGTCACATGAGGACAAGTGTATCCACAACTTCTCGTTCACATGTTGCTGCAAACAAAGCATTCTATGTTTCTTGGACCTGATTCTGTATCTTATATTGATATTCTTGCTTTTCTGCTTGGAATGTATTTAAATTCCAGATATTTGCATCCAATTTCTGCCTTTTGTTACAACACCCTGTTTGTTTCTGGGGCTTTTGTTTTGCTTTGTTTTTTTTTCCCTGTTATAGTTGTGTAGTGAACAGGCAGTGAGAATGTGTTCTCAGAGCTATATTTCAGGGTAAAGAGGGTAAATCACCATCATCAGATCTGGGAAATAAAGTGTATGCATTTTTTTACTGAGCACTGGTTCCTTCTCCCTTGGGAAGCTGTTATAGTTGAGGAAAATGAGGTTTTGATAGATAAGGTTAGTCCTGTAGAACTGGCATTTTTCTTTGCTGGTCTCAGTCTTCTCTTATGATTGTATAAGAGCTGGTTCACTATGGAGTCAGTTCTTCAGCGTGTTAGCTTTTCATCATTCTCATTAACCATAATTTAATATATGTGCACTTTTGATCATTTGGTCTTTGTTTCTACCTTCAGGATAATTTATTGGCATTGAGTCTGCAATGCATAGCATGAGTGCAACCCACATAACAGCGAGGATAACCTAAAAATCTAACATTCATATGTAGTCCCTCTAGTCTTTAGTGAAACAACTAGGTGCTTCTTAAAAAGAAAAGAAAGAGGCAGAAAATAAGAAGCCTCCAATCATTTGGTATGATACTCAGCTCTCACCTAGCCAGAGGCATTTCCCTATGATTTCTTTTGTGAGTGAAGAAAGTTATGGACCAAAGCTGAACGGTGGTGGGGCAAGATCTGTTGATACTCTTAGCAAGTCATTCCTGCACTGCTCTACCCTTGTCTCTGCCTCTCTTTGCCTTTCCGCTTTACCAGGACTATTGCTTTGGGCTGTGTTGGTGGGCACTCTGCAAGTGTAGTGTAGGGGGGAGAGGCAGCAGAAAGATGCCTCAGATATATTTTCACTTTATAACAATCCAGAATATGTTAGAAAAAATAATAAAGTAAACGAGTCAGCACATTTTGGCAGGCACTGTCCTGCTTTTTTATTCTCAAGTGCAAAAGCATGGGAGTAATTTTTAAAAGTTGGCCTGTGGCGTTGGAAAGACTAGTTACTGTTTTTCCAAAGTGTGCTATTGTTTCACAGTCTTAAACACCTTTGGGGAAGAAACAGTGTTTATTTCAGCACTGTGCACAGTTGCACGTATAATAACTGATGTTTCTTGAGGGTAATGTGAGCTGAGGTATGAATAAGATCTGGTGGGTTGTATGGCCCAAAGAGGTTGGTAACAGATTGATAAGCCCAGTTTAATTGCTGGTGGTGGGACCGACCTTTACAGGAAAACAGCCCTAGTTGTCCTTCTCCTGAAGTTCTCCTTTGTAATGCTGCCAAGAGTTTGTTGTCTTTGGTGGAACGCCCCACTCCCCCCCCCAAAAAAAATAAGAAAAATAGTAGAAATAGATTTAAGAAAATAAGAAGTAGTATTTAAGGCAAACAAACTCAGGTTGAAAGGAGAAAAAGAAGATAAAACATTGAAGTGAAATTGATTACTAAACTAACAATCAAAGTGTAACTGAAAATTCAAAGTATCATTGAAATCCAAGTAGAATAGTAAATGAGTCAGTCATGGCTATCAAAATCTGGATTTTTGACTTCAAAGATAAAGTAATAAGCCGAAGTACAGGCTCCTAGTAGTATGTCAGACAAGGAAATGACTGTCACGCTTACCTGTGCTGGAATTACAAAGCCAGGATCTTGCCACTGTGATGACACTCATACCACAGCTGTTGTCTTAAGATGCAGAAAGGGATGCCATGTTCTTTGGTCAGTAGGAAAACCTCTTCCTGTACTTGTGCTGCTCTTATCTGCAGAACTGCTGTGAGTCACAGGTTCTGTGCATCTGGGAGCACAGATGGGATGGTGTGTACTTAAGACTGATTAATGGTGATGATGAATGGAGTCGGCCTGCTGAGGGTATCAAGGTGATTGGTAACCTGCACAGAAAAAAACCTTTTTCCTGGGGTTGATTTTGGAAGTCAGGAGAAGACCAGCTAATGAGACATCACATGCAATGTGACAGAGAAAATGAAATGGCAAACCTGTCTGCAGCCATCACTGGAAGCAAATGACAGCAACATTGTTCAAGTTGACCAGAAATGGGAATAACTCACAAATATATGCTGATGATTACTGTAGAGAGGGAAAAGATAGCACAGAGATTAAAGGACTTAAAGTCTGATGGGGGGGAAACCCCTCAACCACTCCTCTACCAATCTCTTGGGAGAGACATAAGGACATAAGCAGCTCAGACAGATTAGACCAAAAAGATTAGGAAGGAATGACAGGAGAAATGTAAAGAACAGCTCCGTATGGAAACAGCAAGTGGTGGAGAAAAGTGCAAAATAGGTCTTAAAAATAGGTGGTGACAATGCATAGGCACACTCTGTGGTAATTCATATTAGGCCAGGCCTCAAATGATCTTTATATGTAAAATGTTATTAAATGGAACCTATTGTTTAACTTGTATATGGTGCAGGGTTGCTTCCGTATCATCCCTGATTCAGCCAAAACAAGTGATATATTTAGACTTAGATTATGCAAAGGAATTGTGTTCTGAGTCCCATTACATTTAATATAAATTTGGCACATACTTATTTCAAGTGTTTTGCTGAATAGCGTCTTAAAAACAAAGTGAAAGACGTAACTGCGGTGGATATTTATGGAGTGGCTTGTACTAATGAAGAAAATTCTTGATACATAAAGAGCTTTTAATACTTTGTTTCAGAGAAACAAAATTATTTTCCTATAACTTCAAATCTTTTCAGGAATATGAAAACCAGTCTACTGCAGAAGCCAAGTTTGTAAAACAGTTGGATCAGTGTGAGATGATACTACAAGCATTTGAGTACGAAGAGTTGGAAAACACACCTGGGAGATTGCAAGATTTTTATGATTCAACTGCTGGTATGACATTTGGGCTTTTTATTTTTCCTCTTTCATAAATGAAATAGATAAATTGCCTTTTTTTCTGACAGACATTCAGAGCAAGTGAGAACTAGTTATTTTACTCATTGCTCAAGTACCCTAAATATTTTGAGGGAAACTTAATGCAGTGGGAAAATACCTTATATTTATTGAATTTCACTTATTGAACCTGAATTTCACTTATGCCAAATTCCTTTTAGATCACTTTTTATCTAGGCAGAGGCCCAGCTTTCATTACACTTGCATGTGTTTAAGGAACTCCCTGAAACATCAGAGGGGGCCTAAAGGAGTCTTCAGCCTTCACAGATGCTCTGACAGCAGCTTGTTTCTACTTTGTTAGTGTTTCATGAGCCAGTGAAGTAGCATTTGTTATCTCTACATGAGCTGTGGTTGTGTGTGACCTGCCCAAGGTTCATGTATGTGAGAACCACCTCAGTGAAATGGTTTAGCTGCAATTGTATTACCTTTTATTCTATCCTTTACTTTTCATCCTTTGCAAAATAAACTGATAGTTGAAAGGAGAAATAGATAAAATAATAATCTTTATAATTTTAGCAAGGGAGCTGAACACCAGAAGAGAACTTGTGACTAAATGTCAGCCAGTCCTGGAAAAAAACTAGCGGTAGACAAACTCGGGAAGAAGACTAGCAGTCACCAGACACTTCTTGACAAGTCCCATTTATACTTTAGCGATTCCTCAGGGAAATAATAAGCTCTCTGAAAAATGTAATAATTTGATTAGGGAAGACAAAAAAAAAGGACAACATGAACAAAGCTTATTATTACTTAATTTTCTAACTGACATCTTTGCCCTCCTACCACAATTCAGTAAACTAAACTGAGCTGGTGTCTGAGTAGAGCCTACAGCATACACCCCAAGTGCACCTGTAATTGGAGTGGTTTCCTGTAGCAGGATACATAGCATTGGATTATCTTGGTCAGGGTGCATCCCTTTTTCAGCTCTTAGGGTCTTAATATGGCACAAAATATAAGCTTTTTGGTAAGAAGGGCTGTAACTACTCTTACTCCATAGTTGGATCAAACTGCGAGTATTCACTTTCTTAAATAATTTGACATTTATTCTGAGCCTGAAGTGACATCACTGCTATCATTCCAATGCCAGCCTTTCACAGGTGGGAAAATGACAGCATTATTCATTAAATTTCCCTTTCTTTTCTTTTGCAGGAAAGTTTTTTCACCCAGAAATACTTCAGCTTGTATCTCTGATTAACACAGAAAGGAATAAAAAAATAGCTGCTACATCTCGTCCACATTCCTGAGGTGTTCCTAAATGCTGTAGCTATAATAAATACTTTGTTTTATATTCTGTACATTATGTTTCCTTCTGTAAGATCACTGATTCTGCCAGCAAATTTTTTTCCTGTGCATTCATTGCTGAGAATCCCAGGACCACTTAGATACGAGCAGAGAGCATAGTTACCTCCCAGATCAGAGTTTGTGTCAAGGACCAAATATTTAGAATTATCTTGTTTGGGTTTTTCCTTTTTTTTTTAATCAGCTTTTGATTAATGCAGTCTCAGTTACAAATAGATTCTCCGCTGGGGAAATTCAAGTACGTTTACAAATTAGCTGATTGCAATCTAATCAGTTCATGTAATGCACTGTGTATGTCTTGTTCTGTGACTTCCATGTATGGATTTAATTACCTTTCAGTGGGTTAATATCCACTCACAGTGCTACACAGAAATGAGACCAATGAGCACGTTCCTCTATGAGCTCTTGACTGAGCCTAGAGATGAGATTTCCTTCGAGTACATAAGCCTTAAGAAGTGATGGTGGATAAAATTGGTAATCTCATTAATTATATTTTCTCAATATCTTCATTGTTTCATAGGACTTTCCCACTGTTCATGTGCTGTGTCAAGGACTAGTGCCAACATTTCCATAATTCCAATATTCCTTACTCCCCCTCACCCCAGACTGGCAGTTTTACAGACTCTTTGACAGGTAATTGATAATCACAGAATAGCTGAGGTTGGGAGGGACCTTTGGAATTTGTGCAGTCTAACACAGAAGCCTCTACACCTGTGTAAAGCTGGTTCCCTTCTTCTGGCTGTTACACACTGGTACTGATTCTGCTGTAAATGAGTTTCTGGCAGAAGTAATATTGCCAATGTAGAAGTACAGAATGATTGGGAAGCAAAGCTGTAGTGATGCCATAATGAGGCCAGTGTCTTCACAGCCAACTGCTGAGTTGTGTGCAGCTGGAGATTAGGGCAATGTCATGATTACCAAGTAAGCAAAGTTTGCACCTGGAAAATTTACATGGTCGAGACCTGGAGCTCGCTTCTCTGTCTTCCACCTCATGTCAAATGAAGCAGCATAAAACTAAATTCAATTGTCATCCAGTTTAAAGATAGGTAATGTAACTGAACACACATTTTCAGGCACCATGACTCAGGAAATGTTTCCTTTATGCAAACCTCAGGGGCCTGACCGAAGCTTGTGCAGCATTCTGCAGCTGGTGCCTTTGGCAGAGGCACAGAGTGCTGGGCACAGCTGCTGGGAGCTCTTGCTTTAGGGGTTGGCACAGTGCACAAAATCTGCAGAGCATATTGGTCCGGTCCAGAGGAGATGTGAGATGCCTGCTCTGCTGGGAACCCCACAAGGGAGCAGTTGTGCCCTGTGGAAACCCTGGAAGAACAGGTTGTGCTTTGCTGAGCAATAGGAAAGTGGTTATTGGCAACAGACAGTCATACTGCAAGTGGGATGGAGTGGGGCCCACTGAGCTCTCTTCAGCATATTTATTCCTCCAAGATGCACACAGATTATAGTCTCTATTAGTTTCCACTGAATGGTGAGCGTGAAAGAGCTACCGATGCATTGAAAGACAGAACTGAGAACATTCTTAACAAACCAGAAAAGTGGCCTTGAAGAGATGCTTGGTAGAAACAGACACAGCACAAGCGCTACCCTAAATGGGAACAGTCCATTCCTGCAATGGAGTAAGGAAGCTTCCCTGTTCTGCAGGGGATGTAGGGGACAGTATGAAACCCCAGTGCAGTGGTGCTAGCCTGAGAAATGGAGACATGGTTTGGGTATGCATTGTGTTGGATTTGGTTTTAAAAAAATGTGTAAAATTACATTCCCTTCTACTTGCTGCCACTGCAATCCTATGTCAGTTTTGGACACCACATTGTGACAGAAACAGGAGTTAGTTGGAAGGAAATGGGAGAAGAAGGTGTGATCAGAAAGCACGAGCTGTGATGAGAGGTTGACAGATAGGTTAGCAAACAGCCTGTGGGGTTTCAGGCTTCCTAACGCAGTTCTAAAGTGCACTACTCACCTGTAGGAAAAGGTGCTGGACCCATGACCTGCAAGAGGAACTTGCCTCCTCATGTCTTTCTTCTGATCTGTTCATATCAGCATTGACCCTACACCTAGTGGCAGCTGCTGTCATGACAGTAACATTTAAGAATTTTTATTGAAGTGAAGCTTGCCTGGCCAGCCTACCTCCACTAGCACTACTGAAATTATGCTCTTAATGAATCCAATTAAATGCAATTTACTGCTCCCCAGAAGTATTTTTAATGTGTATACATACATACATAAATAAATAAAATGAGGTCTAAATAGTGTCCCAACAGTGTTTGGACTCCATGTTTTGAGCTTGGTTTGGCTGCTGGCCCTGTTCAAAAGGTCAGTGGTTTTAGACCTAGATGTTTTCTGCCATGCATTTCACTTTTATTGAACTTAGTTCAAGTATGTTTCTCCATTGAACCTCAGAATTTTCAAAACTTGGGCCCCAGATTTTTCATGGGGAATTTCAGGCCCAGAAGAAACTGAACAGATTTTAAAAACTGTAAGTAAAAATAGCAGATTATGTTCATGCAACTTACCTTGATATTCTTCCATGAAATAGCAAGGCTTATAGATGCACAGTAATCACAGAATCATAGAATGGTTTGGGTTGGAAGGGACTTTTAAGACCATCTAGTTCCAACTCCCCCCTGCCATGGGCAGGGACACCTCCCACCAGACCAGGTTGCTCAGTACTACTAGTAAACACAGAACTAAAACATCACAAAGGGTAAAAGAGTAAGAGAGAAATTTATTTTTAATAAGAATATCAAGAACTTCATTTACACAAACTAGACAATTAATAGCTTACATTTTAAATAAATTCACATTTATGCAAAAACCCACATAAAATAAGCTAGAAAATTGTCACAAGAATACTAGAAAAGCATAATTAGATTTGCTTCCATGCTAAAAATCACACTAAAGAGGCATGTGATATAAATGTCCAAAGTTAAACTTATGTCCAGTAGAACATTACAAAAAGACTTTCAACTTTGTAAAAACTACCAAAAGCCACACAGGAAAAGAAAATCACTTAAAGCCAAGTTTTCTCACAAAATTTTAAGCAGTCTGTAATGTCAAACTCACTAACACTCATTTGAAGCTTTGGCGTATGCTCAAAAAATGCATCCATTTTCAAAGTAGCCAGGCTCTTTTCCATCTTGTTTATTGATAACATTGTGCTCTCCTCAATCTGGTGAACTTAATAATGCAACATGCATACTGACACGTGCTCACTAGACAGCCAGATAGTGTCACAAACGTGCTGCTCTTTCCTTAGAAAAAATGTTAGAAGAATGCAAGAAAGCATGCTGAATCAAAGCTGAGAGATGCCTGGCTCTTGGTGACTGAGCAGAGATAACGGAGTTGGTGGAATTTTGTCCCAGAGCGAAGCATGACAAAATTTGACACCAAGAGTGAAGTAAAGTTTTTACTCATCCGGTATATTGTGAGATGACAGGGTCTATCCTAGCAGCTCTGAAACGTGGCCTGAAGGCATGGGCTCTCTAACCTATGGCACATCTGAAGCCAGTTGTTGGGTTTGTATTCTTTCACTTAAGGCTGTAGCTTGACTGAAGCTCATAAATACTTTCCTTATTTTTGAGGGTAAGATATGGAGGCAAAAATATTAGAGGTTTCCTCTGCTCCACTTGATTTTGTAATTAACTTATAGTGTCAAGCCTTACCAAACCACAGAGAGCGAGCAATGGTACATATTTCTAAACTGAAACTTTTCCAGCCACAGTGACCATCTTGAATCCAGAGCTGTGATCAGTTCAGTTTCTGCATGAATAACTGGGGGTCTCTTCCTGTCCTTAGATCTGCTGATTAACAGGTGGAAGACAATGCCAGACTGTACCACTGAAGGAGAAAAAATTTTTTGTGACAATAAGTGATTTTAATTCTGTTAGGAAACAGATCATGTCCTGAAACTCCTGAACAAAGGGCACCTGGTATGGCTGGTAGACAGCTGGTGTATGGGCTGCTGCTGGCAGCTGAAAGCTTAGCACAGCTCTAGGTCCATCTGTCTGATGTGGCACTGAGAGGGGATCCAGAAACCAACACATACAAAAGAGTAAACTAAAAGAGAAAAGAAACAGGAACTGGGAGACTGTTGGAGGGAAGTCATGTGAAAATGAAAACTATGTTAGTCACTTAACACAGAATTTAGTGCATTATAGCCAATGACTGGTGTGTGGTTTCGATGATGTACAAAGTACCTGGCGCTAAAACGGCCCATCTAAAACAGAAAAAGGGAGAGGAAACATTTCTCCAACACAAGGCCAGGGAGGCAGTTTTCCAAAGCTGACAAAACCTTGTTGCACAAGTTGTGTGGTGAGAGAAGGTTGCAAATCACCGTCTGGGCAAGTCTCTGAAGAGAAGTATGTGGGGCTCAGGAGGGCCTGAAGCTTAACACTGAAGCTCTTCTTCACTCTCAGGAAGTCGGGTACCAGCAAGAGAGCTCTGAGCGCTGGCATGGGCTGTAGAGCTGAGAACTTCTTCAAAACTGCCTCCTGTGTGGCTTGTCCCACCAACCTTGGTCTGAAACAAGGCAAACAGAAAACAGAAAGTTCTTCTGTTCACATTGAAGCAAGTCCCATTTGCATTCCACCCCATGGTCATGGAGGGCTGGGAACTGTTCAGGCAGAGAACACGTAGGATGTTTTTTCTTAGAACAACAGCTACAAAAACAGTCAAATAAAGCAAATTCTTTCCTCCCCCAATTTCTAAACTAGGCTACCATTGTAAAATCTGCCAGTGGCATGTCTCATAACACTTAAGGGAACCAGTCCCTAAGCAGATACCAAGCAGAATCCTAGACCCTACCACTAAACCCAGTGTGAGTAGCTCACACTGGTTTCACTGTTTTTTTCCAGTTCTATGAAGCCTGGATAAGAGATGGGTATTAAAATGAACTGGTTCATTTGCTAAGTGGCCCATCCGCCTGCAATGGTAACACACCTTCTCGCAAAATACATAAACCGTACTGGGATTTTGGACAGCAGAAGGAATGTAGTAACCAAAGAACAAACCCATCAGCTTGTCTCCCTTCAGGCACTTGCAGCTACATAGATATTGATATATCAAACTGCCTGCAGCATTTTCATTGAGGAAGGTGTTGAAGAGATATCAAATTACATTAATGAAATATATGACAACGTGCTCGCACATCTACTTCCAGAATGCTTCAGGTCACTGAATTTGTAAATGTAGTAAAAATAAAAACCAGTAAAACCTAATCTCTGAAAAAGAGTTTTCCTAACAAAGACAAAGCTTTATCTAAAGATTTGGAAATGGCCAAGCCAATGTGACGAAGAGACAAAGCTGTTTTGACTAGGTTGTCTTGGTAAGAAAATGTTCTTTTGTGGCTTGGCTTGCTGATATGCCCACTCAAAGTTGACTCGAGTCTGAAAATAGGGCAAAACTCTGTACTCCGTCCTAGAATTGTAGCAGGACTTAAAGGCAAGCTGTCATTTTTCGAGCCTGTCAGCCACTGAATGCTCAAGAAGGTTATTTTAATTAAATGAACTTTGTGTCCTAAGTTTCCAAAGGGTTAATCCTATGTAATCCTTTGTTTCTTTAGCTAGCTCAGCAGTTTGCCTAGCTTGAAATAAAATAAGGTAGTAGTGGGCTTGATATTTGCTCTGACAGTTTGAGTCACTGATTAAAAGTTCCCATCTCAAGAGGTAAAAATCTGTATCCAGTCTAGTTTCAGAAGGTGTCGGTCCATCACTGATTTTTGCAAACAGCAATATGAAATACATGTATTGTAAAATGCTGGTGGGCCCAGAATTTCCAGCAAAAAGGCAGCTACTGCCTAGTAAAGCTAGTATTAAGTTTTTATGGCAAGGCTCATGACTTTTATTTGCCAATTAAAATTCTCAAAAGAACGTTGATTCAGACTAATCAGGGTGATTGTGAAAGTAAACTATTCCTGCACTGCTTCAAATGACTCAGATAACGTGCATTTAGATTTGGACACCTCAAAATAAGAAACATTAATGCAATTTCATTTTCTTTTTCTTTCATTTGCTTTTCTGCCTACACTTCCATCCAGAACCAAGAATGAGGAAAGTCACTTCACTGGCCAGTACCCCAGTGTTTATGCAAACATTTAATTCACCTGTGTTCAGATTTTCAGAAAAGCTGAAAAGAATGAGGCACCCAGATGCTGTTTGATTACCAGGGGAAACTGAACTAATATATTCTCCCAAGAAAGCTGCAACCCACAACCAAACTCCAAGAGCAAATCAAATTTATTTTTAAATTTGACTTCTAAATGTATGAAATCTGAACGTCAGTTTTGGCTAATACAGGAGGTGCGAGGGACATGATAAGACTGCTGCTGTCCTTTTTCTTTAGAAGCCTCTCTGGGAAGTTCTCCACTTTTTCAGACCACAACAGGATCCTAGAATTGAAGAGGAACCACATGATTTCTCCCCCCATCCCTCAGTCCTCCTAATCTTACAAGGCTTGGAAAAGAGGCAGGCAAAAGGAAGAACAGTGCTGAGACATTCCCATTTGTCCACAGTCTATACTGGTGGCACCCTAGGTCCATAACTCCAGCTTCCCCATTTGCACAAGGAAATGAAAGAAAGAATGAGAAAACAGACAGAAAATATTTCAGAAAATGCTAGTGGGTTTGCCAATGGACAGTGAATTATTTCAGACTCAAAACTTACTGTACTGTCCTTCTTAATTAGAGATTCCTTAAAGGATGATCTAAGAGCACTCTGAACACATCAGGCTGAGCTGACCTGACAAATAGTCTCCTCTAGAACACCTTTGCTTAATCAACAGAGTAAGTTCTGCCTCCTCAAGACAAACACTGAGAGGAAATGGTCTTCAGAGCTGTGTAGTTTGAACTGACCTTTTCTGAATCACACTGAGGTGAATGGAAACAGACAACCCCTCCTCTGATGCAGAAAGAACATCACTCACATTTGTCCTTTATCCCTGAAAGCAAGGTGTTAAGCTCTCTCTCTCAAAGGTTGGCCTATGTGTAGGAAGTATGGATTTCTGGAGTCTAGAGTAGTCTAGATGCAAACTTGAAAGCTAGAAGTACTACTGGAAGCCCCAAGAGTAGGTTTAGTGACTAAATGGATACAAAAAGTGCTGCACTTCTCCTGCTGGTGAAAAATGGGGGACCCCCCCCCCCCCCCAAAAAAAAAACAACCAACCAACCCAAAATATTTCAGACTTCAGGTGTTCCAGTGAGCTGCATCCCTTATATCAATGGGTAGAAGTAGAAGGAACATAAAGTGATATATGCAAGCAATAGGCTTGACTGCAGGAGACAGGAATTCACATCTTCTGAGTTGATGCACCCCACTGCATGAATGATTCCTCCTACAGTAAGGGTGACTATAAAATGCATTTGCAGCTAAAGTAAAAAGAATAGGAAAGCGTATACAGGCTCTGGGGGTCTGAGTTCTGTTCTAGCTCCTCCTCCTAGACACAGTCTTTCCTGGGATGCTGCCTCCCACCTGTGAAACTGAGATGACTGTTCCTTCTCTGACACAGTGCAACGAAGATGAAATTGCCCTACACCATCATGACCTAAAGTTGTCAGAACAATCTATCACTAAATAAACATGAACACTCAAAATCTGAAAATGATAAAGCATTCTATCACAGCCAAGTAAAATGCCATGTTATGAACACACTTGACTTTATCTGATCAACAAGAACCATTAGGAGACAAACCCTCATGTTGCCCCTTTGTGCCTCACCATTCAGCAAAGATTAGCTAACTGCAAATTTGCCACGCTCTGCCCTGCTGAGTAAGAGCCTTAACTAGTGCTGCCTGGTAACTTTGCCATTAGATGTTCCTCTCCTGCAGCAAATATGTCAATATAGTTTTGAAATTTTAAATCCTGATAAAACATTTAAATTTTAAAGGAAATACACCTGCAGACAAAGAAAGACTTAGTGGCTTAGTGGTTAAGAGCTGCTAAGAGGGTAGTATCAATCACACCTGAGTTACACGACAGCTCTCACCACTGTTTTTGGCATTTCTGAGACCACTTGCTCACTTTGGCAGGCAAAAGAAATAATTTCTTACTAACAAAGCAGAGAAAGGCAGTTTCTTTGCATATTGCTTTCATTCTCCGTATTGCTTTCATTCTCCATTAGTGCTCTTGCAGTTCCATGAAATTCTTGATGGAACAGCAAATTCAACTGGTCTCCTGTATAAATGATAGGGACAACTAAGGTGTCACACTTTAACACACACAGCCATGTAACTCTGCCCCTAACCTTTACCTTAAGGCTTGTGACAGTGGTTTCAACCTTCTCCTCAAATGATTTGAAAGTTGGAGAATTCCTACAGAAAAAAAAAAGTTGAAGGAAGGAAAAAGAGTCAGTTGCAAACATCATGGGATAACGCCACAATATGATCAGTTCTTACCAGGCAACAATGCCAGGACAGAATGAAGGCTGCCTGGCAGCACAGGGCTATAGGCTTAAAAGCTATGAACACTCAACTTGTGCTCTGTCAGTTAAATCCAATCACGATAATTGGATGAGTATTTTTTAGCTACAAATTTGCAAAAGCAGAACCTGCCTAGTAATGGAAAACAAATGGTCACTGGCCTGCCTACTCTGTGATACATTTGTCATGCTCTCAGATGAACAGCCTTAGAATGCTGGCTGTAGAGCTGCATTTCTATGGTTTTATCATTTTTGTTGTAGCTTTATCCATTTGTGTTGTTGCTGTAAACAAATGAACATTTTTTTTTCAGCTGATGAGCAAGTTTGTAACCTACATTATTAAAAAGATGACAAGTTTAATGTCCTGAGGATGAGAAAAAGGAGATTAGAACTACATACGAAGTGGGTCCCAAATGTCTTTGAGGAATCCTTACCCCCCCCACTGTAACTTTGTGACTGCAGATGTATCCTGCTGCTTTCAAAGACAACGACTTCAGGGAGACTCTGTGCCTAAGGTGCCTCTCTGACAAAGCTAAGCTTTTCTCTGTGTTCAGCCAGCACAAAGGACTTGGGCAAATCTGTAGTGGGTAAAGGGGACCTTCTGGTTCTCTGCTCCTCGCTTGACACCTGAGAGCTCAATTATAGTGCTCCATACATTGTGCTTCATAATTAGTGAAGGCTCTGCAGCTCAGATGCTGATGTCCAGCACAGTTCCTATTTCTGCAAATACATTTGCATCATATCCCTCATCAGGCTAAGTTAAAATGACCTTAATTTAAGGAAAGGGAAAACAAAAGCCAGTTGGAAAAATGATGTAGATTTTGTTTCTGTTAGTTAGATGACAAATTTTTCATAGGGCAAGAAGGGTCAAAAGGAGAGAGAAACTGAGTTTTATGACTTGCATTTGACCCATAGGTTACATCAGTGGGTGAATGCTTGTCTTAAACTATTCACCTGTTGAAGCTGAATGAATTAGCATCCATCATATAGTTAGGAGATTTGTTTTTCCCACATGCTTGGCAAGGAGGGGGGATATTCATATATTTACAGGCCAAAGGAGTAAAAAGAAAGCTGGATTCTAATTTTATTGCAAAATAGTCAGAGCTTTACTTGAACAGACGTCAATATTGGGCTGCAATCAAGTAAAGCACGATTATAGCCATTAAAATATGAAAGCACTCGTAAAATCCCTCCATAGGAGCATGATCCAAAGCCTGTTCGAGTGGAAAGCATCTCTGACATTAATGGGCTTTGAACAATGTTCTACAGACAGCAAAACAACTGAATTTCAGATTCAGTAATACAAACCTGATAACAATCAGCTACTCAAATATATCTCAGAACTACTTCATTTACTCAAAGGCTTGTACAAGAGATTACACATTTAATACAATTAAAATAAAAAAAAAACAAAACAGATGGCCTGTCCTGCAGCCCTCATCTACATGAATAACCTCAATTGACTGAAGTGAGACTATTCATCTAACTAAAAACTGCAGGATCAGGATCAAAGTATGCAAATCCCCCTTAATTACACTGCTGAACATTATCATAGCAACAGAATATGGGTAGCATATTACCTCATTGCAGGCATGCTTATGGAATGGCGAATAGAGTAGCTGTAGGACAAAGGTAAAAAATAAAGAAAAAAAGCTGTAAAATCCAATTTCTAACATGATTATAATATATTTTTTTTAATCAACTTTAAATGTACATATACATATTTTCAAGAGTGCTGGTTTTCTTCCTCTCCTGATGGCAACAGCTTGTCAAACTCACTTGTGAACTCCAGCTCACTCTCAGCACTAAAGATCTTGCTACCTCATTCTCATGTCAACTGACTAGCAATGGGGCTCAAAACAATTATGCAAAACAGTTCCTGGAGATATCCATTTAAATGGCACGGGCCCCTGCTATCTAGAGAGACAACACAACATGTGAGAGTGGAACAGAGAGCCATCCCTGTGACTCAAAGTGACAGGGGATGAGCTCTGTGTTGGGCAAGTGGAGCACACCTCTGGTTTGTGAACATCCACAGAGCTGGCTAAAGGCAGTAGGTGAGCAGGCAATTGCCTTTGCTGCACATGCAACATATACAGTCTAAACAGCCAGTGCTGACTCCCAATTTGAACAGGCTCCTGCACAACTGGATACCTAAACAGCTACCTTCAACAAGAGAGGCAGCACTCTCAGTTGTCCACATCTCTCTCAGATGTTTCACCTCCTCCTTCACCCCTCAATTTTACCAAAGGTAGGAAGCTGTTTTCCACAGCTCTCATCCAGCTTTCCTTATGACACTTCCCTCCTCAGACTTCCCAGCAGCAAGAGCATTGGAAGGTTGCAAGCAGAGGATGGAGCCTCTGCGTCAAATCATCTTGCACACCTTTAAACTTGCAGATGACCACCCACACTAACTGCTTGACTTACATTAACCAAATTCTCCCACCTGAGCCATCAAAACCAACTCTGCTGTCACATCATCACCTGTTCCCCACTGCTGGGAAGCATCAAGCCTATTCCAAATAAGAATCTTTATTTAAGATTTAAGAACTTTCCATAAGCACATTTAGATCTGAGCATTTTAGGTAAAGTGTGTGCTGCAGGAGTATGTCTTTTTTCAAAAATCCATGCATTGACACTTTCAGTGTTGACTGACAGCTGCAGCCTGGTCTGATTGAGAACAGTGAGAGCTTTACTTAAAGAGCCACTAACATTTGGCTGCACATAAAGCATGATTATAGCATTAAAAAATGAAAGCTCTCATACAAACAGTATATGTGTATTTTCTAAACTGTACAAATTCAGAGCAGCATTGAGTCCACATACAGATTTTTTCTCCAGATTAAAGATTCAGAAACGGGGGTGGGGAAGGGAAGGAAGAACTATTTGGCAAGCAAGTGAAAGAGATCTAATATGAAATGTTTGCTGTTGTGTATATTTTAAGGCTTCTGCTAAGCTCAGATTGACGAGAACAGACAGCAGTCAACGCAAATGTTTCATGTTCAATTTTGCATATAATTTTTAAGAGTTATGAAAGATTAGCCCAAACATTTCACAAGTGCAGCAAATCTTTAACAATCCTAGTTAAATTAAACAAGCATGCTTGCCTTTTTAGTCTTGCAACATATGACAAATAGGCAAAAATAGAGTTTGGAAGTATTTCAGCATAGGCTGCTCCTCTTCTAATAGCAAACATTCCAAATATGAAGATTTAAGTAAGAAGACTACATTCTGCCAAATTAAATTCACACAGATGAGAGATGGACATGACAGACAATCCAAATATTAAGTGCAAATTGCACAATATTTATTTATTGAGTTCATCTTTTAATTTCTCTAAAGTGGATGCAGGTTATAGAAACAGTGGCAATATCTTCTTTTAGGAGAAGCCTAAAACAATAAGGATTTTTTTAAAGACATACATGTCTGTGATGGTGATTAGGGCAGAGAACAGAGATCCTTCATGACAAAGGTCGCTTAACATTACATTTTGGTTTCATGTCAGAGTGAGATAGGAAGGTCAATCTGTGCCACGTTTTGAAGTTTTCTCAGGGAAGTAAGAGTCCATGTTAGGATAATTTAGCTGAATGGAAAAAATATTCTTGGGCTCTCCCGTACACTGAAGTCACTAGAAGGCCAGAGGGACGGGGAGGGGATTCAGGGCTGTTCAGCCTTTCTGCAGGGTGACCTGACGTAAAGCCAGACTACTTATAGAATCTTTGAGTACACATAAAATTGTTTTCTTATTCATCATATATTGAAGTGCATTACAGAATCAATAAGTTCAAACTCTAAATATAAAGAACTCTGTTATCATGTTCAGAACTTGGCCTACTACTGGAAATTTTGCCAGGACTCAAGAGTCATGGCAAAGATACTTTTGCTTCATTGAAGAGGAGGTAATTAAATACTTTATAAAATCTTTCTAAAATTCAGCTGAATAGAATTTTTACTGTTTGTTGCTTTTGTTCCAACCTCTGACAGAAAATGATGGTTGAGAGAATGCGATTATGTATAAATAGGTTTTCCCAAGACCAACATCTTTTGAACACATTCATTATTTGAATTTCAGACTAATATACTCAAGGCAAACACTTCGTCCAGTCCATTTCTTGTTATATTCACTGTGCTGTAAAAATAAAGCATTACACTTTAAGTAGCATATGCTTTTATCCTATATAATGATGCTAAAAGGAAAGAGGTTACTGCCTTACAGTCCATAAAACAAATCCTGGCAAATACAGAGGCAGTATTCAAGGAGAGTAATGTTTCTTACCTAATTGAATGTGATCTGTGGTGGATGCACAAGGAAAGAAAAGCAAGAGTTAAAAGTAATAGGAAAAAGGAACAAATATATACATATATATCTGTGACATGTCAAACTGCCCAAGGAGAAAAATAAAATAATTTGCATTCAAATCTTGATGCTGGAATTCACACTAGAATGTGAATCAGTTAAGATCCCTTCAAAGCAAAAATTTTCACACAGTCCTTCACTATGCAGTCACCTATTCTGTATGGATTGGATAACAGAAGTATTGTCTGCTAAGTTTTGTGTTCTCTTATTAGATCAGATTTAAACAATGTTAACTGGTTTCCCTACCCATATCCTACCTTAATATTATTACAATATAGGTGTACTGGAACTGTACATGTATGTCAATAGCAAATGTCTTTTTTTCCCCACTGGATTTCTTAATCATCTCTCAGTTAAGAAGGCTGGGAAAAAATAAGGGCTTTTAATTCCTAAAATGACATTTTCTAAAAGACTTGTGTTGAAAACAATATTTGAAACACTTTGACACTGTGTTCCAGCTCACAAGAAACTTAATTAAGGCAGCAGAACTGGGAAAGGCACACTGATATGCAATATTCAAAGGATGTCGTTAATGTTCCAAAGTTGAGACATGATGAGGCAGACAGCCTCTCTTCATCCATGTTACTGATGTAGTCTTTAATTACAGACCACTTCAAGGGAACACTTGTCTCATACAGTGAGCCAGATAGATGGTGCACACTTAATGAACATCTCTTCAATACTTATTTCTCACATCCTTTCTGAATGTGTGGTGTGATGCATTATTTACTGCACAACATTCATTCCTTCCTCCAAAGAAAAGTATTGATTTATTCAGGCTTATTTACAGGGTTATACATATCATGATGTATACTGGTGCTTCTTCAACAGTCATGGGTTTATCTTTGTAACAGTTCTGCTTAGACCAGCTTAAGTAATACTGTTGCCATATACAGCCTCCTTTGACTACCTGCTGCCTCTCAGCAACAGCCACCCTCTTCTCCATGCTAATACAGATACTTACACAGCCATATGATAAGGAAATCTGTTACTGCAAACCACTAAAAACCGGCACAAATGAACGGGTGTCAGTAGAAATGAGAGAAAACAATGCCTCACCGATCAGCAAAAGAAATGCTTATGAAATTATGTTCTGAAGCAAGACAGTATTACTATTTCCTGTATAAGGTTATCAAAGACAGAAAGGTTTAAGAATGGTAGTTTTGAGCATGACAGCTACAGTACCTGAAGGAATTCAGTTCCAGCAACAGTTTTAAGTGCCCAGAACATCCTTAGATCACAGAAATCGTAAAAGGTTGTGCAAAACCTCCACCATCACCACAAACCACAACCAAGAGCTCCAAAAGGCACAACAATAAAGGCACAGCAAAACTCAATTCCCAAAGCGCTAAAACAAATTATACCTGAGCCATCACCAATTGATATTGGCCCAACCTGCTTCTAAAAATGTTACATGAGAGAGATTTCATAGCCTTCAGAAATAACCCCTGTTCAGCTGCACATGTGAGCCTCCAGCCTAGCATTTGCTAGGCCCTTCTCTGCAAAGCTGGCTGGTCAGCGCTCCCCATCTCTGATTTTGTTGATTTTTTTTCCTATCTGTCAATAAAGCACCTTATACTTTCCTACATTGAATAAATGTGGAATTCTAATCCTGGTGTCTAAAGTGCTTGCATACTCTGCCACTGCACTCATATGGGAATTCAAAGTGATGCCATTGTGATGCTCTCATCTAACCCAGTGATGAAAATGCTGATAATTAATAGGCTCAGGACAGATGCCTGCAAAATCCTGCATTATGGTGAGCTACTGAGACCTATTCTTTGGATATAATTTTCAACTCCCTATGCTCTCTTCCTGCTAAAGCAATATCACCTAAGCTGTATTTCTCCAGTTCTGCAAAAACAGTACAGACAGCCTTATCAAAGTCAAGCTCTATGACATCTCCTGCCTCCCATCTATCAGCTATGACAGGTGCTGTCAGTTCAAGATAATTGTTCTTGACAAACCCTTTTATGTTTTTGTCTTCATGCTATCTTCTAGATCCTTAGAAAATAACAGGTTAATGCATTCTCCCAGTATCTGCTTTGTATTTCCCAGAACTTTCCTTGCCCCTTGCCAGAGGGATGAACTTTGCCTTACTCCATCCCTCTGGAGCCTCGTGCCTTCTGTGCTGATTCCTGTCATCTCTGAGGGGCACAGTCATGCCCCCAGGCTCTCCCTCCCTGCAGTCTTTTGTCTCTTTCCACATGTGCCTTCCAACTCCTGGCAGGAATGAGGCATTATATTATCTTCATTCATCTTGAGAGCTGGCTCATCCCAGGCACTGAATTTGAAAGGGGTCTGTGTGATCATGTAATTAAAGAAAATGTATGAGACAGCTGAATGAAGCCTCTATAGGCAGTACAACTGCTGACATCCTAAATTGCATGCATGCCTTTGTTACCTTAATCTTTAAATACATTTACTTGAGTAGTAGCAATGTATGTGGTAGTGTGCACATAGTAGTGTAAGTAGTTTCCTTTTTTTCCCCCTTTTTTTTATTTCTTTTAAAGCAAACCAAAAACCAGAAAGTCTCCCACTTGGTATCACAACTTGTTTCTAAAAAGGTCATCAGCAGGGATGAAACTTAGATCCACACAGATGGCTGGAGAGCGGTCCAACAGTACTGCATGAAAAGATCCAAACTTTAGCAGTACGTAAAGGGGAAAGGGATAAAGACCCTCAACTCTTATCACATCTGTGCTCTACGTAGCAAAAGCCATGTTAAAATGTCAGCATAATAACTTTAATATTGAGACATCTGAGCCCATACTACTGCCTTGTAAGTGACCCGAGACCCCACTCTTCCCCTTTGCCTTCCATGTCAGAAAAATATTAAAGGAGACAATATGAGCTGGAGGTGGAGAAGCAACAAAAAATCTTGATGGCATATAACTAATCACAAGAGCTATTCATAAAGGATCTATTACCTCAGCTACATTGCTAGTGTCTGGTTTGTATCCTAAAGCAAAAGTATCAGTACACTGTCTTTATATGCATTTCTGGTATTTCTAGTAACATGATAATATTTAGGATAGGATGCATTATGACTGCAAATAGACCTTACAAGCACTAATAAAAAATTCAGAAAATGTAAAATGCTACTGATTATTCATGCACAAAATGAATTAGAGAGTTGTGACACCTGAAAGCCAGGGTGGGGATGAAAGAGAAGCCCAGCAACTGCATGAAAAGCACTTGGTCCCCAAAGGCGGCATCTCTGTTCTTTCAGACACAGAATTTTCTCATTTTTCTTTCTTGTAGATTTTATCTTCTTGAATGCTAACACAGCAGAATAGCACATTTGGAGGAATCTATCTGGCCTGTTGCTGTTATATGATGTCTTAGTAATATTTTTAGAGATAATACAAGGTGAAAATTAACATACAGCGTCTTCAGAACAGAAATATGCTTCATGTAGTGCTCTGTACAGTTGACATAGCAGGCAACATAGAAAGTAGAGTTTTGTTTCATA
Source organism: Pseudopipra pipra (assembly GCF_036250125.1). Lineage (NCBI taxonomy): Eukaryota > Metazoa > Chordata > Aves > Passeriformes > Pipridae > Pseudopipra > Pseudopipra pipra. The sequence continues at coordinate 63,244,189 of NC_087551.1, forward strand.
AAGAAGGCAGGCTTCAGTATTTAGTCAGGCTGACTACAAACCCTTTCAAAATCACCATCGCCACAGGCAGGGGGTAAGACTGCTGAACATACTGGGAATTATGATGACATCTGGATTTTAGAAATCAGTTTCAAGTGTCTGCTCTGAATGAAAGCAGAACAGGGATTTGCATCTGGGTGCCATTGGTGACTATCAGCCTTAATGCCTAACCAAGAGAATTAAGCTAGAGTCTGATGTTTGTTTAAATCGGCATTATGGGAGGGGGTGGTGATAATCCATATACTAGATCACTGAAATAAAATTATTTGGATTAGCAAAAAAAGCAAGTAAACAATGACACAGAAAATTCCTGCCTCTTTACAGTTAACTCCCACAAACACAACTGGGATTGGAAAGGGAGGGGGAAGATTTTTAAAACCAGGTTATGTAAGTGATAAGGTTTACAGTGTGACCCCACACAGAACTGCATCTGCCCAAGCTGAGCCAAAATCTTAGGCCACCTTTGTTGCTGAGGGAAGCATACTGACCATCACTCCAGATTTAGGATGTTCAGCAGATGCAGAAGGCCCAAGTCATGCCACTCTTTCTATAACTATTGGGAATCTGGCTAGACCACTTGCTTCTTCATCAAGTGCCAAGAAAACTCTCCTAACTGAAAACTCAACTGAAAACAGTAAGTGTCCACAAAAAAGGCAGTGTTGCTAGTTCATATTTTCTTGAAGAATTCTCAACCAGGTTCAAGAAAAAAATTTCAATCAAAGAAAGCTATAATAAACCAGCTTCTTGATTAATCAAAGTGCCTATGGACTCAGCCTCTGCCTTGAGCCCTTGGCTAAAGGGCTAATGGGATAAATACCTTCCATCTGCCCTCCGAGTGCTAGTCAGAAGGATGATTTCCAAGGGGATGAGTGTCATTTATAATGACAAAGGCATTTGGTAACAGTGATTAATTAGAGGAAATAATAAAGGATAAACATGCTCTATTTCAGTGAAGACATTTCTGCCTTTGCAGTTAATCTCACACCCTGTGCGAAGCATAAGTAACAGGAACTAAGAAATCTTGAACTGTTAAAGTCATCCTTCCCTTCGTGATCAAGAGCCAGCACTTAAGGTATTTGCACACCAACTCTGGTCACTGCTGTAGGGTCTAAAGTATGGAAACAGCAACAGCACCTGTTTGCTAAGCTGTAGGCTTGTCTTTTTTACAAGAGAAAGTGCTCGGAATGAACAGAAAATGAAACAGGGAACACATGCATCACACACATCTCATGCACTTCTCAAAAACATAGAATACAACTATAAATGCATGGAAGGCAGAAAGAATATACAAAGGTAGCAAAAAGGCTTGTGAAAGTGACTCATACAACTGGAGCCTGGAAAGAGGGAACTGAAGTGAAATAAAATAAAACCACAGGAAATAATGACTGACATGAAGGACAGAAGAAGGACTCACTCACTGTTTCTCATAATGGAAGAGCCAGAAGGCATCAAAAGAAAGACATCAGGGAGACTCCAAATAGGGAATGAATGAGCGAACAAACACACCACACACTTTACCACATAACTGCCTATTCATCTGGGGAGACATGAGATGTTATGAATGTCAAAAGCTCATACAAATTAAAATAAATTCTAAATAAAGATAAACTAATTAAGAAAAATCTTAAAAACTTTTAAATGAAAGCTCAAATCTATGTTTTAGAAAGTTTTCAGCTCTCAGATTGCTGAATGCTAAAAAAAATGTAACAGGAAAACACAATTGCATGCCTCTTTTTACAAGAGGCTATTCTTATAGCCTTTGATAGGCATATACTACCCATGAATGTTTAACTGCATCAAGTCAAAAATTCTTAGTTATGTTGATACCCTGGTTGCAAGTCATGCACTAAATTTCCATTTTGAACTGCAGTGTGGAAAAAGACACTGTAAAGCTGATCATATCATGATGAAGATTTTCCTTTTTATTTTCACCTATAAAAACAGCAGCACTTCTGTAAAGGGTTTATTAAACTGCATGTAAAAGGTAGGTATAAAGGGGAGACTCTAAAGATAGCTTAAGATTCAGATTAAAATTAAAAAAGCGGAAAAAGAAGTTTTAGCTGCCAAGAACCATGCTTCAGCCATTTGCAGCACACACAGGTCTTAGGATATGGTTACCTCACAGAATACAAAATGACAAAAAAGTGAATATATACCAATATCTCTAATAAATGAGACTCTAATTCTGCAGCTCAAACAATACATTGCAGAGTTACCCATGTCCATTTATTTCATCACAAAAAAGAAAACCAACTTCTTCAAACACTCAAGAAGTTCTGTAATCTTGCTACCTAATGAAAACTGGAGTGCTGGTTTACAGTGTACAATTTCTGCTCTCATGCTGAGGGACTTTTAAGATCAACATTTTAAAAGCCACATCAACATATAAAGCTTGACACTGAAGTTGCATTTAAGTGACAGTTCTTGTACTGACCTCAACTCCTGTTACTTCCATCGTATCTATTTTTATACAACTTCAGAACAAAATTTTGCAGTACACTTCGAAAAAAATGACAAAAAATAGCCTAAAATATTTTTTTATCTTTTCACAAGCAGCTCCTAGGCAGGCTTCTTTTCTTCAGATGATATTTTTCTCCAGAGTCCATGTATGAATAAAACTGGGTTAATAAAGATATAACAGCAATTTTTTGTTCCATTTTACTTGTATATTTCCTTGAGCTTGCAAAGTTATTTCAAAGGGATTTCCAACCGTACTTTAAAAAACAAACAAACAAACCAACCAGGACTCTAATAAAAATTACATCTTCATTCATCATTATACCTTCTTTTCAGTTAAAAACATGAATGCTGCAAAATACTCAAGACTACAAACTACTTGAACCCGTAAAACACTAACGTAGAAGTAAAAGAAGAGCTGACAAATCATTTATACATTTTGTTCTCAAAATAAGGCCAGAGAAGCAGCAGATGCCTATACCTCATATCTCCAAACTTCTTGCTGATAGCTGTTCCTACATTACTGATAGCTGCTGTTGCTTTTTGTCCTGCATGGCTCAGGGTCTCATGTGTTTTCTTGTAACTGAAAACAAAACAACAAAACAGAAACAGTGGTAAGTATTAAAAGAGAGCAACTAGAATCCCATGCAATTAATTCCCTTTTCCCTTATTTCCACATCTTAAAGTCCCAAACACTGAAGGGTTAAGAAACAAGGTAACTGTAGCACAAAACAAATGGTGAGGAAGCCCACTTCTGCACTGCTTCCCAAGTGCAGTTTGATCCTCATATGAGCAAAACGCTCTCCCAGAGCAATCCTTTGCTGTGTCTTTCCCACTGGCAAGTAACATCCCCCAGATGGGCCAGCACATGCTGTTTAAAAGCAGAATATGGCGATTTGTTGAATACCTGTTTGATACAACTTCGGTTTACGTAAAATCACACTTACATCAAATAAGCATTCTTACAGCACACACTGACCTCGTGGCAAAATCTGTTATCTGGAGCACAGAAAAGAATCAGGACAAATACAACTCTGCTCTTCCAAGTGTATACATATTAGGTACATTTAACAAATGCACTTCAAAATGATTCTGTGATATTTCACATTGGAAAAAAAATGATCAAATCTGTTTTTATATGCTACAAGTTTCCTTTTTTTATTTTTTAAAATTTCTTTAAAGGAAGAAGGTTTGGGGAAGGACATAGAAAGAAAGATGAAAAGACCTAGACAATGAATGTATATTGTTGGGATTGAATTCTCTTAGAAGTTACTAATTTCAGTTATAGCATACAGATTCAAACACAGAATCACCTTAATTACTGTTTCAGAATACATGCTCTGACCCACACAGACCCTTCGGTAAAGTTCTCTCTTAGAGGAATCAATAAGCTTTTCTGCACAGATGCTATTCTGCTGACTAAACCAACTCTCAGCATGTCAGAGCCTTTCTTCTGAGTAAATTATCTGATACTCCCAGTGACGCAGACAAGCTCAGAATTAGAAGTACTGACCTAGTAACAAAAGGAGAGCACATTATAATCAGTCTTGTATCCTGTGGTGTGTGTTGGCAGACAAGAACTGAAGAAATGATAGTGAAAAATTCAGAAATACAACTCTACTGGTTCTAATTCTCCTTTGAACAAAAACCATAGAACTGCAAACATGTACCAAAATACACTGGAGATTGATTAAAAAAAAATCCCACTGCATAATTCCTGCAACAGAGTATTTTCTTCTTACTTTTATGTATATGAAAGCAATATGAATTTGTGGAGGCAGGAGGGAAAACAAGATTAACGTTTGCAGCATGGCACATCACATTTTATGTCATGTCCTTTTAGCTCCAGCAGTAGCTGTTGCTGAAAGTCCTCTGTTCAGGACTGTGTTTTACAAACCACAGGTTGGATGGCAGATGTCAAGTAATGCTCTGGTCTTTCAGACAATATACTTTGATTTTATGGTCCTAAGCCACAGTATTTCTTACATCCTACTGGCCTAACAAGTTCTAAAACTGCCAAGTGAAAGGGCTCCTTCTATGAATGTACTTGTCTCTGTCTTCACTAACAAGGCAATCTACAGGGAGCAGCTGAAGACTAGGGTACCAATTCCCTAGGAATCTCCAGTTAGATAAGCAGAATCAAACAAAGGTACAACATTGAATGCCAACAAGGGCTAAAACATGGCAACACTGACAGGAGCACATATTACAACTAGGAAGGAAGGAGCAGTGGTTATGCCTGTTTTGTTTATCCTGATAAAATACAGAGAAGATGGGAAAGGTTGTTTTCACCAGATCTCACTTCTTCTTTGCCAGTCTGTCCCTGGACATAGCAAGAATTGCAATGCTCTTATTTCACTGAGGCCTCTTTCTCTAGCGTAACTAGTTTAACAGCTCTGTCATTCTCTTGCTGACAGTAGATATACTCTCATATAAACTAGAATGGGATGAGACCCTAAAAAAGATATTAATGATACTTATGTCAAACTATATGCATGTAGCTTTTTGATAAGAGTTGCCTACAAAAAAAATAAAAATCAAATACTCTAATGCCTGTGGCATACAAGTCTTAGACAGTTTGCTGACAGCGAAGTTTCCTAAACCATTCAGCACAAGTGGAATTTTGCCGATGACAAAATGAAGGCAAAGACTTGACTTCCAGGTCTAAAAGATCATTTGTAAAACAACCTATTTATGTATAGGTTGAATGCACATAGTAAAATACTTTGTAGATATCCTTCTGAAATGATTTTTTGAAATGACACCTTGGAGTTAAATTTATTGATAGGCATATTTAACTTTATGATAAAATATCTCCATGTCTTACCTTTCTTCCACAAGTTCTTCACACTGTGTAAAACCGTTAAGAGAAACAGTTCCAAATGCCACATACAGCAGACAGACTCAAATTTCACTGAGAAACATTAGAGTCCCCTACGTATTTCTGAACATTACGTTGGTCAGAATACACCGCCTGGGAATTGGCTGAAATGACACCGATTTTGGTATTCCAACAATATTGTGTTCTCTGCAAATCCTGTAAACCCAACATCCTCCAGTATTTCCACTAGCAAGGAAGACATGGAGACTGCATTTGTGTTCCTAATACTTCTGACATTACATAAGAGCATAAATCCAGCTAAAACTATTACACAACTAGTCTTTTTTCAGCACCAACTTCATCAAAAATGACCTTTGATATGAACTACTCCTCCCTTCAGCAATGCTGAAGATGAGCTTTAAAAAACAATAAAATAACAAAGGTGAAAATGGAGTACAACATACAGTACCTGTCAGCAGAGACAAGAAGGAGCAATTTGCATCTCAGTAGAGCTCGCTGATAGATAGCTTAAAAATCAAGCCCCCTCCATTCCCTCCTCTCCACCATTATGCATATCACTATGCCTTCTTCATAAATAAATTATCTTTCCACAGAGCACATTGCCTCACTGTAGTTAGTTATACTTTGCATTGACATTTTGATATATGATGCACAGTATTCTGGCTCAGATATTTTTATCCTTGTAGTTACGTCATATTTACAGCATCCATTTGATGGCTCTCCAAACACTCTGGTAACAATGATCTCTTCAACATATTCTCTTTCACATCTGGGAATATTCGCAGTTATATGTAGCATAAATTATCTGACCCAGCAGTTTTCATTATGTCATGTAAGACAAAACAGTTTTGTTTCAATGCACTGAACAGCTTACATAATTTTCAGAAATCTTTATGAGCAGAAATAAAGTTGGATATTCTAGGTAAGACCTACAAACACTTACTAATTGGAAAAAGTGCTGTATGTATGGCTTAAGTCCTCCTTACACCACCAAATGCTATGCATGCTAAGTTGTCTACACACTCTCATCCTGTGAGCAGCCACTGCTGGCAATCAGCAGGTGAGTACTGACCACCCAGTGCATCAGAACAGGTGACAGCAAGCAACTCAGCAGTCAGTCAACCAGCAGCTGAAATTAGACCAGTGACCCCTAAACCTTATAGGCAGAAATGCTCCAGCACAAACAAACTCAGATAATTTAGGATATTCAAGAAATAGCACCTTCAATCCAACCCACGGCAGGCATTTTTACACAAAAACATCATTAGGGTCTACGCTTTTCTTACACTAATACAAAGGCACCTTAACCTCCCTGAGTTTATCAGCATTATTCCAGGTACCCAGTAGCATTAGTAAAAGTAGAAATAGGCTACTTGATTTATTCAGTTAGAGGAGGAAGGCTTTCTCTGATTTTGCGGCACCTGAACATACTCTATAGCACAGAAGAATTGCTGGCAGTGGTTAACAAGGATCATATTCCATGCTTTCACTTAGCGCTTATCAGTAAATATTTATAATGTATTTGGTAGACACAAAGGATTAAACAAATATGTCAACTGCTGTCACAATTACAAACTTGTAAATACACTCACCTGTGAACATTTGAATGCTTCCTTTATATATGACACTGAACTATGAATTTAATCTATCAACTTCTGATTATAATTTTGTTTTTAAAATAGGGTATTTCTTTAAAAGAAGCAATTGTTTATAAAATGGATTATTACAGGTTATCACAAAATATGCTGATATTGAAGTTATACTCTGATAATATACCCAACACATTTAAAAGAAGTTTTAGACATAACTCACATCTCCAGTGCTGTAACATACTAATTAGACAAAGTAGATTTGCAGCATATTTTGACTGCGTTTTCACCTGACAGTTTCATATACTACATTTAGTTTATACTATCCCGTGACAACCATGTCTCACTAGCTGATTTTTACAGCCAGTGGAAGCAAATGTAAGGAGAGACTGTGTCATAAAACACAACATGTGAAGGAAATAATGCTTCATAAAGAGTGTAGCCAGGTGGCAGCCATATAGAGAGGTCAGAGAACTAGACATTTAAATGACTATCATCTGCAGGATAAGACAGGACAGTCACACTCATCTCAACTCATTACAGAATTGCCCTTCATGTGGCCGAGTTAAATCTAACCTTCCTTCATAGGTGCAACACATGAACTGCTAACAGAAGTAGGCTATACATGTAATATTTATATTTTGCATGGCAAGCTGCACATTTGACCCACTACAGTAAATTATAAAGAATTAAAATTCAGCTTCTGTAAAATTAGTAGATCTGCACATTTGTCATTGTGCCTCTCCATCAATGCTTGCTGGTAAAATTAATTCACTTGAGAAACGCTTGTCTGTGATAAAGCTTACATAAGATGTCACAGAATGCAAACAATTAACAACAAAACCATACAGTAGAGCAGAGCCTGGTAGCACAAGCCATGCCCTATAGAGCTTGTTTCTTTTCAGTTTTCAAACCATTAGTCAGCTTAAGAATGGCTTTTCTGGAATCAATGTAAAGCATCTGGATATCTGAGAAACTCTCAGCTAGAAAACTATTTTTCTGTTGATTTTCTAGGAGAAGTGGGGCTCAGCATTAACTAAACTGTGCTAATGCTCAAATGAGATAAATGCATATATGAATGACAGATAACGTGTACATAAAACATTCTCTATTCATATTGCTATTTTACCCACAAATGAACTCTAAACTGCTGTGAGCTGTTTTGTTTGGTTTTTTTTGGTTGGTTTCTTTTTTTTTTTAGTACCCTCTTGAAATTCATTCCAACTTCAAAACCAAATGTACTTTTTTTGACATCCTTCCCACTGATAGGTATGTTAAGAATTAACTGAAACTGTAATGGCACTTGGATGGGTACATATGACTAAATCAAAGGAGGTATGCCCCAGGTAGTCCCTCTCCCACAGATGGAAGGGCAGAACTGCAGAAACTGAACCTCTGCAGGCTGCAGCCAGAAATCTGTGTGCAGCACACAAGAGATGACTGTTCAGCTGGCTGGAGAGAGTCACAGGTCAGAAAAGGTGCCAGACAAAGGTGACAAACATTCTGGGCTGTTCTGCACTGTAATCTTCAAACACTTGGGAAAAAATGGGGATACAGTTGTGTGAAAAGCATTATTTGTGCAATGCAGCATAGAGTGGGGGAAAAAGTAGCAGTTGTGGTACAGTTACTCTCCAGGTTATTGGCTTAAGCACAGATGATCTTAAGACATTCAAGGCCAAAACTTCACAGCTCTTCACACCTTAAACTATGCCAATAACACTGTCTATGGGCTCTGTATTGTACATTAGATTAACAAAATTATGCAGACTAAACCTATGTCAGCCTTCCTTTTCCTTTCTTCCCCTTTCTTTCTCCTTTTCCTCCCTCTCCCTTTCTTTTCTTTTCCCTTCCTTTTCCTCCTCCTTTCCTTTTCCCCTTTAATTTCCTTTTCCTTCTTTCTCTTTCCTTCTCCTTCATTTCAGTTTTTTCTTTTTCCCTCCATTTCTCACTTCCCTTTCCTTCATCCCCTTTCCACTGACACTTTCCTGGATATTATTAATCCTTGTCATTTCAAAGGTTCCAATTTACATTCAGGCCTCCCTTCCCATCCTTACTGTTACATATACACATATACAGATAACTATAATACACGTATATATTTTCTGTTCCACAATTATAATTACAGGGGGCTTTTCCCTGACAAACAAACATTTGGAATAGACCACCTGACCTTGCTACAGAGCTTCCAATTAGCTGAAGGTCCTGGTGCAAACAAATGGACATACATCTGCTGGAAAAGGAACAATGAGAACAGACTAAGTTAACTGCTCCAAGTCCTTTCTCCAACCTTGTGACTCCACCCTTCCAAATTCAAGGACAGAGATACATGTGGAAAAGCAGCAAAACAATTATCTTTGAAGATGGCACGAACATTGCCTGATTGGACCCAAAGCTCCCTTTACTTCCATATAGCACGGGCTCGCACACAGGTAACGTACTTGCTAAAGTCAACATGCAATTTCTTCACTTACACAACTGATACATTTACTTAAAAATTTAGTAAAGAAAACATCAAAAGGTGATTACACATTGCAGAGAACGGAAACACCCACATTTCTTTTACTACCACTCATAAGAAGTATGTGTGTGGGAACATAGTATACTTAATTCCTAGAAGTCACAGTAGGACTGTGGTTGTCCACAAGTTATATCTGGCTTCCTAAGAGAATTCTGAACCTATGGAACACATTACTATATATTTAAAGTTATATAATAAAGACTGCATGTACTGTAGATTGTAAGCCTAAAACACATGCAGCGTAACTAATACTTTCTATTTTCTTATCACCTGGCAGAAATTTGAACTATAAAATATTAGGTTCCAACTGTTTGTGGAAACCCATGCAATTGTCCTCCAGTTACCTATTAGCAGAACTAACTTTGCTCACATAGTTCAACCAGTAGTCAATGAATAGATCTTTATTCTGCCTCTGGGGGAAAAGGCCAAGTCCATGTTGAATGCTCTTGTCCCAAATCTCAATTAAGTACTACAGGTCACAGCAGAGCAACACTGAAACTTTCCTAAAAAGACTCCAAAGAGATTAACCATTTAAAATAGAGGAGGCTTATGTCTTTTAACAGCTGATAACATTTCAAGAAAGAATGACCAAGGAGCTTCTGGGAACTATTAGGCTGGAGTGAGGTTATTTGTGGGTAATTTTACAGATACAACTGCTCTTTAGAAACTCAATAGTACTGAAGTATCTCCCAAGAGGACAGGACTATAATATCTTATGTCTTTTTCCAAAGAAGTACAGAAGACCACCAAATTAAAAGCTGAGGGACAGAGCTGAGCATGGCTACACCATATATACTAAGCAAAGGCCAAGGTATCTTGCGGACCTCTTTCCTTAGTCCCTCTTCTTACCCTGCTTCTAGCATCTAAATAAAAATTAATTACCTATTTTTAAAATATAAAAAACCTGCATTGCTAAAAGCTATCTGAATATCCACCCACCCCTATTCACTGAAAACCCAATCATTAAAAAGGTGTGTGTGGGAAGTCATTCCAGTTGAATGCCTTACCACTGTGAAAGCAAATTAAACTCAAGGCAATCATTTGCTCTCTAGATACTGATCTCCTCTATAGTAGAACTCCCTGCCTCCCCCAAACACATAGATTATACTAAAAATCAATGCAGTGAAGAATAATATAGGAAATCAACAAGGAATTTGAAAAATGCATAATGATGCTGGTCATAAAAAATGAATGGCTTCCAGGTGCCTTTTATAAAAGGTTGGAAAATGCAAGTAACATTACAGCTTTTCCTTATAGAAAAATAAAGCTGATTTTAAAAAAAAAAAAAGCTGTTCTGGCACAGAAAAAGCTGCACATTATTGTTGCAAATGTAACGTCTTACCAGAGGTAGTTAGAATTGCTTTTGCATACCCTAAGCCATAAAGGAATAGAAAAGAAACAGACTGTACTAAACTGTATGTCAAGCCTAACACAACCTCCAGTCTATGGAGAACATCAGCCCACTGATGTCTATCCATCCTCAGTTTGAAAACTACTACCTTTGGGTTTTTTTTCTCTCTTTTTTATCGTAGCAATCCTTTAATGATAATTTCTGACATCTACATGTCGAGCATGCTCAGCCTAACTCCTAAGCTACCTGTGGCCATCCATTTAAAATGTAAATGCTTTACAATAGTCAGAATCTCAAGTTAAAATTTAGTCATTACAGGTGGCATCCATCCTGTGAGTTAGGTCCTGAGTCCTAACTAGGGATCAAAAACACTTTACAGAACTGTTGCTGAGAGAAGTCCACCCCTCTGCCTCTAAGTCCACTCTAACCCTAAGAATCCATCCCTAAATGGAGAGCTTAAAGTGGGTTTAATTTACAGAGAAACACAGCAGCTAAATGAAAACAAAATTTGCAGGCATGTAAATATTTTGAACTTTTATTTTTTAAAACAGCCTTTCTTCCTTCCTAAATCAGAGAATCTTGGTGAGTAATACTATTCCATTGCTATTTTGGTACAGCAACAATGAATCACCTCTGTTACTTAACACATTCATTCTTATGAATGCTGGATTACCATGATTTGTACTGGCATCAGTGTACTGGCATGAGTGTCAGCCAGAATTACATAGCAGTGGGACCATGAACATAAGAATTTTCAGGGGCACAGATGGGCTCCTGCTGCTCAGTTCCACATAACTATTTCTGGACACTTATCACCTAATGGCTTGCTGTTTCTGAAAATCATCTCAAATAAAAAGTAGCAGCTACCATACTGACAAAGTCTCCTAAGTCTATCCTTGTGGAAAATGTCAATGTCATGAAGGAAAAATGAAAAGCTATCTTGGAATTTGCTACCAAATTTCAAGTAAAAAATGAAAGTTTTTGTTTCAAAATGTTGCTAGTGTCTCCCAGTAACTCTAGCTCAGGTGTTTTTGTTCCCCTCTTCTCTTCTAAAGTTTAGTGTTTCTAAACTACCCTCTCCTAGCACAGGTCATACATGCTCACCAAGCCAGCATTGATGCTCCTGCTAATGACATGTCATGAGAAACAGGACTTAGATGAGAAACTTGTCCAAAAGTTAGAGATAGGAGACATACAAACTACATTTTCTATTAAGGAGTTTATGCCTCTTTTGACTTCCCATGAAAATACAAAGAAAAATTATTTTAATGCAAAACCATACATTTTAATATATTTTTTCAAGTCTCTGCTAGTGCCTTGAATGCACCAAGAGACACTGCAAATGCTTCCCCCCACCACTCCCCTGAGTCTGGCTGCAGGCTACCTCTGACACTGCACAACTGTGCAACCTTGGGTGAGACTGTGATCAAAGTGCCATGAAAGAAAGAGTTGGGAGAAGTTTTGTTAAGCACATCTTCCCTTCACTTTGGAGCTACACAAAAGCTTAGATTGCATTTAAGCCCAAGTCATATTACCGGTATGCCTCTATGGGTACCTCATCGATCTTGAACTCATAGATTTGACTCCCTGGCTTGACCTTGGACCTGGCTCATCAATACAGATGGTAGATCTGAACTCTTGGCTTGACCCTCTTTACTGTCACTGGACCTGTTCTGCTCTCTTTGTTCAGATACTGTGGGATTGCTCCTTCATGGGTGATGCCACTGCCCTGCCTGCCTTGCTGTCAACTCTCAGATCAGCTCAGTTGTGGAGCAGCTCACTCTTGCTTCTCCTTAAGTGTCAAATTCAGTTGTCAAATGAAAAGGAAAAAAAATATCAAATGACTTTTCAGACAGCACTTGATGAAAGGTGGGTGGTTCTTTCTACCAATCTTGCTATTAATTCAGCCCAAAAAGTTTGAGAGGAACATGGTATGTTCATATGTGTAAGTGTCAAGATCAGTACTCACGCGGAAGTTGTCTGCACATCATGCCAGCTTTTGCTAAAGTTCTGCTTCAGTTCATTCATCAGACTTATGCCAAGCTTTTGTTTAATTTCCACCAGGTGCTTCTCTTTGGCTGCTAGCACTTGCCGCAAAGTTGAAATTTCATCCTCTAGCTGAGAGAAAAAAATGGGGAGGAGAAAGGTGTTAGCCTGTTCCCACAGAATGATAAACACACGTGATGTTAGGAGGTTAAATGAATCTCACATAAACTTGTGGTTTTTGTAGGTAACTACAGAGACAGAGTCAAGTGCTTGTGGAGATCACAAAGGCATGCCCAGAATAGAGCTGACACTACATTAAATTAATGTCTAAAACTGTGTCATCTATGTGCACCATCATACACATGCATCTGATAAGACAGAGAACTGTCCAGTAAAGAAGTGACTTGACCAAGATCTGCCTTAGGGCATTAGGAGTCTCAAACATCAGCTTCTCATTCATTGGTAAAATGGGAATGGGCAGGACCAGACAATTCAGGCAAAAATCTGTCTTCGAATGCATAGGCTTTTAACTTCATATTTGCAGATTTTTAGTCTTCCAGTCCTGAAAAAACCAGATGCAAACTCACAGGAGCAGGTTAAAAAACCCAGAAAAATCGCCTGATAACATGACTTGAGAGTATCATAAAATGTTATAATCCTTGTCACGTAAATTTTACTTATGTATTTTAGGCCCTACATATTTCAAAATAGCAACATAAAAGTTTATAGATGGACTGTTAACATGAGTGAGCAGGTCCTACCCAAAGCATAGAAGCACTCAGAAGACACAGCAGATTAACCTTTTCAGAGGTCTTAAGTCATTAACCAAACTGTGCATTTTCAAGTTGTAAAGATACCATCCAGCCCAAATAGGGGGATATAATTCTTCCTGCAGTGGACATTTTTTTGAAACATTTAAGCAAAGCCAGTGTTTCAACAAGGCAAGGACCAGAACACAGGGCCAGAAGAGGGACAGCAGAAACATCCTGCCACTGGCTCAGGATCCTGCCCCTTGGGCAACACTCCTGCAAGCAAGCACAGGTTTGCATTCCTCATCTGGAAGCTTCCCAATCCAATCTATACAAGCAGCACTCAGAGGCACTGAAGCTAACAAGGGCAAATGACACCAGAGCAGCTGCCTTTCACTTCAGGTTTAGAAATTCCCTTACCAAATGTGTTCCTTCTTCCATATGTTAATAGGATAACATATGGCAGTGTATCTGATTACCATATGCTAAGTTCCCTGGAACCACAGTCTCCCTGTGATATAACTCCATAGGCTGCAGGGAATGATGCAAGCACCAGCTGAAACAGTGCTGACCTCCAGGGCTATATTTAGGACACCAATACCAGCATTATTTTTATTTTACACACTCTGCTTCCCTGTAAAACCGGCTGTAAACTCATTGTTCTTGGAAAAGTCTCATCCTTGAATCCCTCAGCTGTCAGTTTCTCTTTTGTCACTACCTGCTACCTGAATTATTCAAGCAGCTCAGGAATTAAGCAGCAAGACTACGAACACAAAGCAAAATCATGATCTGAGTGAAGCAGATATCAGTATTCACCAATGCCTGTGATGCCAACACTTCACCTGTAAAATACACAACAATCTAAATTGCTTTATTCCTGCCCATGTCCTTTATGCTCCATTATATTCCTAACCTGCAAATGAAACACTGTCAAGAGGCAGCTGTCAAGAGTCTCTCTTCTGACAGGATAACTGGTTAAATGGTTACAGAAAGAAATCACAAATGTCAGCATTCCTCAGGCAGCAGTTCAGAGCTCCCTTTAGTTGTTTCCCCCAGCAAACCCCTTAGTGCACATCTGCCTGAGTAACATTGCTGAAGCATTTAACTTAAACCAATACCAGTATGTTTACTTGTACTTAAACATTAATGCTTTCCATGTGGGCTAGCTAGCCTGATCATTAGGTACCTGGATACATAAAGATTTGAGGGCTTCTATAAAATTACTTTCCATCTGTTCCACTGAATAGACATCTAAAGCTGTAAACCCCTAAGCAAGCATTAGCCATGTGCTCAATGGCATAAGTATGAATAACATTTTTGACTAAAGAAAAATAATTTAATATTTTTTTTAATACAGTGATCAGTTTTGAATTGACAAAATCCTCCTCAAGTTCCATCATTTTGAAATAATGACAGATACAAAACCGCCCTCAAGTGCTCAGATATCGGTGACTGAAGACTTTGAAGTAGGTAGAAAAGTTTAGGGACTTACAATAGGATACCGAAAAACATTTAAGTATGCTACATACCTAGCTCCCATGATAGTCAGGCATCACCTGCTTAGGCATTTTTTAAAAGTCCTCTCATATAAATGCAGAATCTGTTATGAAACTAGGGCTTAAGTCAACAGAAATACAAGCTTCCAAGGCAGTAAGCAATTAAAATATTAAGGGGCCCCAACAGAAAACAGAAGCCAGCATGGTTAAATGTAAGTTAGATTAAGTATCTTTTTTTCACTATTACTACATCACCCAAATATGTAGTGGCCCTGTCTGACTGTTCGCACAGCCCTCCTTGGTGGACTGAATCAGGTAAAAGCCATCACAGAAGATCTTTTAACCAGATCCACTACAGAGTGATGCACAAGTACCTGTACGGGTACAGCATAGGGGACAGAAACAAGTTGAGATGGAGAAGAGAGGAAGGCAGTGATGAAATAAAGCAGCACATGTACAAATCATATAGCTCAAATTTTACACCTCTGGGTTTAGAATCTGTTAATACATAAGCTTTCCCTTGGGTGAAAAACACCCAGACACATCAGGGACACTCATAAATAAATTTAGGCATAAGTTTGCAGAAAAAACGTATTAGCATCTTTCCTCAAACTGGGAGCAAACATGCAGTAACACACACTGCTGAACTTAGAACCTGTGCATCAGCTAGATCAAAGCAGATAGCTCCTTTCCTGAAGGTATGGGAGGGGGAAGACAGAAAAGAGTAAATGACTACTTTGACAAGTGTAATGGAAGGACAACTGACAGCAGTGAGCAACTCTCAGCTCACAATCTCAGCCCCCATCATGACTCAAGAGTCATTGTACCATGCTTCTCACAGCAAGGGAGGAAGGGAGAAAAGAAACCTGTTCTGCTAACAATCTTCTGGCCTTATGTAAAGTTTTTGGGCTACAATTTTCTGCTATTATTCTGAAAAGTCAAACTGACCTCTGTAAATTCAAATGACTGCTCAAATTTTCTGTAAGAGTTACTCATTTTAGATCAACTGTAGGAATTCCAAGGCTTGTTTAGAGTCAGAGCCCTGCTGTGTTAGCCAGACTACAAATACAAGAACAGAATGAGTCCATGCTCTGAGAAACTTCCAGCACAAAGAAACTACTAGCAGGGGAATAGGAATAGAGGATACAAAAAACCTGTCAAAAAACCCCAGTGGTGCTTGTTCCTCTCAATGTTGGAGAGGGAAGGAGGAAGAGGAAGAAGACAAAGAATACATACAGCAGATACAGCAGATGGAATATATTTTTTCTATTTAACTACATGCACAACAGCTGCTCACAACAGCTCCCCAGTATATCAACTACTGATAGAATTAAGGATGATTTTTACATTTTACAACAATAAGAAGAAAGATGTTTGTTCCTATAGGTTCAAACTTGTATTACATAACACATAAAGACATGGAAAAAACCAAAACTATCACTGGTGGAGCAGAAAGGGCTTGAAAGTAAACACTAACAGCTTTTCAAAAGGAAACATTAGCCGATTCCCATAGAGGTTTTTCTGAAGGAGGCAAGGTCATACATATATTTTTACAGTCTTTTCTAAGAGTCATAAGCCTTATTTAAGTTTAGACTTTGTTCACTCTAAATTCAAGTTTTCCAAACCTTCCTTATCATAATTTTTTAGTTTTATTTTCTTTGTAGGCGTAAGTTGTATGCCAGTAAACTGCTGAGAGCAATTAAAAAAATAATTCCTAGGTCAGTCAAGATCATAACATTTAAAAGGCATTCTCTTAGTACATGAATTAAAGCATTTCTAGCATTAGCCACTGAGAACTCTCTGCTTCCATGGGAATCAGTAGGCAGAAAGGACACCCAAAAACTCTTCAGATTAATTGTGTTGAGAGGCATATCATTCTCAGACGACTGCAAGAAGTATTGAATTTTTTCCTTCCTTGTTTTTCATCTGCCTATTAAGTCCCTTTCACCAAAAAAGAGAAGAGAATCACAGAAGAACTGAAGTTGGAAGGGACCACTGAAGGATATCTGGTTCAAGCCCCCTGCACAAGCAGGACTACCTAGAGCATGTTTCTGAGGACTGCACCCAGACAGCTTTTGAGTATCTTCAAGGATGGAGACTATAAAACATTTCAGGGCAATCTGTATCACTGCTCAATCACACTCATGTTAAAAATGTGTTTCCTGATGTTCAAGGGGAACCTCCTGTATTTCAGTGTGTGACCATTGCCTCTGATCCTGATGAAAAGCCAGTAATGAATAGGCCAACTTCTAACTTATGTGATGAACTGAACATGTAAAGTTTCAGCTTCCTTCTGATTATTTACAGATGTGACCGGATCAGCAAAGAAGTTAAAAATAACTAGTGACTCAGAAACTATAAGGCTTGATAAAATACTAAAGTGAAAAAACAGCCTTTTGTTTCACTAGAAAATCCTATCAGCACTAAAGGTGAATGACTTGAAAATTGTTAAGAATGTAACTTCTTAGAGTACTTAGTATTGCAACTTAATATTAATTTAATATTCCAGTTAAGACGAAAACAACTCTTCCCCCTTCATACAGTTGTAATTTCTGTTGTTTGACTCGTATTTAAAATAAGTAAACTCACACTTTTTCCCATTCTCTCATTTTCCATTTTTGAATTTCACTTCTGTTTCTGTGGTATTCAGCAGCAGTAATTAAAACTGAACACATCCTCCCCTTGAGACCAAATCTAGACAATTTCTTTAATCTTTATAATAAAAAACCCACATGGTTCCCACCTTTTTCCTTCTATCTCCTTGTTATTATTTTTAAGCCTCTTCATAGTGTCCTGAGTTCCAGACTCCCGAAAGAAAATATAACCCTCTCCAAACACATCAGTGTCAAAGAAAACAAAAAAAAGAATCTTTTCCATCAGGTGGCACAACCACTGTAACAACAATACCACAGATCTAATAAAAACACCTTCCATTCTTTATCAAGGAAGGTTTCTAAATAAAGACAAGTCTTTATTAAGATGGTAAGGTATATTTAACTTTCTCTGTACAACCATCAAGTAGAACATATTTAACCCTAAAAAAAATCTAAAAGGAAATTAATTACTTCACAGTATTGTAGCCTAGAATAATTTTACCAACAGAAAGGGCATACATTTATGATTTTATCCTATAATTAATATCTTCCAGTTTAAAGAACTAGAAACAGTAGCACTCACACAAATTCAAATTCATTACCTTGGCTAGCTCTATCTTTAACTCTTCTTTTTCTTCTTCAGAAATCATATTGGTGAAATCAACGTCAGCGACCACATCTTCATCTGCTTCATGCAACGACTGGGTTTCCAACAGGCCTTAAAGAGTTAAAATGTTAAGACAATAATTATTAATTATTTCAGTTATTGACTATACCAGTTACGGTACTGGCCTCCCCTAAAATCTAAGAACATTATAATATTCACCCATTAGGAAAAAAAAAACCAAACCAAAACCCAACCTTTTCCTGCTACAGATCATCTGGATTCTGTTTCTCTTTGCTTCTGAAAAGATATTGGAACTATCAGATACAATGTCTGCACAAAAGCAATTTAATATGTATAAGCACCTCTCATTCCAAGAAAGCAAACACCTTGGACTCCACTAATCCATGATAAGGCATTTCCTTGCTTCTAACAATATGGAAGAAAAAAAGAAAGCTTTTTCATCAAAATAAGAAAGCTGGTTAATGTGGATCATAGATGTAAATAGTAGCAATAGTGCACTGAACAATAAAGTATATCACTGAGCAAAGTCTGCTTTAAAAGCACCTCTGATTGCAGCAATTTGAGACCTTACAGATGTACACAGTTTGCAGAAGCAAATGTCATACCTACTGTTTGAATTTTGTAAATGTTAGTGAGAAGCATACTTTGATTGCTCAATCTAAACTTGTGAAGGGTGGATAAATATACTCAACCTTCAGTCGCTTTCTTCTTTTGCATGTCCAAGACCACTAAGTATAATAAGCAAGATAAGTGCATACAAAGATGTTTCCAAGACCTGGGCCTGCCTAGTATAATATGTACAGATGAAATAAAATATATCCTATCTCCCAGTCATTCAGTAAAGAGAAGATCGCTGGGGTTCCAATCACTAGGAGCCACTAAGAGCCTCTCATTCTTTATGGTCTGTAAAGAAAACAACATGAACCGTGAGATAGCAGAAGATATACTTGTTCCTTTGGAACTTGTTTTAGAGTTCTAGATCTTTTTCTGTTGTGGAAGAAAAATCTCCTGCTGGGACAGCATTTTCCCCTTTATTTCAGTTCTTTAGTGGGGTAATCAGCAATCTCTGCTGACTCCTAACACCTGTATACTGCTTACTGTGGAAGAGAATAATTTCTTTCCCAGGTCCACGGGGGCCTGTACACTCTATTACACAGAAATCAGAATACAACTTAGTTAAGTTTTCGCATTAGGGAACAGAGGTTGCAAGCAGTAAGTCTGTTGAAATTGAGTACTTTACATTTTCATGCAAAAAAATAAGCTCCCTCCATCTTTCTGTCATTTCCCAGTGTACCTGGATTTCCTCCTGTTTAACAGAACAGAACTGATTTGATTCATACCATCAACCTCACTGCAGAGCACAATGGGGTGAACTCAGCCTTGTTAATTACAACCTTCCCTGAGTGGGAAGAAAAAGAGCAGCAAAACAGGTGCTGAACCCCTGCCTGGCACCATATGCAGAAAAAGATCACCACCCTTAAGCACAAAACCTTTTTAAAAACATGAAAGCATATAGAAGTAGTTGATATCTTAGCTATTACCCAAAAAGCTGCTTGCCAGGAAAACCTAGATTGCTGAAGTCCCAACAAAAGAAAAGCACATTTATTCAGTATGAATACTCCCAAATCACCTTTATTAACACTCCTCCATCTCCAAACACAATTGTTGTTTGGTATTTGAGGATTAATAGTGTTGCTATGGAAATCAAGCTAAACTTAGTACCCATAATCTTGAAAGCAGTCTCTTTTTCCATGGATGGAGGAGCATCAGTGCAGGGCAGCTCTGGGAAAAATCTCAGGGGCTAAGGTTGAAAACCCTTAAGGGAAGCCTTGGGGTAGATGTGAGATGAGGTGACCTTGGAGCAACAGATCCTTGAGCTAAAAAGAAGGCAGACCTATGCTCAAGGGACAGCATTAGTTTGTGAATAACATTTAACTAGATCCAACTGTCAAGTTTAAACTTCAAGACTGGACTGAAATTACAATCCATTCCAAAATAGCACATGGACGTCAATCTTCTGTATGATCCTCTGCAGTGCAATGCCAGTCCCAATTCTTACCTTTTGCTTCTTGTTTAAGTCTTCCAAAATCTAATCTGATCCTTTAGTCTCTACTTTCTTGCTCAAGCCACTACCAGAGTCTTCCCTAATGGTCATTGTCCCTGTGGAAAGGTTTCACTTCAGTTACCTCACAGTTCCAGTCTGAACATCTCTCCACCGTACTATGGGTCACAAACTTCTTTAAGTCAGCCTCAGTTCCGAAACTTCCTCACATGAACCCTATCACAAGCAACCAATTCTCTCAGTTCTTCCCAGCTGTTCTCAGTCTCTGATATTGTTGCACCACTTATGACTGACCACTTCTGTCCTGGGCCAGGACTAGCAGCGTAAGTAGGGTGCTTCAGTTCTAGTGCTAGGTCATACGAACTCTTCAGTCTCTTTTCCCCACTTGAGCAACTGACAGTAATTTCTGAAAAGGTTTCTTCACCATTGCCTTGGGCTACCCTCACAGACCACTTCTCTAATTTACCTTTCTTAGTCTTCATCTTAGAAAAGAGGGGAAATAAAGAACATGAGGAAGACAGCAGGCTTCCTGAGGCAGAGGAGACTCCAACCCTTTCCATCTACTGAGAATGTAAACATAAAACCTGTCCCTGTGATTTCTATCCTAAAGAATTTAGCATCCACAATTGCTACCAACTGCACAGCAAAGTATGTAGGCAAGGTTCCTGAGATCTTATTCTTCTTAGTCTATTTTTTTTTTTAATTTATGTGCCTGTCTCTAGTTCCCCTTTAATAACCACTGAGTTCTGTATTAGATTTCAAAGAGTTGAAGGTCTTTTAAAACAAGTTTAATGAAAACAGTCAGCTGGTAAAGAAGATTTAAAGTAATGTCACAGACAGAGTGGATGCTAAATAAGCTCATCCTTATATGAATTATCAGAGAAGCCAAAGGAAAAAGGATAGTTCACAAAATCTGTTTTACAATAACAGGGAACAATTTACTTCTGGGTACCACAGCATTCATTCCATGAAAGCCCACGTTCTGTGAGGTTCATATAGCACCTTACCCAGGAGGAGTTCAGCACAGCCTCAGGAAGAGCTATAGCATTAACTTGATTCAAGGAGTCAGCCAACCACATAACACAAAACCATAGGAAATTAAGCTATCAACATTTTCCTACTCATAAAAAACTTGTTATTTTTTCAGTCTCTAAGGATAACAGAAACTTGCAGTAAAATTCACAACAATATATATAAGAATTGGTAATGATTGTGGTAGCCAAACAGCTCCTATTGCTAAGTACTGCTGACCCCAAAATATTCTCTCACCTTCTACTCCGTGTCCTCTCAACCTTCCCTGTAGTGTTCCTTCAACCAGGCAGTCTGGGAAATACACCTCACAGATATTGGTTATAAATGCAGCAAGCACAGAAACATAACAGAATAAAAGAGCTTAGTGTGATTGCTGATGTATCTTGAATTAACCACATGAGCAGTTCTTTAAGAACCAAGTAACAAGTTAGGATCCTATTGAGTGTGTTTAATCTATCTACACATTTTGTTAAACATACTTAATCTAACTATTTATGAAAACACAAAAACGGATGAGTTGATTCAGCTAAATGGTTAGAGTTAAGTCCTAAAATCAAAAAATTTTTCTACACAACACAAGCAGGCCAGATTTAGATATCTAAAAGCCAGAATTTTAAGATAATACTGCATGTACATTCAATTTCAAAAATTATTTACTTTATAGAGGAAAAAAGAAATCTGCACTTTAGCAAGGCAGACATTAATTCATGTGCATGAACAGACATTCCGCTTATACAAACAGTTCCTGGAGCTGAGAAGGTAACAGAGCTTTTCAGTTTCATGCTTCTTCCTTTGGGGTAGAAGGAACTTAATTGATTTCCAGTAAACCTGGAATTAAATATATCTACATAGTATATAACTCTATAGATAAACATGTATCTACTCATAGTCATAATTTATTTACATAATGTATATACATATATAAATAATCTGTAACTTCTCACAGGAACTAAAATACAGAATGGCATTTTGATCAGATGCTCAAGGCAAATCTTTCCTGCAGCACTGGAATATGATACATTTTACAGTGCACCTCAATTTCCATTCACTGATCTCCACATTTTCCTTTAAATTTGCTATCTTAAATCATATTATTCAAATGATCATTAGCTGCTTATTAAAATAATATTGTTAAGTTGTAAATCTGGTCAGGTAACATTTCAAGGCTCTGTTTTCCCAATGGCTTACTGAAAGTATGGGGAAGCTATAAAATTAATTTAAATCATTCTTTCTGCTAATTTACAGGATCAGGGAAAATATTTATTACTTATTAACTTTCAGTTAACAATCCTGATGATAAAATACAGGGAGACTAAAATTTCAGAGTAAAACATTTCCCAATGGTTAAATTAGTTTTCTGCAAGAAGCGACACATACACGCCTGGTCAGAAACATTACTGCCAAATTACCAACTGTTTTTATGTGCAAGGAGCTAAAACAGTTTTACCTGCACATAATCTAGGTTTTCTAAGTCTAAATTTGTAAACACCAAAAGAACCTACTCTGCTAGGATTCCCACTTGATATTAAGTTTAATGACTTCATTGCACTGAGACTCACAGTATTTTTAGAACTGCAAGATATCTGATACTCCCCAGACCACTACGTAAAGAAGCTTTAATCCTGCTAAATTAAAGTTCTGCATTGTTAAAGGCATCACTAAAGCAGCAACAATAAGCAGAGCTGTTACAATTAGGACATTATATTTAAAATGGAGCATCACAGAAATCAGCATCTACAACCTCAAACTTGGACTACAACAGTATGAACTTGCTCTCTGCTAGTTAGCCACTGCAAGCTACACATCTCATCAGCTCAGGCATGCTGATAACATAACATACTGCTCTGGAGCCTTGAGTCAGGACTGCTGCTTTAGATCACCTATTGCTCAGAATTTGTGGGTATCTCTGCACTGTGCTACATTGCACAGCCAGTAGAGCATTCCTAGCAGTCACTGGTTTCTCTCTCTACTGTCTTCTTCCACACTTTAGTCTCGGACTGAGGGAAGTTCTGTGACTCCCTAATGATGACAGAGCCAGCCTTTAAGGGCAGGTGACCACTAAGCAGCCTAGCATCCTACAGCACACTTGAAGAGATGTCATATAAGTCCACCTACAAGTACTGCTCTTGTACAGTCTCAAAATCCTGAGTGGGCATAGAAGAGAACCACAGAATATCCTGAGCTGGAAGGGACCCATACAGGTTATTGAAGTCCAACTCCTGGCCCTGCACAGGACAACCCCAAGAGTCACCATGTGTCTGAGAGGATTGTCCAAGCACTTTGTGAACTCTGGCAGCCTTGGTGCTGGAACTACTTCCCTGGGGAGCCTGTTTCAGTCCCCAACCACCCTCCGGGTGAAGAACCTTTTTCTAATATCCAACCTAAACCTCCCCCGACACAGCTTCAGGCCATTTCCTCGGGTCCTGTCACTGGTCACCACAGAGAAGAGATCAGTGCCTGCCCCTCCACTTCCTCATGAGGAGATTGTAGACCACACTGAGATCTCCTCTCAGTCTCAAAGGAGACTGAGACATTTTCCTCTCCTGCCCAGCTATGTAACTTGACCACACACAGGTACTTAATCTGGGAAATATAGTTTTTTTGCCGAAAGATGCATAGGTACTAGTTAGGAGCCAGGAAGATTTGGTCACTCTCAGAGGGGAGTTGCACAAATAGCAGAGTCATTTCCAAGATTAACATAAAAACTTTGATAGCAGAAGAAAAAAAAAAGAGAATAAAAAACCTGAAAGGTCAGTGTAGGGCTCCCAATGCACCCTCTTTTCCTGACTAGTATATGTGTGCTTCCTCATGAAGGATTTGCACTGAAATTGCACTCCCCACTCCTCTTACCCACTTACCCAGAAATACTAACAATCATGCCTTGTTTCTAGCCTCCATAAGATCTTCCTTTATGGTGAACTTGCCACCGGCTGCCACAAGAGAGAAGCCCCAAAGAGAAGATAAAAGGACTCCCTGAAACAACATCTCAGCCTTGGCCATATTGATCAACATAACTGGTCTACTCTGGCCTCAAATCGGGAGGTCTGGAGACACACCATCTATAACGCAGCTGTCTCCTTTGAGAACACACGCAGGATCACCCTTGAGGAGAAAAGACAACGCAGAAAGAATTGTGTCTTGCAGAATATACCACCTAAGGAGTCTTTCTGCTGTGCCTTTTGCAATTGGACGTGCCTGTCTCGTATTGGCCTTTTTAGCCACCAGTGCGCTTGCAACAAACATGGGTAGAGCCCTTCCCAAATCTTCGTTCGCAAAGCCTAGCCATGATGATAGAGGATAAGTGGATCCTCCAATAAGAGGATCTGTTACTATTTCATAAAATTTAAAAATAAAACTTATTTAATAAAATTTAAGAAATTTACATATTTTATTTAATAAAATGTTTAATAAAATATTTTATTTACAATATTTTATTTACATAAAATATTTAATAAAGTTTAAAATAACCATATAATACAATGATAAAATCCAAGGCAGGTATCTAAAGGTAAAGATGTTTTAATTAGTGCTTTTTATGTATTTTCTCTGTATTAATCTCAGGCCCTTGTTCTAGATTGTTATGTATCAGACTAATTCTTGTATGTTGACTGTTTAAAAAAAAAACCCACCAAAAAAACCAGAAAACCCGACCAAAAAAAAAAAAAAAGCTCACACTATATGCAGTGATGTCTATTGAATTAACCATAACGGCAGCAAATATAAAGTCAAGAACATCAATTTCCATTTCTATACATTTTCTGACATTCATTTGAAATATATATATATATGTGATCCTTTATTCTAATGAAATACTTAAGAATTGAAGCCCTTTTACTGCTCTATTTTTTTGTTTCCCAACTAATTAAAAATAGAATGCCTACCTTGTTATCTGGTATTCATATCAAATAGTGAGAAAACAACTCCTAATTATATAACCTTTCCAGTAAGCAAAACGACTTGTTACAGCCTCTTTTGCCATGTCATTAGAGTTTCTTCTTTAAAATTGGAAAACTCTTGTTTACAAATTTAAATTGCAATTAAGTCTTCAAAGGGATGAAATGATAAGTAGAACAAAGGAACTGTCCAGACACTGCATTAGTGTCTTTGATCTTCTTTATAATGTAGTCTTAATGACAGATATAGAGATTAAGGGGGGAGAAGGGGGACCAGAAGCAAGTACTAAATAACTAAATTGATCAGAAAAAACTATCAGAAGTTGCAAGGATTTCCAGTACCATTTTTTCCACTACAAAGCTATGGGAAGATCTAAATAGGAAAATATGTTTTCATTTAATTCATCTAGAAAACAAACTACTGGAGGAAGATCTTCCCTTCTGTGTCTGGTTCTATCTGTGGACAAGTCTGAACTGCTTGAGCCCAGCAATCACCATACAATCTGCCTTCTCCCTAAAGGACTTAGAATATAAGGAAGGTTGTTTTCGAAGCTATGATTGGAAAACAAACTTAAGAGGCTGAATTCATCTTGGTTCAGAGAGGCAGGAATTCAAGACACACAGGTCATGTAGATTAAAAATGTAAACGTTAAAGAAAACTATAGATTCTACTTTTTGAAACCATGAGGGCTCAATCTTTTTTCTCTGAGTATGCTCCTTGGAAGGGAGAGACGGATGGGCAAGTGTCTTCATTTCCTCTCTCCAACAGGCTCTGGGTTTGGGGTGGTATTAAGGGGAGGAAAGGAGTACAGCTTTTGGGTGTTCAAGAGCTCTAGGATGTAGTACAAAATCTCAGAATGTGTTCCCAGTCATCCTGGAGCAGCTTATTACAGACTTTACTAAGGTTTTCCCTTCCATCTCTTAACGCCTGCAAAACCAAGCAATAATAAATCCATCCATACCTATGAGATAGACTGGCAGGTTTCCAAACAAAGGAATGCTTTTATTTGAAGCTCCTGGATAAACAGCCACTTGTATTGTGCTGATTCTTTTCTCCATTTTAGTATAATAAGAAGAAATTAATCATACCTTGAGGATGTCTCTATCTTATTTTTCCCCCAGAAACCATTAACACAGTTGCCAGTCTATGCCAGCAAAGAGACACAATCTACACACAAATAACTGGCAGAAAACAGAATTGACAGCTTGACCGCTGCACCAGGAAGCCACACACACTAGTAAGGAGAAGTGCAATGGAAAAATGAGAATAGCAGTAATGCTAAAAAAATACATATCATTTACTTCAACCTGAGAACTGATCTACCTAAAAAAATAATTGTCTGAAATGTCCCGAAATGCAAGGGATGATCTTGTGCATTTTATCCAATAGCAAGCTCTCTTTGTTTAAAATAATAATCTTGCCTGCCTGGGCAAGACAAGGGTGACATTTTCAGGCTGTAGCTATGGAAAAACAAAGCACTTGTTGTGAAATGTAACAGTTTAAAGACAGCAGAAGACTCTTTGTCTTATGTTAAACTGAAAGTAATGACAGCATTGTACCACCTTCTGTGCTTCCTACTGATCATTCTGCACAACTTTCCATGATATCAATGGGAAGAAAAAGATGCTACAAGTGGAAGGATTACCCTCTCTTTCCTTTCTTTAGGTAGAAGAGGGAAGGAGAAAAAAAAAGAAACAAGATAAAGTCACGATGGAATAATAGAGAATGAGAAAGTGCAGGACACTGAGTCACAAAAGGGACTTGTTCTCCGCAAATAAGGTACTCTAGAAACTGTCACAGACTGTATAAATCAAATGAAGGAATAAAGTATATATAATCAGACCAGAGAAAAAGAAAAAGTAGGGGAAGATAGCTATGATATGGAAATGCTGGCAGTCAGAGGTGGAAGTCATCAGTCACATTTCTTAAATCCACCCTTTAATACTAAAAATACATGAAGGTACATTTTTTTAATCTCAGAATAGACAGACACCTGGGGTCCCATCCTCTGCTGGTAGAAGTGACTGTAATCCCATCAATTGTATAATTAAGCTCACGCTTCATGTCATGCTCATCAATTCACCCTCATCTGCTTCACTGAATCAAAATCACTGCAACTTAAAGGCAGGATTTAATAACCTTTCTCTTCTAAGAACAGATCAGTTTACTGTACTTTTCTAAAGCCCAGTGTAAAAGAATATAATTAGATAGCAATCTAGCTGCAGTATAGTTAAGGTCACAAGCCTCCTCAATTAACTTCCAACAATGTATCTGTACTGCAAGAAGTGATAAAATGATATTTTTAATTAAAAAATAAATTCTTCAAGTAGTTATAATTTGTATCCTTTAGATCTCAAAACACATAACTAACAATACCTTTAAAAGTCTAATTCAAAAATGAGCAAAGTCTTAATGCAGCCAGCAGGTTGCTTGCTTTCCCCACACCCCAATTCAGGAATCTCAACATCTAAGGCAGATGTATCACTTTTGGTCCTGTAAACATACTAGGGAAAATACACAGGAAACAATTATAACTGGGTACATGACAGATTCTTTATTCCCTTCAGGCTCAAATTCATTATTGCTTTAATACAGATTATCTCGGCATAGTTACATTTACTAAAGTACACATTCAGGAATGCTGAGAGAGAAGGGAAAAATTATCTTTCCCCTATATCTGCTCAATCTCTCACAGTGGGAGAGTAAAGATCACAGTTTTAAAGGACCAGGACTGCTTTTTTGCATACTGTTTGGCACAAAACGTCCATGATCTGTGACTAAGCTTTGTAGGCAGCATAATTATAAATTAACAACAATAAATCATAGAATGATCTGGGTTGGAAAGGACCTTAAAGATCATCTAGTTCCACCCCCCCTGCCATAGGCAGGGACACAGTCACGGAATATGCTGAGTTGGAAGGGACCCACAATGATCATCAAGTCCAATTCTTAGCCCTGCACAGGACCATCTCGAAGAGTCACACCATGTGCCCAAGAATATCATCCAATGCTTCCTGAACTCTGTCAGGCTTGGTGCCGTGATGACTTCCCTGGGGAGCCTGTTCCAGTGCCCAACCAGCCTCTGGGTGAAGAACCTTATACTAATATCCAACCTAAACCTCTCCTGACCCAACTTCAGGCCATTCCCTTGGGTCCTGTCACTGGTCACCACAGAGAAGAGATCAGTGTCTGCCCCTCCACTTCCCCTCACGAGGAAGTTGTAGACTGCAATGAGATCTCCCCTCAGTCTCCTCTTCTCCAGGCTGAACAGACCAAGTGGCTTCAGCTGCTCCTCACACGGCTTCCCCTCAAGGCCCTTCACCATCTTCATTGCCCTCCTTCGGATGCTCTATAAGAGCTTAATATCTTTCTTTTATTGAGTTGCCTAAAACTGTCACAATATTCAAGGTGAGGCCTCACCAGTGCAGAGCAGAGTGGGACAATCCCCTCCCTCGACCAGTTGGTGATGCTTTGCCTGATGCCCCCCCCAGACAAGGTTGGCCCTTCCGGCTGCCGGGGCACTGCTGACTCATATTAAACTTGTCATTGATCAGGACCACCAGGTCCCTTTCTGTGGCACTGCTTTCCAGATACCTTTCATTAGACCAAGTTGCCTGAAGCCCCATCCAACCTGGCCTTGAACACTTCCAGGGATGGGGCATCCACAGCTTCTCTGGCCTTTTTCCAGTGTCTCACCACCCTCACTGTAAAGAATTTCTTCTAAATATCTTATTTAAACTTACCCTCTTTGAGTTTAAGGCCATTACCCCTTGGCCTTACCTTAAGGCCATTACTACTACATGCCCTGGTGAAAAATTCTCCAGCTCTCTTTTAGGTCCCCTTTAGGCACTGGAAGGTGCTCTCAGGTCTCCCTGGAGCCTTCTCTTCTCCAGGCCGAACAAACCCAAATTTGTCAATCTGTCTTCATAGAAAAAGTGGTCCAGCTCTCTCATTATCTCCGTAGGCCTCCAAGTCCTTCTTAAGTTGGGGGCCCCAGAGCTGAAATCACTCACTAAGTTAGGAGAAAGACACAATTACTTTTCTCAGTTTTTCTTAATTTTTAATGTTAGATTACATAATAGCTCATGGCCACCAAGAAAAGGCAGTGAATCAACACGCTCCTCAGATCAGACACGTCTTGTGTGTCACATCCACCTCCCTTCCTCCCTCCCGCTGTCCCATTTTTTAAGCACCACCTGCTTCACCCCTTAATCCCTTCATAATTAAAGACCAGCTACTTTGCACCAATGCACTTTTGCCTGCCTAATGGGGGTCATCTGACAGTGTGGACTTCCTCTAGGCTTCCCTAAATAAACTTGACCTACTCTTGGATGCATCTATCTCCAACACAATTGTATTCCTATTTAAAACCAATAAAAATAAAGCTTATTTATATGAAAATTATTTGAAAACAATCCATTTTAACAGACACAATGGCCATGTACTCTGTTGCACAGGCCCTATATTCAAGATAAAACAAATTTTTATTTTTTAAAGCAAATACTACAAATACATTGAAAACCAGCTTACTTGTGTGCCACCTCGATTCCTGGAAATGCACTGTCTTACATCCAGGCAGTCTTGCTCTGACAAACCTGGAACTTGGAGTTAGTGTGACACTAATTCTCTGCACACAGGCCACACAAAACACTCCTCAATCAGAATAGCACCATCTATCTGGGCCTGCCCAACTCCAAGTTTCATCTGTTTTTCTCACAAGTTTTTTTGCCAGCATACTGAGCTGTGAAATGAAGCACTTATTATTCCACTCCTAATGTTAAGCTTCATGTTAAGGCCTTCAGAGTTTTTGGCATCATTAACTTTTTGGCTTTGCCAACTCAGTGTTTTGCAGAATGCCATTACAAGGAAATGTGTCTGCTTAGTGAGGTTGTGAGTGGGGGCATCTGAGGTTTAGGCTTCGGTTATCTGTGAATTTCCTATAGAAACAGGCTTTCCTTCTGTCGGTCAGGGTCTGAAGACAGAGGCATGCCCCATGCAGCCAGCCCAAGTGACACAGATGACCATACTGCAGGAAGGGAGGCTATTTATCAGAGCAGGAGACAGAGACTGGCACTTCCAGACACACCATACAGTCTCAATATTTGAGGTTCCTCAATCATCCTCAAATACCAGCAGAAAATGGCAGCTGCCACAGGCAGATTTTATGTTTTTTTCCTTGAAGATCCCTGGGAAGATGAGCCCTGAACCAAAGAGGGTCAGCTTCTCCAACAGCTGCTTTGGGCACAGGCCAATGGGTAAGAGAGGCAAGGGGTTTAGTTAAGCACAAGGCATGAGTTGCTACACCCCTGAGGTTGCATTAGACCACACTCAGTGGCAAGAACATCATTCAAACCTCTAACCTATCTTTACAGATCACCGAGTCTGGAATCATGCCTATTTTAACTTCAGTACCTTAGAATGGTCTAGATGGAGAGCACAAGACAGTTTTTGACTTCTCTTCACTCTTCTACTACCTTAAGTAAGAAGATTTTTATGAGGAACTTGTTGCAGGATGGACATAAAAAAATGTACTTTTCTGAAATAAACCAGTATTCCAGTGCTTGCATGTCTGCTAATAACTTCCATTCACATCTTCATCCTTATTCAACTTAATTGTTAAAACTTGCTCTCTTCTGACCCTTCCCTGTCCTTGATTTCCATGCACAGCACATAACTATGACCAGAATACTGCTGCTCCCTTTTCAGGTCATGTTCACGCTCCATATTTCTGTGCAGAACTGGACACAACTGAGAAGCCTTCTAATTCTGGATCTAGCTGTAAACCTGGTTCCCATCTTTGAACCTCTCCCAAATGAGTATAAGCTATTATCATTACATACTCTAATTCCTTGTGTTTACTGCAGGCTTCATCAATATTGCTCACTATCTATGCTTCTCTGTTTTTTGAAGCAATTTAAAACCAAGAGAACACATATTTTTCCTCTGCCTGTAATATCTGACTTCCAGTTTCCTGCCAATATCTGTTATTTATCTCTGCAAAGACCCCATGTAAGTCTTCAAGCCTGCATTGTGATTCAGTTTATATGAATGACATTATTCAGCAGCCTTTTTTTTTTTTTTTTAATCAGTAAGGTTATTCCAGTAATTGTTCCTTCTTCACTGTCATCTTTGCTATCAAAGCTGCGGCACCACCTGGTGCACTACATGACTGAAGGATTTACTATTGCAAGACCACAGGGCTTCACTGGTTCTTCATCTGCACATAATAGTGTACGGCTGGCTAGATAGTTTAATTACATGACAAACACCATTCTCTCTGATTATGACTTTGATTCCTTCCTCCCACAACAACAAGTTAATAGCTGCCATCTACCTAAAATACTTTGAGCAGAAGATAATCTTCTGTTCTTGGCATAATTGCCCCTCTGACTCTGTAAGGTACATACATTTTACTTGTCTCTAAGAAAAATCTGGATGTGTTTAAATACAACTATCTCAGATCACTTTTTAATGAAAATTTAGCACGCACCAGCCCAGCAGAAAAAGTATCCGAGGCCTTCAGAAGATATTCTAACTAGACACATTCACACCACATCCTCCTCTAAAAATCTGCCAGCATTTCTTAGCGTGACCTACCTGTGATCTACTCAGTGCAGTTAAGAACATTTTAATTAAAGTGAGAAACATAGAAAGAGGAATTAGTTAAGCACCTAAAATGCCTGAGCCAACATCAGCTTGACAAGTTACTACTAAATCCACCTGAAGCACAATGAAAACAGTTATTCCAAGGAAGCTATGCAAAAGTATTTTAAAACTTTAAGAAGGTTATGAGAAACCTGGTCGTAACCACAAACCTGCACCACCTTAGTCCCACCGAGGTGACAAGGCAATTTCCTAGTGAGGAAACTGGTAAAAAGAGAACACCTGAACAAACAGGTGAACACAGAAAAACCTGACTCTTTACTGAAGAAACAAACATGGAAAGCATCAGCTCCCTTCAGCTCCCATTTATAAATATTTACAGAATATATATAATACAGTCTTTTAAATTCATACCATACATAGTTTTAAATTATGCTTTCCATACTTTACTTACAATTTATAAGTTAGTAACTTTATTTATTAGGTAATTATTAAATACAACTTTAAAGTGTGGCACAGGTACTGAAGAGAGACAACTTATGCATTTAGATGGCTAAAGAGGAAGATGTTTCACAAACTAAAGTAAAACTCAGACAGAAATCAACTGTATAAATGGAAAGAAAATAAAACACAAAGAAAGGTTCAAAACAGAGGGAGAAATAGCTTGGGCAGGATCTGGTCCTAACAACTTCATTGATCAACAAACAAAAGTAGCCCTTTCAGCAGGAAAGCACGTGGAAGTAAACTGTGCTGCCTGCTACATAAACATTTTTTACTGGGAAAACCAACACTGTATCTATAGGCACTTCATGCTTGCATGAATATCAAAAGTGTTTTCAGAGTGTAACTTTATATCTCTCTCTGCCTAAAGTACCACTAGAGCCCTAGTTCCAGTGTTATACGAAATGCTAAACTTTTGCATTTGAGAAATAAGTTGTAAGATAATAGAATCTAAAGTACTTTTAACAACAAAAACATTAAAAGTCTAATTTTGTCTTTAGAACAGCAAAGATGAAAAGTGACTGCTTTCCATTACACATTTTAAGTAGTTTCATTAAGTTAAAACACTTTACTGACTAGGTTCTTGGTGGGCAGCAAGGATAAGTGCAGGCTAAAGTAAATGGTAACAGGACAACTTTACAAAAAACAAACCCCAGAAGACCAACAAAAAACCCCCCAAAGTAAGCATTTTTCCCAACAGGC
Organism: Pseudopipra pipra; assembly: GCF_036250125.1. NCBI lineage: Eukaryota > Metazoa > Chordata > Aves > Passeriformes > Pipridae > Pseudopipra > Pseudopipra pipra. The sequence continues at coordinate 63,277,232 of NC_087551.1, forward strand.
CTCCTTGCTTTAGAAGGAACTCATGGCTCAAGGCATAGCTTTGCCTTCCATTTCTGGAAATGACATAAGGCATTAGACCTTGTTCTGTTTTTATACCCCCTACCTACTTCTCTGAGCATCCTGGATTCTCCTTCAGTGATTAGAAATGCAAAAGATGTAAAAATTACCCAAGAAATGGATCCCTGACTACATAGTTCCTAAGCATTCTTGCACTTGTTATACACAAAAGAAAAGAACATTTGCAACAGGATCCTCTCTGCTACCCACCTATTTCTTCGTACAAAGTGAAAGAGGGAATAAGAGGCAGTACAAGAGAAAGAAAAGGGAGAATTACTGCTAAAGTACAATGCAAACACTTCTTAAATGTGTCTTTTCCAATTATTCACCTGCAACTCTTAACCACACCATGGATGCAGAAGTGTAATGATGATAGACTAGTTAGATATTATGATTTTGATCCATGGATCTCAAATATGGCTAAGCAACATTACCTCTGTCCTAGAAAATCAAATGAATCAACTACTACACCTAGGGTTTTGGAGAAGGTCAGTGTGACATCTGATAGATGTGGATAGAATCCACATTTGTCAGTCCCCTTTCACGATTTCTCATACATGATGAGTTTAGAGAATGCAGCAGCCAAAAGGCACAGTTTAGAGAGCAGTGATAGGACTAGAGCATACTATATATATAAAGTTTGGCATTGCAACTATGCATTTCTATGAGATATAAATACAATCAGATAAAACTACCCTGCTCAGATCTCATATTTATCTACTACCCCAAGAGGTATTTTCTAATGAGAAAGAAAGATTTAATTTAACCCTTAAAAAACACATTCTGAATCAAAGGCAGACTACAGTCTTTCTAAACCCAAATTCTAGGATTACACTAATATAAAACACTAAATGATACATAAATTTCTAAATATGGCCACACAGAACATCCTTCAACACCTCTGCAATCTCCTGCTTGTGCCACATCCTTCAAGCAGCACGCAGCCTAAGCAAAGCATCTCAAAAGTTCCATGCATTTCTGTACTGTACTAGTCATCAAGGCATGTCAGGACAGCATAAGGAAACTCATCTTTCCACTACTGCACTTTACACCACTGACAACAGAATCAGATTATACTTGTGCTGCCTCACAGTAGGACTCATACCAGCAGTCCTGTGAAAATAAGAAGATACAGGAGAAAAAATAGAGCAAGAATTTAAAAACATGTTTTAGGGTTTGATGTGTTTGTTTTAATATGTTCTACATTTTATATCTTCATGGTTAGGAAACTGGCAAAGTTACAAAGCCTCATAACAGTGGTCCTAGATTTTAGAGAAGGTATTTCTTTTATATATCTTTTTCAAATCCCACCAGCATTCTATTCTCAGTTCTCAGGTGTAACATGAAACCACTGAAATTTTCTCAGCCTCAGCAAACTGAATTTTATCCTGTGACAAGTGTCATAAAGCTGAAAGCAGCACAGGTTCAAAGGGTAAAAGAGAAGCATTTGCTTGCTTGAAATCTGATATACACCAAATAACTCATTCCACTCATGTATTTTCTCTCCTTGTAGTACAAAAAGCATGAAAGAGCAATTATTTTGAGCTTTGTGCACTCTTGTTAAATATTTAAGAATCCTATCAAATATTACAACCCTACCTTTTTCACTTGACCTCCTCTTCATGTGGTCTTATTAACACAGCAGCTGAAACTTCCATCATGCAGTGAAATAAGCAGGTTATCACTAGGTGGTTCAATTACACCAATATCCTCCTGACCTTCTGTGAAGTCTTACCTCCTGCTTTCCATAGCAGGGTCATGGTGAGCTCAAGAAGGCAGTATGGAGACAACACAAATCCCTTGATAACTAGAGTGAATCCTGATGCCTCAAGAATCATGTGCAGCCGGGCACTTTTTTCCCCATAAAATAATTATACTAAATCAGCTCCAAACCACCAGTTTTACTCTGTCCTTAGGGGAAACCTGAACTAAGAACAAAACAGTCAGTGCTCCTTGGTAAAGTCACCAACCTCAAACACAAGGTTAGGGAAGATGCTGCCCTCTCCAGCATAACACAGGACTGCTTTGGTGTGATAGCCACAGCACTGCTGCTGCTGCAGCAACATCATCATGTGTTCCTTATCCCCACCTTCCCACTGTGAGGCTGACCCTCTATCCAGATTCCTATATGTATTAGTAACCACATGAGTAGCTAGCAAAGAGAGAGGGAGAGAGAAGGCTGACCAAGATGCCAATGCCATTTTGCCATTTGTACACCATTTCACAGCATTCCTCACACATTCCTCAGCAGTACCTCCCACCACAGAGACCTCAGACCACCTGACTGGGAAGTGGCAGGCGCCACTGTGGCAGGGAGAGGACTACTGGGCTAATGCTGTGACTTCTAATGATATTCCTCTGATCATAAATTCCAGTCAAATTGCACATGCCACGATGCTGCCTCTCTGTAACCTCTCATGCCAGATGCAGCTAGCTTGAGGATCACAGAAGGAGCATGTCAGCTGCACACAGCAGAGGGAAGAAGCGAGGTGCTAAAGGCCTCCACGAGGAGTCATCTGTTATCTGAACTAACCACAGCTCTCACCACAACACCCAACAGATGAGTGCATACACAGCAAGCTACTACGGCTACAATGCACAACTAGCTGAGGATGCAGAACAGCTGTAAGAATTGCTAGGACAGGGAGATGCCTCAAAAACCCTTTTGGAGGCCTGAAGTGTGAGAAGTTGGTTGAGCTACCTGGGTAGGAAAAAGGGAGCAGAAAGCTGCACACCAAAGCTTTGTCAGAGTAAGAATCAAGAAAGGATACAACAGAGAAAGAAAGTATGATTATATCTGGATACATAAAGAAAGGGAGAAGAATTGCAAAAGGAGAGAGATGTTTTATGAGCAAAGCTCCAGTGTTAAAAAGTCACATAGATTAAGACATCCACTGTACTGCCATTATTACAGGACATTCACAGTTTTAAACTAGAAGGCAGGACTACGCAGGATAGTCAGTTAATCTGGACTTGAACGAGTATGATGAGAGGCAAATACACAGTTCTGATTTTCCTCTCTTTGAGAGAAACACTGTTCTTCAGACTTCCAAACTTTTCACATGAAAAATTACTGACAGCCATTTGAAGGAAAATAAATATGCTCTTATGGAATTTTTAGCACCTAGCATAAATATAGCTGGTGTGTTCCTGGACCAGCTAGCTCTAGGACCATTAAGAAGAACAAGTAATCAAAGAGAAGAGCACCCAGAGACTTAAAGATACATTGTCTGTAAAGGGAAATTTATTATTTTTATTATACATATGAATTTTCTTACATGGAACATCTGGTTATTTTTTAGAAAATAATTTTAACTTTAACTACTATTACTCTGTCTGATTGACTGCCTCATCTAGTTCATTTGCATGAATGTTGCAAGACATATTCAATATGCTTAAGGATAACAGTAATTCCATTTCAGTCCATGAAATCTCTCTACTACTTTAAAGTAAATATCAAAGCCTTAACTTTCACACTCTTTGGGGCATGGACAGGTATTACGTTATACCTTGAACCACACAGAAACTCCTGATGTTTAGCTGTGACCTCTACCCAGTACCTTGATACAGTTACTCGTAATACTTTTCTCCAGAGTTGCATTAAGATTTATAAGGTTGATTCATGCTGCTATGTAAAAATTCTGACAGAAATGACTTTCCTGCTCTGAAGAAATGTACATTTTATACTTGCACGTGTGTGTTTCTTGAACATGAAATTGCTCTACTCAGGCATAGCCTCCCTTAAAGACAATACAAAATGGAACAAACAACATATTTATGTAGAAAAGTCCTTCTGAATAAAATCTTTAAATTGTTAAACATGAATTCAACACTACTTTTAAATGCATAGCTTTTACTTTGTCTTTTCAGTTGGAATGCAATCTCCCAGCAGAGCACACTGGAACAAACCATTCAGGATTCATTTCTCTGTAGGCATCTGAAAGTTTTTTAGAGGCAATTCATAAACTCTTTCAAACATATACAAGCTTCTCCTGCTGCTTAAGCAGATATTTGAAGTGGAACCTTTTTCCAAGCAAATTGCTATTGTTTTGTTAGTAAACTCCTATAACTGTGCTCTGGAAATTGCACAGTGGATTTGAAAAATTCAGATTTCTGGCCAGTGCTTAGATGTACTTAATTGAATTCGACAGCATTAGACACATGCAGGTTAAATTCTTTTTGCCAGCAAGGCTCCATAACTGCAGTAGCATGCACTTACTCAAGTCTAGAAGGAAGGGGGTATTTTGGAACAAAGGTTTGCTGGCATGCAAGTATCTAGCACAAAAATCTTAGCTTGTACTACTTGTTTATCAAAGCAATATTTTATTTTTTGTTTTAGTAATGGGAAACTTCTTAGAAACTGTAGAAATAAAACACACAAGTGAGAAACAGAAGAAAAAAGTGACTTAAAATTGAGTATAGGTAAGATGAAGCAATTCAAAATGCTTTTATATTCATCTAGAAGAACTTATTCAAGACCTGTGGAAGTAACAGAGTTGCTGACCCAAATATACACTAGCAAAGCACATTTACTGACCTGAATTTTTAACATGCACTAAGAACCTATTTACTGATCTTGCTAATCAGAGAAGGTAAAAAAATCACATCTACATATGCCACTATCTAGCTAATTAGAATCTGATACTGTTTTCCATCAGTTCCACAAAACAAGAAATGATCAAATTCCTTATCCTATGAAGTTTATGTTTAAAGAACAGGAGCTCCCATCATAGTAGCTGTACAAATGTATTCAGAATTTAGTTTAAATAACAGTCTTATTCTATAATCTTAATAGTGACTTTTAAAAACCCTGTGAACTGAGCCACAGATCTATTTATTTTGCCAAGCAGCTTCAGCCATGTATCCATTAGGACAGCACATACACCACACTTGCTGGAAACACCTTCTCTTTCACAAGCATCATGAACTCAAATTTCTCGGTGTATTCCTTTGTGTACAACCGTATTTGCAGGCAAGAGTTGTCTCTCAAGTGTATTTGTTTAAGGCAGTTTTTAACTATTCTGGAAGCCTATTTTTTCAGTTAGTTTCAATGAGCATATGTCTCCCTCTTACTTCATTTCCCTGTTTTATAGATGACACAAAATGTTTTCTGAACACTCTGCTTTTGAAGAAACATTTGTACCACCTGCTTAGTACTGGTGACTTCCAGACATGTGTGGTGAAACCATGAGGTTCTTTAGAAAACAGAAGCAAGATTATAAAGGTGAGCAAGACCTGTGTATGCTAAACACCTTAGGTTGACCCAAACATCATTTATAGCTCGCATGAAAAGTTTGTTCTTTGGAGGTCAATTAACTTCACCGAGAGTGTAAAGTCATGTATGTATGTATGTATGTTAGTCCTAACTGTTGCAATAGAAAATGTTCACCTTAAACGAACGGAATGCCGCGTTTGCAAAGCTGAAGAAATACTTCAGCGGATCCAATTTTAAGCAGGTCTCGGTCCCAGGGTCCCTGCTGCTGGAGGCGCCTCCCGCACGCCGAGAGCTCCCAGGACGAGGACGGCGATGCTGCTCGGGCTCGCACCGTCCCGACCAGCCCCGAGAGGCAGCAGCTGGAGCCTGGCCGGGGGACAGCTTCCCGAGGAGGGACGGACAGCCAGGCAGGACACGGCAGGACACACAAAATTACTTCAAACCCAGGAAGCCCCAAACCCTTAAGGGACTAACTTAACCCGGAGTTGTCTGCCAGCTAACTGACCGTGAAATGCCTAAAGCCAGCAGGAGGAGAAAGCGGCCACCACCACCCCAACCATAAGGAAAGCCAGGGGAAGCCCGGGGCGGCATGGAGGACGGGACGGAGGACGCATCCTGGCCGAGCCGGGCCGGGCCGTGCCGCGCTCCCCGGCCGAGCCCGGGGCCGCCACCACCGGTGTGGTGACGGGAGCCTCCCACGGTACCGCTCATGGGCACCGCGCTCCTCTCGCCGCCCGGTGCCCGGGCCGCGCCTTCCCTCGGGCTCTCCCTGCCGCCGGGCATCCCCGCCCCGAACTCCCGCTGCCCCCGCGCGGGCTTGGCCCTTCCCGAGGGGGGAGCGGCAGCCCCCGGTAGCGGAAGGTCCGTGAGCCCCGCGCCGCCCCGAGGGGCTCTGTCCGGACGAGACTCACCTCGCGCCTGCGGCTCCATGGCAGAGCGAGGAGCGCTGTGGCCCCGCGCACCCCCGGCTCCGGCGGCGCTGACAGCCGGGCCCGGCCGCGCTGCCGCCCCCGCCCCCGACACACAACCGGGGACGGGCGGCGCCACCTCCCGGGCACGCGCGGGCGCTGCCACCGCCGCTCACCTGCGGCGTCCCCGCTCGTCCCGGGCCATCCCGGGGACAACCCTCGTCCCGGCGTCCCTCTGCCGCAGCCCAGCCCCTCGTCCTGGGCCAGCCCCTCAGCTCCAGAGGGCCAGCGCCCGGCTTCCTCAGCTGCACAGTTGTTCGCCATCTCCCCCGCGTAATGCCTCAGGTCACGGCTGCCCCCGCTGAGGGAAGGCACTTGGGACTTCTCCAGAGGGGGAGCAAGGAGCCCCGGGGCACCGGCAGGTTACGCTCCCCACCTGAGCAATCGGGAGTACCTGGTGTCACAGCGGCACAGTGAACTAGTTAGGTGCCTTTCGTGAATGAGTATTTGGCTTATCTGAGCACCTGTGGATGTCAAGTACTACTACCTCCTATCGTAGAAGCATGGGAATACATCCAAAGGAATACTGACAGAGCCTATACTGTCACATATACTTAGCAGTTTAAGTAAAAATGATTTTATTTTTTTTCCCAGCACACAGGTCTCTATCCTACTATTCACTGGAAGCTGGAGTGCCGACACATAGTTCACACTGCAGTGCAGATTTACTCTATGTTTTGCTCATGTCAACATAACTTCCACAGTCTGTTAACAGTCCACACTACCTTCACTTGTGGAAGGATTCAGAATACTTGTTTTAGCAATGCTGCATTCGCCATGGCTGACAGTCCATGCATTTATCAGTCAAACACCATATGTAATTTGAGTATATGATACTACTGAAAGCCTCCAGGACATACTAAGGACACATAGCTTCTCAAGGCCTGTAATACTAAAAATAACAAAGCAAGAGAGTAAATGCAGATGAAGGAAGTACTGGACATTGTTTGAGAAATTGTGCAAACAGATAATACTGTAATTGAAGAAAACAAATCCAAAAGAAAATGATTATGCAGTTTGGTTAAAGAAAAAAAGAACATTCATAGCTAGAAAATAATTTTTTTCCCCTTAAAATATTGTAGAGCATAGCATCAAATCTACTTATTTCTCAACTTTGCTTTTATAAAAAATCAAAAATCAAGGCCAAGGCAACTTTAATTTGTATACATCTAATGAGGTTTTGCTTTAGTATGCGCACAGCAGTGGGTTTGAATTTGAATTACTGTAAGGCATGAATTATCATTTTTTCCTAAGCAAGCCTTCATTGTGATTTGACATCCCCTTCAGTTGGAATTTACCTCTTACAAAAGCAGAACAGAGGTTGTCAGAAGAATGAATTCCTGTACTCCTGTCATTTCAAATGCAGAGACATCCTACTCTTAAAAGATTTGAGCTCAGAAATGTTATCAACTTGTACATGAAAAAAACAAACCCAAGTCCAGACACAAATGCATGAAATAGATAGCTGAGACATTTCTCTCAACATTTAAAACTAACAATATAATTAGAAAACAAACTTTTCTGCAAATATGTGTAAGGTTTTTTAAAGCAGCTTAAGCAGTTCTGATGAAGCATAATGAAAACTGAGCACTCAATTTACTTACAGGCCTATAACAATATTAACAACACTGTTTATGTAGAAGCAGATCTTACAGCAGCATGTGCTGTTCAAATTACTGAACAACAGAAAATTTCACCAGGTGATTAGATGCTGAATTTGATTCATTATTTACATTTAGATTTATTACTTCTTTTTCCACATCAGAAATGCACTCTACTGTAAAGAAAAGCCAAGCAGAGTTTTACCTAACAAGTATTGGCAAACAACAATATTAATTCTCCCTTTAAGAGAACGATAAATAGAGAAACAAACCTATAAGCCTTTGGAGTTCCACCTAGCATGTTCATATCATGGTATGTTAGACAGGAAAAAGAAAAGAGGCATTTACAATATTCTATAACATGCAGCTGGGAAATCAGCACTTTAAAGGTGAATCTGATTAGAAAATTAATATCCCATTGAAATTAAGTCATTTAATTGTTAAATAGCTGATTAGTTTTCTACCTATAGTTCAGTAGGATGCATTTTCATATTGTTCCACATATATCACTGATTTGGTGAGATTCCTCATAGAATTTGCCTTCTAAGAGATTTGTTTTCAATTTTTTGTCTGAAGAGACTGACATAATTCAGACTTTGTTTTCTGTCTTGGAAGGGCTCAATCAAGTTGTAGGAGCTTAGTTGTTGCCTGAGAAAGGTCATTGTCTCTCCCATCATGCTGAAATTAGGAACAGTTGGGTTTTGTTTGGTATTTAAGAAGACAGACAGAATAAAACAAAAGCCAAATTATTTTATTTTTGAAATATTTATGTATTACTGCATACTTCAGATTACACCATTTTCACAATACAACAGTAAAAGGCATCAATAAATGTATTTACGTTTATGGCATTGCGCTGACTGGTTTTTGTCCTCCAACAAAAAAACAACAACATTCAATCTTGTGTCAGACTTCAGTGGATGTCTCTCTGCTTGTAGGGAGTAACCATGTGTATTTTGCAGGATTCTGCATGTTGCAAGTATCCCAAACTCTTACTAAATTTCCGTGGAAAATACTGAGGAAAAACTGTGCTGAATAATTCACATAAGAGCAAACAGTCTAAGAACTGTGAAATACAGTGGAAGTTGTTGGTCCTTCAAGCTGAGTGATTGTTTAGCAGGATGCACTCTGGCATATGCATACATGCACTTTGTAAGAAAAATGGCAGGCTGAAATGAGCACGACATTCTAGTGGTGATATAAAGTTAGATCCCCAGCAATGGGCAGATTAAAGCTTTCTAGTAATATGCCATGGATGGAAAGGCCAAGGATGTGCTGTGCATCTACTGTTTTATTACAAGGTTGGAAAACCATACTGTCATGTGTTCAGACCAGATGTTGTATTTTATTTCCATCCATTCAGATGTCATTAGAGTGCTTTGCTAAATGTTCAATTCTCAGCATATTGTGGGTTCCAATACTTTAAAGAAATATTAAAATTAAAATAGAATACACTCAACCTTCTTTCAGAGTTTTTTCTTTAACTTTTAGTAAGTTCTTTTGATTTTCATCTCTTATTCTATGTATACTTAATGTTCAGGACAATGTTGCAATTTAAAAATACGAAGTGTGAAATGTCAGTGTTACTACAACATACAACATTGAGAAGATGTATTGCAAGTTTTACAGACAGTTTAGTCTGCAGTTTCATACAGTGGGGTTCTGGTTCCATGGGTCAAAAGGTACTAGAACAATACGAGAAAGATACTGGAAACAGTATAAAAAAAATAACACTGAGCTAAATTATACAAATATACTATTAGAGAACAATATTACATGCACTAGACCTTACTTCTTAACAATAAATAATACGTTTAACTCCATTTTCCACTGGTGCTAGAGTGAGAGGAAATGTGTCTGCCTAAAGCATCCCAAAAAGTCATGAAGGTGAACTCTGATGAGGACTCTACCATATTCCTCGGGAGATTGTTCCAGTGGTTAATTACTCTCATTGTAAAAAATGTCTTTCTTATATCAAGATGAAACCTCTCTTGAAACCTCTTCTGAAACCTCTCTCCTTTCTGTCCCATGGTAAACCTCAGTTAAAAAATCATGTGTAGCAGAAGCCAGCAGGGCTGTGGCTGAAGACATAGTGGAAATAAGAAGCATTGCATTAATTTTAATGCATAGATATGTCTACTATTGGACAATTTTTACTTAACCTGTGTATCTGATCCATAAGATTATGTCGAGAAATGACAGTTCAGCAAAATAGAATTTTGATATTAGTCTAGGAGACATCCCTAGGTTTTCTTACAGGCTGCAAGGATGTAAGAGATATACTAGGAACATGCAAAATTATATGAAATACACTGTAAGCTTGTATTTATTTTATCTTCATGTGAGTCATAGTACCTGTAACTGGATGTCATGCCAGGCCTGCAGCAGAAGACAATTCTAAACAATAAAAAGGCCTGAAGAGGTTACTCTGTCATGATTTAATCTGCGTTTGAAATCTTACATTTACATTTTTATCAGCAGATTTTCATGATTGTTCTAATGGTTCTGAAACTACTCTCCAAATTATCTTAATGGTCTGAAGATAAAGTAGTTTCTTTTTTTTTTACCATGAAATTTTTTTCTCCAGCTGTAGCTAACAGAATGTAAGAATGAAGATACAAACATTGTGCAGTTTTTTTTGAGTAAGGTTTTAATGCTTAACTTTGTATGAGACATGGACTGTGATGGAATCATGTGCAAAAAGTTATTTTATTAATATGAATTTAAAATGTCTGCCTGTTTTTTCTACAGCTCTGTTTTCCTTAAAACATCCCAACTTTCTTATAATTGGGATCACTGGAACTAAACTTCAGTTATCCAACATTGATTACTATGCACCTAATCTCAAAGAATCTGAATCAAGATTTTTATGGATGCTGACATCTCATTTATAGTGATAAAGTTCTGCTTAGCCACTGTGAATAGTCTTTGAGAAGTATATAACAGAACAGTATTATGACACTCTTATAACAACTCACAGAGGGCATTTAGAATATTACTGAGAAGTGAAATAAATACTTTTTTCCCATTACTCCATGGATTTCTGACTGTCCTATTAATAGAAAGTGTCTCTTTTCTTCTCTCTCTTTTTCCCAGTTTGTCTGGAATGAAAAGGGATAATGTGAGGTGAACAACAGAGGATAAGCAAGTGGGAAGGCACATCAGACGGTTCACCACAATCCAATAAAATAGAGAGTTAGAGAATATGAAGGTTGAATCAGACCAGAAATTATATATGAAGTGATTGTATAGAAGTAAGTGAATTTTAGCCTTCATTTGTAACTTTGGGTCAGCAAACTGGGAAATTTATCCTAATATATTGCTGAAATACTGAGGGGCAACACCAGAAACTTGGAATATTTTTGGGAAGAAAACATAGGACTCACAAAAGCTAACTGTCATTTTTGTCAGTAGGCACCAAAGTGCCCACAATCCATTAGAAAATAGAAGCTTAGGAGTCTTCCAGGGCTGTGGAAAATTGTATTAAAAACGTTTATATTGACATGAATGGAGAGTGAATATGAATGCATGGGAGCAAAATACCAGCAGCTCCAAACCTGATGCCCCTCATCCCCCACATCATTGCAAGTGATCCTGGACAGGCTGCCTGGACTCAGTGTCTTAGTGCCTGAATGCTTGACAAACTGCTTACAAACATCCTGGGATCTGTGGATATCACAGTGTGAATGTGTGTTGTCATCATGCTTTTAGGACTTTTTAAAAGATAAATATATATATACTGTGAAAAGCAATTCAACATTCATTCATATAATTTGTGAAATGCAATACTCTATTTGTCAGAAATAAAGGCTCATCCCTCATGTTAAAATAAAAAGGAAAATAAAAAAGAAACCCGGCATTTCTACGCATAGGTTCATGCCATCTTGACACAGAGCTCTAGAGTCATTCAGATGAACTGGAACCATGAGAGCTCAAGAGTTGATTCCCTCATGGTATGTTTCAACACCAGATGGCATATGACTAAACTTAGCTGCCTGAATGTTGGAAGGCAACTAAATATCTAAACACATGTATATAGAACCATTTTAGGTGTCAGAAATACCTGACATACCCACATGACCTGGCATATATCACACAAGATCTGTGGGAGATCTGTGAAGTGTCATATTGGGACAGATACGATACCCTAGGAATTCTAAAATACTACAAAACATTTAACTTTAAGCGCTTGAATTATTCAGTACAGAAAGCACTCAGTTACCTACAGAGAAACATCCAATGTCACTTCCTGGGGAATCTGAGATGCTTCGACAGAGCAGAGAGGTGCAGCACAGCCCAGATGTGAGGGCTGCACTGCTCTGGAGCAGCAGGTCCAGGCCAGGTGAGACTTCTTGCTATATCTGAAGTGACAAGGTAGCTCTCATTTTTCAGAAAACTGCATCCTGCCTTGTGGAGCCATGTGTGTGCTAAATGTCTGTAGATGGAGTCCCTCTTAGATGTACTTAATGCCATATTGTGTTTGCAGAACTCTTGCACGTTCACCAAGTCTGCCTGACATTGTGCAGCCACCCCTGCTACAATCACCTAATGTCTTTGAAATAACAGTCTTGTCACTTTCTGTAAGCTATAAGTATCCTGGTTTGTAAGCCAGGTTGCCACTAGGCTTTTGGTCAGATCAGCAACTCACCTTTTAGCAGTGATTTTATACCCCCAAAGCCTTCCACCTCCCAGTAGCATAGTAAATAGCTTTCCTTCAGAAGCAGTGCATGGACATGTCTACTAACACATTGCTACTACACACATCAGAAATTGAACACTGGATTAAAACACACAATTAATCAATTTAACTCATGCAGATGAAAACTTTGTACAACGACATTAACCTGACGGAAAGGAAACACTCCCAATAATTTTCATAGTCCATTGCTGGACTTGATCCCTTATGTCCCCGTTTGCCCAGAACTGGACCCAGAACTCCAACATGATCTCACCAGTGCTGGAGAGAGGGAATGATCAACCCCCTTGGCCTGCTGGCACCACTCTGCCTCGTGCAGCCCAGAGCACCTCTGGTAACTGGCCTCCAGCTGAGCTTTGTGCTGCCGATCACAGCTCTTTGAACCCAGTCATTCTGTCCGTTTTCAGTCCATCTCTCTGTCCGTTTATCTTGCTATGTGCCAATCCTGCTGTACAATAAACTTTCAGTTTTGGCAAATATAATGCTATAAAATGCTATATTAAGAAAGTTAACTTGGTGAATCTATATTATGACAACTAAATTTTTAATAGGTCAAAATCAATCTCTGATACAGATAAAATAATCATGATAGATCCAATGTGATTTAGTTTTAACTCAACACAACTGATGCGGTTTCTTCTGTCTTCATAGAATATTTTTTTTATGCCTAAAAGGTAAGAAGTCATCCTAAAAGCAAGGATAGAATTTGTTTTTCACAGGTATTTCAGAAATGGATTTTTTTATTGGTTTAGAAAATATTCGCCTATGTATATGTGCATTGGGAAGCTGGTACACAACCTATTGCTGAGGAGTGTTTAATTCAACCTCTTAAAGGAGTTCCTTTTTTGAAGTGCTCTTGATACTGATGGAAGGCCTAGCACATGGAATTATTGCTGCATTGCTGGATGTAATGTCCATTTCTGGGGCTTAAATCCTACCTCTCCAGATTGAAGTGAAAGTGCATCCTGCCATGTGACTGGGAGTGACTGAACCAACCTGACAACAGTCCTGCCTATTTATTATCTATATCACCAAAAGAAAAATGTAACTCTTTAACAAATAGCTTTCACCAGCAGGAAGAATCAGATTATATATGTACTCTGTTTTGTGTCCTTACATAGGTATTTGTTTAGCATTACAATGCCAAGATATGAATCACACATCACTTAAAGATTAGATCTTTAAAAATTTTCCAATTTATGTAAAACACGTGAGATGGATTCTTCTTAAAAAAAAGGAAAAAGTCCATAAGATTTCTTTAAAAGAGTTCATTGTAGAAAGGTTGCCTCTGCAGAATCAATCTTAGAATCAGCAAATACCAGACTAAAGGCTTATTTTTTTCTTAAAAATAAGTGAATAAGGAAGAACTGTCAGCACATCATCAGATTGAGCAGAGTTTGTTCAGAGGACTGGGTGCCCAGGCTGAGTGATTCCAACCTCCCCAAGAACACAACTGATGCCCAAAAATAGGATGCAACTAAAACTGAGTTCTGTGATTTCAAAATCCCAACTACCATAAGCCAAATAACTTGATATCGCATGTCATCTACTATTGTGCCATCACTATTTTAAAAAATACTTCATTTTCCATCTCAGGCACAACCATTTGCAATTTCAGAATCTCTCTCCTGTTTTTTGAAAGTGGCTGCTTGTTGTTCTGCACTTTGTTTTAGCTTGGTAATGATATATATACAAGGAGGCAAAACAACGTCAACATGAGGATTCATATTTTGATTTACTGAAAGCTTACCTGTAAACCATAGAACTACTTTGGGATGGCAGTACTCTGGGATAAGAGATAGCTTGCTTATGGAAAATCTGCCACACATTCTGATTTCATCTTTTGTTTAGTAATGAGTGGTTAGAAAGAGAGCAAGTATCTAATAGTTCCTCATTTTTTACCCAACTATAAATACAATTAAATTACAGACTGCATATTCTTTTTTGACATGTCTGTATACTTTTGCAGATTTTTTTTAAAGCAGGTTCCACTTGTTAAGCCATGGTTTTAGCCATGTGAAAAAGTGACATCCCTGCATGCTCTTTTGGTTTGGCAAATTCTAAATTCAGGGAGAGTCAAGATGAGGACGAAGCTGAAGGATTTGGCATTTATAGAGGAGACTCCTCTCAAAGGTGTGAAATGAAACACTCCGTTACTCGTAGTATGCCTGCAAAAGCTTTCTGAGGCAGTGCTTCAGAGGGACACGAGCCAGCACTGCACTGAGCCCCAGCCAAAAAGCTGAGCTGGAGGCAAAGTACGTTATCTTGGATTCAGTGCTGTATCAACGCGGGGATACATGGCTCCTGTTTCGGAGCTGTGCTGCCATTCCCCAGATCATCCTCCCTGCTGACAACAAAGCCTGCAGCAACTCCTCCTCTTCCCTGCTAAGCGCTGGGATTTGGAGGATGACAGCAGACTGCTGCTATCAATCACTTTCTTATGATGAGTAGCTGAGGCCTGTATAAAGGAATCACACTGAGTTTTATGAAGCCTACAACAATTCTTTTGTGTATCTCCCTTGTCTCTCTCGCCAGTATTCCCTGATAAACATCTGTCTTTTTTTCTTTCTTTGATACTTTAACACGGGCACTCTTATGTATTTTGGTCTTGATTAATCATTAAGGAGTGGCATTTATTTAAGTACCACATATTTCTCTGCATTTATACTTGGGATTCTAGCATCTAACACTGGGACAAACTGAGAGAGGATTTTGTGCACTTATGCTCGAATCACTGTCCCATTTCTCTCTCAGTGCATTCTTTCCTAAAGCAGGACAAGCTACTGCAGTCAACTGCATCCAGTACTTAAAAAAAAAAAAAAAAAAAAAAGGACAATTCAAGGGATTTTATTCTGCATGTAAGTTCCTAAAATTTGACCAAGATCTCACAAAAGGCCCTTCAAATTTTCCTGCCCTTTTTTGGAAGTCCAAGAATGTATGAAAAGTGTAGTGGATGCATGAAGATGCTGAGCAACCTGACTTTCCAGGAGCCTATTACAGTGTGCAAATGCTCTTCACTTCCCATTATAAGAATCAGTTAACACTGATTTCAAATGAACACTAGTGAATGAAGTTTTCACCTGTTACTAAAATATTGCACTTATGTGACTGAAGAGTAGATTAATAGAAAGAAATTTAAACTGTAACATTAATGGCAAAATGGAGAAATATTTTTGGCATCAGATATTTCTCCTCAGATAAACATGAGGAGTCAATCCAAATAAATGCTTTGTGTTATTCATTGATACCAGGAAAAATTTACTTTTACTGTAACATAAGGATTTTATGTTCACTGTTATTCAGGTTGGTTTGCTGCCCTTCTAATTCCTGCCTGGCCTAAATTATCTGCATTTCTTTCTCAGAGATCAGCTCATCTGCTTGTCTTTTCTTTCTCTTCAGTTGTGTGATCTCATCCACTAGACTCTGCTTCTCATTAAAATAAATTTTTAAGTGATGAAAAAGGTTATTTTAATGGGAGCAGTCTTTAGGTTTCTTTTCTTTAGTTTCATTTTTGTTTGGGTGCTTTTTTTTTTTTTTTTTTTTAGGAAAAAGGTCCTTTTTTTTATTCTTATTTGATAAGCACACACTGAAAAAATTACAAACATTTATGTAACAATCACCCAGGATAATTATAGATCATTTTACCCTGCAGGTAAGTCTATTATTTCTTTAATCAAGTTATGCATATATTAAGTGTTATCTATACCAAGGCTGGTACTAATTGAAATGATGCACAGTTACTACATAATTGAAAATCTCTTCAGATTGCAGAGCTGGGTTTGGCCTAGCAAAGGACTTTGTTGTTGTTATTACTTTAGAACCAAATTAATTGTGCTCTTTTAAATTCTGTATTTAATTTCTACTCATTTTATCTGTCTATAGTTGTCTCTTTTGCAGACTGTCTTTACCACTGGCTGGTCTCATTCAAGCCTATTCAATGGCCAGCAAGGAAAAGTTAAGTAAGCCTAGTAACAATGCAGGTTACTAGTTCTGCTCCCATTTTACAGAATTAATATTTTAAGATATTACCAAGGAGAAAACTCATACCAGCTCTTATCCTAAAATGAACATTATTTCCATGTTGATCACATGTAAATAGACTCATCTTCAGTACTGTAGACTGAAAAATACTAAGTACTATGATATATACTCAAGTTGAAACAATAATTGATCCAAGTCAGATTTTCTGGAGACATAAAACATTTAAATCTAGTACTTTTCCTGAGAAAACATCGGAAACTTTTTCAAATAACCTTGGTAAAATGTATTCAAAGGTTTCTTTAGGCTCCTTTCTAATACACAACCATACAATTCGTTCCCTTTTTTAATGTTAAAATGTTCCCTTTTTTACTACCGAGATTGCTATGAATGAGCAGTACACTGTTTTACCACTTGATGGTGCTAATTGTATTACACAACCAAAGCTAAAACCACTTTGAAACCAGGTCACCTTTTGAAATACAGTTTAAGTTGAAGCTTGAATCATATTTAATTTTCATAGGAAACCTACATTTATCATTTGATATCGTGGATATTTGAAGATTAGGTGTTGCCATTCCCTTACTGTAACTTCGGCACTGAAAACTGTTTTAAGTGTGTATATCTGCCAGTGATTCATCCAGCCTCCTCCTCTCAGATGCCCAGCCACTTGGTGTTTACACCCCTTTAGGTGAGACAACTGGGCATGTACAGGCCTCCAATGTGCTCCTTTTGCCCATACACATTCCTGACAGTGTGTCTACTCCACATTCATCTCCTTTCCAAAATCAGCATCATGTCCTCACCATTTGCAACATTCTCATTTATATTTGAGTCCAGGATAAAATTAGCTGATCTGAGCAGGTTGACTCGGCAGTGAAATATGACTGACTTAGTCCTTGGTTTAGCATCACTATGAGCAGAATTTGGCAAGAGCAAGCACAAGATTTTTCAGGGGGCTCTTAGCTTTGGTTAGCACAGAGAATTTGGGTAGGATTGATTTGATATGGGACAGTGAGCAATGTTAGGGTTTAGGGACAATTAAACATCAGAAGAGGAACAGTTATAGTAATTAGAAAGAATGTGATTAGGGATCGGTCCTTAGGTCCTTAGGACTTGGGTGCAGTGAAAGACAGAAAGGATGGGGTGAGAGAAGGCACCTGTGTGTACTTGCATTAATGAGGTTGGAGGCAGAATTTACAGGCAAGCTGACATTTTGCTGTAGTTTGGTTGCCTTTTGGGGAAGTTACAGGAAGGAGACTGCCCAGGTGCTGCTACTCCTAACCTTTTGCACAGTGTATTTAAGGGCTCAGGGAAAAGGTCTCCACTGGCTTGCTCTGCTCCAGGACAGACGTGAAAAACATGCTGCACCTTTATAAACTCCTCTTGAATACTCATTTCCCTAAGGGCTCTAAAAGGGCTCTGAAAGCTGCACTAAGTATTCTGTGCAGGTCTTTACAGCCCACAGAGAGTTTGTAGGCTATATGCTTAACAAAATCTGTAGGTACCTTCTGAGAACATGAAAAAGGGAGAAAATTGTGCATCAAGGTAGATTTGCAGAGGGAAACTGAAAGTTATGCTAAGTGCAGAAGGAAAAAATGTAAGGAGGGAAACTGCAGAAGGCACCTGTTTTGAGGACGCCTTGAAGATGTTAGGAAGACATCTAGCTGCAAGAGTTACACTGAGGTGAAAGTGTTGAGTGTGCATCATTCTGTGCACTTGGGAAATTAACTACCAGCCCTGTGAAAAGTGCCTTGTGACTTACTGTAGTTGGGGAAAGGGATTTAACTACATTTCCTGACATCTATGTTATGGTAGAAGTGTCTCAGCCATGTGTCTGCAATCATCTTTACTTTTGATTAATTTCTGATCTCCTGATTAACTTCTGATCAGTGTGGGATGTTGCTGTCAGAAACCATGTTCAAAAATGCCAATATACAATTTTTGGAGTATTTGCAAAATGTGTTGGCATAATAGTCTCACTACTATTATGCATGGCACCTATCTGCTACTTTTGTATTTTTAAACTGCTTCACCAAAGTCTAATTGAATCTAAACAGCACCTAGCCTCAGCCACTGCTCCAACCCAAGAGCTTGAAGACACAAGCCTGTTAGAGCCCAATTAGAATCAAATTATGAAATCATATAGTTGCTTTCCTAACTCCAACATGCACACAAAGGACTTTTCAAGGCAGTTTTTTCCTAGAAAAAAGTTCTTGCTTCCAACTGCTAAGTTCCAGTTTTTTCATGTGTTGTGCTGAAAACAGCACACAGTAATGAAAAGCTCTGTTCATGCTATTCTGTTGAAAGAACTTTACTGCCTGTTCTGTGGAAGACCTCAACTATTACTGCTCTTCTCCACTTTAGCACCCACCTGTTTAGCAGGGACAGGATCCTTGTTTCAGGCTAGCAGTTCCAACAGGCTCTGACATGTAAACTTCCATTCTCAGCTAATAAATAGAGCTGTCCTAATCTTAGGTCACCTGTGGTGGGAAGAACTGGCTAACATACATTGTCTCACCATAGTTGCACATACAGTTCAATACAGCATCATTGCAAGTGCTGCTGCATAAACGTGTGTGAGAATTAATGTATGAGCCTATTGCAATCAGACGAACATGACTAAAAAGAAATTCAATACTTAACAGGAGTCAAATTATATACATATATAAATAAAATGTACATAGCAACATATACTTAAATATAATAACTAATACTGCAGCATGTTATGATGCACATGTGTATATATATGTATAAGCTAGTGTAATGGGTTTGTGTAGTAAAATAACACTTCCTCTTTCCGGGAGGAACAGGATATTCCATACCATGTTACGTCAGTCCGACTATAAGAAGGAAGGGAGAATTAGCTCGGCCCCTCTTCTTTCTTCTGGTATGGCCCTGTAGGCAGCTATGTCTGTCCAAGACGCCGTTCCGTGAGGGAGGTAGAATTTTTTACTGTTAGTTTCTTTTGCCTGTGTGTTTGTAGCATTATTAGTCTCTTCTTTTTTTTTTTTTCCTCCGTGTAAATATAAACTTTCTTCCTTGGTAAGCCCAGGTTTTTCACCGTTTTTTTCCTTTTGTCTCCCCTTTTTTGGTGGGAGGGGGAGGAATCTGTGCAGGCTTGGTGGACACCTGGCATTCAGCCAAAGTAAACAATAACAGCTAGAGGGAAAAATAATTCGCATATAAAAAATACACTATTTTATTATTTAAGTATTTTACATAACCATCAAAGTAAAACAAATCACTCAGTCTGAGAGTTTGGCTATACATATATATCCACAGTGTCAATAAACAGGCTGAAAGTTTTTCTGATGAGTTAACTTCCTAGTGTGGGTGGAGAAAATTACAAGCAAGGAATTTTCCTTCTGGAAAAAAAATCTGCACTTTAGTTCTCAGACTGCATAAAAAGTCAGTGGACAGGTGAAAGTGGAACATTTTTAGTCATTTTACCAATGATACGTAAGAGACAAGTGGGGTCTGAAAAGTGGTCGAATATACAAGAATACTGGAAGTGTGAAAAAGGACTGGGAAGGACCCAAGTCCTTTCCCATTTAGGCATATATCAGCATTTTACTTATTGGTATTTAGAAGGAAGATTTTTTTCTCTTGCCAGAATATTTAGCTTCTGCCCAAGGCATAGTTTCTTGCAACTCTTTTGGAAGCAATAATCAAGAGGGCTCTTCACTGCTGGAGATGGTATTCTAAAGCAGAAAGAATAACTGCTATAACGTACTTGAGATATTCTTCAGATCATAATATTGAGGAGATAGGACACATATATAGGCTAATAAAGTGAAAAAAAATCTACATTTGAGAAAATATAATAATAAATAATCTAAAAAATTCTGTCATAAATAATTACATTTTTCAAAAGGAAGAAAAAAGTTGATCAAGAAGAAATTGGAACAGTCTCCTAACTCTAGAATCTCTTCATCCTGCTAAGCACTACTCAGATCTCAATTTAGTACAGACCAACTAGGATTCAAGAATGAGACCTTGGTGTTTCAGTCAAACTTTCAAAGAACTTTCACTTCCTTACTCATTAGCAGTCAAAAAAAGCCAAACATACATGAAGAATGATTAAGCCATTATAAAATTCCATATTTACCCAGATATTCAGGACCATGTGTGCATCTCATCTACCTTCCGTACTATACTACCCATCTCAAAAAAAGATCTGACAGAACTGGAAAAGGAACAGAGAACAGCAGTTAGAACAGTCAAAGTATTGGAAGAATTTCTGGTGTGTGAGCAACTCACAGGCTAAGGCTCCTTAACTTGGAAAAGACATGCTGGGTGAGGGAGAACGGGGAGAATTGTACGTAAAATCTACAGCAGGGACACACAAGTCTCTCAACATGGAGGCAGTGAGGAGGAGCTGACAGCTCACTGGCTGTTCCTATACAATGCATATTGGATTCTAGTGTTAATTCCAAATTCCAAAAAATCATACTGATTCAAGTAATGTTTGCTGAGCTTTGCAGCCCGCTCGGCTTCGGGTCTCTGCAGATTTGAGCTCGTCCATCACAAACAGAAATTTTTGCCTACTTTGCTTTGGTTGGCCTCTGAATGTGTGTCTAAAGCCAGAGAGCCATCATTGCCATGCTTTAATACTCATGTTCAAAAAATGAAATTTCACATTGAAGTTAAAAGGAAAACCTTATATATGCACATGCAAAAACCTCCAATTTATCCTGGGATTCTAAAGAAATGAGGCTTGGAACGCCACATTGTGTGGTGGCCTAGAGTAACCAAGATAGCACACGCCTATATGATTTTTGAAAATCAGTACCTGGACAAAAGTGGCTGAAGTAGGAGTGCTTCAGTTGGGAGAAAGAGTGAAGCATCCAGAAAGAGTGGGCATCCAGCCAGCCTGACAGCTCTTGAAAATTGGTCTGGCAACCATCACAGCTCTAGTACATGATCAGCTGGAACCTACATGCTTTGGAAAAGGTAAGGCATGTGGTAATTCTTGCTCAGCTAGAGAGGGAGAGAGGGGTGAGAATTTAGGGAACACAGGGCAGAACTAGAGATACTTAACAGGGAGGAGTTCACACTAGGTGATGACAGGCTATGAGGGAGGAGCACAGACAATAAATCCACAATAAAACAGACTTTGTTAATTTTTCTGTTCATGAAAGAGCTAATTTTAAATATTGTATGCCTAACAAGCACAGGAACCAGCAGAAACAAAGAGAGGACTCTCCTCATGACTGAGTTGTGTTAAAGTTTTCCAGTACATCAGTCTAATGTGGTCAGAAGTCTCTAACATAAACAACGTGCAACTCTCATCAGATGTACATTCACAACAGTCATTTTCCTTTCCTGGTAATCCTATGTTGCCATTATCTTTACACTTTCAAAGCCTTTTCTTGGTTCTCATTTTACTTTTCAATATATACAAATTCACACCCACAACCATCTTCCAGGTTCTTGTTCTTATCTTAAAGTTGGTGGGTAATCATTATATAAAAAGGCAATTACTGAAGCTAAGAAGTACATTTCCACATTGGAATGTAGATAATTCAGTACCAAAGAATGCCATTGAGATAAGCAAATCAGCAAAAGAGTAATAATTAAAAAGCCCAGCAAAAGAGTAATAATTAAAAAGCCCTGAGTGTATACAGACAATAAACCAAGCAGCAGTTAAATTATTTCACTGCAATTCTTTTGTTCTGCAATGTGACAAACCAGCAAGGAATGAATAATGCTATTGGTTTGCTCTTATCTGCATAAATATGACTATTTCACAGAATGGGGAACGAACCACAATGGATCATCTGTTCCAACCTCCCTATTTAAGCAGGGTCATGCTAGGGCACAAGGCACCGGATTGTGTCCAGGTGGTTCTTGAATATCTCCAGTGAGGGAGACTCCACAACCTCTCTGTTCCAGTGCTCAGTCACTGCACAGTAAAGTTCTTCCTCATGTTCAGGTAGAACTTCCTGTGCCTCTATTTGTACCTGTTGCCTCTTGTCCTGTTGCTTGGCACCACCGAGAAGAGCCTGGTTCCATCCTCTTGACATTCTCCCTTCAGATACTTACATACATTGATGAGGTCCCCTCTCAGGTGTCTCTTCTCCAGGCTGAACAGGCCCAGCCCCCTCATAAGACAGATGCTCCTGTTTCCTTAATCATCTTTGTTGCCCTCTGCTGGACCCATCCCAAGAGTTCCATGTCTCTTTTGTCCTGAGGAGCCCAGAACAGGACACAGCACTCCAGATGTGGCCTCATCAGGGCTGAGTAGAGGAGCAGGATCACCTCCCTCAACCTGCTGGCAATGTTCCTCCTAATGTAGTCCAGGATAGCATTGGCTTTCTTGGCTCCAAGGGCACATTACTGACTCGTGGACAGGTTGTTGTACATCAGGATCCTCAGGTCCTTCTCTGCAGAGCTGCTTTCCAGCAGGTTGGCCCCCAGCCTATATTTGTGCCCAGGGTTATTCTTCCCGAGGTGCAGGACCCCACATTTGCCTTTATTGAATTTCAGATGATTAAATATCTAACTAGCTATCTATAATTTGATATACTATTACATTATAACATAAATTGTTACAGATTACATATATATTAAAAAGAAGCGAGCAAAACCTTTAATACCATAGTAATATGATCATGCATATACACAATAAACTAAATCACATAAACTTATGTTTCTAAGTTCTCTGTCTCTTCTTAGACAGAGACATTGTATGCTGAAGTATGCACTTTTTTCCTATCTCGACAGTGCTATGAAAAGATGATAGTTCAAAAAATAATTAGTAATATGTTACCTTTATGCATATTGAGAGGAGTGGGTCCCATACCTTCTTCCAGTAGCAAGACTGTGATGTGCAGAGCTGTGCTATGACTGGGCTGGACCTACACCTCAGAGGGAACCATAACCCTGAGCACACTGAGCCCAGGGTGCTGGGGACCTGATGGATCTTCCATGCACACACCCCACACTTACCCCTCAAATAGCTGGAGAAAATGGCAACTCAGGACAGAGTGCCACAACCAAAGCAATGACTGCAGCTCACGTTCAGCCACCTTTTTTGGAGAACTCCTCATCTGGCAGGCTGTCAGATAAATGAATAGGTTCAGCAGAGACAGCTGCTCCATTATCCCCGATCAGGCTGACGAGGGGTTCCCATGAAGGTTGATTTTATGAAGTACAATTCTGACAGTCATGTTTAGTCCTTGAATACTCCTTTGTGGGAAAGGAAAAGTTAGCCTTTCTCTACATTCTCTCCTTTTACTGCTACAGGAGAGATAACATCGCTACACTCATTTCTCAGGTCCAAAGCCACAAAACAGCTAACTCAAAACTGTAATGAATAAATAAATGATAGTTAAATGGAGGCTACATGTTGCCTGTAATCTAAGTAACCTGTTTGTTACAAATAGCATCATAAGGGGAGTGGTGACAG
The DNA here is from genome assembly GCF_036250125.1 of Pseudopipra pipra. NCBI lineage: Eukaryota > Metazoa > Chordata > Aves > Passeriformes > Pipridae > Pseudopipra > Pseudopipra pipra. The sequence continues at coordinate 63,301,161 of NC_087551.1, forward strand.
AGTGCTTGCTGTAAAGGAATTTGAGAAACGCAACAGCAGACACTGAAACATTGAAGGTGTTATTGGAAAGCTCTGCTGAATTAATGTTTGTTTGATTTGGCAAAGGTTTGTCACTAAGCTGTTTATTATTAGCTCTGACCGGTCCATCACCTCATAAAAGTCAGCTGAAATTAAAATGAAGCCATGTTTTGGAAAGTATTTTTTAATAAATATCAGAAAATAATAAATAAGAAAAATGGTCAAACTAAAAGCTAAAACAGATATTGTTTGAAAATAAAAAAGTTAAAATCAAGAAGGCCTAGGGAAAGCTGTGGTGAGAAGCCCAGAGTGGGCCAGGGCAGAGGGAGACTGCTGCCACACTGCTGCTCACGTGAACATGCATCCTCCTCGCCGCTCCCTCTCCCAGCCACCATTTTCTGCTCCACAGTGTGTTCTGGTGTGGCGCACCAATGACTGGAGCCTGCTATTACTGTTGACAAAATATGGGTTAAAAGAAAAGAATCTACATGGTAGCTCTTAGGCAGGAAGGGGCTTGATGGCTTGGGACAAGATCTGGCCATCTTCATGGCCCTGTGCGCGAAGGCCGTGATGCCCTGGGTGCCATCCATCAGACCGTATGATCACTCAAACCTACCCTCACCAGCCTTCAGCCTCGGGGCCGTCCCTCACCAAATATGCAGGTGCATGTGGATTCCTTAACAAAAAACAACTGCCACACCCCAGAAAAAAATCCAAAAAACCCTCAACCAACCAACCAAACCCCAAAAGCCCAAACCCAAAGCAAAAAAGCCAAACTCAAATGCCCAAAACAGTCACACTAATTCTTTAGATGCATCATACACATGCTAAAGAAAAAAAAGCAAATAAAAATCAAAATGAGGAGTGTACAAGTGTACAATCAGCAGCAGGGGAATCTCTAGCAGAGAGCACACAGTGCTACCTTTCAGGCTTAACCAGCTTTGTAATTTTATTTTGATTTATTGCACTTTTTCTCCTATATACTAGGAGTTTTGAGAGACTGTCCAACATTTCTTTAGCATAAAAAGGAACAAAATAGAAACTATCATTTACAAATTAAAATGGAATTGATGAAGTAGAAGGCAGACAAAAGTAGGCAATGGGCATCTAAAAAGGCAACTCATTAGAAATAAATGTTTCTAGAGAAGTAGTATTTTTTATTTATGTCCAAGTTGTCAAGGAGGTGAGGTCTGGGCCAGCATAGAACATGGATTTGGACGTGTCCAGCACTCATACAAGGGTCATGAAAACAAAGCTTATCTTCATATTGAGTATTCCAGTAGGGGAAGTGTTAAAGAGGAAGAAAACAGCCTGGAAAAGGCTGAGGTGACCTTGAGAACATCTAAGAGAGAGTGAGGATAAGCTTGGTGGAAATGAGGTGGAGGCAAGAACATTGCTCAGATCAGGTGGAACAAAATTCATTGATAGTGAGAACAGTGCACTACAGAGGGGACAGACTTGCATAACTTCACAAATCTATATCTTCTCTATCAACATCTCCATCCAGGGCAGAGTGTTTTTCTATGGCCAACTAGAATGGAAGCAGCCATATCCCCACTGTCCCCAACAGATCACTGCTAGAATCTACTATGACATTGTCCCCACCTAGAGACCTTCAACAGAAGAACTGAAAGAGAATGACCTAGAAATACTTGGACAGAACAACACATCAGGGAGCCCAATATCCTGTCTGACAGTAAGCAAAACCAGGTTTTGCGGAAGGATGCATGATACTGCGAACAAATATTATTGTCTATTACTGTTCAGGCTTCCAACACTTTTGACTCAAGGACTTTCTGAGAAAACAGGGTATTCTATATTTTTGGTGACTCGCCACCAATTTCTCTCCTGTAACTGCTGCAGTTTCCATGTCAGCCCCCAGCAACTACAATATCCTTCAGCAGGAGATTCCACTAGCCTTTCATTATTTCATCACGATTCACCTTTTTTGTTACAGCTCCCATATTGTCGCTCTTCTGTCTTTCCTGTATCACTGAAATAGAGGCCTTTGTTACAAACATAACCCATATGCATCAGTCATATCATTCCATGATGAAGAGCCTTCCTCTATTTTCTGTTGTCCAAAACCCATTTATTTGATCACACTAACTAGCTCTCATGTTTGCTGTTCTGGGTAACTCTTCATCATCAGCAATGTTTGTTACCCCATTACTTACCTTTTCTTCACATCATTTGCAAATACATCCAAGAGCTAAGTCCCAGCACAGACTGCAGAGTTTAACTGGCATCCTCCCTTCATGGCAAAAGCTATTCACTCCAATTGTTTTGCATCTTCTGACCATACGATGTCCACATTGTCCCTGTGAGATCCTCCTTCTTAGCCTACATCTACTTAGTTTCATTTGAGGCTATTGCAAGGAATTACAACAAAGACTTCTACAATTTGCTGACCTGCCAATAAACTTTGTGGCTGGTAAGAAAAGACTCCTTCATAAAAACCCTATCAACTTTTTCAAAACATGACAGCTTTATGTGGCTGCTAATTCTAATTAGGTTCTCATTAGCCAGTATTTCATGTATTCCACAGTGTCTCATTTTGCTGCTGAAGCCAAACGACTAAGCAACACATAAGAAATTCAAATATTAATTCAAAATTTTTGATATATTATTTAGTTATTAATGATCAAATGCAATTTCTTATGAGCAGACACAAATGCATTAGTGATTTAGGGAAAATATCTATCTATATTTCCTATAATCACTGTTTCAAGAACCTGCAAAAGCACGTCCATCACCTGAGGGGAAGCATCTAAAAATTACAGTTGCATATCTGTAATCTCTGTGGAGATGTTTATAAACAAAGCCTCCTGTCTGTCTTTTGTCAAACAGTTTGAGATTGCAAGTGAGAAGTTAGCTTTTAACTTCAATTTCAGTTCTAGGGCTATCAATTTCTTTGGCCTGCTGACTATCCTTCCACTGCATGCTAGAATTCCTGCAGATAAGGAACCTCTGGTATGATGTCCTTGACATTTGATTGCAAATCTTGACTGTTTTGGAGGGGGTTGGGGAGAGGGCTGAAAGGCTTGTCCTCTGCCAGAGGCACCTGGCACAGGCCTCAGTATTTCTGCTGTGTATTTCATTGCAGTGAGTTGTTTTTCAGCTTTATTTCCCAGAGGTGTAGGCAACTGTGATACCTTGTCTGCCTGTGCACGAACGTGCAACAGCAATTTCATAATTAGGTATAGTGCTTAAAAATCCCCAACCTATCAAACAAAACATTCCATCAATATTGTCAGCTCACAAAGTGCAGAAACTGAATACAGTTCCTTTCCAGAGAAAAAGGCACTTAGTTCAATTAATGGGTTACATATTTAAAGTCTACAGCTACAGATTGCTTTCTATAAAAACTGTCTTTGAAACTGAAGAAGTTTTAGGAAGTAGTCATAACAAGGGAATGGGAAAACTGGATTCCAGCGTATTTTCTCCTCATTTTGTATTGGGTTATTTTAAGTTAACATTTTAAGATCTTGTGAGAAGGTAAAATTCTGTGTTCAATTAAGATGTTTTTAAAATTGAAAGCAGTAGCCAGAGATGACACCATATGGCAGAGAATATTTTACATTAAAATATTCATCACAGTAGACTGGCTTTTTACCTCTGCTTTTATTTTCAGTGTTAAAGCAGTTAAAGACTGAACTGACTGAAATACAGTGTTTGTAAAGACAAAGATTCTGGAGTTTAAATAATTTAGTGTAATTTTTTAAAAAATATTATATAAGAATTATAAAAAGTATTACAGGTTTAAGCAAGATTCCTTGGAGCTGTCCAGCTATCCTTCACGCATGGAATTGCTTAAAGAAAGAGTTAAACATTCAGGCAAATTAATTTTTCTTTTTCAAAACTTTATTAGGTAGATGTTACTAGATGACATTGTAAAACCCCTTGTGTGCAAGTGAATGAACTCTACAATGTATGTCTTCCCACAGTTCATCAAATCCACTCCCCCACCCCATTTCTGAATACTGATTTTAAGACAGGTGGAGTGCATTCAAATGCTACTTTACATTCTTCCATTTCATCATGAGGAAGCACTTTTTCAGTCTGTTGGTAACAGGGGCTTGGGAGTCAGTGTGAGTCAAAGGAATGCCTTAAAGAAAACAAAGTACCGTAAGTTTTGTCTTACGAAATTCAGTCTCAGTACACCAGATTCATTGCAGTCTTTTAAATGAAACTGCCTATATTGATCATGATTGTATTTAGCAAAGTGAAGCAGTACAGAGACATACCTACTACTGAATACTAGTGAGGTAACATTTTGAAAATAAAACTGTTTAAAAATTCACTTACTTTCAAAAGGTCCTGTCCAGCAGGACAAACATTGGCAGAACACCTTCCCTTGTATCGATGCATGTACATGTGCATATACACCTTGTCTACTATAGCTTTTTAAAAGAACAAGATTTTAGTTATACATTCATCAGGACAAGTTTAAAGATCAGACATTACTATGGTAGATTCAACAGAAGACTTCAGTGAACCGCCTTCTAGACCTGCTAAATGAAAAGGCACTCTGAAGAGGGTAGCAAGAAATAATCCTTACAAAACATTGACATGAACTAAAGCGGCCACACAGATAGCACACACAACAGTGATTATTGGTATACATTTAAAATACCAACTTGAAGATGAATTATTTGTAAAATATTGCCCAAGACTACCCAATACAAGTTATTACAGCATGAAGACCATTGTTGCAATACTATGCAGCAGAAAATAGAGTTATCAGCTAAATGTAAGACAAAGATAATGGAAAAGCCTTATCAGCATTTTGGTTCTGTGCCTGCTGGTTCCAAGAGAAAAAAATTTCATTTAAGGAAATAACTTGTACAAATAAACAGTAACTCATAAGATTGAAGAAGTATTTTGACATATGGTGTCTTCTGTTCAATGGGTTATAGAAGGACCTAGTTAGTGTCTAAAAATTTGAGAGAACGCTGAAATAGACGTCATTAAGAGTCATCTAAGAGAGTTAATTCACTTAAAATTTTACTGCAGTATGGCTCTAAATTAAATTCCCTATCACTAAAACCTTCATATATGTAAGCTGAATCCTGATTAAGCACTCATAGTAGTGTTTAACAGTAACACTGTGGCAGCTGTATTACCAGTTTTTCCAGGGTGGAAAACACACCTCTTCTACAGTTCTGAAAAACAGGAATTTCAGGAGAAGAAAAGGTTCAAGGGGATGCTCTTCTTATCTTCATTTCTCCTTCTTTTCCTTCTTGCCTCCACAAATTCTCAGTGGAGGAAATTGAACATAGTAAAACTGTTTTATGATCATGAATCTATAATAAATAGACCTTCTAAGTATCATTTTTCTTCTTAACCCCCATTAACTCAATTTCCTTCTGATAATTACCTTTTACACTTCACTATTTTTTAAAACATAATTTCTACCAGAAGTTCATGTAATTCAGGATAATTTTAGAAAAGTAGCTTAATCTTGGCGTCTGATTTCCAGTAATAGATGGACAAAAGTGGAGTCAATGTTAGTAAGAAAAAACAGGTCCTCTAGAAAATCTGTTTCATAAAAGGCAAAATTCCACTGTCTTTTGAGAATTGAAGTAAGAAGAAATAAACCCTACACTATTCATTTTGAAGCTATCAGAAGATGGCAAAACGAATAATACTTTTTCAGATCATACCTCCCACCCTGCGATGAAGGGGCTGGGCAGAGATCCCAGAGCTGTGCCATCAAGCTTGATTGATGCATTAGTCCATCAAGATATCCACACCAGAGGAGTTACCAACTTATATTAACAGTTCAAGTTGGATACTGAACTGAAATGCTGCTAACCTGCTCGAAGTCCCAATCTAATTATACCACACTCCTCAGGGCTTCCACCTTCACTAATTGGTGCGAACAGGGACTGTCTGAGCCCTGGAGTTGGAAGGTACACCTATGACAGGCTGTGGTTTACTGCAGTATGGCTCTAACCAGACTTCAGCTGAATTCTATTCTCCAAAAAGTTGCATTTCTCTCAGTAGTTGAAAACTCATGGCTTGTTATGTTGGAAGAGCCAAACTCACCCTAACAACAACATGACATGCATTTGTGCAGAAGTCTGAAGGAAGGTGGGAGTCAGTGGGGGGAGGGGAGCAAACAGCGAGTTAAAAAAACCTCAGAAACGAGGTCATAAGAATTGAAATAAGCATGCCAGATTACTTTTTTAATAACTTCTTCACTAACATAACATTTTCCAACTTTCCGAGCAAACCAGTATTGGTTACTTTGGCTTAACGTAACTGTAGGAGTCCACAGAACAGGAATTTCCATATTGCTCTATTAGGGGAACAAACACCTTTCATTTGTTTCAAGCAATAAGGCACTTACACATTTAAAATTCCTCATTATACAAAACACACTAAATACTAGAATTCAAGTGTTGATTTCATGGACATTACCTACCTCCAGTTTTTATAACTTCTTAGCCATCCAATAAATATACTACAAAAAGTTCCACTCACTGATGTATATAGCTTGTATGAAGCCCAAATGCAGAATTAGAAATTGCTTTCTTAATGAATCCACAGTGTTTCGGCCAGCACCCTAGTTAAGCCAGGAGCCTGTACACTAAAAAGGATGTGATTCATTATCTCACTACCCTCACCGCCTGCCATTCAAATTAAACTTATTTTAAAGGGAATTCTTCATCCTAAAATACATAAAAGAGATGAGAACAAGGGAAGATTTCTCACTGAATAGTCATGGAATTAAGAGAAAGTTCAGGTTGGACAAGCTCCTCAGGATACTTTTTTCTTCTTCTCAGCACATATTATTATTCTCATCTCTACCATAGTGAAAAGAATTAAAGAATACCTTAAAATGTTATTTTATACTCAGATGGTTAGTTATGTAGCGAAGATGACTGTGCTGTTTAATTACATTTTAAAAAAATCGCAAAATTAAAAGCCCTGAAGAAAAAGATTTCAGCATTTTGCATTTAAGTAATTTAAATAAACAAAACTAATCTTTTGCTGGTATAGCTCAGCAAAGCATTAATGAAATGACTTCTTATGAGATCACATTTTCCATGTCCAATTTGATCTGAAGCCATTTTCACAAGTCAGTTTCAACTTATGAAGTCTGGAAGGTAAAGGACAGGATTACAAATAAAGTGTATAACAAATGGAAACATGGCAAACACTTTATTATGGGATGGTAAACAAAGTGAAATGTAAATCTACTCCTGTCCTTGCAATTCTGGGACACAAAGTAGCAGAATGTAAATTGATATGAACTCTTAAGAGAGCATTTTTTATGCAAAAAGATAGTCTATGACTAAAGACTGAATCCATCTGCTCATCCAGAGCTTGCATAAGGCATGGAAATGTTTCTTGACTGCATCAGCAGTTTTACAGGACAGGTTTAAAATATCTGAACAGCTTCTCTGGATTCTGTAAATAGATTTCCTTCTAGAAATGAAGAAAATGTGGCATTATATTAGTAACATGCTCAGTGAGAGTAGGTTAAAATTTCAAAAATACTGTTTTCAGCCTGACAAAATTTCAACAAGGTGAACACTGGACTGGGGTTGGCATGAAATTTTGTTTAAGAAGCTATGTGCAAAATTCATGTTTATGCTAAACAAATATTTTTACACAATGTTTCTCTTCTGACTTTGATGCATCCAAAACACTTCAGATTAATTTTTCAAGTTTTGGTAAGCCAAACAAGCTCCAAAAAAAGTTTTCCTTTGGTACAATATTCATACTTTAATAAACTAATTGCTATTATAACTACTCTATTTTTTAAACCAGATATATTTAGAAATAAACAGCTAGAATTATGCTTAGAAATGTCTGTATTAATTTTTTGCTACAGAGTAATTAAAGCTTATTCCACATTTTTATGTTTGAAATCAGAGCATGCATTCTAAGATCAGTTTTCTCTTCCCTACCTTATGGTATTTCATTATCAGGCTAAGAGAAACATCAGTGATTAACTGCCTTATATGAGCACTCCGTTCCTTACTGCAGAGAGAACATAGATTCTGAAATCTTACGCAGAGAAAGATAATGAAGAAATCAGCCAGGAACTTAAAGTCTACAAGCAGCTGCATTTGTTAGTTTCATTAAGAAAAAAGTTTGGGGGCATTAAGTACTGCTCAAATTGTAACATAAGTGAAAACACTGCTTGTCTTTCAACTGAATCAAGGCTCAGCCTGTTTTTCATGTAACAGTAGCAAGACAAACCACCAAACAGATCAGCATCATAACTTTTTAAAAATGTTGTGTGCTCTCAAGCTTATGTGTTAAGTCCTCAAAATACTGAACAGTTCACAATACCAATTCTTACATTGTGCTATTATTTGTTACATTGAAGAATGCAGAATTTGAAGATGTTATTTAACGCTGTCTGTGGATGTTGTTTCTAATTTTATTAATGACTCAAAGCTTTAAGAAGGTCTCTTTTTTTTATATTAAAAGCTAGTATCCATTCTCCTGACAATTTGCTCTAATAAGATTGTTGTTTGGAAATTCTTCCCTACTCCTTCCCTCTCCTGCACTTACTAAACACAATGGCATCATTCGGCAAATGAGAGGAGTGGCTCCATAATAGTTTGCACTTAAGAGGCAAAACAGATTTTCAAGTTCCTGCACAATGGCTATCAACATGCCAACAAAGTATTTGTGACCAAATCCCATATTGGCATAAAAATGGGTTTCTCTGGTTTAATGGGGCTATGACTGATAACAGGAATGAGGCTGATTCACTACAACTACAAAGCTGCAAAATTAAAAGAAACTAAGAAATTATCTCTTTAAGAGTTTACTCAGGTAGGATTCTTTCCATCAGCAGAATCATAGATTTAATATAGATTATAAAAGTAACAGTAATCCATGGTTCTTATCCACAGCTTGAAACTACATGATCAGCATACCCAGAATTTGCTCAAGAAACAAAACACTCCAACTAAATTAAAAAAACCCAAACCCTCAAGAGTCTGCATGATGAACTATTTGGCCACTGAATATCAAACAGTTTCTCAAATCTAACTGGCAAAAGAAACCATTTATCACTGGAGAATCTGTATCCTCTGAGAGAATTACTGCCCCACCTACACACCATTTAACATCACACAAGCTGTGACAGTCTTTGGAAGTGCAGAAAGCCCCTTGGCTAAAAAGAATACCTGATGGTGATCCAAAATGCTTTCTGGTTAAATTGGCAATAGTCCCAGCAAATTAATATTTTTTAATAAACTTCATGTTGATAAAACTTTTACAATGAATAAATTGGTGTAAAGTAAAAAACCCCTCACATACCAGAAAGAGTTACGAAGTCAGCATTAGTACCATCAAAACCAAACAAAATCTTCCCTTACTTACACATTTGCACTTCCCCAAAGGAAGATAACAGATCACTCAAAGTGCACTGTATTTTTAATGACACTGGAAAGATAGGAATACGTTGTTTATTACAGAGGTGGTGAGAACTGAAGACTAACCAACTTTTTTGTATGGAACTAAAACTGATGGATCACCTCAGCACGAGGCTACTCAGAATTGCTCTTCTGCCTCTCCTTTGTATTCCTACTCAGCTCCTTATTCTCACTGGCTAACAGACTGTGGCATAGGGAAAAGCACAATTATTTTCCAGTTGCAAGGTGTTGGATTAGCTCTGCAAATATACCTATGCCACAGCAGTCAATCATCCAGCCAATGACATGGCTGAGTAGCCCTGAAGCTCAACTCCATTACTGAAATATAACTAAATTAGGCATAATGGAGAAAGTGGAGAAAGGGAGAGGAGCCCCTGACAGATGGCATGTCCAGCCAGCCCTCCCAGCAGGAGCACACTGCATGGCACCATGGGGAAGGTCCTAGCTCCGACTGCATGTCTGTAAGCAGGACTTGGCGCATAGGCAAATCCATTCTCAGGCAAACTTGAAAGAGAAGGCTAATGTAGAATGGATTTAAGCATTTCCTAGTCTGAATACAGGTATTGGTGAGCAACAACTTCGCACAACAATAAATAATCTTAAATAATAAATGTGGTGAAAGCAAACACAATGACCAGCAATGATCAGCATACAGTAGTGTGAAATCTGCATCAGTAGGTTAATTCAGCTGCGTGACAAGGTTTCTGCTACTAAAGATGGAGTAGAACAGCCTGGTAGTTTCTTTAGAGTAGTTACCAAAATGAAAAAGATGTTTACATGATAAAAACATCCTCGAATTTCCTTACGAAGTTCATTCAATTTCTTTCAAACTCATAAATTAATGCTTTTAAAACAAATGTCATGGCTTTGATGTATGTAAGATTTTCTGTAGTGACTTGTTTAAAAGCTAATGTTTTATTGCATGAACCTTTGTACTCAGCTACTTCTCATATTTTGGTTGGTTATGTTACAACATTGATAAAAATTGTGTTTATGCACTTTTCAAGTGAGAATATACAGATGGAAAAAGACTTTCATATCTCTACTCTGTCTGACTCTTGAAAGTTTGTCCCATTCTAAAGAAAAGTAAAAATTATTGTCATTCCCTTTTTTTCCCCACAGAAAAAGATCAGACTTGTTCATCTTTACAAGGTCAAAGATGTCTCTTTTTGCTCTGTATAGAAAATGAAAAACTATTTCCCTTTGATTTAATCTGTTCTGATAAAATCAAAATGGCCCAGATGAAATGATAATGTAGGAGCTGAGTTGTGTGTTCCTTTTCTCCATCCACAAGGACATGCTTTCTGAATATAAATAAGTGCAGATCTATTATGTTCCCTTTTAAGCTCTTTATTCTAGTATCTTAATTTCAAATCTTACTGAACTCCTATCAGAAACTGAAAATGGCAAACACGCCAGAGTGAAAATAGCTACAAAAAGCGTAATAATATCTCACATATTTATACAGAACCAGGAAAAGCAAGGAAATTAATCCACTGTATAGTTAATTACAGATAATCTCAAGTACTAAAATATTCTCAAGTGGAATAGTTTGACACCACGTTACAGACTGCATTGCAAACCCAAATCTATCTATATATATCTTGCTCTCTGAGGTCTGAAGGTTTTTCTAAATAATACAAAAATATCTTCATTATTTGACATTTAAAGAGAGGAATAAAAATCCCTGAGTAAGCCAAAGACAACTGATATGTATAGCCTCAGAAAACACACGCAAAACCAAGACCAATTTTAAGGCAGCTTCCAACCTCAGGCAGAACACAAATAGAAAACTGATGCATCTCAGAAGAAGAAATCTAATTAATAGGTGGATTTGCAATAACAATAGGTTTTGAATTTTATTTCTAAATGTCATTGCTTCCCTGCTGAATTTGCAAATCTTAGAAAGATACTGCTTCTACTGCTAGGACAACAGGGTCAACATGCACTTAAATTCAAATGGAAATTATTAAATACTTGTTGACTACTATGATGTGTTTGCACACACTGTTTCAACAAGGAAAAAAAAAACAAATCAAGAACACAGAACAAGAAGCTGACAGAAAACAAGCATACTAGCCAACTACAGAAAGCTGATATTTGTGTTTCCAGGTAAACAAAAGTCATCAGCTTCTTCCACTGAGGCTTTGAAGTCAAAGTGAGTATCTTAACAACAGTATTATCTTGGTGGGGCAGAATACCATTTACTTAAAAATTAAAACTGGATTCAGATGTAACAAAGAAAGGGGTGCAAAGTACATCCTCCTACATGATATGCTATTTGGAAGCCTAAATTTTGAAGTCTGTAGACTCTTCAGGACATTTCCCATCTTCCTGCTTCCCCCTTTCCCATATATACACAAACATATATATATATATATACATACACACACACACACACATGTGTATCTTCAAACACATACACTGGAAAAAAGTACCTTCACAGTACAAATTCAATCTTCTTTAAGATCAGCTTGTATTTTTACAGTATAAAGTAGGTATTTTTCTTGATCAGTTCCTTTCTTTGTTTCAGTGTTCTGCCTACACAAATTTATTTTATTCTATTTTTTCTTGGAAATTATATTTGTATGATAAATTTGGGATAAAAAGTGTAAAAATTCTCAGTAGCTGATTCCTAATGCTGAATTAGATTGCTTTTGGGGTGACGGACTGAGAAAGAGGTTTGGTAGCAAACAGTGGAACTCTGAAGCTAGGAAAAAAGAGCAAAGATAGCTATTCTCTTCAGAACTGTAATGCACCAGGAAGACAAACACTAGAAACAGAAATTAAGAATGAAGTGGTCTCCTAAGAATTCATGACCCCTCCCCTTAGCCCAGATTCACAGATTTTCCTCATGAGACATCAGGGATACTCTAAGACTTGCGCAGCAGCCTACTTAAATGAACAAACAAAATGTGCTATTTAGGTTATAAAATTTCATCAAGTCTATCTTCACATAACTAGTGTGGAGCATATGTATCATATTCCAAATCAGAATAGAAGAGCAGGTTCCCATCTTCCCTGCAAACACACTTTAGGGATATCTTGGGACAGAATAGGCCACTGACACTTCTTGTTATCTAAACCCTTCAAATTTTTTCTGTACTGTGACAATTTAAAAATGAAGTACTCTTGTAACAAGTCTTGTCACACTCCTACCATTAATATTAATAGACTGTCATAAATAAATTACTGAAGTGAAACCAATCATCATATTCTTAAGTATCACAGAGCTTCAATACTAAGGATATTTCCCTCTGAGGCACTGCAGTTTGGCAGTGGCAAACTACACACTTGCCTATGAGCAGGAGCACTCAGAAGATAACCAGCTGTTGTGTTCTGGCATGTGACGGGGTTTTGGTATGCTGAACAGAATGCTGTGTGATGGAAGTTATTTACAGAAGTAGTTTTTAATACCAAAAGTAGTATGCTCAGTATACAGTAAGAGTCCAAACACTTCTAAGCATTTCCCCCTTAAAGGCCGACACTGAAGTTAAATGGAGCACATGTTAGCAGTTAAATGCTTTCTTCACAGGCCAAATCGGTAGTAGAGTTGTGGCTACAATACAGACTTTGATTGTCTAGTTCAGAAACTTAGACTCAAAAAACCCCCTCCAAAGTAATAATTAAAAAAAAAACCAACCAAAACCATTTAAAAAGCAGCACTCAGGGGGCCCATCTTGCTGAGAGTGCACCAGAGCAAAGAGGCTTTCTGGTCTGCAGTAGTGTTTTCGGCTGAGGGAAGATGGCAGGAGAACCCCCATTCTTCTTCCAGGGCGGTGGCTTTGATGCTGTTACCAGCACTGTATTGCTCTGTTGCACAAAGCACGTATAGCCCTTGCAGGACCAGCTCAGTTCAGGCGAGTAAGGTCCATCCTCACCAGGGCATACCTGTCCGTGACCTTTTCCTCTGCTTTTTACAAAGGCAATAGATAGGAAACACAAATAAACCTGCCAAAAGAAGAAAATACAAAGAAAATCATAACTAAATGCAGTCCCTTGTGCGTGTGTTGTGTTTTTTCAATATATGTATTCAGGTGGAGCTTTCTACATCCGAAGAGAATTTCGACAAGGCATTTGGAAAAGCAGAAAAAATATTAGCCTGTAAGAGTCTCTTCAACAATGAGTTGAGCTACACTCATTCTTTCCTTTATAACAAATTCCTGCTAATCCTACACCCATCTCTGACATAAATTTCTGAACCATGCTGTTTGGTAAAAGATACAAACAAAACTTTTAAAACCACTCTAGAAATCCTTAGATCTAAATCCAAGTCTGATGTAACTAAACTAGTTTTCAATTAGTTTCACATGCAATAGAGACAGCATGCTATAGCTTTACTTTTTTATAAATATTATTTATTTTTACAAACATCCTTATCTATTGTGAAGTAATACCAAACGTTTATCCTTGCCTGGGCAGAATGCTATTTATTCTTAAAAGTCTTTTGAGAGAGAGCAAGCTGTAAAAAGTAAAATAAATAAATCACATTAAATCAAGTGAAAAATAGTTTGTCATAGGAGGTACTCTCTCAAATGAGATCTCCCCCTTTCTCTTGGCACCAGCTGACTGAAACGGTCAAAGATTTCCTTTTCAGACACCACTAGAGTAACAACATAGAACAAAACACTCCCACAATCACCAAGGTTCTTGCTTTGCTCAATAGCCTTGTAAATGGTGCATAATGGTTTTCAGCTATGATACTGAGATTACTTTAACAGTAGAGTTGGCAAAAAATACTGCTGTAATTATCTCAAACCCCAAAACTTTCCCATAAATAATCCACGTTTTTGGAACTGCTCATACTGCTGCTCTTGATTTTATCTTATCCAGCTATACCTAGGATGAGACTTCAATGGCATGCCTGTAATTGCAATTAGTGTTATTATATTACTGCAAAACCCTATTAATTTTTAGTATAAGCAAAACAGTGGATTATAGATCGTACACTATATCAGATTGCAGAGCAAAGTAAGTTTTACTGGTATTAAGAAGTTTTTATTGTCTATATTTTTGGAATAAATATGCTATTGAATCGAATAAATATTTAAGATAGACCCCCCCCTACATATATATCCAGTGAAGGCAGTCTAAATATAGAAATTAATAGCAATATTCCTTATTTGGCCAGACGTAGTCTAGAAAACATGTAATGGTATTTTGGTTATAGGTTGACTGGTTATTTACAACCTTATTAATGTAACTCTCCTGGTATATTTTGGCTTTATTATATTAAAATAAAGATGCCACATCCCAACATGCCTCAGGGCATGCACTGCAAATTTTCAATGGAGTAAGTAGTTTGGTGTAGAGCTGTGAAGCAACATGATACCCAAATGACATATTACTGCCAATATAAAGAGTAGATATGCACTTGCATGAGCAAAATTATACCCTGATTGTCACGGCTAATTTCCTTTCCGCAGGAGAACTCAGTGAAGCCAGGCAAAGAGCAGATTTGCTAAAATAACTACCTGCACATTAATATAACCACATTAACAGAGCTTTGATACCATATCAAATGAGTTCACAGTACCAGTTTTTGTGATGGAACCCAATTTGGCAGCCCATGCACTGAATCATATTTTGAGACTGACTCATCCCAATTTGCTGCTTTGTTGCTGCTGCATCTTCAAGGTGGTGAGCTCTTGGGACTATGCCTAGTGCCTCAAAAATATTGTCATGCACATGACACCATAAAACTGTGATTCAATGGGGTCATTAAAGGGCAGGTCCAAGTCAGTCAGCCCCTAGGATTATGTTCAAATTACTCAAGCCTTTGTAGTAGTTTAACTACACTAGTTAAAGACTTTGGGTCAGAAAACCAAATATAGGAGCAAAAATAAAGCTAATAAGCATAAAATGCAAGTAAGGAAAAAAAAAACAAACAAAACCTAGAGACAAGCTTTTTAGAAAAAAAAAAGTCATGTGCTTGATACCAAAACAGTATCTGTGAAATGTGTACTTTGTGTCCATCTCTTTGAGATGAAAATATAGAGAGGTCATACAGCAAAAGTCACTGCATAATCAGGATTAGCTTCATTCACATATGTAACTCTTACCTATTACAACAGCTACGGCTCCCAGTGCCAGTCCCAGAACCAGTATTAGGGGTGTAATGAGTAGTTTTCCAGCTGAAATGTAAAATTCATTAAGCAATTCAAAGAAGGTATTTTTATTTTTCCCTTTCCAACCATGCATAAACATTTCAATATCAGACTCCCAAAAGCTGGTTCATTTTTTAAATACTTTACCTTTACAAATAGGATTCCTATTTGCAATTTCATCCTACAAATCCAGGTAGGATCTATCACCACTCAACCAGCTCCCTGCACACATTTCTTTCTGTACTCTTCACCCACCACAACTCTTCAAGCACAGCTCATTTTGTCCATTAACAGCTTGCATTTACTTCTGTTTCCATTCTGAAGTCCCTCAAGCATTGACAGGAATGTGATAGCTATAAAGCTACTATCATTTGGCTCCTCCGGAATCCAACTGCACAGCAACTACCCTGGAAAGATGCCAAGCAAACCAGCATCTTGGAAAGTTTAGGTTAGCTCAAGGTGATGAGAGCACCCCCTCTAAATATGCTTCTTCTTGCTTTAAAAGGCTACAGTGAAGTGCTTGTGTACAGCTGTGATTTAGGTCTAAATCAAACTACAGCCAAGTCTATTTTGGATCAACATTTGTAAGGATATGTTGTGGCACTTACATAAATAAGGCAGCAATGTTGTGCAGCATACTGGCTAGAGCATATGACCAAGAACAAATAAAGCATGCTCATATTATTTACTTCTAATGAGTTCATGATCATGGAGTGAAAGCAGGGGTCCTTCTGAAACAGTGAATCTGAAACTGAACTTGAAACCAAGTTATCTTTCTTGAGTTGCACACTTCAAGTGGAAGAATCTCCCTGTCTCAGTTGGTTGAGCAGCTGGATCTAAGATATCATTTGTCTGAGCTGTTTGAAAACACAGAAGGGAAGGCATTTTTACTGATACACCAGCAGTCTGATCAGAGACTTGAAATTTGGCAAGTCTTTAAGTTAGGCATGTGTTTGAAAGATCACCCCTAGAATGGGAGAAAAAGTGAGTTTGTGACTTCTCTCTTCCCTGCCATTCCGTCTCTCAAGTCACTCGTATCAGATTTCAGTAAATGGATTACTTCATTCAATAATGATGTAAACCTCTCCATAACCTGAGATACTAATTTGAGCAGTCTGAAGGAAAAATTAGATATTTTGGAAATATTTACAGCAGTTAAATGAACTGGTCCTTTTCATGCTGTTTTGATAGCTTTTAAATTTCATAGTAGCGTTGTGGGTGGGAAACATTAATTCCTAGAAGAAAAAAATTGGCAAATATTATTTGTATTACTCTAATTGCTAGGCATCCTAATGGTAGACCTTCTTGGGACTCTACTGCGGTGCGTTCTATACACATAGAAGTTGTTACCTAAATTATTCAAGTGTAGACAGAAGGATGAATGTAATGTGATGGAATCACGACACACCAAGAAATGACGCTGAGACTAAGGATGTTTATTGCAGGCACTGAACTACCCAAAGATCCACTGCCCTATGTCTGTTAGCTCCAAGACTGCTAGTGGAGAGAGCAAATGTGAAACCTGTCTCGGAGCTGAATGAAATCTTGGGTCATTAGCCCATGTGATGAACTCAGCGGCAGGTTATGACCCAGTTTGGTATTGTCCAAAGCTAGTTTTTAGGGATAACTTAAGAAGAAATGGTTGTAGACAGAACAAGCCTCAAAAGGGAACCTTTTTTCACAATCACACTCAAATTAATGGTAAATAATTTCTCTACTGGGTCACTCTGCATGAAGACTTAGATATTTGTGGTAATGTAGTAACTGTATTTACAGGTGTCTCAGAGGGGTTGCCTTACTTGTGATACAGAGGATCATGTTTTTCTGCAAAATGATGAAGTATTTCAGGAAACATGAGGGAATATTTTTCCCTTCCATAACTTTGGGTTTGGTTGAGGGGTTTAGGGTAATATATACAAACATCCATAAATACTTCAAGAATTCTTTGCCATGTAAAATATTAATAAACTAGTTTTAGAAAACAAATTTAATCATTAGCATATGGGAAATAATATGTTTTATCTTTTAAGTCTACATATCATTATTGTTTAAGCAGCAGAGACACTAGAAAAGTCTACTTACAAATCAAAGTAGCCATATCTATGTAGATTTAAGTTCTAATAAAACTTTGCATTTGTTTTTAAAAGAGTCCTATCAAGTGTATAGAGATGACTTCTTACAAATCAGACTGACTTAAATGATGAAGTTGCTAATGAAGGTTAGATTACAGAAATGCATGCTTCCTTCTGCAGGGCTCAAAGCTGTGCATACATAAAGTGAACCTTGTGCTCTGCTTGGGACAGGAGTCAGTCAGATCTGAAAACATGCTGCTTTTCCTATTTGAAATGCTGCTTACCATGCAAAAAAATTAATTTGCTTTAATAGCTTCATTGCATGTTGTGTCCTGTAACAGATCCACGAAGTACCTAGCAGTTAAATTTGAATATAGTTCATCCAGCTGAATTCAAGTGGTACTCCAGTGACATCTTAAGTACATTTAAGACAGCTGAACATGTTTTTCCTTTCTGTACAATTCATCACTGACTCCAGTTATAATGAAACATTCTGCCTTCAACACTTTAGCCAAATAATTACTATGAGAATGAAATCTCTAAGTCTGCTGGGACTGAATAATAAAAGCAATTTCACTTTACTGTACTGGTCAAAGGACAAAGTTTCTCTAAAAAACATGTTGGCTAAAGAAGGGGAAGAAATGTCATCAAATTTAGAGATCACTTCCGCTCTCAAGTTTTCTACTCCCTGTGATTACTATCACATTTACATAACAACTAGTTTGTGAAGAAAAGTATGTTTAAATTTATGCTGCCATAAATGCTTTTCCCTTATTTTTATTGCAGAACAGTTTGTGATTGTATGCACAAACCCTTGCTTCTCAACAGAAACCATGACAGCATGCCAGCCTGCCATGAGGCACTTTTCTTTCTACACACCCTACCCAGCTAGATTTTAGAAACAAGCCAAAAAAACCTTTATTGTACACAGCTACAAAATCACATTAACTTAAGTATTTCTTCTCCATAGTAATAAAGAAGTCATAGAAAACACCCACATATCTAGCAACACCTCACCAGTCTCCCACTGACAGCCAAGATAAGATTCCCTTAATTCCCACTACTTAGCTAGCTAGTAGAGGCATTTTACTACAGGAAATTGAACCTTTATTTCTTACTACATGTTACTAGAATTTGAGACTTTGCTTTAATGGACTGTCTCTCTGCTACCGTCTCTTCTTTCTTCTGCTGACGTTCAGAACAGAACCAAAACCCAGGCTTGTACTCCAGCATCTCCTGATGATAATGCTTCTCTCTTGCGTAACAATGTATTTATGTATTTACATTTACAGTTCTAGCAACCAGGACATCCCTGAGCCTAGACATGATCCCTAATTGGAATTCAACGTTTTGGAATTTTCAGCTTGATCATAAGTCATTAAGACTAGTAAGCTTCGGTTCAGCACAAAACATAAAACACAAACAAACAAAAAACAGTATCAAATATCATGACAAAGTAGAATCTGATGGAGGGTCCATAAAAGAAAGATGAGCAGGTAAGCAAGCTATTATTATTTACTCAATTTCACGATAACAGAAGTAACCAATGAAATCATTAGGAATCAATAAAAAACAACAGGACTTTTGCCACACAACACACAGTAAAATCCTAGGACCTCTACCAGAAATGTTTTGGAAGTCAAAACTTAAGAACTGCATAAACTACTGAAGGATAAATCTACTGATAGTTATTAATCAAAGGTTCAGATACAAACCTTAACTGTCTTGTTTAAAACAATGATTACTGGAAACAAACAGGGAGTGAGATCTTATTTCTAACTGACCACTGCTGGGGACAGACTTAGCAGGCAGACCTTTACACAAGCCCAATTAACAGGCACAGATCAATTCTGTTGAAGTTTTACAAAGACAGATGATCCTAGCAGATTTGCAGCATTGAAAATGGCAGAATCTACAAACTGAACTGACACTGTATCACAGTTCGGGATTATACCTTCTGCGAAGAAAAATGTCAGGAGGTACAATCTTACAGCAATATAATGTTGTCTTAAAAAAAACCACATGTGAAAACCCACATGTGCACTTTTGTGGAAAAAAATACAAAAATCTAGACTAGCTCATATATGCAAATCATAGCCAAAATCTAATCCAATGGAGGAAGAGCTGTGACCTCAATTGCAGATTTCAAATCTGATGCAAATTTTTAAAGCTGGTAATTTTTTGTTTTCATGTGTGAGTTCTGTTAGGGCTCTGGAGTGTTTTGGTAGTTATTCATAAAGTGTAATAGAACCAATATTAAAATTTAGAGTTCTAGAGATGACAGAGATTTAAGTCATGAGTATCAATGCAGATTTTTTTGAATTATTGTCAACTTGGGTGTTAACAAGCTATTGTAAAAAAGAGGGTCATTAACTACATGTGCTGGCATGTCCAGCTAGCTCTGTCTCTATTCAAATGATGACCATTCTTTTGAGAAATTGCACCAGATGACAGCCGTAGTCCTAGAGAGACATTTTTAACAGAAAGTCCCTATGAGAAATGTCATCTGAGGCTTTGAGCTTTGCTAATCTTTCTTATTTACTAATTAATGCAAACCACAAGTACACTTGCAAACAGGAAATTAAAATAAAAATATTTTATACCTTCTCTAAGTGTGATCTCTTAAATATGAACATACACACCTTCACCACTGAACTTTAATTCATATATTCTCTTCCACATTTCTCTATTGCCCTCAAGTTGATGTTGACAAATAAAATAATTTTGTTTCTTACTAGTAACAGCTGTTTTATTTTAAAAGGAAAAGGCTGTGTATTGTTGTTTCCTAAAACAACAAGTAAGGTAAATATAAACTAATTTTACTAGTAGTTATGCACATGCAGTACATGCATCTGTATTTGGGCCTTCTTATGTGACATTAAAACATTCCAACTACATATTTAGATACCTTAAATGTAAACCAATGCAAATATTATCAGAATGATAATGTTATTTTTTGGAGATCTGTGCTGTGATAAAAGTCACTTGTTTTATCTTTGCATCTCCATTGCACAGAGAAGGTTTAATCTTGGGCCTATAAGCAAGATTGAGAGGAATTTTTTACAAGTGCATGTAGCAGTAGGACAAGGGGTAATGGCTTCAGACTGAAGGTGGGCAACTTAGATTGCATGTAAGTTTTTTATAATGAGGGTGGTGAACCAGTGGCTCAGGTTGTCCAGAGATGTAGTGGATGACCCATCCCTGTAAACATTCAAAGCCAGGTTGGACAAGGCTCTGAGCAACCTGATCTAGTTGCAGATGTCCCTGTGCATTGTAAGTGGGCTGGACTAGATGGCCTTTAAAAGTCTGTTCCAAACCAAACTGTTCTATAATTCTAATAAGGCTCCCCATGATTCTGTACGTGAGCAGCATTGACTTGGTTATGTCTCTGAGAACTGTCCGTTGCTACAGCAGATACTAATTACACCAAATGTAACAAGATCCATTTTAAAACAGCTTACATTTTTTGCCATTGTGGCTATTAATAAATGCTCTTCTGAAATCTTACTAAGTGCTTTGAAACAGTTCTTGAGTTTTAAGTCTACATTTATTCATGAAATGTTTCTACCCATGTGCCTTAGTGCCAGAATTGTTTTTAATCTAGACTAGATCTTCTCATCCACTGGTATTAATATCTACAAAATGTGTCAAGAGCAGGCACCTCCAATCATTTTTCAGTTTTCATCCACTTTCTTGTTATTCATGTATCTTTAATTCACCTCTCTGATAAAGTTTGTTATAAAGCCTTGCAAGTTCCTGAGGTCAAATTAATGGGCTTGAATGACTTATTGTTGCTTGTTAAACAAGCATTCCATGTTTGTGAATCTTCCACAACTTTGCAGATCAGCAAGATCGGCATTTTTATTACCAGGCCTATGTTTGTGTGCCAACTCTTGTGTTACTCTAAAAATCACCCAGTTTTCTTACTGGAATATGTTGAGCTCAGGAGTAATGTTTTCACCTCAGGTCTGTTGACTTCTATTTCCACATGTACAGACTCTTACCTTTACCTCTGCAATCAACATCACCAATTGATAAACTCAAAGCATTTCCTAATCCTAGGTGAATTCCAAGTAATTTCCAATTTCTATGACTTAATTCAAAGTACAAGAAGTTCTATTTTCCTTATCGGGTCCCCAGTTTTTGACATTAATACAACCATTTTGTATGGTTGTATTTTGGGATCATATTTCTGAGAGAAAGTAAATGTATATTATTTTCTTTTAAGCTGGATATTATCTGAACTGAAGCTAAAAGTTAAAAAATAACCCAGATCAGGTTCAAATCCTAACAGCGCTTTATTCAAACAGATCCTTAACGGAGAGGTTAAAAAAAGATTCCTGCTCTTATCCATTTCTCCTATACGCTTTTAGAATACTAAACACAGCCAGCCACATGCATATTGATAGCATTTTTCCAGTTTGCTTATGTATTACTAAAAAAGGTTAGGAAACAGAAGCTATCAGAAGAGGACAAAATACTTACTCATATAAGTCTATCTAAAAAAGGAATACAGATGTGATATATTTAAATATATTTGATAACCCCCCTTTACATAACTGAAAAGCAAGTTGCCCATGCAATACTTTAAACCATGTTTTAATTTAAATATTGCCTTATCCCCCCAATCACTTCATTGTGCAGCTCTCCACGAGGAACCTTTATCCACTTACCACAAACAGAGCCTCGCACTAATCTCCTTAAATGTGGTCTCTCGGGGAGGTAGCGGTATTTGCATCCAAAGATACTGAGGTTTGACGTGTGATCTCCGAAGAAGCGGAGCTGGCGGTATCTCTCCCCACAACGGTAACAGAAATTAGTGTTACACTGTGAACAGGTCATGTGGTCACACCCTTCGGTTCTCTGGATGTGGATCTGTATGAGAAGAAGGAAAAAAAGTTATTTTCCCCCCTCCTTAAGCACAGGAAAGCAGGCACTACCCAGTACAATCCATTTGCCAGATGAAAAGACACTGCAAGCAACACCTTACTTAAGCCTGCATTTGCATTAATTAATACTGCAGCTGGCTTAAGACAATAATGGTTTTCTAAGGCAAGCTTCAGAGCATTAAATATGAGTTATAAGTTGTTTCCAGATTTCCATTTTCTGTATAATTCTCCTTCCTTGCTTAAACACTCTTCATATCAGATGAGAATATGAGTGATCCTTGCCCTTACTGAAAATTTGTTTTTATTTCTGAAGAAGACACATTAGCACTGAACTTTATTAAAAATAAAAGCAGCACAGTAAATGTAGCTACGAACTCTGTTTGATCTCTCCACAGATGGGTTTTCCTCTCACACCACCTGTGGCCCCATCCCTTTCCCATCACAAATTGATTTGGCATTTTGTAATATACACCAGAAAGACACTGCTGTTACAGTGAATCGTTTCACAAGTATTTTTGTTGTTGTGGCATTGTTTCTTGTTGTGCTTTTTTTTTCCCAGAAAGATTCCACAAACCCTATTAAAAATTACACCAAGCATCATGATGCCCACAGTAGAGCATGGAGCAGGGCTGCGTAAGTTCTACATCCATCTTTCTGCTGATTGCCAGCAGAAGTAGTTCCATTCCTGTATCTCCATGTACTCTTCCACAAACTGATAAAATTTACCTACTTTGCACAGATCTAATAAAGCTCTGGTTTTTGTTAACAGTTCCAAGAGTCTTTGGAGAGAGGGTAATCCTGGTCCTGAGTATTCCACGAAATCAAATACGATTACATGCTACTTTAAATCTTGTCAACGAAAACCACAGCTAATGGAGTGGTAAACACACGCTCTTTCTAGTCCACAGAATTGCTACACACATCCCACATACAACCCTTGTCCCATGTCCTGAGACCACATTCCAACAGTGGTCCACAGAAAGGCAGATAAAATTACCTAATAATTGAGGCTGAAAGTGACTCTTGGAGGTCATCTATTTTAACCCCTAGCTCCAAGCTGGACTAACTTCAAAGTCAGATCAGATTGCTCCAAGTCTCATCCCACTAAATTTTAAAAATTTCCAAGTATGGGTATGTCACAGCCTCTTTCAGCAACCTGTCCCATGCTTCACCATTCTCCCTGGGAATATTTTTTCCTGTTACATCCAACTGGAATTTTATCTGTTTTAACTTGCAATGGATAAATGAATGCCTCCTGAAACTCCTACAGATATCTACATATATTTATTTTTCAGGGAGATACAGGCAAAGACAAGGCATCACCACTCTGTGACCCTCCAAGCATCAGAGACACTGACAGCTCAGGTACCTCAAGAGAGGCTCATGGCTCCTGAGGTATCCAACATTATTGAGAGGGTCATATGTGTTTGTTCTTTGGTGCTGATCAGGGGTCATCTGGGATCACACCTGACTCACCCACACATCTACTGAAATTGGCACTTTATACATGTAGCAAAGTGATGTTTTCCATCAGCAATATTCACGATAAAAGATCCAGTGGTAGATGTAGTTAACAGCAGCTCCAGATACACCTGCCAACATCTCTTTGTCAACAGCAGTGATCTCAGAATTTGCATTTCTACACTTTCAAATGCTGCTTTCAAACATAAGAGGAGAAAGACATTCACAAAAGAGAGAATTGGGTTATAAAAATACTTTCTAGTGAGAAAGGATTCTAGTGGACTTACATTTGCCCCAGAGAAGGGATGCAAAAAGCATCCCTTATGACCAAGCAACCCTCTCCACCCTGAGAAAGCCTGCTGTATCACAGCTGCCCTGTTTTCCAGAAGCACCTGAAAAAACACCATTGCTGATGAGCTTTATAAGCCACTTGATTTTAAAACTTTCACATTTAAGCACTGAATAAACAAAGTAGAAACAGAAGTCTACTCAATATTGTACCAACTTAAGAATAACTTACCAAGTTATATGCTGTTTTCTTCTAGAAGGGACATTATATTGTCAGTTTGACTTTTGTTTTTACTTTTCAGGTTACATGTGAAAAAATGTTGACCTTGCTCATGGAGCCACAGTTTAATCTAATTCCTAAGATTAACTTGAACTGAAATGAAGGAATTTTATTAGTGACTTAATGTATTTTAACAAATTAACTTTAAATTTTAATTCCAATTAGTTTTTCAGGGGTCTGAAATTCAGAAAGCAACTATATGGACTTCTGCAATTTTAGAGGTAACTTTCCTTATCTGCTGATTCCATCTTAAAAATGTACATGAGAGAACTAGATCTTATCCCACTAATGAGAATTAACTGGTTGTTTTATCTTCTTTTTGAATCAAAACCATTTAATTCTCCTTTCTCTTCTCTAATTTACCAACCCAATTAAGTTACAGACTTTCAGTTAGGATGGATGGTATGAGCCTGGAACCTATAAAAACCCTAGATGCAAACCAAAACTACTTCATGTTTCAAAAATAAATTAATTTTTTTGGTAGTAAGAACTTCAAGAAGATTCTGGAAATAGCTTTATATGTTCTACCATTCATACCTTTCATAAATATTCACACCTCTTAGAAACTGCCTGCCAACTGCCTACCCGTGCTTTCCTAGACGCAAACCAGCTCCACTTAGCTAGGCACCGCTGCTGAACCATTTGACAATCTACTTGTTTCTACTCTAAGTCCCCCAGTCATACTGTCCTCTTTAAACATAAAAGAAGTTGATACTTCTTTTATGGGATTTATTTTATTACAGACACATACTGCAATTACATATACTTTATGTTGCTTCCTCAAAAAGTAAACCATAAAAAAAATTTTAGTGAATACTTATCTGCACATATGTAACTATCTTCAAAAGCTGCAAATCTGGAACAACTGATTGTACTTGCCCATATTTTTTTTGTTGAAAGAACTTTCCTTTTTACAGTGAGGAGAGACTTTATCAAAAAAATGAAGTAAAAAAACCCCCCAAACCTCAGATGCAGGGCTTGGACTCTCGGTCACATGCATGCAGACTGACAATGCCAGATGAACTCTGCTGCTTTCAAGCCTAAGACATGACATCTCACCAGATCAACTTCAGCTCTGGTTCACATGGACATGCCTCCCTGCCCTCCAGATAATCCACTGACAGAGATGGATTACAAATCTATAAATTGAGAAAGCGATAGCTGATGGATCAGATATCAAATGACTGTTCCTGCTCCACTGGCAATACCACGGTATGCAACAGGCAGCCGGGGGAATGTATGGGGCCAGGAATGCAGCTTGCTATAGTTAGCTGCAGCTGTGTTCCCAGCAGCACCATGAGGGTAGAAGAGGCAAGGTGAGAGCATGATGACTGCAAGCATAGTTTCTGCCTCCAAACATTCAGTAAATCCAACAGGCTTCATCCTACACCCAATACCCATTCAAAACCAAAGACATACCCACACCTTACAGGGGAAGGTTTAGTCATTCAGAAACCCAAAAATGGTTTCCAGAACAAGAGGGGTAAAAATTACACATCAAAGGCAAACACACCTAGCTCAGAGTCTTAAGGAAACAACTAAAGTAGCACAGTGGCTATTTCAGACCTTCACTTTACCTCCTCTGAATGTTAGAAGTCCTCTCATAGAAATCTTTTAGGGAAATCACTGCCAAAAGTTCTGAGGGTGAGAATGGTCGTTTCTCCTCCACTCCTGAAGAGAATCTGCACAGCTTTATCCCTTTGTATACAAATAAGGACACTCCTCCCTCCAGAGGATGAGAATTAATTTGCAGGGCACCTTCAAAATCTATGCCCTGAGTTATAACACTTATAGTAATCAGAACGGATAAGCCACAGATAAGAAGTACACACTCCTTTATTTGCATTGACATCCTTGTTTACTTAAACTTCTGTTGCTGCTCAAAGCTTTCTAAACTAGAGCTGCTGTGTGGTCTTTCCTCAAACAGTGCTGTTTTTGAAATCTGTGGTAAGATAACACCAACATGAAGTACTTCCTTGGTTTGCTGTACTGTAAAGACACTTGCGGAAACGAAGGCATTTTCCTGCAAACGCCTAGCTAGAAATTGTAAAAAATAACCCCCTAAAACAGTAGTAGGGAAAGACAAGTAATGTTATAGATTTAGTCAAATGGCATCTAAAAACATGTAGCAAGTTTGCATGCATTAGACAGCTCTCTCTAGAACAGGACCAGCACTTTTTGGACAAGTCTTGTTGAAAAAAATTGTCTATGCTGACTTCCTTAAAATAGCTTATAGTAAATTTGGAAAAGGCTCTATTAAAAACAAAAAAAATATATAAAAACTAATTTAAGATACAGTTAAAAAAAAGTAGTGTATTTCCATACTAATATACAATCAAAACATGGATCTACAATTACATAGTTGGACAGTGTGTAACATTATTATCTTATGTAAACACACTTTAGAGAGACTAGGTAAATATAAGCTATTCCTATTAGATTCACTGAAACTGTATCCAGCTACAGCAAAAAGCAATCAAGTTTAAGCTTATTCAACAGTCCCCACTATATTCAGATTACAAAGGATTATGTTCTTTCAAAGCACTTACCAAAACCACTGAAAAACTTGTGAATACGTGCCTGAGGATCTGCCAATACATACACACCCCCATAAATGTGTTTCCATTTTCTCACCTGCATGCCCAGACAAGATAATAATAGTGCATTTGACTTCTCTGTGGTACAGGTACTTAAAGAGAGAGTCTGTGTGTGTGTGTGCATCTATGTGGTGTGTATAAATAATTATCTCCAGAAGGTAACTGTAAAATATGGTCACAGTTTACACTGTAATCAGTAACTTAGGAAGTTACCAGTAATTTTACAAATTAGCCAAGCAAAGAAATTCTACCTCTACTGAAATTTCTATCTCTAATTTTTCTTAGTTTCAGTTTTAGCGTAAAGACTGAATACTAATATCTTCAGACAAAATTTCATCTTGACTTTGTCTCAATCTGTAAACTTTGGCTGCTGCAAATTTTTAACCAACACATGAAAGAGGTTAAAAATAAAATATGCTGTCACCTGAAACATTGACTATGTGGACCTAGAACAAGAATAAATTAAATGGTATGTTATCAACTCTATTTTCTCTGTCTTTCTCTTTATTTTATTTGGAAATATGATTGTCATTTGATTCAATGTTATTTTATAGAGAGGTTTTAGGGGGATGGCTGGAGAAAGAAAGGCAGAGAAGTGTTAGGTCTAATCCCCTTGACTCCAAACTGTTAACTGTTGGAATGCTTATCCCCACATGCCCAGATATCTACTTGATGAAGAGTGCTGCCGAAGATGTATTTTTTTAATTACTCAATAACCGTTGAAAAAAAAAGAACAACAGTACCACTAACCATTGGCTAACTGGTCCTTTGATTACTTGCTAGTTATAGATTTGACTTAAAAATAAACAGTGTGTTGATAGAAACATTTTGGAGATTGCAGACAGGAAGAATATTTTTCATCTCTGAAGAAAAAAGTATCAGGAGTATCAGTTTATAACAAAGTTGAATTCCCTCTTCAATATTCACTTACAATACACATCAACAGAAAGGACTTGACAGAGTTTCTTTTTTCTGTGCTAGTTTCATAACTTTCCATACTGCCTCCCACTATGTAGGAGGTTTTATTTTCCTTTGATTATGGAAAGAAACCTAAAGTATTTTTGAAATTAGCAGCCTAACTCATGCAATTTTATGTTTCGCAATTAGTGACAAG
Organism: Pseudopipra pipra; assembly: GCF_036250125.1. NCBI lineage: Eukaryota > Metazoa > Chordata > Aves > Passeriformes > Pipridae > Pseudopipra > Pseudopipra pipra. The sequence continues at coordinate 63,329,394 of NC_087551.1, forward strand.
CCACAAAAGTTTCAAGTGTCTAGCCTTTTTTTTTTGAAGATGGTGAAAAGAGTTGTACATTTAAATATGGCATTTTAAATTTATTACTTATTCAGGCTGAATATGCTACAGTTAGCGGTTTTAGTTCCTTTCTCTTTCCAGCTAGAAGCCTTCTTCCCCTTGTTTTTCCACATTCATACTTTTTTGCTTGGTCCACTTTCTTCTTTTTTTGGACAACTCATTACAATAGTTACATTATTTGCATTGTCACAAAATCTGAATCCGGACACAAGTCAAAGAATTAAAACCAAAATACAGGTCCCACTCCAAAAGGAACAAAGGATTTTATTTTATGACTTCCCAGAAACTGAACATTTTTAGAACTGGCTCAAACCTATCAACTCTTACCAAAGAGCAAGCTGTAAAAACTCTGTTAAAATGTCACATGTGCATGAGGGAGGGTAAACAACTAGCTGCTGATTTTAGAGCTTTCCAGTTTTGCTTAGTGTTTCAAAATCTTTCAAGCTATGGCATCACAGGCATTTCTTTCCCAAAGACCAAAATGAGACACTTACTAAGCTGATGAACATTTTCTTATTTGCACAGTGTAAGGCTCAAAGTGTGACATATACTTGGTATATTTACAAGGAAATCTCCCTTTCAATATTTCTTTTCTACCAAACATTCCAGTTTCCTTACTTTGTCCTGTCTATGTAGATTTAGAGCAATAGAAAATTTCAGACTAGGTATTCTCTTTCAAAAAAAAAAAAAAAAAAAAAGGACAGTCTGCCACTACCATGTTGCTCTTAAGGTTTTGACTTACTACTCCCTCGGTAGCTGGAGATAGGTGTTATGAAAAAAAATAGTGAACCAAGGTAACAGCTCCTTCATTAAGGGCAACCAGGTCAGGGGTATGCAGGGCTGTTGAATCTCATTTGAGTATTAGGAAGTATTTCCTATCCTGGAATAGATTAACGATATTTTTAGGGTGTACGACTACTGCACTTCAGTGTTGAAAATTAAACTAATTAATAAGAAACACTTCACAGAATCATCTAGGTTGGAAAAGACCTCAGAGATCATCAAGTCTAACCTTTGACCATCACCTTGTCAACTAAACCATGGCATGAAGTGCCATGTCCAGTTATTTCTTGAACAACTCCAGGAATGGTGACTCCACCATCTCCCTGGGCAGCTTACTGCAATGTTTGACAACTCTTTCAGTGAAGAAATTCCTCCTGATGTCCAGCCTGAACCTCCCCTCAAGCAGCTTGAGGCTATGTCTTCTTGTCCTTTTGCTGGTTGCACTAGAGAAGTCACCAACCTCCACCTCGCTACAACCTCCTTTCAGGTAGTTGTAGAAAGTGATAAGGTCTTCCCTGAGCCTTCTCCGGACTAAACAACCCCAGCTCCCTCAGCCACTCCTCGCAGGATTTACCTGCTGGACCCTTCACCACTTCACTGCCTTTCTCTGCACTCACTCCAGCATCTCAATGTCTTTCTTGAAGTGAAGGGCCCAGAATCAGATACAGTACTCGAGGTGCGGCCTGTGAAGTCACACCTTGAGATGTGACTTGTGCAGAACTGACATTTAATCCTAAAAAACTCAGAATTTTGCCAAATCTTAAACTCTCCCTTAACTCTTCAACAGAGTACTTCCTGCCTTGTGAAACTGAATTCACTCAAACTCTCTAGAAAACATGACAAAAGGCATCATATTTCTCTACAGTTTCCCATTTCTTTAAAGCTTTATTTTAGGAATGATTTAATCTGCAGCACATTCATTACCACAAACCATTCTATGATTCTGTGATTCTAAGCATATATCAATGCCTCCTCTTACTATTTCCATAACGTTGCTTTTACAGGCAGATATTCTGCAGAATCAGTGCATAAACCAGCAAGTAAAACATCTGACCTGTTTTTCTTAAGGGGTCATTGAAAAGACCCTGCACAGCAAGTGTGAATTTCATTTTCAATGCTGAGCAGAAGCTAAAAATATTTATTTTTAATATTTAATAAACAATACCTGCAAGCCAAGGGAGAGCAGCTCACCTTGCATTTTGGACACTTCTGGGCATTCCTCTGCCCATGTTCAATTTCGTTGGCCCAGTGACGTAACAGCTTGTCTCCCTTCTTGTATTCTTTGCAGTTAACGCCTTCATGCCAGGGAGAGTGGCACTTGAAACACCAAACAAATTGGCAAGATGGACACTGGATCTGTACAAATGAGAAAACACCACATGTTTACAAGCTGGACGCTGATCCAATGAGAAAGCCTGTTTTAAAACCACTGCTCTTCAATTAAGAGAGTAGCTGCTCAGCAAAGGTCCAGCATCTTTTGAAGGGTCTGTTTTAAAAACACAAGAAGTTGTGGAAGCTAGCTTGTTCTATTTTTTTTAAAAAGAGAGAAAATACAGAAGCAATTGCTAAAGTCAGGAAAGGCCTCAATCAAACAAAACACAAGTAGCTTGGTTCAACCATAGGAACTGCTCCCCAAATACATTGTGTGGCTCAACTGACAAAAGGCAAAATCCAGGAAGCTTATTCACTTGCTTCCTACATTTGTGAGATCACCTAAAAACTAGCAGACAGTTTTCATTGCAGTAGATCTGTCGTCTTCTAGTAATAAACTTCACTGCCAAGGCTATTACCAGAGAGCACCTGGTCTTCTGAGGGGGCTCTACAGAACCCAGAATGGGTTATGAAACTATATTAGAAATGGTCCTGGAAACAGGGGCCATGAACAAGGTTCTCATCCAAGAGCCAGAATGACCAACTGGAAGTCAGGCACCTCCTTTTGCTCTTGATTGCGTAAAGGCAAGCTGAGGCCATGACAAACAGCCTGCTTGCTACAGACCACACCTAATGGCAAAAACCACAAGCTATACTCAAATTGAGAAAGGATCTATTCTTTCCACTCCCTCAGTTTTAAATCATTGTGTCAAACAGGTACCATCGTCATCATGTCACTGCATCTTCCAGAGCCTGCCCATTTTCTGTTTGAAAAGCTATGGCAGTTGCTTTTTTTGCCAAGTAATAAATAGAGGCACATTCTTATCTGATGAAAGACAGGCCTCCTACCTGGATTGTGACTAAGGAAAGCAAGAACTAGAAGCCATATTAGACACAGGCACATCCAGGCTTTTGCAACATGTTCAATTCTGCTGTGTTTGGTTGAAAAATGTTTCAGCCTGAAAGATGGGAAATCACACCTCTCAAGCGACTGCTAAGCCCTGTCCACCATCTCCAGCTGCAGTCTATGTCTGGCATTACCCTGGCTTTGTACCAGCTGATGGATGGGATTGAGGGATTCCACCAGCCAAACAAAGGTTATATCTGTGTCCACATTTGGTTCACCACCAAACCATGGACATGTCTGTGCTGGCCATGCATGGTGTGGGGGTGCTGTTCAGGCAACTGCATCCTAGAGGGTAGTCACATGTGAAATCCCCAAAATGCACTTCTGAAGTTGTCACTCCCAGCAGTTGCTGTGCCCTCTGTTCAGACATGCTAACTGGTGGTGTGCCTCCTTGACTATAGTTAAGAGTCCAAAGTAGGTGCTCTGATCTCCCTTATATGCTTTGCTCGGGGGTAGCCTAAATTATTTATATGTGCAATCACTACATCTATCACTACTGACATGATAATACAAAGCTGATCTGATCTCTGATGCATGACCTAGAAATGAAGCTGTCTGTTACCTTTAACGCTATTCCCCAAGTTCTATACACAGAGAGAGCATTTAGTTTTTTGCCTTTAATGTTTCACATTGCAACCTAATTGACACAATTGCTCAACCTGAGCATTTCTATGACCCGAGCTAACCTATTTTTCAGTGGCTAACTTCACCAGTAAAGAGCAATATTGTTTTTTCCACTGCAGCAGTGTCTAACAGTCATAGCTTGGTTTGTATTGTGCGATGTTGTCTTAGTTACAGTGGCCAGGACCAGGTTATTACTATGTGGGTATAACCAAAACTGTGTATTCTACACCCTCTATGTCATTTCTGATGGACAGCTGATAATGGATCATTTGCAGCAGCTGCCCAGGGCACATCTAAGGACTCAGCTGTCCTAACTCCCCCCATCCCAGGGAGGCATTAGCACCTTCACACCCAGCCTGAGGGGTCATCTTTGCTAATGGGCCATACTGGACTGGCATAATAGGCAGCTGCAACACCTAGACCATCAAAGACTCCAAAAATATCACAAGACTCACTTAAATCACCCATTGTGAAACTCCCTGCCCTGGGGGAGGTACAGGACATTCCCACCTGAACCTGAGCATATATAATCTTGCGGTTTTGAGACTTCTGGTATCACTCATTGGATCCAGAGGAGGACCAGAACTTCAACAGGACTGTGACTGCCACTCTCAACAAGACTGTGAAAATTACCTCAACAGAACTATCATCATCACCTGGACCAACAGGTTTTCCTCTCCTTTTACTCTGCACCCAGGGGGGCCACGTGGTGCTCAGCACAGGGGCCAAAGAATACTGTTCTGTTCTTGTCCCAGGGGGCTGGGCTATACATCTGTTTTTTGCAGGTTAAAACAAGTTTTTCTCTGTATCGTTGCATCTATTGTAATTGATTTTTAGTAAATTGTAACTCTAATTTATAATCTCTCTACAGTTGGGTTCATTTCTCCCACTGGTTCACTTTTAAACCAGCACATCTTGACCTGTTTAACCACGTATAATACTTTTAATAAGGGTCTATGCAATGTGCTGCTCAGTGCATCACTTCAGCTTAACTCTTTACGCCAATTCAAATCTGTGGATCATCGAGTGCAAGAATAGGAATTAAGGGTCAAGAAAATTTTCTCACTACCCTTAAGATAGCATGTTCCCATTCATGATCCTTTGCTGGGCATACAGCTGAAGTGCACAGAAGTGAAACAGCACCAAGAAATCGAGAGACTTTCTTCTCATTACAATACATAACATTTTAGTCTGTGACCATCTACTGGTCATTATCTTTGTAAAGAAAAAAATATTGTATGTGCATTTAAGTATTACAATATATACATCTCCTTCATATCAAGCAGATACAATAAGAGTGTGATATTAAATTCTGATATCCTGTACCCCTTACAAGTATCACTTACTTTTAATAGTTGTAGTATTCAGACATTTGAGAGAGAACACAGATGTTAAAAAAATACAAACACAAACCAACAGGTAGAAAAGCTGCAAGTTAAATCTTCTTTCTTAAAAAAAATTGACAACTTAATTTAAAGCAAGTTTCATGAGTTCAGTTTTGGTTTGGTTTTTGGTGAAAATCTGACACAAATTAATTGCAGGTTCTATCTTTCTATTATAGCAGCTACATAAGTGAAAGTAATAGAGCAGCCACTAGGATATATATTTAAACTTACACACATACTGACATCACCTGTTTCCAAATACATTAATTAGAAAATACTGAAATACAAGATGAGGCTATAACTGTATGAACTTGAAATAACATTTTTTACCACAAATGGCCCTAACTAACTGAACTAGTGAGAACTGTGTTTCATTACCAGTTTCCTCTTCCACCTGCCACCCTGACAGCACCTTCCTCAAAACTGAACTAGTAAATTGTTTTTATATTTTGAATGGGCCACTTCCCTTCTCCATGGTTCAATGCTGAGCATACACTAAGCAGGCAAAGAAAACGATGTAAGTACTTACGAACCTTATTTTTCTTGGAACTAGTGATCACAAAACAAACTCCTAAACCCATTCAAACTTGGATGCAGTGTGACACCAACATGCTTAAGAAACAGAAACACAAAGACTGCAGAAATACTGCAGTCTTTCATATTCTTATTCCACTCTTTCTCTGCTGTTCTGAAAGTCAAATATGATTTGCTTTATGCTTCAGTATTAGTGCACGAAACCATCGTAACAAGGGCACAGAAGTGCTACCTACATATGATTTAAACCAGTAAAATATAGTCCAGCAAAGCAGAGAAACTATACCTACAAAAGCCCAAAACATTAACCCAGCGTTTTTTCAAATATGTTTTTCCTCACACAAACATTTTTCCATTTATTTTATGGTTTCCATTTCCATAGATTAGAATTGAGAGGATGGATATATACACAAACCTCTATGCCTGGAGGTCAGTCTATACTAGAGGTCAGTCTCCTTGAAATAGAAAACCTTACACAACTCTTAGTTCTCAGCTTTCTGAAACACTGACCTTTGAAGCTAACATTTTTCATTTTCTTAGCTAGCCTTTTTACTGCAAACTATTTTATTTATCAGTTTCCTCACTTATCAGGAAAAGACCTTTCAAAATTGATAAATAATTTCAACACAAAACACTGATTAATGTGACATGATGATAGCAAAACTGACTGCACAGGAAAAATATTCTGAGAACCTCAAGGTGCAAAAAGCTTAGTGGGATTTTCTGCTGGTGATGGAACACTAGCTATATAATAGGATGGTCAAATTAATTATGCAACTAACTGATCACACGAATTACAGTCTCTAGCTACAGCTACTGTCACTTTATTTGAAAATAAATATGGGCTCCGGCCCAAACAGCTTCCTTCTCCTCATCACTAACCCAACCTCTTTCTTGTAGCAGCTGAAAATGAAGCAACAACAAAACAAACAAAGGTTGTGTCCCATTAGGGCTGATCTTTGATCCAGTTCCCAGTGTGACACCAAAACATCAACATGAGCAAAAGCAGGCTGGCAGGAATGAACAGCTAAGAGGAAAGATGGAAAGCATGGCAAAATCACCATATCCACAGCAGTTGAGGCTCAAGGCAGGTTGAAGTGATAAACAGCCACGAAGGTATCTGTGACTTAAAGGTTAAAATCTTATCCAAAAAGTGAGGAACTACTTGGTATAAATAATGCAGATCAGCTCTATCACAGCATCTCTGCTGGTATGGATTCCTGCTAGTTCAAGAGCAAAGAGTTTCAGAAATTCTTCAGCAGTTAAAACAAAAGATAGTTTATCTAACAACTGCATTGAAAACACATTTGCACTTGCAAAGCCAAACACTCAAGTCCTCCTTTTATGTGACGTGTATCTCTTGACTGAAGTAAACTAGAAAACTTCATTATGAACCTAGAGATTGATAAAGCAGAAATAAGAGTCCAAGAATCAAGTATTGCTTCTCCATGGAAGGTGCCAGGTTAAAGAACTAACATTAAAACAACAGCTGAAAGCCAGGACTGGGGGGGGGGGGGGAATCCCCAAACCCCACACAGAACAAGTCATCTTACTCTTGTGAAACTCTTATCTGTTCCACACACAGGAACTTAACCAGCAATTTTTCAATTTTTGCCTATTTCCTTTGCACTTTGTCATAACAGCTTTGATCAGAGCTTTATTAGGGTCTTGTCTACTATCAAGTCTTGCATTCCCAATTTAGGTCATATGGGTGGGGACAGGGGTATTTCCTTACTCAAAGCTGGATCCATTTTTGATACAAATACTTGATACAGAAAATTAAGTATTCCCACCGCTGTGGGACTACTGTCCTAAGTGGCATTAATGGTAGAAGAAAGGTTTGGATAGCAAGTTCCCCTTTTCTTCCCCTCCTTCTCCCTCAACATACTGACTTTCTAGGTTTAGCATACAAAGACTTAAATCTCAGCCAATTGAACTGCAGGGCCTAGATCAATTTAGCTGACATAAACCACCTATAGTAAGGAAAATTAATTTATAACTTTGCTACTTCGCTGCCTCTTTAAATTTTGATGTTATTTGTAATTTTAAATACTGTATCAGCTTTTAGAAATGGCATTAATAACATTTTTAAAGTATCTGTTCAAACAACTCTTGGATTTTAGAGTGCTTTCCTGTTGCAGTGTATAAGAGTGAGTATACTGGCACTGAGCACTCATGTGCTGTGATATTACTAGTAGGCTTGTGCATAGATGTTCCCCACATGGCTTCTCTTGAAGCCAGCACTTCCAGCGCTGGTGCAGAATTCATCTGGTGAAATTGTTGTTTATATTGCTCGTACGTGAATATGTGAGGCTCACGAGCCTCCAGTCAGACATCTCCTAACACTATAAGCAAAAGAAAATGAGCTTTTAACTCCAAAAAGCCTGTCATTCAGGACACAGAGAGGATGCACACAAGCAATCACGTGAGAACCTAAGAAAACCAAGATAATATCAGTCCACAGCTATGTGTGTATGGAATTACTCACATATACTCAATTTCTGATATTGTCTTCTTTCTAAGCCTTCTCCCTGCAGCAAAACTTCACTTTGTGCTAAGCTTAAAATAAATCACTAAAACTGTGTGTATACCAGAAAACAGTAGATGTTCAGGGAGTAGGCTGATGCCTTGTGGCCCATGATCATCCATACTGTTGCTAGCACTTTCCTAATTATATTTCTGACTAGCATCAATTAGACATTCTTGCACACAACACCTGAGCTCAGCTCAAAGGACACATTTTGCCCGAGTCTGTTCCCAGGAGACTTAAGCTCTGCAGATCAGAGCTACACATAATGAATCACTGCAGGACCAGTGAACTGCTGCTGGCTTGTACTATGCACAGTCACCCATTCCTTCTGATTGTAGTTTGTAGGGAAGTCGTAGGAACATTTTAACTGTAGCATTTTGACTCATAAAAGAGCACTGGTTATGCCTTGAGGAATATTCTCAGATCTGGCATGCTCATGATACAACAGCTGCATCACCTATGACCCACACTTGTGAGACAGTAACAGCTCCTGACACCTTAAGGGAGGTGGCTGCAGAAGCCTTACCTGCTCTGATCTACCCTGGACTACATCTCATGTGTGGTGATGATGAAGCAGATGGATGAAGGAGAATGGCTTGTGAGCGGAAGGAATTTTACCTGCAGTTTCAAATTTTTCCATCTCAATGTAAGACACCAAAAATCTGAAAACATTGAGCCCAACAGACATTGTGATTGTGGCATGTAATTCATGCCTTGCACAGATATACATAAATAGCTCATAACTCAGAATTAGCTTTACCAACTTTTCAACTCCAATGAATACACAACCTTCTACCTTTTAATCTTCATACTGGGCTGAATCTTATGTTGTGTAATTAGAGCTATCTAAACAGTCATCTAAACTCCTACTGAGGAAACTGGTTTGTCCAGGAAAGGCCAGCACAATCATGAAATTAACCACATCAAATCTAATAACCGGATGGAAAACTAACACAGAACATGATGCTGCAGACAGAAACGTCATCTTCTGGAACTTAGATGGACCTTCAGCAGCACAAAGCTTCTTCTAAACTCTTGCTTTTTATCTTTGATTTAAATCACAGTATAAGCAAATCTTCTATGAAAAGAAATGCTGTAGAAGTGGGTTTTTCCCCTCCTATTTCTCAAGTTTTTGCATTGTGAGTGATGAGGCTACAGTAATGTATTATGTCTGGTAAGAGAGTGAAGAAATCAAAACCAAGAAGCAGGATGGACAACAGCTCTATTACTAAGGAAGGAGCAAAGCCAACTGCCTAATAGCATAAATGACCAGAATTCATTTACCCAGAGTTTCAGGGAAAACTTAAGGGTAGTGGGTCTAGAATTACTGGTTGTAGTGCTAAGTTCCCTTTCCCTAGTCTCTTCTGACTGTGACCATATTGTTCGCATGTCGAGAGAAAACACTCTTTAAATTACAACGTATGTCAGGACAAAATTACACTCTCTGCCAAAAAAAAAAAAAAAAAAGGGCTGAAGTTTAAGTACTTGAACTATTTGAAGCCAAGTAAGTAGTTAATCAACAACATACTACAGATTCATATTTCTAATCACAGCTTGCACACAGCTCCACTGAAGCAAAAAAAGCTCATTTAATGCCCACCAAATGCTGTTCTACTTTTGCAGTGCCATCTAACCCACAGCCCTAGCAAGCATGCTCACTTTGTATTTGTTCTCCAATTTGGCAGGGGTAGGAATGTGGCCTCTCCTCCGGAAGGTTGTAAAGTGCTTGCACTGAGGACATGGCTTGGTGCTGGAGTCAATGCGGCTGAGTTCCAGGAAATATTTATACTTGATGATGTCATCATGGGGCAGGTTATAGAGGACAGTTGTTTCATCCAGGTGTTCGCTGCACTCTGTGATAGGGCATTTTATATCCACTTGTCCCAGCTGCACCTGCATATGAAAGAAAACCCGTAAGAGCTGTATGACCTTTTGCCTGGAAAAGTTAAGCAAGTATTCGTGAATTCTGTGAGCAAAAATAATTTCAAGTACTGTAACAGTCCACAGACTATCAAGCATATTTTCTTAAAATTATTTTGACTTACATCAAGCACACTGCAATTTTTCTAGAGAGTATTTTCGAATCTAAACAGGAAAGCTAATTACCCTTATGACATTGGCAGGTATTAAACATACAGTCTAACTAGTACATACCATGGCTACACACGCCACAAAACCAAAACACAAGTCCTAATTGGCAGAGTCCATCCAGGCCTCCGTACTTTGGGTGTAATGGTCAGAGCTCCAATATCATGGCTCATATAGGCTGTGAGAAAGCAGGCAGTGGATACTGTTTCACTGCAAAATGAGCTGGGAATTAAAGCATAGAGGAATTAAAAGTCAATTTAAGATCAGAGTCTAGCAGCTCTAACTCAGTGCTAGCCCTGAGCTGGTTCCTGCTGAGCACGCTCAGTGCCTGTGCAGTCTGTTTCCAAGAAGCTCCTTACATGCCATACTGCAAGTACAGAAACTTTTAGCTGAGCCTGAGGCTGACCAAGCTAATAAATTTCCCCAGACCTCAGAGTCAGTTTTAAAACACGCACCTCCACCCCACCCCAACCAAGAACAACAAAAAAAACAACATAAAAGAAAACAATAAAAACTGAACTAAAACCAGGCACAGAAATAAGCTTGAGGTTAACAGGGCAGAAACTTTTGTTGATCTAATAAGCCCTGATGGTCCCAAGCTGATCCATATGGTCAGATATCCGCAATGTGTTTCCAGAGCTCCTGGATCCAAGAAGCACACTGGACCCAGATCTGCACCCTTCATGCTTGGCAGGCTTTAACAGCTTGGACTCCATGCCAAAACAGCAGATCCTACTTGGTCTGGGCACACAAGAGTTGCATTTGCTTGGCAGTGAGCCAAAGTTAATGAACCCTGCTGGATCTTGAGAGTCTGCAAGGACCCAGCTAGAACATGTTTGTGTCTGTCCCAAGTAATCTTGAGTGAGTGAGTTTTGACTGTACAAGTGGAGCTGACCACTAGCCAACTCCTTCATCACTGAATATCTCCATGCAGAGAAAAATGAGTGCAACCAGCACATCTTTCCAGGAATTAGTGTTTCAAGGTTGGCAAGTTTGATTTCCCTAGACTGCTTATTCTTTAGCAGTCTAATGCTCCATTAGAGGAACCTGCCAAACAACACTCTAAATAAAATGGGAACACCTCAAATTTGGACACAGATCTTGCTGCTGCACAGTGGTACCAGAAGACACAAAGACGCTATTAATGAAGTATTTAAGCTAAAGGACAGAAAAACCCTGAAAAGCAACACAACACTGTCATTGCTGCCTCAGCAGCTGAATGATAATTTAGTCAGGAGCCAGAGGATTAGAAGAGTCATAACACCATGGTATCAAACCCAAGTTTCATACTGATTTCAAAAAAATCCCTGTTGCACTGCCTCTATTCTCTCAGCAATGTAGCTAAAACTACAGAGAAAAAAGAGATTAGGTATATGTTAGATAAAGAAAAGCAGAGTGTGCATGGTGGCAACAGTCTCAGACCAGAGAATGGTGGAGAACACCTCAGCCAGCCATTGCTGCCATGATGCCCTGAGCACCCTCCACTCAGGGTGCAGGCAGGTCAGAATGGAGGCAGATCTGTCTGCAGTATGGAGAGACAGCTCTCCCAGCAATACACCCACTCTTAGGAAGGAACTTCCTTAAATTTCATTTTCAGCTCTAAAAAGTGAGCAGAGCTCAGCCACATCCAAAGAAGGCTAGAGTCAGTTTGGCTTTTACATGGACAAGTTTAAGTAGAGAAGGAGGATGTACTCAAAGGTATGAAAAAAAAAAAAAAACAAACATAAGAAATCCCCAAAACTACACTAATTGCATACTGGGGAATGTCCACATTTTGTACCTGTAGGATACTAATTCAACTGTAGCAGCATTTAAAAATTGAAATCAAGCATATGGCACCACAAGAGAGACTCTTCTTGGAAGAATGACCCTGTACATCATGAAGCTGTACTTAAAAAGCAGATGACAATCAATGCAGCACTATAGCACTCAAACACAATAAACTAAGAAAACAATTTGCTACAGAAATATAAAAAGCCATTGCACTAGGATTAGTATACGTTTTTTTTAGAGAAATATAGGTACAACACTTTAAAACCAAATAATCAAAATAATTCCACCTACAACTGCTTCATGGCTTTGGTGGTTTTTTTTTGGTTGGTTGGTTTTTTTTGTTGTTGTTGTGGGTTTTTTTGTTGTTGTTGTGGTTTTTTGTTTTGTTTTTGTTTTTCGGGTTTTTTTAAGCATTAGGGAGATATTAAAAGAGGTACATCCTTTTTCTAAGAGTAAACTAAGCTACTTCATAATGAGAATGTGCATTGTATCTGACATCGAAGCTGGTACTTAAACATTGCTTATATTAAATGCTAGTTGGAGAAAACCTGCATTTATAAAAGTGAAGGAATACAAAGCTCAACACTTTGTGTATTTGATGCCCACACAGAATACGATTAATATATGTGGTAAAAGTCATGTGTGGTTTCAGTGTTTATCTTGAAAATCTGTTTTACACCCATTTGAAACAAATAATTTTTAACTTCTAATAGTTTCAGCTTTTCAAGTTTGGCAGAGATTGATCCTTTTCCCGTGCTTTGAATGGGACTGAAGTGAACAGAGCTTATTAGCAGTAACTTCAATGGAGCTTTGTCCTACCGTAAGAGTCCATCTTTGTGCACTAGCATCAGCAATTGATGGCAGTACAGCTTTAGAGATAGCCTATTAGGCTACCTGCTGCCACAGACTCAGGAGGTGCTACAGAATGAGAAAGAAAAAACAAAACAAAAGATCTCTTATGAGTAAAAATATCTTTTTTTTTTTTATTTTCCTTCATTTTCTTTTTGTTTTGAAGAGCCTTATCCCCTCAATATCTGCTTCTCACAATGTCAAATCCTCAAGTTTTAAGAATACCACTGTGTATTAAGGACCTCAGAACTCTCAATGTACACAATAGCATAGTGTATTTTCACAGCATGAGGAAGGACTCACATGTCTAAAAGCAGTTAAGCTGCAGTTCGGTGCTAAACGCCAGGCTGCATCCAGCTCTTATGCTCAGCTGAGCTTCTGTAAAGCATTTCAGCAGGGGCTAGCTCTGGTTACAATTCATAAGGAGAAAGCAGGCTCTAGCACATCTCATCCTACAGAAAGGTAATGTTTAAACTATCAAGAGAGCAGTATGTACCTCTCTCTGCCAATTCTTTTCTTTTCTTTTAAAGCTGTTTTTTGGGCAGTTAGGGGTGAAGGGGGGGAGCCCTGACAGGGAGGAACAGGGACAGGATACATACACAGACTCTACACCGATACACTTAGTGCCCCAAAAAGCAGCAACACCAGCAACAGAAAACAGTACCAGGTGGCATGATAGTTGAAGTCAGAAAATTATTTCCACCTCCTGAGCTTTCTTTTAAAGGAAATCTTTGTTAGCTACACAGTAAGCAAAGTTCAAACCAGACTGGAGAAGCACTGATTTATACCTGTCATTTAGCCTGGCTCGAGCTGGACGTAAAGTAACTTTTGCAGGGTGTACTTGGTTAGCTGTATTACAGCTATATTCCTTAAAGAAGGGGCCATTCTACTTTAAAATAGACACATACAAACAAATATTTTCTAACTGAAACTCTACTCTTAGTTCAGAGTATATGTATATGCTAAATTGCTCTTCTTACCTACTAATGCTGAAAGTGAATATTGCTCTATGTCATATGCACTTCTGTAGAGAAATTTAATGTCTACCAGTACACCAAATTATACCCAAATTATACAAATATAATATATATATAATTATACAAATAATATATACATTATTATTATACCCTGTAAATTACCAAGGAAATTATGCATACAAAAATATTTTTTGGAAATGCACAAATGCAAGTAAAGGGACAACACAGTCTACAAGACTTTCATGTTCTACTGGTAAAAAAACCAACTGAATTAAAATTCCCTTTATTTATAAGCAAAGTCCTATTCCTTTCTAGTTCACTGGAAATATCTTTCACTTTTGTTGATAAGTTCCAAATCAGTGAAGAATTATTTTTCTTGTAGGTTTGGGAAGTGTGTAATTTTGAATTTATTTTCTTAAAAAAAAAAAAAAATAAATTCATGGAAAGTACTTGAAGGACTTACCACGGTTCAGGACTCCACAGTGGTAGGTGCTAACCAAATGAAATCCAAGTAGACGTGATTCAAGAAGTGCCAACCAAAGAATATACAAACTTTTACTACACATTTTACACCTGCCTTTAAGGTTATGGTTCTGTGGCCATGTTTGTGGTTTGAGTATTAACTTCATCAGTCTGGATCCTTGATTTTTCCCCCTTTAATTAAATTTAATTAATTTCTCAGCAGATTTACAATAAATTACTTTCTGAATCCCTTTCTCATTAACTTGCTCCACCATCTTCTCTGACAATCATCACCTGTAACCTCACTCCAGCTAAGAATCATCACTCCTCTCCTCAGAAGGGAAGGGGGAAGGGCTTTGCTAGCTTTATTGGGCATGTATCACTGACCTCAAAAGGATCCAGGAGGAGTTCAAAATAGTGTATTTGAGTTGTATTTAAAATGGTCATTTAATATTAATAAAAGTTGAACCAGAGACTTTCGCTAAAAAAAATTCCTGTTGTGTCACAAGCTCACATCAAACTACCTTGAAAGGATCCATCAAGGTTGTTCCCCTTCACATGTCCTGTAAGTAGTCTTTGTTCTCTTTTCACAAGTACTACACATCTGGATGAAGCCATGACAATGACATGATGGTTTCTGATCCATGTGACATTCAGAGAGAGTCAATTAGGCTCTAACACTGAGCAGACTTGAGCAGACACCATCTCTTCTAGTTTTGACAATAATTTGTTTTTAATGAGCTCTGCATTCATTATCACACTGTCAACACTAAAAAAGACACAAAAAGAAGTCTCAGGGCCTTTGAAGAACTCTTAAGATCTCATCCTCCAGGAGAAAGGCACTCTAAAGCAAGAAGCAGGTAGGGAATCCCCACATATATAACTGCAATTCAACCACCACTAGCACATCAAAGGTTTGAGCAGCTTTAGCCCCAGAAACAACCCAAAACCTTAAGAGGCAAAACTGGCCTCAGCCGCCTGGAGCAAAACTCCAAATCATGGTGTCCATTTCCCATGCAAACCTCTTTTTCCCTCCACCGTCACATCTAGGACTCTCTAAAAACAGTGATGATAAACTAGCAAGATATTTTTCAGAACACACTTAACTCAGGCAAACTTTTTTCTTAAAAATCTCTTAGTTTGCTTTTTCATTTGAAGACATGGTGACATGAAGCTCTACTCCTTTTCTTTTTCTTCCATAGGATTAGGTATTACCTGCTCATATGGTTTTGATATCAATCAATCTGTTCACAGATTTTACTTATGTTCATATAGGGATGAGGTTTATAGAAAATTACTCGTAGAAAAACTAATTATTACTGTAATTCTCCTTTGCAAGATATAAACAATTATCAACCTGCAGAGCTCTGCCTTTTTGCCTTTTCATCTCCTGTTACTTCACTGAATAAATTAAAAAAGCAAACAATTTTACCTCAGTAACGCATGTAGAAAAACTGCACTGCATTAAATCATGTATCTGCCTGCCACTACTCATCAAACCTAGTGCATGTCATCAGCATGTATGGAGGTTATGTGCTTTCTGCCCTAGTGTTTTGGCATCTTCAATAACCCACAGCAGAGGTAATGCTTAGTCCCATGGCTGTAAATCACCAGGGCTGGTACACCTAGATGGCTGTCTATTGAGCTGGGTCACTCTCTGGCAAAGAGGCATGCCAGAGTCAGACAGAGATCGACTGGCAGAAAGCTTTCACAACCTCTGGGAGCCCTGAAGAGTGTAAGATAAAGCAATCTTTTATCTCTTTTCTTGTGGTGTGTGGGGGCAAAGGGAGGGGGAAATCCCAGCAGAGGAAGGTAACCTGTGAGGAAGCATGGCAGAAGCTGCAAGCCTTGGAGGAATCTGACCCAATCCCTTCATTAAGGGGAAGAAGGAAAACCACAAAAGCTTTCTGATTTTGACCAGGTGTGCATATTAGCAACGCTAGCTAAGTATGGGTATGGTATTTTTTCTATGCCTTAGAAGACACATTCACTTTCACTAAAAGATACAAAGATGCTCAAGACAGAAGAGCTTTGAGGAGAGCAGACTAAACCAGATACCCACCCTTTTTGGGTAGGAAAACAGAGGCAACTGCTCCTGCCTAGGAATGAGACCAAAAGACCCCACTAAAATTGAGCAGGTGCAGGAAAGGATTACAGAAAGGAAGCAAGGGCCAGAAAACCATCCACATATCATGATATGCTTCAATAACTTGGAGCATCTCAGGAGCAAACCCTGCTCGAAGTGTCACAGTAGCACTAGGAAATACAAGTAGCAAAAAAGCAAGACCTTCTTTGTAATAGTTTGTTGGACTTTCAGCATCAGAATGAAAACATCACAGCCAAAAAACAACCAGAACAAGCCAACTTGCACAGTTGACTCTTGTAAAATAAGAAAAAGCAATCCATTAATTCTTTAATTTTCACCCTTAAATTCAGAGGACAGTCTGTTCTCCTACAGCCAGCACAAGACACGTAGAAAGTGCCACCTATTTCTCAATTTGTTACCTAATCTGGGTCCATCCTGATAGTCTGAGTGCTCTGTCATGGCAAAGACAAACTGCAAGAGCACATGCTGACACCCTAGGAAGGCAAGGAGGGAACAGGTCGAACAGGATGGGACATGGGTGAAGCAGCAGTCACTGACTAGGCAGCATGGGAGCCTTCCACTGGGCAGCAACCCTTGCTTTCAGCATGCCTGACCTCACAAAAGCAGAAAAGTCACAACATGTTTACTGTAATACATTTAAATACACTACCTCAGAAAAACTAAATTAGAAAAAACAAACAAAAAACCAAACTACTCCCCAAAACAACATACTATTCTCCCTTTCCCATTAAAGAGATTAAACCAAAGTATGCTCAGTTACCTGAGCAGGTAATTTTTATTTATATGATGCTCTCTTACAGGACCAATGCTTAAAAAGGCACATAGCTTTTTCCTTGTTTTGCTTACAACAGGAAATCCAACAAACTCCATCTTCCATCGAGTTTAGACTAGACTAACCCAAATTCAGATCAATTTCAAAGGAATAATACTGTTAAATATTAACAATAATTAGTATCACAATCAAAACCTTTCCCATGCGTTTCTTAAAGACAGACAAAAAGTTATCACCCATAAGATGATGATCAAAGGGCTGGAGCACCAAGAAGACAGGCTGAGGAAGTTGAGGTTGTTTTGCCTGGAGAAGAGAAGGCTCCAGGGACACCTTACAGCAGCTTTCCAGTACCTAAAGAGGGCCTACAAGAGAGCTGGAGAGGGACTTTTTACAAAGGGCATGGAATGACAGGACAAGGGGTAATGGCTCCAAACTGAAAGAGGGTAGGTTTAGATTAGATGTTAGGAGGAAATATTTTATTGTGAGGGTGGTGAGACACTAGCACAGGTTGTCCAGAAAAGCTGTGGAAGTCCTCAAGACCAGCTTGGATGGAGCCCTGGGCAACCTGGTTTAGTAGGTGGCATCCTACAGACAGTAGGGTAGTTTGAGCTAAATGATCTTTAACGTTCCCTCCAACTCAAACCATTTCATGTTAAACTGTTACAGAAGAGTGAAAAATTGTGGTCTCAATCTTCACTGAGAAACATCACTTTGGTCTTCAGGTGCAGACAAGCAAAATCTATCAACAGTGACAATTTATCCAATAACTATTTATGTTAAAAAAGGAGATCAATAGCTCATTCTTCTAGTATTTAGTAGGAAGGTTCCCCACCAGGCAAGAGAGCTGGAATAGGCTCCTGAACTCCCATTTGCCAAGCAGTGTTCCCCTTTCAATTAAAATAGGGCCCAAACCACTGCATATTTGCACAATCTGTTCACTAATCTGTATTACTGAGCCTCTAATACAGATAAGACCAGTTGGTATCATCAGCAGTATTTAATTGACCTTTGGCTTCTCCTGCAATGGCTGCTGCTACGTTTTATTGTTGTACTTATAGAAACACTTCATGATGCTTAATATTCTTCCAACAGAAAGTGGTGCTTAGCATAAAATAAAGCTCTCTTAATCAAGCAAAGAAGGTAGGAGAGGAGAAATATGCTCCCACCTATCTCACTACACCATCCCACAAGGGAGCTTCAAAACCTAACAGAGTTGGCATGTATGTGGGTGATTACTTAAAAATAGCAAGAACTTTTAACATAAATGTTTCAACTATTCTCTTGCCCAACCTGATCATCTACATACCCTGGCCCACAAAAAAAAGGACAGGCATCTTACAGCCATTCCTAAACTGTCCTGCTTTTCCTTCAGAAAGATACCTACAACTGTTTAGTTTCCACATCTCTGCCAGGTCTGAGGTCGTGAGTTTTCTTGCACATGTATTCAATAATCAATATTTTCATTCTTGACTATCAGACATGAAACCAATTTGTGCCCTCTTTACTTGATAAATTTAATATAGGGACAGCAGAGTTGCATATGTACAAGCAGAAGCAGAATAATGGCTGAAAAGTACTTTTTAACTGGCAGGTGATTGTCAGGAGTATCTTATTTCTAAGATTCAAGGTGGAATACATGAGGTTAAAATACCATCACTTGTCTCCCCTTACAAACAAGGTAACTTAAAGAAATTTGTTCATGCAATCACGTTGTTACAAAATAGCTATAAATAGTTATTTTGTTCTGCCTTCTTACCGTCTCATCAGACCAGTACCTATCCACGAACAAATAAAGCAGCTGTGCTATTAAAGCTACCACAAAGTGAAAGAAACTGGTAACTTTTACACAGCTTAAGCGACAGATGTGCATGCTGACCCATTTTCTGGGATAGACCTGGGAAAGGCTAATGCAGAACAGACTTTCAAGCTGGTTCCCACACATCATCATTCAGACAAACCGCAGATACTGTGCTATAGCTCCAATTTCACATGACTTTATGAAGTTATTTCTTATAGCGCATTGTTAAGTTAAAACCACATTTCAATACACATTTAATAAAATGATGTATACAGCCATAACAGGGAGCAAGTATACATGATAAAGAAGTGCAAACAGCACAGCCTTCTCCAGAGAGCTGAGGCAAAAGCTTAAACAGTGGTTCTGATCCATACTTGGAAAAGCAGAAGTGAAAGCAAAAGTGACACCCCAGCTGGGATCAAATTACCCATCACCAAACAATTACACTGTTACCCAAGATACCTCACCAGAAAACTATGGCAAAGAAGAAAAAAATCCCCTTACGAAAGTTGAAAGGACAACTATGCCTCACAAGTGATCTAATCCAGTAGGGATCTGCATTCATCTAGCACATGATAATTTCTAAACAGCACATTTAACAGCCAAACTATCAGAGTTAATTCTCCTGCTGATCAAATTCTGGCTGTAATTTGGGGGTTATTACTGTGCCAGGTCAGTCCACCCAAGAGTCTGCCAGAATTGGGTCACACCTGAAGCTGGAACTTCACCTTGATTAACGGAGAATTTGTGTATTGGTTTCTGCAGGCTTTGTCTGTCAAAAGCAGCTAGAATCTTTACAACATTACAAAATCACCAGAAACAGCAAAACAAGGGGGGAAGCACACAATACGCATTATATACCAGGAAAAACAAACCATGTTCAGACCAATATATTCCACTTCCCACTTTCACCTGAAGCAGAGAAAATATAAAGTAAGTTCATTCCTAAAGGCAGTAAGTAAATTCCTAAAGGCAGTATTATCAGCTGACTAGGCTGTTAAAATACTCATTTTCACCTCAGGTCTTCCACAAGAGAAGAAATTATGAATTCCCATTTGTTACGAATTCTCTTTACAAAAGACAAAACAAAGCAATGCTCTCTATAGGCATAAATCTGTGTTTAAAAAAAAAGTATAACAACATAATATGATCTTTACAACAAGCCTTTTACTATTTCAAATGTTGATATGGAATTGACAAAGCTGTAGTGTTGTACTCTGACAGCTTTTGTGGTGAGGCAAAAATGAACTGAGGTAGAATAATTCAAAATGCCCCAGGTTAGACTCCTGGCTAAAATTTCAGTGTTAACAGTGAGGAAAAGATTTCATTATTGCAGAAATACTGTTGTGATCAGATAAGGCTGTGGAAATACTTGCATGTAGGAGAAAAAAAAAACAACAAAACACAAGGTAAAATAAGGCTTCCTTTCCCTGCCTCATGTTTTTAATTACTTGGAGAATAACAACAGTCCCAAACACTGTACAGACATGGAGAGAAAGGTGAATGTAATTTGTCATTACTGAATTCAGATCTCTGAAGCCATACTTTTCAGCTGGTTAGAAAGACTGGCCTGAAACAGAAATGAAAAAGAAGAGTTCTATCCACACAGACTTCTCTTTCTGGATGGTATGCCAGGCTTCCCCTGCGTCAGAGTTTAACTCAAGATTTCCAGTTATGTCATCAAACGCCTACATGGACCTGAAAGGTTTGGGGTGCAGGTACAGCCACATCTCTCACATACCAGCTGGTCTAGGTATCCCTGCCCTGGTCTCAGATGCTTTAGCCACTCCATCAGGTCACAGTCAGCCAAGACTGACATTACCTGAGACTGCACCCTGACTAATGGCTAAAAATGTATGAAAGAAGTCAATATAGCTTTCCATTCTTCCCCTCTGCTTTAGAGAGCAAATCACAGGGATGTAACGAGAGAAGTTTCAGCTGGTTAACACAGGAGACTGAAGTGTTTTTAAATTAGTTTTCCAATAGGGGAAGCAGCTGAATTAATTCTCCCTGTGACACATGATCACTAGTTTGCAACACAAGAGAAAAGTGGGAAACACACGACCAAGGAGAGACTCTTGTAGAGGTAGCTGGCCACCAGTCATCTTACCTGTCATGTCAATCTACACCTTCAGATCACATACCAAGCACATCTTGTGTTAACTTTAGGAAGCTTTAGGAAGCTACAGGCTTGAAATATGTTAAGCGGCTCCTCAGTAAAAACAGTTAATGGCAACTATAGGATTGGAGGGCTGCATTTGATCACTCCCTCCATGTGAGTCTAAGCAGCAGCGTTTTCTGCACAAGTGCGAAAATTTATGTTCTTCAGAAAACAGCCTGTATTTTGGCACAGCTAGGTGATTATTAGGTTTATGAATACTCATCTATATTTCCTCATTTTGTTCAAGTACTTAAAATGCTCAGCAGCATGCATATAAATCCTTCACTGAGCTTCACGTCTGAACCAGGCATCTGCCCTCACACCCACCCCATAGCCCTTCAGACGGCCTTCACACTTCCCACTTCTGTTGGTATAATTGCTGCTCTCCTCTCAGCTGTCTCCCTGAAGGATACAGGAGTCTTATCTGTGAAGCTAAAACAAAAGAAATTGTTAAGAAGTAGGCTTTTTAAGATGAAGAAATGCATTACTTCTAATGAAACAGCTAGTAGGTATCCTCAGCAACTTCAGACCAAGAAGCAGAGAGGAACTCTACCAACAACTGTCACATATGCTACGGAACACTGAAGCAGCTGACTATAAGAACAATGATTATTAAAAAGACATACTATGAACAGGACACCTCCTTGACTTGACATACACTGCAAAAAATTTTTACTAAATACGTTTCATTGTTCTGTTCCAAGAGTAAAGGTATCATTTCCAGAGACTCCAACTAAAAAATGGTTATGGAAGGAAAAACTGCTTACAATCAGAAGAAAACCACTACTTTTCATTTCTGTAGATACTGCCTACCTATATACAAACAAAATTAATTCAAATTTGTCTCAATGCCACTCCCTGTAAAAAAACCAAAACCAAAATAATTAAGGATTACTGACTATAAGGGTTTGAAAAGTGATGAACAGGTTGTTAGATACCCTGATACTTCCCTTCTGCCAGCATTAAAACTTTTCTAGGGCTCCAGAAACTGGGTTACCACACTGAATATTTAAAGAAGCAGTTTTGCCCTACCACTAGGTATCAGAGTTTTTGAACATGTCTCCAAATCCAGATTTTGCAAGACCAAAAAGAGAGGATCAACAGCTTTCATGACAAAAACGACTTTCCTCCCTCACAAACTGTATATATTCCCTACGTAAATTGAAGATGACATAGTTGAAATACTGAAAAAACATATGAAAGATTAATATTCAATTGAGAGCAGGGTAATTCACCCAAACAGCAAGAAAAAAGTAACTAAATAAATCTGTTAAAATTTCTATTCACATATCAATGGTGTGGCGAGGTTCTGGAACAGGCTGCTCAGAGAAATTGTGGATGCCCCATCCCTGGAAGTATTTACAGTAAGGTCGGATGGTGCCCCAGGCAACCTGATGTAGTGGGTGGAATCTCTGACTATGGCAGGAGGGTTGGAACTAGATGATCTTTAAGGTCCCTTCCAACCCAAACCATTCTATGATTCCATGAAAATATAATCCTTTAAAACTGGGTCCCTCAGGTAAAAATGACAAATGTGAAAAAGCTAAAGGATGTTTATACTTAAATCTGCAATTATCAAGGGCAAGTTTAAGAACATTTTATTAAATAACTTACATTTAATGAAATAGCTTTTATTAAAGGCAAAATTATTTGCTGTATTCCTGTGCATAAGGTATCGTAATTATACAGCCATGTTTAATAAAGAGGTCTTTGGAGTCTACTTTCAGCCTCTACTGAAATACATTAAAGTATTTTACTAAACAGGTAAGTATTCTAAGAATTATATGACTGAAGACTTACATATAGTTCAAGTAAAATAGAAAAGTGCCCGAGTCTTTACACAGATTAATGATTTCCCCAAATGACCACTTACATCTCATGCTTTCATATGCAGAATTGTGCTAGTTTTGCACAATGAACAACTTATTACATATGAGGAAGTCTGACAAAATTATATAAATCATAAAAGCAGTATACATTATTAAAATTAGGAAAAAAATATGAAACTCCACACCAGTGGTAATTTCCATATAGTTACACATTTTGAGTGCTAAGTTTCTAAAGTACAAACGATTATGCTTAAAACTAACTGCAAATTAGAGTTTCACTTGATTTCTCACTTGCAAAACTGTAATCAGTAAGGAAGAACAGGCTAGTAAGTCTTTCACCACAGGAAGAATGATAAAACAGAGATCATAAAAGCTATTTTTAATATGCCTCCTCAGCTATTTCTGCACACCAAACCTCTAAAGAAAGTTATTAATTTCTCATTATAGAATATGAACATCTTGCAAACAAGAACGTATTTTGCCCAACATCAGCTTGATTTATCTCAAAGCATAGCTCCTAGCAACTTTGAGTGCCAAGGGTGAGCTCACAAACCGAGTCATTGCAATAAGTGGTCATCTGTGAGAAGTCCCCAGGGATATGGCTAGGATGACCTTGAAAGGCTCTAATACTACCAGGAAAAAACTCTCAACAATGCAGTTCTCCTACTCAACTATTACACTATTCTCTCTCATCCCATTGCTCCTAGACTCATCAAAGTTGTAATAATCCTACTCTTCAAAACGAGTTCTACAGGAGAGTATTAGCTTCTATGTACCTTGTCAGCTACGCTGTAAGTTGAGCGTCACATATAGAGGAAAAACCTAACCCCTGAACTAAGGGAATAATTACTAGCACACTAGGCAGTTACTTTATGCTGATCAGCTGCTGGAGAGATATGTGCCAGAAGAGATCTCATCCTAGGCAGAGCAAACGGAGAGAGCAAGCAGAGCCCTGCAGCCTCAGCTTCAGCCTGCAGGCACCCTGCCTCTCCCCT
Source organism: Pseudopipra pipra (assembly GCF_036250125.1). Classification (NCBI taxonomy): domain Eukaryota; kingdom Metazoa; phylum Chordata; class Aves; order Passeriformes; family Pipridae; genus Pseudopipra; species Pseudopipra pipra. The sequence continues at coordinate 63,353,399 of NC_087551.1, forward strand.
CCCTTCCCCTGCAGCCTCTGTTCCCCCCATCTCTTCTTGTACCTCTCTGACAGGCCTTCTCACACCGTGTTGTTCTTATTCTTCACTAAGCCAGCTGGTTAGCCTTCATCCCCCACATCAGAAGCCTTAAGGGATGGCCATCGGCAGACTCCCTTCAGTGCCCATGCCATGGCACAGCACCTAGAAACAAGGCGCCCTGACCCATTCAATTTAATTCCTTTGCCACCTCCATCATGCTGTTCTTGCTGCATTTTGGTTCACCCACTCCCTAATGGACAGCAAGAAAGGAACAGGTACACACACCAAAACAGTGCCACCCTACTCCAGGATCAACTATAGCATATTACAGGGGTCTAAAATTGCCTGGATGGACAAAAAGTGAATCTTGCTTAAGCCCCACAAGACTGGGATACCTTGATACTGTCAGAATGATTAGAGAGTTAAGCTACCCAATGAAAAAATTGGCAGATGATACTGATGAAAAACTGCAGTTAAACATTTGCATTACCTGTGTACAGCACTTGTAAATACAAAGATAGACATCCTGTAATGTTGAGTTTCCCACTCAATCATTGAAACACTAAAGATTTTTAGTGAAATAATCTAAATGTGATTTGTTGGAGGTTTTTTTTCCTGTTTGGTTGGTTTTTAATACACTGACAGAAGCAACCAAGTAAGTGGGTTTCTCCAAAGTTTACCCTTAGAGTTCTCCAAACTGTTTGCTAGGATTTTGCCCACAGATTCAATTGGGATGGAACATTTCTATTTGGAAGAAACCAAGCAAATCTAGAAATCTGGGTTAGGACTACTTTATTTTAACAGCAGACAACAAATTGTAACTGTGATACATGGAAGACACTTCTAGTAAAGAAAAAATACACTTGCTGAATTCACACGGGACTTCGCATGATTTTCCTGCTTAGCTGTGACAGCAGACAAATATCTTAGGATGTGAACCCAACATTTCTCATCCTATGTGAGACAGACAAACTGCATACATGCTGTACTGACTACCACACAAAAGAAGTACTTTTAAGAGACCCTTGGAAAGTAAAACCCATTAAGCCATAAATTCAAGTGCAGTTGAGAAAAGAAAACCAACCGCAGAAACCGTTCAAGAGACATAAGCAGAAAAGTGGAACAAAAAACAACAAAAAAAAGTGGAGGGAAAGGTCCACATGAATAGACTAGGACTTTCACTTAACCACCACTAAGATGGGAAGATTGCAATTCTGCCTACATTCCCAGAGCTTTATAATGTCTGAGGTATGCAAACTCAGAGAGGAAGTAACAGCAAGAGTCCAAACATAGAAATCCAAAAGGGAACATAAAAGGAGAAAGGAAGCTATGCAAAATTTTCCCCTTTCATTATATGACCTGTAATTTAACTTCAGTATGAGGGTTTAATTATCATCACAAGTATTTGTATTGTTGCAGTAATTAGTGTAATATGATACAATATTTACAGGCTCAAGGAAATTTCAACAATTATGTACCACTTCCCCAAATTTGAAGTTTCTGTGAAAAAAAAATTTTTAGAATTTCACAAGTTTGCAACTAGTTTCAGATGAAACCATACCAAAGTGCACCACACTCTCCCCAAAAAGTTGAGACAAATTTGGTTTTTAAGGTAGTTTGAACTGGAGTTACAAGTAGATGTGATTCCAAGGTTTTTCCACGTGGTCACTATAGGACAGTCAAGCTCTCCTATAGTTCTGTATTTTTCCAGTTTATTTAAAAAAAATAAAAAAAAAATCTATGAGCAATTTCTTGTTTGCTTGAGTTTGCATCCTGAAGTATTAGCACAACTAATATATGTGTTGTACAATCCAAGATATGGATTGTGTGTGATGTGTTCTCTACGTTGGGTAGCGACAGCTGCTCTGTTATAAATAAAGCCCATTTTCCTTCTGGTCTCATTAGTGCAGCCCTACCTGCCCAGCCGTATTAGTCACTTCCTGCACGAGCATTTGAACACCCACATGGTATCAAAACACCTCTTATTACATCCAGCACACTATACACATTGAACTGAAACGTTAAAGCTGCAATTGAGCAAACCTGTCCCCTGAGCCACCACACAAAGCTGTCACCTGCAAAATGCTCTGCATAGCAACTCTACTGCTTCAGAAAGACTAGCTCTTTTTTCCCAATGCTCTCCCACCCCCAACCAAATTCTGTTCAAAGAGAAAGATGGAAGGAAAATCAGATAAATGCAGTCTTAATCTCATGGTTAATCCATCCTCTTCTCCTTACTTATAGAGCTTGAAAGGTAAGAAAATAGAGAAAAAAAAAATCAATTCCTTCTGCTACTTCAAAGAGGGAGTAGTTTTCAAAAAACTTTTTGTAACAATCAGTGCAACAGGAAGATAACTGTTACCTGTTATACTTCCAAATTTCACAGCTGTTCCACTTCACAACCAAAAATATCTGTATAACAGAAGCACAGAGGTATAGAGCTGTACCTTCAAAACCAGGAAGCTGAAATCCCAGCTGAGTAGCACAGGAACACAGGCTAGCCCAGAACTTCTCCAAGCCACATATAACAACACTTCCCATGACCCTGCAGTAAGGGTCAAGAAAAAACATAGTGCGGCAAATTCATTGCTGTGAATCTTTAGAGGTGCATACAGGATAGCAAGAAACTGCTTAAACCAGCTGTAACTGATGTGTCATGTAGGTTCAGAGTGGTATGAGCAGTGCAAAGCATGTACAGCTCTCAGAGAAATCTACTACTTGCCCAAAAGCAGTCTGACAGACAAAAGGACATGACATCTAATTACAAAGATCCTCATGCAAGGAAGTCTTTCTCTCCTTGTCAATTATACATTGTTAGGCAGAAAAATAAGACAAACATTCTAACAACACAACAGAAATAAGAAAAGTCCACTGAGTAATTTTCACTTTAATAGCATTGATGAACAATCTATAAAGTGACCAAGTTAGTCTTCAATTCTACAAACCCTTTCAGAGCACTACTATGAAAACTGTATGCAAAAGGATCACTATGGAACGGAAACAGCATTTCAGAAAGCTCCTGACAGTGGAAAGGAAGCCTATCCAAGAAAGGGAAGAAGAAATTCAGCAAAAGTTGGAAGCTGGTGAGAACAGGTCATTCTCCAGGATCTTTACACTAGATAAGCACTCACTAGATAAGCATATACCTTTTGAAGAAGCTCAACTTCCTGCCATAAACAAACGTTTTATAACCCACTCGAAATACTTATCAGCCAGCCATTTACTTAATTTCATCTGCCTTATTCCTTGGGCAGTAGCTTTCCATTTTTCAAGTTTTTCAGTAGACCACTACACAAGATATGCCATTATTTGATATTTTCCAGAATAGTTCTCATCGTTTCTTCCACCATGGCTTACATATATGAAGAATCTATTAAAATCATACACCTTTCAGAAATATTTTCAATACCTGGCATCAGCATATATCAGTCTTCATGTTTGTGTAAGGTTTGCTCAAATCCAGAAGTAGGTTTGTTAAAATCAAACTGATGCCTGATACAGATTTCAGAGCCAAAAAATTACATCAATTAGTGCTTCCATTAAATTTATCTGAAGTCTGAAGACAGACTTCACTGGTGAACTCAGAGACAGTAAGTGAAAGTATAGCACTGCAGAAGACCAGTTTGGTTTGGTATAAACCAAACTTATCAAGAATTGAATTAAAAAAATTCTTTCCTGCTACGCACTCTTCAAAGGTACAAACACATATAGGGCATTCAAAACATAAGATGTGTGCACGGCTGCCAAGCTTCTACCTCTATGCAAGATTTGCTGATTTTCCCTGTGGATCTAGCTTCTACATAGAGCAGCTATAAAGAGCACAACAGCTTCAACAAGTTCATTCAAACAGCTTGCAAGTATATTTCGTGATGAATACAGAAACTCAATGTTTATTGCATCTCAGCAGCAAAGCTCTCCCTATGTACACCAAGGCAGGCACAGAGCCAGGATGGATTTCACCAGAATCCCCACTAAATCACCTTGTAACCACCCTGAGTTTCCAAAGGACTATGTGGCAGTCAACATAAGTCCTTTAAGAATGCTGAAATCTTTCCACAAAACTTGTCAGATATTGGTTGCAAACACCAGAAGGAAAAAAACAACTTAGAACAAGATATCAGGAGATAAATCCAGAATGATGATGATGCAGCCTGTCAAATGAAGCACACAGTTAAACTAAAGACTTAACAAGAGACAAGGACATTCAACAACCAGCTACTGCCTTCCAGTGATTTACAGCACATTCGTCCAGGTGGTAACAGTATTTTCACAAAAATAATATTTTTTCAACACAAACCCACATCCAAACCACATAAGTTCAGATACTGTTTTTCAGTGTTACATAGCTCTTCTCTGGTACCTTAACTATCTGTTCTGTCCATTGTTTTCATGTAAAAGCAGTCAATGGAAACTAAAGCAATCACTGGTCTTTGCTAAATGTTCTTTCTCTTGTAAGTTTCTTTATAAAAACAGCCTGAACGAATCCCCTTGGAGAGCTATTTCACAAAGGCATCCTCTATAGCCTAAGTCAACTCAGGTAACAGCAATGTAGTCTCTCCTCTGCCAGCAGAGGGAAGGAATCACTTGGAAATGGCTCTGATTCAGCCAGATCAGTCTAACCAGAAACTGCCTCAAAAACTCAATTTTGAAATTCATTTGAAAGCTATTTCTCCTAAAAACAATGGGAGACATTTGACTTCAGCTTCCATACGGACCAAAAAATACCAGATGCAAAGCATGGTTTGAAGTGCGCTGCTTGCAGGTACACATTGGGCATTAAAATATATATTTTGCTGTTTTCAATGGTTAATAAAAAGTAACACCAGACAATAAAACTCTTCTACTGTTTCCTCATTGGACTCCAGCTCCTCAACAGAGTGTACTGAGAAGCACAGGCAGCCTTCCCATCCAGCTGGGCCAAAGTCAGCACATAGTGGTGCCACACAGCAAGCCTTCTCTGGGGAGCATTGAGGGTGCTGGCTTTGAGAACCACTCTGATACTGCACACTTCTTTCCAGATTCAGAGACCAGAAAGGCTCTCCCTTCTATCCCAAATATGTAAGCTCATACTGATTTCTAACCTAATTCATTGCAATTTTTAGAGTTTGTGTTGTGCCAGAACTTTTTTTTACAAGCACCTGCCCAAATTACTCCCTCTTGCATTTAGACAGAACAGTCATTTCTTCTTCCAGTTCTCCTTTTGCTAAAGTAAGCAGTTCTGCATCTGCGCAATAGCGCTTTTGTCCTTGCAGCACTTCCTGGTTCCTGCCATTTTTCTTAAACCTGAGATTCCAAACAAAGCCGCACCTGATACAACTGCCTTATTGCTCTCCTCTCAGTACTAGCACCTCAAATTGCATTCAGCTTTTTAGTGGTTCCACCATTATTAGCTGCCTGCATCATCTATCGTCATTAATCCAGATCTGCTGCGTCCTCCTAACATTCCAACGGTAAGATTGAGCTCATATTTGAAAAATGCAAATAATCAAAAACCTCTTCCTTGCGTGTGCGTTCTTTGCACCATAAGAACAGATAAACCAAAACTCTCCTACATCAAAACTCAATACAGAAGCTAAATGATAAGCTCATACCAGACAACTTACCATCTGGTGCCAGTTCATTATTGAGGCAAGGAAAGGGGACCCTCTCCTAGTCTCCTCTCCTTTCCCCAAACAACTCAGTGCTTCCAGCTTATGAAAGCTGTAGTTACAGCCCAATGCACACACTAGAATTGTGGATTGCATAAAGCTTAAAAAAAAAAAAAATCTAGATTAATTTTAAAAACAGACTTAAAATTTGTATGTAGTACACCTCCAGAAACACAAAAAGTCAATTAAAGTGGAAAAGAATATACTGGAATAGTCATTAATTTATTTTGGTTGTCTTCTTCAATACAAGTTTGTTTTCTAACTTGTACCAACAGTCTGTATGACCAAGCTCAAAACAAACCTTCACCACCAAAGATCTGATGATACATAGCAGTTCTTCCATGACAGTGCTGTACCCTGTTCTGTTGCACTTTTTTAAAATGTATTTGATAACAGCCTGCATTTTGCATCTTTGCAGAAAAAAACAAACAAAAAACCATCAAAAATCCTAACACCTCTGTCCCCTCCACCCAAAAAAACCCCCAAAATCACTACACAACCCACAGAATAAAACACAAAAATCCTTCTATTGTTTTAAGTCCTGCATCTTTTCACTTGTTATAGATAAGGAACAACAAGAATCTTCTTTTGAGAGCTCTGTGGTGCAGAAAAAAATTTCTCAAGAAAATAATGGTCATGCTTGGCATTACTCAGCTGCAGCAAACCAAAGCTGTTGAAACAAGCAAGATCAAAAAAGAGGTTTCTCATCTGCAACAATATTCACATGAAAAACTTCACTTGTAAGACTGTCAGGAATAATCTGTTCTATGTTACAAAACACTTCAGAATGCTTTAGAATTCAGCTAGTTGAAAACTTCTTACATAATGATGCCACAGGCAGCAGAGACAGGACCAGTGGCTACCAGCCTGGCCTGGGAACTTCAGTGCTGTGAGCAGCTCAGAGAAATGTCCTGGACCATGACTGTCCAAGAGCTGTGGGTGCACCTTCAGGCACTGGATAAACCATGACTTTTGTCTGGATTGTGAAAGAAGAAATGATGCAGTAAAAGGACCAAAATGAAGGTTTGATTTCATCAAGCTCCAATGAAAACCTCCACTTGTTACCTTCATGAACACGTCATTTTCAAATGTTTAGGTCTGACAGGCTGTCACAGTTGCCAAAATAAACAGCCTGCTTAGCACTTTATTCACTACCACCTTGTGGGGAAATAAACATTTGCACATTGTGCATGAGACAATTAAAAACTGGACAAGAAAAAAAAAGTAAAAAACTATTGTGAAAGGTAACTTTTTAAACCAGATAATTTTTTTTTGCTGGTGGATCAAATGATGTATTAACAGCAGGGACGAAGTTGCAGATTGGGGTGAGCAGCACTGCTAGCCAAAGTGATGTACACCATCAGCTCTAAACAAGTCTGCTTTTCTTCATATAGAAAGAAAATAGAATGAGATTCAGAACTCATTTTAGATCCTCAATTTACCAAAAGCAACAGCTTGGCCTTGTCTGAGTACCTGTTATGGCTTGGGTGGGGTCCTCATGAAACATTACACTCTGGGATAATTCAGGTAGGATTTGCTGAGTTACTCTCACTGAAAGAACAACAAATCAAGCCTCCACATGAAATATTTACTTCATTGAGGCAAAAGCACTCAGTAACATCCATCAGTAACTGTCATAACTCACTGCAAGGAAGGTTTATATCTTAGAGACTGGGAAGATAATAGTAATTTAAAATAAAGTTAGAACTTGAAAGAATGGGCATCTTCAGAAGTTTGAAAATTACTCGGTGTTACCGGGAAATAGAGCAAAAGCACAGTTGAATTTACTTCCATTACACAAATAAGTGAAAATTTCTGAGTTTGCTTGATTTTCATTGCCTTTATGTAAGGCAAATGGGAACCACAGACATGTGCATACTTTGAAATATCCAGACTTTAATGCTGTATTTCACTTTGGCCACTTTGAGGTCTAGGTGGCCCTGTATATGTCAATATCCATAAGTGCCTAACAGCAAGAACATTTAGTTCAAACTCCAGTGTTACACTACTGATTTTCTGCCTTAATCTCCAGCAGGATTAGTTCATCACAATAAAACATAGAACTATCACTATAATTCTGTCCAGAATCCTAACATTTATATTTTGCAGCTGGAATGCAGCACTAGGCATCTAAATACTATGGACCATGTTTGCTCTTTTGCAAACCCATCTATTCCAAAAAACTCTGAAGCTGCACATTCTTTCCCATTTTTAAACTGCATGCTAATAGCATGAAGTTAACTAGAGTTTCCAATCTATTGCAGAACTGAACTGCACATGCACTTGAAAAAGCACTGAACAATTTACGTGCTTGTTTCTGTAAGACCTCTGAAAGAGTACTTCTAAGCAGACAAATTTATACCTGGCATTGCACAGGTGCACTGGAATGGAAAGGCATAATGTGTCCTCTCTCCAAAGCACACTAACATAGTGAGCAACATTAAAACAGCTGAAAGGTTAGGAAGCCCTTCCCCACCATTGCTTTGCCCCCATACAGCAGCAATAGTACTGACAACAGCAAAGGACTTTTTTGCTTGTTCAGGGAAGCGGCATCCCTCACAGCCACTCTGTAATTGTGTCACAGATGTCATGCTGCATCTACCTGCTCCACCCACTCTGCTGCCTATGGGGTATAAAAGTCTTCCAGCAGCTTAGTAAAACACTAACCCATTATTTTCCTAAACAGTGTTTAAAATCCTTACTATTACTTTTTTCAGGCTAGATTTATTTCCTGCCTGCCTCCATCCAGTAGGAAACCAGAAATAAAGCTAGTCCCATTTCACTGTCTAGCCACCATTTGGCAGAATAACTGGCCAGTATTCAGCTGCAGCTTTAAACAGAGGCCAAAGATCAACCTCACATGGAGGCCATCAGTCTTCACAATTCCCTTTTGTTTTATAAAAGCTTACCCTGAGCAAGTCCACCTTCTGGGGCAAACTGATTCTTACATGATCACCATGCCCTTCCCATCCTGGCAATCTTCTTCTCCCTTTTCTTCCTTCCTCGTATTGTGTGAGCAATCCCACAGAGCCACGTCACAGCTGAAACAGTTTGCATAGAACTTCCCTTTCCTACAAGCTAAAGGAACAGAGTCATTCAGATCCCCATCCTACACCCCCCTAAGCTGATACACCACCATTCCTATGAGATCAGGAAGCCAAACCAAGTAAACTAGAGAGGTACCTGCCTTTGCTGCCATTCTTATTATGTTTGTGGTAGAAAACAATACACAACGGCACCAGGATGACTAAGCTAGACAAAATAAAGCTTTGCCCCTTCTATTTTTCCAGTAGAATACCCAATATAGTTTGTATTGTACTTAAAACCCCACTGAGGAAAATGAGTGCACTATAGCTCATAAGGAAATGGAAGTAGGATAGCCTTAGGAGTTTCTTTACCTTTTCATGGAATTGTAATCTAGGAAGTGCCCAGCTTTTCTCACAATTAAGTAAACAAGACCAACTGCACATCTCAACAAGCCTGTCAATGAAAATATACACCAATCTGAAGCTGAAGCAGTGAGGTAGACTTTAAGGTAAATGCAGACTCTTAAGTCATTTCAGGTTTAGTTCCAAATCTGACTAAAATTACTGTTAAACTTCTGACCTTCTGCACTGAAATCCATAAAATTCTTCTCTATGAGTAAAGTCTTGAATTTGTTTTTCATCTGAATTTTTAACTTTCAAGTAAAATTCATTTTTTTACCTTACCAGAAGTTTTCCAAGTACTTGAAAACGAACTCAAAATTTAGATAGCGTCTTCATCACTGGACAAATTTGTCACTTAGATTACTTAGAAAAAGCAATAAGTTCTTGGCTAATAAAATCCTATAGACAAGGACTTTTTTATTTTTAAAATATAATTCATAAAGAAAGTATTGAAAAAATGCGCAAGAGAAACCTAAGCACAAGCAGAGTATACTGAAAGATGCAGGTGGGTAAGCAATGCCTTTCTTCAGGGGGAAGTCTCCAGTTTGAATTCTTTTAAAGAAATTATATCCCTTACAACTCTTAGTCGTTTTGACAATGTACTGACATCCTGGCCATGTAAAATACATAGCTTTCCTCAAGCCTGGCTAGTTTAGACAGCAAGAAGCAAGATATTTGTACAAGAAGAAAAGAGGAATGAAGGGCCAAGAGGCCCCAGAGCAGTAGGAAGAACGGTTATTCTGGGTGGAGAAGAAGGAATGGGGCAGAGGTGAGCTGAAGGCCTTCCCAACCCCCATTTAACTCCCTCATTTCTCTTTGTTTGGGTAATTTAAACCCAGTAGTTCAGTTTTCAACTCATTTCACTTTAAAAATCCCTGGACTGAGTCCATACCTGTGCCTGGTAGCTCCTGCGAACAGCTGGCGGGAGCAGCGGGAAGGGAGGCACGCAGCAGATATCTCCTGATGGCTCAGCCTGTGGTCCCCAGTGCCAACACCACCCACAGACCAGTGAGGTGCAACACACTGGCTTATGAGAGACAGCTGACAACAAGGGCTTCTGCTTCCCAGAAATGACACATTTTAAAAATTAGGTTTCAATCCCAGCTAAACAAAACTGGTTTTCCTTCATCTCCCACTACAATTTCCAATTCATAGGAAGTCTTTAACCTTCAAAATCAGCTTTACTATCAACATCAGCAAACTCATGGTATCACTGTAGACTTATCGCTTACTCTCACTCCTTGCTACCAACATCAACAATTTCGTGACACTATTTATCCTCACCTCAGGAACTCAGGCTTTTCTCCATTAGCAAAACCCTTCCTACAACTGTTCAAAAGTGTCACCATCTTTTCTATTCCCAACATCTCAGATCCCAGAGTTTTAACAAAAGTCTTCTTAGCTGTAAGAAGAGGACCTGCTCGTTTACCCCTTTACCTCATAACAGCAAGGCTAAGAAACAACAGCTTTAATTCCAGCTCTACATCTGACAAAGACTTATGCAAACAACAGGAAGTCATAGCTATCCATGCAGAGTAAGCTTACAACTACTTCTACACAGTGAAAAAACATACCACACAAAGTGCTCATATGTTGGCAGAGCATCTAGACCTGCACACACTAGGACAACTAGGTAGTATTGTCATTCAAGAACATTGCTCAAAACTAGTTTTCGTTAAAATTAATTTCAAAGCATTTTCATCAATGCTGGATTTTGTAAGCTTTGTTCCAAACTGAAGTTTTGGCCCAAAATGGATCCATCAAGAAGTATTCAAGATGGACTAAAAGTCTGCCATATACCTCATCAACTTTAAAGGCTAACTCTTGCAATCTTAAAGGTACTTGAGTATCATCTTGAACTGTGACATCTAGCTACACAGCAGTGTTTTGGCACTGGCAAAACATTGGGAAAACAGGACAGACTTTTAGAAGCTGTTTGCTGAAAATTACAGTGAAGAAGTTTAGGTGCTTGTGCAGCTTAAAGGCTGCTTGCTCACAGCTCATGGACCTGTGAGTCTATCTGCCTCATCCTCAGGAACACAGCCACCTTACAGTGGCTGAAGCTGCTGGTTTGGTTTAGAGAGCCCGTAAACTAGCAGGTTCTTTTCTCCTCCTACACCTCTCTTCCTCCTTTGGAAACCTGTATTCTTGCAGTGTCAGCTGGAGGGTGGTCCCTCACTCTGCCATCACCTCCTGGTAGGCAGTCTGCAGCCATCCCAGCAACTCACTAGCTAGCGTTAGAGCATCATTTTAGATTAATAACCCCTGCAAACAGAGAGCTGCTTCTGCACTGAATGAGGGTAGCCTTTCTGAGCTCTAGTTTGACTCAGGGCACAAGCAGCTCATTAACCATCAGATGATTCAGCACTTGGTGCCTACATTTCTGCTGGCTGGTTTTCATCAGCAGACTACAGCTTTGAAGGTGAATCATTTATATGATACCATCAGACACCTGAAGAGGCACACAGGTGTCAAGTCCCTCCAGCTCCAAGCCAACTAGTTTTATGTGATACAGACTGCTCTTAAATTCTCCTCTTCACTATGCAGCCTTTATAATCACGTTCCCCACAAAAATTCTGACTGTAACAGTCTGCAACTTTTTTTCTCCTACTCTTGCAGAAAGAAATCATGCACAGACAAGGTCTCAGTTCACAGAGAAATACTTGTAATAGGTCCTGAGCAGAAGAAAGACGACCTCCACATTTCAGGCTCAAAAGAAGAGAGCAGGACTTTAGTCCCACCAAAGCCACCATGGAAAAAATGCTGTCAGATGTGGTCCCTCCCTGCCCCCAACAATCCCTTCCGATTTACTCATGGCCACTAATCTCATTATAGTTCCTATAATTAAAGCACCATAATATCTGATCAAGAATATAGTATGCTGTTTAAATTAACTCACACGAAGTCTTTTAATACAAGAATGACTGCTCCAAGAGAATTACAAGATTTACAAAATAAAGCATCACTAATGAGCACAGGATCAAAACTGGATTATCAAGTTTCCTGATTTGCATGTAGAAAAAGCAGGCAGCAAGGTTTCTATAAAACTTTTACAGCTGTTTTATAGGAAAAATGAAGCATATATATATCTTCAAATATTTATTGAAGAACAAACTGTTCTTTATAGATGTTAGGAAACAGCAAATGTTAGTTTGGTCTAGTCAATACTTGCTAAAAAGTGAGGAGTGAGATTGTTGTTCTGAATAGCATTTGTCAGGTTTACAGATCAGGGAGATAAGAAAACACATATAAATCTTAGGTTCTTTACCAGTCTGCAACAAGTTAAATAGAAAAACCTACTTAAACTTTAGGTCTTCTCCTGTTCTTAAGTCAAAAGTCTTTCCTTACCTATTTGTTAATTTTCAAAGGAAATTTCCAAACAAATCCAAACCCCACCCCAGACACACAAACAGCTAAAAAGCAAAACCAGGAGCAAATTCGCCCTCTGACTTAGATGTACAAGCAGCTCAGAGAGGTTAGGAAGTCAATCACTCATTTAGTAAACCGATAAATGCACAGTTTCTGAAACAACCTGGGTTTGGTGCCACGTTAAATGGAGAGAAAGATGGGATGTGAAGGAGATGTGAATGTAATATTACACCTGTGAGATTAGGTGTCCTGGTTCTTTTCTACCCTGTCCCCAGTTTGTATGTTGGATCTAAAAGTGCAGAAACCCACAGCTGAACAGGAAACAGTTCTTCCACACTTCTGGCCCTAAACTCACTCAACATACCTAAGAACCCATGGAGACTGCCCCATCCTGAAACAACACTGGCCTTTCAAACAAGCACACTCTTCAGCCTCATCCACTTTATGTTCATGATTAAGCATAACAAAGAACAGCTCTGGGCTGCATCCATTCCTAGAGACAGGGCTTGCTGGGACCTGACTCAGGCTTTGTGGGACCCCCACTAGATCCTGAGCTGTGATCAGATCACCTCTTCTGTGATAATCCACCACCATCAATCACCTATCAGTTACCACATCATCAGTTTCTGAGTCCAAGTGAATAAAATCATAGAATTTTTTTGTGAATGTCAGATGAACCCTCAGGGGTTTGTGATTATCAGGCTGCAGAGAGAGAATAGGTAAACTGAGGCAGAGGTAAAGTTATGCAATTTCCCCAAGTCAGGCTCCAGATCAGCCTGGGCACTCCAGGCTTGCAGGCTAAGCTTCTGCTTCAGCCATTAAATCTTTGAAAGGGATTATGCAGCAAGGTGCCAGTGATAAGGACTGGATTTGACCTCTAAGGACCTTCAGATGCGACATTCCTAAAAACAATTACCCTCATTTTCCAGCATGCTGGTAACACTATGAGCAAACTCTGCAGTTGAAGTATTTTCATCTGGCATTCTTAAAAAGAATGCTTAAAACTTCAGTTAATTTTCTGATCTATAAAGGGCCCCCCAGGCAGAAATTTTGATGCTCTTATATGTTTGCATAGAAGAAAACAGAGTGCATCACAGCGTTTTTACTTTGCTACTCCATTAAGCATCATTTCAGAAAACATAATGAAACCATCATGAAGAATACAGCTTTCTTCAGAGAGAGAACACACACAGACGTTAAAGGCAATATGAATTATTTTAAGTGCTATACTTCTGCCAACATACTCCACATTTTCATCATAAGACATCACTCCCACAGAGAGGTAGTCAGCCAGTGTCTTCTCATACAAAGGGCACAGATTGTTATTTCTCTGACAAGGAAATCAGATCTAAACAATGTATATTGCTGCTTGAGGTTTGGTTTTTCAGTTGGTTTTTGTTTGCTTTCAATTTCAGGTACATTGTTATATCAAGCTGATTGGATCCAAAATGAAAATATGCTAAAATTTTCAAACAAAACCAGCTTTTCAACACTTATTCATTTTGAACTTCTGGTAAATTTTCTTTTTAATTTGCTACACAAAGTGCAAAGTCTCAAAGATGAAAGGTGACTTGATTTCTAATCTATACTGGCTTTTCACTCATCCTTCCCAGAAATTCCTCTAGTATAACTGAAATGGCAAAGCCTTTCTCTCTCCTCAGGATGACTCACAGAGTCCTTCCACAGCACAAAGGAAAGATACATCACTTCTTGTTCTTAAGAAATGTCACTTTCTTATTCTTTTGAAACAAGGTAGGGCAAGAAAATATTGGAGTGTTATTTGTTATATTTTGTTTCCTTTTTCCTTGAACAAATTTATCAAGCAAGTAAAATTCTGCCTGGTCATAACAGCATCTGTAACAACATGCCCACAGAAATGCTCTGTGATTCTCACTCCTCAACATCAGTATCCTCTCCTCTGCTTCTGTATCCCTGTCCCATCTTTTACCTACAGGAGTAAGTACCCATATGGTTATCTTTCAATAGCTGCTGAGATAAGCTTCATGAGTGCTCAGCAATAGTAGTGCTTCCTTGAAGAGGCAATGCCTACATCTGCATCCAACAGCTGGCCAACACTAAACCCACTTCGTAGGGCATAAATCTGCTTCCCAGGCCAGCCAGCTGTTTCAGCTACCAAGCTGCTAGATCATCCTCCAGGAGTCCAGCCTAAACCAGGCAGAAGATTTTTTTTTTTCAGTATGGCTTAAGATATAGATAGATATGATAGATCACATAACTCATTAGATCACTGTAAGCTGCAGGCACCTGCAGAAGTTATAGAAGACCACCCTAACATCACACCACTTGGCAATTTCCAGCTTCAATGCAAGTCAATATTCTGACCCACACCTCAGCAGCAGATACGAAAGTGGCACAAACATACACTGACAATAAACTACAAAAACTTATTGAGAGTTTCCAGTCTACCAATTACAAATCAAATAGTTCTGGGCTCTGCACAAAGTCTCAAGAAGGCTTATTAAGTGCTCCTGAGTTTCAGTGTTACAGGAGACACACAAAACATAACTCTGCATCTCCCATCCATCAGTTCCCACGTTAAGCTCTTCCCTGTTTAATAAACATATCAAAAGTGGTTCATAAAAACGCTAGTGGGTTTACTGTTAGCCTGAACAAATGCTACCAGCACTAGCAAATGCTACACAGGCATTTGTAACTCCAGAGCAGAGCATGTACTTGACTTCGACTACCATGTGCAATTTCCAAGCAGTGAAATGTACTCTGGTCAGAACAGGCCTGTCAACTATTTACAGAGTGCAGAGGTAGCTGTAGCCATCCATCCCATCCCTACACAAACAGTCCAGCAGGAGCACAGACTGCCCCACCACACCTCTAAACCCCAACAGTGTAAAAACTCATTCTACCACCACACTAGCATGTCTCCACCGGGCACATCCCAAAAGTTGCTGTTGAATAAAAGCATAAAGATACTAAGCAAAGGGTTTAGTTGGTTTTGTTTCTCCCACAACTTCCCATACACATAACTTCCCCCACTGCTCTTCGGGTTTAGGGTATGACTCCACTAGCAGCAGAAACAACACTCAAGTGTTCTGTGATGCTAAACTAGCTACTGAAAACATTACTGAAGACATAGATTTGCTTTCAAGCTGCTGATTTCGGTTTGAAACAGCAGTTCTGACTAACAAAACAGCGATGAAGATGTAAACAGCCTATGTGTGAGCCCATCTACCCAAGGCGGAAAAGTTGTTTTCGATTTTTTTCCTCCAAATAAGTTCTTGTTTACTGTTGTAAATACGATTTTTCACAAAGAGTCACACACACACCCCTGACGCACACAATATTGTAATCTGTCATATATGGTATAAGACCAAACGCGATGTATTCTGAGAAGACCAGGGCGAGCGACTGCACCAAGGGCCCGAACACCCACACGTCCGAGCGGCAGCAACGGGGATGCGGGAAAAAAACCCAGGAGCCCTCCAGGAGCTGCCTCAGAGCTTACAAACTTCGCTCTGTATCACTCCCTGACCTCTCTTTAAAGGAAACTGGTGCCAGCCAGGTAACAGCAAAAGTTTCAGAATTCAAAAAGAAAATCCTTGTAAAAATAGAAAGAGCCTGAAGACAGACGTGACCAGCCCGACAGCTGCGGAACAACGCGCAGACAAGCGCTCCGGGAACGAGCGGTCATTGAATCAACAGCTCGCACGCAGGTCGCTGCCGAACGCTCTCCGTGCGGGACGGGAAAAGCTCCTGCCCGCACCTCCCCGTCCCAGCTCTGCAGCTCGGCGGGCGCGGAACCGGGCCCAGAGCAGCGCTCAGCCCGCGCCCCAGGATAGCTGCGGCCGCACAGAGCCCCCCCCAGCACACCCTGGCAGTGCCCGTACCTGGGAGCTGAGGTACCGCCGCAGGCACTCCTCGCACACCGCCTTCTTGCAGCAGGACAGGGGCTTGATGGGCTTCTCCTCCAGGCACACGCGGCAGCTCAGCACCAGCAGTGGCCCGAACTCGCCGGCGATCAGCCCGGAGAAGGGCTCGGGCAGCAGGTACAAGTCCACCACCTCGATGCTGCCGCCCGACGACAGCGGGTCGTCGCCCGGCACCACCCCGCGCCGGACCGGGGGCTGCCCCGCGCCCGGGCCGCCGCGGGGGGAGCCGGTGGCGGCCGCCGGCCGGTCGTTCTCCACGCAGTAGACGGTGCAGTACACGTGCCGCCGGGGGGGGCGGCGGCGGCCGCTGCCTCCCTCCGGCCCCTCCTCCGCCGGGGCCGCCGGCTCCCCCGCGCCCGGCGGCTGCTCCGGCCCGGCCGCTGCCTCCGCCTCCTCTTCAGCCCCTCGCCGCTCGGGGTCGGCGGCGGGCGGCCCCAGCTCCCCGCCTCGCCCCAGCCCGGCTACTCCGCCGCCCGGGACCGTCTCTCGCAGCGAAGGCGGCTCGTCCGGGCCGGGCTCCCGCGGGCCCCCGGCCGGGCTCGGCGGCGCGGCGGCAGCGGCCGCCCGCGGCGCGTTCAGCGAGCTCTGCTGCTCCCCCATCGCCGCCCGCCGCCGCTCCTTCCCATCCAGCCACCTCCTGGCCCCGCTTCTGCTTCCGGGTCCCGAGCCCCGCCGCGCCGAGCCCCGCGCCGCCCGCCCGCGGGCGCCGGCCGCCGCCGCCCGGCCTCCCCCTGGAGGGGCTGCGGGGGAGGGAGCGGCGGCAGCGGCGGGTGCAGCTCCGGTCAGCGCCGCCCGCGGGGTCCCAGCCGGAGCCCGACCCCCATGCCGGGGAGGACGCGGGCAGCCGCCCCTGGTGCCGCGGGGCAGCGCGCCCGGCAGCGCCCCGCAGCCGCCCCGCCCCGCGCGTCACCGCCCCCTGCCCGCGGCGGCCGCCCCGCCGGGCGCGCCCGCCCCGCTCCGCCCCGGCCCGGTCCCGCCCGCTCTGACGCAGCTGCTCGGCTGCGCCCCTCATGGAGCCGCGAGCAGCGCGTGTGTGCGCGCACGACACCGCCCGGCACCCGCACCGGCACCCGCACCGGCACCCGCACCGGCACCCGCACCGGCACCCGCACCGGCACCGCGAGGTGCTGACCCGCGCCCCACGCCGCTCTCTCCGCCGTGTGCCGGTAGCTGGGGCCGGGCCACACCCCCTTGTCTTTTGCAGGAGCAGCATTTACCACCGCTCCCCCGAAATCGTCCTCTACTCGAAGGCGCGAGGGGGAAAGGGGGAGGAATTCCAAAACGCCTTTATGCTCTTAGGGTAGTGTCCGCAGAGCAAATTGTGAGGGTCCGATTAAAAATCATCCCCGAAGAAAAATCGTAGTGAGCATCAGGGGTGCTCACTAAAACCAAGGTGACATTCACAAAAATAATTAAAACTGTGTATCCACACAGGTCCCGACTGGTGTCTGGTTGTTCAAGTACTCACAATTAAGGAGATTAGAGGAATGTATGCATGTATTGGTCTGGGAGTTGGCCGGTATGTCAATACCTCTGCTTGATGATAGTATATTACTGGCCTTGACATCATCAGTTACATTATCCTGTAGAGCAGATGTCATGGAACTGTCTCTGCAGCAACTGAGTAACTTAACAGGGATTGCGCAGTTTCCATCCCGAACTTTGTCTAGAGTGTTAATCAGAAGTTAATCAGTTGCTCTGCTTGGGTTGGGCTAACCAGGGTGAGAGGAGGACGAGGAGGTCTGCAAGTGGGGAGATGACAGCAGGGGACATCTGTGTGTCGTTCTGTGTGTCGTTCCCTCAGCCCCAGTGAGCCCATGAGCTCAGACTCATTCAGGGAGCAGCTCCATGCATTTTCCTGGCTCCATGTTTGAGCTCAGCAGCCCAGCTTCTCAGCTGCAGTGACTCAGAATGTGGGGGTGTTGAAGACACTGTATGGAGCCAGCCCAGCTTTGGTGGCCCTGTGTGGCACTGAAGTGTGTGTGCAGTCTGGGAAGGAGCTGAGCCTCCCGGAAAGCCACAGAGAGAACCTGACCTGTCTTGCTGAAGGCTGTCAGTGGAGGCATCCCAGACTCTGTGTGGCAACTGCCAACATCTGCTGGCTTGGGAGCTCTTCGTCTTGAAAATGCTGTATTTCTTCCAGACCCAATCAGACCTGAAAGTTAGTGGAAATGAATTTGTGCAATGCCAGGCTGTAGTTACCCTCCAGAAAAATAACACAGAGGAATTATTTCTTTTAAACAATATGTTTAACTTTTCTTATATGAGCCTCTAGAGTTTATAAAACTCCCAAAGCTTACTTTGAAAATATGAAGTGTAAAACTTCTGATGAATGAATAAACATCAGAATTTCCTACAACCCTACCACTCAAGAATGTGGAGCTTAAAGAAAACACTAGAAAAACAGCATCCTTGCAAAAGCAAGAATGTTGCTAAAGCACAGCAGGGGAGAAATGGTCCTGGGGAATTCATGAAGGCAATGGTAATTGTACTTGACTGAGGGGAAGCATTAAGCTAACAGGAGTTATAGAATTGCCTGTGCCCTACCAGCCTATGGACTAAGGATAGATAGTTCAGGGGCCTGAGCGCAGCCTTGTGTCCTGCTGGTCCCAGCTGTGAAGAGTGAGCAGACATGCCAGCCCAGTGCCCCCCATTCTGCCTTGCTTCTGGCTGGGATGGTGGGACCAGCCCTGGCTGGTGAGGTCTTGCCGCCCCCAAGGGGACCCTGCCACTTTTTGACAAATGTATGCTCTGCAACAAGTCTTTGCCATATGCTATATGTATTCTCTCAGGCATATTGAAAAAGTATGAAATTATGTAGCAGTAGACAGAAAAAAATATAGGGCTGAGGTCAACCCGCTAGTCTGTACTGATGGCCTTTCCCACTGTGCCTTTACACAGATTCATATTTGAATGACCTTAAGGGAGAATTTTCTAAAAAAGACTACCCTAGCCCCCCAGAAGCCCCCAACAATCTGAGAAAATAGGATTCTGTGTTGCATGGCACTTGCTTATTCCCCAAGAGAGCGGTAAGTGAGGGATGCTGGTTCTGTTGCTCAGTGCACTGCTGGTAGGTGCCTGGGTGCATGAAGCAGGAGTCCATACAGGGATGAACATGTGGTTCCCAAGGAGGTTGCTCAGTTGCTGACTGACAGCCTGCATGATGTGTCTTAGTCTGGCTGTTGCCCAGGTTTTGAGAAACCATGAGTCAGATTTGCATCCAGATTGACTCTGTTGCTAAAACTTTCCTGTTTTAAAATGTGATTTTACATCCACACATTTTACACTCTCCGTAGAGCATGCCTTAGACCTTCAATAAAACCTTATGGAAGATATTAAAAAGATAGCAGCATTCCTGGATTTGCGTAAAATAACAGATTAAAATAAATTATCCTACAGAGCTAAACCTCATTATCACCAAACTATTTGGTTTACAAGAACTTCATTGTGTTTGAGCACTGTTGTGTAGAACTGAGTCTAGTTGCTTGAAAAATTGCTTTTCTGCCTGTGATGTACCACCAAGTCAAACTCCACAAAGATTCACACATTTGAATTCTGCAAATGAAGTATGAAGAAGCAGCTGGCAGGGCACTAACTATCTGTGAGAGATCCCCAGTTTTGGAAAGCTCTATCCACTGTCGTCCACCAAAACCTGAATTTGCTTACCTCCAGGAATGCAGCAAAGTCCATATTTTTTTCTTCTTTGTTAAAACTATTGGAGGGTTTGTTTGAATAGGTATGTTTATGGGTGGTCCTTTTACTCATGTCTGATTTTTTCACAGCTGAAATCCAGGGCAGGCACTTGTATTTTCAAGCAATTAATATAATTGACTGCCACAGTTCTGGTAATACCTGAATTTAGGGTTGATTTTTTTTTTCTTTTTAATTATTCACACTGAACAAAGAAGTCGTGGTGGCTATTGCATTAATGAATTAAATTTATCCAAATTTGTAAAATTTTCCAAAGTATTTTCTGAGAATTTTCATCCTTCCTTGTTTACCCTCAGTTCCTTCTTTCCTCCCTTCCTTTCTTTCCTTTAATCAAAGAGCACAAGCTTACATAAAACTTCAGGAAAAGAAAGTACTAGGCTATGCAACATACAGCCAAACTATGGAATTCATTATTGCACACAATTACTGAAGCAGTTCTATAATGAATTTAAAACCTGATTAGACACTTTCAGCAATACCCAGAGCTAAAGCAGACTGTGCTGTCTGTACCATATATACATATATATATATCCATCTGTGTTGTGTATATACACGTATATAAAAGGAGGACTCAATTTCCCAAGGCTGCAGTACTTGAGATTTCATGAAAATTACTTTTACTAAAAATAATTAATATTATTAGGATGAGTAATTAACATTCATTCTTCTGGGTTTATGCTGATGGCCTCTGAGGAAATTTGAAGACCTATTTTCCTATGTATTAAGTAGTTGGAAGCATGGTACTGGGTCATTGGGTGTAGAACTTATTCTTGGGTGGGGGATTCTTTTTTACCTTGCTATTAAGTGTTTTTTCAACATATTTAAAATTTTCATTTTATGTCTGGCCAACCATTCCAAATATATTCTAAGTATTTTATAGAACGTCTTTAAACAAATGTTTATATTTATTTTGAAAATGAAATAAAAACTGATATTCTAATGTTTGCCCCTCAACACCTGTCATACTCTGTACATTCCACATTTAATATATTGTCTTACATTCTCCAGAATATGTCTTATGTATACTACTTACTCTCTGGACATGATCCTGCTTTCAAAAGTTGTAAATTGGTTTTGCCAGCTTGACAGTTTTCACCAAAAAGTGCCTGTAACCTTCTGTGACAAAAGCTTGTGGCAATGGTACAGAAGTCATGGCAACAGTTTTCTTTGGCTGCTCAGCAGGAACAGAAGTCTTAGATCTTCTGCTTCATCTGCAGTTCTGAATTTAGGTGGGATGCATGGACACAACTTATTTGGTGGTTGTATAACTCACCTAGAAAAATCCTTCTAGCATCTGAATTGTGGTCCACCGAAAAAGGTGACCTTCGTGGTACTTGGTTTTAACAGTTATGCAGTATGATTCTGCAGCTAGAAGGAAAATACAGTTATCTCCTTGGGCTTCTGTCCATCCTGTGAGGTGAAAGAATCATGTATGTTCTGCAGAGAGTGTAGGTTAGAGAAGGCATGCGCTAGAATAATTTCTTATGAACATCCAAATTAAATCAGGAAGAATGACTGTGTGCCTAGTTTAATTGTTGCAGTATTTATTTTGAAAAGAAGCCTGTGCCATTATTTTTATCTAGCACTATGGAAACAACCTTCAAAACATAATTGTGTATCTTACACACTGCCTAAACAGATCAAACCTTTTGCACCATTTATGCGCTTACTGTCGACATCTGGGCTAAGGAAAGAAAATGCTTTTCTAGAATTTATGGATCTTTCCAAACAGATCTTATCAATGTCTCAAGTTATAGTTTGAAGGACACCGAGAACCTTGATGCATCCTTCTTAATTGCTTCTCTTGTTTTGGAATGATATATTCTACATACTTCTTCAAAATCCTCCTTTACACCTGCAATACTGACTTTTTTCTTGTTTCTCTGCCTACGTTGCTAATTTTTTAGTATCTTTTTCTTTTTTTCCTATTACATCTTTTCTTACTAAAAGTGCCATAAAACTCTGTGTTTAGCCTACAGGTTTGTAGATGCTCATGACCATTTTTGTATTCCCAATCTTGCTGAATCCAGTTTCTCACTGAGCACTAGACCAACCAGCAACTTAAGCTAGTGGAAATTACTTCCTCCTCCTCATCCAAATCTTTTATTTTTCCTAGGCTTTCTTACCACATTATTGTCCCTTGTGTCACGTGGGTTCATAACCCAGGAATCACTTTCGTCTTCAGCAAATGCAAAGAACCACTTGAGTGAAGAAGGAAATTTAAACATAAAACTTTTCATAGAGCAGCAGTATATATTTTTAAGTTCTTGAAGTTAAAACTGAGAGACTGAGCTGAGAATCTCATGACTATGGATTGCTTCCCCAGGTGAGCTTAGTCACTCTAAGTTCCAGAACTCCACCTGAATCAAGCTACACTCCATGTATCCCACAATCACTGATTTTCTCCTTAACAACAGACAGCTCCCAAAAAATTTATCAACATTAATCTGGTATTAAATCCCTCAATGCACAGCCTAGGTGTGATGCAGTCATTTTGGGGAAGCTGAAGTTATTTACTACAACAGCAGTAGTACAGGCAAGAGACTGTTCCAAACTACATCAGCATTTTTAGACTCTCACAAAGGAAGAATCCTTCATTACTGCATTATTTTTATTAATATTCCTTTGAATTTATTTTTATGATATTAGTTGGTCACAGGATTACCTGACAACAACACAGTGAGAATAAATTCTGCTGAAGGGCAAATATATTTTATAGCTATTATTGCTTTAATTAACTATGCACAATGACACACAAACAGAATGTTTTGTAAAATAAAGACTTAGCAGCTATGTTTTCAAAAATATTGTGAGTCATTCTCTGATGTGCAAATTGCTATCTTTTTCTTCTTAGCTTCAGACCTGAAAAGCAGTTGAACATTTGTTAAAACAATTGTCTACCCTTATCACTGGATTATCAAATTATGCTTTTATAATTTTGTACTAGAGGGTTTTTTTACAATGTTAATAATTTAAAAAGATTTCAGAAAATAACCAAATTAAGTAATTAACTTGATCAGACAGTGGGAATACATAGAGATATTCAAATTAGCTATTTTTTTAATTATGATGCTTTACTTCTTACAGCCAAATTTGAGAATGTTTTTGAAGACTTCCTTAAGTTTGTCTCCATAATTCAACAAAACCCGCTGTTATCAGCAGAGACTCCCATTGCATGTGTTGTGACTCTGTGGAGACTTATCACTTCTGCAGGGAGCTGCTATAACAAGCGGAGCTGCTTTCACCAGCTGAGCAAGGATGTGCAGTATGGTCTTGAGGTGAGGGCACTGGAGTGGAGACCTGGGAATCCCCTTGCTGCTCTCAGCTCTGTGACTGACCAGTTGTGTGACCTTGGATGAGATACTCCTATATCTCTGTTTCCTCTTTTACTATTTGCCTGTCTCGATTATTTAGACTGTAAGTCGTGTGTGACAAGAAGTGCTTGCAGCTGTGGCACTGTGTGGCCCAGTGAATCTCTTGGTCTTGACTGATACTTGAGGTACTGCCATATCACAGACAAAACACAATCATTTCCACATACACAGTGCCATGTGAAATTAACTCATTAATAGCACATTTTGTAGTTAAAAGTAAGATTACATATGTTCAGATACTTCTCCCTATTTTTACTTCATTTGACTGGGGAACACCACATTCACAAGAATTTTTCTGCTGGGCTGTAGTCATTACTGAATAGCCCTGTGTGTGATATGAGGGTTTTACTTTCATGAGCTAACACCAGGAACTTAACCCACTGTTAACCCACCTTCAACCTCATGCTCTCTTTGTGTAAGAAGGCAGGAATCTAAACATTTTCCCTTGCTCGGATCATGTGTCTGGATTTCCAGTGGGATTTTACCTAGTCTACCAAAACAAATATTTAGTAGGACATGCATGACAATTATACCAAGGAAAGAAAAGCCAGAATAAAACCTAATTAACTAGCAAGAGTGAAATGCTGTAATTCCCTTCCACAATATTTTTTATTAGTGCCACAAGAAATACTGTTTGCTTACACCCAGTAAGTCCTTCCACAGAGTAAGATGATGCTGGTTTCTTACCATCGCAGGTCAAAATACAGGTTCATTTCATGGCTTTGACCCTAATTTGCAAGCCCCTGTGTTTACCAGCCTGGAAATCTAGCTTCACTATAGAGGTGCCATGCTCAGAAAAATCTTCTCAGTTGGATGGAAAAAAACAGAGGCTGAATTATGATTCTGCAAAATTAAAGTAGTGATATATTGATTATTCTATGCATTGAATTGATTATTCTATAGATAGCTTGACTGCAGTGGGGATTGAGAAGCATCAAAAATGGAAACAGGCAAGACAGCAAATTGCCTTAAAAAAACTTAATGCTTTACTTGCTGCTATACACATCCAATATGTGACACAACACGGTGTCTGGTGCCACGACTTTTCTGAAGGGCTGCTAAGACACAGCAATTAACAGACATTCAGTTATGATTTCCTGAATGATTTCCTTGAAAGGTAATTTCAATGTTTTTGCTATGGACTGTTTGCGTGGAGCATTCTTTGCTCCCCCATACTTAAGCTAAAGGCTGATTCTTAAAGGCTTGATTGCATATGTTGAAATAATGTTTTTGGGAAATGGTATGTATTTTGCCTTAGGAATTCCTGTATACAGCTGAAAACAGCCATCCTCTTGTACATATACCAGTAATAAGTCTACACATGACATCAAGTGCCTTTTTGCTTGTAGTACTCAGCAACCTTGACAAACTGTTCCTAAAAGTCTTCTATCTTATCTAACATGTCGTGTTTTAAAACAGGCCCAATAATACTATTAAAAAGTGTAGGCCAGCTAGAGCAATCTACAGACTGCAAAATAAAGCTGTTTTGAAAGAGAAGTTCAGCTAGGAACTTGATAAATATGGGTGAAAAATTGTTTGCACTCTCCCTCCAAAAGTTGTTTTTTAGTAACTGTTTTAGAAGCAACATTAGTGCATCTTGCCGTAACAATGAGTTTAGCTGCTTGGTTTGCAGATTAAGTCCTGGATGGAAATGTTAAAATAATCCCTAGAGTAATGAGAGGGCATCAGTAAACTTCTTATCCTAGGGAAACATAACTGGGGGAAAAAACGTAACATTTGAAGATATTGTCTGGACAGAAAACAAAATTCTTGTGCTGTCAGTGCAATCTGAGACTGCTGGCAAGCCAAAGCTGCAGCGAAAGCCCTGCAGTTTGCTTTGTGGTTGTGGTATGCTTATCAGCAACATAAAAAAAAAAAAAATCTCTGAAATGCCAAGCTGTTACAGGAGCCTTCCCAAGAAGCGACTCACATGGCTGTCTGCTGAGAAACCAACTGTTGTGATGGGTTCTTGCTACATGAATCTCTGTTCATGAGGATAAGAACTGAGAGTAACTCATTTGATGCAGCTGCAAAGCACCAAGATAAAAAGCATTGGTTTAACTTTTAACCTCAGATAAATTTGAATTAAATTAATGGAGAAAATTCTTACCATCATGTTCTTTAGTGCCAGTCAAAGTTTCATAACTTCATAACTTTTAACATAAACAGTGGCAGATTTTTTAAAGAAATAGTAAATATAAAGGCAATAATGTTCTTTATATTAATTAGGTCAAGAGGTATCTGGCTACTTGTGATTGCTTGACTTACTGTGACCTCATCTGCTACTTGGAGTGATTTGATCTACTTTTAAGAGAGATTAAAAAAATGAAGAGAAGAGAGCAATTGTGTAATTGCAATCAGTTTTGTCTTTAAGTTTTTGCCACCTATAAATTTTTTTGTTTGCGAAAAAGTCTAATGCTAGAAGAGTACTGGTTAAGCAATTCATATGTAAAACAGCTGTAGGCTTGCTTTGTGCTGAGGATACTAAGGAATTGCATTTATTGAGTACTTCTTATTTTCCAGTGAAAACATGTATCTGTGGAACCTTTGAGACACAACTATAAGGTAAATGGAAATTTTTTTTAAGCTAATAGTTGATCTGAACACAGCACTAACAGCATGATTTTAATCAGTGAAATTAAATTGATGCAATTCAATTTAGTGAAGGTAAACTGGTATAACCTGGGCCAATGCCAATGAAAAAATATCCAAAACAAGATGTGTTTATTTAAATTAATCAGTTAGCAGTGTATGTTAACACAATGTGCCTCTAGATAGTATCTTCTCAGCTTCCTTAGTCATGTCAACAGGACAAGAAATTCATATAAAATATCTAAAATTGTCTAAGCATGCTTATATTTAAAAATCAGTAAAATGTTTATCTTAGTGCTGCATGATATTATTGCTTAAAACACATTACATTGCAACAGAAGTAGTTGAAAAACTGGTAATTGAATTCAAGAAGTAACCATCAGTAAGGAAGGATCATCAGGTGGGGCTGTTTCTGGTAGAGTTCAATGGGGATTCATGTGAGTCTTGGCATTGCTCAAAATTTCAGGAGCAGGGTGTAAATGTATAGTGACTAAAAGCTAATGAATAGCAATAAGGACAGGGCAGTTTTACAAAGGAGTTTAACTTGAGTATGTGAGTCTTGTTTCAATAGTATGTCTTAATATAATAAAAAATAAACTAGTATGCTTCAACACGTCTGGTATGTAACAGATTTTGTAGTGCCTAAAGTCTTCAAGAATAGATGCTTTTCTAGAAATAATCTTTCTATCAAAGATGCATTAAGTGCACTCTGTATACATTGAATAAGTAGAAAATGAGACTAAAATCTATTAGAAAAGTCCCTTCTGGTGTTGGTTTTTATGAATCCATTTGTAAACAACAAAACTTCTGTGTATTGACCAGAGCTGATAAAAACAGTTGTTCACTGTCATCTCAATGCTTAGGCATAGTGCTGCTATGAAAATCTGGGCTTTTTCTGTGTCACTATGTTAAGCATGAATTAGGGTCCCAGCTCTGCTGAAGCACTGGAACTCAACAGAATTCTTAATGGGAAGAATCACAACAATTCCTGCAAAAAGACCATTAAGGAAGCTTTTTCTGGGTTAACAGCTTTGCTTGCAGTGGAATTTTTTTTTTCCCTGGGAGTAATACTGGTGTATTTCCTAGTGTGGATATAGATATGTTGGATGCTTTTTTCACATGAACAGTCTTTTTTCTGTTTAGAAAGCTTAAGCTTTTGAACTGGCAAAACTGCATCCATGTGAATGGGGTTACAGCACTTAAAGGATTCCAGCACACCTGTTGCCTTGCTTTCATTTAGGCAAGGTCTGCCCTTCTCAGGCTGCTGAAAATGGATGTCTTGAACTTTCAGTTCAAAAACTGAAAAGATTCCCTAGGCACACAGTCATACCATTTTAACTCTGCTTGGTTGTGTGGTATAATGTGAAATGATACTAAAGCTAGAGTAACTAGTCTAATCTGAGTTATTATTCATAATTTAATATGTGAAGTAGAGAAAACACAGCTAAGAATACACAAATAAACTTGTCATGATTTAAAATGTCTGTTTTACTATGTCTCTTTCTTTGGGGTGAAGATATGCAAAGAAACATTTGAAAGCTTGGCTAGAAAAAGTTTTGCTTTCACATTTGTGGATGTTAACAAAATGTCAGCTTGTGAGTTTGTTCTAGAAACATTAAAAAATCTTTATTCCTGCATTAAGTACCAATGAGAAATTGAAAGTGAAGAATGGTAAAGCTTAATTTTTTTCCACATATTTTTATTATTAATATATAAAGTATGTGTGACAGAAAAGGATTACAGATGAATAGCACCACTTCCCCTGTAATCTTTATCCTTTTCCTGACTAAGTGCTATCTGCTAATACAAATCCCCAAGATCCTGACCTCTCTTTTTTGCTTTCCTTCCCTGCAGGCATGGTGGAGGAAATGATTCCTGTCACGTAGCCAAAGGGGGCATATTTACATAGCTCCACATGATGTGACAAGGAAATCCTGTTACAGAGAATTCAGGAGAGAAACAAGTGGTTTGCCTGTTCTGCCTCTTTTTTTGTTTTTTTGGAAGTTCTGCCTCCACACCTCTACGGGTTTGGTTCCTAAATAGCCACTTCTGTGACTTTGTCAGTACAGATCTCTTTGTTTCTCAGTTTTCTTTCTCTGTTTTTGAACATGCATGTTTCCAGGACATAATGCTGCTTCTTGATATCTTGCTATATATCAAATGATTGTGCTGTTACCTGCTATGGATTTTTGCTTTCAGGTTTTGCTTGTTGTACTTGTATTTTTATTGTTCCTCCACTGATTGTCTTTAAGCTCTGCACCAAAGTAAGGAACCACTGTAAGTGCTTTAATTCTGGTCTCTGCTGGGCTAGGGGGAAAAAGCCTTAACTACAGACAGGAGGGCACTGCAATTCTAAATCCTAAAGCATTCAAATAGCTTTAGCTCTGTCCTAGAGGAAACCAAATATTAAGGGGTTTTGTTTTAATATGCATTTGGTACATATGAAGTTCAATACCTAACATTTTCTGGATTATACTATAAACAATATATGAAAACTCAGTATGAGAGCTTTCCTTCTTCTAGGCTGAATTTACCAAGACTGAATTCCCTTCCCTCTGAGATCTGTAATCAAAATAATCAGTGAAATGCATCAGTTGACTAGAAAAAAAAATTTAATGAATGTAGAACCTAGTGTAACATCAACATGGAGCTTATGCAAAGAAGCAATTTTATTAAATGCGTGTGCATGTGACACTAAAAGGTAAAGCAGTTGTTAAGAGAGCACAGCAGATTTGAGTGTCATTCTGCCATTTCAAACCAGGAACATGCTCCTTCAAGGGCTAACTGTGCCTTCAGCTGGCAGTCAAGTCGCGTGTGTGTAGAGCTGGATATAATCAGAGACCACAGGATTAAGATTAAAAGCACTTTTCCATTGTAGCATTAGTTTTGATCCACAGCGCTGTACATTAAAAGCTTTAAGCTTCAGGAACATTTGGGTCTAGATTCTGCTTCATGCCTCAGAACCATTGCTACTTTTGTACAACAGACCATAGACTATTTTTAAAAATACCTGATTTCAGAGAAGAGTTTATCTAGAAAGAAAGATTTTTTGTTTTATTCCATAATTCTGCATACATCTTTCAATCTGTATCTCGCATTTTAACAGTCTTTCAGAAGGACATAGAGGGGACTTAGCAGGCCTTCAGTGATTAAATAAAATTTACCAAGAGCAAATGATGGTGCTATGTTCTGCCTTTTGCCAGTCTCAGGATATGGAGAGTCAGGTCCAAGTTCCTAGTCTGGTGTCTCCATCATGGCAGTAATTTAGGAACACAAAGAACTAATGATCAAAGCCTTTTCATATCAGTCGAAGAGATTGTGCAATCATTGCTTAATTCTTTAGTGATTTTCTTCTTTTCAGTAATACTGGAATTTATCCAATGCCAAAAACATGTTTAACATGCTTAGAGATATTTGAGCTGAAAACCTGACATCTTGTGTTTAAGGTAAGAACTATAAGGTAAGCCCACCTAATTATGGAAAAAGGGCTGGCTACTCAGGAAGAGTTTAGGAATATAGTTAAGTCATGTAGAAAGAAAATTAGAGAGATGAAGGCACAACTTGAACTTAATCTCACCACTTCTGTGAAGGATAACAAAATGTCCTTTTACAGATACATCAATAGCAAAAGGAGGGGCAAGGAAAACCTCCATTCTTCATTGGACATGGGCAGGAATATAGTTTTCAAAGATGAGGAAAAGGCTGAGGTATTTAACACCTTCTTTACCTCAGTTTTCAACAGTAAAACAGGTTGTCCTGAGGATAGCTGGCTTCTGGAGCTTGTAGAAAGAGAATCTGAATAGCCCTGTAATCCAGGAGGAAACAGCGACCTGGTGAGTCACTTGGATCCCCACAAGTCTGTTGGACCAGATGGGATCCACCCAAGGGTGATGAGGGAGCTGGCAGAAGAGCTCGCCAAGCCGCTCTCCATCATCTACCAACAGTCCTGGCTCACTGGGGAGGTCCCAGATGATTGGAAGTTGGCGAATGTCACTCCAATCCACAAAAAGGGCTGCAAGGAGGACCTGGGAAACTACAGGCCTGTCAGCCTGACCTCAGTGCCTGGCAAGGTTATGGAGCAGATCATCCTAAGTGCAATCACACAACACCTACAGGATGGACAAGGGATCAGACCCAGCCAGCACAGCTTTAGGAAGGGCAGGTCCTGTCTGACCAACCTGATCTCCTTTTAAGATCAGGTGACCCCCCTGGTGGATGAGGGGAAGGCTGTGGATGTGGTCTATCTGGACTTCAGCAAAGCCTTTGACACTGTCTCCCACAGTATACTCCTGAAAAAGCCGGCAGCCCACAGCTTGGACAGGGGCACTCTCTGCTGGGTTAGGAACTGGCTGGAGGGCCGGGCCTAGAGAGTGGTGGTGAATGGGGCTGCATCCAGTTGGCAGCCGGTCACTAGTAGTGTCTCCCAGGGATCAGTGTTGGGCCCGGTTCTGTTTAATATCTTTACTGATGAGAGGATTGAGTCCACCATCAAGAAATTTGCAGATGACACTAAGTTGGGGGGGAATGTTGATCAGCTGGAAAGCAGGAGGGCTCTGCAGAGGGACCTGGACAGGCTGGAGAGTTGGACTAGTTCCAATGGGATGAGGTTGGAACCTTCAACAAGGCCAAGTGCCGGGTCCTCCACTTTGACCACAACAACCCCCTGCAGTGCTACAGGCTGGGCACAGAGTGGCTGGAGAGCAGCCAGGCGGAAAGGGACCTGGGAGGTTGGATTGACAGGAAGCTGAACATGAGCCAGTAGTGTGCCCAGGTGGCCAAGAAGGCCAATGGCATCCTGGCCTGGATCAGGAACAGTGTGGCCAACAGGTCCAGGGAAGTGATTCTTCTCCTGTATTCAGCACTGGTGAGGCCACACCTGGAGCACTGGGTCCAGTTCTGGGCCCCTCAGTTCAGGAAGGATACTGAGGTCCTGGAGCAGGTCCAGAGAAGAGAAACGAAGCTGGTGAAGGGATTGGAGCACAAGTCCTATGAGGAGAGGCTGAGGGAGCTGGGGTTGTTCAGCCTGGAGAAGAGGAGGCTCAGGGGAGACCTCATCACTCTCTACAACTCCCTGAAAGGAGTTTGTAGCCAGGTGGGGGTTGGTCTCTTCTCCCAGGCAGCTATCAGGTAAGACAAGAGAGCATGGTCTTAAGCTCTGCCAGGGGAGGTTTAGGTTGGATATTAGGAAGAAATTCTTTACAGAGAGGGTAATCAGGCATTGAGATGGGCTGCCCAGGGAAGTAGTGGATTCACCGTCCCTGAAGGTTTTTAAGATGAGACTGGATGTGGCACTTAGTGCCATGGTCTGGTAACCACCGTGGCAGTGGATCAAGAGTTGGACTTGATGATCTTGGAGGTCCCTTCCAACCCAGCTGATTCTATGATTCTATGATTCTATGATTCTATGGTTCTATGATTCTATACTAGGATAATACTGTTGAGCAACAACCAAGTCAAACTTCCACAGTATAGAAGCACACAACCCTTGTAATAGAAGGCTGTAGAATATAAGTGTTTCATGAGAAAAAGCATTTTTTTCCCTTAAAAATAATAAAACCATTACGCTTTTCAGATTAGGAAGAGCGAAAGTATAAAGATTTTTCACTCTGAAGTGCAGCTCTTTCCCCCTCTCTTCTTCAAAGTATAATGTAAAAAAAAGGTAGAAGTGGAGTACAAGGACAAAGGCAAGAAATATTAAATTTGTAAACATTCTTTAGGTTTTCCCCATGTTATCAGAAAAAACACTCAAAAACACTCAAAAACACTCAAAACACTCAAAAAATTAAAATTCCTGTTACAAATTTTTTTAACACATCTCTATATCTCTGAAAGTGTGGGAACCTTAGAAATGCAGAGACAATTAAAAAAGACAAGAGAAACAGCTAGAATTTTTAAGGGGAAAAAATCCAGTACAATTATGGAATATCAAGTTGTCAAAGATTATAAGATCAGGGTTTTCCCTCTTGCAGTTTACTTTCAACACGTATGTAAAGTGGCATAGGTTTTCTTGTATAGATTTGCTCAATTAAGCTAAAAAAATACAATTTCAGTATGTTTGACTGCTACCTTATGAGGCCATCAATTCTTAAGAGGGTTTTATGAAGTGTTGATCTGGGCAAACAGAGTTATTAGATAATTTCTATCTAGTTTTAAGAAGAAAACTACAAATAAAGTAATAAAAATGAGCAGTAATAAAAACCCTTAAGGATTTTGTGTATGTAAGGTGAAGATTTGGGTTTGAATTTGACTGACAGGAGGAGAGAAAACTGTAGATTTTTAAAATTAATCATTACCCCTTGTTCATCATAAAGTTTAATTTTCAAGTAGTTTAGCAATAAGAAAAACCCTTAAGGATTTTATATGCGAGGCAAAGATTTAGATCTGGATTTGACTGACAGGAAGAGAGGGAACTGTAGATATCTAACATGAATCATTGTCCCTCAGAAGTTTTTCTCAGGACTTGTCTGTGCTTCCACATGACAAGTGCTCACTTTGCATTAGCCATTCCCATCAAAGCCCAAACACCAGAGAACTATGGTGTCCCTTTTTGATTTCCCAGGGGACCACACCTGGTATCACTCTTAAAACTATACCAAGCCCTGGACCAGCCAGAGCTGACCAGAGCTGAACATGGCTGTTAACACCTCCCTTGGGTTTATGGGCAGGGCAAGCGTGGGATGTCTGGGACTCTGAGCATGAGTTCTCTCCTCAAGAAGCCAGTCAGGAGACAAATGCTGTGCACTATTTCTGGCAAGAGACTGTTGTGGTTTAACCTTAGCTGGCAACTAAGCACTATATAGCCACTCACTCACTCACTGTTGTTGTTATTCAGTTCCCAAAATAAATTTGTTCTTTTCTCCCACAGAGGCTGAGGTGAAGAAGATGTCCCTGATACTGCAGAGAGGAACTTCCCTGCAGGCTCTGTGCCCCAAGGCAGTGCAGAAGTCACACCAGCTGCTTTTGACAAAAGAGTTGCTGAGCAGCTCTACAATAGCCTGAAACAAGTAATTTCACAGGGAAATAGAGCAGACCTTAGGCTTAGCACTGTTCCCAGGTTTGGCCCCCTGAAGAAACCTTCTTCAGCTGCAGAGACAGTGTGATCCTCTGCTCCAGCCCACACAACCAGACCCCAGGAAGTGTGGGTGAGATCTGCCCTGGCATCCAATCCCCTTCAGCTGCCTCCAGCAGCATCACAGGGTCCCCTAGGAAAACCAGCAACTGTTACCCCTCCTTAAGGACCTTCTCAACCCAGCTTGTCTTCTATTCTGGTGCAAGAGGAGCTTTAAACCCTCAGCTACACAAAATGTTTAGAGGGATGCCAAGGCAAGGGTTCTGCTCTCTGTTTCAGCAGTGTGTATAGAATCAAAATAGAAAAACTAAGTAAGTTTGCTGATGACACTAAATTGGGAGGACCTGTCAACTCCCTCGAGGGCAGGGAGGCCCTGCAGAGAGACCTGGACAAATTAGAGGACTGGACAATCACCAACCATATGAACTTCAACAAGGGCAAGCGATGGATTCTTCACCTGGGACAGGAAAATCCTGGTTGTGTTTATAGACTGGGGAATAAGAAGCTGGAGAGCAGCATTGTGGAAAGGGTCTTGGGAGTCCTGATAGATGGCAAGTTGAATATGAGTCAGCAGTGCCCTGTTAGCCAGAAGGGACAACAGTGTCCTGGGGTGCACCAGGCAAAGCATTGCCAGCCAATCGAGGGAGGGGATTGTCCAGCTCTACTCTGCACTGGTGTGGCCTCACCTTGAATATTGTGTGCAGTTTGCAATACAAAAAAGACATTAAGCTATTAGCATTCAAAGGAAGGCCACAAGGGTGATGAAGGGTCTGGAGGGGAAACCTTTCATGAGGGGCTGAGATCACTTGGTTTGTTCAGCCTGGAGAAGAGGAGACCTAGCAGAGACCCTGTTACAGGCTTCAACAACCCCATGAGGGGAAGCAAAGGTACGGGCACTGACTTCTTCACTCTCGTGACCAGTGACGAGACCTGAGGCAATGGCTTGCAGCTGAGTCAGCAGAGGTTTAGATTGGATATCAGGAAAAAGTTTTTCACCTAAAGGGTGGCTGAGCACTGGAACAGGCTCCCCAGGGAAGTGGTCACAGCACCAAACCTGTCTGAGTTCAAAAAGCATTTGGACAATGCTTTCAGGCAAATGATGTGATTCTTGGGGTGTCCTGTGCAGGGCCAGGATTGGATTTGATGATACCCATGGCTGCCTTCCTAGTCAGCATGTTCTATGATTCTATGATTCTACTGGGCCACAACCTGCTCCTCTGCAACCTGTATATTCTCTCTATATCTTCTATATACCCTTGCTCTCCAGAAGAGGACTCCCTTCTCCCAGGAATGCCAGTGTAATGGTTGTGCTCAGAAGAAGAGGACTTTACTATGACTAGGATTCAAGCCAAAGGCCAGTGGAGGAAGAGGAGGGTAGTAAGGATGAGGACAGAGAATTTCATAGTAGGTGGCACTTACCACTGCTTGCAGTAGTGTTGGGCAGTGTGGTATTTTCCATCCAGATAAAAAACGAGGATGTTAGGCTTGTCCCTATGTAAGTATTCATGTATCTAGGCTATGAGCAGGGCTGGTGTCTGTTTACAGTGACCAACTGGCCTAGAATAAGCTCCAATGACTTTCATTTTCTTTTGGAGTGGGGGTGGGAAGGAAAGGAAAACAGTAGCCTGGGAACAAAATTAGAGTCAGACACACACTTGTGGGATGCCAGCCAGTGAGGTACGATGTTATTGTCTGGAACTTTTCCAGCTCTGCTGAAACTGGCTGCCAGGGAGTTTTTGTCAGCTGACAATCAGTTTTTTACTGATTGTCACCAGTAAGAGAGAAGAGCTCAGGATGGAGAATAAAAGGAAGATGCCGTACATGTGAGGCATGAAGGCAGAGGAAAGTCCAGCCATTGCAACCTAGGCAGGTCTCTGCTGGGGTGATGTGGGAAAGGCACCTTTTGACTCTGGCCTTAGGCCAGAGTGAGGAGAGTGTGTTGGCTCAGCCTGGTAAGCAGGACATCTCTGCACAGCTGTTCTGCAGCTGCATGTGGCACGGAACCAGAACTCTGCTGTCACCCAGAGCGTATGAAGAGGGTCAGCAGCTCAGCATGTGTGTGAGCAGTTTCAGTGCTGAGGTGTAGACCCAGGCTGGCCAGGCTGTGCTGCTTTGTGGATCCTTCAGCAGACTTGGGCTTCTGTGACTCCTTCAGCCTAGAGGGTGTAGAGACCACCTCAGAAGGTGGAGGTCTAGGTGCCCCATGTTGTTTTTTTCCCCCAATAATCAAGGTGGAATGCTCTTTCTCTGACTCTGGTTAGATGTAGCCAGAAGTTGCAGAAGTTATTCTTGAAAGCGCTAGGAGAGTTAGCCTAGGAAATCATATTGACTTTGTCATCTCTCCTTACTCCCATGATTCCATACCTGCTTGTAGACTCTTTGCTATCTTTTCCTTTGACCACCACATATATTCTGGTTTAGCAGCAGACCAAATATCTAAAATACAGTAACTATGTAGCTACCATAGAAGGGAAAAGATAAAAACCTTTTTTAGGAATAGGAAACAGAATTGGAAGAAACAGTCAGTCCTTGAAGTCAAGGAGACTTTACTACTGTAATTCAGATCCATCCAGACATCTGTTCTGTTCAACATATTCATAGACAAACCTATTTCAGACAATGTCAAAGAAAGATTGACAGTGACTCTAATTTGTTTTAGGTAGTAAGACTAATTGTGGGTTGCCAGAAGAATTCACAAGGCTGAATGGGCTGGCAGCAAAAAGGCAGATGAAATTCAGCGTATGTGTGTGTAACTTCTCAGCCAAAGGAGGTAGATACTAAAAGAGGAGCTGGAACAAGTTGATAGAGGATGTACTAAATGCATAGAAGCTATATCTAGTCCTGAAAGTCTCCAAACTGGAAATAATTGATGTCTGGAAGAATATTAGAGGTATGCATTGCATATACTTGTCTGGTTCTTACTCTTCCCTGAGCAATCTTTTATGGATACTTTTGGCAGGAGCACAATGGGCTAGATGGACTCTTACAGAGCATGTGTTATACAAAATAAACTATGAGCATGAGTAGCACAGTGCTTACTGTTCCTTCCTGACTTCCTGCCTTCTGACTATCCTCCTCTCCTTAATGCAAGAATTGTGTAAAAATGCTGAGGGTTAAACAAGTCTTGAAAATTTTCAGCAGCTGCTATTTGGAGGAAGGAGGAAAGCAAACTCAGGTGATTCCAAAAAGAAACTTTTAATTTCCCATGATGCTCTCTTAGCAACCACTGGGTGCAGACACAGGCAAGGGACAGGGTTACCATCACTGAAAGAAAAAAGATGACCAAGACAGAGAACAAATTGCTCCCTGTTGGTGGGATGATTTAAGGTTTTATTTTGTACAAATGGAAACACTGATGTAATTACGATAGTCTAAGGATATAGATGCAGCAATTTTTGAAGAAGAAATAATAGCTTTTGTTAGGCTTACTGACACATCAGCAAAAGCCATTGGGCAGTGCTGGTGCACAGGCGCTGTGGCCGTGGGCACACAACCCTTCCCCTGGGCTTGGACAGGTGCCTCTGTCTGGGACACACAGGCCTTTCTTTACACTGAATCAGGAGCTTTTCTTTGAGATGGGAAGATGGGCTTCTGTGCTTGCTTGTTTTCTATAGCACTACCAGCTGGTCTAATAAAGGAGCTCATGCCTCACTTAATTTGCTGGTGTCTGTTAGGGATCTCACAGATGAGATGCCAGTAGATTGTGTGCAAGGGATTTCAGCACCATTTTTTGTTACTGCTAGACTATTTAAATTTTTCTGCAAATATCTTCTGTGCACAGTTTACATTGGGGCTTTATGACAAGGACTTAATTAAGATAAAGAGTAGAGAACCCAAAATGAGAAACTGCCAACAAAAAGTGTTGGTATATTCAGTCATAGATTACGAAGGCTTCCTTTCAGACAGAGACCTGGCCAGCTTGGGCTCAGGGCAGCTAGCATGTACCTTTAGGAGCCCCCTGGGATGAGCAGTCTGCATTGCTGGCTGTCTTGGGAGGTGGGGAGATGGTATGAAAGGTGGTCAAGAGCCAAACCTTTCCTGTCTTCTGTCATTTGAAGTTTGCTCTTTCAAGTGGTATAAGTGTAGCCAGCATGGTGCCACATTTGCAAAAACACTTTGCAAACTAAGGAATGCAGATAGGGAGGAATTAAGAGACTTATGTACCCTTATGTAGAAAGACAAGTCACAGTTTATGATAGGACCAAAGTAATCAGTTATGTCCAAGACCAAATACTGATAAATCCTTGACTGTATTGTGATGTGCTTGATTGTCTCAATCATGCTCTGTGATCACTTTGCCTCATTGAAACTGCAGCAAAACAGAGCTGTACTCATATTCATTATGCTGTCAGAGGTGGCAGCTTTGGCTGCTGCTTTTCTGTTTCCTACTGAATGCTTTGATGTGGATCAGTCACATCTTGAGTGAGCTATTTAATAAGTCACCTACTGTGTAAAAACTGGGTATAGTTCCTCCTCCCACTGTATTTTTTAATGAAAATAACCATGGCATCTGCTTTAGTCAAGCCTTCAGGGACATAGCTTGTCTTTTCTCATAATAGGGCTTGGGAAGAAAATAAGAGCCAAAATTTACCTAAAAAATATGTAGGGGATTTTTTTCAACTCAGGCAAGGTTTGATTTAGCCCTGACCAGGAGTTTCATTTAATCTAACATTGGTCACCTAAAAGGGAGGTATCTGGTCTGGTCCAGACCTTCTTTCAAGTAATAGAGAAAGTACCTTGCACGGAGAAGGCAAGTCATCCCCTCTCATCTAAGTTAATGTTTAAGGAAGGGGTAGGAGGAACCCAGTTTTCTTCACTTCTGTGGGTCTCTACAGCAGGTCCAGGATTACCTTTCTATGCACAGAATTTCACTGATACTAAATATCCATTATTCATACAGTCTCACAGTTATGCATTGTGAGTTATAAGTGTGCAGAGACTGAAAACTATAATGGCCAGCTAAAAAGCAACCAGGAGTCATGACTGTTTTCTAAGAAATAAGGCAAAAAATTCACTCTGAGGTAGAAAAAAAAAATCTAAAACACTTCCATGAATTAGTTGTTGGCCAAATGCTTCAATCTAAAGCACCAGTTTCTCATTACCATATAAGATAAAGGAATAAAACATTCAAAAAATACAATTCCATGGGGTCAATTTTCTATGGAAAAAGACATATACATTTCTGTCCTTTCTGATTTAAAGGATAGAGTGTCTGTTTTTCCAAGCACACCAGAAATAATAGCAAAAGATATATATATATGTGGTTTAACTCTGATAATGGCATCAGAGACACCTGAAATGCGATGCCATAGCTGCATTAGAATCTCTAAGTTGGGCAATGCAGAAGACATAGGCTTCCAAAGCTCATCTTAAGAAAACAAACCATGTCTGAACTAGATGAAGTGCCCTACATGTGGGAAACAAAACATGAGCACATCAGTTTTGGACAACAGCTCAGATTATTTGTAAAGACATGATAAGTACTCCTGGTAAATGTTGTTGGGAGATTTGTTTTATACTCGAGGAAGCCTTTATAGTGGATTCCCATTTTTAAATCTGCTGAAACCATCTTTTTGGTTCAGTATTTAGAATATCTTTCAGAAAGTTATCTCATGGTGTAATGTTTGAGCCACTGTAACCAGATAGGAGATGATTTTACAAAAATGATAACTTCTCGGGGATGCAGTTATTACTGTTACTCTATTTGCAAATAAATTTTTAAAAAATGTGAAGAGAATTAACCTGTATTAGACCTTGTGCACACCATAAAGTGCCAAGAACAGACATAATAGGGCAGAAAATTTATTTTTCTTTTTTATCTCTAAACTCCATGCCTCTACTGGACAAATGTAAAATTATCCTGATTGTCTCCAATTCCCATCTTTCAAGCTGACCTATCTCAGCAGTTCCAGGAGCCTGTTTTCCACTTGACATTGCCTTCTGCATGCACTAACACTTATGTGATGCTGATCTCATAATCCTAGAAGGTGTTTATGTCACACAAAGAAGTCAAGAATCTTTGTAAGACATATTTCTGCAGTTGGAACATGCAGGTAAGATTACCTATAACACAAAACTATTTAGAAATGTTTTACAAAATGGCTGACATTAAAGTTCAAGCTATTTTCTCTTTATTCCTATCATCCTTTAGCCATCATCCTGTGTTCAGCTTCGCAAGGCTACTTTAGTGAAAACCAACCTGGTCCTACAGCCCCCTCTCCTGTGCATTTATCATCAGTACAAGAAATTCAGTAATTTGGTCAGCTCTATAACATCTGTTCCTTGCATACTTATGTAGGGACTTAAAAGTTTCCTACTGGGTTTGAACAGTTCGTAGCTAGTAGTGAATTTATAGTCGTTGCACTTCAGTGTGTTAGG